>NC_071516.1:33261575-35761575 GCF_027887155.1 Malaclemys terrapin pileata | reverse complement strand
TCTGTAAAGTCAGGATGGAAAATAACTTTACAGGGTAATCAAACTTAAAGAGCTCAGAGGACCCCCCTCTAGACCAGGTTCAAAGTATAGCAAACAAAGATAAACACTCTAGTAAAAGGTACATTTACAAGTTGAGAAAACAAAGTAAAACTAAGACGCCTTGCCTGGCTTTTTACTTACAAGTTTGAAATATGAGAGACTTGTTCAGAAAAATTGGGAGAACCTGGATTGATGTCTGGTCCCTCTCAGTCCCAAGAGTGAACAACCCCTCAAAAAAAGAGCACAAACAAAAGCCTTCCCCCCCTCAAGATTTGAAAGTATCTTGTCCCCTTATTGGTCCTTTGGGTCAGGTGTCAGCCATGTTACCCGAGCTTCTTAACCCTTTACAGGTAAAAGGATTTTGGAGTCTCTGGCCAGGAGGGATTTTATAATACTGTACACAGGAGAGCTGTTACCCTTCCCTTTATAGTTATGACAGCATCTGTGTGGCGTGTTTGTGCTACAGACCCTGTCATTAATGGTGGGTCCACATACATATAGGCTAGGCATTCATAATATAGCATTAGGGTTGTCAACTTTGTAATATTTAAAAACCAGATGCTCCAGCAGGAATGCTTGAACCTCCTCCACCCCCCGAAGCATTGCCACTTCCCCACAGGCACTGTCCTTGCCCCACCCCTTCCCCAAGGTCCCATCCCCCGTTCGCTCCTTTTCCATCCTTTCCCGATTGCTCACTGCTCTTCCCCTTCCCCCCACCACCACGCTCCCCAGGTTGGGAGGGATTCGCCTGTGGAGCCGGGTCTGGGAGCTTCAGCCACCCAGTGCAGGTAGGAGGTGGCTCAGGCTGAGTAAGGGTTGGAATGGGTGATGACCAGGCACCTCCCTGCCTCCCCTGCCTGCAGTAACCAGACTTTGGGTGTCTGGTCAGTAGATCTGACTGGACACTATCAGGTCCCCTTAAAGTCCAGTCGAAAACCAGGCACCTGGCCACCCTAAGAAGTTTTCATACTGTAACTTCACAGTTTCACAAGTGCCACAAGTACTCCTGTTCTTCTTTTTACAGTTTCAACCAGAATTCATAAGTTATATAGACTGTGACAGACCCAGACCAGTGGGGTACAGGAGTCTGGTAGAGGGCAAATATACTGGTCACTGGATGAGTAGTTTTCTGTTCCCTGAGTGACCAGAGAAGGGGTTGCACTAGAGTAATCAGGAACCTGCTAGAACCAGTTAAGGCAGGCAGGCTAATTAGCTCCTTGCGCCTCTTGCTCCCAGCTCCTCACACTCAAACCACAAACTGAAGTGAGCTCCTTTTAAAACCCAGGTGCCCTGATTATCCTGCCTTAATTGATTCTAGCAGCTTCTTCTTAATTGGCTCCAAGTGTCCTGAGAGTGAGAGGGTGTGCTGCTGGAGGACTGAGGAGCACAAGCGTTATCAGACACCAGGAGGAAGGTCCTGTGGTGAGAATAAGGAAGATGTTTGGAGGAGGCCATGGGGAAATAGCCCAGGGAGTTGTAGCTGTCATGCAGCTGTTACAGGAGGCACTATAGACAGCTGCAGTCCACAGGGCCCTGGGCTGGAACCCGGAGTAGAGGGCGGGCCCGGGTTCCCCCCAAACCTCCCAATTGACCTGGACTGTGGGTTCTTCCAGAGGGGAAGGTCTCTGGGCTGTTCCCCAACCCACATGGTGAATCTCTGAGGCAAGAAAATCTGCCAATAAGCGCCGGACCCACCAAGATAGAAGAGGAACTTTGTCACAAGACATAGTGCCTTTTCATCACAGGGCTATCTTTAATTAGTTTGGCTTGGGCAAGCTGATGTGTGATGGTTGGGTAACAAAACAACATGAGTCAAAATCCATCTCTGAGTTAAACTCTCAGAAGTCAGTGGACTTTTCTTGTACACTGAAACAGAGCACTAGTTACATGCCATGAAGGGGATTTTCAAAGGAAGCTAAAAGTTGAATTTCTTAGATATTAGAAATTAATTCTGCATTACAGGAGAAATATCTTCTTGAATAACATTATCAATATTTATTAATGAGATTATTTATGGTTCCCATCAGCATTTCATATGTATGAATCAGTTTATCCTCAAAAAAACAGGTGAGGTTGGGAGTTGTTTTTATCCCCATTTTACAGGTTGGGAATTGAGGCACACCCACATTAGCGGCCAGATTTGGAAAGGTATTTAGGTGCTCAGTGGGATTTTCCAAAGAATCTAGGAGCCTAAAACTCATCCATTTCAATGGATATTAGGTACGTCTGAAAATCGCACCCAGTACTTAAATACCTTTAAAAATATGGCCCTAAGTGACTTTCCTAAGATCATAAGAAGTCCGTGGCAGAGACAGGAACAAACTCTAGAGCTACTGAATCCCCATCCACTGACTGAACCACAAATTTATTCTTTTCTCTCTAGATTACAGCTGGCTGAAACGTGGAATTTCTGGTTCTCAAGACATTTAGTTATTTCTAAATTTGTGTTTGCTTGGAATTGGGAGGAAAACAAATGGGGTTCCTGGCACATGATCAGACCACATGGCAAGGATGCCTTGCAGCTGCAGACTCTAGACCCCAGGAGGGCCCCCTGGCCTGGAGCAGACCACATTGCAGAGCTGCCCTGGAGCCGCACACCCTACAATACTAGGTTCCCTGACCCTGAGGCATATCACTGTGTTTCATCAGACAATTTCTGACTAGCTTAGGCTTCCTTTCTACGCCACCTGGAAGTATTCCACAGATCACTAATGCATGGATGCAGATTGAGACTTGTGGGTTGATGGCAAAATTGTCCTTGTGCATGTAACCCACTCCCACTCAGTGTGATGCTCTGTCCCCCTTTTGTTGTGGCTGGGACACATACAGAAGTTGAAGAGTCTGCTCTAGCTTTGCTTAATAAAACTGGCTATTTTAGCTCCTGTAGAGGATGCTCATGCTTTAATACCGGAAGGTCCCAGGATCATTCTCAACTCAGGGGATCTGTGTTACATACATCTGAAATGTGGGCTGACACATTCTTTTTGAGGAGTTGTCTGTCTCCATGCGGAGCCACTGTTCCAAAACATTGTCCTGTCTAGTTTTAATTGAGTGCAGAATCACCCTTCCTTCCCCTGGGGAAAACTGTCCTTCACCTCTACCAAACGGAATTACTTGGGCAACTTGAATTCTTTCCTGTGAGCTTGTCTTTTGAAGAATATTTTCCTCAATGCCCTTTTCATGTCCTGATTCCTTAGACTGTAGATCATTGGGTTCAATGTTGGAGTGATTACGCTATACACAACAGCTACAATTTTGTTCATGTTAAAGGAGGATTGGGGTGTTGGGCTCACATACATGAAAATCACAGTCCCGTAGTTCAGAGAGACCACAGTCAGGTGGGAGGTGGACGTAGAGAAAGTTTTATGCTGGCCTTCAGCAGAAGGGATCCTCAATATGGTGATGACAATGTACATATATGAGACCAGAGTGGACAGGAACGTGCTGAGAATCACTAAGGCAAAAAGCACGAATATGGCCTTCTATGTTCTGTATGTGTCCACACAGGCCAATTTTAGCAGTGGTGGGATGTCACAAAAGAAATGGTTAACCGCGTTGGGGCCACAAAATGGTAAACTGATCACCAAAAAGGCAGCCAGACACCCGCCAATGGTGTCAGACACCCGCCGATCCAGGAACCAATAATCAGCAACATGCATACTCTTTTGCTCATGATGGTTGAGTACCTGAGCGGGTAACATATGGCCAAGTATCTGTCATAGGCCATCACTGCAAGGAGGAAGCACTCAGCCATGACAAGGAAGAAGAAGACGTAAGATTGCAGCAAGCAGCCAACAAAAGGAATAATTTCACCTCTGTGAGCAGGATGCACAGTAGCTTGGGGACTGTGGTTGAGGTATATCCCATGTCCAGGAAAGACAGATTCCCCAGGAAGAGGTACATGGGGGTGTGGAGGCGGCTGTCCATCCTGAGGGTGATGATTATAGCAATGTTGCCTGTGATGGAGAGGAGACTAGGAAGAGGGTGAAGAGTGAGACTTGTACCTTTCGGGTGCCATGGAAACCCAGGATAATGAACACTTTCACTGAGCTACTGTTCCATGGATCTACATGCGCGTGTTTTATCATCTACCAGAGAAAGCAGAACAAAAGGGTCAGAAAAATTTTGCAATGCTTTCTACAGATGAATAGAGCATGTCAGGAGATTTTCAACTAAACAGCTTGTGTCAGAAAATGTCAGTTCATCAAACTTTCTCCAATTCAGGATGGAATGTCTGTCCTTTCTGTGGGTCATTTACATCCCAGCTGAGTGCCCTGACCACTATATTGGAGTGTGTGTCTCTCAAGTACCTCTCCTGATGCTGTTTCACGCTGTATAAATAATTAACTAGTCAGTGTGAGAAAGGCAGCGGCTTTGATTCTATAGCGTGGTGGCCAGGGCTTTGTCTGCACTAGCACTTTTGTCAGTCAAACTTTTGTCGGTCAGGGGTATGAAAAAAACACACCTTTGACTAACATAAGTGTCACAGACAAAAGCACTGGTGTGGACAGTGCTATGTTGGTGAGAGACGCTCTCCCACCAACATAGCTACCGCTACTTGTTAAGGGTGGTTTAATTATGCCAGCGAGAGAGTTCTCTCCCATCACCATAGAGTAGCTAAATGGGAGAACTTACAGCTGTATCGCTGTGTGCTCCATAGTGTAGACATAGCCTCAGGCACTTGTCTGGATGTGGAAGACAGATAGCCAAACTTCTGCTCTGAATCAGGCGTACAGCAACATACGCACATGTTATACATGCTTCCGTAAGCCCTTCAAAACAATTTCAAAAGCAAAATTTTTAACTTTCTCTCTGTATAAATCTTGATTATTGACCTTTTTAAAATTAATGGAAAATAGAAATCCAAACACCCTAGGTGACTTTGAAAAAAAATCTGCCTTAATAGAAATAGGTTCATAGAATCTCCACAAGTACATTAGCTAGGATTGCAAATTATAAAGGAAGTCAACTCTCATGTTTCAAGGCACAAACCATCCAAAGCTGAGGGGGTCAGGGAGAAACATCTCCTCTGGGCAGGAAATATTATTGCTGCACCATCCTCTGAACTGTGTGGCACTGATCACTGTGAGTGGAAGGCTATTGAAGTGGATCACCGATTTGACTAGGCGTTAAGAACGTAGGAATTACCATGACGGTTCTAATCAGAGTTGCAGTGGCCAGCACCTTGCAAGTTCAGAAGCTGATGGCAGGCAGGAATTTACAATAAAAATAAATTCTGCATTCCAGACACTTAATCCCAAAGAGTAGCTGCTAAAGTAAAATCTAACATGCGTACCATGCACATGAAAGCATCTCTGCATTCTCTAAGTTCTCAAGATAAATGATCAGACAACCCAGAGATGTGGGCTATATAGCAAGGTAACAAGTGAGTCACAAGATGTAACTCTAACCAAAATGAGTTCAAATAAGAAAACAAAAATATTTATTCATCTCCTGGGTTCTTTTCACAATCCTCCCGATTGCTTCCTCTCAGCAGCAGGACTCTGGTTCTGACATACCATAAAGTTTAAGGGCCTATTTCAAGTGTACTTCATGTCTCGGGAGGCACAGTCAATAAGGCACCTCCTGGGATAGAAACGCTGCAGGAAGATCATTGATTTTATTTCTGTTGGCATGAGCAGGTTGATAAGGAAAAGTGATCCTTATGTTCTAGGGATACGGTCCTAGTGAAGGCACTTCAGAAAGGAATAGATAGATAGATATGAATGAAATTCAGAAATTCCATCCCAACTTGGGACAAAAAGTTGAAATTTCCTTACAATTATCTACACACAGTATTTATATGGACATATTATGGACACAGTTGTAGTGTTATAAAGGGGTGGACATCAGCCTAAGGCAGTTTTGAAAACCCAAATTTATGAACCTAACTTTAGGCTCTTCTCTTTCCATGTTTAATCCATGATTATTATTTTAAATCATTTCAGTGGAAGAGAATAATATCACAGCAATGATAACCTGCAGGAAATATGGCATATTTTAATACAAACACAATATAATCTGTGTACACATGCACAGAAAAAAACCCCACATTGAGTGTGTTGCCTTATTCATGGATGGGTGTATGGATTAGAATCATAGAATATCAGAGCTGGAAGGGACCTCAAGAGGTCATCTAGTCCAACCCCCTGCTCAAAGCAGGACCAATTCCCAACTAAATCATCCCAGCCAGGGCTTTGTCAAGCCGGGCCTTAAAAACCTCCAAGGAAGGAGACTCCACCACCTCCCTAGGTAACGCGTTCCAGTGCTTCACCACCCTCCTAGTGAAATAGTTTTTCCTGATATCCAACCTGGACCTCCCCCACTGCAACTTGAGACCATTGCTCCTTGTTCTGTCGTCTGCCACCACTGAGAACAGCTGAGCTCCATCCTCTTTGGAACCCCCCTTCAGGTAGTTGAAGGCTGCTATCAAATCCCCCCTCATTCTTCTCTTCTGGAGACTAAACAATCCCAGTTCCCTCAGCCTCTCCTCATAAGTCATGTGCTCCAGACCCCTAATCATTTTTGTTGCCCTCTGCTGGACTCTTTCCAATTTTTCCACATCCTTCTTGTAGTGTGGGGACCAAAACTGGACACAGTATTCCAGATGAGGCCTCACCAATGTCGAATAAAGGGGAACGATCACGTTCCTCAATCTGCTGGCAATGCCCCTACTTATACAGCCCAAAATGCCGTTAGCCTTCTTGGCAACAAGAGCACACTGTTGACTCATATCCAGCTTCTCGTCCACTGTGACCCCTAGGTCCTTTTCTGCAGAACTGCTACCTAGCCATTCGGTCCCTAGTCTGTAGCAGTGCATGGGATTCTTCCGTCCTAAGTGCAGGACTCTGCACTTGTCCTTGTTGAACCTCATCAGGTTTTTTTCGGCCCAATCCTCTAATTTGTCTAAGTCCCTCTGTATCCGATCCCTACCCTCTAGTGTATCTACCATGCCTCCTAGTTTAGTGTCATCTGCAAACTTGCTGAGAGTGTAGTCCACACCATCCTCCATATCATTAATAAAGATATTAAACAAAACCGGCCCCAGGACCGACCCTTGGGGCACTCCGCTTGAAACCAGCTGCCAACTAGACATGGAGCCATTGATCACTACCCGTTGAGCCCGACGATCTAGCCAGCTTTCTATCCACCTTACAGTCCATTCATCCAGCCCATACTTCTTTAACTTGGCGGCAAGAATACTGTGGGAGACCGTATCAAAAGCTTTGCTAAAGTCAAGGAATAACACATCCACTGCTTTCCCCTCATCCACAGAGCCAGTTATCTCATCATAGAAGGCAATTAGGTTAGTCAGGCACGACTTCCCCTTCGTGAATCCATGCTGACTGTTCCTGATCACTCTCCTCTCCTCTAAATGTTTCATAATTGATTCCTTGAGGACCTGCTCCATGATTTTTCCAGGGACTGAGGTGAGGCTGACTGGCCTGTAGTTCCCCGGATCCTCCTTCTTCCCTTTTTTAAAGATGGGCACTACATTAGCCTTTTTCCAGTCATCTGGGACCTCCCCCGATCGCCATGAGTTTTCAAAAATAATGGCTAATGGCTCTGCAATCTCACCCGCCAACTCCTTTAGCACCCTCGGATGCAGCGCATGCGGCCCCATGGACTTGTGCACGTCCAGTTTTTCTAAATAGTCTCGAACCACTTCTTTCTCCACAGAGGGTTGGTCACCTTCTCCCCATGCTGTACTGCCCAGTGCAGCAATCTGGGAGCTGACCTTGTGTGTGAAGACAGAGGCAAAAAAATCATTGAGTACATTAGCTTTTTCCACATCCTCGGTCACTAGGTTGCCTCCCTTATTCAGTAAGGGGCCCACACTTTCCTTGATTTTCTTCTTGTTGCTAACATACCTGAAGAAACCCTTCTTGTTACTCTTAACATCTCTTGCTAACTGCAACTCCAAGTGTGATTTGGCCTTCCTGATTTCACTTCTGCATGCCTGAGCAATATTTTTATACTCCTCCCTGGTCATTTGTCCAATCTTCCACTTCTTGTATGCTTCTTTTTTGCGTTTAAGATCAGCAAGGATTTCACTGTTTAGCCAAGCTGGTCGCCTGCCATATTTACTATTCTTTCTACACATTGGGATGGTTTGTTCCTGCAACCTCAATAAGGATTCTTTAAAATACAGCCAGCTCTCCTGGACCCCTTTGCCCTTCATGTTATTCTCCCAGGGGATCCTGCCCATCTGTTCCCTGAGGGAGTCAAAGTCTGCTTTTCTGAAGTCCGGGGTCCGTATTCTGCTGCTCTCCTTTCTTCCCTGTGTCAGGATCCTGAACTCGACCATCTCATGGTCACTGCCTCCCAGGTTCCCATCCACTTTTGCTTCCCCTACTAGTTCTTCCCTGTTTGTGAGCAGCAGGTCAAGAAAAGCTTTGCCCCTAGTTGGTTCCTCCAGCACTTGCACCAGAAAATTGTCCCCTACAGTTTCCAAAAATTTCCTGGATTGCCTGTGCACTGCTGTATTGCTCTCCCAGCAGATATCAGGGTGATTAAAGTCTCCCATGAGAACCAGGGCCTGCGATCTAGCAACTTCTGCTAGTTGCCAGAAGAAAGCCTCATCCACCTCATCCCCCTGGTCTGGTGGTCTATAGCAGACTCCAACCACAACATCACCCTTGTTGCTCCCACTTCTCAACTTTATCCAGAGACTCTCAGGTTTTTCTGTAGTTTCATACCGGAGCTCTGAGCAGTCATACTCCTCTCTTTGATTCATCTCTTAGACTGCCCTGGTTAAAGATTTGGTCTCCTAAGGGCTATGAGCATTTGAAGACCCTAAGAGCATACGAGAAACAATTCCAGTTTATGGAAAGTTCCTTTATTAACAAATGCAGATCTACCCCATAGATACTAAAATACAATAGCAGATAAAATGCTTAGCCCCATATACAGCCTCACTCACATCTCCTGCTGGGGTGACACTGGAGAATCAGTCATTATTCTCATCTTCATCACACAGCTGGCATCCTGGAATCTCCCCATGCATTTCTTCCTCCCAACCCACAGCACACAGGCTGGACAAGACATTATATCCTGAGTCACATTTGCAACAACTAAGGCTCATACCTATGCTTATCGGTGTCAACTTCCTTGTCCTTATTTGCACCTCCACATCCCATAAACTTTAGGGTGCCCTGCTTTTCATAGGTTATCATCCCATTAGCACTGAGGTATAGAAGTTCCTATGGTAACCTGTGGAATAGCCTCACCAGGAGAGCTTGAGGGAGCCCCACATCAGGATGGCCCCTAGCCCAGGGGTGAGGCAACTCAGCTGAGAGGTAACCTGTTAAAATTCCTCAGCTGGAGGTGGGGTCTTAAACTGGGGGTCTGCTGCACCCCAGGTGAGTACCTGATTCACAGGACTGAAAGTTATGAGGGAGCTTCCCCTCCCCACTCCCACTATTTTGTGTAAGCAGGTGACGGGGATAGATCACTTGATGATTACCTGTTCTGTTAATTCCCTCTGGGGCACCTGGCATTGGCCACTGTTGGAAGACAGTATGCTGGGCTAGATGGACCTTTGGTCTGACCCAGTATGGCTATTCTTATGTTCTTAAGTTAAGCTAACCGATAGGGGCACAAGCTGATAGGTGAGCTCTGAGCATGTGGACCAGAAGGGGTCCTGCTGGCGAGATAGTCAGAGGAATATTTACTGTCTCCTGGTTTGTGCGTTGCCCTGGGCTTTGGCAGGAGATAGGCCACCAGGCGCCTAGATGGTGGGTGTGGGGCCACGCTGAATGTGCATGGAAACAGAAACATAGGCACCTAGGGACTGTACTGCAAAAACGTAGGTGCCAAGCAGGGTTTGGCAGTAGCTGAGCAGGGATTTTGTGAATCCCTGTGAGCCCTGATTCTGGGATTTTAGGAGCCTAAAGTGGCAGTCAGATGTGTAAGTCTGTTTGTGTCTCTAGCCCTTAGTCTCCATTGAAAATCCCATATACAATGACCAATTTCCTTTTTCAAACTGATATGCAGAGTTGGTTGGAAAATGGAATTTCCCTTCTATGGGAAATTCAGCATTGCAATATTTGTTAACCAACATGGCAACATTTATAGACTCATAGACTCATAGACTTTAAGGTCAGAAGGGACCATTATGATCATCTGGTCTGACCCCCTGCATGGTGCAGGCCATAAAACCGTCCCTACCCCTTCCCTGGACTCTGCTGTTGAAGTCCCCAATCCTGTTTTTAGTGACTTCAATCGGCAGAGACCCTTCTGCTAGAGATCCCTGCCCCATGCTGCGGAGGAAGGCGAAAAACCTCCAGAGGCTCAGCCAATCTGCTCTGGAGGAAAATTCCTTCCCGACCCCAAATGTGGCGATCAGTAAGACCCCGAGCATATAGGCAAGAGTCTCCAGCCCGACCCCGTTAGCCATTATACTATTTACCCACCATTGCTTGGCTTTCCTTGACTACTATGTTTTACCATTAAACCATTCCCTCCATAAACTTATCTAACTTTATCTTAAAACCAGACAGGTCCGTCGCCCCCACCGTTTCCCTCGGTAGGCCGTTCCAATATTTCACCCCTCTGACGGTCAGAAACCTTCGTCTAATTTCAAGTCTGAACTTCCCCATGGCCAGTTTGTATCCATTCGTTCTGGTATCCACGTTAGTACTAAGCTGGAATAATTCTTCTCCCTCCCTTGTATTAATCCCTCTAATATATTTAAAGATAGCAATCATATCCCCTCTCAGCCTTCGCTTTGTCAGACTAAACAACCCAAGCTCCTCTAGTCTCCTTTCGTACGACAGCTTTTCCATTCCTCTGATCATCCTAGTGGCCCTTCTCTGCACCTGTTCCAGTTTGAGTTCATCTTTTTTAAACATGGGAGACCAGAACTGCACACAGTACTACAAATGAGGTCTCACCAGTGCCTTGTACAACGGAAGCAGGACCTCCTTATCCCTACTAGATATACCTCGCCTAATGCATCCCAAGACAGCATTGGCTTTTTTCACCGCCACGTCACATTGTCGACTCATAGTCATCCTGCGGTCTACAAGAACCCCTAGGTCCTTCTCCTCTTCCGTAACTTCTAACCAATGCGTCCCCATCTTGTAACTAAAATTGTTATTAGTCATCCCCAAATGCATCACCTTACACTTTTCACTATTAAATTTCATCTTATTTCTGATACTCCAATTCACAAGCTCATTCAAGTCTCCCTATAGGATATCCCTGTCCTCCTCCGAATTTACAACGCCTCCCACCTTCGTATCATCCGCAAATTTTATCAGCCCACTCCTGCAATCGGTTCCGAGGTCAGTTATAAATAGATTAAATAAAATGGGTCCCAAAACCAAACCTTGAGGCACTCCACTAGTAACCTCCCTCCAACCTGACAGTTCACCCTTTAATACAACCCGCTGCATTCTCCCCAGTAACCAATTCCTTATCCACTTCTGGATTTTCATATCGATCCCCATGTTTTTCAGTTTAACCAATAATTCCTCATGGGGTACAGTATCAAACACTTTACTGAAATCCAGGTATATTAGGTCCACCGCATTTCCCACAGACCAAAAATTCAAAAAGAGTTTCAAATCAGGAGATTTTTTGTTTGATAATGTAGAGCCTTTTTTTATAATGTCAAAATATTTTGGTTCAATGTGATAAACATTTTATTTCATAATGACAAAAATGTCTTATGTTAGATAAAATACTATACATTATCTATAATATTAAATATATGGGACAGTGGAACAATGGAAATGGAACAGATGCCTAAGGAGGTTGTGGAAGCTTCTTCACTGGAAGTTTTCAAAAGAATGCTGGGTAGCCACCTCTCTTGGGTAGTTTAGATCCAACAAATCCTGCATCTTGGCAGGGGGTTAGACTAGATGACCCTTGCAATACCTTCTAACCTTATAAAACAATACTAAAGGTGATATTTTAGTATAAAAGTTGACAAAATAATTGTAATGATAATCTTGAAATAAAATATTTTTATCTTATTGAAGTGAAATGTTTCAACATTAGGTAAATATGTTTTCAGATAATCAAAATGAAATGAGAAACCCTAAAGAAGTTGTTTCATTTTTTCCCCCATTTAAAACTTTGTGCTCAAATAGACATGCCCCAGGCAAAATGTTGCAATTTTGATCAAACTCAATTTTCAGATGGAAAACAACTCAATGGAAAAGATCTTCAACAAGCTCTGCTGATATGGCTTTGGATGATGTTACAGTTAGAAATATTTCTCTCTAGAACTGAGATGTTCCTTAATTAGAGCCAATCAAACAACAGGGGAATAAAGATGGGGACTTGGAAATCTTCTAATGGCATTTGAAATTTCATTGAGAAGTTAAAAATTCCAAAAATTCCATGAGCTCTGTTGATTTGTAACAAATAAGAAAAATATTTTGCAAAAAATATTGTCACTTTTCACACTTTATCATAATTCAAAAAAAATCAGGGAAAATCAAAATTTTGAAAATTACAACAAACTCCATTTTAATAGGGACTATGTATACAAAAATGTGAACAAAAATGGGGGTAAATAATTGCAGATGGTTTTGTATTGAAATTCAATATCTACATAAAATATCATAGAAATATTAAATTCGAAATATTTTAACTAGTTCAATATGAAGGATTTATCCTTAGAGCTTCCCATTAGGGGACACTTCCCTCAGTACTCAAGATGACTCTCAGGGTATATGCCAATAAGGGAGATTTCTCTTTAGAGCGGAGCTATTCCTTGGTGTACTGTCCAACTGGAAGAAAATTGCCTATGTTTTTGGAGGAAAGATCTTGATTCCCATTCTTCGAATTGCTCCTTTAACATCCTTGTTCCTGAGGCTGTAGATAATGGGGTTCAGTATTGGAGTCACCACCGAATAGAACAGAGAGAGCAACTTGTCCACATCCAGGGAATAGCTGGATTTGGGACGTATGTAGATGAAAACGGCTGTCCCGTAGAACAGTACCACCACAGTGAGGTGAGAGGAGCAGGTGGAGAAAGCTCTGTGTCTGCCCTTGGCAGAGCTCATTTTAAGGATTGTGGAGATGATGTGGATGTAGGACACCAGGATCAGCAGGAAGGGCATCATGATGATGAAGGCAGCTGCCACGATGATTTGGAACTCATTCCAGTAGGTATCCCCACAGACCAGCGTCAGCACCGGCTGGATCTCACAGAAGAAGTGGTTGATCATGTTGGACCCGCAGAAAGGCAGTGTGAAGATAAACGTGGTGTGGCCCAGGGCCACGAGGCTGCCACAGATCCACGAGCCGGCAGCCAGACGGACACACACAGTCTTGTTCATGATGGCCGCATAGCGCAGGGGATTACATATGGCGCTGTAGCGGTCATAAGCCATAACGGCTAGCAGGCAGCACTCTGTCGCTCCAAGTAACAGAAAGAAATACATCTGTGCAGCACAACCGACAAAGGAGATAGTTTTATCCTCCGAGAGGAGGTTGGCCATCATCTTGGGCAGGGTGACAGAGGTGTAGCAGATCTCCAGGAAGGACAAGTTCCTGAGGAAGAAGTACATGGGGGTGTGAAGGGCTGGGTCCACATTTATAAGGATGAGGATGAGGATGTTGCCCAGCACTGTGATGAAATAAATACATATGAACAACAGAAAGAGAAGGCGCTCCATATGTGGGAGGTTAGCAAAGCCCAGTATAATGAACTCAGTCACTGAGGTATGATTTTCTGTGATCCCTTCAGGATATTTCATCTTGAGAAATACACACACACACACACACACAAAAATTCATTATTTTGATACAGTATTTAAGTCAAACAAAACTATCTTCATACTTAGCCATCTATCTCCATAGACATCTATCTATCTCCCTCTCTCTCTCTAGACATCTATCTATCTTCATACATACTCATCTCTTTCTCTATCTCCCTAGACATCTATCATCTCTCTCTCTCTCCCTAGACATCTATCATCTCTCTCTCTATCTTCCTATCTATCCTTCCTACAATCTCTCTCTCTCTCCATACATATCCATATATCTATCAGGGCTGACATCATATTGGCCAGATTCTGTCCTCACAACAAGTGTAAATCCATGGAAACTTCACTTAAGTCAATGGTTCTTAGTTGTCTCAGTTACATCAAACTTAGACTTGTGTATCTCCAAAACTGCATTGGAAATGCATCTGTATTATACCAGTCTCAGTCAGTAGATAATTTGCACGAATTAAGTTGCAACTGTGGAAGGTTGAATCCAGCACAGTGAATTTACACTGACGTAACTAAGATCAAAATCTGTCTCTCAAAGCAGGGATGTTGCAACGTAGATACAACAGAAACATAGGCAACTCTCAGCTCACATGTGATATAGGCAGTGGAACTATGTAGATTTGTCAGCAAAGCGTATAGCTGTTTCACCGTACTTCCCACTACATAACAGTTTGAACAACAAACTGTGGAAACACATGGATAGAGCATTTTTAATCAGTATGCTACAGAAATGGCCTGATTCTCTTTACACTTATTCCGGATTTATAGCAAAAGTGCTCCACTGACATCAGTACTCTCAATCCTGATTTCTTTCTCTTCCCTCCCTCCACCTTTATGCATTGAATTCTGTTTCTGTCCCTCTTAATCTACCCTCTAACCTCTCTCTTACTAACCTTTTTAACCTCTCCCTTCTCCTCACCCCTCCAGTTCTAACCCCCTCCCAATCCATCTTTTTTCCCCCTTCCCTCTCACTGGTTGCACCAGTGTAAAACTACAGTACAGGAGATGAGAGCCAAAGCATTTCTCACTCTGTGACCTCAAGATCATATACATGAAAGATGATTGGCTCTCTTGGATGTACACTTTTAAAAGGAACCTGTATAATTTAGTTCAGTTTTGATTGTTTGTTTTTAGTCTACGCGGAGCTGGATCAACACTGAATTCAAGGTGGGTGTTTAACCCCTTTAGGCTCTGCTAAAAATCCAGGCATAGATTAATATAGAAATGCCTGAAACTTTGTTAATGCAGAGTTAAAGTTGCCCATGAAGCCATTTTACCTTTCCAGAATGTGGAGAATGGTTCAACTTAAACCTCCGAGAACCAGGAAATGACCCATTTACCCTGTGACTTACTTTCCTTTCTTCACACTCTGATCCATTGTTCAGGACCCAGATTACATGACCCGGTCTTTCATCTTCCCTCTATTTACTCACCTTGACAATGTTGCAGAAGTAAAATCAAACATAAGGATTTTAGGGCACTTTAAAATATTTTTATTAGACTAGAAATCTTGATATCAGGCAAAAACTTCTAAAAGCAGCTCCTGCAAAATGCAAGCAGAGTGCATGTGACGGATCCTCTTGAAACTACCAAGCACAGGGCTGTAACCCACAATCCGGGGCCTGAACCTCAGTTTCAATGATCACCATGTATCACCTTAAATCATCCAGACACTGTGACAGCCAGCTCCCTGAAAACCCTTATGTGTCAACAGAGCCCTAGGCTTGCTCACATGTGCACTTCAATCCCTTGGGCACATGCCACCTTGGAGATCTAAACTCTGTTCTTCAGAAATGTTTTTCCAGCATTGCACCCCAAAAGGGGCAGTGGGTGACATGCACTAGCCGAGTGGCTGATTTTGCATGGTCAGAGCTATAGTTTGACCACAGGTATGTTCATATTAGAAGAATGAGATGATTTTGTACAGTGCTGTACTTGAAGGGCTGTGTCCAGAAACCCTTTGCTCACATGTCCCCACATTTTGGCCAGGAACACTAGAAAGCCCCCAGACAAGGCACAAGGAAATTGAAGAGGATCTGAGTAAACAGGCAGATTTTTGATCACTTAGAAAAGCTGATATTTAAAAAATAAAGCTGCTTTGTCCTCAACCTTATTTGGAACAGATCTGGCACTCGGCTGTAATGAATACATTAACAGATGCCAAATGGTCTTTGTCACACTATAATCACTTAGGACATGGTTATTCTTTCTGTTAAACTGGATTAAATCTGAAGTCACTTCACTGAGATCTATGAGGGTATGTACATTTAAACACAAAGTAAATGAGATCAGAATAGAACCATTCATATGCAAGTTTCATAATATTAATGGCACTGGGGTTAAATTCCTGTCGTCACACTCAGAATGAGATGAGAAGCAGGACCTGAAATGTTTTACGCCGGGTATATAACAGTTTGAGGCATGATGTGAATTTAGCCAGAAAAAGTGTCTAGATTCAGCTCTTTCGGAATAATCTAAAGGGGTTCAGCATAATTCTACTTGCATCGAGAAATGCCTCACCTACCTCTTCAGCCCACATGCCTCTCCTCTCTCTGTTTCTCAAAGGAATTGGGCAGGGATGGCACTGGAGCATTTAATAGCTTCTTTGCAAATGCTCTAGGGACCTGCTCCTTGATGCTTCTTAGATTCCCCGTTACAGGAAAACCTAACATAGCTATTAAGCCCTATTCTTTCTTCCCGTGCACTTGGGGAGAAAACAGTTACAGGTTTCAGTGAGAGCACAGTTTGGCATTTCGTTTGGGTGTTTTTTGAGTCCGTAGGCCACATTCACAGTTGTATCAATCGGTGTGGCTCCACTGAAGTCAATGTGCCAGATCCTCCCTGCTGGTGTGAAATCCACTAAGCTTGTTGGGCCAGATCCCCAGTTGGCGTAAGTCAAAGCTGTTCCATTTTAGTCAATAGTCAACACACTAAGTGGTGTGTACCAGCCTACCCACACTGGAATCTCTGGGGTCACAGCCATGTACACCAGCTAAAGCTGTGACCCTATAGGTGTAGTAGTGACTGACCACTACAGTCTGTAGCGGTGTTGCAGAAGTGGGTCCCAGGATATTACAAAGGTCATATCTGTTATTGGACCAACTTCTGTTGGGAAGAGAGACAAGCTTTCGAGCCACACAGAGCTTCAGGTCTGGGGAAGGTACTCCGAGTATCACAGCTATATACAAAGTGGAATAGATTGTTTCCCATAAGCAGTTAGCACGTATTCTAAAGGACCATTCAAGGTGGAGTGGCCTGTTTACACCTCTGCAGTCACAGGACAAAAAGAGAGAGTTAATGGGTTACAGATTGTTGTAATAAGCCATAAATCCAATGTCTCTGTTCAGTCCATGAGTTTTCGTCCATGTTTACATCACAAAATTATGTCAACACTAGAGACCTTGATTTGGCACCGCTGTACCAATGCAGCTGTGCCGCTGTAAGGTCTCCCATGTAGCCGTTCTAATATGACTATAAAAGCTGTCAAGAAAGAAAGAAAACTCTCTCACACCCTCTGAAACCAGGAGTTCTACCTTGGTTGTCTCCAAACCTGTAAAAGCTGGATGGGTTGAGAGGTATTTGAGGTTTATTTTGTGACCTTGGGTGGGGAGCAAGCCCAGAGACTCTCCAAAGTTGCTCTGCATGTTTTCCTTTGACACGAAAAGCTGCTTTGTCCTCAGCCTATACATGGCCACACAAGGGAGTAGGTGTCAGTGAGAATTCCCCACCTGTAGCCTGATTAAATACTTAAACTATAAGAAAAGATATATACATATATATATATACATACACAAGCAAGCAGGTTAGTCTTATAGACTACACACCTCATGCGTGGCTGCATGCTGGCTAGTTGGGTCTTTGCCAGGGCCGTAGCATCAAAGAATGTGGCCCCCTCAGAACGGTGGCCCCCTCCGAACATACGTCCGGGCGGGGCCCCTTACAATGCAGAAACTGGAATGCGGTATTTATTTTGCCACTTTTAGGGGCCCCCTTCCTTGCGGGGCCCCCTCCGGTCAGAGGGTACGGAGGGTGCTCGGTATGCCTCTGGTCTTTGCTCTGCTAACTGGGGGAGTGAAAGCACCAGTCACCCGTACCTCCTGGGAGCAAATGGAAGGGGAGGGGTGAGACATGGTGCAGAGCAGAAGACATGTCTGTTCCCTGTGTGTCAGCTGGAAAAAGGACAGCAATGGGAAGAACTGGGCACAGTGATACTCTGAGGTGATACACTGCCAAAACCCAAACAATATGGGCTGAAAAAAAATAGTTTGGGAGCATCTTTCCAATCTGCAAAATGGGGATAATGGTCATTACATCCTTTAAAAAGTGCATCGCCATCTCTGAGTTATCAATGGAGCTGATTTTCATTAAGGTTGCTGGAGCTGATGGTAGCCTACTGTCATGTACAGCGATTTCTGCATTAGCCCCTCCCTCCCCCGTCACAGCAACGGCAGACAATAGATTCGCGCCTTTTTACCTGGGTTACCTGGGTTACCTGTGCAGACAACATGGAGCCCGCTCAGCACAGCTGAGCTCACCGTCACCATATGTCCTCTGGGTGCCGGCAGACGTGGGACTGCATTGCTACACAGCAGCAGCTGCTAACTGCCTTTTGGCGGTAGACGGTGTAGCATGAGTGATAGCCGTGGGGCTGGCAGCCGTAGGGCTGCATTGCACCAGCCCCTTCCAGGCGATGGTATATTATGACTGGTACTGGAGTGGCTGTCAATCATGGCCACCTGGGCAGACATGCTACTGTCTCGATGATGACAGTTACCAGTCATAATATACTATTTTCTGCCAATTGCCCAATATTGTCTGCTAAGCACCCAGAAGAGGCCGAGGGCGATGCTGGGTGCTGGCGGACGTGGGGCTGGCAGACGTGGGGCTGCATTGCTACACAGCAGCAGCAGCCCCTTGCCTTTTGGCAGATGATGGTATATTATGATTGGTACCCATCGTCATCGTACTGGTATGGCTGTCACTCATGCTGCAGCGTCGGCTGCCACCTTAAGATGTAAAAAATAGATTTGTTCTGTATTCATTTGCTTCCCCTTCCTCCGTGAAATCAACGGCCTGCTAAGCCCAGGGTTTCCAGTTTAATCTTTGGGGGGACCATTCTGTGTGACAGTTGTTTGTGTTTCTCCCTGTTCCTGTACCTGTACGCCATGTCGTCACTCGGCCCTCCCTCCCTCCCTCCCGCCCTCCTTCTCCTGGTCCATCAGATACTACTTTCGCGCCTTTTTTCTGACCAGGCGCCATAGCTAGCACTGGGATCATGGAGCCCGCTCAGATCACCGCGGCAATTATGAGCACTATGAACACCACGCGCATTGTCCTGGAGTATATGCAGAGCCAGAACATGCCAAGGCGAAACCCGGACCAGGCGAGGAGGCGATTGCAGCGCGGCGACGAGAGTGATGAGGAAATTGACATGGACATAGACCTCTCACAAGGCACAGGCCCCAGCAATGTGGAAATCATGGTGTCACTGGGGCAGGTTGATACCGTGGAACGCCAATTCTGGGCCCGGGAAACAAGCACAGACTGGTGGGATCGCATCGTGCTGCAGGTATGGGACGATTCCGAGTGGCTGCGAAACTTTCGCATGCGTAAGGCCACTTTCATGGAACTTTGTGACTTGCTTTCCCCTGCCCTGAAGTGCCAGAATACCAAGATGAGAGCAGCCCTCACAGTTGAGAAGCGAGTGGCGATAGCCCTGTGGAAGCTTGCAACGCCAGACAGCTACCGGTCAGTCGGGAATCAATTTGGAGTGGGCAAATCTACGGTGGCTGCTGTGATCCAATTTGCCAGGGCAATGAAAGACCTGGTGATAGCAAGGGTAGTGACTCTGGGCAACGTGCAGTCAATAGTGGATGGTTTTGCTGAAATGGGATTCCCAAACTGTGGCGGGGCCATAGACGGAACCCATATCCCTATCTTGTCACCGGAGCACCAAGCCACCGACTACGTAAACCGCAAGGGGTACTTTTCAATGCTGCTGCAAGCCCTGGTGGATCACAAGGGACGTTTCACCAACATCAACGTGGGATGGCCGGGAAAGGTACATGATGCTCGCGTCTTCAGGAACTCTGCTCTGTTTCGAAAGCTGGAGGAAGGGACTTTCTTCCCGGACCAGAAAGTGACCATTGGGGATGTTGAAATGCCTATCGTGATCCTTGGGGACCCAGCCTACCCCTTAATGCCATGGCTCATGAAGCCGTACACAGGCAGCCTGGACAGGAGTCAGGACCTGTTCAACTACAGGCTGAGCAAGTGCCGAATGGTGGTGGAATGTGCATTTGGACGTTTAAAAGCGCGCTGGCGCAGCTTACTGACTCGCTCAGACCTCAGCGAAAAGAATATCCCCATTGTTATTGCTGCTTGCTGTGCGCTCCACACTATCTGTGAGAGTAAGGGGGAGACCTTTATGGCGGGGTGGGAGGTTGAGGCAACTCGCCTGGCCGCTGATTACGCGCAGCCAGACACCAGGGCGGTTAGAGGAGCACAGCAGGGCGCGGTGCGCATCAGAGAAGCTTTGAAAACGAGTTTTGTGACTGGCCAGGCTACTGTGTGAAACTTCTGTTTGTTTCTCCTTGATGAACCCTCCAACCCCCCCCCCCCGACCCGGTTCACTCTACTTCCCTGTAAACCAACCACCCCACCCCACCCTCCCCTCCCCTCCCGCTTGCAGAGGCAATAAAGTCATTGTTTTTTCACATTCATGCATTCTTTATTAGTTCCTTACAGAGGTAGGGGGATAATTGCCAAGGTAGCCTGGGATGGGTGGGGGAGGAGGGATGGAAAAGGACACACTGCATTTTAAAACTTTAACTCTTATTGAAGGCCAGCCTTCTGATGCTTTGGCGATCATCTGGGGTGGAGAGACTGGGTGGACGGAGGCCCCCCCACCGTGTTCTTGGGCGTCTGGGTGAGGAGGCTATGGAACTTGGGGAGGAGGGCTGTTGGTTACACAGGGGCTGTAGCGGCGGTCTCTGCTCCTGCTGCCTTTCCTGCAGCTCAACCATACGCTGGAGCATATCACTTTGATGCTCCAGCAGACGGAGCATTGCCTCTTGCCGTCTGTCTGCAAGCTGACGCCACCTATCGTCTTCAGCCCGCCACTTGCTCTGTTCTTCCCGCGATTCAGCCCGCCACCTCTCCTCTCGTTCATATTGGGCTTTTCTCATCTCCGACATTGACTGCCTCCACGCATTCTGCTGTGCTCTATCAGCCTGGGCGGACATCTGAAGCTCCGTGAACATCTCGTCCCTCGTCTTACGTTTTCTCTTTCTAATGTTCACGAGCCTCTGCGAAGGAGAAACATTTGCAGCTGGCGGAGGAGAAGGGAGAGGTGGTTAAAAAAGACACATTTTAGGGAACAATGGGTACACTCTTTCATTACAAGGTCGCATATTTCGGCTTGCAGGCAGCCATCGTAGGCCACAGTGTTTTGGCTTTTTTAACCTTCTTAACATGCGGGAAAGGTTGCAAACAGCAGCGCATTTCCCATATCAAGGATGAATTGGGTTGTCCATTTAAAATGGGGTTTCAATGTAAAAGGAGGGGGCTGCGGTTTCCCGGTTAACATGCGGCACAAACATAAGTAAACCACCACCCCCCACACCCACACACACGATTCTCTGGGATGATCACTTCACCCCTCCCCCCCACCGCGTGGTTAACAGCGGGGAACATTTCTGGTCAGAAGAGCAGGAACGGGTGCCTCTGAATGTCCCCCTTAATAAAATCACCCCATTTCAACCAGGAGAGCTTTCTGGAGATGTCCCTGGAGGATTTCCGCTCCATCCCCATACACGTTAAGAGACTTGCTTGCTTTTTTTTTGTAATGTTTACAAATATTTACAAAGTTACACTCACCAGAGGTCTCCTGTGTGCCCTGAGGGTCTTGGGTGAGTTCGGGGGTTACTGGTTCCAGGTCCAGGGTCACAAACATATCCTGGCTGTTGGGGAAACCGGTTTCTCCGCTTCCTTGCTGCTGTGAGCTACCTACAGTACCTCCATCGTCATCTTCCTCGTTCCCCGAACCGTCTTCCCTGTGTGTTTCTCCAGTGAGAGAGTCATAGCACACGGTTGGGGTAGTGGTGGCTGCACCCCCTAGGATCGCATGCAGCTCCGCGTAGTAGCGGCAAGTTTGCGTCTCTGCCCCGGACCTTCCGTTTGCTTCTCTGGCTTTGTGGTAGGCTTGCCGTAGCTCCTTAATTTTCACGCGGCACTGCTGTGTGTCCCTGTTATGGCCTCGGTCCTTCATGGCCTTGGAGATCTTTTCTAATACTTTTCCATTTCTTTTACTGCTACGGAGTTCAGCTATCACTGCTTCATCTCCCCATATGGCGAGCAGATCTCGTACCTCCCGTTCGGTCCATGCTGGAGCTCTTTTGCGATCCTGGGAGGACTCCATGACGGTTACCTGTGCTGATGAGCTCTGCGTGGTCACCTGTGCTCTCCACGCTGGGCAAACAGGAAATGAAATTCAAACCTTCGCGGGTCTTTTCCTGTCTACCTGGTCAGTGCATCTGAGTTGAGAGCGCTGTCCAGAGCGGTCACAATGAAGCACTGTGGGATAGCTCCCGGAGGCCAATAACATCGAATTCCGTCCACACTACCCCAATTCCGACCCGCAAAGGCCGGTTTTATCGCTAATCCCCTCGTCGGAGGTGGTGTAAAGAAACCGGTTTAAAGGGCCCTTTAAGTCGAAAGAAAGGGCCTCGTTGTGTGGACGTGTCCAGGCTTAATTCGGTTTAACGCTGCTAAAGTCGACCCAAACCCGTAGTGTAGACCAGGCCTTAGTCTTAAAGGTGCCACAGGACCCTCTGTTGCTTTTTACAGATTCAGACTAACCCGGCTACCCCTCTGATACTATGACTAAATAAGTATTGTGATTGTGTACTGCTCCTCTGAAGTATATTTGTTTGGCTGGGGTAGATGTCGCTTGTGTGGGAAAAGAAATGGAGCATGTCACAGGGAATTCACACACATTGTGCTCTCTCATGGAGACTTTACCTCATTTTTTTCCTGTTTCCTTTATTTTTTTAATTCTTAATCTAAAATAGAAGCCATTCACACTGAATCTGGTTTATCTTCCTGTGTCTTTGAAAACTGTAGCCTAAATTTATAAAGCAGACTCGGGCCAGGGATGGATGCTATGTTTCAATTTTGCAAAACAGAATGCCAGAGCAAGTATGTTTTCCACCCAGGTTCCATTTAACCCATAACATTGACGTTTGGAGGCAGTGCTTTCCAATGGCTAGTGTCCGAGTTGGAAGTCAAGGGAGTTCAGTTTTATTCCTGGTACAATATAAAAATGTTATGTTAAAATAATACAACAGTGTATCTGAAATCTTGCTAGGTACTTATATGTCCCCCAGCTGTTTGCTAAGAAACATATTATTCTATCAGCAATGGATTTATCCTCCCAATTACCCTGTCAGGTAGGAAAATATCACCCCCCAGCATGAGTAAGAAACACGCACATGTGTACAAGTTAGCTTGGGACTGCGATCATGAATTAGGTACACTTACATGAGTATAGAGGTACGTCTACACCATAGGCGTGCACAGCCCATTTCATTAGGGTGTGCACCCAGGGAGCCCCATCCTGCCCTAGCCCCACCCCCATCCTGCCCCCATCCACTCCCTCCTACTTCCCGCCCCCTGACTGCCCCCCTCAGAACTCCCAACCCCCCCTGCTCCTTGTCCCCTAACTACCACCTCCTGGGACCCCTGCCCTTAACTGCCCCCCAGAACCCCTCCCCCTATCTAAGTCTCCCTGCTCTTTGTCCCCTGACTGCCCCCCTAGAACCCTACCCCTTACCTGTCCCCTGACTGCTCCGACCCTTATCCACATCCCTGCCCCTAGACAGACCTCCAGGACTGCCACGCCTATCCAACCGCTCCCCACCCCCTGACAGCCCCCACCCCGAACTCCTGACCCATACAACCCCCTCTGCTCCCTGCATCTCCAACCCCTGCCTCCTAGACAGCCCCCCCAGAACTCCTGACTCATCCAACCCCCCCAGATCCTTGTCCCCTGACCACCGCCTCCAAAGACCCCCCCCAATAGCCCCCCCAGGACCTTCCTTGCTCCCTGTCCCGACTGCCCTGACCCCTATCCACCTCCTGCCCCCTGACAGACCATGGGACTCCCATGCCCCATCCAACCCCCCCTGCTCCCTGACTGCCCCCTCCAGAGACCCCCTGCCCCTAACCACCCCCTCAGGATCCCACCCCCTATCCAACCCACCCTGCTCCCTGTCCCCTGACTGCCTCCACCCCTTATCCAACCCCCCTGGCCCTGGACCCCTTACCATGAGATGAGGGTCCTAGCCTTCCCACGGAGCCAAACATTGCCCCACAGAAGCACGCAGCCCCAGCTCCACAGGTGGGATGGGAGACAGAGGGGCTCAGGCCAGCTCCACACAGAGTGGGGTCAGGGCTTCAGCCCTGCAACTTTTGCCACTAGGGTGGCTGGGGCTTCCGAGACGGGGACTTCAACCCCACATCTTCTGCCAGGGTCCAGGGCTTCTCCTCCCTGCCCCAGTGTGGCTCCTCTGCCCCCCCCCTCCAGTGCAGCTCCTGCCAGGGTCCGGGCTTCTCTCCCCTCCCCCCCCAGTGCAGTTCCTGCCGGGGTCCGGGCTTCACCTCCACCCCCACTCCCTCCCCCTATGTGGTTCCAGCCCCGTCTGGGGCTTCTCTTCCCCCACCCCTGCATGGCTCCTGCCGGTATCTGGAGCTTCTCCCACTGCACCCAGTCCTAGCCTAGCTGGGCTCCCTTGGGTCACCTGCTGCCTGCTGTGGCCAGAGTGGAGCCTGGCTGGCAGGGAGCAGCCATACACGTGGACGCCATGGCCACCAGCCCAAGAGGTGACCCAAGGCAAGCAGGGGCTGGCTGTGCTGCTGCTGATAGCCCCACACTCCTGCCCACACCTAACCCTAAGGCTTTTGTGTGTGTGTGTGTGTGAGACTCACTCGGCCCCTGCCAGAGCAGGGAGGCAGGAAACAGTTGATTTGAGCCTGCCCGGCAAACAGCTGAGGAGGGGAGGAGGGAGGAGCAGCCTTCCCAGCCGGAGCTCAGGGTATTAGGGTGTGCCGGGGCACACACTACACACCCATGCGCACGCCTATGGTCTACTCTCCAGCTTCTACAGCGGCATAGCTATGTCACTGCAGATCTGCCACTTCAGCACCCTGGTGTAGATGCTTCTTACATTGACGGAAGGGTTTTTCCCATCAACGTAATTACTTCATCTCTTTGGGAGGTGGTAGGTAGGTTGACAGAAGAATTCTTCTTCAACTCTAGCTACTGCTACACCTGGGGTTAGGTCGACTTAGCAAGGGTATTCAGAGCATGAAACTTTTCACAGCGCTAGGTGGATCTAATTTTTTTAAATGTAGACCAGGCCAGAGTTTGCAAGGAATTATTTGGTTGAATTAGGAATATACACACGAGTAAGATTATCAGAGGGGTAGCCGTGTTAGTCTGGATCTGTAAAAAGCAACAGAGAGTCCTGTGGCACCTTTAAGACTAACAGATGTATTGGAGCATAAGCTTTCGTGGGTGAATGCCCACTTCGTCGGATGCATGTAATGGAAATTTCCAGGGGCAGGTATAAATACACTGGCAAGAATCAGTCTGGA
This sequence comes from Malaclemys terrapin pileata, assembly GCF_027887155.1. Taxonomy (NCBI): domain Eukaryota; kingdom Metazoa; phylum Chordata; order Testudines; family Emydidae; genus Malaclemys; species Malaclemys terrapin. The sequence goes on along the minus strand of NC_071516.1, from coordinate 35,736,148 downwards.
GATAACAAGGTTATTTCAATCAGGGAGGGTGAGGTCCTCTGCTAGCAGTTGAAGTGTGAACACCAAGGGAGGAGAAACTGCTTCTGTAGTTGGCTAGCCATTCACAATCTTTGTTTAATCCTGATCTGATGGTGTCAAATTTGCAAATGAACTGAAGCTCAGCAGTTTCTCTTTGGAGTCTGGTCCTGAAGTTTTTTTGTTGTAAGATGGCTATCTTTACATCTGCTATTGTGTGGCCAGGGAGGTTGAAATGTTCTCCCACAGGTTTGTGTATATTGTAAGAGTAAGATTGTACATAGTATTATTCTCATGAGTAAGGAACACCAACATGAGTAGAAGTTTGTATGGGACTACTCACATGAGTAAAGAATATCCATATGAATAACAGTTTACATGGGCCTACCCACATAAGCTGATAGAATCATAGAATATTAGGGTTGGAAGAGACCTCAGGAGGTCATCTAGTCCAATCCCCTGCTCAAAGCAGGACCAACATCAACTAAATCATCCCAGCCAGGCCTTTGTTAAGCTGGGCCTTAAAAACCTCTAAGGATGGAGATTCTACCAACTCCCTAGGTAACCCATTCCAATGCTTCACCACCCTCCTAGTGAAATAGTGTCTCCTAATATCCAAGCTTGACCTCCCCACTGCAACTTGAGATCATTGCTTCTTGTTCTGTCATCTGCCACCACTGAGAACAGCCGAGCTCCATCCTCTTTGGAACAGTTGAAGGCTGCTATGAAATCTCCCCTCACTCTTCTCTTCTGCAGACTAAATAACCCCAGTTCCCTCAGCCTCTCATCGTAAGTCATGTGACCTAGCCCCCTGATAATTTTTGTTGCCCTCTATTGGACTCTCTCCAATTTGTCCGCATCCCTTCTGTAGTCGGGAGACCAAAACTGGATGCAGTACTCCAGATGTGGCCTCACCCGTGTTGAATAGAGGGGAATAATCACTTCCCTCAATCTGCTGGCAATGCTCCTACTAATACAGTCCAATATGCCATTGGCCTTCTTGGCAAGAAGGGCACACTGCTGTTGTGGAAAATTTACCACACGGTTGATTTTGGATCAGACAGCCTGAGGCTCCTTTATTGATCAATCAAACATGCATGCGTGGGGGAGTCAGCCAAGGCAGCCGAACCCCCCCCCCCTCCCGACAGATAAAATACGGGACTTATATAGGATAAAACCACAATTAGTAATACATACTTTCTTATCAACATTATTGCCATATTTGGAATACAATATCCATAAAAGGGAATATAGCATAGCAAGCTTTCCTGTTATTCTCAGTTTGCCCTTTGCGGTTTCTTGCTCTGTCACCTGACATCTATTAATCATAGTCTGTTACAAAGATTAATTCTACTTTTATAATTTCTACAGTTAGTTCTGCTTTTATGATTTCTGCCTACCCTTCTTCTTTTTACCTCACCCCCCCCTTTTCTCCTTCCTCCAGGCCACACATACAGTTCACTTGACCAAAGTTTAGGCTTTAGTCCATTTTTCCTCCATACTGCTGATTCATATCCAGCTTCTCATCCACTGTAATCCGCAGGTCCTTTTCTGCAGAAAAGTTAGGAATACTCACATGTGTGAAAGCTTGAATGAGACTACAGGCTGGAGTAAAGGATACTCACATGAGTTAATTTGTGTCTGGGGATACTTACATGAATTAGGAATAGTAAATTTTGGAATGGGACGGCAAGCATGAGTTAGGAATACTCATAGGAGCCAAGGTTTGCGTGAGTAAGGGATACTCACTGTGTAAAGGTTTGTATTGATGAGGAATAGCTACATGAGTATATGTTTGCTTGAGTAAGGAATCCTCAGACGAGTAATGGTTTGCTTGGGAGTGATAGGACTACTCACAAGTAAGGAATACTCACAGGAATAAAGTTTTATATGCAACTATTTGCAGAAGTGAAGGATTGTTTTTACATGGGACTATTCGCTTGAGTAAGGAATGCTCACATAAATAACAGTTTGCCTGTGATTACTCCCATGAGTAAAGAATACTCACCTGGGTAAAAGTTTGCATGGGCCTTCTCACAAGGTAGGAGCACACACATAAATAATGGTTTGTGTGGGACCACCAGCAGGAGTTAAGAATACACATATAATTAAAAATTTGCCCAGCACTCCCCACATGAGTAACAGATTTTGTGACTGATCACAATACAAATAAGAGGTTTCCCTCAAATTTGCTGAAACCCCCTAATGGACAGTGGATTAAAACCTGGGTTCTCCACCTTCTCAGAGCATCAGATGATGTGAAATGTTGGGCAAGTGGTGTTAGCTCTCATGCCTCAGTTTCCCCATCTGTGAAATAGGGGTAATGATACAGACCTGCATTGGTAAAGTGCATCGAGATCTATGAATGAAATGTGCTATATTGAAGCTGGATACAAGTATCTTTGTTTTATAGATGGAGAAAATGAGGCACAGAGAGGGAACATGATTGCCCAAGCTCATCTAGTAAGATGAGATAAACCAGGGAGTGATTCTCCTTTTGCTTACACTGGTGTAAATCAGGACTCACTTTTTGCTCAGCTGATGTATATAGGGGCTTTGACTTCAATGGAATTATACAGGTTTACACCAGACGGAATTTGGCCCAAGTGAATTATACAGGTGTAACTGAAGCAAGATTCAAGCCACAGGTCTCTTGATTCACATCCTGCTGATCGGAACCCTATGTAGATAGACACAGATGCATACACTGACATGTACGGGCATACAACAAAGCCAAGGGAATTCAACCCGTAGCATTAAACATGCCCTTCTTCCTACTGTTTTCACACGGGAAGGAAACATGAGACAGTTTGTTTTCCTGCCCTCATCATCGAGGGCAAACTGAGTTCTGTTTAACAATCCAGGAACTGAGCAGAAAGTCAAGATGCCTGGGTTCTATTCCTGACTGCCACTGACTCTTTGTGGGACCTACACCAAATCACTTCCCCATCTATAAAATGGAGATGTTGATATGGGGCAAGGCTCAGATATTTTAATATATTTAGGTGCCGAAGGAAGCCGACAGGATTTCAATGGGATTTTTAAAGGCACATCAAGAGAGTTAGATGCCTAAATACCTTTAAAAATCTGACCCTTCCTGACACAACACACAATTAACCTGTGGAACTCGGTGTCATGGCATATACTGATAGCCATTGATGGACCTATGCTCCATAAACATATCTAGGTTTTTTTTGAACCCAGTTATACTTCTAGCTATTAGCCAAGGTGGTCAGGGACACAACCCCATGCTGAGGGTGACCCTAAACCTCCGACAGCCAGAAGCCAGGAGGGGAAGATGTGTGAATCACTCCATAATTGCCTCGTTCTGTACACTCCCCTGAAGCTCTGGTAAAGGCCACTGTCAGAGACAAGATACTGGGCTATATGAATCATATGGCAGCTCTTATGTTCTCATGTTGACTTAGATAGCTATGTCCCATTTCAAAAATGACTTTGGGCAGGCTTTTAAAAATATTTATGTGCCTAACTTGCATTGATTTCAATGGGAGTTAGGTGTCTAAATACCATTAAAAATCTGACCCGCAGGCCCAGGACTCTAATTCCCATTGACTATCAATGAGACTTAGGGACAGTTTTTGAGGGTATTCAGGCACCTCACATTGCACATAGGTGCCTAGTCAGAATTTCAAAAGCCCATAACTCCTATTGAATTCCATGGCAATTTGTCACCTAAGCGCTTCTGAAAAGTGCTCTAGATGCCTAAATACCTTTAAGAATCTCTGACTCCTAAGTGCCCAAGTCACTTTTGAAAATTGGACTTTAGCCCTGCCCTACAGATAGAGAAACTAAGTCACAATGAGGTGAAATGTCTTGGCTATGGTCATCCAGGAGGTCAGTAGCAGGGCACAGAATAGAAGCCAGGTCTTCTGAGTCCTAGCTTGGTATCACAGCTACTAGCCCACATGGCCTCTAGACAAGCAGCGGAGAGAGGGAGCATGCATCTTTATTTCATGTTCACACTTGATAGTTCTCATAAAACCATGTTCATCTGTGGATCTCAGAGCACTCCAATTTACAAAAAGTGTGAGTAAAATTTCCAATGGTGCCTAAGTGGTTTAGGAGCTTAAGATACTTCGCTCCTTTGTAAAGTACTCTGAGATGTGGGAACGAAAAACACTGTAAGAACAAGTATTCTTATTAAAATGGCCTGTATATGAGTTAGGAGACTCCAAGCAGGCAACTTTTCATCTATGCTAAATTATTTTACAACAGGAAAGGACAGGATAGGCATTAGGGCATGTTTCCTAAATGTGCCTCTATCCTTGTTTCGCCGGACCCCCCTACAAGCCCCTGCCCACACAATCACTCCTTGCCATGCGGATGGCCTGGTACCTGAGCTGATGGCCTGGAAGATTCTAAGCATGGTTTGTGCCTGCATGTTAGCCAGGGACTGTCAAGGAACCTAACAGAGTTAGGAGCCCAACTCCCACTGATGTTCAGTTGGAACAAGGCTCCTGCCTGTTTTTGCAATTTGGAAAATCCCAGTGGAAATTTTCAAAGGTGACCAGTGATTTTGGATGTCCTCCTGGAGCCACCTTGCAGAGGCCTGATCCATAGAAAGACCTGAGCACTACAGGCCCCTTTTGGGGTGTCTTAGGATGGACTCCCAGTAAGTGAGATATCCATGATCGCTAGTAGTCAAGCCAATGGCAGCTAACATTGTGTGTCTGTTGCCTAAGGTGCAGGCTGGCTAGTGATTTTCCTCCTGTAACTGATCTGTCACACTGATCTTCTGCAATGGAGAAAGCATCCCTGTGCCATGCCGGTGTGTCTCGTCTTCCTTCCCCCCAACCCCAGCTCTCCATTCTAGGATAGCTAATAGAGGTTAGTCCCATGTACTGATCAGTCTGTAAGTCCTCTGGCACTCTCCCCTACCCAGGTTTTTCCCAGAATGCGCTGGCACACACATATACATCCCTGCATAAAAACAGTAGTGATGGCTTAAGTGTGGCCACCGAGTGGTTATGGTGAACATACAGTAGACGGAGTCCCAGGGGAGTTGCTTTCTGGCTAAGCCTGCACACACAGCCGTTTAATTAGTGTTAACTGTGGTGTCACTTTAGAGTGAGATTTTCCAAGTGGCCTAAGGGAGTTATGCACCTAACATAATTAAAAAAACAATGGGGGCTGGACGCCGAACTCCCTCAAGCCCCTTGGACAAACACAGTTTTATCTATTTTCTTTCCATTATGAACTAGTTTGAGACCTGACAATTCATCTCACGTCAGAGATGGTACAAACTTCAATCTGCATTGCTACTTCCCTGCTAGGTTCATATAGCAAATTAGCATTCTCCAGAGCCACGCAGCCTCAGAGACTATGAGTTTAGCTTTGCAGTCAGCTTGTAACGGGGATCATCACATTGGAAAAATGATCCAGAGCTGTTCACCTTAGGTATAGCTGAGGTGCCCATCACCTTGGTATCAAAGCACCTTGATAGCTATCTGATCTAGTGCCCATATGGACTTCTACTATCATAATATTATTGATCTGTCATTTGTATTGATTTATTCCTTCACAATTAAACTCTGCTGATCAGCTAACAATGAAAGGACTAATGGCTCCCACTGGGCATTATTAAAAAGTCTTTGCAATGATCATGAAAAAAAGTTTCAACTTCACAGGTTGCAGAGGGGATCATTAAAAGTCAGTGGGCTCCACTGGTGTAGCAACACTGAAGTCCGCAATGTTATATTCAGGATAAATTTGGCCCATTGCACTAAATGCCTAGAGACAGGAGTCGCATACAGAATTCTCAGTAGTGGCTAAGGCTAAAACAAACTTGATGTTAAATTATAGCAACTAAATGAGACCTTGTGGGGATTCAGCCAAAGTGAGGAACAAAACTTTCTGGGTCAGCCTCTCAGTGGGAGTAAATTGGCATCACCTCATGCAAGTCAGTGGAGCTATGCTGTTTTTCACCAGCTGGGGATCCGGGCCCATGACGTGTGGCAGAACAGATGCATGACTTAATTCTCACAAGAGGAATATCCCAACACACATCCACATGGGGTCCCACAGTAGCAAGCGGTGGAAATGTCTTTGGGGCCAAGGCAATTCTTCCTGAGGAAAGAAAAAACACCTATTACTCCAAAGAGCATCCAGGGGAATACAGCTAGTTCTGTGTAAACATCATGGGGGCAGATTTTATCCTGGAGTAACTCCACTTTAGGCAGTGGGATTACACCATGGGTAGGCTTGGCCCATGTGCTGTTAGCAAAACCATCAGAACAGTTCAGGGTTGAGCAGCTCAGGGAATGGGATGCAGATTGTGTTTCAAATTCATGTAAAATCTGCCACTAGGATGGAAGTGACCAGTTCTGAGTGCTAACTGAAGGCCAGCTTACAAACCCCTTGGTCACATCCGTGAATAGTTACACAGGCGAACAAACCCTCTGAAGTCAATGGAGCTATTTGTGACAATAACCATTTACCAGTGTGAGTGAAGGAGTCTGGCCTTTACGAAGCATTCCAACCACTGGGAATTTAAAGGCCCAATTCTTCCTTACTCACATGGGGTAGTACCTTACTCTATGACTAGTCCCATGGATTTCAATAGGTCTACTCATGGTGTAAAATACTGCTCCGTGTGAATAAAAGAGGCCACATCTGGCTTGTTGGTCTTGCGTTAATTTAGATGGACATATGGGCCAAAGGTATTAATATTATCAGAGGGATAGCTCAGTGGTTTGAGCATTGGCCTGCTAAACCCAGGGTTGAGAGTTCAGTCCTTGGGGGGGCCACTTAGGGATCTAGGGCAAAATCAGTACTTGGTCTTGCTAGTGAAGGCAGGGGGCTGGACTTGATGACCTTCCAGCTCTATGAGATAGGTATGGTATATCTCCATATATTAAATATAACCCACTTGCTGCCCAGTATTAAACAAGGTTCTGGGTTTGATATTCAGAGATCTCTGCCTCCTCAGTGCCATGGCAAACACACCATTAACAATCCTGTTAAGGTTTTATTAAAGATACAGAAAAGAAGGAAAAAACAGTTACAGTATTTGAAATTTAGAGTATTAAGTCAGGCTTTCATTTTAACGACATCCCCTATTTCCTTTCCCTTTAGCTGAAGAGAGTTTTTAGAAGGGAAAAAAACACTTATTTTACAGTCTCTTAGATGGTACCAATGATGATTCATAACTGTCATGGGGGGGGGGGGAGAGAAGATGTTAGCTGAGATGGGTTGTAAGTGGTGGTGGTGGTGTTACAGTCCAATCCTGTTTCATCCCAGGTGGTTTTTGGAATTCAGCTGGAGCCAACAGAGCTGGTGATGTCATCTGGGTCCCTCTCTTTTACTCGGCCTAGTCAGGACATCTTTCAGGATCAGGATGAGGAAGGCCTGGGGTCCCAGGAGATGGTGGGTGTAACACTCATGTTGGTGAAGCTCGCTCCAGCAGCCAATTTCTCTCCACAGTCTCTTTCTGTAAGGACCCCAGAATGGAGTGGTGAGTGGAATAGCCCATCCTCTCATTATTTTGTCCACCAATTAGGCCTAATTTTTTGGGTCACTGATTTCTGGTACCACACTTTTCTTGTTTACCAAGCAAAATCTTAACATAATCCTTAAACTAGGCCTCTTTGTTTGGACTCATTCAGTCTGCCTCCCTTTCCCTACCTTTCCCCATCAACATTTCTTGTTCCAGGTTATTGTGGCATCTTATGAACTTTCACTCACTTCTCACAGTTAAACTCATGATCAGGGTAAAATTTGTAGGCCCAATTACACAACAGTCTGGTGCCAGAATCTGACTTCTGGTTTGTGTGTCCTGTGTGGAATGGATTGTTGGTTTGGAGGTGGATGGGGTTCTTATGAGCAGGCAGTCCCGAGCAGAACTGAGTGAAAAATTTTGGATGATCCATTTATTCACTGAAAAATGTTGTTTTGGGTCAACCTAAACTATTTGAAAATTTGTGCTGAAAATGCCAAATAGTTTTGTGAATATAAGAATGGCCATACTGGGTCAGACCAAAGATCCATCTAGCCCAGTTTCCTGTCTTCTGAGAGTGGCCAATGCCAGATGCTTCAAATAGAATGAACAGAACAAGGTAATCATCAAGTGATCCATCCCTTCTCATCCAGTCTCAGCATCTCGCAGTCAGAGGCTTAGGGACATACAAAGCATGGGGTTGCATCCCTGACCATCTTGGCTAATAGCCTTGGATAGACCTATTCTCCATGAACTTATCTAACTATTTTTTAACCCAGTTGTACGTTTGGCCTTCAAAAGTCCCTATGTCCCATTTGTTTTTTTAATACTGTAACTAGTATAAACACAAATCTTCCCATGTCCCATCAAGAGATGTCTGAAACCCATGAGCCTGGCGGCTTTCAAAAATAGTTACTTTCATTGGGTGACCCCTGGTTCTTGTGTTATGTGAAGGGGTAAATAACACTTCCTTCCTTATTCACTTTCTCCATGCCAGTCATGACTTTATAGACCTCGCTCATATTCCCCTTGAGTCATCTCTTTTCCAAGCTGAAAAGTCCCAGTCTTTTTAGTCTGTTCCATCTCCCTAATCATTTTTGTTGCCCTTTTCTGTACCTTTTCTATTTCTAATATATCTTTTTTTGAGATGGAGTGACCAGAACTGCTCACAGTATTCAAGGCCTGGATGTACCATGGATTTATACCGTGGCATTATGATATTTTCTGTTTTATTATCTAGCCCTTTCCTAATGACTCCTAACATTCTGTTTGCTTTTTTGACTGATGCTACACATAGAGTGAATGTTTTCAGAGAACTGTCCACAACGACACCAAGATCTCTTTCTTGAGTGGGGGCAGAGACCCATCAAGCAGCCTGTAGGGCCAGATTGCCACATGACACCTACAGCTTGTCTACATGGAGACACTCAGGAAAATTAATCTGAATAAACTAAAATTGTGAATTAAAAGTGGATTAATTAAACTGCATTGCACCCCTATGTGGATGCTTTCATTTGAAATTAACATGGCTTTAATTCAAGTTAGCTTAATTTCACTGCCAATGTGAATTAAGGTAAACCAAACTAAAGCCACTTTAATTCTGATTGAAAGTGTTTAAATAGGGGCTTAATGCAGTTTAACGAATCCACTTTTAATTCACAATTTTAGTTAACTTGGATTAACTTTCTTGAGTGTCCCCATGTAGACAAGCTCTTAGAGTTTCAACTTTGGCATCATAGCAGGGATATACACATACACTAAGAAGGTCTCCATTTCCTCCATCACACACACACACTTATTATTATTCTAATAGCAATTAGTTGCCTCCAATGATGCCAAGGCCCCACTGTGCTCAAGCTGAACATAGTAACAGGGAATGTCCTGTCCCCCCAAAGACCACACGATCTGGACAGACCAGATAGACAATACTATGTGGGAGATAGGAAGAATCATTATACCCTTATACAGATTAGAACAGAGCCACAAAGAGCTGGATCATTGAAGATATCTAGGAGCCTAGAGGGATTCTCAAAAGTGCCAATGTGCCTGTACATTGGGAGTTAGGTGCCTAACCTGCTGTGGCATTTTTTAGATACCGACCTGCACCATTTAGTATCTACATACCTTTGTAAACTGGCCTTAAGACTGAAGTTTGGGATGCTGCTAACAGCTGAAGCAGAGGGCTTTTGAGTCTATTGATGGGTTTCCATTCCAGTGCAGGGACATAAGCCAAAAAGAGACAGAGGAAGTTGTCTGTGCAACAAGATGGAGCCTGGGTTTTTGCTGCAACAGACCCTGGGATCTGCTATCCGACTCCTGGCTTCATCCCCAGTTCCTGAGTTCAACCTTGCCTGGTTCCCAGCCCAGGCTACTGATTACTCTGGCTCCAACCCCAGGCTATGGCTCTTTGGCTTTTGACTCCATGCTGACCCTCAGTTTCAGCTCTGACACCTGACTCCTGACTTTGGACCTGCCCATTGGCCTCTGGTTCCTGAATCTGGCACTGACCACTATTCCAGTCAGCCCACATCATGGTAGCTTCTCCCTGTGTCTGTGCTTATCCAACTCAGCCCTCCATGTTCCATGGAATCAGCTAAATAGTTTGAGCCCATATGGATTTTATTATTGATTAAGAGACTCTCACTGTAGGTCAGGTTTTCCAGCCTCCACCTCATTCTTGTGGGCTCAAGGCCAGGACACCATGTGCTAATTGTTATGAGGACTTTCATTGTGATTTGGCTGATGATAGCAATGCGTGTACGGGCTACAGACAGGAAACACATACAGACCAGGGTAGTACAGGCAATTACAGCTGGGTCCATTGGCACACACCCCACAAACGTTATGTTAATGTTAATAAGAGACATATGACTAAATCCCCTAGGGAAAAGCTGAGCATAAAGGCCCAATCCCCTGATGGTTCAGGTTTGGATCTCATTGGAGTGGACTTACAGAACCACAACGATTCAGGTCTTCTATCTGGTAACTGTGTTGTAAGGCAGGGGATACCCAGCAATCAAAATACCCTAAGGCAGCTGTCATAAACAGATAGTTAAGGGTTAATGCCTCTTTTACCTGTAAAGGGTTAAGAAGTTCACCTAGCCTAGCTGACACCTGACCAGAGGAAACAATGGGAGGACAAGATGGTTCAAAGGGAAGTTCCCTTTGTCTGGGTCAGTTTCACTTTTGACCAGAGGGAAAAGCTCCAGAATTCAGCCTCTTATTAAGTAGTGAGTATTAGTGAAGGAAATAAATAGGTTTATGTTTATTTCTTTGTAACCTGTCTTGTGCAATTAGAGGAATCATCAAATTGGGTATTTGGGTATTTTTTGTGTAACTAAGTTTTGCCCAGGGGAGCATCCTCTGTGTTTGGAATCTGTTGTCGGTGAGAGTAGCTGGTATGCTAATCTCTCCCAGAGGGTTTTCTTTTACTTTTCTTTTCTTTAATTAAAAGCCTTCTTTTTATACCTGATTGATTTTTCCTTGTTTTTAGATCCAAGGAGGTTGGATCTGGATGCACCAGGAGTTGGTGGGAGAAAAGAGGGGGGATGGTTAATTTCTCCTTGTTTTAAGATCCAAGGGGTTTGGATCTGTGTTCACCAGGGAATTGGTGAAGAGTCTTTCAAGGCTACCCAGGGAAGGGAATTAGCACATTAGGAGTGGTGGCAGCCAGACCAGATCTAAGCTGTTAATTGAGCTTAGAGCTTCTCATGCTGGTCCCCCAAATCTGTACCCTAAAATTCAGAGTGGGGAAGGAACCTTGACATGGTGAGCAGCGGTGAGGGAATTTTTAGGAACCCAAAAGCCAGATTTCCCCCCCTCTTTTGAGATGCTGGGGAAGCAGCGAAGGAGAGATAAGAGCTTCTAACAGGGGGCTTTTTGTTAGAAGGGAAGCTCCAACTGTGATCACTGGAGGGTCATTAACATATTGCCAAGACCAGTCACAAAAAACCTGTTTTACTTCTTTTTTTTCTAAAGAGTCACATTACAGTAACCAAGGATTCCAAGCTGTCCCCCCCCACCCCCCGATAGCTAAGGTAGACCGCGGGAAAATATCAGGCAAAGGGAAAAAAAAACTATGCAACAGGAACTAGAGTTAGCCAAATTCCAAACACAGAGGATGTTCCCCTGGGCAAAACTTAGTTACACAAAAAATACCCAAATACCCAATTTGATGATTCCTCTAATTGCACAAGACAGGTTACAAAGAAATAAACATAAACCTATTTATTTCCTTCACTAATACTCACTACTTAATAAGAGGCTGAATTCTGGAGCTTTTCCCTCCGGTCAAAAGTGAAACTGACCCAGACAAAGGGAACTTCCCTTTGAACCATCTTGTCCTCCCATTGGTTCCTCTGGTCAGGTGTCAGCTAGGCTAGGTGAACTTCTTAACCCTTTACAGGTAAAAGAGGCATTAACCCTTAACTATCTGCTTATGACACCAGCCTTACCAAAAGCCAAAGGAATTCTCTGCCGGGGTCTCAGAAGGCAGGTGAAGTCTCTTTGTTCTACTCACACATTTGTCCATTGCAGATTTCAGCCCTGTCTTGGTGCCAGAGGTAAGTCCTCTGTTTATTGATGTATTGTGACTGGAATCTCACAAAGCAGCGAGGCAGAACAGGGTCAGAGTCTCCTCCTGGTTACACCGAGCCAGCTGCACTGACGTTAATAGTGTTTGATGGAACAACTCAGAGCAGCATTTTGTGGTGTGTCCTGCTGTTCGTTCGAAGTAAAAGTACTGATGCAAGAGTGCTGCTGAGACTCTGCTTCTGCTTAGCCTGTTGTGAATCCAGACGAGCCCCACTGAAGATAAAGCCGAGAGCACCCACTGGATTCAGACAAAATATTCTCTTTCAATTGGATTATCTCTGCATGAAGCCCAAGCTGTAGACTGACACCCGCAGCCTGATTCTTGTTACTCTTACACTAGCTTTAACCACTGCCACTACACTGACTCCACTGGAGTGACTCCTGATTACACTGAAGTGGGGTCACTCTTGCTTTGCACTGGCGTGAATGAGAAGAAATTCATGGGAACATAGAAACGTTTGGCTGGAAGGGAGTTCAGGACATTAGCAAGTCCAGCCCCATGCACCGAGGTAGGGCCCAGTGAACCTAGCCCAGCCCTGGCAGGTGTTTGTCCAACCTGTTCTTAAAAACCTCCAATGATGGGGATCCCACAACCTCCTTTGGAAGCCTGTTTCAGAGTGTAACTAATCTTATAGTTAGAATGTTTTCCCTAATATCTAATCTATATCTCTCTTGCTGCAGATTAAGCCCATTACTTCTTGTTCTACCTTCGATGGACACAGAGAACAACTGATCCTCTTTATACTCTTAACATATTTGAAAACTTATCAGGTCTCCCCTCAGACTCTTCTTTTCCAGAGTAAACATGCTGAGTTGTTTTTTTTTAACTTGCCACTTTGACTTCAGGAGTCACTCCAGATTTACAGTGGGGTGAGTCAGAGGAGAATTATCCCCTCTGGCTCCAATGCAGTCACTCCTGATTGCACTGGGCTAAGCTAAAGCCACTCTGAGTTCAACTGAGCTTCCCCTGGTATACACTGATGAGAGGAGAATTAACCTCTTTGACTGCATTGCAGTTATTTCTGGTTTGCAGTGTGGTGAGTGCAAAGGAACCTTCCCCTCTGTTTCTGTGAGCAGGAGTGTGCAGGGATATTTTCCATCTCATTAATTGCTTTTTTAGGGGGCCTTGAAGGAAGCTCCTTCCCTTTTAAAGTCCCACACAGAGTATTTGGTTTTCTATGTGGGGGCCCTAGGGTGAGAGTCCTGGAGATGGGTATCAGACATAGAGTCAGAGGAAGGTACAACAAAAAGGGGTTAACACCAGATGGAGAGGAGAACCTACTGAGGGTGGTGTAGCTTCTAAACATCAGAGTGAGTGTCTGTAGAATGAACCCCATTGACCTAAATAGGGTTACTCCCAATATACATGGAGATGAGTAAGAGGAGATCCAGGCCCATTGGGCTGCTCCTGATTTACACCAGTATGAGCGATAGGACAATTAGACCCTTCAACTTTAACTAAGTGAAAGCTAGTGTGGAAATGAGGCATCAGAAGAAACAGCATTGAAGACTGTGATTCTTGAGATTCATTTTCAAACAACACTTTGGAATGAAAATGCAATTTTTTTTCTTCACACTAATTTATCATGTCATGTACAGCTTGCGTAGCCCAGTGACAGGTGATTTACACATATCAATTTTCATCGGGAAAGGTCAGTAAACATCCATGTCACTGTCAGGACTGAGATCCCCACTTTGAACTTTAGGGTACAAATGTAGGGGCCTGCATAAAAACTTCTAAGCTTAATTACCAGCTTAGCTCTGGTTCGGCTGCCACCATTTTCAATGGATTCCCTCCCTGGGAAACCTTGAAAAACCTTCACCAAATCCCTGGTGAAAACAAATCCAACCCCTTGGATTTAAAACAAGGGGAAATTAACCATTCCCCTCCTTCCTCCCACCAACTCCTGGTGAATCAAGATCCAAAACCCCTTTGGATCTAAAACAAGGAAAAAAATCAATCAGGTTCTTAAAAAGAAGGTTTTTAATTAAAGAAAAAGGTAAAAATCATCTCTGTAAAATCAGTATGGAAATCAACCTTACAGGGTAATCAAACTTAAAGAGCTCAGAGGACTCCCCTCTAGTCTCAGGTTCAAAGTACAGCAAACAAAGAGAAACACTCTAGTAAAAGGTACATTTACAAGTTGAGAAAAACAAAGGAAAACTAACACGCCTTGCCTGGCTATTTACTTACAAGTTTGAAATAGGAGAGGCTTGTTTAGAAAGATGTGGAGAACCTGGATTGATGTCTGGTCCCTCTCAGTCCCCGAGAACGAACACCGTCCCAAAACAAAGAACACAAACAAAAGCCTTCCCCCCCCAAGATTTGAAAGTATCTTGTCCCCTTATTGGTCCTTTAGGTCAGATGCCAGCCAGGTTACCTGAGCTTCTTAACCCTTTACAGGGAAAAGGATTTTGGAGTCTCTGGCCAGGAGGGATTTATAGTACTGTACACAGGACAGCTATTACCCTTCCCTTTATAGTTATGACACGCCCCCCAAATCACAGATAGTGTTGGATGTTCGGTTCCACACTGGCTGTGATTTCTTCCTGGAGTTCTAGGAGAAAACAGAGTTAATAAGACACATGTACCTTTAGACATACTACTGATTATATAAAAACTAACAATATGTTTCATTCCAAAAACAATTGTTAACCAGTTAACTCTGGGAAACTTTCCCGGGAGAGTGCATCAGCCACTTTGTTAGAAGCTCCCGAAATGTGTTGTATTTCAAAATCAAAATCTTGGAGAGCTAAACTCCACCGAAGAAGTTTTTTGTTATTTCCCTTGGCGGTATGAAGCCACTGTAGCGCAGCATGGTCTGTTTGTAGTTGGAAACGCCGTCCCCAAACATATGGGCGTAGCTTTTCCAGCGCATACACAATGGCATAGCATTCCTTTTCGCTGATTGACCAATGGCTTTCCCTCTCAGACAGTTTCTTACTGAGAAATACGACAGGATGGAATTCTTGATCCGGTCCTTCCTGCATTAAAACTGCTCCCACGCCTCGCTCGGACGCATCTGTGGTTACTTGGAACGGTTTGTCAAAGTCTGGGGCCCTTAGCACAGGGTCAGACATGAGTGTTGCCTTAAGCTGGTTAAAGGCCTTTTGACACTCATTAGTCCACTGAACTGCATTTGGCTGTTTCTTTCTGGTTAGGTCTGTCAGCGGGGCGGCGATTTGGCTGTAGTGGGGTACAAATCGCCTATAATATCCAGCCAAGCCTAAGAAGGATTGGACCTGTTTCTTAGACTTTGGAACCGGCCACTTTTGGATAGCATCCACTTTGGCCTGTATGGGATTTATAGTTCCTTGACCCACCTGGTGCCCCAGGTAAGTCACTCTGTTTTGGCCTATTTGACACTTTTTAGCCTTAACAGTTAGTCCTGCCTGCTGGATGCGCTCAAAAACTTTTTCCAGGTGCTCCATGTGCTCTGCCCATGAATCAGAAAAAATGGCCACATCATCGAGGTAGGCAACTGCAGATTCTCCCAATCCCGCTAGGAGACCATCTACAAGTCTTTGGAAGGTGGCGGGTGCATTTCGCAACCCGAAAGGGAGTACATTGAATTCATACACCCCTGCCTGGGTGACGAAGGCTGACCTTTCCTTAGCGGGTTCATCTAGTGGTACTTGCCAGTACCCCTTGGTTAAGTCTAAAGTAGAGATGAATTGGGCATGTCCCAATTTCTCCAATAGCTCATCTGTGCGTGGCATTGGATAGTTGTCAGGACGAGTTACAGCATTTAGCTTACGGTAGTCCACGCAAAAGCGTATTTCCCCATCTGGTTTGGGAACTAGAACCACTGGAGATGCCCATGCACTCTTAGAGGGGCGGATTATACCCATCTGTAGCATGTCCTGGATCTCCCTTTGTATAGCAGTTTTGGCATGAGGTGACTCCCGGTAGGGTGGGGTTCTAATAGGGTGAGCATTACCTGTGTCAATGGAGTGGTATGCCCGTTCGGTCCATCCTGGAGTGGCTGAGAAAATTGGTGCAAAGCTTGTGCACAGCTCCTTGATCTGCTGTCGCTGCAGACGTCCAAGGGTCATGGAGAGGTTCACCTCTTCCACGCCACCATCCTTTTTTCCTTCGTAGTAGACACCTTCAGGCCACTCCGCGTCATCTGTTTCCTGGGCTGTAAACTGGCAAACGTTTAATTCTCTGGAATAAAAGGGCTTAAGAGAATTAACATGGTATACTTTAGGCTTTATGTTGGAGGTGGGGGAGGTTATGAGATAGTTAACAGCTCCTAGGCGCTCCTGGACCGTGAATGGTCCTTCCCACGACGCTTCCATTTTATGGGCCTGGATTGCCTTTAAGACCATGACTTGGTCTCCTACTTTGAAGGACCGTTCTCTGGAATGTTTATCATACCAGGCCTTTTGCTCTTCCTGAGCATCCTTTAGGTTTTCTTTAGCAAGGGCCAAAGAATGTCGGAGGGTGTTTTGTAGGTTGCTTACAAAGTCTAGAATGTTTGTTCCTGGAGAAGGCGTAAACCCCTCCCATTGTTGCTTCACCAACTGTAATGGCCCCTTAACCTCACGGCCATACACAAGTTCAAATGGTGAAAACCCTAAACTGGGATGTGGTACAGCCCTGTAGGCAAAAAGCAACTGCTGCAACACTAGGTCCCAATCATTGGAGTGTTCATTTACAAATTTACGTATCATGGCCCCCAAAGTTCCATTAAACCTCTCCACCAGGCCATTGGTTTCATGGTGGTAAGGGGTGGCAACCAAGTGATTCACCCCATGAGCTTCCCACAGGTTTTCCATGGTTCCTGCCAGGAAGTTAGTTCCCGAATCTGTAAGGATGTCGGAGGGCCAACCTACCCTGGCAAAAATGTCTGTTAATGCCTGGCACACACCTTTAGCCCTGGTGTTGCTTAAGGGTACTGCTTCCGGCCATCGGGTAGCAAAATCCATGAAAGTCAGTATGTACTGCTTTCCTCTGGGTGTCTTCTTTGGGAAAGGACCCAGAATATCCACAGCTATGCGCTGAAATGGGACCTCAATTATGGGTAGTGGCTGGAGAGGGGCTTTAACCTGGTCTTGGGGTTTTCCCACTCGTTGGCACACCTCACAAGACCGGACATAATTAGCAACGTCCTTGCCCATTCCCTCCCAGTGGAAGGACTTCCCCAACCGGTCTTTGGTTCTGTTCACCCCAGAATGGCCACTGGCATGATCATGGGCTAAGCTCAAGAGCTTTACCCGATACTTAGTGGGAACTACCAACTGCCTTTGAGGATGCCAGTCTTCCTGGTGCCCACCAGAAAGAGTCTCCTTGTATAAAAGTCCTTGTTCTACAACAAACCGGGATCGGTTAGAAGAGCTGAGAGGCGGTGGGGTGCTCCGCGCCACCGCCCAAGCTTTCTGAAGGCTGTCATCTGCTTCCTGCTCGGCCTGGAACTGTTCCCTTGATGCTGGAGACATCAGTTCCTCCTTGGACTGTGGACTGGGGCTTGGTCCCTCTGGAAGCGATGCAGGTGCTGGGGCTGTTTCCATTGACTGTGAACCGCTGTCCGCTGGTGCACTATGTGGTATCTCAGGCTCTGGCTGAGCCTCTTGGGTAGGGTTATCTGCTGCTTCTGCCAGTTCAGGCTCGCTGGTGCCCTCTGGCGTTGGAGTTGTAGACGGGTTTGCAAGGGCTGGACTCAGGGCTGGCAATGGTTCTGGTGCTGGTTGCGTTGCCAGTTCCGGTTCTGGGACTGGCTTTGGCTGGGTCTCTGGGATTGGATCCACTACGGCTGTTGCAGTCGTTGGCAGAGGATCCAGTTCCACCACCTTTGTCTGGGTCTCCGGTAACACAGACGGGGCCCTGGTGGACGGCTCAGGAACAGGGATGGGGGTGAAAGCTTGCTTAGCCTGGCTGCGGGTGACTATTCCCACCCTCTTGGCTACCTTCACATGGTTGGCCAAATCTTCCCCCAGCAGCATGGGAATGGGATAATTGTCATAGACTGCAAAAGTCCACATTCCTGACCAGCCCTTGTACTGGACATGCAACGTGGCTGTAGGCAAGGTTACAGATTGTGACACGAAGGGTTGAATTGTCACTGTAGCCTCTGGGTTGATGAGTTTGGGGTCCACTAGGGATTGGTGGATAGTTGACACTTGAGCCCCAGTGTCCCTCCAAGCGGTAACCTTCCTTCCGCCCACTCTCAAGGTTTCCCTTCGCTCCGAGGGTATGAGAGAGGCATCTGGGTTTGGGGATCTTTGGTGTGATTGGGGTGTAATGAACTGTAATCGGTTGGGGTTCTTGGGGCAGTGAGCCTTTATATGTCCCAGTCCATTACATTTAAAACATCGCCCTGCTAAGGTATCACCGGGACGAGGTTGGTTGGTGGAGACTGGTGTGGTGGGGTGAGAAGGCGTCTGGGGTTTCCCTTGGGATGTGGGTGGGGCCTTGGGTTGTCCCCGGTGGTAAGGTTTTGTTTCGGCTTGCCCCTTCTGATATTCGCTCCAACTGCTACTAGTTTTTTTCTTTTCTGCCACCTCCACCCATTGGGCTCCAATCTCCCCCGCCTCAGTTACAGTTTTGGGCTTCCTATCTAGGATGTACCTTTCTATTTCCTCAGGAACACCCTCTAAAAACTGCTCCATTTTTACTAGGGAAAGCAGATCTTCCAGAGATTTAACATTTGCTCCTGATACCCAGGCATCACAATTTTTGTCAATGTGGTAGGCATGACGGGTAAATGACACATCCGGTTTCCACTTTAGGGCTCTGAACCGCCGACGGGCATGCTCGGGTGTTAGCCCCATTCTGAGTCTGGCCTTGTTTTTAAAAAGTTCATAACTGTTCATGTGTTCCTTAGGCATTTCAGCCGCCACCTCTGCTAAGGGTCCACTGAGCTGCGGCCTCAGCTCTACCATGTACTGGTCTGCAGTGATGCTGTATCCAAGGCAGGCCCTTTCAAAATTTTCTAAGAAGGCCTCAGTATCATCGCCTGCCTTGTAGATGGGGAATTTTCTGGGATGGGAAGTGGTACCTGGAGGGGGGTTGTTAGCATTGGCTGGTGCATCCTGCTTAGCCTTTGCTACTTCCAGTTCATGCTTCCTTTCTTTTTCTCTCTCCTCCATCTCTTTCTCTTTCAGCTCCATAGTTCTCTTGTGAGCCTCCTCTTTGGCTTTTTCCAGCTCCATCTCTCTTTCATGGGCCTCCTTTTTGGCTTTTTCTTCTCTTTCTCTCTGCTCTGTCTCGAGTTTTGTTAATTGAAGCAGTCTCTGATGTTTTCTTTCATTTTCTTCTGCTTCTAGTTTGGCCAGTTCTATTTTGTTAGCTACTTCTTTGGTAGTCATTTTCCTGTTTTCTTGTGCTGGGTAACCCCCTTTGCAGTTGACAAACTGGGAAGCTCTCAGCTCTGGCTGCTGCAGAGTTAACAGTAACTTTCTAACTAGCTACTCCAGAGGATGTAAAAAGAAAAAAAAAACAATTCAGCTTGTAAATACCTTTTACCAGTCATTTGCTAATTGAACCCTTCTCTTAACAAAGGACCTGTAAAAAAAACTTAACACCTCTGCCTTCAGGCAAGGAGAGATAAGATATGCATCTATCTACTTCCAGCTCGGCTTTCCAAGCAGCTAGAAGGAAAAAAAAAAAATCACTGGCTTTTGGGTTTAAAATGATCCCACCGCTATTCACCATGTCAGGACTGAGATCCCCACTTTGAACTTTAGGGTACAAATGTAGGGGCCTGCATAAAAACTTCTAAGCTTAATTACCAGCTTAGCTCTGGTTCGGCTGCCACCATTTTCAATGGATTCCCTCCCTGGGAAACCTTGAAAAACCTTCACCAAATCCCTGGTGAAAACAAATCCAACCCCTTGGATTTAAAACAAGGGGAAATTAACCATTCCCCTCCTTCCTCCCACCAACTCCTGGTGAATCAAGATCCAAAACCCCTTTGGATCTAAAACAAGGAAAAAAATCAATCAGGTTCTTAAAAAGAAGGTTTTTAATTAAAGAAAAAGGTAAAAATCATCTCTGTAAAATCAGTATGGAAATCAACCTTACAGGGTAATCAAACTTAAAGAGCTCAGAGGACTCCCCTCTAGTCTCAGGTTCAAAGTACAGCAAACAAAGAGAAACACGAGGGCGTGAAACCGTTAAGAGGTGCCCGTGGACGGTGTGAGGCCGGTAGCGGCCCCCGGCGCGCCGGGACCGGGTCTTCTTGGAGTCGGGTTGCTTGGGAATGCAGCCCAAAGCTGGTGGTAAACTCCATCTAAGGCTAAATACCGGCACGAGACCGATAGTCAACAAGTACCGTAAGGGAAAGTTGAAAAGAACTTTGAAGAGAGAGTTCAAGAGGGCGTGAAACCGTTAAGAGGTGCCCGTGGACGGTGTGAGGCCGGTAGCGGCCCCCGGCGCGCCGGGACCGGGTCTTCTTGGAGTCGGGTTGCTTGGGAATGCAGCCCAAAGCTGGTGGTAAACTCCATCTAAGGCTAAATACCGGCACGAGACCGATAGTCAACAAGTACCGTAAGGGAAAGTTGAAAAGAACTCTAGTAAAAGGTACATTTACAAGTTGAGAAAAACAAAGGAAAACTAACACGCCTTGCCTGGCTATTTACTTACAAGTTTGAAATAGGAGAGGCTTGTTTAGAAAGATGTGGAGAACCTGGATTGATGTCTGGTCCCTCTCAGTCCCCGAGAACGAACACCGTCCCAAAACAAAAAACACAAACAAAAGCCTTCCCCCCCCAAGATTTGAAAGTATCTTGTCCCCTTATTGGTCCTTTAGGTCAGATGCCAGCCAGGTAACCTGAGCTTCTTAACCCTTTACAGGGAAAAGGATTTTGGAGTCTCTGGCCAGGAGGGATTTATAGTACTGTACACAGGACAGCTATTACCCTTCCCTTTATAGTTATGACAGTCACAGATGAAAAAATATTCAGATAATCAACATTTACAGATAGGCAATGTAAGAAAAATGCTGCCTGAAAACGTATTAGCATTTGATTTAAGGCTATTTATTTTGTATATTTTGACATATGAAGTTGACAATTTGTGTTTTAATGGCTATAAGGCTTTAACATTTTGAATCTCAGTGCCTATCATAATTAAATATTGTCTGACCCGCCCCCCCAAAAAAGTTCCCACAACTGTGAAAATTTAAATCAATAAAAGTAAAAACGTCCTTGAAATCTAGAATTTTGCACAGCTGTGAACATTTAAATCAATAACAATCGAAAAAAATATTACAAATAAACATTGATATTATCCATCAAAATTATATACAAACATTTGAATTTTGCCAAGCCTACAAATAGACCATAGTTAGTGCAGAAGCTAAGGTATATAGAGACAGATTTCAGGTTAGATAAATAGTTAGATCACTACACCTGTATTATCCCTCTCTTTCTAACTATGTATATAAGTGATCTTTTATCTCAGGCTAAGATTTTTCCATTGGTGTCCAGATTCCATGGGCAGTCTTTAAATGTCACCCTCCTATGTGCACCTCCAGCCTGAGGATCCTATCCAGCATACTGGCAGAAGATTTCTGTGAGATGCCTCAGGTGGATAATTCAGAACAGAGATTTGGGGCTGATAGATCAAATGTGTTGTGCAGGTGAATGCTGAAGTTTTACACTGGCTGCCATTCAAGTCTGCCCAGACTGAATATACAAAGCTCGGTGTCCATTCTACTTCTGTTTAATGGGAATTGGGCATTCAAATGTTTTAGATGGCTTTGAAAATCTGAGATTTAATACAGACCTAAAATTGACTTCAGTGTTTTTCAGGGAGGAAGGAGAGTTCATGGAGCTATATCAATTGACACAGGCTGGAGATCTGGCCTATTTACTCTGTTGGAGCTATGGCCAATTTACAACTAATCAGGCTGACATGCAATATGATTTTCCTTCTTCTTGTGCAGATGAGACATATTGCCTGGGTAAATCACAGCAGAGTGACCAAACTCATGTTTGTCAGCTTCTCCCATCACCTCCGCCCTCAAGGGATTCTTTGTGCATTGTTCTTTCTTATCTACGCCATCACGCTGATGGGAAACAGCCTCATTATCCCCATCACAGTGCTGGACTCCGCCCTCCACATCCCCATGTATTTCTTCCTCTGGAACCTGTCCTTCCTGGAGATCTGCTATGCCTCAGCTACCCTGCCCAAGATGCTGGCCAACTTTGTCTTGGAAAAGAGGGCCATCTCCTTCACAGGTTGTGCCATCCAGATGTATTTCCTCATCTTCCTCAGGACAGCAGGCTGCTACCTGCTGGCCCCCATGGCCTACGGCCGCTACTGAGCCATCTGCTCCTCTCTGCACTACCCCATCATTATGAAACACAGAGCCTGCGCCCAGATGGTTTCTGCTTGCTGGCTCTGCGGAATCCTGATGCCCATGGGCAACATCACTTGGATCTTCCCTTTGTCCTACTGCGGACCCAACGAGATCAACCACTTCTTCTGCAACATCCACTCTGTGCTGAAGCTGGCCTGCGGGGACACCTCCAGGATAGAGGTCTCCATTTTCTTCATCAGAATGTCAATCATTATCTTCCCCTTCCTCCTGGTGCGGGTGTCTTACGCCTGCATCATCTCCACCATCCTGAAGACCACTTCCTCCGAGGAAAGGCACAAAGCTTTCCCCATCTGCTCCTCCCACCTCACCATGGTCAGCTTGTTCTATGGCTCTACCTGTGCGACGTACCTGCACCCCAAGTCCAGCCATGTAGGAGACGTGGACAGAATGGTCGGCCTGGTTTATGCCCGTCATCACCCCCATTTTAAATCCCTCGCTCTACAACCTGAGGAACAAGGATGTGAAGGAGGCTCTGAGGAGACTGAGAAGAGGAAAATATTTTCATAAACTATGGGATTGTGTTGGCTTCAGGGTGTCCAGTTGGAGTGAGTCTATTTTGAATAAAGAAACATCTCACAGATTGTAATTAGAGGTTTCGGTGCAATTGGCTGTATCAACCAGTGAGTAGGGAGTTAGGGCCAGATGTTTTTAAAAGATATTTAGGCACCTAGTGGGATTTTTAAAAAAATCATCTAGGTATCGAACACAAATGAACTTCAATGGATGTTAGGCACCAAGGGCTAGATTCATAAAGGGGCTTAGGCACCTAACAGCCACTTGAGACACCTGAATCCCAGAATCAGCCCCCCCTGGGATTCATAAAACTCCAGTTTATCTGACCCCGAACCCTGTAGGCATCTAAACTCACTCGGCACCTAGATATTGGCAGTAACAACTCCCTAGACAACTATATTTCTGCCTCTGAACATGCTCATTGCAGCCTCACTCCAGGTGTCAGAGCACCTAAGACCCAGAGTGCTGTACCAATGGGGGGAAGACAGGAATTCCTCCACCTAACTCACCTGTGGAGCCTGGCCAAGCAAATTAGCTGGCAGCTCACCTACTGGGGCATGCACCCATAGGCGATCTCCCACATAGCAGAGCCACAAGGGCAGGGGCAGGACATTCCTTGTAACTGTTAGCCCAGTGATTAGGCCCTCAGTTGAGAGGTTGGCGACCCCTCGGCTTGATGGGGTTGGGGTGGAGGGAGAAGGGATTTGAATGTGGCTGTGCTACTTGGAAGGTGAATGTCCTAGCCACTGGGCTATGGGATATTGTGGTGTGAGTCTCGCTCAGTCTCTACCATTGAAGCTGTTTCATGGTGGATTAAATAATGACAGTCATTGGGCCAGACAGAGAGAAGCATGCGAACCACTCTGCAGCCTAGTGGTTAGCGCACTTATGTTGGAGGTTCCCATCGCCCTGCTCCAATGACTTTTTTTATTCACCTTGACCACTTCCTCCTCCTCCTAAAAACAGCACTAGGCGCCTAACTCTGAGAGAGGGTTTGCATCTTAGACTCCAAAGCAGAGAGATTTGTCTAAGTCCCAGAGAGGGGCAGGGCTTAAGACACTCCCCTCTCCTCGGCCTCTGCCATCTGCTGGTTTAGGCGATGAGCTGCCTAGCTTCCTGGCTTTTGCAAATCCCATTCTCAGGCACCCATCTCTCCATTCATTACAGAGGGAGCCTGAGCGTCAAACTCAGGCTTTGTAAACCTTGTAATTCTCTAGGCAACAAAGGGTTATGAAGCATGGTGACGCTGAGCATCAGAATGCCTAAGTCCCTTTGTGAATCTAGCCCCAAACTCTATTGATTTCAATGGGAGGTAGGTGCCTACATGCCTTACACAGGGCAGATAACTTCCCCCAAATAATTCCTAGAGCAGTTCTTTTAGGGAAAAACACCCAATCTTGATTTTAAAATTGCCAGTGATGGAGAATCCACCACGACCCTTGGTAAATTGCCCCAATGGTTAATTACCCTCCCTGTTAAAAACCTACCTCTTATTTTCCAGTCTGAATTTGTTTACATTCAACTTCCGGCCATTGGATCGCGTTTTACCTTTGTCTTCTAGACTGGAGAGACCATTATTAAATATTTTATCAAAGAATATGTCTGAGATTTTTCATAGCTACCTAGGACATTTAAATGCCAAGTTTTATTGACTATCATGTGGTGTGACAGATTCGGAGCTGCCTGTAATAATTTATGAATACTGTCTCTTGACTAGGTTGTGATGATGTTTACTCCATGATTCCATTGAGCTAATTCATGAGCAGGATTGTCTGGAAACACACCCAGGAAAAGGGGCGCAGGTGGTTCCTGATATACACTTCCCAGCAAACTTTTAGAAAATGAAAGAGCCATTCCCTGTGAAGCCAGGCTCCCCCACTCCCTTGGGCCTACCAGCCCAGATTTCCCATGAGTGACTCAGTCCCTGGAAAGAGGGGTATCAAAAGATTTGGGAGAGTTTAAAGAGACACACACTCCCTCTAGGTGACACAAATTTGTGAGCTAAGCAGATGCCAGTGCTTACTGTGTGCCTATGCAACCTTAATCCCCCCTCCCCCTTCTGCATATGCATTATGGTACAGTCTTCAATTATTTTTCAACTTCCATGTTTCACTGTAGGTTCTTTTGTGTAATTTCCTAGGTTTCTTAAGAAGCAAACAAAGAAAATAAAAGAAAAGAAGTGATTTCATCATATGGCGCCCCATTGAATCCCACATGGGTCATCAGCCGGGTTGCAACTTTCAGATCTACAGCACAGCCATCTGCTATGGGAACTAATCCAGTATCTGCTAGGAGTAGTAGGTTGTCATCCTGTATGTGGGCCAGCCACTGGAGGGAGCTGAGCCATGCACTTTGCCAGTGGATATCACAACTCTTTGCTCACAGCAGAGGAATGACAAGAGTCAGGAATCATGGGTTCTGGTCCAGGTTCTGAGGGGAAGTGTTCCCTAGTGATTACAGACCCTTCTGCCTCTGTTTTCCCCAAGCCTGGCCCCTTAGGCCACTGTCCCTGTGCAAGCCTGATCCTTTCTGTCCCAGCCCCTCCTTGACCCAGTTCCAATCCCTTCCTCTCCCCTTAGCACCTTGGCATAGTCCCAGTCTTCCCCCTTGGCTCTACATCCCATTCCAAATCTCCCATCCTCCCCTCACTCCCTGTGCATCTCATCCCTGTCTCCCTCCCATCCCATATATTGGTGATTCCAGTCACACATCCCTGCATGCCCCAAACTAACCCTATCCTTCATCCCATTGACTTCAGTGTAATTACTCGTGCTATGCATGAGGGTGAGTGAGTAGAGAAGTGACCACGCTGATTCAATAGTTACTCCTGATATATGTTGGGCTGAGTGAGCTCAGAATCAATTCCACATCCACTGCAACACTGTACAACACCTGGCACAATGGGGGCCCTAGCCTCCGACTGAAAACTCTGCACTCTCTGTACAATAAAAATGATTAATAATAGTGATGTTCACCCCTGTGCAGACAGGCAGCAAAAGTCCTAAGCACCATTTAAACCCCACCTAAGCCTGCAAAATGGGTTGTAAAGGTGCATAGGCCAAGACCGAATTTCCTCCTACTGGGACACTACTAATGCACATCGCCACTGGCTGAGAGCTATCAGTCTGCTGCCACGTTCCAGTGACACTGCTGCAAATGCACACTCACTACCATTAGAGAAGGGATGCTTCTGCAGATGACTAAAGGCCTAGAAAACAGGACCTATGAGGGAAGATTGAAGAAATTAGGTTTGTTTAGTCTAGAGAAGAGAAGACTGAGAGGGGACATGACAACAGTTTGAGTATGTAAAAGGTTGTTACAAGGAGAAGGGAGAAAAAATATTCTTCTTAACCTCTGAGGATAGGACAAGAAGCAATGGGCTTAAATTTCAGCAAGGGAGGTTTGGTTGGACTTTAGGAAAAACTTCCTAACTGTCAGGGTGGTTAAGCACTGCAACAAATTGGCCAGGGAGGTTGTGGAATCTCCATCACTGGAGATTTTTAAGAGCTGGTTAGACAAACACCTGTCAGGGATGATCTAGATAATAGTTAGTCCTGCCATGAGTGCAGGGGACTGGACTAGATGACCTCTTGAGGTCCCTTCCTGTCCTGCGATTCTACAATTCTATGTACACTGGTGTAACTCAGAGCAGGATTTAGTCCCTTCTAGTGCAGCCAACATTCAAGCCCATGGCTGGAGAATGGAAATGTGTCAGAGTTTACACTTACAGTCCTGCATGTGTATTTACCAGAAGACATTTTCCACTGCATGGGATTCAACCTTCAGGGCAGAAGAGATGCAGTTTTAGCATGCCTGGGGCCAGATCCTCAGCTGGTGTAAACTGACATAGTTCTAAAGCAAGGGTCCAGCCCAGTGATTTCCATTTACATCAGATGGGGATCTCGCCCCATTGCCTGCAGTGAAGCTGTGCTGATTTACACCAGATGGGGATCTGCTCTTTTGGCTTCCATGGAGATGCAGCAATTTACACCCACTGGGGAGGTCATGCCTACTGAGTTCAATGCAGCCACATCGATTTAAAGCAGCTAGACGCCTGCTCCAATATGTAATTCTAGACACTGAAACACGTCTTCAGTGTTCCAATTCATTCTCCTAAAGAGTCCAAGGTGCCTTGGGGATCAGGTCCCTGAAGCCACTAGATGGAATTGAAAGATACTTGGTCAATTATCACTGGCAGGGGGTGGTGGTGGAGGAAGATTAGAAACCTCCTGGCTTTGATTAGACACAAAGACAATTATCTCTTTATTTATAAGGGCCCTTTAGACTGCTGCACGGTTACACCAATTTGCAAATCTTTAAAAGGCTGGCATGAAACTACTCTTTTTCCAAAGGTAAGTGGAATTATATTGGAGGCAGGAGCAGATTACCTAGAACCACAGCGAAAGAAAGCATATTGCAAGATATCCATGACTATTTGCAAAGAAAAATAATTGGGAAAATATGATCTGTCTATCAGATACCATACATATCTCTCAGCTTAGAGAGAGAGATCAGGGGGAGAAAGAGATATAGTTATGGTGGATAGATAGATAGATAGATAGATAGATAGATAGATAGATAGATACTTCATGCTGGATGATAATAATGATATGATTTAAATAATATATTGTTTATTTTCCCTGATTTTAAATTTTGTTTTTGTAAAATTCATCTCCATAGTATGATAGTTGGATAGTTATTCTGGGAAGAAATATTACTTCATATTTCTCTGGATAACTTTTCAATAACCATTCAGGGATTATAATGGTGTTCTCTGGCCTTAAAAAGTATCTATCTATTGGGAGACTTTCAAAAGTACAGATAGAATTCTCGATGGGAGTCTGGCACCCACCTGCCATTTGTGCGCCTTTGAAAATCTCCCTGTAAACAATCTATCTAATCCCCCTTTCTGAATGCAACCAGCTGCCTTGTCTGGTTTTCTATCTAAACCCTTTTAAAAGCAAAGTAGCACAATTCTGCAGAGTATCAACATCACTGTGTTCAGCACAGGTGAATGGTGCTGGAGTGATACACCTGGAGAGAAAATCCCTTATTTAACAAATAACTACAGTAGCAAGATATGAGATGCCAGTGCATGTTTCCTCTATTTTATACACACATCAACTCCAAACAACTTATCTTCTGGTTTTCACAGCCAGTGCATCATTGAAACAAGTTTTCCATCACACACATGATATCTCACAAACATGCAATACAAATACACACAAGATACTCAAACACCCTCCAAACAAGTTGTTTTCTACTTTCTGCCACAAGCAAGTTCTTCTTGTATGCACCCACACACAACCACACAACATAAGCACATACACAGCTTTCAAACACTTCTCCTGCTAGTGGTTTTCATAAGGAAATCATAGAATCATAGATGTGTAGGACTGGAAGGCACCTCAATAGGTCATCTAGTCATCAAATCCTTCTTCGCTTCTCCTCCCACCCCCTACACACAACAAACCGGAAAACTCTTACGCATATGTCTAACTTTAAGCACATAAATGTTCCCATTGAAGTCAATGGGATTATCCATGTCCTTAAATGTAAGAGTATGCTTCAATGTTTTGCTGGATCATGTCCAGAGAGAGAGAGAGAGACCCTAACCCTCAGATCCCATATGCTACCCGAATAAGGACCATGTATGGCAATAAAATTAAACAGACAGAGCAACAAGGTGGGTGAGATAATATCTTTTATTGGACCAACTTCTGTTGGTGAAAAGGAGTTCTGAGCTACACAGAAGTCTGCTTCAGGTCTGGGAAAGATTGCTAGATACTCATTCTCTAAGCTTGCTTACTCAACAGCCTCCCTGCACAGGTCTCCATCTGTGGCCAGTTTTGGTGGTGTTTATTCTTTCTGTATATGGACACAAGTCCAATAGCTGATGGGCTGTGATGACTCAATGGAGAAGTAACCATGCAGGCTCAATAAAGGGTGAAATACTCCAGCCTGTGCTATGCAGGAAGTCAGATTAGATAGGAAGTCAGATTAGATGACATATTGAGCTCTTTTGTCCTGAACATCTTTGAATCTATGACCAAGTTATTTAATTTGGTAACTATGCAGCAGTCCCATGCTTCCGGCTGGCTGATGGTCACTGACCTAGGTCTATTTGATGCTGGTTACCAATGAGTAGTGTACCTCTACTCTTTGAACCACTGAGGCACTGAATACAGGTGTTATCTTTATAGGATTTGGTATTTCCATGTGATGTCACTGTGGAGTGCAGTAAAATGAAGAGCATAAGAGTCTGGGATTTAGGAGATTTGGGCCCAGATTTTACCCACTAACAAAAATCCACAAAACCTCCATTGATTTTGCTAGAGTGGCTTCAGATTTACACCAGTGTAACTGGACAGTAATTATCTCATTCCATTCACTGTATGACCTCTGGCAATCTCTGTCAGCCTCATTCTTCCAACTGCAAAATTAAAACAATCTGTCCTCATATTTCAATTCATATCACCCCAGTAAAGAAGCCACACTGCAAAGTATTTTGAAATGTATGGATTAACAATACTTATTTAATTATTAAGGTTGAAATATTCAAAGTCATTTTCAGACATTCATTGTATGCAAAAGAAAAATAGTCTTGTTATAGGAGGAGACTTGAGATGTGAGATTTGCAAAGGAGGCACAGCTGATTACGTGCCTAATTAATTTATGGACAGATTTGTAAAGGTATTTAGGGAAATTCAAGAATTTTAAAAGCAACTATGCACACAACTCCCATATTATTAGGTGCCTAGGTGTTTTTTAAAAATCCCACTAGGTGCCTAAATACCTTTAAAAATCTAGCCCTTAGTCTTTTTTGACAACCCCAGCCATAATCTCTCTGACTCAGTTTCTCATTTGTAAAATAGGTGTATAAATATCACCTTCTTTCTCCCAACCTTTGCCCGTCTTGTCTACTTAGACTGTAAGTTCTTTCAGGCTGGAACTGCCTCTTTCTATGTATCTGCATAGCACCTGGTACATTATTAATAACAACAACCATATCTAGCTCTTACAGAGTATTTTTCACTAGTCAATCTCAATATGCATTACAGAGGAGGTCAGTACTATCCTCATTTTACGGATGAATGAGACACAGAAGTGAAAGGACTTGCCGAAGCCACCGGCAAAGACAGGACTAGAGGCTATGTCTCCTGACTCCCAAGCATTAGCTCTGGCCACTGGCCTTCAGTGTCTAGGCACTGCTATTAAACACATAATCAATAATTAATAATAATAACTGTCACACCATCTCCAGGAGAAATTAGGGAGGAGAACACAATCTAGTTTCCATTTGCTGTGTGCTGCCCATCCACCAATGAACTCCAGACATCCCTGATGAAGTGACTTGTATTTCATCCCCATGCAGGTGGAGGGTCCAGAAGAAATGACAGGGGGGAATGACACGATTATAATGGAATTCACACTTCTGGGGCTCTTTCACCATCCTGAGCTGCAGCCCCTACTCTTCCTCACCTTCCTCACCATCTACATCATCACCCTGATGGGAAATGCTCTGGTTATCCTTGCCACAGTGTCCGACCCTGTCCTCCACACCCCCATGTACTTCTTCCTCCGGAACTTGGCCTTTCTGGAGATCTGCTACACCTCGGTCACCATCCCCAAGATGCTGGTCAACCTTCTCTTGGAGAAGAAAACCATCTCTTTCTCTGGCTGTGCCACCCAGATGTACTTCTTCCTCCTCTTTGGCACCGCAGTGTGTTACCTCCTGGCCGTCATGTCTTATGACCGCTATGTAGCCATCTGCAACCCTTTGCACTACCCAGCCCTCATGAGCAGAAGGCTCTGCCTCCTGCTGGTCTCAGGATGCTGGCTCATTGGCATGTTTGTGTCCCTTGGGCAAACAGCTCTGATATTCAGCGTTCCCTTCTGCGGCTCCAACGTCATCAACCACTTCTTCTGCGACGTGCCGCCACTGGTGAACCTGCTCTGCCCGGACTCCCGCGTGAATGAAGTGGAGAAAGTTCTAATGAATGTCCTGGTCATCGTCATCCCCTTCGCGCTCATCCTGGCCTCCTATGTTTGCATTGTCACCGCCATCCTGAGGATCCCATCACTGGATGGGAAACAGAAGGCCATCCACACATGTTCCTCCCACCTCATCTCTGTTTCCCTGTTCTACGGCAGTGCTATCTTTAGATACTTGAGACCCAACTCCGGTTACATGTCGGGCATGGATAAACTGCTCTCTCTGCTCTACACGGTGGCACCTGCCCTGCTGAATCCTGTCATCTACAGCCTGAGGAACCAGCAGGTGAAAGCGGCACTGAGAAAAGTAATGGACCGACACACAGCTTCTCAAAACATGTGAATGTGTTTTATTGTGAGCCGCTGGGGATTACAGGCCCGAGTCTGCTCTTGGTTATGCTTGTATAAATCAGGAGTAATGTCAATGGACCTGATTCTCCTCTCCCTCTAGTGTAAATTAGGAGTAATTTCACTGGTGTCAATGTGTCCGATTCTCCTCTCACTCACCCCAGTGTAACTCAAGAGTAACTTCATTAAATTCAATCGACTTGCACACCAGTGCAAATCAAGAGTGACTTCTTTTCAAGGCAATGGAGTTATGCCAGTGTAAACCCGGAGCAACTCCATTAATTTCAATTGAGTTACTTTATTTTAAATCAGAAAGGTTTCTTTTTCAAGCCAGTGGAGTGTAAATTAGGAGTAACTCCAATGAAGTCACTGAGCATTAGTGTAAATATGATGTAATAGAAATGGAGCCTATGTTTATTCTCAGAGTGAATAGGCTTTATATTTATTTATCATTGAAATAAATTCTACTCTTAGTTACACTCGTGTGAAATCAAAGTATTTCCATTGTCATCCATGGCTTACTCTGGATTTACTCCAGTGTCAATGAGAACAGAATCTGGCCAGGAACAAAGATTAAGGGTCTGAAGCCCTTCCATTTACATTTTATACCATTGCAAACTTCATCAACATCAGTTGACTTACTCTCGGTTTACAAGTAATGAGATCAGAATCAGGGCCAAAGTTATGGAGCCTGATTCTGGCCTCAAAAATGCTTAAATATAGAGATTTACACTGTTGCTGTGGCCATGTCGGTCCCAGGCTATTAGAGCGACACAATGGGTGAGGAGATATCTTTTATTGGACCAGCTTCTGTTGGTGAGAGAGACAAGCTATTGAGCTGACACAGAGCTCTTCTTCAGGTCTGGGTGCTGTTAAATTTGGCTGCCTTTTTCTTCATTTTATGGAGTTTCCATTTCAGAGGACAAAATTTGATAACTTCCATTGTTGAGCGCAGTATTGTTGCAGCCATGTTGGTCCCAGGATATCAGAGAGACAAGGTGCATGAGGTAATAGCTTCATTCTCTTCTTCAGGTCTCTGTAAGCTTGAAAGCCTCTCTCTTTCACCAACAGCAATTGGTCCAATAATATGATATCTTATTTATGATCAGATGATAATTACACTGGCAGTTTAAATGGATTGCAAATTAAGGGTACTTCTATTTTAAGGCCCTTTTCTACTGCTAGGCAGGTGTAAAGGAAATGTATTGTGTAAATAATAACTAGGCCCAGAGTAACTCAAATTAAACTCAATAGGTGAAATTATGCTTCCTCTTAGACCAGGGGCCACCAATCGGTCAATTGTGATTGACTGATTGATCCTAGAGACTCTCCCAGTCAATCGTGATCTCTGGGGGCACAACAGGGCTGCTGCTAAGACAGGCTTCCTGCCTGCCCTGGCCCCACGCTGCTCCCAGAAGAGGCCAGTGTGGCCCTGCAGCCCTGGGGTGGAGGGGCAGGAGTCTCCTTTCGTGCACTGCTCCTGCCTGAAAGTACCGCCCCCCCCAGCTCCCATTAGTTGGGAACAGGGAGCTGTGGCCAATGGGATCTATGGGGACGGTGCTTGCAGAGAGGGGCAGCGAGCAAAGCTACGTGCCCCCCACCCAGGGGCTGCAGGGGTGCGTTGGCCCCTTCCAGGAGCAGCATGGGGCCAGGGTAGGTAGGGAGCCTGCCTTAGCAGCAGCCATGCTACACTGCTGCCCATGAGCCGCCAGAGGTAAGTGCTGCCCGGTGGAAGGCTACACCCCAACCCCCAGCCCTGAGCCCCCTCCCG
This sequence comes from Malaclemys terrapin pileata, assembly GCF_027887155.1. Taxonomy (NCBI): domain Eukaryota; kingdom Metazoa; phylum Chordata; order Testudines; family Emydidae; genus Malaclemys; species Malaclemys terrapin. The sequence continues at coordinate 35,703,129 of NC_071516.1, read as the reverse complement.
GAACCAGTACCCCATGTCCCCTCCTGCACCCCAACCCGGAGCCCTGCTAGTGTGAACAGTTATTCTTGCATCTCGAGTGGTACAGAGCTCGGTTTTTGAATGTCCCAACTGGTGGCCCACAGTAGTGATATCTTAGCACATTTAATAAGCATGATGCTGTGTGATATGGGCTGAATTCACAGAGAACTCAGATATTTGAATCTGACTGATGATGGGATTTTCGAAAGCATCCAAGAGACTTTAGGAGCACACGTCTCATTGAAATTCAATGGGATTTGTGCACTTAAATTGCTTAGGTCTAGATTTACAAAGGTATTCTTAGATTATAAAGTCAGAAGGGACCACCGTGTTCATATAGCCTAACCCCCTGTATAACATAGGCCATAGAATGTCCCTGAATTAATTCCTGTTTGAACTGGAGCAGATCTTTTAGTGGGGAAAAGCCATCCAATCTTGATTTTAAAATGTCAAGTGATGTCGACTGGCAATTGTTGATGACTGAAAAAATGTCAGCTCTTCAATGAAAAATCAAAAAGGTTTTGGGGAAAAGCAGACAGACACTGTCCATGAAATTTTTTTCTTTATTCAAAAACCCAACTTTCTAACAAAAGAAAAATGTTAATGGAAAAATTTTGACCATTTCTAAATCAAGGGCTTCTCAGTGTAATTAGGCTTGGTAAAATTAGATTTTTATTTTTTGTGATTTTGACAGATCATATTTATGTTTATTTTTAAGCATTTTTCCAGTTTGTATCAATTTAAATTTTAATAATTATGCAAAAGTATGGACTTTACATAATTATGGTTGGACCCTCACCCACTATTGTCTGACATCCTTCCCCCCACACATGATTTTTATTTATTTAAATTTTCATTGTTGCAGAAAATCAGGGAAAAATGATTAATGACAAGAGAGACAGATTCAAAAATATAAAGCTTTATAACTGTTAAAACTCAATTGTCGACATCACATCTCAAAATATACAAAGTGAATAGCCTTAAATCAAACTCTAATAAGTTCTCAAGCAGCATTTTTCCTATTTTGCCTAGCTGTACATTTCGATGATCATCAATCGAGATATTTTTATTTTGGTTTGTGTGTGTGTACAGTGACATCAACATTTACCAACATTTACCTAAACTTTCCAAGACAAAATATAATGCGTGCTCAGATATGATGTTCATGAGGGCCACGCAAGTGCATTGTCCCATTCTCTTCTCATTGAAGTCAGTGACATTTAGCCAGTGGGGGCATCATAAAGCTGTCAATGTACCCCTCTATGTGGTCCTTCTGTGTCCATAGTCCGTTCATCTCTGAATTGTCCTCATAGCTAGGGAAATGGCTGAGCACCAGCTGCTTGGCCTCTGGTACATTTCTAGTATGTGTCCTTCATTCGGGACAGATCTGTGGTTCTGGTGTTGAGAGTAGCTAATGGAGGCCAAGCAAGAAACATTTTTGTGCCTGAGCCAAAGCTCATTAAAGTCAACAGGAGTTTCTCCGTTGATTTCAAATGTCTTTGGATCACCTCCTTTATCTGGTCACAGTTGTCATAACTATAAAGGGAAGGGTAACAGCTGTCCTGTGTACAGTACTATAAAATCCCTCCTGGCCAGAGACTCCAAAAGCCTTTTACCTGTAAAGGGTTAAGAAGCTCAGGTAACCTGGCTGACACCTGACCCAAAGGACCAATAAGGGGACAAGATACTTGGGGGTGGGGGAAGGCTTTTGTTTGTGCTCTTTGTTTTGGGGTTGTTCGCTCTTGGGACTGAGAGGGACCAGACATCAATCCAGGTTCTCCACATCTTTCTAAACAAGTCTCTCATATTTCAAACTTGTAAGTAAAAAGCCAGGCAAGGCGTGTTAGTTTTTCTTTGTTTTCTCAACTTGTAAATGTACCTTTTACTAGAGTGTTTATCTTTGTTTGCTGTACTTTGAACCTAAGACTAGAGGGGGGTCCTCTGAGCTCTTTAAGTTTGATTACCCTGTAAAGTTATTTTCCATACTGATTTTACAGAGATGATTTTTACCTTTTTCTTTGATTAAAAGCCTTCTTTTTAAGAACCTGATTGATTTTTCCTTGTTTTTAGATCCAAGGGAGTTGGATTTGTATTCACCAGGAGTTGGTGAAAGGAAGGAGGGGATGGTTAATTTCTCCTTGTCTTAAGATCCAAGGGGTTTGGATCTGTATTCACCAGGGAATTGGTGAAAGGTTTCTCAAAGCTTCCCAGGGAAGGGAATTAGCTTGTGGGAATGGTGGCAGCGGACCAGATCTAAGCTGGTAGTTAAGCTTAGAAGTCTTCATGCAGGCCCCCACACTTGTACCCTAAAGTTCAAAGTGGGGATACAGCCTTGACAACAGTGTGTCAATGATTCACAGCTAGTTAAAGTGACTAAAAGTCCACAATGGAAAAAGATTAGTGCTGGTCAAAATTTTTCCCAGGATGCACCATTGCCAAGCTCTCCCATAATGCACTGCCTCGCTCTCCAAGAGGGACCCCACAGTCCATGATGCAACCCAACCTGGGAGCCTACAGAGGACAATGAGCCTGAGTCACCCGACATATACCTCTAGTGAGGTGCTGCAGCAGCATTTCCAAATCAAAACATTTTCGGTTTTGGCTGAAATATTTCAGCGTTTGGCCTAAATATTTTGTATTTTGGCCTAAATGTTTCAGGTTTTGGAAAGCAATTTATTTTTATTTTATTTTTTTCTTAAGTTCCTTTGAAAAATCTCAACAATAGGGCCAGATTCTGTCATCTTTACACACACTGTGTGTTCTCTTGGCAGTTTTCTCTGGAAAAATTCCCCATCCAAAGTTTTCCATTTGGAAATCCCTGTTTTCCTGTGGGGAAATTATTCAAGGGAGAAAAACAAAGTTATTTTTCCCCTACTTTTTCCACTCTTCCTTGCTGTTTTCAAAGTGAAAACAGATGAGAAATAATAAGAAAATGTGAGAAACAGGCTGTCATAACTATAAAGGGAAGGGTAACAGCTCTCATGTGTACAGTACTATAAAATCCCTCCTGGCCAGAGACTCCAAAAGCCTTTTACCTGTAAAGGATTAAGAAGCTCGGGTAACCTGGCTGATACCTGACCCAAAGGACCAATAAGGGGACAAGATACTTTCAAATCTTGGGCGGGGGGAAGGCTTTTGTTTGTGTTCTTTGTTTTAGGGATTGTTCGCTCTTGGGACTGAGAGGGACCAGACATCAATCCAGGTTCTCCACATCTTTCTAAACAAGTCTCTCGTATTTCAAACTTGTAAGTAAACAGCCAGGCAAGGCGTGTTAGTTTTCCTTTGTTTTCTCAACTTGTAAATGTACCTTTTACTAGAGTGTTTATCTTTGTTTGCTGTACTTTGAACCTGAGGCTAGAGGGGAGTCCTCTGAGCTCTTTAAGTTTGATTACCCTGTAAAGTTATTTTCCATACTAATTTTACAGAGATGATTACCTTTTTCTTTAATTAAAAGCCTTCTTTTTAAGAACCTGATTGATTTTTCCTTGTTTTTACATCCAACGGGGTTGGATCTGTATTCACCAGGAGTTGGTGGAAGGAAGGAGGGGGGATGGTTAATTTCTCCTTGTTTTAAGATCCAAGGGGGTTGGAACTGTATTCACCAGGAGTTGGTGGAAGAAAGGAGGGGGGATGGTTAATTTCTCCTTGTTTTAAGATCCAAGGGGGTTGGAACTGTATTCACCAGGAGTTGGTGGAAGGAAGGAGGGGGGATGGTTAATTTCTCCTTGTTTTAAGATCCAAGGGGTTTGGATCTGTATTCACCAGGGAATTGGTGAAAGATTTCTCAAGGCTTCCCAGGGAAGGGAATTAGCTTTGGGAATGGTGGCAGCGGACCAGATCTAAGCTGGTAGTTAAGCTTAGAAGCCTTCATGCAGGCCCCCACATTTGTACCCTAAAGTTCAAAGTGGGGAAGCAGCCTTGACACAGGCATAAGTTTAGAAAGTGATACTTTTGAAGACAAATGCTGAAAGTCACACTTCAACTATTTTCCAACTGGCAAATTGTTGGGAAAGAGACAGACGTGTAAGAAAGTAGGTTTTTTCCCCTCCATAGTCTAACTGTTTTCTAGCTTTTGCCAGCTGATACACAGTGAGAAACTGGGGGAAAGTGAGGGGAATACCCACAGTTGTTAATTTAAAAGAAATCAGTTTTGATTAAACTTTATTTTCCAAAAATTTCATCAAAAATTTTTGACCAGCTTTATTTTTGGTTTGAAGAGTCACAGTGCCTTTCTAAATTTACAGAAATAGCAAAGCCTCCATAAATGCAGTAGAAAATCTTGGTGCCTGAGTACATTTTTTTCAGTTAATCTCCGGAGTGCCCCTGTCACCTCCTTGTTCCGCAAGCTGTAGATAATGGGGTTTAGCATGGGGGTCACGACAGAGTACAGCAGAGCAATGAGTTTGTCACTATTCGGCGAGTGGCTGGATTTGGGTTTCAGGTACATGGTGCAGGCTGTCCCATAGAACAGAGTCACCACCAGGAGGTGCGAGGAGCAGGTGGAGAAGGTTTTCTGCCTGCCCTCAGCTGAAGCCATCTTCAGGATGGTTGAGATGATACGAACATAGGAAGCAAGGATGAGCGTGAACGGCAGCAGGACGAAGAAGAGGGCAACCAGGAGAATGGCGATTTCAGTCCTGTGGGTGTCCCCGCAAGCCAGTTTCATCACCGGGGGGACATCACAGAAGAAATGGTTGATTTCATTAGAGCCACAGAAGGGTAGAGTGAATATGGCTGCAATGTGACCCATTAACACCAGGAGGTTGGTGAGCCAGGAAGCAGCCGCAAGCCCTATATAGACTCTCCTGTTCATAAGGACTGGGTAATGCAGTGGGTGGCATATAGCAACATATCGGTCGTAGGCCATCACAGCGAGGAGGTAACATTCCGTCCCTCCTAGGAAGAGGAGGAAATACATCTGTGTTGCACAGCCAAGGAAGGAGATGGTTCTATCCTCTGAGAGGAGGTTGGCCAGTATCTTGGGCAGGGTGACCGAGGTGTAAGAGATCTCCAGGAAGGACAAGTTCCGGAGGAAGAAATACATGGGGGTGTGAAGGGCAGCGTCGGCCACAGTGACAAAGATAATGAGAAGGTTCCCAGTCAGAGCAATGAGATAACAAGACAGAAACACCACAAATAGCCCCCAGCTCAGCTCAGGGTGGTCGGCAAATCCCAAGAGGATGAAATGGGTCACCGAGGTGTGATTCCCTGTGGTCATTCCTCTGATACACTCGGTCCTGAGGAAAAACTAAATAAATAAAGACATGAGGCTGCATGAGGTGCAGGTTTCCCATTCTTTTAATTATCCATAGTAAAGGAAGATCCTGAATACTGTTTAACCGAGAAATTGTCCTACCTCAAATTTTATCCCCTGCAGCTAGCATCAGACCAGATTCTGGTGTCCTTACTCATAATGAATAGTACTTTTCTCCAGCACAAGGAATAAGTGAGAAAAGAATAAAATTGTTGGAATTTACCAATGCAATCCTCCACACCAATTAATGTTTATTTCCTAGAGCATATTTTCCCCTCTCTAATGTCTATGGTTCTGTAATAAAAGCATCTAACTGAAAACCAAAGCCAAGCAGCTGAATACTCATAAAATCTACGGACACATGAATCTAAGTCCAGAAAAATCATTATGTTCATCAAGTGTAACCTCTTGCTTAACAGGCCATATAATTATACCCAGTAATTTCTGCATCGAGCCCATAACTTCTGGATGAGCTAGAGAATATCAATTTGAAAGACGTCGTACTGGATTTCAAACGCCAAGTCATGGAGAATCCACCGCATCTATAAGGAAGTTGTTGCAATGGTTAATTACCCTCCACAGTTAAAATTTAATGTCTCATTTCCAGGTGGAACATTTTTTTTTATTTCACCTTCCAGCCATTGGATTTGGTTATAACTTTTTCTGCTAGATTAACGAGACCTGTAGCATCTTCTCTTCATGTAGATGATGATCAAGTCACCTCTTAGGCTGCACAATCTATTCATTTTGTCCAAGTCTTTCCTCAAGACATAGTCTCTTCCCTGCCCCTTTTGCATCGGCTGGTGACCGCAACTGTTGTCTTATTCCGTGACTGCAAGTGTGGCTAGCTCCTGTCTGGGTGAAGAAAGAAGAAGAACCCTCTTTAGCCTTCCCTCCTTCCACAACTATGAAGGGATCAAACACAACTGGCTCTATATACACACACCTTACGTATCTACCTCAGACTGAGAGGAAACAGAGGTACATCAAGGTAAATGAGGGGCCCAAGGGTCTGATCCTTTAAGCCTGTGTGCAAGTGGCAGTGGCTGCTGTCAGAAGACAGGGTACTGGGCTAGATGGACAATTGGTCTGGCCCTGTATGGCCGTTCTTATGTGGGTCACTTTAGTCATTTGACTTCAATGGGACGACTCATGTGAGTGAAGTAAAGGATTGGCTCCAAATGTGGCACAAATAAAGTATGACCCAGGATCTGCTGTGCTTTGCTCCAGCCATCCACTCAGTTACATGTCCCCCATTGCTACAGTATCTGAGCGTTTCGCAGTCTTCAGTGCATTTATCCTCCCAACACCCTGGCGGCACAGGGAAGGCCTATTGTTCTTATGTCACAGATGAGGCACTGAGGCACACAGAGACTAAGGGACAGGTTTTTAAATGGGTTTAGGTGCCTAAAGATCCAAATAGGGGCCCATTTTGGATTTTCAACAGCTACTGAGCAGGTAGGACACTCACCTCCCAGTGCAACCAATGGGAGTTTGGTACCTAATCTTTTCAGGCATATTTGAAAACCCAATTAGCTACCTATCGGCATCATTAGGAGCCTAAGTACTTTGGAAAATCAGGATCTAATGCACCAAGCCAAGATCACACAGGGAATCTGTGGTAGAAGAGTGAACTGAATCCATGTCCCCTGAGTGTCAAGCCAGAGTTCCAACCACTGGATCGTCCTTCCTCCTCTTTTAAGCAAAAGTGATCAAGCTTCTATTTTCATTTGAGCCGTGCACCATGAGGTATTAGCTGAAATCAGTGGAGTGACTGATTTACTCCAGTTAATGATTTGGACCAATGATTCCAAATTCTTCAGTTAAAGCCTCACTAACATTGAATAGCACCTGCTCATGAGTAGAGCTGGATAAAATTTTTCAGATGAATAGTTTATTCACTGAAAAATGCAGTTTTGGGTCAACTGAACTATTTGCAAATTCAAATAGAATTTGGCAAATAGTTTCAGCCAAATATACATGTTCAAGAGACAGAGAGAGAAAAGTTGAAACATTTCATTCTGACATTTTTAAAACAAAATGTTTTGATTTTTCATTTTGAAATGTTTCATTTTTTTAAGTTGCCTAAATGTAATAATAATAAAGGGGGTTGAAAAAAATCAGAAAGCAAAATGATTTTGTTTTCAGGTTAAACAAAACAGTTCTGCTAACAGGAAACATTTTTTGTCCAATTTTTAATTTCAGTGACCCAAACTGATTTTATTGTTGTTGACATTTTGGTTCAGCCAACAAACCTAGGAGAACTGTCCTATTAAATCAATAGGATTAGAAGCTTAAATGCAACTCCACATCAGTAAGGACTGTAGAGTCAATCCTAAAATTAGACCTTGTCAAGGTTTTTGTTTTGTTTTGTTTTTAATCATGGAAAAATTAGCTGAAAAGAACATTTTTAGTTTTCATCTAAATTTTCAGCAAAACTGTTTTTGCTTTTAATCAAAAACCTGAAAAAATTCAGTTTTCTGACCAAAAAAATAAATTTGTTTTTGTGGAAAGCAAACACATTGTGTGGAAAATGGTTGGTGATGGGGGTTTTGCTTGTTTGTTTATTTGAAACCACAATTTTCCATTGAAAAAAAGTGTTGATGGAAAAATTTTGACCTCCCCTACCCAACATATCTAACAAGTAGGAAGTAAAATCAGAGGCACAATAAAAGTGATAGTTTAGAATCTGAACCCATTAACACTTATTTGTAAGTCAAGAGTAGTTGTAAATCAGTCCACTGAAGAGAAAGGAGTTGCAGTGGTGTAAATCAGAAGTATTCAAGGTAGCAAAGTAATAGCAGTGCTCATCTGGAGTAACTGTACTAGTGTCAATGAAGATATCAAAGATTAACACTGCTGTAACTCAGGACAGAATTTGGCATGCCCAGAATATTCCTTTTCACCTCCACAGGAGAGGAACCTGGTGCTAGAATTGTTTAAAGCCCTCTTGAAATGTAAACATGCCTCAGCTTCTTCTGGAGCATGTAGCTTGGCCTCTTTGCAGCTCCCAAATGTCTGTGAGCAGTCTGAGGAGATGCGCAGAGTGAGCAGATGTTTTTAAATTCTCTTCAGTGCCCCATCAGGACCTCATCAGCATGTCAAACTATGAACCTAGCACAGAACACACAGTAACATGAATGTGCTTCTTGGTATGTTATACAGATGGTCAATCTATCTGTCTCTCCCCATATCTATCTATCTACCCACCCAGACCTGAAGAAAAGCTCTGTGTGGCTCGAAAGCTTGTCTCTTTCACAGACAGAAGCTGGTCCAATAAAATATATCACCTCACCCACCCTGTCTCTCTAATATACTGAGACCAGCACCACTTCACCACCATCTATCTATCTCCATACACCATCTCTTAATCTTTCTCCTTCTCATTTATCAACATGGTATCTTGGCACCCACAAGTCAGGCACAAAATTATATGAGATTGGCCTATAGAATTTCTAGTCAAGTATTATTTGGACTTTGAGGGGTTATAGGGAAAGAGACAACCCATGTGTCTACTTGACCGCTGAAGACAGGAGCCATGGTGAACTCCACCTCCACTATCCACATAGGCAAGGTGAGGCATGCAGAACTACTTACTCCAACCCCAGCTCATACAATATGTTCCTGTGGAGGAACCTGGCTGTCTCCTCCATGTTACCTAGTACAGACATTCACACCTATTTAAGAGAGATCGCATTCTGCACCTACTTTGTACCGGGCAGATTCTGTCCACACTTCATTGCTGAAGGGAATGGGGTTCATTCTGTTTTGCACAGCTGTATTGAAAAGCTGAGTTTGGTTTGCTGTGGTAATGTCATTTTGATAAGCAGAGTTATGGCTGAAAAAAGTCTTCTCTCCCACCCTCTCTTCCTCTATATATTCTTTCTTTGTTTCAAATGTCAGCGACAAAGATGTGGCTGGAGGTTTTGTGTGTGGTGTGTTTGAATATTCTGTGCTCAATGTTCAACAGGTTCACACTGGTGTAGCTTCATTCACTGTAATGAATGAACCATCTGGTTCACTGACTCCAGAGGAGCTCTGGCAGATATATGCCAGCTGGGGGTCTGGCCCATTGATTCCAGTGAAGCTACACTGGTTTCTAATAGCTCAGGTTCTGGCCTCAAACCAAGTATATGGCTTGCATCTCCTCGTCTACAATAATGTAAATCATTAGAAATTTCAGAGAAGTCATTGGAGTTACACTGGTCAAAAAACAGTGGAAGCAGATAGATCATTTCAACCTCTCATGATGATGATTATTAAGATGAGAGAAAGTGCAGATTTTCTCACTATTTCAAAAAAATATTTGAAATAATAATAACTTAATATGGAATTATGATTCAGACTATATATCAGTAATTTCAGGGCAGAAAAATTACAGGTACATTATAATGATCCCCCCCAAAAAGCATTGCAAACTAAGTAAATTACACTAGGAAATTAAGATTACACTTAAAAGGAATCCAAATATGTTAAGGCAAGGAAATGCACAGTTATAACACCCAAACAACTTTAACTCTGATGTGTAGATGTCCTGCATGAATCAGGCTCTTATTCTTATTCTTTATCCTTCATTTTATTTACATGGGTTATCTGATTGCCTACATGCACCTTTTAAAATCTGTTCCTGGGGTTTCCAGATATGAGTTAGCTACCTGGGTAAATATTTTCAGGATGGATGCCGTAAATTGTTTAAGACAGAGAATCAGGTTTTAGCAGATCCCCACCAGTGAGCAAATTGCTGCTTCTCTCATATCAGGTAAATAATAAACAATAATAATAATGACATGCTCGGGCCCAATTTTTGAGCCCAATTGTACCACCATGGATGCTTAGGAATAATTTTACATGTATGGGGCATAATCCAACAAACTATAGCTAATTGGGGCATTTTTTACTAAATGAAATGTCATCAAAATATGGTGTTTTGTCAAAGCCAGTTTGCAGAGGTGTATCGGTGTTGCCAATGATTTCACTGGGAAGGGTTTTGAGGAACAGGGATCTCCGGTCACTCCTGGTACAAGAGAGAACAACCAGAATTCAAAACCTGATCTTTCTAATCCGAAACCAGACATTCCAACACAATGCATTTTGTGAAAACACTGGAAAGGTTTTGTTATTGCTGAACACTAACAAACTTAGAAACCTTGAAAGGTGTCACAAAATGGAATTGCTGCAAACACAAACACACTCATGAGTAACTTTGCGTTTTAGAGACTGCTCTCAGAAATAATCCAACAGGTATAATGGTACGGCTACACTGCAAAAAAAGCGTGTTCTTAATTCAAGTTAGCTAACCTTTGTTAGCTAACTTGGTTTAACATAGTAGTCAAAATATGGCAACTTGGCTTTTAACTTGGGTTAATGGTTTGAGTCCAACTGAAGGTTCCTCTATAGGCTTTAACATGTGCACCTAACCTGAGTTAAGAGTCAAGTTGCTGGGTCTTCACTGCTGTTTTAATCCAATATAGTTAACATGGTTTAGCTAACCTGAGCTCAGAACACCCCTAATTTTGCAGTGTAGAGACATACCTTAAAGGTATGTTTAGACTGGAGATGGAGGAGTAATTTCCAACGTTGAAAAAGCTAGTGAGTTGTAAATAGCTACCCACCCTGAGTACAATCCCAGCTAATAGCCAAGGTAGATGCTCAGGGCTGCCCATGCAGCTGCCACTATATTGCTATTTTTAGCACACTAGCTCGATCAAAGCTAGCATGGGTCTGCCTGCCCAAACTGGAAATTTTACCTGCTGCTCCAGTGTAGACACACGCAAAGTGTTGCAGGATTGAACCTTTCATGTGTTCCTAGAAATGCGGTCACAGTATTAGCAAATGGGAAGAAGGCAATTAACTACAGAGTGGTACTTACTGAAATATCAGGTTATCTGCACATAGCTATTGAATGCTTTTGAAATTCACTGCAGACCAGAGATTCCATGCCTATATCTGGAACATCTTCATTGACTCCAAAGTGTGCCTGTGTTAATCTGGCAGGATGACAGTGTTTTATTCATCTGCACTTTTCCCCTTTGGGAGATGATCTCCCAAGCATTTCATTCTAGAACTAGTAATTAACAGAATAGACAGTTCCATGATTATTTTGCTTTGGTGTGGTATGCTGGTGCCATCCAGTGGCAGAGTGTGCCTTTTTATTCATTACTAATGATTACTGACTGTTACAAAACGAATGAGAGCTAAACTTAATTAGTCTTTTCTTGCTGTGTATGAATTGGTAGGAATGAGATAAGAACAGCCTTCAAACAACATTGCACACTGAGCTCAGGTTGGAAATATGGGGAGAAGGGATTGGAGGTTACTTCTCACTGGGCATGATTCATCACTCATTTACACCAGATATAAATCAGTGCAACTCCTACTCCAGCCCTGTTTCACCACTCCAGCAGTGCAAAGCGCCCATTAAACCAGTTTAATCAGCCTGCTGTGTATTCCCCCTGCATAGGATGAACGCCAGACCCTGGTGTAGGGGAAACTGGAGACAGCTGGTTTGTTCAGGAGTCTTTTTTAACCCCCCAATGATCCCTTGTTATTGGAATGGCCCCTCGACCCCATAAGCACATTGGTGCAACTTACAGCAGCCTTGGGGGTACTCTAAGTGGAAACAAGGCCTGAATAAACCTCCAAGTTGGTTCAAAGAACAAACAGTCATAAAAACGTCTTGCAGCCATCTTTCCATCCTCCCACAAAATCACTGGTGCTATGCAAAGCACAGCATGGACGCAGAAGATAAACTAGGCCACTGACTTTAGCAGATTTAGCCTAATTCCAAACCAGAGTAACTGAGAAAAGAAACAGGACCATTGCCTTCAGTTGAGTTATTGTTGATTTACTTTGGGATGAATGAGCATAGAAGCCTTTCAATGTTAACTAAGTTGTTTCTGATTCACACTCAAGTGAGGAGGAGAAGAATCAGGGCCATTGATTCCATTGTAGTTACTCCTGATTCACGCTGGGGTGAATGAGTCCAGAATCAGACTCTGGGATTCCAATGAAATTATCCCTGATTTACATTAGAGTGAGTAAGAGCAGACTCAAGCCCATTTACTGCAATAGAGTTACTCCTGATTTACTTTGGGACAAGCAAGAGGGAAATTAGCATCACTGACCCCAGTAGTATTATCCTGGTTTACAATGGAGGTATTGCTGGGCCAGATCCTCAATCCATTCTGACGAATGCATGAAGAATGCGGCCTTGCCTTATGTGTCTTGAAGCCCAGGAAAGCATTCCAAAGCAGTCAAATTGTAGGGTTGTTGAGCTGTGGAGTTTTGCTTTGGGTCTAGGCCAACCTACCAAAAGCCAGGACTACTAAGAGCAATGGGAACTCAGAACAGTCAGCTTCTTGCAGTATTGGGCCCTTTGTTTGCAGCTGTGGAAAACATTTTCTCTTTGCTAGGAAGCAAACAGTTGCCATTTCCTTCTTTGACCATGTGGTCCTCCTGATGTATAAAATTGGTTCTAGAAAGTACATTGGGAAAGGAGACTTAGGAAAGATACTTACTCCTTCTGAGACTCTGTGATGTTGTTTGTATTTTGTTTGGGTAAAAGGTAAACATATGAAGTCAAAACATAAAACTGGGCTGGTCAAAATGTTCTGTGATAGATAATGTGTAGCCTTAACTCTGCCCCCTTGTGTAGTACAACACATGCAGCTTTAACTCTGACCTTTGTATGATAGGGCATGCCCAAGCTTAACTTTGGTTGGAGCAAGTGGTTTGGCATGCCCCACCTTGCCCATGTGAATCATTTTTAATCATTGGCTATTATTGATTGCCACAAAATGAATGAGATCGGAATTCGCTAGTTTTCTGTGAGCTGTTAGGGATTTGACAAGAACAGACCCAAAACTCCACTGCTGGTCAGTTTGGAAATTTGAAAAATAAACTTGTTGTTTTACTTGTCCTTGGCCTTATTCTCCTCTCATTTAACACACTTTAGGACAATCAAATTACTCCTTTTCTCCTGATTTACATCAAGATGAAGGACAAGGGCCCCAAGATTACAGTCTCCTTGCACTAGCCCTGACATGCAGGAAGAGACATTCACAGCCCTCCAGAGCTAAAAATCTAAAGATGCAAAATCAACAAAGTTCATGTGTGGGGGAAACAGAGGCCCAGACAGGGAAAAAGAGTTGCCCAAAGTCTCCCAACTGGTGAGTAGTAGAGCCAAAAATGGAACCACGTGTCTTACCCACTAGATACATGGCATCATCCATCTATCTATCCATCGAAAATGAAGACACTGATAGGCAGCATGGACCAGTGAGTAGGATTCTAGAGTCAAGAAGTCCGATGCCCTGATTCTATTCCAAGCTCTGCAACTGTATCCCTGCAATGCAATTACATAAGATGGTTTACCGCCTGTATACCTACCCCCAGATCTGCCCGAGAGAGGTATGTAATGTTGGCAGTAACACCAATAGACTCCTTTTACTTGTATTCAATGTTTAAATGAAGCTGCGTTCTGGCCACAGGTGCACTGAGGTCAGGGGAAGGCTTTCACTCTTTGTAACTGTTTTTTTTTTTTTAATCTCAGTTCTTAACGGAAGGTGATTTCATCTGATGATGTAACTGGAAATCTCACAACAAAAGATAAACTACCTGAGAGCAGGAAATTGCAAGGTTAGGTCCTTAAAATTCAAAAAATGACCAAGCTACACACTATACTGCTCTCCTGTTCAAGTTAGCATATGCAGCCTGTTGGAAATAATTTTTCCTGATAAGTATATTAAGGTTTTCCGTGACTCAGGTTTCCACACAGGTAGTTCTTTATTGGTCCTAAGGCCACTCAGTGTGGATTACATGCAAAATACAAATACAAGCATAGGCGCACTTATAATAGTTATAAGTAGCAGTAATAGTTATAAGCATTGGCCAAAGGCTCATAACCGGATCAGACAATAACTTCCTTTTGTGATGTGACAGAGGGGTAAGGAAAAATTCTGACAAAGAAACCTCCACTAAACCTTGTCTTTTGCACACTATAACAGTGGTTTTCAAACTCGGGTGCACAAGGTCTCGTCAGGGGTATGGGAGAAAAATCCTGAAATGGCGGACAATTATCCCTTACGGAACTTTTTCTCTGTTTTCATAGGTATATTATGACCCTATCTCAGATGGTGGTATGCAGTAGATGACATTATTTGGAAAGGGATACGCAGCCTGAAAAGTTTGAAAACCACTGCGCTATAACAAACAAGCAGTGTGGTTGTTGGTCCTTGGACCTTAGCTAATGCCAGGGGAGGCAATTAGGGCTGAACTCTGTCCTCTGCCCGGGTCAATGCAAGATTAATGACCGGCCTCTCTCTTCAAGGTTTTATTCTTATCTTATTTTGCCATATTTCCTCCCAACCACTGGACTAAGCATTTCTTTTTAATCAAACCATATAGAATTAACCATTGACTGCATCAGGTACCCAGTCAACCATATTTTCTTAATTCTGATTCCCGCAAACCAAACCTTAAATAAGATAATGCTGTTTAACGCTGTCACTGCTAGTTTAAAACAAACAACCTTTGTCTTGTTTCATGAGCTCAGGTTTTTTTGGTCACATGCTTTTGGGGCCTGTTGCTCATGCTAACATCCAAACTCAGTTTGAAGCTGTAATTCACTCAGGCCCCATGTAGGTCTATATGCCTACACAGCCTTAACTCTGCCTCCTTGTGGGACGCAGCATTTGAATATAATTTTTGGGTAGCAACTGCTTTGCATCCAGTTGTGATCTCTGTGAATGCATCTTTTAATGTGAAAGCATTATGGCTGGGTGTGGCTTGCTATGCCAGTCCCTAGAGTCTCTAGCATTGGGTAGATCATGGGTTTGGAGGCAGGTGGTGGAGGTAATCCAAGCACTCAGCTCTTCTGGCTGTTGCCTGGGGGCGGGGGGGTTCATACTTCCATAGCAGAGGGGATTGCACTGCTAGGGCTGCCAGAAATGAAGATGCAATTACCCTTGGCACCATGGCTGTAAATTATAACACAGACCGATAAACTCAGCACTCAATCCAGCTCCTAGGGGCCACTGAGTGCAGAGATGTGATGGCAGGGACTCTTCAGCCTTGAAACAGGGATGCTGAGTCTAGGCCACCCCTCTCTCAGAAGTGTCACATGCTTCCCTGCAGATTTCCTGGGCAAACCCCCCTCCTTTTGTCCAGGGACAAAACAGCATGCAGGCAGCTCCTGTTTGCTCAACTCCAAATTAGGAACGTTAGCACCGTCCCGAGACTGGCTGCCTGCTTCTGTTTCTCTACAGGTTCCACTGACTCATTCCCGTTACTTATGCACAGTGCACAGCTGCTGTGATCGAAAACTCAGAAACCCCATTAGCTCCTCACCCCTCCAGTGGCCATGAGAGCAGAGCTCTCATTAAACTCTCAATTAGGGCTGGTCTATGCTTATACCCCATTTTGTAGTTGTGCGTTTGATTTTTCCTTCATCAGTGTAGTGCACAGCTCTTGTCTTTCCCGAATTTCATCTTGTTGATTTCAGATCAGTTCTCCCATTTGCCTAGGGAGACCAGACAGTGAATGTGAAAAAGCGGGACAGGGGGTGGGGGGTAATAGGAGCCTATATAAGAAAAAGACCCAAACATCTGGACTGTCCCTATAAAATCAGGACATCTGGTCACCCTACATTTACCAAAGTTCATTTGAATTCTAATCCTGTCCCCCAAAGTGCTTGGAACTCCTCCCAGTTTGGGGTCATCCACAAAGTGTATAAGTATACTCTCCACTCCATTATACAAGTCATTAATTAAAATATTGACTATTATCAGACCCAGGACAGGCCCTTGCATGCATATATATGTAGGTTTGAAAAATGTTATAGTTTGGTTCCTCAGACAAGAAGAATTTTTATATTTTAAGCTTTTCAAGAAAAAAAACAAATATTTTTTTTCTTTTGCTTATGAAAATTTCTTTCTTAAAAAAAAACGGTGTTTTTCTTTAGAAGAAAAAAAAAAGCAAAAATGTTTCTACACGCTCTGCTGGTTTCACCAAAGGTGATCTCTCTCTTAATCCTCTCCTGGACTAAACAGACATATAAGAGACTGATACAGAAATGAAGCCTCACTACCCTTGCAGGCTTCATGCACACATACTCCAGATTCCCCTTCATCCCAACACTTGTGCTTCATTGCCAACTTCTCTGAGTTACAGGCCACACCCCCTGCTGTTATAATCTCAAACCTAGTTGCACTTCTACGGATCCCTGTCAGTTCTACTCCCTCCTGGCCTCAGCATAGAGCCAGTTCAGAATTTCCATTTCCCAGCCAGCTTGCTCTAAATTTTAAGTTAGATCAAAGATGCCAGGTACATGTGCATGGATGCCCTTTATATTACTTCTACAAACCAAAAGATGAGAAAGAAAGACTACGGGATGCTCCATCTCCATCCTCTAATGCCCCAGAAACTGCTCAGACCGACTTTCTTTTAGTGTTCAGTCTATATTTTATTCTAAACCCTACCACCAACCCAAATACAGTGCAATACCACAGTTGTTAACTCTCTACATCTGTCAGTGAGATTTCTTTTCCTCCTGGAGCTCTGGTAAAGAGGGACTATCTTGCCCACTCTGCCAGTCTAGCTTCAGCTAGCTCTAGTCTTATTCCTCTTCCTCAGAGCACTGCCTTCCTGGCTTTTATCAGTTTAGCCAGTTGAGGGCTAATTAGTTCCTTACTTCTCCCAATCTCTCCTTCTCATTATCTAATTGTTCAACCAGCCATCACTGGATGAACTAATTGAGGCTACAGTGATTAGCGTTCTGACCCACCTAGCAGGCCTCAGCACCAAGAGAAGAAAGAAAGAAAGAAAGAAAGAAAGAAAGAAAGAAAGAAAGAAAGAAAGAAAGAAAGAAACTACCTTTACTATGAGATTTGGATCCCTGTGGAATCCTTTCCTTATCCTGAATCAGGGACGCTATAACAATGTGTGAAATTCAAATAAAGACAATACAACAGCAGCTACATATTCACTAGAATGGAGTTCCCAGAAATTGACAATGGTTTTCAAATCACAAAAACCATTAGGGTCCTTTGAAAATTGTTGGGAGATAGGTGCTTAATGCTGTTAAGCGTGCCTAACGGCCTTTGATAATGCCACACATAACTAGCCTTGCTCTGGCTCCCTCAAAATACAAAACTCTTTACCTGCCCCTAAAACACAGAATGGTCTCTTCACTGACTTCACACAGCCCCAGTCTATAAGAGCACAGGTAGTTTAATCATGTTAGACCCACCCTTGGGAAATAATGCCACTACTATTTTATATTCCAATATGAAAGGAACAAAAAACATGGGCATACCGCTAAAGGGTCTGATTCTCATGGACATCATCTTAATAGGAGTTTAACACCATTCAGTTTATGGGGTTAGAGCAGGGGTCTCAAACTCAATTTACCTTAGGGCCAGTGCCAGTCCTCAAATCCTCTCAGCGGGCCAATAATGTCACTGAAGATGATGTTCAGAAAAGAAATGATGATGTAAAACATCATCATTTTTATTTTGAATTTCGTAGAAATAATAAAACTGTCATATAACTTGATACAATTCTTTGCCTGCCAGAGAGTTTTTAGTGTTTGCCAGACACCTGGCAATGCTTCAGTTCTGTCAGTTTGTTGATGTTTGGCCTCAGTGACTGAGCAGTTGAAACTTTCAGGATCTCAGCAAGGTGTGCATCAGATATTTGTGTTTGGTATTTTGACTTGTTTATATTCATTATGGAAAAAAGTGACACTGTCTCTATGGGTGACTCTACCCAGCAACTAATGATGCTGCCTCCATGGCTGACTCTGCCCGGCGACTAGTGATGGTATCCCTGTTCCTCTCCCCCAGCCAATGGGAGCTGCAGGGGGCAGCACCTGCAGCAGACATTGCTGGCAGCGTGGCTGCATGTGTCTCTCCTCCGCGGGCCGCAGCGAGGAGGTTCTTGGGCCGCAGATGGCCCACGGGCTGGGACTTTGAGACCTCTGGGTTAGCGTTTCCCACTGTGGTCTTAACTTTCAGTCTTCAGATCTGTCAGTGTGTGTGACACAAACAAGCAGAATCTTGGAAGAATGAAAAGTGGAACACCTGAGTTTGGTTGCCCAACTTTCCATACATTATACTTTTTTAACTATAAAACTCCTTTGAAGGTTGTCTGTGATGGGTTGGACCCCCCTTCTGGGGGCCACCTGATGCACTGGGTTTTCATTTATCAGAGGGGTAGCCGTGTTAGTCTGGATCTGTAAAAAGCGACAAAGAGTCCTGTGGCACCTTATAGACTAACAACCCCTCCTGCTCCACCAGCCTGGATTCCCTCTTCCCAGGGTAAAGCGGTGACCTTGCTTCCCACCAAACTTAAACTCTCTGCCTGTGACTTATTCCTAACAGGTTTTTGGGATTGTTCAAAATTACCTGCAAAAGCTGCAAGTTCTTTGACAGTTTCTACCTTTTTATCCCATAAACACTGTTTTACATCATCATTAGACATATTCAGGAACTGTTCCTGAGCAACCAAATCACACATCCCTTCAAAGCTTGAAATACCTTTT
Organism: Malaclemys terrapin pileata; assembly: GCF_027887155.1. Classification (NCBI taxonomy): domain Eukaryota; kingdom Metazoa; phylum Chordata; order Testudines; family Emydidae; genus Malaclemys; species Malaclemys terrapin. The sequence goes on along the minus strand of NC_071516.1, from coordinate 35,684,317 downwards.
CCCCTCACCCACTTATCCAGTAAATCTCACATTTTGGTTCACATAAGCCACATTATTCAATACAGCCCCCCTCTTAATGTTTCTAAATTTTACTCTATACATTTCAAGTGTAATCTGAAACTGTTTTAAAACCAATTCCTTAAATTTACCATAGCTTGAACCATCACTAATTGGGTATCTTATTGAATATATCCAGAGTTCTCCCAGACAACTTTGCAACCAGAGTGGTCATCTGTTGATCCTCAGGAATCACATGGAGCATACACCACCTCTCAAAGGTGATGAAATATTCAGCAATGTCACCTGACTTGTTGTATGGAGGGCACAACCATGCCCACTTGTGGATTTTTGGAGAGATGGGATCCTCTGGTGTGGGATTCTGTCTCTTCCACTCCATTACAGCCAGTTTGAGAAGAAGGAAAAAGAGAGAAAATACAAAGGCTAGCCTCTGAATCTCCATGGCCCTCTCATGGTCCGCTTTTTGTCTGGCTGCTTGTGCCTCCATGTCTTAATCAGCCTCTAGCTGCCTCAGTTCCAGGGCAGCTTTTTGCCTGGCTGCTTCTTCTTGGGCTTGTTGCTCCATGACTTGTTTATGGGCTTCCATTTCTTTGTCTTTCAGTTCCAGGGCCCTCTGATGTGCAGCCTTTTTCTCATCAATTTCCATCTGTTTCAATTCCATTTGTCTCTTATGCATCTTTTCATTTTCTTCTACTTGTAACCTGTGGCACTCCAACTTTTTGGTAGCTTCACTTTCACTCATTTTGTGGCTTTTCTGCCTCTACTTCCCTTACCCCAAATAAGCAAACAAAAAATAACAAACCAGTAACCATATTGTCTATTCTATAGCCAACACTCTTAAAACTCACTTAAAATCACCACCAGTGTCTCAGAGCAATAAGATGTGCACATTATCCTGCTCCACTACATGGATGGGTTGGACCCCCCTTCTGGGATGCCACCTGATGTACTGGGGTTTCACTGAGCCCCTCCTGCTCCACCAGCCTGGATTCCCTCTCCCTGTTTTGCTGAATTAGGCTTTCCGGCCTCTTGCAGCACACACATACAGGTAGGGCCACACCCAGCTGCAGACACAGACTGAAGTCAGCTCTGTGTGAGAGGATTCACCCAGCACTCACACGCAGGGCCAGCCCCAGGCACCAGCGGAGGAAGCACGTGCCTGGGGCGGCACATGCTAAGGGGCAGCATTCCATCCATTCTTGGGGCAGCACAGTCCAGGCAGCTTTTTTTTTTTTTTTTTTTGCTTGGTGCGGCAAAAATGGTAGAGCCGGCCCTGCTCACATGCACACCCCTTTTGGGGAATAAACCCAAAATAATACTGTCTTGCACTGTATAAAAAGAGCTGCACAGTGCAAGCTCATAAAAATTTGCCCTCTCCCTCAATGTGAAGAGAGATATGCACAACCTCTCTCCCCTCCCTCCCCCCCGTTACAAATTGCACAAACTGGGTTTAATAATAAACACAACAAGTTTATTAACTATAAAAGGCAGATTTTAAGTGATTATAAGGGATAGCAAACAGAACAAAGCAGATTACTGAGCAAATAAAACAAAATACGCATATTAAGCTTACGATCTTAAAGAGACCGGTTTAGAGAAATAATTCTTCACCCTAAATGGTATTTTAGGCAACTTGAGTAGTTTCAGTAGCTTAGAGTTCCAGTTAGCTCTTCTTTCAGACTTGACCCCGGTCTCAGTCTGGACTCACCCCTACCTTTCCCTTCAAGTTAGTTCCTTTGCCACATTCATATCATAACCATATTTCTATGAAGAATATGGGGTGTAACATCACACTGTCTTCTCATTGTATGAGTTAAATATACCAGGATTTAAGAAGAAAACTGGAGAAGCAAGTTCCATCATGTGCAGGCATAAGGATGACTTGCATGTGTCTTTAGCAGGATTTGAATCTAGGATTTTCAGGTTCTCAGTACAGACCTGTACCACTCAAGGTAAAGATTTAGTGTCTATCCCTCTGTGGACAGCCATTAGAGGAGTACTTGACACATGCATTCTTAGTCGATCATACAGGTATTTGCTAGAGAGCAGCTAAATGCTGGATGTTAGGAACCCTGGAGGTGGTGGTGAGGGTCCAGTGGTTAGAGCAGGAGTTGTTCAGAGAGGTGAGCCAGATCTACAAAGTTATTTAGGCCCCTACAGATGTAGACAGGTGCAAAAAAGGCAGAGATTTGCAAAAGTGACTAACTGGGATAGCCACCCAACTTCCCTTGACTTGGCATAGACCTGTTGAAAGGCTGAGACTTGGGTCCTGGGATCTTTTCCCAGCATTGCTGGGGTGGCCTTTTGGAGCTTTGCATTTCATGATTAGTAAATACATGTGCGGGGGAAGCTGATCCGTGATGCTCTTCTAAGGCAGGGTCTGAGGCCTTCCCCACTAGTAAACCCCCCTCAATGCCTTGTGGAAACATGAGGGATACCATTCCTCTGGAGCTGACTAACTGAGTAGCCCTGCCCACAGCACCTGAGAAAGAGCTGGACCATAGCAAGCTGTCCTTTATAAAAGAGGGCAGCAGGGAATTGAGACTGGAAACTGGAATTCCCTTTGGAAAGCTGAGGGGGCAGCAGCTCCTGGCAGTGCTCTGAATGCTTAGCTGCTGGAGCTTTCAAAGATAGGAACTGCTACAGCATACCAGACAGACAGGAGGGAAGTCTGTTTAGGAGCCTTTATTGCTGAGGTGAGAGAGAGGAAAATCTTGTTACTGAATTTACTGGTGTGAGAGACAGATCTGAGGAGGAGGCTGCTATGAGGGAGGGTCGGCATAGGTTTGATTAGGATTTGTTTAAGAAGGCTGAACTAAAGCAACAGCCTCTGCCCTGCTGAAGCAGCTTCAAAGCTCAGGCAGAATGAACCCCAGGGAGAGAGCTGGCCCAGCAAGACCAACGTGTGCCCTAGGGAGGAGGAGGGTGCTATGAGAGAGGCCTAATCCTTTTACAGATAAAGGTAAGACTAGCGCATGAAGTCTCCTGGATCCCACTGAAATGCACCTTCACTTAGTATGCAACATATTGGGGTGGCTTCTTCCTTCTGAAGAACATGGCTTGATTGGGTAAGGTAGCGGAACAAGCACCTTGACTCAAATGGAGTGTGGAACAGAGCCGGCTGGAAAATGTGAGGGGTTTTTTATGCATTTCCCCCCCCCCAGATTTTCATTAACAAACCAAATGCAAGAATGTTAGAATTAAGGGTAAAATGTCCCAAAGTGCCCCATTTTCAAAGACATTAAGGTTCATAATTAGACCCAAAAGAAATAATGGACAGGAACATTGTTGTTGGTTCTGAGAATTCCTCAGACAAATGTCTTCCTTGCTGCGTGAATTACGTCCCCAAAGGCCCAGCAGAGCTCTGATAAATCTGGGTTTCAAAACTGAAGCCAGGGGAGAGAGATACCCAGATGCTAAAGGGGTAAGTCCTTCTGTTTCCTTGAACAACAGTTAATGCCTCAAGTTAGGATTCATAACAGGTCCAAGCAGAGCATCCCAATTGGCTGCTCTTTTACTCCCCTAACTTTGTGCAGGTTGTACCTTTAGGCTTGCTGAGAAGATGAGAAAGAGATTGGTTTACATGCCCCCTCAACAAGTTTTTTCTTTTTCTTTTCTTGTTCTCAGAGATGGTAGTGTAGTCCCTGGAATCGGGCACTGAACTGGGAGCCATGAGATTGGGATTCTTTCTGTGCCTCTACTATTATTTTGCTGTGAGACTCTGGGGAAGTTACTTTACTTTGGTATGTTTGATTCCCCATCTGTACAATAACAATGATCTGTGTGGTTGGATTGGGTGGAGGCTCCAGACTGAGACTGTAGCCCCATTGTGCTAGGTGCTGTACATGCACACAATAGAGAAATGTCGGGCTGGAAGGTGCCTCAGAAGATCATCTATCCCAGGCCCGAATGCTGAAGCAGGACAAGTGCACCTAGACCAGCCTTGACAAGTGTTTGTCCAACCTCTTCTTCAAAGCCTCCAGTGATGGGGATTCCACAACCTCCCTTGAAAGCCTGTTCCAGAGCTTAAATATCTTTAGAGTAAGTAAGTTTTTCCTAATATCCAACCTAAATCTCCCTTGCTGCTCCTTAAGCCTATTACTTCAGATCCTTTGAAAGTAGGAAAAGAAGAACAATTGATCCTCTTCCTCTTTACAACAGCCTCTAATGTATTTGAAGACTGTTATCAGGTCTCTCCTCAGTCTTTTCTCAAGACTAAACACGCCCGTTTATTTAATCATTTGCCATAGGTCAGGGTTTCTAAACCTTTTAGCATTTGTGTTGCTCTTCTCTGGACTCTCCCTAACTTATCTATGTTACCTAAAGTGTGACATCCAGAACCACATCCTGTGCTCCAGCTCAGGTTTCATCAGTGCAGAGCAGAGCCAGACAGTTACCTCCTTTTTTCTTCCAGATGGCACTCCTGTTAACACACCCCAGAACTGTTTGCCATTTTTGCAATGGTATCATAGCAGATAGTAGGAGACAGTCCCTGCTCCAAAGAGCGTACAGTCCAAATAGACAAGACAGACAAAGGGTGGCGGGGGGAACAGATGGGAAGTGGCCCAAGATACCAAAGCAGACCATTGGTAAAGCCAAAAATAGAACACTTCTTTCCAATGTGTCCCAGTCACAGGACCACACATAGATGGCATTAACCCACTGTTGTAAAGTGCATTGTTCTTTGTGAGTGAATAGTGCTACAGAGCAGGTAACTGGGGTGCTCCTGGGGGCACCTCGCTGCCACCTGACTGTAGCATTTGGAAGCCTCATCTGTTCTCGCCAGGGCTTGGCTCCCCATCCCCTCCAGCCACGAGCAATATAAACACTCCCCTCCAGGCACTTTTTTCCTCAGTACAGGTAAGCGGCAGGCACACACCATCTCTCAAGCCCTCTGAGCATCCCTCTGTAGTGATCAGCCTCTCTTCCACTGGATATCCACAGAATTCACAGACCTGCTGCTCCCAGAGAAACAGCAAACCCCAGCTTGCTAGTTTCCCTTCAGTTTCCTTTCCCCGTTCAACACACAGCACTTAGATATAGTTATTGTGAAAACAAGCAAAGAGAAGAGGTTTATTTAGCAAAGAGAAGAGGTTTAAATGATCGCAAGTAGAAGTCGTGGGAATGGTTACATGTGCAATAAAATCATAACATACCTCCTACAACCTAGCCTTACTTATTTAGTTACTGTCAGGTCTTACAGTATTGCTCACTAGCATTTTTCAGCCAGGTAGGTAGTGCCCGAAAGAAGCCAGGCTCTCTGCTTGTCCCCTCAGTGAAGAATACTGTCTCTCTTTCTCTCCTTGCAACTCCAGATATATCATCACAGTCCTTAGACCTTCATTCCTAAACCAGACCCCTCCTGAGGTGGCTTCCTTTCTATAGACGTCACAATCTTATGTCAGTTTTGCAACCTTGATTATTTGGTGGCTTTGTCTGCAAAAAAAGACTTCATTTGTGAGCCAGTGTTCTACTTTGTGAGCTTGGTCATTTGCAGGCTGTTCCCCCTTGCCGCCATTTGTCTCTCTTTTCTATTTGGACTGCACACCCTTTGGAGCAAGGACTTATCCTAGATAAGCCATGATACACACCAGACCAGACAGAGATAAGCATCTCCTACTCCCTGCCTGAACAGAATCTGTTCAAGCCCTGTCACCTCCTGGTGACCTGCTTTTAACTTCAAGATTGAAGAGCATAATTTCCAGGATAGACACAGAACTTCTTAAATATTATCCAGATAACCCAGTAAACTACTGGATCTTGGTAGAGACTTTGCATACACCCCTTTGGTTTATTGATACGGGAATTCCAGACCCTTGGGATCCTGTAAACTGCTACGCTCTTGTTATGCTATCCGCTAGTTGGAACCCAAAGGTCTCTGGGTCACAGTAACCATTAGCGATGTCTTTCTATAGAAACTGGGGTAATCTCTTAAATTTAACCTCTCTAACTATTGGCCTGAATCTTACTGTGTGGCAGACAGTTCCACAAGAAAGTCACGTTAGCAAAATAAAGGCACCAGACAGTCCTGTTAGCAGAAAGTCTGTCCCGTTAGCAGAAGAAAGGTGCCAGGCAGTGTGAGCAAGGGTACCAGAAGCAGGCTTTGTCCTTGTGTCAGTTAACAACATAGCCGACCTCCATTTCTTTCCCCGCAGATGACATCTCCCGCTTGGGCTCCAAGAGTGAATGAGACCAACCTGACGTACTTCATTTTCCTCAGGTTTTCTAACCACTGGGACATGCAGATTCTCCTCTTCTCTCTGTTGTTCATGCTCTACCTGTTGACCTTAGTGGGGAACAGCCTCATTCTTCTCATCACGATGGTGGACCCGGCCCTCCACACCCCCATGTATTTCTTTATCAGGAACTTGTCCTTCCTGGAGATCTGCTACACTTCAGTCACCGTGCCCAAGATGCTGGCCAACCTCGTCTCGGAGGATCGATCCATCTCCTTTGCCAGCTGTGCAGCACAACTGTATTTCCTTCTCTTCATTGGTACAGTCGAGTGTTTCCTTCTTGCTTCCATGTCCTACGACCGTTACCTGGCAATCTGCTACCCACTGCACTACACAGCCAAAATGACCAAGGGGGTGTACATCAGGCTGACGCTGGTCTGCTGGCTGTGTGGTGTCTTCATACCACTGGGAAACACAGTTGGGATATTCAGCCTGCCGTTCTGTGGGCCTAATCAGATTGACTATTTCTTCTGTGATTTTCCTCCAGTGCTAAAGCTGGCCTGCGTCAACACGTCCCCAAATGAAGTCGCAATCCTAGCCAGCAGCTTGCTCATCACTGTCCTGCCCTTGCTCTTCACAGCAGGGTCCTACACCTGTATCATATGCACCATCCTCAAGATCCCATTGGCAGAGGGCAGACATAAAGTTTTCTCCACTTGCTCCTCTCATCTTATTGTGGTGACTCTCTTCTACTGCTCTGCTAGCTTTGTCTACCTACAGCCCAAGTCCAGCTACTCCCCGTAGCGGGACAAGTTCCTCTCTCTGTTTTACACCATGATAATACCCATGCTAAACCCAATCATCTACAGCTTGAGGAACAAGGAGGTAAAAGAGGCTCTGAGGAGAACCTTAAAAAGACATTTGTTTTCCTAAAAACTCTCTGTTTGCATTTTGAAAGGGACCTGGGGGAAACAGGGTTTAGAATTCCAGTAGAGGTAGTCATAATATTTATCAAACAATTTTTTTCAAAGAAAAACACAATAGTCTATATATCAAAATATTCTATAAAACCAGGTTGACTTCAATGAATTTTTTCAATGCAAAAATATGTAATTTTAGTTTTTTCTTTCTAGACATCTTGTTTCTGTTTTCAAAAACTTAAAAATCCAAAAATTTAATATTATTTTTTCTGATTTCCCCCCACACACCATTTTTTATACTTCCGTCTTTCCAGCTATCCCCAACCCCTGAACATTGGGGTGAGAGGACGAAAGGAAAATGTGTGCGCATGTGAAATCCAAAAAATAATGTTTCAAAAAGAATTGTTTTTTTTTTCATTTTTGAAAAACAAAATTCATGGAAAATTGGGATTCAAAAACAAACAAAATATTGCTTTGATTTTTTTTAGTCCAAAAATTGAAAATTTTCAGTGAAAATCTTCAAATGGGAAAAGTTTTTGTTCAAAATTTTTAATAATTTTTTGACAGTTTTTTTGTTCGAACCTTACTCCCTTAGTCCCCTTTGACAATCCCAATTTTTTTTCTTTCCCTTTCTCTCCCCCCGACCCCTTGCCATTTTTAGGCCTTGCCTATTTAGGTTTAATTTTTTTTAAATATTACCTGTGGATGTTAGGGTGACCAGATGTTCCAATTTTATAGGGACATCCCAATATTCAAAGCTTTTTCTTATATAGGTGCCTATTATCCCACCACCCCCTGTCCCGATTTTTCACATTTGCTATCTGGTCACCCCAGTGGATGTCCATATCTCAGCCATTTTAATGGAAATCAGGCATTCAAATTGTTTAGGCACCTTTCAAAATCTGAGCCTCAGATAGCCTTAGGCCAGGGATTGTGTCTGTAGACAATCTGGGACAGTGGAGCCCTGATCCCTTAGCATGGTGGGACCCATTAGGAGTTCCTGCAACACAAATCATAAATAGTAATAATCTGCAGGGTGATGAAATGATTAGTTTGTATTTTCCCAGCATTCCAGGTGTAAAAGGTTTGGGTCTGTGGGCAAGGATACTCTCTCTTGTCATGTGATTCCTCCCGTGTTTGGGGAAACAGGACTTGGTACATTTTTTTTTGAAATAAACAGGATTTTATCAAGGATAGCAGACTGCAGCATCAATACCTCCCAACTGGAACAATCTGCAAGACCCTGAGCTTTTGGCTGTCCACTCAGGACAAAAAGGGTAACGTTATAGTGGAAATCAAGGATCCAGCTTGGAAACATTCTATCCAGGAGGGGAGGTGGAGAAGCAGAAAGAGAGAGGAAACAACTCTCTCTCCCTCTCCCCCATCTCCTCCACCCCCCCGCATCTCTCAAAATTAAAAAAGGGGACAATTTACAGTTCACAAAACATTATCACTTTTCCACCATTCCTCTGCCCTCTCCTGGCCCCTTCCTACCCAGCTCTGCCTTTCCCATGCCTTTCCCTTATCTCTGAGCGCTGCACATGCATCACCCCCCACTTCACCCAGGACCTCATTCGCTGACCGACTCAGTTCCCCTTGCCAAACCCAGTGGGTATTGCCCACCCCAAATGCTCTAACACCATGAGTCAGTGGCCCTCAAAACTGATGAGGTTGGCTTAAAAAAATGCCTCTGTGGCTCGACTTTATGACAGAAATAAACTCTCTGGTGCACATTTTTGCTCATGTCAACTCTGCGATTCACACCAAACATTCCAGGTGCCAGGGAATGAGTCAGTAATTTATTCCTTTGGCTATTCATGCTAAAAGAAGTCTCAAGGGAAGTAGAGCTCCCCACAGATGGTGCCAGGGATAAATTCTCTCACATGTTTTCTTTGTGCATGGGATGCATGTTTGGGAAGTTGGTTAATTTGGGGGTTGAGCTTCCTATGTGTTTGTATGGAGCTCTAGTCCTACAGTATCTGCCCACCCATCCCTACAGCAGGGAATATGTCTTTTCTTTTTTTACTGAAACACAACACAATTCAGTCTAACTCACCCTGAAAGACAGGAGGAAGTATATCCCTCTAGATTTCTCCCTAAACATTTGTATCTAAGCTACACACGTGACAACTGAGAAATTTGTTTCCATCTCACCACTGCAACAGTCCTCATCAACACAGATGACCACCAGTGCCAGTTTTATTAAAACTCCAAGAACTGTTTCACTAGGTTAAATCCAGATACCAAAGGTAAGAAATACTGACATCTTCTCTGGGGACAATGGATATTTTATTACATTTCCTTAAAATGTGTGCCTTGTATAACAATATTCATTTTATTTCTAGGGGTGGTGATAGGAACCCCAGTCAGAGACCAAAGCCCCATTGTGCTAGCGTTGTATAACAGGGGAATAATTTTTGAAGAAGCTTAAGGAATTTAGGCACTCATGTCCCATTGAATTTCTTCAGTGTTGGATGTGTAACCCCCTTCATTTCCTCTGAAAATCCTAGCCTACAAACTGAATTTTTAAATTGTAATATTTGGAAGCTCAGTGGTTGTGTTAGATGGCAAAAGGCTGCCACCATCCTAAAATAATAATTGAGCTAAAACACCCTAAAAGTTCCTACAACACAGATTCTGTTCTCTCTTTAATTCCTGGAGCTCTGTCAAATTCTCTCCTTCAAAGGAATTATTCCCATGCCAGGTCAGTTCTATTGAATATCACTGAGTTGCTGCAATGAAGGCACCCTCCTTTTCAGATGGGCAGGACAGATTGGGCAGGATCTAGACTATCAAAAAATGCCTATGAAAATCACTAGTGACATTCTGTTTGGCTAGGATACTAGTAAGGGATTTAGAAAACATGAGCTACCACCTCTGCTCTGCTGGAGATTTGTCAGGTGCTTGGCTAGCTGATTCTTGCTTATATGCTCAGAAGCTAACTAATCGCCAAATTTGGGGCTGAGAAGAAATTTCCCCCTCAGGTCAGATTGGCTGTGTCCTTCAGGAATTTCACTTTTCTCTGCAGTGTGTGGGTGCGGGTCGCTTACTGGGATCCTCTGGGTATATTTCCTTTAATAGTTCCCTGCCGTTTCAGTGGTCTTGGGCGCGGAGCACCTTGGTCCCTCCTTTTTTCTGCCTAGTCTCCCAAGGGCTGTAATAAGAACATAAGAACAGACAAACTGGGTCAGACCAAAGGTCTGTCTAGCCCAGTATCATGTCTTCTGAAAGTGGCCAATGCCAGGTGCCCCAGAGGGAATGAACAGAACACGTAATCATCAAGTGATCCACACCCTGTCAACCATTCCAAGCGTCTGGCAAACAGAGGCTAGGGACACCAACCCTGCCCATCCTGGCTAATAGCCATTGATGGACCTACCCTCCATAAATTTATCTAGTTCTTTTTTGAACCCTGTTATAATCTTGGCCTTCACCACATTCTCTGACAAAGAGTTCCACAGGGTGACTGTGCATTGTATGAAGAAATACTTCCTTTTGTTTGTTTTAAGCCTGCAGCCTATTAACTTTGTTTTGTGACCCCTAGTTCTTGTGTTATGAGGAGGAGTAAATAACATTTCCTTATTTACTTTTTCCACAGCAGTCATGATTTTATAGACCTCAATCATATCCCCCCCCACTAGTCATCTCTTTTCTAAAAAGTCCCAGTCTTATTAATATCTCCTCATATGGAAGCCGTTTCCATACCCCTAAACATTTTTTTTTGCCTTTTCTGAACCTTTTCCAATTCCAATACATCTTTTTGAGATGGGGTGACCACATCTGCATGCAGTATTCAAGATGTGGGTGCACCATGGATTTAGAGAGTCATTATGATATTTTCTGTCTTATTATCTATCCCTTTCCTAATGATTTCCCTAATGATACTTTGGTCTAATTCTGTTGTTGGGTTTAGTGTGCAGGTGCTGGGTGGTGCTGGTGGCCCGTGATCAAGGAGGTCAGACCAGATGATCTGGTGGTCCCTTCTGGCCTTAAACTCTATGACTCCATGCCCCTTGGCATGCTGCTTAGTCTCTCTGGGTATGTCTACACTACACCTTAAGCCCAAGCTCTGATTCCGGTTTGAGCCCCATCCCGTTTCCATCCACACAGAAACCAGTCTGATTCAGCTTAGGAAGCACTCAGAATCTGAGTCCTAGGAGCCTGCTAGGGAGGAAGATCAGAGCATAAGTCTTGCCATGACTCAGGTCCAAGCCCTGTCATTTTGCAATGCGAACGCAGCTCAAGCTGAAGTCCCGAGTAAGAAGGTCTATGCAGTCCCTATGGATGTGTTAGCACGGCTGTGAGACCCTGCTCCGGCAATTGTAAACCCAAGCTTACCATGCAGTGTGGACACTCAAGCGTGAGCTTGGAAACACTGACTCCATGAGACTGGGTCCCACAGACCCGGTTTACAATGCAGTGTAGTTACCATGAGTACCTCAGTTTCCCACCTGTACAAAGCGGATAATAGCACTGCCCTGCATCCACGGTGGTGTGGAGGGTCAATTCTGCAAAAATGAAGAGGTGCTCCAATGCTGTGGTAATGGGGGGGGGGGGCTGATCAGTACTTTCGATTATTTTGCAGTGGTGTAGCTGTGTTGGTCCCAGGAAATGAGAGAGACAAGGTGGGTGAGGTCATATCTTTTACTGGTCCCACTTCTATTGAAGTAGCTTGAAAGCTTGTCTCTCTCACCAACAGGAGCTGGCTCAATAAGAGATTACCTCACCCACCTTGTCTCTCGGATAGCTGATGATGTTTGTTCCCTTTTTCCCCTTTACTCCTGCAGACAAAATGAACAGGACTGGAGAAGGCAACCAAACTTCTATGCCCCAGGAGTTCATCCTGTTGGGACTCTCCAGTCATCCAGAGGTCCGGCTGGCCCTGTTCATGGCATTCCTTGCCCTCTACCTGGTGACCCTTCTTGGGAACCTCCTCACCGTTCTCCTGGTTGGGTCTGACCCTCTCCTCCACACCCCAATGTATTTTTTCCTCGCCAACCTGTCTCTCCTGGAGGTTGGATATACTTCAAGTGTTCTGCCCCAGATGCTGGCCCACCTCCTGGCAGAGCACAGAGACATCCCATTGGCCCGTTGCATGGCCCAGATGTACCTCTTCCTCGCCTTTGGCATAACAGAGTGCTTCCTCCTCACCGTTATGTCGTATGACAGGTACGTCGCCATCTGCCTCCCATTGCACTACCCGCTCCTCATGGCCAAGAGGGGGTGCATTGCCATGGTGGCCACTTCCTGGGCGGGAGGTTTCCTAGTTTCTGCCATCAACACCATGTCCACCTTCCAGCTATCTTTCTGTGGGCACCAGGATATAGACTATTTCCTCTGTGAAATGCCAGCCATGGTGAGTTTGGCCTGTGCTGGGAAAGGCCAGGCACAAATAGTCATGTCCGTGAGCTGTGTGTTCACACTGGTCTGCCCGCTTTCCTTAATAGTCCTCTCTTATGCTCGTATCCTTGGCACTGTCTTGAACATCCCCTCCACTGCAGGAAGGCATAAAGCCTTTTCCACCTGCCCTTCCCACTTGGTCGTGGTCAGCCTGTTCTTTGGGACAGTGAATTCAATGTACCTGAGACCCAGGTCTAGCTCCTCTGTGGGGCAGCTCAAAACAAGCTCTGTCTTCTACATCACTGTCACCCCAGTGCTCAACCCCATCATATACAGCCTGAGGAACAAGGAGGTGATATGCGCCTTGAGGAAAATGATGGGTAAGGATGTAGGAGTACAGGCCTTGCCTGAACAATGAAAGAAAACAGATGTAAGGAAACAGGTTAACAATGGACAAAGCAGGAATTCACAAGTGGCCTTGTAAATAATATGTACCTCATACATAAAGAAATAGTAAGAAGAAGAGTAAATGTGTGATAAGCTTGCAGCTGCAGCTTTGCTTACTAGCACATTTTCTAGTGCAGGGATAGGTCCACAGAATTAGTAAGCCAATCGTGAAGTCTGTGATGTAATGTAGAACGTAATGCACTTGTGTTACTCTGTTTTAGAATATGTATATAATCTGATATACAATTATGTCCTTTGGAGTTGTGGTGCACCCTAACCCATCCCTATACCTGAGCCTGATCACCTCAGGTGTAGCTTTATGAAATGCCACTAAACACACCTCAAGGCCATGTCAGGATTTGAACCGAATTTTTTGGATTCTAGAGAACTGGATAAAATGTTCCCCCTCCAGAGCTGGAGGGAATCCCAACAGTAGGGAGGTAGAGGTCTCTGTTATCCCAGATCCTGACAGTGAGTGACAGATCATGGGGCCATCCCATTTGGAATCCAGACTCCTGCTTTGCTACATCAGAACAATGGTCCATCAATCCCTGCATTCCTTCTGCACAGGGGACCAGAACAATCATCCCTCTAGTCCTGTATCCTTTCTATTTTCTGGACCAGATCAATAGTCCATCCATTCCTTTATCCCTTCAACAGTCTGGACCAGAACAATTGTCCATCTAGTCCTGTATCCCGTCTACATACTTGATCAGATCAATGGTTGATCCATTCCTTTATGTTTTCTATTAATAGAAAAGAGCATTGGTTCATCCTGTCTGAAAGCCTTATCCCTATGCACTGCATCCGATCAATGGTCCATCTGTTCCTATATTCATACTACATACCTGCTTAAAAACCAATTGTCCATCTAGTCTTGGTTCCTTCCTAGGTAACAGATCAGAACGGCCCTAGCCACTCTATATCCTTTCTACATGCAGGGTTAGATGGCTGGTCCCTCTAGTCCTGTATTCCTTCTAGATACTAAATTAGACCAAAGGTCCCTTCTGTTCAGAGATTTTTCTCCAGATGGTCAACCTTTACAAGGGGCATCACACATACAAACAAATCAAAACACATAATTTGAGCTATGCTGGAGGCATGTGTTGGGCTAGTCCTTTCCACTGCCAGTTGGGAAGGGAAAGAGGGATGACAGCAGATGATTCACAGAAACTGAAAGGCTGGAAATTCGGCTCAATTGCTGTTATTACATGACTGTGTGTGGACTCAGTTACAATATCTCCAGTGGTCTCCATGCCACAACTCAGGCTTTACACTAAATGTACCCATTCACTGTCCTCAGGAGCCCTTTCTTATTGCACGATATATAGATCTGATATGGGGCGCACGGTGAAAGTTAGAAATAGCGGGCTATTAGAGAGGGCACTAGACTGGAACTTAAATGTAAAACTGCAAAATTTGTTCACTCAGCTTTTTTCAAAGAAGATGTAGATTCAGCAACACTCAATCATTTTGCAAATTCGTGTTGATTTCACCAAATTGTTTCAGGGAGGAAAAAACAGAAATTCAATTTTTTTTACTTTCTTGTTTGTTTTATTTTACTTTGATATTTGTTATATTAATTTTATATCATATGTATGTACTATATTTAATATTATACATAAACAATATTTAAGACTGTTAAATATTATAACATTATAATCAAAATCAAATGATTTTCCTTATCTAAACTAAACCACATGGCAAAACTTTTCTATGCTTCTGAATCAATTTGTGTGTCAGGATCACTTCACATACATTTATTAATGAACACACCATCCTACCATGGACCGTGGTCTGAGACACTCTCATGTCTGCTATGGGACCTTTAATGTGTTTGTAGTATCAAGGATTGTTGTTGGTTTTTTTCCCCATTTCAACATGTCTCTTATTCTCTCTGAGATATACATTGATTTTACAGAGCCGTCATATCTTTAACACCTTTTACATTCAAATCAAAGTTCATCACTGGTTTCTCATTTACACGTATATCTATATCCATGTCTATATGTAAATACAGAGATATAAGCCATGACTCAGCTTCTGCCCATCATACCACTGCTAATTAAACTCACACTAGCTCAATGAGATCTAGCACAAGCATGTGTACACGAGCAGGGGAATCACACCCCTAGCTCATCCTGTAGACATACCCAAAAGGGACCCAATAGACCCAAAGTCAAAAGGGATCACTGTGGTCATCTAGCCTGACCTCCAACTTCCCTGAATTAATTTCTCTTTGAACTAGAGCACAGCTTTTAGAAAAACATCCTGTCTTGATTTAAAAATGGTCAGTGATGGAGAATCCACGTCAATTGACCCTTGGTAATGTGGTTCAATGGTTAATTATCCTATCAAAAACACACACCTCAGTTCCAGTCAATTTTTCTAGCTTCAACTTCCCATCATTGGATCGTTTCTGAACTTTGTCTGCTATATTGAAGAGCCTGTGTTCAAATTTCTGTTCTCCAGGTAGGTATTTATAGGCTGTGATCAATTCATCCATTACGGCTCTCTTGGATAAGCTAAATAGATTGAGCTAATTGAGTCCAGTGCCATAAGGCAGATATTCCAGGCTTGTGTCACCCCCAATCTCCTCCCTTCAGCACAGCATCCCCTAGCGCCATTGTGGGACATTGAGGTCTCCACTGATTGTGTGGGGAGAGCACCCCATTCTGAGTCCCATACACACACACATACACAGTGCCTGCAGCACATTGTCTCCTAGAGACAGGGTGGGACATGGTGGTCAGCATTGACTTGAAGGGAAGAATGCCCTCGAAGGAGTCAACCACACTGCGCTCTCTCCAGTCCTTGGGTTGTTCTTTAAATGTTCCCCATTCAAGAACTGACATAGACCATCCTTGCTTGGTGAGATATCTGATGGAACACTATGAAGAAAGAGATCGTTTGTGAGAAACCATTGCTGTTCATTTTATGGGTTCTCCGGGATATCCCCCAGGAAGACCGGAATTGGAATACAAATGGAATAAATGTCTCCCAACTTATTACCTCCATTTTATACAGGGTGGGCTGGGAGGGGGGAGGGGAAGGGATCAGGCACAGAGAAGAGAAATGACTTCTGACAAAACTCACAGTGTGACCAGGAAGATCAGCATAACTATTTGGGAATAATATTTATGCATCTCCCAGGAATAACAATATTTATAGTGATCCCATTAGAGAGATCACCAAGCAGGGTCACGCTGGGTAAGTACTTGGGTGTGAGACCATCCAGGTGCAGCTAAAGGATTGTAAATTTCAATTAGTGTCTCTTAACATTTTTGAGATCCTAAGATAAAAGCTACTTTAGGAAGCAAAATGTTTTATCATTCTTATGGGATCTTTACTTTTCTCATTCTTCTTGCCAACAACTCCAGAAGCATCGGCTCGTGACCGACAGAGCCCAGCTCCCCTCTGCGACCAATCTGGCTGGTCACTAAATTGATCCAGACTCTGGACTGGTAACTATAACATCGATTGGCAGAACTGTGTGCATAGTGTGTGTGTGTGTGTGACTGAAAAGCACATGCTAATTGCTGTATTCTCAATAAATGTGGTGTATTGCCTTTTCCCTATAAAAAGATCTCATGTGCATTTTATATAAGCATAACACAACCACCCATTTCATACACTGGGAGATTCCCCTTAGTAGAGACTGAGAAAAGCTAACAAAAATTCAGCGCATTGGATGGCAAGTTCTTGGCACATCTCAGGATTTAGCCCTTTGTCTGAGGCCTGTCTACTCTACAGAGTTAGGTCACCAAAAGGCAGCTTATGTTGACATAACTATGGCTGTGTCTACACCTAAATGTCTCTGCCACCAGCATAACTGCCCTTCTATGCTAACAAAGTAACTCCACCTCCATGAGAGGCGTAGAGTTAATGTCACTATAGTTAGGTTGACGTGGTGTCTGTATAGAAACTGTGGTTACTTACATAAAGTGTTACTGGCTTTCAGAAGCCGTCCCACAATGCCCCACACTGACAGTACAATCAGCACAAGCGCTCCTCGTGAGGACGTGTACTGCTGACACAAGGTGCATAGCATGGACACTCAAAAGCGATTTAATTACATGTGGCGGCTATATGCTGATGTTTCATGGACTCACAGGACTTGTTCTCTCTCTCTGCTCCATACAGTCCCTGTAAGAACCCCCCTTCAATGTTACAGCCCTTCTCGGGGATTCACTCTCTCTCAGGGGTTAAGCCTTGGGCTCCAGTGCCTCCTGGAACCACACCTCTCTGAGCCTTCAGCATGCCCATCTCTCATCGTGGGCCCCCTCAGGGAGTCCACTTGCTCTGGCCCCCGGGGGCCTCAACACCCAGAGGGAATAATGCAACCCTGATGTCTAGCATGCAACAACTCTCAGCCAACGTAAAACAGGAGGGTTTACTGATCGTCTGAACACAGCATAGGAGATTCCCAGGGCCCTGGAGCCTGGCAGTCTCAGCACAGTTCAATTGGCTCTCTTCCAGTCCCGATGGGCTCAGGCTACTCTCCCTGTTCCCAGTCCAGCAGCCCCCTCCTTCCAACTGATCGTCTTACATCATCACCCTCAACAGGCCCTCCTCTGTCATCTGTCTTCCATCCAGGTAAACAGGTCACCTGGGCCTCCTCTCTTCCATCCTTTATTCCCACACTCGCTGGAACCAGTTGGTTAGGTCACCAGGGTCCTCTCTTCTCAGCCTTTTGTCCTACCACTGGCCAGAACCAGCTATCTTCCAAGTTGGGATGGGTCTCTTGGTCACCAGTCACTAGGGTACCCCATCTCCATGCCATTTTCCAGGGCCCTGACTGCTAGGCGAGGTCACACCTAGTCTGTCTGTAACAACAACCCCCTCTCTCACCGCCTCATTAAACCCAAAGCTCACAAGGAAACTGAGATCCACACACTATTCATGCAAAACACTAAGAAAATCCCCCACTTCGTCACACAATGTAACTTAGGTTGACGTAGTTTTGTAGTATAGACATGCCCTGAGAGAGGTGTGAGTACCTTTTGGCACTATCATACACCCCTGTTCTACCCATGTAAAATTTGACCATGGGCCCCTATATTGTTTCATAAGTTCCTATCTTTGTCCCCACCTGTCTCAAGCTCTATATTCTTTCAGCAGTGGATAGCCACAGACCTGTTTCTATTTTCAACTCACCTAATCACATGGTGCTGTGTCTATCAGGTGGATTTCTCTTTAATATTTCCTAGTTAATATGAACACTAGGTCGCATTCCATCAGCAACTGGGGTAGCACCACCTCCCACCCTACCCGTGCTACAGGTGGGCCAGGGGTAGAGTTACTAACTCCAGTTGGGGTCATTTGGTCCAGGAGATTCATCATACCTCCACACTTATTAAGGAAATAGTTATTTTTAGTATTCAAATTGCTCTGAAAGCCACTTGCAGGTCTAGAATACATGACCTCTGAGGAAAGATTGAAAAAATTGGGTTTGTTTAGTGTGGAGAAGAGAAGCATTAGAGGGGACATGATAACAGTTTTCAAGTACATAAAAGCTTGTTACAAAGAGGAGACAGAAAAATTGTTCTTGTTAACCTCTGAAGATAGGACAAGAGGCAATGGTCTTAAATTGCAGCAAGGACGGTTTAGGTTGGACATTAGGAAAAAATTCCTAACTATCAGGGTGGTTAAACACTGGAATAAATTGCCTAGGGAGGTTGTGGAATCTGCATCATTGGAGGTTTTTAAGAACAGGTTGGACAGACATCTGTCAGTAATGGTCTAGATAATACTTAATCCTGCCATGAGTGCAGGAGACTGGACCAGATGACCTCTCGAGGTCCCTTCCAGTCTATGATTCTATGCATGAGGAATTTTTTCTTCAAAGTTGGTAGGCTGGAACCAGTGCTGGGGTAGAGTTTGTGGTAGAAAATTTGGAGTCATTTGATCCAGAGGTTCCCAATATGCAGCCATCTACAATATAAGCATCTTTTTAATGTTCCAACAGCTCTAAAATCCGCAGGCATAGTGAGATTATCTGGGAGAGTGCTATGCCACAACAGGGGTAGGGGTATACATTCTGATACAAATTTTGAGTCATTTGGTCAAGGGGTTCATCAGATACAACCCCCCCATCCAGTGAGCTGATCTTAATACTCATGTTGTTCTAAACCAGACACACATTTTAACAGCACAGTGGTCTTGAAAACTTGTATTCCATCACATGGGCTGTGGCAGACTTTGAAATGGAGACCACCTGTTGAGATGAATAAGTCACTTCACATCTCCCAGAGCCACTGTGTGCTCTGAATCAGCTGAGAATATCCCATTGAGACAAATGGGCCACTTCACACCTCTGAGATCCTCCCATGCTGAAGAGGGGTGGGGAGAGCCCCTCCCATCCACATGAGACCCTAAAGTGGAGTATGGGGTCTGGGGTTTCCCCTCCCTTCCCCCTTGTTAACTCCAGGTGGCAGATGTGCTCCTCACAGCCCATTGCTTACCATCTTCTTTCCTCCCATCCCGATGGACCCTCCTAACCCGCTATGGGTTAGGAGGGGCAGTAAGAGGGGCAGAGTTGGTAGCTGACTGTGAATTTTTTTCCAAGAAACCTCTTTGTTCAGCCTCATAGTTGCAATCCAATTATTTCCCCCCGTCCCCTCACTGCCACTAGATCCTCAAAAAAATAGGGAAATTTACCATCCAAAAACTTTGTTAACGCAGAGTTAAGGTTGCTCGACAATACCATCCATCTTATCTAGCTATCAAAAGAATATAAGAATGACCATACTGGGTCAGACCAAAGGTCCATCTAGCCCAGTATCCTGTCCTCTGACAGTGGACAATGCCAGGTGCCCCATATACTCTCTATCTATCCTACTCCTTTCTCTCTCATGTCAAGAGCACCTATCTCATTTGTGTGTGAATGCAAAGAGAAAATGGGCACAGGGTTATTGTAATAAGTTGTTTAATTTAGGCACTGCAGGTTATGAGCATGAGTCCACAATAAGCAACAACAATGTTCCCTCATTACCAGAAACAAACATGGATTTTTTTTTCATAGTTGAGGTGCAAATTTTTTTCTGCCCAGGAAGTTCCTCAGGGCCCCTTTCACTTCCTTGTTTCTCAGGCTGTAAATAATGGGATTTAGCATTGGTGTAACCATTGTATACAGCAGGGAGAGCAGTTTGTCAGTTCCAAGTGAGTTGCTGAAGGTGGGGCTTAAATACATCATGCAGCATGTCCCATAGAACAAGGAAACCCCCATGAGGTGTGAGGAGCAGGTGGAGAAGGCTTTGCCCCACCCTCAGCCGAGGGCATCCTCAGGATGGTGGAGATGATGCAGACGTAGGAGACTAGGATCATCCCAAAGGGTATCATCACCACGAAGGTGGTCTCCACGAGGACCTCGATCCAATTCACCGAGGTATCACCACAAGCCAACTGTATCAGGGGCATGATGTCGCAGAAGAAGTGATCGATGGCATTAGACCCACAGAATGGCACCTTGGCTATCAGAGCAGTCTGTATCAGTGCCACAGCGACCCCACCCAGCCACGAGCCAGCCACCAGCCACCCACACACCCTCCTGTTCATCGCGAGCACATAACACAAGGGGTGGCATATGGCCACGAACCGGTCATACGCCATGGCGGCCAGGAGCAAGCACTCAGCGGTTCCTAGAAGGGAAAAGAAGCACATCTGTGCAATGCATCCCAAGTAGGAGATGGTTCTCAGCTCCACCAGCAAATTCACCAGCATCTTGGGGATGGTGACTGAGGTGTAGCAGATCTCCAGGAAGGACAGGTTCCTGAGGAAAAAATACATGGGGGTGTAAAGAGGAGGGTAAGCCAATATGAGCATAATGATGAGGCTGTTTCCCATCATAGTTACTATGTACATAACTAACACTACAACAAACAGCAGGATGGCAGGTAGCTCCTGGAGATCTGAAAATCCCTGGAGTATAAATTCAGTCACCACAGTGTAATTTTCCCATATCAGTTCTTCAGCATCTTCCATCTCTGAAGGAAAGAGAGAAAATTTTGTAAATAATTGAAATATAAAGTTCACAGATTTTGGATTCGCCCACTATCAATGGCAGACCTATCTGCAAAACTTCTTTTCTCAGTTCCAGAGGGTTTTGAACTTGCGGTGTTGGTTGGAACCATGTCTAAGATTTCCATTTAGCGGAAACGAAACTAGCACTGGCCAAACAACGAGGAAGACTTTGCTCAGCCCTGAACTGGGTGGATGGGATGCACAGACCTAAGAGTAAAGGTCCGGTTGGTGCCAACTGGCAAAGGACACAGGGGTCTGGTTACAGAGATCCCCTGGTCTGGTGTCTACATACTAGTTCACCAAAGGCACCATATAAGGAATGTATTGAAAGTCTGTGACACATTGCTCATCATAATCACTGTGAAATATATGTATGGAAAATGTGAGGCGTTCTGGATATATACTGACAATTACCCTCTTAAGGTCTGACACTTGGGACCGATCTCCAAAAGGTTTCTTCCCGGTAAGGGATGTTAATTTATCTGTCTGTCTGCACATAAACTGGGTATTGCATGGTGCACAAAGGTCACCTATTTACAGTCTGAGCCAAATGCTAATCAACTGATTGCAAAGCCTCCAGTGGTGATTCTAGCCAGGCAAACACAAGTACCCTGTTTGCAAGTGCAGACAACGGATTTTTGGACTGTAACTGTAGGGACAGAGACAAACTGTGCATCTTTCCAGGTCAGCAAAAGGACAGAGTCGTGTGTCTCATGAATGGAAGACCAGCGCCAAGCTGCAAGGATTTGGGGTGAGCTTTAGCTCTATATGACACGGCAATAGTGAGGTGTCAAAGTTCCTTCCCCACTCTGAACTTTAGGGTACAGATGTAGGGACCTGCATGAAAACCTCTAAGCTTCTCTACCAGATTAGATCTGCTTTTGCTGCCACCACTCCCAATGTGCTATCTCCCTTCCCTGGGTAGCCTTGAGACTCCTCCACCAATTCCCTGGTGAACACTGATCCAAAACCCCTTGGATATTAAAACAAGGAGGAATGAATCATTCCCACCCTCCTTCCCTTTCCCGCCACCAATTCCTGGTGAGTCCAGATCAATCCCCTTGGATCTTAGAACAAGGAAAAATCAATCAGGTTCTTAAAAAGAAGGCTTTTAATTAAAGAAAGAAAGGTAAAAATCATCTCTGTAAAATCAGGATGGAAAATAACTTTACAGGGTAATCCAATTTAAAGAGTCCAGAGGAACCCCCTTTAGCCTTAAGTTCAAAGTTACAGCAAACAGAACTAAAATCCTCTCAGCAAAAGGAACATTTACAAGTTAAGAAAACAAAGATAAAACTAACACGCCTTGCCTGGCTGTTTACTTACAAGTTTGAAATATGAGAGACTTGTTCAGAAAGATTTGGAGAGCATGGATTGATGTCTGGTCCCTCTTTGTCCCAAGAGCGAACAACCCCCAAAACAAAGAGCACAAACAAAAGCCTTCCCCCCACCAAGATTTGAACGTATCTTGTCTCCTTATTGGTCCTTTGGGTCAGGTGTCAGCCAGGTTACGTGAGCTTCTTAACCCTTTACAGGTAAAAGGATTTTGGTGTCTCTGGCCAGGAGGGTTTATAGTATTGTACACAGGAGGGCTGTTACCCTTGCCTTTATAGTTATGACACGGGGTAGTTCAATTTAGGCTCTCGTTTGATTGTTATTATTTTGTTTGCTATGTAACCCTTTGGTTAACACTCTCTGCTGGCTGTCATTTGAATCTCTGTTCTTTTGTTAAGCAAACTTAGACTTGATTTCTCTATAAACAAACCCAGGAGCTGATGTGCTGAGTGGAACTGTATTCTTTGGTATACTGGTAAGCTGGAGTGTTCCTTTGAGAGCAGAGAATCAGGGAATTCTGAGAGTGTCCAGTGGATCTGGGGGTGGACATTGCAGGGAAACGCTCAGAGGACACAGACGTTGGAGTGCGCTGATTGTTAAGAGACAGCAGGGCCTGTGGAGGCCTGAACGCTAGTGATTGTGTTTCCAGAGGCAGGTGGTGTTGGGGAACTGACCCCTGGCAGGCACAGATAAGATTATTCACTCTAAGCGTGGGTGGTTGTGAGGTGCCTCATGAGGAAATGTCACAGGGATTGATATTTTTTGAATAAAAATAATTCCTACCATGAAATGTAGCTTAGTCAACAGGGACACTTTCCATGGGGCGATGTTGATTTCTGCACCTTGTTTGATGAAATGAAACACTGTAATGTCAGTTCTCATATAGGTTTCAGAGTAGCAGCCGTGTTAGTCTGTATCCGCAAAAAGAACAGGAGTACTTGTGGCACCTTAGAGACTAACACATTTATTTGAACATAAGCTTTTGTGGGCTACAGCCCACTTCATCGGATGCATTAATCTGATGAAGTGGGCTGTAGCCCATGAAAGCTTATGCTCAAATAAATGCGTTAGTCTCTAAGGTGCCACAAGTACTCCTCTTAATTCAAATAAAAGAAACCCCAGCATCTCAATTTGTCAAATCATTTCAATTAAATCTTTCTTTTTGCATTTTGACGTTTCCCATTCAGAACATTGGTGCCAATGAATTTGATAGTTCGTTCAGCTTTCCCTTCAGATTCAGAAAAGAAACTAATTTGCAAATGTCAAAATTTCCCATGAACTACTTACTTTATAAAAGAATCCTGATGCTGCAGTCCTTGCTCATGTCCTACTCCGATGGACTTCTGATCAGCCACAGAAGATGCCATGAAGTAGGGAACATGCAGAAATCATGCAAATAAACACTGCTCTACAGCCAAAATGCTTCTGAAATAAATGTAGTCAAACTTTACTAATTCTGGTCACTGAGAACGAAAATGATGCTTAAAATTGTTGATTGGCTCTAGTTTTCAAGATATGCTATTTGGTCAGTATATACGACCCTTGACTTGGGAATGGCAAAGGATAAGTGAATTATAAAGGGAAGGGACCTCAATTTAAACCAGAAATGACTAAAATACATCTTTGACTGGATCTATGAATAAATCTATGACTGGGTTTGGACAGTACTTGCTTTTTAGGCAAAACAATGAATGATGCAATCTGAAGCTGGTATTGCGTCATACATGATATGAATTGCATCGTGTTATTCCTAGAAGTCATGGATGATGCAATCAAAACGAAGATTACATCACTCTGCTGAACAAATTGCCCTATATCAGCTCTAGAAATCATACAGTGTCGTGCTCTCTTATTTGTCAGTGTTTGATTTTGCAAAGGGACACATTTCTGTTTAGCCAAAGTGAGCAGAGATGCCTCGTACTTGTGTGAACAGTGCAGATGACTTCTGCTATGTTTGTGGTGAAGTGACTTTTGCATCACAAAAGCGCAGTATAACCACTATGGTTAAGAAAGCCTATCACCTTTATTTTGGCTGCAAAATTGGAGATCAGGACAAGAGGTGGGCCTCACACATATGCTGCAACACTTGTGCAACAAATCTTCGCCAGTGGTTGAACAGGAAAAGGAAATCTATGCCTTTTGCAGTGCCAATGATTTGGAGAGAGCCAACAGATCATACCAGCAATTGTTCCTTCTGCATGGTGCCTCCAGTTGGGAAAGGTGTGTCAAAGAAGAAAAAGTGGACTGTGCATTATCCAAACATTCCATCAGCTATACGTCCAGTACCCCACTGTGGGGTTCCATGCGGAGTGGATAAAGCACACGACCAATGTGGTTGCAAGCTGAATCCAATCCTGTTTATTACAAGCTTTCTTTTATAGTTTTTTCTTAACATTACATAACACAATTAGGCTATAATCACACATCTACGGATTGGACAAGAAGGAGAATCATGTGTTTATCACATGTATAGCCCCACACCGATTGGTTCAACCGTTCCTTACATAAGGCCATGATTTATCACCTTGTTTACCTCATCCTCTATAATCCCTAGACCACTGGGGGCCTTACATAAGGCCATGAGCCGTTGCCTGGCAAGTGTCCCATCGTGACCCTTACCTCCTCATGGAACTTTCCATTAGGTTGGTGTAGGGATGATACATCCCCACACCCCACGGAGAAGGACTGCCGGTTCCTGATGCACCAGAATCATTCTCACTTGAGTCAGATGAGGAAGAGGAAGAGGATGAAACTTCTGGTCCTGAACCATCAATGCCACAGGACCCACATTTTCTCCCATCCTTCTCCTCTGAACCACACCTCAGAACACAAGGTGAACTGAATGACCTTGTCAGGGATTTGGAACTACGCAAGAGTAAGGCAGAACTGTTGGGCTCCAGACTACAGCAGTGGAATCTCCTGGCAGGTGATGTTAGGGTTTCCATGTTCCGTGACCGTCAAAAGGATCTTGTCCCATTCTTCTTCATGGAAGGTGAGCTTGTAGCCTGCAACAACATCGATGGTGTCATGGCAGCCCTCAACATCGTTCACGATCCAGATGAGTGGAGACTGTTCATTGATTCATCGAAGACGAGTCTTAAAGCTGTTTTACTGCATAATGGCAATGTTTTGACATCAATTCCAGTTGGTCATGCAGTCCATATGAAGGAAACCTATGACAACATGAAACAACTTTTGAGGTGCGTAAACTATGACCAACATCAGTGGCAGCTTTGTGGCGATTTGAAGGTTGTTGCTCTCTTGCTTGGTCTGCAGACTGGATACACAAAGTACTGCTGTTTTCTCTGCGAATGGAATAGTCGTGCAAGAGATTCCCACTACATCAAGAAAGATTGGCCACTCCAACAGTCATTGGAGCCTGGGAGGAAAAGTGTTCAGCATCCACCACTTGTTGAATCAATGAAGATTTTGTTACCACCTTTCCACATCAAGCTGGGTCTGATGAAGAACTTTGTCAAGGCCATTGACAAAACACAAGCAGCTTTCAAGTACCTCCATGGAAAATTTCCAAGGTTAAGTGAAGCTAAGATAAAGGAAGGGGTCTTTGTTGGTCCTCAGATTCGTGAACTTCTTCGAGATGATGCATTTGACCATGCACTGCGTGGCAAGGAAAAGATGGCATGGAAAGCCTTCCAGTTAGTGGCAATACATTTTCTCGGAAACAACAAGGCAGACAACTAGAGGTTGTTGGTGGAAAACCTCCTCAAGGTATACAAAAGCCTTGGTTGCAACATGTCACTAAAGATACATTTTTTGCACTCATCTGGATTTTTTTCCACCGAACTGCGGAGTAGTGAGCGACGAGCACGGCAACCGATTTCACCAGGACATTGCAACAATGGAGAAACGCTATCAGGGCAAATGGAGCCCATCAATGCTTGCAGACTATTGCTGGACAGTGACAAGAGATGCTCCATTTAATGAATGCAAGAGACAAGCCAAGAAGCGCTGAGTAGACACTGAATAGGACTAAACTATGTACATAATAGTGTTTTGCCTTTTGTTTCATAATACATTTTATTTATATAACCCTTTTGCTGATTTTTAAAGTGTTACATAAACAGGACAGGTGAAATATTATCATGTAAAGCAACCATAAACACATGAAAAGACCTAGGTTTACAATTTATGATTAAAACTCTACTATCTACACAATATACATAGACATAAAATGTAAAAACTTAACTGATTGGCTACTGTTTCTAAGATATTTGTTTTAATTGTCATATTTGAATTCAGCACATCAAAATACATAATAAATAGGACATTTTATCTCTGAAGCAGATGACTTCTCAAAAATTGTAGACCAGTGTAATTTCAAATGGGGTTTTCAAAAGAGGTTAAGGAATGGGAGTTCCATGCCTAAATCCTTTTGGCTCCTCTGACAACACCACGATTTAAAATTCACTTGATTTTCTTTTCCCAGCACAAAAAAGGAGATGAAATTATTTTGCCCATTTCCTGGAATTAAACCTGGTTGATTGCTACATCATTTGGGTTGGTACTTTCAAAGGTACCTTGAACAGAAATCTGACCACTCCCATTGAACATCAAGAGAAAGTTAGGTACTTAACCGGCTTAGAAATGTCTGAAAATCCCACTATGTGCCTAACTGAGTCTTAGGCACCTAAACACCTTTGAAAATTTGGTGTTAAATTCCCAAGTCACTTTTTAAAATAGGACTTAGGTTCCCAAGTCACTTAGGCACTTTTAAAAAATTTGCCCATTGATTGTGTCTTATTCCCTTAGGACCCTTTAAAAATCCCAGGCATAATGCAAAAAAAGAAATATCACATGAGTTGATTTTCCCTTCTATGTTCTTTCCTCTTTAATTCACAGGTGTTTACAGCTACAGAGTGTTAGAGAGATTGTACCAACTCATCTATGTACATGCTATTTGAAGAAGAATTTAATAAGGTCATTATTGATAGCTGAGAAATTAGAGATAGGCAGTTCTTAGCGCGAGAACTCACCTTGTCAGCTGTTGCACCAGATTCCAGGTTTACAATGCATGGTGTAAGCCAAGAGGCCCCCAGTTCTACTCTCCGCAGCACAAGTATATACATGGATGTATTCACTGCTGTAAATGAATCTATATCATATCAACCCTCGAGTAAATGAAATATCAATGTAGCCACACATTGGGAATAAAACAGGTCAGGAAACCTTCAACAAAACAGAAAAATGTGAATGAATTGTAACCGAAATTTCTCAAGGGAACATACCAATTTTGCCAAAATTTTAATGGAAAAAGGTTCCTTGTGTCCAGGAAAGAATTTCTGGTTAAAACCGGGGGCGGGGGTGGGGGGGGAGAGAGAGAGAGAGAGAGAGAGAGACCGACCAACCTGCTCCTGAATATCAGTAGCTTGATGATGAGTGAACCAGGTTCAAGTCTGTGTTCTGCCTGATTCAGACCAGGGAAGCTCACATACCACCTGTGTGTGTGTGGTGGGGGGACGGTGTCTCAGTTTCTCCTGTTGGAACTGTTCCACTTTGTATAAATAAATAAATATACACTGGCCCAGAGAGGATGAAATAGAAGCTTACTCTATAGCCCGGGAGATGGGGGGTTGGTCATAAATCTTTGAAAGGTTTCAGCTTGGTCCTGATCTGGAACAAGAAATGTTTTTAAACTCAAAATTGTCACAGGATGGGCATACCATTTCCTGCCCACCTCCAGTTGGGGATCCAGCTAGCTAGCAATCTCTGCTCTTGTACCTTACCAATTGGTTCAAACGTAAACTTTCCACATGTAGTGTAAAGGAAACAAGAAGATCTTGGTATCATCCTCTCTCTTGTCCCCACTTTCACCCATTTTAGACAGTTTGAGCAGCAATTAATCCCCCAAATCTCATAGAAATTCAAAGGGTGTTAGGCACCTAACTCCCTTTGGCACCTTTGAAAAATCCCAGCTTAATTCAATTCAGATCATTTCCTTGCATTTGGTTTAAATGATTGTGTTCACCAACAAGTGAATGGGTCCAAGGCAGGACACGCTGGCTGAGAGTCTCTTGTCTGTGTTAGGTGCAAATTCCTATTAGATGATCATAATGGTCCCTTCTGGCCTTAACATCAATGAATTTATTAATTGATCTTATTTAATGGCAATCTCTCAGGCCTACCTTGGGCAGAAGGGGCAGCCTCATCTCTGGCAGCAAAGAGTAAATGTGTACAACCACATATATTTATGTCTTCTGCATGACCACTGGGACCTAATCACTGGTTCTGCTCTTACTCAGGGATTCTGAGCTACAAGTTATTTTTAATTTCCCTAGGAAAGTCTCCTGCTTTAATTGAAATGAGATAGATTGATAGAGGGGTATCATGGGGAGATAGATAGATAGATAGATAGATATGGGAATAGATAGACTGATAGGAGTGCCCTCACTGCACTGTAAACCCGGGTTGCTGGAATCGGGTCTCACAGCCATGCTAAGGTGCCCATGCTGCACTGCGCAGACCTTCTGACTTAGGTCTGCAGCTTGAGCTATGTGCACACCACAAAATGACAATGATTGAACCCAAGCCTCAATGGGATTTGGGGTCAGACCCTGCCCCTGTCCCAGGAGGGTCTTAGGTCCTGAGTCAGACAGATTTCTATGTGGACAGTAGGAAGAGGCAGAATTGGGTCCAGATCTGTGCCTCGGTTTAACTACGCAGTGTAGACATAGTCTGGCTGTCTTCTCTCTGCAGTGGTCTCCCAAGGCCACAGAATAACACCCCCTGGGCCCTACTTCCTAGGGGTGAGGTCTCCCCTGCACAGCTCTGGGTCCTGGGAGAGGCTGCAGAGGGGAGCTGTCTGTGTTTGTTCCACATGCAATTCATGCAATTGCTGCTGGAAGCACATCAAGGAAGAAAGCAGGCCTGTCACCATACAAAGCTGAAAGTAGAAGCTGTTCCTGCTCCTGAGGAAAACCAACCAGGCCAGGGTGGAAGCAGAGCCTCTCATTTGTTTGTGTTTGGTGACCTGGCTCTTAGGTACTTTTGACAACTTTACCCAGTTAATTTAGGATTCTCCTATGTGACAAAACCCATTTAATATGTAGTTGCCATCTGTACAGTGCCTCGTTCATAGTGAATTAAAAGGATGACATTTGCCTTTGTGCAGCAGGCCAACTCCAGGACACTGCAACACTTAACTCAGCATTAGGTCCTCCAAATAGGCCTTACATTGGATTTAACCATCAAACAGAGACATAAATGGTGCTTAGGCCTTGTGACGTTTCTCTGGATACAGGTGAATTTCACCAGCAGTTTAGCCACTCTTTTCAGTGATGGTACTAACAGCTGAAAGAAAAGCAGCAGGAAAGGGTTGGTTGAAAATGTTAAGGCTTAAAAAAATGAATAAAATACAACAAAAATGTTTTTTTCCCCCTTAATTTTGAAATTTAATTGACATTTTGTAACCAACTCTGAATGTAGTTTATGGGCTTGTCTACACTTAAAAAACAACAGTGGCAGAACTGCACCGTTGTAGCCGTACCGCTTCAGCGTAGACACTACACCACCCGGAGGTATTCTCCGGTTGGCATAGGTAATCCACCTCCCCAAGAGGCAGCAGCTACAGCAACTGAAGATTTAGTTCGTTGACCTAGTGCTATCTACACGGGGACTTAGGATGGTTTAATAACACCACTCCGGGGTGTGGATTTTTCAATCCCTGACCAATGTAGTGAAACCAACCTAATTTTATAGTGTAGACCAGGCCTAAGATGAGGCAAACCTGCAACATTCAGAAACAGAGCCATCTTCTGAACACCCCAAAATGTATGAGTGTTTGCATCTTGGGGGGCGGGGGGTACACATGCTTATATGAGATGAAACCATGGTTACTGGGCTGTCTACTTCCTGGTCTCTCTAGTATTTTGCCTCTTGCCCAGACCGATCACAGGGTGGGATCTTGCCATTTTTCCACACTTAGACCAGGATCTGGATA
The DNA here is from genome assembly GCF_027887155.1 of Malaclemys terrapin pileata. Taxonomy (NCBI): domain Eukaryota; kingdom Metazoa; phylum Chordata; order Testudines; family Emydidae; genus Malaclemys; species Malaclemys terrapin. Next base: position 35,654,102 of record NC_071516.1, on the reverse strand, counting down.
TGCTACCAACCACTTATCCCCCTGCAGGTCCAACCTGCTTTCAAATACCTGCATTTCCTCCTTTCAGGGATCTGTGACCAATGATAGAGACCAATGAGTGCCTTAAAATAAAGTACTTTTATTCAGCAGTTAGAACAAAGTGGGGTGAGATGGGAGGAACTGAAACCACCAAACGGCCTGCAAAAATATTTAGTCTCATCACATCTTACACTTCATCACAAGCCAGGTTAGACAGGCTTCCTCTTCATTTCCAGGGATGGAACAGAATCAGAATACATTCTCCTGGCCAGCCAAAATCCTCCTGGACCCACCCTGGTTGCTATAATTTACACCATGCCCTGTGGTTTTTCTTCTTCCCCCACTTGTCTGTGAGAGTCTCAGGGTCTCTTTGACCCACACAATTAGAATGGTTTTCTTTGTCCACCCAGTAGGTGCCTCCATCATGGTCTATCCAGGAGAACACACCCAAGATGGTAGCTGTCCATTGTTTGGGCAGCTAGGCCCATTCAGTGTGGAAGAGTTGTAATCAGTGGCCGGATGATTGTGTGTGAGGGTGAAGACAAGCACATAAATCATGTTTTGGGATGCAGATAGAAATATTCAGTTAACAACACTCCTGCCCATCTCTGAGCTTATCTCTTTGGGTCTTTGACTGTGAGGGTCACCTTTTGGATTCTTAGAGAGCCTGGAAGAAATATGTTGTGTGAGAAGGCCTCTCTCAATGCCTCTTTGACCTTCTCATTCCTCAGGGTATATATGAATGGGTTCAGCAAAGGGGTTATCATAGTGTAAATTGCTAAGGGAGCTGGGAACCCTAATCAAGCCCAAACCCCCACACTGCAAGCTCGTCCCCCTCCCGCATCTATCATCGGTTAATGATTTATTCCCCAAAACCAAGGAGGCAGGATTCGGTGCAAAAAGAACCCCAAACAGTTATTAAAAGACCCCCAAATAACTATACCCAATAAACAACAGGAAAAGCACTCAGGTATTAACAATACAAACAGGCTTTAAGCCAAGGCCCCAAAATCATATAATAACAATTGGTAAGACAAAGTTAAAAGTCACCATCATCATTCTTCTTATTGTACAGGACATGGGATACACAAAATCCAAGGACACCACCAGAAGACACCAATGTCAGGGCAGGAATGATGAACACCAGGACACCTCAGAATACCAGGACAGGGAAAACATAAGCAATCTTCTATCTTCTATCTTCTGACTTGCCACGTTGTTTCAGCAGTGACTAGATGTCAGCACTGGGCTGCCTCTAGGATGGACAGAACCCGTCCCAGGGCACTGTGTGCTTTTATAAGCTTTTGTTACCAGGGAAAGCCTTTTCAGGTCACCTGATCATTTGCCACTCAAATTTCCAAAAAGGCACCAACATTTCCCACCACTTAGCTGTTACTGGGCAGATTACAAAACAGGGGCAACAAGAAGGGGACATAACATGGAGGGTAAAGGACAACTAAAGGAAAACTAAGATGGCAAACTGAATCCATCTTACAACGGTGGTCAGCACATTCGCAGCTTTCTTGATATCAAAGGAACGTGCCTGTGATGGTCTGACTTACATGAAGATGGAGGCCACCGTGATGTGAGCACCACCTATAGAGAAGGCCTTGCATCTCCCTGAGGCAGATGGGATCCTCAGTACAGTGGCCATGATGTAAACGTAGGACAGTGTCATCAGCCTTAATGAGCCCAGTAACATAGCCACTGCCATCAGAAAGTTTGCTACCTCCATGATTCTGGTATCGGCGCAAGAGGGTCTTGAGAAAGGCTCAGCATCACAGAAGAAATGGTCAATGGCATTAGAGTGACAGTATGGCCGCTTACATAAAATGATGGCTGGGCTGATTAAAAGAAGGAAACTTTCTAACCAAGAAGCAAGCACTCTGCTGTTCATTAGAGTGGGGTAGCGCAGTGTGTTGTAGATGGCTAAATAGCCATCAAAGGACACGACAAATAAGAGGGTGAATGCTGTTATACCTAGGAAGAAATAGAAGAAACACTGGATGATGCAACCAGAGAAGGAAATAGCTTTACTCTGGGACAGCAGGTTCCTTAGGATCACTGGGACGATGGAAGATATGAAGCAGGTCTCCAGGAGAGACAAGTTTAAGAGAAAGAAGTACATAGGGGTGTGCAAAGATAATCCATCCACACCACAAGGATTATTACCAAGTTCCCCATCAGCGTCACCAGGTAGATGAGCAAAAGTACCAAGAAGAGCAGAATCAGCAGGTTGTGAGTGATGAGGAACCCCAGGAGAATGAATTCAGTCTCTGTACTCTGATTTCCCATGTCCATTTCTTTTGCAAGTGGTGTTGAAAGAACCAAATTAGTAAAACAGCAATTCAAACAAAAAAATAATAATCAACTGAATGATGGGTGAGATAGATAAGACTTCCTGAGCAAAGAGGCTGGGATTTTCAATGGAGCCTATGTTATTTAGGCCCTCATTGAATTGTGGAATATAAGTCTCTTCGAAGCCTTTGAAAATCTCTTCCAGAAAGATGAGTGTGCCAGGTGGTCTCATTGTACTAATGGAACCTGGACATTGAAGTGGAGGGCGTCTTGGAAAAAAGAGAGGAATAAAAGAAAAGGGAAGAAAGATGGAATCTCTTCTCCTTTCCCCTTTCTCGTCTTGCTAGAGTCTAATGACATCCAAAAGTAATGTGTTTTACCTCTGAGAGAGCTCAATACTTCAAGTTAAGAATACATTTGTTCCTGATCTATGCATATTCACTGAATATGAATCCCTTCTTTCTCCTGCATGGGGCTTATACTACTGTGTAACTCCAATGAGTCCAGCTTCTGAGCGAATTTACAACCGCATGTAACTCCGCTGAACATGATTCTGATCCCATTTATAAACCCAGACAAAAATTATGTCACAATCAGACACATCTGAACCCAAAGCTGCTCTCATTACTTAAGTGGAGTCATCAGACAGATTCTGGTTGTAAACTAGAGCAGAATTTGTCGGCTGAACAAAAAATATTGTTAGAAAAGGAACCTTGAGGGCACATTGAGGTCAATGGGGATTTTTGCACTGGACTATGATGGGCTCAGATGGTTATTATAAGTGCAAAGGATCTGCACCTCTTTACATTGAGTCTGAATTTGCTTCCATAGAATGTTTAATTCTAAATGAACGTCATTGAATTCTGACTTTGAACAATGATATCCTAAAGAAAGAAACAAAGAGGACTCCAGATTGACTTTCAAAGTGCCCATCTGGTTCTTTGTTACAGTTCTGAAAATTATCTTCTATCTGTCTATGTATCTAGCTAGAGCTGTACACATCAGTGTAGTATCTTAGGTTACCTCTGTGAGCCATCATCTTCCCCTTCAACTGGAAGAACTAATTACATGTGAGATTACGATCCAACTTTAGCTTGTCACAGACAGGTGACTATAAGGACTATAAGGTGGATAGAAAGCTGGCTAGATCGTTGGGTTCAACGGGTAGTGATCAACGGCTCCACGTCTAGTTGGCAGCCGGTTTCAAGCGGAGTGCCCCAGGGGTCGGTCCTGGGGCCGATTTTGTTCAATATCTTCATTAATGATCTGGAGGATGGCATGGACTGCACTCTCAGCAAGTTTGCAGATGACACTAAACTGGGAGGAGTGGTAGATACGCTGGAGGGTAGGGATCGGATACAGAGGGACCTAGACAAATTAGAGGATTGGGCTAAAAGAAACCTGATGAGGTTCAACAAGGACAAGTGCAGAGTCCTGCACTTAGGATGGAAGAACCCCGTGCACTGTTACAGACTAGGGACCGAATGGCTAGGAAGCAGTTCTGCAGAAAAGGACCTAGGGGTTACAGTGGATGAGAAGCTGGATATGAGTCAACAGTGTGCCCTTGTTGCCAAGAAGGCTAGTGGCATTTTGGGCTGTATAAGTAGGGGCATTGCCAGCAGATCGAGGGACGTGATCATTCCCCTCTATTCGACATTGGTGAGGCCTCATCTGGAGTACTGTGTCCAGTTTTGGGCCCCACACTACAAGAAGGATGTGGAAAAATTGGAAACAGTCCAGCAGAGGGCAACAAAAATGATTAGGGGGCTGGCGCACATGACTTATGAGGTGAGGCTGAGGGAACTGGGATTGTTTAGTCTGCAGAAGAGAAGAATGAGGGGAGATTTGATAGCTGCTTTCAACTACTTGAAATGGGATTCCAAAGAGGATGGATCTAGACTGTTCTCAGTGGTACCTGATGACAGAACAAGGAGTAATGGTCTCAAGTTGCAGTGGGGGAGGTTTAGGTTGGATATTAGGAAAAACTTTTTCACTAGGAGGGTGGTGAAGCACTGGAATGGGTTACCTAGGGAGGTGGTGGAATCTCCTTCCTTAGAGGTTTTTAAGGTCAGGCTTGACAAAGCCCTAGCTGGGATTATTTAGTTGGGAATTGGTCCTGCTTTGAGCAGGGGGTTGGACTAGATGACCTCCTGAAGTCCCTTCCAACCATGGTATTCTATGATTCTAGGTCCCCAGGAGACTTAATCACTTAGGGGTCATTTCATTCAAGGGATGCTGCACACGTTTTCCAAAAGCATTATATAGAGAAAACACACAGAGCCCAAAAACCAAAAGAAAGACACTCACAGCAATGTCAGCAGCAATGAGAGATACGCCTCTCCAAATATTGACTGCCATGTAGATGCTAACTCACCCACAGAGGTCAGAATTTGTGGCTGGTCCAGTAAGTGTTCCATCCAAACCAGCATACCTTTCAAAATCTGGCCCTAAAAATCTAAAAACCAGATTTTAAAGGTATTTAGGTACCTAAAGATCCAGATAGGCACCTAATGGAATTTTCAAAAGCACTTGGGCAATTAACTGTTACTGAAACCAATGGAGTTAGATGTCTCAGTGCTTTTGAAAATTGGCATCTTTGGGCACTTAAATATCTTTCAAAATCCTGCATCTAGTGGCCAGATAGTTCCTCGCACACTTTTGAAAATGAGATATAGGCTCCTATGTCATTTAGGCATTGCTGAAATTTTTACACTTAGTGTCAATATTGTCTAGTCACATGGAGTTCCACCACTAATTTTACTCCGAGTGTGGGGGAAGTGTTTCCTTTTATCAATTCTAAATTTCTTCGACTGCTCCTTGTGATGAAGGAGCTCTGATTTTTCTACTGTGATCTCTCATTATTCTGCAGCTCTGTATCATGTCTCCTTTTACTAGTCTCTCTAGAGGATATTATACAGTATAAAACCTGTCTCCCTGCCCTGTTTTCTTCTTGAGAGAAAACTGAAAAGTAACCTCGCCTCTTGTTTAAAAATCAAAAGGATCTTTCTAACTGAATGCTACCAGAAGGTGGCAGTGGTGTGCTATAGATCCTTTTGATTAATGATCTATTTTTATCTTATTTGGTTTTCCCATATCAAATTATTTGAAAATGTCCAGGGTGCATGTTTTCTGTAAAAACATGGATACATGGATACTATCCTTGCATATGTTGCTGGGAGAAACTGAATGTTTAACAGGTTTCAGAGTAGCAGCCGTGTTAGTCTGTATCCGCAAAAAGAAGAACAGGAGTACTTGTGGCACCTTAGAGACTAACAAATTTATTAGAGCATAAGCTTTTGTGGACTACAGCCCACTTCTTCGGATGCATATAGAATGGAACATATATTGAGGAGATATATATACACATATACAGAGAGCATAAACAGGTGGGAGTTGTCTTACCAACTCTGAGAGGCCAATTAATTAAGAGGAAAAAAAAAAACTTCTGAAGTGATAATCAAGCTAGCCGAGTACAGACAGTTTGATAAGAAGTGTGAGAATACTTACAAGGGGAGATAGATTCAATGTTTGTAATGGCTCAGCCATTCCCAGTCCTTATTCAAACCGGAGTTGATTGTGTCTAGTTTGCATATCAATTCTAGCTCAGCAGTCTCTCATTGGAGTCTGTTTTTGAAGTTTTTCTGTTGTAATATACCCACCTGCAGGTCTGTCACTGAATGACCAGACAGTGGGAGAACACTTTAACCTGTCTGTCTGGGACTCTTTGCCAAAGGATGTTATTAAGGCTAAGACTATGACAGGATTCAAAAAGGAGCTAGATAAATTCATGGAGGATAAGTCCATCAATGGCTAGTAGTCGGGATGGGCAGGGATGGTGTCCCTAGCCTCTGTTTTTCAGAAGCTGGGAGTGGGTGACAGGGAATGGATCACTTGATGATTACCTGTTGAGTTCATTCCCTCTGGGGCACCTGGCATTGTTCACTATCAGAAGACAGGATACTGGGCTAGATGGACCTCTGGTCTGACCCAGTATGGTCGTTCTTATGTTATGTTCCTTCTGGCATTACAATCTACAAATGTAGAGTAAATCTACATTTACTCCTTTGACTTGACTTGTGTAACAGAGGTTTTGACCCTTCTTTCTGCAGTGTCAGTCAAGATACAAGGCATCTGATTCCGATCTCAAGGGGTTGTTTGATGAAATGGAGAGTCTGAACATTTAAAAACAATAAAGCAAACAAATTTTATTTTAAACACAAAAAAATTATCATGTGGAAGTGAGTTCCACAAGTTATTATTAACTATTTTTGAAAGCCGCCAGACCTATGAGTTTCAGACATCTCTTGATGTTTCATGGGAAGATTTGTGTTTATACTAGTTACAGTTTTAAAAAACAAATGGGACATAGGGCTTTCCATAGCAGGCAGGTGCCCAACTCACCTAGACCTTGGGTGGGGTTTACAGAAGTGCCTCTCCTCTCCTTTAGGCCCCTCATCCCCTTCGGAAATCTGGCCCATAAACTGTAGCGATCCTCGGACCCACCCCCTGGGATTTATCCCCATCCCCTGCCGGCCAGCCCCCAGGGACCCACCCCGGCCTAGGGGACCCCCAGACCTGGGTCACCCCATTTGTGGCTCACTGGACAATACAGGTGCCAGGATCTCACCTGCTGGGGGCAGGGCGAGGAGGGCTTGGATCCCCAAAACAGGATGGTGACGATGATACAAACATAGGATGCCAGGGTTAATGCAAATGTGGGGATAATGAATAAAGCCACCAGGATGGTAATGACACACTCCAGCTGGTAGGTGTCATTGCACCAGAGATTTATTATTTGCGTAGATTCACAGAAAAAGTTATCAATTTCATTGCGGCCACAGAAGAAGGAGAAACTGAGGCAGGGAGAGGCGAGAAATGTCTCCATCGATCGGTGAAGGAGTCTATAGCCTATTTACACATCTCAAATTTTTGCACTTTGTCATTGGATCACCTTTTCTTTGTCACTTATTAGAAACAAGGTCTGCTGTACAGTGGAAGTGGACAGGACAGATTCAAAATTACCCAGGTTAATTCCCTTGCTTTTTAAGAACCTAAGAATGGCCACACTGGGTCGGACCAATGGTCCTTCTAGCCCAGTATCCTCTCTCTGACAATGGCCAGTGTCAGATGCTTCAGAGGGAATCAACAGAACAAGGCAATTATCGAGTGATCCATTCCCCGTCCTCCAGTCCCAACTTCTGGCAGTCAGAGGTGTAGTGACACCCTGAGCATGGGGCTGCATACCGGACCATATTGGCTAAGCCTTACTTTCCAGTCTTGACAAGTCATTTAGTCTCTCTGTGCCTTAGGTTCCCATTTGTAAAATGGACTTTGCTACCTCATAAGCATGTTTTGTGGATAAATACGTTAATATCTGATTTGCTCAAATACTACATTAGTAGGTGGAGCTGGTCAAAAAAACAATTTTTTCCATAACAAAAAAAAAAATCTTTGTTCCAAATTTTGCAGGAGGAAAACTTCTGTTTTCTCACAGCAAGTTTTGATTCAAAATGAAATTTTTGAACATGCAATTTCATTTCCGTTTTTGTGTTTCAAAATCAGAAATGAAATGACATCTTAACTTGACACAAAATGAAATTTACCAAATGATTTCAAAATGCTGGTCTAAAATTAAAATGTCATTCCAAAACAGGAATAGCAGCAAAAGTTTTTATTGGAACTGGCATTTTCCCTGGGATAATGTTGGGGGTTTTTTTTAGAAAAAAAAAATAATTTTTTTAAGCTAGGAAATTTTCCAAAGGAATTTTTTGGCTAGCTCTAGTCACAAGTACCTAGATAGGATCAGGGTGGTCTCTAGCTCCAGCCATTTACCTAGTCTTTGGGAAAGGAGAGCTCTAACACCTGAGCCAGAGCAGGTAAGTCTGACACAAGGTAGAAAGGTAAAGAGCACTTCCAAGGGGAAGGACCTTCCCCTTCATCATTCAAATATATAAATGTTCACTTGCTGCATGTGCAGATATGGAAGGAGAGGTGATTTTGTTAGAAAATTCCATACAATAATATCAATGTAAAAGACAAAACAAGCATTAAAACGAGTTGACTCCTTTAAACTCATGCTTGATTCCATTTTCTCTTTCTTTCTTACTAATTTTCACTTTGTCCTGTCCCTGTAAATCTATGGGGGATGGTTTGATATTCTCAGTTGCTTGAGGGACTTGAAACCCCAATTTCACATTAGAAATTAATGGGAGTGGAGATTGGGATTTACATGAGAGCACAGGTAGTGTGGTGCTCAAGTGACATTTCACTATTATTTATTAGTGTGCCTATCACCATAACATCTAGACTCACCACATGGCTAAAAATGTAAGAATCATTATTTCAGATAATCCTCCCTGACAGATCAAAATCCTCTTTGATGGCATTTTAAAATAACTCTAGAATATAAGAATGGAGAAATAATTATGGTGAATGTCTATTACTTTCTCAGGATATTCTGAGCTGACCTACTATTTACTTAACCCTTTCCTATTCTTCTGATGTACACTAAATGCTATATCTGCTATTTGTCTCACTGGTGTTTTCCTAATATGAAAATACGTGTATATCAATATTTTCAAACAATCTCTGCTATGATTTGGAAGATTCTCAAATGTAAGACATGGTGATAACAGAATGGCCGCAGAGAATAAAGGAAGAGAAAGGGGCGGCTATACTGCAGAGGGGCTACTGGATTTCATTAGAGGTTCCATTATGAATGTCGGCTGCTTATATGGTGTCATGCCTGCAGAGTTTAAGATTTGAGGACTCAGCGGATGATAGAATATGCTGAATTTTGATGGGCGCTTCATTCGTGCTGTCTTAGGCCTTCTTGTACTTGGTCTCCTGCATTCAGCTTTCTTGGGGTTTGTCTATAATGCAATTAAACCTGTGTCAGCTGACTTGGGCTCAGGCTAAGGGGCTGTTTAATGGCAAGATCCCAGAGCCCAGGCTCAACCCGAACACAAAATGTCTACATGGCATTTAAATGGTCCCTGAGCCTGACCCACAGGCCACACAGCAAATAAGTGGCAGACCTAGGAAGCAAATGTGCCCACAGCCTAGATGCAAGGGGGCAGCTGTACTGTCTAGCTGCTGCTGCATAGGAATTCTGATGAGAACTTAACATGTGCACTGTACTGGATGAGTGATATGAATAATGGAGACTGGATATCAGCACAATCTCTGGGCTGGGAGAGCAGCAGACATATTACAGAAAGACCTCTCTAGACAGCTGCAGAAAATGCAGGATAAGAAAGGGTCAGCTATAGAGAAAGATTCTCCACTCTAGCAAACTTGAATAGTCCTGTTTATTTCAATGGGGGCAACACTGTTGTACACCAGCAGGGAATCTGACCCACTGACTCCATCAGAGCTATGGCAGTTTACACCAGAGTTGACTATGGCCTATAATGTTTCATTGGTGAGCACAAGGAAAGGCATGTTACACTTCAGAATGACCACAAGGTGGAAAACTGTGGCAGTGAATGAATAACGGTCAGCTTCAGCCTATATTGGCCACTGGATGTCGGTCCAGGATTCCTACTGGAAAAGAGATTTATTCTTTGAGATGTCCGTTAGATGGCAGTATGGTCAGGAATGAGTAATGGGCAGCTATTCCATGAAATAACCATTCAAAGGCAGCAGAAGATGAATATTGGCAAAAGGCAGCGGATTGTAATGGATCATACAGGACAGTCATCACTCAGAAAGTTAACTAGTGCTTCATCGTGATCTGAAACATTCCCCCCCCTCCTCCGGCCCCCAGAGACTCATTGGGCAGTTTCTCTAAATGCAGATACATTTGGGTAAAAACAAGTTAATTCACACAGGGCGTTGTTAAGAACAAAGCTTTGGAGACACAAAAGTATCCGTAATGGTGATGGGTTGAAGTGAGATCTTATTAACAAGTTTTGGAACCAAATTGTCCTGATTCAAAAATTTGGAATTGGATAAAGAACAACCATCTCCCACATGTATTTATACCTGCTCCTGTATTTTCACTCCATGCATCTGATGAAGTGGGTTCTAACCCACGAAAGCTTATGCCCAAATAAATGTGTTAGTCTCTACGGTGCCACAAGGACTCCTCGTTATTTTCACATGGGTTTGTAATCAGAAATAAGTGGATGGTGTTATTGTTACTCTAAAAAAAAAACAGTTTAATTCAGGTCAAAATAGGACAGTTGTCATCCGAAAGAAAACTTACTGATAGAAATGCCAACTTCTGGGAATCAGATATGGACAATATATGTTGATGCACAAACGCAGTGTTACATAGATTATAACAGAATATTTACATTCATTGATATGTGTGCACACAGATCTATGCATGCATGTATATTGTACCTCTGCACAAATCACTGTCCTCTTCTGCCTGGTTTTAGATAGTCTCACGTTTGCTCCTTTCTACACCTCGCAGAGCAAACTTTCTTGAGTTCAAGTGATAGCCTTGCTTGGCAACCAGGAAGGCTGGGATTCCTGAAGGAGCCTAATTACAGATCCAAGTCCCAGTTGGATATGGGTGCCTAACTCTCTTGGGCTCCTTTGAAAATCTCAGCCAAATTTAGTGTGGTCAAAGGTTAGGTCCCTCACCGATGCAGTGCCATGATATTTAGGATTGAGAGATGAGATTCTGTATAAACTTCTTCACAGCTGTTTACCCTCCCTCCAATCATAAATATGTGATCATGCACAAAGGCAGAAAGGCACCATTGTTTAATGGCTGCATTTCATTTTGCAACCATGCCAAGACACTTCAAACACAGCTGGACAAAAAAGGCCTCAGCTATAAAAGTCCTTTAATTTCCTGCCCAAAACATTTCCTGGATTTTTTTCAGGCCCAGCTTTGAGAAATCCTGAGTGATGCTGTGGAAGAATAGAGGCCCAATCAAAGAGATTGTCATCAAGTCCATTTAAGATCGTAGGATATCCTCATAAGAGGAGGCCATGAATGATCAAAAGGACTCAAGCCTGAGAACACTTCAGACTATTTTCTGTGCATTTGGGAGAGGTAGGAGCATCTCAGGAATGAGAATCTCAGCATGCAGATGTGGTCAAATGCTTTGGTGGTGAATGCTACTGTGGTCGAACACATTGTGTAGGATGAGTTCCAGCCAATGACACTTGTACTTCTCATGTAGCAAAAGGCTATCACACTAGTGACCAGCATGGGATGAAATGTGTGTCCAGTTAAGAAATGTAGCAGTGATTGAGATGAAGAGACATGCTATGGGGTTCTAACAAACACCCTGCCCTGGGCCCCATTGCTCAGCTCCCATGTGCTGGTGATGACCCAGGCCAGAGATAATTTGTGGTGGCAATTCCTTGCTTCTTAGCTCGGTCATTGTCCTCACTAAATCACTGGTGGCACACAGCTCAAACCATTCATCCTCACTGCGTGCCATGCCTCCCCTACCTACATTTTGCAGGTGTTACTGTCTAAGCTGCTAGTTTACAAAGGGATCCAGGCCTCCTGTCTAGGGCTGGCTTGGGTTACACTTTGGGCTCAGCTCCCCACCATCTGCGTTCGCTTTTCTGACAGGTCAAGGTCCTTGCCTTGTTCTAAGACCCTGGACACCATTCTCTTGGTTTGGTTCTTGTAATCTGCCTCACTGCCTGCACCCTGCCCTATTGGGCCTCTTTATGCAAAATTCCTCTTGTACTTTAAGGTTCTGTCCTCCCTTCACCTTCTGCCCTTGGCACGTTTGAGCCAGAAGGATCCTTTCCTTTTCTGCCTTGGCCCATCTCCATCCTAGCCTAGCTGCCCACTTCCCAGTTTTCAACATACCAAGGAAAGCAAGAGAGACACATAATTTTGTTCCCAGTCTATCCCCCGAACCAAGTGCTGCTTCTCCACCACCATGGTGAGTGATGTGATCCAGCTAACTGCAGCCAGGGGCCTCTCTCAGCTCTCATGCCTCTGGTTTCCTAATAGATCTTCATTTGGGCATGACACAGTGAGGGGGATTCTCTGTCCACCTCTGAGTCCCTTTTGGGGACTTCACAGGGTATAGGGTGGCCAGGGGGATGGAGACTTGAGCTCATTTCAGGGACATTCCTCTGTCCCACAAGGAGGTTGTGGGAAGTGGGAGGCAGGATGGAGTTGGATGTTCAAAGCTCTCTCAAGGAATAGTATGGCCAATTCTCATTAAAAATGTAATGGGATTTGGGCTTCATGTCTCTTAGGTAGCTTTGAAAACTTTCAGGCTGGAGGTGAATGTTCTAACTTCTGGCCATTAATAAACCCTCATTTCTCCAGTGGATGGGGTGCACAAGAAATGACAGCACTGGGCCTTTGAAACTATCCTGCTTCAAATGATGAGATTTTCCCCCCACAGTACTAGAGTGGTTTGAAAACATCTTTTGAGTTTGCTTTCCCTTTGGGATTAGAGATCTCACCCCATTCACGATGTTTCCACTGTTGAAAAACAAATATGATCATTGCATTTTTCTTCCCACTATGATGATCATTATTAGACATATCTAGGGAGACTTCACCTTCACATATGAAGAGTGAATGACAAATCAGGAGACAGGTTCACTGTCTGGTAAGAGATACACAAGTAAACAAGATACGAGGATCTCACCATCTCAGACTTCCCTCGGGTACCTGCAGTTCTCTTACTGAATTAAGTGGAGTATATGAAAGAGGTATGGATAAATGATAGATTAAGGGTACGTCTACACTACGAAATTAGGTCGAATTTATAGAAGTCGGTTTTTATACAGTCGATTGTGTATGTCCCCACAAAAAATGCTCTAAGTGCATTAAGTCATCGGACTGTATCCACAGTAGCGAGGCTAGCGTCAATTTCCAGACTGTTGCACTGTGGTTAGCTATCCCACAGTTCGTGCAGTCTCCGCCGCCAATTGGAATTCTGGGTTGAGATCCCAATGTCTGATGGGGCAAAAACAGTGTCGCAGGTGATTCTGGGTACATGTCGTCAGGCTCCCCCTCCCCCCTCCCTCCGTGAAAGCGATGGCAGACAATCGTTTCGCACCTTTTTTCCTGGGTTACCTGTGCAGATGCTATACCACAGCAAGCATGGAGCCCGCACAGCTGACCGTCACCGTAAGTCTCCTGGATGCTGGCAGACGTGGGACTGCATTGCTACACAGCAGCAGCTCATTGCCTTTTGGCAGCAGAAGGTGCGTTACGACTGGTAGCCATTGTCGTCGTACTCCTGGGTGCTCTTTTAACCAACCTCTGTGAGGTCAGTCAGGGGCACCTGGGTAGACATGGGAGTGACTCAGCCAGATCATTCCCATCTTCTGGTGAGCAGACAGGAGATGATGATGGCTAGCAGTCATAATGCAGCATCTTCTGCTGAGCACCCAGGAGATGATGATGGCTAGCAGTCGAACTGCACCGTCTGCTGCCAGCCTAAAGATGTAAAAGACAGATGGAGTGGATCAAAACAAGAAATAGACCCAATTTTTTTTGTATTCATTTGCTTCCTCCCTCCCTCTGTGAAATCAACGGCCTGCTAAACCCAGGGTTTTGAGTTCAATCCTTGAGGGGGCTATTCCATGTGACAGTTGTTTGTGTTTCTCCTTGATGCAAAGCCACACCCTTTGTGGATTTTAATTCCCTGTAAGCCATATCGTCAGTCGCCCCTCCCTCCATCAGAGAAGACAATCATTTGGTGCTTTTTTTCAGCCCAGATGCCATAGCACTGGGATCATGGAGCCCGCTCAGATCACCGCGACAATTATGAGCACTGTAAACATCACGTGCATTATCCTGGAGTATATGCAGAACCAGAACCTGCCAAAGCAAAACCAGGCGAGGAGGCGATGGCAGCGCGGTGATGAGAGTGATGAGGACATAGACATGGACATAGACTTTTCACAAAGTACGGGCCCCTGCATAGTGCACATCATGGTGTTAATAGGGCAGGTTCATGCTGTGGAATGCTGATTCTGGGCCTGGGAAACAAGCAGAGACTGATGGGACTGCATAGTGTTGCAGGTCTGGGATGATTCCCAGTGGCTGCGAAACTTTTGCATGCGTAAGGGCACTTTCATGGAACTTTGTGACTTGCTTTCCCTTGCCCTGAAATGCCAGAATACCAAGATGAGAGCAGCCCTCACAGTTGAGAAGCAAGTGGCGATAGCCCTGTGGAAGCTTGCAATGCCAGACAGCTACCGGTCAGTCGGCCATCAATATGGAGTGGGCAAATCTACTGTGGGGGCTGCTGTGATCCAAGTAGCCAATGCAATCAAAGAACTGCTAATATCAAGGGTAGTGACTCTGGGAAATGTGCAGGTCATAGTGGATGGCTTTGCTGAAATGGGATTCCCTAACTGTAGTGGGGCGATAGACGGAACCCATATCCCTATCTTGGCACTGGAGCACCAAGCCAGTGAGTACATAAACCGAAAGGAGTACTTTTCAATGCTGCTTCAAGCATTGGTGGATCACAAGGGACGTTTCAGCAACAACAACGTGGGATGGCCGGGAAAGGTACATGACGCTCATGTCTTCAGGAACTCTGGTCTGTTTCAAAAGCTGCAGGAAGGGACTTTCTTCCCAGACCAGAAAATAACTGTTGGGGATGTTGAAATGCCTATAGTTATCCTTGGAGACCCAGCCTACCCCTTAATGCCATGGTTCATGAATCCATACACAGGCAGCCTGGACAGCAGTCAGGAGCTGTTCAGCTATATCCTGAGCAAGTGCAGAATGGTGGTAGAATATGCATTTGGACGTTTAAAAGCGCGCTGGTGCAGTTTACTGACTTGGATAGACCTCAGCGAAACCAATATTCCCATTGTTATTACTGCTTGCTGTGCGCTCTACAATATCTGTGAGAGTAAGGGGGAGACATTTATGGCAGGGTGGGAGGTTAAGGCAAATTGCCTGGCCGCTGATTACGCGCAGCCAGACACCAGGGCAGTTAGAAGAGTACAGGAGGGTGTGGTGCGCATCAGAGAAGCTTTGAAAACCAGTTTAATGACTGGCCAGGCTACGGTGTGAAAGTTCTGTTTGTTTCTCTTTGATGACCCCCCGCCCGGTGCACTCTACTTCCCTGTAAGCTAGCCACACTCCCCTCCCCCCCTTTGATCACCGCTTGCAGAGGCAATAAAGTCATTGTTGCTTCACATTCATGCATTCTTTATTAATTAAACACACAAATAGGGAGATAATTACCAAGGTAGCCCGGGAGGGGTAGGGGAGGCAGGAAGCACTGGGTGGGGTGGGGGAGGAGGGAAGGACAAGGCCACACTGCATTTCAAAACTTTAAAACTTATTGAAGGCCAGCCTTCTGTTGCTTGGGCAATCCTCTGGGGTGGAGTGGCTGGGTGGCCGGAGGCCCCCCCCCCACCGCGTTCTTGGGTGTCTGGGTGAAGAGGCAATGGAACTTGGGGAGGAGGGCTGGTTGGTTACATAGGGGCTGTAGCGGCGGTCTGTGCTCCTGCTGCCTTTTCTGCAGCTCAACCGTATGCTGGAGCATATGAGTTTGATCTTCCAGGAGCCTGAGCATCAACTCTTGCCTTCTCTCAGCAAGCTGACGCCACCTATCATCTTCAGCCCGCCACTTACTCTCTTCAGCCTGCCAACTCTCCTCACGTTCATAGTGTGCTTTCCTGCACTCTGACGTTGTCTGCCTCCACGCATTCTACTGTGCTTTGTCAGTGTGGGAGGACAGCAGGAGCTCAGAGAACATTTCATCCTGAGTGTGCTTTTTTCACCTTCTAATTTTCGCTAGTCTCCTCGAAGGAGAAACATCTGCACCTGGTGGAGGAAAAGGGAGAATGGTAGTTAAAAAGACACATTTTAGAGAACAATGGGTACACTCTTGCACGTTAAACCTTGCTGTTCACATTACACAGCACATGTGCTTCCGTTACAAGGTTGCATTTTGCCTCTTGTATTGAGGGCCTGCCGGTTTAGTGTGAGAGATCACTCACACTTCACCCCTCCCCCCACCACATGGGTGACAGCGGGGAACATTTCTGTTCAGCCACAGCCAAACAGCCGAGCAGGAATAAGCACCTCTGAATGTCCCCTTAATAAAAGCACCCTATTTTAACCAGGTGACCATGAATGATATCACTCTCCTGAGGATAACACAGCGAGATAAAGAACGGACGTTGTTTGAATGCCAGCAAACACAAGGACCATATGCTGCCATGCTTTGTTATGCATCAATTCCAGATTACGTGCTACTGGCCTGGCGTGGTAAAATGTCCTACCATGCCAGACGGAATAAGGCCGTCCTCCCCAGAAACCTTTTGCAAAGGCTTTGGGAGTACATCCAGGAGAGCTTTATGGAGATGTCCCTGGAGGATTTCTGCTCCATCCCCATACACGTTAACAGACTTTTCCAGTAGCTGTACTGGTCGCGAATGCCAGGGCAAATTAATCACTAAACATGCTTGCTTTTAAACCATGTGTAATATTTACAAAGATACACTCACCAGAGGTCCCTTCTCCGCCTTCAGGGTCTGGGAGCACACCTTGGGTGGGTCCAGGGGTTATTGGCTCCAGGTCCAGGGTGAAAAACATATCTTGGCTGTTGGGGAAACCAGTTTCTCTGCTTCCTTGCGGTGAGGTATCTTCCTTGTCCCCAAAACCCGCTTCCGTGTTGCGTGATTCTCCATTGACGGAGTCAAAGCACAGGGTTGGGGTAGTGGTGGCTGCATGGAATGCAACTCATCACAGAAGCAGCATGTTCGGGGCTCTGATCCGGAGCGGTCGTTTGCCTCTCTGTTTTTTTTGTAGACTTGCCTTAGCTCCTTAATTGTCATGTGGCACTGCTTTGTGTCCCTGTTATGGCCTCTGTCCTTCATGCCCTTTGAGACTTTTTCTAATGTTTTGGCATTTTGTTTACTGGAACGGAGTTCAGCTAGCATGGATTCATCTCCCCATATGGCGAGCAGATCCCGTACCTCCCATTCGGTCCATGCTGGAGCTCTTTTGCGATCCTGGGACTCCATCATGGTCACCTCTGCTGATGAGATCTGCACTCACCTGCACCTTGCCACACTGGCCAAACAGGAAATGAGATTCAAAAGTTTGCTGGCCTTTTCCTGTCTACCTGGCCAGTGCATCTGAGTTGAGAGCACTGTCCAGAGCAGTCACAATGGAGAACTCTGGGATAGCTCCCGGAGGTCAATACCGTCGAATTGCGTCCACACTACCCCAAATTCGACCCGGCAAGGCCGATTTCAGCGCTAATCCCCTCGTCAGAGGTGGAGTAAAGAAATCGACTTAAAGAGCACTTTAAGCAGAAAAAAAGGGCTTCATCATGTGGCTGGGTCCAGGCTTAAAAATCGAGGTAACGCTGCTAAATTCGACGTAAAATCGTAGTGTAAACCAGGCCTAAGAATCCCATAGCCTCATCTCCAAATTCCTGAGTCCAAAGATCACATCAGAGACTCAACTTCGTTTTACATCAGGTAAACAAACCTTTCTCCTTCCTTCAGGTTGAAATTTGAATCATTATCTATTTCTGTGGTCTCAATTATCATAGAATAAAATCATTTCACCATCACTCCTCTCCTAGTTTCATTCCATGAGATTATCTTCTCCATTTCTCCAGCCCAACTCAAGATTTTTCTACTGTAAGGCTGAATTTCCATCATGGCATTATTGAGAAGTTGGCTGGCATATTTTTTTTTTTTTTACAATTTGATTTGATAATTATATTTTGTTTGGTTGTGTGGCAGCTGGTTTTCATTTCAGTGTTTCATTTCAAAAAGTATTGCGGGGGTTAATATGAAGTAAAATAATGGCTTGGGAGCAAGTTGTGTTCTTAGGTAGGTAAGTAGGTTGTCTCATTTCAATTTTTCACCAAAACAAAATAAAAATGGGGGGTTTGAACATCCTGTGATATTTTCAAGCAGAAATGGATTTTTTTTCAGTTAACAGAAATTAGTTTTGGAAAGCCTTTTTTCCATCTTTTTGCAAAAAGTCTGAAAAAAAAACCATGGCAAATTTAATTTTGTTTCCTTTCAAACTGTTCTAGGACAGTAATAGGCATTTTTGATCAGGTCCAGTGTCTTCAGTGAAGCGTTTTGAATGTGAAAAGTGTTCTGTAAATATCAATCATCATCCTCTCCCACTTTGATACCCAACACTCACTGTAGAACCCAGGGTAGGTGTATTGTGCATCTGCCCTAAGAGGTGGGATACCTCAATAGACAAAACAATGAGCAGCTTTTTTTTAAACAGGTGGCAGGTTTCTGCATCAATGGATATTTTCTTTGGATGATGAGATAATGAAATTATCAGGCTGAGATCTGAAAGGCTCCTAAGGGTTTTAGTTACTTCAGTGCTATTGAAAACTCAAAGATCTAGTTACAGGGCCATTAGGTAAATATAATTAGGTTGTGGGATTTAATTGACGAGCATATAGTAAATTTTAAATTTATCTTCTCCAAATTGTGGTGGGGTCATAGATTATCAATATTCTATTTCAGGCATTAAGATTCACAGATACAGATTCCAAGGCCAGAAGGGGCCATTGTGACCATCTAGTCTGATCTGCGGAATAGCACAGCCAGAGAACTGCCCCGACAAAAAATCTCCCTAGTCTGGGAGGCTCATGGGACCTTGGCTCTAAAATATTGTCAAGTTATATTGATTACCATGTCCCTCGAATTTCACTTCAGTATTATTTTTATATTGAAGAATTGGCTTCAGTTCCCCTAGATACACTGGATGGCAAATGCAGAATGGAGAAATCAAACATCCATCACCACGTTCCTCCTCCTGGGATTTCGGGATCTCCTAGAGCTGCAGACCCTCCTCATCCTGCTGTTTCTGGTGATCTACATCACGACCATGGCCGGGAACATCCTCATCATTGCGCTAGTTGTGGCTGATCAGCACCTTCACACCACCATGTACTTCTTCCTTGGGAACTCGTCCTGCTTGGAGCCCTGCTACACTCCACCTTCCTGCCCAGGATGCTGGCAAGTCTCCTGACTGGGGACAGAACCATTTCTGCCAGAGGCTGCATCATGCAATATTATTTTGTTTCTTCCCTAGCATCCGCAGAATGTTATCTCCTATCTGTGATGTCGTACGATCGGTACATAGTGGTGTGTAAACCGCTGCACTATGCATCACTTATGAAGGGCAAATTGTGTCTCCAGCTAGCAGCTGGATCTTGGATAAGTGACTTTGTTGCTACTGACATAATTGTGTCCATAATGGCTCAGTTAAATTTCTGTGGCCCATATGAAATTGACCACTTCTTTTGATATTTCACACCACTGGTAAAAATGTTTTGCAGTGGCAATCGGGTGTTGGAACTTGCGGGTTTTACAGAGCAGTACCCTGCCTTGCCCAGCTCCCAGTCGCTCGTGAGGACTCAGTTTCAGCCTTATCATCCTGGGCTGAAAGTGTTGTGTGGGGGAAGGTCCTTGCACCTTATTCCTGATCCTGGCATATTGGCCGAGATCCCTAAAAGGAGGATTCCCAGCTTGTTGTTTGTGGCCACTTCTGTTCCAGGACTGATGTATATAGTGTAAACAAACAAGTTACGCTAGGAAATTACCCAGACTGCTCATCACTGGTTCTGCTCCAATGGGAAACCAACCTGTAAGATGCTGAGTTCTGCCTCCACTCAACAGAAGGTATTGTTAAAGAAACATTTGTAGATAACAACAACAAAATTCCTTGGGAGTGTGAGAGAGATTGCCTTCCAGTAAAATCTCTTGTTTGCAAACTATGGATGAAATTTACTTTACATTCAGTTTCCAGTGTGTTTGTTAAACTGCTCGGCTTCAACACCCAATGCAGCAGACCTGACTCAGCTTAGCCATTGTTACCCTGGTAGTTGTTCCATTGACAGCAGCGGGACACCTGACATGAGCCAAGATTACTGAGCAGAGTCACTCTCTGTAGGGCCATGCACTCCATGGGTGCGGCGTTACAGTTCAGCCGTGCACAGCAATGACCTCATACAGCGGGGAGCAGACAGGCGATTCCTCTGGGCATGGGAGGTTGTTGCATCAGGATATTTATTTGTACTGTCTGCACAGAAAACACAGCACTAACTCTCCAGGCTCAGCCCCTTCAGAGATGGAATCAAGGGAGATGCAACCTGCCACAGAGAAGGATACAAGTATGAGGAGTCCACTGGACAGTGTCAATAGAGGGGAAAGAGCATGTTCTAACACAGTGCACAGCAACTGCTCATCCATTCAGGTGAATGCACGGGTCTTTACTGAGAAGATCCAGTTTCTACCAAATGATGACATCCAACAATTTCAGTGGTGGAAACTGAAACCTGGCCCCCAGACCGTGAGAAAGAAGAGCTCATCAACTGAAGCTTCAGCTCTCCTGTGGTTACAGGTGAGCACCCTCTTCCTGACTGTTTCTCTATCCCACCTTCCAAACAGGGGCATGAAGGTGCTTTGTGAATATTGCATGCAGCGTTATTGTAGCTGTGTTGGTCCCAGGATGTTAGAGACACAAGGTAATATCTGTTTTTGAACCAAATTCTGTTGGTTCAAATGTTATATTTGTGAATATTAGCCATCTTAGCCTCACCTTCCCACAGCAATTCCAATCAGTGTTAATAGCACCATTTAACAAGGGGGAAATTGAGATACACGTCTTTTGAAAGGTCCTCAGCTGGAGATTTGGCTCATTCACTCCAGAGGAGCTACGACCAATTTACACCAGCTGGGGAGCTGGCTCAGGATAAATAGGGTGATGCCTGGAATAGAATAATGGAAATGAACAAGTGAAGCTGATAGAAAGGAATGTTAAAATGGCATGAAAGATGAGTAAAGTGTAAGAACCAAATTAGGAGGATGAGCGGGAATTTGAAGACCAAATTGTCTCAGTTAAAAGTAAACAACAAAAACTGTTTCACTCTGAGTCAGGAAGGTTGCAAGAGAATCCATGGGTCCACTGAACCATCAGGGAATAAAGAAGCTATAATCATTGCAGAGGGGCTAAGATTGAGATTTGCAAAGCCATTTAGGAACTGGGTGCCCTAATCTCCTATTAGAATTAATGTCCAGATCCCATAGATATTTTGACAACCTCCACCCAAATGATGTATTTGTATCGACCTTCACCTAAAGTGTTACAAAGTCACCTAAGACAGGTCAATGTTTTCCAGGTAACAGCCTGTCAGAGGTTGAAATATCTAAAGAATCAGTTTTGGAATCCATTGGAATGGTGGGTTTTTCTGTATCACTTCAGGAAAATGTAACAATATAGGAATTGCCAGATTAGATCAGACCCAAGGGCCATCTAGTCCAGTGTTTTGCTCCAAGAGTCATAAGCACTAAATGCTTCAGAGGCAAATGTAAGTACACTGCAGTAGCAGTTGTGAGATAATCTCCCAGCCCCACATGTGTTATGTTGGTCTGTAAGAGAGATTGGCTGAACCCCCCAAACTTGAGGTTTAACATCCATTCCAAAACGCTGGTTGCCATTAAAAATGGTAATGCTGGATATTTATATGACTGTCAGAAATATCAAGTCACTTCTAGAATCTAGTTCAGCCCTTCATGTCAATGACTTCTCGTGGCAATGAGAGTGATGTTCCCAATCTTGGGATAAGAGTGTGAGTGCAAACCTCAAAGCAGACAGTTAAAAACAAGGGCACCTCATTGGCTGCAAATTCTAAACTTGGATTGCACCAACCAACTGCCCTGAGTACAAACACCTCAGGCACTTTAACAGCCTTGACAGAGTCACCGACAGTCCCCTTGGCTGTGCCACTCTGTCGTGCCACCCAGGTGAGCGTGTCTCTGATTGATGGGCCGTTATGACAAGAATCGGAGCAATAATCAGGTCACTCCTGACTTAGCCCAGGTCCATCGCGCTTTAGGTCTCACACCAAAGATGCTGCTCAGAGCCAATCCTACAGTGACCTATGTGAAAATTTAAGTTTTAGGTTTCAAGTTCCCCACCTTTTAATTTCACCGTATGTCCCCCTGGCTCTTGCAGTGAGGGGCAGGGAAAATAGAAGTTGCTCATTCTACCTTCTGCAAATCATCATTGTACAGACTTTTATCATGTCCCCTCTTCTCCCTCTCCTCTCTAAGGTAACAACCCTCACCTCTAAGACTCTCTTAAGGCCATTTTTGCATCTCTGGACCCTGTTCAGTTGTTGAGTTTGGACACTCTGAAGAGACTGTGTCCCCTCCCTTTAGGTACCCAAGGTTGGAGGTTGACTGGGTAATTGGTGAGGAAGAGAATGGCGCAAACCAACCCAGGAGGGGCCTCTTTTGCACATTATGGAAGGGTTGGGGGGCAAAAATAGGCCCCCCTCCTCAGTAAGGGTAGCCTACCCCTGCTAAGGGATAGATTCCCACTGGGAATGGTCTCTGGGAATGGAACTGGGAAGGGTTCTCTCTTAATTATGGAGAATTTTAATTGGGTTCATATGAGAACTTTGGTAAAAGAAATAAGAACTTGATACATGTATACCAACCTCTGGAAAGCAGGTGTATAGAGAATTGTGTAATGCAGAAACAGAATGGATCTATAGACAATATCAAAATAATTTAAGGAACTGTGGGAGTGGACTGCCCTCTAGTGAATGGAGCTAGACCTGTTCTGCTACTATCTAAGGGACATGATAGCAGTCTTCAGGTATCTAAAAGGGTGTCATAAGGAGGTGGGAGAAAACTTGTTGATCTTAGCCTCTAAGGCTAGAACAAGAAGTAATGGGCTTAAACTGCAGCAAGGGAGGTTTAGGCTGGACATTAGGAAAAAATTCCTAACTGTCAGGGTGGTTAAACACTGGAATAAATTGCCTAGGGAGGTTGTGGAATCTCCATCTCTGGAGATATTTAAGAGTAGGTTAGATAAATGTCTATCAGTGATGGTCTAGAAAGTATTTGGTCCTGCCATGAGGGCAGGGGACTGGACTCAGTGACCTCTCGAGGTCCCTTCCAGTCCTAGAGTCTATGAATCTATGAGAGTCCATTGATAGAGTCAAAGCACAGGGGTGGGGTAATTGTAGGGGCACCCCCTAGAATGGCATGCAGCTCATCATAGAAGCGGCATGTCTGGGGCTCTGACCCAGAGCGGCCATTTGTCACTCTGGTTTTTTGGTAGGCTGGCCTCAGCTCCTTAAGTTTCACGCAGCACTGCTATGGGTCCCTATTATGGCTTCTGTCCTTCATGCCCTTTAAGATGTTTTCAAATATTCCAGCATTTCGTCTTTTGGAATGGAGTTCGGATAGCACGGATTCATCTCCCCATACAGCGATCAGATCCAGTACCTCCCATTCGGTCCATGCTGGAGCTCTTTTGTGATTCTGGGACTCCATGCTCACCTGTGCTGATCAGCTCTGCATGGTCACCTGTGCTGATCAGCTCTTCAGGCTGGGCAAACAGGAAATGAAATTCAAACGTTCGCGGGGCTTTTCCTGTCTATCTGGCCAGTGCATCGGAGTTGAGAGTGCTGTCCAGAGCGGTCAAATGGAGCACTCTGGGATAGCTCCCGGAGGCCAATACCGTCGAATTGCGTCCACACTAACCCAAATTCGACCCAGCAAGGTCGATTTCAGTGCTAATCCCCTCGTCGGGTAAGAGTACCTAAATTGATTTTAAGAGCCCTTTAAGTTGACAGAAATGGCTTCGTTGTGTGGACAGGTGCAGGGTAAAATCGATCTAACACTGCTAAATTCGACCTAAACTCGTAGTATAGACCAAAGATAAGACACTTTGGAAAATGAGATGTAGGCAGTAGAATAACTTCTTCACAATGGGAATAACATTCACCCACTAAGCAGACATTTGTTTCAGGATGAAATGTTTTTTCTCTGTCCAGGGCTTTCCCTTTGAGACTAGAAGTCTGACTCTACCAACATTGTCTGGAAATCAAACAAACACTAACTTCCCCTTGCCTGTTGCATTCCCGACAGCAGACGTACCTCGGGAGACTGCTTCTTCCCACAGCAGCATATATAATGAATCAAAAAAGATGTTCCCCATTTAAGAGAGGGTATGAGGCACAGTCTTACGTTACCAGACATGGAACAGACAATTGTGCTCAGTGAAAGGGTGAAGGTGACATGGACTCAGCCATAATACTGAGCATTCATTCATTGTAGGATGAAAGATTTCTAGACACACACACATGCACATGCACACACAGACACATATGATACCAATATGGGCAGCAGAGGGTGGGGTGGGGAAGGATCAGCTATACTGTATAATGTGTGCTATGGGGCAGCAGAAAGTGGGGGTGGGGAAGTGGCGGCTATAATGTATAATGAACACTAGGGGGCAGCAGAGGGCAAGGGAGAGCTATAATTTATAATGAGCACTAGGGAGCTTTTCTAGGTTGTTGATCCAGTAACTGGTCATGTGGAAGTAGGTAAATGCAGTGGGGGAGAAAATGG
The DNA here is from genome assembly GCF_027887155.1 of Malaclemys terrapin pileata. NCBI lineage: Eukaryota > Metazoa > Chordata > Testudines > Emydidae > Malaclemys > Malaclemys terrapin. The sequence continues at coordinate 35,629,448 of NC_071516.1, read as the reverse complement.
ACTGAACAACCTGTATCCTAGCCCTTGAAATGCTGCATGAGGAGGTGACAGCAGAGATCCCAGCTGCTGACAGATCCGCCTGAGAGGTAAATCAACCTTTTCCTCCCTGTTCCATGAATCTTGAGGAGTTTGAAGCAATCTAGGTTTGCTAGCTTACTAACCCCACTGGAATCCAAGGGGAACCGGACACTGATCTCTCTCAAATTCCCAATCCAAAGCAAAATGACTTTGGGAAAAGGAAAGACCTGTCAGGTCACATCTATCCTTGGTCCTTACCTGACCCCCATCACCCTGGTATCTGCGCACCTCACTGCCTTGAATGCATCTATCCTCCCAGCACTCCTGTGCGATGCTATTACCCCTGCTTTACAGGTGGGACCTGGTGCACATTTATGAAGGTATATTGGGCACCTCAAGAAGTAGACCCCCCATGGGGACTGGAAATCGACGGGCGTTAGGTACGGCCGCTACTCAGGTACCATGTCCATTGTTGGGTACCTACCAGCCTTTGGAAATCTGGCCTGAGAGTCACACAAGGAGCTGGTGATGAAGCAGGGAAATGAACCACCATCTGCCGAATCCAAGGCCAGCAGCCTTCATTCCTCTCTAACCTCCCCTCCTCTGTGCTACGCAGAAGAGTTTACTTTTCTTGGTGGCACTGGCCGGGGCTCTGAGAGTTCAGCGAGGTGAGGTGGGTAACAGAGAGCTGATAGCTGCTGCTGTGCACAGTGCTCGGGGAGGAGACATGGCTATGAGCAGGTTTGGCAGAATGTGATTTTATTTTTGCGATTTCAATCACTAATATTGATTTTTATTAAGGGTTTATTTCCTAGTTTTTAACTATTTTAATGTTTACTGTTGTGGGAAAATTCAAAGGGGGTGCGATTGGAGTAGGACTGACAACTGGGCTGCAGGGGGAACTCCCAGCAGTGACAGCGAAGATACTGGTGGCTCCCTGCACTACCGAGGGGTCCAAGACACCAGGGCGCAAGGGGCAGGGGAGGCAGCTGCTCTGACCCTGCTGTTGAATAGCTCTGTCCATGGACAGAAGCCACTCAGCAGTGGTGGGCCTCTCTCACAGCAAGGCACCTCTCCTCCTCTTCTGCCTACTCCCAGACCCGGCTGGGGCTCTTGGCTCTGGTAGCTTTCCCTGCACCTGGCGCCTGCAGGGAAGGGTATCCTGGCCCCGCGGCCATGCAGGGAGCCCTCAGCAGTTCTGCTGTCCCAGCCCCACTCGCTCACTCCCAGGACAGCTGGGTGCAGAAGGCTCCATGCACTGCCAATGGGCCAGTGACACCATCCCTGCAGGCACAAGGTGCGGGGAAGGCTGCACTAATATTGACTGTTGCTGATATTGTTTGTTGTTTGTTTCAGCGTGTCAGCTGATATCGACATTTACCAACGTCTATCAATGGAAATCGAATCCTGCTGATCTGAGCTATAAGTTTCAAAGAAGGCTAAAGACATTAGCTGTCCAAATCCCATTGGAATCAAAGGGCCCCATACTTCAAGTCAGTGGAAATTTTATCTCTGACTTCAGTGGGAGAAGGCTTGGACAGAACAGAATTATTCCTGGGGTGTAAAAATAACCTTATGCATAACACCGTGCAGGATCAGGGCCTTAACCAGAAGTTAATAAGGATTAGTAAATCAGTCTACTTCACCCCCCTTGTCTCTCTGAGGATCAGCAATGGCAAGAGAGACAGTCAGGGCAGACTAGACAGCCACCAACAGAGAAAGAATTATTATTTTTTTAACCAAAGATAAAGAAGAAAGTGTAGAGCTGATAAAAACTTCTGATTGGCATTTTTGATGGAAAATGTGTCTATCAAGATGAAAATGTTGCCTGGAACATATCAATTTCTACAAAATGTTATTCAAGAAGTTATTGTATATAGTTTTATGAAATAATATAAAATGAAATAAAATAATATAAACATAATGAAAATAGAAATAAATGTAAATAACTATAAAATAAAATGTAATATAAAATAAAAAATAACCTAGAAATACAATTAAAAATGGATAAATACATTTTTAAAAAGTGAAAATTGGAATGAAAACCAACATTAGAAATCACATAATTGCTGATTAAATGAAATTTTGGGATCTATATCCTTCTCACCATATGAAAATAGCACATTTCTAACAAATTTCAAATTTTACACACAATTCTTTTCTTAGGAGAGAGAATCAATTTCTAGATAACATGAAATTGTAGTTTCCAGCTGGAGTTGTTTTGTTTTTTTGTATTAAATGAAGATCCCATTTCTATATGAGTGTCCAACTGCAGAACAATGAAATCTTGGCCTAGAGAAGGAGAGGCATTTGTCTGACGATAAAAACATCCAAATGGCTCTGATAGAGTTAGACAACCTATTTCCACTGCAATTCACTTGGAGTTGGCTCCCCACACACTGCAAATCCCAGCCTCAGTTTCTTGGTATTGTCATAACTAAAAGGGAAGGGTAACAGCCCTCCTGTGTACAATACTATAATTCCTCCTGGCCAGAGACACCAAAATCCTTTTATCTGTAAAGGGTTAAGAAGCCCAGGTAACCTGGCTGACACCTGAACCAAAGTACCAATAAGGGGACAAGATACTTTCAAATCTTGGTCGGGGCGGGGGGGAGGCTTTTGTTTGTGCTCTTTGTTTTGGGGGTTGTTTGCTCTTGGGACTAAGAGGGACCAGACATCAATCCATGCTCTCCAAATCTTTCTGAACAAGTCTCTCATATTTCAAACTTGTAAGTAACAGCCAGGCAAGGCGTGTTAGTTTTATCTTTATTTTCTCAACTTGTAAATGTTCCTTTTGCTAGAGTGTTTATCTCTGTTTGCTGTAACTTTGAACCTGAGGCTAGCGGGGGTTCCTCTGGGCTCTTTAAGTTTGATTACCCTGTAAAGTTATTTTCCATCCTGATTTTACAGAGATGATTTTTACCTTTCTTTCTTTAATTAACAGCCTTCTTTTTAAGAACCTGATTGATTTTTCCTTGTTTTAACATCCAAGGGGATTGATCTGGACTCACCAGGAATTGGTCGGGGGAAAGAAAGGGGGGGGGGGAATGATTAAATCCTCCTTGTTTTAAGACCCAAGGGGTTTTGGATCAGTGTTCACCAGGGAATTGGTGGAGGAGTCTCTCAAGGCTATCCAGGGAAGGGAGTTAGCACATTGGGAGTGGTGGCAGCAAAAGCAGATCTAAGCTGATAGAGAAGCTTAGAGGTTTTCATGCAGGTACCTACATCTGTGCCCTAAAGTTCAGAGTGGGGAAGGAACCTTGACATGGTGGCAGAGCAGTGGGATCATTTTAAACCAAAAGCCAGTAAGATTTTTTTCTCCTTTCTAGCTGCTTAGAAAGCAGAGCTGAAGGTAGATGCATATATGATCTCTCCTTGCCTGAAGGCAGAGGTGTTAAGTTTTTTTAACAAGGGTTTTTGTTAAGAAAGTGTTCAAGCAGTGAGCAAGCAGCTGACAAAAGGAATTTACAAGCTGAATTGTGTTTTTTTCTATCTCTCGGGGATAGCTAGTTATATAGTCTCTGTTAACTAAGCAGCACTGAGCAGAGTGCATCCCAGTTTCAGTGAACTGCAGAGGGGTGTGGCCCAGCACAAGAAAGCCGGAAAATGACTACCAGTGAAGCAGCTAACAAACTAGAACTGGCCAGACTAGAAGCAGAAGAAAATGAAAAGAAACATCAGAGACTGCTCGAATTAAAAAAACTTGAGAAAGAAGCTGCCGAGAGAGCTATGGAGCAGAGAGAAAAAGAGATGGATGAGAGAGGAAAAGAGAGGAAGCATGAACTGGAATTAACAAGGGCTAGGCAGAATATACCAGCCAACCCTTGCAACCCCTCTCCAGGTACCGCTTCCCATTCCAGAAAATTCCCCACCTACAAGGCAAGCGATGATATTGAGGCCTTCTTAGAATATTTTGAAGGGGTGTGCATTGGATACAGCATCACTACAGACTAGTACATGGTAGAGCTGAGGCCGCAGCTCAGTGGACCCTTAGCAGAGGTGGCGGCTGAAATGCCTAAGGAACACATGAACAGTTATGAACTTTTTAAAAACAAGGCCAGAATCAGAATGGGGCTAACACCCGAGCATGCCCATTGGTGGTTCAGAGCCCTAAGGTGGAAACCAGATGTCTCATTTACCCGACATGCCTACCACACTGAAAAAAATTGTGATGCCTGGATATCAGGAGCATTAAATCTCTGGAAGATCTGTCTTTCCTAGTGAAAATGGAGGAGTTCTTAGAGGGTGTTCCTGAGGAAATAAAAGGTACATCCTAGATGGGAAACCCAAAACTGTAACCGAGGCAGGGGAGTTTGGAGCCAAATGGGTGGAGGTGGCAGAAAAGAAAAAAACTAGTAGCAGTTGGAGAGAATATCAGAAGAGACAACCCGAAACAAAACCCTATCACCAGGGGGCAACCCAAGGCCCAACCTACATCCCAAGGGAAACCCCAAACATCTTCTCACCCCCCCCACCAGTCTCCACCAACCAACATCGCCCCGGTGATACCTTAGCAGGGTGATGTTTTAAATGTAATGAACTGGGACATATAAAGGCCCTCTGCCCCAAGAACCCCAACCGATTACAGTTCATTACACCACAGTCACACCAAAGATCCCCAGACCCAGATGCCTCTCAAATACCCTTGGAGTGAAGGGAAACCTTGAGAGTGGGTGGAAAGAAAGTTATTGCATGGAGGGACACTGGGGCACAAGTGTTGACTATCCACCAATCCCTAGTGGACCCCAAACTCATCAACCCAGAGGCTCTGGTAACAATTCAACCCTTCATGTCACACTCTTTAACCTTGCCTACAGCCAAGTTGCCTGTCATGTACAAGGGCTGGTCAGGAATGTGGACTTTTGCAGTCTATGACAATTATCCCATCCCCATGCTGCTGGGGGAAGACTTGGCCAACCATGTGAAGCTAGCCAAGAGGGTGGGAATGGTCAGCCGCAGCCAGGATAAGCAAGCTTTCACACCCATCCCTGTTCCTGAGCCGTCCACCAGGGCCCCGTCTGTGTTACCAGAGACCCAGACAGAGGTGGTGGAACCGGATCCCCTGCCAACGACTGCAATAGCCGTAGTGGATCCAATACCAGAGACCCAGCCAAAGCCAGTCCCAAAACCAGAACTGGCAACGAACCCAGCACCAGAACCATTGCCAGCACTGAGTCCAGCGCTTGCAAACCCGTCTGCAACTCCAACACCAGAGGGCACCAGTGAGCCTGAACTGGCAGAAGCAGCAGATAACCCTACCCAAGAGGCTCAGCCATAGCCTGAAATACCACATAGTGCACCAGCGGACAGCGGTTCACAGTCAATGGAAACAGCCCCAGCACCTGCATCGCTTCCAGAGGGACCAAGCCCAAGTCCACAATCCAAGGAGGAACTGATGTCTCCAGCCTCAAGGGAACAGTTCCAGGCCAAGCAGGAAGCAGATGACAGCCTTCAGAAAGCTTGGGTGGCATGGAGTACCCCACCGCCTCTCAGCTCTTCTAACCGATCCTGGTTTGTTGTAGAACAAGGACTTTTATACAAGGAGACTCTTTCTGGTGGACACCAGGAAGACTGGCATCCTCATAGTTCTAACTAAGTACCGAGTAAAGCTCTTGAGCTTAGCCCATGATCATCCCAGTGGCCATTTTGCAGTGAACAGAACCAAAGACCGGCTGGGGAAGTCTTTCCACTGGGAGGGAATGGGCAAGGACGTTGCTAATTATGTCCGGTCTTGTGAGGTATTCCAAGGAGTGGGAAAGCCCCAAGACCAGGTCAAAGCCCCGCTCCAGCAACTTGCCATAATTGAGGTCCCATTTCAGCGAGTAGCTGTGGATATTCTGGGTCCTTTCCCAAAGAAGACACCCAGAGGAAAGCTGTACATACTGACTTTCATGCATTTTGCTACCCGATGGCGGGAAGCAGTAGCTCTAAGCAACACCAGGGCTGAAAGTGTGTACCAGGTATTAGCAGACATTTTTGCCAGGGTAGGTTGGCCCTCCGACATCCTTACAGATTTGGGAACTAATTTCCTGGCAGGGACCATGAAAATCCTGTGGGAAGCTCATGGGGCGAATCACTTGTTTGCCACTCCTTACCACCACCAAACCAATGGCCTTGTGGAGAGGTTTAATGGAACTTTGGGGGCCATGATACGTAAATTTGTAAATGAACACTCCAATGATTGGGACCTAGTGTTGCAGCAGTTGCTTTTTGCCTTCTTTATGAAAGTTCTCTGTGTCATCTACACAGTCCTGACTCCCCTGGTCAATCCCCTCATCTACAGCCTAAGAAACAAAAAGGTCCAAGAGGCCCTGAGGAAAGCTTGCAGGGAATCATGTTTGGACCATGCTAACCGATCAATTTCCTTGGGTTAAAATTAGTGGTGCAAGTAGAAATAATTTCTTGCCAGTACTGCACTCATGGACAGACACAAGGGGGGACAGGTTACCTTCACGTGATCCTCCATGTGACTCCTCCCCGCCCCCAGCCCGGCACCCCCACGCTCTCCTCGTCCCCTCCCACACACCACTTACCTGTCTAAAGGTGCAGTTACACCTGAACAGCTAAAAAATAACCTTGTCTTTTTAGGCTAAACAGAGTCATGTCACATGTGAAAGATGGTGTTTGGAGTCACATGGGCAAGTTACATGTCCCATCACCCCCACCCATGTTCTAGTTAGAATGTTCACAAGAAGTCCATTAAGTGTAGACAGGCATTTTCCAGAGCCATTGTGAGATAAGTGTTTCTTAATGGGCCATTCAACATGACTTGATCCTTCATGTGATTGCTAAATACCTTGTGGACGTTACCATAGGAGCAAACATGTAGTAAACATAGCTAATATTCATAACTTCAGATACCAAGATGATACATGCATAGAAATAGCACAATCATAAGTACCAGCTATTTCACGTACATGACTACTCCCAAAAGAGATTCTGAAAAATCACACCACGTACCGGAGACCCTATGTGCCAGCACCATACTATACTGGAGTTTTGGTATCTGTTATGTAACAACAGAGATGGAGCCAGTGACATGACTCAGTTTAGCCTAAAAGGACGAGGTTAATTTTTAGCTGTGCAGGTATGACTGCACCTTTAGTCAGTGAGGGCATACTGGCTGGCACACATTCAGGTGAATGGGCTTCAGTGTTCCTTTGCAATTAACATTTTAATGTTCATAAATCTGGTATGTTCTGAGGTGGTTTAAAGCATAACACAGATTTTTAGTTTTTCAAATCTGTGACCCTCTGCCTCTTTGAGATTTTATTATTATTATTTATTTATTTTGCTGGTCATAATGTGGGAGGGTATCCTTTACACCTTCTGCTCATGAGGTTATGAATGTGTCTTGTAGTACTCTTCTGAATACTACGTGAAAGGAATTTTTTTTTCTATAAGTGTGGACTGATTCTTTTCCCTTAGAAGACATGTAATTTTTTCTGGTACACACTGATGAACACAGAAAACAATTGGGGCTGTTAAACTTTCTTCAAATTTCATAGAAAATTAAGTTCAGCTATATTTTCCAGTACAGTAACTCCTCACTTAAAGTCATCTGCTTAACGTTGTTTCTTTGTTATGTTGCTGATCAATTAGGGAACATACTCGTTTAAAGTTGTGTAATGCTCCACTCTTACGTTGTTTGGCTGCCTGCTTTCTCCACAGCTGGCAACCTCCCTATGCCCCCCCACAGTGCCTCCTGCTCGCCGGCAGATCCCGCCTCTTCCCGTGTCAATCAGCTGGTTTGCAGTGTTTTCTAGGCAGGATGGAGGGGGGAGGAGTGAGGACTTGGCGTGCAGGCTCTCCCTCCCTCCCCTACCTCCCGAACGCTGCAAGCCAGCTGATGCCCCAGGCAGGGGGGGAGGGGAAGGAGCCTGTGCCAAGTCCTCGCTCCTCCCCACTCCCTCCTAAATGCTGCAAGCCAGCTGATTGTCCCGAGCAGGAGGGAGGGGGAGGAGCAAGGACTTGGCGCGCCTCCCCCCTCCCTTCCCTGCCTCCTGCCGGCAGCAGTCAGCTGGCTTGGGGTGTTTTGGAGGTAGGGGGAGGGGGGAGGAGCAAGGACTCAGCACGCAGGCTCCCCCTTTCTGTCCTGCCTCCCGAATGAGCATGGCAAGTCAGCTGATTGCCCCGGGCAGGAGGGAGGGGGGAGGAGCAAGGACTCGGTGCGCAGGCTCCCCCTCGCTCCCATGCCTCCCGAATGTGGCAATCAGCTGGTTTGTGGCATTTAGAAGGAAGGAGCCAGGACGCAGCGTGAAGTAAAAGGGGAGGAGGTGGGGGGGAGAAGAGGTGAGTCAAGGGTTGGGCTTGGGGGAAGGGGTGGAGTGGGCAGGCTGAGGGTTGAGCCCCCGGTCCCTGGTGCTTGCAGAGTAGGGGAAGCTGTCCTGGAGTCTAACCCCCCATATTTACATTAATTCATATGGGGAAAGTGGATTCGCTTAACATCGTTTCACTTAAAGTCGCATTTTTCAGGAACATAACTTCAATGTTGAGCGAGGAGTTACTGTACAGTGATGAAATGGGTGTTTGTATATACAAATATCAACATGCTTAACTGCTCACTTTCCCCACCAAATATGTAGTATTTCAGTCTGTTTATATGGAATATGGGAGTTGGGTGAGGAGCCATTTCAGCATGTGTAGGACTTTTAAAAGATAAATTTTAAGTAGAACAGTATCCTAAACTGTATTATGGTATTGTACCCAAACATTGCATTTCAATGGGAGATTCAACTTCCTTTATAGGAACAGAACAGACTCCTGAAACTCTTATCACAAAAGTGGTCCATACACATTCAAATAGACCCATTGTCTTCAATGGGATCGATCAAATGATTAAGGGTTTACAGGATTAGGTTCCAAGTTTGTAAATTGTTCTGGATGAAACTGACAATGCCTGAGCTGTTAGATCAGAAGGAGCATTATTTGAATAAAGGTGGGCAGATGAGTGATAAGTCTTAGGCCCATTGCTAAGATGAGGAACATATTTTCAGCAAACTTCTTGGCAGATTCCTGAGGCAGCTGGTTTAAGGCCACCAGTGTCTGGCATTATAATTTTCACTTATAGTTCTCTCACCCACAAAGCTGGAAAATGAGGAATTTGTTTCCTTGGTTGTGCTGCTCCAGTTCCAGTAAAAAAAAAAAAGCATGTTAGAGTAGTTTGGCTGCAAAGATGAATTCTATGTACAGGCTGCAGAACTGGACTGAAATCAGAATCCAAACATCCTCTGCTCAGTGCAAGCAGAGGCATTCATCTAATGATCTGGACTTGATGTGATGCAGTATGAATGTCATGGATAATTCAGACAAATGGGGAGAAAAAAAATAAAAAACACTGTTAAAACACCTTCTGTTCCCCCCCCCCTTGCGGACTCCTGACCAACTTAACAGCACAATATATATGTAAACAAATTTAAACAATGCCTTTGTTTATGTTTGTTAGCATATGTATTGTGCTGTTAAAGCCATATAAAGAATTAATGCCCTCCCTAGCAGCGTTCTAGCCCCAAGTCTTTCCGGTACCCCATAATCGCTATATATCTCTTGCCGGTACTGCGTACTGAAGGGTACCGCCCTACTTGCACTACTCGTTAAAATAGATATAACATGGGCTTAGGTAGGGCCTGAAGCGAAGCCTGCTTTCATCCCAGATCGTGTTTTCCTGAGCAATTGGGCTTTGTGTCCTGCTCTTACACAGTGTCTCTCAACCTTTCCAGACTACTGTACCCCTTTCAGGAGTCTAATTTGTCTTGCATGCTCCCCAAGTTTCACCTCACTTAAAATTATTTGCTCACAAAATCAGACATAAAAATACAAAAATCTCACAGCACACTACTACTGAAAAATTGATGACTTTCTCATTTTTACATATAATTATGAAATAAACCAATTGGAATATAAATATTGTACTTACATTTCAGTGTATAGTCTATAGAGCCGTGTACACAAGTCATTGTCTGTATGAAATTTTAGTTTGTACAAACTTTCCTAGTGCTTTTTCTGTAGGCTGTTGTAAAATTAGGCAAATCTCTGGAAGACCTCTGTGTATCCCTAGGTTACACGTACCCCTATTTGAGAACCACTGCTCCTACAGAGTCATAGAGTCATTGTGGAAAAGTGGAGATGAGGAGACCTTTTAAAACCTGGGACCCCAGTCTTTTTAGGGCCTATATTAGATTCTACAGGGGGTACCACTGGTCTGGTGGAAGACTTGAACTTGTGGCTGCTTAAACCTCAGAGAATGGCAGTCAACTGTGCTCAGTAAGAGGGTGAAGGTGAAATGGACTCAGCTGGAATGCTGAGCATTCATTCATTGTAGGATGAAATACTTCTAGACACACACATATGCACGCACACACATGCACACACATATATGATAACTTCATGGGTAGCAGAGGGTGGGGGTGGGGAAGGGGTAGCTATACTTTATAATGGGCACTAGGGGCAGCAGAGGGCGAGGAGGGGAGGGGGAGTCCATACTCTATAATGGGCACTAGCAGCAGCAGAATGTGGGGGTGGGATGGGCGGCTATACTGTATAATGGACACTAAAGGCAGCAGAGGGTGAGGGGTGGGGAAGTGGTCGCTATACTGTATAAAGGGCACTACATGCAGCAGAGGGTCAGGGGTCAGGAAGGGGCATCGACACAGTATAATGGGCACGAAGGGTCAAACAGGTTTCAGACCAGTGTTTTGTTTCCATTCTTATGATTTTTCGATCACACCTGATTATGGGGAATAACACATGGACAGCAGTAACCATTAAAACTGTGATTTTAGTTAAAGTATTGTTTAAGTGATTAAGAGTTGATAAACTTGGAATTTAACATTTGAAGTTAAAACTTGGAATAAAAAAATGTAAGTCAAGCTTCATGACGATTCAGATCTCTCCCTTTTTTATATATTCTGGCCCTATATTCAGTCAGTATCCTTCAAAGAGCTAAGCAATAAGCTTTGATCCACAGCTGCTATATTTTTGTCAGATTACTTAAAAAACAAACAAGTAACCTCCTTTTAAAAAAAATGCCATTATGTGAGCCACAAATATTCAGAATTGGGCATTATGAAGAACAAAGGTTTGGTGACACAAAATTATCCAAGAAGAGAAAGGGAGAAAAGACCAAACTCTTACAGCAATTCAGTGGCAGTTGGGTGCTTGTTGTGTACATTACCCATTTTTGAAAATCCCAACCTACATGTGTAAAGCACCTTGTTCTACCTGCATTTTATCTGAGGAAAAGTAGGGTAACGTTTTCAAAAGCATGTAAGAGAACTTCAGAAGTGACTTAGGAGCCAAAGTCCTGTTGACTTTCAGTGAGATTTAGGCTGCTAAGCCTTGCTAACTAAGACATTTTGGAAAATGGGATGTAGGCAGCAGAATCATTTCTTCACAATCAGAATAACATTCACCCACTAAGCAGACATTTATTTTAGGATGAAATGTTTTTTTTTCTCTCTGCGGGAGTTTTCCTTTGAGACTAGAAGTCTGACTCTACCAACGTTGTCTAAAAATCAACCAAAAACTAACTTCCCCTTGCCTATTGCATTCCCCTGAATGCCTCTTCCCGCAGAAGGTTATATAATGAACCAAAAAAGATGTTCCCCATTTGACAGAGGGTATGAGGCACAGGGTTATGTTACTAGACATGGAACGGAGCCTTTTCTAGATTGTCGTTCCAGTTACTGCGCACGTGGAGGTAGGTGAATGCAGTGGGGAGAGAAAATGGACTGAATAACCTGGATCCTGTTCCCTGAAATACTGCATGAGGTGGTGACAGCAGAGACCCCAGCTGCTGACAGACCCGTCTTAGAGGTAAGTCAACATTTTCCTCCCTGCTCCTTGAATCTTGAGGAGTTTGAAGCAATATAGGTTTGCTAGGTTACTAACCCCACTGGAATCAAAGGGGCACTGATCTCTCTTAAACTCCCAATCCAAAGCAAAATGACTGAATTTGGGAAAGTAAAGACCTGTCAGGTCACGTGTATCGTAACTCCTTACCTGACCCCCATCACCTTGGTATCTGGGCACCCCCCTGCCTTGAGTGTATCTATCCTCCCACCACCTCTGTGCAATGCTATTACCCCTACTTTACAGACTGGACCTGGCGCAAAGAGGGGCAGAATTTATATTGGGCACCTCAAGACACAGACCCCCCAGGTGGATTGGAAATCGATGGGCGTTAGGTATGGCCTCTACTCAGGCACCCGGGTGCATTGTTAGGTACCTACTAGCCTTTGGTAATCTGGCCTGAAAGTTACAGAAGGAGCTGGTGACGAAGCAGGGAAATGAACCAACATCTGCCAAATCCAAGGCCAGCGCTTTCAACACTGGAGCAGCCTTCGTTCCTCTCTAACCTCCCCTCCTCCATGCTGCACACCAGAGTTTACTTTTCTTGGTGGCACTGGCCTGGCTGGGGTGCTGAGAGGTCAGCGAGGTGAGGTGGGTAATGCAGAGCTGATAGCTGCTGCTGTGCACAGTGCTTGGGGAGGAGATGTTGGCTACGAGCAGGCTTCACAGAATGAGATTTTATTTTTGCGATTTGGACCACTAATGTTGATTTTTATTAAGGGATTCCCCCCCCCCATGTTATTAACTATTTTAATATTTACTGTTATGGGGAAATTAAATGGGGGTGGGGTTCAGGTAGCACTGACAACGGGGGTGCGGGGTGACTCCCAGCAGTGACAGCGGAGATACTGGTGGCTCCTTGCACTACCGAGGGGTCCAAGACACCGGGGCGCAAGGGGCAGGGGAGGCAGCTGCTCTGACCCTGTTGTTGAATAGCTCCATCCATGGGCAGAAGCCATTCAGTGGTGGTTGGCCTCCCCCACAGCAAGGCACTCCTCCTCCTCCTTCTCTGCCTCCTCACAGACCCAGCTGGGGCTTTCGGCTCTGGCAGCCTTCCCTGCACCTTGTGCCTGCAGGGATGGGTATCACTGGCCCCGTGGCCATGCAGGGAATACTTAGCAGCTTTGCTGTCTCAGCCCCGCTCGCTCCCTCCCAGGACAGCTGGGTGCAGAGGGTTCCATGCACGGCCAATGGGCCGGTGACACCATCCCTGCAGGCACAAGGTGCGGGGAAGGCAGCACTAACGCCGACTGTTGCTGATATAGTTTGTTGTTAGTTTCAGGGTGTCAGCTGATATCGACGTTTACCAACGTCTATCAATGGAAATCAAATTCTGCCGAGCTAAGCTATAAGTTTCAAAGAAGGCTAAAGGCATTAGTTGTCCAAATGCCATTGAAATTAAAGGGCCCCATCCTTGAAGTCAATTGAAATGTTATCTCTGACTTCAGTGGGAGAAGGGTCGGACAGAAGAGAAATATTCCTGGGGTGTAAAAATAACCTTGTGCATAACTCTGTGCAGGATCAGGGCCTTACTGTGCAGTTAATAAGGATTAGTAAATCGGTCTAATAAAAGATATGACCTCACCCCCCTTGTCTCTCTGAGGATCAGCAATGACAAGTGAGACAGTTATGGCAGTCTAGACAGCCACCAACAGGGAAAGAATTAATATATTTTTAATCAAAGATGAAGAAAATGTAGAGCTGGAAAAAACTTTGGATTGGCATTTTTGATGGAAAATGTGTCAATCAAGATCAAAATGTTCCCTGGGAACATATTAATGTATAGAACATGTTGTTCAGGAAGTTATTGTATAAAGCAGAGGTTCCCAAACTTTTCGGCATCACTCACCCTTTTTAATTTTCGAGAAACCCTCATGCCCCCCACCTCTCCTTTACCATCATCCAATCCCCCATGATCCTAGTCCCCTGACTGCCCCCTCCTGGGACCACGTACCCCTAACCATCCCCCCAAGGTCCCCACCCCCATCCAATCCCCCCTGCTCCTTGTCCCCTGACCGCCCACTCCTGGGACCCCACCTCCATCCAACCCCCCCCAGCTCCCTTTCTCCTGACTGCTCTCCCAGAACCTCTGCCCCATCTAACCGCTCCTTGTCCCCTGACTGCCCCCCGGGACCTCCTGCCCCTTATCCAACCTGCCCTCCCACCGCTCCCCACCCCCTTACCAGGCCGCTCAGAGCAGCAGGACTGGCTTATTGGAAAGCCTGGGAGGTGGGCAGCTGCAAGCTGCGCTGCCCGCATGGCGGCACGGCTGCGGGGGAGAGGGGACAGGAAGGGAGGGGCCAGACACTAGCCTCCCCGGCCGGGAGCTCAAGGGCCGAGCAGCCTCGCGTCCCCCTTGGAATTTCTTCACACCCCTTCCAGGGGGGCGTGCCCCCCAGTTTGGGAACCAATTGTATAGAGCTTTATGAAACAATATAAAATGAAATAAAATAATATAAAAATAATGTAATAGAAATAAATGTAAATAGCTATAAAATACAATGTAATATAAAATAAAAAATATCCTAGAAATACAATTAAAATAGATAAATAATTTTTTTAAAAGTGAAAATTGGAATAAACACCAACATTTAAAATCACAGAATTGAAGATTAAATGGATTTTCGGGTTCTATATCCCTCTCACAATATGAAAATAGCACATTTCTTACAAATTTCAAACTTTATACAAAATTTCTTTCTTGCAACAGAGAATCAATTTCTAGCTAACATGGTGGTTTCCAGATGGAGATGTTTTGCTTGTTCCTTTTTAATGAAGATCGTATTTCTAAAAGTATATTGTCCTACTGCAGGACAATGAAATCTTTGCCCAGGGAAGGAGAGGTATTTGTCTGATGATTAAAAACTTTCAAATGGCTGAGTTAGACGGCCCATTTTCAATGCAATTCACTTGGAGTTGGCTGTCCCCACACTGTGAATCCCTCCCATAGTTCCTCGGTTTGTTTCTTTGTTGACGCTTCCTCTAAAATATCAAATCTTGGCCTGTTTGGCCTATGGATCTCCAATCTACAAACAACACTGTTCTGCTTTCATACACCAGGTAATGAAACATGTGATTATTTGAAGCAACACTTTTTTGTACTGTTGTACCTATGCCCCATCACCTTAGTGTTAGAGTGCTTGGTGCCATCTGTCAAGTTACTACACATGTTTCCAGAGAGATTAATGTTTTGTTGAACATGCAGCCTGCTCAGATATGAAATCTGCCTCAGGAATCATGAGATGGCATATCCCCGCCCCTGGCCTCCATTCTCCACTCACCCATCATTCCAGTAGCCAGCAGAAGGGGACAATGAAAACAGTGCTGATGTTTTATTGAGTTAATGCTGTTTTTCATTTATGTTTAAGTTAATTTATTTCATGTATACAAACCCCATGGCGAATCCAGAACAGGGAAATCAAATGTCTAACACAGAATTCGTCCTCCTGGGATTCGGGGATCTCCCAGAACTTCAGATCCTTCTATTCCTGCTGTTCCTAGTGATCTACATTGCGACCATGGTCGGGAACATCCTCATCATGGTGCTAGTTGTGGCTGATCAGCGTCTGCACACTCCCATGTACTTCTTCCTGGGGAACTTGTCCTGCTTGGAGACCTGCTACACCTCCACCATTCTGCCCAGGCTGCTGGCCAGTCTCCTGACTGGGGACAGAACTATTTCATTCAATGGATGTGTCACACAATATTATTTCTTTGGTTCTCTGCTTGCTACAGAATGCCTTCTCCTGTCAGTGATGTCTTATGATCGGTATTTAGCCATATGCAATCCACTGCACTATCCAGCCCGTATGAGTGGCAGGTCTTTCCTACAGCTTGCAGGTGGCTCTTGGATAGGTGGCTTCCTACTTAGTAGCATAACAACGCTGTCGATATCACAGTTAGCGTTCTGTGGCCCTGTGACAGGGTCGGTAGCTCACCGCTGTGGCGCCTCCTCCTGGCCGCTTCGGGGAATTAGTTTTGCGCCAGTAGAGCGCCCTCTTTGGGTGGTGTTCCGCCTGTCGTCTCGCCTCTGTGGGGTGCACAGACTTGCGTTGCTCCCAACGTCGGCGTCCTCTTCCGGAGCACTGCCCTCCGACAGTGTCCCTTTGTCCAATCACACCCCCTTCCGGGGGGGGGGGTTAAACAACAGCCCCACACCCTCGAGTCCAATCCTCAGAGTCCAGGACCCGGTGTGGTTCTGACCGGCCGCTCCCTGCGGCCCGTGGCTGTGCGTGGGACAGCACAGCAAACAAAGGGGGAAAAAGGAGGGGGGGGACTCAGGCCCGCCCACTACTCTGAGTCCCGGTCCAGAGGCCCTCGGCCGACAGTCTCACTGTCTTCCTTCTCCTTCCTCCCCTGACTATCCCTCTGGACTGCTTCCCCAACAGCCCTTCGCTACGCTAGGAGGAATTTGATAGCAGCCTTCAACTACCTTCCAAGGAGGATGGAGCTAGGCTGTTCTCAGTGGTGGCAGATGACAGAACAAGAAGCAATGGTCTCAAGTTGCAGTGTGGGAAGTCTAGGTTAGATATTAGGAAACACTATTTCACTAGGAGGGTGCTGAAGCACTGGAATGGGTTACCTAGGTATGTGGTGGAATCTCCATCCTTAGAGGTTTTAAAGGCCCGACTTTACAAAGCCTTGGCTGGGATGATTTAGTTGGTGTTGGTCCTGCTTTGAGCAGAGGGTAGATGACTTCCTGATGTCTCTTGCAACCCTAATATTCTATAATTCTATTATATCAGAGATCCCTGGTTCAAGTTCTCCCTCTGTTGGAAGGGGAAAAGGAGTTATTTGAACCAGGCTATGCTACTTCTCAGGTGAGTGTGCTCACCACTGGGCAATGGGATATTGTGGTATGTGGGACTTCCTCTGTCTCTCCAGTTGAAGTGGTTTCATGCTGGATAACTAGTGGAAGAGTGACTCTATAGCCTGCTGGTTAGAGGACTTCACTTCTTTCTGGGGGGACTGTAGAAAAAAACCTCAAACGCCCTAAATCAAAAACATCATTTCATGACTTTCTTTGTTCATCACCCTAGAGTTGCCCTGAAGAACGGAGATATGTGAATGTAGAGTTTTGCCTGCCTTATTTGAAAATATGAGAGGTCCCGGATAACTGGAAAAAGGCTAATGTAGTGCCCATCTTTAAAAAAGGTTAGAAGGAGAATCCGGGAAACTACAGGCCAGTCAGCCTCACCTCAGTCCCTGGAAAAATCATGGAGCAGGCGCTCAAGGAATCTATTTTGAAGCCTTTTGAGGAGAGGAAAGTGATCAGGAACAGTCAGCATGGATTCAGCAAGGACAAGTGATGCCTGACTAACCTAATTGCCTTCTATGATGAGATAACTGGCTCTGTGGATGAGGGGAAATCAATGGACATGTTGCTCCTTGATTTTAGCAAAGCTTTTGATACAGTCTCCCACAGAATTCTTGCCAGCATGTTAAAGAAGTATGTGTGATGGGTTAGATCACAGAACCCCCCTTGGGAGCTGCCAACTAATGCGCCAAGACTACTTCTGCCCATGGTTCCCTACCCCGTCAGCTTAGGACTTCAGTGCCCTGCCTGGTTTGTCCCATCTGGTTTTGGAACTAAGACGATAGGGCTCCGCCACTCGCTCGTCGATTCCTCTACCACTCCCATCTCCAACATAGTCTCCACCTCCCGCCGGATGGTGTCCCACATTTTCTTGGGTAACGGTCGATGGTTGTCCGTCACCCTCTTCCCGGGGTCTGTGGCAATATGATGACTCATTAGGGTCGTCCGGCCCGGGCGGGCCGATAAAACATCTGAAAACTCCTCCACCATCTGTTGCAGTTGTCCTCTCTGTCTGGGGTCGAGGCCTGACCCCACCACAGCCGGTCCGGGGTCGGGAAGATCTCCTGCTAGGGGTCCAAGTTCCGACTCTGGGGTGGACGGGCCGATGAACATGGCTTCCCGGGTCTTCCAGGCCTTTAGGAGATTAATGTGATAAATGCGTGTCTCCTTCCGTCGACCAGGTAGTCTGACCTCGTAATCGACTGGCCCCACTCGTCGGATCACTTCATAGGGACCCTGCCATTTGGCTAGGAGCTTCGACTCGGCAGAGGGCAGTAAAAGCAGCACCCGATCGCCTGGGGTAAATTTCCTCCCTCTAGCCCCTCGATTATAGAGGCGCTCCTGGCATGCCTGGGCCCGTTCCAGGTTCTCACGGGCGAAGGCCCCTAACATTCGGAGTCGCTCCCGGAGTTGTAGCACATATTGTGTGGACCCAAGGACCCGTGTTTCCTGTGTTTCCCATTCATCTTTCAGGAGGTCCAGTATTCCTCTGGGCTGCCTGCCATATAGGAGTTCAAAAGGCGAGAACCCTGTCGAGGCCTGTGGTACCTCTCTTATTGCAAACAGCAGGGCCGGCAACAAGGTGTCCCAGTGCGAGGGGTCCTCCTCCACAAACTTCCGCAACATGGCTTTTAGCGTACCATTGAACCGCTCTACCAAGCCATCGGTCTGCGGGTGGTACACCGATGTCCGGAGGGTCCGGATATGGAGGAGGCGACATAGCTCGGCTATTAACTTGGAGGACACATTGGTGCCCTGGTCCGTCAATATTTCCCCGGGTATCCCCACCCGGGCGAAAATCTTTACCAATTCCCCCGCAATGGTCGGTCCCCAACAGCCCTTCGCTACGCTAGGCCTCCTCCTCCCAGGCCTGCTGCCTAGCAGGCTATGGAGTAGGGCCTTCTCCCTCTCTCTCAGGCAGGCCTGCACTGCGCTGTCCGTGGTGCTGGCCTCCCAGCTCTGGAGACAGACCTTCCCCTCTGAAGGCCTGGGACAGACTGACTGCTCCTGCTCTGGGCAGCCTTTTATATGGCTAAGCTGGGCCTTGATTGGCTGGCTACAATCTGCCTTCTGATTGGCCCTCTGTAAGCCCTTCCCTGATTGGTTGGGCGACTGCGCAGGCGCCTCGGCCTGCTGCAGCCCACCTTCTCTGAGTGTGGGGCAATCGCCCCACCACAGGCCCCAATGTTATTGACCATTTTTTTGGTGATCTCATCCCCCTTGTAAAACTCTCCTGCAAGGACCCTCACCTGATGGAAATGTTGGCTTTCACACTAAGCTTGCTTTTCTCAGTGGTCCCATTCCTACTTACCTTGATGTCCTACATCTGTATCATTTCCACCATCCTGAGAATCCTGTCCACCACCGGGAGGCAAAACGCCTTTTCCACCTGCTCCACCCACCTCATCGTGTTGAGCATTTATTATGGAACTCTGCTGATTGTCTATATGTTCCCAACCACCGACATCCTGAGCGACTTTAAGAAAGTTTTCTCTGTCATCTACACAGTCCTGACTCCCCTGGTCAATCCCCTCATCTACAGCCTGAGAAACAAAGAGGCCCTAATGAAAGCTTGCAGGAAATTCATGTTTCGACCATTCTAACAGATCAATTTCCTTGGGTTAAGCTAGATATAACATGAGCTGGGGTAGGGCCCGAAGCGAAGTCCCAGGTCGTGTTTCCCTGCTCTTACAGAGTCACAGCTGTGGGCATAAGTGGAGATGGACCTCCTAACACCTGTAACCCCATTGTTATTAGGACCTGTATCAGAGTCAACATGTGGGTACCCATCAGCTGGTGGGAGACTGGAACTTGTGGCTGCTGAAATTTCAGACAATGAGGGGAGATTGTGCTGAGTGAGAGGGTTCAGGCGAAGTGGACTCACCTGGAACACTGGGCATCTATTCCATGTAGGGTGAGACACTTCTAGATATACACACACCCCTGAAAAATCAGAAGCCTGCATTCTAAAAATACAGGGTTGCAATGTCAACATGGAACTCCAATGTTAGAAAATTGAATAAATAACTTTCTTTTCATACACTGTATTTTATCCCCAGGCTCCCTTCAAAGGAGCAGAAAACCCAAAGGAAACCCGCTGACCTGGGCCCCGGAACACAGGACGTTAGCACAGAACTCATTATTTGCCCGTTTTCAGCCATGATTTTGGGTCATTTGTTTCCAGATACTTGGGGGCCCAGTGGGATTTTCAAAAGTATCTGGGCACTTGACCTACTGGATGGGGCCCTGAAGGAGAGTCAGGCAGGGGATTGCCCACCTTCTCCAGGCTTGTGCGTCGTTCTGGGGCTTCGGCGTCCAGATACCCAGTGTGGGGCTGCAGAGGACATGTTCGGTGGCATCTCTGGCCCTTTTGATGCAAACACTTATGTGCCTACAGGGTTTGCCATCAACCAAGCTTGGTTTTGTGAATCCCTGGGGTCCAGAATCTGGGATTCAGATTTCCAAAGTGGAGGCTTTATGTATACAATCCAAGCTCCACGTCCCTATCCTCATGTTATAGCTGGGGAAACTAAGGCAGGAAGAGGTAAATTTACCTCCCCAGAATCACTCAGCAGTCTAGTGGCAGGGACAGTCATAGAAACCAACTATCCAGAGTCCAAGTCCAGTGATCTGTCTGCTCCACCATATCCAGTTGTAATTAACAATGGGACCTAAGGATATTAAGTGTGCAACTCCCATTCACTGTCTATAGGATTTGGATACTTAACATCGGCCTCTTATGGGAAAACCCAGCCTGTACATCTACAGCCAAACCATTGTCCTGAGAATTCCTTCTACTCCCAGGGGATGTTTTCCACCATTTCCTTCTCCTCTTTTACCTTTTTCTAGCAGACCCTAATAACTGTGGGCTTTGCACCAAAAGCATCGTGCAATAAAATAAATAAATGGAGTCCTCTTTCTGTCATCTCTGTTGTCAGACCACCCCTTATCTGTCACCTTCGTGAGTGGTGTGTGGAATAAATGTGCAACGCTTGTCTACACATAGAAGTTGGACCACTTTACTTATATCTGTCTATCCCTGCCTGTGACAGGGCCGTGTGCCCTTGGGCTGAAGAGCCAGGGGCCAAGCCAGCCCTGGTTAGAGAAGGGTCCCCAGCTGACGGGAATCAGGCCATTTCCAATAAAGGGCTGAAGGAGGCCAGAGAAAGATGCAAACTCAGGAGGCTGGAGTGAGACTTCAGGGAGTGAGAGAGGCTCCTGCAGGGTTTAATATTCCTTAAAGTGATGAAGAGTCAGTCAACTTGGAATTAAAAATTTAAGCTGCAGTCTGAAAAGATTGAGCTCTCTCCTTGTATTCTAACCAATGTGCAGATTACACGTGTTTCCCTTGAAGAGTTAAGCAATGGGATTTCATCCCTGTCAGCATGGACTGTGCATGAGCCGCTCCTTGGGGGAGCCCCCTCTCCTGAGACCCTGCCTGCATCTGCCTGAGGCCCTGCCCCCCTCCGCCTCTTACCCAACCACTTCCGGCCCACCCCCACCTTGCTGGAGTCCTGAGCCCCTCTCTCCCCCTCGCAGGTGCTGGCCCCGCAACCCCAGCCCTGGGCTGACCTGCCCCAGTGCCACAGCCTCCCCTCCTCGCACGAGCACCAGGCATTGTAACCCCAGCACCCACAGCCCTGTAGGGCCAGGCAGTGTGGCCCCAGTGCCCAGGGGCCCCCAGAGTTGGGCAGCTCCAGGTGTCTCAAGTCCCGGCCACAGGCTCTAGCCCCAGCCCCAGCCCCCTTCCTGGAAGAGGAGCAGCCTGCCAAGGCTGGGGCAAAGAGGAAAGCAGCAACCAGGAGGGGGTCTCGGTGCGGAGCATGGGCGGGGCCATGCTTGGCTGTTTCGGCAGGCTTAGCCTCCCCCAGCCTACAAAACATGCCACCCAGGCCTGACAGCAATGTTTTTTTTTGCCAGAGATCAATTAAAAAAACAAAGAAGGAAACAAACACTTTTTTTCCAAAATACAATTATGAGAGGCACAAATGTTCAACATTTGGACATTATGAGCAACAAAGTTTGACACAAAATTTTTCACACCGGGATAAATAGGAATGAGAACTTTCTGCATAGATAGGGAGCAAATTATTGTAGGAGATTACTGGGAATTATAACAGTCTCCTGGTTGGTTTTGCATTCAGAAATAAGTGGCTATTTGTATCCTTCTGTAAATGCTGGAAGAAACCTTTCCTTCAGGGCAAGAAGTGACAGTAGGTCAAAAACTTCATGCTGAAAAAGAAGTGTTGGAATCAAGTTGTAGAATATATTGCAATGCACACACCTGAAATGATTTATTGACTGGCCCATGAATCAGATAGAATCATAGAATCATAGAATATCAGGGTTGGAAGGGACCTCAGGAGGTCATCTAGTCCAACCCCCTGCTCAAAGCAGGACCAATTCCCAACTAAATCATCCCAGCCAGGGCTTCGTCAAGCCGGGCCTTAAAAACCTCCAAGGAAGGAGACTCCACCACCTCCCTAGGTAACCCATTCCAGTGCTTCACCACCCTCCTAGTGAAATAGTGTTTCCTAATATCCAACCTAGACCTCCCCCACTGCAACTTGAGACCATTGCTCCTTGTTCTGTCATCTGCCACCATTGAGAACAGCCGAGTTCCATCCTCTTTGGAACCCCCCTTCAGGTAGTTGTAGGCTGCTATCAAATCCCCCCTCATTCTTCTCTTCTGGAGACTAAACAATCCCAGTTCCCTCAGCCTCTCCTCATAAATCATGCACTCCAGACCCCTAATCATTTTTGTTGCCCTCTGCTGCACTCTTTCAAATGTTTCCACATCCTTCTTGTAGTGTGGGGCCCAAAACTGGACACAGTACTCCAGATAGTGTGAATGGAGAACACTGTCCTTTACGGGATGGAATCAGTGCTATTCTTTGGTTCACAATATCTCTAATAGACCAACTAGACACTTACAATTCTGGAACAAGATTACATTTTTGTATAATTGCTGTAGTACTGAAGAAGCATGAGACACTGAAACTTTTCTGGGATGTGGGAAAAAATTCTTTGTATGTTATAATCTCAAGTCTCTTACTTCCATGTTATCTTGGTATGGGCCTTTCCAAGAACCCTAAGGGAGTTAGTTGACAAATTCTCATAGCAATCTCATGGGAATTGGGTCTTTATTGCGTACATTACCCCTCTTTGAAGATCCCAACCTAAATGTGTAAAGCACCCTGTTGCACCTGCATTTTATCTGAGCAACAGGCTGCACTTCCTCGTTTCAGAAATGACTGACCAGGAAGCATTGAGCTAAGGGTAACATTTTCAAAAACACTTAAGCAAACTTCAAAAGTGACATAGGAGGCTAAATCCCATTGCCTTTCAATGATATTTAGGTTGCTAAGCCTTAGCAACTGAGAAACTTTCAAAAATGGGACTTAGGCTTCTAAATCACTTAGACTCTTCTAAAAATGTTACCTGAACTAATTCAGTGAGCTCATTGGATGAGGATTGAGTATATGTGTGCTTGCTACGGAGGGCAACATTGGAGAAAATGTAAGATTAGCTAACTCTGCTGACATTTTCAAACCTTTCTAAAGGAATTGGATAGGAACTCAGAGTCTAAATCACTGAGGCAGCTGTAAAATCTAGAATTAGTGTGTTATTTCTCGACAATCACCTTAGCATTCATGCAATAAAGAGAGAGATTTGTTTCAGGATTAGAAGTTTCTTCCCTCTGCAGGACTCTCCCTTTGAGAGTAGAAGTTTGACACTGGTTTAGTTTTAGAAAATGTCAGTAAATACCAACTTCCCCTTGCCTGTTGCATTCCCCACAGCACACATGCCTCCGGAGACCGCCTCTTCCCACAGAAGGATATATAATGAATCAGAAAAGATGTTCTCCATTTGACAGAGAGTATGAGGCACAGGGTCACAATACCATGTTTGGAACGGAGCCTCGGTAGCTTTTCTAAGTTGTCATTCCAGTTACTAGGCACCTGGAAGTAGGTGAATGCAGTGCAGAGAGAAAATGGACTATATAACCTGGATCCTGGCCCCTGAAATGCTGCATGAGGAGGTGACAACAGAGACTCCAGCTGCTCACAGATCCGGCTTAGAGGTAAATCAACCTTTTCCTCTCTGATCCTTGAATATTGAGGAGTCTGAAGCAGTGTAGGTCTGTTCAGTAACTAATCCCATGGGAATCTAAGTGGAACTGGGCACTGATCTCTCTCAAACTCCCAACCCAAAGCAAAATGACTCAATTTAGGAATAGGAAAGACCTGTCAAGTCATGTCTATCCTAGTTCTTTAACTGGCCGCCATCACCCTGATATCGGGGCACCTCACAGCCTTGAATATATCTATCCTCCCACCACCCCTATGTGATGCAATTACCCCTGCTTTACAGATGGGACCTGGCACACATGGGGTAGATTTTTGGAAGTTTTTGGCACCTCAAGATTCAGACCTCCCAGTGGGATTGGAAGTCGATGGGGGTTAGGTACGGCCCCTCCTGAGGCACCCGTGTGCATTGTTAGGTACCTACCAGCCTTTGGAAATCTGCCCTGAAAGTCACACAAAGACCTGGTGATAAAGCAGGGAAATTAACCAACAACTGCCGACTCCTCAAACATGGGAGCCAGCACTTCAAACACGGGAGCAGGCTTCATTCCTCTCTAACCTCCTCTCCTGACCCCTACAGGGTTGTGCCCTCACTGGCAGCTTCTCCCTCACAGGGCACTGAGTGAACTGCCGTGGGGAAAGCAGAGCTGCTTTTTGTTGCTGTGCTCGGATCAGACACTGGCTATAAGTGGACTCGGCACAAATCGGTTTTGTTTCTCCGCTTAGAGGGTTAACATTGGGATTATTTTATCTTTAAGATTCCCCACCACTAATTTTTAACTATTAAATTTTCCAGTAGCTCAGCAGGGGTTAAGATGCTTGTCAGGGTGAGGGCAGTGCTGCCAGCGAGGTGTGGGGGGTTCTCGACTGGCTGAGGGATCCAAGACACCAGGGAGCAAGGGGCAGGAAAGGTGGCTGCTCTGGCCCAGTGGAGCAGAGATCCATGGCCAGGGCTGGGAGCAGGAAGCGGAGGATGATGGGGAGCCTCTGGCCATGGGAGTGTTCACCTCATTGTTGAACTGCCCCATCGATAGGCAGTAACCAATCAGCAGCGGGGTGGCCTCCCCCACAGCCAGGGACTCACCCGCCTCCTCACAACCCAGGCCTGTCAGGACTGCAGACTTCCCCGCACCTTGTGCCTTCAGGGATGGGGGTCGCCAGCATGCAGCCGTGCAGGGATCCCTCTGCAGCTCTGCTGTCCCAGCCATGCTTATTCACTCCCAGGATAGCTGGGTGCAGAGGGCTCCCAGCCCGGCTGTGAGGCCGGTGACACCATCCCTGCAGATGCAAGGTGCAGGGAGAGACCACACTAATTCCCACTGTTACTGATAGTTTATATTGATTGGTTTGGTTGTATCAGCTGATATAGACCTTTACCAACATCTGTCGATGGAAATCTAATCCAACCGAGCTGTATGTTTAAAGAAAGCTCAAGGTGTTCGCTGTTCAAATCCCATTGGAATCAAAGAGGCCCCATCCTTGAAGTCAGTAGAAGTTTTATCTGAGGTGTAAGTGGAGAAGTCTCGGACAGAACAGAATTATTCCCGGGGTTTAAAATTAACATTGTGCATAACTCTGTGCAGGATCAGGGCTTTACTGAGCAGGTAATACAGCTTAGTAAATCCACCCAGGGAAAGATATGACTTCACTCACCCTCTCTCTTTGAGGATCAGTGATGGGTATTGAGAGAGAGTAGTGGCAGACTAGAGAGAGAAGATTAGTGTTACCTTTAACCAAAGATAAAGAAGAAAACGTAGAGCTGATAAAAATTTCTGATTGGCATTTTTGATGAAAATATGTTTTGTTGATAGAGATCAAAATGTTCCAGGGGAAAAAATCAATTTCTACGCAATTTTGTTTACGAAAAGGGTTATTGTATAGAGCTTTATGAAATAAAATAACATAAACTGAATAGAAATAAATGCAAATAACTATAAAACACAATGAAATATAAAATAAAAATATACTAGTAATAAAATTAAAAATTGGTAAATACATTTTAAAAGTAAAATGGGAATGAAATCCAACATTTGAAATCATGGAATTGCTGAAGAAATGGAAATTCAGGTTCTACACAACTCTCATAATATGAAAATTGCACATTTTTTACAAATTTCAAATTTTATCCAGATTTTTTTCTGGCAAGAGAGGATCAATTTCCAGCTAACATGTTGGTTTCTAGCAGGAGTTTTTTTGGTTTTGGTTTTTAATGAATATCACTTCTCTATGTGTAGAGTATATGACTGCAGGAAAATGAAGTATTGTCCTGGGGAAGTAGAGGCATTTGTCTGATGATAAAAACTTTCAAATGGCTTTAATACAGCTAGGTGGCCCATTTCCACTGCAATTCACTTGGAGTTGTCTGCCCACACACTGCAAATCCCAGCCTTAGTTGGTTGGTTGTTTGTTTCTCTGTTGTGGCTTCCTCTAAAATATCAAATCCTGGCTCATTTTGCCTATGGATCTCCAATCTATAAAGAACATTGCCCTGCTCTGATACACCAAGTAGAGAAACAATGTGACTATTTGAAGCAACATACTTTTGTACTGTTTTACCTAAGCCCCATCACCTTAATATTTGAGTGCTTGGTGCCATCTGTCAAGTTACTACACATGTTTTCAGAGAGATTAATGTTTTGTTGAATCTGAAGTCTGCTCAGATATGAAATCTGCCCCAGGGATCATAAGATGGCATTTCCACTCCCCTGGCCTCCATTCTCCACTCACCCATCCTTCCAATAACCAGCAAAGGGGGCAATGAAAATGGTGCTGACATTTTATTGAGTGAATTTTCTTCATTTATATGGCAGAGTTCATTTCTTTGCCATAGACAAACCCCATAGGAAAACCAGAGCAGGGAAACCAAACGTCCATCACAGAATTCATCCTCCTGGGATTTGGGGACCTCCCTGAACTGCAGATACCTCTCATTCTGCTGCTCCTAGTGATCTACATCGCAACGCTGGGAACCTCCTCATCATTGTGCTAGTTGTGGCTGATCGGCACCTTCACAGCCCCATGTACTTCTTCCTGGGGAACTTGTCCTGCTTGGAGACCTGCTACACCTCCTCCATCCTGCCCAGGATGCTGGCCAGTCCCCTGACTGGGGACAGGACTATTTCATTTACTGGCTGCCTCACACAATATTATTTCTTTGGTTCTCTGGTTGCTACAGAATGCCTTCTCCTGTCGGTGATGTCTTACGATCGGTATTTAGCGATTTGCAATCCACTGCACTATCCAGCCCGTATGAGTAGCAGGGCCTGCCTCCAGCTTGCAGGTGGCTCTTGGATAGGTGGCTTCCTATGTAGTAGCATATCAACGTTGTCGATATCTCAGTTAACATTCTGTGGCCCCAATGTGATTGATCATTTCTTTTGCGATTTTATCCCCCTTCTAAAACTCTCCTGCAATGACCCTCACCTGATGGAAATAGTGACTTTCACACTGACCTTGCTTTTCTCACTGGTCCCATTCATGCTAACCTTGATGTCCTACATCTGCATTATCGCCACCATCCTGAGAATCCCGTCCACCACTGGGAGGCAAAAGGCATTTTCCACCTGCTCCTCCCACCTCATTGTGGTGAGCATTTATTATTCAACTCTGCTGATTGTCTATATGTTCCCAACCACCGACATCCTGAGCGACTTCAAGAAAGTTCTGTCTGTCGTCTACACAGTCCTGACTCCCCTGGTCAATCCCCTCATCTACAGTCTGAGAAACAAAGAGGTACAGGAGGCCTTAAGGAAAGCTTGCAGGAAATTCATGTTTGGACCATGCTAACCGATCAATTTCCTTGGGTTAAAATAGATATAACATGGGCTGCGGTACAGACTGAAACAAAGCCTTCTGTAGTCCCAGGTTGTGTTTCCCTGAGCTTCATTGGGTTTCATGTCCTGTAGTTACAGATTCAAAGCTGTAGGAGAAAGTGGAGATGGAGAGACATCTTAAAACCTGTGAATCCAGCCTTTTTAGCACCCATATAAGATGCCCCAGTTGCTGATCTGATAGTGCTTCTGGAGGTATTGTTCAGTCCTACATCTGAAAGGAAATAAGCGATCTATTGGTAAATTGTGTCCAAACGAGAGGGTGTAGCGGTATAACTATTTCCATAACACATTTGCACCACTAACCAGGATAGTTATCCTGGTGCAAAATCTGGGTGGAGACCTCATGAGAGTCCCTGTGAAAAATAAAAAATAAAAAAAAATAGTCTGTATGTCACTGGCTTTGAAACAAACTCTAATAATCCAAGGGAAATGTGTTTTATCTTAAAAGAATCATAGAAGAGTAGGACTGGAGGGGGCCTCAGCTGGTCCTGATTGCCAACCTGATTGCCTTCTATGATGAGATAACTGGCTCTGTGGATATGGGGAAAGCAGTGGACATGATATATCTTGATTTTAGCAGAGCTTTTGATATGGTCTCCCCCAGTATTCTTGCCAGCAAGTTTAAAAAAGTATGGATTGGATGAATGGACTATAAGGTGGATAGAAAGATGGCTAGATTGTCAGGCTCAATGGGTAGTGATCAACGGCTTGATGTCTAGCTGGCAGCCGGTATTATGCAAAGTGCCCCAACAGTCGGTCCTGGGGCCGATTTTGTTCAACATCTTTATTAATGATCTAGATGATGGGATAGATTTCATGCTCAGCAAGTTCGTGGATGATACTTAGCTGAGGGGAGAGGTAGATATGCTGGAGAATAGGGATAGGATCCAGAGTGACCTAGACAAATTGGAGGATTGGGCCAAAAAAAATCTGATGAGGTTCAACAAGGACAAGTGCAGAGTCCTGCACTTAGGAAGGAAGAATCCCATGCCGCTACAAGCTGGGGACCGACTGGCTAAGCGGCAGTTCTGCAGAAAAGGACCTGGGGATTACAGTGGATGAGAAGCTGGATATGAGTCAGCAGTGTGCCCTTGTTGCCAAGAAGGCTAACAGCATATTGGGCTGCATTAGTAGGAGCATTGCCAGCAGATCGAGGGACGTGATTATTCCCCTCTATTCCACAATGGTGAGGCCACATCTAGAGTATTGCAACCAGTTTTGCGTCCATTACAGAAAGGTTGTGATCAAATTGGAGACAGTCCAGTGGAGGACAACAAAAATGATTATGGGACTGGGGCACATGACTTACGAGGAGAGGCTGTGGGAACTGGGCTTGTTTAGTCTGCAGAAGGGAAGAGTGGGGAGGATATGAAAGCAGCCTTCATATATGGAGAGGGGTTCCAAAGAGGATAGAGCTTGTCTCTTCTCAGTGGTGGCAGATGACAGAACAAGGAGCAATGGTCTCAAGTTGCAGTGGGGGAGGTCTAGGTTGGATATTAAGATGCACTATTTCACTTGGAGGGTGGTGAAGCAGTGGAATGGGTTACCTAGGGATGTGGTGGAATTTCCATCCTTAGAGGTTTTTAAGGCCCAGCTTGATAAAGCCTTGGCTGGGATGATTTAGTTGGTGTTCATCCTGCTTTGAGCAGGGGATTGGATTAGGCCTGGTCTACACTACGGGTTTAGGTCGACTTTAGCAGCGTTAAATCGAATTAAGTCTGGACACGTTCACACGACGAAGCCCTTTCTTTCGACTTAAAGGGCCCTTTAAACCAGTTTCTTTACACCACCTTTGACGAGGGGATTAGCGATAAAATCGGCCTTTGCGGGTCGGAATTGGGGTAGTGTGGACGGAATTCGACGTTATTGGCCTCCGGAAGCTATCCCACAGTGCTTCATTGTGATGCACTGACCAGGTAGACAGGAAAAGACCCGCGAACGTTTGAATTTAATTTCCTGTTTGCCCAGCGTGGAGAGCACAGGTAACCACGCAGAGCTCATCAGCACAGGTAACCGTGATGGAGTCCCAGGATCGCAAAAGAGCTCCATCATGGACCGAACAGGAGGTACGGGATCTGCTCGCCATATGGGGAGACGAATCAGTGCTAGCTGAACTCCGTAGCAGTAAAAGAAATGGCAAAGTATTAGAAAAGGTCTCCAAGGCCATGAAGGACCGACGCCAAAACAGGGACACACAGCAGTGCCGCGTGAAAAATACCACAAAACCAGAGAAGCAAATGGAAGGTCCGGGGCAGAGCTGCAAACTTGCCGCTTCTATGCGGAGCTGCATGCCATTCTAGGGGGTGCAGCAACCACTACCCCAACCATGTGCTATGACTCCGTCAATGGAGAAACACACAGGGAAGAGGGTTCAGGGAACGAGGAAGATGAGGATGGAGGTAATGTAGGTAGCTCACAGCAGCAAGGAAGCGGAGAAACCGGTTTCCCCAACAGCCTGGATATGTTTGTCACCCTGGACCTGGAACCAGTAACCCCCGAACTCACCCAAGACCCTGAGGGCACACAGGAGACCTCTGGTGAGTGTACCTTTGTAAATATTACACATGGTTTAAAAGCAAGTGTGTTTAATGATTAATGATTAATTTGCCCTGGCAATCACGGCCAGTACAGCTACTGAAAAAGTCTGTTAATGTGTATGGGGATGGAGCGGAAATCCTCCAGGGACATCTCCAGAAAGCTCTCCCTCATGTACTCCCAAAGCCTTTGCAAAAGGTTTCTGGAGAGGGCTGCCTTATCCCGTCTGCCATGGTAGGACACTTTAGCACGCCAGGCCAGTAGCACGTAGTCTGGAATCATTACATAACAAAGCATGGCAGCGTATGGTCCCAGTGTTTGCTGGCATGCAGACAACATCCATTCCTTATCTCTCTTTGTTATCCTCAGGAGAGTGATATCATTCACGGTCACCTGGTTGAAATGGGGTGATTTTATTAAGGGGACATTCAGAGGTGCCCGTTCCTGCTCTTCTGAACAGAAATGTTCCCCACTGTTAACCACGCGGTGGGGGGAGGGGTGAAGTGATCATCCAAGAGAATCGGGTGCGTGTGTAGGGGGGAGGTGGTTTACTTGGATTTGTGCTGCATGTTAACCCGGAAACCGAAGCACCTCCTTTTACATTGAAAACCCATTTTAAATGGCCAACCCAATTCATCCTTGATATGGGAAATGAGGGTGCTGCTGTTTGAAACCATTCCCTCATGTTAAGAAGGTTAAAAAAAGCCAAAAGACTGTGGATTACCATGGCTGCCTGCAAGCCGAAATCTGTTGCCTGGCACTGCGTGAGTGATCTCTCCTACCAAACCGGCAGGCCCTCACTATAAGAGGAAAAATGCGACCTTGTAACGAAAGAGTGTACCCATTGTTCTCTAAAATGTGTCTTTTTTAACCACCTCTCCCTTCTCCTCCACCAGCTGCAAATGTTTCTCCTTCACAGAGGCTAGTGAAGATTAGAAGGAGAAAACGGCGGACTCGGGATGATATGTTCTGGGAGCTCAAGATGTCCTCCCACGCTGACAGAGCACAGCAGAATGCGTGGAGGCAGTCAATGTCAGACATGAGAAAAGCACAATATGAATGAGAGGAGAGGTGGCGGGCTGAATGGCGGGATGAAAAGAGCAAGTGGCGGACTGAAAATGATAGGTGACGTCAGCTTGCAGACAGAAGGCAAGAGTCAATGCTCCGTCTGCTGGAGCATCAAACTGATATGCTCCAGCGTATGGTTGAGCTGCAGGAAAGGCAGCAGGAGCAGAGACCGCCACTACAGCCCCTGTGTAACCAACAGCCCTCCTCCCCAAGTTCCATAGCCTCCTCACCCAGACGCCCAAGAACATGGTGGGGGGGCCTCCGGCCACCCAGTCACTCCACCCCAGATGATTGCCCAAGCATCAGAAGGCTGGCCTTCAATAAGAGTTAAAATTTTAAAATGCAGTGTGTCCTTTTCCTTCCCTCCTCCCCCACCCATCCCGTGCTACCTTGGCAATTATCCCCCTAGTTGTGTGATGAATTAATAAAGAATGCATGAATGAGAAGTAACAATGACTTTATTGCCTTTGCAAGGGTGCTCGAAGGGGGAAGGGGAGGGTGGGGTGGTTTGTTTACAGGGAAGTAGAGTGAACTGGGTGGGGGGGGCGGAGGGTTCATCAAGGAGAAACAAACAGAAGTTTCACACCGTAGCCTGGCCAGTCACAAAACTCGTTTTCAAAGCTTCTCTGATGCGCACCGTGCCCTGCTGTGCTCCTCTAACCGCCCTGGTGTCTGGCTGCGCGTAATCAGCTGCCAGGTGAGTCGCCTCAACCTCCCACCCCGCCATAAATGTCTCCCCCCTACTCTCACAGATATTGTAGAGCGCACAGCAAGCAGCAATAACAATGGGGATATTCTTTTCGCTGAGGTCTGAGCGAGTCAGTAAGCTGCGCCAGCGCGCTTTTAAACGTCCAAATGCACATTCCACCACCATTCGGCACTTGCTCAGCCTACAGTTGAACAGGTCCTGACTCCTGTCCAGGCTGCCTGTGTACGGCTTCATGAACCATGGCATTAAGGGGTAGGCTGGGTCCCCAAGGATCACGATAGGCATTTCAACATCCCCAACGGTTACTTTCTGGTCCAGGAAGAAAGTCCCTTCCTCCAGCTTTCGAAACAGACCAGAGTGCCTGAAGACGCGAGCATCATGTACCTTTCCGGGCCATCCCACGTTGATGTTGGTGAAACATCCCTTGTGATCCACCAGGTCCTGCAGCAGCATTGAAAAATACCCCTTGCGGTTTATGTACTCAGTGGTTTGGTGCTCCGGTGCCAAGATAGGGATATGGGTTCCGTCTATGGCCCCATCACAGTTTGGGAATCCCATTTCAGCAAAACCATCCACTATTGCCTGCATGTTGCCCAGAGTCACTACCCTTGATATCACCAGGTCTTTCATTGCCCTGGCAACTTGGATCACAGCAGCCCCCACAGTAGATTTGCCCACTCCAAATTGATTCCCGACTGACCGGTAGCTCTCTGGTGTTGCAAGCTTCCACAGGGCTATCGCCACTCGCTTCTCAACTGTGAGGGCTGCTCTCATCCTGGTATTCTGGTGCTTCAGGGCAGGGGAAAGCAAGTCACAAAGTTCCATGAAAGTGCCCTTACGCATGTGAAAGTTTCGCAGCCACTGGGAATCGTCCCACACCTGCAGCATGATGCAGTCCCACCAGTCTGTGCTTGTTTCCTGGGCCCAGAATCGGCGTTCCACGCCATGAGCCTGCCCCAGTAACATCATGATTTCCACATTGCTGGGGCCTGTGCCTTGTGAGAGGTCTATGTCCATGTCAATTTCCTCATCACTCTTTTCGCCGCGCTGCATTCGCCTCCTCGGCTGGTCCGGGTTTCGCCTTGGCATGTCCTGGCTCTGCATATACTCCAGCACAATGTGCATGGTGTTCATAGTGCTCATAATTGCTACGGTGATCTGAGCGGGCTCCATGATCCCAGTGCTAGCTATGGCGCCTGGTCTGAGAAAAGGCGCGAAACTAGTATCTGACGGACCAGGAGAAGGAGGGAGGGCAGAGTGACGACATGGCGTACAGGTACAGGGAATTAAAATCAAGAAAGATGGCTGTGCATCAGGGAGAAACACAAACAACTGTCACACAGAATGGTCCCCCCAAAGATTAAACTGAAAACCCTGGGTTTAGCAGGCCATTGATTTCACGGAGGGAGGGGAAGCAAATGAATACAGAACAAATCTATTTTTTACATCTTAAGCTGGCAGCCGACGGTGCAGCATGACTGATAGCCTCTGCAGTACAATGACGATGGATGCCAGTCGTAATATACCATCTTCTACCAAAAGGCAAGGGGCTGGTGCAATGCAGCCCTACGGCTGCCAGCCCCAGGGCTATTAGTCATGCTACACCGTCTACCGCCAAAAGGCAGTTAGCAGCTGCTGCTGTGTAGTAATGCAGTCCCACGTCTGCCAGCACCCAGAGGACATATGGTGACGGTGAGCTGAGCGGGCTCTATGCTTGCCATGGTATGTTGTCTGCACAGGTAACCCAGGTAAAAAGGCGCGGATCTATTGTCTGCCGTTGCTCTGACGGAGGGGGAGGGACCTGACGACATGTACCCAGAACCTCCCGCGACACTGTTTTGCATCATCCGGGCATTGGGATCTCAACCCAGAATTCCAATGGGCGGCGGAGACTGCGGGAACTGTGGGATAGCTACCTATAGTGCAATGCTCCGGAAGTCGATGCTAGCCTCGGTACTGTGGACGCGGTCCGCCGACTAGAGCACTTAGAGCATTTTATGTGGGGGGGACACACAATCGGCTGTATACAACCGATTTCTATAAAACCAGCTTCTATAAATTCGACCTAATTTCGTAGTGTAGACATACCCTTAGATGACCTCCTGAGGTCTCTTCCAACCCTAATCTTCTATGATTCTATGATCTAGTGCAGTCCTCTAAACTCAAGGCAGGACTATGTCATTACCAGACCATTCCTCACAAGCATTTGAGCTGTTTTTAAAAACCTCCAATGATGCAGGTCCCGCAATTTCATTCCTAATGTCCAGTCTACAGTGCCTTGCTCCACTTTAATCCCATTGCTTTTTGCGCTATCCTAAGAAGTTAAGGAGAAGAACTTTCCCCCCTGCTTTTGTAACAACCTTTTATGTACTTGAAACTCTTATCATTTCCCCTCTTAGGGTACATCTACACTACAGGGGGGAGTCGATTTAAGATACGCAAATTCAGCTAGGTGAATAGCGTAGCTGAATTCGATGTTTCGCAGCCGACTTACCCCATTGTGAGGACGGCGGCAAAATCGACTTCTGCGGCTTTCTGTCGGCGGCGCTTACTCCCACCTCCACTGGTGGAGTAAGAGCGCCGATTTGGGGATCGATTGTCGCGTACCGACGGGACGCGATAAATCGATCCCCGAGAGGTCAATTTCTACCCGCCGATTCAGGCGGGTAGTGTAGACCTAGCCTCTGTCTTCACTTCTAGAGACTTAACAAACCTAATTTTTTCAAGTTTCAGAGTAACAGCCGTGTTAGTCTGTATCCGCAAAAAGAAGAACAGGAGTACTTGTGGCACCTTAGAGACAAACCGGACAGTCTCTACGCAAAAGAATTAATGGACACAAATCTGACATCAGGAATCAAAATACTCAAAAACCAGTGGGAGAACACTTTAACCTGTCTGGTCATTCAGTGACAGACCTGCGGGTGGCTATATTACAACAGAAAAACTTCAAAAACAGACTCCAAAGAGAGACTGCAGAGCTAGAA
This sequence comes from Malaclemys terrapin pileata, assembly GCF_027887155.1. Classification (NCBI taxonomy): domain Eukaryota; kingdom Metazoa; phylum Chordata; order Testudines; family Emydidae; genus Malaclemys; species Malaclemys terrapin. The sequence continues at coordinate 35,594,547 of NC_071516.1, read as the reverse complement.
TTGATATGCAAACTAGACACAATCAACTCCGGTTTGAATAAGGACTGGGAATGGCTGAGCCATTACAAACGTTGACTATCTCCCCTTGTAAGTACTCTCACACTTCTTATCACACTGTCTGTACTCGGCTAGCTTGATTATCACTTCAAAAGTTTTTTTTTTTCTCTTAATTAATTGGCCTCTCAGAGTTAGTAAGACAACTCCCACCTGTTTATGCTCTCTGTATGTGTGTATATATATCTCCTCATTATATGTTCCATTCTATATGCATCCGAAGAAGTGGGCTGTAGTCCACGAAAGCTTATGCTCTAATAAATTTGTTAGTCTCTAAGGTGCCACAAGTACTCCTGTTCTTCTTTTTGCTAATTTTTTCAATCTTCCCTCATAGGTCATGTTTTCTGGACCGTTAATCATTTTTGTTGCTCTACTCTGGACTTTTTCTAATTTGTCCCCATCTTTCCTGAACAAGACACAATACTTCAGTTGAGGCCATATCACATGGTATTGAGTGAAAGAATTGCTTCTCATATCTTGCTTACAACACGCCTGTTAATAGATCCCAGAATGGTTTTTGGGTTTGGTTGCTTGTTTCCAACAGTATACTGTTGTACCTACTGTTTTTGTACAGTGCCAGCTGCACATGCAAGTATGTACCTGGGGCAAAGGGGAATTGGGCGTAGCAGACGGTGAGGAATGGGAAAGGGGCAGCTCTACTTTAGCATGGGCACTAGAGATAGCAGAGGAGGAAGGCTGGGAAGGGGCGGGCTATTCTGTATATTGGGCATCAGGAGAAGCAAAGGTTAATGTGGCCAATGTTTTATGTATCCTTCCTAACGATCTCTACATGATAGTTGATCACAGGGAATGGCAAATAAAATAATTATTTTAACTGAAATCACTGATGAGGAGTCAATCAACTTGGAATTAAAAATTTAAGCTGCAGTGTGAGAAGATTCAGCTCTCTCCTTGTAGTCTAGTCAATATACAGATTAGACATATTTCCCTTGAAGAGGTAAGCAATGGAATATCATCCCTGTCAGCATGGGCAGTGTGTGAGCCGCTCCTTTGGGGGGGCCAAGCCCCCAACCCTGTCCCTTCTGCCTGAGGCCCACCCCCTCTGCCCCTTCCTCTGTCCCTTCTGCACCCCTACCCTGTAGGAGCCCCTCTCTTCTCCACGCAGCTGCTGGCCCCATCACCCCAGCAGTCAGATGCCCCAACCCAGAACCCTCAGCCATCCCAAGCACTGGGCAGCGTGGCCTCACTGCCCGGGGGCCCCCAGCACTAGGCAGCCCCAGCGTCCCCAAGTCCTGGATGCAGGCTCTAAACCTAGCCCCAGCCCCAGTCCTGGCATGCTTCCCGGAAGGAGCAGCCTGACAGAGATGGGCGCGGGGGGTCAAGGGGAAAGCGGCAAGCAGGAGGGGGCTTTGGGTCGAAGCATGGGCAGGGCCATGCTGGGTTGTTTGGGGAGGCTCAGCTTCCCCCAGCCTACGATATGTGCCACCCAGGCCTGAAAGCAATGTTTTTACCAGAGATCAATTAAAAAAAGAAAGAAAGAAACTTATTTTTCAAAAATACAATTATTCAAGCCACAAATGTTCAACATTTGGCATTATGAACAACAAAGCTTTGACACAAAATTATTCACACTGGGGATATATTGGGTTTAGACCTTACTGCATGGTTAGGGGGCAAATTATGGTAGGAGAGAACTGGGAATTATTACTATCTCCTATTTGCTTTTGCATTCAGAAATAAGTGGATATTTGTATCCTTCAGTAAAGGGTGGAAGAAGGCAAGAAGTGACAGTAAGTCAAAAACTTCATGTTGAAAAAGGACAGTGTTGGAGTCAAGTTGTAGAATATATTGCAATACACACACCTGAAATTATTATATTGACTGTACCCAAAGTGGCCCATGATTGGGCTAGTGTGAATTAGAACACTGTGGATGGAATCAGTGCTGTTCTTTTGTTCTCAAACTCTAACTGACCAGGTACAGACCTACAGTTCTGGACAGGGCAGGATTAATGCAGGGGCTTAAGAGGCTGCAGCCCTGGGCCTCGGGCTAAGGGGGGACCCACAAAAATAAATCCATAATTATATACAATTCAGTGTCACCAATTCAGTGTCACCAACAATTCAGTGTGACCTGGTTGACCCTGGACCCTCTGCCAGTCGATTGCAATCTCTGGGCCACTAAAAGTCCAGTGGCGCAGCAGGGCTCAGTCTGCCTGCAAGACATGGCCCCATGCTGCTCCCGGAAGTGGCCAGTTGCTGGCACGTCTCTGCAGCCCCTGGGGATGAGAAAGCTCTGTGCACTTCCCCCACTCCCAGCACCATCCCCGCAGCTCCGATTGGCCACGAACTGCCCCTGGTCAGAATCCTGTCCTTCACCCAAACTCCCTACATACCCTGCACCCCCTCCTGCACCCCAACCCCAACCTATGACCCAGGTTAGAATCCCTTCCTGCATCAAACTCCCTCCCAGATCCCACACCCTTCACCCTCTCCTACACCCCAACCCTCTGCCCGAACCTGGAGCCCCCTCCTGCATTCACACTCCCTCCCAGAAAGAAACTAATATAACAGCTGTTCCAAGGCAAGAACTAGGCTATTTTGAATTAACTTAACTATATTCTACATGTTTTAAGACAGAAATGTAACCACAGAACGGCTTTATGTTAATTCTGAGCGATTTCAAGAAAGTTCTATCTGTCATCTACACAGTCTTGACTTCCCTGGTCAATCCCCTCATCTACAGCCTGAGAAACAAAGAGGTCCAGGAAGCCCTGAGGAAACCTTGCAGGAAATTCATGTTTGGACCATTCTAACCCATCAATTTTCTTGGGTTAAAATAGATATATCATGGACTGGGGTAGGAAACTGAACCAAAGCCTGCTGTAGTCCCAGCTCATGTTTCCCTGAGTTTCATTGGTCTTCGAGTCATGCTTTTACAGGGTCATAGCTGTGGGAAAAAGTGGAGATGGAGAGACCTCTTAAAATCTGTGACCCCAGGCTTTTTAGGACCTATATAAGATGCCACAGGTGGGTACTACTGGACTGGAGGGAGACTTGAACTTGTGGCTGTTCAAAGTTCAGAGAATGAGGGGAGATTGTGCTCAGTGAGAGGGTGCAGGTGAAATGGACTCAGCTGGAACACTGAGCATCTATTCCGGGTAGGGTGAGAGACTTCTAGATATACACACACATCCCTGAAAATTCAGATGCCTCCATTCTAAAAATACCGGGTTGCAATGTCAGCATGTAACTCCCATGTTAGAAAATAGAATAATTAACTTTCTTTTCATAGAGTATATTTTATCCCGAGGCTTCATACTAAGGAAGAGAAAAGCCAAAGGAAACCCTCTGACCTGGGCCCCAGAACACAGGACACCAGCACATGCTTCTTATTTGCCCATTTTCAGCAACAATTTATGGCCAGTTGTTTCCAGATACTTGGGATCCGAGTGGGATTTTTCAGAGCCTCTGTGCACCTGACCTGCCGGATGGGGCCCCGGGGGAGAATCAGGCAGGAGAACGCATCTTCCCCAGGTTTATGAGTTGTTCTGGGGCCTCGGCATCCAGATACATGGTGTGGGCTCCACCGGGCATGGCCAGGGGCACCTATGGCCCATTTACTGCAAACACCTGGGTGCCTGCAGGGTTTGCCAACAGCCAAGCTGGGTTTGTGAATCCCAGAGGCCGGAATAACTCAGTGTGCTCGTAGCAGGAAATCAACTATCGAGAATCCCAGTCCACTGCCCTGTCTGCTCCACCATGTCCAATTGTATTTGACAATGGGACCAAAGGGTGTGAGGTGCCCAATTCCTAATCACTGTTGTCAGACCTCGGGTTATCTGTCCCTGACACAGGGTCTGCACAGGTCACTGCCCTCTCATCCCTGTGCTCGGTGCAAGGGCTGGTCAAAGAAAGGGTCCCAACGCCTCCTTCAGGTGGTTCTCCCATGTCTTTTTATTTACAGTGCTTATTACAGAGTTCCGATTCCCACAACACCAATCCCCACACTCACCTTTCTCTGGGTCTACCAGCCCTGAGGCTTTCTGCAGCCAGTAGAGACAGAGCTGCAGTTCCTCTGTCTTCCCCCCGGCTAACCTTTCCCCCAGTGAGTTCCCTGGGCTTATACCTCCTCCCAGCCCCCAGCCCAGCTGGCTCCACTCAGCTCAGCTGATTCTTCTGAGCCTGCCCTCGTTAGAGCCTGCAGCTGAGCTCTTTGCTGAGTGTCTGGGCCCCTGCCCTTGGCCATTCTGCCGGGAAACAGGGAGGAGCTACCCCTTTGGCAGGACAACCAAGGGGTTTCTACTTCAGCCCTGCCACAGTCCCCTTCATATCAAGTGTGTGGAATAAATGTGCAAGGCTTGTCTACACGTACAAGTTACACCACTTTAACTATATCTGCCTATCCTTGCTGGTAACAGGGCCGTGTGCCCTTTGGCTGGAAAGCCGGGAGCCAAGCCAGCCCGGGGAAGAGAAGGGTCCCCACCTGAGGGGAATCGGGCCATTTCCAATAAAGGGCAGAAGGGGATGGGGAAGAGGCAAGCTCAGGAGGCTGAAGTGAAAGTTCAGAGAGTGAATGAGGGAAAACCCTGCGACAGGGGGAATTGCTCCAGTTAGGAAGAGCTGGGAGTGGCCTGCTAAGATGCGCAGAACTCAGACTGGACGGGGGGAGTTTGGGGTGTAGGAACTGGAGGGAAGGTGTCATCTGCATTTTAGTTTTGAATGTTAAGTTAATAAATGAAACCTAAATTGGGGGCTGTTGCTATTGGACTGGAAAAAAACCATGTGGAATTTATTTCGGAAAGGAAGAAGGGAAACTGAGATGAGGGGTCTGCATTCTGGCTGCCCTGAGGCCTCCAGTGGACACCACGAGGTGGCCACTCATCTAATCTGACTGGATACAACTACACTGATGTAAAACTGCTTGTATCAGGATAGTTCATTCCGAAGGAGAAGAAGCTATACCAGTCCAAGGGACCTCAATATTGGTTTGCTGTGTCCGTGCTAGAGGTTGTACTGGTAGAACGATTTCCAAAATAAAGTCACTCCACTAACCCCAATAATGATCCTGGTGCAAAATCTGTATGGAGACCTCGCATAAGTAAGTCCCAGTGAAACTACGTCAGTATGTTCGTGGCTTTGAAAAGAACTCCAGGAAACCAAGGAACCTGTCTGTCTTCTGCATTAAAATGGCAGGCTGAGAATTTACGCTGATTTGCCAAGTCAAAAACAGCTGACTGACAGAAAGGGGCCTAACTGAATGATTCAGGTTTACATATGTTGGGTGCATCTACTCTGCAGCCAGGAGTGTGAATGGCATCTCCTGTAGCCGCTCTAGCTGTACTGTAGGTAGTTCACTAAAAATAGAAACTGTGGTACCAGCTTCGGTGCCGGCTGCACAAGCAAGAATGTACCCGGGGCCAAGGGGCATTGGGGGCTGCAGAGATGGGAAAGGGGCAGTCGTACTGTATTATGGAGACTAGGGAGAGCAGAGGGTGAAGTTTGGTAAAGGTGTGGCCATGGTGTACAATGAGCATTAGGAGGAAGCCAATTTTTTCTGTATCCTTCCTATTGATCTCTACACAGCAGCTGATCACAGTGAATGGTAAATAACCAGTAATAATGATTAAACCCCTGATTTCAGTTAAAAGTATTCCTTAATTATGGAGTCAATCAACTTGGAATTTAACATGTAAGCCATGGTCTGAGAAGATTCTGGTCTGTCTCTATATTCTAGCCAGTTTCAGATTAGACATGCATCCTTCGAAGAGTTAAGCAATGGGATTTTATCCCTGTCTGCAATATTTTTTCCAGAGATTAATTTTAAAAAAACTCTTTTTCCAAAATACAGTTGTGTGAGCCATACATTTTTAACATTTGGGTATTATGAGACACAAAGATTTTGTGACACAAAATTATTCACACTGGTGATAAATTGGATGAGACGTTACTGCATGATTAGGAAGCAAATGATGCTAGGAGAGGACTGGGAATAACAATCCTCTAGTTTTTTTTGCATTCAGAAATAAGTGGATATTTGTGTTCTTCTGTAACTGATGGAACACGTGTTCTGGTGGTTATCATTCACTCCAATAGACCAAAAAGGGGCCTATAGTTCTGGTACAAGATTCTCTAATATGTGCTAATGAAGATTGATAATTTTCTGATGGAAAGTTTTTGCCATCAGAAAATGCCAAATTGTCAAGATCAAAATGTTCCATGGGAAATTTCGGCAAAATTTTGTGTAGGGGGAGGAATTATGTAAAATACTAAAAAATGAAATATAATATAAAAAGAAAACAGTAGAATAGAATTGAAAATAGAATAAATGACATAAAAAGAAATAAAAAATTAAAAAAAATCTCAAAATAAAATTTAAAATTAAAAGTGAGATTTGGAAAGAAAAGAAAAATTTGATTTTGTCGAATTTCCCATGAAATGTAAATTCAGGTCCTGAATAGCTCTAATAATGAGAAAAGCACCACCACATTTCTTACAAATTTCATACAGAATTTATTCGTCCCTAAGAGGGTAAATTTCCAGCTAAAATAATATTAAGGGATAGTTCTGTGATCAGTAATACTGTTTCTACCCCTGGGAGCTAACCACAGGGATTTTCAATCTTTGTTATTTTTGGCATAAGACCCTGGCTGGGTCTCTGTATGTAGTGAGCCCTACTGTGGAATAAGGAAACACGGTTAAAGAGAAGGAGAGAAGTCTGTATGTAGTGCCGTGCCCACTCCTCTGTGCATAAGCCATGAGTGTCAGGGGAGGAAACTGGCTAAGAATCATTTTAGGTGTCAATTCTGCCGTACTAACTTGTTTCTCCCTCACACAGTATCTGCCCCAAACTCATAGACTCATAGACTTTAAGGTCAGAAGGGACCATTATGATCATCTGGTCTGACCCCCTGCATGCTGCAGGCCATAAAACCGTCCCTACCCCTTCCCTGGACTCTGCTGTTGAAGTCCCCAATCCTGTTTTAGGTGACTTCAATCGGCAGAGACCCTCCTGCTAGAGATCCCTGCCCCATGCTGCGGAGGAAGGCGAAAAACCTCCAGAGGCTCAGCCAATCTGCCCTGGAGGAAAATTCCTTCCCGACCCCAAATATGGCGATCAGTAAGACCCCGAGCATATAGGCAAGAGTCTCCAGCCTGACCCCTGTCAGCCATTATACAATTTACCTACCATTGCTTGGTTTTCCTTGACTACTATGTTTTACCATTAAACCATTCCCTCCATAAATTTATCTAGCTTAATCTTAAAACCAGACAGGTCTGTCGCCCCCACCGTTTCCCTCGGAAGGCCGTTCCAATATTTCACCCCTCTGACGGTCAGAAACCTTCGTCTAATTTCAAGCCTGAACTTCCCCACGGCCAGTTTATATCCATTTGTTCTCGTATCCACATTAGTACTAAGCTGGAATAATTCTTCTCCCTCCCTTGTATTAATCCCTCTAATATATTTAAAGATAGCAATCATATCCCCCCTCAGCCTTCGCTTTGTCAGACTAAACAACCCAAGCTCCTCTAGTCTCTTTTCATACGACAGGTTTTCCATTCCTCTGATCATCCTAGTGGCCCTTCTCTGCACCCGTTCCAGTTTGAGTTCATCTTTTTTAAACATGGGAGACCAGAACTGCACACAGTACTCCAAATGAGGTCTCACCAGCGCCTTGTACAACGGAAGCTGGACCTCCTTATCCCTACTAGATATACCTCGCCTAATGCATCCCAAGACAGCATTGGCTTTTTTCACCGCCACGTCGCATTGTCGACTCATAGTCATCCTCCTTATCCACCTCTGGATTTTCATATTGATCCCCATGTTTTTCAGTTTAACCAATAATTCCTCATGGGGTACAGTATCAAACGCTTTACTGAAATCCAGGTATATTAGGTCCACCGCATTTCCCTTATCTAATAAATCCGTTACTTTCTCAAAGAAGGAGATCAGATTCGTTTGGCACGATCTGCCCTTCGTAAAACCATGTTGTAATTTATCGCAATTGCCACTAACCTCCAGGTCCTCAACTAGTTTCTCTTTCAGAATTTTCTCTAACACCTTGCACACTACAGATGTTAAACTAACAGGCCTGTAGTTACCCGGATCACTTTTTTTCCCTTTCTTGAAAATAGGAACCACATTAGCTATTCTCCAGTCTAACGGGACCACCCCCGAGTTTACAGATTCATTAAATATTATCGCTAATGGGCCTGCTATTTCCCGCGCCAATTCCTTCAATATTCTCGGATGAAGATCGTCCGGTCCTCCCGACTTAGCCCCATTAAGGCATTCAAGTTTTGTTTCTACCTCGGATACGGTAATCCCCCATCCTGAATGCCCCTCTGTAGTGGTGCTAGTATCCCTAATACCTTCATTGGCCTCATTAAACACCGATGCAAAATATTCATTGAGATATTGCGCCATGCCTAGATTGTCTTTAATCTCCTCTCCGGCAATAGTCTTCAGCGGTCCCACTTCTTCTTTCTTTGCTTTCTTCCTATTTATGTGGCTGTAAAACCTCTTACTATTGCTTTTAATTCCCCTCGCTAGGTCCAACTCTACACGGCCTTTGGCCTTTCTCACTCTATCTCTACATTCTCTGACTTCACTAAGGTAAGTTTCTTTACTAATCCCTCCCCTCTTCCACTCTTTGTACGCTTTCTTTTTTTTCCTAATCGCCCCTTTGAGTCGGTCGCTCATCCAGCTCGGTCTAAATCTCCTGCTTTGTAAACTTTTTCCCTTTTTTGGAATGCATGCCTCCGACAGCTCATGCATCTTTAACTTGAAGTAATCCCAGGCTTCTTCTGCCTTTAGATCCATTAATACGTTTGCCCAATCCACTTCCCTTACCAGTCCCCTTAATTTGATAAAATTGGCCTTTTTAAAATTATAAACCCTAGTCTTTGACTTAATTCTGTTACTCCTCCCATGTATTTTAAACCGAATTAGCTCATGATCACTGGAGCCCAAATTGTCCCCCACTACCACTTCCTCAACGAGGTCCTCACTACTTACCAGAATCAAATCTAAAATGGCCTCCCCCCTCGTCGGTTCAGCTACCACTTGATGAAGGAATTGATCAGCAAGCACATGTAGGAACATCTGAGCCCTATTATTACTACTAGCGTTTGTGCCCCAATCTATATCTGGGAAGTTAAAGTCCCCCATAATTACACAGTTTCTATTAGTAATTACTTCTCTAAACACATTAAATAGTTCCTTATCCATATCCTGGGTCAATCCCGGCGGTCTATAGCACACTCCAAGCACTATCCCCGGAGAGGCTCTAGTAGTCCTATTACCCAGTGTGAGTATTGCCCAGACGGACTCTGTGTTATCTAATCCATCCACTATTATTTCTTTACAGCTTATTTCACTATTGACATACAATGCCACCCCCCCCACCTTTACCTTTGTTCCGGTCTTTCCTAAACAGCGCATACCCCTCCATACCTGTGTTCCAGTCGTGACTGCCATTCCACCATGTTTCTGTTATTCCTACGATATCTGGTTTCAGCTCTTGGACCAAGAGCTCCAATTCCTCCATTTTATTACCTAGGCTTCTGGCATTGGTGTATAAACACCCTAATGTATGTCGTTTAGTCTGTCTCCCATTAGTAGCACTATATGTTGCGGGCCTCCTTGCGCCCGTCCCCCCTGTCCTTCCTATGTCGTATCTCATCTCCCTGGCTATGTCTCCTCTCATTTCACTCACCTTTTCCATACTGGAATCTGGCGTGGAGATTAACTGTGCATCTCCCAACCTTCTCCCCAAACTTCCTAGTTTAAAGCTCTTTTGATAAGATGAGCCAGCCTCCCTCCCAGAAGTCTATTTCCTTCCCTACTCAGGTGAAGCCCATCCCGCGAGAACAGGTGTCTGTCCCCGAAAGCCTCCCAGTGGCCATACATCCCAAAGCCCTCCTTATAGCACCACTCCCTTAGCCAACTATTTATTCTCACAATCCTATCAGCCCTTTGCTGCCCTTCCCTCGGAACGGGCAGAATCCCACTAAAGATAATCTGAGCCTCTATCTCCTTGAGTGTCTTCCCCAGCCTGGCATAATCTCCCTTGATTCTCTCTGTAACGAGAACCTAGCCGTGTCATTTGTTCCTACATGAAGGATTATCAAGGGGTTCTTACCTGCTCCTTTTAGGATCCTTTTCAACCGCAGGTCCACATCGCGTATCTTTGCGCCCGGTAGACAGCACACCCTTCTGTTCTCCGGGTCCGCCCTGGTCACAGGCCTGTCCAATCTCCTCAGTAATGAGTCTCCAATTACATACACCTGCCTTCGCCTGGCAACAGTGCGATCTAGTAATCTAGTCTCTAATCCCTCTAGTCCTGACCTGTGCCTGTTCCTATCTTCCCTTATGCTCCCCCTTATGCCTTCCTGATTCCTCCCGGGGCCCAGAATTGGTGCTGTCTCCATCAACTCCTCCCCTCTCTCTCTTGGACTAGCTGCTCTTCTCTTCTTCTTCACTCTCCCACCTTCAGCCGCCACCTGCTGCCCCTCCACCTCGCTATCCAAACACTCGAACCTATTCCTGAGTTCTATTCCCCCCTCACTGGCCCTTCTTTTCCTTGGCCTGCTTCTCACAGTCACATGCTTCCACCTCCCATGTTCTCCCCCTTCCATTCCCCTCTCACCGTCCTCTGCCTCTACCTGCACCGCAGGGCATTCTCCTTCAGCCCCTCCTTGCCTGTCCTCCATCAGCTGCTCAAACCCCCGCCTAAACTCCACCAGGGTATCTACCTGCATCTCTAGCCCCTTAATCTTTTCCTCCAGTAACACTATGAGGCGACACTTCATACACACATACCTGTGTTCCAGCTCCCCTGCTAGGACCATATACATACCACAGCTTCCACATGCAGCCATCTGCATTCTGTCTGCTCCTGCTGCTTGGCTCATGCCTGCTGCACTCCCTGCCCACAGCACCTGTGGACTCAGAGCACACACCACACCGTGCCCTCCTGCCTCCCCCCCTTACCTCCCCCTGCAAACTCCGTCTCAAACTCCCCTGTTAGCCGCCCTGTTTGCTGCCTCCGGTGCCGCTGCTCACCTTCCCATCGAGCTCAGTTCTGGATCGACCTCTGGCACAATTTGGTCCAAAGTGTTGGTGCCAGGGACCTGGACCTGATGGGGGATTCTGCACTTGATCAGTGTGAGCAGACTGGATTCTACACAGAACTCAGTGTTCCTGCCCCCAGGCAGCAAAGCATTTAAGACTATGCTTCATTGAAAACGCCCACTGAGGTCACTACAGTTCAAGGTGTGTTAGTGGGTTTCTGGACTGGCATCTGGGGCTATCTGTTCATTATCTCTGTTACTGCCAGGATATTGAATCCAGTGGACTAAAACAAGGGATTCATCTTTCTAACACTGATGGAAGAGAGGAGAGATTGGCGCTTTCAGGGTCACTGATGGTGAGTTATGCTACACGGCACTTTAGTTATGCCAGTTACTTGTGATGGGTTTTTAAGTTATCTCAAAAGCACTTACAGACAGATTTTTAAAGGTATTTAGGTGCCTACTGGATTTTTCCAAAGTATCCAGGCTCCTCAAACTCACTGATTTCAAAGGGTGTTCACAACTTCGATGGTTTTAAAAGTCCCACCCAGGGCTGGATTCACAAAGGGTCTGTGATAATAGGCCTACAAACTTACCCTCAGTGGGAACTCAACTGGGAGAAGTGAGGGAAAGTTCATAGAGTGTCACGGTGAACAAGAACAACAAATGGGATGGAAAAAAATGTAAAGAAGAGACAAAAGACTGAATTAGTCCAAACAATTAGCCCTTTTGCTAGAACTCAAGGACGGTGTTACGGTTATGCCTGGTAAACGAGAACAGCCTGAGAGTGCAAGTCAATGAACCAAAACTGGTGTGTGGGAAATTCAAGCTAGTTGACGGACAAGATAGTGAGGGGATGGGCTATTGCCCCAGCACTTCCTTTGGGGTTCTCAGAGAAAGAGACTATGGGAGGAAAGTTGGCCATCACCACGGTGGCTGACCAAAAGACAAGAGAAGAGGAAGTTGCGAACTTCACCAGCGTGGGCTCCCACCCCACCATCTAGGGCACCCTGGACTTTTTTCCTAATGAAGAGGTGTGGGGTAAAGCTTCATTCCAATATTACCATAACTCTGTGCTCCTTGAGCAATGACCCGACCCACCATAACCCACACATTCACTCTGCCTTGGCAGCGTGCTCAGGCGCCAGGGCACAGGACATCTCTAGGGCACAGATGGGACGTGGAGGAGGCGTATGAAATCACTAACTTATTCATTGCAGCAAGGAGACTGGAGCTTGGGTCTCCCAACTCCTACGCGAGTGCCCCAACCAGTGGGCTGGAGTGTAATTCTCAGTCTGTCTCTTTGGCCGAATGAATATCTAAGTATTTCACACACACCTTCAACAGGCCAGAGTGAGAGAGGCCTGGGGCAGAGACCATCTCTTTGTTCTGTGTTTGTACAGCACCAAGCATATTAGGGCCCGGGTCCTTGTCTTGGGCTTCAAATAATAAAGACTTTGTAGTTCTGAAGCTTTTCCTTCTCTGGTCCAGTCCTTGACTGTCCGGAAGAAATTTGACTCTATTAACATACTGCCTACCTCAGAAACCTAAACAAAACATGCTACTCACTTTTCCTTTCCTGAAATTTAATGTGCCCATTAGCAAAGTCTCAAGGGAAAATTCACCTGTGGTATTTGCAGGGTAAACAATGACTCAGGAGGGACATTTATTTTCTGGTGACAGATACAAGGCAAAGCAAGCCAAGGGTATCAGAACAACTATCCGAAGAAGTGAGGTTTTTACCTACGAAAACTTATGCCCAAATAAATCTGTTAGTCTTTAAGGTGCCACCAGACTCCTTGTTGTTTTTGTAGATACAGACTAACACGGCTACCCCCTGATACTTAGCACAACTAGGGTGTCCAGCCAGAAACATGCAGATCTCATTACTGCTCTTCACTGCACTGTGTACCCACACAGACCCTACACGCCTCTGCCAGTAGTGTGCAGGGTAAATGTACCTTGAGACAACTAAAATAGGTGAAGGGGACGGCAGAACCAGGATCCTGCTCTCTGAAATGCCCAGTGGAGAGGTCACATTACAATTTCCAACATCTTCTATGTCAACCTTAAGGTAAATAAACCTTTCACACTCATCTTCTTTAAAAATAGATAATTCAGGACAGGGAAGAAAATGTCACTGTATCCATCACCTGCACAAAGACATCCTTTCCTTTTCGATGATGCCAAGTCTTTTCCCTGAGCCATGGACAGAATTAATGTGTTCATGTTGTATAGTGTTTTGTGATGGAAAACAGTCAGTGATAAGAATGAGAACATTACTGAGGACTTTCCATCTTCAGTACTGAGCAATGTTACCGATACTTTATCACACAACCATTCTGGGTTAGTACAGCTACGAGGGCAATGGGTCTTGGTCCATGAGTAGGTCTCCTAGGAGCCATTTCAATATTAATAATCAGTAATAATCTCCATCAAGAATTGAGTCATTATTATTCTATTCTATTCTATTCTATTCTATTCTATTAATATAGTGTTGTGAGTGTTACTGTTGTGGACTCCACTGTCTTAAGGTTATGGATCACTGTGGGTCCTGGCTTGTATACAGCTCCAAGGGGGAGGGTAACCACAGCTCTGTCAGGAAATAAAAACTTGGGGGCTTGAGGTGATGAAGGCAAGTTACTGAGACTATGCAACTCCAGAGAAGTTGCACCCTCCCAGGGATTGTTTGTATGTACTGGTTCAGGCTGGCTTTTCCAGAGACTGGTGGTATGTCTACACTGCAAGAGATACCAGGGTACAAGTGCAACTACACCACTGTTGTGTAGACACTTACTCCAGCGACTGAACGGGTTTTCCTATCTCTGTAGTAAATCCTCCTCCCCGAGAAGTAATAGCTTGTGTGATGTTATCTCATTCAAATATGACCATGTAGATCATTGTTGTTACCACTGTTATACAATTGTAACGAAACTTATACAAAGTGTGTCAAGTGATTTGTCAATAGGAAAGCTATGATTTGCTGAATATGATTGTGTTATTTGTATGCGTGTATCATTTTTGTATCTGAAGTTATGCATATTGGCCTCTTTCCTGCTCCAACCTCTGGACTACGATGAACTTGTGTTAATGGGCGCATTTTAACCTAGGAACTGAGGACATTCCAATGATCTGGAAGCTACCAGAGACTTAACAAGCCACCAGTTTATTCCATCACTGCTACAAGCCTGATCCAAGAACTTTGCATTTATTGAATGTATTTGATTCCTTTAACCAATGGTAGCTCTCACCTTTCTTCCTTTCTTTTTATCAATAAACCTTTAGATTGTAAATACTAAAGGATGGGCCACAGCATGCTCATTGGGTAAGATCTGAGTTATATATTGACTTGGGTGTGTGGCTGGTCATTTGGGATCAGAAGAATCCTTTTGTTTAATGAAATTGGTTTAAATAATCATTCATCAGTAAGTCTAGTTTTTTGATGGTGGTACAGGGACTGGAATGCCAAAAGAAACTGCTTTTCTGACTTCTTGTTAGCCAGTGTGGTGAGACAGAAGTTTACTTTTGTTGTTGGTTTGGTATATCCTATGGGGGAATAGCCACCAGTCTTGCGGTGTATCTGCCTTACTTCTCAGCTGTTCGTCCTGAATGTGACATTCTCAATTGTGACCCACTGAGGCACAGTTACGGTGGTGTAGTCAGCAGGATCCACAGAACGAAGTCAATTAAACTTTGGATCAGAACCCCATGCTATTGAAATTTGATATTGAGAGTTTTAAAGGTTAAAGGTCAGTGACCATGAGCCAGAAGGCATCAGCAGAAGCAATCAAACTGCAAGTCCTGAGAGAGAGCCTGTGTCTTGAACATGAACAAAGAATGGCATATATTCAATAGCAGGAACTAGAAGCTAAAGGAAAAGTGAACAGACTTAAGCTCTAACTCCATAGAATAAAACAGCAAAAACTGTATCATCTTGAAAGTCCAGTTCATAAAAATGTTGGTATGTTGTTTTATTATGACATGTTGTTTGATTATGAGATACGTTTACTCAAGGTAATATCATGAATCAGTCACACGAAACAAATGATCCTGAGCCTGTGTCTACTAAGGACAATGACTTGCCTATGGAGGGTTTCTCCAAATGTTTGAGGAAAATAGCTGTTTGTCTGTGCAAAAAAGTGCTTTGTATGTGAATGAAGTTTCTGAATGTCTGTCTAATATCTCAGAAGTGAATCTGGAATTAGATAAAACCCAGAGAGAACTTTTAATCAGGAACATGTTTCTCTAGAGCAGATTAAAGTTGATGGTCAGGTTAAAGCCCTAACTGAGGAAGAAAAGGGTAGCTATTTTATGGGTAATGGACTGTTGGCAAGTGAAGCTTGTGATAGTGAGCATGAACAAGGAAGAAATGATTTGCTTAAAGCAATTTATCTGTTGGGAGTGACAACTTGCCTGTTAAGAAAGCTGTCGCCCACTTTCCAAGTATATGTCTGAAATCAGCCATGGGTGCCGGGACAAAGGAAAGGATACCTCCAATTGTTTGTCTGTTAAGAATAGCAGTGTGTCTGCTGCAAAAGTGTGTGTGTGTGTGTGTGTAGCTCTTTGTCTGTGGAGCAGACAGAATGTGCTTCTCGGTTTATGCTACTTGAAAGTTGCTCAGTTGTACCAGAGTTGGTTCTGGATTTAAGAAAACCCCTGAAAGGAAATGTTCCTAAGTTTGTGTTTGCTAGGGAGACTGGCATTGTAACTTGGTTGCCTCAAGTTAGTGTCATAGGAAATTCCCAGGGACCAGGCGATTATGGTGCTTCTATTTTGCCTGTTGCTAGTGTGTTGCTGAGTAAAGGTATGACAATTCTGTTTTACCAGGTTGACAGCATGACCAGGGCACAAGGAGACCATGAAGGTGATTTAACTGTGTTACCCACTGACAGCGTGGAAACTTGTAACAAGGAGGGAATGGTCCCTGAGCCTGCGTGGATTGAGCCTTGTAACCTGCATGTTGCCAGTGATCAAAGCAGCAAAGGGAAAGAGAGTGCCTCTAACCTTTTAACTATGGAGTCTAGCAGCTTGCATCAAAGGGAATTGTGTGAAAATCCTCCCAATGTGCCAGAGGTGATTCTGGATTTAAGTGAAACCCGAAAAAGTCTGTTGTTGCTCAGGAAAATGTTCCTTTAGAGCAAGCCCTTGGTGAAGAGGGTAAGGGCAGAATTTCTGTGAAAGATGGATTGTTGCTTAAAGAAGCTCCTAAGGAGAAGAATCCTCATGGTAGTTTTTGCAAGCAGGGGTGTGGAAGTGATTTGATAGTTTCAGTTCCTAACTGCCAGAGTCTTTCAGATGTGTATGGATCCACTGATCCAGCTTTAGAAAGATCCAGTGTCGATAACTTAAAGAAAGTTTTAGATGGAACGAAAACTGTAAGGGAATTTAAACAGCTTTATAAGCCAATGGCTATGCTTGACCAGCTTGTTGGGAAGACAATGTTGTTGAGACATGAATGTCTCCATGTTGATTCTTTAAGTGAACAGCTAGTGTCTCAGGTTCAAAGGGAAAGCTGGATTCCTGTCTATACATAGCAAAGCAGCTCTGTGGATAAACCCATAGATGCTTTGAATATGTCCTGTGATTTCTCAGTAAACTCTAATGCCTTGTGGATGCCAAAATTGGTAGTTGAAAAGCAGAACTGTAGTTCAGACATGATGAGAGAAAATGGTTGTGTCTCTTTAAGGCGTGCTGTCCATGCAAACTACCTAGCTGTCAATTGAGGAAAAAAGTTGCCCATATCTGCTAGCAATAAGAACATAGCAAGACAGACTACAGATTATGACATATCAGAAATCTCAAATTTCAACCCTCTAAAAAGGGAAAAGAACCCATGAAAGGTCAAATGCCCTCATAGACTTTCCTCACTCATCTCTTAAATACTAAATCCTTAAGGATGTAGTTGAAGTAAAAGCCTATGTTAAGGAAAATTCTGAGGTAAAGAAAAAGCTACAAGGGGTTGAAAGGGATATTGAAGAAACTGACTAAATATGGTCTATATAAACAAAAAATTTAGCGTGACCAAGTGTTTGTAAACGTACAGTTGTGATCGATTAGATTTTAATATTAATGCTAATGTTAACTCTTGTGACTAGTTACATTTGTGCTAATACCAAAATCTGTAAAAATGTACAATATGCATGAGCTTTTGGAAAAACTCTTGAACATGTTGGGAGTGAGACATAAGAACTCACTATGTGCTATGAGCCTTTATGGTTATACTGTTTCATTTCAAGATAAAACACTTCACGTTAAAAGGCCTTGTATTACTGATGTTACAGTTAGTGCCTGTAACCAGTATGGATACTGTACACTGGAGAATAGACATTACATTCCTAATGTGCTGTATAAAAAAGGGAAACCGAGGCACACTACTATATTACTTTCATGGCTAAATGCCTAAATGTCCTACACTATGAAGAACATTAATATCTACATTGACATGATGTTAATTTTGTTCCAAACATTTGCCTGAGCTTGGATGGATAAAATAGATATTTTCATTAGCTCATGGCAAGTTTGCATGAGATGTACATGAATTCTGCTGCAACAGCAAATCCAATCCACTATTGGTCTCAGGGCCGGCTCCAGGCACCAGCAAAGGAAGCAGGTGCTTGGGGCAGCCAATGGAAAGGGGCGGCACGTCCAGGTATTCAGCAGCAATTCTGCGGCGGGTCCCTCAGTCCCTCTCAGAGGGAAAGACCTGCTGCCGAATTGCCGCCAAAGAATGAAGCGGTGCAGTAGAGCTTGGGGTGGCAAAAAAGCTGGAGCCAGCCCTGATTGGTCTAACCAAGTTTTACCTTGGGTTTATAAAGGGATTAAATAATATTATTACTTCCATAATGAACCTGACAAAGAAAAAGCCTCTTTTTTATCAAACATGATTTTGATAAAACATTTCTGTTATATACTGATACTTCTAATATTGGTTTCAAAGCTGTAGTAATACAGAACTAAGAATGGGAAGTTTCTATGATGCATTCAGCAGTGTCTGGGACACCCCTTCCAGCATCAATTTTGCGTAGTGGTGTGATGTTATCTAATTAAAATATGACTGTCAAGGCTCCTTCCCCACTCTGAACTTTAGGGTACAGATGTGGGGGCCTGCATGAAAACTTCTAAGCTTAACTGCCAGCTTAGATCTGGTCCGCTGTCACCACTCCCAAGGGGCTAACTCCCTTCCCTGGGTAGCCTTGAGAGACTCTTCCACCAACTCCCTGGTGAACACAGATCCAACCCCTTGGATCTTAAAACAAGGAAAAATCAATCAGGTTATTTAAAAAGGCTTTTAATTAAAGAAAAAGGTCAAAATCATCTCTGTAAAATCAGGATGCAAAATAACTTTAAAACAGGGTAATCAAACTTAAAGAGCCCAGAGGAACCCCCTCTAGCCTTAAGTTCAAAGTTACAGCAAACAGAGGTAAACACCCTAGCAAAAGGTACATTTACAAGTTGAGAAAACCAAGATAAAACTAACACGCCTAGCCTGGCTGTACTTACAAGTTTGAAATATGAGAGACTTGTTCAGAAAGATTTGGAGAGCATGGATTGATGTCTGGTCCTTCTTAGTCCCAAGAGTGAACTCCCCCCAAAACAAAGAGCGCAAACAAAGGCCTTCCCCAAACCAAGATTTGAAAGTATCTTGTCCCCTTACTGGTCCTTTGGGTCAGGTGTCAGCCAGGTTACCTGAGCTTCTTAAACCGTTACAGGTAAAAGGATTTTGGAGTCTCTGGCCGGGAGGGATTTTATAGTATTGTACACAGGAGGGCTGTTACCCTTCCCTTTATAGTTATGACAATGACCATGTAGATCATTGTTGCTATCATTATTATACAATGTGTGTCATGTAAGGTGTCAATAGGAAAGTTATGATTTGCTGAATATGATTGTGTTGTTTGTATGCGTGTATCATTTTTGTATCTGAAGTTATGAGTATTGGCCTCTTTCCTGCTCCAACCTCTGTACTACGATGAAATTATATTAATGGGAGCATTCTAACCTAGGAACTGAGGACATTCCAATGATTCGGAAGCTACCAGAGACTTAACAAGACAGCAGATTATTCCATCAATGCTACAATCCTGATCCAAAAACTTTGCATTTATCATATGCATTTGATTCCTAAAGAATACTCGATTATTCGGTAAGATCTGAATTACATATTGACCTAGGTGTGTGACTGGCCCTTTGGGATCAGAAGAACCCTTTTGTTTGATGAAAATGGTTTAAATAGCCCCTTCTCATTAAGTCTAGTGTGGTGGTACAAGGCCTAAAATGCCTGAGGAGACTGTTTTTTTTATTTCTTATTAGCCAGTGTGGTGAGAGAGAAGTTTATTTTGTTGCTGGTTTGGTATATCTTATGGGAGAAGAACCCCCAATTTTGGGGTGTGTCTGCCCTATTTCTCAGCAGTTTGTCTTTCATTTGGTATTCTCAGTTGTGACCCATGGAGGCAAGGTGACACTCGGTCAACAGAAGAATTGTATCCTCAACCTAGTGGTATCTACTGTGTGTGGGTGGGAAGTCACATAAGGTGTAAAATTGTCCTCAGACCTGAGCAATGTAGCTAAGTTGATCTAAGCGTTAAGCATAGACCGGCCCCAGCAAACACAGAAATGAACAGGATCTCTGTCCAAGACCGGGGGACAAGGAAGGCTTGGCCCAACTCGGGCCCATAAGGCTGCTGGGTGACTAGTGGTGTGTTTGATGTTAGTTTTAAATCTGTTTGTTGTCTTTTAATGATCTTTTCCTTGGTAATCTTTTCACCTTGAAAATAAATGTGCTCTGGGATAACTCAGAAATGTTGGCAATACCTGTTCGTAGCCCTTGGAGAGAAAGCAATGCAGTGGTGCTGGGCATTAGGTAGATTGGCTTGCTGGGGACCTCCCTGTGCAAGGCCGGTGATCTGTGCAGTCTTAAAAGCCCCTGCCCAGAGACAATTGACGGCTGGAGACCTGACTGGGAACTCCCAGAGTAGACCATCGAGGGGTAAAACAGGTGCTGTTACCCTGAAATCATGACAATAATTCCCCTAATTCTACACATTGTTCCATTGTTTTCCTAACAATGCCTATTTTATTATTGTTGTTTGATTATTAAGAGAGAAATTGATAACGTTCTAGAGGTCCTGGGGAAAATGAGCCACACAGAGGACTGACCGGCGGTAAAAATAAATCTTATCAAACACATTCCATTATTGACAGTGGAATTATACAGTGGCTGGAAATATCCGATTGCTTTCGCTACTGGTACTACCTTGTGGCTGGCTGTGTGGTTCAGTTTCCAAGAACAGTGGGATTCAGTAACAGAGAGCAAAGCCATGAGCTGTGGACCGGGGTGTTGGATAAAATAGCATTAAAACAGTACAATCAGAGAGTGGGGGGAAGCCAATTTGGGGAGCTAGCTCATTGGGTTGTTGGTCCTGTGCGAGTTCATATCCCCCTTTACCCAGAACGTGAAGTTAATCGCATTGGCAGACAACACCAGCGGGGAGCGGAAGCAAGCTCACAGCAGGACTGAGGAACCAGTCAATTGCAGACAGGAACAAAACGAGATTCAATTGGCGAGTGTCCCTGTGGGAAAGGAACCAAAACACCAAGGTGGTTGTGATGCTGGCGAAGGAAATCGTAAGGAGAGTGAAGTGTAAATTTGGCATCAGTTTGTGATGCAACAGCTTAGTGATGTGTCTCTCTCCCTCTCTCACTGCAGAGGTCCAGGATGAATGTCAAAAAAGGGAAAAAGAATAAAAGCAGGAAAGGGCTGGACCTTGTCTGATGGAGACTAACATAACCTGCTATGATATCATGTTGATCACTGTCCCCACTCTTGGCTGAGACACTAGAGCCTGCTAGCTGTTAGCTGAACCAATATTTTGTTTGCAATGCAAGAAGTCAGAGTCCACCCTGGTGAGCCATGGACCACTTGTCGAAGTCACAAAAGACTAATACAAAATGGCTTTGCCAGTTTTCACATCAATATACACAGTGGTGTGTGTGGTTTTCTCCCTGCATCGATCTCTTCACTGACCGGAGGGGGGGGATAATGGAATCTCAAAGATCTAAATAGGAAATTTGCCTCCAGAGTCTTGATTCGTCACTGACCCCACAGGATGAGGGGTCTTATGGAATATTTATGAAAGTAAATTGATGCTAAAGCATGTTAAATCTCTTCAGATTCCATTGTACATTTTGGTTTCTTTCCCCTAGTTGGACTGCATGGCGAACCCAGAGCAAGTGAATCAAACAGTTCTCACAGAATTCATCCTACAAGGATTTGGGAATCTCCCTGAGATACAAACTCTTCTTTTCCTGCTGTTTCTCATCATCTACATCGCAACCGTGGCCAGGAACGTCCTGATCTTTGCGCTAGTTGTGGCTGATCAGCACCTTCACACCCCCATGTACTTCTTCCTGGGGAACTTGTCCTGCCTCGAGACTTGCTGCTCTTCCACCATCCTACTCAGGGTGCTGGCTGGTCTCCTGACAGGGGACAGGACTATTTCATTTACTGGCTGCCTCACACAATATTATTTCTTTTGTTTTATAGTTGGTACAGAATGCCTTCTCCTGTTGGTGATGTCTTACGATCGGTATTTAGCGATATGTAAACCACTGCACTATGCAGCCCGTATGAGTGTCAGGGCCTGCCTCCAGCTTGCAGGTGGCTCTTGGATAGGTGGCATTATAGGTAGTGGCATATCAACATTGTCAATATCTCAGTTAACATTCTGTGGCCCCAGCGTTATTGACCATTTCTTTTGTGATCTCATCCCCCTTCTAAAACTCTCCTGCAATGACCCACACCTGATGGAAACATTGGCTGTTGCACTCATGTTGCTTTTCTCATTGGTCCCGTTCCTACTTATCTTGATGTCCTACATCTGTATCATTGCCACCATCCTGAGAATCCCGTCCACCACCGGGAGGCAAAAGGTCTTTTCCACCTGCTCCTCCCACCTCATTGTGGTGAGCATTTATTATGCAACTCTGCTGACTGTCTATATGTTCCCAACCACCGACATCCTGAGCGACTTCAAGAAAGTTCTGTCTGTCGCCTACACCGTCCTGACTCCCCTGGTCAATCCCCTCATCTACAGCCTGAGAAACAAAGAGGTCCAGGAGGCCCTGAGGAAAGCTTGCAGGAAATTCAAGTTTGGACCATGCTAACCAGTCAATTTCCTTGGGTTAAAATAGATATAACATGGGCTGGGGTAGAGCCTGAAGCAAAGCCTGCTGTAGTCCCCAGTCATGTTTCCCTGACCTTCCCTGGGCTTCATGTCCTGCTCTTTCACAGTGTCTCTCAACCTTTCCAGACTACTGTACCCCTTTCAGGAGTCTGATTTGTCTTGTATATCTCCAAGTTTCACCTCATTTTGAAGATGAAACCATATGATTATGAAATAAATGAATTAGAATATAAAGATTTCAGTGTAGTCTATACAGCAGATTACACAAGTCATTGTATGAAATTTTAGTTTAGACTTTGCTAATGCTTTTTCTGTAGCCTGTTGTAAATCTAGGCAAATCTCTAGATGAGTTGATGTACCCCAGAAAGACCTCTGTGTACCCCCAGGCTACACGTGCCCCTGGTCGAGTACCACTGTTCTTACAGCACTGAGAGAAAGTGGAGACGGAGACACTCAAAACCTGGGACCCCAGTCTTGTTAGGGCCAGTATCCAATTCCACTGATGTGTATCACTGGGCTGGTGGGAAACTTGAACTTGTGGCTGCTCAAAGTTCAGACAATGGGGGCGATTGTGCTCAGTGAGAGGGTGCAGGTGAAATGGATTCAGCAAAAATGCTGAGCATCCGTTCATTGTAGGGTGAGAGACTTCTAGATACACACACGCACACACACAAATATGCATGTACACATATGCACGTGCATGTATATGAACATGTGCACATGCACACACATGCAGGCACACACACATGCACACACACACACACATATACACGCACACATACTCACATGCACACATATGCACACACATGCACATATACATGCATGGATACGTTCATACATGCATATGCACACGCACACATATGCACACACACACTTACCCATACACACATACGCACGCGCGCACACACATGCATACGCGCAGGCAAACATACAAAAATGCAAGCACCCATACAGACACGCACATATATGCACATGTATCCACACATACACACACGTGCACACACACATGCACACACATATATGCATGCACGCACATGCATACGCACACACAAGAAAATGTACACCTACGTACATCCACACACATCCTTACATACGCAGACACATGCACACACGCATGCATGTGAATATTCACATGCATGCATAGGCATACACACCAAGACACACATACACATGCACACACACACACATGTACGCATACAAACATACACACATATACACACACACACACGTACACATACGCACGCACACATGTACACACAGGCACACGTACCCACATGCACAAGCACACATACACACATACCCATATGCACAAATATCCACACAGATATATGCACACACACACACACATACGCACACACAAAATATATGATACCTACATTATAAAAACATAGGCTTGCAACATCTGCCTGGAACTCCAGCGTTTGGCGATTGTACCATTAATATTTGTTTCCTAGTGTGTATTTCATCTCCAGGCTGCTTTCCAAAGGAGGAGAAAAGCCAAAGGAAACCTCTGGCCTTGGCCACAGGATGCCAGCACAGAACTCGTATTTGCCCACTTTTCAGAAACAATTTAGGGCCAGTTGTTTCCAGATACTTTGGTGCTCAGTGGGATTTTCCAAAGCCTCTGGGCACCTGGCCTGCAGGATGGGACCCTGGAGGAGTCAGGCAGGGGAAGACCCACCTTCCCCAGGTTTGTTTGTCACTCTGGGGCCTCAGCATCCGGATGCCTGGTGTGGGGCTCCACAGGGCACGTCCAGGGGCACCTATAGCCCATTTACAGCAAACACTTGGGTGCCTGCAGGGTTTGCCAGCAGCCGAGCTGGGTTTGTGAATCCTGGGGGCTGGACTCTGGGATTCGGGTACCTTAAATGGGAGCTTTGTGATTCTAGCCCTAGCTCCACACCCTTGTCCTCATGTTATAGCTGGGGAAACTCAGGCAGAACGCGGTGACATTACCTGCCCAGAGTCACTCAGCAGGCAAGTATCTCACCAAGAACATCATGCAAAAAAAGAACCAAACTACGTCTTCTCTTTCTGTTATCTCTGTTGTCAGACCTCCCGTTATCCGTCCCCTTCATGTCCAGTGTTTGGAATAAATGTGCAAAGCTGGTCTACACATACAAGTTGCAGCATTTTAACTATATCTGCCTATCCCTACGTGTGACAGAGTCGTGTGCCCGTGGGCTGGAGAGCCAGGAGTCAATCCAGCCTGGTTCAGAGAAGGGTCCCAACCTGAGGCGAATCAGGCCATTTCCAGTAAAGGGCAGAAGGGGGCTAGGGAAAGAGGCAAACTCAGGAGGTTGATGTGAGATTTCAGAGAGTGAGAGAGGCTCCTGCATGGAAAACCCTGAGGCTAGTGGAATTCCTCCATTACATGGGGGGGGGGGCGAAGGGAAACTGAGGTGAGTGGCTGTGTTCTTAGCTGCCCTGAGTCCGCCAGGGGGTGCTGTGAGGAGTCCACTCGTCTACACTGAGTAGATGCAATGATACTGATGTGATGGTTCTTCTGGTGGGATAGTTCATTCCCACATGGGAAGGGAAATAAGTGATCTATTGGTAAACTGTGTCCACACGAGAGGGTGTAGTGGTATAACTATTTCCATAACACATTAGCACCACTAATGAAAATAGTTATACTGGTGCAAAATATGGCTAGAGACCTTGTGTGAGTCCCTGTGAAAAATATGTCCATACATTCCTAGCTTTGAAACAAATTCCTATAATCCAAGGGAAATGTCTTTTACATGAACAGAATCATAGAAAAGTAGGACTGGAAGGGACCTCAGCTGGTCATCTAGTTCTCTGAACTCAAGGCAGGACTACATCATTACGAGATCATCCCTGGCTGGTGTTTGTCTAACCTGCTCTTAAAAGCCTACAATGATGGAGATCCCACAATCTTGTAAAGCAATTTAGTCAAGTGCTTAACCACCCTGACCATTAGGAAGTTTTTCATAAGGACCAACCTATAGCACCCTTGCTGCAATTTAAGACCATTGCTTCTTGTCCTATCCTAAGAGGTTAAAGAGAACAACTTTTCACCCTCCTTCTTTTAACAATCTTTTATGTACTTGAAAACTGTTATCATGTCCTCTCTCAGTCTTCTCTTCTCCAGACTAAACAAACCCCGTTTTTTCAATCTTCCCTTATAGGTCCTGTTTTCTAGAGCATTAATAATTTTTGTTGCTCTTCTCTGGATTTTTTCCAATTTGTCCCCATCTTTCCTGAACAGGACACAATATTCCAGTGGAGTCTTTATCAGCATGGTATCGTGTGAAAGAAGTGTGTCTCATATCTTGCAAACTACACTCCTGCTGATACATCACAGAATTCTCTTCAGGGTTTGTTTGTTTATTTCCAACAGTGTACTGTTATACATCCTGTTTTTGTACAATGCCAGCTGCACATGCAAGTATGTACCTGGGGCAAAGGGGCATTGGGGCAGCAAAGGATGAGGAATGTCAAAGGGGCAGCTCTTCTGTAGCATGGCGGCACTAGGGATAGAAGAGGTGGAAGGCTGGGAAAGGGGGGGACTATACTGTGTATTGGGCATTAAGGGAAGCAAAGGTTAATGTGGCCTATATTCTATGTAACCTTCCTAATAATATCTACACGGCAGCTGATCACAGGGAATGGCAAATAAAATAATAATTTTTATCTGAAACCACAGGTTTAATATTCCTTAAAGTGATGAAGAGTCAATCCACTTGAAATTAATAACTTAAGCCACAGTGTGAGAAGATTCAGCTTTCTCCTGGTATTCTAGCCAAGGTGCAGATTAGACATGTATCCCTCGAAGAGTTAAGCAATGGGATTTCATCCCTGTTGGCATGGGCAGTTTGTGAGCTGCTCCTTGGGGGACACTAGCCCCCAGCCCCGCACCTTCTACCTGAAGCCCTGCCCCCTTCCATTCCTTCCTTTTCCCCTTTTGCCCCCCCATACCCTATCAGAGCCCCAAACCCCTCTCTCCCCTCCACAATCACTGACCCTGACCCTGCAGCCTGGGCCACCCCACCCCAGCACCCCCCAGCATCGGGAGCTGTAGCCCCAGCACCTCCAGCCCTGGTGTTCTGGGTAGTATGGCCCCAGAACCCAGGGGACCCCAGTGCTGAGCGGCCCCAGGTGCCTCAAGTCCCGGCCACAGGTTCTAGCCCCAGCCCCAGCCCCAACCCCGGCACGATTCCCAGAAGAGGAGCACCCTGCCAGGGCTGGTGGGGCCAAGGGGGAAGCAGCAACCAGGAGGGAGACTCAGGGAGGAGCGTGGGCAGGGCCATGCTGGACTGTTTGGGGAGTCTTAGTATCCCTCAGCCTATGATACACACCATCCACATCTGTCAGCAATGTTTTTGCCAGAGATCAATTTAAAACAAATGAACAAACAAACAAATAAACCAACCCCTTTTACAAAAATACAATGATGCGAGCCACAAATATTCAACATTTGGACATTATGAACAACAAAGCTTTGGCACAAAATTATTCAGAATGGGGATAAATTGGATTGAGACCTTACTGCATGGTTAGGGGGCTAATTATGGTAGGAGAGGACTGGGAATTATAACAATCTCCTAGTTGGTTTTGCATTCAGAAATAAGTGGATATTTGTATCCTTCTGTAAATGCTGGAACAAACCTTCCCTTCAGGGCAAGAAGTGAAAGTAGGTCAAAAACTTCATGCTGAAAAAGGACAGTGTTGAAGTCAAGTTGTAGAATATATTGCAGTACACACACCTGAAATGATTATATTGACTGTACCCAAACTGGGCCATGATTTGGCTAGTGTGAATGTATAACTCTGTCCTTTACTGGATGGAATCAGTGCTAGTCATTTTTTCTCAAACTCTAACAGACCGACTACAGACCTACAGTTCTGGACAGGGCGGGATTAAAACAGGGGCTTTAGGAGCTGCAGCCCCGGGCCTCGGGCTAAGGGAGGCCCCACAAAAATAAATCCATAATTATATACAATTCAGTGGTCACCAACCCATCGATTGCAATCAACTGGTCAATCCTGGAGTCTATGCCAGTCAATTGCGATCTCCTGGCTGATGAAAGTCCAGCGGTGCAGCAGGGCTCAGGCAGCCTGCCTGCAAGACATGGCCCCACACCGCTCCTGGAAATGGCCGACTGCTGGCACGTCTCTGCAGCCCCTGGTGGGCAGGGGGAGGAGGCTCCGTATGCTGCCCCAGCCCCCGGCACCATCCCCACAGCTCCCATTGGCTGGGAACCACCCCAGGACAGAATCACCTCCTGCACCCAAACTCCCTCCCAGACCCCGCATGCCCTCCTTCACCCCAACCTCCTGCCCCAGGTCAGAATCTCCTCCTGCATCAAACTCCCTCCCAGAAGGAAACTAATATAACAGCTGTTCTAAGGCAAGAACTAGGCGACTTAGAATTAACGTAACTATATTCTACATATTTTCTGACTGAAATATAACCACAGAAAGACTTTATGTTAATTAAAACACAAGATTAATATAGCGTTAATACCCTCAATGCCATAATTGTGATAATTTTGTTTTAAATTAGGAAAAAGACTTGAATACAGAGGCCCCCGGTGGTATGGTGTGGTCTCATGGTGTCCCTTCTGGTATCCGCCCAAACTGCAACCAGGGTTATTCCTGTCTGCTACCTCCACCTGCTTTATTCTGATTTGCCCCACCTCTCTGATGATCTGGGACTGCTTGTATTGATCAGCATAAGAATCAATACTTTCTGCTGGGTCCATTTTCTTTTCCAATAAACACTGTTTTACATCATCATTGGTCATGATCAGGAACTGCTCCTTTACAACCAAATCACACATTCCTTCAAAGCTAGTTACAGCCCTTTCTTTGACCCATTTATCTAACAGATCCTTCATCTGGTTTACATAAGCCACATTACTTAGTCCAGCCCCTCTCTAAAGGGCTCTAAATTTTACTCTGTAAGTTTCAGGTGTAATTTGAAATTGTTTCAAAACCAAATCCTTTAATTTATCATAGTCAGAAGCATCCTCAATAGGCATCTTGTTGAATATGTCCAGAGCTCTTCCAGTCAATTTTGCTACCAATGTGTTCATCTTGTGGTCTTCAGGAACTGCATGGAGGGTGCACAGTCTCTCAAAGGTGTTGAAATATTCAGCAATATCACTGGATTCATCATACTGTGCACATAGTCACTCCCATTTGTGGATTTTTGGGGAAGTGGAGCCAGCTGCTGAAGGGTTCCGTATTTTCCACTCATAGACTCATAGACTTTAAGGTCAGAAGGGACCATTATGATCATCAGGTCTGACCCCCTGCATGCTGCAGGCCATAGAACCGTCCCTACCCCTTCTCTGGACTCTGCTGTTGAAGTCCCCAATCCTGTGATATGGTGACTTCAATCGGCAGAGACCCTCCTGCCCCATGCTGCGGAGGAAGGCGAAAAACCTCCAGAGGCTCAGCCAATCTATCCTGGAGGAAAATTCCTTCCCGACCCCAAATATGGCGATCAGTAAGACCCCGAGCATATAGGCAAGAGTCTCTAGCCTGACCCCTGTTAGCCATTATACTATTTACCTACCATTGCTTGGTTTTCCTTGACTACTATCTTTTACCATTAAACCATTCCCTCCATAAACTTATCTAACTTAATCTTAAAACCAGACATGTCCGTCGCCCCCACCGTTTCCCCTCGGAAGGCCGTTCCAATATTTCACCCCTCTGATGGTCAGAAACCTTCCTCTAATTTCAAGCCTGAACTTCCCCACGGCCAGTTTATGTCCATTCGTTCTTGTGTCCACATTAGTACTAAGCTGGAATAATTCCTCTCCCTCCCTTGTATTAATCCCTCTAATATATTTAAAGATAGCAATCATATCCCCCCTCAGCCTTCGCTTTGTCAGACTAAACAACCCAAGCTCCTCTAGTCTCCTTTCATACGACAGGTTTTCCATTCCTCTGATCATCCTAGTCGCGCTTCTCTGCACCCGTTCCAGTTTGAGTTCATCTTTTTTAAACATGGGAGACCAGAACTGCACACAGTACTCCAAATGAGGTCTCACCAGCGCCTTGTACACTCTATCACCTCCAGGTCATGCTTCCTTTCTCTTTCCCTCTCCTTCTGAGCATGCTGCCTCTCTCTTTCCTTCTCCTCCAGTTCATGCTGCCTCTCTCTTTCCCTCTCTTCCCTAGCAGCTTTTTCTCTGGCCACTTGTGCACCAATCTGAGCCTGTATTTCTCTGTCTTTTAATTCCAGGGCTCTTTTCTGGGCAGCCTCGTCCCTGGCTGTTTCTGCCTCCAACTCCAAGCACTTTAAGGCCATTTGTCTTTCATGTTCTTTTTGTCTCTCTTCATCTTCCAATCTGTCTAATTCTAGTTTCATTTGGACCTCACTTTCCATCATCCTAGCCACCCTGTGCTTAGCCTAGCATAACCCGAGAGCGAGAAAGAAAAAAAAACAGCTTGTGAATTCCCTTGCAAGAACTTAACTACTCTGCTTCCAGGCAAAGAAATAAAACCTCTAGCTGCTCTCAGCTTAAAAAAAGAGAAGTGTCCATTTAAAAAAAAAACCTCCCTGAATTTCAATCAGCCAAAAGAAAGAATGTTTTTAAAATCCTGAGGTCTGTGCTTCTGGTTCAAAATGATCCCACCGCACTGCCACCATTTCAGGGTTCCCTCCCCACTCTGAATTCTGGGGTACAGATGTAGGCACCCACATGAAAGACCCCCTAAGATTATATTCTATCAGCTTAGGTTAAAAACTTCCCCAAGGCACAAATTCTTTTCCTTGTCCTTGGACGGTATTGCTGTCACCACCAAGTGATTTAAACAAACTTTCAGGGAGGGCCCACTTGGATCCCTATCCCTCCAAAATATCCCCCAAGCCTCTTCACTCCCTTTCCTGGGGGGTGGGGGGGGTGGGGCTTGAGAATAATATACCAACCTATAGGTTAGAAAGTGAGCACAGACCAAATTCCTGGGTTTTGGGACACTGACAATCAGGTTCTTAAAAAAGAATTTTATTTAAAAGAAAAAAGTTAAAGAAGCACCTCTGTAAAATCAGAATGGAAGATAATTTTACAGGGTAGTAAAAAGATTTAAAACACAGAGGAGTCCCCTCTGATTCTGCTTCCCAATTACAAATCAGGAATAAAATTACCTCTTAGCATAGGGAAAATTCACAAGCTAAAACAAAGGACAATCTAACATGTTTCCTTGCTTACTAACAGTTTTTGTAATCTTAGATGCTAATTTCAGGTGTTTTTAGGAGATTTTTTTTCTGCCCCTATCCCTGTCTCTGTCCAAGAAGAAAACAAACAAAGAGAGTACCAACAAAACCTCCCCACCCCAGATTTGTAAGTATCGTTTTTCCTTATTGGTCCTTTTGGTCAGGTGCCAACCAGGTTATTTGAGCTTCTTAACGCCTTACAGGTAAAAGAGGGATTTTATGCTACCCTTAGCTGCATGTTTATGACAGGGCCGTACCTAACGCCCATCGATTTCCAATCCTACTTTGGGGTCTTGGTATTGAGGTGCCAAATAACCTCCATAAATATGCCCGTCTGTCTGTGTGCCAGGTCCCATCTGTAAAGCAGGGGTAACAGGGTCACATGGGGTGGTGGGAGGATAAATACATTGAAGGAAATGAGGTGCCCAGATACCAGGCTGATGGAGGCCAGCTAAGGAGCTAGGATAGACGTGACCTGACAGGTCTTTCCTATTCCATTTTGCTTTCAGTTCAGAGTTTGAGAGAGATCAGTGCCCAGTTCCCCTTGGAATCCCATGGGATTAGTTACCAACCTACACTGCTTCAAACTCCTCAAGATTCAAGAAGCAGGGAGGAAATGGTTGATTAACCTCTAAAGCGGGTCTGTCAGCAGCTGGAGTCTCTATTGTCACCTCCTCACGCAGCATTTCAAGGACCAGGATCCAGGTTATTCAGTCAATTTTCTCTCTGCACCGCATTCACCTACTTCCACATGCCCAGTAACTAGAACGACAACCTAAAAAAGCTACCGAGGCTGCGTTCCATGTCTGGTACTGTGAATGTGTGCCTCATACCCTCTGTCAAATGGGGAACGTCTTTTCTGATTCATTATATATCCTTCTGTGCGGAAAGGCAGTCTCCCGAGGTATTTCTGCTGTGGAGAACGCAACAGGCAAGGGGAAGTTGGTATTTACTGACATTTTCTAAAACTAAACCAGAGTCAAACTTCTAATCTCAGAGGGAAAGTCCTGGAGAGGGAAGAAACTTCTAATCTTGAAACAAATCTCTCTCTATTGCGTGAACGCTCTGCTGACCATCAAGAAATAACACACTAATTCTAGATTTTACATCTGCCTCAGTGATTTAGACACTGACTTCCCATCCAATTCCCCTAGAAAGATTTGAAAATGTTAGCAGAGTTAGCTGATCTTACATTTTCTCCAACCACCCCCTCGTTTCCCTCCATAGTAAGCGCATATGTACCCAGTCCCCATCCAATGAGCTCACTCAATTAGTTCAGGTAACATTTTTAAAAGAGTCATAGTAATTTAGAAGCCTAAGTCGCATTTTCAAAAGCTTCTCATTTGCTAAGGCTTAGCAGGAAAAGAGTTATAGAGCTTTATGAGATAAAATAATATTAACATTTATTTATATTTATTTTTATAACTAAAACACAATGTAATGTAAAATAAAAATATCCTAGAAATAAAATTAAAAATGGGTAAATAGATTTTAAAAAGTAAAATTGGAATGAAATCCAACATTTGAAATCATGGAATTGCCGATGAAATGGAAATTCGGGTTCTACACCACTCTTACAAATTTCAAATTTTATCCAGAATTTTTTCTTGCAACAGAGGATCAATTTCCAGCTAACGTGGTGGTTTTTTGGTTTTTGTTTTTAATGAAGATGGCATCTCTATATGCAGGGTGTCCGACTGCAAGACAATGAAATATTGTCCAGGGAAGGAGAGGCATTTGTCTGATGATAAAAACTTTCAAATGGCTCTAATACAGTTAGGTGGCTCATTTCCGCTGCAAATTACTTGGAGTTGGCTGCCCACACACTGCAAATCCAGACCTCAGTTGTTTGGTTTGTTTTTCTATTGCGGCTTCTTGCCTGTTTGGCCCATAGCTCTCCAATCTATAAAGGACATTGTTCTGCTTTGACACATCAGGTAGTGAAACATGTGACTATTTGAACCAACACTTTTTTGTACTGTTGTACCTAAGCCCCATCACCTTAATATTTGAGTGCTTGGTGCTACCTGTGAAGCTACCACATGAGTTTCCAAAGAGATTAATGTTTTGTTGAACCGGCAGCCTGCTCGGATGTAGAATATGCCCCAGGGATCACGAGATGGCATTTTCCCTCCCCTGGGTTCCATTCTCCACTCACCTATTGTTCCAGTAGCCAGCAGAGGGGGACAATGAAAATAGGGCTGACATTTTATTGAGTGAATGTTCTTCATTTATATGGCAGAGTTAATTTCTTTCCCATAGACAAACCCCATAGGAAACCCAGAGCAGGGAAACCAAACATCCATCACAGAATTCATCCTCCTGTGATTCGGGGATCTCCCAGAACTGCAGATCCTTCCCTTCCTGCTGTTTCTAGTGATCTACAGTGCGATCATGGCAGGGAACATCCTTATCGTTGTGCTAGTTGTGACTGATCAGCAACTTCACACCCCCATGTACTTCTTCCTTGGGAATTTGTTGTGCTTGGAGACCTGCTATACCTCCACCATCCTGCCCAAGGTACTGGTTGGTTTCCTGACTGGGGACAACACCATTTCAAACAATGGGTGTCTCACACAAGTTTATTTCTTTGGCTCTCTGCTTGCTACAGAATGCCTTCTCTTCTCGGTGATGTCTTATAATCGATATTTAGCCATATGCAATTCAATGCACTATGCAGCCCATATAAGTGACAGGTCTTACCTGCAGGTCGCAGGTGGCTATTGGATAGGTGGCTTCCTAGGTAGCATAACAACATTGTCACTATCACAGTTAACGTTGTGTGACCCCAATGCTATTGACCATTTTTTTTTTGTGATCTCATCCCCCTTGTAAAACTCTCCTACAATGATCCTCACCTGATGGAAATGCTGGCTTTCACACTCAGCTTGCTTTTCTCACTGGTGCCATTCCTGCTTACTTTGATGTCCTACATCTGCATCATTGCCACCATCCTGAGAATCCCGTTCACCACCGGGAGGGAAAAGGCCTTTTCCACCTGCTTCTCCCACCTCACTGTAGTGAGAATTTATTATGCAACTCTGCTGATTGTCTATATGTTCCCAATCACCAACATCCTGAGTGAACTGAAGAAAGTTCTGGCTGTCGCCTACATGGTCCTCATTCCCCCTCATCTACAGCCTGAGAAACAAAGAGGTCCAGGAGGCCCTGGGGAAAGCTTGCAGGAAACTCATGTTTGGACCATGCTAACTGGTCAGTTTACTTGGATTAAAATAGATGTAACATGGGCTGGGGTAGGTCCTAAACGAAAGCCTGCTGTAGTCCCAGGTTGAATTTCCTTCAGCTTCACTGGTCTTCAAGTCAGGCTCTTACACAGTCACAGCCCTGGGACAAAATGGAGATGGGGAGACCTCTTAAAACCTGTGACCCCATTGTTTTTAGGACCTATATAAGATGGCACAGGTGGGTATCACTGGACTGGTGGGAGACTTGAACTTCTGGCTGCTCAAAGTTCAAAGAATGAGGGGGAGATTGTGCTCAGTGAGAGGGTGCAGGTAAAATGGACTCATCTGGAACACTGGGCATCTATTCCATGTAGTTAGAGACTTTCTAGATATACACACAAACCCCTGGAAAATCAGATGCCTGCAATCAAAAAATACAGAGTTGCAATATCAGCATGGAACTCCAACATTAGAAAATTGAATAATTAACTTTCTTTTCATAGAGTGTATTTCATCCCCTAGCTTCATTCTAAGGAAGAAAAAAGCCAAAGGAAACCCTCTGATCTGTGCCCCAGAACACTGGACAGCAGCACAGGCCTCGTATTTGACCATTTTTCAGCAATAATTCAGGGCCAGTTGTTTCCAGATACTTAGGGCCCGATTGGGATTTTTCAAAGCCTCTGGGCACCTGGCCTGTGGGATGGGGCCTTGGAGGAGAGTCAGGCAGGGGAACGCCCACCTTCCCCAGGATTGTGCATCACTCTGGGGCCTCAGCATCCGGATGCCTGTTGTGGGGCTCCTACGGACCATTTACGGGAATCACTTGGGTGCCTGCAGGGTTTGCCAACAGCCAAGCTGGGTTTGTGAATTGCAGAGGGCCGTAATCACTCAGCAAGCTAATGACAGCAAACCAGCTATCCAGTGTCCCATTTCAGTGCCCTGTCTGCTCCACCATGTCCCATTGTATTTGACAATGGGACCGAAGAGTGTGAGGTGCCCAACTCCCATTCACTACCCATAGGATTTGGGTGCCCAACACTGGCTTTTTATCAGAAAACCCAGCTTGTACATTTACAGCCAAACATCTGTCCTGGGAATATCTTCACTCCCAGGGGCTGTTTTCCACCAGTTCCTTCTCATTTTTCTCCATTTTCTCATTGACCCTAATAACTGTGTTTCTGTCACAAAAAGCATTGTACAATTGTGCAATAGAATAATTAAACTGAATCTTCTCCTTCTGTCGACTCTCTTGTCAGACCTCCTGTTATCTGTCCCCTTAATGTCCAGTGTGAGGAATAAATGCATCAAGGCTTGTCTACACATAGAAATGGCACCACTTAAACTACATTGGCCTGTGACAGGGCCATGTGCCATGGGCTGGAGAGCCGGGGCCAGGCCAGCCCTGGTTAGAGAAGGGTCTCCACTGGAGGGGAATCAGGCCATTTCCGATAAAGGGCAGAAGGGGGATGGGGAAAGAGGCAAACTCAGGAGGCTGAAGTGAAAGTTCAGAGAGTGAATGAGGGAAAACCCTGTTACCAGGGGAATTGCTCCAGCTAGGAAGAGCTGGGAGTGGCCTGCTAAGGCGGGCAGGACTCAGACTGGATGGGGGGAGTGGAGTGTAAGCAACTGGAGGGAAGGTGTCATCTGCATTTTAGTTTTGAACATTAAATTAATAAATGAAACCTAAATTGGGGGCTGTTGTGATTTGGGGAATGAAGAAGGGAAACTGAGGTGAGGGCTGCTCTTAGGCCTCCAGTGAGCGCCGTGAGGGGGCCACTCATCTAATCTGACTGGATGCAACTACACTGATGTAAAGCTGCTTGTATCAGTATAGTTCATTCCAAAGGGGAAGAAGCTATACCAGTCCAAGGGACCTCGGTATTGGTTCACTGTCTCCACGCTAGAGGTGGTACTGGTAGAATGATTTCCAAAACAAAGTCACACCAATAACCCGAATAGTGATACTAGTGCAAAATCTGTGTGGAGACCTCATGTAAGTGAGTCCCTGTGAAACTACGTCAGTATGTTCGTGGCTTTGAAAAGAACTCCAGGAATCCAAGGAACCTGTCTATTCTGTATTAAAATGGCATGCTGAGAATTTACGCTGATTTGGCAAGTGAAAAACAGCTGACTGCCAGAAAGGGGCCTGACTGAATAATTCAGTTTACATACGTTGGGTGCGTCTACACTGAAGCTAGGGGTTTGAATGGAATCTCCTATAGCCGCTCTAGCTGTACTCTAGCTAATTTACAAAAATAGAAACCGCGGTACCAGCTTCAGCACCGGCTGCACAAGCAAGAATGTACCCAGGGCCAAGGAGCATTGGGGGCTGCAGATGGGAAAAGGACAGTCGCACTGTATCATGGAGACTAGAGAGAGCAGAGGGTGTAGTCTGGTAAAGGAATGGCCATGGTGTACAATGGGCATTAGGAACAAGGGTCATATGGACAATATTTTCTGTATCCTTCCTATTAATCTCTACACGGCAGCTAATCACAGTGAATGGTAAATAGCCAGTAATAATGATTAAGCACCTGATTTCAGTTAAAAATATTTCTTAAGTTATGGGGACAATCAACTTGGAATTTAAAATTTAAGCTATGGTATGACAAGATTCTTGTCTGTCTGTGTATTCTAGCCAGTTTCAGATTAGATGTGCATCCTTCGAAGAGTTAAGCAATGGGATTTCTTTCCTGTCTGCAATATTTTAGCCACTGATTAATTTTTTAAAATCCTCTTTTTCCAAAATACAGCTGTGAGAGTCACAAATATTTGGTGACAGAAAATTATTCACACTGGTGATAAATTGGATGAGACCTTACTGCATGATTTGGGAGCAAATTATGCAAGGAGACGACTGGGAATAACAATCATCTACTTTGTTTTGCATTAAGAAATAAGTGATTATTTGTGTTCTTCTGTAACTGCTGGAACACACGTTCTGATGATTATCATTCACTCCAATAGACCAACAAGTGACCTATAGTTCTGGTACAAGATCCTCTAATATCTGCTAATGAAGATCGATAATTTTCTGATGGAATATTTTTACCATCATAAATGCCAAATTCTCAAGATCCGAATGTTCCATGGGAAATTTCTACAAAATTTTGTGTAGGGGAAATGAACAATAATTTTATAAAATAACTCAAAATGAAATATATAATATAAAAAGAAAACAGTAGAATAGAATAGCAAATAAAATAAATGATATAAAATGTAATAAAAAATAAATAAAATCTCAAAATAAAATTTAAAATAAAAAGTCAGAATTGAAATGAAAACAAAAGTTTGAACTCATGGAATTTGCCATGAAATGAAAATTCTTGTCCTGAATAGCACTAATAATGAGAAAAATCACCTCCACATTTCTTACAAATTTGGTACAGAATTTATTCTTCCCTGGTAAATTTCCAGCTAAAATAATATTTGCAGCTTTTTTTGGTTTGTGTTTTTAATGAAGATGGGATAGCTGTGTGACCAGTAATACTGTTTCTACCCCTGGGAGCTAACCACAGGGATTTTCAAACTTTGTTACTTTTAGAGTAAGGTGCTCCCCTGGCTGGGTCTCTGTATGTAGTGAGCCCTACTGTGGAATAAGGCAACTCGGTTAAAGAGAAGGACAGAAGTGTGTATGTAGTGCCGTACCCCGTTCCCTGTGGATATGCCTTGAGCGTCCGGAGGAAACTGGACAACAATGATTTTAGGCATCAATTCTGGCTATACACAGCATATTCAAAGCATCTATGGGTTTATCCACAAGGCTGGATTCCTGGCTATACACAGCAAAGCAGCCTTGTGGATAAACCCATAGATGCTTTGAATATGATTTCTTAGTAAGCTCTAATGCTTTGTGGATGCCAAAATTGATAGTTGAAAAGCAGAACTGTAGTTCAGCGATGATGACAGAAAATGCTTGTTTCTCTTTACGGCATGTTGTCCATGCAAACTACCTAGCTGACAAGGGAGGAACAAAATTGCCCATAGCTGCTAGCAATAAGAACATAGCCAGACAGACCATAGATTATGGCATACTAGAAATTTCAAATTTAAACCCTCTAAAAAGGGAAAAGAAGGAAGGTAAGTTAACCCACGAAAGGCCAAATGCCCTTTTAGACTTTCCTCACTCATCTCTAAAATACCAAAGCCTCAAGGATGGGTTTAAACCAAAAGCCTATGTTAAGGAAAACCCCGAGATAAACAAAAAGCTACAAAGGGTCGAAAGGGATATTGAAGTAGCTGACTAAAAATGGGCTATCAAAACAAAAGGCTTGGCATGACAAAATGCTTGTAAATGTACAATTGTGATCGATTTGATGTGAATATTAATGCTAATGTTAACTCTTGTGACTAGTTTGTTGCTGATACCAAAATCTGTAAAAATGTACAATATGCATGAGCTTTTGGAAAAACCCTTGAACATGTTGGGAGTGAGACATAAGAACTCAGTGTGTGCTAGAAGCCTTTAGGATTATACTGTTTCATTTCATGACAACACACTTCAAGTTAAAAGTGGCTCTTGGATACATGGATTCTAGGTGATAGCAGAACAACATTGTCCATATCTTAGTTAATGTTCTGTGGCCCAAATAGTATTGACTATTTTTTTGTGATTTTATCACCCTGTAAAACTCTCCTGCAAAGATCTGCAGCAGATGGAAATGGTCCTTTGCACTCAGCTTGATTTTCTCACTGGTCCCGTTTCTTCTTACCTTGATATCCACGTCTGCATCATCACCACAATCCTGAGAATCCCGTCCACCACCTGGAGGGAAAAGGCCTTTTCCACCTGCTCCTCCTTCTACTGCAGGGTTTCTGGCAGCCAAGCTGGGTTTGTGGATCCCAGAGGGCCAGAATCACTCAGTCTGTTCATTGCAGGAAACCAACTATCCAGAGTCCCAGTCCAGTGCCCTGTCTGCTCCACCATGTCCAATTGTATTTGACAATGAGACTGAAGGTGTGAGTTGCCCAACTCCCATTTACTGCCCATAGGATTTGGGTGCCTAACATTGGCCTTTTATGGGAAAACTCAGCCTTTACATTCATAGCCAAACCACTATCCTGAGAACTTTCCCAGGGGATGTTTTCCACCAGTTTCTTCTAGGGTTTCTCCATTTTCTCAGTGACCCTAATAACTGTGTGTCTGTCACCAAGAGCATCATGCAATAAAGAAATTAAACTGAGTCTTCTCTTTCTGTCACCAGTGTTCTCAGACCTCCCGTTATCTGTCCCCTTCATGTCTGGTGTGAGGAATAAATGTGTCAAGGCTTGTCTATTCATAGAAATTGCACCACTTAAATTATATTGCCCTATCTCTACCTGTCTTCTGGTGTCTGTGCCTTGTGGTGGTGGGACAGCTTGTGTGCTCTAACGATCCCCAGAGTCTGTGTTGATGGGGGCTTTTTGCTCCTGGTAGGTTCAACCATTGCTCTGTGTGGGAGGGGCCAGACAAAATAGAAACCCTGGTCCTCCAGGTTGAGGGTTAGGCACAGGGCTAACAACCCTGTCCCGTAATAAACAAAATATGTTACGGAAACAGCGCAGGTGAAATCAACCATTAATGTGTGTGATGGCCTTCAGGAGTAAATGACCCCTATGACTGCCAGTGGTGAAAGCCAAAAGGAAGCCACTGGCATGAAGACTGAAGTGCTCAACACCAAGACAAAAACCAAACGTGTACAATGTACAAAACAGCTCAGGTCACAGCAGAGATGAGACGCTACAGCTTACACATCCTGAGTGTCAGCGAGAGCAGATAGATGGGATCAGGAAGTTTAACTACAGCCTTGGGAGAAACTTTGCTGTTTTCTGGTTGGGATGATGGACAACACCATGAGGGTGTTGCCATGCTTTTGAAGAAGATAGTGGAGAATTCCCTGCTTGAATGGAAATCCATCAGCAGCAGACTTATGAGAGCCAGACTGAAAGAGAAACATAATAATATCACCCTGATTCAGTGCTATGCTCTGACAAATGACAGTGATGAAGAAGAAAGGACAAATTCTACCTTACACTACAGGCGGAGTTAGAGAGAATACTACGCCATGACCTAACTATCGTCATGGGAGATCTGAATGCCAAAGTCAGTAAGGACAACACAGAAAAAGACAGAGCAATGGGAAGACATGGGTGTGGCACCATGAATGAAAACGGACAAAAGCTTGTTGATTTCTGTAATATAAATTACCTAGTCATCAGCGGTACCCTATTTGAACATTGTGAAATTCACAAGCTAACATGATTTTCTCCAAATGGCAGAGATAAAAAACAGATTGACCATATCATGATCAATGGCAAATGGTGATGCTCACTGACAGATGTGAAAGTGAGAAGGGGCGCAGATGTTGGCAATGACCACCACCTTGTGACAGGTTCCATCCAGCTAAAACTGAGAAGTGTAGGTCCACCAAACAAGGGACATGGATGTTATGATATTGACAAGCTAAAGTCCCTTGAAATACAGAAAGCCTTCGTTCTGCAGTTAAAAAACTAGTTTCAAGCACTTGCAGACCTTGATGAAGAGTAGGGGAATGCAGAGGAGGAGATCAACAACAAGTGGGGCAAAGTAACAGCAATTTATAAACAGAGCAGTGAAGCTTGTCTAGGCTACAGGCAGAAGAGAAGGAAGGAGTGGATTACACCCAGGACGCGGAATGCCAGAGAAACCAGACAAGCCCTGAAGAAAAAAGTTTTAGACACAAAATCCCAGAAGCTAAAGGACATATGCCACGAGCAAGGCAAACCAGGAGGTCAAACTCATTGTGAGAGTGAACAAACGGCATTATACTGATAATCTGGCAGCACAAGCAGAGGATGCAGCTGCTCGTGGTGAACAAGGAACCGTCTACAAAATAACGTAGCTTATCAGTGGTAAACGGCAAACACGAACAAACACTCTCAGGGGAACAAACAAGGACACCTACTAACAACCAAAAAGAACAAGAAATGTGCTAGAGAAAACCAACTCTCCAGAGTCCCAGTCCAGTACCCTGTCTGCTCCACCACGTCCCGTTGTAAGTGACAATGGGACACAAGGCTGTTAGGTGCTCAACTCCCATTCACTGCCTATAGGATTTGGGTGCCTAACATCTGCCTCTTATGGGAAAACCCAGCCTGTACATTTACAGCCAAACCATTAGCGTGAGAATTCCTTCCACTCCCAGGGGATGTTTTCCACCAGTTCCTTCTTAGGTTTTACCTTGTTCCATGAGATCCTAATAACTGTGTGTCTGTCACCAAAAGGT
The DNA here is from genome assembly GCF_027887155.1 of Malaclemys terrapin pileata. Lineage (NCBI taxonomy): Eukaryota > Metazoa > Chordata > Testudines > Emydidae > Malaclemys > Malaclemys terrapin. The sequence continues at coordinate 35,553,648 of NC_071516.1, read as the reverse complement.
CCGTGCAATAAAAGAACTAAACTGAGTCTTCTCTTTCTGTCATCTCTGTTGTCAGACCTCCCGTTATCTGTCCCCTTCGTGTCCAGAGTGAGGAATAAATGTGCACAGATTGTCTACACATACAAGTTGCAGCACTTTAACTATATCTGCCTATACCTGCCTGTGACAGGCTGGAGAGCCGGGGCCAAGCCAGCCCCGGTTAGAGAAGGGTCATTAGGCCCACCTGAGGGGAATCAGGCCATTTCCAATGAAGGGCTGAAAAGGGCCAGACTAAGGGTATGTCTACACTACGAGAGTAGTTCGATTTTACTTAAATCGAATATGTGGAATCGATATTACAAAATCGAATGTGTGTGTCCACACTACGGACAGTAATTCGACTGTGTGAGTCCACACTAAAGGGGCAAGCGTCGACATTGGAAGCGGTGGACTGTGGGCACCTATCCCACAGTTCCCGCAGTCCCCGCTGCCCATTGGAATTCTGGGTCGAGCCCCCAATGCCTTCTGGGGCAAAAAATGTGTCGAGGATGGTTTTGGGTAACTGTCGTCATCCAACCGTCACCACGGCCCTCCCTCCCTGAAAGCGCCGGCGGGAAATCAGTTCGTGCACTTCTCTGGTCAGTGACAGCCCGAACGCCACAGCACTGCGAGCATGGAGCCCACTGCAACCATCGCTGCAGTTATGGCCGTTGTCAACACCTCGCAGCTTATCATCCACCTTTCCCAGAGGCAGATGCTGAGAAATCGGGCGAGGAGGCTACACCAGCGTGGTGAGGACCTGAAGTCTGAGAGTGGAACAGACCTGTCACAAAGCACGGGACTCCGCGCCGAGGACATCATGGTGGCAATGGGTCATGTTGATGTTGTGGAACGGCGATTCTGGGCCCAGGAAACAAGCACGGACTGGTGGGACCGCATAGTGCTGCAGGTCTGGGATGAATCACAGTGGCTGCGAAACTTTCGCATGCATAAGGGAACTTTCCTTGAACTTTGTGAGTTGCTGTCCCCTGCCCTGAAGGGCAAGGACACACGGATGCGAGCAGCCCTGACTATCCAGAAGCAAGTGGCCATAGCCCTCTGGAAGCTTGCAACGCCGGACAGTTACCGGTCAGTCGCGAACCACTTTGGGGTGGGCAAATCTACCGTGGGGGTTGTTGTGATGCAAGTAGCCAATGCAATCGTTGAGCTACTGCTCTCAAAGGTAGTGACCCTGGGAAATGTGGAGGTCATCATAGATGGCTTCGCCGCGATGGGATTCCCAAACTGCAGTGGGGCTATAGATGGAACTCACATCCCTATCCTGGGACCGGACCACCAGGCCAGCCAGTACATTAACAGAAAGGGCTACTTTTCAATGGTGCTGCAAGCACTGGTGGACCATAGGGGACGTTTTACAAACATCAACGTCGGATGGCCGGGCAAGGTTCATGACGCTCATGTTTTCAGGAACTCAGGTCTGTTTAGACGGCTGCAGGAAGGTATTTACTTCCCGGACCACAAAATAACTCTTGGGGATGTGGAAATGCCTATAGTCATCCTCGGGGACCCAGCCTACCCACTACTGCCCTGGCTCATGAAGCCCTATACAGGCGCCCTGGACAGTGAAAAAGAACTCTTCAACTACCGGCTGAGCAAGTGCAGAATGGTGGTGGAGTGTGCTTTTGGATGTCTCAAGGGGAGATGGAGAAGTTTACTGACTCGCTCTGATCTCAGTGAAACCAATATCCCCATTGTTATTGCAGTTTGCTGTGTGCTCCACAATCTCTGTGAGAGCAAGTGGGAGACCTTTATGGTGGGGTGGGAGGTTGAGGCAAATAGCCTGGCTGCTGATTATGCCCAGCCAGACAGGCAGGCGATTAGAAGAGCCCAGCGGGACGCGCTGTGCATCCGGGAGGCTTTGAAAGCTAGGTTCCTGAGTGAGCAGGGTAACCTGTGACTATTAAGTTTGTTTACAGAGAAGCTGAACCTGCCCCCGTTTCTTTACCCAGTAAATGTTCACTATCCTCTCCAGTTACATACCCCGTTCCCCCCGTTCCCCCCCTTCCAACACACTTTTAAAAATAAAATCACTTTAAATTTGTTAATGAACACAGTTTTCTTTATTACTGTTTTCGCGGGAAAGTGTTGAACCTGGGACGCAGACTGTGGTGGGGAGCGGGTGTAGTGTAGTGATGCAAAGGACGCTTCTAAACTCCAGGAATGACAGGCTCCGCACTGGTGGACTGGTTGTTTCAACGGAGCCTGCCACCCCTCCTGTTCGGGACTCTGTGTGTGGGGGCTATGTGACTTTGTGGCAGGGGGAGGACGGTTACAGATCCCCTGCTGTGTGGCTCTGTGATCCAGGATAAGGACCGCTGCATAAGATCTCTAACCGCCCTCCCCCGCCACAAAGTCACATAGCCAACCCCCTCCCCCCCCGACAGAACATGAAAACCACCTCCCAGACTGACCAGGGTAACTAGTGAATGCAATGTGTGTGTGCCCTGCTGCTGAACCTGCCCCCGCGTCTGTACCCTGGTAAAGGTGACTGTCCTGTCCAATTACCAACCCCCTTCCCCCCCTTCAAACAGACTTTCCTGTAAAAGAACACGATGGAAACAGTAATTAACAGAAACATATTTTTTATTAGCAACTACACATGAAACTGGGGGATGAAACTGGGACAGGGGCTTGGGTGAGGCGGGAAGGAAAGGAATTATCAAATTTTGGGGAATGAGAGCCTTCTGGTACTTGAGCAGTCTGCAGGGGTGGAGTGAGAGTTTTCACGGACTCTGCCGCCCCTCCTTCTTGGGACTTTGGGTGAGGGGGGTATGGGACTTTGTGGTGGGGGAGGGCGGTTAGAGATAGACTGCAGGGGGCTCTGTCCTCCTGCCTCCGGTCCTGCAGAACATCCACAAGGCGCCAGAGCGTGTCTGTTTGCTCCCTCATTAGTCCAAGCAGTGTTTGAGTCGCCTGCTGGTCTTCCTGCCGCCACCTGTCCTCCCATTCCATGTGTGATCGGTGCATTTGGGACAAGTTCTCCCTCCACTGGGTCTGCTGGGCTGCCTGGGCTCAGGAGCAGCCCATAAGTTCCGAGAACATGTCCTCCCGTGTCCTCTTCTTCCTACGCCTAATCTGCGCTAGCCTCTGGGAGTGTGATGCCAGGGTATTTCGGGAGACAGTCGCAGCTATGGGATGGGAAAAAGGCAGTGAATTCCTCAGAAAGATAAATTTTTGGTTGAACAAGGAACATAGTCTTTCTCTGTGAACAAGACCATGCACAGCACCTATCACATGCTTACTCAGGACAAGGTTGAATTTTCGGCCTTCGCATTCAGTGCCTGGGGTCTTGCAGTGCAGATCAGACAAGCGGGACAGGACAGCGGAATTTGGGTAACAGGCTGACATGGTAAGCCGTAGACTTGTGGCTGCTTAAAACTTTAATAATAGCACTGGCCTCCTTTCACATTCAAAGCAATGCCAGTCCCTGCTGCCAGCAATCCGGCAAGCATGAACTCTGCCCCTGTCCCACCCCCTCGAGGCTGTCCCAGGGAAAGATCCCTGTATGCTGCTCCTCTCCCGCCTCCACCGCGTGGCTCTAAACTGCCGGTTACAGTTCTGTAAAGGAACAGGCAAGCAGTCCCAATACTAACATTCCCCTACCTAATTCAAAGCAGGTCACCATGAGCGACATCACCCTGATGAGGATTTCAGAGACGGAGAAAGAATGGATGCTTCGGGAAAGCCTGCAAAGACCAGGGCCGTATGCCGCCATGCTCTGCAAGGCAATGATACCCGAGTACTTGATTGTCTCCTGGTGCGGAAACGTTTCCTACCACGGAGGACCCAATAAGGCCGCTCTCCCCAGGAACCTGATGCAAAGGCTTTCCAATTACCTCCTGGAGAGCTTCCTGGAGATGTCCCAGGAGGATTTCTGCTCTATCCCCGGACATATAGACCGCATTTTACTGTAGCTGCACTGGCACGGACTAAACAGTAGAGCGCCTAGGGCAAAACAATCATGCTAAACCGGACATTGTTAGATTTTTTTTCAGTAGTTGCACTACCAAGGACTGAAACGTTAAGTGCCTAGGGCAAACTAATCATGAAAAACCCATTGTTAATATTGTTAATATTCCTGTTCTGTTAAAAATAAATGTGTACATGTTTAAAACACTTACTGACTGATCCTTCCCCTGATTCTGTGTCCGGGTTAACGCCTGGGGAGGGTTGGTAGGGGATCTCTGTAAGGGTGATGAAGAGATCCTGGCTGTCGGGGAAATCAGCGTTGTAAGCGCTGTCGACTGCCTCGTCCTCCTGATCTCCTTCCTCATCTTCCCCGTCCGCTAACATCTCCGAGGAACCGGCCGTCGACAATATCCCATCCTCAGAGTCCACGGTCAGTGGTGGGGCCGCACCTAGGATGGAATGCAGAGCCTCGTAGAAACGGGATGTCTGGGGCTGGGATCTGGAGCGTCCGTTTGCCTCTTTGGTCTTCTGGTAGCCTTGTCTCAGCTCCTTGATTTTCACGCGGCACTGCATTGCATCCCTCTCTCTGCCATGGCTTTAGAGATCTTCTCGTACATCTTTGCATCCCGTCTTTTCGATCGCAGCTCGGAAAGCACGGACTCATCGCCCCACACAGCGATCAGATCCAAGACTTCCCGATCAGTCCATGCTGGGGCCCTCTTTCTATTCTGAGATTGCATGGCCATCTCTGCTGGAGAGCTCTGCATCGTTGCCAGTGCTGCTGAGCTCGCCACGATGTCCAAACAGGAAATGAGATTCAAACTGCCCAGACAGGAAAAGGAATTCAAATTTTCCCGGGGCTTTTCCTGTGTGGCTGGTCAGAGCATCCGAGCTCGGACTGCTGTCCAAAGCGTCAACAGAGTGGTGCACTGTGGGATAGCTCCTGGAGCAATTACCGTCGATTTCCATCCACACTTAGCCTAATTCGACATGGCCATGTCAAATTTAGCACTACTCCCCTCGTTGGGAGGAGTACAGAAGTCGAATTTAAGAGACCTCTATGTCGAACTAAATAGCTTTGTGGTGTGGACGGGTGCAGAGTTAATTCGATGTAACGGTGCTAAATTCGACATAAACTCCTAGTGTAGACCAGGCCTAAGAGGCAAGCTTGGGAGGCTGTGTGTTTGGGGTAGGACAGCAATAATAGGGGTGGGGGTGTAGTTCATTGGCCGACCTGGGGCCACAGTTTGTGGACAGGAATAGTAGAAGTGATGTAAGTCAGGACTGAGGCATGTCACCAAAGCAGTGAAGGAAGCTAACACTGGGATACCAGAGGGATTGTGTGTTAGGAATAATGGACTTCAGCTGAGATGTGTGTGGGGTAGCCCAGGGCTGGGATACCAGGGAGCTACAGACTGGGACTCGGTCAATGACAGAACTGTGCGTGTGTGAACCCAAAGATGGAACAGTGGAAGGGGCTGTGGGTTCGGAATGAGGGACACTGGCAGAGCTGAGGTGCATGGGTAGCACAGCAAGGCCTGTCACAACCCAGATATGTTGGCTGAGCTCCATCCCTGAGACCTAGAAATCTGAAATTGCCTCTTTCTCCCCACACCTGGGCTGTGCTGCCTTGGCTAACCAAGTGGGAATCAGATTTGTTTACATGCCAGTTTCATTGCAGCCATCCCTCCTCCCCTTGCATTCCCTCACTCTGTGGGGGTCTGATGGAATTTATGAAGGAAGGGATTGCTGTTCACAGGGGCTGGGAGTGAAGGGCTTGACCATTTCGCTTTAACCACTGGGGGCTACTTGCCATAGGAACAGACTCATCCCTTCTTTTGTCTAACTTCAATCAGTGCCTTTGACTTTCTCTTCTAATCAGCCCCAATGGGACTGTTGCTGCAACCTGCATTTACCAACAGTGTTTCCAGTCTAATGGCCCTCGACGGACCCATTAAAATAACAAGTAACTTTTTCTACCACTGGCAGAACCTTCAGAGGTTTGTTAAATCTCCAGGCAGTGCCCAGGTCTCAGCTGGGTTTAACATTCCTGAGTGCTGATTAAGGCACGTGAACTTTTAATGACCATTGTGTCCTCTTTTAAATCTCTCTAGAGTCACAGGTGCTGCATGGCTAACTGGAGGGATTTCTTTTTAATAGGAGTGTTGCTAACTGGGGTGGTTTTAACAAGCACATAATGAAGCAGGATTTTTTAAATTATTTTTTGAATTATTTTTATCTAAGCAAAGCATCAGTGAAATTAACATGTTCCAAAGGAAACTGATCTGTGTTCCTTCAAACTGGGGATCTGTCACAGCAAATCTGTGATTAGACCTATAGAATCAGCTGCATCCCTAAGGTCAAGCACCTTTTGCACCATGGACAGACCATTCATTGCCACTTCTCTCATCAGCCATCAGGGACCAAGATAGCACTTATTACAGTCTATCCCCTTGCCACTGCTGTCCTTAGCAGTGTTACAGTCACACTGCCAGCCTCTTGTCAGCTCCAATTCCCACTTGCTTTGCCTGTGAAATTAGCAGCACACAGCATGAGAAGGAATATTCCTTAGTTACCAAATACCAGGTTATATCTGTAAATTGAATTTAGTGCCTGTGACTGTGACATGTCCCCACTCAGCAGCCCCTGCCCACTGAAGTCCACTTCCACAGGGAAGGATCCTTCAGCGATAGATAGATAGATAGATAGATAGATAGATAGATAGATAGATAGATAGATAGATAGATAGATAGATAGAGTGTAAACACATTTAGTCAGGTGCAGCGAGAGATGATTAGACAGATGAACAGCTTGGAAGGCAGATTCACAGAAGTGTAGACAGACAATGAACCTGACCAAGGGGTAGATACTTGGATGAACAAATAGCAGGAGGAGGAAAAAATGGACAGACATCTTGAAGGACAGACAGCAAGACAATTAGATGGATGGACAGATGATTATACAGATGGACAGTTGAATGGATGGATAGTTGGATAAAGAGATGATTAGGTAGATCAGTGGGGATACATATGCATGCTCTCTGTCTTGTCCCCCACCCCACATAAGGCAGTGTGCTCCATAAGTGCCCCAAGGCACTCATTTCTATGGGTCAGAACCCAGAAGCTTGTTCACACTCCATGTCTATTGTCCCTTCATGTGGCTTCTGAACTTGCCAGGATGGAGGCCAATTGGTGTGGTCCACATGTGGCTGATTGGCCAACTAAGGGCAGGGCTGAATGGGCAGGGCTGTGAAATTCAATTCTGGATTCTGAGACTCATCACTGAGTATTTTGTCTCAGATCCTGAAGTCCAGGAAGCATCATTCAGGCCCGTTGCTGCTGTGGATTAGGCTGAGACCACCAAGTGATTCACAGAGCGGCCTGGACAGAGCTGCAAGAACGTGGCAATAAACAATTGCTGCCAGTGATGCAGATTCATAGATTCATAGATTCTAGGACTGGAAGGGACCTCGAGAGGTCATCAAGGGCAGTCCCCTGCCCTCATGGCAGGACCAAATACTGTCCAGACTATCCCTGATAGACATTTATCTAACCTACTCTTAAATATCTCCAGAGATGGAGCTCCACAACCTCCGTATGCAATTTATTCCAGTGTTTAACCACCCTGACAGTTAGGAACTTTTTCCTAATGTCCAACCTAGACCTCCCTTGCTGCAGTTTAAGCCCATTGCTTCTTGTTCTATCCTTAGAGGCTAAGGTGAACAAGTTTTCTCCCTCCTCCTTATGACACCCTTTTAGATACCTGAAAACTGCTATCATGTCCCCTCTCAGTCTTCTCTTTCCAAACTAAACAAACCCAATTCTTTCAGCCTTCCTTCATAGGTCATGTTCTCTAGACCTTTAATCATTCTTGTTGCTCTACTCTAGACCCTCTCCAATTTCTTCACATCTTTCTTGAAATGCGGTGCCCAGAACTGGACACAATACTCCAGTTGAGGCATAACCAGCGCAGAGTAGAGCTGAAGAATGACTTCTCGTGACTTGTTCACAACAAACCTATTAATACATCCCAGAATCATGTTTGATTTTTTTGCAACAGCATCACACTGTTGACTCATATTTAGCTTGTGGTCCACTATAACCCCTAGATCCCTTTCTGCCATACTCCTTCCTAGCCAGTCTCTTCCCATTCTGTATGTGTGAAACTGGTTGTTCCTTCCAAATTGGAGAACTTTGCATTTGTCTTTATTAAACTTCATCCTGTTTACCTCAGACCATTTCTCCAATTTGTCCAGATCATTTTGAATTATGACCCTATCTTCCAAAGCAGTTGCAATCCCTCCCAGTTTGATATCATCTGCAAACTTAATAAGCATACTTTCTATGCCAATATCTAAGTTGTTGATGAAGATATTGAATGAAGCCGGTCCCAAAACGGACCCCTGCGGAACTCCACTTGTTATACCTTTCCAGCAGGATTGGGAGCCATTAATAACTACTCTCTGAGTATGGTTATCCAGCCAGTTATGCACCCACCTTATAGTAGCCCCATCTAAGTTGTATTTGCCTAGTTTATTGATAAGAATATCATGCGAGACCATATCAAATGCCTTACTAAAGTCTAGGTATACCACATCCACCGCTTCTCCCTTATCCACAAGACTCGTTATCCTATCAAAGAAAGCTATCAGATTGGTTTGACATGATTTGTCTTTACAAATCCATTCTGGCTATTCCCTATCACCTTACCACCTTTCAAGTGTTTGCAGATGATTTCCTTAATTACTTGCTCCATTACCTTCCCTGGCACAGAAGTTAAACTAACTCGTCTGTGGTTTCCTGGGTTGTTTTTATTTCCCTTTTTATAGATGGGCACTATATTTGTCCTTTTCCAGTCTTCTGGAATCTCTCCTGTCTCCCATGATTTTCCCCATGGATGTCTCAGTCAGGGGTGCATTTAGCATCAGTCAGTTGAAGGGGCTGCTCTGTGGAGAACCATTGTGCCTGGACATCAGTGGTACAGAGGAGCAATCGGGGAGACATTTGGAACATCAGGCTAGATCCTCACACTCGTTTTCACCACCTAACTCAGTTGTCCACAGTGGAGCTACTTTCACTTACACCAGCTGAGGGTCTGCCTTCAGCCATCTGTTACACAGAAAATTACAACTCACACAAATACTAACCAAGAATTCATTTCCCAACACACACACAGTATTACACAAGCAGGCAGAAGGACACACACAGAGATACACACACAATGCAGAAATACACAAAGCATGCACACACAAGCATATTCCACATAAGGCGGTTCACACAAAGGCCCCCCCACAAAATATGCATACACACACACAGTAACACTATCAAATACAAAGGCCCTGCTATTTTTTTTTTACCAATTTTCACCCTAATTTTGGACCACTCAAGTATATGAAAAATACTGATTATGTTAAACCAGGGGTTCTCAAACCAGCTCCCGGCAGCAGCAGTTCTCAGGCTCTCAATCCCTACAGCCCTAGAGCCCCCAACTCTAAGGGTTCTGCTATCCGGCCTTTCCTCAGCAGCCAGTTCTCAGGCTGCTGAAGCTGCTCTCATGCAACTTGCAGATCCCCTCCTAACTCAGGATATTACCCCTCCTGTCCTGTGCTGGAGGGAGTATGGCTGTTGCACTGGGGGTTAACACAGTGCCTGGAACTGAGCCAGCAGGTTTGCTCCTGGTGGGATTTTCAAAGAAGTCTAATGGAGTTTGGCACTCAAATGCCATTGTACTTCAGTGGGAGTTGTACACCTAACTCCCTTTGGCCTCCTTTTAAAATACCAGCCCGCATCTCTGTTTACTCCAGTACAGTCCCTGGGTGGTGTCATTTGACAATGCAGGCTGGGATCTACAGAACCAGTACACAGGACCAGCTCTTGGCACCAGCAAAGCAAGCACGTGCTTGGGGCGGCACATTTTCAGGGGCGACATTCCGGTTGTCGGCCGGGCTGGGCTGTGTGTTGCGCAGCAGCAGGGCGGGCAGGGCCAGCAGGCCAGCCAGCAGCCAGAGCGCAGCCAGTGAGAGCAGCGTGGAGGCATATGGGCCAGGAGTGCAGGAGCGAGCACATGATGGCCTAGTAGCTCTCGAAGCTGAGGCAGCCCAGGCAGAAGGTGGAGGCGAACATGTTGAGGAGCACCAGGTAGCTGCTGAGCTTGCACAGTGCCGAGCCAAAGGGCCAGTGGAAGCACAGCACCGTGTAGGCGGCCCACAGTGGCAGGGTCACTATGAAGGCCAGGTCGGCCAGCGCGAGGTTGCCAATGTAGATGTCGGCGGAGCGGCACTTGGCCCACAGACCCCGCCACACGGTGAAGATCACCAGCCCATTGCCCGACAGCCCCAGCATGAAGACAAGCATGTAGAGCATGGGCAGCAGCGAGAAGGACATCTCCCAGTCCGCCGGCCACTCGCACTGCGCAACCGGCCTGCTCTCATTTACCTCCCCATAGTAATAGTAGGGCTCACCCCACAGCGGGTCCACAGCCACATCCTTCATGGCCCCGCACTGCACCCCGCCGCCCGCCACCTATAAAGGGGGCTCCCGCCACTGCCCCCCACCCCCTGCAGCACACCCAGAGACCCATCCCCGGCTGTCGCTCTGCCAGCCCAGCCCGCTGGGGGCCGGACTGTCCTGGGCCAGGGTCCTGCCCTCTGCCCCAGGCACACCCCGGTCCAGAATCCCAGCCCCTGACCAAGGCATATCACTTCTCCAACCCCTTCCAGAGTACCCCCACCCCCTGCCTCCCAGCACAGAGCGAAGCTTGAAGAGAGACAGAAAGGGAACAAGGGGGGACTCCTATTTGCTTGGGTTGGGGGGCGAGTGGAATCGCTCCAGACCCCACACCAAGGGAGCCATGGGCCAGTGGCAGAGGAAGAGAGAGAGAGAGCCCCATTCAGTGCCGATGGAACTGCACACCCCAGCAATAACAGCGCACATCCACAGACACACACAGCAGCAACAGCAGGCACATACAAACTGCAGCAAGAACAGTACAAACACACACACACGCACACACACAAACACACACACAGAATGTGCACACACACTAAAACCAGTGCACATACCCACACCAACAATAATAGCATGCTGTGCTCATACACACACACACACAGCCACAGGAGTCACACACACACACTGTCCTTTAGACTGACTCTCTCTCTCTCTCTCACACACACACACACACACATTCTGCCATGGGGAGGTCTTACATACACAACCTTGGGAAATCGCACACATACACACAACACAAATGCTCATAACACACCCACACACACCACATACCCTCATATTCCCCCCCTACGTACCCATACACAGCACATACCCTGATATCCCTGCGGAACTGTTAACTAAGGTTTGTAACCTGTCCTTTAAATCAGCTTCTGTACCCAATGACTGGAAGTTAGCTAATGTAATGCCAATATTTAAAAAGGGCTCTAGAGGTGATCCCGGCAATTACAGACCGGTAACCCTAACATCTGTACCGGGCAAATTAGTCGAAACAATAGTTAAGAATAAAATTGTCCGACACATAGAAAAACATAAACTGTTGAGCAATAGTCAACATGCTTTCTGTAAAGGGAAATCATGTCTTACTAATCTATTAGAATTCTTTGAAGGGGTCAACAAACATGTGGACAAGGGGGATCCAGTGGACATAGTGTACTTAGATTTCCAGAAAGCCTTTGACAAGGTCCCTCACCAAAGGCTCTTACGTAAATTAAGCTGCCATGGGATAAAAGGGAAGGTCCTTTCATGGATTGAGAACTGGTTAAAAGACAGGGAACAAAGGGTAGGAATTAATGGTAAATTCTCAGAATGGAGAGGGGTAACTAGTGGTGTTCCCCAAGGGTCAGTCCTCGGACCGATCCTATTCAACTTATTCATAAATGATCTGGAGAAAGGGGTAAACAGTGAGGTGGCAAAGTTTGCAGATGATACTAAACTGCTAAAGATAGTTAAGTCCAAAGCAGACTGTGAAGAACTTCAAAAAGATCTCACAAAACTAAGTGATTGGGCAACAAAATGGCAAATGAAATTTAATGTGGATAAATGTAAAGTAATGCACATTGGAAAAAATAACCCCAACTATACATACAATATGATGGGGGCTAATTTAGCTACATCAAGTCAGGAAAAAGATCTTGGAGTCATCGTGGATAGTTCTCTGAAAATGTCCACGCAGTGTGCAGAGGCGGTCAAAAAAGCAAACAGGATGTTAGGAATCATTAAAAAGGGGATAGAGAATAAGACTGAGAATATATTATTGCCCTTATATAAATCAATGGTACACCCTCATCTCGAATACTGCGTACAGATGTGGTCTCCTCATCTCAAAAAAGATATACTGGCACTAGAAAAGGTTCAGAAAAGGGCAACTAAAATGATTAAGGGTTTGGAACGGGTCCCATATGAGGAGAGATTAAAGAGGCTAGGACTCTTCAGCTTGGAAAAGAGGAGACTAAGGGGGAATATGATAGAGGTATATAAAATCATGAGTGATGTGGAGAAAGTGGATAAGGAAAAGTTATTTACTTATTCCCATAATACAAGAACTAGGGGTCATCAAATGAAATTAATAGGCAGCAGGTTTAAAACAAATAAAAGGAAGTTCTTCTTCACGCAGCGCACAGTCAACTTGTGGAACTCCTTACCTGAGGAGGTTCTGAAGGCTAGGACTATAACAGAGTTTAAAAGAGAACTGGATAAATTCATGGTGGTTAAGTCCATTAATGGCTATTAGCCAGGACGGGTAAGGATTGTTGTCCCTATCCTCTGTCTGTCAGAGGGTGGAGATGGATGGCAGGAGAGAGATCACTTGATCATTGCCTGTTAGGTTCACTCCCTCTGGGGCACCTGGCATTGGCCACTGTCGGTAAACAGGATATTGGGCTAGATGGACCTTTGGTCTGACCCGGTACAGCCTTTCTTATCTTCTTATGTTCTTAATATAACACACAGATCATAACACACACATTCATCTCCCAACACAACCAAACAAATCCACCCTTCACAGCACACCCACTCATTCCTTCACACACATTTATGAGCAACTGGGCACACTAGAAGACACTAACATTTTTCATTACAGTTGAACCCAAATTGTTTGTAATTGTGATTTTGTTAAAATAAAATGAGTACACTAGTAGGAAATTGTTTTATTTCACTAACTACAAATTCTCTGTTTTCATTTTTTTTTTTAATTTTAAACAGTCCAAAAACAAAACAAAACAAAATTGAAAAGTGCAAACAAGTGTAAAAGCCAAAAAGGAGGGAAATGGGGGGCAGCCAAAACTGTTTTTGCTTGGGGCGGCAAAAAAACCTAGAGCCGGCCCTGCCAGTACAGGTGCCTTAGAATCGCCAGACTGGACCAGACCATTGTCCATCAATTCCGGTATCCTGTCTCTGACAGCAGGCAGTCCCAGATGTTCATCCTCAATGAGTCTTATTTCTATTAATTACACTCAAGTCTTGTCTATTCCCTACTGGGTGAAATTCACCCTCATCCAGTGGGCCCGCCCAAGGCCTATGCATTACTGCACTACCACATAGGACCTGTTTAGAGGTTTTGTGGGATATAGATGTTCAGTTCCCAGTAATAGGAAATGGGTGCCCTGAATCTCTCAGGTGACTTCAAAATCCCACCTGTCCAAATTAACTGTCTTTTCATGCTCTTCTCCCATAAATTCATAGATTCCAAGGCCAGAAGGGCCCGTCCAGTCTGAACTCCTCAATAAAAGAGGCCTGAGAAATGCCCCAAAATAATTCCTAAAGCAGAACATTTAGAAACAAAAAAAAATCTACTCTTGATTTAAAAACTGTCAGTGATGGAGAATCCGCCACAATCCTGAATAGGTTGTTCCGATAGTTCACTAATGTCTTGAATGCATTCAGATACTGTGGCGAGTTTTCCACTTAAGCTGAAATTCACCCCTGTGAAGAGGGGCAGCACAAAATGTATACACCAATCAAAAGGGGGTATGGTTGAGATTAAAGGAATTAGTCACTGAGCTGCCATCGAATCCCTTGGGATGTGGAGTGTTTAGCTACAAGAATCAGCATTAATAAGTCATCAGAGGTATAGCTTCAGAGTGACTACTTACATTGAACGCTCTGGAGCAGGGACCTTCTCTCTGTTCTGCATTTGTACAGTGCCTATTAGAACAGGGTCTTGGTCTATGACTGGTGCTCCTGGGCTATGTCTACACAGGCTATGGCAGCAAGACTCAGAGCCCAGGTCGACAGACTGAGGCTCACAGGGCTCATGCTACCATGTTAAAATAACAGTGCACATGTTCCACCTAGGGCTGGAGCTCTGAAGCCCACCCCCTTTCTGTACACTTCAGAGCCCAAACTCCAGTTCGGGCTGCAACATCTATTTTTAGTGCAGTAGCGCAAGACCAAGACTGTCGACCTGAGCTTGGAGGCTCACTTCCACGGGTTGTGTAGAGATACCTCTAGGGGACATAGCAAGACAAATAATTATTGCAACTGTAAGTGCAACCCCCTTTACAATTTTCTGCCCATCCAGATGTTCTGCTGTGGCAGGAATTGTGGGCTTCTGACTAGAGCACAAGGCCAGGACTCAGGACACCTGGATCCTGTTCCCAATGCCGCCACTGACCTGCAGTGTGGACCTTGGGCAAGTCACTTGCCCTTTCCCTTCATCTCTGTTTCCCCTCCCACCCCTTCTCGGTCTTAATTTAAGTCAATATGTCAATTTTAAAAAATCAAACCCTTATTTAAAAATGAAATATTTTGCTTCAATTTGACCTTTGGAAATATTTTTAATCTCCAACTTAATTAAATATATACTTTTAATTTTCCAACAGAAAATTGAGATATTTTGTCATAATTGACATTTTCCGGTGGAAAACTTTGATTTTAACTAAGCCACATTTTCTGATATTACAATGTTTTGTGTGGGAAAAAAGTAGTTACCTCTTCACAGCTACTCTATCAGTCTTCTGCTAGGTCCCCATGGAAGGACTGGACTCAGGGTCTTTCCTTCTATAGTCTCCAGGGTGATAGTCACATGATCCTTTGTCAGCTAACCCAAATTACATCATGTGCCCTGTCCGGAGCCTGCAACTCCCCGCAATCTCTGGTCTTAAAGGGCTGTACAGGGAATTATCCCTGTAGCATAATTCTGGCTGAACTTGCAACACAAGATTCTCTGTTTCATCCTGGTAAGCCTTGCGGTTAAAATATTCAAAAGCAACAAAGGTGATTCAGCATTTGAAAATGCAGCTAGATGTCTTGAGGGATTTACAGGAACACCTAGGCAGATTATTCACCTAATTCCTATGGATTTCAGTGGGGTGCCAAACTACCTTTAAACATCTGGCTTTCAGACACTTGTGAACATTTTCCCCAGTTTCTCAGACGTCTCTGCAAGGCACACTTTCTCCCTCATATGCTTGACATGGCACAACTTGCTTCTCCCTGTTACAGGAGTGTTCTGTAATGTTATACACTAGCCAGACCCTTCACTGGTTTACATCATGATAGCTCTCCTGAATGGCACCAGATGGGCCTCTGGTTCCACCAGTTCTGTTTTCACTTATATCAATTAGAAGATAGAGCCATCAATGGCTATTAGCCAAGATGGTCAAGGACACATCCCCATGCTCTGGATGTCCCTAAGTCTCTGACTGCCAGAAGCTGGGATTTGACTATGTCAGATGGATCACTCAATAATTGCCCTGTTCTTTTCACTCCTTCAGAAGAATCTGGCATTGGTCACTGTCAGAAGACCGGATGTTGGGCTAGAGGGACCATTGGTCTAACCCAGTTTGGCCATTCTTATGGTCTTAGTGTAAAACAACAGTTATTCCTTGAAGTTCAATCTATTAGTTTACCAAAGAGGTGGCTTGAACATGGTTTATAACGGTCAGCTCTGTAAAGGATTTAGGTGCCTAAAGATCATAGAATCATAGAATATCAGGGTTGGACGGGACCTCAGGAGGTCATCTAGTCCAACCCCCTGCTCAAAGCAGGACCAATTCCCAACTAAATCATCCCAGCCAGGGCTTTGTCAAGCCGGGCCTTAAAAACCTCCAAGGAAGGAGATTCCACCACCTCCCTAGGTAAAGCATTCCAGTGCTTCACCACTCTCCTAGTGAAATAGTGTTTCCTAATATCCAACCTAGACCTCCCCCACTGCAACTTGAGACCATTACTCCTTGTTCTGTCATCTGCCACCACTGAGAACAGCCGAGCTCCATCCTCTTTGGAACCCCCCCTCAGGTAGTTGAAAGCAGCTATCAAATCCCCCCTCATTCTTCTCTTCTGGAGACTAAACAATCCCGGTTCCCTCAGCCTCTCCTCATAAGTCATGTGCTCCAGACCCCTAATCATTTTTGTTGCCCTTCGCTGGACTCTTTCCAATATTTCCACATCCTTCTTGTAGTGTGGGACCCAAAACTGGACACAGTACTCCAGATGAGGCCTCACCAATGTCAAATAAAGGGGAACTGCTACCTAGCCATTCGGTCCCTAGTCTGTAGCAGTGCATAGGATTCTTCCGTCCTAAGTGCAGGACTCCACAGTTGTCCTTGTTGAACCTCATCAGGTTTCTTTTGGCCCAATCCTCCAATTTGTCTAGGTCCCTCTGTATCGGATCCCTACCCTCCAGCATATCTACCACGCCTCCCAGTTTAGTGTCAACTGCAAACTTGCTGAGAGTGCAGTCCACACCATCCTCCAGATCATTAATAAAAATATTAAACAAAACCGGCCCCAGGACCGACCCTTGGGGCACTCCGTTTGAAACCGGCTGACAACTAGACATGGAGCCATTGATCACTACCCGTTGAGCCCAACGATCTAGCCAGCTTTCTAACCACCTTACAGTCCATTCATCCAGCCCATACTTCTTTAACTTGGTGGCAAGAATACCGTGGGAGACCGTATCAAAAGCTTTGCTAAAGTCAAGGAATAACACATCCACTGCTTTCCCCTCATCCACAGAGCCAGATATCTCCTCATAGAAGGCAATTAGGTTAGTCAGGCACGACTTCCCCTTGGTGAATCCATGCTGACTGTTCCTGATCACTTTCCTCTCCTCTAAGTGTTTCATAATTGACTCCTTGAGGGCCTGCTCCATGATTTTTCCAGGGACTGAGGTGAGGCTGGCTGGCCTGTGGTTCCTCGGATCCTCCTTCTTCCCTTTTTTAAAGATGGGCACTACATTAGCCTTTTTCCAGTCATCCGGGACCTCCCCCGATTGCCATGAGTTTTCAAAGATAATGGCCAATGGCTCCGCAATCACATCCGCCAACTCCTTTAGCACCCTCGGATGCAGCACATCCAGCCCCATGGATTTGTGCTCATCCAGTTTTTCTAAATAGTCCAGAACCACTTCTTTCTCCACGGAGGGCTGGTCACCTCCTCCCCATACTGTGCTGCCCAGTCCAGCAGTCTTGGAGCTGACCTTGTTTGTGAAGACAGAGGCAAAAAATCATTGAGTACATTAGCTTTTTCCACATCCTCGGTCACTAGGTTGCCTCCCTCATTCAGTAAGGGGCCCACACTTTCCTTGACTTTCTTCTTGTTGCTAACATACCTGAAGAAACCCTTCTTGTTCCTCTTAACATCTCTTGCTAGCTGCAACTCCAAGTGCGATTTGGCCTTCCTGATTTCACTCTTGCATGCCTGAGCGATATTTTTATACTCCTCCCTGGTCATTTGTCCAATCTTCCACTTCTTGTAAGCTTCTTTTTTGCGTTTAAGGTCAGCAAGGATTTCACTGTTAAGCCAAGCTTGTCGCCTGCCATATTTACAATTCTTTTTACACGTCGGGATGGTTTGTTCCTGCAACCACAATAAAGATTCTTTAAAATACAGAATACAGCCAGCTCTCCTGGACCCCTTTGCCCTTCATGTTATTCTCCCAGGGGATCTTGCCCATCTGTTCCCTGAGGGAGTCAAAGTCTGCTTTTCTGAAGTCCAGGGTCTGTATTCTGCTGCTCTCCTTTCTTCCTTGTGTCAGGATGCAGCTAGACATAGCGTAGATTTTAAAAAAACACCTCACTGACATTGAGTCAAATGGGAGTTAGGATCCTAACTTGCCTCAGCACGTTTGAGAATGTCAATAGGTTCCCATCTTCATTTTTAGATTTGTCAAATACCTTTGACAATCTAGTGCTACGTACCTGTCAAAGGAAAATATTTCTAATAGTAGAGGTGTCCTTAATCTAGTGAACAAAAGCAGTATGAGACCCAATTCAACCTGGAAATAAGCACATTTTGCACCATGCAGGTAACTAACCACTGGAACAACTTATAATGGATGTGGCAAGATCTCCATCGCTTGAAGTCTTTAAATGAGGATTGGATGTCTCTTCTAAAAGAGATGCTGTTGCTCAAACTGAAGTTAGGGGCTTGTAGGAATCATGGGGGGGAATTCCCTGACTGTGGTGATACAGGAGGTCAGATCATAACGGTACATTCTGGCTTTAATATCTATGAATTGCTGAATTCAATATGTCTGATTGTCTCCTCACTCAACCCTATGTAAATCAGGAGCAACTCCACTGCAGTCTGTAAGGCTGATTCCCCTTTCACTCATTCCAATGTGATTGGTCCCATTTCTGTGCTTCAGTTTCCCCAGCTGTGAAATCGGAATCCTGCCTTCCTTGGTAAAATGCTTTGAGATCTACTGATTTAAAGCCCAGTGTAAGAGCTAAGTATTATTGCTATTCTTTGGCTGTCCCACTGTGCTCTGTTATTCAGCCCACTCTGTTTGGGACAAGATATAAGAATAATGGATGGAGGTTTGACATGAAGCAAGAGCATGAAGACGTTGCTCAGAATTTAGTGCAGGGGAACTCTATGTAGGAAAATGTGTGAGTTCACAACACCCATACAGACATGTGGGAATTACAGCCAGCTTCTCTGAGGCCTGGCCCTTGAGTTATTTATTTAATGACTTCACAAGCAATCCACCCCAAAGCTCAGGAGAAAGTCTGTGAATTTCTCTGTAGATCATGTCCCAAGGCTGCCTCTGAGCAGATTAAATCAGCTTTCCTGAGTCGAAAACTGTTATTTTGCCTGAATAGAGCATACAGGAAAACCTAAGCATATAAGATATAGATAGTTCGGTTTTCAATTACAATGTGATGTGCCTACAATCTATTAAGATATTGGATGTTTGACTCCAATAGGGCAGGCTGAGTGCTTGAACCTTTTGACAAGTTTCAAAAGAAGTGTGTGTTAGAGAAGCAGATTGACTGGTTTTGGTTTTCTGACAGTGCTAAAACATCACTTTCTTCACTTATGATGTGATATCAAATGTTTGTTTGTTTTTTTTCCAATTCAGGATACATCCACAGGTTTGCTACAAACACAGTGAGTATATTTTGAAAATTCTTCAAGTACCTTCCCAGAATACTTAGCAGTTACACCAATTTAATTGAAATGAAAATGTGTTGTTTTTATTATTATTACTAGCATTCAAGTTAATATTTGTTCCTTAAACGGAACAAATTTTTCAGCCTGATTTTCTTTTCATTGTTTGTGCTGGGGTGGGAGAGGAGGGTTTAGGTTAGAATTTTCATTGGATTCTAAAGGAGTTTGGTGCATAAATTCCATTGAAATTCAGTGGTGTGAGGTGCCTAATTCCCTCAAGCTTCTTTGAGAATGCCAGCCCATGTTTCTGCGTGTGTCTCCACACTCCAGTATAAAAACAGATTAGACAATTTCACAAGTGCTTATAGTCACTTTCTGATCAGTTTCACCATCTTGTTGTCTTGCAGAATAATGTTGGGTTTGCAAATAATGCAGTCTCTACACTTTCCAAAATAAAACCATCTTCCCCACTGTTTACTCTGAATCAGATCTGATCATTTTAGAGAGAGAAAAAAATTGCCGAAAAGAAAAGAAGTAGTTCTGCAGTCAGTACAGCTCAGAAAGGAGGACATGGATTCCCTTCCATCTTCTGTATCATCAACATAATTATTTACTAAGTTTACATCAGTTACGTTCGTGAAAATATCCTGAAGACAGTGAAGTTTGCAGAAGAGTCATTAAACTGAAGAAAATGGGGTCAAACTTTATATTAGGGTACCATTTATAAATGCTTTATAAATCGGCTTCGCAGGATTAGATTTTTATTGCTAAATGTGAATAAACGTCAATTTTACCTTACACACACAAACCGATAAAATATTTCCATTGATAATCATCTAAATTTATAGGTAGGCAAAGTCAAGAAAATGCTGCCTGAGAACTTATTAGAATTTGATTAACACTATTTACTTTGTGTATTTTGACATGTGATGTTGACAGTTTGTGTTTTAAGGGTCATAAAGCTTTAAATATGTGAAACTCAACATTTACAGGCATTAAATAATTATTGTCTGACCCACCCATTGTCTGTACCCCTTCTCATAATTTGGCACAAGTGTGAAAATTTAAATAGCTAAAATTAGGAAAAAATGCTTTAAAATAAACATTGATATTATGTGCTGAAATTATTTAAAAAATTCTGTCCAGCCTTCCTATAAATGATTAATAGATTATATATATGTTATACCACATATACCGTTAATTAAATACTTGTTTCGTCTACCACATGGTCATCTGCCCTCACGTTGCCCATTGTGAATACATTTTCTGGGTGAGGGATTTATGAAAGAGGACGTGTGGCAAGCTTCATGGTCCACAGAGAAAGTGACAAACAATTATCTTGTCTCAGACCACACTCAATGTCAACCAGGGTTTGATTTACCACAAAGACAATGGAGCCTTCTGAAGCGATTTCATACCAGACATGGAATTGATACTGCAGCGGAATTTCAGTAGCGTTTTAGAGACAGTGCATTATGTCATTGTAGGCAGCCACAAACCATGACTCATATTGTTGAGGACTGCAAAATGACTCAATTTCCTGGAGGTCTTCATGCCTTGAACATTGTTAATAAGAACGCTCTGGCTTGGCTTGACCGGATTGCATAGACCAAATAATAGTAGTAGTAGTAGTAATAATAATAATAATAACAATAATAATAGTATGTTAGAGACATGAGCATTATATGTCCCAGATGGTTATAAGCACATCAATATAAAGTTTTACAAATGGCTGTAAATCAGATTTATAAGCAACATATTTTGACCAGAGAACTCAGTACAAATTGCCTTAAGCATTTATGAAAACATCAATTACTAATCCTTCATGAACTATTTATTAATATAAACTATGACTGAAGTTAGAGGTGAATGGAATCTGTCAATCTGTGGTACCATCACAGTTACAATTGGTCAAAGGAGGCATAAGTCAAATATGAGGGTATCATGAACAGCAACAGCAGATTGTCCTTTTCGGTGTTAGGGTTGGGGACCAAGTTGCACACTAGCGGCAGGCCCCTTTAAGATGTCTCAAAGCAGACATCCCAAAACAGAGGCACCCCAAATCAGTAGTCTTTTTTGAAAATATATGAAATATAGGACTCTTGGGTGTGGTTTCAGGCTCTGGGTGAGGAGGAGCTCAGACGAAGGAACAGGAAATCAGGGTTCTGTTTCCAGGTCTGGGAGTGGAATGGATGCCCATCTCTGTCTAATGCTCTGAGCCGACAATATGCTGAGGGCTCTGGGCTCCCATTGAGAGCTTTGAGCAGGGGGTTGGACTAGATGACCTCCTGAGGTCTCTTCCAACCCTAATCTTCTATGATTTTATACATGTGCACTACACCATACAAGTTCTGTTCAGCATCCAGATATATATGTGACTGCTCACTTCATTGTCTATCAACAATGATATGGCTCTAACAATATCACCTATTATTTCTTTGTCTTCCCTTTACAGTTTCATGTATTTTGGCAGGTACAAAACCTGGCCCCAATGGTGAAGGGAAATCAAACCAATGTGAAGGAATTTATTCTGCTTGGGTTCCCTGGCTCTCGGTATTTGCAGATCTCACTCTTCATGATATTCTTGTTAATATACCTCCTGACATTCAAAGGAAACACCACCATCATATCCTTAGTGTGGACCCACCGTTGCCTCCACACCCCTATGTACTACTTCCTCTGCAATCTCTCCTTCCTGGAGATCTGGGTCACCACAGCCTACATTCCCAAAATTCTTGCCAATCTCATGTCACAAAGCAAAACTATCTCCTTCCCCAGTTGCCTCCTGCAGATGTACTTTGTTTTCTCCCTAGGCTGCACTGAATTTCTACTCCTGGCAGTCATGGCCTATGATCGCTATTTGGCCATATGCCACCCATTGCGCTATCACTCCATCATGAACAGCACCTTGTCCACTCAGTTGGCCCTTGGCTCATGGGTAGGTGGTTTCCTGACTCTTTCTGTGCTGATGTTTCTGATCACCAGGTTGTCCTTCTGTGGCCCTACAGTCATCAACCATTTCTTCTGTGACATAGATTCTTGGATAGCGCTCTCCTGCACAGACACACACCTGGTTGAAATGGTGTATATTGCTCTTTCCTTATTGTCGTTCTGGGGTCCTGTGCAGTCACCCTTGGCTCCTACATTCACATTATCTCCACCATTGTGAGAATCCCATCTGCCCAAGGCCGGGAAAAGGCCTTTTCCACTTGCTCTGCCCATCTCACCATTGTGGTTATGTTGTACAGCTGCTCCATCTTTCTGTACGTCAAGCCTTCTAAACAGAACTCACTGGACATGAACAAAATGGTCTCTGTCTTCAATACTATTGTGACACCATTGCTTAACCCTTTCATTTACACTCTAAGAAACAAAGATGTCAAAGAAGTCATGATAAAGTCTTTCAGTAGGACATGACATGATTGTTCAATGACCTGGATATCATTAATTTAGGCAGGCAGCAAGGGAAAAATCAAGTGAAACATCAAAACATACCACTATTAAATACATTTATCTGGTTATCCAAATAAACTAATAATAATAATAATAATAATAATAGTAATAATAATAATACAGAATTTGGCCCAGTGTTTGGAAACTATATTACATGGGCCTGCTTCTCATTCACAATAAAGCAACTCTGGACCCTTTTGGCAGTGTAAATGGGCCTTAAAGTGGGTATAACACTAATTTTTCAAGCTCTTGAAGACCTCTTTACACTGCTGGAATGACGGAAAGGGGACGTGTAGTCGGGTGGTGGTCATCCCCCCGCCCCCCCAGGTCGAAGGGAGGCCACACCATCTCACTACGCCATCGGGAGCTAGGACTAGTATTTGGAGGGAATTAGCATTTAGGTGTTAGTATCCTGACTAGCCTAACGGGATTGAATTCTCTGATAGGCAATTAGCCTCTGCCCGTAGGCAGAAACAGGTTCTCACAGGGTCCCATATGCCCTCGCCCCAAGGCAGGGGCTGAACAGTCAAGAGTCTATAGCCCTTGGGCCCTTTAAGCAGGGATTGTGCAAACACCCTGGTCAATTGGCCCTGGCCTCTTGATACAGAGACAGCGCAAACCCAGTAGTCAATTAGTTCAGGGCCCTTATTGCAGAGCCTGAGCAAACTCCAGGTGTCGGATGTCCTAGCTCCAGCGAATGGCCCACGAACACAGGCCACTGGACCCGGCAAGGGGAGGCTGCCACCTCAGCAGTGGAGTGGCATGTGGGGTCTGGGCTTACCCTACTCCACTGGACCCCGACCCAGGGCCCTAACAGTGGTGAAGCAGTCCACCACTGGGTCAGCGGGGATCCCAACTGCAACACGCTGACCAGGCCTCAGGCAGAGCTGTAGCCAGACAAAGGTTGGCTATCCCTGGGCCACCTCCTCTCCTCAGGGTGTACCTGGGTCAGCGGGTGTCCTCCAGCTCTTGTGGGTAGGTGGCCCATAGCAATCCCAGCGGGTCCATGGCAGAAGCAAGTTCCCTGGAGGGCAGGGCATCGCTGGGCTCAGCAGCAGGGTCAGCACCCAGGAGCGAGCAGGATCCATCTGCCTATCTCGGTGTCCCAGCACCAACTGAATGGGAGGCCCCGTCCTTTATACTTCCTGTCCTGGTTGCATACTTCTGGTTGGAGGGGTGAAGCAGGACTAGCTCTGCCCACTTAAGTACAAAGGGTGGTTTCTCCCTCTCTGGCTCGGAAGGAGGTCACACTGCCTCATTACAGGCTGTATTTACAAGCATAGAATCATAGAATCATAGAATATCAGTGTTGGAAGGGACCTCAGGAGGTCATCTAGTCCAACTCCCTGCTCAAAGCAGGACCAATTCCCAACTAAATCATCCCAGCCAGGGCTTTGTCAAGCCGAGCCTTAAAAACCTCCAAGGAAGGAGATTCCACCACCTCCCTAGGTAAAGCATTCCAGTGCTTCACCACTCTCCTAGTGAAATAGTGTTTCCTAATATCCAACCTAGACCTCCCCCACTGCAACTTGAGACCATTGCTTCTTGTTCTGTCATCTGCCACCACTGAGAACAGGTCATGTCCTCATTGTGTGTAAAAAAGTCTGATAAGAGGTATTTCTCCATTTTACCCAGATAGTTGCTTGTGACATTTAGCACTCTGACAGTTTTGGCTAATCTCCTCATGCATTGGCACCACTTTGCTTACATTCCAAAAAATGTTGATCAGACTGTCTGAAAACTTGAAGAAGACTTGGACATGTCTGCAAAGCTGTGACAATACTTTGTCACATTGATGTAATCCTGATGTAGTTTAACAAATTTTTACATGATCTGACCTCTCTCTCTCACTCTATTACATCCTTTTGTCAAGGGTCTATGGCCCAACTCCTTAAAGGTATTTAGGTGCTAAAATCAGATTGGCATTTTCAAATGAGCCTAAGGGAGTTAGGCATGAAACTTTCATTCTGATGGGGTTTGTGAGCCCAGCTCTCTTCAGTGACTTTCAAAATTGCAACCTAAACAACAATAAAACATATTGGAGCTAGGTGTTGGTAAACCTCACATTTTCAATGATAGATATTCAAAGTAAGAAAAATGCTGCTTGACCACTTATTAGAGTCAAAATACAGTGGTTTAGACTTTTGAATTAGGTTTGTTACAAATGGACTACCGAATGAACAGTAAAAACATGTGCAATTTGTTGATTTAAGGATATTTAATGTGCATATTTTGATAGGAGAGGTTGAGATTCAATATGTTAAGCTTCATAAACCATTAAAGCAAAAATATTCAATGTCTATTGTCATTAAAAAGCAACAGAGGGTCCTGTGGCACCTTTGAGACTAACAGAAGTACTGGGAGCATAAGCTTTCGTGCATCTGAAGAAGTGAGGGTCTTACCCACGAAAGCTTATGCTCCCAGTACTTCTGTTAGTCTCAAAGGTGCCACAGGACCCTCTGTTGCTTTTTACAGATTCAGACTAACACGGCTACCCCTCTGATATTGTCATTAAATAATTGTTTGCTTCCCCATAATTTTGAAAATTTAAATCAATCTAAAAAAAAGAAATTCTTAAGAGAAAACATTGATATTGTCCATCAGATTCCACCAAGCCAATGCATATACATCAAATGTAAGTCAATGATGCTACTCATATGAGTAAGACAATTACAGTCTGGCCTAGTGACTCCAGAGATTTTTTGCTTTTTCTTATATTTTTTTAAAACTGTAGATATCATGTTGCCTTACTTAGTTACACTGATGTAATTCCAGGGGAAATCCACTGCATGTAGTAGGTGGACACCAAAGTGAATGAGATCAGAAGATTTTCAGTCTTTTGGTTCTCATCACAGCACTGCCAACTACTTGCTGTGGGTTAAGATTCTGTGCCTCACCGCGATGGGATGGTGGCCCCACTCAGGTGTAGAAAGAGTTAACTAAGCAGCTAGCAGTAGAGATGAGTCCTTCGAGCAGCCCAGGGAGGCTGGGTGAGGTGCAACCAATCAGGCAGGAGTTGCAGGGACCAACCAATCCAGGACCAGCTAGCTCAGATAAGAGGAGCTGAAGGGCAGAGCAGGGTGAGTAGCTGCCTGGAGCTCATGAACTGAACACTGGGCTCCCAGCAGGTGGAAGGCCACTAGCACTGCAGAG
Organism: Malaclemys terrapin pileata; assembly: GCF_027887155.1. Taxonomy (NCBI): domain Eukaryota; kingdom Metazoa; phylum Chordata; order Testudines; family Emydidae; genus Malaclemys; species Malaclemys terrapin. Next base: position 35,527,750 of record NC_071516.1, on the reverse strand, counting down.
CTTGAAGGCCGTGAGGTAAGGGTGAAGTAGGCAAAGAGGCTACATGGAACAGGCCCAGGGAAAAGTAGTGAGCAGTTCCAAGGAGAGCAGCATGAGGCTGCCATTGACAGGGTCCCTGAGTCAAGACCCAGAGTAATGGGTGGGTCTGGGTCCCCCCCACTGACTACTGGAGAAGTGGCATGATTATTGGACTACAATACTAATCCCCGGAAGGGGGAAACACAGATGATGACACGGCCAGAAAGCCAAGCCAAGAAGAGGGTGCTGCAGCTCCTGAGGCTGTGAGAGTGGCTGCAGGACGATGCAGAGACAGAGTGACAGTGTGCAAACCGCAGACAGGAAGCATTGGCCTTGAGCTAATCCCAGGAGTTGACCAGGCAGAGGCACCAGCCCAGAGGTGAGTGATGGGCCCCATGACACTCACCTTACCCATCTGGACTTACTGACACTTAATGTATCTGAGATCCCTATTCAGACAGTATCAGGCATTATTATTTGAAACATTTTGATATCTGTGTCTATGGGCCTGATTCCCCCTTTTCTGGTCTAAATCAGGAATAATGACCTTGACATCAGCGGGGCCAGATCCCCAGCTGGTGGAAATCAACATAGTTCCAATGAAATCAGTGGGGCCAGATCTCCAGCTGGTGTGAACTAACTCCATTGGATTCAATGGGCCATTTCGCCAACCTGATGTAAACTAGCATCGCCCCATTGAAGTCAAAGGGGTGAGATCCGCAGCTGATGTAAACTAATATATTTCTGTTGAACTCAATGGGCCAGTTGCTCAGATGGTTTTAATCAGCAGTAGCTCCATTAAGATCAATGGATCCAGATCACCAGCTGGTGTAAATTCGTGAAGCTATGTCAGTTTACACCAGCTGAATATGTTGGACAAAGTTTTTTTTTCTGACTAAGAACTATTCTGTGGGCTGACTCTACCAGCGGTTACTCATGAAACTATTTCTTACCCCAGTGAAAGCCCTGGCATCAACAGGCCTATTCCCACAAGTAAGGATCTTCAGGGTTAGGCCCATTTGAGTATTTGCAGGACGCAGCCCCTAACTTGTGTGGTTAAAAGGACAAATGACTGACCTGATTATTCACTCATGCCATTCCATTTTTTTTGCACAGATCTCCAGTGATTTAATGGAACCAATCCCCATTTACCTTAGTGAACATGATGGGAGAATTTGGCCTGATGTATCTGGTGATGACTTAAAATTCCAGGTCTCGCAGCTAGACAGAGCCTAAGGTTGTTAGACGCCTAGCGCCCATTGACTCTCTGTAGGATTTGGACACCTAACTCCCTTCATCCCCTTTGAAAATCTCAACTGCAGTTTTCCTGAGCAAATCGTGTGGTTGAGATTTTCAAAGATGTCCAATTCCCATTGATGTAACTGGGCATCTGAATCCATTAGGCTGGTATTCACAAAGAAGCCTACAGGAATCAGGTGCCCAACCCCCATTGAAATTCAATGGGAGTTGAGCACCTAACTCCTTTAGGCCCTTCTGAAAATCACACCTTGAGAAAGCCTTGAAAATCACAAGCTGGGAGTTTGGGATGTGCTGGACCAAGCTGGCTAGATGAAATATGTTTATTTCTTGAACCTTATGTTCATCCACAATAAATTTACAGTATGGGATACATCCTAGATCTGCTCTAGGAATTATTTTTGGAAAGTTTTGTTGCCTGTGATATGCTGGAGGTCAGACTAGATGATCACAGTGGTCCTTTCTGATGTTACAATCTATGAATCAAAGAACTGCATTCTGCCCCATATCTTTATATATCTTTATATCTCTACACTACGAAATTAGGTCGAATTTATAGAAGTCGATTTTTTAGAAATCGATTTTATACAGTCGATTGTGTGTGTCCACACTTAAGACCATTAAGACCATTAACTCGGCAGAGTAAGTCCACAGTACAGAGGCTAGCGTCAACTTCTGGAGTGTTGCACTGTGGTAGCTATCCCACAGTTCCCGCAGTCTCCGCCTCCCATTGGAATTCTGGGTTGAGATCCCAATGCCTGATTGGTCAAAAACACTGTCGCGGGTGGTTCTGGGTACATGTCTTCAGGCTCCCCCTCCCACCCTCCATGAAAGCAACGGCAGACAATAATTTTGAGCATTTTTTCCTGGGTTACCCCTGCAGACGCCATACCACGGCAAGCATGGAGCCCGCTCAGCTCACCGTCACCGTACGTCTCCTGGGTGCTGGCAGACGTGATACTGCATTGCTACACAGCAGCAGCTCATTGCCTTTTGGCAGCAGACGGTGCATTACGACTGATAGTCATCATCGTCATCTCCTGGATGCTCTTTTAGCCGATCTCAGTGAGGTCGGTCAGTGGCACCTGGGCAGACATGGGTGCTCCTGGCAGACCTTGGTGAGATCAATCAGGGGCATCTGGACATAAATGGGAGTGACTCCAGGTCATTCTCTTTTTAAGTTTTGTTTCATGGAGATTCAGTCGTACTGCACCGTCTTCTGGTGAGCAGCCAGGAGATGATGATGGCTAGCAGTCATGCTGCATCGTCTTCTGGTGAGCACCCAGGAGACGACGACGGCTAGCAGTTGTACTGCACCGTCTGCTGCCAACCTAAGATGTATAAGAGAGATGGAATGGATCAAAACAAGAAAGAGACCAGATTTGTTTTGTATTCATTTGTATTCATTTACTCCCCCTCCCTCCCTCCCTCCATGAATAGTGGGGGGAGGGATACCTCAGTGGTTTGAGCATTGGCCTGCTTAAACCCAGGGTTTTGAGTTCAATTCTTAAGGGGGCAGTTGTGTGTGTTTCTCCTTGATGCAAACCCACCCCCTTTGTTCATTTTAATTCCCTGTAAGCCAACCCTGTAAGCCCTGTCATCAGTCACTCCTCCCTCCATCAGAGCAATGGCAGAAAATCATTTTGCGCCTTTTTTCAGTGCAGACACCATAGCACAGCAAGCATGGAGCCCGCTCAGATCACCGCGGCAATTATGAGCACTGTAAACACAACACGCATTATCCTGCAGTACATGCAGAACCAGAACCTGCAAAAGCAAAACCAGGTGAGGAGGCAACGGCAGCGCAGTGACGAGAGTGATGAGGACATGGACACAGACTTCTCTCAAAGTCAATGGACTTTGTCTACATAGGAGAAATTGACTTGCATATGTAGTCCAGAATAATTTCGCTGTTCTGGAAATACTTCCCCATGCGGGCATTGTATTCAAAATAAAAGTGATTTTAGGCTGGATTAATTACTCTGCTTTGTAAGAAGACTAATTATTCAGGAATAAAGTTGTTCTGATTCTGGAATACAGTGTTCACATCGGGAGCTGTTCTGGAATAGCTATTGAGCACAGCCTATTCTGCAATAGCTATGCAGGTTGATTTTCCCATGAAAGCAAGATCTTTAACTCCTAAGCAACTAACTTACTTTTGGAAATAGGACTTACTCTCTGAAATCATTTAAGTACTTTTGAAAATTGTATGCCTAGTCAATAGTGTTTTTCTATGTTATTGCCAGTGCAAATGAGAAGAACTGTCCAATTATTGTAGGAGTTCCATATGTTATTGCCAATGCAAATGAGAAGAACTGTCCAATTATTGTAGGAGTTCCACCAGCAAAGAATCTATCCTAAAGTTTAATCAGAGTAGTCAAAGCACTTGCTGTCTTTATTGTGATAGGGACCATCTAAGTAAACGGTTCCTTGTATCGTTATTGGCAGCATGTCAAATATTTTCCTTTGTGTATTAAACTCTTTTGTCCCTGTCTTTTGCACAGAAATGTTTGCCATTCTTTGCATACTGAATAGGTTTCCTTGAACATATGGGACACCAGATCCTCAACTTTTGCAAATTGGTCCAACTCCACGTAAGATGCTATTTAAGATTCGTATGTATTTGACTCAAATTCCCATTGAATTCAATGTGAGTATAAAGTGGATATGGACTAGAAGATTAGCCCCTAAGATTTCTACAAGCAATTGAAACCAGGGTTTTTACTTACTGCCTGGAGCATCCGTTCACATGAATTCCACATCCTCAGCTGGTGCAAACTAGTATAATTCTATTGAAGTCAATGAAGCTCTTGGATTTACACTAGCTGAGGATCTGACCCTATATGTATGCTTGGCAGAATTATTATTTTTTACTTTGTTGTGATTTTGATAGCTATCAATGTTTATTTTTAAGCATTTTTTAAAATTTTCAATTTACATTTTCACAGTTGCACAAATTTATGGGATGAGGTTCAATATCACATGTAAAAATACACAAAATAAATATCCTTGAATCAAACTCTAAGTGCTCAAACAGCATTTTTTTATTTGTATATCTGCAAATTTCAATTATTATAGATATAGATATTTTTGGTCAATTTATATGTGCACTGTGAAATTGATGTTTACCAACATTTACCAATAAAAATGTAATGCTTTAAACCTACCTATATGTCATAGTAGATGTTTGCAGAATTAGCAGAGCTGCTCAGATAATTGAATTTTCATCCTGTAGGAAATTCTGATATTTCAACATTTGTTTTCATCTCAACTTGGGAAAAAATATTGAATTTTTTTGTCATACAACAAATTCAGAATTTATTCTGAAATGAAAAAAAATGGCATTTGTTATTAAAAACAAAATGTTTCTTTAGTCATTTTAAAAATGTTTTATTTTCAAATGTCAAGTCAAAATGAAACAAAAAAATTGAAACGAAAAATCTATTTTCCAATTGATATTTTTAGACTTAAAATTACATTATTTGTCGAAATGTCAATTTAGAAGTATATTGTTCATGGAACCAAAACAAATGATTGAAATTGATTCTTTCCTGTTAATTTCAATTAAACCACATTTTGCAATGGGAAAATTGTTGGTCAAATATTCACTATTGTATACCCTCACACTCAGATGCCATCAATGCTGGATTACATTTACCATAAGAAAGGAAGAAAGAAAAAGGAAAAGGAAGGAAGGAAGGAAAGGACCGAGTTACAGTAGTACATATGAATAATAAATTAAATAAAGCACTGTTCTCAGAACTAACAACATTCTTCTGGGTTGCTTTCTCTCTATATGAAGACATGTCTGGTGCAGGAGGGGAAAATCAAACCACCATCACAGAGTTCATCCTCCTGGGATTCAAGGACCTTTGTAAGCTGAAGATCCCTTCTTCTTGGCTATCTACATAGTAACACTCACTGGGAATATCCTGGTCATGGTGATGGTATCATATATCCACATCCTGGGAACCTGTTTGTCCTGGAGATCTGCTTCACTACCAGCATCACCTCCCAAAATGCTGAAAACCATCCTGATTGTGCAAGAAGAGGTTTCCTTCTCCACTAGCCTCCTGGAGTTCTATGTCTTTGGCTCTCTGGTGATTGCTGATTGCATTCTTCCTGCTGCCATGTCCTGTTACCACTACTTGGCCGTATGTAACCCACTGCCTTATGCCTCCATCATGTTCTTTCAACTTTGCCTTTGGCTGGTGATGGGATTGTGGGTCAGCATGTTCCTTTCACTGGTGCTCACCATGCCCATGGTTTCTACCTTAACTTTCTGTGCTTCCAATGAGATCGACTATGTCTTATGTGACCTGACACCCATCATTAAACTCTCCTGTGGGGACACCCACATGGTTTGGATACCAGCTTTCATCATAGAGTCTCTGGTGTCTTTCCTCCCCTTTTCTTTTAACCTTGCTGTCCTGCTACAAAATCATCTCCACCATCCTGAAGATCCTTTCTGCCAACTGGAAGCAGAAAGTCTTCTCCATTTGCTCCTCTGTGTGGCCTCATGGCCAACCGGTGGCCAAACATAAAGAAGGCCTTCTCTGTGCTGTGCATAGTGGTGACCCCAATGATCAGCGCCATTGCATGCAGTCTGAGGAGCAAGGAGGTCAAAAAGGCACAGAGAAAGCTTTTCACTAAAAATCCAGTGTACACTAAGGGGATCATTAAGTCCATGAATGGGGCTCTGACTGTATCAGAATCACTAAATCTTTTTTTTTTTTTTGCCTTGTACACACAAGTGGTTCCATTGATGGCATTTCTCTGTTTATCTGTCTGACTGTCTGCAAAGTGAAAATGTTTTCACACCATATCAAATCAATTCAGAAATGTCAGGGAATGTTCTAGGTGTCCATGGGCAGAACCCTGTGGAATTGAGGAAAAAAACAGAAAACTGAAAAGCTCAGGGCACAGTAATATGTCACATCCAAAGACTCTTATTGTATATGTGTGTTTGGGAGGGTTGCTTGGTTTTGTGTTTTCAGAAAACTTAAAAAGCCATTTGCACTGAAAATGTTGGCTAACACACTCATCTCAGCCTACGCGAGCAACAAAGAATGACTTTGGTCATTAGAGAGATCATGTCTGGGATTTTAAAGGGCTGTAAGTGAGCTAGGTGCCTACATCCTACTAAGTTTCCCATTGACTTTAAAACCCTAACCCATAACAAGGCTCATATTTCTAGTTATTTGAATGTAAAGCCCCATGAGTCTAGTACCCAGGTCTGTAGCACTACCAGGCAGTTAACATCTTCAGGCTGCAACTGGCAGTAGTTGTAACCACCCTGCACTCCACTTCCCATGACCCACTGTGGACACAGACCATGGGAAGGTCTGCCTCAAGGGTTTGCCTGGCAGCAGCCCCATGGCTCCTGATAGCTCCCTGTCAGGGGAGGGATAGCTCAGTGGTTTGAGCATTGGCCTGCTAAACCCAGGGTTGTGAGTTCAATCCTTGAGGGGGCCACTTGGGGATCTGGGGCAAAATCAGTATTTAGTCCTGCTAGTGAAGGCAGGGGGCTGGACTCAATGACCTTTCAAGGTCCCTTCCAGTTCTAGGAGATGGGATATCTCCATTTATTTATTTATTTATCTATAAACCCAAGTCCATGAACCAGTCAGTATTTTATATAATAATTTATACAATGTGGAACATCTTAAATACCCCAGAATACTTTAGAGACTAGAGATTACGTCTCTTTTCTCAGAGTTGGGAGATCTCACTTCAATTCTCTACCACCCAACAGGTAGACAGGGGAAGAAAACCATTGTCTCCCATATGGAAGAAGTGTGACCTAACCATTGAACTAAACTTACAAGAAAAATTGGTAGCTGTGGGAGTCCTCTTCCTCCTGCTATTCTGTGAATTTAGCCCAATATTTTTTTTGGGTTGAAACAATTCAGCCAAAATCTGTTAAAATTATGAATAATTTTGAGCTGACCAAATCTTCCCTGTTGGGTGAATAAACTGTTTATTGGAAAAAAAACCTTACAATTTATCTCCTCCTTTGTCTCAATACCTATTATTTACAGCCATCATACACAGTCTATTTACTCCTTTTCCCCATTCCCTAACCTATGTCCATTTCTTAGGGAAGTTTAAGGCTGGCTGACCATGTTGCCTTCTTGTGGTAATTATATCTATTTGGCTAGGAGCTTCAAAGCACTGTAGGGGAGATGAAATTATTTGCTATTTGGGTGTCTAGCTCCTTAGGCTGTTTTGAAAATAGGAGCCTAAATACATGCCTTTTTTATTGACTGTTGCTGAGATTGGATACCTAAATCCTGTAATAATCCAAGCCCCATTGCTGTCATTGTTGCACACTACAGAGTGTTTCTTAAGGGCTGACCCTGCCCAGTGTTAGTAGGAGCTTGTTACAGAGAGTGCACTTCAGGGATCTTGTCCCAGGGGGAACAAAATGGCATTTAAACAGTTGTTAAGAAATCAGCATTTAGTCTTGGAGTCAGCTCAGCAAAGGCTCTTTGCTCCACTCCCACAGATAACCACATGCACTTTGAGGGGTTTCTCTGCTCCGGGGAAAGGGTGCAAGGGTCACATCCATAGACATGTTAGATGTCCTCAGATGCTGTATTCCAGATGCAAATAGACAGACTAGATAGCCAAATCCATACATCAGTAGGTAAACTAAAATCACGGGTCAGAATGATCTCACCACATATATGATCCATGTTTAAAAGGCAGGTGAGTTGATTCATATTTTCATTCCTTTTTAATCTTTTTATTCTTTCAATTTCAAAGGACCAGAATCTGCCCCACTTATATAGGTGTGGTTTCTCTGCAGAGTACCATTGACTTCTGCCTGGATGCAGCAGTCTGCTCTCGCAGAGTCAGTTACACCATGGGGCAATGGCTGGCAACCCAGCTTCTATTTGAATCACCCAGCTCACTGTCTCACCCAGGACAGCACTGAGACAAATGAGATCAGTTGGTGCGTGTTAGCAGTAATTTCTATTTGTAGGATGTGTGTGTTAGTGGGTGGTGAGGTTAGGGGCAGGGCATTCTCTGCAGAAAGCACTTAGCTTTGGAGTTCACTTCGCACAGAATCTGCCTGTGTTGACATTCAGGTTCTAGTGCAAGATCTCTTTGCTTGGGTGTTTGCCTGATGAGCTGATAATGAGGAAAAGATTTAGTTTATTTCTGGGAGACATTTGGGATTAAACATAGATTTAACATTGGACAGAACACTGGCTCCGTTCCCATTTCCACTTAAAATCAATGTCAAAATAGCCACTCACTTCCAAGAGGGCAGGAGACATTCTCTTATGTATGAGCAGCCTGATATTTAGACTTGCGGGACACTGAGCCAGAAGTGCCATTAGGTCAGAATTTCAAAGGAACTTAAGTGATTTAGGCACAAAAGTCCCATCTACGTTCAGTCGGACCCCTCTTTTTAAAATCATGTCAGCGTGCATACAGAGTGTTTTCTGGGCACATTCCTTTATTGTGATTATTATTAATGTCCCTCAATATTATTTAAGGTGTATTTTAAAAAAAAATAGTTTTCACAACATACAAAATCTTTAAGCTTAAGAAGGAGAAAGCTGCTGACTAAAATGTATCCTCATGAGTCATAAATAAATCCTGGCTGAACGGACTCTGTAGGTTTGGGTAGTTGGGAGATTTGTTAAACCCTCTGCAGAAATCCTACATTGTAGGTGCTCAAATTTATTCATTCTCCTTTGACTTTCCTTCACATTCTCGTAGTGCCTTAGAGTGCTGTCTTCTGGAAGTCACTGACCATGATGTCTTGCAGTCTGAACATGTCCATACCCCTTGGGATCTCGCCAAGTGCTCCAATAACTGCTGGAATTGTCTTTGTTCTAGTTTTCCATAACTGTTCCCCTTTGAGGCAGAGACCTTCATACTTCTCCATCGTCTTTTTTCTGTTTCTGTCTGCTGGCATGACAACATCAATGTACACAGGCTTGTTTTGCCTTCTTCTTTTCTAAAACTTCTCTGGACTGTTTGACTGACCATTTGGTCTGTGACAATGGCCAGATCCCATTAAATCTTACCCTCTTCTTTTTCTAGAGTGCTTTCAGTTTGGTGTTTGTAACAGTGCAATGTTCATACAAATCCATACTTAACACAGCTTCTAAAGTGCAGACATTTGGCAACCTCACTGTGTCTGTTCATATATTCTCTCCTAGACAGACTCTAACAGTTACTCAATATTGTTCCACCATCTCTTCCTTTTTAGAATCCATTCTACACTTCAGGGAGAAGTTCTGTCAGTCATTTTTACTTCTTATATAATTAAGCCTTAAGGACTTCCTCTGTCCACTCATAATGAAGTTCTCTGACTCTTTTTTGAGTGATCCGTCTACAAGCCATGAGTTTGTTAATATTTTATCACTAATAGGTTTCATCTCACTCCACCACTGTCCATCCACTGATTTCTTGTAAATCGAGTCTTTTGGGGGACTCCTTTCTTTCACACTTTCTTGGCTAGGATGCAGTTCAGTCATTGCTTGTTAACATGACCAGATGATCTTTATTGTGGTTGACTCCTCATATATTTTGATATTATATTCTTCATTATCAATTGCTTCCTCTATAGATAGCAGAATTTTTCTCTCATCACACCATGGGATGTACATCTTTTCAATGCCTTCCTTGCTAATCAATATTCTGACATCCAAACAAGACAACTGCTGGTGATGCATAATTTTTTTTCTTCTCCTCTTGATTCCACTTGATCGCTCCAGCAATGTGCTGTACTACTGGCATCACCTATACATAAATGGCTGAGATCAAATTCTTAAGACTTGAGTTTTGTCCTTAGAGTAGTTCTTACACATCCATACAATTCTTTCCTCCCTCTTTCTCTCAGTTTCTGATGTTGCATCTCTGACAGTTCCCTGATTCAAAGATATTTTTAGGGGCAATGCCGAGATTTCATGGACAATTCCTTCACTAAAGTGCATGCCATCAGATTGTACCAGTTTGGCCATCTTTACAGATGCTGATACACAGTTAGCCAAGCCAACCCATAGCTTTATATCTCCACCAAACTTTTCCACACATCATCCATCTCTGTAGAGCCTTTTTTTGACTGTTCATGGAATTTCACAAAAAGAACAGGAGTACTTGTGGCACCTTAGAGACTAACACATTTATTTCAGCATAAGCTTTCATGGGCTACAGCTCACTTCTTCAGATGCATAGAGTGAAACACACACACAGAAGATATTTATACATACAGAGAACATGAAAAGGTGGAAGGGTGAGGGTTAGGGTTAGGGTTAGATTGTCCAGGTCTAACAAATGGTTAACTGGTCGTTACTCTTTGCTGATCACCACAATTTATCATATCTCAACAAGTATCCATGCCAGTGGCTACCACAAATAGCACTGGTGCTAAGGAATCCCTTTGAAAGATTTCTTTTAATTTGAACCTCATCAATGAATCCCTTACCTGTAGAGTCGAGTGCTCCAGTTCAACATAGATTGCTGCAGAAAGGAAATGATCTTTGGATGAGCCATGGGCATTTTCAGTGTCTCAGTGAGCCATGATTGTGCGACACTGTTGTATGCTTTAGAATAGTCTATCCACACAATCACTAACTTTTTCTTTCTTTGATTTTTCTGTTTATTCCTTTGTGGTGTAATTTGTAAATTTTTCCTCTCGTTTTTAATCTGGTTCACTGTCTGATTATGTTGCGCAGTCTCAGACCAGATTTCCTTCCAGTAGCGCTGAAACTATTCCACATCATTTATTGGCTCCCTATTTTTGCCTATTCTGTTTTTAACATCCATCAGATCAAAGAATCTCCTAGGGTGTCTGATGAAGTGCCTGATTTCTTGATACTAATAACTTTGTGCTGAATATCTTTCAAGCCTATAACTCTGATGGATAAACTTTCATTTACATTGTTCCTTCACAACTCTCTCATCCAGCTGATATCTCCAAAGCCATTTGCTTCTCTTGTCTCTTCAGATGATTTTTCTGATTCATCCAGTAGGCTGGTATCTCAATGTAAAAGCTTATTCTTCTGCTTTAACCTTAATTGCCCTGGAGGTTATTGAGTAGATGGAGTTTTCCAATGATGCACGTCCTCAGATGGCTTGATGTTAAACCAATGAGATGCTACTATTACTGTAGCATAAATTATATAATTCTACTGGCTAAACCTTGTTGGTTTTACTCCACAGTTTTCTTGAACATTTCATTAAGTGCTTGCATTATATCATCCAGTCTTTGCTTGTCTACAAATTTCATACTTCATAGCACTGGTCAATCCTCAATGTCTTGCACTCTGCATGATCTCGATCAACAAATTATTCATATTTCCCATACTTTCGTCAGGTGCTGTTTCAGTCATATTTGTTCTCAATTTTTCTTCCATTCCTAGCTTCTGTTTATCCTGTGTCACTACTCCCACCAAAATGTTTTCATGCAGTTCCACATGACTAATCTCCCTTTTCAAGCTTTAAATCCCCATTTGCATAAATTCCCTTCTTTAGAATAAAGCTCTCAGTGGTGCAGTGAGTCTATACTCGGCCATTCTCCCCTTCCAGTGTTGGAGCATTTGTTTGCTCCAGCCTCTCTCTTCTGGTTTTGCCAAAAGATAACCTCAGATCACTTCTGGGTTTATAAGATGAGTCCTTTTTACTCTTTTGTGGCAAATGATCTCTGGTGTTTGTTTGGACAGTTGCATGATATATGAGGTTGCCCATCTCCACACAAACACACGCTGCAAGGGGAGGAGGCTGTCATCCAGATAAGATCTTCTGAGGCCCCCTTTATGGCATTCATAATATTTATAATTTACATGGTATTCTCCATATTGGTTTGGGTTGACGGGCTATACCCTGCTGGGTGGCAAACCAGTACTTCTGGGCCACGGTGGTGGGTAGGTGCCAAAGTCCAACAAGCCAATTTTTTCTATTTACAACACACATTTCACAGGATGTAGTCAGCCTTTCTTTACATTCATCCTACTAATCAGATGATCTCCATAGGCTATTTCAATGTATTTATATTAGTTAATTTCATTATTTTTTTTCAGTCTGACATGTAGGATTTCCTGAGTCAGAATTAATGGAAAATCGAACCAATGTGACTGAGTTTATTCTCCTGGGACTTTCCAGTGACCCACAGATTCAGATTTTCTTCTTCCTGGTGTTTTTAGTTGTCTACCTAGCCACACTTTTGGCGAACATGGTGATCATGCTGGTGGTAAGGGCTGATTCTCACCTTCACACCCCCATGTACTTCTTCCTCTTCCATTTGTCCTTTGTCGATATCTGCTATTCCTCAGCCATTGTCCCTAAGATGTTGGTGAATTTCCTAGCAGAGCACAAAACCATTTCTGTCAATGGCTGCCTTGCCCAGATGTTCTTCATATTCCTGCCAGCTGGTGCTGAAATTTTTATTCTCTCAGCAATGGCGTATGACCGCTATACTGTCATCTGTGACCCATTGCGTTACATGAAGACCATGAGCAAAGGAATCTGTGTTCTGCTGGTGAGTGGTGCATGGGCAATAGGCTTCACAGATGCCCTACTTAACACAGTTTTAGCCCTCAGGTTGCATTTCTGTGGCTTCAATCAAATCCACCATTTCAGCAGTGAGCTCCCTCCTCTATTACAACTGTCCTGCACTGACACCTTCACCAATCAAGTGGTGCTGTTTACTTCTATTGTGATATTTGGATCAAGCTCCTTCCTCCTCACCCTGATCTCCTACATTCACATCATCTGCACCATCCTGAGGATACGCTCTGCGGAGGGCAGGCGTAAAGCCTTCTCCACCTGCAGCTTCCACCTCATGGTGGTTGGTTTGTTGTACCAGACAGCTTTTTTCCAGTACACAAAACCCAGCTCAGTCTCCTCTGTGGCTCTGGATGAAATCGTCTCCATCCAGTACAGCATCTTGACTCCCATGTTAAACCCCATCATCTACAGCCTAAAAAACAAGGAGGTGAAAACAGCTGTAGGGAAAATGTTGGGGAAATTCGAGTTTCTCAAGTAGTGTCAATCTCATTTTAAAAAAATCAAAGAGCATAGAACTGTGGGTAACTTGCGTTTTGGAGATTCTCAGCTCAGGTATCTCACTGACATTTTGGGCCAAAGCCTCAGCTGGTTTAAATCCATTGAACTCAACAGGTCAGATCTTCGTTGGGGAGAAACGACACTGGAGCAAATGGGACTGGATCCTGGTTCTCCATCTAGGGTAAGTGCTAGAAGCACCAGGATCTAGTGCCAGTTAAGAAAGACACCACCTTCTCCTCTCAGTTTCACAGGGAGAATTTCTTCTTTCACATTCTTCAAAAAAACTGAATAGAGCTGGTTGAAAGTGGGAATATTTTCAAGAAAAAAATCATGTCCCTCTTCCTCATCAGAATTCAAAACATATGTAACCCATTCATTGAATAGAAAATAGCACAGTTTAGCTACTTCCACCTCCTGCTTTCACAGGGTGGTGGCCTGTCTACTAAGTATCATTCTGTCAGATTGTAATTTCTTTAGCATAGGAATGATGATTACTGCTATGTTAGTTCTGGTCAAAATTTTTCCATGATTGGAAAAAGAATCGGAAAGTGTTGTTACATCAAGATAGAAATTTTCTGTGGAAAAATCTGAATTTTGAAGAAAAAATATTTCATTTTATTTGGGGGGGATTTCAATTCAATTTCACATTTGGTCCAGTATTTGGAAACTATGGTACATGGGCCTGATTCTCATCTACAGTAAGGCAACTTTGGACCCTCTTGGCAGTGTGAACAGGCCTGAAGGTGAAATTAACTTTAATTTACAAGGTCTTGAAGACCTATTTACAGATAGTTAAGGGTTAATGCCTCTTTTACCTGTAAAGGGTTAAGAAGTTCACCTAACCTAGCTGACACCTGACCAGAGGAACCAATGGGAGGACAAGATGGTTCAAAGGGAAAGAGGAAAGTCCCCTTTGTCTGTTAAGTTTCACTTTGGACCGGAGTGGGAAAGCTCCAGAATTCAGCCTCTTATTAAGTAGTGAGTATTAGTGAAGGAAATAAATAGGTTTATGTTTATTTCTTTGTAACCTGTCTTGTGCAATTAGAGGAATAGTCAAATTGGGTATTTGAGTATCTTTTTTTGTGTAACTAAGGTTTTGCCCAGGGGAACATCCTCTGTGTTTGGAATCTGTTGTCTGTGAGAGTAGCTGGTATGCTAATCTCTCCCAGAGGGTTTTCTTTTACCTTTCTTTTCTTTAATTAAAATTCTTTTTTGTAATACCTGATTGATTTTTCCTTGTTTTTAGATCCAAGGGGGTTGGATCTTGATCCACCAGGAGTTGGTGGGAGAAAGGAGGGGGGATGGTTAATTTCTCCTTGTTTTAAGATCCAAGGGGTTTGGATCTGTATTCACCAGGGAATTGGTGAAGAGTCTCTCAAGGCTACCCAGGGAAGGGAATTAGCACTTTGGGAGTGGTGGCAGCAGACCAGAGAAGCTGGTAGTTAAGCTTAGAAGTTTCATGCAGGCCCCCACATTTGTACCCTAAAGTTCAGAGTGGGGAAGCAGCCTTGACAGATGCAAAGGAACTTTATTTTAAATGAGGATCAGGGTCTCATTATTCATGTGTCTACACTAGTCTGATATGAGATATTTCTCCATTTTGCCCAGATACTTGCTTGTGATCATTAGTACTCAAAAATTTTTGATGTATCTCCACATGCATTGTCATGATTTTGCTTACGTTCCAGAAACTGTTGATTAGACTCTGAAAACTTGGAGAAGACTTGGATGTGACTGGGAATCTGTAACAATACTTTGTCACACCTGTCAACACCTTGATGTAAATCTGATATGTTTTCATAAACTTTTACATTTGATATCTCTCTAACTCCATTGCAATAATTGTTATAAGGCTCTATGGGCCAGATCCTCAAAGGTATTTAGGTGCTAAAATGAGGCTGAGACTTTTAAAGAAGTTTAAGGGAATTAGGCACAAAACTCCCATTCAATTTTGATAGGATTTGTGGGCCTAACTTTCTTAGGCTCCTTTAAAAATCACAACCTAAACAACAGTAAAATATAAATATGTGGCCAGTGTTGGTAAAACTCACATTTTCAATTCTGTGTACATAGGCTTGGAAGCATTAGATATTTGTCAGTAAATGCTGGCAAAATGTCAATTCTCACCGTACACACACAAACTGATAAACAAATAGTCTCACTGAGAATCACATAAATTTACTGATAGGCAAAGTAAGACAAATGCCGCTTGACAACTTATTAGAGTCCAAATCCAGTGATTTACACTTTTATATTAGGCTTGTTACAAATGGACTTGTGAATGATCAGTAAAGACAGTAGGATTTGTTGATTAAAGGATCTTTAATTTGCACATTTTGACATGTGATGTTGACAATGTGTGTTTTAATGGTTTATATAAAGCTTATTGAATCTCAGTGTCTCCTGCCACTAAGTAATTGTCGGACCCTCCACACCCATAATTTTCTGCAACTGTGTCAATCTGAAGTAACTCCCCTGAAGTCAGTGGCATTATAGCTGTGTAAAGCCAGCATAAGAGTCTGGATGATCAGTCTCTCAGATTCTGGGTATTTTGTTTGCTTGTTTTTTTTTTTTTTTTTTGGTCAGTTCCATTGATATTTAGGGAGATTTTCCGTCTGAAATAACAGCAGGGAAAGGAGAAAATAAAATAGTTTCCATGATGCCAGCATGAGTCTGGTGGTGGGGAGGTGGTAGGTCTGTATCTGTAGTCACACAAGCCGAAAACTGGAGTAACACAGAGGTGAATCAGAGATGCAGAGCCATTGATTTCAATGGGAGTTAGGAACCTAGGTGCCGCTGAGTGTCTGGACCATTGTTCTTAAACAGTTATTTCGTGTAAGTTACGGCAAGTTAAAAACAATGGAGCTGCACTCTATTTACTCAAGCAGAACAAGTGAAATCTCTTAGCAGAGTTCAGAATTTGTGTCTAAATCCATTGATTAAAGAGGGCTAACTCTGAATTTATAATAGGATAATTGAGATCAGAGTCCATCTTGATTCTTTTGACTTCAGAGGGGAGGCTGTGGATTTGCATTGAGGTAACTAAGATCAGAATCCATACCTAATCCCATTGGCTTCTTTGGGATAACTGAGTTCAGAAACTGGCCAGAAACCCTGATTAGAATGAGTTATACTGGATCCCCATGAAAACATGGTAGCTTTGACTTACATGAATAGATAAGGTTACCTATGTAATTTTAATATCCCCTCAATAGCCCTATATTTTGGGCTTTTCTACTTAGTATACTTTTAAGTTAAACAGGTACCATTCACGCAAATGGCAGCCATTTAGAGCAAATGGTCATTTGCTCTAAATGCCTCCCAATTTCCCCATGAGAAATCATCTTTGACTTTGATCCAATGAAAGCAGGATCAAAAAGGCCCTCTTGATGCCATCAACCATTATGTTTTAGATGTTCAATAGACACCTGCCCCATACAGGCATTATACCCTGTAACACGCCAGATTTGTTTCAGGACAGAACCTCATGGAGGCACAAAATGTATTCAATGGCCTCTGTGCTGTCCACACGATATGAGAACTCACCAAGTATTTGAAAGTACATTAAGATAAGGAAGACAAGGACACTTTAGTACATGGAAAGAGAGTTCACATGGGAGTTAGTGCAGAGACACTAATGTACTGTAAACTTACCCCTAGCTTGCTGCCCACTAACTTCTTCTGTACACAAGTTCTTATTATAGGTAGGGCATTCCACAAATAACAGCATAACCCTACTTATCTTTCTAAAGCAATTGGCAAGACTTCTGGGAGGCAATAGAGCTGGTCAAAACTCTGAATTTCCATTTTGTGGGATATGTTGATGTTTTAAAATTTGTTTTCATTCCTAACCAGAACAGAAACAAGTATTTTCTATATGTCATTTGAAGTGGAAATTGATAAACAAAGTTATTTCAAACTGTTTGTTTTGGGGAAAAAATCAAAACTCCACTTCAAAATGAATTTTTTGTTTTCCAATTTACTTTATTATTCCTTATATTAGTTTAACATTATGTCATGACAAGTCAGTAGTATACACAATATGGCATGCCTTATTATGTTGTCTTCATACTATGACAATAAAAAAGTCAAAATATTATTTTCTTTTCTCATTTCTTTTTTCTCTTCCCTTTTTGCTTTTCACAAACAAACAAATTTTGGAGGGCAGCTGCTACTTAGGACAGATTTGAACAGAAAATATGATAATGTGTGAAAATGGCAAACTGCCTCATGAAAACAGAAATAATATCCCTTTTGATCTAGAAAGAAGATATTTCAATCTGTACTGAGCAGTAGCTGTCATTAGTTTTTTTAAGTAAAATAATAGAAAAACACAATACAATAATAGATTATTTCAATTTATGTTGTGAAATATTGTGAAAAATAACAGAAATAATATAAACATGAAAAAGAAAATGAAAGAAAGCTATCTACTCTGAAGCTTGGATTTCCAAAGAAGCGTAAGAGATCAGGTACCCAAATCCCATCAGAGGTGCTGACTAACTACTTTGGCATCCTTTGAAAGCTGCAGACTAAATTCTTCCCTATGACCTATTCCCCAGTACACTGATCCTGAGCAGCTATGGTTCGGTGTCTAGGGCACTGAACCACGAGCCAGGAGAGTTTGGGTCACTCCATGACACACACAATAGCAGACATTAAGGTAGCCATCTTACAGCAAAAAAACTTCAGGACCAGACTCCAAAGAGAAACTGCTGAGCTCCAGTTCATTTGCAAATTTGACACCATCAGATCAGGATTAAACAAAGACAGTGAATGGCTATCCAACTACAGAAGCAGTTTCTCCTCCCTTGGTGTTCACACCTCTACTGCTAGCAGAGCACCTCACCCTTCCTGATTGAACTAACCTTGTTATCTCCATACTGATTTATACCTGCCTCTGGAGATTTCCATTACTTGCATCTGAAGAAGTGAGGTTCTTACCCATGAAAGCTTATGCTCCCAATACTTCTGTTAGTCTTAAAGGTGCCACAGGACCCTCTGTAGCTTTTTACAGATTCAGACTAACACGGCTACCCCTCTGATACTTGACTCCATGACCTCAGTTACACTGACGAAATTTCAGAGAAACTCCACTGCATTTAACAGCTGGCCACTACAGTGAACGAGATCTGAAGATTTTTAGTCTTTTCGTTCCTGTCAGAGCACTGCCAGGTATTTCCTGTGGGTTAGGATTCTGTGCCTCACCTTCCCCATCTGGTGATATTGACACTTAATCTATTTGAGAATCCCAATTGAGCAGTGCTAAGCATTCTTATTTAAAAAAACTAGAGCTGTCCGTGCCTATGGGCTTGATCCCCCTCCTTCTTGCTTTCTCTGGTCTAAATCAGGAATAGCTCCCCTTACCTCAATGGGCCAGATCCCCAGCCAGATGCAAATTGGCCATACCTCCCAATGGGGCCAGATCCCCAGCTGGTGTGAATCTGCATAGTTCCAGTGCAGACAGTGGGGCCACCTCCACTAAGGTCAAGGGGATCAAATGCCCAACTGGTGTAAACCAACAGAGCTATGTCAGTCTATAGCAGCTGAATACCTGGCACAATCAGCAGTACCTGACTAAGAACTATTCAGTGGGCTGACCCTGCCAGCTTTTACTGAGGAAAGTACTTCTTACCCCAGTGATCTCATTGTTACCAATGAAACCACTAATGTCAACAGACCTATTCACACGAGTAAGGATTTTCAGGGTTAGGCCCATATGAGGGTGTGCATGACTCAGCCCCTAACTAGTGTGGTTAACAGAAGGACAAATGCCTGCCCTGATGATTCATTCACGCCAGTTTTTTGCACTGATCTCTCCCAAATGACTTCAATGCAGCCACCTGTGATTTGCCTGAGTGAAAGTGGTGGGAGAACTTGGCCTGATGAATCTAAGATGGGGGGAGAGGTAGATATGCTGGAGGGTAGGGATAGGGTCCAGAGTGACCTAGACAAACTGGAGGATTGGGCCAAAAGAAATCTGATGAGGTTCAAGAAGGACAAGTGTAGAGTCCTGCACTTAGGATGGAAGAATCCCATGCACTTCTGCAGGCTGGGGACCGACTGGCTAAGCAGCAGTTCTGCAGAAAAGGACCTGGGGATTACAGCGGATGAGAAGCTGAATATGTGCCCTCGTTGCCAAGAAGGCCAATGGCATATTGGGCTGTATTAGTAGGAACACTGCCAGCAGATCGAGGGAAGTGATTATTCCCCTATGTTCTGCACTGGTGAGGCCACACCTGGAGTGTTGCATCCAGTCCTCCAGAGAAGGGATGTGGACAAATTGGAGAGAGTCCAGCAGAGGGCAACGAAAATGATCAGGGGGTTGGGGTACATGACTTACGAGGAGAGGCTGAGAGAACTGGGGTTGTTTAGTCTGCAGAAGAGAAGAGTGAGGTGGGATTTGATAGCAGCCTTCAACTACCTCAAGAGGGGGGTTCCAAAGAATCATAGATATCATATGTAACCCCTAAGGAGATTATCTAGATTCCTGGGGCCCTGTCTGCTGGCAGCTCAGGGAGAGGCGCTCTGTCCCTGGTAGGGAGGGGGAGACAAGGCAAACTCAGAGTCTGCCTGGCAACCAATAGGGAGTGAGATGCCCCTCCCAGGGAGATCAGGAAATGGGAGAAGCCATTTTTGAGTCAGTCTGGAGCCAGCCAGGGCAAGGGCAGGACTGGCTGTGTGGGGAGTTGGTGAGTGCCAGGCCTGCATGCAGGGTTCCCCCTGAAAACTGGCCTCTAGGGACGTGAAAGCAAGATCCCTCAGCTGGGCTTTTCCTTCTCCACTGATGAGTCCCAGTTTGTAGAGATTTGCTGGGAAACTCCCCCAGCCAGGCTGAGTTAGCCCTCCAGCCCCCTACGGGAGACCAGTCACCACATGGTCAGCTCTGCTCTGGCTGCTAGTCCAGGGCTGCTGCCTGCTCTGTGTATGTCTGGATGCTGGGCTAGGAGACTACAGTTTGGATTTTAGTACAGTTGTGTAACCTGCACCTTGAGCCCTGCAGCCCTTTGTGATGAGGGGAAATCCTGGGACTGAAGCAGCCTGATTCCTGCCTGAAGAGGATCCCTGCCAGCAGAGATCAGCCCCTCTGCAGTGACTGAGGAGTCCAGAGTCATCTCTGAACCTGAGGATCATTCAAGGAGTTTGTGAGTGCACCATCTTTCAGTTAGTCAGTCAGGGAATTTGTTTTGGAGACCCCCTACTCCCTGAACTGTGTCCTCAAGCCAGGGAGTGAGGGTTTGGGGATTTTATAACCTGCTGCATATTAAACCTGTGGAGGGATTTACCACCTTCTCCCACTTGTGAGTCCTTTAGGCTGTATTGAACCCAGTCAGCCACACTGCTAAACCACTGCAGAGAAGAATTTTGTGGTCATTGGTCATCAAGGGCCCCAACAAAGTATGCGTACCAATGAGACACTAATCTTACATTTGCTACCTCAAGTCACGTGACTGGGGAAAGTCACAGGTATTAGCAGCTTGGGCACTGGTGACCGTAAACATAGTGTTTTACCCTGTTATGCATATTCGTCTAGTGTTTAATACAATTACTGTGTTGAATATATTGTGTGTTTGTGTTATTTCTTGGAAGTCTCCAACTATCAGGCAAGTAAGTGGGTATTACCCTGTGGTTAGAGTTTTCCTCCCAAGCTGCCCTGGTGACCCTGCCAAGAAGGAGCGAGGGAGGGTGGAGGCACCACGAAATAAATTCATAGGAAAAAATAAAGAAGATACACCCTGCTGAAAGGGTGGCGGGATCCAGAAGAACCCAGACCTGTCCATGAAAACCTGTAAGCAGATTGGCATTAAAGAAGGTAACCGGGTGGAGAGGGGGCGCTACACATAGAAGATCAGGGTTGGAAGGGACCTCAGGAGGTTATCTAGTCAAACCCCCTGCTCAAAGCAGGACCAGAGGATGGGAGCTAGGCTGTTCTCAGTGGTGGCAGATGACAGAACAAGAAGCAATGGTCTTAAGTTTCAGTGGGGGAGGTCTAGGTTAGATATTAGGAAACACTATTTCACTAGGCATGTGGTGAAGCACTGGAATAGGTTACCTAGGGAAGTGGTGGAATTTCCATCCTTAGAGGTTTATAAGGCCCAGCTTGACAAAGCCCTGGTTGGGATGATTTAGTTGATGTTGGTCCTGCTTTGAGCAGGGATTGGACTAATGACCTCCTGAGGTCTCTTCCAACCCTAATATTATATGATTCTATGATCTAGTGATGCCTACAATTCCAGTTCTGATCCTTTCTCACAGCCAGACAGAGCCTAAGGGAGTTAGACATCCACCTGAGATTCACAAAGGAGCTTAAGCAAATTTGGTGCCCAACTCCCACTGAAATACAATGGGAGTTGGGCACCTCACTCCCGTAGACGCTGCTGGAAATCATACCCGCTGGTAGCCTGAAAAAATTACAACTTGTGTGTTTTGGCTGTGCTGGATCAGGCTGGCCAGATAAAACACACATGCTTTGCTTGACCCTTATATTCATCCACAGGACATATATATAGTGTGGGCACCATCCTAGCTATATTCTAGGAATTATTTTGGGGAAGTTCTCTGGCCTTTGTTATACAGGGGGACAGACTAGATTAGCACAGTGGTCCTTCCTGTCATCAGAATCTATGAATCTAAGCATTGCATTCTTCCCCATCTCTTTATCCTAGTCAGTGTCCCCCAGCCCTAACGTAGAGGGACGATCTGCCTTTCTTTAAAGCCCCACAAATCACCATGATATAAAGGAACCTCCGTGGTAAATTGTAACATCTACCAGTTCAGGAAAGTGACATTTACCCGTGTGCAGAGTCAACGCATGGCCAATTAAGCCCTTGAAATAGGATTGTGATGACCCCCTGGGGTACATCTGCGGAGACAATACACAGATACAGCCTATGAAACAGCTGCACCAAGGCAATAGGTATAGCTCTAGAAACACAGTGGGTACAAGAGTCCCACAACTTTGGGATGACGTGGTAAGAGGAAGCAGGGTTTACAGGACTTTAGCGGCATGTGGACCTTGTGTTTTACAGACATTGGTTTTCTGTTTTCAGAAATAAACTTACTTACAATTTAGCTCCTCCTTTGTCTCAATGCTTATTATTTACCACCATCATATACAGTGTATTTATTCCTTTTCCCCATTCCCTTACCTGTGTCCCTTAACTAAGGATGGCTGGCCATGTTGCCGTCTTGTGGTAATTATATATATTTGGCTAAGAGCTTAAAAACACTGTAGGGGAGATGAAGTTTGCAGATGATATTAAACTGTTCAAGATAGTTAAGACCAAAGCAGACTGTGGAGAACTTCAAAAAGATCTCACAAAACTAAGTGATTGGGCAACAAAATGGCAAATGAAATTTAATGTGGATAAATGTAAAGTAATGCACATTGGAAAAAATAACCCCAACTATACATACAATATGATGGGGGCTAATTTAGCTACAATGAGTCAGGAAATAGATCTTGGAGTCATCGTGGATAGTTCTCTAAATATGTCTACTCAGTGTGCAGAGGCGGTCAAAAAAACAAACAGGATGTTAGGAATCATTAAAAAGGGGATAGAGAATAAGACTGAGAATATATTATTGCCCTTATATAAATCAATGGTACGCCCACATCTTGAATACTGCGTACAGATGTGGTCTCCTCATCTCAAAAAAGATATACTGGCACTAGAAAAGGTTCAGAAAAGGGCAACTAAAATGATTAGGGATTTGGAACGGGTCCCATATGAGGAGAGATTAAAGAGGCTAGGACTCTTCAGCTTGGAAAAGAGGAGACTAAGGGGGGACATTATAGAGGTATATAAAATCATGAGTGAGGTAGAGAAAGTGGATAAGGAAAAGTTATTTACTTATTCCCATAATACAAGAACTAGGGGTCACCAAATGAAATTAATAGGCAGCAGGTTTAAAACAAATAAAAGGAAGTTCTTCTTCACGCAGCACACAGTCAACTTGTGGAACTCCTTACCTGAGGAGGTTGTGAAGGCTAGGACTATAACAGCGTTTAAAAGAGAACTGGATAAATTCATGGTGGTTAAGTCCATTTATGGTTATTAGCCAGGATAGGTAAGGAATGGTGTCCCTAGCCTCTGTTTGTCAGAGGGTGGAGATGGATGGCAGGAGAGAGATCACTTGATCATTGCCTGTTAGGGTCACTCTCTCTGGGGCACCTGGCATTGGCCACTGTCGATAGACAGGATACTGGGCTAGATGGACCTTTGGTCTGACCCAGTACGGCTGTTCTTATGTAAGTGATTTGCTATTTGGGTGTCTAGATCCTTAGGCTGTTCCTGGAGCCTAAATTCACACCTTTTGTATTGACAGTTGCTGAGATTGGATACCTAAACCCTGTGATAATCCAAGCCCCATTGCTGTCATTCTTATGCACTACAGAGCATTGCTTAAGGACTGACCCAGCCCAGTGTTAGTGGGAGCATGTTACAGAGAGTGAACTTCAGGGATCTTGTCCCAGCGGGAACGAAACAGCATTTAAACAGTTCTCAAGAAATCAGCTTTTAGTCCATGGAGTCAGATGAGGAAAGGCTCTTTGCTCCACTTCCACAGATAACCCTACACAGCTTGAGAGGTTTCACTGCTCCAGGGAAAGTGTGCAAAAGTCACATCCATAGACACATTGGATGTCCTGAGATGCTGCATTACAGACGTAGATAGACAAACTAGATAGCCAAATCCATACATTGGTAGGTAATCTAAGAAAACAGAAAGAGAAAATCATAGGTCAGAATGTTCTCACCACATGTATGATCCATGTTTAAAAGGCAGGTGAATTGATTCATATTTTTATTCCTTTCTAATCTTTTTATTCTTTCAATTTCAAAGGAACAGAATCTGCCCCACTTATATAGCGGTTGGTCTCTCTGCAGGGTCCCATTGACTTCTGCCTGGATGCAGCAGTCTGCTCTTGCAGAGTCAGTTACAGCACAAGGGCCATGGCAGGCAACCCAGCTACTCTCCCTCTCGCCTAGGACAGCACTGAGACAAATGAGATCAGTTGGTGTGTGTTAGCAGTAATTTCTATTTGTGGGGTGTATGTGTTAGAGGGTTGCAAGAGTAGGGGCAGGGCATTCTCTGCAGAAAGCACTTAGCTTTGGAATTCACTTTGCACAGAATCTGCCTGCGTTGACATTCACATTCTAGTGCAAGATCTCGTGGCTTGGGCCTTTGTCTGATGAGCTGATAATGGGGAAAAGATTTAGTTTATCTGTGGGGGACATTCAGGATTAAGCATAGATTTGACATTGGACAGAACATTGGCTTCATTCCCATGTCCATTTAAAATCAATGTCAAAGTAGCCAGTCGCTTCCAAGAGGGCAGGAAAGAGACTCTTATGTATGAGCAGCCTGATCTTCAAACTTGCAGGTCCTGTTGCATCAGATTTTAAAAGGAACGTAAGTGATTTATATATAAAACTCCCATCAACTCCCATCAGCATGCCTAGAGTGTGTTTTCTGGGCACATTCCTTTATTATGATTATTATTAATGTCCTTCAGTATTATATAAGGTGTATTTTTAAAAAAGAAATAGCTTTCACAACATACAAAATCTTTAAGTTTAAAAAGGATAAAGCTGCTGACTAAAATGTATCCCTGTGAATCACCATTAAATCCTGGTTGAATGGACTCTGTAGGTTTGGGTAGTCAGGAGGTTTGTTAAACCCTTTGTAGAATTCCTGACTTTTAGGTGTTCAAATTCACTCATTCGCCTTTGAATTTCCTTCACATTCTCACAGTGCCTAAGAGCGCTGTCTGCTGGAAGTCACTGACCAAGATGTCTTGCAGTCCAAACATGTCCATACCCCTGCTTGTCCATAACATTGTCCATAACCTTAGGGATCCCTCCAGGTGCTCGAATAACTGCTGGGGTTGTCTTTGTTCCAGTTTTCCATAACTGCTCCCCTTCGAGTCAGAGTTCTTCAGACTTCTGCATCTTCTCTCTGTGTTTCTTTTTTATGTTTTTGTCTGCAGGCATGGCAACATCAAAAAACACAGGCTTGTTCTGTTGTCTTCTTTTCTACAACTTTGTCTGGCCTGTTTGACTGCACCATTCGGTCTGTGACTATGGTATTGGACTACTGGCATCATGGACATATTAATGGCTGAGATCAAATTCTTAGACTTGAGTTTTGTTCTTAAAGTAATTTGTATACATCTGTAATATTCTTTCCTCAATTTTTCTTTCAATTTCTTATGTTGCAGCTGTGACAGTTCCCTGATTCAAAGATATTTGTAGAAGTCATGCTGAGATATCATGGAAAGTTCCTTCATTAACTTGCATGCCACCAGATTGTACCAGTCGGGCCATCTTTACAGATGCTGACACACAGTTAGCTAAGCCAACCAGTAGCTTTATATCTTCACCAAATTGTTCCACACATATCTCTGTAGCTCCTTCTTGTGACTACTTATGGATTTTCAGATTGCCCATGTCTAACAAATTGTTAATTAATTGTTGCTCTTTGCTGATGTAATAACCACAATTTATCTCAACAACCATCCATGTCGGCAGCAGCCTGGCTACCACAAACAGCACTGGTGCTAAGGAATCACCTTGAAATATTTCTTTTAATTTGGACCTCATCAATAAGAGTCCCTTCCTGATAGAGTCAAGTGCTCCAGTTAAACATAGATTGCTGCAGAAAGGAATTGATCTTTGGATGAAATTTGGACATTCACATTGTCTCAATGGTCCATGATAGTGAGATGTTCTTCTATACTTTCTGGTAGTCAAGCCACACAATTTCTATTTCTTTCTTTCTTTCTTTTTTCTTTCTTTCTATCTTCGATGAGCCTCCTGTTTAGCCTCGGGTGGTCGTTTATCACTTTCATGTTTAGTGTGCTGTATTTTTTGCTCAAGAGGCAGCATTCCATTGTGAGCTCACACTATCCAGATCTTCTTTGCCAGATTCATTGATAGAAATGCCCATATAGTTGGTCAATATGTGGTCAGGCTATAATTCATAGGATCACTGCAGCCTTCTTTTTTTTTTCCTATATGAGAAGAGTTGCCACTGTCACCCTCTACCTTGGAAATCCATCCTTCAAATATTTATTAAGTTGTTCAAGTAAACAATTATCCAGTGTTGTAATGAATTTGAGCTACAATCTATGCATCCCATCTGATCTGGTGTTTTCCAATTTTTTATTCCTTTCAGTACCTCATACATTTCTTTCTTTGATCTTTCTGTGTATTTGTCTTTGGTGTGGTTTTCTACATTTTACTCTGGCATTTTAATCCCATCCACTGTCTGATTATGTTGTACTTCCTCAGATTAAAAGAATAGGAGTACTTGTGGCATCTTAGAGACTAACAAATAAGCGAAAGCTTATGCTACAATACATTTGTTACTCTCTAAGATGCCACAAGTACTCCTATTCTTTTTGTGGATATAGACTTACACGGCTACTACTCTGAAACCTGTCATTCCTCAGACTAGATTTCTTTCCAGTAGCACTGAAACTCTTCCACGTCATTTATTGGCTCTATTTTTTTCCTATTCTGCTTTTAATTCTCAATCAGATCAAAGAATCTCCTAATGTCTCAGGTCAAGTGACTGTTCTTCTCATACTGATAACTTGGTGGGAAA
Source organism: Malaclemys terrapin pileata (assembly GCF_027887155.1). Classification (NCBI taxonomy): domain Eukaryota; kingdom Metazoa; phylum Chordata; order Testudines; family Emydidae; genus Malaclemys; species Malaclemys terrapin. The sequence continues at coordinate 35,500,837 of NC_071516.1, read as the reverse complement.
TCTTTCAGGTCCATGACACTGAGTGAACAGCTTCCATTTACATTGTTCCTCTACAATTTTCACATCCCTTTCATTCAGCAGATATTTCATCTCCAAGGCCATTTGCTGCTATTTCTCTTCAAATATTTTTTCTCATATTCATCTAGTGGGCTGGTATCTCTAAGTAAAACCTTATTTGTTTCCATGGAGGTTGTTGAATATAGATTGTTTTTCAATGGTTTGCATCTTCAGATGGCTTGATGTTAAACTGATGAGCTGCTACTGTTACTGTAGTATAAATTATCTAATTCAGATGGTTAATACTTGTTGGTTTTACCCAACAATTTCCATAAGCACTTCATTAAGTGCTCTCTTTATATCATCCAGTCTTTGCTGGTCTACAAATTTCATACTTGGTAGTGCTGGTCAGTGCTCAATGTCTCTTACACTCTGAATGACCTCCATCAACAACTAATTCATATTTCCTGTACTTTCTTTAGATGGTGTTTCATTCACATTTGTCCTTGTTTTTTCTTTTCTTTTGTGGTTTCTGTCCTATTGTGATGGGATCCCCGCGGGGAGCAGCCTGGGACTGTGGGACCACTGTGCCTCCTTAACTCCCTCCAGATTGGGATGTCTCTCACAATGCCTTGCTAGTGACTAGCAGCAATCCCCTCCAGGTGCTGTGATCACTCAGCACAAGAGCATGTGGAGCCCCACACGCCCAGCTAGATTGCATGAATGCTCCCAGAGCCACTCATGAATCATACAAAGAAAGGCACCAGAGCCAAATCCCCTCATCTACCAGCACTGTACCTCAGAAATATACCGTTTTGCACCGCTCAAGACTAGCAATGCAGATTTATTAATTGGTTCACCACTTCATCAATGGAAAGTGAACATACACCAGCCTTTGTCAAACCTGAGCAGATTTGCAACACACTTCATTCAAAGTCACTGGCAAAGATAAACAGTAAAATAAATCTATTAACTATAAAAGGTAGAGTTTAATTGATAGGCAAAGTTAGTTCAGAGTTAGTTACCAAAAGAAATAAAATATAAGCACGCAGTCTAAAGTCTCAACCCTATTAGACTGGGCAGCAACTAGATTAAGCAGTTTTTCTCACCCTGCTGGATATTGCAGTCCTTTATATAAAGGACTGCCTCTTAAATCTGGGCCAATCTCTTCTGTTGAAGTCTTCAGTCTTCTTCTCAGTGTCTTTGTTGCTTGCAACATAGGTGGGGGCAGAACAAAAGGACCAGTATGTGCCCACTCTGTCTGTTTTATACCCTCAGTCCGTGTGCTTGGAAAACACAAGTCCAGGCATGTCTGGGGGCATTGCTGAGTCTCCAGGCAAGGTTGAGCAATTGCCCTGGTGTGGCCTCATGCAGGTGAGTCATTACAACATAGCTCCCTGGACAATGGTTGATGATGGGTTGATTGATACCCCACCCGTGTGTTGGCTACTTTCCTTGCTGTTGCCTCTGGGGAGCTAATGTCTGGCTGATTCCTCAACTTACAGCATATTTTAGTGACCACCGTACAACACAATTCTCATAACTTCATATGCATTAATGATATACGTATATGTATAGAGAAATGACTTTCAGCAGATCATAACCTTTCCCCTGATACCTTACAAGGCATGCTTTGTATGTAAGCTCACAATTATATGAAAATGAGGAATATGGGGTTACAGGATGCTCCCCCACGGTATAGAATGTCACACCTATATCACTTCTTTTATCAAAATGTTTGCATGTGGTTCAATATGATTAATCTCCCTTTTCAGGCTTTCAATCTCCAGTTGCATAAATAGTCCTTGTGGCAATTAAGATCTGAGTTGTCCAGTGAGTCTGTGATTGGTTGTTTCTTTCTATGTGTTGTTGTTTTTCTTCTTTGAGTCTTGGAGCATTCACTTCCTCCAGACCTTCTCTTCCAGTTTTGCTAAAATACAATCTTAGATCATTTCTTGTTTTGCCCAGTGAGTCTTTTTCACTCTTTTGTTGAAAATTATCTCTGCTTTTCTTGGATTGTTTGGTCAGTTGCATGATATTAGCCTGGAGGTACTTGCCTCCAAACAACACAGTTTGCCAGTGTGGGAGCCTGTCATACAGCTATGCTCTTCTGACACCCTCTTTATGGCATTCATAATATTTATCAATTTGTCTGTATTCTCTATACTTAGTTGGGTTGTCAGCCTATACTGGGTCACAAACTAGGCTGGGGATATTGTTGTTTGTATTAATTATTAATTAATAGAAATCCAAGATATTTTGATATGGATGAATCATCTAAAATACTAAATACTCTTCACAAATTACCACATGTAATAGAGAAAGAGGTACTACTTATAGAATTGGCCAGATCCCCAGTGGGTATGAATCAGCCATAGTTCCATTAGAATAAAGAGGCCAGATCCCCAGCTGGAAGGGAAACAACTGTATCTCTATATGTTAGTGGGACAGATTAAAACATTATTAGGCCAGAGAGAAACAGCAAGAGAGTGGATGACTTTATAGCCTGGTGGTTGGGTACCTCACACCAGATGCAGTGTCCAGTCCCCTTTCTCCAATGCCTCTTTAGTTATTAAACCACAGTGGAACAGAGTCAACAGGAGAGACTAAGCAAGGCCTGCATCAAACTATCCCATAATCCCATCTGGGTGGGGATTTTGTGAATAATCTTGGGGCCAGATTCTGGGATTTAGGTACTTAAAGTGGCAGTTAGGGGCCTAAATCATTGTCTGTATCTGGCCCATTTTGTCACCGTAAAACATACAAAATCCAAACAGCTTATTTCTATCTCTTTCTATAAATTTTGTTTATTTAAAAAAAATTAAAGGCTAGAATACAGTTCTCTTTTAATTCATACTTCTGAACAGATGGTCTCCACAATCCATTTCAATTCACTTTTAGGATACGGGCTAATTTCATTTTCTTGTCTTACAGGTCACATTTTTCCTGAATAAATGTCAATGGAAAATCAAACCAGAGTGACTGAATTTATTCTCCTGGGACTTTCCAGTGACCCACAGATGCAGATTTTCCTCTTCCTGGTGTTTTTAGTGATTTATCTAATCACTCTGGTTGGGAACATACTGATCATGGTGGTGATAAGAGCTGATTCTCACCTTCACACCCCCATGTACTTCTTCCTCTTCCATTTATCCTTTACTGATACCTGCTATTCCTCAGTCACAGTGCCTAAAATGCTGATGAACTTCCTAGCAGAGCACAAAACTATTTCTGTCAGTGGCTGCATTGCCCAGATGTTCTTCATCCTCTTCACAGCTGGTGCTGAAGTTTTCATTCTCTCAGTCATGGCATATGACCGCTACGCTGCCATCTGTGACCCATTGCATTACGTGAAGAAAATGAACAAAGGGATTTGTTTTCAGCTGGTGAGTGGTGCATGGGCAATAGGCTTCTTTCATGCCCTTCTTAACACAGTCTTCTCATTCAATTTATATTTTTGTGGACCCAATCAAATCAGCCATTTCAGCTGTGAGCTCCCTCATTTATTAAAATTGTCCTGCAGTGAAACCCTCACCAATCTAGTGGTGCTTCTCACTTCTATTGTGATATTTGGATCAAGCTCCTTCCTCCTCACCCTGATCTCCTACATTCACATCATCTCCACCATCATGAGGATACGCTCTGCGGAGGGTAGGCATAAAGTCTTCTCCACCTGCAGCTCTCACCTTATTGTGGTTGGTTTATGGTATCTGACAGGTTTTTTCCAGTACACAAAACCCAGCTCAATTTCTTCTGGGGCTCTGGATGAAATGTTCTCTGTCCAGTACACCATCTTGACCCCCATGTTAAACCCCATCATCTACAGCCTGAAAAACAAGGATGTGCAAAGGGCACTGGCGAAAATGTTGGGGAAATTGAACTTTCTCAAGTAGTGTTGATGATTTTATTTTTATTTATTTTTACGTCAGAGAGCACAGAATTAAGGATAACTTGTCTTTGAGACATTCTCAGCTCAGGTAACTGAGCAACATGATGGGACAAAAACCTCAGCTGGGCTAAAATGGTGTGGCTCTTTGGAAGCCAGCAGGCCAGGCCCTTAATTGTACAAGAGTCACGAGAGCCTGGGGGCCTGGAGCCTGGGTCACCTGCACTCGGGTTGAGTGCTCAGACCACCAAGATGTGGAGTCATTCACACATGTTGCTCTTTCATCTCTCTGCATCTTTCTTTAATGTGGCTCACTGACTTCAGGGGAGCTATGGCCAATTTATACCTGCCAGGCATCTGGTCAATTCTATAAAAAGAATCTCTTCCTCTATTAATTTCTGTTCTCTTTGTTTTTGGCCTAATTTGTAGAAAACCTTATTTAATATCTGTAGTATCTTATTGGATTCTACCCTATTAAAATCTCAGGGTTTTTTTTCAATAATAATTCATGAAGTCAATGGGTTTACTTCCCAGGTAGTGATATATACTCAAAGGGACTGAGCCTTGCACAAGAGAATATGAGAGAGACCCAGATTAGGATATCCCATATGCCAGTGGGTTAGGGTACCCAACTGGGTGGAGAAAGATCCCTGTTTAAATCCTTTCTCCTTGTCAGGCACTTGAAGTGGGGCCCTCCCACATCCCAGGTGACTACCCTAATCAGTGGAATAAAAGTTATTTGCTGTCTCCTCCTTTAAATTTGTTGTTCTTCCTCTTCCCACCCTGCACCTCATCTTCTTGTAACAAAAAAAGTAGGTGGGGTTAGTGGGTTCCCAGCTGAGAATCCCAAGCAGAATGAGGTGTGTCACTCCTGGGAATATGAGGAGTGAATTCTTTGACACCTGCGGGGTTAAGAACACACCCTACTCCTCTGTATATAGTTTCCTAGCCAATGGATATATCATCATGTTAGAACATAAGAACCAATGAAAGACCATCCCAGGTGTAGTAGGAAGAAGGCCTGAAACATGTGCCCTTGTCTGAGAGGCCTGGTATGAGACCTGAGGCCTAGGCTAAAGTAGTGGTCAAAACTTTGCTGATATAAAGCAAAGTTCAGTTGTAAGCAAGAGGCAGGCCCTGCTCACATAATCTGGCAAAAGCAGGGCTGATATTGCAGAAATATACATCCCTAAGAAGTGATAGGCACAAAACACATGCAAACACACTCCAGAAGGGTGGTACCAGAACACCTCAGTACCAACACATTCCCCAAAGATAACAGGAACACACTGACCCACCCTAAAGATAAGATCAGGATGACAGCATGATGGATAGAGATGTTTTGATTGAACCAACAGGTACAAGGTAATGGGGGGTGGTTAGCTATGTTAGAGGATGGCACCTAACTAGGTCAGAGGGCAGTAACTAATCACTTCAGAGAGGTAATACGAAACTTGTTTGTATCTGTGTATAAAGTTGCATCTCAGAGGCAATGTTTTTGTCTGGCCAAGGGGAAAATGGAAAGTTCCGCCATTCACTGAGCCAGTCCATTGTCACGGACATGCATGTGTTAGTATACCTGTAACCATTGAGCCCAGGCATTAACACCGTGCCTCATTGGCAATTAACCCGACCAAGTTCCTTTGCTATGAACCGAATCTGGATTTATTGTGCAGCTTGATCAGAGCCTGCTGTATGGGCTATTTAGCCAGAGTCAGTGCAGCACGCAGAGAGAACACACACGCAGCCAAACATCTGATGACACCATCCCTAGGACAATGCATCCCATGCATCTGGACCAATTGGGGTCTCCTTCTGATACTTTCCCTCAGAGCGCTCTTCCAAATCCTTACACAGCTTCAACCTTTCTGGGTCTTACCTTGGAGCATTCAGCATCCTTTTCCACACCGAGCACTTCCCACAGTGAGTCCACCCAGCCAGGGCTCCTAGGAAAGCCAGAGGGCCCTTCACCCCAACTCCACAGTCAGATGTGACTCTCAGCCAGCCGGTAAAACAGAAGGCTTATTAGTTGAAAGAAACACAGTGCAGAACACAACTTGTTAGGACAGAAATCAGTGACTTTCAGCCAAGTCCATCTTGGGGAGAAGGGAGTCCAGAGCCAGGGCTCTGATCCTCCCCTGAGCCCCAAGCAAGCTGAGACTGACTCGCTTCCAGCTGCCTGACCCCTGCCTGCCCATTGCTCCTCCTCCAGCCTTTGTCTCACTTCCCAGGCCAAGAGTCACCTAGTAGTATCCCCCTCCTGTGTCTCAGGTTATGAAGGGGCGGCCATAGCATCCATGCAGGCAGCTGGAGAAGCCCCTGCAAAAGTCACCCCCCCTTATTCCCACCACCTAGACACTGGTGCAATACACAGGGAAACTGAGGCACACACAGCATTCATGCAAAACTGTAAGACTCGCATAGGCTTATATACAACATAGCAAGGTAAAATACGTACTTTGTCATATCTCTCCCCCCTTTGAGACCGAACTGAGTGGGGTCACTTTAGCCAGTGACCTAGGAAAGTTCAGGCCACCCTCTCCGGGACAAAGCATCAGGCCTTGGTATGGGCAGGCACCAGACATGGTGATGGCATTGAGCCTCTGACACACCACACAGAACTGGCTTGACCCATCTTTCCTGGGAACTAGCACCATGGGAGAGGCCCCCAGGACTGGTGGATGGCTGGATCACCCCTAAGCCAGTATGTCTCTGACCTCTCCCTCCAAGGCCTGTGCTGTGTTCCCTGTTACTCTGAATGGGGAACACCTAATGGGAGGGCTGGCTCCTGTCTCCACCCAGTGGACAGCTCGGTTAGTGAGCCCAGGCCGGTTGGAAAACGTATTGGTATGAATGCAGCATCTCTCTGATCGCTGCCTGTTGGGAAGGGGTTAATTGGTCAGAGAGAGGGGCTGATTCCACAAAGGGGCTGGCTCCAGTCTCAGGGAAGATACCCACCAGGAGATCTTCCTCCTTCTCCCACTGGCCACACACGGCCAGTACCAGCCTCTCCCTGTCCCTGTACGGCTTCATCATGTTGACCTTGTCCCCTCGGTGGCTGTGAGCCCGGTTGAGCTGTTCCACCACATCATTCTCCTCATTCAGCTGCTTGATGACCGTGAAGGGCCCGTCCCAGGCAACTTGCAGCTTATTCTTCCTCACCAGGATGAGAACCCTCACCTGGTCCCCGGTGCCATAGGCTGAGCGGTCATACCAGACCTTCTGTCTCCCTTGGGCCCTGGCTAGGTTCTCCCTGACCGGACCGATGAGCTCAGCGAGCTTTTCCTGGAAAATCAGTACATACTCCACCACTGATTCTCCATCGGGAGAGGACTTCCCCTCACATCAGTCCCTCACCCAGTCCAGGACCACCTTCTGAAAAGGCTCATCTAGGACAGGTCGGTGTCCCAAGGCTGCGTTACCCCTGTCCTGGGCCATTTGCACCTCTGGACAAGGCAGCCCTGATTGGCACTTGTCCCACCCTGGCTGTGCTTCCCCACACTAAGCTGGGGTCTCCGATCCCCCTGGGATCAGCCTGGACTCTGCTGTCCCAGTGAGGGCAGGCAGGGAGCCTCCTGCTTGGTTCACAGCATCAGAGCCAGGGTGAGCCACTCCCCCATTTGCAGGGGGATGGGGAGCATTTCTCTGTCCCACTCAGCTCCAGGGCTCTGGTTACAGAGAGACAGGTATCCTGAGCTTAGCATTTTCACTCACCACTTCAGTCTCAGCCAATTGGTTCCCTGGATTCAAATTCAAATCCTTGGCTGTTACAGGAGCAGGGCCTGGATCCTGTCCCAACAGGACTTCACAGCCAATATCTTGGAGAACCCCAACTACCAGCCAGCCTGACCCCTTCTGTGTCTGCACAGGGATCTGGGCCATAGGCAGGGCAAGGGGCTTCATCCCTGGGACCTACACCAAGGTCACACAGCCCCTCATCATCTGGTGAGGCTGCACCACCCAGGGCCTGACAACAGTTCTCTCTGTCCCAGGATCTCACCACCCCAAGAATATCTCCCTATTGACCACCACTTTCATTATAGTGATATGTCTCTCCTGCTGCTGATGTGCTGCTGATGTATACAATATGAACAGCTTCAACAGGAAAGCCTGAGAAAGTTGTGCCCTCAATTACCTTATAGACCAAAGATTAAAGCAATTTCCTGAGAGATGGGAGACCTATCTACACATCTCTGCTCCACAGAAAGCAGAGGTGGGAAGTTAGTGAGTTTCTCCAACATCCGAGTAGCCCAGCCAATAGGTTAAATGTATTCAGTGTGGATGCTAGGGTTCCATATCATGGGTTGTCAATTTAGACTCCTCTCCCACCTTGCATGCAGATATTTGGTGAATGGGCATCAAATTTGCAAATAATATAGGATTAACCAAAACTGCTTTTTTTTTTCCAAAAGAAGTATTTGTCTGAAAAGTTTTGCCAAATTCTGCACACTATAACTCCACCTTTGTCTCATCACCTACTTTTTTCCTGCCACCTCATGCAGTCTAGTTGTTCCTTTCACATTATGGTTAGCATCTTCAAAGGAGTGTTTGGGAGATGAAATGATTTGCTATGTGGGTGTCTAACTACTAGGGTGCTTTAAAAATCCAAGCCTAAATATGTGTCTTTTTTATTGACTGTCACTGAGATTGGATACCTAAATCCATTAGGCTCCTTTTCTAATCCAAGCTTCTGTCCTCTCATTCTTATGCATGGTAAATCACTGCTGAAGGACTGACCCAGCACGGTGTTACTTGTAGCTTGTTACAGAGGGTGAACTTCAGGGATCTTGTCCCGGGTGGAATAGGACAGCATTTAAACAGCTCTCAAGAATCAGCTCTTAATCTAGGAGTCAGATGAGGAAAAGCTCTTTGCTCCACTCACAGGGATAACCCTACCTCCCTTGTCAGATTTAAGTGTTTGGAATAAAGAAAAGTTGATATCCTAAGATGCTGTATTGCAGAGGCAGACAGACAAATTAGAAAGTAGGGAGATAAATAGACTAAGACAACAGAAAGATAAAAGCACAGGTCAGAGTGATCTCACCATTTTTATGATCCACATTTAAAAGGCAGGTGAGTTGATTCATATTTTTATTCCTTTTTAACCTTTTTTATCCTTTCCATGCCAAAGGACCAGATTCTGTTCCCCCGTATCCAGGGGTGGGTCTCTCTACTGAGTCCCATTGACTTCTGCCCACATGCATCAGTCTGCTCACACAAGCTGGGTGAGATAATATTTTTTTATTGCACCAGCTTCTGTTGGTGAGAGAAACAAGTTTTCGAGCCACACAGAGCTCTTCCCTCTCACCCACAAAAGTTGGTCCAATAAAAGATATTATCTCACTCACCTTGAGTCTTGAATCTCCTAGGACCGAGACAGCTACAACAACACTGCATGTTCACACAGAGTGAGTTGCCACCCAAGGGCTGTGGTTGAGAACTCGGCTATTACTTCAATCACCCATCTCTCTCTCTCTCTCTCACTCTCTCTTTTTCTGAAATACCACTGAGACAGTTCTGGTCTCTCATGTTTAAGAAGGATGAATTTAAACTGGAACAGGTACAGAGAAGGGCTACTAGGATGATCCGAGGAATGGAAAACCTGTCTTATGAAAGGAGACTCAAAGAGCTTGGCTTGTTTAGCTCTCTATAAATATATCAGAGGGATAAATACCAGGGAGGGAGAGGAATTATTTAAGCTCAGTACTAATATGGACACAAGAACAAATGGATATAAACTGGACCTCAGGAGGTTTAGACTTGAAATTAGACAAAGGTTTCTAACCATCAGAAGAGTGAAGTTCTGGAACAGCCTTCCAAGGGGAGTAGTGGGGGCAAAAGAAATATCTGGCTTCAAGACTAAGCTTGCTAAATTTATGTAGGCGATGGGATAGCCTAATTTTGGTAATTATTTGATCTTTGACTATTAGTGGTAAATATGCCCAAGAGCCTGTGATGGGATGTTAGATGGGGTGGGATCTGAGTTACTACAGAGAATTCTTTCCTGAGTGTCTGTCTGGTGAGTCTTGCCCACATGGTCAGGGTTTAGCTGATTGCCATATTTGGGGTGGGAAGGAATTTTCCTCCAGGGCAGATTGGCAGAAGCCCTGGGGTTTTTTCGCCTTCCTCTGCAGCGTGGGGCACGGGACACTTGCTGGAGGATTCTCTGCACCTTGAAGTCTTCAAACTATGATTTTAGGACTTAAATAGCTCAGACATAGGTTAGGGGTTTATTATAGGAGTGGGTGGGTGAGATTCTGTGGCCTTCGTTGTGCAGGAGGTCAGACTAGATCATCATAATTGTCCCTTCTGACCTTAAAGTCTAAAGTCTATGACAAATTGAGATCATTTTGTTAGTGTTACCTGGTGTTTCTTTTTCTGTGTGTTTTATGGGCATACAGAGGTTAGGGGTATGGCATTCTCTGGAGAAGCCTCTTAACTATATTAAGAGTATAAGAATGGCCATACCAGGTCCAATAAATTTTCCATCTAGCCCACTATCCTGCCTTCCAATATTGACTGGCGTCAGATGCTTCAGAAGGAGTGAACAGAATAGAGCAATTTATCAAGTGATCCATCCCCTGCTGTCCAGTTCCAGCTTCTAGCAGTCAGATGTTTAGGGATATCCAGAGAGTGGGGATGAGTCCCTGACAATCTTGGCTAGTAGCCATTGATAGATTTATCCTCTATGAACTCAATTCTATTTTGAACCCAGTTATACTTGTGGCCTTCACAATATCCCCTGGCAATGAGTTCCACAGCTTGACTTTGTGTTGTGTGAAGAAGTACTTCCTTATATTTCTTCAACATCTTTCTCAGTGATTTGGATGATAGGATTAATTGCACCCTCAGCAAGTTTGCAGATGAAACATAGCTCACAGGAGAGTTAGATACACTGGAGGGTAGGGATAGGGTCTAGAGTGACCTAGACAAATTGGAGGATTGGGCCAAAAGAAATCTGATGTGTTTCAACAAGGACAAGTGCAGAGTCCTGCACTTAGGAAGGAAAAATCCCATGCACAGGCTGGGGACCAACTGGCTAAGCAGCAGTTCTGCAGAAAAGGACCTGGGAATTACAGTGGACAAGAAGCTGGATATGAGTCAGCAGTGTGCCCTGGTTGCCAAGAAGGCTAATGGCATATTGGGCTGGATTAGTAAGAACATTGCCAGCAGATCTAGGGAAGTGATAATTCCCCTCTATTCGGCACTGGTGAGGCCACACCTGGAGTATTGCGTCCAGTTTTGGTCCCAGCACTACAGAAGGCATGTGGACAAATTGGAGAGAGTCCAGCAGAGGGCAATGAAAAAGATTAGGGGGCTGGGGCACATGGCTTATGACTGGGATTATTTAGTCTTCAGAAGAGAAGAGTGAAGGGGGATTTGATAGCAGCCTTCAACTACCTGAAGGGAGGTTCCAAAGAGGATGGAGATAGAATCATAGAATATCAGGGTTGGAAGGGACCTCAGGAGGTCATCTAGTCCAACCCCCTGCTCAAAGCTGGGGATAGGCTGTTCTCAGTGGTGGCAGATGACAGAACAAGAAGCAATGGTCTCAAGTTGCAGTGGGGAAGTTCTAGGTTGAATATTAGGAAAGATATTTCACTAGGAGGGTGGTGAAGCACTGGAATGGGTTGCCTAGGGAGGTGGTGGAATCTCCATCCTTAGAGGTTTTTAAGGCCCAGCTTGACAAAGCCTTGGCTGGAATGATTTAGTGGGTGTTGGTCCTGCTTTGAGCAGGGGCATGGACTAGGTGACCTCCTGAGGTCTCTTCCAACCCTAATATTCTATGATTCTATGAAAAGCTGATGCCTATTAATTTCATCAGGTGATCCGTTGTTTGTGTGTTATGTGAAGGGATAACACTTCCTTATTCACTTTCTCCACACCATTCATGATTTTATAGACCTCTATCACATTCCCCTTCATCATCTCTTTTCATAAGAACATAAGAATGGCCCTACTGGTCAGACCAAGGGTCCATCTAACCCAGTATCCTGTCTTCTGACAGTGGCCAGTGCCAGGTGCCCCAGAGGGAATGAACAGAACAAGTAATCATCAAGTGATCCATCCCCTGTCGCTCATCCACAGTTTCTGGAAAACAGAGGCCAAACAGTCCCAATCTTTTAAATCTCTCCTCATACAGCAGCTGTTCCATACTGTTAATCATTGTTGTTGCCCTTCACTGTACTTTTTCCAATTCTAACATATCTTTTTTGAGATGGGCCAACCAGAACTGCATGTAATATTCATGATGTAGGCATACCATGGATTCATATAGTGGCATTATGATATTTTCTGTCTTATTCTCTCTCCCTTTCTTAATGGTTCCTAATATTCTATTAGCTTTTTTGACTGCTGCTGCATATTGAGCAGTTGTGTTTTAAGAGCTATCCACAATGACTCCAAGATCTCTTTCCTAGAACAGCTAATTAAAACATCATTGTTATGCATGTATAGTTGGGATTATGTTTTCCAATGTGATTTATTTTCAGTTTATGAACATTTAATTTAATCTGTCCTTTTCTTGCCCAGTCATTCAGTTTCTTGAGATTCCTTGGTAACTCTTCGTAATCTCCTTTGTATTTAATTATTTTGAGTAATTTTGTGTCATCTACAAACGTTGTTATTTACCTATTTTTCCAGATCATTTATGAGTATGTTAAACAGCACTGGTGCCAGTACTGATCCTTGAGAGACCCAGCTATTTACCTCTCTCCACTGTGAAATTTCCCTCTGTACAGAGTCTGCCTGTGTTAACATTTACATTCGATTACAAGGTCTATTTCTTTTCTTAGGTATTTCTCTCTTAAGCTGATAATGGAGTAAAGGTTTAGTTTATCTCTAGGGTCATATGGAGTCAAAGATTGGACATTGGAGAGGATATTGGCTTCATTCCAATTTCTATTAAAAACTGATGTCAGAAAGCCACTCACTTACATGAGGGCAGAAAAGATTCTCTTCTGTATGTACAGCCTGACATTCAGTTGTGCAGAACAATGAATCAAAGTCAGTTTTCAATAGAGCTTAAGTAATTTAGGGGGGGAAATCCCATTAATTTTCTATCTTGCTCTTTTCAAAATTATGTCACCATGACTAGAGAATGTTTGCTGGGCACATTCATTTCTTCTTCTTCTTCAAAAATATTAGTGATTTTAATAGGGATGAATCCAATAAGATACAAAAGATATTAAACTGCATTTTCAACAAAATAGTCTAAACCAGTAGACATAAATAATAGACAAAATGGTAACTGACCAGATCCCCAGTAGGTGTAAATCATACATAGTTCTTTTGCTGTCTATGATCTAAATTTGCTGTGGCTGAATTGAAGTCACTGGGGCAGATAAAGAGATATTAGGCCAGAGGGAGTGGACAACATAGAGAGTGAGAGAGAAAATTAATGACTCTATAGCCTCATGGCTAGAGCACTCAGCCTGGATGTGGAAAACCCAGTATCCAGCACACCGGTTGCACTTTCTCTCTAATTCTTTAGCCAGAGTGGAACAGCTTGCAGAGAAGAGTCTGAGGAGCCCCACATCAGCCTGTCTCAGAGTCCCAGTTGAGCAGGATATTTGTGAATACCAGTGGGGCCTGATTCTGGGTTTTAGACATCTAAAGGGGCAGTTAGATGCTTAAGTCCTTTTGTATATCCAGCCCATTTTGTCTATTTAAAATATACAAATTCCATTCAGCATCGCTCTTGCTCTCTCTCGCTCTCTCAATTTAAATGATGTAAAACACATATTTTACAGGCTGGAATAGGACTCTTTTTACTTTCATACTGCTGATCAGATTATCTCCACATGCTGTTTAAATTTACTTTGGTTCTAAATGTTAAATTCATTTGTTTTTTTCCCCCGCATTTCCCAGGTCACAGTTTTCCTGAATATATGTCAATGGAAAATCAAACCACAGTGACCAAATTTATTCTCCTCGGACTTTCCAGTGACCCACAGATACAAATTTTCCTCTTCCTGGTGTTTTTAGTTATTTACCTAATCACCCTGGTTGGGAACATAGTGATCATGGTGCTGATAAGAGCTGATTTTCACCTTCACACCCCCATGTATTTCTTCCTCTTCCACTTATCCTTTGTTGATATCTGCTATTCCTCCGTCACAGTGCCTAATATGCTGATGAACTTTCTTGCAGAGCACAAAACAATTTCAGTCAATGGCTGCATTGCCCAGATGTTCTTCTTTTTTCTCTTAGCTGGTACAGAAGTTTTCATTCTCTCAGCCATGGCTTATGACCGCTATGCTGCCATCTGCTACCCATTGCATTACGTGGATGCAATCAACAAAGAGATCTGGGTTCAGCTTGTGAGTGGTGCATGGATCACGGGCTTCTTTTATGCCTTAATTAACACAGTTTTTGCCCTCGAGTTGCACTTCTGTGGACCCAATCAAATCAGCCATTTTTGCTGTGAGCTCCCTCCTCTGTTACAACTCTCCTGTACTGACATTCTCACCAATCAAATGGTGCTTCTTACTTCTGTTGTGATACTGGGATCAAGCTCCTTCCTCTTCACCCTCATCTCCTACATTCACGTCATCTCCACCATCTTGAGAATACGCTCCGCGGAGGGCAGGCGGAAAGCCTTCTCCACCTGCAGTTCCCACCTTATTGTGGTTGGTTTGTTGTATCTGACCGCTTTTTTCCAGTACACAAAACCCAGCTCAGTCTCCTCTGTGCTTCTGGATGAAATGTTCTCCATCCAGTACACCATCTTGACCCCTCTGTTAAACCCCATAATCTACAGCCTGAAAAACAAGGAGGTGAAAACAGCTCTAAGGAATATATTAGGGAAATTCAGGTTTCTCAACTAGTGTTGATGTTCTTATCTTTTAAAAAAAAAAATCAGAGACCATAGATTTCTGGGTAACAGGTGTTTGGGACATTCTCAGCTAAGGTATCTGACAGACATTTTGGGCCAAATCTTCCACTAGTCTAAATCAGTGTAGATCTAGTAAAGTAAATTGGCCAGATCCCCAGCATGTGTAAAATAGCATAACTACATTGGAACCAATGGGTGCTGGAATTAGACTCACAAAGGGTCTGCAACAGGAGAAATTGAGAGAGATATCCCATATTCCAGTGGTCAGGGCACACATATGAGATTTGTTCAAATATTTTTCCTCATCATACACTTGAAGAGGGGGGTCTGCCACATACTAATTAACTACCCTAAGCAATGGGATAAAAGTTATGTGGAAGGTCCATGCTAATGATCATAATATAGTATTCAGTTTGCTCGTTTGACTTTTGATACTTTATATTCTTGCTAACATGTGAGAACAAAGACACTGTGTATTGGATCTGCTCACAACCAGGTGGGGTTTATAGCAAGTGAGAAAAGATAAGGAAGAAAGTTAAAATGTTGCTGGGTATGGTGGGGAGTGTAATGTACAAGCATACACTTGAAGGCTGCCTGACTCCTCCCTCAAGCCAAGGTCAAACAACCAGTTAGGAGGGACAAGAGGGGGGATGGGAGAGAGACATAAGAAACACTAAAAGCTAAAGAAAAGCCTGGCCAGTACACAACCTCCCTTCCTCTCCCTCCCATGGGGTACAAAGAGGTGGAATCAAAGCCCCAAGACTCAAGACCCTCCAAAATGGAACATGACTATGCTGCTGCCAAGGGCATGCAGTATGGGTATAATTATGTCTGCTGAGAAAGAGAAGGGAGGAACAGGGGAAAAGTGCTCCTGGTGTGGAGAGCTATGGATAAGTTTGTTTGATTAACCCCAATAAACATCACATTGTCTGCACTTCTGGTCTTCTGCTTTCTGTCTGTGTGGCAAGAACCAAGGGAAGGTGAAGGACAAGCCCTAATATCTTGTTGACATGACTCGGATGCATCATGCTGGACAGGTGAGTAACAGCCAGATAAGTCTCCCTCAATAACAGTCCACAAAGCTGCTTGATGGTGATACGATGGGCTCTGGTAACCTGAGGTAACAGCCTTTTAAAATAAATTGATACAGAGGAATCAGGGCTCATACCAGTTAAGGGGGGGTCAACCTGAGATGAGATTGAAAAGGAGATGGGGGACGTTATTGGGGATCCCAAGGGAAAGGAATATTGGAAAAGAGGAACGGTATTACAAGGTCTGTGCCCAGGCATGGTGTACTGGGTAAAAAGGGAAGCTGATCTCCTCCAACATATTAAGGCTTTGGAGTGGACCAACAGATTTTAATGGAAAAAAATCCATACTAGCAGTAGAGGTAGTAAATCTAACGACACGCGATGCTGTATGGACAGAAGAGTCCTGTGAGGCAATTTGGCGGGAGAGGCATGAACGGCTGGGGAGTGGAGCAAATTATTAGATGAGCTATATCAATGTAAGTGTGGGACTAATGGTCTTGGGGGTCTCAAACCTCAGTTTTTGGAGCAGTTGAATGTGTGGAGGTAAATACATCAGAGGAAGGAGCCAATCCATGTTATTATCCTGAGGGGACAGATCCCAGATGGTCATAGCCCTCTGCCCCATGCCTTCCCCGAAGGGAACAGCAGGAATCGTGTATGGTAGCAAAGTTAATAGACAATCTTAAGAGCCAGAAACTGCAACTCAATCCCAGGGAAGGGAATACAAAGGAATTTCACAGTGAAAAACAGTGAGTGAGTGGGTTAACATCTAGAATTAATGCATTAACATATGGGGTTGCCCAGAAACAGTTAACTGCAGCAGGCAATGGCACTCCTGCAATTCATTTGGCATGCAAACAAAAGCAACACTAAGAACAGGAGTACTTATGGCACCTTAGAGACTAACAAATTTATTAGAGCATAAGCTTTCGTGGACTACAGCCCACTTCTTCGGATGCATATAGAGTGGAATAAATATTGAGGAGATATATATACACACATACAGAGAGCATAAACAGGTGGGAGTTGTCTTACCAACTCTGAGAGGCCAATTAAGTAAGAGATGGGCTGTAGTCCAGGAAAGCGTGTGCTCTAATAAATTTGTTAGTCTCTAAGGTGCCACAAGTACTCCTGTTCTTTTTGCGAATACAGACTAACACGGCTGCTACTCTGAAAAAAGCAACACTGGGAGAACAAATTCAAGGTTTGGAAGTGCAGTTAACAAACACCCACTTTTCCCCCAGAGCCAGGATAAAAACTAGGGGTAAGGGTTCCCAATTATTTTAACTCGGGGAGCCCTACTCTTAGCTCAGAGCTAATAATATCCTTTTTTGAAATTATTTGTCTTTCTTCCTTTTTTTCCAGTTTGCTAAATTTGCTGCTGTTAGCCTGTACTTTAAAATTACTTCACAGGCTTAACTGTTTGCTACACACACACACACACACACACACACACACACACACACACACACACACACACACACGTTTTTCTGAAGTTTTCAGGGAGGTTACTTTGGATACTTATGTGAAAAGTATTTTTGACAAAGCATGACAGAGGTCCGCTGTATTCCACTGAAATTTTAAAGCAAAAGACCCATGGGCAACCATGGAAATAATATTAATACTGCCTTTTCCAACAGTTCCATGGTAAAGAAAGCACAGACTAAGGTAGCTGTGTTGCAGGGACTGTACTTGGTGGCTAAGTCCTTACAGGCAAAATGCACCACTTTAAAGAAATGAATGCAGAAGTGAGTGACTTAAAGAAAGAGTGTGAAGAGATAAAACTAGCTGTTGCAGAAATTAATATTACAGAGTTTGGAGGGAAGTAAATAGTTGAGAGTTGTGGAAATGTTAAAGAGTAACCCTTGTGGTGTTATAAGAATAGAATTCTTGCTTTGATAATAAAACCCAGTCATGTAAATATAAATATATGTGCAACTCGGTACAGTCATACTGGGTGGAATCCTGTTAGTTAAACAAATTATACAAGGGGGTCAGGTACTGGCCACTACCACAACTATGATTTTGTCCCCAGGAGCCTTTGTTACCCAGGGTTTTCAGACCCCCAACACTGGTAACTTAACTATTTCACTCCAGGCAGTGTCAGGAATAAATCAATAGGAACAGAGCAATTCTGCCTATCAAGGATTAAATGCAAATAAGCATGTTCTTGTCTAACACTGCAGTTTATTAGATTTATGCATGAACAAACATAAGCAATAGGTTTAGAACATCCCAGACATTTCACTAACATCTGGAATGGTATTGAGTAGTTAACAGCAGGTTTGTAGTGGCCAGTTGCTCACCCACTGGGGAGAAAAGGTGTCAGGAAAAAGTCTCTCAAGATGGCTTCAGAGGACTGCTCCAAAGTACACTCTATTATCTAAACTTTTTATAGCTAACTTCTACAAAACACATAGGTCATGATGACCCCTACTGGATCATCATTTTTCTAACTTTCAATAAATTTTTAATATCAGAGGCATCTAAATTCAAGGCTTTCCAACCACCAAGCTTTTCAGTCTCACTTGTTTACTTGTCTGTCCCCTCCTCCCACTCTGATTAGCAGAAATGGCCAGCTAGATATGACCTTGTTTCTGAAAGCCTGCTTTCAATTAACCCTTAACTATGTGGTGTTCTATTTTATTAAATCATGATGGCTGAATGCACATAATATGGTTGCAATTGGCTTGATCGTGTTCTGAGTATACACATCCTTCAAATCCAGGACAACATCTTTACATCTAATCGAAAGGAGAATGGGCCCTTTCCCCAAAGGAATGGTCTGTAAATAATCAATTGTAAAGTGATGCTGCAGGTAGCATGCAGAGAGACAATCTGATTTAAATTATTTAACTATTGGATGATTTAATCAGAATCGCTAAAAGAAATAAGTGTTTACCATTGGAACTTGACTTGACTGCCTCCAATTGTATGCTATGGAAATGTAGTCTGGGCATAGTTGTAATAAAAATGAATGTTGGGAAAAGGGCATTTTTGTATGTGTGTATGTATTTTTGTGTAATTATGTAAGGTTTTAAGGACCTAAACCAACCCTCATGTTTTGTAAAACCCTGTTTTGTAGGTTTAAGATAAAAACAAAATAAAATCAGTTTTTTTTTAAATAACAATGTCACTAAAACTCCATTTGAATTTCTCATTCAAAGTTGCAATACTTACAGTCCCTTTTGCCAGACACATGCGGCTAGTTTGGCTTTGGTATTTAGTATTTAACCCTTTGGGTACTTCCATGTTTTTATAAAGTTTAATATCTTTTAAAATAAGGACCAGAGAATGTGGCCATGGCTAGGGCAGACAGAACCAGGAGTATAAAGTGAGATTCTGGATTCTTTTTGTTGGGGGGTGGGGGAAAACCAATAGCAGCTAAGAACTGCAGGAGAAGAACAAAAAGTTAAAAGCCAGTGTAACTCTGATACAAAAGAAGCAATGTCAGAAACAATGAGCCTTAAGGTGGCTCTGAGTAATCAGACTGTCAAAATGTTAAACCTTAGAATAAATGTAATGTTAGTAAGTAACCATGCAACAATGTATAATATGTATGGTTTCGGGGGGCGGAAATTAAGCATGCTAAAAATGGTAATTGAAAACAAATTTCATGTTCAAAAGTCTCCTGGTAATGCTGCCTCTCAGCTATTACCTGTAAATAAACCTATATCTTGGCACAGAAGAGAAACCATTACAAACCTGGTCTGCTGTAGAAGAAGGGAAACTGAATTACACCACCTCATGAATTTCATAAATGAACAGTAGGATAATCCACCCTTCCTCTTAAGGGTAGAAGCCATTAAAGCCTGGTCTGCTGATAGAACAAAAAAACAAGAAACTGTGAAAACAACAAGGAGTCTGGTGGCACCTTAAAGACTAACAGATTTATTTGGGCATAAGCTTTCGTGGGTAAAAACCTCACTTCTTCAGATGCAAGAAACTGTGGAGACAATTATTCTGTTTTTCCTGCAATCAGCAAGGAAGTTTGTAAAAGGAAGGGTTATTTTAAGCAATAATCTACTGCCCCCTAAAGGAGGTAGAAAAATGTGCTTTTTGTCTTTCAGAACTTTAGAAAATCTGACGCCAGCTGAAGAGGAACCCAGAATACCATGGATCACAGCAGGCAGTGGCCTGGCAAGAGGAACAAGGAGCAGCAAAGGTCAAAGCATGATGTGACCTGCCCAAAGAGCATTATCCACGCAAGATGGGAGATCAAGTGATGCACCGGATTTCAGAGCAATACCATCCATTCTCAGCTCTTCACTGAAGGGGCCCTACATAGCCCTTGGCCAATTAGGGCCCAGCCTGCTGCGATTGGGAACAGAGGATGCAGAGCAGGGATGGGTTCATTGCACACAAATAAAAGGGACAAAATGGAGGTTAAGAAGGATGACGTATAAATTCTATTGCATGTATCTTACAGGTGAACCCACAAAGGAAAACAAGGACCCGTTGGCCTGGAATGTAACAATTGTTGCTGATAATCACAATTGTTGCTATTGTAAGCCCTACCTGGAGCCCACAATGTGAGGCGACAAAAGGAGGAAACACGTGGACTGCTACACCCTCAAGTTATGGTAATGAAGCAAATGAGGACTTTAAGGATCTACCCATAAAAGATGCTACCACCAATCCTCCCATGGGAATTTGGCAGCGTCGGTATGTGGTGTACAGATCAGATGGTGGGAGGGGGGATCCCCAACCCGGTGAAGAATATCAAATTTATCAGGACATATTGTGTGGTATTCCCTAGACTATGCCATGATCAATGACAATAGGAAACATAGTCATCCAGACATGTGATTTGTCATGGAGGGCCCCAAAAATATAACCCTCTGGTCTCCGAGTGTTTGAACCACCTTTGAGTTATGGGGTCTCATAATTAGGGTATGATGTTACCATGTCTAATCACAATGGAATCTCCATAGAGGAAAATTCCAGGGTGTGAAGTTGTTATGTACACATCACTCTAGACATAAAATCTACCCTGGGACATTGGGTATATGACAATTTAACCGTTTTGAAGAATGTAACCCTACATGTAATATGGATGCCAAATTGGAAGAATCTGGATTTAAACTGGCCACAGCCTGGAGCTGGAAGTACTCCCCAACAGGTGAACGTGTGGGAGCAGGTGCACCCAGCGCTTTTCAATGTGTCCTTTCAGTCTAATACATGGGTGGTACATCCAAAAGAATGGTGGGTGGTCAGAATACACCCCAATTGCAACACATATATAGAAGGGTTAAAGCAACAATTTAATTGGTGGGTGAGGGGACATACAAGGAATCATCATTGGAGAAGGGATTTGTGGGCAGCAGAATAACTTGTAACTCTGAGTCACTCATTTATCCAGTTGGGCTATCTGAAAAGACCTTGGCTAGGTAATCAGCCAGAGACAATAGGTCTCTGCCCAAAGTGCAGCTTCTAAAGTAGCTTTAAAATTTGCATTTCCTTAACCCACCAAAATGTCCCAGGACATCCACTTCACATGTAATACCCCCCAAATTTCTTTCACGTTCCTAATTTCTTCCAGAGACTGAACTAATAATGACTTCTTCCTAAATAAGCTCCACATAATCTTGCAATAGTAAATAAATGTGCATTTTCATACAATCAACTCAGAAGATGTTAATTCAATAATGTTTAATTTAACTCAAAAAGGTTTGTCCAGGGTGTTACAGGACAGTGTGATATCTGTCACAATTATGATCTTGTATTTAAGGGTATGTCTACACTACAAAATTAGGTTGATTTTATAGAAGTCATTTTTTTAGAATTCGATTTTATACAGTCTATGGCTTATGTCCACACTAAGCGCATTAAGTCGGCGGAGTGCGTCCTCACTAACATGGCTAGCATCGACTTACAGAGCAGTGCACTGTGGGTAGCTATCCCACAGTTCCCTCAGTCTCTGCTGCCCATTTGAATACTGGGTTAAGCTCCCAATGCCTGATGGGGCAAAAACTTTCTCGTGGGTGGTTTTGGGTACATGTCGTCAGGCCTCCCTCCCTCCCTCTTTCTGTGAAATCAATGGCAGACAATCATTTCACGCCTTTTTTCTGGAGTCCCGTCTGCCAGACCCGCTCAGCCTGCTGCCGGTCTAGGGCTCTGTCCACTGGCTCCTGCCAGCCAGGGTCCTGCTCAGCCCCACTCAGCTGGCAGACTTCGGTGAGGTCGATCAGGGGTGCCTGGACAGACATGGTTATCCTCCTCTTAGAGCACCGAATGGGAGTGACTCCAGGTCATTCTCTTCTTTAATTTTTCTCTAATGGAGATTCAGTCCTGCCTGGAATATCATGCAAGCTGGAGGCTTCTGCCTCAGGCTGCTCTCCTAGCCGGCAGCACCACGCAGTCGCACCTACCCCAGCCTGCCCCTTGCTTCCATGGCTCATGAAGCCTGGACAGTAGTAAGGAGCACTTCAACTTGTGGAATGACAAATCCAGAACGAAGGATTGCACTCTATGGGCCATGTTAAGATTATTTCAGAGTCCTAGATAGCATTTAGTCCCTATAAAAGGCTTCATGAAAATTTTCCCCAGCCCCTAACAAAAATGTTAATTTATCAGAGCAGCTGAAAGGGTAAGGAACCTGGGACTATAACAGAGAGAGGTTCCATATAATTTAACTCATAATTGATATAATTCAAGGTAAAAATTCACAGGTCTGTTCTAAGACTAAAAATGCAATAGGGGAGTCAGAAAAAGGAACACTGACCTGTTTCCGCTCGGTTTCAAACCAGGGATATTTCGCGTGTTAGGTGAACGTGATAACCACTACACTACAGGGCTTCTCTTTTTTTGCCACCGACTTTGCTGAATGCACAGGAATGTTTTCTCTAGCTACAGAAGCTACCTAATGCAATGTCTATATCTATGGCCTTCCTGCTCACAAAGCAGTTATGCCCCCGACCAAGGCTGACACAGCGCGGAGTGCATGTGACACAGCGACCTGTCTTGGGCAGGATCGCTAGCGAGGTATGATACTTTTGCCGTTAAGCAAACACAGCAATTCTTTCCTGGCCTCTGCCACTGAATGCCTCCATGCATTATGCTGTGCCCTATCAGTGCGGGAGGACTGCATGAGCTCGGAAAACATGTCATCGCGAGTGCATTTTTTTCGCCTTCTAATCTGCAATAACCTCGGGGACGGAGATGATAGGGGGAGCGTAGAAACATTCTGGGGGGACTGCATGGTCACCTGTGCTGCTGAGTGCTGCTGAGTTCACCACACTGGCCAAAAAGGAAATGAAATTCAAAAGTTCCCGGGGCTTTTCCTGTGTACCTGGCTAGTGCATCTGAGTTCAAAGTGCTGTCCAGAGCGGTCACAATGGAGCACTCTGGGATAGCTCCTGCAGGCCAATACCGTCAAATTGCGTCCACACTACCCCAAATTCGACCTGGCAATGTCAATTTCAGTGCTAATCCCCTCGTCAGGGAGGAGTACAGAAATCGATTTTAAGAGCTCTTTAAGTCGACAAAAATGGCTTCGTCGTGTGGATGGGTGCAGGGTTAAATTGATCTAACGCTGCTAAATTCAACCTAAACTCATAGTGTAGACCAGGGCATAGTATCTGAATCCCTTGCTGCACTAACTCAACTCAAGGGCTTTTGGGATCCTTCTTATCCATTCCAGTCTGCCTTAAAGACAGTTCCTTAGAAACTCCAGAGCAAATCAAATCCATTACTGTGAAATCCATCCATCTAGTTCTGGGTCTCCCAATTCTTCTCTTACCCTCCAATTCTAACTTTAACACTCTGTTCCCTATATATTCTTCTGGTGTTCTTTTCACATGGCCAAACCATCTAACCTGGATTCCCTCAGCTTTTTAATAACTAGTACCACCTTCTTGCTTCACCTATATAATTTATTTTGAACATGGTCCATTCTTGTAACTCCAACCACCCATCTTAATATATTCATGTCCACTGTGTTCAAGATCTGCTCTTGTCTCTTCCTCAGTGCCCAACTTTTGCAGCCCTGACAAAGTGCAGACCTAATTACAGTCTTATAGTTCTTACATTTAAATTTGATAGGCTTACTGAAAACTTAAAAGTTCATTTAAATATTAATATATTGCCCAATCCTGCTCAAGGCTTACCCCAGAGAACAGGTTGAACCCATGATTTGTAGGAATGTGTTGCTCCCTAATCACAAGCCTTGAAGAACGGCAAACTGTTCCCTTGGCAATGAGGCAGGAGTGACCTTGTTCTAGCGCCTAGGTTTGGGAAACTTATTTGGCTGATTTGATTGTTTCCTCGCAGCTGGTGTTCACGCGCTCAAGAGATGGGTTCGTTATCTTATGTGCATGTATACTGCCTGGCCTTTTTATGCGCAGGAAATGTAACCACTAAGAAGTGTTGTAAACAAAGCAAGGAGAGAAATAAAAACCCCAGGAAAAGTTTTCCTGGGAGGCTTTTTGCAAGAGGCTTGTAAAGCTCTCTGGCTACCAACAAACCTGGCGTTCTGTTTCCTGCGTCGTCACCCCACAATGATTAATCATATTGAAGTTAAGCATGACTATGGAGCACTAGCATGAGAGTGAATCTATTTGAAGGACTGGGATTATACACAAATGTGATTGGGCTCAATCCTGCAGATTGTGTTCTGTGAGCCTTGGCTGGAGTTCTGCATGGAGACAGACTGTGGGGATATGTCCATTTAGTCAAAATACTCAAGTTAATGCAATATCACAAATATAGAGAAGAAGAGATGCAGAAAAAGACATAATAGATGAATGAAAAAGCCCATTCAGCTGAGACCTTCTCTCTTCCTTTCTATAGGATTTTGATAATGTGAGGGTGATGGTTTGTTGAACCACTAATGGAAAGATGTTCTATGCATGTGCTGATGGCACAAAGAAGACACATAATTGGACTATGGAACTCATTGCCACAGGGAGACACTGAGACCCAAAATGCACCAAGGTTCAGGAAGGAATTGCATAAGAAGATTATCCAGAGCTATTATAATTATTTAGAATACTATTTTTGGAAGGGATATTAAATATCATGCTTCTGGGCTTAAGACGTTCTCTAAACTCTACACTCAGACTCCGTGCTTGCGAGAGGGGAAGTATTGCCTCTTAGAGGCACCTGGGGGGTGGTATGTAATTGTCCCAGGTCACGGGGTGGGGGCTTCAGACGGTTTTGCATTGTGTTATTGAAATGGAACCCCTTGTTGCTGTCAACTCAGACAGGCAGAAGGGTTACATTTTGGGGGGCTCGTCCGGGATGGAAGATGTGCAACAACATCTTCAGGAGCTGGCTGTGAATGGCACCATTACAGAGTCCCGCAGCCCATATGCCTCACCCATTGTGGTGGTCCATAAAAAGAATGGGAAAATCCAGATGTGTATTGACTACCGCACCCTAAACAGTCGCACTGTGATTGACCAGTACACTATGCCCTAAGTCCAAGATGCCTTAGACTGCTTGCTGGGAAGCCAGTGGTTCTCTGTGTTGGATCTTCGGAGTGGATACTACCAGATCTCTCTGGGAGAAGAAGATAAGGAGAAGACAGCCTTCATCTGCCCATTAGGGTTTTATCAGTTCGAACGCATGCCCCAAGGGATTTCTGGAGCACCTGCCACATTTCAACATCTTATGGAGAAAGTTGTGGGAGACATGAATTTACTGCAAGTGTTAGTTTATTTGGATGACCTGATTGTGTTTGGAAGAACCTTGGAGGAGCATGAAGAAAGACTTCTTAAAGTGCTTGATAGGTTGGAGGATTATGGTTTGAAGCTTTCAATTGACAAATGCCAGTTCTGCAGAACCTCAGTGAAGTATGTGGGTCACATTGTATCCCAAGAGGGTGTGAGTACTGATCCCGATAAAATAGAAACACTCACTACATGGCCATGTCCAAGTAACTACAGAGAACTCAAGACCTTTCTTGGGTTTAGTGGCTACTACCACAGATTTGTGAAAAACTATGCTACGATTGTAAAACTTCTGAATGATCTTACCAGGGGATACCAGTCCAGCAAGAACAAATCTAAGACCAAGAATAAGGGGAGGTCCCCAAAGCCTCCTGTGCAAAGACACTATGGCCACTTCGAACCATGTGGGCCACGGTTGGATGAGAGATGCGAAAGGGCTTTTCGAGAAATCATTACTTGCCTAAGTCATGCTCTGGTCCTAGTCTTTGCTGACCCAAGCAAGTCGTTTATCGTGCATACTGATGCCAGTTTGGAGGGTCTGGGAGCAGTCCTGTACCAGGAATTGAAAGGCAAATGTAAACCTGTAGCCTTTGCCAGCCGAGGACTGTCTGATAGTGAAACTCGCTATCCCACCCACAAGCTAGAGTTCTTGGCCTTGAAATGGACCATCACTGAGAAATTTCGAGACTACTTGTATGGTGCTCAGTTCCAGGTGTGGACAGACAACAACCCACTGACTTATGTGTTAACAAGAGCTAAGCTGGATGCTACAGGGCAAAGATGGGTGGCCGCTTTGGCTAGCTATGACTTCAGCATTCAATACCAATCAGGGAGAACAATGTAGATGCAGATGCATTGTCCTGGCATCCGCAGGCACCAGAAGTTGCTGTGATACCCACGGATGGAGTGAGAGCTATTTGCAGTGTGAGTCACCAAGAGCCAGAGGCCCATAAGAGCCTTCATGGATGTGTTGCAGAAGCTCTGGGCCTGCCCCCTGAAAGCATGCCTTCTGCCTCAGTGAACTATATTGCATTGGACCAATCTCCCTTGCCCATGCTCAATGCGGCCAACTGGCAAAAAGCCCAGCTGCAAGATATTGACATTCATGGTACACTACTTGCCAAAAGGTAGGGGCGAAGCCCAGCTGCGGTTGTCCCATCTAACCTGGAGGGTAAACTACTATTGAGAGAATGGACCAAACTAAAATTGATTCAGGGAGTGCTACACCGAATGGCCACCGACCCCTTACAAAAGCAACGAGCACAACTAGTGCTGCCAAAAGAGTACAGAGCCCTGGCCATGAGGGCCTTGCATGATGATTTTGGACATTTAGGGATGGAGAGGACCCTGGAACTTATTTGTAGTAGGTTCTATTGGCCCTGGATGGCTGAAGATGTTCACAGGAAATGTGAGACTTGCGCTCAATGTGTTCAAAGGAAAACTCTGCCCACAAGGGCTGCATATCTGAAGAACATCACCAGCAACAAACCTCTGTAGCTGGTATGCATTGATTTCTTGTCTTTAGAAGTAGACAAGAGGAATGTTGGGAACTTTCTAGTAGTGACTGACCATTTTACACGGTATGCACAGGCATATCCCACACGTGATCAGAGGGCCACCACTGTCACTTGAGTACTGTGGGAAAAATATTTCTCAGTTTATGGATTCCCAGCCCGGATACCCTTGAATCAGGGATCGGGGTGGGACTTTAAGAGTCACCTTCTGAAGCAGGTGCTGAGGATAGCGGGAATTAAAAAGTCTAGGACAATGCCTTATCACCTGCAAGGTGACCCTCAGCCAGAGAGATTCAACCGAACCCTATTACACATGTTGGGGACTTTGCGACCAGAGCAGAAGGCAACCTAGAGCCAACATGTCACATTTCTGGTGCATGCCTACAACGCCACAAAGAACGATGCTACGGGAGTCACCCCATATCTCTTGATGTTTGAGCAAGAACCAAGATTACCCATAGACTTATGCTTTGGTGTATCAGAGGATAGAGATAACTATGAAACTCATCAGCAATATGCATCCGGACTAAGAGAAAAGCTGCGGGATGCTTATCACTTAGCTACATCTATGGCTTGGAAGAACCTCAACAAACATTGATATGATGCTAGGGTACGTTTGCAGGAACTCCAGCCGGGGGACAGAGTCCTGCTGTGAAATTTGGGTATTGCTAAATTAGGTATTACCTAAATCACTTGGGCTCTTTGAGAGTCAAAGCCACAGTGCTCTCATTTTTATGAACCACACACTGTTGCTTTAAGAGCTGACCGAGCACAGTGTTACTGGTAGCTTGTCACAGAGAGTGAACTCCAGGGATCTTGTCCCAGGGGAACAAGACAGCATTTAAACAGCTCTCCAGAAATCAGCTCTTAGTCTTGGAGTCGGCTAAGAAAAGGGTCTTTGCTCCATTCCCACTGATAAGCCTGCACACACTGAAGGGTCTCACTGTTCCTGGTAAAGAGTATTGAATGTCCTTAGATGCTGTATCCCAGAAGCAGATAGAAAAATTAGACATACAAATCAATAAGTAAGTAGATAGACTAAGAAAAAAAAAGAGAAAATCACAGGTCAGGAGCTCTCATCATAGTTATGATCCACTTTTAAGAGGCAGGTGAGTTGATTCATATTTTTATTCATTTTAACCTTTTATTATCCTTTTGATTCCAAAGGACCAGATTCTGTCCCCCATTATCTAGGAGTCTGTCTCTGTGCAGAGTTGCATTGACTACTTAAACTGCACAACTCTTTCTCTCTCTTTCTCAAGGCATCCCTGAGAAAACTGGGTTCAATTAGTGTGTAATAGAAGTAGTTTCTGGTTTTGGAATGAGTGTTAGTGTGTGTTTGTGTGTGTGCGTATTAGGGGTAGGGCATTCTCTGCCTTTGTTATCATTTTGGTTCCAATACAAGGTCCAGCTCTTTGCTCAGGCATTTGTCTGATAAAGTGATAATGGATAAAAGTTTTAGGTTCTGTCTGGAAGACTACAGGATTAAACATAGGTTTGACTTTGGACAGAACATTAACTTATTTCCCATTTCCACTCAAAATCAATGTCTAAGTAGCTGCTAACTTCCTTGAGGGCAGGAGAGATTCTCTTATATATGAACAGCCTGAAATTCAGATGTGCAGGACCCTGAGTCCAAAGTCCCATTGGATTGAATTTTCAAAGGCATGTACTGTAGCATTTTTCAGGAACGTAACCACGTTAAGCGAGGAGTTACCGTAACAGATTTAGGAACAAATCTCCCATTAACTTTCAATTCAACCCCTTTGTTTCAAATCATGTCACCGTACCTAGACAGTATTTGCTGGGCATATTCATCTGTTATGTTCAGTATTACACAAGGGGGATTTTTAAAAACAAATAGCTTTCACAATATACAAGTATAAAAAGGGGAAAGCTACTATCCAAAATTTATCCCCATGAGTCACCAATAAATCCTGCCCAGCACCTGCTGTGTAGGTTTGGGTAATCAGGAGTTTTCTTAACCCCTCTGCAGAATTCCTGCATATTAGATGCTGGAATGCATTCATTTTCCTTTGACTTTCCCTAACATTCTCACAGTGCCTGAGAATGAGAGTTCTGTTTGCTGGAAGTCACTGACCATGATGTCTTGCACTCCTAATGTGTTCTTCAGCTGCTCAGTGATACCCTTAGGGATCACTTTAAGTATTCCAATAATTGCTGGGATACTCTTTGTTCTAGTTTTCAATAATCATTCTACTTTGTGGAAGTGTTCTTCATACTTTAGTATCTTTTCTTCTTGATTCTTATTATGATGGTGTCTGCTGGTATGGAGATATCAGTTAACATGCTTGGCCTGTTTTTCTGCACCACTCAATCTGTGACAATTCCCAGATCCCAAAAATCTTAGCCTCTTTGTTCTCTAGAGCACCTTCGATTTGGTGGTGGTAATAATGCACAGTTTGTTTAAATCCATACTTCAACAGAGATTCTAATTCAGGAACTTGGTGGCCTCCTGTGTCTGTGCATATAGTCTCTCTCAGTGAGGCTCAACTGTCTTTCTTTTCCGAATGCGTTCTGCAATTCAGGGAGCAGTTTTTGTTGGTCAGTCTTACTTCTATATGATTAAGCCTTAAGGACTTCTCTTGTGCACTCATATTGAGCATCTCTTTCTCTCTGCTCAGATATCCTTCTAGAAGTCATGAGACTGTTAATGTTCTCTCACTAATAGGTTTGATCTCTCACCACCACTGTGCGTGCATTTCTTTCTGTTGAAAATTGTGGTGTCTTTCTTTGGGGATTTCTTTCTACTTTTTTTCACTGTTTTGGGGGCTGGAATAGACTCTCAGTCATTGATTGTTATCTCCACCAGATGATTTTTTACTCTGTCTGACTTTTCATATATTTTGATGTTGTATTCTTCATTATCACTTTCTCCTTCCACAGATAGACTTTTTCCACCATCACATGCCCTGTCCATCTCTTGCTTCATAATCAATACCCTGCATTACCAGCAGCTGTCTTGTTGGATGCCAAATTTTTACTTTTCCCCGTGATTCCACTTGGTCACCCCAGCAAAGTACCGTACTACAGGCACCACCCTCATATTAGTGGCTTGGATCAAATTCTTAGCCTTGAATTTTGTCCTTAGAATAGTTGCTATTGATCTAATGTTCTTCAATAACTTATTCTTTGACTTTGTTATGTTGTAGCTCTGACAGTTCCCTGATTCCAAGGTATTTGTGAGGATCATGCTGAGAGATATCTTGATAGTTCCTTCATTAACTTGTATGCCATTTGATTGTACCAGTCTGCCCATCTAATACAGATGCCAACACTGTCAAGGCTGCTTCCACACTCTGAACTTTAGGGTTGAAATGTGGGGGCCTGCATGAAACGTCTAAGCTTAACTACCAGCTTAGATCTGGTCCGTTGCCACCACTCCCAATGTGCTAATTCCCTTCCCTGGGTAGCCTTGAGAGACTCTTCACCAATTCCCTGGTGAATACAGATCCAAACCCCTTGGATCTTAAAACAAGGAGAAATTAACGATCCCCCCTCCTTTCTCCCACCAACTCCTGGTGGATCAAGATCCAACCCTCTTGGATCTAAAAACAAGGAAAAATCAATCAGGTTCTTAAAAAGAAGGCTTTTAATTAAAGAAAAAGGTAAAAATCATCTCTGTAAAATCAGGATGGGAAATAACTTTACAGGGTAATCAAACTTAAAGAGCCCAGAGGACCCCCCCTCTAGACTTAGGTTCAAAGTTACAGCAAACAGAGGTAAACACCCTAGTAAAAGGTATATTTACAAGTTGAGAAAACAAAGATAAAACTAACACGTCTTGCCTGGCTGTTTACTTACACGTTTGAAATATGAGAGACTTGTTCAGAAAGATTTGGAGAGCCTGGATTGATGTCTGGTCCCTCTTAGTCCCAAGAGCGAACTCCCCCAAAACAAAGAGCACAAACAAAAGCCTTCCCCCCACCAAGATTTGAAAGTATCATGTCCCCTTATTGGTCCTTTGGGTCAGGTGTCTGACAGGTTACATGAGCTTCTTAACCCTTTACAGGTAAAAGGATTTTGGAGTCTCTGGCCAGGAGGGATTTTATAGTATTGTACACAGGAGGGCTGTTACCCTTCCCTTTATAGTTATGACAAACACACAGTTAACCAAGCCACTCCAGAGCTTTATATCTTCACCAAACTTTGTTACACATGTCATCCATCTCTGTATCTCCTTTTGGGACAGTTCGTATAGTTTTAGTCTATCCATGTCTAACAAATGGTTAACTGGTTGTTGTTCTTTGCTGATATGATAACCACAATTTATCTCACAGAGCTTCCATGTCTACGGCAGCATAGATACCACAAACAGCACTGGCACTAATTAATAAGAACATAAGAACGGCCATACTGAGTCAGATCAAAGGTCCATCCAGCTCAGTATCCTGTCTTCCGACAGTGGCCAATGCCAGATGTCCCAGTGGGAATGAACAGAATAGGTAATCATCAAGTGATCCATGCCTTGTCGCCCATTCCTAGCTTCTGGCAAACAGAGGCTAGGGACACCATCCCTGCTCATCCTGGCTAATAGCCATTGATGGACCTATCCTCCCTGAACTTATCTAGTTCTTCTTTGAACCCTGTTATAGTCTTGGCCTCACGACATCCTCTGGCAAGGAGTTCTACAGACCGTGTGTTGTGTGAAAAAAAATACTTCCTTTTGTTTGCTTTAAATCTGCTGCCTATTAATTTCATTTGGTGACCCCCTAGTTCCTGTGTTAGGAGAAGGAGTAAATAACACTTCCTTATTTACTTTCTCCACACCAGTCATGATTTTGTAGATGTCTCTTTTCCAAGCTGAAAAGTCCCCGTTTTATTAATCTCTCCTCATACAGAAGCTGTTCCATACCCCTAATCATTTTTGTTGCCCTTTTCTGAACCTTTTCCAATATTTTGTGAGATGGGGTGACCACATATGTATGCAGTATTCAAGATGTGGGAAGACAATGGAATTATATAGAGGCAAAATGATATTTTCTGTCTTATTATCTGTCCCTTTCTTAATGATTCCCAACTTTCTAGTCTCTTTTTTGACTACCGCTGCACATTGAGTGAATGTTTTCAGAGAACTATCCACAATGACTCCAAGATCTCTTTCTTGAGTGGTAGCAACTAATTTAGACCCCAGCATTTTATGTGTATAGTTGGGATTATGTTTTCCAATGTGCATGACTTTGCATTTATCAAAACTGAATTTCATCTGCCATTTTGTTGCCCAGTCACCCAGTTTTGAGAAATCCTTTTGTAGCTCTTCATGGTATGCCTGGGACTGAACTACCTTGAGTAGTTTTGTATCATCTGCACATTTTGCCACCTCACTGTTTACCCCTATTCCAGACACCACTATTTACCTCTCTCCAGTCTGAAAACTGACCATTTATTCCTATTCTTTG
Organism: Malaclemys terrapin pileata; assembly: GCF_027887155.1. Classification (NCBI taxonomy): domain Eukaryota; kingdom Metazoa; phylum Chordata; order Testudines; family Emydidae; genus Malaclemys; species Malaclemys terrapin. The sequence goes on along the minus strand of NC_071516.1, from coordinate 35,468,481 downwards.
TTTCCTATCTTTTAACCAGTTACGAATCCATGAGCGCCAGTTACCAATCTTCCCTCTTATCCCATGACAGCTTACTTTGTTTAAGAGCCTTTGGTGAGGGATCTCGTCAAAGGCTTTCTGAAAATTGAAATACACTATATCCACTGGATCCCCTTGGTCCACATGCTTGTTGACCCCCTTAAAGAATTCTAATAGATTGGTGAGGCATGATTTCCCTTTACAAAAACCATGTTGACTCTTCCCCAACAAATTATGTTCATCTATGTGTCTGACAATTTTGTTCTCTACTATAGTTTCAACCAGTTTGCCTAGTACTGAAGTGAGACTTACCAGCCTGTAATTGCCAGGGTCACCTCTGGAGTCATTTTAAACAATTGGCATGTCATTAATTATCCTCCAGTCATTTGGTACAGCAGCTGATTTAAATGATAGGTTACAGACTACAGTTAGTAGTTCTGCAATTTCACATTTGAGTTCCTTCAGAACTCTTGGGTGAATACCATCTGGTCCTGGTGACTTATTACTGTTTAGTTTATCAATTTGTTCCAAAACCTCCTCTAATGACACCTCAATCTGGGACAGTTCCTCAGATTTCTCACCTAAAATGAATGGCTCAGGTTTGGGAACCTCCCTCACATCCTCAACCATGAAGACCGATTCAAAGAATTCATTTAGTTTATCCGCAATGGCCTTATCGTCTTTGAATGCTCCTTTAGCATCTCGATCATCCAGTGGCCCCACTGGTTGTTTAGCAGGCTTCCCACTTCTGAGGTACTTAACCTTTTTTTTGCTATTAATTTTTGATTCTTTGACTAGTTGTTCTTCAAATTCTTTTTTTTTGGCCTTCCTAATTATAATTTTACGCTTCATTTGCCAGAGTTTATGCTCCTTTCTATTTTCTTCACTAGGATTTAACTTCCACTTTTTAAAGGATGCCTTTTTGCATTTCACTCTTTCTCTTATTTTCTTGTTTAGCCATGGTGGCACTTTTTTGGTTCTCTTACTATGTTTTTTTTTTTTTTTTTAATTTGGGGTGTACATTTAAGTTGAGCCTCTCCTATGGTGTCTTTTAAAAGTTTCTATGCAGATTTCAGGGATTTTACTTTTGGTGCTGTACCTTTTAATTTATGTTTAACTAACCTCCTCATTTTTGTGTAGTTACCCTTTCTGAAATTAAATGCTACAGTGTTGGGCTGCTGTGGTGTTTTTCCTGCCACAGGGATATTAAATTTAATTATATTATGGTCACTATTCTCAAGTGGTCCAGCTATATTCACCTCTTGGACCTGATTCTGAGCTCCACGTAGGACTAAATCAAGAATTGCCTCTCCTCTTGTGGGTTCCTGGACTAACTGCACCAAGAAGCAGTCATTTAAGGTGTCAAGAAACTATCTCTGCATCCCTTACTGAGGTGACATGTACCCAGTCAATATGGGGATACTTGAAATCTCTCATTATTATTGATTTTTATTTTTATTTTTATAGCCTCTCTAATCTCCCTGAGCATTTCACAGTCACTATCACCATCCTGGTCAGGTGGTCGGTAGTATATCCCTACTGCTATATTCTTATTACTCGAGCATGGAATTACTATCCATAGAGATTCTGTGGTACAGTTTGGTTCATTTAAGATTTTTACTTTATTTGATTCTATGCTTTCTTTCACATATAGTGCCACTCCCCCACCAGCACCACCTGTTCTGTCCTTCCAATATATTTTGTACCCTGGTATTACTGTGTCCCATTGATTTTCCTCATTCCACCAAGTTTCTGTGATGCCTATTGTATCAATATCCTCATTTAATATGAGACACTCTAGTTCACCCATCTTATTATTTAGACTTCTAGCATTGGTATATAAGCACTTTAAAAACTTGTCATTTTTTAGCTGTCTCCCAGTACATGATGTAATTGAATGGGACTTTTTTTCATTTGACTGTTTATTATCAGATCCTACCTATATTTTATCATCTTCCATCCTCTCCTCCTTACTAGGACACAGAAAATCTCCATTAATAGATCCTCCCCTAGGGGTTGTCTCCATCTGAACCACGTACTCCTCCTCACCTGTTGGCTTTCCCCCAGCCCTTAGTTTAAAAATTGCTCTATGGCCTTTTTAATTTTAAGTGCCAGAAATCTGGTTCCATTTTGGTTTAGGTGGAGCCCATCCTTCCTGTATAGGCTCCCCCTTTCCCCAAAATTTCCCCAGTTCCTAGTAAATCTAAACCCCTCCTCCCTACACCATTGTTTCATCCACACATTGAGACCCTGCAGTTCTACTTGTCTAACTGGCCCGCATGTGGAACTGGAAGCATTTCAGAGAATTCTACCATGGAGGTCCTGGACTTCAATCTCTTACCTAGCAGCCTAAATTTGGCCTCCAGGACCTCTCTCCTATCCTTCCCTATGTCATTGGTACCTACATGTACCACAACCACCGGCCCCTCCACAGCATTACACATAAGTCTATCTAGATGTCTTGAGAGATGTGCAACCTTTGCACCAAGCAGGCAAGTCACTACGTGGTTCTCCCCATCATTGCAAATCCAGCTATCTATGTTTCTAATGACTGAATCGCCCATTACTAATACCTGTCTCTTCCTAATAACTGGGATTCCCTCCCCCGGAGAGGTATCCTCAGTGTGAAAGGATAACACAACATCATCTGGAAGGAGGGTTCCAACTACGGGATTATTTCCTTCTGCTTCAGTTGGATGTTCTTCTTCCCTGAAACTTCAAAGATACCCTTCAAAGATTACTTTTTTAATTTGGATCTCATCAATAAGAGTCCCTTTCTGCTAGAATTGAGTGTTCCTGTTTAACATAAATTGCTGTAGAAAGAAAATGATCTTTGAATTAACTTTAGGCATTTTCAGTGTCTCTGTGATCCATGATCGTGGAACGTTGTTGTATGCTCTCTGGTAGCCTACCCACTCAATCGCTAATTCTTTTATTTCTTTGTTTTGTATCTTCTGTGATCCTCCTGTTCAGCTTGTGGTGTTCCCTTGTACCTTTCAGGTTTACTGTGCTGCCTTTTTGCTCAGGAGCAAATTGTGAGCTGGCACTCTCCACCCACATCTTCTTTGCCACAATTGTTGATAGAAATTTCTATATAGTTGAAAAACACATGGTTAGTCTATAATTCATGGGATCACTGCAGCCTTCTTCTTCTTCTTTTTTTTTTTTTGTTTTTTTTTTGTTTGTTTGTTTGTTTGTTTGAGAAGAGTTGCTCCTGTCACTATCCATCTCAGGAACCCAGCCTTCAAACATCTGTTAAACTGTTCAAATAAACAGTTGGGGAGGCATGTGCTGTAGGGGGTGCCTTGTTGGTCTAGGAATGTGAACCTCACTTAGGGTCTGAAAGATCCTGGGTTTCAATGCTAGACAAGATCTTGTTTTTTTTTTTTTCTGTTGTAGCTTGAATTTGGAGGGCTAGTTATTTTAGAGATCCTCCTTTAGCTCAGGATGTGGAGGTGCAGATTCTGAGTGCTGTACACTGAGGGTTCAAGCCCAGCTGGTGACCTAAAGAGATAGAGATATTGCTGGGGGAAGACACACATTTAAGTGCAGGGTGATTGGAAAGCAAACAAGCTTCCTTAGAAAAGTAAGGCATTACAGCCAGAGTTCATGCATCCCATGGGCCTTCCACTTTTCAGTTCTCTCAATTACAGCATCTCAGCTATTTTTTCTTTGATTTTTCTGTGTATTCCTCTATTGTACTTTAAAAAAAAATTCCTCGCACATTTTTAATCTAGTTTGCTCTCGGATTATGTTGTAAGCTCTTCTCAAGCCCTCTTTATGGCATTAATAATATTTATCAATTTGTCTGTATCCTCTGTATTTGCTTGGTTGTCAACCTATACCAGGCTGGGTCCCAAACCAGTATTTCAAAGTCTCAAGGGGTTGATGATGATGATGATGAATCCATGAAGATACTATAGACACTTATGCATCCGAAGAAGTGGCCTGTAGTCCAGGAAAGCTTATGCTCTAATAAATTTGTTAGTCTCTAAGGTGCCACAAGTACTCCTGTTCTTTTTGCGGATACAGACTAACACGGCTGCTACTCTGAAACCTATAGATACTTAACACTCAAAAAAATTACCACAGGTAACAGACAAAGATGTACTTCTTATAGAATTGGCCAGATCCCCAGTGAGTGTGAATCAGCCATAGCTCCATTGGAGTAAAGCGGCCAGATCCCCAGCTGGAGTAAAAAAGCTGTATCTCTATATATGTTAGAGGTATAGATTAAAAAGTTATTAGGCCATAGAGAAACAGGAAAAGAGTGGATAACTTTATAGCCCAGTGTTTGAGGCCCTCACCCCAAATCTAGGAGACCCAGTATCCAGTTCCCTTTCTCCAATAGCTCCTTACTTTTGGACCTGATTGAGGATTTGGGTACTTAAAGTAGAGGTAAGTGCCTAAATCATTGTCAATCTAAAACACACAAATTCCAACCAGCTTCTTGCTATCTCTTTCTATAAATTTTGTCAATTTAAAAAAATAATGATTTACATACTGGAATAGGGCTCGTTTTACATTCATCCTATTGATCAGATTATCTGCACAAGCCATTTCAATTCATTTTTATGACATCTGTTAATTTCATGGCTTTTCTTAATTAATTTATTTATTTATGTTCTTACAGGTCACAGTTTTCTTGAATAAATATCAGTGGAAAATCAAACCACAGTGACTGAATTTATTCTCCTGGGACTTTCCAGTGACCAACAGATGCAGATTTTCCTCTTCCTGGTGTTTTTAGTTATTTACCTGGTTACTTTGGTTGGGAACATACTGATCATGGTGGTGATAAGAGCTGATTCTCACCTTCACACCCCCATGTACTTCTTCCTCTTCCATTTATCCTTTACTGATATCTGTTATTCCTCAGTCACAGTGCCTAAAATGCTGATGAACTTCCTAGCAGAGCACAGAACTATTTCTGTCAATGGCTGCCTTGCCCAGATGTTCTTCATCATCCTCTCAGGTTCTGCAGAACTTTTCATTCTTTCAGCTATGGCATATGACCGCTATGCTGCCATCTGTGACCCATTGCATTACATGGAGATAATGAGGAAAGGGATCTGTGTTCAGCTGGTGAGTGGTGCATGGACCATCGGATTCTTCTATGCCCTGCTTAACACCATTTTTGCCCTCAGGTTGCATTTCTGTGGGCCCAATCAAATCCGCCATTTCAACTGTGAGCTCCCTCGTCTATTACAACTGTCCTGCACTGAGACCCTCACCAATCAAGTGGTGCTTCTCACTTCCGCTGTGATATTTGGATCAAGTTCCTTCCTCTTCACCCTGATCTCCTACGTTCATGTTATTGCCACCATCCTGAGAATACCCTCTGCAGAGGGCAGGCGAAAAACCTTCTCTACTTGCAGCTCCCACCTGATTGTGGTTGGCTTATTGTACGTGACAGGTTTTTTCCAGTACACAAAACCCAGCTCAGTCTCCTCTGTGCTTCTGGATGAAATGGTCTCTGTCTTACAGCATCTTGACCCCTATGTTAAACCCCATCATCTACAGCCTGAAAAACAAGGAGGTGAAAACAGCTGTAGGGAAAATATTGGGGAAATTCTGGTTTCCCAAGTAGCAATGTTCTTTTTTTTTGTAATCAGAGAGCGTAGATTTGTTGGTAACTAGTGTTCGGGACATTCTCAGCTCAAGTAGCTGACTGACACTATGGGACAAATCCTCGACTGGTATAAATTAGTGTAGATCCATTGAAGTTAATTGGACTTATCCTCATAGTTTCTTTGGAACTAATGTGTGGGCGGGGGTGGAGGGGTGCTAGACACACAGGGACTTGAACATGAGAAATTGAGAGAGATATCCCTTATTCCAGTGGTCGGGACACGCACAGGGGAGGTGACAGATCCCTGTTTAAATCATTTCTGCTCATCAGACACATGAAGTGGAGGTCTCCCCCATCCCAGGTGACTACCCTAACCACTGGGTAAAAGTTATATGGGAGCTCCTCCTCCTAATTCTGTCTCCTTGTTTGTATAAAAACAAATGGGTATAACTGGCTATGAACAAATTCAAGATGGAAATTAGAAGGTTTCTCACCACCAGAGGGTTTGAGTTTCTGGAAAGAATCTTCCAATAAGAGCAGTAGGGACACACAACTTAATCACTTTTACGAGAGACATGGATAAATTTATGAGTGTGGCTGTAAGATGGCATTTCTTGTGATGGTGGGGGGCAGGGCTCAGCAGTACTGGGGCATGCTTCTGATTGTTTGCCTTTTGTTCCCAGCAGTCATGCTTCAGGGTTTCAACAAGACATCAGAACAGATCAGGAAGGGGATCCCCCCACATCAACATATTCCAGGAGGGCTTTTTTTTTCACTTCTTCCTCTGAAGCTTCAGGGATGACCATGGCTGGAGAGGGGCTATTCGATGGGGTGAGCCAGGACTCAGAGGTGGCACTGAGCATTCTCTCTCTCTTGGATGTTTGTCTAGGCCATTCAGGGAGTAACTGATTGACAATTAGCTAATGACACAAAAACTTATAGAAAATAAAAGTACATCAGAAACATTAAGTCTGACAAACAATCAGAGGTCTCCCTGGATGATCAAGGTGCTAAATGAGCACTCAAGCAAGACATTGCTGTTGTGGTCAAGCTACATGAATTCTTTGCAATGGTCTTCACTGTAGAGAATGGGAGGGAGAGCCTCACAGCTTAGGTCACAACTCAAAGGAACTGTCCCACATTGAGGTGTTGATAGAGAAGGTTTTGGAACAAACTGATAAATTTAGCAGTAATAAGGCACCAGGACCAGATTTTATTTATCCAAGAATTCTCATAGACTCATAGATTCATAGACTTTAAGATCAGAAGGGACCATTATGATCATCTAGTCTGACCTCCTGCATGATTCAGGCCACAAAAGCTGACCCACCCACTCCTGGAATAATTCTCTCCCTTGACTCAGCTGTTGGAGTCCCCAAATCATGATTTAAAGACTTCAAGTCACAGAGAATCCTCCAGCAAGCGACCCCTGCCCAGCAAGCGACCCCTGCCCCATGCTGCGGAGGAAGGCAAAAAACCTCCAGGGCCTCTGCCAATCTACCCTGGAGGAAAATTCCTTCCCGACCCCAAATATGGCGATCAGCTGAACCCCGAGCATGCAGGCAAGATTCTCCAGCCAGACCCTCTGGAAAAAGTTCTCTGTAGTAACTTTTAATATCCCATCATTGACCATTGTTACTAATTACCAGCGATGGTACATTATTGACCTATTGACTAAAATCACGTTATCCCATCAAACCATCCCCTCCATAAACTTATCAAGCTTAATCTTAAAGCCAGAGAGGTCTTTCGCCCCCACTGTTTCCCTTGGAAGGCTGTTCCAGAACTTCATCCCTCTGATGGTTAGAAACCTTCGTCTAATTTCAAGCCTAAACTTCCCGATGGCCAGTTTATATCCATTTGTTCTCGTGTCCACATTAGTATTGAGCTGAAATAATTCCTCTCCCTCTCTGGTATTTATCCCTCTGATATATTTAAAGAGAGCAATCATATCCCCCCTCAGCCTTCTTTTGGTTAAGGTAAACAAACCGAGCTCCTTGAGTCTCCTTTCATACGACAGGTTTTCCATTCCTCGGGATCATTCTAGTGGCCCTTCTCTGTACCCGTTCCAGTTTGAATTCATCCTTTTTAAACATGGGAGACCAGAACTGCACACAATACTCCAAACGAGGTCTCACCAGTGCCTTGTATAACGGAACCAGCACCTCCTTATCCTTACTAGAAATACCTTGCCTAATGCATCCCAAGACCACATTATCTTTTTTCACAGCCACGTCACATTGCCAACTCATAGTCATCCTGCGATCAACCAGGACTCCGAGGTCCTTCTCCTCTTCCGTTACTTCCAACCGATGCGTCCCCAGCTTATAACTAAAATTCTTGTTAGTCATCCCTAAATGCATAACCTTACACTTCTCACTATTAAATTTCATCCTACAAGGTCATCCAAATCTCCCTGCAGGATATCCCGATCCTTCTCCGAATTGGCAATACCTCCCAACTTTGTGTCATCCGCAAACTTTATCAGCACACTCCTACATTCGGTTCTGAGGTCAGTAATAAATAGATTAAATAAAATTGGACCCAAAACCGAACCTTGAGGAACTCCACTGGTAACCTCCCTCCAACCTGACAGTTCACCTTTCAGTACGACCCGCTGCAGTCTCCCCTTTAACCAGTTCTTTATCCACCTCTGGATTTTCATATCGATCCCCATCTTTTCCAATTTAACCAATAATTCCTCATGCGGTACCGTATCAAATGCTTTGCAGAAATCGAGGTATATTAGATCCACCGCATTTCCTTTATCTAAAAATCTGTTACTTTCTCAAAGAAGGAGATCAGGTTGGTTTGGCATGATCTACCTCTCGTAAAACCATGTTGTAATTTGTCCCAATTACCATTGACCTCAAGGTCTTTAACTACTTTCTCCTTCAAAATTTTTTGCAAGACCTTGCATATTACAGATGTTAAACTAACAAGCCTGTAGTTACCCGGGTCACCTTTTTTCCCCTTCTTGAAAATAGGAACCACATTAGCTATTCTCCAGTCAAAGGGTTCCCTCTGAAGGAACTCATGAAATTGCAGAACTACTAACTTTGATATGTTAAGTAAGTTAAGTAGGTTAAGTAAGCCTCTGTACAGATGACTGGAGGGTAGCTAATGTAACGCCTATTGTTAAAAAAAGCTTCCAGAGGCAATCCTGGCAATTACAGGCTAGTAAGCCAAACTTGTGGATCATACAAATTGGTTGAAACTATAGTAAAGAATAAAGTTATTAGAGACATAGATAAGAACAGTATGTTGGGGAAGACTCATCACGGCTCTTGTAAAGGTAAATCATGCCTCACCAATCTATTAGTATTCTTTCAGGGAGTCAACAAGCATATGGACAAGGATGATCCAAGGGATATAGCATACTCAAACTTTCAGAAAGCCTTTGACAAGTTCCCTCACCAAAGGCACTACAGCAAACTAAGGAGTCAGAGGATAAGAAGGAAGGTTCTGCCATGGGTCAATAACTGGTTAAAGGATAGGAAAGAGAGGATATGAATAAATAGTCAGTTTTCATCATGGAAAGAGGTAAACAGTGGGGTCCCCCAAGGATCTGTACTGGGACCTGTGCTATTCAACATATTCATCAAAGACCTAGAAAAAGAGGTGAACAGTAAGGTGGCAAAAATTGCAGAGGATAGAAAATTATTCAATATAATTACATCAGAAACAGGAAGTCTGATAAATAATCAGTGGGGCCATTGAACAATGAAGGTACTAAAGGAGCACTCAGTGAAGACACAGCGGTTGCCAAGGAGCTAAATGAAATCCTTGCACCAGTCTGAACTGCAGAAGATGGGAGCAAGATCCCCTCACCTTACGTGACAAATCAGAAGAACTGTCCCAGACTGAGGTGTCGATAGAGGAGGTTTTGGAGCAAATTGATAAATTAAACAGTAATAAGTCATGAGGACCTGGTGGCATTCATCCAAGAGTCCTGAAGGAATTCCGATATGAAATGGCAGAACTCCTTCTTTTCCTTACACTCATGAAATCTGTCGTTTCACTAACACTTTCTCCCAGAATTGCCTTCCTCCTTCAGATTCACAACCAATTCCTCCCTGTTGGTCAGTCGAAAATGGCACCAGAGCCACACCTTTCACCCCCACTCTCACCACCCACACAGAAAAGCCACTGGCTCCCACTCCAGCCAGCTCCACCCAACAGGTAGTGTAAAGTAATTTTGGTGTATTCTATAGGGCTCAGTCATAGGGTGACCAGATGACAAGAATAAAATATCGGGACACATGTGGGGGGCAGCCACAGGCTCACAGCCCTCATCCCACTGGAGCCATGGGGGAAGGGGGATACACAGCTTGAGGAAGCCACGGGTCAGAGGCATATGGCCCCGGCTCCAGGCACAGCCCCGCCATGGGTTGGCGGTGCACAGCCCTGGCTCTAGCCACAGCCCCTCCGCAGGTCGGGGTTGCATGGCTCCTGCTCCCAACGCAGGCCTGACACGGGTCAGAAGCGCAGGGCCCTAGCTCCCACCGCAGCCCTGCCACAGGATAGTTATTTAGCAATATGTAATCCACTACACTATGCAGCCCGTATGAGTGACAGGTCTTGCCTGCAGCTCACAGGTGGCTCCTGGATATGTGGCTTCCTAGGTAATAGAATAACAAAGTTATCGATATCTCAGTTAATGTTCTGTGGCCTCAATGGTATTGACCTTTTTTTTTGTGTGATTTTATCCCCCTTGTAAAACTCTCCTGCAATGACCCTCAGCAGACAGAAATGGTGACTGTTGCACTCAGCTGCATTTTCTCACTGTTTCCATTCCTTCTTACTTTGATGTCCTACATCTGCATCATCACCACCATCCTGAGAATCCTGTCCACCACCACGAGGCAAAAGGGCTTTTCCACCTGCTTCTCCCACCTCATTGTGGTGAGCATTTATTATGGAACTCTGTTGACTGTCAATATATTCCCAACCACCGACCTCCTGAGTGACTTCAAGAAAGTTCTGTTTGTCATCTACACAGTCCTGACTCCCCTGGTCAATCCCCTCATCTACAGCCTGAGAAACAAAGAGGTCCAGGAGGCCCTGAGGAAAGCATGCAGGAAATTCATGCTTGGACTATGCTAATCGGTTAATTTCCTTGTGTTAAAATAGATATAACATGGGCTGGGTAGGGCCTGAACCAAAGCCTGCTGTAGCCCCAGGTCGTGTTTCCTTGAGCTTCATTGGTCTTCAAGTCATGCTCTTACAAAGTCACAGCCCTGGGACAAAGTGGAGATGGGGAGACCTGTGAAAACCTGTGACTCCATTGTTTTTATGGCCCATATAAGAGGCCACAGGTGGGTACTACTGGGCTGGTTGGAGACTTGAACTTGTGGCTACTGAAAGCCCAGACAATGAGAGGAGATTGTGCTCAGTGAGAGGGTGCAGGTGAAATGGACTCAGCTGGAACACTGGGCATCTATTCTGTGTAGGGTGTGTAGATATATACACACACATCACTAAACAAATAAGATGCCTGCATTCTAAAAATACAGGGTTGCAATGTCAGCATGGAACTCTACTTTTACAAAATTGAGTAATTAATTTTTTTTCATAGAGTGTATTTCATCCCCAGGCTTCATTCAAAGGAAGAGAAAAGCCAAAGGAAACCCTCTGACCTGTGCCCCAGAACAGAGGACACCAGCACAGGCCTCTTATTTGCTCATTTTCAGCAACAGTTTAAGACCAGTTGTTTCCAGATATTTCTGGTCCAAGTGGGATTTTTCAAAGCCTCTGGACACCTGCCCTTTCAGATGGGGCCCTGGAGGAGAGTCAGGCAGGGGAATGCGCAACTTCCCCAGGTTTGTGCGTCGCTCTGGGGCCTCGGCATCCGGATGCTTGGTGTGGGGCTCCACAGGGTACGGCCAGGGGCACCTACGGCCCATTTACTGCAAACACTTGGGTACCTGCAGGGTTTGCTGGCAGGCAAGCTGGGTGTGTGAATCCCAGAGGGCCGGAATCACTCAGTATGCTGGTGTGTAGGGACACATAGCTCCCGAATCGCTAGCCCACAGGCGCGGCAAACTGCTCCCATGGCTACGAGGCAGGAGTGACCTTCAATCCAGCGTTTGTGTTTGGGAAACTTATTTGGCTGATTTGATTGTTTCCTCGCAGCTGGCATTCACGCGCTCAAGAGATGGGTTCGTTATCTTATGTGCATGTATACTGCCTGGCTCTTCTATGCGCAAGAATGTAACCACTAAGAAGTGTTGTAAACAAAGCAAGGAGAGAAATAAAAAACCCAGGAAAAGTTTTCCTGGGAGGCTTTTTGCAAGAGGCTTTTGAAGCTCTCTGGCTACCAACAGACCTGGCGTTCTGTTTCCTGCGTTGTCACCACACTGGTGGCAGGAAACCAACTATCCAGAGTGCAGGCCAGTGCCCTGTCTGCTCCACCTCATCCAATTGTATTTGACACTGGGAACAAAGGGTGTGAGGAGTCCAACTGCCATTCACTGTTCATAGGATTTGGGGCCTTTTATGGGAAAACCCAGCTTGTTCATTTACAGCCAAACCACTATCCTGAGAACTTTCCCAGGGGATGTTTTCTACCAATTCCTTCTCGTGTTCCTCCATTTTCTCAGTGACCCTTGTAACTGCGTCTCTGTCACCAAAAGCATTGTGCAATAAAAGAACTAAACTGAGTCTTCTCTTTCTGTTGTCTCTCTTGTCAGACCTCCCGTTATCTGTCCCCTTAATGTCCGGTGTACTGTATAATGAGAAATAGGGGGCAGCAGAGGGTCAGGGGTGGGAACGTTCAGCAATACTGTATAATGGGCACTAGGGGATAACAGAAGCTGAGGGACGAGGAAGGGGCGTCTGCACTGTATAATGGGCACTAAGGGTCAACCAGGGTTTCAGACCAGTGTTTTGTGTCCATTCATAGGATCTCTCAATCACAACTGATCATGGGGAATGACACATGGACAGCAGTAACATTAAAACAGTGATTTTAGTTAACATATTGTTTAGTTAAAATATTAAGTGATTAAGAGTTGATAAACTTGGAATTTAACATTTGAAGTTAAAACGTGGAATTAAAAATGTAAGCCAAGCTTCATGATGATTCAGGTCTGTCCCTTTTTAATATATTCTGGCCCTATATTCAGTCGTAGCCTTCAAAGAGCTAAGCAATAAGATTTCATCCATAACTGCTATATTTTTGTCCGGTTAATTAAATAACAAACAAGAAACCTCTTTTTTTAAAAAAAAGCCATTATGTGAACCACAAATATTCAGATTTGGGCATTATGAAGAACAAAGCTTTGGTGACACAAAATTATCCAAGAAGAGAAAGGGAGAAAAGGCCGAACTCTTCTAGCAATTCAGTGGCAGTTGGGTGCTTGTTGTGTATGTTACCCATTTTTGAAAATCCCAACCTACATATGTAAAGCACCCTGTTCTATCTGCATTTTATCTGAGGAAAAGTTGGGTAACGTTTTCAAAAACATGTAAAAAGAAGAACAGGAGTACTTGTGGCACCTTAGAGACAAACAAATTTATTAGAGCATAAGCTTTCGTGGACTACAGCCCACTTCTTCGGATGCATATGCATCCGAAGAAGTGGGCTGTAGTCCACGAAAGCTTATGCTCTAATAAATTTGTTTGTCTCTAAGGTGCCACAAGTACTCCTGTTCTTCTTTTTGCGGATACAGACTAACACGGCTGTTACTCTGAAAAAAAACATGTAAGAGAACTTCAGAAGTGACTTAGGAGCCTTGTTGACTTTCAGTGAGACTTAGGCTGCTAAGCCTTGGTAACTAAGATACTGGGACATAGGCAGCAGAATAATTTCTTCACAATGGGAATAACATTCATCCAGTAAGCAGAAATTTATTTTAGGATGAAATGTTTTTCCTCTCTCCAGGACTTTTCCTTTGAGACTAGAAGTCCAACTCTACCAACATTGTCTAGAAATAAACCAAACACTAACTTCCCCTTGCCTGTTGCTTTCCCCACAACAGACGTGCCTCGGGAGACTGTCTCTTCCCACAGAAGGATATATAATGAATCAGAAAAGATGTTCCCCATTTAACAGAGGGTATGAGGCACAGGGTTACGTTACCAGAGATGGAACGGACCCTCGGTAGCTTTTATAGGTTATCATTCCAGTTACTTGGCATGAGGAAGTAGGTGAATGCAGTGTGGACGGAAAACAGGCTGAGTAACCTGGATCCTGGTCTTGAAATGCTGCATGAGGAAGTGACAACAGAGACCCCAGCTGCTGACAGACCCACCTTACAGGTAAGTCAACCTTTTCCTCCCTGCTCCTTGAATCTTGAGGAGTTTGAAGCAATATAGGTTTGCAAGGTTACTAACCCCACTGGAATCCAAGGGGAACTGGGCACTGATCTCTCTTAAACTCTCAAGCCAAAGCAAAATGACTGAATTTGGGAAAAGGAAAGACCTGACAGGTCACGTCTATCCTAGGTCTTTACCTAGGGTGACCAGATGCCCCATTTTTAAAGGGACAGTCCCATTTTTGGGGACTTTTTCTTATATAGGCACCTTTTACGCCCTATCCCCTGTCCCGTTTTTCCACAGTTGCTATCTGGTAACCCTATCCTTATCTGGCCCCCATCACCCTGGTATCTGGGCACCTCACTGCCTTGAATGTATCTATCCTCCCACCACCCCGTGTGATGCTATTACCTCTGCTTCACAAATGGGACCTGTTGCACAGAGGGGCAGATTTATGGATGTATATTGGGCACCTCAAGACGCAGACCCCACCAGTGGGATTGGAAATCGATGGGCATTAGGTATGGCTACTACTCAGGCGCCTATATGTGCATTGTTAGGTACCTACCGGCCTTTGGAAATCTGGCCTCAAAATCACACAAGGAGCTGGTGATGAAGCAGGGAAATGAACCAACATCTGCCGAGTGAGTCCAAGGCCAGCACTTCAAACACTGGAGCAGCCTTCCTTCCTCTCTAACCTCTTCTACGTGCTACGCAAAAGAGTTTACTATTCTTGGTGGCACTGACCTGGCCGGGGCACTGAGAGTTCAGCGAGGTGAGGTGGGTAATGCAGAGCTGATAGCTGCTGCTGTCCACAGTGCTCAGGGAGGAGACATTGATTATGAGCAGGCTTAGCAGTATGAGATTTTATTTTTGTGATTTGGACCACTAATATTGATTTTTATTAAGGATTTTTCCCCCCAGTTATTAACTAATTTAATGTTGACTGTTGTGGGAAAATTCAATGGGGGTGCGGTTGGGGTAGGACTAACAACGGGGGTACGGGGGGACTCCCAGTAGTGACAGCGGAGATACTGGTGGCTCCCTGCACTACCGAGGGGTCCAGGACACCAGCGCAAGGGGCAGGGAAGGCAGCTGCTCTGACCCTGTTGTTGGATGGCTCTGTCCATGGGCAGAAGCCATTCAGCCATTCAACAGTGGTGGGCCCACAGCGAGGCACTCCTCCTTCTCCTCCTCCTCCTCCTCCTCGCAGACCAGGCTGGGGCTCTCGGCTCTGGCAGCCTTCTCTGTGCCTGGTGCCTGCAGGGATGGGTATCACTGGCCCCACAGCCATGCAGGGAGCCCTCAGCAGCTCTGCTGTCCCAGCCCCGCTCGCTCACTCCCAGGACAGCTGGGTGCAGAAGGCTCCATGCATGGCCACTGGGCCAGTGACATCATCTCTGCAAGCGCAAGGTGTGGGGAAGGCAGCACTAACGCCGACTGTTGCTGATATAGTTTGTTGTTGGTTCACAGTGTCAGCTGATATCGATGTTTACCAATGTCTGTCAATGGAAATCGAATCCTGCCGAGCTGAGCTATAAGTTTCAAAGAAGGCTAAAGGCATTAGCTGTCCAAATGCCATTGGAACCAAAGGGCCCCATCCTTGAAGTCAGTGGAAATTTTATCTCTGACTTCAGTGGGAGAAGTTGACAGAACAGAAATATTCCTGGGGTGTAAAAATAACCTTGTGCATAACTCTGTGCAGGATCAGGGCCTTACTGAGCAGTTAATAAGGATTAGTAAATCAGTCTAATAAAAGACATGACCTCACCCACCTTGTCTCTCTAAGGATCAGCAATGACAAGAGAGACAGTAAGGGCAGACTAGAGAGCCACAAACAGTGAAAGAATTAATTTTGTTTTAGCCAAAGAAGAAAATGTAGAGCTGATAAAAACGTCTGATGGAAAATGTGTCAATCAAGATCAAAATGATCCCTGGGAACATATCAATTTCTACAAAATGTTGTCCAGGAAGTTATTGTATAGAGCTTTATGAAATAATATAAAATGAAATAATATAAAAATGACATAATATAAATCAATTTAAAGAACTATAAAATACAATGTAATATAAAATAAAAAATAACCTAGAAATGCAATTAAAAATAGATAAATACATTTTTTAAAAATGAAAATTGGAATGAAAACCCCAACATTTGAAATCACAGAATTGACAATGAAATGGAAGTTTGGGTTCTACATCCCTCTCACAATATGAAAATAGCACATTTCTTACAAATTTCAAATTTTATACAGAATTTTTTTCTTGCAAGAGAGAATCCATTTCTAGCTAACATAGTGGTTTCCAGCTGGAGTTCTTTTGTTTGTTTGTTTTTTAATGAAGATCATGTCTCTATATGTAGAGTGTCCAAATGAAGGACAATGAAATCTTGGCCTAGGGAAGGAGAGGCATTTGTCTGACGATAAAAACTTTCATATGTCTCTAATACAGTTAGACAGCCCATTTCCACTTCAATTCATTTGGAGTTGGCTCCCCACACACTGCAAATCCCACCCTTAGTTGCTTGGTTTGTTTCTTTGTTGCGGCTTCCTCTAAAATATCAAATCTTGGCCTGTTTGGCCCATGGATTTCCAATCTATAAAGGACATTGTTCTGCTTTCATACACCAGGCAGTGAGACGTGTGACTATTTCAAGCAATACGTTTTTGTACTGTTGTACCTAAGCCCCATCACAATAGTGTTAGAGTGCTTGATGCCACCAGTCAAGTTATTACACAAGTTTCGAGAGATTAAAGTTTTGTTGAACCTGCAGCCAGCTCAGATATGAAATCTGCCCCAGGGATCACGAGATGACATTTCCCCTCCCCTGGCCTCCATTCTCCACTCACCCACCGTTCTAATAGCCAGCAGAGGGGGACAATGAAAACAGTGCTGATGATTTATTGAGTGAACATTGCTTTTCATTTACATTGCAGTTAATTTCTTTCTTGTAGATAAACCCCATGGCAAATCCAGAAAAGGGAAATCAAACGTCTAACACAGAATTCATCCTCCTGGGATTTGGGGATCTCCCTAAACTGCAGCTCCTCTTCCTGCTGTTCCTAGTGATCTACATTGCGACCGTGGCTGGGAACGTCCTCATCATGGTGCTAGTTGTGACTGATCAGCACCTTCACACCCCCATGTACTTCTTTCTGGGAAACTTGTCCTGCTTGGAGACCTGCTACAGCTCCACCATCCTGCCCAGGGTTCTGGTTGGTCTCCTGACTAGGAACAGGACTATTACATTCAATGGGTGTGTTACACAATTTTATTTCTTTGCTTCTATGCTTGCTACAGAATGCCTTCTCCTGTCGGTGATGTCTTATGATCGGTATTTAGCAATGTGCAATCCACTACACTATGCAGCCCGTATGAGTGACAGGTCTTGCCTACAGCTTGCAGGTAGCTCTTGGATAGGTGGCTTCCTTCTTTGTAGCATAACAACATTGTTGATATCACAGTTAACGTTCTGTGGCCCCAATGGTATTGACCATTTTTTTTGTGATTTCATCCCCCTTGTAAAACTCTCCTGCAATGACCCTCACCTCATGGAAACGTTGGCTTTCACAGTGAGCTTCCTTTTCTCACTGGCCCCATTCCTGCTTACCTTGATGTCCTACATCTGCATTATCACCACCATCCTGAGAATCCCATCCACCACCGGGAGGCAAAAGGCCTTTTCCACCTGCTCCTCCCATCTCATTGTGGTGAGCATTTATTATGGAACTCTGCTGATTGTCTATATGTTCCCAACCACCGACATCCTGAGCGACTTCAAGAAAGTTCTCTCTGTCGTCTACACAATCCTTACTCCCCTGATCAATCCCCTCATTTACAGCCTGAGAAACAAAGAGGTCCAGGAGGCCCTGAGGAATGCTTGCAGGAAATTCATGTTTGGACCATGCTAACTGGTCAATTTCCTTGGGTTAAAATAGATATAACATGGCCTGGGTAGGGCCTGAAGCAAAGCCTGCTGTAGTCCCAGGTTGTGTTTCCCTGAGCTTCATTGGTCTTCAAGTCCGCCTCTTAAAGAGTCACAACTGTGGGAGAAAGTGGGAGATGGAGAGACCTCTTAAAATCTGTCACCCCCGTCCTTTTAGGACCTATATAAGATGCCACAGGTGGGTACTACTGGGCTGGTGGGAGACTGGAACTTGTGGCTGCTCAAAGTTCAGAGAATGATGGGAGATTGTGCTCTGTGAGAGCGTGCAGGCGAAATGGACTCAACTAGAACACTGGGCATCTATTCTGGGTAGGGTGTGATACTTCTAGATAGACACACACCCTTAAAAAAGTAAGATGCCTGCATTCTAAAAATATAGGGTTACAATGTCAGCATGGAACTCCAACGTTAGAAAATTGAATAATTAACTTTTGTTTCTTAGAGTGTATTTCATCCCCAGGCTCCCTTCACAGGAAGAGACAACCCAAAGGAAACCCTCTGACTGGTGCCCCAGAACACAGGACACCAGCACAGGCCTCGTATTTGCCCATTTTTCAGCAATGATTTTAGGCCAGTTTTTTCCAGATAATTGGGGGCCCAGTGGGATTCTCCAATGCATCTGGGCACCTGACCTCTGGGATGGGGCCCTACAGGTGAGTCAGGTAGGGGATCACCCACCTTGCTCATGTTTGTACATCACTCCAGTGCCTCAGCTTACGGATACCTGTTGTGGGGCTGCAGAGGGCACGTCCATTGTCACCTACAGCCCGTTTGCTGCAAACACTTAGGTACCTGCAGGGTTTGCCAGTAGCCGAGCTGTGTTGGTGAATCCTGGGGGGCCAGATTCTGGGATTCAGGTGCCTAAAGTGGGAGCTTTGTGATTTTAGCCCTAGCTCCACACCCTTGTCCTCGTGTATTAGCTGGGGAAACTCAGGCAAAAAGAGGTGATGTTAACCTGCCCAGAGTCACACAGTGGGCTAGTGGCAGGAAACCAACTGTCCATAGTCCCAGTCCAGTGCGCAGTCTGCTCCACCACATCCAGCTGTAATTGACAATGGGACCAAAGGGTGTTAGGTGCTCAACCTCTGTTCACTTTCCATAGGATCTTAGTGCCTAACATTGGCCTCTTATGGGAAAACCCAGACTGTACATTTACAGCCAAACCAATTTTCTTCTCGTGTTTTACCTTTTCTAGGAGCCCCTAATTATTGTGGGTCTTACACCAAAAGCATCATGCAATAAAAGAACTAAAGTAAGTCTTCTCTTTCTGTCGTCTCTGTTGTCAAAACTCCCGTTATCTGTCCCCTTCATATCTGATGTGTGGAATAAATGTGCAAGGCTTGTCTACACATAGACGGTGCACCATGTTACCTATATCTGCCCATCCTTGCCAGTGACAGGGCCGTGTGCCCTTGGGCTGGACAGCCGGGGGCCAAGCCAGCCCGGGGAAGAGAAGGGTCCCCACCTGAGGGGAATCAGACAATTTCCAATAAAGGGCAGAAGGGGCTCGGGAAAAAGGCAAACTCAGGAGGCTGGAGTGAGACTTCAGAGAGTGAGAGTGGCTCCTGCAGGGAAAACCTTGAGACCAGTGAAATTCCTCCATTATATGGGGAATGAAGAAGGGAAACTGAGGTGAGGGGCTGTGTTCTTGGCTTCCCTAAGTCCTCCGGGGGGCAACATGAGGTGTCCACTCGTCTACACCAAGTAGTTGCAATGATATTGATTTGATGCTGCTTCTGGTGGGATAGTTCCTTCCCATATGGGAAGGGAAATAAGTGATCAATTGGTAAACTGTGTCTGCACGAGAAGGTGTAGTGGTATAACTATTTCCATAACACATTCGCACCACTAATCAAAATAGTTATCGTGGTGCAAAATCTGTGTGGAGACCTCATGTGAGTCCCAGTGAAAATACGTCCATACGTTCCTGGCTTTGAAACAAACTCAGATAATCCACTTGAAATGTCTTTTTCCATTAACAGAATCATAGAACAGTAGGACTGGAAGGGACCTCAGCTGGTCCTGATTAAAAACCTGATTGCCTTCTCTGATGAGATAATTGTCTCTATGGATATGGGGAAAGCAGTGGACATGATATATCTTGAATTTAGCAAAACTTTTTATACAATCCCCCACGGTATTCTTGCCAGCAAGTTAAGAAAGTATGGATTGGAAGAATGGACTATAAGGTGGGTAGAAAGCTGACTAGACTGTCGGGCTCAACGGGTAGTGATCAATGGCTCGATGTCTAGTTGGCAGCCGGTATCAAGCGGAGTGCCCCAAGAGTCGGTCCTGGGGCCGGTTTTGTTCAACATCTTTATTAATGATCTTGATGATGGGGTAGATATGCTGGACTGTAGGAATAGGGTCCAGAGTGACCTAGAAAAAATGGAGGATTGGGCCAAAAGAAATCTGATGAGGTTCAACAGGGACAAGTGCAGAGTTCTGCACTTTGGAAAGAAGAATCCCATGCACTGCTACAGGCTGTGGACCAACTGGCTAAGCAACAGTTCTGCAGAAAAGGACCTGGGGATTACAGTGAATGAGAAGCTTGATATAAGTCAGCAGTGTGCCCTTGTTGCCAAGAAGGCTAACGGCATATTGGGCTGCATTAATAGGAGCATTGCCAGCCCATCGAGGGAAGTGATTATTCCGAGCTATTTGGCACTGGTGAGGCCACATCTGGAGTATTGTGTCCAGTTTTGTGTCCACTACAGAAAGGATATGGACACATTGGAGACAGTCCAGTGGAGGGCAATGAAAATGATTAGGGGGCTGAAGCACATGACTTGCGAGGAGAGGCTGAGGGAACTGGGCTTGTTTAGTCTGCAGAAGAGAAGAATGAGGGAGGATTTGATAGCATCCTTCAACTACCTGTAGGGGGGTTCCAAAGAGGATGGAGCTCGGCTGTTTTCAGTGGTGGCAGATGACAGAACAAGAAGCAATGGTCTCAAGTTGCAGTGGGGGAGGTCTAGGGTGGATATTAGGAAAACTATGTCACTAGGAGGGTGGTGAAGCACTGGAATGGGTTACCTAGGGAGGTGGTGGAATCTCCAGCCTTAGAGATTTTTAAAGCCCGGCTTGACAAAACCCTGGCTGGGATGATTTAGTTGGTGTTGGTCCTGCTTTGAGCAGGTCGTTGGACTAGATGACCTCCTGAGGTCTCTTCCAACCCTAATCTTCTATGATTCTATGATCTAGTCCAGTCCTCTGAACTATGTCCTTATCAGACCATTCCTCACAGGTGTTTGAGCTGTTCTTAAAAACCTCCAATGGTGGAGATCCCACAATCTTTTCCTAATGTCCAGTCTACAGCGCCCTTGCTGCACTTTAAGCCCATTGCATTTTGTCCTATCCTAAGTGGTTAAGGGGAATAACTTTTCTCTCTGCTTTTGTAACAACCTTTTATGTCCTTGAAATCTCTTATCATTTTCCCTCTCAGTCTTCTCTTCTCCAGATTAAACAAACCCTTTTTTTCCCTATCTTCCCTCATAGGTCATGTTTTCTGGACCTTTAATCATTTTTACTGCTCTTCTCTGGACTTTTTTCCAATTTGTCCCCATCTTTCCTGAACAGGACACAATTGAGGCCTTAGCAGTGTGGTACAGAGTGAAAGAATTGCATCTTTATCTTGCTTACAACACTCCTGCTAATACATCCCAGAATGGTGTTCGGAGTTGATTTGTTTGTTTCCAACAGGGAACTGTTGTGCGTATTGTTTTTGTACAGTGCCAGGTGCACATGCAAAATGTACCTGGGGCAAAGGGGCATTGGGGGAGCAAATGGTGAGGAATGGGAAAGGGGAAGTTCAAGTATATCATGGGCACTAGGGATAGCAGAGGAGGAAGGCTCGGAAAGGGGCGGCTATACTGTGTATTGGGCATCGGGGGAAGCAAAAGTTAATGTGGCCAGTGTTTTATGTAACCTTCCTAATGATCTCTACAAGGCAGCTGATCACAGGGAATGCCAAATAAAATAATTCTTTTAAACTGAAATCACAGGTTTAATATTCCTTAACTTGGAATTAAAAATTTAAGCCGCCGTGTCAGAAGATTCAGCTCTCGCCTTGTATTCTAGCCAACGTGCAGATTAGACGTGTTTCCCTTGAAGAGTTAAGCAATGGGAGTTCATCCCTGTCGGCATGAGTGATGTGTGAGACGTTCCTTGGGGGAGTCAAGCCCCCAGCCCCGTCCCATCTGCCTGAGGCCCCGGCCACCTCTGTCCATTCCTCCAACCCTTCTGCCCCCTTACCCTGCCGGAGCCTCGAGCCCCTCTCTTCTCCCCGCAGCTGCTGGCCCCGCCGCCCCAGCCCCGGGCTGCCCTGCCCCAGTGCCCTAAGCCCTCCCAAGCACTGGGTGGCATGGTCCCACTGCCCGGGGGCCCCAGCACTAGGTATCCAGCTGCCTCAAGTCCCGGACACAGGCTCTAAACCAAGCCCAACCCCGGTACGCTTCCTGGAAGAGGAGCAGCCTGCCAGGGCTCAGGGAGCCAAGGGGAAAGCAGCAAGCAGGAGGGGGTCTTGGGGCAGAGCGTGGGCAGGGCCACACTGGGCTTTTTGGGGAGGTTTAGCCTCCCCCAGCTTATGATACGAGCGACCCAGGCCTGACAGCAATGTTTTTGCTAGAGATCAATTACAAAAACAAAGAAAGAAAGAAACCCCTTTTGCAAAAATACAATTATGCTAGACACAAATATTCAATGTTTGGACATTATGAACAACAAAGTTTAGACACAAAATTAGTCACACTAGGGATAAAATGGATTACGACTTTACTGCATGGATAAGGGGGCAAATTATGGTAGGAGAGGACTGGGAATTATAACTATCTCCTAGTTGGTTTTGCATTCAGAAATAAGTGGATATTTGTATTCTTCTATAAATGCTGGAAGAAACCTTCCTTTCAGGGGAAGAAGTGACAGTCGGTCAAAAACTTCATGCTGAAAAAGGACAGTGTTGGAGTCAAGTTGTAGAATATATTGCAATACACACACCTGAAATGATTATATTGGCTGCACCCAAACTGGCCCATGAACTGGATAGTGTGAATGTAAAACACTGTCCTTTACAGGATGGAATCAGTGCTATTCTTTGGTTCTCAAACTCTAAAAGACCAATTTCAGACCTACAGTTCTGGACAGGGCTGGATTAACACAGGGACTTGTTGAACCCCTCAAAGAATTCTAGTAGAGTGGTGAGGCATGATTTCCCTTTACAAAAACCATGTTGACTCTTCCTCAACAAATTCTGTTCATCTATATGTCTGATAATACTGTTCTTTATTATAGTTTCAACCAGTTTGCCCAGTACTGAAGTCAGGCTTACAGGCCTGTAGTTTCAGGGATCACCTCTGGAGCCCTTTTTAAAAATTGGCGTCACATTAGCTATCCTCCAGTCATCTGATACAGAAGCTGATTTAAATGACAGGTTACAGACTACAGTTAGTAGTTCTGCAATTTCACATTTGAGTTCCTTCAGAACTCTTGGGTGAATACCATTTGGTCCTGGTGACTTATTGCTGTTTAATTTATCAATTTGTTCCAAAACCTCCTCTAATGATACCTCAATCTGGGACAGTTCCTCAGATCTGCCATCTAAAAAGAATGGCTCAGGTTTAGGAATATCCCTCACATCCTCAGCCATGAAGACCGATGCAAAGAATTAATTTAGTTTCTCCACAATAGCCTTATCATCCCTGAGTGCTCCTTTAGCACCTCGATTGTCCAGTGACCCCACTGGTTTTTTAGTAGTTCCCCTTTCTGAAATTAAATGCTACGCTGTTGGGCCGCTGTGGTGTTTTTCCTGCCACAGGGATATTAAATTTAATTATATTATGATCACTATTACCAAGCGGTCCAGCTATATTCACCTCTTGGACCAGATCCTATGCTCCACTTAGGACTAAATCAAGAATTGCCTCTCCTCTGGTGGGCTCCAGACCAGCTGCTCCAAGAAGCAAATTAGGAAAAATACTTGTATACAGGGGCCCCACAAAATCTAATAGCCCCAGGCCCACAGGAGAGTTAATCTAGCCCTTGTGAGCCTGAAAATTTTCTGCGAATGGGAAGAAATTATTTGTACTTTATAATCTCAGGTCTCTGACTTCCATGCTTTCATGGTATGGGCCTTTCCAAAAAGCCTAAGGGAGTTGCCAAATTCTCACAGCAATCTCATGGGAGTTGGGTCTTTATTTGGTACATTACCCCCCTTTGAAGATCCCAACCCAAATGCATAAAGCACCCTGTTGCACCTCCATTTTATCAGAACAGCAGGCTGCACTTCCTCGTTTCGGAAAAGACTGACCAGGAGGCATTGAGCTAACGGTAACAATTTCAAAAACACTTAAGAAAACTTCAAAAGTAACATAGGAGGCTAAATCGTGTTGCCTTTAAATGAGATTTAGGTTGATAAGCCTCAGTAAGTGAGAAACTTTAGAAAATGGGACTTAGGCTTCTAAATCATTTAGACTCTTTTAAAAATGTTACCTGAACTAATTGAGTGAGCTCATTGGATGGTGACTGGGTACATGTGCACTTGCTACAAAGGGCAACAGAGGGGTTGGTTGGAGAAAATGTAAGATCAGCTGCTGATCTAACTGCTGACTTTTTCAAATCTTTCTAAGGGAATTGGACGGGAACTCAGTGTCTAAATCACCGAGGCAGTGGTAAAATCTAGAATTAGTGCATTATTTCTTGACAGTCAACAGAGCGTTCACTCAATACAAAGACATATTTGCTTAGGATTAGAAATTTCTTCCATCTCCAGGACTCTCCCTTTGAGATTAGAATTTTGACACTGGTTTAGTTTTAGAGAATGTCAGTAAATACCAACTTCCCCTTGCCTATTGCCTTCCCCACAGCAGACGGGCCTCTGGAGACCGCCTCTCCTTGCAGAAGGATATATAATGAATCAGAAAAGACGTTCCCCATTTCACAGAGGGTCTGAGGCATAGGTCACGTTACCAGACATGGAAAGGTTTCAGAGTAGACATGGAAAGGAGCCTCGTTAGCTTTTCTAGGCTGTCGTTCTAGTTACTGGGCACGTGGAAGTAGGTGAAAGCAGTGAGGAGAGAAAATGGACTGAATAACCTAGATCCTGGTCCCTGAAATGCTGCATGAGGAGGTAACAACAGAGACTCCAGCTGCTCACAGACCCGCCTTAGAGGTAAATCACCCTTTTCCTCCCTGCTCCTTGAATCTTGAGGCGTTTGAAGCAATGTAGGTTTCCTAGGTTACTAACCCCACAGGAATCTATGGGGAACTGGGCACTGATCACTCTTAAACTCCCAACCCAAAGCAAAATGGATGAATTTGTAAAAAGGAAAGAACTGTCAGGTCACGTCTATTCTAGGTCCTTACCTGGCCTCCATCACCCTGGTATCTGGGCACCTCACTGTCTTGAATGCGTCTATCCTCTCAGCGCCCCTATATTGTGCTATTACCCCTGCTTTACAGATGGGATGTGGCACACAGAGGGGCATATTTATGGAGGTTTATGGGCACCTCAAGACCCAGATCCCCCAGTGGGATTGGAAATCAATGGGTGTTAGGTACGGCCCCTACTCAGGCACCAGTGTGCGTTCTTTGATACCTAGCGGCCTTTGTAAATCTCACCTGAAAGTCACACAAAGAGCTGGTGAAGAAGCAGGGAAACAAACCAACATCTGCCGAGACCAAGACCAGCACTTCAAACACTAGAGCAGCCTTCATTCCTCTCTAACCTCCCGTCCAGACCCCTTCCATGGCAGCTCCCCCCTCATGGGGCACTGAGTGAACTGCCAGGGGGAAAGCAGAGTTGCTGCTGGCTATTGTGCTCAGTGCTCAGGGGTCAGACACTGGCTATAAGTGGACTTGGCACAAATCGGTTTTGTTTCTCCCTTAAGACAGTTAATCTTGAGATTATTTTATCTTTATGATTTCCCTCCCAATTTTTAACTATTAATTTTTACAGACACAGGAAGATCAGTGGTGGTTAAGGTTCAGGCCAGGGCGAGGGTAGCACTGCCAGCGAGGTGTGGGGGGCTCCCGACCTGCCAAAGGATCCAAGACACCAGGGCGCAAGAAGCAGGGAAAGCGGCTGCTATGGCCCAGTGGAGCAGAGATCCATGGCCAGGGCTGGGAGCAGGAGGAGGATGGCGGGGAGCCCCCGGCCACTGGAGTGGCCACCTCATTGTTGAACTGCTCTGTCAATAGGCAAAACCATTCGGCCGTGGAGCGGCCTCCCCCATAGCCGGGGACTCACCCTCCTCCTCACAGCACAGGCCTGCCATGGCTGCAGCATTCCCCACACCTTGCACCTGCAGAGATGGGTGTCACCAGCCATGTGACCATGCAGGGAGCCCTCTGCAGCTCTGCTGTCCCAGCCCCGCTCATTCACTCCCGTGACAGCTCGGTGCAGAGGGCTCCCTGCACAGCCGCGGGACCAGTCACACCATCCCTGCAGGTGCAGGCGCAATGTGAGGCCGCACTAACGCCCACTTTTCCTGATAGTTTCTGTTATTGGTTTGGATCTATCAGCTGATATCCACCTTTACCAACATCTGTCGATGGAAATCTAATCCAGCCAAGCTGTACATTTAAACAAAGCTCAAGGCATTTGCTGTCCAAATCCCATTGAAATCAAAGGAGCCCATCCTTGAATTCAGTAGAACTTTTATATTAGCTGTCAGCGGAGAAGTCTTGGAACAAACGGAATTATTCCCGGGGTGTGAAATTAACCATGTGCATCACTCTGTGCAGGATCAGGGCCTTACTGAGCAGTTAATAAATATTAGTAAATCAGTCTGGGAAAAGATATAACCTCACCCACCCTCTCTCTTTAAGGATCAGTAATGGGGAAAGAGACAGAAGTAGCAGACGAGAGAGAGAGAGAGAGAGAGAGAGAGAGGATTACTATGGGTATGTCTACACTACGAGAGTAGTTTGATTTTACTTAAATCGAATTTGTGGAACCGATATTACAAAGTCGAACGTGTGTATCCACACTAAGGACAGTAATTGGACTTTGTGAGTCCACACTAACGGGGCAAGTGTCGACATTGGAAGCAGTGCTCTGTGGGCAGCTATCCCACAGTTCTCGCAGTCCCCGCTGCCCATTGGAATTCTGGGTCGAGCCCCCAATGCCTGCTGGGGCAAAAAATGTGTCAAGGGTGGTTTTGGGTAACTGTCATCATTCAACCGTCACTCCCGCCCTCCCTCCCTGAAAGCACCTGCGGGCAATCAGTTCGCGCACTTTTCTGGTGAGTGACAGCGTGGATGCCACAGCACTGCGAGCATGGAGCCCGCTGCAATTATCACTGCAGTTATTGCCATTGTCAACACCTCGCACCTTATTGTCCACCTTTTTCAGAGTCAGATGCTGAGAAATCGGGCGAGGAGGCTACGGCAGCGCGGTGAGGACATTAAGTCTGAGAGGGGCACAGACCTCTCACAAAGCACGGGACCCCACGCCATGAACATCATGGTGGCAATGGGTCATGTTGATGCTGTGGAACGGCGATTCTGGGCCTGGGAAACAAGCACGGACTGGTGGGACCGCATAGTGCTGCAGGTCTGGGATGAATCACAGTGGCTGCGAAACTTTTGGATGTGGAAGAGAACTTTCCTGGAACTTCGTGAGTTGCTGTCCCCTGCCCTGAAGTGCAAAGACACCTGGATGCGAGCAGCCCTGACTGTCCAGAAGCGAGTGGCCATAGCCCTCTGGAAGCTTGCAACACCAGACAGCTACCGGTCAGTCGCGAACCACTTTGGAGTGGGCAAATCTACCGTGAGGGTTGCTGTGATGCAAGTAGCCAACGCAATCGTTGAGCTACTGCTGTCAAAGGTAGTGACCCTTGGAAACGTGCAGGTCATCATAGATGGCTTTGCCGCGATGGGATTCCCAAACTGCGGTGGGGCTATAGATGGAACTCATATCCCTATCCTGGGACCGGACCACCAGGCCAGCCAGTACATTAACAGAAAGGGCTACTTTTCAATGGTGCTGCAAGCACTGGTGGACCATAGGGGACGTTTTACAAACATCAATGTCGGATGGCCGGGCAAGGTTCATGACGCTCGTGTTTTCAGGAACTCAGGTCTGTTTAGATGGCTGCAGGAAGGTATTTACTTCCCGGACCACAAAATAACTGTTGGGGATGTGGAGATGCCTATAGTGATCCTTGGGGATCCAGCCTACCCGCTAATGCCATGGCTCATGAAGCCCTATACAGGTGCCCTGGACAGTGAAAAAGAACTTTTCAACTACCGTCTGAGCAAGTGCAGAATGGTGGTGGAGTGTGCTTTTGGACATCTGAAGGGGAGATGGAGAAGTTTACTGACTCGCTCTGATCTCAGCAAAACCAATATCCCCATTGTTATTGCAGCTTGCTGTGTGCTCCACAATCTCTGTGAGAGCAAGTGGGAGACCTTTATGGCGGGGTGGGAGGTTGAGGCAAATAGCCTGGCTGCTGATTATGCCCAGCCAGACAGGCAGGCGATTAGAAGAGCCCAGCGGGACGCGTTATGCATCCGGGAGGCTTTGAAAGCTAGGTTCCTCAGTGAGCAGGGTAACCTGTGACTATTAAGTTTGTTTAAAGAGAAGCTGAACCTGCCCCCGTTTCTTTACCCAGTTAATGTTGACTATCCTCTCCAGTTACCAACCCCCTTCCCCCCCTTCCAACACACATTTAAAAATAAAATAAATGAAACTTTGTTCATTAAAACCGTTTTCTTTATTAAGGATTTTGTGGTAAACTGTTGAAACTGGGACGCAGACTGTGGTGGGGAGCGGGCGTAGTGATGGAAAGAACGCTTCTAAACTCGAGGAATGACAGGCTCCTGCTCCTAGAGCAGTCCGCAGTGGTGGACTGGTTGTTTCAACGGAGCCTGCCACCCCTCCTTTTCAGGACTCTGTGTGTGGGGGCTATGTGAATTTGTGGTGGGGGAGGATGGTTACAGATCCCCTGCTGCGTGGCTCTGTGATCCAGGCTAAGGACCGCTGCATAAGATCTCTAACCGCCCTCCCCCTCCACAAAGTCACATAGCCCCCCACAAACAGAACATGAAAACCACCTCCCAGACTGGCGAGGGTGCCTAGTGACTGCAATGTGTGTGTGACCTTCTGCTGAACCTGCCCCTGTGTCTGTACCCTGGTAAAGGTGACTCCTGTCCAATTTACCAACCCCCTTCCCCCACTTCAAACACACTCTCCTCTAAAAGAACATGACGGAAACAGTAATTAACAGAAATGTATTTTTTATTAGCAGCTACACAGTTAGGGGATGAAACTGGGACGGGGGCTTCGGTGAGGCGGGAAGGAAAGGACTTATCACATTTTTGGAAATGAGAACTTTCTGGTACTTGAGCAGTCTGCAAGGGTGGAGTGACAGTTTTCACGGCCCCTGCCGCCCCTCCTTCTTGGAACTTTGGGTGAGGTGGGTATGGGACTTTGTGGCGGGAGAGGGCGGTTAGAGATAGACTGCAGCAGGGCTCTGTCCTCCTGCTTCCGGTCCTGCAGAACATCCACAAGTCGCCGGAGCGTGTCCGTTTGCTCCTTCATTAGTCCAAGCAGCGTTTGAGTCACCTGCTGGTCTTCCTGCCGCCACCTGTCCTCCCGTTCGCTGTGTGCTCGCTGGTATTGTGACATGTTCTCCCTCCACTGGGTCTGCTGGGCTGCCTCAGCTCAGGAGCAGCCCATAAGTTCTGAGAACATGTCTTCCCGTGTCCTTTTCTTTCTCCACCTAATCTGCGCCAGCCTCTGGGAGGGGGATGCCGGAGTAGGTCGGGAGACAGTCGCAGCTGTGGGATGGGAAAAAGGGAGTGAATTCCTCACTAAGATACATTTTTGTGAACAATGAACATAGTCTTTCTCTGTGAACAAGACCATGCACAGCACCTATCACATGCGCACTCAGGACAAGGTCGAATTTTCGGCCTTCACATTCAGTGCCTGGGGTCTTGCAGTGGAGATCAGACAAGCGGGGCAGGACAGCGGAATTTCGGTAGCAGGCTGACATGGTAAGCGGTAGACTTTTGGCTGCTTAAAACTTAATTTACAGCAGTGCCCTCCTTTCACGTTCAAAGCAATACTCCTAGCGTTGGCCAGTTCCTGCTGCCAGCAATCTGGCAAGCATGAACTCTGCTCCTGTCCCACCCCCTCGCGGCTGTCCCCGGGAAAGATCCCTGTATGCTGCCCCTCTCCCGCCTCCACCGCATGGCTGTAAATCACCGGTTACAGTTATGTAAAGGAACAGGCAAGCAGTCCCAATACTAACATTCCCCTAATTCAAAGCAGGTCACCATGAGCGACATCACTCTGATGAGGATTTCTGACATAGAGAAAGACCGCATGCTGCATGAAAGCCAGCAAAAACCAGGGCCATATGCCGCCATGCTCTGTGAGGCAATGATCCCAGAGTACTTGATGATAGCCTGACGCGGAAAAGTTTCCTATCACAGAGGACGCAATAAGGCCGCTCTCCCCAGGAACCTCATGCAAAGGCTTTCCAATTACCTCCAGGAGAGCTTTGTGGAGATGTCCCATGAGGATTTCAGCTCTATCCCCGGACATATTGACCTCATTTCCCAGTAGCTGCACTGGCAAACTAATCATGAAAAACCCATTGTTAATATTCCTGTTCTGTTCAAAATAAATGTTTACATGTTTTAAACACTTACTGACTGATCCTTCCCCTAATTCAGGGTCTGGGTTAACACCTGGGGAGGGTTGGTAGGGGATCTCTGTGAGGGTGATGAAGAGATCCTGGCTGTCGGGGAAATCAGCGTTGTAAGCGCTGTCGACTGCCTCGTCTTCCTCATCTCCTTCCTCATCTTCCCCGTCCGTTAACATCTCCGAGGAAGCAGCCGTCGACAATATCCCATCCTCAGAGTCCACGGTCAGTGGTGGGGTAGTGGTGGCGGCCGCACCTAGAATGGAATGCAGTGCCTCGTAGAAACGGCATGTGTGGGGCTGGGATCCGGAGCGTCCATTTGACTCTTTGGTCTTCTGGTACTCTTGTCTCAGCTCCTTAATTTTAACGCGGCACTGCGTTTCATCCCGGCTGTATCCTCTCTCTGTCATGGCTTTTGAGATCTTCTCGTAGATCTTCACATTCCGTTTCTTGGAGCACAGCTCCGAAAGCACGGACTCGTCACCCCACACAGCGATCAGATCCAAGACTTCCCGATCAGTCCATGCTGGGGCCCTCTTTCTATTCTGAGATTGCATGGTCACCTCTGCTGGAGAGCTCTGCATCGTTGCCAATGCTGCTGAGCTCGCCACGATGTCCAAACAGGAAATGAGATTCAAACTGGCCAGACAGGAAAAGGAATTCAAATTTTCCCAGGGCTTTTCCTGTGTGGCTAGTCAGAGCATCTGAGCTCGGACTGCTGTCCAGAGCGTCAACAGAGTGGTGCACTGTGGGATAGCTCCCGGAGCTATTAGCGTCGAATTCCATCCACACCTACCCTAATTAGACATGGCCATGTCGAATTTAGCGCTACTCACCTCGTCGGGGAGGAGTACAGAAATCGAATTAAAGAGACCTCTATGTCGAACTAAATAGCTTCGTTGTGTGGACGGGTGCAGGGTTAATTCGATTTAACGCTGCTAAATTCGACATAACCTCCTAGTGTAGACCAGGCCTATTACTTTTAACCAAAGATAAAGAAGAAAACATACAGCTGATAAAAATTTCCGATTGGCATTATTGATGAAAAAATGTTTTCTTGATAGACCTCAAAATGTTCCTGGGGAACATATCAATTTCTATGCAATTTTGTTTAGGAAAAGAGTTATTGTACAGAGCATTATGAAATAAAATAAAATAAAAATAATTAGAAATAAATGTAAATAACTATAAAATGCAATGTGATATAAAATAAAAATATCCTAGAAATTAAATTAAAAATGGGTAAATGAATTTTTAAAAGTAAAATTAGAATGAAATCCAACATTTGAAATCATGGATTTGCGGATGAAATGGAAGTTCGGGTTCTACACAACTCTCATCATATGAAAACTGCAAATTTCTTACAAATTTTATCCAGAAATTTTCTTGTAAGAGAGGATCAATTTCTAGCTAACGCAGTCATTTCTAGCAGGATTTTTTTGTTTGTTTGCTTTGATTTTTAATAAGATCCCATCTCTATATGTTGAGTGTCCGACAGCAGGACAATGAAGTATTGTCCTAGGGAAGAAGAGGCATTTGTCTGATGATAAAAACTTTCAAATGGCTCTAATACAGGTCGGCGGCCCATTTCCACTGCAATTCACTTGGAGTTGGCTGCCCACACACTGCAAATCCCAGCCTTAGTTGTTTGTTTGTTTCTCTGTTGCGGCTTCCTCTAAAATATCGAATCCTGGCTTGTTTTGCCCATGGATCTCCAATCTATAAAGACCATTGCTCTGCTCTGATACACCAGGTAGTGAAACATGTGACTCTTTGAACCAATACATTTATGTACTGTTGTACCTAAGCTCCATCACCTTAATATTTGAGTGCTTGGTGCCATCTGTCAAATTACTACATGAGTTTCCAGAGCAATTAATATTTTCTTGAACCTGCAGTCTGCTCAGATATGAAATCTGCCCCAGGGATCATGAGATGTCATTTCCCCTCCCCTGACCTGCATTCTCCACTCACCCATCATTCCAGTAGCCAGCATAGGGGGATAATTTAAAAAAAGGTTATGTTTTATTGAGTGACTGTTCTTCATTTATGTGGTATAGTTCATTTCTTTCCCGCATACAAACCCCATGGAGAGTCCAGAGCAGGGAAACCAAACGTCCATCACAGAATTCATCCTCCTGGGATTTGGAAATCTCCAGGAACTGCAGATCCTTCTCTTCCTGCTGTTCCTAGTGATCTACATTGTGACCATGGCAGGGAACATCCTTATCATTGTGTTAGTTGTGACTGATCAGCATCTTCACACCCCCATGTACTTCTTCTTGGGGAACTTGTCCTGCTTGGAGACTTGCTACACCCCCACCATCCTGCCCAGGATGCTGGCTGGTCCCCTGACTGGGGACAAGACTATTTCATTCAATGGGTGTGTCACACAATTTTATTTCGTTTGTTCTCTAGTTGCTACAGAATGTCTTCTCCTATCGGTGATGTCTTATGATCGATATTTAGCCATATGCAATCCACTGCACTATGCAACCCATATGAGTCACAGGTCTTACCCGAAGCTCGCAGGTGGCTGTTGGATAGGTGGCTTCCTAGGTAATAGCATAAATATGTTCTCAATGTCTCAGTTAACATTCTGCGGCCCCAATGGTATTGACCATTTCTTTTGTGATCTCATCCCCCTTGTAAAACTCTCCTGCAATGATCCTCACCTCATGGAAATGGTGACTTTCACACTCACCTTGCTTTTCTCACTGGTCCCATTCATACTTACCTTGATGTCCTACATCTGCATCATTGCCACCATCCTGAGAATCCCGTTCACCACCGGGAGGCAAAAGGCATTTTCCACCTGCTCTTCCCACCTCATTGTGGTGAGCATTTATTATGGAACTCCGCTGATTGTCTACATGTTCCCAACCACCAACATTCTGAGTGACTTCAAGAAAGTTCTGTCTGTCATCTACACAGTTCTGACTCCCCTGGTCAATCCCCTATCTATCAATCTACTGCCTAAGAAACAAAGTGGTCCAGGAGGCCCTGAGGAAAGCTTGCAGGAAATTCAAGTTTGGACCATGCTAACCGGACAATTTCCTTGGGTTAAAATAGATATAACATGGGCTGGGGTAGGGCCTCAAGGAAACCTCTGGCCTTGGCCATAGGACGCCAGCACCGAACTCGTATTTGTCCACTTTTCAGCAGTGATGTAGGGCCAGTTTTTCCAGATACTTGGGGGCCAAGTGGGATTTTCCAAAGTCTCTGGGCACCTGGCCTGTGGGACTGGCCCTGGAGGAGTCAGGCAGGGGAACACTCACCTTCCCCAGGTTGGTGCATTGCTCCAGAGCCTCGGCATCTGGATGCCTGGTGTGGGGCTGCAGAGGATAGCAGAGGAGGAAGGCTGGGCAAGGGGTGGCTATACTGTGTATTGGGCATCGGGGGATGCAAATGTTAATGTGGCCAATGTTTTATGTCTACTTCCTAATGATCTCTACATGGCAGCTGATCACAGGGAATGGCAAATAAAATATTTCTTTTTAACTGAAATCACAGGTTGAATATTCCTTAAAGTGACAAAGAGTGAATCAACTTGGAACTAAAAACTTTACCCGCAGTGTGAGAAGATTCAGCTCTCGCCTTGTATTCTAGCCAATGTGCAAGTTAGACATACCCTTTGAAGAGTCAAGCAATGGGATTTCATCCCTGTCAGCATGGGCAGTATGTAATCTGCTCCTTGAGGAAGGCTAGTCCCCAGCCCCACTCCTTCTGCCTGAGGCCCTGCCCCCCATCCACCTCCCCTACCCCACCAGTGTCCTGAGCCCCTCTCTCCCCTCCCTGCCACCACATCCCGGGCCACACCTTCCCAGATTTCCCAGCCCCCCGAGCACCGGGCGGCATGGCCCCAGTGCCCGAGGGCCCCCAGTACTAGGCGGCCCCAACTGACTCATGTCTCAGCCACAGGCTCTAGCCCCAGCCCCAGCACGCTTTCCAGAAGAGGAGCAGCCTGGCAGGGCTGGGTCCAAGGGGAAAGCGTCAAGCAAAAGGGGGCCTCGGGGCCGATGGGAGCAGGGACATGCTGGGCTGTTTGGGGACGCTTTGCTTCCCCCAGCCTACGATACGCACCATTCAGGCCAGTCAACAATGTTTTGCCAGAGATCGATTAAAAATACAAACAAACAAATCCCTTTTTCCAAAATACAACTATGCGAACCAGAAATAGTCTACATTTGGACATTATGAACAACAAAGCTTTGACACAAAATTATTCACTCTGGGGATAAATTGGAATGAGACCTTTCTGCACGGTTAGGGGGCAAAATATGGTAGGAGAGAACTGGGAATTATAACAATCTCTAAGGCCTGGTCTACACTACAGAGTTAGGTCTAAGGAAGCCCCCTTAAGTGGACCTGTTAATGTATGTGTCTACACTACCGGGTCCTTTACGTTGACCTAAGTCTCCTCTGATGTTGACTTTTGTAATCCACCACTGCAAGAGACATAGTGCTTAGTTAGATTTTCATGGGTCAACTGTGAGGTAGTGCAGATGCAGCGTTGTGTAATTTGACTTAATTGGCCTCCAAGTGGTGTCCCACAATGCTCATCTGTGGCCGCTCTGGAGATCATTCTCTACTCTGCTGCACTGCAGAAATATCCCCTCCCCTGCTAAAGCCCCGCGAACTTTTGAATTCCCATTTCCTGTTTGAGTGTGCCAGCTTGAGTACAACTGATCATGGAGACTACACGCCCCAAACACGCTCAGTCCTGGTCTGCACAGGAGGTGGTGGATCTCATCGCTGTGTGTGGGGAGAAGAGTCTGTGCAGGCAGAGCTCCGATCCAGCAGAAGAAACACTGACATCTATGCAGATCGCTTGTGGAATGGGGGAGAAGGGCTACATGAAGGACACACAGCAGTGCCGTGTGAAAATAAAAGAACTGCTAACCCCAGGGTTCTGAGTTCAATCCTTGAGGGGGGCCATTTAGGGATCTGGGGCAAAAATAATCTGTCAGGGATAGTACTTGGTCCTGCTGTGAAGGCAGGGGACTAGACTCAATTACCTTCCAAAGTCACTTCCAGTTCTATGAGATAGGTATATCTCCATATTTAATTTAATGTGGACACCTCACAGGTGCATGAGTCTAGGGACAACAAGGAGGATTATATGGTGGATGAGGAAGAGGATGAGGAGGGTAATGGGAGACAGGCGAGTGGTGGATCCATTCTCCCCGAGAGCCAGGAAATATTTTTAACCCTGGAGCCTTGTGGGTCGCAGGACATGACGGTGGCTGACTGTGATGCCAGGGAAGGCACCTCTGGTGAGTATGTAGTTACAATCAAAGTCCAGTTAAATTTTAGTGGGTGCACACATTTGGTGGTATTGCATGTTTACTGTGAAGAAAAAGTGAGGTGCTGTGGTTCTCTGCTTACAAGAGGCCGCTCCCACTACGCAGAGGGTGGCCTCCGGAAAAGACTGTTTATGTGTACTGGGATAGCCCGGGAATCCTCCATGGATATCTCTAGGAAACTTTCATGGAGGTACTCTGCAATCCTTTGCAGAAGGTTTCTGAGCAGGGCAGTCTTATTTCTTCCACCATAGTAGGACACTTTCCCACACAACTCCTGAATTAATTCTGCTGGCATCATTGCAGTACACAGCGTAGCAGCATAAGGACCCGGTCTATTGCCATGCTTGCAGCATCTCCTTCCTTTTCGCCTCTGTTACCCTCAGGAGACTGATATCACATAGGGTCACCTAGGGGACATGGAGGAAGTTCTCATTAAAAGTGCTCTGACATGGAAAAAGGGGCATGTAGACCCTCTCCTCCCCCCCCCCCCCACATTCCGGATCACCAAACCACATGGCCGCTAATGTACCTTTACTGTGCTCAGCCTGGTCGGCAAGTAGTTTAAAGTGGCTGATAGGGGACTGGGCCCCACATGAGAGATTCCACAATTTGGGAGTGTAAAGGTTCCCCCCTCCACCGCCCTGTTCGTAAACAGCTTCCCGTGGTGCTATGGGGAAGAGCCATTGTTTGACTAGCTACCTCTGCTCCTAACATGAGCCTGCCATAAACTTCATTAAAAGTGCGGTCACCCATGACCCGGGGCGGCGGGGGGGGGGACTACTCGCTATGGCTGGAGAAGCAAAATGGCACAGGGAACAGTTACTGATTCTCATTATGTTATGGCTTGTACCTAGTGCAATAAGGTTGGTTTTTTTTATGAAAACGGCCTTGCTATGGAAACATTTTATTCACATACAATGGGTCGTTTATTTTTTTCCCTGACTGACAGCTGAAAATGTTTCCTTAGGCATATCATCCACACCTGAAAGCAGACTTTCGCTGATTAGAAGGAGGAGAAAGAGAACGTGGGAGGACATGTTCACCGAGATAATGAAGTTGACGCAGAGCTGAGAGTGCGGAGGATTTCACTGGCCTAGAAGTTAGACATGGGCATGGAGAGCAAGAAAGCTTCCAATGAGTGAGAGTATGTGGCACAGAACGACATGCTTCTGATTATGGGGACTGGGTACATGTGCGCTTCTGATTATGAGGGACCAAGCAGACATGTTGAGGCATTCTGTTCTGCAAGAACAGAATCAGGAGGGTAGAGTCCCTCTGCAGACCCTGGTGCACAGCCAGCCAGCATCGCCTGGCACAGAATCACCCTCCCACAAGTGTTCCATGAGGCGTGGGCAAAAACTCCATTATCCCTTTCACTTAACTCAGGGTGGGAGGATACAAGGAACAGAAGGCCCTCATTCACAGACCTTTGATGGTCTGGAATGCGGTGTTATGTTACACAGCTGAAAATGTTTCTCCTGTTCCAACTTTACAACCCCTTAACCGCAAGGTTACCATTTCTTTCTGTTTTCCCTCTTTACTTATGGTTGTTAAATAAAGTAAATGGATTCAAGAAATAAATGTTCTTTATTGAGTAGAAGCAGTGGGCTTAGGTGGTGGGTTGGCTTTACAGGGACAGTGATACAAGCCGGGGAAGGTTTGGGAAAGCACTATGCAGACAAGCAACTCACATTACTGTGACTCAAAGCCTCGCAGATATGCAGTGCCCCTTGCTGTGGTCTTCTTATTGCCCTGGTATCTGGATGCTCAAAAATGGCTGCCATGCAATTAGTCTCAACTGCCCACCCCGGCAGAAAATTTTCCCTCTTTTTTTCCACAGATATTATGGAGCACACAACAGTCAGCTGTAAGCATGGAGATATTCTCCTCACTAAGGTCCAATCTTGTTAGGAAACTTCTCCAGCGCCCTTTCAGGAGACCAAAGGCACATTCAACCACCATTCTGTACTTGCTGAGACTATAGTTGAATCATTCCTTACTGCTTTCCAGACAGCCGGTGTATGGCTTCATGAGCCATGGGAGCCAGGGGTAGTCTGGGTCCCCCAGGATAACTGTAGGCATCTCAATGTCATCAATGTTAATTTTGTACTCTGGACAGAAACTCCCAGACAGCAGCTTTTTGAATAGACCCGAGTTCCTAAAGATGCGCGTCATGAACCTTTCCTGACCATCCTACGTTGATGTCGGTGAAATGCCCCCTTGTGATCCACTAGCGGTTG
The DNA here is from genome assembly GCF_027887155.1 of Malaclemys terrapin pileata. NCBI lineage: Eukaryota > Metazoa > Chordata > Testudines > Emydidae > Malaclemys > Malaclemys terrapin. The sequence continues at coordinate 35,430,493 of NC_071516.1, read as the reverse complement.
CAACACCATTGAAAAGTATCCCTTTCGGTTTATGTACTCTTTGGCAAGGTGGTCTGGTGCCAAGATGGGGATATGCATGCCAGCTATCGCCCCACTGCAATTAGGGAATCCCATCGTGGCAAAACCATCCACTATGTCCTGCACATTTCCCAGACTCACTGCCCTTCGTAGCAGAAGTCAATGAATGGCCCTGCACACTTGGAGCACAGCAGCTCCCACGGTTGATTTACCTACTCCAAACTGATTCCCCACTGACTGGTAACTGTCTGGTGTTGCAAGCTTCCAAATAGCAATCGCCACTCGCTTCTCCACTGTCAGAGCAGCTCTCATTTTTGTGTTGCTGAACTGCAGAGCAGGGGAAACCTCTGCTCAAAGTTCCTGGAAGGTGGCTTTCTGCATTTGAAAGTTCTGCAGCCACTGCTCATCATCCCATACCTGCAAAACAATGCATTCCCACCAGTCAATGCTAGTTTCACAGGACCAGAAATGGCGCTCAAAGGAGGCAAATAGGTGTTCTGGGCCTGAACCCCACACATGCCGGTTCTACAATGAGCTACATGCGAGTCTTGGGAGTGACCCCACCAGCACCCTCACAAGCAATGTGCAGTTGCTCTGTGACTGCCATCAGTAACTGAAGTGTTTTTTTCAATGGCTTGCAGCAGGGCTGCTTGCAGGACATCGCTATGTTCCACGCGGTGGACCCTACTTTGGCTCTGGAAATACTGCAGGAGAAAGCGCGAGGTGTTTGAGATGCTCATAGCAAGAGAGCACAGCTGAGCAGGCTCCATGCTTCTGGGGTAATGGCGTACGCACGGCGGTTTAAAGGTGAGAGAACCACTGCGTTTTTTGCCATGGATGTCAGGGAGGGAGCACAGTGCATCATGGGATGCCAATGCAATGTTCCCATTCTCACCTGCAACAATGTTTTGGTCCCATGAGGCATTGCACAAACTTCCCAAAGCACAATGCACCAAGTTGCATTTTGGGATAGCTACCTACAATGCACTGCTTTGTGCATTGATGCAGGGGCTGCTAGTGAGGATGTACTCCATCGAGACAGTGAGCATGGTGTGGACACGCACAATCGACTTCATTAATGTGGGCGCTCGAGGTCGAATAAGATAAAATTGACATAATTTTGTAGTGTAGACAAGCCCATAGTTGGTTTTTCATTCGGATATAAGTGAATATATGTATCCTTCTGCAAATGCTAGAAGAAACCTTCCCTTCAGGGCAAGAAGTGACAGTAGGTCAAAACTTCATGCTGAAAAAGGACAGTGTTGGAGTCAAGTGGTAGAATATATTGCAATACACACACCTGAAATGATTATATTGACTGTACTGGCCCACGAACTGGCTAGTGTGACTGTAGAACAGTGTCCTTTACTGGATGGAATCAGTGCTATTCTTTGGTTCTCAGACTCTAACAGACCAGTTAGAGACCTACAGTTCTGGTACATAATTTGTATTATGTGCTGTGGCACTGAAGATGCGTGAGACTCTGAAACTTTTCTGAGAATGGGAAGAAAGTTTTGTACTTTATAATCTCAGGTCTCTGACTTCCATGCTTCCATGGTATGGGCCTTTCCAAGAACCCTATGGGAGTTAGGTGCCAAATTATCATAGCAAGTTGGAAGTTGGGCCCTATTGGGTCCTTATTCTGTGCATTAACCCCCTTTGAAATTCCCAACCTAAACATATAAAGCACCCTGTTACACCTGCATTTTATCTGAGCAGCAGGCTGCACTTCCTCATTTCAGAAAAGACCAGCAGGCATTGAGCTAACGGTAACATTTTCAAAAACACTTAAGCAAACTTCAAAAGTAACATAGGAGGCTAAATCCCGTTGCCTTTCAGTGAGATTTAGGTTGCTAAGCCTGAGTAACTGAGATCAGCTAACTCTGCTGACATTTTCAAACCTTTCTAAGGGAATTGGATGGGAACTCAGTGTCTAAATCACTGAGGCAGCTGTAAAATCTAGAATTAGTGAGTTATTTCTTGACAGTCAAGAATTGAGTCTTATAATAATTCATGTAATCATCAATATAGTGTTGTGGAAAATAGCTGTTTGTGCAAAAAGTGCTTTGTACGTGAATGAAGTTTCTGAATGTCTGTCTAATATCTCAGAAGTGAATCTGGAATTAGAGAAAACACAGAGAGAACTCTTAATCGGGAATATGTTTCTCTAGAGCAGTTTAAAGTTGATGGTCAGGTTAAAGCCCTAATTGAAGAAGAAAAGGGTAATTTTTTATAGGTAATGGATTGTTGGCAAGTGAAGCTTGTGAAAGTGAGTCTGAACAAGGTAGCAGTTATTTGCTTAAAGCAGCTCAGTAAGATGAGACACTATCTGTGGAGAATAGCAATTTATCTGTTGGGAGTGACAACGTGCCTGTTAAGAACTTTCCAAGTATATGTCTGAAATCAGCCATGGATGCTGGGACAAAGGAAACAATATCTCCAATTGTTTGTCTGTTAAGAATAGCAGTGTGTCTGCTGCAAAAGTGTGTGTGTGTATGTCTAGCTCAGATGTGGGCAAACTATGGCCCGCAGGCCACATCCAGCCCGTGGGCCTGTCCTGCCCGGCCCCTGAGCTCCCGGACGGGGAGGCTAGCCCCCGGCCCCTCTCCAGCTGTTCCCCCTCCCCTGCAGCCTCAGCTCACCATGCCACGGGGGCACGCTGGGCAGGAGAGCAGGGAGGGAGGCTCACCCACAGCCTCAGGGGAGTAGGCGGCCAGTGCGGATGGCGGGAGTGCCGCAAACACGGGCGGAGGACTCAGGAGGACACCAGGCGGCCGCGCAGCAGGCCGGAGAGAAGCGGCACTTTGAAGTGGAAACCACCACTTCTCTGTGGCTGCGCGGCTGCCCCTGCTCTTCCTGAGTCCTCCGTCCACATTCACCAGGACACATTCGGAAGGGGGCTGCGGGGAGTCTTGGGGGGCCAGTTAGGGGCAGGGCATCCTGGGAGGGGCGGTCAGGGGACAAGGAGCGAGGGGAGGGGTTGGATAGGAGGTGGGTTCCCAGGGGCCTGGCTGAGGGAAGGGGTGTGGATAGGGGTCGGGGCAGTCTGGGGACAGGGAGCAGGGGGGGGTTGGCTAGGGGATGGGGTGACCGGGGGCCTGTCAGGGGACGGGGCAGTCAGGGATGTTAATTGGGTTCCAAACATTTGCCAGAGTTTGGATGGATAAAATAGATATTTTCATTAGCTCATGGCAAGTTTGCATGAGATGTACAGGAATTATGCTGTAGCAGCAAATCCAAGTCATCATTGGTCTATCCAAGTTTGACCTTGGGTTTATAAAGGGATTAAATAATATTATTACTTCCATAATGAACCTTACAAAGATAAAGCCTCTTTTGATCAAACATAATTTTGATAAACCATTTCTGTTATACACTGATACTTCTAATATTGGTTTTGAAGCTGTAGTAATACAGAAACAAGAATGGGAACTTCCTATGATGCATTCAGCAGTGTCTGGGACACCCCTTCCAACATTAATTGTGCGTGGGCGATATGACATTATCTTATTAAAATATGACTATGTAGATTATTGTTGCTACCACTGTTATACAATTGCAATGAATCTTATACAATGTGTGTCAAGTAAGGTGTCAGTACGAAAGTTATGATTTTCTAAATATGATTGTATTATTTGTATGTGTCTCATTTTTGTATCAGTCATTATGAGTATTACTCCAACCTCTGGACTACGATGAATTTGTACTAATGGGAGCATTCTAACCAGGGGACTGAGGACCTTCCAATGACTCGGATTTGGGATCAGAAGAAACCTTTTGTTTGATTAAATTGGTTTAAATAACCCCTACTCATTAAGTCTAGTGTTTTGGTGGTAGTACGAGGACTGGAATGCCTAAGACTGCTTTTCTGACTTCTTATTAGCCAGTATGGTGAGACAGAAGTTTATTTTGTTGGTGGGTTGGTATTTCTTATGGTAGAATAACCACCAATTTTGGGGTGTGTCTGCCCTATTTCTCAGCAGTTTGTCCTGCATTTGGTATTCTCAGTTGTGAACCAAGGAGGCACAGTGACACTCGGTCAACAGAAGAATTGTATCCTCAACCTAGTGGTGTCTACTCTTTGGGAGAGGTGGGGGTTGACTTGACTGCATTGCAGAAGGCGTAAAATTGTCCTTATCCCTGAACGATGTAGCTAAGTTTTAAGTGTAGACCAGCCCTAAGAAACACAGAAATGAACAGGATCTCTGTCCATGACAGGAGGTGAGGGGGTTAAGAAGACTTTGCCCCACTCGGGCCCCATAAGGCTGCTGGGTGACTCCTGGTGTGTTTGATGTTTGTTTTAAATCTGTTTGCTGTCTTTTAATGATCTGTTCCTCGGTAATGCTTTCACCTTGAAAATAAATGTTCTGTGGGGTAACTCATAAGTGTTAGCAACACCTGTTTGTAGCCCTTGCAGAGAAAGCAACGCAGTGCTGCTGGGCGCTAGGCAGACTGGCTTCCTGGGGACCTCCCTGTGCAAGGCAGGCAGCTGTGCAGTCTTAAAACCCCCTGTCAGATGGGACTGGGAAAATGGTCTCTGCCCACAGACAAGTGATGGCTGAAGACCTGACTAGGAACTCCCAGACTGGAGCATAGAGGGGGAAAACAGGTGCCGTTACCCTGAAATAGTGACAATAATTCCACTAATTCTACATATTGTTCCATTATTTTCCTAACATTGCCTATTTTATTAGTGTTTGATTATTAGGAAAGTAATTGATAACTGCCTAGAAGGCCTGGGGGAAATGAGTCACACAGAGAATTTAGCGGCTGTAAAAATAAATCTTATTACACATGTGCCATTATTGTCAGTGGAATTATACAGTGGCTAACAGGGTTGCACTGATGTGACATGTGCGGTGTTGGACACTCTGTATCACTGTTTGAAAATATCCGATTGCCTTCGCTAATGGCACTACCGTGTGGCTGGCTGAGTGGCTCAGTTTCCAGAACCAATGGGATTCAGTAACAGAGAGCGAAAGCATGAGCTGGGGAACAGGGGTGTTGGGTAAAATAGCATTAAAACAGAACAATCAGAGAGTGGGGGGCAGCCAGGTTGGGGAGCGAGCTCATTGGATTGTGGGTCCTGTGCGAGTTCATAATCCCCCGTCACCCGGAATGTGAAGTTAATCACGGTGGCAGACAACACCAGCGGGGAGTGGGAGCAAACTCACAACAATACTGAGGAACCAGTTAATTGCAGACAGAAACAAAATTCAATTCAATTGGCGAGTGTTTCTGAGGAAAAATGACCAAAACACCACAGTGGTTGTGATGCTGGCAAAAGAAACCGTAAGGGGAGTGAAGTGTAAATTTGGCATCAGTTTGTGATTCAAGAGCTCAGTGATGTGTCTCTCTCCCTCTCTTTGGAGAGGTCCAGGATGAATGTCAAAAAATGGAAAAAGAATAAAAGGAGGAAAGGGCTGGACCTTGTCCCATGGAGACTAATGTAACCTGCTTTGATACCGTGTTGCTCACTGTCCCATCCTCTTGGCTGAGTCCACTAGAGCCTGCTAGCCATTAGCTGAACCGATAATATGTTTGCAGTGCAAGAAGTCACAGTCCACCCTGGTGAACCATGGGGACCACTTGTTGAAGTTACAAAGGACTAATACAAAATGGCTTTGCAAATTTTGAAATAAATATGCACAGTGCTGTGTGTGGTTTTCTGTCTGCATTGATCTCTTCACTGACGGGGGGGGGGTGATAATAGAATCTAAAAGATCTAAATAGGAAATTCGCCTCTAGAGTCTTGGTTCTTTACTGACCCCACAAGATGAGGGGCCTTATGGAATATTTATGGAACTAAATTGATGCTAAAGCATGATGAAAATATATCCTCTTCAGATTCCATTGTAAATTTTGGTTTCTTTCCCCTAGTTGGACCTCATGGTGAACCCAGAGTGGGGGAATCAAATGGTTCTCATGGAATTCATCCTGCTGGGATTTGGGAATCTCCCTGAGCTACAAACTCTTCTCTTCCTGCTGTTTCTAGTGATCTACATCGCGACCGTGGCTGGGAATGTCCTGATCTTTGCACTAGTTGTGGCTGATCAGCAGCTTCACATCCCCATGTACTTCTTCCTGGGGAACTTGTCCTGCTTGGAGACCTGCTACAGCTCCACCATTCTGCCCAGGATGCTGGCCTCTCTCCTGACTGGGGACGGGACTATTTCATTCAGTGGGTGTATCACACAATATTATTTCTTTGGTTCTCTGGTTGCCCCAGAATGCCTTCTCCTGTCGGTGATGTCTTATGATCGGTATTTAGCGATATGCAACCCACTGCACTATGCAGCCCATATGAGTAGCAGGGCCTCCCTCCAGCTTGCTGGTGGCTCTTGGGTAGGTGGCTTGCTAGTTAATAGCATAACAACGTTGTGAATATCACAGTTAACATTCTGTGGCCCCAACGTTATTGATCATTTCTTTTGCGATTTTATCCCCCATGTAAAGCTCTCATGCAATGAACCTCACCTGCTGGAAACGTTGGCTTTCACAATCACCTTCCTTTTCTCATTGGTTCCATTCCTATTTATCTTGATGTCCTACATCTGCATCATTGCCACCATCCTGAGAATCCCGTCCGCCACTGGGAGGCAAAAGACCTTTTCCACCTGCTCCTCCCACCTCATCGTGGTGAGCATTTATTATGCAACTCTGCTGATTGTCTATATGTTCCCAAGCACTGACATCCTGAGCAACTTCAAGAAAGTTCTCTCTGTCGTCTACACAGTCCTGACTCCCCTGGTCAATCCCCTCATCTACAGCCTGAGAAACAAAGAGGTCCAGGAGGCCCTGAGCAAAGCTTATAGAAAATTCATGTTTGTATCATGGACATTTTCAAAAACAATTAAGCAAACTTCAAAAGTAACATAGGAGGTTAAAATCCCTTGCCTTTCAGTGAGATTTAGGTTTCTAAGCCTTAGCAACTGAGAAACTTTTGAAAATGGGATTTATGCTTCTAAATCACTCAGGCCTGGTCTACACTAGGCGTTTATGTCGAAGTTAGCGCTGTTACATCGAATTAACCCTGCACCCGTCCACACTGCGATGCTATTTAGTTCGACATAGAGGTCTCTTTAATTCGACTTCTGTACTCCTCCCCGACGAGGTGAGTAGCGCTAAATTTGACATGGCCATGTCGAATTAGGCTAGGTGTGGATGGAAATCGACGGTAATAGCTCCGGGAGCTATCCCACAGTGCACCACTCTGTTGACGCTCTGGACAGCAGTACGAGCTCGGATGCTCTGACCAGCCACACAGGAAAAGCCCTGGGAAAATTTAAATTTGAATTCCTTTTCCTGTCTGGCCAATTTGAATCTCATTTCCTGTCTGGACATCGTGGCGAGCTCAGCAGCACTGGCAACGATGCAGAGCTCTCCAGCAGTGATGGCCGTGCAGTCTCTGAATAGAAAGAGGGCCCCAGCATGGACTGATCGGGAAGTCTTGGATCTCATCGCTGTGTGGGGCGATGAGTCCGTGCTTTCTGAGCTGCGCTCCAAAAAAGGGAATGCAAAGATCTATGAGAAGATCTCTAAAGACATGTCAGAGAGAGGATACAGCCGGGATGCAATGCAGTTCCGCGTGAAAATCAAGGAGCTGAGACAAGGCTACCAGAAGACCAAAGAGGCAAACGGACGCTCCGGATCCCATCCCCAGACATCCCGTTTCTATGAGGCACTGCATTCCATCCTCGGTGCGGCCGCCACCACTACCCCACCACTGACCGTGGACTCTGAGGATGGGATAGTGTCCATGGCCGGTTCCTCGGACATGTTAGGGGACGGGGAAGATGAGGAAGGAGATGAGGAGGACGAGGCAGTCGGCAGCGCTCACAACGCTGATTTCCCCGACAGCCAGGATCTCTTCATCACCCTTACAGAGATCCCCTACCAACCGTCCCCAGCCATTACCCCGGACACAGAATCTGGGGAAGGATCAGCCAGTAAGTGTTGTAAACATCTAAACATTTATTTTTAACAGAACAGGAATATTAACAGTTAAAAGAATGGGTTGTTCATGATTACTTTGCCCTAGGCGTTTAACGGTTCAGTCATGGGCAGTGCAAGTTTTGAAAAAAAATCTAGCAATGTCCGGTTTTGCATGATTGTCCTGCCCAAGCCGCTCTACTGTTTAGTCCCTGCTACTGCAGCTACAGTAAAATGCGGTCTATATGTCCGGGGATAGAGCAGAAATCCTCCTGGGACATCTCGATGAAGCTCTCCTGGAGGTAATTGGAAAGCCGTTGCATGAGGTTCCTGGGGAGAGCGGCCTTATTGGGTCCTCCGTAGTACGACACGTTGCCGCGCCATGAGACAATCAAGTACTCGGGAATCATTGCTCTGCACAGCAGGGCGGCATACGGCCCTGGTCTTTGGAGGCTTTCCCGGAGCATTCTCTCTTTCTCGCTGTCAGAGATCCTCATCAGGGTGATGTCGCTCATGGTGACCTGCTTTGAATTAGGTAGGGGAATGTTAGTGTTGGGACTGCTTGCCCGTTCCTTTACAGAACTGTAACTGCTGGTTTGCAGCCACGCGGTGGAGGCGGGAGAGGGGCAGCCGAAAGGGATCGTTCCCGGGGACAGCCGCGAGGGGGTGGGACAGGGGCAGAGTTCCCGCTTGCCGGATTGCTGGCAGCAGGGACTGACATTGCTTTCAATGTGAAATGAGGCCAGTGGTAATATAAAAGTTTTAAACTGCCACAAGTCTACGGCTTACCATGTCTGCCTGCAACAGAAATTCCGCTGTGCTGCCCCGCTTCTCAAATGTGCTGTGCAAGACCCCAGGAACTGAATGCGAAGGCCGAGAATTCGACCTTGTGCTGAGTGCGCATGTGATAGGTGCTGTGCATGGTCTTGTTCACAGAGAAAGACTATGTTCTTTGTTCACAACTACATTTATCTTTCTGAGGAATTCACTCCCTTTTTCCCATTCCCACAGCCCCATCTGCGACTGTCTCACAACCTAGCCTGGCATCACACTCCCAGAGGCTAGCGCAGATTAGGCGTAGGAAGAAGAGGACACGGGAGGACATGTTCTCGGAGCTTATGGCCTGTTCCCGAGCCCAGGCAGCACAGCAGACCCAGTGGCGGGAGAACTTGTCCCAAATGCACCAATCAAACATGGATCGGGAGGAGAGGTGGCGGCAGGAAGACCAGCAGGCGACTCAAACGCTGCTTGGACTACTGAGGGAGCAAACGGACACGCTCCGGCGCCTTGTGGATGTTCTGCAGGAATGGAGGCAGGAGGACAGAGCCCCGCTGCAGTCTATCTCTAACCGCCCTCCCCCGCCACCAAGTCCCATACCCACCTCACCCAAAGAAGGAGAGGCGGCAGAGTCCATGCTAACTCTCACTCCACCCCTGCAGAGAGCTCTAGTAGCAGAAGGCTCTCATTCCCCAAAATTTGACAAGTTCTTTCCTTCCCGTCTGACACAAGCCCCCGTCCAAGTTTCACCTCCCAGTTCCATGTGTAGTTGATAATAAAAAATACGTTTCTGTTAACTACTGTTTCCATCATGTTCTTTTGGAGGAGGAGGGGAAAGGGGGTTGGTAATTGGACAAGACAGTCACCTTTGGCAGGGTACATAGGCGGGGGCAGGTACAGCAGCAGGGCACATACACAGTGCAGTGATGCAGTGACTAGTTACCCTGGTTAGTCTGGCAGGTGGTTTTCATGTTATGTGGTGGGGGGTGGGTTGCTCTGTGACTTTGTGACGGGGGAGGGCAGTTACATATCTTAAGCGGCGGTCCTTATGCAGGATCACAGAGCCACGCAGCAGGGGATCTGTAACCATCCTCCCCCTGCCACAAAGTCACATAGCCCCCCCATACACACAGTCCCTATCAGGAGGGGTGACAGGCACCACAGCGGAGCCTGTCAATCCTTGAGTTTAGAAGCTTCATTTGCGTCACTACACTACACCCGCTCCGCACCACAGTCTGCGTCCCAGTTTTAAAAAATTCCCGCGAAAACAGTATTAAAGAAAACGGTGTGCATTAACAAAGTAGAACTATTTTTATTTCGAAACGTGTGTTGGAAGAGGGGGTGAAGGGGGTATGTAACTGGATAGGATAGTCAACATTAACTGGGTAAAGAAACAGGGCCAGGTTCAGCTTCTCTGTACACAAACTTTAAAGTCACAGGTTACCCTGCTCACTCAGGAACTTAGCTTTCAAAGCCTCCCGGATGCACAGCGCGTCCCGCTGGTCTCTTCTAATCGCCCGGCTGTCTGGCTGTGCGTAATCAGAAGCCAGGCTATTTTCCTCAACCTCCCACCCCGCCATAAAGGTCTCCCCCTTGCTCTCACAGAGATTGTGGAGCACACAGCAAGCTGCTATAACAATGGGGATATTGGTTTCGCTGAGATCACAGCGAGTCAGTAAGCTTCTCCATCTCCCCTTGAGATGGCCAAAAGCACACTCCACCACCATTCTGCACTTGCTCAGCCGGTAGTTGAAGAGTTCTTTTTCACTGTCCAGGGCGCCAGTATAGGGCTTCATGAGCCATGGCATTAGCGGGTAGGCTGGGTCCCCGAGGATGACTATAGGCATCTCCACACCCCCAACAGTTATTTTGTGGTCCAGGAAGTAAATACCTTGCTGCAGCCGTCTAAACAGACCTGAGTTCCTGAAAACACGAGCGTCATGAACCTTGCCCGGCCATCCCACGTAGATGTTGGTAAAACGTCCCCTGTGGTCCACCAGTGCTTGCAGCACCATGGAAAAGTAGCCCTTTCTGTTAATGTACTGGCTGGCCTGGTGGTCCGGTGCCAAGATAGGGATGTGAGTTCCATCTATGGCCCCACCGCAGTTTGGGAATCCCATCGCTGCGAAGCCATCTATGATCGCCTCCACGTTTCCCAGGGTCACTACCTTTGGCAGCAGTACATCAACGATTGCCTTGGCTACTTGCATCACAACAACCCCCATGGTAGATTTGCCCACGCCAAACTGGTTTGCGACTGACCGGTAGCTGTCTGGCGTTGCAAGCTTCCAGAGGGCTATGGCCACTCGCTTCTGGACAGTCAGGGCAGCTCGCAACCGGGTGTCATTGCGCTTCAGGGCAGGGGACAGCAACTCACAAAGTTCCAGGAAAGTTCCCTTCCACATCCAAAAGTTTCGCAGCCACTGGGATTCATCCCAGACCTGCAGCACTATGCGGTCCCACCACTCAGTGCTTGTTTCCCGTGCCCAGAATCGCCGTTCCACGCCATCAACATGACCCATTGCCACCGTGATGTCCTCGGCGCTGGGTCCCATGCTTTCTGAGAGGTCTGTGCTACTCTCAGACTTCAGACCCTCACCGCGGTGCCGTAGCCTCCTCGCCTGACTTATCTGCATCTGCCTTAGGGAAAGGTGTATGATAAGCCACGAGGCGTTGAGAGCGGCCACAACTGCAGCGATGGTCGCAGCGTGCTCCATGCTCGCAGTGCTGTGGCGTCCGTGCTGTCAATGACTGGAAAAGTGCGTGAACTGATTTCCCACCGGCGCTTTCAGGGAGGGAGGGCGGGAGTGATGGATGGATGACGACAGTTACCCAAAAGCACCCTGGACACATTTTTTTACCCAGAAGCCTTTTGCGGCTACACCCAGAATTCCAATGGGCAGCGGGGACTGTGGGAACTGTGGGATAGCTGACCACAGTGCACCGCTTCGAATGTCGACGCTTTCACCGTTAGTGTGGACTCACAAAGTCGAATTACTGTCCTTAGTGTGAACACACACGTTCGACTTTGCAATATCAATTCCAAAAATTCGATGTAAGTAAAATCGAACTACTCTCGTAGTGTAGACATGGCCTTAGATACTTTTAAATATTTTACCTGAGCTAATTGAGTGAGCTCATTGCATGGGGACTGGGTACATGTGCGCTTGCTATGGAGGCAACAGGGGGTTGGTTGGAGAAAATGTAAGATCAGCTAACTCCTGACATTTTCCAACCTTTCTAAGGGAATTGGATAGGAACTCAGTGTCTAAATCTTAAAACCTTGGACCCCAGTCTTTTTAGGGCCTGTATCAGATTCCACAGGTGGGTACTACATGGCTGGTTGGAGACTTGAACTCATGGCTGTTCAAAGTTCAGACAATGACGGGCAATTGGGCTCAGTGAGAGGATGCAGGCAAAATGGACTTATCTGGAATTCTAAGTGTACATTCATTGTAGGATGAGAGACTTCTAGATACATCTAACACAGAGAACTATATGATACTTATGTTGTAAAAACATAGGCTTGCAACGTCCGCCGGAACTCCAGTGTTAGGTGATTGTACAATTAACGTTTGTCTCCTAGTGTGTATTTCATCCCCAGGCTGCTTTCCATAGGAAGAGAAAAGCCAAAGGAAACCCTCTGGCCCAGGCCACAGGACACCAGCACAGATATGCTTATTTGCCCATTATTCAGCAATGATTTAGGGCCAGTTGTTTCCAGATATTTGAAGGCCTAGTGGGATTTTCCAAAGCCTCTGGGCCCTTCAGGTGAGTCAGGCAGGGGATCACCCACCTTCCCCAGGTTTGTGCATCAGGTCGTCGGTGTCCAATGCCTGGTTTGGGGCTGCAGAGGGTATGTCCAGAGGCAGCTATGGCCCATTTACTGCAAACACTTGGGTGCTTGCAGGGTTAGAGCTGGGTTTGGGAATCCCAGGGGGGTGGATTCTGAGATTCGGGTGCCTAAAGTGGGAGCTTTGTGATTGTAACCTTTCCTCCACACCCTTGTCCTAAGTCTCCTCTTTCTGTCATCTCTGTTGTCTGTAGCCCAAAGGATTAATCTGCTTTTCTGTATAAATATATCTTTCTTATAAAATGAGTATTTGATGTATTAGATTTATAGATTTTATATTCAAAGTAAGTTTAGCTGTAATGCAAGAGATTTACCTACAGGCTAAAACTCTGTATGTTAAGCTAATGCATAGTTAACACCTTTTGAGACCCTTCCCAGGAAAAGTAAAATTAGACAAAACACCCATGCAGATGTCTAGAGACCTTTACCTAAACCAATAGTAATATGGGGTGGAAAAGTAAGGGGTTTTGCCCACATTCTAACAAATTTACCACAAGTGCATACATACCTGTCATCCATACGCACATGCATATTAGCCTATGGGGTAAGTGTACCCTAACATTTCCGTGGGGGAGGAATGAAATATGAGCATAAGAGGAATCTACCCACCTATCTGCTCCTGTCTACTCTTCATTGCCTCCACCTTTCAACTACATATCTATGCTACCCATCTCCTACACGGCTATTAACTATTGATAGGCCGTCCTTCGTTCTTCATTCTTTTAAACTTTAAGTGAAAAGGGATTCGATCTCCCTCATATTTTATTTAGTTAAGGCACATAGAGTTAAGTTAGAAAACGAATAACCCTGCTGTAGCTTTCTTTACCAGAGGTGTGAAAAACGCCCAAGGTGTTGCCAACACCAGATTATTTTAAAAACAGGGTGTGAGTATTAATCAATTTTGCAGCCTATAATCTTATATTCATATATATCTATCTCTTTAAAAACTGTGATACAAGTGCAACTCTGTAATTCTAACTGTTTTACCATTTACTTACTATCTTCATTGATTTTAATAAAAAGGTCTTTATGAGTACTTCTGTCTCCGTGTAAACTTCCTGTCACAACCCCAAGGTTCCTTTTATAAACTCTGTGAAGCCTGATTCAGGACAAACTTTATCTTCTGATCAAACAAATTGGCAAGCCAAAACCCATACTAATTAATATCCACAATAATAATTATTAAAATTAATAAAATTATTAATTAATTAATTAAAATTGAAATTAAGTGGATACATTAAATCAACACTACTAACACACCCCAAATCAGGCTACAGGCTGGCGAGCCAGCCAGGAGTTTCGAGGAGCGTGTGACAGGAATTTTTAGGGATTCCAGGTATCCTTAGACCCTTAGGAAAAATCTCACCTAGGCATAAGTAAATGGTTAAAAGTATAAAGTTTTACAAATCCTTTTTCTCTGAAGAAAAACAGAGTAGGCTTGACTTCCTGTGATTGCGGCTTGGCTGTCGTCCCAGTATTACCAGTTGTTTATTGTGGTTTTGACTCAGAAGTTTAATTTTAAGGGTTTTTTCCAATATAATAAAATAATAAAGTTTGTGATTAAAGTGATATTGTTTGAAGTGATACACATGTTTAAGGGGTTTTGTAAAGGTTGAAGTTATAACGTATGGTACCGATAAGATATTAGCAGTAGCATTGGATCCGATGACCCACACGAGTGGTGGCGGGGAAGTTGACAAAGCAATGTATTAATCGCCACCAGAAAGGCTGTAATCAGTCAGAACTTGAACAGTTCAAAGATACCTTATCTCAGTCCCCTTGACTTCCCCGGACTGCACCTCTGATCCATCTGCCTCAGTATTCCCCAGTACTTGGCAGGTCCCGACAGAGGGGAAAGACCTCTTGATTTGCTACGAGCCATCGAGGGAAGAGAGGGAACTTACCCACATCCCTCTATTACTTGGGACTTATTGGAAAAGTGTAAGGGGTGTTATTTCCTTTTGTTTCTGTGAAGGGATGCCTTCCATGTCAGAGTAAATCAACAGTGTATTTATTCTAGTTTATTGAATAAGCTAGTAAAGTTGTAGAATTAAGATGAATTCTCTATTCCGTATTAAGAGTGTTAAAAATGAATCAGGGGCAAGAGTAGTGTCTGTTGGAGTTGCCTGTAGTCTGGCTTTAGAAAACTTTGCCAAGAAATATATTCAGGAACATGGAGGAAGTTTAGAACAGCTGAGAACTAGTGAGATGATTTCTGAGCAAAATAACCAATGGGGTTTTGTGAGTAAAGTATTTAATGAAGAAACAGAGCAGAAAAAGAAAAGGGCTAAATTGGTAAAGGGAATAGCTGTTGAATGCCTGCTCATGGCTTGTAGTTCATTGGGAAAGAAATTGGATAAGAAAATGGAGTTACTCAGGGAAGCTCAGGAAATGTTGTTGGCCGATAGAGCAGACTGTGGCCGGTTGTTGGAAAAGATTAAAGAATTAGAAAGGGGAGAAAATATGGTAGAGGAGGATAAAGAATCAATTCCCATCCCTATTGGTATGGTGGAACCGACAGAGGTAGAAAACCCTACTGGACCAACAACTAGAAGTAAAACAAGAGAATTAGCAGCTCAGGCTAACAAAGTACATTTAGAAGCGGAGATGGAGATTGGGTCTGAGGAGCCATGAGGAGAGTCAGAAGAGGAAGCTGGCAGTGCAGAACTTACTGGCAGTCTGCAGATAGAAGAAGGAAGTCCTGAGGTGGCACCACAGGAGGTGAAGACTAGCGTCACAGAAAAAGTGGCTAGTGATGCAAAAGAGGAGATAAGCGAAGGACAGAAGGAGGAAAGATCCTCTTCTTTGTTAGTGCCAGCCCCTGGTAGGGAAGAAGCAGTGCTTTTAGAGACTGTCATTGTTCAAGGATTAGAGGATGCAGTGTCACAAGTGACTCGAGCAGCTAGTGCATGTGATGTAGTAATCTCTAAATTACAACAGAGAGAGCGACAACTACCAGAGAATAGAATCCCTGCTCCTCCACCCAATATTACATTGGCACCATACAGAGTAGAAGATTCGTTCCCTTTGGGTGGACATTTATTGGCATTTGGGCAATCAACATTGCCCAGACCCCAAGAATTTCACAGACCCCATACACCCCCTTGGTATATGTTGGTCTCACCTGGTATATCGGTAGAACGCCCTACTACACCAGACCGTAGACTAAGGGATGTCCTGCATCAATGTGGTTTTATGGAAAATTATCCTACATATCCAGGATTATCTCCAGTAGAAAATTCTGATGGTTCAGATGAGGAAAATGTGAATTTGGGTAGAAGGAGTCAAGGAATAGAAATTATAGATTGAAGCTCAGATGAAAGCTCAGACCCTAATCCAGAAGGAGGAGCTTCTGGTTCTAATTCTGATTGTCCTGTAGCAGTTGTTACAGATATTAAAACCTTAGACCTAGAAGCTAAGCAAGTAGGAATGATGGAGGATTCTTCAGTTGCAATGCATGCACGTGTGCAAGAGACAGCAAAAGTGTTTGGTTTACCAAGGAAAGATTGGATTAAAATCTTAAAACTCACAGTGAATTGAGCATTGTGGAGTACTTTGCCACCTGAGTATAGAGTAGGAGGAAAAACTTTTAATGAAACAGTAGCCCTCTTGGAACATAACCAACACCCCAGACAAGCGGGAGTGGCGATCCTGTCTAATTTAAAGCAGAAAACTAATGAAACTCCACACCAGTTCCATCTGCAGTTAAGTGCAGCCTGGCAGAGTCATATGAAAGAGGAAACAGATGAGCCACAGTACATCAGTTTGCTGGTTAATAACTCCCTCCTTCAGTTACAGGAAATGGTTAACATGCACATAACTGATGATATTTCTTTAAAGAGAGCACTAGCCTTACTGGCTAAGGGATATGCACAGGGAGGCTATAAATTAGGTCGGCATGGAGCCCCTGTTACAGTACTTCAGGAACCACAAACTAATCCCACGGTGAGGATTGAGGGACCTCGACCTCAACCAGGGTTAGGACGAGGGGCTCCTAAATTCCCTAGGTATCAACGTTGGCAAAACGACCCTAACCCACATAATAACCCTGGACCTTCGAGTGGCCAGGCCCCTCGACAGGGTTATGCATTTGGATCCTATGTAGGGGCTCGGGACCGTGTTCCTTTCTTTCCAGACACTGCACAGAACAATTCACGTATGCAGAGACCTAAATCACCGCCTCTGCACAAAACTGAGGACTCAGTTGTAAGGATGTTTAGGACAGTGCAGCAAATGCTTGAGGCTCAACGACGGGATATCTGGGAACTCCGTGCCTGTGTGAATGAGCTGATGATAGAAGGCCAAGGCCCAGCACCCTTGAACCATCCAGTGGCCTCCGTTGATCCATCCCCTTTTCCCCAGTGGACAGCCACTCCTCCAGAATTGGCTGCCTCTGAGGAGATAGAGGAAGAACCTTTAGATTATTTGTCTGCATATGCTGCATGACTACAAACCACCCCGAGTGTAGTCATAACCCCTTTAGGCAGGGATGAAAGTGGGAGACCCACAATATCTGCAGTGGTAGGGGGCCTTGACAGGAGTTTTATTATAGATACTGGAGCAGCAATTAGTATTATCCATGTCAAGGATCCTAGATCCTCTCCTCTATCATCAGGATGTACTAAAACACTTGCAACTTTTACAAGTAATCAGGTTGTTACCACACTTTCTATACCCCTTGAAGTACAGATAGGTCACCTAAGAAAGGATCATACCTTTGCATTGATGAAATTAGCAGACCCAAAGAATTGTCTACTGGGAACTGATTTCTTATACAAACAAGGATGTGTTCTTGATTTGTGTAACCAATTGTTGTGTCTTTCAGTAGAACAGGCAAAGGATGACTCTCCAGTAGTCATTCCTGAGTGTGGTATGGTATCTCCAGTAGAGGACTCTGAACCTGAGGGGTATGATTTGAACAAAATAGTGGCTAAGTATGCAGACCAACCTGAGTTTCAGGCATTACTTTGCAAGCATGCAGATGCCTTTGTTAAACAGAAGCATGATTGTGGATGCATGGCAGTCACTATTGTTGTGGAAGGAGGAGAAATTTCAGCCCAAAGACAGTATCCTTACCCAGAACAAGCAAATCCATACATAGAAAAGACTATCAAGTCTTTGCTAGCACAGGGGGGTACTACGTAGATGTACTTCCACTGCAAATTCCCCTATTTGGCCTGTCAAGAAACCAGATGGTTCGTGGCGTCTCACAATAGATTACAGACGTCTAAATCAGGTCACACCCACTTGTGCCCCCACAGTGGCCAAAATGCCAGATCTGATCAAATCCTTTGACCCAGAAGCTGTATGGTTTACTGTATTAGACATCAGTAACAGCTTTTGGACATTGCCATTGGCTCACATTTGACAGTACCGTTTTGCATTTAGTTTTCAGGGAGTGCAATATTCTTGGACACGTCTACCCCAGGGATATAAAAACTCTCAGCTTTATTCCATGCACAAATGAGGCGGGTGCTGTCACAATTTTCTAAACCAAATGTTCTATTTCAATATGTAGATGATCTGTGTTTAGCAACACAGACAAAAAAGGAGCATTTAGAAAGACTTGACGAGCTCCTGCAAATTCTAAAGGAAGCAGGATTAAAGTGCAATCCAGCTAAAGCCCAGCTAATGGCCAATTGTGTCTCTTTCTTGGGCCTCACCCTGACAAAGTGGGGTGGGACTCCAGCGCAACAGAAAGTAGATGCAATCCAAACATTGCCTTTACCACGGGACCCAACGGCTTTAAGATCCTTTTTAGGTTTAACTGGGTACCACAGGGATTTCATCCCCAATTTTGCTTCTATTGCAGGTCCTCCCTTGTACCAACTACTAAAGAAAGGTGTCCAATGGAAATAGTCTGAGCAACACACAGAAGCAGTATCCCAGCTAAAACAGGCTGGCGAGCCAGGCAGGAGCCGTTTATTAATGGCTCGTAAGGAGACTCACCTCATCCAAATTACTAACGATGTGGACGAAGCCCAACAAGTTATTACCCAGTTAATGAATGAAGGTAATGAACCTGCAACAACTCCCAGAGAAAATTTTGGATTAAAAGGATGGGTGATTATCCAAGGGATTGCTATTGGAATTAATTTCCTTATTTTAGGTTACTTGCAGTATAAATTCAACAAACCCAAGCCTGAACCTAGGCAAATGCCTAAGCAGACACCTAGACAGAGGCATAGACAAGAATCACAGGGTGATGAATATACATACATGATGCCCATTTCAGATACCTACCAAAATATGCCCCGGTATGAAACTGGTGCTAAAAAGGGCCCCACAGATACTAAATCCAATCTAGGTGACAGGGTTTCTTTGTGCAAACCACCTCGTCAAAGGGGGGGTGTAGCCCTCAGGATTAATCTGCTTTTCTGTATAAATATATCTTTCTTATAAAATGAGTATTTGATGTATTAGATTTATAGATTTTATATTAACAGTAAGTTTAGCTGTAATGCAAGAGACCTACCTACAGGCTAAAACTCTGTATGTTAAGCTAATGCATAGTTAACACCTTTTGAGACCCTTCCCAGGAAAAGTAAAATTAGACAAAACACCCATGCAGATGTCTAGAGACCTTTACCTAAACCAATAGTAATATGGGGTGGAAAAGTAAGGGGTTTTGCCCACATTCTAACAAATTTACCACAAGTGCATACATACCTGTCATCCATACGCACATGCATATTAGCCTATGGGGTAAGTGTACCCTAACTTTTCCGTGAGGGAGGAATGAAATATGGGCATAAGAGGAAGGATTTCCAATTAATACCCTATAAAAGGCAAGGCAGCTCGCTATTAGACAGGCAATCTACCCACCTATCTGCTCCTGTCTACTCTTCATTGCCTCCACCTTTCAACTTCGTATCGATGCTACCCATCTCCTACATGGCTATTAACTATTGATAGGCCGTCCTTTGTTCTTCATTCTTTTAAACTGTAAGTGAAAATGATTCGATCTCCCTCATAATTTATTTAGTTAAGGCATATAGAGTTAAGTTAGAAAACGAATAACCCTGCTGTAGCTTCCTTTACCAGAGGTGTGAAAAACGCCCAAAGTGTTGCCAACAGCAGATTATTATAAAAACAGGGTGTGAGTATTAATCAATTTTGCAGCCTATAATCTTATATTCATATATATCTATCTCTTAAAAAACTGTGATACAAGTGTAACTCTGTAATTCTAACTGTTTTACCATTTACTTACTATCTTCATTGATTTTAATAAAAAGATCTTTATGAGTACTTCTGTCTCTGTGTAAACTTCCTGTCACAACCCCAAAGTTCCTTTTATAAATTCTGTGAAGTCTGATTCAGGACGAACTTTATCTTCTGATCAAACAAATTGGTGAGCTGAAACCCATACTAATTAAAATCCACAATATATCATTATTAAAATTAATAAAATTATTAATTAAATAATTAAATACAATTAAAATTAAGTGGATAAATTAAATCAACACTACTAACACACCCCAAATCAGGCTACAGTCAGAACTCCCATTATCTGTCCCCTTCATGTCCGGTGTGTGGAATAAATGTGCAAGGCTTGTCTACAAATCGACGTTGCGCCACTTTACCTATATCTGCTTATCCCTGCCTGTGACACAGCCACAGGCCCTTGGGCTGGAGAGCCGGGGGCCAAGCCAGCCTTGGTTAGAGAAGGGTCCCCACCTGAGGGGAATCAGGCCATTTCCAATAAAGGGCTGAAAGGGGCCAGAATAAGAGGCAAACTCGTGAGGCTGAAGTGAGACCTCAGACAATGAGTGAGGCTCCTGCAGGGAAAACCCTGAGATCAGGGAAATTCCTCCATTATATGGGGAATTAAGAAGGGAAACTGAGGTGAGGGGCTGTGTTGTGGGCTGCCCTGTCTCCTCCAGAGGGTGCCGTGAGGTCGCCACTCATCTACACCAAGCAGATGCAATGATACTGATGTGATGGTGCTTCTGGTGGGATAGTTCATTCCCAGATAGGAAGGGAAATAAGCGATCTATTGGTAAACTGTGTCCACACCAGATATGGTGACCAGATGTCCCAATTTTATAGGGACAGTCCCAATTTTGGGGTCTTTTTCTTATATAAGCTCCTATTACCCCCCACCCCCATCCCGATTTTTCACATTTGCTGTCTGGTCATCCTAACACCAGAAGTTGTAGCAGTATAACTATTTCAATAACACATTCACACCACTAACCAAAATAGTTATCCTGGTGCAAAATCTAGGTGGAGAGCTCATGTGAGTCCCAGTGAAAATACGTCCGTACCTTGCTGGCTTCGAAACAAACTCCGATAATGCAAGGGAAATGTCTTTTCCATTAACAGAATCATAGAAGAGTAGGACTGGAAGGGACCTAAACTGGTCATCTAATCCTCTGAACTCAAGGCAGGACTACGTCATTACCAGACCATTCCTGACAGGTGTTTCTTTGACCTGTTCTTAAAACCTACAGTTCTGGAACAAGATTTCATAATTTATATAATTGCTGTGGCACTGAAGATGCATGTGACCCTGAAACTTTTCCGGGAATGGCAAGAAATGATTTGTATTTCATAATCTCAGATCTCTGAGTTCCATGCTTCTGTGGTATGGGCCTTTCCAAGAATCGTAAGGGAGTTAGGTGACAAATTCTCATAGCAATACCATGGGATTTGGGTCTTAATTGCGTACATTACTGCCCTTTGAAAATCCCAACATAAGTGTGCAAAACACCCTGTTGGACCTGCATTTTATCTGAGCAGCAGCCTGCACTTCCTTCTTTCAGAAACGACTGACCAGGAGGCATTGAGCTACGGGTCACATTTTTGAAAACACTGAAGCAAATTTCATAAGTGACATAGGCGGCTAAATCCCATTGCCTTTCAGTTAGACTTAGGTTGCTAAGCCTCAGTAAGTGAGAAACTTTTGAAAATGAGACTTAGGCTTCTAAATCATTTAGACTCTTTTAAAAATGTTACCTGAACTAATTGAGTGAGCTCATTGGATTGTGACTGGGTACATGGGCACTTGCAATAGTGGGAAACAGAGGGGTTGGTTGGGGAAAATGTAAGATCAGCTAACTCTGCTGACATTTTCAAATCTTTCTAAGGGAATTGGATGGGAACTCAGTGTCTAAATCACTGAGGAATCTATACAATTTAGAATAAGTGCGTTATTTCTTGATGGTTAACAGAGCATTCACTCAATAAAAAGACGTATTTGCTTAGGATTAGAAGTTTCTTCCCTCTCTAGGACTCTCCCTTTGAGATTAGAAGTTTGACGCTGGTTTAGTTTTGGAGACTGTCAATCAATTGCAACTTACCTTTGCCTGTTGCCTTCCCCACAGCACATGTGCCTCCAGAGACTACCTCTCCCCGCAGAAGGATATATAATGAATCAGAAAAGATGTTCCCTATTTGACAGACGGTATGAGGCACAGGGTCACATTACCAGACATGGAACAGAGCCTCAGTAGCTTTTCTAGGTTGTTGTTCTAGTTACTGGGCACGTGGAAGTAGCTGAATGCAGTGAGGAGAGAAAATGGACTGAATAACCTGGATCCTGGTCCCTGAAATGCTGCATGAGGAGGTGACAACAAAGATTCCAGCTGCTCACAGACCCGCCTTAGAGGTAAATCACCCTTTTCCTCCCTGCTCCATGAATCTTGAGGAGTTGAAGCAGTGTAGGTCTGTTCGGTAACCTATCCCATCGGACTCCATGGGGAACTGGGCACTGATCTCTCTCAAACTCCCAACTCAAAGCAAAATGACTGAATTTGTAAAAAGGAAAGAACTGTCAGGTCACATCTATCCTAGGTCCTTACCTGACCCCCATCTCCCTGGTATCTGGGCACCTCACTGGCTTGAATGCATCTATCCTTCCAGCACCCCTAGATCATGCTATTACCCCTGCTTTACAGATGGGACCTGGCACACAGAGGGGCAGATTTCTAGGGGCTTCTTGGCACCTCAAGATACAGACCCCCCAGTGGGACTGAAAATCAATGGGCATTAGGTATGGCCCCTACTCAGGCCCCGGGTGCATTGTTAGGTACCTACCGGCCTTTGTAAATCTCACCTGAAAGTTACACAAGGAGCTGGTGACAAAGCAGGGAACTGAACCAACATCTGCCGAGTCCAATACCAGCCCTTCAAACAGGGGAGCAGCCTTCGTTCCTCTCTAACCTTCCCTCCTGACCCCTACAGGGTTTTGCCCTCACTGGCAGCTCCCCTTTCATGGGGCGCTGAATGAACTGGCGTGGGGAAAGCAGAGCTGCAATTGGCTTCGGTGCTCGGGGGCAGACACTGGCTATAAGTAGACTTGGCACAAATTGGTTTTGTTTCTCCCCTTAGAGGGTTAATATTGGGATTATTTTACCTTTAAATTTTTTAACTATTAAATTTTCCAGTCACAGGAAGCTCAGTGGGGGTTAAGGTGCGGGTTAGGATGAGGGCAGCGCTGCTAGCGGGGTCTGGGGGGCTCCCGACCGGCTGAGGGATCTAAGACACCAGGGCGCTAGGGTCAGGGAAGGTGGCTGCTCTGGCCCAGTAGAGCAGAGATCCATAGCCAGGGCTGGGAGAAGGATGGTGGCAGTGATCACTGGGCCATAGGAGGTGCCATCTCATCATTCATCCTGGCATTGGCCACTGTTGGAAGACAGGATACTGGGCTAGATGGAACTTTGTGTAAGGGGACTGTTGTCCGCTTCCTAAAACTCAGTGGGGTTGTTTTGGCTGGCTAGCTCCCAGTACCAAAAGGAAGGGGAAGGGTCGATGGGAAACCAGACTCTGAGACTGACAGTCCCCAGGAACAATATGGAGAGGCCAATGCTCCAGGTCAGCCTGATTGACAGGGAGGGAAGGCTAATCAGGGAGTCAGGCGGCCAGGGGGGTCCCTTCCTCCGTGTGATCTGGAATTGCCTCAGTCAGACAGAGTGGGGCCAAGCTAAAGAGAAAGCAGGAGCCCAAGCTGAGCTAGGGGCAGTTACAGAAGCAGCCCACAGAGCAGACCTGCAGCAACCAGAGCCAGAGATGCAGCCCAGGGAGCTGGAGGCAGAGCAGCCGCAGCAGCAGCGTTGAGGCAGAGTGGTGGAGCTGGAACTGGGGCTGGAGCAGTCCAGAGCCAGGTGCAGTGAGCAGCTGGAGAGAGCGAGGGGGACCGTTTCTCTTAAAAAGGGAAGAAGGAGGATCCTGGGAACTATAGGCCAGTAAGCCTCACCTCAGTCCCTGGAAAAATCATGGAGCACGAATCAATTTTGAAGCACTTCGAGGAGAGGAAAGTGATCAGGAACAGTCAGCATGGATTCATCAAGGGGTTACGAGGACTCTGCCATGCCGGAGAATGGAAAGGGAGCCCTTGAGGGCAGGCAGGCCTCTGGGTAAAGGAAGTGGGAGCGAGGACTCAGATCCTTTCACTAGCCCATTTCACCGGGGTAGTGTATAAGCCAGGAAAGTTCCCCACAATACCGGGACCATTCCCCCGCTTACATTTGGTCTCACAAAGTAAGGCCATTCTCATGTATGTTCTTATGAACTGCTTTATAGAGCTGCAGTAAAATTGGAATGAAATCCACATTTGAAATCATGCAATTGCCGATGAAATAGAAATTTGGGTTCTACGCCACTCTCATAATATGACAATTGCACATTTCTTACAAATTTCAAATTTTATACAGAAATTTTTCTTGCAAGAAAAGATCAATGTCTAGCTAATGTGATGGTTTCCAGCAGCACTTTTTTTGGTTTTTGTTTTTAATTAAGATCATTTCTCTATATGTAGACTGCAGGACAATGAAATATCGTCCCAGAGAAGGAGCTGTATTTGATGATAAAAACTTTAAAATGGCTCTGATAGAGTTAGGCAGCCCATTTCAACTGCAATACCCAGCCTTAGTTGCTTGTTTGTTTCTCTGTTCTGGGTTCCTCTAAAATATCAAATCATGGCCCATTTCACCCATGGATCTCCATCCATAAAGGCCATTGCTCTGCTCTGATACACCAGGTAGTGAAACGTGATTATTTGAACCAACACATTTCTGTACGGTTGTATCTATAAGCCCCATCCCCAGCGTATTTGAATGCTTGGTGCCATCTATTTCCGGAGAGATTAATGTTTTGTTTAACCTAAATCCTGGTCAGATATTGAATCAGTGCCAAGGATCAAGAGATCACATTTCCCCTCCCCTGCCCCCATTCTACACTCACTCATCATTCTGGTAGTCAGCAGAGGGAGAAAATGGAAACAG
Source organism: Malaclemys terrapin pileata (assembly GCF_027887155.1). Lineage (NCBI taxonomy): Eukaryota > Metazoa > Chordata > Testudines > Emydidae > Malaclemys > Malaclemys terrapin. The sequence continues at coordinate 35,405,686 of NC_071516.1, read as the reverse complement.
TGCTGACGTTTTATTGAATAAATGTTCTTGGTTTATGTGGCAGAGTTCATTTCTTTCCCATAGACTCACCTCATGGCGAATGCAAAACAGGGAAATGGAACATCTGTCAAGGAATTCATCCTCCTGGGGTTCGGGGATCTCCCAGAACAGCAGATCCTTCTCTTCCTGCTGTTTCTAGTGATCTGCATTGCGACCATGGCTGGGAACATCCTCATCATTGTGCTAGTTGTAGCTGATCAGCACCTTCACACCCCCATGTACTTCTTCCTGTGGAACTTGTCCTGCTTGGAGACCTGCTACACCTCCACCATCCTACCCAAGGTGCTGGCCAGTCTCCTGACTGGGGACAGAACCATGACATTCAATGGATGTCTCATGCAATTTTATTTCTTTGGTTCTCTAGCAGGTACGGAATGCCTTCTCCTGTCAGTGATGTCTTACGATCGGTATTTAGCCATATGCAATCCACTGCACTATGCAATCTGTATGAGTGTCAAATCTTGCCTGCAGCTCGCAGGTGGCTCTTGGATAGGTGGATTCCTAGGTGGTAGCATAACAACGTTGTCCATATCTAAGTTAACGTTCTGTGGCCCCAATGGTATTGACCATTTTTTTTGTGATTTTATCCCCCTTGTAAAACTCTCCTGCAATGACCTTCAGGAGATGGAAATGGTGGCTGTTGCACTCACTTTGATTTTCTCACTGGTTCCATTCCTTCTTACCTTGATGTCCTACATCTGCATCATTGCCACCATCCTGAGAATCCCGTCCACCACTGGGAGGCAAAAGGCCTTTTCCACCTGCTCCTCCCACCTCATTGTGGTAAGCATTTTTTATGGAACTCTGATGACTGTCTATATGTTCCCTACCACTAACATCCTGAGCGACTTCAAGAAAGTTCTGTCTGTCTTATACACAGTCCTGACTCCGCTGGTCAATCCCCTCATCTACAGCCTGAGAAACAAAGAGGTCCAGGAGGCCCTGAGTAAAGCTTGCAGGAAATTCATATTTGTACCATTCTAAACTGTCAGTTTCCTTAGGTTAAATAGATATATCATGGGCTTGGGTAGGACCTGAACCAAAGACTGCTGAAGTCGCAGGTAGTGTTTCCCTGAGCTTCATTGATCTTTGAGGCATGCTTTTATAGAGAGGAGAAAGTGGAAATGGAGAGACCTCTTAAAACCTGTGACCCTAGCCTTTTTAGGACCTATATAAGATGCCACAGGTGGGTACTACTGGGCTGGTGGGAGACTTGAACTTGTGGCTGCTCAAAGCTCAGACAAAGAAGGGAGACTGTGCTCAGTGAGAGGATGCAGGTGAAATAGACTCAGCTGGAACACTGGGCATCTATTCTGTGTAGGGTGAGAGACTTCTAGATATACAGACAAACCCCTGAAAAATCAGACACCTGCATTCTAAAAATACAGAGTTGCAATGTCAGCATGGAACTCCAACATTAGAAAATTGAATAATTAACTTTCTTTTCATAGAGTATATTTCATTCCCAGGCTTCATTCAAAGGAAGAGAAAAGCCAAAGGAAACCCTCTGACCTATGCCCCAGAACACAGGACATCAACACAATCCTCTTATCTGCCCATTTTCAGCAGCAATTGAGGGCGAGTTGTTTCCAGATACTTGGGGTCCGAGTGGAATTTTTTAAAGCCTCTGGGCACCTGACCTGCCAGATGAGGCTCTAGTGGAGAGTCAGAAAGCGGAACATCCACCTTCCCCAGGTTTGTGTGTCACTCTGGGGCTTCAGTGTCCAGATGCCTGGTGTGGGGCTCCACAGGGCATGGCCATGGGCACTACGGCCCATTTACTGCAAACAGCTGGGTTCCAGCAGGGTTTGCCAACAGCCAAGCTGGGTTGGTGAATCCCAGAGGGCCGGAATCACTCAGTGTGCTCATAGTAGAAAACCAACTAGCCAGTGTCCCACTCCAGTGCCCTATCTACTCCACCACATCTAATTGTATTAGACAATAGGACCAAAGGATCTGAGTTGCTCAACTGCCATTCACTGCCCATAGGATTTGGGTGCCTAACATCGGCCTTTTATGGGAAAACCCAGCCTCTACATTTACAGGCAAAACTCCGTCCTGAGAATACCTTCACTCCCAGGGGACATTTACCACGAGTTACTTCTCATTTTTCTCAGTGACCCTAATAACTGTGTTTCTGTCACCAAGAGCATCGTGCAATAGAAGAACTAAACTCAGTTTTCTCTTTCTCTTGTCTCTGTTGTCAGACATCCCCTTATCTCTCCCCTTCATGTCCAGAGTGAGGAATAAATGCGTGACGACTTGTCTACACATAGAAATGGCACCACTTAAACTATATTGGCCTATCCCTGCCTGTGACAGGGCCGTGTGCCCATGGGCTGGAGAGCCGGAGCCAAGCCAGCCCTGGTTAGAGAAGGGTCCCCACCTGAGGGGAATAAGGCCCTTTCCAATAAAGGGCAGAAGGGGGATGGGGGAAGAGACAAACTCAGGATGCTGAAGTGAAAGTTCAGGGAGTGAATGAGGGAAAACCCTGCGAAGGGGGGAATTGCTCTAGCTAGGAAGAGCTGGGAGTGGCCTGCTAAGGCGGGCAGGACTCAGACTGGATGGCAGCAGTTTGGGGTACAGGTAACTGGAGGGAAGGTGTCATCTGTCTTTTAGTTTTGAATGTTAAGTTAATAAATAAAACCTAAATTAGGGGCTGTTGTGATTGGACTGGAAACAAAATGCATATGAATTTTATTTGGGGAATGAACAAGGGAAACTGAGGTGAAGGGCTCTGTTCTGGGCTGCCCCGAGGCCTCCACTGGGTGCCGTGAAGGGGCCATTCATGTAATCTGACTGGATACAACTACACTGATGTAAAGCTGCTTGTATCAGGATAGTTCATTCCAAAGGGGGATAAGCTATACCAGTCCAAGGGACCTTGATATTGGTTCGCTGTGTCCGTACTAGAGGTTGTACTGGTAGAATGATTTCCAAAACAAAGTCACACCACTAACACAAATAGAGATCCTGGTGCAAAATCTGCATGGAGACCTCGTGTAAGTGAGTCCCTGTGAAACTACATCAGTACATTCGTGGCTTTCAGAAGAACTCTGGGAATCCAAGGAACCTGTCTGTCTTCTGCATTAAAATGGCATGCTGAGAATTTACGCTGATTTGCCAAGTCAAAAGCAGCTGACTGACGGAAAGAGGCCTGACTGAATAATTCAGTTTACATAATGGGCTGTGTCTACATTGCAGCCAGGGGTGTGAATGGCATTTTCTGTAGCTCACTAAAACTACAAACTGTGGTACCTGCTGCAGCGCTGGCTGCACAAGCAAAAATGTACCCAGGGCCAAGGGGCAATGGGAGCTGCAGAGATGGAAAAGGGGCAGTCATACTGTATCATGGAGACTAGGGAGAACAGAGGGTGAAGTGTGGTAAGGGCGTTGCCATGGTGTACAATGGGCATTAGGAGGAAGGCAATGTTTTCTGTATCCTTCCTATTAATCTCTACATGGCAACTGATCACAGTGAATGGTTGTGACGGTGCTCCCCCCAGGGCTTTATGGAATATGCTTATGAATGTATATATGACATAACTAGTGTAACTTTAGTGCCCTCATGGCCAAGATAGAGTTGATGGAAAAGGCCTAGAGATCTAAATAAAATTAGGGATATGTATCTAATCATGCATTTAACCATGTCAGCTATTTGCTAATTGGCTCATTTGGCTCACAAGTATATGCAGCTGCTTCTCCATATCTCCCCAAGGTATTTAGTGCAAAGGGTCAAGGGATGTACTTTGTTCTCCCTTCAATATGATAAATGTATCCGCAATAGATGTTTCTTGTACCCCCTTCCCCAAAATAATATATGTATTCTGTGTATCCTATTATCTATAGGTCAGTGTAATGACGTAAAAGAATCAAGGCTAAGTTGTTTGTTACTGGTTATAAAAAGAGGCCTGTTTGGCCCTGTAAGGTGTGTCTCTCCTCTGGCATGAGCCGATGGGAGCACCCTCTCAGCTGACTGACAAATAAAGGACCTGGTACCCGTCTTCTTGTCTCTCCGTGCCTCCTTGGTGTAATTAGGTAAGCTCCGAGGGGAAACGGGCCCTATTTGGCCAACAAATTGGCGACTCCGCCGGGACTTCTCTCCCTGTGGAGGGCACTGACCGACGACCGAAGGCGATTCCGAGGAGTGGCCACCTCGAGCTGTGGTTTGCTCGGGCCTCGGGTCGTCACAATCGGTCGGGGCAGCTGTGTCCTCTCTAAAGAGAACTCCTAACGACACGGAGATAAGACGGTACCAGAAGAGGGGAAGGTCCAACAGCCGGACGCGGCCACTCCGGGCGGTAAGTGCGTTTACCTCTTGGGTTTGAGGGATAACGCCCCCGCAGTGTAGGTTGGACCCCTTAGGTAACCCCTGTGTGGGAAGGTATTGTAGGTGGATGAACCTTTTGTGGTCATGGTAACTAAACCAGGCAGCGGCTAATGAATAATTTCACTAACTTCACTAGTCTGTGGGCTGTGCTGGACAATTATTGGGATGTAGAAAAGTCCCAAGGCCTGCTTTTATTCTTGGCAGGGATATTGTTCTTTTTCATATTAATGATATGTTGGAAGCCAAAATTGTGATAACCAGGTCTAGGACTTAAACCGACTCTAGCCGCCCCGAGACTCCTGCGAGGGGAAACCCCATGACCAGGATATCTTGATCGCAAGGGGGGGTCGGTCGAACCCGTGACCAGGTTTAATTGAATACAAGCATAATGGGGTCCGGGCAAAGCACATATGCTGGGACACCCTTGGAATGTATGTTAAATAATTGGAAGGCGTTTAGACGCCAGGCTGATTATGGAATGGTATTATGTAAAGATGATTTGATAAAATTTTGTACTGTGGAATGGACGACATTTGGGGTGGAATGGCCCATTGGGGGAACACTTAAATTAAAAACTGTACAAGCTGTGCATGGCATTGTAACTAGGGATGGACATTGGGACCAGTTTCCCTATATAGATATTTGGCAGGATCTTGCAGCAAACCCCCCCACCCCCCCGGCTGCAAAAATGTAAAGCCCAGGCCATCGGGGCCTTAATGGCCCGTGCCCCTGTTAGGCACCCGGGTCGTCCCCCTGTTAAGAAACTCTGTCCACCGGTTGTGATTCCTTCTGCCCCTGACCCTATGCCCCCTCCTCAGTGTATCCTGGCCCTCCGGTCCTGCCAGAACAGTCTCCTTCACCTGAAAGTGATACCCCGATGAAAAGATCAGGAGAAAGAATTAGAGAGGATCTCAGTGATCAGGACTCCTCTGCTCCAGAGCCCTCTACGAGCTCCACAGACTCCGCGGTGTCTGACCACACTAGGAGCAAAACTGGCCCCGGGACGGCTGAGGGGGAATGGAAATTAACAGAGAAGTACAACCCTGGGGACACACGGTTCACCTTTATTAAGAGCCCTGTAACAGCAAAGGTATCCCTGGTGCGTCAACTGCCCCTAAGGGAAACTGTAGCCCCCGGTGGTGCGCTCACTATGGTATATGTCCCCTTTACTACGAGTGATTTATATAACTGGAAGCACCAGAACCCCCCGTTTTCGGAGGACCCCGCTCCACTAACAGCAGTCTTTGAAACTTTGGTCTCGGCCCATAATCCTACCTGGGGCGATATGAGAATTGCTCTAAATACCCTACTAACTGCGGAGGAGAGGTGCTTGGTCCTCTCAAAAGCCCGTGAGGGGCTAGCAGGAGGGGGAGCAAGCGCAGCTGATTTAGCCAACCAGTTCCCTGAGACCGCGCCCAATTGGGCCCATAATACTGAGGATGGTCGAGACCTCCATCACAGATATGCTGTAGCTATAGTACAGGGGATGAAACGCTGTATTAGGAAGACTCCAAATTGGGCCAAGTTGTATAATATTCGACAGGAAAGGAATGAGAATCCAGCTGCTTTTTATGAGCGCCTGTGTGATACCTGTAAAAGATACACAGACCTCGATCTGGAGGATGCCAATGGGAAGCGGGTGTTAATTCCCCTCTTTATTGGGCAGTCCTATGAGGATATTAGGAAAAAGTTGCAAAAATTGGATGGGGCATCGGGTAAAAATATAGAGGAGCTCTTAGAGATTGTATTAAAGGTTTATGATCGCAGAGACAATGAGGAACAGAAAAAGGGGGCCCGCATGTTAGCGATGGCCCTGAGGGAGGGAAGTGAGAAAAAGGGGGGCAAGGGGCAAACAGGACCACAGGGGAAGGGAAAGGGCCGCCGTTTGGGACGAAATCAATGTGCTATCTGTAAAGAGGAGGGACACTGGAAGAACGAATGCCCCCAGCGACACACCATGCGGGAGGGATATTGAAACAAGGTCCCACCCGCGCCCATTTTCTACAACGGCGCGGGAGAGTCGTTTGTATAGGGAGGCCGGGGGACCCAGCGGCCCCTTCTGGCGGCACAGCCCGCCAGCCTGGATCCCACGGTAACAATTAAGGTAGGGGGCCGCCCAATTGAAGTCCTTATTGATACAGGGGCTACCCTTAGTTTGCTTCCCCTCGCAGAGGCTCCTCAAGCAAGGGCTCAAGGGTGTGCTATAGTTCAAGGGATAGAGGGACAAAACATAAAATTGGAAAAAACCCTTCCTCTCCTAGTGAGAGTAGGGGACCATCATATTTCCCACCAATTCGTTTGTAGCCCTTCCTGTCCCATTGCGCTGCTAGGACGAGATGTGCTTACTAAATTACAGGCAGAAATCTCGTTCAATAATAATGGGACTATGGAAGTTAGGCTTCCTAAACAACAAACTTCTAATTATCAAATGGCCCTTCTGAGTGCTGAAAATCCTCCCCCGGCGCAGCCGGAGAGTGAGAGGGACCAGCTGCCGGGGGTTAACTCTAAGGTCTGGGCTGAGGAGGGAGGCTTTGCTCGGGCTCGAAACGCTCTACCAGTGCATATTTCCCTTAAGGAAGGAAGCCGCCCAGTCCGAATTCGACAATACCCCCTTAAATTAACCACTCAGATCGGGTTGAAGCCTCTGATTCAAAAGTTTTTACAGTACGGCTGGCTAAGGGAAGGCACTTCCCCGTACAATACTCCGATAATGGGAGTGCCTAAGCCTAATGGACAGTACCGATTGGTCCAGGACCTAAGACAGGTTAATAAGTTAATAGAGGCCCCTTATCCAGTTGTTCCAAACCCTCATACTATCTTGGGCCAAGTCCCCAAGGACCACAGCTGGTTCTCTGTAATAGATTTAAAAGATGCTTTCTTCTCCATACCCCTCGATCAGGAGTCTCAGAAATTGTTTGCCTTTGAATGGGAGGACCCAGATACCCATTACAAGGCTCAGTATCTCTGGACTGTTGTCCCTCAGGGACTTACCTGTGCACCCGAGATCTTTGGCAGCCAGCTAAAAAGAGATCTTGCCCCGTTCCTGGCTAGACACCCCTCGTGCAACATAGTTCAGTATTGTGATGATCTGCTCTTAAGTACTGAGATGGAGACAGTTTGCAGAGAGCAGACTATAGAACTCCTTAATTTTCTTGGAGCTCAGGGGTACAAGGTTTCCAGGGAAAAAGCCCAATTGGTTAAACAGCAGGTCACTTTTCTCGGGTATCATCTTTGTCAGGGACGTCGTAGCTTGGGTAAAGATAGGATCCAAGTTATACTCGAGAGCCCTCGACCCCAAAACCCCAGAGAATTGAGGGCTTTCCTGGGACTAACCGGTTTTTGCCGGCTTTGGATCCCTGACTATGGAGGGAAGGCCAGACCACTATACGAGTCCCTTACTAAAGAGGGTCTGCTTCACTGGACATGGACCAAGGAAAAAGAAAAAGCATTTCAAGAGCTTAAAAAGGCTTTAGTTCAGCCTCCCGCTTTAGCTCTCCCAGATTCCCGGAAGCCGTTCACCCTATACGTTCACAAGAGGGGAGGGGTGGCATCTGGAGTCCTGTGCCAAAGGTCGGGACCGACCTGGCGACCCATAGGTTATTACTCAAAGGTATTGGACCCGGTTGCCAAAGGCTGGCCGGCTTGTCTACGAGCCGTGGCTGCGACCGCTCTCCTTGTACAGGAGGCTGAAAAATTAACACTGGGTGGGGACACTGAGGTTGTGGTGCCCCATGGGATACCCCAGATACTGGGAACAGGAGCCGGGGAAAAGCATCTAAATCCCAGTCGGCATACTAGATATGAGGTAGGGCTTTTGTTGGCCCCTAACCTGACTTTCAAGACAGTTAGTTCCCTCAACCCAGCTACCTTGCTGCCTGATCCCCAGGTTCCCTGTAGGGCCAGCCCCACCCATGATTGTATTGAAGTCTTGCAACAAGAGACTAAACCTCGCCCTGATCTCTCAGATTTGCCCTGGCCCAATCCCGATATCGAAGGATATGTTGATGGATCTAGTTATGTAGAAGATGGGAAGCGATTTACAGGAGCAGCCGTCGTAGTTAAGAGTGGAGAGGTGTACAAGTTTAAGCTTAGCCCCAATTTATCTGCCCAGGCGGCGGAGCTGGTGGCTCTTATTGAGGATCTCCGGTTGGGAACTGGGAAAACTATTAATCTATATACTGACAGTCGTTATGCGTATATGGTGGTGCATGCCCACGGAACCCTGTGGAAAGAAAGGGGCTTCATCACGGCTTCAGGCCAAAGAATAGCCCATGGGACCCTTATTAAGTCATTACTTGAGGCCCTGATGCTCCCCCTCCGGGTCGCCGTGATACACGTGCGTGCACATGGGAGGGCCCCTGAAACCGAACAGCGTAAATACAATCGATTGGCTGATCAGGCCGCAAAAGAAGCTGCACAAGGAGGAGCCACGTGGCTTCTCTGGGCCCAAAATACAGGAGTCAAAACCCCTGCTCCCCACTATACAACAGAGGAAGTGTCTCACGCACAAGCCACAGGGGCCCAACAAATTCCCTCTGGGTGGTGGAAGTTGCCAGGGGGGGAGATTTTTGTACCTAGACCAGTACTCCAGGAGATTCTCCGATCCTTACATAAGGAGGGACATTTGGGATCAGGAGCTATGGTCGATTTGGCTACCCGGTCCCTCAGGGGATTGGGTATGCATATGGAGGCCCAAAGAATTGTTAATAACTGTTCTATTTGCCAACAAACAAACCAAAAGGGGTGCGGCCCCCCCGCCCCAATGGGAGGCCGGCCCTGGGCTGCTTATCCTTTTCAAAGGTGGCAGGTGGACTTTGCTGAAGTCCCCCCTTGTAGGGGCTATAAGTATTTGCTTGTTTTTGTTGACCAACTTACTGGGTGGGTAGAGTGTTACCCTACAAGGCACTGTCAGGCACGGGCAGTCACCAAAGCCCTGTTACATGAAATACTTCCCCGCTTCCATCTCCCTGAAGTAATTGAGTCAGACCGGGGAAGCCATTTTATCTCTCAGGTGGTTCAGCAGGTGTCGCGGGCCCTCGGTATCCAATGGAAATTGCATACACCTTGGAGACCGCAGAGCTCGGGCCAAGTAGAGAGAATGAATAGAACTCTCAAAGATACTCTCACTAAACTGTGTATGGAGTCCGGTTTAAAATGGCCTGATGCTCTGCCACTCGCCCTTACCCGCATTCGGAGGGCCCCGCGTAAGGGTCTGAAGCTTTCACCCTTTGAACTGGTCTTTGGGTTCCCTCCCCGAGTACTCATCCCGGGGTACCGAGAGGATGTGAACTGGGAAGTAGGGAATGACACCTTGTGGAAACAGGTTTCTGCGCTACAATCTGTTTTGTTACAGTTACATCGATACGTGGCGTCTTTCCAGACCCTTCCCTTGGATCAACCCGTGCATTCCTTCCAGATTGGTGATCAAGTCCTTATCAAAAAGTGGAAGCGCGATCCCCTCACGCCACGGTGGGACGGTCCGCACACTGTATCGCTCATCAGCCAGGTTAAGGTCCTCGGGAGCGACAAGTGGACACATCATACACGAGTAAAGCGGTTTCTGAATCCAAACCCGGAGAGCAACACAACCGAAGAGGACAACAGCCCTCTGTCCGCTCCGGCTCCGGAAGCCCGGGATGGCACAGGCAAAGACTCCATCTGGGAGTACCAAGGACTAGAGGGACTAAAGGGACTGTTTAGAAGAAAGGGACAATGAGGTTATCCCTTGTAATTCTGTTATATATATTCAGTGATTCATATGGTTGGGAAAATAAGTTTTTGCAATTAGGGGAAATAATAGCCGATTCCTTTAACCTTACCAATTGTTGGGTATGTGGCGGTCCAGGAGAATTAAATGAGTGGCCCTGGGTAGCCCAGCCAGTACAGCCCAAATGGTGGCTAAGCAACCTAAGCATAGTGCATAATGGGATGGGAAGGTGGACTGAGGATAGTGACCCTTGGCGGCTCTATTCTACTGGAATGGGTGTCTTTTGCCTTAATCGAACAAAGCGCGAAGGAAAGTATGTGGGAGAAAGTACATGCAACTGGACTTTATCTCTCGGATTTGATTGCTGGGATCCCTACTGTCGCCCGTATGACTGTTTTAAGTATCGGGGACGCTGGAACCATACCCTTGTAAAGCTGACTAATAATAGCTGGGTAAGATGTTCCTACTGGAATCATACGGGTGATGGTTGTAAGGCAGTAGGATTGGATGGGTACTTTGATGCCCTCTTTTTAAGTTGCCAGCGAGATAACACCACTAGTAAGGACCACGTGGTACGATGGTATCAGTGGGCATGGCAGCACCCTAATGGAACCCGAGTGACCCATTTTAAACAATTTTGGTCCAGTACCAATAGCCCAAGATTTGGTTGCAACTGTGTTTGGAAGGCGAGGGCTGGAGCATGGAAATGTGAGTACTGTAATCCGGACGTAGATAATTTTCTCAGGGGGCCCATAGAATCAGGTAATGCTTTGTATTATGAGGAGCCAGGCCCCGCAGACAACCCCGAGACCTGGGATGGCCCCTTTGCTAATGGAATCTGGGCCTTGAAAGGTCATTATTGGGTCTGTGGATCCTATGCTTATCGCAGACTGCCTCCAAACTGGTCAGGAATATGTTATGTGGGATATATTAGGCCTCTATTCTTTTTACTACCTCAAAACCAAGGAAATATGTTGGGAGTTAAAGTTTATGATGATTTAATTAGAGAAAAACGGTTTGTGGACTCCACTTTGACTGCCGGGAGTTCCCAAACTTGGGGAGCTCAGGAATGGCCCCCTGAAAGAATCATCAAACATTATGGACCAGCCACCTGGAACCCCAGTGAGCTAGTAACAGGGGCCAGGGAACCAATCTATAATCTCAACCGAATCATTAGGCTGCAGGCTATTTTGGAAATATTAACTAACCAAACAGCTGCAGCACTGGACCTTTTGGCCGATCAATTAACTCAAATGAGACGTGCAATTCTTCAACATCACATAGTTCTTGACTACTTGCTAGCAGAGGAAGGAGGACTCTGTGCAAAACTAAATGAGTCTAACTGCTGAATACAAATAGACGATAATGGTCAGGCAGTAAAACAGTTAACAAAGGAAATGAGAAAGATAGCCCATGTCCCAGTACAGACCTGGGGTGGGTGGGACACAGATTGGTTTACCTCCTGACTGCCACAATTGGGATGGCTACGAAAAGGTTTTCTCCTTTTTATATTCTTTGTAACCACCCTATTAACTCTCGCTTGCTTTACCCCTTGCTTGGTTGCGGTAGTCCGAAGATTGGCTAGTCAGGTTACATATCAGCAAATGATGATATTGTACAAACCAGTAGAAATTGAGGAACAAGGGCTATAAGACTCTTAAAATGCTTTTAAGGGGGGAGATCTGATGGAAAAGGCCTAGAGATCTAAATAAAATTAGGGATATGTATCTAATCATGCATTTAACCATGTCAGCTATTTGCTAATTGGCTCATTTGGCTCACAAATATATGCAGCTGCTTCTCCATATCTCCCCAAGGTATTTAGTGCAAAGGGTCAAGGGATGTACCTTGTTCTCCCTTCAATATGATAAATGTATCCGCAACAGATGTTTCTTGTACCCCCTTCCCCAAAATAATATATGTATTCTGTGTAACCTATTATCTATAGGTCAGTGTAATGACGTAAAAGAATCAAGGCTAAGTTGTTTGTTACTGGTTATAAAAAGAGGCCTGTTTGGCCCTGTAAGGTGTGTCTCTCCTCTGGCATGAGCCGATGGGAGCACCCTCTCAGCTGACTGACAAATCAAGGACCTGGTACCCGTCTTCTTGTCTCTCCGTGCCTCCTTGGTGTAATTAGGTAAGTTCCGGGGGGAAATGGGCCCTATTTGGCCAACAGAGTCTGCTCTGCAGGCAGCTCTGGCCAAGAGAAGGCGTGTGCAGGAATGCAGCAGGAAAAATCCCCTCCACCCCAGGGGCACCTGTTCCAAATCCCTCAGAGGGAACACACACCCACAGGAAAAGTACAATGGATATAACAAAGGGAAATATTTATTTACAGAGGGATGAGAGGAGAAAAACAACAAGGGGAAATATAGGGGGAACAGTAAAACAGGACTGCATCCAAGCCAAGGCCCCACAGGCCCAGTGGTAGCACAGTCTGGAAGGGCAGACACTGAGCAATGTGTCTGCACACAGAGTTCAGGAGTCCTGAGCAAAGTTCCAGTCCAGTGGTGAGTCTTGGGTGCTCCTGGTCATCTTCGGCACCAGTGAACTTTTCCGAGCAAACCCCTCCAGTGCCCAGGAGCGGCGCCAGGGTTTTTGGCGCCAAAGGCGGGGTCCTTCCGCACTCCCAGTCTTCGGGGCACTTTGGCGGCGGGTCCCGGAGCGAGTGAAGGACCCGCCGCAAAATTGCCGCCGAAGACCCGGAGCGCGGAAGGACCCCCCGCCGCCAAATTGCCACACCCCCAAATGCTGGTGCCCTAGGCAACTGCCTAGGTTGCCTAAATGGAAGCGCCGGCCCTGCCAGTGCCCTCTTCTGCCGCTCTCTGTAAAGCCACACAGAGCGACCACCTCCCCACTTAACTAGCTACAGCCTCCCTCCTTGTTCCCAATGCAGAGTCCCAGGCCCCAGTACTCACAGCCCCATGCAGCTCTGGGCAGCAGTGATACTGGGTCCAGCTCCGGCCTGTCCTTCTCGGGCGATTCCTCCTTGGCACAGTGCTCCTCCTGGCTCCTGTCCTGGGGGGTCCCCGATTGGCCCTGTTCTGCCCAGGCTTCAGGCAGGTTCTCTGCTGCTTCACTGCATGAGGGCCTGCGGGCTGCTGCCTCTCCCTCCCGGGGAGCTCCAGAGCCACACCCCTGCATTTCCCTCCTTTCTCTCACTGCTCCCCCTCCACCCAAGAAAAAGGTTTAAAGGGGCCATGCTCTCTGAACCTCAAAGAGGTTACACTAGAATATGTAGAGGGTGAACAATTTATGAGTTTACCCTGTATAAGCTTTATACAAGGTAAAATGGAATTATTTGGGGTTTGGACCCCATTGGGAGTTGGACACCTGAGTGTTAAAGACTTTTGTTAGCTGCTTTCAGTTAAGCCTACAGCTGTTAGAGGACGTGGTTCAGACCCTGGATTTGGGTTTGCAGCAGGCTAGCAGGTCTGGCTCAATCCAGGCAGGGCACTGAAGTCCTAAGCTGCCAGGGCAAGAAAGCAGGGGTAGTAGTAGTCTTGGCACATCGGTTGACAACCCCCAAAGGGTTTCTGTGATCCAACCCATCACAATGGTAAATAGGCAGTAATAAAGATTAAAACCCTGATTTCAGTTAAATTTCAGAAGATTCTGGTCTGTCTGTATTCTAGACAGTTTCAGATTAGATGTGCATCCTTCAAAATGTTAAGCAATGGGATTTCATCCCTGTCTGCAATATTTTTGCCAGAGATTAATTTTTAAAAAACCTCTTTTTCCAAAATACAGTTGTGTGAGCCACAAATATTCAACATTTGGGCATTATAAGACACAAAGTTTTGGTGACACAAAATTATTCACACTGGTGATAAATTGGCTGAGACCTTACTGCATGATTAGGGAGTAAATTATGCTAGGAGAGGACTTTGAATAACAATCATCTAGTTTGTTTTGTATTCAGGAATAAGTGGATATTTGTGTTCTTCTGTAACTGCTAGAACACGCGTTCTGATGGTTATCATGCACTCTAATAGACCAACAAGGGGCCTATAGTTCTGGTACAAGATTCTCTGATATGTGCTAATGAAGATCGATAATTTTCTGATGGAATGTTTTTACCATCAGAAAATGCCAAATTGTCAAGATCAAGATGTTCCATAGGAAATTTCTACAAAATTTTGTGTAGGGTGAACAAACAATTGTATAAAATACAAAATTAAATATAATATAAAAATTAAAGAATGGAATAGAATAGAAAATATAAGTGACATAAAAAGTAATAAAACATTAAATAAAATTTAAAATAAAAAAGTCAGAATTGGAATGAAAAAAAAATTGAACTCATGGGATTTCCCATGAAATGAAAATTCTGGTTCTGAATAGCTAATAATGAGAAAATCACCATCACATTTCTTACAAACTTGATACAGAATTTATTCATGCCTAAGAAGGTAAATTTCCAGCTAAAATAATATTTGCAGCTTTTTTGGTTTGTTTTTAATGAAGATGGAATAGCTGTGTGACCAGTAATATTGTTTCTACCCCTGCATCATTGCCACCATCCTGAGAATCCCATCCACCACCTCGAGGCAGAAGGCCTTTTCCACCTGTTCCTTCCACCTCAGTGTGGTGAACATTTATTATGCAACGCTGCTGATTGTCTATATGTTCCTAACCACCAACATCCTGAGAAACTGAAAGAAAGTTCTCTCTGTCGTCTACACAGAGTGTGAAAAATGAAACCTAAATTGGGGGCTGTTGTGATTGGACTGGAAAAAACCCATGTGGAGTTTATTTGGGGAATGAAGAAGGGAAACTGATGTGAGGGGCTGCATTCTGGGCTCCCCTGAGGCCTCCCGTGGGTGGGCCACTCATCTAGCGTGATTGGATGCAACTACACTGATGTAAAGCTGCCTGTATTAGGATAGTTCATTCCAAAGGGGATAAGCTATACCAGTCCAAGGGACCTCAATATTTACACTGATTTGCCCAGTCAAAGACAGCTGACTGACGGAAAGAGGCCTGACTGAATAATTCAGTGTACATACATGGGGTGCGTCTACACTGCAGGCAGGGGTGTGAATGGAATCTCCTGTAGCCGCTCTAGCTGTACTCTAGCTAGCTCACTAAAAATAGAAACCAAGGTACCAGCTTCAGCGCCGGCTGCACAAGCAAGAATGTACCCAGGGCCAAGGGGCACTGGGGGGTGCAGAGATGGGAAAGGGGTAGTCATGCTGTATCATGGAGACTAGGGAGAGCAGAGGGTGAAGTGTGGTAAAGGTGAGGCCAGGGTGTACAATGGGCATTAGGCGGAAGCCAAGGGTAATATGGACAATGTTTTCTCTATCCTTCCTATTGATCTCTACCTGTCAGCTGATCACAGTGAATGGTAAATAGCCAGTAATAATGATTAAGCCCCTGATTTCAGTTAAAAAATATTCCTTAAATTATCATAGAATATCAAGATTGGAAGGGACCTCAGGAGGTCATCTAGTCCAACCCCCTACTCAAAGCAGGACCAATCACCAACTAAATCATCACAGCCAGAGCTTTGTCAAGCCTGACCTTAAAAACCTCTAAGGAAGAAGATTCCACCACCTCCCTAGGTGACCCATTCCAGTGCTTCACCATCCTCCTAGTGAAAAAGTTTTTCCTAATATCTGACCTAAACCTCCCCCACTGCAACTTGAGACCATTCCTCCTTGTTCTGTCAGTTACGGAGTCAAACAACTTGGAATTTAAAATTTAAGCCACGGTCTGACAAAATTCTGGTCTGTGTCTGTATTCTAGCCTGTTTCAGATTAGATGTGCATCCTTCGAAGACTTAAGGAATGGGATTTCATCCCTGTCTGCAATATTTTTGCCACAGATTAATTTTTTTTAAAACTCTTTTTTCCAAAGTACAGTTCTGTGAGCCACATATATTCAACATATGGGCATTATGAGCCACAAAGCTTTGGTGACAGAAAATTGTTCACACTGGTGATAAATTGGATGAGACCTTACTGCACGATTAGGGAGCAAATTATGCTAGGAAAGGACTGGGAATAACAATTGTCTAGTTTATTTTGCATTGAGAAATAATTGGATACCTGTGTTCTTCTGTAAATGCTGGATCACACATTCTGATGGTTATCATGCACTCCAGTAGACCAACAAGCAGCCTATAGTTCTGGTACAGGATTCTCTAATATGTGCTAATGAAAATCGATAATTTTCTGATAGAAGGTTTTTACCATCAGAAAATGCTAAATTGTCAAGATCAAAATGTTCCAGGGAAAATTTCTAGAAAACAATAATTTTATAAAATAATTCACAATTAAATATAATATAAAAAGGAAACAGTAGAATAGAATAGAAAATAAAACAAACAACAAAATGTAATAAAAAATCTCAAAATAAAATTTAAAATAAAGAAAGTCAGAACTCATGGAATTTCCCATGAAATGAAAATTAAAGTCCTGAATAGCTCTAATAATGAGAAAATCATCACCACAAATTTGATACAGAATTTATTCATCCCTAAGTGGGTAAATTTCCAGCTAAAATAACATTTGCAGCCTTTTTGGTTTACGTTTTTAATGAAGACAGGACAGTTGTGTGACCAGTAATACTGTTTCTACCTCTGGGAGCTAACCACATGGATTTTCAAACTTCGTTACTTTTGGCATAAGGTGCTCCCCTGGCTGGGTCTCTGTATGTAGTGAGCCCTACTGTGGAATAAGGAAACCTGGTTAAAGAGAAGGACAGAAGTGTGTATGTAGTGCCGTGCCCACTTGTCTGTGTATATGCCATGAGCGTCTGGACGAAACTGGACAACAATGATTTTAGACCTCAGTTCTGTTGTACTCATGTCTCCATCAAGAACACCTGCCCATCAAGCTCAGTTCTGAGACCTACCTCTGGCATAATTTGGTCCATAGTGTTGGTGACAGGGACCTAAAACAATGGATTTGTGTTTTTAACACTGATGGAAGAGGGGAGAGATTGGTGCTTTAGTTATGCCAGTTACTTGTGATGGGTTTTTAAGTTCTCAAGGACACTTACAGACAGATTTTTAAGGTATTTAGGTGCCTAGTGGGTTTTTCCAAAGCAGTGAGGCTCCTCAAACTCATTGGTTTCAAAGGGTGTTCGCAACTTCAATGATTTTGAAAGTCCCACCCAGGGCTGGATTCACAAAGGGTCTGTGATAATAGGCCTACAAACTTACCCTCAGTGCGACCTCAACTGGGAGAAGTGAGTGAAAGTTCATAGAGCGTCACTGTGACCAAGAACAACAAATGGGGATGGAAAAAAGATGCAAAGAAGAGACAAAAGACTGAATTAGTCCAAACAAAAAGCTTTTGCTAGAACTCAAGGACAGTGTTACGGTCATGCCTGGTAAACGAGAACAGCGTGAGAGCGCATGTCAATGAACCAAAACTGGTGTGTAGGAAATTAGAGCTAATTGACGGACAAGATAGTGAGGGGATGGGCTATTGCCCCATCACTCCCTTTGGGGTTCTCAGAGAAAGAGACTTTGGGAGGAAAGTTGGCCATCATCAGGCTGGCTGACCAAAGGACAAGAGAAGGGGAAGATGCAAACATCACCAGTGTGGGCTCCCACACCCACTGTCTCCTGGCACTCTGGACTTTCTTCCTAATGAGGAGATGTGGGGTAAAGCTACATGCCAATGCTACCGTAACTCTGCGCTCCTTGAGCAATGACCCGACCTGCCATAATCCACATGTGCTCACTCTGCCTTGGCAGCGCGCTCAGGCACTAGGGCACAGGACAGCACTAGGGCACAGACAGGATGTGGAGGTGTATGAAATATCTAACAGATTGGAGCTTGGTTCTCTAAGCTCCTATGCAAGTGCCCCAAACAGTGGGCTGGTGCGTAATTCTCAGTTTGTCTCTTTGGCCCAATGAATATCTATGTATTTCACACACACCTTCAACAGGACAGAGTGAGAGGCGCCTGGGGCAGGGACCATCTCTTTCTTCTCTGTTTGTACAGCACCGAACACAGTGGGGCCTGCTACATGTTTCCAACTTCAAATAAAGACTTTTTAGTTCTGAAGCTTTAGCTTCTCTGGTCCATTCCCTGATTGGCCAGAAGAAGTTTGAGTCTATTCACATACTGTCAACCTCAAAAACCTAAACAAAACATGCTATTCACTTTTCCTTCCCTGTAATTTAATGTGCCCATTAGCAAAGTCTCAAGGGGAAATTCACCTGTGGTGTTTGCAGGGTAAACAATGACTCAGGAGAGACATTTATTTTCTGGTGAGAGATACAAGGCAAAGCAAACCAATGGTCTCAGCACAACTACTGTGTCCAGCCCGGAACATGCAGGTCTTGTTACTGCTCTGCTCTGTGGTGTGTAGCTACACAGACCCTACACGCCTCCACCAGTAGTGTGCAGGGTAGATGTACCTTGAAACAACTAAAATAGGTGAAGGGGGTGCAGATCGGAGATGGATCCCGCTCTCTGAAACACCAAGTGAAGAGGTCACGTTACAGATTCCAGCTTCTTCTATGCCAACTTTAAGGTAAACAAACCTTTCATCTCATCTTCGTTAAAAATAGATCATTGAGGATAGGGAAGAAAATGTCATCGTATCCATCACCTACACAAAGGCATCATTTCCTTTTCAATGATGCCAAGTCTTTTCCCCAGGCTATGGAAAGAATTCATGTTGTAAAGCATTTTGCTGATGGAAAACGCTCAGTGATAAGAATGAGTACATTGCTGAGGGCTTTCCATCTTTAGTACTGAGCATCGGTACCGATACTTTACCATATGAACATTCTGGGTTTGTACAGCTTCAAGCGCAATGGGTCTTGGTCCATGAGTAGGTCTCCTAGAGACCATTGCAACATTCATAATCAATAATAATCTCCATCAAGAATTGAGTCTTCTAATAAGTCACTTAATCATTCACATAATCATTAATATAGTGTTGTGATAGATACTTTTGGGAACTTCACTGTATTAAGGTCATGGATCACTGTGGGTCAGGGCTTGTATGAAGCTCCAAGAAGGAGGGTCACCACAGTTCTGTCAGGAACCAAAAACTGGAGTGGAGGTGAGGAAGGCAAGTTACTGAGACTGCACAACTCCAGAGAAGTTGCACTCTCTCAGGGATGGTTTGCATGTACTGGTTCAGGCTGGCTTTTCCACAGACTGGTGGCATGTCTACACTGCAAGAGATACTGGGGCACAACTGCAGCTACGCCACTATAATGTGTAGCATGTAGGATTACCTGCCCTGTGGGCGGGGGGCGTATGTGTGCATTCGGTGCAAGGAGCTCCTGGCCTTCAGACACCGTGTACGGGCTTTGGAGGCCAGGGTGGCGGAACTGGAGGAGCTAAGGGAGGCAGAGAGGTATGTTGATGAGGCTTTTCAGGAGACTAGATTTGTCCCACCTCTGGTCAGACAACCCCTGCGCTGTTAAGGAGGATGAAAGGCCCAGGGAAGGAGAGCAGTCAATGGGAGCAGAGGGAAGCCCTCCCATAGTTGGGACCCTCCTTCCAGATGGTGGTGGGGTATCCTCTCGCACTGAGGTTACCTTTCCGGGGGAGGGAACTCCAGTCACTAGGAAAAGGCAGATGTTAGTAATGGGAGATTCAATCATTAGAAACATAGATAGTTGGGTTTGTGATGACTGGGAGAACCATATGGTGACTTGCCTGCCTGGTGCGAAGGTTGCAGACCTTTTGAGGCATCTAGACTTATGTGTAGTGCTGGGGAGGAGCCAGTGGTCGTGGTACATGTAGGTACCAATGACATAGGGAAGGGTAGGAGAGACGTCCTGGAGGCCAAATTTAGGCTGCTAGGGAAGAGACTGAAATCCAGGACCTCTATGGTGGCATTCTCAGAAATGTTTCCAGTTCCACGCACAGGGCCAGGTAGGCAGGCAGAGCTTCAGAGTCTCAATGTGTGGATGAGGTGATGGTATAGAGAGGAGGGGTTTAGATTTATTAGATACTGGGGAAACTTTTGGGATGGGGGAGCCTATACAGGAAGGATGGGCTCCACCTAAACCAAAGTGGAACCAGACTGCTGGCACTTAACATTAAAAGGTTGCGGAGCAGTTTTTAAACTAAGAGATGGGGGAAAGCCAATTACTGCAGAGGAGCACGTGGATCGAACAGAGACTTCTCTTAGAGGAGAGTCTATTGATAGAGATTCTCTAGGTTTTAGTCAGGAGGAGAGGATGGAAGAGGATAAAGTATAGGCCAGATCAGACAAGAAACATTCACATAAAAAAGAATCTGACACATCAGAAAAGGGCAGACAAATAAACAGTGACAAGTTTTTATAGTGCTTGTACACAAATGCTAGAAGTCTAAATAATAAGATGGGTGAACTAGAGTGCCTTGTGATAAAGGAGGATATTGATATAATAGGCATCACAGAAACCTGGTGGAGTGAAGATAATCAATGGCACACAATCATTCCAGGGTACAAAATGATCAGAAGGACAGAGCAGGTCATGTGAGGGCAGGGGGAGTGGCACTATATGTGAAAGAAAATGTAGAATCAAATGCAGTAAAAATCTTAAATGAATCCACATGTTCCATAGAATCTCTATGGATAGTAATTTCACGCTCTAATAAGAATATTACAGTAGGGATCTATTATCAACCACCTGACCAGGACAGGGATAGTGACGATGAAATGCTAAGGGAGATTAGAGAGGCTATCAAAATAAAGAACTCAATAATAGTGGGTTTCAGAGTAGCAGCCGTGTTAGTCTGTATCCGCAAAAAGAACAGGAGTACTTGTGGCACCGTTGAGACTAACAAATTTATTAGAGCATAAACTTTCGTGGACTACAGCCCGTATGCATCCGAAGAAGTGGGCTGTAGTCCACGAAAGCTTATGCTCTAATAAATTTGTTAATAATAGTGGGGGATTTCAATTATCCCAATATTGACTGATTACATGTCACTTCAGGACGAAATGAAGAGACAAAATTTCTCGAAACGTTAAATGACTGCTTCTTGGAGCAGCTGGTACAGGAACCCACAAGGGGAGAGGCAACTCTTTATTTAGTCCTGAGTAGAGCACAGGATCTGGTCCAAGAGGTAACTATAACAGAACCGCTTGGAAATAGTGACCATAATATAATAACATTTAACATTCCTGTGGTGGGAAGAGCACCTTAATAGCCCAACACTGTGACATTTAATTTCAGAAAGGGGAACTATGCAAAAAATGAGGAGGTTAGTTAAACAGAAATTAAAAGGTACAGTGACTAGAGTGAAATCCCTGCAAGCTGCATGCAGGGCCGGCTCCAGGCACCAGCTAAAGAAGCAGGTGCTTGGGGTGGCCAATACCAAGGGGTGGCACTCCGGCCACTATCGGGGCGGCACATCCAGGTCTTTGGCGGCAATTTGGTGGCAGGCCCCTCAGTCCCTCTCGGAGTGAAGGACCTGCCCCCGAATTGCTCTGCTGCGGCTTTTTTTTGGGGGGGGGCAGAGCTTGGGGCGGCAGAAAACCTGGAGCCGGCCCTGACTGCATGGACACTTTTCAAAGACACCATAATGGAGGCTCAACTTCAATGTATACCCCAAATTTAAAAACACAGTAAAAGAACTAAAAAAGAGCCACCATGGCTTAACAACCATGTAAAAGAAGCAATGAGAGATAAAAAAGCATCTTTTAAAAAGTGGAAGACAAATCCTAGTGAGGTAAATAGAAAGGAGCATAAACACTGCCAAATTAAGTGCAAAAATGTAATAAGAAAAGCTAAAAAGGAGTTTGAAGAACGGCTAGCCAAAAACTCAAAAGGTAATAAAATGTTTTTAAGTACATCAGAAGCAGTAAACGTGCTAAACAACCAGTGGGGCCCCTTGATGATCGAGATACAAAAGGAGCACTTAAAAACAATAAAGTCATTGCGGAGAAACTAAATGGATTCTTTGCTTCATTCTTCATGGCTGAGGATGTTAGGGAGATTCCCAAACCTGAGCCGGCTTTTGTAGGTGACAAATCTGAGGAACTGTCACAGATTGAAGTGTCACTACAGGAGGTTTTGGAATTAATTGATAAACTTAACATTAACAAGTCACCAGGACCAGATGGCATTCACCCAAGAGTTCTGAAAGAACTGAAATGTGAAATTGCAGAACTATTAATTATGGTTTGTAACCTGTCCTTTAAATCAGCTTCTGTATCCAATTACTGGAAGATAGCTAATGTAGCGCCAATATTTAAAAAGGGCTCTAGAGGTGATCCTGGCAATTACAGACCGATAAGTCTAACGTCAGTACCAGGTAAATTGGTTGAAACAATAGTAAAGAATAAAATTGTCAGACACATAGAAGAACATAAATTGTGGGCAAAAGTCAACATGGTTTCTGTAAAGGGAAATCATGTCTTACTAATCTATTGGAGTTCTTTGAAGGGGTCAAACAAACATGTGGACAAGGGGGATCCAGTGGACATAGTGTACTTAGATTTCCAGAAACCCTTTGACAATGTCCCTCACCAAAGGCTCTTACATAAATTAAGTTGTCATGGGATAAGAGGGAAAATCCTTTCATGGATTGAGAACTGGTTAAAAGACAGGGAACAATGGGTAGAAATAAATGGTAAATTTTTAGAATGGAGAGGGGTAACTAGTGATGTTCCCCAAGGGTGAGTCCTGGGACCAATCCTATTCAACTTATTCATAAATGATCTGGAGAAAGGGGTAAACAGTGAGGTGGCGAAGTTTGCAGACGATACTAAACTGCTCAAGATAGTTAAGACCAAAGCAGACTGTGAAGAACTTCAAAAAGATCTCACAAAACTAAGTGATTGGGCAACTAAATGGCAAATGAAATTTAATGTGGATAAATGTAAAGTAATGAACATTGGGGGAAAAAACCCAACTATGCATACAATTTGATGGGGGCTAAATTAGCTACAACGAATCAGGAAAAAGATCTTGGAGTCATCATAGATAGTTCTCTGAAGACGTCCACACAGTGTGCAGCGGCAGTCAAAAAAGCAAACAGGATGTTAGGAATCATTAAAAAAGGGATAGAGAATAAGATGGAGAATATCTTATTGCCCTTACATAAATCCATGGTACGCCCACATCTTGAATACTGTGTACAGAGGTGGTCCCTTCATCTGGAATTGGAAAAGGTTCAGAAATGGGCAACTAAAATGACTGGGGGTTTGGAACGGGTCCCATATGAGGAGAGATTAAAGAGGTTAGGACTTTTCAGCTTTGAAAAGAGGAGACCAAGGGGGGATATGATAGTGGCATATAAAATCATAAGTGATGTGGAGAAAGTGAATAAGGAAAAGTTATTTACTTCTTCCCATAATATAAGAACTAGGGGCCACCAAATGAAATTAATGGGAAGCAGGTTTAAAACAAATAAAAGTAAGTTCTTCTTCACACAGCGCACAGTCAACCTGTGGAACTCCTTGCCTGAGGAGGTTGTGAAGGCTAGGACTATAACAGGGTTTAAAAGAGAACTGGATACATTCATGAAGGTTAAATCGATTAATGGCTATTAGCCAGGACGGGTAAGGAACGGTGTCCCTAGCCTCTGTTTGTCAGAGGGTGGTGATGGACTGCAGGAGAGAGATCACTTGATTATTACTTGTTACGTTCACTCCTTCTGGGGCACTTGGCATTAGCCACTGTCAGTAGACAGGATACTGGGCTGGATGGACCTTTGGTCTGACCCAGTCTGGCCATTCTTATGTTCATGCAGACACTTACTCCAGCGACTGAACAGGTTTTCCTGTCTCTGTAGTAAATCCTCCTCCCCAAGAGGCGATAGCTCAGTGTGATGTTATCTGATTAAAATATGACCACATAGATCATTGTTACTGCCTCTGTTATACAATTGCAACAAATTTTATACAAAGTGTGTCAAGTAAGCTGTCAATAGGAAAGTGATGATTTGCTAAATATGCTTGTGTTATTTGCATGCATGTATCATTTTTGTATCTGAAGTTATGAGTATTGGCCCCTTTTCTGCTCCAACCTCTGGATTATGATGTACTTGTACTAATAGGAGCATTCTAACCAAGGGACTGAGGATCTTCCAATGATTTGGAAACAACCAAAGACTTAACAAGCCAGCAGTTTATTCTATCACTGCTACAAGCCTGGTCCAAGAACTTTGCATTTATTATATGTATTTGATTCCTTTAACCAATTGTAACTCTCACCTTTCTTCCTTTCTTTTTATAAATAACCTTTAGATTTTAGATACTAAAGGATTGGAAACCACATGATTATAGGGTAAGATCTCAGTTTTATATTGACCTGAGTGGTCCTTTGGGATCAGAAGAACACTTTTGTTTGATGAAATTGGTTTAAATAACCATTCATCACTAAGTCTAGTGTTTTGGTGGTGGTACAAGGACTGGAATGCCCAAGGAAAACTGCTTTTCTGACTTCTTGCTAGTCAGCGTGGGGAGAAAAATTTACTTTTGTTGCTGGTTTGGTATATCCTATGGGGGATTAGCCACCAGTCTTGGGGTGTATCTGCCCTATTTCTCAGCAGTTCGTTCTGAATTTGGCATTCTCAGTTGTGAACCAATGAGGCAAGTTACGGTGGCAAGTCAGCAGGATCCACAGAACAAGGTCAATTAAACTTTGGATCAGAACCCCATGCTATTGAAATCTGATATTGAGAGTTTTAAAGGTTAAAGATCAGTGACCATGAGCCAGAAGGCATCAGCAGAATCAAACTGCAAGCCCTGAGAGAGAGCCTGTGTCTTGAACATGAACAAAGAATGGCTGTAAGAGAGCGGGGCTCACCCCTGCGGCACCTCCTGCTGGTTGTCCTTGGGAATTAGCATCCAGCCTCCAGAGTACCCTCTGCAGGCTGGTGTCTCGCCACCACTGTTGGCCCCCATGTCCCTCCCAGGACTCCAGTGCCCCTTTAACTGGGTGCTGCCAGCTGGCAGTAACCCCACAGTTCTGGGTCTCCCCCTCCCAGGGGAACCCCCACCCACTATCCCCACTTTGCCTCAGTCTTGGCTGCTGCCCAGTCTCCATATAGCCCCCATTCACTGGGGCAGACTGCAGTATAAACCAGTCATCACAGGCAAAGCGGATCGGACCTGCTGCCTCTGCCTACCCATGGGCTGCACCATTGCAACCCTGCACCTATCAGCCTATAGTCAGGCCTGCAGCCTGGGGCTTTCCAGGCCAGAACTCCCAGCTCATCTGGCCCTTCCCCAACCCTGCTCCTAACCTGGGTGTCTTGCTTAGGTCCCTGCAGCCAGGCCCTTCTCCCTTTATAAGCAGAGGGAGACTGACTAGGCTTCTCACTCCCAGGCTCTTATAGGGGCCAGCTGGACCTGATTGGAGCATAGCCACAGCTGAGCCTACTTTCTCCAATCAGCCCAGGCTTCTTGCCCAGCCACAGCCCTCTCCTGGGCTGTTTCAACCACCCTGCTACAATGGCAAATATTCGATAGCAGGAACTAGTAGCTAAGGAAATGCTACAAAAGGTCAAAAGGGATATTGAAGAAGCTGACTAAAAATGGTCTATCTAAACAAAAGGCATGGCGTGACTAAATGCTTGTAAATGTACAATTGTGATCGATCTGATGTTAATATTAATGCTAATGTTAACTCTTGTGACTAGTTTGTTGCTGATGCCAACATCTGTAAAAATGTACAATATGCATGAGCTTTTGGAAAAACCCTTAAACATGCTGGGAGTGAGACATAAGAACTCACTATGTGCTAGAAGCCTTTATAGTTATACTGTTTAATTTCAACATAACAACACACTTCACGTTAAAAGGCCTTGTGATTCTGATGTTTCAGTTAGTGCCTGTAACTAGTCTTGAAATTGTACTTTGGAGAAAAGACATTACATTCCTAATGTGCTCAAGGAAAAGGGAAACTGAGGCACGCTACCATATTGCTTTCATGGCTAAATGCCAAAATTCCTACACAACGAAGAACATTAATCTCTTCAAAAAGAACGAGGAGTACTTTTGCCACAAGTACTCCTCATTCTTTTTGCTGATACAGACTAATACGGCTACCACTCTGAAATTAATATCTATGTTGACTTCATGTTAATTGGGTTCCAAACATTTGCCAAAGCTTGGATGGATAAAATAGCTGTTTTCATTAGCTCATGGCAAGATTACATGAGATGTATAGGAATTATGCTGCAACAGCAAATCCAATCTACTATTGGTCTAAAGGATTGGCCATGGCACGATTATTGGGTAAGATCTGAGTTATATATTGGCCTGGGTGTGTGGCTGGTCCTTTGGGATTAGAAGGGCCTTTTGTTTCATGCAATTGGTTTAAATAACCCTCCTCATTACATCTAGTGTTTTGGTGGTGGTACAAGGACTGAAATGCCTAAGGAGACTGCTTTTCTGACTTCTTACTAGCCGGTGTGGTGAGACAGAAGTTTATTTTGTTGCTGGTCTGGTATATCTTATGGGGAAATAATCACCAGTTTTAGAGAGTGTCTGCCCTATTTCTCAGCAGTTTGTCCTGCGTTTGGTATTCTCAATTGTGACCCACAGAGGCATGGTGTCACTCGGTCAACAGAAGAATTGTTTCCTCAATCTAGTGGTGTCTACTGTGGTGGGGAGGGGGGTGGAGGTCAACTTGACTACGTCGGAGAAGGTGTAAAATTGTCCCCAGCCCAGAGTGATGTAGCTAAACTGATCTAAGTTTTAAGTGTAGACCAGCGTAGGAAACACAGAAATAACTGGATCTCTGTCCAAGAAAGGAGGGCAAAGACGACTTTGCCCCACTCGGGCTCCATAAGGCTGCTCGGTGACACCTGCTGTGTTTGATGTTTGTTTTAAATCTGTCTGTTGTCTTTTAAAGATCTGTTCCTCGGTAATGCTTTCACCTTGAAAATAAATGTGCTGTGAGGTAACTCATGAAAGTTGGCAATACCTGTTCATCACCTTTGGCAAGAAAGCAACGCAGTGGTGCTGGGCATTAGACAGACTGGCTTGCTGGAGACCTTCCTGTGCAAGGCAGGGAGCTGTGCAGTCTTAAAAACCCCTGCCAGATGGGACTGTCTAGAAGGCCTGGGGAAAATGAGCCATACAGAGGATTGAGCAGCTGTAAAAATAAATCTTATCACACCCGTGCCATTATTGTCAGTCGAATTATACAGAGGATGACGGGGTTGCACTGATGTGACATGTTCGGGTGTTATGCGGTATTGGACACTTTGTATCACTACGGCTGTTTGAAAATATCCGATTGCCTTCGCTACTGGCACTACCGTGTGGCTGGCTGAGTGGCTCAGTTTCCAAAACCAATGGGATTCAATAACAGAGAGTGAAGCCATGAGCTGGGGGACTGGGGTGTTGGATAAAATAGCATTAAAACAGAGCAATCAGAGAGTGGGGGGCAGCCAGTTTGGGGAGCAAGCTCATTGGGTTGTGGTCCTGTGCGAGTTCATAATCCCCCTTCACCCAGAACGTGAAGTTAATCACGGTGGCAGACAACACCAGCGGAGAGCGAAAACAAACTCCCAGCAGGACTGAGGAACGATTCAGTTGCAGACAGAAACAAAACAAGATTCAATTGGCAAGTGTTTCTGAGGGAAAGTGACCGAAACACCACAGTGGTTGTGATGCTGGCAAAGGAAACTGTAAGGGGAGTGAAGTGTAAATTTGGCATCAGTTTGTGATTCATCAGCTCAGTGACGTGTTGTTGTATCAGCCAGGCAAGGAACTAACAAACTTCAATAGGACTTGATTTTTACAGTGGAAACCTCTTTACCAATCTGCTGCTGCACACTCTGTAACTCTCACTCAGCCTCCTCAACTCCTCACCCCTCTTTCCTGTTTCCTGTCCTTTCAGACTCCCAACAGCCAGTGCTCCCAGTTCTAATAATTACAAGCACATCTAAACACCACATTCCCTCCTCTCTTAAGAAACTCTCTCAATTAAAATAAACATTGTTGTTCTAACCACAGGAACAAATAGGAAACAAGACACTATACTATTGGCAGAAATATTACACTGCAAACACTGTAGATACTACATAACACTGTCTTTAGTCCACACAGGTGGTCATCTGCGTCTGACAGGCCATCTCTCAAGCCCCGGTTCCAGTGCAATGTCTTGTTTTGTTGGTTCTATGGTGAAGTCATCCAATACAGACTGGGTGTTGGCATAATCTCCTCTTGGTGCATAGGCAGGTGCAAGATAAGAAGTATTCCATACCCGCCCATCCGAAAGTCGATAGGTGTAAGGTCCCTTCTTCGCTATGATTTTAAGAGGAGCTGTGAATTTATGGTCTCCTTTGCGTAAAATTCCAGGTTTTCGTATTCTAACAAAGGAACCACACTTAAACTTTGTTTCCTTAGCACTCCGCCCCTTGTCTGTGAAAGCCTTATACTTTCTTGGGTTCTGTTCAATTGTTTTTCTCACCTCATCCTCGTTTGGGATATCAGGTCTTGCCTATAACAATCCAGCAATGTTCAGTTTAGTATTCATCTGTTTCCCATGCAGTAACTCTGCGGGTGATCTTTGCGTTGTGGCATGTCGTGTAGCCCGGTATGCTTCCAAGAAATCAGTAGTGATTTTGTACACACTCAGCACAGTAACATCTGGTATTGTAACTGCATGCACCTGTTGATTAAACTGGCTACTGCGACATTAGCAAAATGCCCAATCTTTTTGCAATGATTGCACTGAGCTACTTTTCCTGGACATCCTGTGTAGCTTGCAAGATGTTGTGGGGATCCACAGCGAAAGCATGTTTTTACTGTATTTTGCATTTGCTGATTCTGTGGCTTTTTATTAGTTTTCCTCTTGCAATTGTTTGTCAGCAGCGATAGTGAACTTTTCTGCAAAGGAGTCACAGCCTGAACTGTGCTTTCTGTATCTCTGCTCATTATTTTGGCTTCAGCTGTAGCTGACACAATCTGAGTAGCAATGGGTATTGCTTTTTCTAGTGTAAGTTGTGGTTCTAGAAGTAAGTGTTCTCTTACATGAAGCATGGTTGTTTTCAATGAGCTGGTCTCTGATCGTCTTATCTGCCATATTCCCAAAGTCACAAGATACAATCAGACTCTTCAGGGAAGCAATATACTGCATTATAGTCTCCCCTGGTTTCTGCTCACACTGGCAAAATCTGTAGCGATTAGCCTACTACATTCACTTTTGGCACAAAAAAGTTCTTTAATGCAGTGAGTGCAGTTTCATATTTATCATCTGCAAGTGTAAAATATACGCTGCCCTTCTGCTCCAAGGCAGTGGATTAGCAGAGCACGCTTTCTTACTTCAGAAATCTTTGTAGCGCTGATTGCAAGCAGGTAAGTCTCAAACATATGGTTCCAGACAGAAAAAGCAATTGGAGGCTCACCTGGGCTTTGCAGAAAGGATGCAGGTGGGTTCAGAGGCAGAAGATCCATCCTCGTCACCAAAATGTTGTATCAACCAGGCAAGGTCCTAACAGACTTACCATCTGCTGCTGCACACTCTAACTCTCACTCAGCCTCCTCAACTCCTCCCTGCTCCTTCCTGTTTCCTGTCCTTTCAGACTCCCAACAGCCAGTGCTCCCAGTTCTAATAATTACAAGCAACATCTAAACACCACAAGTGTCTCTCTCCCTCTCTCTCTGGAGAGATCCAGGAGAATGTCAAAAAATGGAAAAAGAATAAAAGCAGGAAAGGGCTGGACCTTGTCTCATGGAGACTAACGTAACCTGCTTTGATACTGTGTTGATCACAGTCCCCTCCTCTTGGCTGAGTCCAATAGAGCCTGTTATCCATTAGATGAACCGATAATATGTTTGCAGTGCAACAAGTCACAGTCTACCGTGGTGAGCCATGGGGACCACTTGTTGAAGTTACAAAAGACTAATACAAAATGGCTTTGCCAGTTTTGACATAAATATACCCAGCGGTGTGTGTGGCTTTCTACCTGCACCGATCTCTTAACTGAGCGGAGGGCAGGTGATAATGGAATCTCAAAGATCTAAATAAAAAATTTGCCTCCAGAGTCTTGGTTCTTCACTGTCCCCACAGGATGAGGGGCCTTATGGAATATTTATGGAACTAAATTGATGCTAAAGCATGATGAAAATGTATCCTCTTCAGATTTCATTGTAAATGTTGGTTTCTTTCCCCTAGTTGGACCTCATGGCGAACCCAGAGTGGGGGAATGAAACAGTTCTCACGGAATTCATCCTGGTAGGATTTTGGAATCTCCCTGAGCTACAAACTCTTCTCTTCCTGCTGTTTCTCGTCATCTACATCGTGACCGTGGCTGGGAACATCCTTATCTTTGCGCTTGTTGTGGCTAAACAGAACCTTCACACCCCCATGTACTTCTTCCTGGGGAATTTGTCCTGCTTGGAGACCTGCTACACCTCCACCATCCTACCCAAGGTGCTGGCCAGTCTCCTGACTGGGGACAGGACTATTTTGTTTAGTCTCTGCCTCACACAATTTTATTTCGTTTGTTCTCTGGTGGTTACAGAATGCCTTCTCCTGTCAGTGATGTCCTACGATCGGTATTTAGCGATATGCAATCCAATGCACTATGCAGCCCATATGAGTGTCAGGGCCTGCCTCCAGCTTGCAGGTGGCTCTTGGATAGGTGGCTTCCTATGCAGTGGCATATTAACATTGTCTATATCTCAGTTAACATTCTGTGGCCCCAACATTATTGATCATTTCTTTTGCGATTTTATCCCCCTTGTAAATCTCTCCTGCAATGACCCACACTTGATGGAAACGCTGGCTTTCACACTCAGCTTTCTTTTCTCACTGGTTCCATTCCTACTTATCATGATGTCCTACATCTGCATCATTGCCACCATCCTGAGAATCCCATCCACCACCGGAAGGCAAAAGGCCTTTTCCACCTGCTCCTCCCACCTCATTGTGGTGAGCATTTATTATGCAACTCTGCTGATTGTCTATATGTTCCCAACCACAGATATCCTGAGCAACTTCAAGAAAGTTCTCTCTGTCATCTACACTGTCCTAACTCCCCTGGTCAATCCCCTCATCTACAGCCTGAGAAACAAAGAGGTCCAGGAGGCCCTGAGGAAAGCTTGCAGGAAATTCATGCTTGGACCATGCGAACCGGTCAATTTCCTTGGGTTAAAATAGATATAACATGGGTTGGGGTAGGGCCTAAAGCGAAGCGTGCTGTAGTCCCAGTCCTGTTTCCCTGAGCTTCACTGGGCTTCATGTCCTGCTTTTACACAGTGTCACTCAACCTTTCCAGGCTACTGTACCCCTTTCAGGAGTCTGATTTCTCTTGCGTATCCCCAAGTTTCACCTCACTTAAAAACTGCTTGCTTACAAAATCAGACATAAAAATATTTGTAGAAATACAAAACAGTCACAGCACAGTACAACTGAAAATCTGCTGGTTGTCTCATTTTTACCATATAATTGTGAAATAAATCAATTGGTATATAAAGATTGTACTTACATTTCAGTGTATAGTCAGAATATACAAGTCATTGTCTGCATGAAATTTTAGTTTGTATGAACTTTGCTTGTGCTTTTTCTGTAGCCTGTTGTAAAACGAGGCAAATCCCTAGATGAGCTGATGTACCCCCTGGAAGACCTCTGTGTACCCCCAGGCTACACTTGCCCCTTGTTGAGAACCACTGCTCTGACAGCCCTGGGCGAGACCTCTCAAAACCTGGTACCCCAGTCTTTTTAGGGCCTATATCAGATTACACAGGTGGGTTTCACTGGGCTGGTGGGAGACTTGAACTTGTGGCTGTTCAGAGTTCAGACAAAGACCCGCGATTGTGCTCAGTGAGAGGGTGCAGGTGAAATGGACTCAGCTGGAACACTGGGCATCCATTTATTGTAGGGTGAGAGACTTCTAGATACACACACACAAACACGCATATATACACGCACACATACGCACATGCACGCATATGCAAACGGACACATACACACACACACGCGCACACATGCACACACACATACGCACACACACATACCTGCACATATACATACACACATGCATAGGTACATTCACGCATACGCACAGGCACACTTACCCAGATACACGTACGCATGTGCACACACACACATGCACACATACACACATGCATACGCGTGGACAAGATACACACACCAACACGCACACATACGCAAACATAAGCACACACTCACACGCATGCACACATATATGTATGCACACATATACACACGATGCACACATATTTACATGCATGCACTCACGCACACATACGCACACATATGCACATGCATGCATACACACGCCACACACATATGCATGCACACATGGATAAATTGGATTTAGACCTTATTGGTGAATTTAGATTTAGGATTTATATTGTGCTTGCAGAGCCATTGGCCATTATCTTTGAAAACTCATGGCAATCGGGGGAGGTCCCAGACTATTGGAAAAAGGCTAACGTAGTGCCCATCTTTAAAAAAGTGTAACCCCTTTGAGGTTTAGAGAGCATGGCTCCTTTAAATCTTTTTCTTTGGGGGAGCGGGAGCAGTGAGAGAAAGGAGGGAAACTCAGGGGTGTGGCTCTGGAGCTCCCCTGGAGAGAGAGGCAGCAGCCCACAGGCCCT
Source organism: Malaclemys terrapin pileata (assembly GCF_027887155.1). Classification (NCBI taxonomy): domain Eukaryota; kingdom Metazoa; phylum Chordata; order Testudines; family Emydidae; genus Malaclemys; species Malaclemys terrapin. Next base: position 35,373,107 of record NC_071516.1, on the reverse strand, counting down.
CACAAAGTGAAGCAGCAGAGAACCTGCCTGAAGCCTGGGAAGGACAGGGCTGATCGGGGACACCCCAGCACAGGAGCCAGGAGGAGCACTGTGCCAGGGAGGAATCGCCCGAGAAGGACAGGCCGGAGCTGGACCCAGTATCACTGCTGCCCAGAGCTGCATGGGGCTGTGAGTACTGGGGCTTGTGACTCTGTATTGGGAACAAGGAGGGAGGTTGCTAGCTAGTTAAGTGGGGAGGTGGTGGCTCTGTGTGGCTTTGCAGAAAGCAGCAGAAGAGGGCCCCGGAAGGGTTTGTTGGGGGAAAGTTCACTGGCGCTGAAGACGACCAGGAGCACCCAAGACTCACCACTTGCCTGGAACTTTGCTCAGGACTCCTGAACTCTGTGTGCAGACACATTGCTCAGTGTCTGCCCTTCCAGACTGTGCTACCACAGGGCTCGTGGAGCCTTGGTTTGGATGCAACCCTGTTCTGCTGCTCCCCCTATATTTCCCCTCATTGTTTTTCTCCTCTCATCCCTCTGTAAATAAATATTTCCCTTTTTTATATCCATTGTACTTTTCCTGTGGGGGTGTGTGTTCACTCTGGGGGGGTTGGAACTGGTGCCACTGGGGTGGAAGGGATTTTCCCTGCTGCATTCTTGTGCACGCTGTCTCTTGGCCAGAGATGCCTGCAGAGCAGACTCCATCTTGGTCATGAGGGCGCTAAAGTTACGAAAGGGAAGAAAGAGAACCCGGGGAACTACAGAACGGTCAGCCTCACCTCAGTGCTGGGCAAAATCATGGAGCAGGTCCTCAAGTAATCCATTTTGAAGCACTTGGAGGAGGAGAAGGTGATCAGGAACAGTCAACATGGATTCACCAAGGGCAAGTCATGCCTGACCAACTTGATTGCCTTCCATAACGAGATAACTGGCTCTGTGGATATGGGGAAAGTGGAGGATGTGATATATCTTGTGTCATAACTATAAAGGGAAGGGTAATAGCTGTCCTGTGTACAGTACTATAAAATCCCTCCTGGCCAGAGACTCCAAAATCCTTTTCCCTGTAAAGGGTTAAGAAGCTCAGGTACCTGGCTGGCATCTGACCTAAAGGACCAATAAGGGGACAAGATACTTTCAAATCTTGGCGGGGGGGAAGGCTTTTGTTTGTGTTCTTTGTTTGGGAGTGCGTTCGCTCTTGGGACTGAGAGGGACCAGACATCAATCCAGGTTCTCCACATCTTTTTAAACAAGTCTCTCCTATTTCAAACTTGTAAGTAAATAGCCAGGCAAGGCATGTTAGTTTTCCTTTGTTTTCTCAACTTGTAAATGTACCTTTTACTAGAGTGTTTATCTTTGTTTGCTGTACTTTGAACCTAAGACTAGAGGGGAGTCCTCTGAGCTCTTTAAGTTTGATTACCCTGTAAGGTTAATTTCCATCCTGATTTTACAGAGATGTTTTTTACCTTTCTTTAATTTAAAGCCTTCTTTTTAAGAATCTGATTGATTTTTCCTTGTTTTAGATCCAAGGGGGTTGGATCTGTGTTCACCAGGAGTTGGTGGGAGGAAGGAGGGGGGATGGTTAATTTCTCCTTGTTTTAAAATCCAAGGGGTTTGGATCTGTATTCACCAGGGAATTGGTGAAAGGTTTCTCAAGGCTTCCCAGGGAGGGAATCCATTGGGAAATGGTGGCAGCGGACCAGACCTAAGCTGGTAGTTAAGCTTAGAAGTTTCATGCAGGTCCCTACATTTGTACCCTAAAGTTCAAAGTGGGGATACAGCCTTGACACCTTGACTTTAGCAAAGCTTTTGATACGGTCTCACAGTATTCTTGCCAGCAAATTAAAAAACTATGGTCTGGATGAATTAACTATAAGGTGGATAGAAAGCTGGCTAGACATTCGGGCACAATGGGTAATGATCAACAGCTCCATGTCTAGTTAGCAGCTGGTATCAAGCAGAGTGCCCCAGGGGTCGGTTTTGTTCAACATCTTTATTAATGATCTGGATGATGGGAGGGATTGTACCCTCAGCAAGTTCGCAGATGACAATAAGCTGGGAGAGATAGATATGCTGTAGGGTAGGGATATGGTCCAGATGAGCTAGACAAATTGGAGGATTGGGCCAAAAGAAATCTGATGAGGTTCAACAAGGACAAGTGCAGAGTCCTGCCCTTAGGATGGAAGAATCCCATGCACTGCTACAGGCTGGGGACCGACTAGCTAAGCAGTAGTTCTGTAGAAAAGGACCTGGGGATTACAGTGTATGAGAAGCTGGAAATGAGTCAGCAGTGTGCCCTTGTGAGGCTACATCTGGAGTATTGTGTCCAGTTTTGGGTCCCCTACTACAGAAAGGATGTGGACAAATTGGAGAGTCCAGCGGAGGGAAACGAAAATGATCAGGGGGCTGGGGCACATGACTTACACAGAGGCTGAGGGAACTGGGCTTGTTTAGTCTGCAGAAGAGAAGAGTGAGGGGGATTTGATAGCAGCCTTCAACTACCTGAAGGGGGGTCCCAAAGAGGATGGAGCTTGGCTGTTCTCAGTGGTGGCAGATGACAGAACAAGGAGCAATGGTCTCAAGTTGCAGTGGGGGAGGTCTAGGTTGGATATTAGGAAAGACTATTTCACTAGGAGGATGGTGAAGCACTGGAATGGGTTACCTAGGGATGTGGTGGAATCTCCATCCTTAGAGGTTTTTAAGGCCCGGCTTGACAAAGCCCTGGGTGGGATGATTTAATTGGTGTTGGTCCTGCTGTGAGCAGGAGGTTGGACTAGATGACCTCCTGAGGTGTCTTCCAACCCTAATCTTCTATGATTCTATGATGTAGTCCTGTCCTCTGAACTCAAGGCAGGACTATGTCATTATCAAACCGTTCCTCACAGGTGTTTGGACTGTTCTTAAAAGCCTCCAATGGTGGAGATCCCACCATCTTTTCCTAATGTCCAGTCTACAGCGCCCTTGCTGCACTTTAAGCCCATTGCATTTTGTCCTATCCTAAGAGGTTAAGGAGAATAACTTTTCCCCATGCTTCTTGTAACGACTTTTATGTACTTGAAAACACTTGTCATGTCCCCTCAGTCTTCTCTTCTCCAGACTAAAGAAACCCAATCTTCCCTCATAGGTCATGTTTTCTGGACTTTTAATCATTTTTGTTGCTCTTCTCCGGACTTTTTCCAATTTGTCCCCATCTTTCCTGAACAGGACACAATACTTCAGTTGAGGCCTTTTCAGCGTGGTATAGAGTGAAAGAATTGCTTCTCTTACCTTGCTTATGTAACCCTTCTGCCCCTCTGAGTTGGCAGCAATAAGGGCCGGGTTCAGTATCTAGGGGTTCCGTTTCAATAATGCAGTGCAAAACCGGCTCGAGCCCCCACCCAGTGACCTGGGACAATTACATACCACCCCCCGGGCGCCTCTAGGAGGCAATACTTTACCTTTCGCAAGCCCTGGGAGGGGCCGTCAGGGTGGAGCATGGACGGGGCCATACTGGAGTGTTTGGGGAGGGTTAGCTTCCTCCAGCCTACGATATGCGCCACCCAGGCCTGACAGCAATATTTTTCCCAGAGATCAATTAAAAAAAACAAAGAAACAACCCCCTTTTTCCAAAATACAATTATGTGAGCCACAAATGTTTAACATTTGGACATCTTAAACAACAAAGCTTTACACAAAATTTTTCACACTGGGGATTAATTGGAATGAGACCTTGCTGCATGGATAGGGAACAAATTATGGAAGGAGAATACAATCTCCTACTTGGTTTTGCTTTCAGAAATAAGTGTATATTTCTATCCTTTGCAATACACACAACTCAAATGATTATATTGACTGTACCGGAACTGGCCCATGAACTGTCTAGTGTGAATGTAGAACAGTGTCCTTCACGGGATGGAATCAGTGCTATTCCTTGGTTCTCAAATGCTAACAGACCAATTAGAGACCTACAGTTCTGGAACAAGATTTCATAATTTGTATTAAGTGCTGTGGCACCGAAGGTGCTTGTGACCCTGAAACTTTTCTGGGAATGGGAAGAAATTATTTGTATTTTATAATCTCAGGTCTCTGACTTCCGTGCTTCCATGGTATGGGCCTTTCCAAGAAGCCTAAGGGAGTTAGGTGCCAAATTCTCATAGCAATCATGGGAGTTTGGTCTTTATTGTGTACATTACCCCCCACTGCTATGGGTATCCGCATGGCCCCACAGTATGCCAACTTTTTTATGGCTGACTTAGAACAATGCTTCCTCAGCTCTCATCTCCTAACGCCCCTACTCTAGTTCCGCTACTTTGATGACATCTTCATCATCTGGACCCATGGAAAAGAAGCCCTTGAGGAATTCCACCATGATTTCAGAAATTTCCATCCCACCATCAACCTCAGCCTGGACCAGTCCACTCAAGAGATCCACTTCCTGGACACTACAGTGCTAATAAGTGATGATCACATAAACACCACCCTATACCAGAAACCTACTGACCACTGTACTTACCTACATGCCTCCAGCTTTCATCCAGACCACAACACACGATCCATTGTCTACAGCCAAGCTCTGAGATACAACCACATTTGCTCCAGCCCCTCAGACAGAGACAAACATCTACTGAAGTGAAGAAACAAATTGACAGAGCCAGAAGAGTACCCAGAAGTCACCTACTACAGGACAGGCCCAATAAAGAAAGCAACAGAACACCACTAGACGTCACCTTCAGCCCCCAAATAAAACCTCTCCAGTGTATCATCAGGGATCTACAACCTATCCTGAAGGACAATCCCTCACCCTCACAGATCTTGGGAGACAGGCCAGTCCTCGCTTACAGACAGCCCCCTAACCTGAAGCAAATACTCACCAGCAACCACACACCACACACCAAAAACACTAACCCAGGAACCTATCCTTGCAACAACGCCTGTTGCCAACTCTGTCTACGTATCTATTCAGGGAACACCGTCATAGGACCTAATCACATCAGCCACACTATCAGAGGCTCGTTCACCTGCAGACCTACCAATGTGATATATGCCATCATGTGCCAGCAATGCCCCTCTGCTTTGTACACTGGCCAAACCGGACAGTCTCTACGCAAAAGAATAAATGGACACAAATCAGATGTCAAGAATTATAACATTCAAAAACCAGTCAGAGAACACTTCAACCCCCCTGGTCACTCAATTACAGACCGCAAAGTCACAATACTCCAACAAAAAAACTTCAAAAAGAGACTCCAATGAGAAACTGCAGAATTAGAATTAGTTTTCAAACTGGACACCATTAAATTAGGCTTGAATAAAGACTGGGAGGGGATGGGTAAAAAGTCTTTCCCCATGCTCATTTTTCCCCTACTGTTACTCACACCTTCTTGTCAACTGTTGGAAATGGGCCATCCTGATTATCACTACAAAAGTTTTTTTTCTCCCACTCATAATAGCCCACCTTAACTGACTACTCTCGTTATAGTTAGTATGGCAACACCCATTTTTTCATGTCCTCTGTATATATATATCTATATCTATATCTATATCTATATATATATATATATATATATATATATCTTCCTACTGTATTTTCCACTACATGCATCCAATGAAGTGGGTTTTAGCCCACGGAAGCTTATGCTCACATAAATTTGTAAGTCTCTAAGGTGCCACAAGTACTCCTCATTCTTTTTGCTGATACAGACTAACACGGCTACCACTCTGAAACCTAAATATGTGAAGCACCCTCTTGCACCTGCATTTTATCTGAGCAGCAGCCTGCACTTCCTTGTTTCAGAAATGACTGACCAGGAGGCATTGAGCTAAGGTTCACATTTTCAAAAACACTTAAGCAAACTTCAAAACTGACATAGGAGGCTAAGTCCCATTGCCTTTCAGTGAGATTTAGGTTGCTAAGATTTAGCAACTGAGAAACTTTTGAAAATAGGATGTAGGCTTCTAAATCACTTAGACTTTTTTAAAAAAGGTAACTGAATTAATTGAATGAGCTCATTGGATGGGGACTGGGTACATGTTTGCTTGCTATAGAGGGTAACAGGGGGGTTAGCTGGAGAAAATGTAAGATCACCTAACTCTGCTGACAGTCTCAAACCTTTCTAAGGGAATTGGATGGGAACTCAGCATCTAAATCACTGAGGCAGCTGTAAATCTAGAATTAGTGTGTTATTTCTTAACAGTCACCATAACATTCACGCAATAGGGAGAGAGATTTGTTTCCGGAGCAGAAGTTTCTTCCCTCTCCAGGACTCTCCCTTTGAGATTAGAAGTTTGATGCTGGTTTAGTTTTAGAAAATGTCAGTAAATACCAACTTCCCCTTGCCTGTTGCTATCCCCACAGCATACGTGCCTCAGGAGACCGCCTCTCCCCGCAGAAGGATATATAATGAATCAGAAAAGACATTCCCCATTTGACAGAGGGTCTGAGGCACAGGATAATGTTACCAGACATGGAACGGAGCCTCAGTAGCTTTTCTAGGTTGTCTTTCTAGGTACTGGAAATGCGGAAGTAGGTGAATGCAGTGTGGAGAGAAAATGAGCTGAAAAAAATGGATCCTGGTCCCTGAAATGCTGCATGAGGAGGTGACAACCGAGACTCCAGCTGCTGACAGACCCGCCTTAGAGGTAAATCAACCCTTTCCTCCCTGATCCATGAATCTTAAGGTGTTTGAAGCAATGTTGGTGTGTTCGGTAACTAATTCCACTGGAATCCAAGGGGAACTGGGCACTGGTCTCTCTTAAACTCCCAACCCAAAGCAAAATTACGGTTTTTGGAAAAAGGAAAGACTTGTCAGGTCACGTCTATCCTAGCTCCTTATCTGGCCTCCATCACCCTGGTATCTTGGCACCTCACTGCCTTGAATGCATCTATCCTCCCATGACCGCTATGTGATGCAATTACCCCTGCTTTACAGACAGGACCTGGCACCCAGAGGGGCAGATTTATGGAGGTTTCTTGAGACCTCAAGACACAGACTCCCCCAGCAGGATTGGAAATCGATGGGTGTTAGGTATGGCCCCTACTCAGGTACCCATGTGCGTTGTTAGGTACATCTGGCCTGAAAGTCACACAAAGAGCTGGTGAAGAAGCAGGGAAATGAACCAACATCTGCCAAGTCCAAGGCCAGTGCTTTAAACATGGGAGCAGCCTTCGTTCCTCTTTAACCTCCCCTCCTCACCCCAACAGAGTTGTGCCCTCCATGGCAGCTCCCTCCTCATGGAACATTGAGTGATCTGCCGTGGGGAAAGCGGAGCTGCTTTTGGCCTGCTGTGCTCGGTCCTCAGGGGGCAGACCCTGGCTATAAGTAGAGTAGCCACAAATTGTTTTTGTTTCTCCCTTTAGATGGTTAATATTGGGATTATTTTATCTTTAAGGTTTTTCCCCCCAATTTTTAACTATTAATTTTTACAGTCTCAGGAAGCTCAGCGGGGGCTAAGGTGCGTGTCAGGATGAGGGCAGCACTGCCAGTGGGGAAGTGGGGGGTTCCTGACCGGCCGAGAGATCCAAGATACCAGGGCACAAGGGGCAGGGAAGGCGGCTGCTCTTGGCCAGTGCAGCAGAGATCCATGGCCAGGGCTGGGTGCAGGAGGAAGATGGCGGTGAGCCCCCGGCCATAGGAGTGGTCACCTCATTGTTGAGCTGCTCCATCGATGGGCAGAAGCCATTCGGCAGCGAGGTGGCCTCCCCCACAGCCAGGAACTCACCCTACTCCTCTCAGCCCAGCCTGCCAGGGCCGCAGCCTTCCCCGCATCTTGTGCCTGCAGGGATGGGTGTCGCCAGTCATGCGGCCGTGCAGGGATCCCTCTGCAGCTCTGCTGTCCCAGCCCCGCTCATTCACTCCCATGACAGCTGGGTACAGAGGGGTCCCTGCTCGGCAATGGGACCGGTCACACAATCCCTGCAGCTGCAAGGTGCAGATAGAGGCTGCACTACTGCCCACTCTTCCTGATAGTTTCTGTTGTTGGTTTGGTTGTATCAGCGGATATTGACCTTTACCAACGTCTGTTGATGGAAATCGAATCCAGCTGAGCTGGATGTTTAAAGAAACCTCAAGGCGTTCGCTGTCCAAATCCCATTGAAATCAAAGTGGCCCCATCCATTAAGTCAGTAGAACTTTTATTGTAGATGTCAGCAAAAAAGTATCAAACGGAACAGAATTATTCCCGGGGTGTAAAATTAACCTTGTGCATAACTCTGTGCAGTATCAGGGCCTTACTGAACAGTTAATAAAGATTAATAAATCAGTCCCGGAAAAGATACAACCTCACCCAACTTGTCTCTCTAGGATCAGTAATGGGGAAAGAGACAGTAATGGCAGACTAAAGAAAGAGAGAGAGAGAGGGGATTAAATATTACTTTTAACCAAAGATAAAGACAAAAATGTAAAGCTGATAAAAAATTCTGAGTGGCATTTTTGATGAAAAAATGTTTTGTTGATAGAGATCAAAATGTTCCAGGGGAACAGATCAATTTCTACACAGTTTTGTTTAGGAAAAGAATTATTGTATAGAGCTTTATGAAATAAAATATAAAAATGAATAGAAATAAATGTAAATAACTATAATATGCAATGTAATGTAAAATAAAAATATGCTAAATATTAAATTAAAAATAGATAAATACATTTTTAAAAATGTGGAATGAATGTTCTTCATTTATGTCACAAAGTTCATTTGTTTCCCATAGATGCACCCCATGGCAAACCCAGAGCAGGGAAACCAAACGTCCATCACAGAATTCATCCTCCTGGGATTCGGGGACCTTCCAGAACTGCAGATGCTTCTCTTCCTGCTGTTTCTAGTGATCTACATCGCGACCGTGACCAGGAACATCCTCATCATGGCACTAGTTGTGGCTGATCGACACCTTCACACCCCCATGTACTTCTTCCTGGGGAACTTGTCCTGCTTGGAGACCTGCTACACCTCCACCATCCTGCCCAGGATGCTGGCCGGTCCCCTGACTGGGGACAGGACTATTTCATTCAATGGGTGTGTCTCACAATATTATTTATTTGGTTCTCTTCTTGCTACAGAATGCCTTCTCCTGTCAGTGATGTCTTACGATCGGTATTTAGCCATATGCAATCCACTGCACTATGCAGCCCGTATGAGTGGCAGGGCCTGCCTCCAGCTTGCAGGTTGCTCTTGGATAGGTGGCTTCCTAGGTAATAGTATAACAACATTGTCGATATCTCAGTTAACATTCTGCGGCCCCAATGGCATTGACCATTTTTTTTGTGATCTCATCCCCCTTGTAAAGCTGTCCTGCAATGATCCTCACCTGATGGAAACGTTGGCTTTCATACTCAGCTTCCTTTTCTCTCTTGTCCCATTCCTGCTTACCTTGATGTCCTACATCTGCATTATCGCCACCATCCTGAGAAGCCCGTCCACTACTGGGAGGCAAAAGGCCTTTTCCACTTGCTCCTCCCACCTCATTGTGGTGAGCATTTATTATGCAACTCTGCTGATTGTCTACATGTTCCCAACCACAGACATCTTGAATGACTTCAAGAAAGTTCTCTCTGTCATCTATGCTGTCCTCACTCCCCTCGTCAATCCACTCATCTACAGTCTGAGAAACAAAGAGGTCCAGGAGGCCCTGAGGAAAGCTTGCAGGAAATTCATGCTTGGACTACGCTAACCGGTGAATTTCCTTGGGTTAAAATAGATAAAACATGGGCTGGGGTAGGGCCTGAAGCGAAGCCTGCTGTAGTACCAGGTCGTGTTTCCCTGAGCTTCATTGGGCTTCGTGTCCTGCTCTTACACGGTGTCTCTCAACCTTTCCAGACTACTGTACCCCTTTCAGGAGTCTGATTTGTCTTGCTTATCCCCAAGTTTCACCTCGCTTAAAAACTATTTGCTTACATAATCAGACATAAAAATACAAAACTGTCACAGCGTACTGCTACTGAAAAATTGCTGACTTTCTCATTATTACCATATAATTATGAAATAAATAAATTGGAAAATAAATATTGTTCTTACATTTCAGTGTATAGTCTATAGAGCAGTATACACAAGTCTATGAAATTTTAGTTTGTACAGACTTTGATAGTGCTTTTTATGCATCTTGTTGTAAAACTAGGCACATCTCTAGATGAGTTGGTGGAAGACCTCTGTGTACCCCCAGGCTACACATACCCCTGGTTGAGAACCACTGCTCCTACCGCCCTGGGAGATGGAGAGACCTCTCAAAACCTGGGGACCCCAGTCTTTTTAGGGACTTTAAAAGATTTCACATGTGGGTATCACTGGGCTGGTGGGAGACTTGAACTCGTGGCTGCTCAGAGTTCAGACAATGACGGGCTATTGTGCTCAGTGAGAGGGTGCAGGCGAAATGGACTCAGTCGGAATTCTGAGTATACATTCATTGTAGGATGCGAGACTTCTAGATACACATACACTAACACACAAAAATGTATGATGCTTACGTTATAAAAACATGGGCTTGCAATGTCCGCCGGAATTCCAGTGTTAGGCGATTGTACAATTAATGTTTGTTTCCTAGTGTGTATTTCATCCCCAGGCTGCTTTCCAAAGGTAGAAAAAAGCCAAAGGAAACCCACAGGACACCAGCACAGTTATCCTTATTTGCCCGTTTTTCAGCAATGGTTTAGGGCCAGTTGTTTCCAGATACTTGAAGGCCCAGTGGGATTTTCCAAAGCCTCTGGGCCTTGCAGGCAAATCAGGCAGGGGATCGCCCACCTTCCCCAGGTTTGTGCATCGTTTTGGAGCCTTGGTGTCCAGATGCCTGGTATGGGGCTGCAGAGGGTATGTCCAGAGGCACCTACACCCATTTACTGCTAACACTTGGGTGCCTGCTGGGTTTGGTAATCCTGGGGGGCCGGATTCTGGGATTTGGGTGCCTAAAGTGGGAGCTCTGTGATTCTAGCCCTAGCTCCACACCCTTTTCCTCTCATTATAGCTGGGGAAAGTCAGGCAGAACGAGGTGATGTTACCTGCCCAGAGTCACTCAGCAAGCTAGTGGCAGGCAATCAACTCAGCGGGATCGTGAGCCAGAGTCCCAGTCCAATACCCTGTCTGCTCCACCACATCCAGTTGTAATTGACAATGGCACCTAAGGGTGTGAGGTGCCCAACTCCCATTCACTGCCTGTAGGATTTGGGTGCATAACATCAGCTTCTAATGGGAAAACCCAGCCTATACATTTACAAACAAACCAGTATCCTGAGAATTCCTTCCACTCCCAGGGGATGTTTTCCATCAGTTCCTTCTCCTGTTTTACTGTTTTCTAGGAGCCCCTAATTATTGTGGATCTTACACCAAAATCATCATGCAATAAAAAAACTAAACTAAGTCTTCTCTTTCTGTCATCTGTTGTCAGAACTCCTGTTATCTGTCCCCTTCATATCCAGTGCGTGGAATAAATGTGCAAGGCTTGTCTACAAATCAATGTTGCACCACTTTACCTATATCTGCTTATCCCTGCCTGTGACAGGGCTGCATGCCCAGGCGCTGGAGAGCCGGGGGCCAAGCCAGCCCTGGTTAGAGCAGGGTCCCCACCTGAGGGGAATCAGGCCATTTCCAATAAAGGGCAGAAGGAGAGCTAGGGAATGAGGGAAACCAGGGAGGCTGTAATGAGATTTCAGAGAGTGAGAGAGGCTCCTGCAGAGAAAACCCTGAGACCAGGGAAATTCCTCCATTATACGGGGAACAAAGAAGGGAAACTGAGGTGAGGGGCTGTGTTCTGGGCTGCCCTGAGTCCTCCATGGGGCGTCGTTAGGTGTCCACTCATCTACACCAAGTAGATGCAATGATACTGATGTGACGGTGCTTCTGGCAGGATAGTTCATTCCCCCATGGAAGGGGAATAAGCAATTTATTGGTAAACTCTGTGCACACTAGAGGTTGTAGCGGTATAACTATTTCCATAACACATTCTTATCACTAACCAAAATAGTTATCCTGGTGCAAAAGCTGGGTGGGGACCTCGTGTGAGTCCCTGTGAAAATACATCCGTATGTTCCTGGCTTTGAAACAAACTCTGATAATCCAAGGGAAATGTCTTTTCCATTAACAGAATCATAGAAGAGTAGGACTGAAAGGGACCTGAGCTGGTCATCTAGTCCAGTCCCCTGCACTCAAGGCAGGACTACGTCATTACGGGATCATTCCTGACAGGTGTTTGTCTGACCTGTTCTCAAAAGTCTCCAGTGACGGAGATTCCACAATCTTGCAAAGCAATTTATTCCAGTGCTTAACCACACTATCTGTTAGGAAGTATTTCCTAATGTCCAACCTAAACCACCCTCGCTGCAATTTAAGCCCATTGTTTCTTATCCTATCCTAAGAGGTTAAAGAGAATAACTTTTCACCCTCCTTCTTTAAACAATCTTTTATGTACTTGAAAACTGTTATGTCCCCTCTCAGTCTTCTCTTTTCCAGACTAAACAAACCCAATTTTTTCAATCTTCCATCATAGGATCTGTTTTCTAGACCTTTAATCATTTTTGTTGCTCTTCTCTGGATTTTTTCCAATTTGTCCCCATCCTTCCTGAACAGGGCGCTAAAAGTCCACCAACACAGCAGGGCTCAGGCAGGCTGCCTGCATGCCGTGGTCCCACGCCGCTCCCAGAAGCGGACAACTGCTGACACATCTCTGCAGTCCCTGGCGGGTGGAGGGAGGAGGTTTCATGAGCTGTCCCAGCCCCCAGCACCGTCCGGGCAGCTCCTATTGGCCAGGAACTGCCCCAGGACAGAATCCCCTCCTGCACCCAACTCCCTCTAAGATCCCGCACCCCTCACCCTCTCCTGCACCCCAACACTCTGCCCCAGCCTAGATCCATCCTGCACCCAAAATCCCTCCCAGAAATAAACTAATATAATAGCTGTTCCAAGGCAAGAAGTAGGCTATTTTGAATTAACTTAACTATATTCTACATATTTTAAGACTGAAATGTAACCACAGAACAGCTTTCTGTTAATTAATATGCAAGATTAATATAGCATTAATAGCCTCGATGCCATAATTGTGATCATTTTGTTTTAAATTAGGAAAAAGACTTGTATACAGGGGCCCCACAAAATCTAATAGCCCCAAGCCCAAAGGAGAGTTAATCCAGCCCTGGTTCTGTAACAAGATTACATAAAGCAACCTATCTTTTCATGTTCTCTGTATTGTGTCAGAGCTCTGACCTTGTCCCCGTGGATCCCACGCTTCTAGGCAGTTTATGCTAGCCTCAGAAGCTCACTACAACCCTCCACGTAGCCCTTCTCTCTCTAGGGCCAGGGTTACTGAGCCCTTTTCATCATAGGCCAGCAAGTAGGTTGGTGAGAGAACTCCCACAGTCTCTGTTGTCTCTAGGGCTTATTTCAGAACAGTTTAGCCTCCTGTCCTGACAGGGGCCTGTCTACCCTTCCCAGGAGATGTTTCTGTAGTAGCAGGTTGGGGGAACCCGGGCCCACCCTCTACTCCGGGTTCCAGCCCAGGGACTCTAATGGTAGCAGCTGTTGGCAGCCAACCTTTCACTGCCAGAGTTGCTACATTTCCCTGGGCCACTTCCCCACAGCTCTCCTGCTTCTCCCTTACCTTAGGCCTTCCTTACCAATGGTTTGAGGGTGTCTTCATTAACCAGCCCTTCAGCTGCACTTCCTTTCCTCTGGCTCCCTGGCTCTCCCCAGCCTGACTGGAGTGAGCCCTTTTATAGTGTCAAAAGGGCCTTAACTAGAGTCAGGTGTTCACATTATCTTAATGGACTCACCTGACTCTTTGGCTCTGGTCAGTCAGGGAACAGAAAACTGCTAATCCAGTGGCCAGTAGATCTCCCTTTGACTCCTCTGCTGTAGAGGGAAGGAGGAAGAGGGCTGCTGCTGCTGTTCCTGTTCCTGCTGGGCACCGGGCCCTTGCTGCTGCTTCAGCTGCTCGCCTGGCTGGGCTAGACACCTCCACCAACCACCTTTCTCTGTTACCTGCTTGCTGGCTGGTTAGTGGGACCCCCCCTCAGTTGCTGCTGTCACTCCAACTACGGCCCCTTGGGGACGGGGGGGCTGCTGGCTTGCTCCCCAGAGGAAGGGAGTGAGGGACCCCAGCTCCAGCCTTTTTTGCTGAGGACACCACCATCTGAGCGGGGTCCCTCCTGCCTGGCCACCAGACCACCACCACCTGGAGCTGCTGTGTTCGCTGCTGGGGAGCTGCTGGAACCCTGAGGAGGAGAAGGAAAGGACCACCCGTTGCTGAGGGAACATATGGAGGCTTTGAAGACCACTATGGAGGGGGCATTTCTGGACTGAGTATTTTTCAAACTGTGCTCTTGTGGTGGGGGTCTGGACTGTGTTTTGGGGGACACCGGGGGTGTGGCGTGGAGCCTGCCCCCGGTCCATCAGTGTTCCCCTTTGCCCCCACCACCACCCCCACTGGCTGTTTTCCATCTGCCTTGTCCTCCTGCCTCTGGGACTGAGCTGCTCGCCCGGCTTGCCACACCCACTTCCACCATTTGGGCCTGCAGCAGCAGCCAGCCAAACATTGACTTTGTATACAAGCACTTGTGGGCACACATACCCCTACCCCCCTTGGACTGACCCCCTCTCCTTTGCAACAGGCCCCCAACTTATCCCTTGCTGCCTACCCCATTTGTTAGTCTCTAAGGTGCCACAAGGACTCCTCATATAATTTGTATTATGTGTTGTGGCACTGCAGATATGTGTGAGCCTGAAACTTTTCTGGGAATGGGAAGAAATTATTTGTACTTTATAATCTTAGGTCTCTGACTTCCATGTTTCCATGGTATAGGCCTTTCCAAGAAGCCTAAGGGGGTTAGGTGCCAAATTCTCATAGCAATGTCATGGGAGTTGGGTCTTTATTGCGTACATTACCCCTCTTTGAAGATCCCAACCTAAATGTGTAAATCACCCTGTTGCACCTGCATTTTATCTGAGCAGCAACCTCCACTTCCTCCTTTCAGAAAAGACTGACCAGCAGGCATTGTGCTAAGGGTAACATTTTAAAAAACACTTAAGCAAACTTCAAAAGTGACATAGGAGGCTAAATCTCATGGCCTTTCAACGATATCTAAGCTGCTAAGCCTCAGAAAGTGAGAAACTTTTGAAAATGGGACAGGCTTCTAAATAACTCAATCTTCTTTTAAAATGTTACCTGAACTAATTGAGTGAGCTCATTGCACTGGGACTGGGTACATGTGCACTTGCTATGGAGGGCAACAGGAGGGTTAGTTGGAGAAAATGTAAGATCAGCTAATTCTGCTGACATTTTCAAACCTTTCTAAGGGAATTGGATGGGAACTCAGTGCCTAAATCACTGAGGCAACTGTAAAATCTAGAATTAGTGTGTTATTTCTTGACAGTCACCATAGCGTTCACGCAACCAATAGAGAGAGAGAGATTTGTTTCAGGAATAGAAGTTTCTTCCCTCTCCAGGACTCTCCCTTTGAGATTAGAAGTTTGACGCTGGTTTAGTTTTAGAAAATGTCAGTAAATACCAACTTCTCCTTGCCTGTTGCTTTCCCCACAGCAGACGTGCTTTGGGAGACCACCTCTCCCCGCAGAAGGATATTTAATTTGACAGAGGGTATGAGGCACAGGGTCACATTACCAGACATGGAATGGAGACTCGGTAGCTTTTCTAGGTTGCCATTCTAGTTACTGGGCATGCAGAAGTAGGTAAATTTAGTGGGGAGAAAAAATGAGCTGAATAACCTGGATTCTGGTCCTTGACATGCTGTGTGACTGAGATTCCAGCTGCTGACAGAACCACCTTACAGGTAAATCAACCCTTTCCTCCCTGATCCATGAATCTTCAGGAGTTTGAAGCAATGTTGGTGTGTTCGGTAACTAATTCCACTGGAATCCAAGGGGAACTGGGCACTGGTCTATCTTAAACTCCCAGCCCAAAGCAAAATTAGGGAATTTGGAAAAAGGAAAGACCTGTCAGGTTACGTCTATCCAAGGTCCTTACCTGGCCTCCATCACCCTGGTATCTTGGTACCTCACTGCCTTGAATTTATCTATCCTCCCAGCACCCCTGTGCGATGCAATTACCCCTGCTTTACAGATGGGACCTGGCACACAGAGGGGCAGATTTGTGGAGGTTTCTTGGCACCTCACAACACAGACGCTCCAGTGGGATTGGAAATCAATGGTGTTAGATTCGGCCCCTACTCAGGCACCCGCGTGCGTTGTTAAGTACCTACCAGCATTTGGAAATCTTTCTTGAAAGTCACACAAATAGCTGGTGAAGAAGCAGGGAACTGAACCAACATCTGCCAAGTCCAAGGCCAGAGCTTCAAACAGGGGAGTAGCCTTCATTCCTCTCTAACCTCCCCTCCTGACCCCTACAGGATTGTGCCCTCCATGGCAGCTCCTCCCTCATGGGGCACTGAGTGAACTGCCGTGGGGAAAGCAGGGGCGTGGTTGGCTTCGGTGCTCGGGGACAGACACTGGCTATAAGTAGACTTGGTAGAAATCAGTTTTGTTTCTCCCCTTAGACAGTTAATATTGGCATTATTTTATCTTTAAGATTTCCCCCCCAATTTTTAAGTATTAATTTTTACAGTCGCAGGAAGCTCAGCGGGGATTAAGGTGCAGGTCAGGGCGAGGACAGCACTGCCAGCAGGGAGTGGGGGGCTCCCAACCAGTCAGGGATCCAAGACACCAGGGCACAAGGGGCAGGGAAGGCGGCTGCTCTGGCCCAGCGGAGCAGATATGCTCCGTCAATGGACAGAAACCATTCAGCAGCGGGGTGGCCTCCCCCACAGCCAGGGACTCCCCCTCCTCCTCACAGCCCAGGCCTGCCAGGACTGCAGCCTTCCTCACACCTTCCACCTGCAAGGATGGGTGTTGCCAGCCATGCGGCCATGCAGGGAGCCCTCTGCAACTCTGCTTTCCCAGCCCCGCTCATTAACTCCCATGAGAGCTGGGTGCACAGGGCTCCCTGCATGCCTGTGGAGCCAGTTACACCATCCCTGCAGGTGCAAGGCGCAGGGAGAGGCTGCACTAATGCCCACTCTTCCTGATAGTTTCTGTTGTTGCTTTAGCTGATATCGACCTTTACCGATGTCTGTCGATGGAAATTGAATCCAGCCAAGCAGTATGTTTAACGAAAGCTCAAGGCATTCGCTCCAAATCCCATTGAAATCAAAGGGGCCATCCTTGAATTCAGTAGAACTTTTATCTGAGATGTCAGGGGAGAAGTCTTTGATGGACAGAATTATTCCCGGGGTGCAAAATTAACCTTGTGGATCACTCTGTGCAGGATCAGGGCCTTACTGAGCAGTTAATAGATATTAGTAAATCGGTCTGGGAAAAGATATGACCTCACCTGTGATAAATGAAGTGGGGTTGGTTAGTTCCCTTTTATGGACGGACACCCACCCAGCCAGCCAGTTAGCTATAAAATCCCTCCTAGTAGCTGTTTTTTACTTGCTTTACCTATAAAGGGTTAAAAAGTCTCACTGCTATGCATAGGTAAAAGGAAGTGAGTGGGCACCTGGCCAAAAGAGCCAATGCGAAGGCTAGAACTTTTTAAAATTGAGAAAACACTCCCCTTTTGTCTGTCTGTTGTTGTTCTCCCAGGGAGAGGCGGATAGGGCAGCAGCTATGCTGCTTGGGCCAGGTATGAAAAATCATCAGTATCATACCTAGAAACTAAACTACTCATGTGAAACCCCAGATATGTAAGTAGATCAGAATAATGTCTAGGAAGATGTAATTAGGTTTATCCCTTGTATTTCTTTATGGCTTATGGATTCCTCTGTGCTAATCCCAGGTGCTTTTGTGTTGCTTGTAACCTTTAAGCTGGACCTCAAGAAAGCTATTCTTGGTGCTTAATCCTTGTAGTTGCTCTTTTAAAATCTAGCAATAGCCTGCGTTCCCAGATGTATTTCCTTTTTCTTTTTTTTAATAAAATGTACCTTTTTGAAGAACAGGATTGGATTTCTGTGTCTTAAGAGGTCTGTGCACATGTTTTTCAATTAGCTGGTGGCAAGAGCTGATTTTTTCTCTCTCTCTCTTTCTCAGCTCTTCCCCGAAGGGGCAGTGAAAGGGCTTGAGGTTACCCCACAGGAAGGATTTCCCAAGTGCACCTTCCTGGGCTCCCAAAGGGGTTCTGCACTTGCATGGTGGCAGCATCTACCAATCCAAGGTCAGAAAGAAGCTGTAATCTTGGGAGTTTAATACAAGCCCAGAGTTGCCAGTATTAATTTTTAGAATCCTTGCGGGTCCCCACCTTCTGCACTCCAAGTTCCAGAGTGGGGAATCAGCCTTGACATCACCCACCCTCTCTCTATAACAATCAGTAATGGGAAGAGAGGCATTAATGGCAGACTGGAGAGAGAGGATTAATCTTACTTTTAACCAAAGATAAAGACGAAAATGTAGAGCTGATAGAAACTTCTTATTGGCATTTTTGATGAAAAAAATGTTTCGATGATAGAGATCAAAATGTTCCAGGGGAACAGATCAATTTCTACAGTTTTGTTTAGGAAAAGAATTACTGTTACAAAATAATATAAAAATAAATAGAAATAAATTTTAATAACAATAATATGCAATGTAACGTAAAATAAAAATATCCTAGAAATAAAATTAAAAATAGATAAATACATTTTTAAAAGGAAAATTGGAATGAATGTTCTTCATTTATGTCACAGAGTTCATTTGTTTCCCATAGATGCACCCCATGGCAAACCCAGAGCAGGGAAACCAAACGTCCATCACAGAATTCATCCTCCTGGGATTCGGGAACCTCCCAGAACGGCAGATTCTTCTCTTCCTGCTGTTCCTAGTGATCTACATCGCGACTCTGACCGGGAATATCTTCATCATGGCACTAGTTGTGGCTTATCGTCACCATCACACCCCCATGTACTTCTTCCTGGGGAACTTCTCCTGCTTGGAGACCTGCTACACCTCCACCATCCTGCCCAAGGTGCTGGCTGGTCTCCTGACTGGGGAAAACACCATTTCATACAATGTCTCATACAAGTTTATTTCTTTGGCTCTCTGCTTGGTACAGAATGCCTTCTCCTGTTGGTGATGTCTTATGATCGATATTTAGTCATATGCAATACAATGCACATATGCAGCCTGTATGTGTGACAGGTCTTACCTGCAGCTCGCAGGTGGCTCTTGGATAGGTGGCTTACTAAGTGGTAGCATAACATTTTCCATATCTCAGTTAATGTTCTGCGGCCCCAATGGTATTGACCATTTTTTTGTGGTGTCTTCCCCCTTGTAAAGCTCTCCTGCCATGACCCTCACCTAATGGAAACATTGGCTTTCACACTCACCTTCCTTTCCTCACTGGACCCATTCCTACTTACCTTGATGTCCTACATCTGAATCATCGCCACCATCCTGAGAATCTGTTCACCACAGGGAGGCAAAAGGCCTTTTCCACCTGCTCCTCCCACCTCGTTGTGATGAGCATTTATTATGCAACTCTGCTGATTGTCTATATGTTCCCAACCCCACTGACATCCTGAGCGACTTCACCTACACTGTCCTGACTCCCCTGGTCAATCCCCTCATCTACAGCCTGAGAAACAAAGACGTCCAGGAGGCCCTGAGGAAAGCTTGCAGGAAACTCATGATTGGACCATTCTAAATAGTCAATTTCCTTGGTTTAAAATAGATTTAACATGGGCTGTAGTAGGGCCTGAACCAAAGCCTAATGTAGTCCCATGTCATGTTTCCCTGAGCTTCACTGTCTTCGTATCATGCTCTTACACAGTCACAGTGGAGATGGGGAGACCTCTGAAAACCTGTGACCCCATTGCTCAGCTGGAACACTGGACATTTATTCCATGTAGGGTGAGACACTTCTAGATATACACACAAACCCCTGAAAAATCAGATGCCTGCATTCTAAAAATACAGGGCTGCAATGTCAGCACAGAACTTCAACGTTAGAAAATTGAATAATTAACTTCCTTTTCATAGAGTGTATTTCATCCCCAGGCTTCATTCAAAGGAAGAGAAAAGCCCAAGGAAACCCTCTGACAGGTGCCCCAGAACACAGGACACCAGCACATGCATCTTATTTGTCTATTTTCAGCAACAATTTAGACCTAGTTGTTTCCAGATACTTAGGGACCGATTGGGATTTTTCTAAGCCTCTGGCCACCTGACCTGCTGGATGGGGCCCTGGAGGAGAATCAGGCAGAGGAATGTGCAACTTCCCCAGGTTTGTGCGTCACTCTAGGGCCTTGGTATCCGGATGCCTGATGTGGGGCTCCACAGGGCACGGCCAGTGGCACCCAAGGCCCATTTACTTGGGTGCCTGCAGGGTTTGCCATCAGCCAAGCTGGGTTTGTGAATACCAGAGGGTTGGAATCATTCAGTGTGTTCGTGGCAGGAAACCAACTATCCAGAGTCCCAGTCCAGGGCCCTATCTGCTCCACCGTGTCCAATTGTCTTTTACTCCTGTGAGGAAATAGAACAGGGGGGCCTTCTTTTTAATAGCCAGAGCTGTGAATCTGAAGGCCCCGAAATAAACCCTCCAACAGAGATCTGTTATGCTGACTGCCCTTGCACAGGGCGGTGCAGGCCTAAGCCTGAGCAAGACTGAACAACACAGTTTTCTGCCAAACTCGGTCAAGGGTCATGACCAGAGGAGGGGGGGGGGCAAGGAGGGAAAAAATAAAAAGCCCCAGCAGCAGCACTAATGAAATATGTTCATGGCTGATGAAATATAATAACCGCTTGTGTGAAGCAATAGGTAACTTTAGCTAAATGCAAACTGACTCGTGCAGCTTCTCCTTTGGGTGATCTGTGACCCACTCCGTGATTCCAGCTATCTGCAAAAATAGCCAATCATAGATCTTCTTTAGGCATCCCATGGAACCCCCCTCCCCTTAATCTTTAACCAAAAGACCCCGGAAAATAACATGTGTCTTGAGAAATGTACCCAAACTGGTGCCAAGTACTACCCCTGGGGAAAACCACCAAGCGCCCCTCTACCCAAATAAACACCCACTTCTCGGAAAATTAATGAGGAAGGTACTGGGCGGGGGGGACTGACCCTACTTTCTTAACTCGCGGTTTGGGGGAGGGAGTAACCCCAACCCTAATTTCTTAACTCATGACTTATTGTTTGTACTTTGCTTGTGGTTTGACGAAATAAAAGCCCGCCTGTGAATGGTCCTCGGGGTGTCAGTCTTCGGACTGCATTCCAGTGCATTGGTATGTATGTCAATAAACTGGCCTCAGGCTTGAGTCTTTGAACTAAAATCACTGCATGGGGGTCTTTGACCATGACACTCCCGTTCACTGCCCATAAGATTTGGGCGCCTAACATCGGCCTTTTATGGGAAAACCCAGCCTCTACATTTACAGCCAAACCTCTGTTCTGAGAATACCTTCATTCCCAGGGGATGTTTTCCACCAGTTACTTCTTGTGTTTTTCCATTTTCTCAGTGACCCTAATAACTGTGTCTCTGTCATGAAAAGCATCGTGTAATAGAAGAACTAAACTGTGTCTTCTCTTTCTGTTGTCTCTCTTGTCAGACCTCCCCTTATCTCTCCCCTTCACGTCCAGAGTGAGGAATAAATCCATGAAGACTGGTCTACACACAGAAATTGCACCACTTAAACTATATTGGCCTATCCCTGTCTGTGACTGGGCCACAGCCTGTAGGCTGGAGAGCAGGGGCCAAGCCAGCCCTGGTTAGAGAAGGGTCCCCACCTGAGGGGAATCAGGTCATTTCCAATAAAGGGCAGAAGGGGGATGGGGAAAGAGGCAAACTCAGGAGGCTGAAGTGAAAGTGAGAGTGAATCAGGGAAAACCCTGTGACCGGGGGAATACCTCAGCTAGGAAAAGCTGGGAGTGGCCTGCTAAGGCGGGCAGGACTCAGACTGGATGGGGGGAGTTTGGGGAGTAGGCAAGTGGAGGGAAGGTGTCATCTGCATTTTAGTTCTGAATGTTATGTTAATTAATGAAACCTAAATGTGGGGCTGTTGTGATTGGACTGGAAAAAAACCTGTGTGGAGTGTATTTGGGGAATTAAGAAGGGAAACTGAGGTGAGGGGCTGCGTTCTGGGCTCCCCTGAGGCCTCCAGTGGGCACCGTGAGGGGGCCACTCATCTAATCTGACTGGATGCAAATACACTGATGTAAAGCTGCCAGTATCAGGATAGTTCATTCAGAAGGGGAAGAAGCTATACCAGTCCAAGGGACCTCGATATTGGTTCTCTGTGAACACGTTAGAGGTTGTATTGGTAGAATGATTTCCATGTGTAGCGAGGTCGAGACTCACCAGTGCAGCGCCTCCTGCTGGTTGTCTTGGGAATTAGCGCTTGTCCAGCCCAGATCGCCCTCTGCAGGCCGGTGTCTCTCCTACCTCTGGCCCCTGTGTCCCTCCCCGACCCCAGTGCCTGTTTACTTCGGGGTTCTGCCCCCAGCAGTAATCCACAGTCTCGGTCTCCCCTAGCTGGGGAACCCCCAACCCTTTATCCCCACTTTGCCTCAGTGGCTACTGCCTGTCATCATTTAGCCCTGCTCACTGGGGCAGACTGCAGTCTGCACTGGTGTCAGAGAATAACAGAGTTCTCACTCTTTGGTTGGGTACAGCAAAGTCAGATACTTTATTCTCTTAAGCAGCTGTGTAAAGGGAGAGAGTGCACTAGGACACAGGGTCTCCCCCTCCTAGGCAGGTCTCTCAACAGGTAAACAATTACAGCAAGCATTTATACTTTTATTACAAACAATTAAAAGCAACAGCTGCATTTTGTTTATACATAGGTCATTCTGATATCTTGTTTTTCTCACTTATGTAGACTCTTAGTCTACATTCCATATTGTCTGCACATTATCTACACAAGGTCACAACAACTTCTCACACAGTTCTTTCCTACTCACCTCACACAATCTTCGCTTCTACAAATCTCGCGTTATTAGGGTTACAGTTAGCCTGACTCTTGCTAACAAACTGTCATGCATTGCAATCCCCTTCCTGTCAGTTCTTTCGCTGCTTCCATGTCTCCCCCCTTTTGTACTACTAGTACAACAAACATTCTCAAATCTCTATTTGCATTAAGTCTTGGAATTCAGATTCTACATCAGATGTTTCAACCTTAGGGGTTCTGATTGGATCTAATGACAATGCATGATTAGCATGAACATGAAAGGTATTACTATTTGTACGTCCTTTACAACAACAATAACATAATCCTAAGATAACTAATAACAATACAAGCAATAACATTCCCATAGCAATAATATGATGGGGTTCTTGTACAATTTTAGTCGTAAAGCACAATACATCATACTTAGTACATGAAGTAGACACTCTATAAGCTGTATGAAAGGCATACTTTTCAACTTGATATATATTTTGAAGCATGTAAATTTGCCCTTGTATTTCAGAGATTCTTTGAACCTCCGGTAACACTGAAAGCAAATTTTGAAATCGATCAGGTACTAAACTGGTCCAATTAAAGGGTATCTGGAACCTAAGGGCTACTTGCAAAAATCTATCTGCAGGCCAGAAAATAATGTGATTGCCTGCAGTGGTAATGAGATTAAAATGTATATCTTGCAATGTGGTGGTTTTAACATACACACAGCTATCATTAGCTTGAAAAAGTAAGTGTCCTGTCAGGGTAGTTCCTTGTCCCCTACCCTCCCACCAAACCCAGTCATGAACAGTGACAACTTCTCCTGGCTTCAGTTTACGGATACACTGAAGCTGTGGGGGTTCTAATGGCCAAAATGTCCATTGACTCCCTAACCCCATTCAAATGTCAGAGGTAATCCCAGGAGCACTGACTAAAAATTGATTGGGCACACCAGGTAGTCTAATTTCCCAGATGTCTTGGTGAATAACCCAATCCCACATGCATCTTCCCCATGTACCTGGCACGATTCGGTATGTGGGAGCCCACACACCCCTAACCGGTCCATATGCTTGAAAGGAGCACTGAGAACGTCTGCACTTCCACCCAGAAAGTCTCCAAGTATGTCTCCATGGCCACAGATCAGATGGTACTCCTGATGTGTCTGTAAGGGCAGTGGGCCAAGCCTGATGCTCTAGATCATTCCGAATGGCCATTAGCTGGTCATTCAGGAAATCCTGAATTTCTGAACATGCTAGATCCCAGTTCAATGCCTTCCCAGCCTCAGTGGTACTCAATACCATCTCTGTCAGCAACTTCTGGGTCATTGAACTAAGGGCGGAGATAACATGTAACTCACCAACTCCAGCCTGTACCTGGGTTAGCTGTGCCCCAGAAATAAAGCCAATGGCCTTCTCTAGTTGCCCCAATTTCTCATTATGTTCTTGGCTCTTAAAAATATTCCAAACTGCTGCTGCACTATTGGCCTCATCCCATAGGGTTCTGGTCAAGTCTCTCTTCTTTCTAGAGGAAATAACCCAAGCCTTCTGTTGTGCTAATCTAATGGCAGCCCCCCTTGAACAATTTGGGTATGTAGAGGTGATCTGGAAACTGGATAAGGGCAATGAAAATTTAACAGTCCCTAGTGTAGTGTTAATCACAGTCCATCGATATCCTAATACATCTCTCTTTGGTGTAGTACTATACCACATCTGTTGGTAGAACACCTTTATGTATTTCCAGGAAGCATTGATACTAATGGCATATGGTGTAATTCCTTTAGAAAAATCCAAAGGCACAGTAGGTCTGCCAGTGGACAATGGAGAGGTTACTAGCACTTCACCTTGTCCTCCTTCCCTGCTGTCCAGAAGGCACAGCAGAGCTAGCAGGAGAAATAGGCTGACCATCATCCGGAGAATCATCTCCAGTTGGAGGGGTCTTTTTGCACTGAGAAGCATGGGTCCAGGCAGGTAGTCCTTGGCACTTCACAGCAGTGTTGGTGGTTAACAGAACTTGAAAAGGGCCCTTCCAGTGTGGAGCCAGGGCAGCCTTTCACTGATGGACCTTTACGTAGACCCAGTCTCCTGGTTCCAGTGAGTGGCAGGGTTGCACAGGATCCTTGGGTAGTGCTTCTTTCCAGGGCCGGCTCTAGGTTTTTTGCTGCCCCAAGCAAAAAAAAAATTGGATGCCCCCCACCGCAGCCCTGGGCTCTCCCCCCCCCCAACCTGCACCCTCCTGCTGCCCCAGCCCAGTGTCCTTTACTGGATGGAATCAGTGCTAGTCTTTGGTTCTCAAATGCTAACAGACCAATTAGAGACCTACAGTTCTGGAACAAGATTACATAATATGTATTATGTGCTGTGGCACTGAGGATCTGTGAGACCCTGAAACTTTCCTGGGGATGGGAAGAAATTATTTGTACTTCATAATCTCAGGTCTCTGACTTTGATGCTTCCATGGGGTATGGGCCTTTGCAAGGAGCAGGAGCAGGTTTCTCTAGAGCAGATTAAAGTCGATGGTCTAATTGAGGAAGAAAAGGGTAGATTTTTATAGGTAATGGATTGTTGGCAAGTGAAGCTTGTGAAAGTGAGCCTGAACAAGGTAGAAATGATTTGCTTAAAGCAGCTCAGTGCAATGAGACACTATCTGCAGAGAATAGCAATTTATCTGTTGGGAGTGACAACTTGCCTGTTAAGAAAGCTGTCGCCCACTTTCCAAGTATCTGTCTGAAATCAGCCATGGGTGCTGGGACAAAGGAAAGGATACCTCCATTTGTTTGTCTGTTAAGAATAGCTGTGTGTGTGTGTGTGTGTGCACACGCGCGCCATCCAGTCTGAGTCCTGCCCACCTTAGCAGGCCACTCCCAGCTCCTCCTAGCTGTAGCAATTCTCCTGGTCACAGGGTTTTCCCTCATTCACTCTCTGAACTTTCACTTCAGCCTCCTGAGTTTCCCCTTTTTTTCCATCCCCCTTCTACCCTTTATTGGATATTGCCTGATTCCCCTCAGGTGGGGACCCTTCTCTAACCAGGGCTGGCTTGGCTCCGGCTCTCCAGCCCCATCGCACATGGCCCTGTCACAGGCAGGGATAGGCCAATATAGTTTAAATGGTGCAATTTCTATGTGTAGACAAGTCTTCACATATTTATTCCTCACTCTGGACATGAAGGGGAGAGATAAAGGGCGGTCTCATAACAGAAATGACAGAAAGAGAAAACTCAGTTTAATTGTTCTATTGCACAATGCTCTTGGTGACAGAAACACAGTTATTAGGGTCACTGAGAAAGTGGAGAAAAATGAGAAGTAAATGGTGGTAAACGTCCCCTGGGAGTGAAGGTAGTCTCAGGACAGAGTTTTGGCTGTAAATGTACAGGCTGGGTTTTCCCATAGAAGGGAAAGTGCTTCTCAGCTTATGTTACTTGAAAGTTTATCAGTTGTACCAGAGTTGGTTCTGGATTTAACAAAAGCCCAGGAAGGAAATGTTACTAAATTTGTGTCTGCTAGGGAGAAAGGCATTGTAACTAGGTGGCATCCAGTTAGTGTCATAGCAAAGTCCCAGGGACTAGGCGATTCTGGTGCTTCTATTTTGCCTGTTGCTAGTGTGTTGTGGAGTAAGGTTATGACAACTCTGTTTAACCAGGTTGATATCATGACCAGGGCACAGGAGAGCATGAAGGTGATTTAACTGTGTTACCCACTGACAGTGTGGAAACTTGTAAGAAGGAGAGAATGGTCCCTAAGCCTGCGTGGATTGAGCCTTGTAACCTGCATGTTGCCAGTGATCAAAGCAGCAAAGGGAAAGAAAGTGCCTCTAACCTTTTAACTATGGAGTCTAGCAGCTTGCATAAAAGGGAATTGTGTAAAAATCCTCCTAATGTGCCAGAGGTGATTCTGGATTTAAGTGAAACCTAGAAAGAGTCTGTCATTGCTCAGGAAAATGTTCCTTTAGAGCAAGCCCTAGGTGAAGAGGGTAAGGGCAGAATTACTGTGAAAGGTGGATTGCTGCTTAAAGAAGCTCATAAGGAAAAGAATCCTCATGGTAGCTTTTGCAAGCAGGGGTGTGGAAGTGATTTGATTGAGGTACTTTCAGTTCCTAATTGCTGGAGACTTTCAGTTGTGTATGGATCCACTGACTGAGCTTTAGAAAGATCCAGTGTGGATAACTTAAAGAAGGTTTTAGATGGAACAAAAACTGTAAGGGAATTTAAACAGCCCTATAAGCCAGTGGCTATGCTTGACCAGCCTGTTGGGAAGACAATGTTGTTGAGACATGAATGTCTCCATGTTGATTCTTTAAGCGAACAGTTAGTGTCTCAGGTTCAAAGGGAAGGCTGGATTCCTGTCTATACATAGCAAAGCAGCCTTGTGAATAAACCCATAGATGCTTTGAATATGTCCTGTGATTTCTTAGTAAACTCTGAAAATATAATGCCTTGTGGATGCCAAAATTGGTAATTGAAAAGCAGAACTGTACTTCAGACATGATGACAGAAAATGGTTGTGTCTCTTTAAGGCAGGGGTCTCAAATGCGTGGCCTGCAGGGTGATTTTCTGCGGCCTGCGAGCCCCTCGCAGTCCTCCCCTCCCCCGCCGCCCTCTCCCAGTGTTTACCAGAGCAGCTCCGGCGGGACATGCACCGGGAGCAGGGAATGCTCCCTGCCTGCCTGCCCTGCCCCCGCAAGAGGCTGGAACGTGGGGAAGGGGGGGCGAAGGGGCTGTGTGTGGCTGTTGCTTCAGGCAGCGCCCCCAGCAGCTCCAATTGGCAGGGAACGGGGAACCGCAGCCAATGGGAGCTGCTGGCGGCGGTGCCTCAAGCAACAGAAACACACAGCCCCTCCCCCCCCTCTTCCCCATGTTCCAGCCTCTTGTGGGGGCAGGGCAGACAGGCAGGGAGCCTGCCCTGCCCCCGGTACGCGCCGGGCCAGATCCTGCCCCCCGAACCACTCCTGCAGCTGAACCCCCTGCCCTGAGCCCCCTGCTGCACCCTTCACCCCGACCCCCTGCCTCACCCCGCACCCCTCCTGCATCCCAACCCACTGCCCTGAGCCCCATGCCGCACCCATCCTGCACCCCGACCCCCAGCAGTACCCTGCACCTCTCCTGCACCCTGACCCACTGCCCTGAACCCCCTGCCATACCCCGCACTCCTCTTGCATCCCAACCCACTGCTCTGATCCCCCTGATGCACCCTGCACCCCTCCTGCATCCGAACCCACTGCCCTGAGCCCCATGCCACACCCCTCATGCACCCTGACCCCCTGCCATACTCTGCACCCCTCCTGCACCCTGAGCCCTGCCCTGAGCCCCCTGCCACACCCTGCACCCCAAACCCCTGCCCTGAACCCCCTGCTGCACCCCGCACTCCTCTTGCACCCCAACCCACTGCCCTGAGCCCCATGCCACACCCCTCATGCACCCCGACCCCCTGCCATACCCTGCACCACTCCTGCACCCTGACCCCTGCCCTGAGCCCCCTGCCTCACCCCGCACCCCTCCTGCATCCCAACCTACTGCCCTGAGCCTCATGCCACACCCATCCTGCACCCTGACCCCCTGCAGTACCCTGCACCTCTCCTGCACCCTGACCCCTGCCCCGAGCCTCCTGCCGCACCCTGCACCCTGACCCCCTGCCCTGAACCCCCGGCCGCACCCCACACTCCTCTTGCATCCCAACCCACTGCCCTGATCCCCCTGCTGCACCCTGCACCCCTCTTGCACCCCAACCCCCTGCCCTGAGCCCCCTGCCACCCCCTGCACCCTGACCCCTTGCTGTACCCCTCACCCCTCCTGCACCCCACACCCCAATTCCCTGCCCTGAGCCCCCACCACACCCCACAGCCCTCCTGCACCCCCTGGGAGCAGGGAGCGGGCAGAGTTAGGGTCGGGATTTCGGAGAAGGGGTTGGAATG
This sequence comes from Malaclemys terrapin pileata, assembly GCF_027887155.1. Lineage (NCBI taxonomy): Eukaryota > Metazoa > Chordata > Testudines > Emydidae > Malaclemys > Malaclemys terrapin. Next base: position 35,344,417 of record NC_071516.1, on the reverse strand, counting down.
GGGGCAGGGAAGGGGTGGGAAGAGGCGGGACGGGGCGGGGCCTCATGGAAGGGGTGGAGTGGGGGCGGGGCCAAGGGCGGGGCGGTGGGAGGTGTCAGTAATGCGGCCCTCGGGCCAATGTACTAGTCCTCATTTGGCCCTCATGGTCATTTGAGTTTGAGACCCCTGCTTTAAGGTGTGGTGTCCAGGCAATCTACCTAGCTGAAAAGGGAGAAACAAAGTTGCCCATAGCTGCCAGCAATAAGACCATAGCCAGACAGACTATAGATTATGGCATACCAGAAATCTCAAATTTCAACCCTTTAAAGAGGGGAAAGAAGGAAGGCCAGTGAACCCATGAAAGGCCAAATGCCCTTATAGACTTTCCTCACTCATCTCTAAATTACCAAAGCCTCAAGGATGTGGTTAAACTAAAAGCCTATTGTTGCCTGCCCTAAAGGGCTCGAGGGGACAACAGTGGTCCGTCGCCCGGTGTGCTTGGCACCAATAAAGACACCGAGGGGAGAAAGCAAGCCAAGTTTATTTCAGAGCTCTGAAATGGCACTAGGAGACCAGCATGTCTCAAATCCAGTGCAACAAATACAAACAACTTTTATCTTTTATACTTCAAACTGTTTGCATACATCTCTTTGTCTGGCTGTCCCCCTTACCCCTCTCTTCCAGACAACTGTTACAATAAGCTCTACATAAGCTTGTGAGAAAACTTTCTCAGTCTTTGCGACCTTGAGTTAGACGCCTGCAAACTAACTACCCCGCTTCTTATCTCTATTATTTCTGCTAGTGTGAGTGAAACTGCAGCCATCTGCTAAAAAGCTGACATTACATTTCTGCTTCAACCTACTTCAGAGCATGTAAGCAGTTAGCATAGAAGTAGGTGAGAGTTCCCAAGATGGAGTCACTGTGGTTCACAGACCCAGAGCAAAAGAGCTTCATCGGCACTTGTGGCCTTCCACTCTCCCGAGTTACCTGGTAGCTATGCCTAGTGGACCCCAACAATCCCTCCTTTGAGAACACTCAACAAACCTTTGTCAGAGTTTTCTCATACTCTAAAGACAAAATGCGATTAAGCTCCATGCAATCAGGATTATCAATGAGAGGGTATAAGGGAACTTCTGGGGTATGGGAGGTACAAATCTTACGTATGAGCACTTTACAGCAAATGAGCAAAAGAACAAGAACAAAACATACCACAACACCTGTGAGCAAGATGCGAACAATGCTTCCCCCTATATCCCCTAGTTCTCCTAAACCAGGTATCCAACCCCAAAGGGAATCCAAAATAGTGGGTTCTCCTTCCTGGGCCTTCCACTGGTTAAAGGCCCATTCAGCTGACAAGATGTGCTTGTTAATGTCCTGTGAAAACTCTGGGACATAGGTACAACACTCTTCTCCAATAAGGGCACAGACCCCGCCTCGTGAGGCTAACACATAATCTAGGGCCTGGCGGTTCTGTAAAGCCAGCAGTCGAAGCTGGTACAGCTCAGAACTTATGCTTTTCTCTATGGCTAGGGTATCGTTAGCAAACTGGGTGAGAAACTTAGACAGTCTTCTGTAGAGTTGTGTTAGCCGTCCTACCCCATAGGAAGGGAGGGCTATCATCCCAAACCTGTCTCCTTCACTGATGGGTTCTAAGGTAGCTCTCAAGGACCGATAGTACCTGGGACGACCTGAGGGAGCCTTAGGTAGAATGCGGAGGGGAGGAGCAAGATAGCCTTTGTAACAGCTACCATGCCAACCATTAGGAAGCCATTTGTAGGCACTAGTACCACAAACCCAAAAGGCTTCACCATAAGTAGCCTTTCCATTGTTACCTTGTGAGTCCCGTAGGGTGGCTTGTGGGGAAAGGGCAAAGAATGCAGCACCGGTTTGCCAACCGGTGGCATTCAGTACAGGAATAGTGAGACTTATACCAGGACCAATATAAAATCTGCACTTACTAATGCCTGCAAACCAGGTATGATTACTTGTACTGGCTTGCTGATAACATATGAGACCAGTGGGTGGAGAACATAAACGAATAGGCTGGGGCTTATGAGTGCCCCTATAATGGGAAATCCAAGAGCCATTGTGTAGGCCATAAGGAGCTTCCGCAGTACAGTTAGATCGCAAACCTAAATTGTCAGAGGTGCTGCTGCTGGTAACCATCCACCTTTGACAAAAGTCTGACCAATTTTGGGGTACTACTCTCCAGGGCAATCCCGCTGAATGATGGGGAGTCTGGGCACATATCCAACAATTGGAGAGATTGAACTCATGGGCAAAGGCAATTTTTAGGGCCTCGTATGTGTTAGTAGCCATATCTGCAGGGATGGCTCCCCATCCTGCATGTGATGTGTGTGAAACAGTAGGTAACAGAAGAATTGCCTTTATGATAAAAAGAAATGCTGTGAGAGACCCTAAACCTAAACCCATATTGTAATTACCACAACCCAAATACCCAGAAGATAAGAAGAATTATTGACACTAAACAAGTCAAAAAAATAACAAGACCAAATACATAGGCCAGGTCGGCCTTCTGTGAGAAAATAAAACCAATGCTCAGGGTTCTCGTGGGGAGTATGCTGTGACTGTTCAGAAAGATCACAACGCATTCCCAGTGACCCTTACTGTCTTTTGAATAACAGCTTAAGTCCCAAATCGTCGTTAGCAGTCTTCTCCGCAGGCTGGACAGTCCACTGTTTAGGAGCGGGCACTGCTTTCAGTCGAGAGTGATGAATCCAGTTCTTGTGTCCTTCGACCTTTGCCGCTGTATGGATGACAAGCAGGACAGTGTGGGGTCCTTTCCACTTCTCTTGGAGAGGCTCGTCCTTCCAGGTTCGCACGAGAATGGAGTCACCAGGCTGCAGGGAGTGGACCGGAGTATCCAGCAGAAGAGGCTGTGAATCTTTGGTATACCTGTAAAGAGAAGAAAGAACAGCAGACAGAGAGCACATGTACTGAGACAAGAAACCACATCCCATCTCCCACTCCCCTGCCAGAACTGGGGTACCATTCATAGGCCATGCTCTTCCAAACATAATCTCAAAGGGACTAAGCCCTATCCTACCCTTAGGGAGAGCACGAATGCGAAGTAACGCAAGGGGCAAGGCATCAGGCCACTTAAGAGAGGCCTCCTGACAGACCTTTGAGAGGTGTCGCTTGAGTGTCTGATTTGTGCGTTCCACTACTCCACTGGCTTGTGGTCGCCAGGGTGTGTGGAGCTTCCAGGGGATTTGCAGAGCACTTGATATCTTTTGAACAATTTGAGATGTGAAGTGTGTTCCATTATCAGATTCCATCCACCGAGGAAGGCCAAAGCGAGGAATGATTTCCTTGACAAACTTAAGAGCCACTGTTTTGGCAGTGTTGTTGCGACATGGGAAGGCCTCAGGCCATCCGCTGAATCGATCCACTAAGACGAGAAGGTACCTGTACCCTTGGGTCCTGGGAAACTCAGTAAAGTCTATTTGCCACACCAATCCTGGGCCTGGGGTAGGTTCCAGGGTGGCTGGTGGCACTGCTACTCCTGGTCGAGGGTTATTCTTTTGGCAGATTAAACATTCAGCTTGTACCTGTGATACTAGGGGTTTAAGTCCGGAGGTTAGAAAATATTTATTCATGAGCTGGGTAAGAGCCTCTCTGCCTGCGTGTGTGGTCTGATGCAGTTTCTGCAACACTGGTCGAATCAAGCCCTTGGGCAGGAGGATTTTTCCCTCTGTGGAATAAAGACATCCCTCTTTTTCCTGGAGACCGAGACTGTCAGCCAGGTTTCTGTCCTCTTGGGAGTACTGAGGGGCTGCAAGCTCACCCACTGATGGGATGAGGGCATGCATTTGGGCATTCTCCTCAGTTGCTGATTTCAGGGTAGCAGCTCGCTTAGCTTCCCTGTCTGCTCTGGCATTACCCTTGGTTACATCTTGATCTTCCCTTTGATGGGCTTTGCAATGCAACACTGCTACTGCTGAGGGGAGTTGTACTGCTTCTAAAAGCCGGAGAATTTGAGACCCATGCTTGACCTGGGAGCCTTGGGCTGTTAGCATTCCCCTTTGCTTCCACTAACCAGCGTGAGCATGCAATACCCCAAAAGCATACTTTGAGTCAGTAAAGATATTAACCCGTTTGTCTTTTGCCAGCTCAAGTGCACGAGTCAGGGCCACTAGTTCAGCAAGCTGGGCAGATGTTCCTGCCGGTAAACTCTCAGCTTCCACGGTATCATGAAGAGACACAATAGCATAACCAGCTCTCCTTTGCCCATCCATAACAGTACTACTGCCATCCGTATACCATTCCAAGTCAGCATTTGGGAGTGGCTGATCTTTTAGATCTGGGCGGCTAGAATACTGAACATCTATGATTTCTAAACAGTCATGTTCCTGCTTTTCTGTCTCTGGTAGCAGTGTAGCTGGATTAAGAGAGGGACAGGTAAGCAGGGTGACTTCAGGATTCTCTAACAGCTTCGCCTGGTACCGAGCAACCCGAGCCTGTGTGAGCCAAAGACCACCCTTAGTGTCCAGCAAGGCTCGGACCATATGGGGAACATACACTTGCACAGTTCCTCCCAGTGTCAGTTTTTCAGCTTCCCCAAGCACTAGAGCAGTAGCTGCGACCGCCCTCAAACAGGCTGGCCATCCCTTTGAAACTTGATCCAGTTGTTTAGTATGCCACAGGACGTTTCCAGGCACCTAATAGCTGGGTAAGCATTCCCAAAGCTACCCCTTTTCGTTCATGCACATACAGTTGGAACGGCTTAGATATATCGGGCAAACCCAGGGCTGGAGCTTCCATTAGCTTCCTTTTCAAGATTTTAAATGCCCTGTCCGCTTCTGGGGACCAGTGAAAGGGGTCATGTTCCGCTCCCTTAACACATTCATACAGAGGTTTAGCCCACAGTCCAAACTCTGGAATCCATATTCTGCAAAAACCTGCCATGCCCAGGAATGCCCTAAGCCATTTACGGTTGCTGGGGATGGGAACTTGGCAGATAGCCTCCTTTCTTTCGTTTGAGAGCTGTCTCTCTCCCTGCCTGATGTGAAATCCCAGATATTGAATCTCTGAAAGAGCAATTTGGGCTTTGCTTTGAGATACCCTGTATCCTCGCAGTCCAATAAAGTTTAGGAGACTCACAGTAGCTCTGAGACAAGGGATTAGACCCACAGCAGCAATCAACAAGTCATCTACATATTGCAGCAGGAGGGCTCTGTCTGAATTATCCCACTCCTCCAAGTCTCTGGCCAAAGCCTGTCCAAACAGAGTGGGGGAATTTTTAAATCCTTGAGCCAATACTGTCCAACAAAGCTGCTTTTTAACCCTTCGTTTGTCTTCCCATTCGAAGGAGAATATCTCCTGAGACTGGGTTTCAACTGGAATCATGAAGAAAGCATCTTTTAAATCTAGGACTGAGAAATGGGTATATTGCTCCCCTATAGAGGCCAACAGTGTATACGGATTTGGAACCAGGGGGTGCAGAGTCTTAACCCGCTCATTAACTGCCCTGAGGTCCTGGACCAGCCGATACGTGCCATTGGGCTTCTGTATGGGCAGAATGGGGGTGTTCCAAGCTGACTGGCATTCTCGTAGTACACCGCACTCCAGGAACCGATCTATAGTCTCTTGTAGTCCCTCTCTGGCTTCCCTTTTAATCGGATACTGTTTGATCCGCACTGGGCTTTTTCCTGGGAGGAGCTGAATATACACAGGGGTTTGACGGTTTGCTTTCCCTGGGACCCCTGATGCCCAGACTAGAGGAAAAACCTGCTTTTCCCACTCACTCCACTCTGGGGCTTGCATAGCTGAGGGTTCAACTGCAAGGGTCATTATCCAAGCATTCTCAGGGGGTAAAGTGAGGGTTATATCATCTTGAGTGAAATGCAGGGTGGCACCTAAGCGACAAAGCAGGTCCCGTCCTAGTAGTGGTGTAGGACAATCAGGGAGGTAAACCAGCTTGTGTGATACAGTTCTGTTTCCCAATGCACATTCCGCTGGGGCATATACTGGGCACTTGGTTCCTTTCCCTGTGGCACCCACCACAGTGAGGGAGCCTGCCACTGGCAATTGTAGGGGTTTGTTTACAGCGGTCCTTGCTGCTCCAGAGTCTATTAAAAAGTCTATATCCGCATCTCCCACCCGCACATTTACTCGGGGTTCCGGGGGTAGGATGGTCCGTCTCCCCTGACACCCCTAATCTCGATTCTCCGCTGCCATCATAGGGGTACCTTCCCTTTCAGGACATTCATATTTCCAGTGTCCCTCCTTTCGGCATATGGCACACTGGTTACGACCCAGGCGCCTGCCCTGGGGGCCAGGGCGTCCACATCCATGGCCTCTCATTCCCCGACCCCTTCCACCTTTCTGTGGCCTTCCGTTGCCGCCGGCCTGCACCGCCGCTATCATCATTTTCACTTGCCTTTTTTCCTTCTCTCCCTCTCTAAGGCTATAAGCCCTGTTTGCAATCTCCAAAATCTAAGCCATAGACATTCCCATTAAATCCTCCTTTTTCTGCAATTTCCTTTTAATATCAGGGGCCGCACGGCTGGTGAAGATACCCTTTATAATTGCCTCAGTTGCCTGATCATCTGGGTTTGCACTAGTAGTTTGCCTGATGGTATCCCGAATACGCTGTAGGAAAACCCCTGGACTTTCTTTCGAGTCCTGGATTAGTTCATAAGGCTTAGCCCAATTGTTATGCCTGAGAGCTGAGTGTTGGAGACCATGCATAAGCAGTTCCTTATAGGAGTTAAGCAGCCTCAGATCCCCCTCCTCATTCGGATTCCACCGGGGGTCCACTAGGGGAACAGCGACATCCGGCAAGGGCTTGCCTTCTCTATCCTCATCATGCCTTTTCTGTGCCTCCTCCCTGGCTTTGGCTATGACCTGATTCCGCTCCACTTCAGACAACAGGGTTCTCATAAGTATATTACAATCATCCCAGTCAGGCTTATGACTAGCTAGACATCCTTCAAAGATAGAAATGAACTTGCTTGGATTCGTTGAGAATTCTCCTGCCTCTGCCTTAAAAGCAGCTAGATGTACAGGGTTAAAAGGTACATGCGAGTAGACAGATACTATCTGTGCTGGCCGTTCCTGAGTTCCTGGAGGGGTTACCACACTCTCAGTAATCAACGGATACAATCCCACGGGGGGGGGGGTACTCTCTGAAGCCTGTGGGGGTGGAGGAGCTGAAGGGGACACCGATTCTGGCATTACAACAGTGGGAGGGTTCTGGGGTTTAGCAGCTGTTACTACCGAGCCTGTCGGAGTCAAATGGCACTTGAGCAAAATATCAGTCCTATTTCTTAACACCATAAACGTATACGCATAGAGATGTTCATTCCATTTACCGGTTCTCTGACAAAACAAAAGCAATTGAAGGATCGTGTTGTAATTAAGTGATCCTTCCGGTGGCCACCTTTCTTGGCACTCTAGCTGATACTGAGGCCAATCAACTGTACAGAACCTTTTCAATTTACTTTTAATCAACTGATCAGATCCAAACACCTTCCAGTTCACCAGAATGCATTCTAAAGGTGTACACTGTACCCTGCCGGCTGTACTCTGTCCCTGTCCCATACCAAGGGAGACTCTGGGCGTCCCCAGGTCACAACAGGCAGACACTGGGCGTCCCCAGGTCACAACAGACAAGTCCCCACTGGACTGTTCCTACCTAATCCAAGGGTCCGGTTCTGCACCGTCACCGTCGCCCTATCAACAGGACCGGTTCCTCACCGTCGCCCGCAGCTGCTTCTCCACTGTCTGTGTGCGTTGCACCGTTGTGCCCTCCGGGGTCGAGCAAACCACGTCTCCGCCGAGGCCCCCGATGAAGTCACCGGTGCGCGCTGGGCGTCGGTCATTGCTGTAATCCGTCGGCCACCAGGAGGGATCCGGGCAAGGCTAAATTTCAACCTCGAGCCCACCCAGGGACGCCAAAACTGTTGCCTGCCCTAAAGGGCTCGAGGGGACAACAAAGGTCCGTCGCCCGGTGTGCTTGGCACCAATAAAGACACCGAGGGGAGAAAGCAAGCCAAGTTTATTTCAGAGCTCTGAAATGGCACTAGGAGACCAGCATGTCTCAAATCCAGTGCAACAAATACAAACAACTTTTATCTTTTATACTTCAAACTGTTTGCATACATCTCTTTGTCTGGCTGTCCCCCTTACCCCTCTCTTCCAGACAACTGTTACAATAAGCTCTACATAAGCTTGTGAGAAAACTTTCTCAGTCTTTGCGACCTTGAGTTAGACGCCTGCAAACTAACTACCCCGCTTCTTATCTCTATTATTTCTGCTAGTGTGAGTGAAACTGCAGCCATCTGCTAAAAAGCTGACATTACATTTCTGCTTCAACCTACTTCAGAGCATGTAAGCAGTTAGCATAGAAGTAGGTGAGAGTTCCCAAGATGGAGTCACTGTGGTTCACAGACCCAGAGCAAAAGAGCTTCATCGGCACTTGTGGCCTTCCACTCTCCCGAGTTACCTGGTAGCTATGCCTAGTGGACCCCAACACTATGTTAAGGAAAACCCTGAGGTAAAGAAAAAGCTACAAAGCGTTGAAAGGGTATTGAAGAAACTGACTAAAAATGGTCTATATAAACAAAAAGCTTGGTGTGACCAAGTGCTTGTAAATGTACAATTGTGATTGATTTGATGTGAATATTAATGCTAATGTGAACTCTTGTGACTAGTTTGTTGCTAATACCAAAATCTGTAAAAATGTACAATATGTACAAAAACGCTTGAACTTGTTGGGAGTGAGACACAAGAACTCACTATGTGTTGGAAGCCTTTATGATTATACTGTTTCATTTCATGGCAACACACTTCACGTTAAAAGGTCTTGTGATTCTAATGTTTTGGTTAGTACCTGTAACCAGTCTTGAAACTGTACTCTGGAGAAAAGATATTACACACCGAATGTATGCTAGGAAAGGGGAAACTGAGGCACATTACCATATTGCTTCCTATACTATGAAGAACATTAATATCTACATGGACTTGATGTTAATTGGGTTCTAAACATTTTCCAGAGCTTGGATGGATAAAATTGTTATTTTCGTTAGCTCATAGCAAGTTTGCAAGAGATGTACAGGAATTATACTGCAACAGCAAATCCAGTCCACTATTGGTCTAACCAAGTTTGACTTTGGGTTTATAAAGGGATTAAATAATATTACTACTTCCATAATGAACCTTACAAAGAAAGGGCCTCTTTTTATCAAACATGATTTTGATAAACTATTTCTGTTATACCCTGATACTTCTAATATTGGGTTTGAAGCTGTAGTAATACAGAACTAAGAATGCGAAGTTTCTATGATGCATTCAGCAGTGTCTGGGACACCCTTTCCAGCATCAATTTTGTATTGGCCATGTGACGTTATCTGATTAAAATATGATCATGTAGATTATTGTTGCTCCCACTGTTGTACAATTGGAACAAATCTTATACAATGTGTGTTAAGTAAGTCGTCAATACGAAAGTGATGATTTGCTGAATATGACTGTGTTATTTGTATGCATGTATCATTTTTGTATTTGACATTATGAGAATTGGCCTCTTTCCTGCTCCAACTTCTGGACTATGATGAACTTGTACTAATGGGAGCATTCTAAACATGGGACTGAGGATCTTCCAATGATTCGGAAGCAACCAAATACTTAACAAGCCAGCAGTTTATTCCATCACTTCTACAAGCCTGATCCAAGAACTTCGCATTTATGGTATGTATTTGATTCATTTAACCAATTGTAACCCTTACTTTTCTTCCTTTCTTTTTATAAGTAAACCTTTAGATTGTAGATACTAAAGAATTGGACACAGCATGATTATTGGGTAAGATCTGAGTTATATATTCACCTGGGTGTGTGGCTGGTCCTTTAGGATTAGAAGAACCCTTTAGTTTGATGCAATTGGTTTAAATAACCCTTCCTCATTAAGTCTAGTGTTTTGGTGGTGGTACAAGGACTGGAATGCCTAAGGAAACTGCTTTTTGGCCTTCTTATTAGCTAGTGTGGTGAGACAGAAGTTTATTTTGTTGCTGGTTTGTTATATCTTATGGGAGAAGAACTGCCAATTTTGGGGTGTGTCTGCCCTATTTCTCAGCAGTTTGTTTTGCATTTGGTATTCTCAGTTGTGACCCATGGAGGCACGGTGACACTCGGTCAACAGAAGAATTGTATCCTCAACCTAGCGGTGTCTACTGTTTGTGGTGGGAGGTCGACTTGACTGCGTTGCAGAAGGTGTAAAATTGTCCTTATCCCTGAGAGATGTAGCTAAGTTGATCTAAGTTTTAAGTGTAGACCAGCCCTAGGAAACACAGAAATGAACAGGATCTCTGTCCATGATGCAGGGGCCAAGAAGACTTGGCCCCACTTTGTCCCCATAAGGCTGCTGGGTGACTCCTGGTGTGTTTGATGTTTGTTTTAAATCTGTTTGTTGTCATTTAATGATCTGTTCCTCAGTAATGCTTTCATCCTGAAAATAAATGTGCTGTGGGGTAACTCGGAAGTGTTAGCAATACCTGTTCATAGCCTTGGAGAGAAAGCAATGCAGTGGTGCTGGGCGTTAGGTAGATTGGCTTGCTGGGGACCTCCCTGTTCAAGGTAGGCAGCTGTGCAGTCTTAAAACCCCCTGTCAGATGAGACTGGGAGAAGGGTCCCTACCGAGAGACAAGTGATGTCTGGAGACATGACTGGGAACTCTCAGAGTGGACAATGGAGGGGGAAAACATGTGCAGTTACCCTGAGATTGTAATAATAATTCCCTAATTCTACACATTGTTCCATTGTTTTCCTAACGATTCCTATTTTATTATTGTTGTTTGATTATTAAGAGAGCAATTGATAAGTGTCTAGAAGGCCTGGGGAAAATGAGCCACACAGAAGACTGAGTGGCTGTAAAAATAAATCTTATCACACAAGTGCCATTATTGTCAGTGGAATTATACAGTGGCTGACGGGGTTGCACTGATGTGACATGTTCGGGTGTTACATGGTGTTGGACATTTTGTATCACTAGGACATTGTTTGAAAATATCTGATTGCCTTCGCTACTGGCACTACCGTGTGGCTGGCTGAGTGGCTCAGTTTCCAAAACCAATGGGATTCAGTAACAGAGCAAAGCCATGAGCTGGGGGACCGGGGTATTGGATAAAATAGCTTTATAATAGAGCAATCATAGAGTGGGGGCAGCCAGTTTGAGGAGCTAGCTCATTGGGTTGTGGGTCCTGTGCGAATTCATAATCCCCCTTCACCCCTAACGTGAAGTTAATCACTGTGGCAGACAACATCAACCGGGTAGCGGAAGCAAATTCACAGCAGGACTGAGGAACCAGTCAATTGCAGACAGAAACAAAATGAGATTCAACTGGCGAGTGTTTCTGAGGGAAAGTAACCAAAACACCACGGTGGTTGTGATGCTGGCAAAGGACACCATAAGGAGAGTGAATTATAAATTTGGCATCAGTTTGTGATGCAACAGCTCAGTGACGAGTCTCTCTCCTTCTCTGGAGCAGTCTAGGATGAATGTCAAAAAATGGAAAAAGAATAAAAGCAGGAAAGGGCTGGACATTGTCTGATGGAGACTAACGTAACCCGCTATGACAGCGAGTTGGTCACTGTCTCATCTCTTGGCTGAGTCCACTACAGCCTGCTAGCCATTAGTTGAACCGATAATATGTTTGCACTGCAAGAAGTCACAGTCCACCCTGGTGAGCCATGGGGACCACTTGTCGAAATTACAAACGACTAATACAAAATGGCTTTGACAATTTTGACATAAATATGCACAGCGGTGTGTGTGGTTTTGAGAAAGTAATGGACTTATTAGATAAGGGAAATGCGGTGGACCTAATATACCTGGATTTCAGCAAAGCGTTTGATACAGTACCCCATGAGGAACTATTGGTTAAAATGAAAAACATGGGGATCGATATGAAAATCCAGAGGTGGATAGGGAATTGGTTAATGGGGAGAATGCAGCGGGTCGTATTAAAGGGTGAATTGTCGGGTTGGAGGGAGGTTACTAGTGGAGTGCCTCAAGGTTCGGTTTTGGGACCCATCTTATTTAATCTATTTATAACTGACCTCGGGACCGATTGCAAGAGTGGGCTGATAAAGTTTGCGGATGATACGAAGGTGGGAGGAGTTGCAAACTCGGAGGAGGATAGGGATACTCTGCAGGGAGACTTGAATGAGCTTGTGAATTGGAGTATCAGAAATAGGATGAAATTTAATAGTAAAAAGTGTAAGGTGATGCACTTGGGGACGAATAATAACAATTTTAGTTACAAGATGGGGACGCATTGGTTAGAAGTAACGGAAGAGGAGAAGGACCTAGGGGTCCTTGTGGACCGCAGGATGACTATGAGTCGGCAATGTGACGTGGCGGTGAAAAAAGCCAATGCGGTCTTGGGATGTATTAGGCGAGGTATATCTAGTAGAGATAGGGAGGTCCTGCTTCCGTTGTATAAGGCGCTGGTGAGACCTCATTTGGAGTACTGTGTGCAGTTCTGGTCTCCCATGTTTAAAAAAGATGAACTCAAACTGGAACGGGTGCAGAGAAGGGCGACTAAGATGATCAGAGGAATGGAAAACCTGTCGTATGAAAAGAGATTAGAGGAGCTTGGGTTGTTTAGTCTGACAAAGCGAAGGCTGAGGGGGGATATGATTGCTATGTTTAAATATATCAGAGGGGTTAATTCAAGGGAGGGAGAGGAATTATTCCAGTTTAGTACTAATGTGGACACGAGAACGAATGGATACAAACTGGCCGGGGGGAAGTTTAGGCTTGAAATTAGACGAAGGTTTCTGACCATCAGAGGGGTGAAATATTGGAACGGCCTTCCGAGGGAAACGGTGGGGGCGACGGACCTGTCTGGTTTTAAGATTAAGTTGGATGAGTTTATGGAGGGAATGGTTTAATGATAAAACATAGTAGCCAAGGAAAACCAAGCAATGGTACATGAACAGCATAATGGCCAACAAGGGTCAGGCTAGAGACTCTTGCCTATATGCTCGGGGTCTTACTGATCGCCATATTTGGGGTCGGGAAGGAATTTTCCTCCAGGGTAGATTGGCTGAGCCTCTGGAGGTTTTTCGCCTTCCTCCGCAGCATGGGGCAGGGATCACTAGCAGGAGGGTCTCAGCCGATTGAAGTCACTAAAACACAGGATTGGGGACTTCAACGGTAGAGTCCAGGGAAGGGTCTTGCGGCCTGCAGCATGCAGGGGGTCAGACCAGATGATCATAATGGTCCCTTCTGACCTTAATGTCTATGAGTCTATGAGTCTATGAGTCTATGAGTTTTCTGTCTGTATCGATCTCTTAACTGACCAGAGGAGGGTGATAATGGAATCTCAAAGATCTGAATAGGAAATTAGCCTCCAGAGTCTTGGTTCTTCACTGACCCCACAGGATGAGGAGCCTTATGGAATATTTATGGAACTAAATTGATGCTAAAGCATGATGAAAATGTATCCTCTACAGATTCCATTGTAAATTTTTGTTTCTTTCCCCTAGTTGGACCGCATGGCAAACCCAGAGCAAGTGAATCAAACGGTTCTCACAGAATTCATCCTACGAGGATTTGGGAATCTCCCTGAGCTACAAACTCTTCTCTTCCTGCTGTTTCTCGTTATCTACATCGTGACCATGGCTGGGAACATCCTGATCTCTGCGCTAGTTGTGACAGATCAGCACCTTCACACCCCCATGTACTTCTTCCTGGGGAACTTGTCCTGCTTGGAAACCTGCTACACCTCCACCATCCTGCCAATGGTGCTGGCTAGTCTCCTGACTGGGGACAGGACTATTTCATTCAATGGGTGTGTCACACAATTTTATTTCTTTGCTTCTGTGCTTGCTACAGAATGCCTTCTCCTGTCGGTGATGTCTTACGATCAATATTTAGCGATATGCAATCCACTGCATTATGCAGCCTGTATGAGTGGCAGGGCCTGCCTCCAACTTGCAGGTGGCTCTTGGATAGGTGGATTCCTAAGTGGTAGCATAACAACGTTGTCCATATGTCAGTTAATGTTCTGTGGCCCTAACGTTATTGATCATTTCTATTGTGATTTTATCCCCCTTGTAAAGCTCTCCTGCAATGATCCACACCTGATGGAAACATTGGCTTTCACACTCACTTTCCTTTCCTCACTGGTCCCATTCCTACTTACCTTGATGTCCTGTACCTGCATCATCGTCACTATCCTGAGAATCCCATCCACCACCAGAAGGGAACAGGCCTTTTCCACCTGCTCCTCCCACCTCATCGTGGTGAACATTTTTTATGGAACTCTGCTGATTGTGTATATGTTCCCAACCACCAACGTCCTGAGTGACTTCAAGAAAGTTCTGTCTGTTATCTACACAGTCCTGACTCCCCTGGTCAATCCCCTCATCTACAGCCTGAGAAACAAGGAGGTCCAGGAGGACCTGAGGAAAGCTCGCAGGAAATTCATGTTTGGACCATGCAAACCAGTCAGTTTATTTTGGTTAAAATAGATGTAACATGGGCTGGGGTATGGCCTGAACCAAAGACTGCTGAAGTCCCAGGTTGTATTTCTCTGAGCTTCATTGGTCTTCAAGTCATGCTTTTACAGGGTCATAGCTGTGGGAGAAAGTGGAGATGGAGAGACCTCTTAAATCCTGTGACTTCAGCCTTTTTAGGACCTATATAAGATGCCACAGGTGGGTACTATGGGGCGGGTGGGAGACTTGAATTTGTGGCTGCTCAGAGTTCAGAGAATGAGGGGAGATTGTGCTCAGTGAGAGGGTGCAGATGAAATGGACTCAGCTGGAACACTGGGCATCTATTCCGGGTAGGGTGAGAGACTTCTAGATAGACACACAAACCCCTGAAAATTCAGATGCCTCCATTCTAAAAATACAGGTTTGCAATGTCAGCATGGAACTCCAATGTTAGAAAATTGAATAATTAACTTTTTTTTCATAGAGTGTATTTCATCCCCAGGCTTCACTCAAAGGAAGAGAAAAGGCAAAGGAAACCTCCTGACCTGTGCCCCAGAGAGAGGACACCAGCACAGGACTCGTATTTGTCCATTTTTCAGCAATAATTCAGGGCCAGTTGTTTCCAGATACTTAGGGTCTGATTGGGAGTTTTCAAAGCCTCTGGGCACCTGGCCAGCCAAATGGGGCCCTGAAGGAGAGTCAGGCAGGAGAATGCCCACCTTCCCCAGGTTTGTACATCGCTCTGGGGCCTCGGCGTCCGGATCCCTGATGTGGGGCTCCACAGGGCACAACCAGTGGCATCTGAAGCCCATTTACGGGAAACACTTGGGTGCCTGCAGGGTTTGCCATCAGCCAACCTGGGGTTGTGAATCCCAGAGGGTCAGAGTGTGTTCATGGCAGTAAACCAACTACCCAGAGTCCCAGTCCAGTGCCCTGTCTGCTCCACCACATCCAATTGTATTTGACAATGGGACCGAAGGGTGTATGGTGCCCAACTCTCATTCACTGTCCATAGGATTTGGGTGCCTAACATCTGCCTTTAATGGGAAAGCTCACCCTGTACATTTACAGCCGAGCCAGTATCCTGAGAATTTTCCCAGGGAATGTTTTCTAGCAGTTCCGTCTCATGTTTCTCCATTTTCTCAGTGACCCAATAACTGTGTCTCTGTCACCAAAAGCATTGTGCAATCTGAGAACTAAACTGAGTTCTTTCTGCTGTCTCTCTTGTCAGATGTCCCCTTATCTCTCCCCTTTGTGTCCAGTGTGAGGAATAAATCCATCAAGGCTTGTCTACACATAGAAATTGCACCACTTAAACTATATTGGCCTATCCCTGCCTGTGACAGGGCCATGTGCCCATGGACTGGAGAGCCGGGGCCAAGCCAGCCCTGGTTAGAGAAGGGTCCCCACCTGAGGGGAATCGGGCCACTTCCAATAAAGGGCAGAAGGGGGATTGGGGAAGAGGGAAACTCAGGAGGCTGAAGTGAAAGTTCAGAGTGTGAATGAGGGAAAACCATGCGACTGGGGGAATTGCTCCAGCTAGGAATTGCTGGGAGTGGCCTGCTAAGGCGGGCAGGATTCAGACCCAATGGTGGGAGTTTGCGGTGTAGGCAACTGGAGGGACGGTGTCATTTACATTTTAGTTCTGAATGTTAACTTAATAAATGAAACCTAAATGGGGGGCTGTTGCTATTGGACTGGAAAAAAACTGTGTGGAGTTTATTTGGGTATCGAAGAAGGGAAACTGAGGTGAGGGGCTGTATTCTGGGCTTCCCTGAGGCCTCCAGGGGGCGCGGAGTGGGGTACACTCATCTAATCTGACTGGATACAACTACACTGATGTAAAGCTGCTTGTATCAGGATAGTTTATTCCGAAGGGGGATAAGCTATACCAGACCAAGGGACATCGATATTGGTTTGCTGTGTCTGAGCTAGAGGCTGTACTGATAGAACTGTTTCCAAAACAAAGTCACACAACTAACCCGAATAGTGATCCTGGTGCAAAGTCTGTGTGGAGACCTCGCGTAAGTGAATTCCTGTGCAACTACATCAGTATGTTTGTGGCTTTGAAAAGGACTCCAGGAATCCAAGGAACCTGTCTATTCTGTATTAAAATGGCATGCTGAGAATTTACACTGATTTGCCAAGTCAAAACCAGCCGACTGACGGAAAGAGATCTGACTGAATAATTCAGTTTACATACGTGGGGTGCATCTACACTGCAGCCAGGGGTGTGAATGGCATCTCCTATAGCCGCTCTAGCTGTACTCTAGCTTCTTCACTAAAAATAGAAACCGTGGTATCAGCTTCAGCGCCAGCTGCACAGGCAAGAATGTACCCAGGCCAAGGGGCATTGGGGGCTGCAGAGATAGGAAAAGGGCAGTTGTACTGTATCATGGAGACTAGGAAGAGCAGAGGGTGAAGTTTGGTAAAGGCATGGCCATGGTGTACAATGGGCGTTAGGAGGAAGCCAAGAGTAATATGGACAATGTTTTCTGTGTCCTTCCTTTGGATCTCAACACAGCAGCTGATCACAGTGCATGGTAAATAGCCAGTTGTAATGATTAAACCCCTGATTTCAGTTAAAAAATATTCCTTAAGTTATGCAGTCAAACAACTTGGAATTTAAAATTTAAGCCATGGTCCGAAAAGATTCTGGTCTGTCTCTGTATTCTAGCCAGTTTCCGATTAAATGTACATCCTTCGAAGAGTTAAGCAGTGGGATTTCATCCCTGTCTGCAATATTTTTGCCAGAGATTAATTTTTTAAAAACCTTTTTCCAAAATACAGTTGTGTGAGCCACAAATATTCAACATTTGGGCATTATGAGACACAAAAGTTTCGTGACACAAATTTTTCACACTTGTGATAAATTGGACGAGACCTTACTGTATGATTAGGGAGCAAATTATGCTAGGGGAGGACTGGGAATAACCATCCTCTAGTTTGTTTTGCAGTCAGAAATAAGTGGATATTTGTGTTCTTCTGTAACTGCTGGAACACGTGTTCTGGTGGTTATCATTCACTCCAATAGACCAATCAGGGGCCTATAGTTCTGGAACAAGATTCTCCAATATGTGCTAATGAAGATCGATAATTTTTGATGGAAGTTTTTTACTATCAGAAAATGTCAAATTGTCAAGATCTAAAAGTTCCATGGGAAATTTCTACAAAACTTTGTGTAGGGGGAATAAACAATAATTTTATAAAATAATTCAAAATGAAATAGAATATAAAAAGGAAACAGTAGAATAGAATAGAAAATAAAATGGATGACATAAAAAGTAATAAAATATAAATAAAATCTCAAAATAAAATTTAAAATAAAAATTCAAAATTGGAATGAAAACAAAAATTTGAACTCATGGAATTTCCCATGAAATGAAAATTCTGGTCCTGAATAGAGTCAGGCATGGGAACACCCACCTTCCACAGGTTTGTGCATCGCTCTGGGGCTTCGGTGTGCAGATGCCTGGTGTGGGGCTGCAGAGGGCACATCCAGGGGCACCTACCACCCGTTTACTGCAAACACTTGGGTGCCTGCAGGATTTCCCAGCAGTCGAGCTAGGATTGTAAATCCTGGGGGCCAGACTCTGGGATTTGGGTGCCTAAAGTGGGAGCTTTGTGATTCTAGCCCTAACTCCACACCCTTAACCTCATGTTATAGCTGGGGAACGCAGGCAGAATGAGGTGACATTACCTGAGGTGAATCACTCAGCGGGCTCGTAGCAGAAAACTAACTCTCCAAAGTCCCAGGCCAGTGCCGTGTCTGCTCCACCACGTCCAGTTCTAATTGACAATGGAAGGAAGGGTGATAGGTGCCCAACTCCCATTCACTGCCCATAGGATTTGAGTGCCTAACATTGGCCTCTTATGGGAAAACCCAGCCTGTACATTTAGAGCCAAACCACTAGCGTGGGAATTCCTTCCACTCCCAGGGGATATTTTCCACCAGTTCCTTCTCAGGTTTTACCTTGTTCCATGAAACCCTAATAACTGTGTGTCTGTCACCGAGAGCATTATGCAATAAAAGAACTAAACTAAGTCTTCTCTTTTTGTTGTCTCTTGTCAGATGTCCCATTATCTGTTCTCTTCATGTCCAGAATGAGAAATAAATGTGTCAGGACTTGCCTACACATAGAAGTTGCACCACATTACCTATATCTGCCTATCCCTGACTGTGACTAGGCCGCGAGCCCATGCACTGGAGAGCAGGGGCCAAGCCAGCCCTGGTTAGAGAAGGGTCCCCACCTGAGGGGAATCAGGCCATTTCCAATAAAGGGCTGAAGGGAGCCAGAATCAGAGGAAAACACAGGAGGCTGAAGTGAGACTTCAGAGAGTGATAGAGGCTCCTGCAGGGAAAGCCATGAGACCAGGGAAATTCCTCCATTATATGGGGAATGAAGAAGGGAAACTGAGGTGAGGGGCTGTGTTCTGGGCTTCCCTGAGTCCTCTGGGGGAGCCGTGAGATGTCCACTAGTCTACACCAAGTAGATTCAATGATACTGATGTGATGGTGCTTCTGGTGGGATAGTTCATTCCCACATGGGAAGGGGAATAAGTGATCTATTGTTAAACTGTGTCTGCACGAGAGGTTATCCTGGTGCAAAATCTGAGTGGAGATCTTGTGTGAGTCCCAGTGAAAATGCATCCATATGTTCGTGGCTTAGAAACAAATTCCGATAATCCAATGAAAATGTTTTTTCCATTAACAGAATCATAGAAGAGTAGGACTGGAAGGGACCTCAGCTGGTCATCTAGTCCAGTCCCCTGCACTCAAGACAGAACTACGTCATTACAAGATCATCCCTGACACCTGTTTGTCTAACCTGTTCTCAGAAACCTCCAGTGACGGAGATTCCACAACCTTGCGAAACAATTTAGTCCAGTGCTTAACCACACTGGCAGTTAGGAAGTTTTTCCTAATGTCCAACCTATATTGGACTGTCAAAAAATATAAAGGGAAGGGTAACAACCTTTATGAATGCAGTAACATAAAATCCCTCCTGGCCAGAGGTACAGAATCACTTACCTGTAAGGGGTTAATCAGTTCAATTAATCTAATTGGCACATGACCAGAAGGACCAATGGGTAAAGAAGCTACTTTCAAATGGAGGGGGGGGTGTTGTTTGTGCTCTCTTTGTTGGTTCCCTCTCAGGACAAACAGAGAGACCAAGCAGGTAAAGCAGCTCCTAACAAGATCCTGAAATGATACATCTAAAATTACAGAAAGTGTAAGTAAAGCAAGGAAATGCATTAGATTATCTTTTGTTTTAGCTTGTCAATTTTCCCTGTGCTAAGAGGTAATTTTATTCCTGTTTTGTAACTGGGAAGCAGAGTCAGAGGGGAATCCTCTGTGTTTAAAATCTTTTTATTTACCCCGTAAAGTTATCTTCCATCCTGATTTTGCAAGTGTGATTCTTTTACTTTTTTTTTTAATAAAATTATTCTTTTAAGAACCTGATTGATTTTCAGTGTCCTAAAAAACAGGGATTTGGTCTGTGCTCACTTTGTTAACGTATTGGTTGATATATTATTCTCAAGCCACCTCCCCTCCAGGAAAGGGGGTGAAGGGCTTGGGGGGATATTTGGGGGGGGGGATAGGGCTCCAAGTTGCCCCTCTCTGAATGTTTGTTTACCATCCAAGGACAGCAATACCATTCAAGGACACGGAAAGGAAATTGTGCATTGGGGAAGTTTTTAACCAAAACTGGTGGAATATAAGCTTAGGGGGTCTTTCATGCAGGTCCACACATCTGTACCCCAGAGTTCAAAGTGGGCAGGGAAGTTTGACATGCACTTGCTGCAATTTAAGCCCATTGCTTCTTGTCCTATCATAGAATCATAGAATCATAGAATATCAGAGTTGGAAGGGACCTCAAGAGGTCATCTAGTCCAACCCCCTGCTCAAAGCAGGACCAATTCCCAGCTAAATCATCCCAGCCAGGGCTTTGTCAAGCCGGGCCTTAAAAACCTCCAAGGAAGGAGACTCCACCACCTCCCTAGGTAACGCATTCCAGTGTTTCACCACCCTCCTAGTGAAATAGTTTTTCCTGATATCCAACCTGGACCTCCCCCACTGCAACTTGAGACCATTGTTCCTTGTTCTGTCATCTGCCACCACTGAGAACAGCCGAGCTCCATCCTCTTTGGAACCCCCCTTCAGGTAGTTGAAGGCTGCTATCAAATCCCCCCTCATTCTTCTCTTCTGGAGACTAAACAATCCCAGTTCTCTCAGCCTCTCCTCATAAGTCATGTGCTCCAGACCCCTAATCATTTTTGTTGCCCTCTGCTGGACTCTTTCCAATTTTTCCACATCCTTCTTGTAGTGTGGGGCCCAAAACTGGACACAGTATTCCAGATGAGGCCTCACCAATGTCGAATAAAGGGGAACGATCACGTTCCTCGATCTGCTGGTAATGCCCCTACTTATACAGCCCAAAATGCCGTTAGCCTTCTTGGCAACAAGAGCACACTGTTGACTCATATCCAGCTTCTCGTCCACTGTGACCCCTAGGTCCTTTTCAGCAGAACTGCTACCTAGCCATTCGGTCCCTAGTCTGTAGCAGTGCATGGGATTCTTCCGTCCTAAGTGCAGGACTCTGCACTTGTCCTTGTTGAACCTCATCAGGTTTTTTTCTGCCCAATCCTCTAATTTGTCTAGGTCCCTCTGTATCCGATCCCTACCCTCTAGTGTATCTACCACGCCTCCTAGTTTAGTGTCATCTGCAAACTTACTGAGAGTGCAGTCCACACCATCCTCCAGATCATTAATAAAGATATTAAACAAAACCGGCCCCAGGACCGACCCTTGGGGCACTCCACTTGAAACCGGCTGCCAACTAGACATGGAGCCATTGATCACTACCCGTTGAGCCCGACGATCTAGCCAGCTTTCTATCCACCTTACAGTCCATTCATCCAGCCCATACTTCTTTAACTTGGTGGCAAGAATACTGTGGGAGACAGTATCAAAAGCTTTGCTAAAGTCAAGAAATAACACATCCACTGCTTTCCCCTCATCCACAGAGCCAGTTATCTCATCATAGAAGGCAATTAGGTTAGTCAGACACGACTTCCCCTTCGTGAATCCATGCTGACTGTTCCTGATCACTTTCCTCTCCTCTAAATGTTTCATAATTGATTCCTTGAGGACCTGCTCCATGATTTTTCCAGGGACTGAGGTGAGGCTGACTGGCCTGTAGTTCCCCGGATCCTCCTTCTTCCCTTTTTTAAAGATGGGCACTACATTAGCCTTTTTCCAGTCATATGGGACCTCCCCCGATCGCCATGAGTTTTCAAAAATAATGGCTAATGGCTCTGCAATCTCACCCGCCAACTCCTTTAGCACCCTCGGATGCAGCACATCCGGCCCCATGGACTTGTGCACGTCCACTTCTTTCTCCACAGAGGGTTGGTCACCTTCTCCCCATGCTGTACTGCCCAGTGCAGCAATCTGGGAGCTGACCTTGTGTGTGAAGACAGAGGCAAAAAAATCATTGAGTACATTAGCTTTTTCCACATCCTCGGTCACTAGGTTGCCTCCCTTATTCAGTAAGGGGCCCACACTTTCCTTGATTTTCTTCTTGTTGCTAACATACCTGAAGAAACCCTTCTTGTTCCTCTTAACATCTCTTGCTAACTGCAACTCCAAG
Organism: Malaclemys terrapin pileata; assembly: GCF_027887155.1. Taxonomy (NCBI): domain Eukaryota; kingdom Metazoa; phylum Chordata; order Testudines; family Emydidae; genus Malaclemys; species Malaclemys terrapin. The sequence goes on along the minus strand of NC_071516.1, from coordinate 35,322,317 downwards.
TGTGATTTGGCCTTCCTGATTTCACTCCTGCACGCCTGAGCAATATTTTTATACTCCTCCCTGGTCATTTGTCCAATCTTCCACTTCTTGTAAGCTTCTTTTTTGCGTTTAAGATCAGCAAGGATTTCACTGTTTAGCCAAGCTGGTCACCTGCCATATTTACTATTCTTTCTACACATCGGGATGGTTTGTTCCTGCAACCTCAATAAGGATTCTTTAAAATACAGCCAGCTCTCCTGGACCCCTTTGCCCTTCATGTTATTCTCCCAGGGGATCCTGCCCATCTGTTCCCTGAGGGAGTCAAAGTCTGCTTTTCTGAAGTCCAGGGTCCGTATTCTGCTGCTCTCCTTTCTTCCTTGTGTCAGGATCCTGAACTCGACCATCTCATGGTCACTGCCTCCCAGGTTCCCATCCACTTTTGCTTCCCCTACTAGTTCTTCCCTGTTTGTGAGCAGCAGGTCAAGAAAAGCTTTGCCCCTAGTTGGTTCCTCCAGCACTTGCACCAGGAAATTGTCCCCTACACTTTCCAAAAATTTCCTGGATTGCCTGTGCACCGCTGTATTGCTCTCCCAGCAGATATCAGGGTGATTAAAGTCTCCCATGAGAACCATGCTATCCTAAGCAGTTAAGGAGAACAACTTTTCACCCTCTTCTTGTAACAATCATTTATGTACTTGAAAACTGTTATCATGTCCCCTCTTAGTCTTCTGTTCTCCAGACTAAACAAACCCATTTTTTTCAATCTTCCCTCATAGGTCATGTTTTCTAGACCTTTACTCATTTTTGTTGCTTTTCTCTGGACTTTCTCCAATTTGTCCCCAATCTTTCCTGAACTGGACACAATACTCAGGTGCAGGCTTAATAAGCGTAGTATAGAATGAAAGAAGTGTGTCTCATATCTTGCTTACAACACTCCTGATAATACATCCAGAATGATGTTAAGGGTTTGTTTGTTTGTTTCCAAGAGTGTACTGTTGTACATCTTGTTTTTGTACAGTGCCAGTTGCACATGCCAGAATGTACCTTGGGCAAAGGGACATTAGGGGCAGCAGAGGGTTAGAATGGGAAAGGGGAAGCTCTATTATAGCATGGGGGCACTGGGCATAGCAGAGGAGGAAGGCTGGGAAAGGGGCGGTTATATTGTGTACTGGGCATCAGGGGATGCAAAGGTTAGTGTGTCCAATGTTTTATGTATCCTTGTTAATGATCTCTACATGGCAGCTGGTCACAGGGAATGCCAAATAAAATAATTCTTTTTAACTGAAATCACAGGTTTTATATTCCTTAAAGTTATGAAGAGTGAATCAACTTGGAATTAAAAACGTAAGCCGCAGTGTGAGAAGATTCAGTTCTCTCCATGTATTCTAGCCAATGTGCAGATTAGACGTGTTTCCCTCGAAGAGTTGAGCAATGGGATTTCATCCCTGTGGGCATGGGAGGTGCGTGAGCCACTCCTTGGGGGAGACTATCCCCCAGCGCCGCCCCTTCTACCTGAGGCCTCGCACCCATCTACCTCCCCTATGCTGCCGGAGTCCTGAGCCCCTCTCTCCCCTCCCTGCCACCTGGGCAGGGAAGTCTTATTTCTTCCACCATGGTAGGACACTTCCCACACAACTCCTTAATTAATTCTGCTGGCATCATTGCAGTACACAACATAGCAACCTAAGGACCGCGTCTATTGCCAGACGCTTGCAGCATCTCCTTCCTTTCCGCCTCTGTTACCCTCAGGAGACTGATATCACATTGAGTTGCCTAGGGGACATGGGGAAAGTTCTCATTAAAAGTGCTCTGACACGGAAAAAAGGGGCATGTAGAACCCACCCCCCCCCCCCACACACACACACAGTGGATCATCAAACCACACGGCCGCTAATGTACTTTTACTGTGCTCGGCATCGGTCATCAAGTATTTAAAGTAGCTGATGGGGTCTGGGGCCCCACGTGAGAGATTCCATAGTTTGGGAGTGAAAATATTCCCCACCCCAGCCCCATTTGTAAACAGCTTCCCGTGGTGCTATGGGAAAGGGCCATTGTTGACTAGCTACCTCTGCTCCTGACATGAGCCTGCCATAAGCTTCATTAAAAGTGCAGTCACCCATAACTCGAGGGGCCTACTCACCATGGCTGGAGCAGCAAAATGGCACCGTGAACAGTTATGGGTTCTGATTATGTTATGGCTTGCGCCTAGTGTAATAGGGTTTTTTTTTTATGAAAACGGCCTTGCTATGGAAACATTTTATTCATGTACAATGGCTCCTTTATTTTTTTCCCTGACTGACAGCTGAAAATGTGTCCTTCAGCATGTCATCAACACCTGAAAACAGACTTTCACTGATTAGAATAAGGAGAAAGAGAACGCGGGAGGACTTGTTCACTGAGATAATGAACACATCCAGGACAGCTGACACAGAGCTGATGGTGTGGAGGATTTCACTGTTTGAGTAGTTCGATGTGGACATGGAGAGCAGGAAAGCTTCCAATGACCGAGAGTGTGCGGGGGAAGGTACAAGGAACAGAAGGCCCGCATTCACAGACCTTTGATGGTCTGTAATGCAGTGTTATGTTACACAGCTGAAAATGTTTCTCCTGTTCCAACTTTACAACCCCTTATCCCCAAGGTTAACTTTTCTTTCTGTTTTCCCTCTTTACTTATGTTTGTTAAATAAAGTAAATGGAGTCAAGAAATAAATGTTCTTTATTGAGTAGAAGCAGTGGGCTTGGGTGGGGGATAGGCTTTACAGGGACGGTGATAAAAGCCAGGGGAAGGTTTGGGAAAGCACAGTGCAGACAAGCAGCTCACATTACTGTGACTCATTATTGAAACGGCTTTTCAAAGCCTCGCAGATACGCAGCGCCCTTTGCTGTGCTATTCTTGCCCTGGTGTGTGGCTGCTAAAAAATGGCTGCCATGTGATCAGTCTCAACTGCCCACCCTGGCTGAAAATTTTCCCCCTTTTTTTCACAGATATTATAGAGCACACAGCAGGCAGCTATAAGCATGGGTATGTTCCCCTCACTAAGGTCCAATCTTGTTAGGAGACTTTTCCAGCACCCTGTCAGGAGACCAAAGGCACATTCAACCACCATTCTGCACTTGCTGAGCCTATAGTTGAACCATTCCTTATTGCTGTTCAGACAGCCGGTGTATGGCTTCATGAGCCATGGGAGCATGGGGTAGGATGTGTTCCCCAGGATAACTATAGGTATCTCAATGTTGTCAATGTTAATTTTGTGGTCTGGAAAGAAACTCCTGGACTGCAGCTTTTCGAACAGATCCAAGTTCCTAATGATGTGTGCATCAAGAACCTTTCCTGACCATCCTATGTTGATGTCGGTAAAACACCCCCTGTGATCCACCAGTGCATGCAATCTATCGCCCCACTGCAACTAGGGAACCCCATCACAGCAAAACCATCCACTATGTCTTGCACATTTCCCAGTCTCACTGCCCTTTGTAGCAGAAGTCGATGAATGGCCCTGCACACTTGGAGCACAGCAGCTCCCACAGTTGATTTATCTACTCCAAACTGATTCCCCACTGACCAGTAACTGTCTGGCGTTCCAAACTTCCAAACAGCAATCGCCACTCGTTTCTCCACTGTCAGAGCAGCTCTCATTTTTGTTTTGATGAACTGCAGGGCTGGGGAAACCGCTGCACAAAGTTCCTGGAAGGGGTCTTTCTGCATTCGAAAGTTCTGCAGCCACTGCTCATCATCCCATACCTGCAAAACGATGTGGTCCCACCAGTCAATGCTTGTTTCATGGGACCATAAATGGTGCTCAAAGGAGGCGAACAGTCGTTCTGGGGCTGAACCCCACACATGCCGGTTCTACAATGAGCTGCATGCGATTCTTGGGGCTGACCCTACCAGCACCCTCACAAGCAATGTGCAGCTGCTCTGTGACTGCCATCAGTAACTGAAGTGTTTTTTCAATGGCTTGCAGCATGGCTGCTTGCAGGACATCGTTATGTTCCATGTGGCAGACCCTACTTCGGCTGTGGAAATATTGCAGGAGAAAGCACAAGGTGTTTGAGATGCTCACAGCAAGAGAGCACAGCTGAGCAGGCTCCATGCTTCTGGGGTTATGGCGTACGCACGGCGGTTTAAAGGTGCAAAAACCACTATGTTGTTTGCCATTAATGTCAGGGAGGGAGCACAGTGCATCATAGGATGCCAATGCAATGTTCCTCCTGCAACAATGTTTTGGTCCCATGAGGCATTGCACAAACTTCCCAAAACACAATGCACCAAGTTGCACTTTGGGATAGCTACCTACAATGCACTGCTTTGTGCATTGATGCAGGGGCTGCTAGTGAAGATGCACTCCATCGAGACAGTGAGTATGGTGTGCCCACGCACAATCGACTTCATTAATGCAGGGGCTCGAGGTCGAATAAGATAAAATCGACAGAATTTTGTAGTGTAAAAAAGCCCATAGTTGGATTTTCATTCGGATATAAGTGGATATTCGTATCCTTCTGCAAATGCTAGAAGAAACCTTCCCTTCAGGACAAGAAGTGACAGTAGGTCAAAAATTTCATGCTGAAAAAGGACAGTGTTGGAGTCAAGTTGTAGACTATATTGCAATACACACACCTGAAATGATTATATTGACTGTACCCAAACTGGCCCACAAATGGCTAGTGTGAATGTAGAACACTGTCCTTTATTGAATGGAATCAGTGCTATTCTTTGGTCCTCAAACTGTTACAGACCAGCTCGAGACCTACAGTTCTGGTACAAGATTACATAATTTGTATTATGTGCTGTGGCACTGAAGATGCGTGAGACTCTGAAACTTTTCTGAGAATGGGAAGAAATTTTTGTACTTTATAATCTCAGGTCTCTGACTTCCATGCTTCCATGGTATGGGCCTTTCCAAGAACCCTATCGGAGTTAGGTGCCAAATTCTCATAGCAAGTTGAAAGTTGGGTCCTTATTGGGTCCTTATTCTGTACATTAACCCCCTTTGAAATTCCCAACCTAAACGTATAAAGCACCATGTTACACCTGCATTTTATCTGAGCAGCAGGCTGCACTTACTCGTTTCAGAAATGACTGACTGGGAGGCAGTGAGCTAAGAGTAACATTTTCAAAAACAGTTAAGCAAACTTCAGAAGTGACATAGGAGGCTAAATCCTGTTGTCTTTCAGTTAGACTTAAGTTGCTAAGCCTCAGTAAGTGAGAAACTTTTGAAAATGGGACTTAGGCTTCAAAATCATTTAGACTCTTTTAAAAATGTTACGTGAACTAATTGAGTGAGCTCATTAGATGGTGTCAAGGCTGCTTCCCTACTTTGAACTTTAGGGTACAAATGTGGGGGCCTGCATGAAACTTCTAAGCTTAACTACCAGCTTAGATCTGGTCTGCTGCCACCATGCCAAAGCTAATTCCCTTCCCTGGGTAGCCTTGAGAGATCTTCACCAATTCCCTGGTGAATACAGATCCAAAACCCTTGGATCTTAAAACAAGGAGAAATTAACCATCCCCCCTCGTTCCTCCCACCAACTCCTGGTGAATACAGATCCAACCCACTTGGATCTAAAAACAAGGAAAAATCAATCAGGTTCTTAAAAAGAAGGCTTTTAATTAAAGAAAAAGGTAAAAATCAGTATGGAAAATAACTTTACAGGGTGATCAAACTTAAAGAGCTCAGAGGACCCCCCTCTAGCCTCAGGTTCAAAGTACAGCAAACAGAGATAAACACTCTAGTAAAAAGTACATTTACAAGTTGAGAAAACAAAGATAAAAGAGGCTGTTTACTTACAAGTTTGAAATATGAGAGACTTGTTTAGAAACATGTGGAGAACCTGGATTGATGTCTGGTCCCTCTCAGTCCCAAGAGCGAACAACCCCCAAAACAAAGAGCACAAACAAACAAGAAGTGACAGTAGGTCAAAAACTTCATGCTGAAAAAGGACAGTGTTGGAGTCAAGTTGTAGACTATATTGCAATACACACACAAGATTTGAAAGTATCTTGTCCCCTTATTGGTCCTTTGGGTCAGGTGTCAGCCAGGTTACCCGAGCTTCTTAACCCTTTACAGGTAAAAGGATTTTGGAGTCTCTGGCCAGGAGGGATTTTATAGTACTGTACACAGGAGAGCTGTTACCCTTCCCTTTATAGTTATGACACGCCCCCCAAATCACAGATAGTGTTGGACAGCCGGTTCCTCACTGGCTGTGATTTCTTTCTGGAGCTCTAGGAGAAAACAGAGTTAATAAGACACGTGCACCTTTAGACATACTACTGATTATATAAAAACTAACAATATGTTCCACATTCCAAGAACAATTTTTAACCAGTTGATTCTGGAAATCTTTCCAGGGGGAGTGCATCAGCCACTTTGTTAGAAGCCCCTGAAATGTGTTGTATTTCAAAATCAAAATCTTGGAGAGCTAAACTCCACCGAAGAAGTTTTTTGTTATTCCCATTGGTGGTATGAAGCCACTGTAGCGCAGCATGGTCTGTTTGTAGTTGGAATTGCCGTCCCCAAACATATGGGCGTAGCTTTTCCAGCGCGTACACAATGGCGTAGCATTCCTTTTCGCTGATTGACCAGTGGCTTTCCCTCTCAGACAGTTTCTTGCTGAGAAACACGACAGGATGGAATTCTTCATCCGGTCCTTCCTGCATTAAAACTGCTCCCACGCCTCGCTCGGACGCATCTGTGGTTACTAGGAACGGTTTGTCAAAGTCTGGGGCCCTTAGCAAAGGGTCAGACATGAGCGTCGCCTTAAGCTGGTGAAAGGCCTTTTGACACTCATCAGTCCACTGAACTGCATTTGGCTGTTTCTTTCTGGTTAGCTCTGTCAGCGGGGTGGTGATTTGGCTGTAGTGTGGTACAAATCGCCTATAATATCCGGCCAAGCCTAAGAAGGATTGGAGCTGTTTCTTTGACTTTGGAACCGGCCACTTTTGGATAGCATCCACTTTGGCCTGTAGGGGATTTATAGTTCCTTGACCCACCTGGTGCCCAGGTAAGTCACTCTGTTTTGGCCTATTTGACACTTTTTAGCCTTAACAGTTAGTCCTGCTTGCCAGATGCGCTCGAAGACTTTTTCCAGGTGCTCCAGGTGTTCTGTCCATGAATCAGAAAAAATGGCCACATCATCGAGGTAGGCAACTGCAGATTCTCCCAATCCTGCTAGGAGACCATCTACAAGTCTTTGGAAGGTGGCGGGTGCATTTCGCAACCCGAAAGGGAGTACATTGAATTCATACACCCCTGCCTGGGTGACGAAGGCTGACCTTTCCTTAGCGGGTTCATCTAGTGGTACTTGCCAGTACCCTTTGGTTAAGTCTAAAGTAGAGATGAATTGGGCATGTCCCAATTTCTCCAATAGCTCATCTGTGTGTGGCATTGGATAGTTGTCAGGACGAGTTACAGCATTTAGCTTATGGTAGTCCACGCAAAAGCGTATTTCCCCATCTGGTTTGGGAACTAGAACCACTGGAGATGCCCATGCACTGTTAGAGGGGTGGATTATACCCATCCTTAGCATGTCCTGGATCTCCCTTTGTATAGCAGTTTGGGCATGAGGTGACTCCCGGTAGGGTGGGGTTCTAATTGGGTGAGCATTACCTGTGTCAATGGAGTGGTATGCCCGTTTGGTCCGTCCTGGAGTGGCTGAGAAAATTGGTGCAAAGCTTGTGCACAGCTCCTTGATCTGCTGTCGCTGCAGACGTCCAAGGGTCGTGGAGAGGTTCACCTCTTCCATGCCACCATCACTTTTTCCTTCGTAGTAGACACCTTCAGGCCACTCCGCGTCATCTGTTTCCTGGGCTGTAAGCTGGCAAACATTTAATTCTCTGGAATAAAAGGGTTTAAGAGAATTAACATGGTATACCTTAGGCTTTATGTTGGAGGTGGGGGAGGCTATGAGATAGTTAACAGCTCCTAGGCGCTCCTGGACCGTGAATGGTCCTTCCCACGACGCTTCCATTTTATGGGCCTGGAGCGCCTTTAAGACCATGACTTGGTCTCCTACTTTGAAGGACCATTCTCTGGAATGTTTATCATACCAGGCCTTTTGCTCTTCTTGAGCATCCTTTAGGTTTTCTTTATCAAGGGCTAAAGAGTGTCAGAGGGTGCTTTGTAGGTTGCTTACAAAGTCTAGAATGTTAGTTCCCGGAGAAGGCGTAAACCCCTCCCATTGCTGCTTCACCAACTGTAATGGCCCCTTAACCTCGCGGCCATACACAAGTTCAAATGTTGAAAACCGTAAACTGGGATGTGGTACAGCCCTGAAGGCAAAAAGCAACTGCTGCAACACTAGGTCCCAATCATTGGAGTGTTTATTTACAAATTTACGTATCATGGGCCCCAAAGTTCCATTAAACCTCTCCACCAGGCCATTGGTTTGATGGTCATAAGGGGTGGCAACCAAGTGATTCACCCCATGAGCTTCCCACAGGATTTTCATGGTCCCTGCCAGGAAATTAGTTCCCGAATCTGTAAGGATGTTGGAAGGCCACCCTACCCTGGCAAAAATGTCTGCTAATGCCTGGCACACACTTTTAGCCCTGGTGTTGCTTAAGGGTACTGCTTCCGGCCATCGGGTAGCAAAATCCATGAAAGTCAGTATGTACTGCTTTCCTCTGGGTGTCTTCTTTGGAAAAGGACCCAGAATATCCACAGCTACTCACTGAAATGGGACCTCAATTATGGGTAGTGGCTGGAGAGGGGCTTTAACCTGGTCTTGGGGATTTCCCACTCGTTGGCACACCTCACAAGACTGGACATAATTAGCAACGTCCTTGCCCATTCCCTCCCAGTGGAAGGACTTCCCCAACCGGTCTTTGGTTCTGTTCACCCCAGAATGGCCACTGGGATGATCATGGGCTAAGATCAAGAGCTTTACCCGATACTTAGTGGGAGCTACCAACTGTCTTTGAGGATGCCAGTCTTCCTGGTGCCCACCAGAAAGAGTCTCCTTGTATAAAAGTCCTTGTTCTACAACAAACCAAGATCGGTTAGAAGAGCTGAGAGGCGGTGGGGTGCTCCGTGCCGCTGCCCAAGCTTTCTGAAGGCTGTCATCTGCTTCCTGCTTGGCCTGGAACTGTTCCCTTGATGCTGGAGACATCAGTTCCTCCTTGGACTGTGGACTGGGGCTTGGTCCCCCTGGAAGCGATGCAGGTGCTGGGGCTGTTTCCATTGACTGTGAACCGCTGTCCACTGGTGCACTATGTGGTATTTCAGGCTCTGGCTGAGCCTCTTGGGTAGGGTTATCTGCTGCTTCCGCCAGGTCAGGCTCGCTGGTGCCCTCTGGCATTGGAGTTGTAGACAGGTTTGTAAGCGCTGGACTCAGTGCTGGCAATGGTTCTGGTGCTGGTTGCGTTGCCAGTTCCGGTTCTGGGACTGGCTTTGGCTGGGTCTCTGGGATTGGATCCACTACGGCTGTTGCAGTCGTTGGCAGGGGATCCGGTTCCACCACCTTTGTTTGGGTCTCTGGTAACACAGACGGGGCCCTGGTGGACGGCTCAGGAACAGGGATGGGGGTGAAAGCTTGCTTAGCCTGGCTGCGGGTGACTATTCCCACCCTCTTGGCTAGCTTCACATGGTTGGCCAAGTCTTCCCCCAGCAGCATGGGGATGGGATAATTGTCATAGACTGCAAAAGTCCACATTCCTGACCAGCCCTTGTACTGGACATGCAACTTGGCTGTAGGCAAGGTTACAGACTGTGACACGAAGGGTTGAATTGTCACTGGAGCCTCCGGGTTGATGAGTTTGGGGTCCACTAGGGAGTGGTGGATAGTTGACACTTGTGCCCCAGTGTCCCTCCAAGCGATAACCTTCTTTCTGCCCACTCTCAAGGTTTCCCTTCGCTCCAAGGGTATGAGAGAGGCATCTGGGTCTGGGGATCTTTGGTGTGATTGGGGTGTAATGAACTGTAATCGGTTGGGGTTCTTGGGGCAGTGAGCCTTTATATGTCCCAGATCATTACAAGGCAGGCCCTTTCAAAATTTTCTAAGAAGCCCTCAGTATCATCACCTGCCTTGTAGGTGGGGAATTTTCTGGGATGGGAAGTGGTACCTGGAGAGGGGTTGTTAGGATTGGCTGTTGTATCCGGCGTAGCCCGTGCTAATTCCAGTTCATGCTTCATCTCTTTTTCTTTCAGCTCCATAGCTCTCTTGTGGGCCTCCTCTTTGGCTTTTTCTTCTCTTTCTCTCTGCTCCATAGCTCTCTCATCAGCTTCTTTCTCGAGTTTTTTTTAATTGAAGCATTCTCTGATGTTTCCTGTCATTTTCTTCTGCTTCTAGTCTGGCCAGTTCTATTTTGTTAGCTACTTCTTTGGTAGTCATTTTCCTGTTTTCTTGTGCTGGGTCACACCCCTCTGCAGTTGACTGAAACTGGGATGCACTCAGCTCAGGCTGCTGCTGAGGTAACAGAGACTTTCTAACTAGCTATTCCCCAGGAGGTAGAAAGAAAAAAAAATTCATCTTGTAAATTCCTTTTTCCAGTTGTTTGCTCAATGATTGAACCCTTCTCTTAACAAAGACCCTTGTTAAAAAAACTTAACACCTCTGCCTTCAGGCAAGGAGAGATAAGATATGCATTTACCTTCAGCTCTGCCTTCCAAGCAGCTAGAAGGAAAAAAAAATCTTACTGGCTTTTGAGTTTAAAATGATTCCCACCGCTCTGCCACCATGTCAAGGCTGCTTCCCCACTTTGAACTTTAGGGTAGAAATGTGGGGACCTGCATGAAACTTCTAAGCTTAACTACCAGCTTAGATCTGATCCGCTGCCACCATCCCAAAGCTAATTCCCTTCCCTGGGTAGCCTTGAGAGACCTTCACCAATTCCCTTTTGAATACAGATCCAAACCCCTTGGATCTTAAAACAAGGAGAAATTAACCATCCCCCCTCCAACTCCTGGTGAATACAGATCCAACCCCCTTGGATCTAAAAACAAGGAAAAATCAATCAGGTTCTTAAAAAGAAGGCTTTTAATTAAAGAAAAAGGTAAAAATCATCTCTGTAAAATCAGGATGGAAAATAACTTTACAGGGTGATCAAACTTAAAGAGCTCAGAGGACCCCCGTCTAGCCTCAGGTTCAAAGTACAGCAAACAGAGATAAACACTCTAGTAAAAGGTACATTTACAAGTTGAGAAAACAAAGTAAAACTAACACGCCTTGCCTGGTTGTTTACTTACAAGTTTGAAATATGAGAGACTTGTTTAGAAAGATGTGGAGAGCCTGGATTGATGTCTGGTCCCTCTCAGTCCCAAGAGCGAACAACCCCCAAAACAAAGAGCACAAACAAAAGCCTCCCCCCCCACCAAGATTTGAAAGTATCTTGTCCCCTTATTGGTCCTTTGGGTCAGGTGTCAGCCAGGTTACCCGAGCTTCTTAACCCTTTACAGGTAAAAGGATTTTGGAGTCTCTGGCCAGGAGGGATTTTATAGTACTGTACACAGGAGAGCTGTTATCCTTCCCTTTATAGTTATGACAGATGGGGACTGGGTACATGGGCACTTGCGATGAAGGGCAACAGTGGGGTTGGTTGGAGAAAATGTAAGGTCAGCTAACTCTGCTGACATTTCCAAACTTTTCTGAGGGAATTGGATGGGAACTGAGTGTCTAAATCACTGAGACAGCTGTAAAATCTAGAATTAGATACAGACTAACACGGCTGCTACTCTGAAACATTTCTTGACAGTCACTATAGCGTTCACCCAATAAAAAGACAGATTAGTTTAGGATTACAAGTTTTTTCCCTCTCCAGGACTCTCCCTTTCAGATTAGAAATTTGACGCTGGTTTAGTTTTAGAGAATGTCATTAAATAGCAACTTCCCATTGCCCGTTGCATTCCCCACAGCAGATGTGCCTCGGGAGACTGCCTATTCCCGCAGAAGGATATATAATGAATTAGAAAAGCCGTTCCCCATTCGACAGAGGTTATGAGGCACAGAGTCACATTACCAGACATGAAATGGAGCCTCGGTAGCTTTTCTAGGTTGTTTTTCTAGTTACTGGGAAAGTGGAAGTAAGTGAATAGAGTGGGGAGAGAAAATGGACTGAATAACCTGGATCCTGGTCCCTGAAATGCTGCGTGAGGAAGTGACAACAGAGACTCCAGCTGCTGACTGCCCCGCCTTAGAGGTAAATGACCCTTTTCCTCCCTGCTCCTTGAATATTGAGGAGTTTGAAGCAATATAGGTTTGCCAGGTTACTAACTCCACTGGAATCCAAGGGGAACTGGGCACTGATCTCTCTCAAACTCCCAACCCAAAGCAAAATGACTGAATTTGGAAAAAGGAAAAAAACTGTCAGGTCACATCTATCCTAGATCCTTACCTGACCTCCATCACCCTGATATCTGGGCACCTCACTGTCTTCAATGCATCTATCCTCCTAGCACCCAATATCATGCTATTACCCCCACTTTACAGATGGGACCTGGTGTACAGAGGGGCAGATTTCTAGGCATCTCAAGATGCAGACACCCCCCACCCCCACAGTGGGACTGGAAATCGATTGGTGTTAGGTACAGCCCATACTTAGGGCCATGTGCATTGTTTGGTACCTACCGGCCTTTGGAAATCTCACCTGAAAGTCACACAAAGGGTTGGTGACAAAGCAGGGAACTGAACCAACATCTGCCGAGTCCAAGGCCAGTGCTTCAAACACAGGAGCAGCCTTCGTTCCACTCTAACCTCCTGCCCTCTACAGGGTTGTGCCCTCACTGGCAGCTCCCCCCTCATGGGGTGATGAGTGAACTGCCATGGGGAAAGCGGAGCTGCTGTTGGCTGCTACACTCAGTGCTCAGGGGGAAGACACTGACTGTAAGTAGACTTGGCACAAATCGGTTTTGTTCCTTCCCTTAGAGGGTTAATATTGGGATTATTTTATCTTTAAGATTTCCTCCCCCCCAATTTTTAACAATTAAATTTTCCAGTAGCAGGAAGCTCAGCTGGGGTTAAGGTCAGGTCAGGGTGAGGGCAGGGCTGCCAGCAGGGGGTGGGGGGCACCCGACCAGCCGAGGGATCCAAGACACCAGCGTGCAAGGGGAAGGGAAGGCATCTGCTCTGGCCCAGTGGAGCAGAGATAAACGGCTAGGGCTGGGAGCAGGAGGAGGAGGATGGTGGCGATCACTGGGCCACGGGAGTGGCCACCTCATCATTCATCCTGGCACTGGCCACTGTTGGAAGACAGGATACTGGGCTAGATAGACCTTTGTGTAAGGGGACTGTTATCCCCTTTCTAAAACTCAGTGGGGTTGTTTTGGCTGGCTAGCTCCCAGTACCAAAAGAAATGGGAAGGGTCGATGGGAAACCAGACCCTGAAACTGACAGTCCCCAGGAACAATGGGGAGAAGCCAATGCTCCAGGTCAGCCTGATTGACAGGGGGGGCAGGCTAATCAGCGAGTCAGGAGGCTGGGGGGTCCCATCCTTCATGTGAGCTGGAATTGCCTGGTCAGACAGAGTGGGGCCAAGCTAAGGAGAAAGCAGGGGCCCAAGCTGAGCTGGGAGCAGAGTTACAGAAGCAGCCCACAGAGCAGACCTGTGCTGGGAGGAGAGCTGCAGCAACCAGAGCCACAGACACAGCCCAGGTTGCTGGAGGCAGAGCAGCAGCAGCAGCAGCGTTGAGGCAGAGTGGTGGAGCTGGAACAGGGGCTGGAGCAGTCCAGAGCCGGGTGCAGTGAGCAGCTCGGGAGAGCGAGGGGGACCCTTCCTTTTAAAAAGGGAAGAAGGAGGATCTGGGGAACTACAGGCCAGTCAGCCTCACCTCGGTCCCTGGAAAAAGTGGGAGCGAGGACTCAGATCCTTTCGCTAGCCCATTTCACCGGGGTAGTGTATAAACCAGGAAAGTTCCCCACAATGGCGGGACCATTCTCCCATACATTTTTTCTCATCCAGTATGGCCGTTCTTATGTATGTTCTTATGAACTGGTCAGTCATTGTGCAGAAACCATTTGGCAGCGGGGTGGCCTCCCCCACAGCCAGGGACTCACCCTCCTCCTCACAGCCCAGGCCAACCAGGACCGCAGAGAAGGGTGTCGCCAGCCATGCGGCCGGGCAGGGAGCCCTCTGCAATTCTGCTGTTACAGCCCTGCTCATTCACTCCTGTGAAGTTGGGTGAAAGGCCCCGGGGCCCGTGACACCATCCCTGCAGGTGCAAGGCACAGGGAGAGGCTGCATTAATGCCCACTCTTCCTGATGGTTTCTGTTGTTGGTTTGGTTGTATCAGCTGATATCGACCTTTACCAATGTCTGTCAATGGAAATCAAATCCAGCGAAGCGGTACTTTTAAAGAAACCTCAAGGTGTTCACTGTCCAAATCCCATTGAAATCAAAAGGGCCTATCCTTGAAGTCAGTGGAGATTTTATCTTAGATGTCAGCAGAGAAGTTTCAGACAGAACAGAATTATTCCCGGGGTATAAAATTAACCTTGTGCATAACTCTGTGCAGGATCAGAGCCTTACTGAGCAGTTAATAAAGATTTCACATTATGTGTAATAAAGATTGCACATTTCTTACAAATTTCAAATTTTATACAGAATTTTTTCTTACAAGAAAAGATTGATTTCTAGCTAACATGATGGTTTCCAGCAGCAGTTTTTTTGGCTTTTGTTTTTAATTAAGATCACTTCGCTATACGTAGACTGCAGGACAATGAAATATTGTCCTAGAGAAGGAGACGTATTTGTCTAGTGATAAAAACTTTCAAATGGCTTATTTCAAATGGCCCATTTCCACTGCAATTCCAAGCCTTAGTTGCTTTGTTTCTCTGCTGTGGGTTCCTCTAAAATATCAAATCCTGGCTCGTTTCACCTATGGATCTCCAATCTATAAAGGCCATTGTTCTGCTCTGATAAACCAGGTAGTTAAACATGTGATTATTTGAACCAACACATTTCTGTACGGTTGTACCTATAAGCCCCATCCCCAGCGTATTTGAAAGCTTGGTGTCATCTATTTCCAGGGAGATTAATGTTTTGTTTAACCTAAAGCCTGGTCAGATATTGAATCAGTCCCACCAATCAAGAGATCGCATTTCCCCTCTCCTGCCCCCATTCTACACTCACTCATTGTTCTGGTAGCCAGCAGAGGGAGAAAATGAAAACAGTGCTGAAGTTTTCTTGAGTGAATGTTCTTTGTTTATGTGGCAGAGTTCATTTCTTTCCCATAGACACACCCCATGGTGAACATAGAACAGGGAAATGGAACGTCTCTCAAGGAATTCATCCTCCTGGGATTCGGGGATCTCCCAGAACTGCAGACCCTTCTCTTCCTGCTGTTTCCAATGATCTGCATTGCGACCATGGCTGGGAACATCCTCATCATTGTGCTAGTTGTGCCTGATCAGCACCTGCACACCCCCATGTACTTCTTCCTGGGGAACTTGTCCTGCTTGGAGACCTGCTACACCTCTACCATCCTGTCCACAGTGCTGGCCAGTCTCCTGACTGGGGACAGAACCATTTCATTCAATGGGTGTCTCACACAATTTTATTTCTTTGGTTCTCTAGTAGCTACGGAATGTCTTCTCCTGTCAGTGATGTCTTACGATAGGTATTTAGCGATATGCAATCCAATGCACTATGTAGTCTGTATGAGTGTCAAGTTTTGCCTGCAGCTTGCAGGGGGCTCTTGGATAGGTGGATTCCTAAGTGGTAGCATAACAACGTTGTCCATATGTCAGTTAATGTTCTGTGGCCCTAACGTTATTGATCATTTCTATTGTGATTTTATCCCCCTTGTAAAGCTCTCCTGCAATGATCCACACCTGATGGAAACATTGGCTTTCACACTCACTTTCCTTTCCTCACTGATCCCATTCCTATTTACCTTGATGTCCTACATCTGCATCATCGCCACCATCCTGAGAATCCCATCCACCGCCAGAAGACAAAAGGCCTTTTCCACCTGTTCCTCCCACCTCATTGTGGTGAGCATTTATTATGGAACTCTGCTGATTGTCTATATGTTACCAACCACCAACATCCTGAGCAACTTAAAGAAAGTTAAGTATCAGAGGGGTAGCCGTGTTAGTCTGAATCTGTAAAATGCAACAGAGGGTCCTGTGGCACCTTTAAGACTAAAAGAAAGTTCTGTCTGTTGTCTACACAGTCCTGACTCCCCTGGTCAATCCCCTCATCTACAGCCTGAGAAACAAAGAGGTGCAGGAGGCCCTGAGGAAAGCTTGCAGGAAATTCATGTTTGGACCATGCTAACTGATCAATTTCCCTGGGTTAAAATGGATATAACATGGGCTGGGGTATGGCCTGAACCAAAGACTGATGAAGTCCCAGGTTGTATTTCTCTGAGCTTCATCGGTCTTCAAGTCATGCTCTTAAAGATCACAGCTGTGGGAGAAAGTGGAGATGGAGAGACCTCTTAAATCCTGTGACTTTTTAGGACCTATATAAGATGCCACAGTTGGGTACTACTGGACTGGAGGGAGACTTGAACTTGTGGCTGCTCAAAGTTCAGAGAATGAGAGGAGATTGTGCTCAGTGAGAGGGTGCAGGTGAAATGGACTCAGCTGGAACACTGGGCATCTATTCCGAGTAGGTGAGAGACTTCTAGATATACACACAAACCCCTGAACAATCAGAGATCTGCATTCTAAAAATACAGGGTTGCAAGGTCAGCATAGAAATCCAACGTTAGAAAATTGAATAATTAACTTTCTTTTCATAGAGTGTATTTCATCCCCAGGCTTCATTCAAAGGAAGAGAAAAGCCAAAGGAAACCCTCTGACCTGTTCCCTAGAACACAGGACACCAGCACAGGCCTTGTATTTGTCCATTTTTCAGCAATAATTCCGGGCCAGTTGTTTCCAGATACTTAGGGTCCGATTGGGACTTTTCAAAGCCTCTGGGCACCTGGCCGGCCAGATGGGGCCCTGGAGGAGAGTCAGGCAGGGGAACACGCAAATTCCCCAGGTTGGTGCATTGCTATGCGGCCTCGGCATCTGGATGCCTGGTGTGGGGCTCCACAGGGGATGGCCAGGGGCATCTGCGACCTATTTACTTGAAACACTTGGGTGCCTGCAGGGTTTGCCATCAGCCAAGCTGGGTTTGTGAATCCCAAAGGGTTGGAATCACTCAGTGTGTTCTTGGCAGAAAACCAACTACCCAGAGTCCAAGTCCAGTGCCCTGTCTGCTCCACCACGTCCAATTGTATTTGACAATGGGACGGAAGGGTGTAAAGTGCCCAACTCTCATTCACTGTCCATAGGATTTGGTTGCCTAACATCGGCCTTTTATGGGAAAACCCAGCCTGTAGTTTTATAGCCAAACTACTATCCTGAGAACTTTCCCAGGGGATGTTTTCCACCAGTTCCTTCTCGTGTTTCTCCATTTTCTCAGTGACGCAATAACTGTGTCTCTGGCTCCAAAAGTATCGTGCAATTAAAGAACTAAACTGAGTCTGCTCTTTCTGTCATCTCTCTTGTCAGACCTCCACTTCTCTTTCCCCTTCATGTCCAGTGTGAGGAATAAATCCACCAAGGCTTGTCTACACATAGAAATGGCGCCACTTAAACTACATTGGCCTATCCCTGCCTGCCACAGAGACACTTACCCGGTGGCTGGAGAGTCAGGGCCAGACCAGCCCTGGTTAGAGAAGGGTTCCCACCTGAGGGGAATCAGGCAACATCCAATAAAGGGCAGAAGGGGGTGGGGGAAGAGGGAAACTCAGGAGGCTGAAGTGAAAGTTCAGAGAGTGAATGAGGAAGAACCCTGCAACTGGGGGAATTGCCCCAGCTAGGAAGAGCTGGGAGTGGCCTGCCAAGGCGGGCAGCACTCAGACTGGATGGGGGGAGTTTGGAGTGTAGGACAACTGCATTTTAGTTTAATAAATGAAACCTAAATGGGGGGCTGTTGCTATTGGACTGGAAGAAAACTGTGTGGAGTTTATTTGGGGAATGAAAAAGGGAAACTGCGGTGAGGGGCTGTGTTCTGGGCTTCCCTGAGGTCTCCAGGGGGCTCTGTGAGGGGGCCACTCACATAGGTGCTGACTTCTGCTGGCGCTGATGGGTGCTCGACCCCCCTCTACCCCCAGTCCCGCCCCTTCCCTGCCCCCGCCCCGTCCCCTGCTGCCCCTTCCCCGCCCCATTCCAACTGCTTCCCCTAATCCCCACCCCAGCCCCACCTCTTCCCTGCCTCCTCCTCTGAGCACACCATGTTCCCGTTCTTCTCCCCCCTCCCGGATCTTGTTATGCCGCGAAACAGCTCTTTTGCAACGGCAAGTGCTGGGAGGCAGGCGGAGAAGTGGGGATGCGGCGGGCTGAGGGGAGGAGGTGGAGGTGAGGTGGGGCAGGGGTGGGGGGCACTTGGCTGCTGGTGGGTGCAGAGCTCCCACCAATTTTTCCCTGTGGGCACAGAGTCGGTGCCTATGGCCACTCATCTAATCTAACTGGATGCAACTACACTGATGTAAAGCTGCTTGTATCAGGGTTGTTCATTCTGAAGGGGAATAAGCTATACCAGTCTAAGGGTATGTCTACACTACGAAATTAGGTCGAATTTATAGAAGCCGGTTTTATAGAAATCGGTTGTATACAGCCGATTGTGTGTGTCCCCACATAAAATGCTCTAAGTGCATTAAGTCGGCGGACCGCGCCCACAGTACCGAGGCTAGCGTCGACTTCCGAAGCGTTGCACTATGGGTAGCTATCCCACAGTTCCCGCAGTCACCGCCACTCATTGGAATTCTGGGTTGAGATCCCAATGCCTGAATGATGCAAAACGGTGTCACGGGGGGTTCTGGGTACATGTCGTCAGGCCCCTCCCCCTCCGTCAGAGCAACGGCAGACAATCGATTCACGCTTTTTTACCTAGGTTACCTGTGCAGACAACATACCACGCCACGCATGGAGCCCGCTCAGCTCAGCTCAGCTCACCATCACCATATGTCCTCTGGGTGCCGGCAGACGTGGTACTGCATTGCTACACAGGGACCTCGATATTGGTTCACTGTGTCCACGTTAAGAGGTCGTACTGGTAGAACGATTTCCAAAACAAAGTCACAATGCTAACCCGAATAATGATCCTGGTGCAAAGTCTGTGTGGAGACCTCAAATAAGTGAATCACTGTGAAACTATGTCAGTACATTCGTGGCTTTGAAAAGAACTCCAGGAATCCAAGGAACCTGTCTGTCTTCTGCATTAAAATGGCATGCTGAGAATTTACATTGATTTGCCAAGTCAAAAAAAGCCAACTGACTGTTTAACCCCTTCTAGCCATGCATCACACTATCGTAACTCTGTGCTCCTTGAGCAATGACACAACCCACCATAACCCACACACGCTCACTCTGCCTTTGCAGCGTGCTCAGATGCCAGAGCACAGAACAGCTCTAGGGCACAGACGAGACGTGGAGGAGGCGTATGAAATAACTAACTATTCATGGCAGCTAGAGGACTGGAGCTTGGGTCTCCCATCTCCTACACGAGTGCCCCAACCAGTGGGCTGGAGTGTAATTCTCAGTCTGTCTCTTTGGCCCAATGAATATCTAAATATTTCACACACACACCTTCAACAGACTGGAGTGAGAGAGGCCTGGCGCAGGGACCATCTCTTTCTTCTGTGTTTGTACAGCACTGAGTACAGTGGGGCCTGCTCTGTGTCTTGGGCTTCAAATACTAAAGACTTTTTAGTTCTGAAGCTTTTCCTTCTTTGATCCATTCCCTGAGTGGCCAGAAGAAGTTTGATTGTATTAACTTACTGTCTACCTCAAAAACCTAAACAAAACATGCTATTCACTTTTCCTTCCCGGTAATTTAATGTGCCCATTTGCAAAGTCTCAAGGGGAAATTCACCTGTGGTAAACAATGACTCAGGAGAGCCATTTATTTTCTGGTGAGACATACAAGTCAAAGCAAACCAAGGGTCTCAGCACAACTAGGGTGTCCAGCCAGGAACGTGCAGGTCTCATTACTGCTCTACTCTGCTACACAGACCCTACATGACTCTCAAGACATTCCTTGAGACAACTAAAATAGGTGAAAGGAGTTCAGATCAGAGATGGATCCTGCTCTCTGAAACCCCAGGTGAAGAGGTCACTTTTCCCTGGGCCATGGACAGAATTAACGGGTTCATGTTGTAAAGCATTTTGGTGATGGAAAACTCTCAGTGATAAGAATGAGAACATTGCTGAGGACTTTCCATCTTCAATACTGAGCAACGTTACCAATACTTTACCACAAAAACATTCTGGGTTTGTACAACTCTGAGCGCAATGGGTCTTGGTCCATGAGTAGGTCTCCTAGGGACCATTGCAACATTAATAATCAATAATAATCTCCATCAAGAATTGTGTCTTATAATAATTTACATAATCGTTAATATAGTGTTGTGACTGATACTTTTTGTATTAAGGTCATGGATCACTCTGGGTCGGGGCTTGTATGCAACTCCGAGGGGGAGGGTCACCACAGCTCCGTCAGGAACCAGAAATTGGAGTGGAGGATGATGAAGGCAAGTTACTAAGACTACACAACTCCAGAGAAGTTGCACCCTCCCAGGGATGGTTTGCATGTACTGGTTCAAGGCTCCCTTTTCCAGAGACTGGTAGCATGTCTACGCTGCAAGAGATACCGGGGCCCAACTGCAGCTACGCCACTGTCGTGTAGACACTTACTCCAGCGATCAAATGGGTTTTCTTATCTCTGTAGTAAATCCTCCTCCCCGAGAGGCGATAGCTCAGTGTGATGTTATCTGATTAAAATATGACCATGTAGATCATTGTTGTTATTACTGTTGTACAATTGCAATGAATCTTATACAAAGTGTGTCAAGTAAGGTGTCAATAGAAAAGTTATGATGTGATTGTGTTATTTGTATGCGTGTATCATTTTTGTATCTGAAGTTAAGAGTATTGGCCTCTTTCCTGCTCCAACCTCTGGACTATGATGAACTTGTACTAATGGGAACATTCTAATGAAGGGACTGAAGACCTTCCAATGATTCAGAAGCCACCAGAGACTTAACAAGCCAGCAGTTTATTCCATCACTGCTACAAGCCTGAACCAAGAACTTTGCATTTATTGTATGTATTTGATTCCTTTAACCAATCTTAATTCTCTCCTTTCTTGCTTTCTTTTTATAAATACACCTTTAGAATGTAGATATTAGAGAATTGGCAACAGCATGCTTATTGGGTAAGATCTGAGTTATATATTGACCTGGGTGTGTGGTTGGACTTTTGGGATAAGAAGAACTGTTTTGTTTGATGAAATTGGTTTAAATAACCATTCATCACTAAGTCTAGTGTCTTGTTGGTGATACAAGGACTGGAATGTCCAAGGAAACTGCTTTTCTGACTTCTTGCTAGCCAGTGTGGGAAGACAGAAGTTTACTTTTGTTGCTGGTTTGGTATATCCTATGGGGGAATAGCCACCAGTCTTGGCATGTATCTGCCCTAATACTCAGCAGTTCGTCCTGAATTTGGCATTCTCAGTTGTGAACCAATGAGGCACGGTTACGGTGCCGAAGTCAGCAGGATCCACAGAACAAGGTCAATTAAACTTTGGATCAGAACCCCAGGCTATTGAAATCTGATACTGAGAGTTTTAAAGGTTAAAGGTCAGTGACCATGAGCCAGAAGGCATCAGCAGAAGCAATCAAACTGCAAGCCCTGAGAGAGAGCCTGTGTCTTGAACATGAACAAAGAATAGCAAATATTCGATAGCAGGAACTAGAAGCTAAGGCAAAAGTGGACAGACTTAAGCTCCAACACCCAAGAATAAAAGAAGAACAGGAGTACTTGTGGCACCTTAGAGACTAACAAATTTATTAGAGCATAAGCTTTCGTGGACTACAGCCCACTTCTTCGGATGCATAAGAAGAAGTGGGCTGTAGTCCACGAAAGCTTATGCTCTAATAAATTTGTTAGTCTCTAAGGTGCCACAAGTACTCCTGTTCTTCTTTTTGCGGATACAGACTAACACGGCTGTTACTCTGAAACTTGCCAAGAATAAAAGAACAGCAAAAACTGTATCATCTTGGAAGTCCAGTTCATAACAAAGTTGGTATGTTGTTCCATTATGAGATATGTTTACTAAAGTTAATATCATAAACCAGTCACAGGAAAGGAATAATCCTGAGCCTGTGTCTACTAAGGGCAGTGACTTGCCTATTGAGGGTTTCTCCAAATGTTTGTCTGAGGAAAATAGCTGTTTGTCTGTACAAAAAAGTGCTTTCTATGTGAGTGAAAGTTTCTGAATGTCTGTCTAATATCTGAGAAGTGAATCTGGAATTAGATAAAACCCAGAGAGAACTCTTAATCAGGAGCAGGTTTCTCTAGAGCAGATTAAAGTTGATGGTCAGGTTAAAGACCTAACTGAGGAAGAAAAGGGTAGCTGTTTTATGGGTAATGGATTGTTGGCAAGTGAAGCTTGTGAAAGTAAGCCTGAACAAGGTAGAAGTGATTTGCTTAAAGCAGCTCAGTGCAATGAGACACTATCTGCAGAGAATAGCAATTTATCTGTTGGGAGTGATAACTTGCCTGTTAAGAAAGCTGTCGCCCACTTTCCAAGTATCGGTCTGAAATCAGCTATGGGTGCTGGGACAAAGGAAAGGATACCTCCATTGGTTTGTCTGTTAAGAATAGCTGTGTGTGTGTGTGTGTGTGTGTGTGTGTGTGTGTGTGTGTGTGTGTGTGTGTGTGTAGGTAGCTCTTTGTCTGTGGAGCAGACATAAAGTGCTTCTCAGCTTATGCTACTTGAAAGTTTATCAGTTGGACCAGAGTTGGTTCTGGATTTAACAAAAGCCCAGGAAAGAATGTTACTAAGTTTGTGTCTGCTGGGGAGAACGGCATTGTAACTAGATGGCATCCAGTTATTGTCATAGCAAAGTCCCAGGGACTAGGCGATTCTGGTGCTTCTATTTTGCCTGTTGCTAGTGTGTTAATGAGAAAAGGTATGACAACTCTGTTTAACCAGGTTGATATAATGACCAGGGCGCAAGGAGAGCATGAAGGTGATTTAAATGTGTTACCCACTGACAGTGTGGAAACTTGTAACAAGGAGGGAATGGTCCCTAAGCCTGCGTGTGTTGAGCCTGGTAACCTGCATGTTGCCAATGAGGAAAATTGCAAAGGGAAAGAGAGAGCCTCTGACCTTTTAACTATGGAGTCTAGCTACTTGCATAAAAGGGAATTGTGTGAAAATCCTCCTAATGTGCCAGAGGTGATTCTGGATTTAAGTGAAACCCAGAAAGAGTCTGTTGTTGCTCAGGAAAATGTTCCTTTAGAGCAAGCCCTAGGTGAAGAGGGTAAGGGCAGAATTTCTCTGAAAGATGGATTGTTGCTTAGAGAAGCTCCTAAGAAAAGAATCCTCATGGTAGCTTTTGCAAGCAGGGGTGTAGAAGTGATTGAGGTAATTTCAGTTCCTAACTTCCAGAGTCTTTCAGATGTGTATGGATCCACTGACCCAGCTTTAGAAAGATCCAGTGTGGATAGCTAAAAGAAGGTTTTAGATGGAACGAAAACTGTAAGGGAATTTAAACAGCTCTATATGCACATGGCTATGCTTGACCAACTTTTTGGGATGAGAACGATGTTGAGACATGAATGTCGGCATGTTGATTCTTTAAATGAATAGCTAGTGTCTCAGGTTCAAAGGGAAGGCTGGATTCCTGGCTATAGACAGCAAAGCAGCCTTGTGGATAAACCCATAGATGGTTTGAATATGTCCTGTGCTTTCTTAGTAAGCTCTGATATATCTAATGCCTTGAGGATGCCAAAATTGGTAGTTGAAAAGCAGAACTGTAGTTCAGAGATGATGACAATAAATGGTTGTGTCTCCTTAAGGTGTGGTGTCCATGCAATCTACCTAGCTGACAAGAGAGGAATAAAGTTGCCCATAGCTGCTAGCAATAAGAACATAGCCAGACAGACCATAGATTATGGCATACCAGAAATCTCAAATTTCAACCCTCTAAAAAGGGGAAAGAAGGAAGGCAAGTTAACCCATGAAAGGCCAAATCCCCTTATAGACTTTCCTCACTCATCTCTAAAATAGTAAAGCCTCAAGGATGTGGTTAAACTAAAAACCTATGTTAAGGAAAATTCTGAGGTAAAGAAAATGCTACAAAGGGTTGAAAGGGATATTGAAGAAACTGACTAAAATGGTCTATTTAAACAAAAAGCTTGACGTGACCATGTGCTTGTAAATGTACAATTGTGATTGATTTGATGTGAATATTAATGCTAATGTGAACTCTTGTGACTAGTTTGTTGCTAATACCAAAATCTGTAAAAATGTACAATATGTATGAGCTTTTGGAAAAACCCTTGAACATGTTGTGAGTGAGACATAAGAACTCACTATATGCTAGAAGCCTTTATGGTTATACTGTTTCATTTCACGGCAACACACTTCACGTTAAAAGGCCTTGTGATTCTCATGTTTCAGTTAGTGCTTGTGTCATAAATATAAAGGGAAGGGTAACCACCTTTCTGTATACAGGACTATAAAATCCCTCCTGGCCAGAGGCACAAAATCCTCTTACCTGCAAAGGGTTAAGAAGCTCAAGTAACCTGGCTGGTACCTGACCAAAAGGACCAATAAGGGGACAAGATATTTTCAAATCTGGGGTGGGGGGAGGAAAGACTTTGTTCTGTCTGTTCCATGTGGCTTTTGCCGGAGACAGATCAAGGAAGCAAGCAATCCAACTCCTATAGAGTTGGTAAGTATTTAGCAAGAAAATGCATTAGATTATCTTTTGTTTTGGCTTGTGAATTTCTCTGTGCTGGGGGGGAATGTGTATTCCCGTTTTTTTCTTTTTGTAACTTTAAGGTTTTGCCTAGCAGGAAATCCTCTGTGTTTTGAATCTGATTGCCTGTGAGATTATCTTCCATTCTAATCTTATAGAGTTACTCCTTTCACCTTTATTCTTTCTAATAAAGTTCTGGGTTTTTTTTTAGAATCTGATTGGGTTTTTTAGTATCCTAAAAACCCAAGGCTGGTCTGTGCTCATCTTGTTTATTCTCAAGGCTCCCCAGGAAAGGGGGCGTAGGACTTGGGGGGATATTTTGGGGAAATAGGACTCAAAGAGGTCCTTTCTCTGATTCTTTGTTTGAATCACTTGGTGGTGGCAGCATTTACCTAATCCAAGGTACAAGGGAAAATTTGTGCCTTGGGGAAGTTTTAACCTAAACTGGTAGAAATAAGCTTAGGGGGGGTCTTTCATACGGGTCCCCATATTTGTACCCTAAAGTTCAGAGTGGGGAGGGAACCCTGACAGCTTGTAACTAGTCTTGAAACTGTACTCTGACTAAAAGACATTACACACAGAATGTGCTCTAGGAAAGGGGAAACTGAGGCACACTACCATATTGCTTCCATGGCTAAATGCCAAAATTTATACGCTATGAAGAACATTAATATCTACATTGACTTCATGTTAATTGGGTTCTAAACATTTGCCAGAGCTTGGATGGATAAAATTGTTATTTTCATTAGCTCATAGCAAGTTTGCATGAGATGTATAGGAATTATGCTGCAACAGCAAATCCAATCCACTATTGGGCTAACCAAGTTTGACTTTGGGTTTATAAAGGGATTAAATAATATTATTACTTCCATAATGAACCTTACACAGAAAATGCCTCTTTTTATCAAACATGATTTTGATAAACCATTTCTGTTATACAATGATACTTCTAATATTGGTTTTGAAGCTGTAGTAATACAGAACTAAGAATGGGAAGTTTCTATGATGCATTCAGCAGTGTCTGGGACACCCCTTCCAGAATCAATTTTGTGTTGGCGGTGTGACATTATCTGATTAAAATATGACCCTGTAGATCATTGTTGTTACCACTGTTGTACAATTGGAAAGAATCTTATACAAAGTGTGTCAAGTAAGGTGTCAATAGAAAAGTGATGATTTGCTGAATATGATTGTGTTACTTGTGTGCGTGTATCATTTTTGTATCTGACGTTATGAGAAATGGCTCCAACCTCTGGACTATGATGAACCTGTACTAATGGGAGCATTCTAACCAAGGGACTGAGGATCTTCCAATGATTCGGAAGCAACCAAAGACTTCACAAGCCAGCAGTTTATTCCATCACTTCTACAAGCCTGATCCAAGAACTTTGCATTTATTGTATGTATTTGATTCCTTTAAGCAATTCTAACTCTTACTTTTCTTCCTTTCTTTTTATAAATAAACCTTTAGACTGTAGATACTAAAGGATTGGCCACAGCATGATTATTGGGTAAGACCTGAGTTATATATTCACCTGGGTGTATGGCTGGTCCTTTGGGATCAAAAGAACCCTTTAGTTTGATGCAATTGGTTTAAATAACCCCTCCTCATTAAGTTTAGTGTTTTGGTGGTGGTGCAGGGGCTGGAATGACTAAGAAGACTGCTTTTTGGCTTTCTTATTAGCTACTGTGGTGAGACAGAAGTTTATTTTGTTGCTGGTTTGGTATATCTTATGGGAGAATAACCACCAGTTTTGGGGTGTGTCTACTCTATTTCTCAGCAGTTTGTCCTGCATTTGGTATTCTCAGTTGTGACACACAGAGGCACGGTGACACTCGGTCAACAGAAGAATTATATTTTCAAACTAGTGGTGTTTGCAGTGTGCTGGGGGGAGGTCGACATGACTGTGTTGCAGAAGGCATACAATTGTCCTCAGCCCTGAGCGATGTAGCTAAGTTGATCTAAGTTTTAAGTGTAGACCAGCCCTAGGAAGCACAGAAATGAATAAGTTCTCTTTCCACGATGAGAGGGCCAAGGAGACTTGGCCCCACTTGGGCCCCATAAGGCTGCTGGGTGACTCCTGGTGTGTTTGATGTTTGTTTTAAATCTGTTTGTTGTCATTTAAGGATCTGTTCCTCAGTAATGCTTTCACCCTGAAAACAAATGTGCTGTGTGGTAACTCAGAAGAGTTGGCAATACCTGTTTGTAGCCCTTGGAGAGAAAGCAATGCAGTGGTGCTGGGCGTTAGGTAGATTGGCTTGCTGGGGACCTCCCTGTTCAAGGCAGGGAGCTGTGCAGTCTTAAAACCCCCTGCCAGATGAGAGTGGGAGAAGGTCCCTGCCAAGAGACAAGTGACGGCTGGAGACCTGAATGGGAACTTTCAGAGTGGACCATGGAGGGGGAAAACATGTGCAGTTACCCTGAAATTGTGACAATAATTCCCCTAATTCTACACATCGTTCCATTGTTTTCCTAACGATTCCTATTTAATTATTGTTGTTTGATTATTAAGAGAGAAATTGATAAGTGTCTAGAAGGTCTGGGGAAAATGAACCATACAGAGGACTGAGCGGCTGTAAAAATAAATCTTATCACACATGTGCCATTATTGTCAGTGGAATTATACAGTGGCTGATGGGGTTGCACTGATGTGACATGTTCGGGTGTTACACGATGTTGGACACTTTGTATCACTAGGACAATGTTGGAAAATATCCGATTGCCTTCGCTACTGGCACTACCGTGTGGCTGGCTGAGTGGCTCAGTTTCCAAAACCAATGGGATTCAGTAACAGAGAGCGAAGCCATGAGCTGGGCGACTGGGGTAGTGGATAAAGTAGCATTAAAAGACAGGAATCAGACAGTGGGGGTGTCATAACTATAAAGGGAAGTGTAACAGCTCTCCTGTGTACAGTACTATAAAATCCCTCCTGGCCAGAGACTCCAAAATCCTTTTCCCTGTAAAGGGTTAAGAAGCTCAGGTAACCTGGCTGACACCTGACCCAAAGGACCAATAGGGGGACAAGATACTTTCAAATCTTGTGGGGGGGAGGCTTTTGTTTGTGCTCTTTGTTTTGGGGGGTTGTTCGCTCTTGGGACTAAGAGGGACCAGACATCAATCCAGGCTCTCCACATCTTTCTGAACAAGTCTCTCATATTTCAAACTTGTAAATAAACAGCCAGGCAAGGTGTGTTAGTTTACCTTTGTTTTCTCAACTTGTAAATGTACCTTTTACTAGAGTGTTTATCTCTGTTTGCTGTACTTTGAACCTAAGGCTAGAGGGGGAATCCTCTGAGCTCTTTAAGTTTGATTACCCTGTAAAGTTATTTTCCATCCTGATTTTACAGAGATGATTTTTACCTTTTTCTTTAATTAAAAGCCTTCTTTTTAAGAACCTGATTGATTTTTCCTTGTTTTTAGATCCAAGGGGGTTGGATCTTGATCCACCAGGAGTTTGTGGGAGGAAGGAGGGGGGATGGTTAATTTCTCCTTGTTTTAAGATCCAAGGGGTTTGGATCTGTATGCACCAGGGAATTGGTGAAGAGTTTCTCAAGGCTACCCAGGGAAGGGAATTAGCTTTGGGAATGATGGCAGCGGACCAGATCTAAGATGGTAGTTAAGCTTAGAAGTTTTCATGCAGGCCCCCACATTTGTACCCTAAAGTTCAGAGTGGGGAAGCAGCCTTGACAGGGGGGAAGCCAGTTTGGGGAGCTAGCTCATTGGGTTGTGTGTCCTGTGCTAGTTCATAATCCCCCTTCACCCGGAACATGAAGTTAATCGTGTAGGCAGACAACACCAGCGGGGAGTGGAAGCAAACTCACAGCAGGACTGAGGAACCAGTCAATTGATGGGGATCAATATGAAAATTGAAAGGTGGATAAGGAACTGGTTAAAGGGGAGACTACAACAGGTCATACTGAAAGGTGAACTGTCAGGCTGGAAGGAGGTTACTAGTGGAGTTCCTCAGGGATCGGTTTTGAGACCAATCTTATTTAATCTTTTTATTACTGACCTTGGCACAAAAAGTGAGAATGTGCTAATAAAGTTTGCGGATGACACAAAGCTGGGAGGTATTGCTAATACAGAGAAGGACCGGGATATCATACAGGAAGATCTGGATGACCTTGTAAACTGGAGTAATAGTAACAGGATGAAATTTAATAGTGAAAAGTGCAAGGTCATGCATTTAGGGATTAATAACAAGAATTTTGGTTATAAATTGGGGACACTTCAGTTGGAAGTAACAGAGGAGGAGAAGGATCTCGGAGTATTGGTTGATCACAGGATGACTATGAGCCACCAATGTGATATGGCCGTTAAAAAAGCTAAGGCGGTCTTGGGATGCATCAGGCGAGGTATTTCCAGTAAAGATAAGGAGGTGTTAGTACCGTTATACAAGGCACTGGTGAGACCTCATCTGGAATATTGTGTGCAGTTCTGGTCTCCCATGTTTAAGAAGGATGAATTCAAACTGGAACAGGTACAGAGAAGGGCTACTAGGATGATCCGAGGAATGGAAAACCTGTCTTATGAAAGGAGACTCAAAGAGCTTGGCTTGTTTAGCCTAACCAAAAGAAGGCTGAGGGGAGATATGATTGCTCTCTATAAATATATCAGAGGGATAAATATCAGGGAGGGAGAGGAATTATTTAAGCTTAGTACCAATGTGGACACAAGAACAAATAGATATAAACTGGACATTAGGAAGTTTAGACTTGAAATTAGACGAAGGTTTCTAACCATTAGAGGAGTGAAGTTCTGGAACAGCCTTCCAAGGGGAGTAGTGGGGGCAAAAGAAATATCTGGCTTCAAGACTAAGCTTGATAAGTTTATGGAGGGGATGGTATGATGGGATAGCATAATTTTGGCAATTAATTGATCTTTGATTATTAGCAGGTAAATATGCCCAATGGCTTGTGATGGGATGTTAGATGGGGTGGGATCTGAGTTACTACAGAGAATTCTTTCCTGGGTGCTGGCTGGTGAGTCTTGCCCACATGATCAGGATTTAACTGATCATCATATTTGGGGTCGGGAAGGAATTTTCCTCCAGGGCAGATTGGCAGAGGCCCTGGAGGTTTTTCGCCTTCCTCTGCAGTGTGGGGCATGGGTCACTTGCTGGAGGGTTCTCTGCACCTTGTGGTCTTTAAACCACAATTTGAGGACTTCAATAACTCGGGCATAGGTTAGGGGTTTGTTACAGGATTGGGTGGGTGAGATTCTGTGGCCTGCGTTGTGCTGGAGGTCAGACTAGATGATCATAATGGTCCTTTCTGACATTAAAGTCTATGAGTCTATGTATTGCAGACAGAAACAAAACAAAACTCAATTGGTGAGTGTTTCTGAGGGAAAGTAACCAAAACACCATGGTGGTTGTGATGCTGGCCAAGGACGCCATAAGGGGAGTGAAGTATAAATTTGGCATCAGTTTGTGATGCAACAGCTCAGTGACGAGTCTCTCTCCCTCTCTGGAGAGGTCTAGGATGAATGTCTAAAAATGGAAAAAGAATAAAAGCAGGAAAGGGCTGGACCTTGTTTCATGGAGACTAACATAACTTGCCTTGACAGCATGTTGATCACTGTCCCCACTCTTGGCTGAGTCCACTAGAGCCTGCTAGCCGTTAGCTGAACCGATAATAGGTTTGCACTGCAAGAACTCACAGTCCACCCTAGTGATCCATGGGGACCACTTGTCAAAGTTACAAACGACTAATACAAAATGGCTTTCCCGGTTTTGACATCAATATGCACAACGGTGTGTGTGGTTTTTTACCTGCATCGATCTCTTAACTGACCAGAAGGGGGTGATAATGGAATCTCAAAGATCTAAATATGAAATTAGCCTCCAGAGTCTTGGTTCTTCATTGACCCTCAGGATGAGGGGCCTTATGGAATATTTATGGAACTAAATTGATGCCAAAGCGTGATAAAAATGTATCCTCTACAGATTGCATTGTAAATTTTGGTTTCTTTACCCTAGTTGCACCTCATGGTGAACCAAGAGCAAATGAATCAAACATCTCTAACAGAATTAATCCTGCGAGGATTTGGGAATCTCCCTGAGATACAAACTCTTCTCTTCCTGCTGTTTTTCATCATCTACATCGCAACCGTAGCCGGGAAGATCCTGATATCTGCGCTAGTTCTGGCTGATCAGCACCTTCACACCCCCATGTACTTCTTTCTGGGGAACTTGTCCTGCTTGGAGACCTCCTACACCTCCACCATCCTGCCCAGGGTGCTGGCTGGTCTCCTGAATGGGGATAGGACCATTTCATTTAGTGGCTGCCTCACCCAATATTATTTCTTTGGTTCTCTGGTGGTTACAGAATGCCTTCTCCTATCGGTGATGTCTTACGATCAGTACTTAGCAATATGTAATCCACTGCATTATGCAGCCCGTATGAATGGCAGGGCCTGCCTCCAGCTTGCAGATGGCTCTTGGATAGGGGGCTTCTTATGTAGTGGCATATCAACATTGTCGATATCTCAGTTAATGTTCTGTGGCCCCAACGTTATTGATCATTTCTTTTGCAACTTTTTCCCTCTTGTAAAGCTCTCCTGCAATGACCCACACCTGATGGAAACATTGGCTTTCACACTCAGCTTCCTTTCCTCACTGGTCCCATTCCTACTTACCTTGATGTCCTACATCTGCATCATCGCCAACATCCTGAGAATACCATCCACCACTGGAAGGCAAAAGGCCTTTTCCACCTGCTCCTCCCACCTCATTGTGGTGAGCATTTTTTATGGAACTCTGCTGATTGTCTATATGTTCCCAACCATTGACATCCTGAGTGACTTCAAGAAAGTTCTGTCTGTTGTCTACACAGTCCTGACTCCCCTGGTCAATTCCCTCATCTACAGCCTGAGAAACAAAGAGGTGCAGGAGGCCCTGAGGAAAGCTTGCAGGAAATTCATATTTGGACCATGCTAACCGGTCAATTTCATTGGGTTAAAATAGATATAACATGGGCTGGGGTAGGGCCTGAACCAAAGACTGCTGAAGTCCCATGCTGTATTTCTCTGAGCTTCATTGGTCTTCAAGTCATGCTCTTAAAGATCACAGCTCTGGGAGAAAGTGGACAGGGAGAGACTTCTTAAATCCTGTGACGCCAGCCTTTTTAGGACCTATATAAGATACCGCAGGTGGGTACTACTGGGCAGGTGGGACACTTGAATTTGTGGCTGCTCAAAGTTCAGAGAATGAGGGGAGATTGTGCTCAGTGAGAGGGTTCAGGGAAGTGGACTCAGCTGGAACACTGGGCATCTATTCCGGGTAGGGTGAGAGACTTCTAGATATACACACAAACCCCTGAACAATCAGACATCTGCATTCTAAAAATACAGACTTGCAATGTCAGCATAGAAATCCAATGTTAGAAAATTGAATAATTAACTTTCTTTTCATAGAATGTATTTGATCCCCAGGCTTCATTCAAAGGAAGAGAAAAGCCAAAGGAAACCCTCTGATCTGTGCCCCAGAACAAAAGACACCAGGACAGGACTCGGATTTATCTGTTTTTCAGCAATAATTCAGGGCCAGTTGTTTCCAGATACTTAGGGCCCAATTGGGATTTTCCAAAGCCTCTGGGCACCTGACTAGCAGGTGGGGCCCTGGAGAAGAATCAGGCAGGGAAACGCCCACCTTCCCCAGGTTTGTGCATCACTCTGGGGCCTTGGCGTCCGGATGCCTGGTGTGGTGCTCCAGAGGGCACGGCCAGTGGCACGTGTGGCCCATTTACTTGAAACACTTGGGTGCCTGCAGGGTTTTCCGGCAGCCAAGCTGCGTTTGTGAATCCAAGAGGGTTGGAATCACTCAGTGTGTTCTTGGCAGGAAACCAAATATCCAGAGTCCCAGTCCAAAGTCCTGTCTGCTCCAGCACGTCCAATTGCATTTGACAATGGGACTGAAGGGTGTGAGGTGCCCAACTCTCATTCACTGTCTATAGGATTTGGTTGCCTAACGTCGGCCTTTTATGGGAAAACCCAGCCTGTACATTTACAGCCAAACCAGTATCCTGAGAACTTTCCCAGGGAATGTTTTCCACTAGTTCCTTCTCGTGTTTCTCCATTTTCTCAGTGACCAAAAGTATCGTGCAATAAAAGAACAAAACTGAGTCTGCTCTTTCTGTCGTCAATCTTGTCAGACCTCCACTTATCTCTCCCCTTCATGTCCAGTGTGAGGAATAAATGAGTCAAGACTTGTCTACACATAGAAATTGCACCACTTAAACTACATTGGCCTATCCTTGCCTATGACAGGGCTGGGTACCCGGTAGCTGGCGAGTCAGGGCCAGGCTATACCTAGTTAGAGAAGGGTTCCCACCTGAAGGGACTCAGGCAATATCCAATAAAGGGCAGAAGGCAGATGGGGGAGGAGGGAAACTCAGGAGGCTGAAGTGAAAGTTCAGAGAGTGAATGAGGGAAAACCCTGCAACTGGGGGAATTGCTCCAGCTCAGAGGAGCTGGGAGTAGCCTGCTAAGGCGGGCAAGACTCAGACCGGACGGGGGGAGTTTGGGGTGTAGGCAACTGGAAGGAAGGTGTCATCTGCATTTTAGTTTTGAAGGGTAACTTAATAAATGGAACCTAAAAGGGGGGATGTTGCTATTGGACTGGAAAAAACCTCTGTGGAGTTTATTTGGGGAATGAAGAACGGTAACTGAGGTGAGGGGCTGAATTCTGGGCTTCCCTGAGGCCTCCAGGTGGCTCTGGAGAGGGCCACTCAAATAGGCGCCGATTTCTGCTGGCGCTTGTGGGTGGTCAACCCCCCTCTGCCCCTTGTCCCACCCCTTTCCCTGCCCCGCCCTGCCCCCTGCTGCCCCTTCTCCACCCCCATTCCAACCCCTTTTCCAAATCCCCACCCCAGCCCCACCTCTTCCCTGCCTCCTCCCATGAGCACACCACCTTCCCGTTCCTCGCCCCTCCCTCCCAGAGCTAGTTATGCTGCGAAACAGCTGTTTTGTGGCGGCAAGTGCTGGGAGGCAGGCGGAGAAGCGGGGAAGCAGGGACGTGGCGGGCTGAGGGGAGGAGGTGGAGGTGAGGTGGGGCAGGGGTGGGGAGCACTTGGCTGACGGTGGGTGCACCCACCAATTTTTCCCCATGGGTGCTCCAGCCCCATAGCACCCACAGAGTCGGAGCCTATGGCCACTTATCTAATCTAACTGGATACAACTACACTGATGTCAAGCTGCTTGAATGAGGATAGTTCATTCCAAAGGGGGATAAGCTATACCAGTCCAAAGAACCCCGATATTGGTTCGCTGTGTCCGCGCTAGAGGTTGTACTGGTTGAATGATTTCCAAAACAAAGTCACACCACTAACCAAAATAATGATCCTGGTGCAAAGTCTGTGTGGAGACCTCACGTAAGTGAATCCCTGTGAAACTACGTCAGTATGTTCGTGGCTTTGAAAAGAACTCTGGGAATCCAAAGAACCTGTCTGTCTTCTGCATTAAAATGGCATGCTGAGAATTTACGCTGATTTGCCAGGTCAAAAACAACTGACTGACAGAAAGAGGCCTGACTGAATAATTCAGTTTACATACGTGGGGTGGGTCTACACTGCAGCTAGGGGTGTGAATGCCATCTCCTGTAGCTGCTCTAGATGTATTCTAGCCAGCTCACTAAAAATAGAAACCGCGGTACCAGCTTCAGCACCAGCTGCACAAGCAAGAATGTATGCAGGGCCAACGGGCATTGGGGGCTTCAGAGATGGGAAAGGGGCAGTCATACTGTGGCACTAGGAGGAAGCCAAGGGTAATATGAACAATGTTTTCTGTATGCTTCGTTTGGATCGCTACATGGCAGCTGATCACAGTGAATGGTAAATAGCCAGTAATAATGATTAAACCCCTGATTTCAGTTAAAAAATATTCCTTAAGTTGTGCAGTCAAACAACTTGGAATTTAAAATTTAAGCCATGGTCGGAGAAGATTCTCGTCTGTCTAGTTTGTTTTGCATTCAGAAATAATTGGATATTTGTGTTCTTCTGTAACTGCTGGAACACGCGTTCTAGTGGTTATCATTCACTCCAATAGACCAACAAGGGGCCTATAGTTCTGGTACAAGAGTCTCTGATATGTGCTAATGAAGATCGATAATTTTCTGATGAAATGTTTTTACCATCAGAAAATGCCAAATTCTGAAGATCAAAATATTCCATGGGAAATTTCTAGAAAAGTTTGAGTAGGGGGAATAAACAATAATTTTATAAAATAATACAAAATGAAATATAATATAAAAAGGAAACAGTAGAATAGAATAGAAAAATAAAATAAATGACAAAGTGTAATAAAGTAAATAAAATCTCAAAATCAAATTCTAAATAAAAAGTCAGAATTGGAATGAAAACAAAAATTGAACTCATGGAATTTCCCATGAAATGAAAATTCTGGTCCTGAATAGCTCTAATAATGAGAAAATCACCACCACGTTTCTTAAAATTTCATACAGAATTTATTCATATCTAAAAGGGTAAATTTCCAGCTAAAATAATATTTGCAGCATTTTCGGTTTGTGTTTTGAATGAAGACAGGATAGTTGTGTGACCGGTAATGCTTTTTCTGCTCCTGGAGCTAAACACAGGGATTTTCAAACTTTTTTTACTTTTGGCATAAGATGCTCCCCTGGCTGGGTCTCTGTATGTAGTGAGCCCTATTGTGGAATAAGGCAACACGGTTAAAGAGAAGGACAGAAGTCCTCCTCTATCTTGGTGGGTTCTGCGCTTATTGGTGGATTTTCTTGCCTCAGAGATTCACCATGTGGGTTGGGGAACAGCCCAGAGACCTTCCCCTCTGGGAGAACCCACACTCCAGGTCAATTGGGAGGTTTGGGGGGAACCTGGGCCCACCCTCTACTCCAGGTTCCAGCCCAGGGCCCTGTGGACTGCAGCTGTCTATAGTGCCTCCTGTTACAGCTGCATGACAGCTACAACTCCCTGGGCTACTTCCCCATGGCCTCCTCCAAACACCTTCCTTATTCTCACCACAGGACCTTCCTCCTGGTGTCTGATAATGCTTGTGC
This sequence comes from Malaclemys terrapin pileata, assembly GCF_027887155.1. Classification (NCBI taxonomy): domain Eukaryota; kingdom Metazoa; phylum Chordata; order Testudines; family Emydidae; genus Malaclemys; species Malaclemys terrapin. Next base: position 35,286,607 of record NC_071516.1, on the reverse strand, counting down.
TCCTCAGTCCTCTAGCAGCACACCCTCTCACTCTCAGCTCCTTGCGCCTCTTGCTCCCAGCTCCTCACACTCGCCCCACAAACTGAAGTGAGCTCCTTTTTAAAACCCAGGTGCCCTGATTAGCCTGCCATAATTGACTCTAGAAGCTTCTTCTTAATTGGCTCCAGGTGTCCTAATTAGCCTGCCTGCCTTAACTGGTTCTAGCAGGTTCCTGATTACTCTAGTGCAGCCCCTGCTCTGGTCACTCAGGGAACAGAAAACTACTCATCCAGTGACCAGTATATTTGCCCTCTACCAGACTCCTGTACCCGACTGGTCTGGGTCTCTTACATATCCCTCCCCCCTGCTCAACGCCAAGGGGTTGGGCAGCTTGGAACGCCAGACAGTGCACATGTGACAAGCCATCGGCATTGCCATCATGGCTCCCTGCTCCGTCTTGCACACAGAACTGGAAAGGTTGGAGGGATAAGAACCATCTGGTCACCCTTGTGTTCTTCTCCTTGTTCCGCTGTGTAGAGGTCCGGACTCACCCCTGCGGCGCCTCCTGCTGGTCATCCAGGGAATTAGCTCACCAGCCTCTGGCTCGCCCTCTGCAGGCCAGTGATCTGCCTTGTCCTCTGCCCTGGTCCCCGTGTCCCTCCCACGACCCTGGTGCCCCTTGCTCTGGGTGCTGCCCCCTGGCAATACCCACACACGCTAGGTCTCCCCTCCCAGGGGAACCCCCACCCACTATCCGCACCTTGCCTCAGTACTAGGCCACTGCCAGTCACCAACTAGCTCCCGCTCCCTGGGGCAGACTGCAGTCTAGGCCACTCATCACTAGCAAGGAGGGTTTGTATCTGCTGCCTTGGCCTAGCCCTGGGCTGCCCTCTGCAACCCCCAGTACTCCTTGGCCTAATACTAGGCCGCAGCCTGGGGCTATCCAGCCTGGAGCTCCCCAGCTCCTCAGCCTTTCCCCAGCCCTGCTCCACCCAGGTTCTCTGCGCTAGTTCCCTGCAGTGAGGTCCTTCTCTCTCTGCACTCAGAGAGAGACTGCTGAGCTCTTGGCTCCCAGCCTTCTTATACAGGCCAGCTGGGGCCTGATTGGGGCGTGGCCCAGCTGTGGCTACTTCCCCAATCAGCCCAGTAGATTTTCTCTTTGCCCCAGCCCTCTGCCAGGGCTCTTTTAAACCCCTCAGGCAGGAGCCGGGTAACCACCTCGCTACACGCTGTATCCATTGAAGAGGGGCATGGTCGGTCACCAGGACAAATCTGCGCCCAAGCAGGTAGTAGCGCAATGTTTCCATGGCCCATTTTACAGCGAGGCATTCTCTCTCCACCACTGCATATTTTTGTTACCTTGGAAGGAGTTTCCGACTGAGGTATAGAATTCGGTGTTCCTCCTACCTGACCATCTGTGATAGAACGGCCCCCAACCCTACTTCCAATGCATCCGTCTGCAGGATAAACTCCTTGGTGAAATCAGAGGCTATCAGTACGGGGTTATTGCAGAGGGCAGTCCGTAGGTCTGTGAATGCTTCCTCTGCTGCATCAGACCATCTCACCAGATCAGGTCCACGGGCTTCCACTAGGTCTGTCAGGTGGCTTGCCCTTGTGGCAAAGAGGGGAGGGATAAATCGTCAGTAATACCCCACCACACCTAGGAATGCCCGGACTTGTTTCTTGCGACTTGGTCAGGGCCAATTTTGGATGGCCTCTAACTTGTTCACTTGGCGTTTTACCAGACCTTTTCCCACAATGTAGCCAAGATATTTGGCTTCTGTAAACCCTACAGCGCACTTGGCAGGGTTTGCTGTAAGGCCAGCTCGCCTGAAGGTATCGAGGACTGCCTCCACCTTCTCCAGGTGGGTTTCCCAGTTTGGGGTATGAATGACCACATCATCCAAGTAGGCAGCAGCATAACTGTTATGCGGGCGTAATAGCTTGTCCATGAGGCGCTGGAAGGTAGCTGGGGCCCCATGTAGTCCAAAAGGGAGGACAGTATATTGAAAAAGACCCTCTGGTGTAGAGAACACAGTCTTTTCCTTTGCATCTTCTGCAAGGGGAATCTGCCAGTACCCCTTTGTCAAGTCTAGGGTAGTCAAGTACCGGGCATTACCCAGACAGTCCACTAGCTCATCTATGCGAGGTATGGGGTACGTGTCGAACTGGGATACTTCGTTTAGTCGCCGGAAGTCGTTGCAAAATCTTGTGGTGCCATCAGGTTTGGGCACCAGCACGATTGGGCTGGACCACTGACTGTGGGATTCTTCGATGATCCCCAACTCCAGCATTTTTTTTACTTCTGCTTTTATTTCCTCCCTTTTTGCTGCTGGCACCCGATAGGGCCTCATTGTTACTCTGGCCCCAGGGTTCGTGACGATGTGGTGATATGTCTTGGTTGTTCGACCCGGTTTTGTCGAGAACACATCTTGGTTCCGGAAGATCATCTCAGACACCTCATTCTTCTGGTCTGGTGTTAAATCGGGAGACACTCTCACCTGTTTGGAAGGCTTGTTTTCCTGGGTTAGGTCTTTTTGGACCGTTGTGCATGCCTCTTGTGCATGCCAGGGTTTCAGAAGGTTAACGTGATAAATCTGTTCTTGTTTTCTGCGTCCTGGCTGCCACACCTTGTAGGTTACTTCCCCCATGGGTTCAACCACCTCATAGGGCCCCTGCCATTGGGCCAGAAGCTTGCTTTCTGCTGTGGGTACCAACACCATAACCCGATCCCCTGGTTGGAACTGTCGCACTTTTGCCTGGCTAGTGTAATGGGTTTGCTGGGCCTCCTGTACCTTCTCCAAATGTTCCCATACAATAGGGGTAACCCAGGCTATCCGGTCTCGCATCTGCATTACATGCTCTATTATATTTCTCCCCTCGTTGGATTCCTCTTCCCAGATCTCTTTGGCGATATCTAGTATGCCACGGGGGTGACGCCCGTATAATAACTCAAAGGGGGAAAACCCAGTTGAGGCCTGTGGTACCTCCCGGATAGCGAACATAAGGTAGGGTAGTAGGGTGTCCCAATCCTTCCCATCCCAACTTACCACCTTCCTTATCATAGCCTTGAGGGTTCGGTTAAAACTTTCTACCAACCCATCAGTCTGCGGATGGTAGACCGAAGTTCTCAGGGTATGTATATGGAGCAGCGTACAGAGGTCCTTCATTAGCTTCGACATAAATGGGGTTCCTTGGTCGGTTAATATCTCCTTCGGTAGCCCCATTCGGGCAAAGATCCCCACCAGCTCTTTGGCTATAGTTTTAGAGGCCGTGTTCCGCAGGGGGACGGCTTCTGGGTAGCGAGTAGCATAGTCCAAAACAACAAGTATATATTGGTGGCCCCGAGCCGTCTTCTCCAGGGGTCCCACTAGGTCCATGGCTATTCGCTCGAAGGGGACTGTAAAGGTGCCCTCAAGTGGGGATGGGGACTGTGCAGCTGACACTCCGGGCAGGAGGCACAGTATCTCCACACTTCTTCATGTACTCCGGGCCAGAAGAACCGTCGTAGGACTCGTGCCAGGGTCTGCTCTACCCCCAAATGCCCCCCCAAAAGATGACTATGAGCAAGACTTAATACAGCGTTCTGGTGTTTTTGAGGTACTAGGATCTGCTGTACCTTCTACCACTGTACTGGCGCAACCCGGTATAAGAGATCCTTCTTCATTATGAAGTAGGGTCCTGGTCCCTGGGTTTTTCCTTCCACGGGGACCCCATCTATTTCAGTCACCTCCTTCCTAATGTTGTCATTCCTTGGGTCTTCTGCCTGGTCCCGTCCAAAATTTCCTCTCCCGGAGCTAATCTGCCCAAGTTCTAGGGGCCCAGTCTCTGTTGCCTCTACTGGTTCAGAAGCATTAGGGTGGGGGTCAGACTCAGGTGCTTCTCCCTCCTGCGTGGCTTCCTTTTCAGCTGTGCGGGTCCGCCTACCTACAAGAGCGACCCTCTGGCTTTGGGTCAGTATTCGGGTTCCCAAGGCCTTAGCTGCCTTTCTTTCCCTTTTTGTCTTTCTACCCTGTCTAGGAGTGGATAACAAATCTGGGGATATTTCAGAGAAGATTGGGGGTTGACAGTCTGCTGTGGATGCCTCATCAATTTTAGGGTCCTCATTTTTCTCCAATCCCCCTACTGGGAGTAAGTTTCCAAACCCTGGGAAGTCCCTCCCTATGAGCACCGGGTATGGGAGTTTAGGGACTACACCTGCTGCTACCTCAGTAGTGTTCCCTTGGATCTCGGTATTTACTGGGATGGTGGGGTAGTAACTAACTGTCCCATGGACGCATGTTGTCCCCGTACGTTTAGCCTGCAGCAGCTGACTACGCTTCACGAGATTCCCTGAGATAAGCGTGATAGCACTCCCCAAATCAACCAGTGCCGTGGTCCCTTCCCCATTTAGTTTCACTGGTCTGGTATACATATGTGGGGTTAGTGAGATCCCCACAAGGTGAATTAGGGAGCATGGATCTGCCCAGTTCCCCAGGTTACACTGCATAGGCTCCTCAGCATTGGGACACTGTGCAGCTATGTGTCCCCACTCCCCGCAGGCATAACATCTGTATGGAGCCCTAAGCGTTGGTTTGGGCAGTCTAACATCACGATCCTCTTCTCCCTCAGAGCTCCGACTCTTTGTGGTCTCTAATGGGCCTTCAGCCTCTCTCTTTTTCCACCTGGGCCCTCCTGGTGGTCCAGTCACCCGAACTTTAAGGCTTGGTGTTGCTAGTTTAACCTGGGGTTAACTTAACTGGTCAGGTCAGCTCCTTAACTGGTCAGGTCAGCTCCCTCGCTGTCCTTTGCCTCTCTACCAGGGCGACAACCTCATCATAGGTGGAGGGTTCGTTCTGGCTTACCCAGGCACGAAGGTCTGGTGGTAGTCCCCTCATGTATTGGTCGATGACCAGAACCGCTAGTATCTCTTCCGGACTCCAGGACTCTGTTTGCAACCACTTTCGTGCGAGATGGATGAGGTCATACAATTGGGACCGTGGGGTTTTGTCTTCCTGGTACCTCCAACCGTGATACTGCTGGGCCCGCACTGCTGTCGTTACCCCAGATCTGGCCAGGATCTCTGCTTTCAGCTGGGGGTAGTCTGCCGCAGCCTCTTCAGGCAGATCATGGTAGGCCTTCTGGGCCTCCTCACACAGGAATGGGGCAAGGATGCCAGACCACTGATCTCGAGGCCAGGCCTCCCGTAGGGCTGTCCTCTCAAAGGCCAGAAGGTATGCCTCTACATCATCCTCCCGTGTCATTTTCTGCAGCCAATGGCTGGCCCGTATGAGCCGCATCCCATCATGGTCGCAATTCAGCTCTGTAAGGGACTTTACCTGGTTTACCAGTTCCCGCAACATAGCTCAGTCTTGAGCAGCCTGGTCCACCAGCAGGTGATTAGTCTCTTGCTGCAGCCACACTGCCTCCTGTTGGGCAGCTGCCTGGACACGGGTAGCCTCCTGCTGGGCCGCCGTAGCTTGTATCAGTCCCCGCGCTACATCATCCATTGTGGTGGAAAAAAATAAACCCTCTCCTTTTTTTTTGTTTTTTTGTTTTTTGTTTAAATCACCCTCCTTCTTCCGCCACGCTGTGCACCCCAAGATCCCACTCCTAACACCAGTGTGACAAAGTTCCTCCTCTATCTTGGTGGGTCCTGCGCTTATTGGCGGATTTTCTTGCCTCAGAGATTCACCATGTGGGTTGGGGAACAGCCCAGAGACCTTCCCCTCTGGGAGAACCCACACTCCAGGTCAATTGGGAGGTTTGGGGGGAACCCAGACCCGCCCTCTACTCGGGGTTCCAGCCTAGGGCCCTGTGGACTGCAGCTGTCTATAGTGCCTCCTGTAACAGCTGCATGACAGCTACAACTCCCTGGGCTACTTCCCCATGGCCTCCTCCAAACACCTTCCTTATTCTCACCACAGGACCTTCCTCCTGGTGTCTGATAATGCTTGTGCTCCTCAGTCCTCCAGCAGCACACCCTCTCACTCTCAGCTCCTTGTGCCTCTTGCTCCCAGCTCCTCACACTCGCCCCACAAACTGAAGTGAGCTCCTTTTTAAAACCCAGGTGCCCGGATTAGCTTGCCTTAATTGATTCTAGAAGCTTCTTCTTAATTGGCTCCAGGTGTCCTAATTAGCCTGCCTGCCTTAACTGGTTCTAGCAGGTTCCTGATTACTCTAGTGCAGCCCCTGCTCTGGTCACTCAGGGAACAGAAAACTACTCATCCAGTGACCAGTATATTTGCCCTCTAACAGACTCCTGTACCCCACTGCTCTGGGTCTGTCACAGTATGTAGTGCCGTACCCACTTCCCTGAGGATATGCCATGAGCATCTGGAGGAAACTTTACAACAGTGATTTTAGGCATCAGTTCTGCTGTACTGAAGATCATCTGACCATCGAGCTCAGTTCTGGGAGAAATTGGTCCACAGTGTTGGTGCCAGGGACCTGGACCTGACGGGGTATCCTGCACTTGATCAATGTGAGCAGACTGGGTCCTACATAACACTGAGTGCTCCAGCTCCCAGGCAGCAAAGCATTTAAGCACATGCTTAATTGTAAACGTCAGGGTATTCCCACTGAGTCACTACAGTTCAAAGTGTGTGAGTGGTTTGCTGGACTGGCATCTGGGGAGTTCTGTTCATTATGCCCATTACTGCCAGGATATTGAATCCAATGGACTAACCAAGGGATTTGTGTTTCAAACGCTAATAGAAAAGGGGAGAGATTGGTGCTTTCAGGGTCGCTGGTGGTGAGTTTTGCTGCACTTCACTTTAGTTATGCCGGGTACTTGTGGTGGGTTTTTAAGTTATCTCAAGGGCACTTACAGACAGATTTTTAAAGGTATTTAGGTGCCTAATGGGTTTTTCCAAAGCACCAAGGCTCCTCAAACTCACTGATTTCAAAGGTGTTTGCAACTTGGATGCTTTTAAAAGTCCCACAAAGGGTCTGTGATATTTAGCCTACAAACTTACTCTCAGTGTGAGCTCAACTGGGAGAAGTGAGTGAAAGTTCATAGAGCATCACGGTGACCAAGAAAAACAAACGGGGATGGAAAAAATATGCAAAGAAGAGACAGAATAGTGAATAAGTCTAAACAAAAAGCCTTTTCACTAAAACTCCAGGACAGTGTTATAGTCGTGCCTGGTAAATGAGAACTGCGCAACAGCAGAAGTCAATGAACCAAAACTGGTGTGTGGGAAATTCGAGCTAATTGACGGAGAAGATAGTGAGGAGATGGGCTATTGCCCCATCACTCCCTTTGGGGTTCTCGGAGAAAGAGACTTAAGGAGGAAAGTTGGCCATCGTCACGCTGGCTGACCAAAAGACAAGAGAAGGGGAAGGTGCGAACTTCACCAGCATGGGCTCCCACCCCCACCATCTCCTGGCACCCTGGACTTTCTTCTTAATGAGGAGATGCTGAGTAAAGCTACATGCCAATGCTACTCTGACCGGGGTCCCAGTGGGGGTCAGCTCAATTAGGATGAACTGCAAAGAATGGGGCAGACAATCTCCATAAAGCTGGTGCATTTTCTCATACTTAGATTTACCAAGCCAGCATAAAACAGCTTCTTTATTAACTTACTGGTTACTCAGAAGTCCAACACAGTTCCCTTAAACTGATCCAGCCTCAGGCCTCCATCCAGGTACGTAACTGAAATATGATGATTTCTGAAAATCTTATTTCATCATATAAAAGAATAGGTTCTACCAATCCCAAAGGATCAGACACATCCCAGGTTAACGAATGTTTCATATCTTACCCAAATACACACTACAGCCATTTCTTATTAACTAAGCTAAAATTTATTAAAAAACAAAAGAGAGAGGATGATTAAAAGATCAATATACATACAGACATGTGTTCAATTCATTGAGGTTCAGATTCATACCAGAGATGATGAGCTTTGTAGTTGCAAAGAGTTCTTTCAGAAATAGTTCATAGGTTATAGTTCAAAGTCATTGCAGGGTGTTCCAGGAAAGGACTAGAATCTCTAGGCTTCCCCTGCATGAAGCCTCAGCAGATCTGAGATGACAGAATCAGGACCCAAGGATCTTTTATACAATTTCATGTTCTCTTTGACAAGGTGGGAGTTCCTCCAGGAACAAAAGGAAATTTAGGATGGCTTTGAAGGAGGTCTCTGAACTAATCAGAATGCAGCATGGGACAGGGTCTGTTGATTACATTGTCGACCCTACTCAAACATATATAAATACACAAAACCACAAACATTATCCCTCCACATGTCTTTTGGGAGTTGTTTATTTTGCAGGATGTTTAACCCTTTCTAGCCATGCGTCACACTATCATAACTCTGTGCTCCTTGAGCACTGACCCAACCCATCATAACCCACGCACACTCACTCTGCCTTTGCAGCGCACTCAGATGCCAAGGCACAGAACAGCTCTAGGGCACAGACAGGATGTGGAGGAGGCGTATGAAATATCTAACAATTCATTGCAGCAAGGGGACTGGAGCTTGGGTCTCCCAGCTCCTACACGAGTGCCCCAACCAGTAGCTGGAGCGTAATTCTCAGTCTGTCTCTTTGGCCCAATGAATATTTAAGTATTTCACACACACCTTCAACAGGACAGGGTGAGAGAAGCCTGGGGCAGGGACCATCTCTTTCTTCTGTGTTTGTACAGCACCGAGCATAGTGGGGCCTGCTCCATGTCTTGGGCTTCAAATAATAAAGACTTTTAGTTCTGAAACTTTTCCTTCTCTGGTCCATTCCCTGCGTGTCACTAGGGTGTCCAGCCAGAAACACGCAGGTCTCATTAGTGCTCTTCACTGTGGTGTGTGGCTACAAAGTCCCCACACACCTCCGCCAGTGGTGTGCAGGATAGATGTACCTTGAGACAACTAAAATAGGTGAAGGGGGCGCAGATCGGAGACAGATGGCAGAACCAGGATCCTGCTCTCTGAAACACCAAGTGAAGAAGTCATGTCACAGATTCCAGCTTCTTTTGTGGCAGCCTTAAGGTAAACAAACCTTTCACATTCATCTTCATTAAAAATAGATCATTCAGGACAGGGAAGAAAATGTCACCATATCCATCACCTACACAAAGGCATCATTTCCTTTTGGATGATGCCAAGAGTTTTCCCCAGGCCATGGACCGAATTAACGGGTTCATGTCGTAAAGCATTTTGGTGCTGGAAAACTCTCAGTGATGACAATGAGAACATTGCTGAGGACTTTCCATCTTCAGTATTGAGCAACATTACTTTACCACATGAACATTCTGGGTTTGTACAGCTCCTAGCACAATGTGTCTTGGTCCATGAGTAGGTGTCCTAGGGACCACCACAATATCAATAATAATGTCCATCAATAACTGAGCCTTATCATAATTCACATAATTATTAGTATAGTATTGTGACTGATATTGCAACGGCATGCAGTGTCTTTGGGGACCTCTCTGTATTAAAACACAAGGAGTCTGGTGGCACCTTAAAGACTAACAGATTTATTTGGGCATAAGCTTCTGTGGGTAAAAACCTCACTTCTTCAAATGCACTTCTCTATGCATCTGAAGAAGTGAGGTTTTTAACCATGAAAGCTTATGCCCAAATAAATCTGTTAGTCTTTAAGGTGCCACCAGACTCCTTGTTGTTTTTGTAGATACAGACTAACACGGCTACCCCTTGATACTTGACTCCCTGTATTAAGTTCATGGATCACTGTGGGTCAGGGCTTGTATGCAGCTCCAGGGGGGAGGGTCACCACAGCTCTGTCAGGAACCAAAAACTGGGGGGGGGAGTGATGAAGGGAAGTCATTGAGAAGTTGCACCCTCCCAGGGATGGTTTGCATGTACTGGTTCAGGTTGGCTTTTCCAGAAACCGGTGGCATGTCTACACTACAAGAGGTATAAGGCACAGCTACAGCTTACTCTGGTGACTGAAAGGGATTTTCCATCTCTGTCCTAAATCCACTTCCCCAAGAAGCGATATCTCCTTCAATAGAACACAAAATGGCTTTGCCAATTTTGACATCAATACACACAGCGGTGTGTGCGGTTTTCTGCCTGCATCAATCTCTTAAGTGACCGGGGTGGGGGGAGCAGGTGATAATGGAATCTCAAAGATCTAAATAGGAAATTTGCTTCCAGAGTCTTGGTTCTTCACTGATCCCACAGGATGCGGGACCTCATGGAATATTTATGGAACTAAATTGTTGCTAAAGCGTAATGAAAATGTATCCTCTTCAGATTCCATTGTAAATTTTGGTTTGTTTCCCCTAGTTGGACCGCATGGTGAACCCAGAGCAGAATTCATCCTGCGAGGATTTGGGAATCTCCCTGAGCTACAAACTCTTCTCTTCCTGCTGTTTCTAGTGATCTACATCGCGACTGTGGCTGGGAACATCCTGATCTTTGCGCTAATTGTGACGATCAGCACCTTCACACCCCCATGTACTTCTTCCTGGGGAACTTGTCCTGCCTGGAGACCTGCTACACCTCCACCATCCTGCCCAGGATGCTGATCAGTCTCCTGAGCGGGGACAGAACCATTTCTGTTAGCGGCAGCCTCACACAATATTATTTCTTTGGTTTCACGGCAGTTGCAGTGTTATCTCCTGGCAGTGATGTCTTACGATTGGTATTTAGTGATCTGCAAACTGCTGCGCTATGCAGCCCTTATGTACAGGCAGGTCCTGCCTCCAGCTAGCAGCAGGCACTTAGATAAGTAGCTCTCTGGTTGCTAACATAACAATATATTTAATGCAGCAATTAACTTTCTGCGGCCCCAATGAAATTGACCATTTCTTCTGCGACTTCGTCCCAGTAGTAAAACTCTCCTGCCGTGACACACGTATGATGGAGCTTGTCACTACCCTGATATCTGCTGTATGCACTCTGCCGCCATTTCTGTTAACCCTGGCAACATATGTCTGCATCATCTCCAGCATCCTTCAAATGCCTTCCACCACTGGGAAGAGAAAAGCCTTTTCCACCTTCTCCTCGCACCTCATCGTGGTGTCGGTTTTCTATAGGACTATAATGATTGTCTACATGCTACCCAAAACTGACACACTCAGACACCTGTACAAAGTGTTCTCCGTCTGCTACACAATCCTGACTCCCCTGGCCAATCTGCTCATCTACAGTCTGAGGAACATGGAGGTTAGAGAGGCCCCGGGGGAAAGTTGTCACTAAATTCTCGGCTAGCAAAAGGATTCAGAGCTTCCTGCTGTAGCTTGTTCAATGCACATGAAATGGGAAGAAGCTGGCTTGCGGTAATGCGTCTGAGGCACCGCTCTCACTGGCCAGCTGGCTCTCCAGGTGAGGCCAGTGACAGCTCTTGCTCACACTCAATATGGGGCTGATATTTCTGCTATCTGGGCTTGGGGTTTGGCTGGGGTTACGGTTTGATTAGTCTGATATTTCACTGTTGTTGTGAGTTACTTTTCTGTGAGCCTCCATTACAGTACAGCCTGTAATTACATGAGCACGCACTATGTTTTATACCGGGCCCCTTTACCATGGATTGCACCTGATGCTCAAGATTTCTTTTTATCCTCATCCTTCAATGTGCAAAGTTAATGTGAGATGCGAACCAGGGCCCAGGGCCCAATCTCTCTGTAAAAACAGGAGCCCTGAGGTGGGACAGTAAAGAAGAAAGGTTTGTACAGTGATAGTGGCACAGAGAGACTTGGCTACTTTGTCACTGGGATCGAGGGAAGCTGACTTCACCTCTCTGGTCCTGTTTCCTCATTTGTACAATGGAGTTTCTTGAGACCCCGGGGTGAATGGCTGCTTTGGTCCCTTACTGCCCGGGGTACCCTTGTTTTGCAGATATCCAAACATCATAGCTCTGAAAGCTGATCTGTCAATAGTACAGCAGAGAAAGTGCCTGGTGTCCACGCCTGCCAGGTGCTGGGCATGTTCTGTGAATGCAAAGCGTTCCCAGCTCTCGGTGAGCCCAGTGGGAATCCAGGGCATTCGGCATCCTGTAATGTGAAGTCCCAAGGTGAGCATGTGGGTGAACACAGCCTGGTCTGGGACAGCCCCGGCAGATACGCTAGGTTCTGGGTTCGCAATTCACTGATGCCCTGTTAGTGTTGTGGTGATAGCAGAATATGCAGAATGCCAGCTCTAGTGTATTTAGGCTTGGAAGGAGTCGATTTTTATTGGTAAATGTCAGTAGATGTTGATTTTCCCCATACGCGCACAAATAGATAGCTTCTTGAAGTCCAGCTTAAAGGTTACAAGCAAAACAAAAGCACCTGGGGTTAGCACATAGGAGTTCACTCAGGGAAGAGGGTAGAATGGGGTGGGAAGAGGTGGGGTGAGGTGGGGTTTTGGAGGAGGGAATGGACTGGGGGTGGGGCCTGGGGTAGAGCCAGGGGTCAAGCACCCCTCCCGCCCCGGCACATTGGAAAGTCGGCGCCTGTGCTCCCCAGCTTGTTACAGGAGCTGTATATCTTATGAAAGTGGTGGGACTCCATTTGTAAATAAACTGCAAAGGTATTGGACCAGCACAGGGGTCTCTATGTAGTTTGTACACTGAGACAGAAACAGGACCAAATATCAAATTCATTTTAAATAATGAATTCTGCCCAGCCTAGCTGTTTTTAGGTTTGAGCTTCCCTTTCTCTTTTAAGAGGGATCAATCTAAGTGCTTCTAAATTTGCCCTGCCTCATGGGGCAGCTAGGTACCATTAGAGGTCCAAATTTGAACCAGAGGTTCCTGAGATACAAACCTCCCCCCACCCTGCAAAAGCAACAGCATTTGAAAATTCAAGTTGTGTGAAAAATAAAATCCTTAGAAGAACAGCTGGGGCTCAAACTATGGCTCGGCTCTGCCCCAAACTTCGCAGTCGCTCAGGATTTATCTCGGCTAGTGCACAGAGCCCACTGTCCCTTTGGGATTATATTGAAGAAGCCAGTGTGACACAGAGACCTCATGGTGTAAACTGGCAGAGGGGTTGTCAAGGCTGATTCCTCACTCTGGCACTTCGAGTGCAGAAGTGGGGCCCTCAAGGATTATAAAAATTAATACTGGCCACTTGAGGATTCTATTAAACTCCTAAGGTTGCAGGGGTCGGCAACCTTTCAGAAGTGGTGTGCGAGTCTTCATTTATTCACTCTAATTTAAGGTTTTGCGTGCCAGTAATACATTTTAATGTTTTTAGAAGGTCTCTTTCTATAAGTCTATAATATATAACTAAACTATTGTTGTATGTAAAGGAAATAAGGTTTTTACAATGTTTAAGAAGCTTCATTTAAAATTAAATTAAAATGCAGAGCCCCCTTCCCCCCCCCCCCGGACTGGTGGCCAGGACCCGGGCAGTGTGAGTGCCACTGAAAATCAGTTCACGTGCCGCCTTTGGCACGCGTGCCATAGGTTGCCTACCCCTGGGTTACAGCTTCTCTCTAACCTTGGATGGGTAGATGCTGCCACACCCAAATGCAAAAAAATCCCTTGAGAATCCAGGAAGGCACACTTGGGAAATCCTTCCTGTGGGATACCCTCAACCCCTTTCACCTCCCCTCCCTCTGGGGAAGAACTGAGAAAGAAAAAACAAAGGAAATCAGCTGTTGCCACCAGCTAACTAAACAACATGTCCACAAACCTCTTAGGGACACAAAAATACAATCCTGTTTTTAAAAAGGGTAAATTTTATTAAAAAGAAAAAGAAAGAAAATACATCTGGAACGTAGGCTTTTTGCTAGGTTTTAGAAAAACAATTACAAGGATTTAGCATCAAGATAGCTTCTTGAAGTCCAGCTTAAAGGTTACAAGCAAAACAAAAGCACCTGGGGTTAGCACATAGGAGTCCACAAGCCATAAAGAAATAAAAGAGTTAAGCCTAATTGCATCTTCCTAGACATTTCCTGATCTACTTACATATCTGGGGTTCAAATGAGTAGTTTCTAGGTATGATCTGATGGTTTTTCATACCTGGCCAAAGCTTTTACAGCATAGTTCCAGCCCTGTCTCTCCTCTCCGGAGAACAACAGACAGACAAACAAAGGGGAAGTTTTTTCCCAATTTTAAAAAGTTCTAGCCTCCCCTTTGGCTCTTTTAGTCAGATGCCTGCTCCCTTCCTTTTAACTATGGGACTTTTTAATCCTTTACAGATAAAGCAAGTAGAGAACAGCTACTAACAGGGATTTTATAGCTAACTGGCTGGCTGGGGTGTCCATAAAAGGGCGCTATCCCCCGCCCTTTCATTTAACACAGAGGTCCATAGACTTTTACAGGGATCCCCTAGGTCAGTTATATACAGTAGCCCACCGGTCATCATAATTACTGCAAAATATTTGCACAGGAAATAGTTTGAGAGATGTAAATCATTTTGTTCCAAAACTGTTGAAGTCACCCGAGTCGAGCATATCGAACAATGAGTCTCACGGGAGACGGGTGGATGTTTGCTGTCTGGGCCAGGTGCGGGCCTGGGGATTTTCGAAGACAAAGGAACCCCAGGAGAAGTAAGAAAGAGGGGTCACAGCCAGCCTGCCCGTGAAGCGCAGGTGAGCAATACTGTAGCACAGTGCTTTTCAAACCAGTATTGGGTCACGCTGGTCAGCACCATCAACCGGGCCATTAAAAGTCCCATCAGCGGTGCTGCCTAGCTAAGGCAGGCTAGTGCCTACCTGTTCCAACACTACACTGTGCCCCAGAAGTGGCCAGCAGCAAGTCCGACTTCTAGGCGGGGGATCATGGGGCTCTGCGCACTGCCCCTACCCTGAGCACTGGCTACACACTCCCAGCCAATGGGAACTGGAGGGAGGGGGGCGGTGCCTGCATCCAAGAGTCACACGAAGCCACTTGCATGCCTCCACTTAGGAGCCGGACCTGCTGCTGGCCACTTCTGGTGCACAGTGCCAAGACAGGCAGGAAACCTGCCTCTGCACCCCAGCTGCGCCATTGACCGGGGTCCACCTGAGGTAAGCCCGTGCCCCAACCCAGCACCCCAATTCCCTGCCCCAACCCTGAGCACCCCCAAACCCAGAGCCCCCTCCTGTACTCCAAACCCCTAATCCCCGGCCCCAGCCCAGAGCCTGCACCCCCCAGCCCAGAGCCCTGACCCCCTCCCACACCACAACCCCTGCCCCAGCCCAGAGCTCCCTCTGGCACCCTGATCCCCTGTCATAACTATAAAGGGAAGGGTAACAGCTGTCCTGTGTACAGTACTATAAAATCCCTCATGGACAGAGACTCCAAAATCCTTTTCCCTGTAAAGGGTTAAGAAGCTCAGGTAACCTGGCTGGCATCTGACCTAAAGGACCAATAAGGGGACAAGATACTTTCAAATCTTGGGGGGGGGAGGCTTTTGTTTGTGTTCTTTGTTTGGGTGTGCGTTCGCTCTCGGGACTGAAAGGGACCAGACATCAATCCAGGTTCTCCACATCTTTCTAAACAAGTCTCTCCTATTTCAAACTTGTAAGTAAATAGCCAGGCAAGGCGTGTTAGTTTTCCTTTGTTTTCTCAACTTGTAAATGTACCTTTTACTAGAGTGTTTATCTTTGTTTGCTGTACTTTGAACCTAAGACTAGAGGGGAGTCCTCTGAGCTCTTTAAGTTTGATTACCCTGTAAGGTTAATTTCCATACTGATTTTACAGAGATGATTTTTACCTTTTTCTTTAAATAAAAGCCTTCTTTTTAAGAACTCGATTGATTTTTCCTTGTTTTAGATCCAAGGGGGTTGGATCTGTATTCACCAGGAGTTGGTGGGAGGAAGGAGGGGGAATGGTTAATTTCTCCTTGTTTTAGATCCCAGGGGGGTTGGAACTGTATTCACCAGGAGTTGGTGGGAGGAAGGAGGGGAATGGTTAATTTCTCCTTGTTTTAAGATCCAAGGGGTTTGGATCTGTATTCACCAGGGAATTGGTGAAAGGTTTCTCAAGGCTTCCCAGGGACGGAATCCATTGGGAATGGTGGCAGCGGGACCAGAGCTAAGCTGGTAGTTAAGCTTAGAAGTTTTCATGCAGGCCCCTACATTTGTACCCTAAAGTTCAAAGTGGGGATACAGCCTTGACAGCCCCTCATTCCCAGTCCCACCCTGCAACCCTCATCCCTGCACCCCAACCCTCTGCCCCAGCCCTGAGCATCTCCCACACCCCAAATCCCTCATCCCCAGCTCCATTGGGTCATGGACATCAACAATTTTCTTCAACTGAGTCCCCAGAAAAAAAAGTTTGAAAACCACTGCTGTAGCAAGACATGAGAGTATCTTGTTAATTACATCTAGGCACTAGGATGCCTGTTAGGATTTTAATTTATATGGAACCATTTGTTTCCAGTGCTTATTCTTGAATCTCAGTGTGTGGTTAATTAAACCTATTTCTGATTTCACTATAAGCAGATCTGTGTTAAACAGAGCAATGAGCTGAGGTTGTCTTCTTAGCATATGCACGGCGTGCCTCAGGCAGCGCGTGAGCGGATTCATAGCCGAATTTGGTCCACTGGTTGGATTGTTACTTCCCCGGCTTGTGCCAGGCCCTGATGGGGACTGCGATGTCAACGCCGATCCATACCCCCCACGAGCTGAGGTGAAACTGGTGAGCGGCGTGCACGGCTTCTTGGGAAGCAGCGGATCTTTGAATACTGTGATGGCCCAGTGGAACAGGGGCTGGATGCTCCAGGGGGCTCAAGGGTCAGAACAAGCCTATAACTAGCCTGTAGATTGACAGTGGGCCTGCCTAGGCCTAGGGGGAGTGCTGGTATTGCCCATGCCCGGTGGATCCCCAACAGGCACAGACAAGACTTCCTCACACTCAAGGCAGGTGGTAACGGGGTACCAAGCAGTGCTGGGTACCCCCGGGAAGCGTTACAGCTCTTGAGGGTTATGTTAAGGACTCCAGGTTGGCGCATCGGGAAAGCAGGCCAAAGAGAGTGAACGTTTGTGGGTCTGCTGTCCCAAGAATCCAATGGTTACAGGCGATGGTTGCTGAACCAAAGTTACGCCCATGCACAAGTGGGATGTAGCCCACGAAAGCTTATGCTCAAATAAATTTGTTAGTCTCTAAGGTGCCACAAGTACTCCTGTTCTTTTTGCCCATGCACTGTGAGTCTGAGCCCTGTCCTTGGCAGTTCTCAGAGCATGGGCCCCGGGCACAGTCCCTGTATTCTGAAGGGTTCCTGCAGGGAGTTTTGCCCTGAAACCAAAATTTCTGGTTTGGCAGCATCATTTCAAAGGGCTCTAAAATCGATGTGTAGCCCCTGGTTTTATTTTAGCAGCATTGTCAAGTACATTCGCCTTGATCAAACAGAGGGAAATGGAAAGACTCTACTAACCTGTTAGTATTTCGGCCATGCTGAGCAATGGAACCGAGTGCAATCTAAGACAAACAAGTTGCAGGGTCATTTGGTCAAGGGATTTCTGACATACCCTTCATCTAAGGTGAGCTGCTCATTGCATTTCCAGATCCTTATTTTGGATGCAGAGCTAGGAAATATTGGAGGGTGATGAGTCAGGGGGAATGTGTGGGGCGGGAGACAGGAGATGGGTTTGGAACTCAGCAAGGGGAGGGGGAATGAGGAAGATAATGTTGTGCCAATTTTCAAAAAAGGCAACCAGGGTGATTGGGTATCGATAGGCTGGTTGTCCTGACAACAATCCTGGCCGAAATACCAGAAAAGCTGAGCCAGGGTTCAACCTATAAAGAATTAAAGGCTAGGAATATAAGTAATGCCAGTCAACGTGGTCTTATGGAAAACCAATCTTGTCAAACTAACCTGACTTCACTCTTGAGATGACAAGTTGGGTTGGCAAAGGCAACTGTGATGTGATCTGTATGACATCAGTAAAGACAGCCAAGAGAGGAAGTACAAGAATCAATGGTTGGAAGATGAAGCCAGACCAATTCAAATTAGAAATAAGGCCCATGTTTTTAACAGTGGGGGTGATTGACCATTGGAACAAACCAATGGTGGATTCTCCATCTCTTAATATCTTCGGACCCAGGCTGGCTGCCATTCTGGAAGATGCTTTAGCCAAACACAAGTTATTGGGTCCAAAACATGGGTAGCCAGGTGACATGCTATATGGGAGCCAGACTAGAGCTCCTAATGGTCCCTATGGTCCCTTCTGGCCTTGAACTCTATGACTCATGGATAAATGGGGATGGGAGGTAGGGGAGAGGATTGAGGGGGGGAGGGTGTGTTGGGCCAGGGGAGGGGAGAAACACTGGAAGGGGGACATGGGTGTGGATGGCAGGGGGAGGGACTTGTCAGCTCCACATTCCCTTATCCGGTGTGAAGCCACCACCCCTTTCCCCTCCCCTCCCCTCTCCTCCCCTGCTCCTGTCCAGCTGGGTGATATGGGGGTGGGGTGGGGGTAAGGAGAGACACCTCTTATTCACAGCGCCATCGCTCAGGGCAATGGCCAGGAGACAGAGAGGGACATACCTCCGACAAAGGGGGAAATAGGGCAGCAGCTTCCCCAGCCCCAGTTGGGATCTGGGGGGCCCTGCTTCTCTGGAAGTGTTTGATCAACTATTCCTGTCCCCCGTGCATGAGCCTGGTCTGCACAGTTCCATTGGCCCCTCCGACGGGACTCAGTTCTGCAATGAGCCATCGATCTCTCAAAGCACAGCCTCACATCACAGCAACAGATCTGATCACAAGCTACTCCAGCTGATCCCTCCATGGCTCAACACAGCTACGCCTCATACAGCAAACCCGCTTGGAGCACACGCAGACAAAGGCTGGAATTCAAATCTGTGGGACACACCCCAACACCACCCTATTCTCTTAGCCCTTCCTCACACCTCTTGATTATGGGTAAGTAGATTTCAGAGTCAGAGGGGACCAACAGATCCTGTAGCCTGTATAACAAGCCGGAGAATTTCTCCAGTCACTTTTGCATTTAGTCTAATAACTTATGTTTGACAAAAGCATATTCTGGTCTTGATCTGGAGACATCAAGAGCTAGAGAATCACCCACTTCCGTTAGTGGTTTAAACTTTGCACCCCCACTACTGACTCAGACACGATGGCTATTGCCCACTCCAGGAATTGGAGTTAAAGTCGTGTTGCAGTGACACGGGTGTACTTTAACTCTCCACTGCAGGGTTTTCAGAGGTTTAAGTTTAATGACTTTCCTCACTCTGGAGGGGCACAAGGCAGCTCTGGGCAACCTTAACTCTGCTTTCACAAAGTTTGGGGGAATTTAATATATGTGGTAAAGAAGTAAAAAATGGAGAAGAGTTTTTCTTTGAAGTTAGGAGTTATATGCCCTCCAACTCGTTCCCTTTGAGGTTAAGAGTTTGACGTTCTTAACAATGTCCCAGTTGTCCTAAACATGGATTTAAAATCCCATCTACAGAAGTGTCCAGGGAGATTTCACCTTCTTGCAAGAAGGGTAAATAATGAGACACCAGAGACGGCCACTTTTATACAAGGCACAACGTACACCAAACAGGAAGCAGAACTAGGACATCCAGACTGGAATCTGCTTGTTGAAGGAAATCAGCTACATGGAGAGATGACATTAGAAGATGGACAGTAGAATCTCCATCCTAAAGAAAGGAGTCCTATCAAACAATTCCAGCTTGAAATAGACCTGTTTTAGAGGTGAATCAACCTTCATTACTCTTTCCAGTTAAATCAGAATTGCAGATGGACAAGAGTGAGCGGCTGATAAAGTCCATCCTCTCTTCTCACTGCTGTGTTTTACCTTTCAGGAGGGGGATCTGCCTCCCTGAGCTGTTGAGAAACTTAGTGCTACATAGATGCTAACAATGTTTTAGCTGTATTGGTTGAGCTTTGCATAGCCTCTTTACTGTGCACCCCGCTCCCCAAGGCAGGTTTGGAAATCTCAGCCTGAAGAGTATAGTTTGGAACCATAGAAATAGCTAGATCAGATGAGATCATTGATCCACCCAGTGCAGTATCCTGTCTCCAACCATTACATGCACAAGCTGCTTAAGAGGTAGGTGCACAGCGCAGCTTTCTTCCAACCCACCCATTTAATTAGCCATTTAATTGTCCTATACAGTAAAGCAGGGGGATTTATTTCCCTTTTCAAACCTTTGAATTTTATCTTTGGTTTGTTTTTGAGTTCTCAATCGTGTAACTCTGGCCATTCTGGTTCGCCATGTAAATGCTCGGTCCTTTAGAATCACCGTTTCCTGCTCATGGTTTGCCTTCTGCAGACCAGGGCAGCATGGGGTGGGATCAAACAAAACGCCCTTGCAGAGAATACATTGAATGGGCTTTCCAAATATTTTAATGTTCTGGTTCTCAAACTTTTGTATTGGTGAGCCCTTTCACACAGCGAGCCTCTGAGTGCAACCCTCCCCCCCATAAATTAAAATCATATTTTAAAAAAATTTAACGCTATTATAAATGTTGGAGGAAAAGCAGGGTTTGGGGGTGGAGGCTGACAGCTCGCGATCCCCCACATAATAACCTTGTGACCCCTTGAGGGGTCACGACCCCCAGTTTGAGAACCCCTGATCTAGAACATGACAAATTCATGCAGCTCCATGAAGCTGACCAATTTTTTTAAAGCCAACACAAAAATAAAATAAAAGATTTTTATTGTGCATTGCACAGGACTTCCAGTGCTTTCCATGCAGTTCTTCACACTGATATAACCTGTACTTCTATACCATATGAATACCTAGCCTGATATTGCGTGTCATAAATTCAGTGTCCATATAGAATGACAGTGTCTTTAAGCTGCTGTTTGTGGAGATCAAAAATCTGTTACAGAGATTGAGTTGTCTGTCAGTTTGCAGCTTGGGTTGCATTCCTCTAGTGACCTGCAGAAGACATTAAAAAAAAGAAACTTATGGCATTATTTGCTAATGGTGTATTAATCTTGAAATATATTTTTATGTTCTCTTCCAGGGGATGCGGGATTTTCTTTAGCTACTACCTATGGCCCGTGCAGACTGGGGCAATAAAACAGCTACAGAATTCATCCTACTGGGATTTGGGGATATCCCTGAGCTGCAAATTCTTCTCTTTCTTCTTTTGTCAGTGATCTACATTGTGACCATGGTAGGGAACATCCTAATCCTTACACTCATTGTAACTGATCAGCACCTGCACACTCCCATGTATTTCTTCCTGGGGAACTTGTCCTGCTTGGAGACCTGCTACACCTGCACCATCCTGCCCAGGCTGCTAGCCAGTCTCCTGACGGGGGACAGAACCATTTCTGTCCAGGGCTGCCTTACACAATATTATTTCTTTGGTTTATTTGGAGCCACAGAATGTTATCTCTTAGCTGCAATGTCTTATGATCGGTATTTAGCAATATGTAAACCACTGTACTATGGAGCCCGTATGAATGGCCGATTCTGTGTCCTGCTAGCAGCTGGGTCTTGGATAAATGGGTTTTTGCCTATTACCATAACAACTTCTTTGATGTCACAACTGACTTTCTGTGGCCCCGGTAAGATTGATCACTTCTTTTGTGACTTCACCCCAGTGATAGACCTCTCCTGCAGCGACACCTGCCTGATAGAATTTTTGGGTGTTGTCCTTTCGGGTGTATGTTCACTGCCCCCATCTCTACTGACTGTAACATCTTACATTTGTATCATCACCTCCATCCTGAGAATCCCTTCCACCACTGGGCAGCAAAAGGCCTTTTCCACCTGCTCCTCTCACCTCATTGTGGTTACAACTTTGTATGGGACCCTGACCATTGTTTATCTCCTCCCCAAAACTAAGATACTGCGAGACCTGAACAAAGTGTTCTCCGTCTTCTACACTGTCCTGACACCCCTGGTCAATCCTCTCATCTACAGCCTGAGGAACAAAGAGGTAAAAAAGGCCCTAAGAAAAGCAGTCAGTAAATTTATGGCTTTCACAAGAATTTAGAAACTGGTAGGTCATTGTTTTAGCTGTCAATGAAATGGCAATAAACTGTGGAGATTTACTGAATGTGGGAAACGGATCTTTCTGTTTGGTGTTGTGTGGTCATTTCTTCAGAATAGCTAGTGATGACTTGTGGCAAAGAAGAATGGAGTTGCTAACCCAATAGAGTGAGGAAAATCAAGACTTCTCCAGGGTCAAAAAAATTAGGTGATATCCTGACCCTGCTGAAATGAATGGCAAAACTCCCATTGACTTCAATGGAGCAGGGATTCACCTATTAAAATAACACACCATTCAAATGTAATTTACCCATTGTACCCACTTTATATAACAATTGTTGTGCACAGTACAAATAGGCTTGGAAGCATTAGATTTTAATCTGTAAATATCAGTACATGTTGATTTCACCATGCACACTCAAACTGACTAAAAAATATTTCGATAGAAAATTATAGAAAGCTACAGACTGGCAAAGAAAGAAAAATGCAGCTTGAGAACATACTACAATTTGATTTAAGGCTATTTACTTTGTACGGTTTTGCATGTGCTGGAGACAATTTGTGTTTTAGCAGTTATAAAGCTTTAACCCTAATTTAACCTCACTTAAAAACTACTCGTTTGCAAAAGTCAAACATAAAAATACACAAGTGTCACAGCACTCTCTTACTAAAATAATTGCTGCCTTTCTGATGTTTACCATACAATTATCAAATAAATCAATTGGAATATAAATCTTGTACTTCCATTTCAGTGTATAGTGCAGGGGTGGGCAACCTTTCAGAAGTGCTGTGCCGAGTCTTCATTTATTCACTCTCATTTAAGGTTTCGTGCTCCAGTCACACATTTTAATGTTTTTAGAAGGTCTCTTTCTATAAGTCTATAATATAGAACTAAACTCTTGTTATATGTAAAGTAAATAAGATTTTTAAAATGTTTAAGAAGCTTCATTTAAAATTAAACTAAAATGCAGAGCCCCCAGGACCGGTGGCCAGGACCCGGGCAGTGTGAGTGCCACTGAAAATCAGCTCGCATGCCGCCTTTGGCACGCGTGCTATAGGTTGCCTACCCCTGGTATAGTGGATAGAACTGTATAAACAAGGCATTGGCTGTATGAAATGTTCATTTGTACTGATTTTGCTAATGCTTTTTTGTAGCCTGTTGTAAAACTAGGCAAATCGCTAGAGGAGTTGATGTACCTCCTGGAAGACCTGGAACCACTGGGTTAGTGTACTTACCAGGGATGTGGGAGGACAAGGGTCATTCCCCACTCTGCCTGATGCAGAGAATGGATTTGAACTTGGACTCCCATCTCTCAGGTGAGTGGTTAGGGTGCTGCTTAGGGAGCTTGGGGTGGGGACGAGCGGCAGGATGTGTCTCCGTCTCTCCTGTCAAAACTCTTCCACTTTGTTAAAATAATTAAATAATCATTGGATCAGGGACTTAAATGTGGCTTTCCCACCTCCCAGGTGAATGCCCTAACTACCAGGATATGGATCCACACACTCTTTCTCTGTCCCAATGACCGTTCAAATGGTCTCTCGTCACAGAGCACAGAGATCTGAAACCGGCCAGAGAAATGCCTGGAGATTTCTTCCTCTGGAGGGGGAGTCCCCAGCCAGGGCAATGTCAATGGGTTGTCTGACAGGGACAACAACCGAGTGCTATCATCAGTCCTGAGTGGTGAAGCAAGGTCAACCTAACTCTTAGGTGCAGACCTGCGGCCCATGGTCCATGCAGCAAAGATCTCACTATTTGAACTGAGACAAGAGAAGTTGGTCTGAGAAGTAACAGCAGGCCAGGCAGACAGATGGAGTGCAGAAAGAATGAACAGATTAAGGTGATGCCTGACTGGTACCGTATGAAGTCCATTGCCTTTCTCTCTTTTTCTTTCTCTCTGAACTATGTTATTATCTCAAGGGCATTCCTGACAGAATTACTGACTGAGGGATCGTGGGGGAAGAAATGCGTTTGGATCTGAAGGAGGGGAGAGAGTTTGCCTGAGCTCCAGGACAAGGGATGGCCATTTAGGTGGAGGCTGCCGCATGGCAAAAGTCACTAGTCAGAGAAGGAAACAAAGCCGGCATAGCAGCAGGCAGAACACACTGTCTGAAGAGGAGAGAGATGAGCAGCCAAGTAGACGTCAGGCAGTAAAAGGAGGGGGCAATGGAGTGCTGCTAACATTTAATCTGGGGCTCCCCCAAAGCCATTCCTCATTACCTTCTGGAGCTGGTAGCAACTGCAGAGGAGACAAATGAGAAATCCTCCTATTTGTTAACTGCCTTGTTACTCGCATGGCTCTAACCTGGGATTTTCATAGGCAGGGGACTGAAAATCCCAGACTGAGAGGCGAAAGGGGAAACAGAGACCCAACATCAGATAGCAGAGCTGGGAACAGAAAGCAGCTCTATGGATGCCCAAGCCAGTGCTTGTTTGCAAGGACTATGTGGCCACACATTTTAAATGCATCTTCTAGCCCATAAGTAGGTAGTGTCACTAGGTGACGGCACTTCTGTTAAGAACAAATCCTTGGGAACAGTGCTGTCTCGTTGCTAAAATGGAAGCAGAATGCTGTTAGTTCATGGCATATCACTGTGTTTAACTTGGGCCATTTGAAATGGGGTCAGTGGGTGTGTTGGCAAAAGCAGTACCCCCCGGCTGGGATGCTGAAGAGTTCCTTGGTTATAGTGGATTATACTGGGAAGGGAGAAAGCTGAACTGAAACTCTTCTTCAGTCATTGTCACTGAAATGCAGAGCCAAGTAAAAGGGAAGAGTGGGTGACACGAGGCTGCAGGTTGTCATGTCCTACTGCCTGGATGAGAAGATGCTGGAGATGAGAGGTTTAAAAATCTGTGGAGAAAGCAACTACCAACAGAAGAGCCCCTCCCATAAACAGAGGGGAATCAAACTGCTAGCTTAGGAATTTTTAAAACAAAATCTAGAGGGATATTATTTAAATTAGGAATGGAGAGTAAGCTGCCAGGGAGAGAAGTCAATCAAAGATGTGCATTAGGAAGGGTGAAGATATCCGATAAGTGGCTGAGCTGCAAACAAAATACATAGTCGACTCTATGACGAAAACAAGATATTCTACTATATGACTGGAGGAGAGTAGCAAATAGAGTGAGCTGCTTGGGAATTGTCCATCACAATGCTTTTTCAACAGGAAATGCAGTTCTGGCTGAATCAACATTTTCCACAGGAATTTCAGCCAAACATTTTCAGTTTTTTTTTTCCTGAGGGAGAATTGGAACGAAATATTTTGTTCTGGATCAGGAGGATTTAAAATGAAAATGTCAGTTTGTCAAACCCATTCAAAGCATTTTATTTCACGGCTGTTGACCATCAATGACCATCCAACTGAGCTGCCATGACAATTCATGGGAGCTGTAGTTTAGATGCCTCGCTCCTTCATTCTCCTCTATGGGCTGGGCTCCTGGGTTGGACTACTTCTCCCATGATGCAATGAGGACTTCCTTCTGGTTGAACCATTAAAAAATACATAGATTCCTAGGCCAGAAGGGACCACTGTGATCATCTAATCTGGCCTCCTGCATAACGCAGGCCATAAAACTTCCCCCAAGTAATTCCTATTTGATTAGAGCAGATCTTTTAACAAAAATCCCAATCTTGATTTTAAAGTGTCAGTGATGGAGTATCCACCACAACCCTTGATAACTTGTTCTAATGGTGGTTTACCCTCACTATTAAAAACGTACACCTTATTTCCATTCTGACTTTGTTCAGCTAAGTTTTCAGCCATTGGATCTTGTTAGCTGTTTCTCTGCTAGATTGAAGAACCCATTCTCACGGGTTCCCCCCAGGGTGCCACCTGGAACTGGGGTACCACTGAACCCTCCTGACTCACCAACCTGGGCTCCCTTTACACTGTATTGCTGTGACGGGCCGTCAAGCCCCCTCCAGCACACATACAGATAGGGACACACCCAACTGCAGCTACACACAGATGCTGAAATCAGCTCTGCATGGGAAGGCTCAGCTAAGGCACCTCGCAACTCCTAAGGCACACAGTGTGTAAACCCAACATTATACCCTCTTACACTGCACAGAGAACTGTACAGCATAAGTTCATGAAATTCACCCCCTCCCCCAATGTGGAGGAAGATATGCAACAGCTTTATGCCCCCAGTAACATACTAGATAGGTAGGATATGAAATAGCAAATTCTCACCCTGAGTGATAAACTGGCTGGCAGACTCTTAAGACACAAGCTACCTTGGTTTTGCAGCTTGGGTTTCCCAGAATTTCAAACACAGGCTAGGAATCCCTTAGCCTGGACCATCACTTCCCCCCCGTTCAGTCTTTATTCCTCAGGTGTTTCCAGGTGTGGTGTTGTAGGGAGAGTGAGGTACTATCATGATGTCATTTCTCCCCTTTTATATCTTCTTCCCACTTTTTGGAAAGCTCTTTTGCTGTGACCTGGGTCAAACAGTTCCCATTGTGTAGTGCTTTCTCTGAGAGGTTTCTGTTGTACACAGTTCCTGGGGTAATCCTTGTGCTTGTGTGCATTTCTTAATCCATTAACATTGTTTGGCCTTTTTACTGTTTGTAACGAGGCGGTCTGGTTCCCCGCTGCCCCAGAGAGGGACGAGCCCCTCTGGACGCCAAAGTGGGCGGAGCCAGTGGAGCTTGCGCCCGACTCCCAGAGGTCAGGGTGCAGGACAGGAAGTACAAAAGCCCAACCCCAGAGCTCACTAGAGGCCCGGCCGCTGGAGAAGCCAGACGCCTATGGACTAGTTCCCAGTTGGGAGACTCCTGCAGTTTGCGACCGACCCAAGGACTGGCCAGACCAGTCGAGGCCTGATGCCAACCAGACCCTGGGGAACCTGTTAATCCTGCCTGTGGCAAGTTACCCAGAGGAGCTGCCAAGCCTACCGCTCACAGAGTACCCTGAGGAGCCCATGGTGCTTGATTCCATGGAGGAGACCGTCCAGACACAGGTACCTCTAGAAGGGGAGGTAGGAAGCAGCTCGGGGGCAGCTGACCCTAGTCTGCCTGCAGCACACCCAGAGCTGATGTCAGTGTGTCGCGGCCAGGATCCCCACTGCCAAAGCAGCAGGTGGTCTACCGCTGCTAGGGCCCCGGGCTGGGACACAGTGGAGTGGGTGGGCCTGCTTCCCTCCTGCCACCCAACATGCGGGTCACAGTCTCCCCCTCTCCCAGGGCCTTTGAAGCCAGGGCCTAGGCCTCCTGAACTCATTTGGTTGCTCAGCCCCCGCATAAGGACCTAAGCATAGACTCTCTACTGTCCCTCCCTGACCCAGGGCTAGGACCTGTGTTAAACTGTTTACTCAGCCCCTGCCTAAGGGCCTGAGCCAAAGACTCTTGACTGCCCCGCCCTGAACTAGGGCCTGGGTCTGCTGAATAGAGCTGTTTGTTGGTCTCTACCATTGCCGTGGCGTGAAACCCCATGCCCAGGCTAGTTCCCCGAAATAACCCGATGGACGTAGTGAGGCGGTCTGGTTCCGCACCGCCCTGGAGAGGGATGAATGCAGCCAAACCCTTCTACACTGTTGTACCTGAAAGTCTGATTGTGGGTGTTTTCGACCTCACAACATGTTTCAGTAACACATACTTAGCCAAACTTCATAACTTCACATATGATGATAACACACACAGTCCAATGAGATATTAATGTCTAGCAGATCAAGACTTTTAGAATGATACCTTACAAGGCATACTTTGTGCAAAACATATCCTAATTACATGACGGTGGTGAATATTGGGGTGCCAGGGTGTTACACCCATTGTTGGGATATGTGTATATCTATATCTATATCTATATCTCTCTCTCTATATATAGATATCCATATATCCACATAATGTGTTATAGGCCATCAGGGCCTAGTGTGGATGGAGTGTATTCGACATATGTATGTGCATTGCATGTTGGCAACTGAAGCAAGAACTTAAGATTTCAAGTGGTCAAGGACTATTTGTACAAAACAACTTTGTTATGTCCCTGGGAAATATATGAAGAATCAGCAGTTAAAGAAACAACACCAGCTGGACTGCTATAAAAAAATGTGTAAGAATTGGAGGAAATGGCATGCCTTGGATCATGGTGGTCTGCCTGGAACTGAATTGTGGGTGTGTCATAACTATAAAGGGAAGGGTAACAACTCTCCTGTGTACAGTACTATAAAATCCCTCCTGGCCAGAGACTCCAAAATCCTTTTACCTGTAAAAGGTTAAGAAGCTCGGGTAACCTGGCTGACACCTGACCCAAAGGACCAATAAGGGGCAAGATAATTTCAAATCTTGGGGGGGAAAGGCTTTTGTTTGTGTTCTTTGTTTTGGTTGTTGTTCGCTCTTGGGACTGACAGGGACCAGACATCAATCCAGGTTCTCCACATCTTTCTAAACAAGTCTCTCCTATTTCAAACTTGTAAGTAAACAGCCAGGCAAGGCGGGTTAGTTTTTATCTTTGTTTTCTCAACTTGTAAATGTACCTTTTACTAGAGTGTTTATCTTGGTTTGCTGTACTTTGAACCTAAGGCTAGAGGGGGGTCCTCTGAGCTCTTTAAGTTTGATTACCCTGTAAAGTTACTTTCCATCCTGATTTTACAGAGATGATTTTTACCTTTTTCTTTAATTAAAAGCCTTCTTTTTAAGAACCTGATTGATTTTTCCTTGTTTTTAGATCCAAGGGAGTTGGATCTGTATTCACCAGGAGTTGGTGAAAGGAAGGAGGGGGGATGGTTAATTTCTCCTTGTTTTAAGATCCCAGGGGGGTTGGATCTGTATTCACCAAGCGTTGGTGAAAGGAAGGAGGGGGGATGGTTAATTTCTCCTTGTTTTAAGATCCAAGGGGTTTGGATCTGTATTCACCAGGGAAGTGGTGAATGTCTCTCAAGGCTACCCAGGGAAGGGAATTAGCTTTGGGATGGTGGCAGCGGACCAGATCTAAGCTGGTAGTTAAGCTTAGGAGTTTTCATGCAGGCCCCCACATTTGTACCCTAAAGTTCAAAGTGGGGAAGCATCCTTGACATGGTGGCAGAGCGGTGGGAATCATTTTAAACCCAAAAGCCAGTAAGATTTTTTTTTCCTTCTAGCTGCTTGGAAAGCAGAGCTGAAGGTAGATGCATATCTTATCTCTCCTTGCCTGAAGGCAGAGGTGTTAAGTTTTTTTAACAAGAGTCTTTGTTAAGAGAATGGTTCAATTAATGAGCAAACAATTGGTAAAAGGAATTTACAAGCTGAATTGGTTTTTTTTTTCTTTTTACATCCTCGGGAGTAGCTAGTTAGAAAGTCTCTGTTAACTCAGCAGCAGCCTGAGCTGAGTGCATCCCAGTTTCAGTCAACTGCAGAGGGGTGTGGCCCAGCACAAGAAAACAGGAAAATGACTACAAAAGAAGAAAAAGCCAAGGAGGAGGCCCACAAGAGAGAGAGATGGAGCGGAGAGAAAGAGAAGAAAAAGCCAAAGAGGAGGCCCACAAGAGAGCTATGGAGCTGGAGAAAGCCAAAGAGGAGGCCCACAAGAGAGCTATGAAGCTGAAAGAAAAAGAGATGGAGGAGAGAGAAAAAGAAAGGAAGCATGAACTGGAAATAGCAAGGGCTAGGCCGGATACAATAGCCAATCCTAACAACCCCTCTCCAGGTACCACTTCCCATCCCAGAAAATTCCCCACCTACAAGGCAGGCGATGATACTGAGGCCTTCTTAGAAAATTTTGAAAGGGCCTGCCTTGGATACAGCCTCACTGCAGACCAGTACATGGTAGAGCTGAGGCCGCAGCTCAGTGGACCCTTAGCAGAGGTGGCGGCTGAAATGCCTAAGGAACACATGAACAGTTATGAACTTTTTAAAAACAAGGCCAGACTCAGAATGGGGCTAACACCTGAGCATGCCCGTCGGCGGTTCAGAGCCCTAAGGTGGAAACCCGATGTGTCATTTACCCGACATGCCTACCACATTGGGAAAAATTGGGATATCAGGAGCAAATGTTAAATCTACGGAAGAGTTGCCCTTCCTACTGCAAATGGAGCAGTTTTTAGAGGGTGTTCCTGAGGAAATAGAAAGGTACATCCTAGATGGGAAGCCCAAAACTGTAACCGAGGCGGGGGAGATTGGAGCCAAATGGGTGGAGGTGGCAGAAAAGAAAAAAACTAGTAGCAGTTGGAGCAAATATCAGAAGGGGAAACCCGAAACAAAACATTACCACCGGGGACAACCCAAGACCCCACCCACATCCCAAGGGAAACCCCAGACGCCTTCTCACCCTACCACACCAGTCTCCACCAACCAACATCGCCATGGTGATACCTTAGCAGGGCGATGTTTTAAATGTAATGATCTGGGACATATAAAGGCTCACTGCCCCAAGAACCCCAACCGATTACAGTTCATTGCACCCCAATCACACCAAAGATCCCCAGACCCAGATGCCTCTCTCATAGCCTCGGAGCGAAGGGAAACCTTGAGAGTGGGCAAAAAGAAGGTTATCGCTTGGAGGGACACTGGGGCACAAGTGTCAACTATCCACCACTCCCTAGTGGACCCCCAAACTCATCAACCCGGAGGCTCCAGTGACAATTCAACCCTTCGTGTCACAGTCTGTAACCTTGCCTACAGCCAAGTTGCATGTCCAGTACAAGGGCTGGTCAGGAATGTGGACTTTTGCAGTCTATGACAATTATTCCATCCCCATGCTGCTGGGGGAAGACTTGGCCAACCATGTGAAGCTAGCCAAGAGGGTGGGAATAGTCACCCACAGCCAGGCTAAGCAAGCTTTCACCCCCATCCCTGTTCCTGAGCCGTCCACCAGGGCACCGTCTGTGTTACCAGAGACCCAAACAAAGGTGGTGGAACCGGATCCCCTGCCAATGACTGCAACAGCCGTAGTGGATCCAATCCCAGAGACCCAGCCAAAGCCAGTCCCAGAACCGGAACTGGCAACGCAACCAGCACCAGAACCATTGCCAGCACTGAGTCCAGCGCTTGCAAACCCATCTACAACTCCAATGCCAGAGGGCACCAGCAAGCCTGAACTGGCGGAAGCAGCAGATAACCCTACCCAAGAGGCTCAGCCAGAGCCTGAAATACCACATAGTGCACCAGCGGACAGCGATTCACAGTCAATGGAAACAGCCCCAGCACCTGCATCGCTTCCAGAGGGACCAAGCCCCAGTCCACAGTCCAAGGAGGAACTGATGTCTCCAGCATCAAGGGAACAGTTCCAGGCCAAGCAGGAAGCAGATGACAGCCTTCAGAAAGCTTGGGCGGCGGCACGGAGCACCCCACCGCCTCTCAGCTCTTCTAACCGATCCTGGTTTGTTGTAGAACAAGGACTTTTATACCAGAAGACTCTTTCTGGTGGGCACCAGGAAGACTGGCATCCTCAAAGACAGTTGATAGTTCCCACTAAGTATCGGGTAAAGCTCTTGAGCTTAGCCCATGATCATCCCAGTGGCCAATCTGGGGTGAACAGAACCAAAGACCGGTTGGGGAAGTCCTTCCACTGGGAGGGAATGGGCAAGGACGTTGCTAATTATGTCCGGTCTTGTGAGGTGTGCTAATGAGTGGGAAAGCCCCAAGACCAGGTTAAAGCCCCTCTCCAGCCACTACCCATAATTGAAGTCCCATTTCAGCGAGTAGCTGTGAATATTCTGGGTCCTTTCCCAAAGAAGACACCCAGAGGAAAGCAGTACATACTGACTTTCATGGCTTTTGCTACCCGATGGCCGGAAGCAGTACCCATAACCAACACCAGGGCTAAAAGTGTGTGCCAGGCATTAGCAGACATTTTTGCCAGGGTAGGGTGGCCCTCCGACATCCTTACAGATTCGGGAACTAATTTCCTGGCAGGGACCATGAAAAACCTGTGGGAAGCTCATGGGGTGAATCACTTGGTTGCCACCCCCTATCACCATCAAACCAATGGTCTGGTGGAGAGGTTTAATGGAACTTTGGGGGCCATGATATGTAAATTCATAAATGAACACTCCAATGATTGGGACCTAGTGTTGCAGCAGTTGCTTTTTGCCTACAGGGCTGTACCACATCCCAGTTTAGGGTTTTCACCATTTGAACTTGTGTATGGCCATGAGGTTAAGGGGCCATTACAGTTGGTGAAGCAGCAATGGGAGGGGTTTACACCTTCTCCAGGAACTAACATTCTAGACTTTGTAAGCAACCTACAAAGCACCCTCCTTTAGCCCTTGCTAAAGAAAACCTAAAGGATGCTCAGGAAGAGAAAAAGGCCTGGTATGATAAACATTCCAGAGAACGGTCCTTCAAAGTAGGAGACCGAGTCATGGTCTTAAAGGCGCTCCAGGCCCATAAAATGGAAGCGTTGTGGGAAGGACCATTCACGGTCCAGGAGTGCCTAGGAGCTGTTAACTATCTCATAGCCTCCCCCACCTCCAACATAAAGCCTAAGGTATACCATGTTAATTCTCTTAAGCCCTTTTATTCCAGAGAATTAAACGTTTGCCAGTTTACAGCCCAGGAAACAGATGACGCAGAGTGGCCTGAAGGTGTCTACTACGAAGGAAAAAAGGATGGTGGCATGGAAGAGGTGAACCACTCCACGACCCTTGGACGTCTGCAGCGACAGCAGATCAAGGAGCTGTGCACAAGCTTTGCACCAATTTTCTCAGCCACTCCAGGACGGACCGAACGCATACCACTCCATTGACACAGAGCTCCAGGAAGAAATCACAGCCAGTGTGGAACCAGACATCCAACACTATCTGTGATTTGGGGAGCGTGTCATAACTATAAAGGGAAAGATGTAACACCTCTCCTGTGTACAGTACTATAAAAACCCCTCCTGGACAGAGACTCCAAAATCCTTTTCCCTGTAAAGGGTTAAGAAGCTCAGGTAACCTGGCTGACACCTGACCCAAAGGACCAATAAGGGGACAAGATACTTTCAAATCTTGGGGGGGGGGAAAGGCTTTTGTTTGTGCTCTTTGTTTTGGTTGTTGTTCGCTCTTGGGACTGACAGGGACCAGACATCAATCCAGGTTCTCCACATCTTTCTTAACAAGTCTCTCCTATTTCAAACTTGTAAGTAAAAATACCTTCAACCGGAGCTGGCCAAAAAATGTCCAACAAAAAAATTTGCATTGGAAAATTACGGTTTAATCAATTTTTTGTTTTACTTTTTTATTTACAGAAATATTTCATTGAAATTGTTCCTTTTCCAGAGTTTCAACACCATTTTTTCTTCTGGAAAAAAAAACCTGAACATTTGCTGTTATTTCTGAAATTATTTGTTTCAAAATTGTGGGATGTTCTGCACTTCCTGTCTGTTTTCCAACTTGCAAAAGTTACTTAAGTTAAGCATGTAAGTAGTATTTTTCACTTTTCCAACCTGGAAAATTTTGGAAAATGGTAAAGTGTGAGAGAGAGGGTGACACAAAATCTTTCCCACATTTTCAACATTTCTCACACTGGAGTTTCCTGGTGGAATTTGTCAAATGGGAATTTTTCCTTTAAAAATTGTCATGGGAAAAAATCCTACTTTTCCAATGACCTGTAATAATCACAAGTGTAGAGCCTGGTGTACATTGTCCTGTGACATCAGTAGAGTGCCACTGATTTACACCAGTTGAAGATTTGGCCCACTGTGCTTCATATCTGCTTGTCAACGAGATGTTTTTGCTTTAACATAAAGTCCAAAATTCTGCCTATTGACACACAACTTCAAATAGTTTAATGGCTAACAGGGGTCAGGCTAGAGACTCTTGCCTATATGCTCGGGGTCTTACTGATCGCCATATTTGGGGTCGGGAAGGAATTTTCCTCCAGGGTAGATTGGCTGAGCCTCTGGAGGTTTTTCGCCTTCCTCCGCAGCATGGGGCAGGGATCGCTAGCAGGAGGGTCTCTGCCGACTGAAGTCACTAAAACACAGGATTGGGGACTTCAACAGCAGAGTCCAGGGAAGGGGTAGGGATGGTTTTATGGCCTGCAGCATGCAGGGGGTCAGACCAGATGATCATAATGGTCCCTTCTGACCTTAAAGTCTATGAGTCTATGAGTCTATGAATATATTTGATCACTGAGAAAACAAAATTACAAAAATAAAGAAGATGATGTGGCTTGTCTTCCTTTCGGTGTTTTAAATGGTGTTCATTTTTCAAATAATTGCATCTCTGCAGTGCCTTCCATTGAAAGCTCTCAGATCCATTTCTACAGTGAATGAAACTTTCCAGGGCTCCTCTGATATACACAATGGAGCTGGTCAGAAAATGGGGATGGAATATTACGAAAGTGTTCATGAGTTCCACCCTCAGGCTGTTTTTCCTCCAGACTTCATTTGACCGCTATTTTCCAACCATCTCTATTACCCCTTAGTGTAATGTAAAGATGTGACTATGAAGAACATTCTACACATAGATAATTAACTGAGTCAGATAAACCAGTTTATCGGGGCTGGTCAAAAATTTTCCATTAAAACTTCTTCCAAACAACTTGGAGTTTGATTAAATAAAATTTTTCATGAAAAGTACATTCTTCCCTTGCAAATTATTGATTTTTCATCAGAAAACTGAAACCCTCAAAACAAAAACAAAAATTGTAGAGGGTGGCAGTTTTTGTTTGAAAATGTTTTAGTTTTTGGCCAAAAATTATTCCATTTTCAGCTGAAAGTTTTTAGATTTGTGATTGCTGAAAATTGAAAAATAATTGATTTGGTCAAAAAGTCAAAATTTTCCCAAAACAAAAACATGTTCTGACCAGCTGTACAGATTGTTTGTCAAAACCTGTGTGACACGGTGAGGAATGAGAGGTTGATATTGAGTGATTCTTCGGTATTTCCAAAGTCTCATAGATGATATTCAAGTATTTTCTTCTGTTATTTCATCCCTTGCATGCAGAAGACTGAGTTTTTTCAAAGGCCCCTGTAAGATTTGGATGATTCCCATCAGTTTTGAGAACTGGGCTTCCAAATTCCTAACACAACTTCAAGAATTTCAATCATTGACTTCTCCACAAACTGAGTCTACAGTTAACGTGGTACCCCTTTTGTGTGTAGAAAAGGCCTTCTCCACCCAGGAATTTGCACCCATTTAACTGAATCAGGGCTTATCTACATGGAGAGTTGTACTGGATTGGAAATTTAATCTGATTTATTTCAAGCAGCCCAACCCCAATTATGAACACTCTTGTTTTCTTTTAAGAATAGCTTGTTTGGGTTTAGTTTAAATCAATTAGGAACAAATTTGAGCTAAAAAAAATGGAAAGGGCTCAGAAAAGGGCTATGAGAATATTTCAAGGCCCGGAAAACCTGCCTTTGAGTGAGATATTTAAGAAGCTCCATCTGTTTAATTTATCCAAGGGAAGATTAAGAGTAGAAGTGATCCAGAATTTTTCTGCAAAACTTTTTTCTAGTCATAAAATGCCAACTCGTCAAAATCAAAACTTTTCACTGAAAGTTATCCCAGTTCTGCTAATGTTTCTCACACAGAAGCAAGAGCCTAGAGTAGCCAGTAGTGGATGTTGCTTCAAGTTCTTACTATCAGGCCATTTTTTTTACCAATGAGCATACTTAATTATTGGAACCATTTATCTAGTGATGTGGTGAATTCTCCATTGCTTGGAGTCTTTACATCAAGCCTGATTTCTTGTCATTGCCCTGTGTTCTGCAGGAGGTTCAGAGTTGATTTACTAATGGGCCCTTCTTCCCTTACAATTTATGAATGAGCCACTCATGCCCTGCAATAAGTGTGTCCACGCTGGAATTTGCACCAGTCAGACTAAACCAGTTTAATTAAAATGCTGCATGTTTGCGTATAGAGAAGGCCTCAGTTTAAAAACAACAATTGAAGTTAAACCCAGGGCTATTTGTGTGTGTGGACAAGGCTTGGAAAACAGAGAACATGTAAGCGCTTAAAAAACATTTGACATCAATACAACTTTCCAATACAACTTTCCAGTTCCCATGAGACGTAAAGCTGATTTAATGAGTCCATCTGAGATCCAGAGCTCTGAGCAATTCAAGGACTCTGTCCCCAAATGCCGTGATTTCAGGTATAAAGAGCATACTCTGCAAACTGCACGTGTGGTCATAACAAGATCCATCTGCATGCCTGCATGTTAGACTTCTATCTCTCCCACAGGCAGTAGGTTTAGTAACAGTAGCCTCCAATAGCTCTGGAATACGTTTTGGTTCTACCTGGAACTAGCTCTGATTTCAATCGGATCTGTTTGTTCAATGAAATTAGATTTCATTAAAAGATTGGCTACTGGTATTCATTCCTGAATTGTTCTCTTATTTTTCTATTTTCCGGTAAATTAGGAGAGGAAACTGATGCAATGATGCCAATACCCTGAACCCTACCCGGGACTGATCGGGTAAGTGCATGCTATTTGTATTCTATTGCACCATGTAAGATGTGCCAGAAGGAAATTATGGCAAAAGAGACTATTCTGCAATTTTTGCCATTTTCCAAAGTGACCCTATAATTTTGGGTTCCTTGCATTTTGAGTGCCCAACTTTACACATGGGCAAAGCACAGTAACTCCATTGCTTTCTTTGTAGAATCTGACCTGAGAATTGTCTAAGTGAGGAACCAATAAGAAATCTGAATCTATAGGCAATTTACTAAATTGTAATAGACTCTAATTCTGACCTTCATTTCACCAGGTTTACATGAGTATAACTTCATTCTTGGTTGCTGCAGCACCTTCCTCTCTGACCTCCCAGACACTCACACTAACCCCCTAAACTCCTCTTTCTTTCACATCACGTTGGTCATGTAATCCCCCTATGAGTCCTTCCCTTGGCTTTCCAGCCAATATTGTATCATATTGAAGCTTCTTGTCACTGCCTTCAAAGCTCTACATAGCTCTGCCCCTCCTTCGTGATCTTCTTTGTCTAGCCTCCCAGCCTCACCCACCCTCTGGCTGGATTCTCACCCGGTCACCTTCCTGCCATGTTCCATGCAGCCACCTATTCATAGTCCAGCCTCCCCGAGCTCTTCCAACCCTCTGCACATGCGAGTCCCTCTTCAACCCCCAGCTCTGCCTCTCTGTGTTTGCTAAATCTTGTTGCTATAGCTACATACATGAGTGCAAATTGTATGTGTGTTGCCTCTGGTTATTCCCCTTCACCTCACCTCTGTCTACTTGCCTGTCCTTAAATTGGAAGTTACTCCAAGCAGGAATTGTCCTTCTGAGGTGTTTGGAGAGTGCCTAACACACAGTGGGGAATACTCTTCTTAGCATATATGTAATAATGTACATTATTATATATTATAACATATATTATCATGTTCCAGTTGTTACAGTAATTATTATAACACCAATGGACTTTGAAGGAGTTACTCCTGAGGCTAAATCCTCAGCTGGTGTAGAACAGCATAACTCCATTGATTATACAAGACCTACACTGATTTATACCAGCTATGGACCCACCCCTGCCATCTACCTGACTCTCTCTATCTATCATACTACAGCCTTCAGTGTCTGTGCAGCTACATTGGTGTGATATCAAAATCAGGCCCAGAATACTTTCTTATATACTATATTTTCCAGAGAAAAATAGTCCAGTCCTATTCGTATTGAAGTCAATGGGAGTTTTGTAATAGACACCAGTGAGAGCAGTATAGAGTCTAAATATTGATTAATTACAAAGACTAAGAAAGCTTGTTTCTTGTACTTCTTGATTCAAGTTGCTGGGGGGAGGACGGGCAGAAATCTGTCAATCTTGGGATAACATTAAATAGAACAAGGTTCCTTCACTCTCCTCACAGTCATAGTGTTTCACAGTAATTTCCATTTTATCTACAGTGTCTAGGTATAATGTCCCTGATTCTCTGCTGCCTTGCACCTTGTGTCATCATTAACCTTTGCACAAACAGAGTGTACCAAATAATTGCTGAGAGCTGCTATTTCCAATGTGCTTATCTGAACCTCTAGGCTCCTAACTACCTTTGAAAATCTGGCCTTTCAGTTCTTTGGAACATTTCACCCCCTCTCTAGACACCCGAGGAGAACACAAACTTCAAGTACAATTGTCTCTGATCCAGCTGTATTTTTTCTCAGATTTAGAATCCACATCATCCCTCCACCAGCTTTGGATACTGCACCACATCTCACCCAGACCAGATTTTCCACCAAATGCCTTCTAATTGACAGGTAAGTGTTGATAAGAGCATAAGAATGGCCATACTTAATGATGCCAAGCATTCTATTTGCTTTTTTGACTGCCACTGTACATTGAGTGGATGTTTTCAGTGAACTAGCCACAATGACTCCAAGATCTCTTTCTTGAGTGGTGACAGCTAATTTAGACCCCATCATTTTATATGTATAGTTGAGATTATGTTTTCCAATGTGCATGACTTTGCATTTATCAATATTGAATTTCATCTGCCATTTTGTTGCCCAGTCACCCAGTTTTGTGAGATCCCTTTGTAACTCTTCACAGTCAGACTTAACTATCTTGAGTAGTTTTGTGTCGTCTGCAAATTTTACCCCATTTTCCAGATCGTTTATGCATATGTTGAGCAGCACTGGTCCCAGTACAGACCTCCCTGAGCATTTCACAGACACCATCACCATCCTGGTCAGGTAGTCAGTAATATATCCCTACTTCTATATTCTTATTATTCAGACACTATCCATAGAGATTCTATGGTACAGTTTGGTTCATTTAAGATTTGTACTTCATTTGATTCTATGCTTTGTTTCACATATTGTTTCACATCCACTCCGCCACCAGCGTGACCTGTTCTGTCCTTCCAATATATTTTGTACTCTGGTATTACTGTGTCCCATTGATTATCTTCATTCCACTAAGTTTCTGTGATGCCTATTATATCAATATCCTTATTTAATACAAGGCACTCTAGTTCACCCATCTTATTATTTAGACTTCTAGCATTTGATAGAGGTATGTTTGACTGGAGTGTTTCAGGAAGGGGTTTTCAGAGGAAATGAAGTGAGTTAGGCATCCAAATCCCATTGGTCTGGATGTCTGAATCCCTTAGGCTTAATTTATCCAGCTTCCCCACTAGCATATTTCTTCTTTATTTTATTTTATTTTATTTTATTTTATTTTATTTTATTTTAAAGAAAATTACAAGGAAGTAAGTGTTACATGCAGAGCACCTGCGGTGATGGAAAGGGGCAGGAAAAGCTAAACTAATTTGTCATTGTGATTGTCATACATTCATCAATGTTTATGGCCATCTGGGACCACGAGGATTTTCTAGTCCGACGTCCTCCATTGCACAGATTTGGTGTAAAACGACGCGGCTCCGGTTACAGTACAATGGAGCTGGGGTGATTTTCACCAGCTCCAGCTCTTGCCCTGGGTTTGATGCTGATGTTTCTCTGTTATTTATTTATTTATTTATTTATTTTGAATGGTACAAAAATAGAAAGTCCTGGGTGCCCGGACACAAACCTGTGCCATGCAGCCCACCATCCTCAGCCATGGAATTTTGAGTTGCTCTTGGATGTCGCTCTGGATTCTCACCCCTCTTCCCAAAGCTTTAGGGATCAAGGGATCAGATCAAAGATTTTGTTAACACTTTCTCTCTTTGTCTCCTCCTGTTCACTTCTTAATTCCAACACCGCAACTGGAAAGCCACTTGGAATCACTCTCTCTGTCACCTCTTTCACTCTTCCAATACTTCTTAACTGTAAAGCTGTCCCACCCCCACTTGGGTAGGCTGTACCCCAGAGGCACTGAAATGCTAAAAACAGTAACAATTTCAATTCGGTCAGACTTCATCAGCACGGAACAGAGCTTCATCTTTCTTGCTTCATTTGTGGTGTTGAAAAGGGGTCATTTAAAAATAGTTCCTTTGCAGAGCTGAACTAAATTTAGGTACAAGGGGCCAGGATTTTTTTTTAATGCTTTTAGGCTCCTAAAGATGCAGATAAGGTGCCTACTGAATTTTTTCAAATGCATTTAGGCACCTAACTCCACTTGATTACAATGGGAGTTAGGCACTTACACTGCTTCGGTGTCATTGCCAATCCCACTAAGCAACTATCTGCATCTTTAGGTGCCTAAATACCTTTGGAACTCTGGCCCAGATTTTTTATTTAAAATAAGGAGAATTATTGACAGTTCACATTATGTTCTTGCACAAATATTAAGAGTGGTTGGTGACTAATAAAAAGGTCTGGGGACCCAGCAGAACTGAGTCAGTGTAGATCATAATGCTCAGTGAGTTACAGGTGAGGTTTTTGTAGTTTAATGGGAGTTGTATGTCAAACTCCTACATGCCCACAGCATGTAAATATAGAGGTGGGAATATTCAAAGTGCCCTAATAGACTTGGATGCTCAATTAATGGGAACTTGGCATCCAAATACCCTAGGCAGCTTTTGAAAATCTCATCCACTGATCTGTGACAGTTCCATGGGTGATTGTTCCTCTCATTTTGTTCCATTTGGCCCATCTTTCCTTGAATAGCTCCATGACTAATTTAATACGGGTAGTAAGACATTCCATTTCTCTCAGTTTGTCAGTGGTGATCAACCTTCTTCGAGTTGATGGTGTTTGGTTTTGCAACCAGAGTGATGAAAGCCATTCATTGACATAGGACTGCATTATAAAGGCTGTGTTTAGTCCCCAAATTGTTCTGGTTTATTGTCTTTTGTGCTTGAATGGTGCACTGTGCTTTCTCTAGACACTGCGCACATGGCAGATGTTGAGAGGGGAAACCAAAGCGACGTTACAGAATTCATCCTCCGCGGGTTCAGGATCCTCTACCCATTCCAAATAGGTCCCTTTGTGCTGGTTCTGCTAACATACTTCACCACCGTGGCTGGGAACATCCTGATCATTGTCACCATTCTGACTGACCGAGGCCTTCACACCCCCATGTATTTCTTCCTGGGGAACTTGTCCTTCTTGGATATCTGGTACACGTCCAACATCGTCCCCAAAATGCTGCAAGGTTTCCTGGCTGAGAAGGGTGTGGTGATCTCCTTCAGTGGCTGTGTCACGCAGCTTTATATCTTTGGCTCCCAGGCAGCCACCGAGATCCTCCTGCTAACAGTGATGGCCTACGATCGCTACTTGGCGATATGCAACCCGCTGCGTTACACGGCCCTCATGAATGCGAGGGTGTGCGTCGAGCTGGCTTCCTGCTCTTGGCTGGGTGGCTTCCTCTTCAACCCGGTGATAATGGCCTGGATTTACAGGCTACGTTTCTGTGGCCCTAATGAAATTGACCATTTCTTCTGTGACTTCATGCCCCTGGTCAAGCTGTCGTGCAGTGACACCCACCTGATCACCTTAGCAGCATTCTTACTCTCCTCTACAGCCACCCTGATCCCCTTCCTGCTAACCCTGACATCCTACGCATTCATCATCATGGCAGTAGTAAAAAACCCTTCCAGCACTGGGAGGCGGAAGGCCTTCTCCACCTGCACCTCCCACCTTATTGTGGTCAGCACTTTCTATGGGGCTCTGGCCATGGTCTACATGGTGCCAACGGCCAGTGCAGCCATCAACCTAAACAAAATATTCTCCCTTCTCTACAGCCTGGTCACCCCATTGCTCAACCCCCTGGTCTACTCCCTGAGAAACAAGGATGTGAATGATGCCCTGAGGACAATGGCCACTAGACTGTTGGATTTTCGAAGGAGGTAGAGCCAAAAAGGGAGCATGAGGGATTTAAAAATGAAAACTACAGTAGAACCTCAGAGTTATGAATCCCTCGGGAATGGAGATTGTTCGTAACTCTGACATGTTCGTAACTCTGAACACAACATTATGGTTGTTCTTTCAAATGTTTACAACTGAACGTCGACTTAATACAGCCTGGAAACTTTACTGTGCAGAAGAAAAATGCTGCTTTCTCTTTAATTCTTTTAGTAGTTTATGTTTAACACAGCTCTGTACTGTGTTTGCTTTTCTTTCCCCTCTGCTGCTGCCTGATGGTGTACTTTCCATTCTAAACAAGGTGTGTAGTTGACCGGTCAGTTCCTAACTCTGAAGTTCTATTGTCCTGGGCCGCATTCCCACCTGGTGTAAACTGACATAA
The DNA here is from genome assembly GCF_027887155.1 of Malaclemys terrapin pileata. Lineage (NCBI taxonomy): Eukaryota > Metazoa > Chordata > Testudines > Emydidae > Malaclemys > Malaclemys terrapin. Next base: position 35,244,880 of record NC_071516.1, on the reverse strand, counting down.
CCCTGTTTGAATCAGTGGAGCTGTGCAAGTTAGTACTAGCTGCAGAGCTGGTCCATGCCCCTCCCCTCCCACCCACCCACCCACCCCAGATTTAACAGATAAGACAATCCCATGTTGTATTCCAGCTGCATCCTTAGCATAGAATCTTTGTCCAGGAGTTACTGGTCTACATCCGCCCAGTGCCTATCACTCCACATGCTGCATTTGCCCTCCGTGGACTGCAGTAACCTAGGGTTTGCTGTCCATCAGGACAAGGGATGATTATGGGGCAGATTTGTAAAGGTGTTTAGGTGCCTGAGGATTCAGGTAAGACACCTAGTGGGTTTTTTCAGAATAGCATCTGTTGATTTCAATGGGAGTTGGACACCTCAGTGTTAGAGGGCTTTCCCTCAACCCTCCCACTTCCCTGGTTCTTGTCATGCAGACAGCAAGCAGCAAAGGACCAGAAGTCCGAAGTGCAGACAAAGCGATGTTTATGGGGGTTAGTTTCCAAGCAAGCATATTCCGAAGCCCTTCACACCAGTCGGGCTTATCTCTATATGCCGATAGAGTCTGTTTCCCAGTGTTCCCATCCAAGCTCATACGCCGCAGAGCGTTTACCCCAGATCCCCCTTCCCGGCTCTGACACCGCAGAGTCTTGCCTGTGTCCCTGGTCCCTGGTCCTTATTCTCTTCCTCCTCAGCAAACATGATTCCAATTTCCCTTCCATTTCCTGTTTGACTCCAGTTTATATAGTAATATTCTCAGCTATGACTTAACCAATTATTTTACTGAAATTTAACTAACCAATTCTAACATATTGTAACATAATTCTCTAACCAATTATATACAACTATCCTAATTAACTTACACCTAGCAAAATTAATTATACAGCAAATAGAAACAAATAGAGAACTAGACAGATTAACAACAGAAAAGTCGGGGCCATAAAGATAAAACAATACAGAAATGAGGGTTTCACAACCACAACCACTGATAAGTGATTTCTTGCCAGACAGGATGCTATCTTAAGATCTGTTTCTTTATCTGGTGGTGATGGGCACTATCAGGACAGGATCATCTTCCTAACAGCCCAATACCATCTTATTTCAATATGATTGGTTTGGGATGTGAGGATGTGACCATACGCTTCCCAGGTTATGGCTGCCCCTGCTGCTTAGCCAACGGCCTTAGCCTAAGAACAAGGCCTCAGACTGTCCTAGTGAGAGAAGGCCCATACACAGGTGGAGTGTGATTTTGATTCTTTGTTTTATACCCCTGTAACTAGCTAAATGATAAAAATACACCTAAGTTCTTAAAGTATAGGCCTTTACAGGCAGGCCTGACTATCTATATTCTAACACCTCACCTCTTTCTTTTTCTTTTGGGATCCTCCTGCCCAGGTATCCCTGGAAAAGCATAGGACACATGGCGACACATTTCCTGATAGGGCCAGGCATTAAGGTGGAATGTGTCGATGCTCCATCTGTCCCACTGCCCTTTGTGCAGTAGAATGTCCTTCACCTTCTCTTGTACGGGCATACTACACCTATTCCGATTAGTGTTCCAGACTTCCCATTATAGTGGGCCCAAGAAGGTCTAGTACACTGGGAGGAGGGCCTATTACATTACTTATATGTGACAATTAGTGGTTGTACCTTGTGGGTCTGTGCACCCCTTAACCACCGTAGTATACATTGCAAAATTAGCATACTTAACAATAGGCCAATAGCCACAATAATCCACAGTAATATTGTCAGCCCTGACCATCATAATATAGTCCAACATCCGAGCCACCACCATAAACACTGCTTCTCCTCCTTTGACAGGGTTAAAACCCTGTTAACGCCATCCCAAAGTGTATATTTTAAATGTATCCAGTTGTTGGCAGTTGTATGGAACTGCCCATGCAGGTTTCGTATGCTTTTTTCCATATCATGAGTCCACTGAATATTCACAGAAAAATGGGGTATTGGCCAAACCAGCTCGACCACTTGGTATGGAATTGGGTAGTATGCACTAATTCGATTGTTCACAGCAATGAGTTCCACAGATCCATTCGTGCACTGAAGTCCCAATGGCAGTGTATAAATACAGAGATAAAATAACCTCTCTACTCCTGCTTGAGATTCCCCTATTTAGGCATCTGGTCACCCTATTTCTGTATGCATTTCCCCAGGTTTTTTTTTTTTAAATCAAAACTGAACTGCCCCAGAAATTCTGGCATGTAGAATCATTGTGAAACTCGCATGGCTCCAACCCTGCTGATGAACCTTTAGATCCACTGTACAGACTTCTGCCACTTGAGCTAATGGAGTAAGTGATGGCAGACGCAGTAGGCTGTCATCCTATATGTGATAGATCAGCTCTATAGGGGGATGAGACACCTTTTTTGCCACTGGGTTTCACAGATATCTGCTGACAGAAGAGGAACTGTGAAACTCAGGAATCCTGGGTCTATTCCAGGCTCCTGAACGGAGTGGTCTCTAGTAGTCAAAGACCCTTCTTCCCCATCCCCTCCAGTCTATGTCTATCCTATTGCTGTGTAACCAGTCCCAGCTCCTCATCTGATTTCAACTGCCCCTCACTACTGCTCTGGATTCCTTGTCCCAGTTTCCTGGTCCTGTCTCACTCTCCTCTCTCCCCGCCCCCATCCCTCAGATGGGATGTTCGTTCCAGACTGGCAAAATTATAAGGCTTCGCAACATTTCAACACTTCCCATTCTAAATTTTCAGTTGCTTAACTATAGGCTAGCTCTGCCTACAACAAAGCATATTCAGAACCTCTGATTAAAGGGATTATAAGTATAGCAACCTCCATCATAGCTAGTCACCAAAGATTGAACCCGAGCCATCCAGACTTAAAAGCATGAGCTTCTACTACTTGAGTTCAAGATATAACTCCCTTAGCTGGTAGCTATACAGTTATCCTCTAAAAATCCACCAGAGGAGGGCACAAAACACGTTGGACAGTGAATTACAAAAGCGCCAAATATTATTAGACCTGCAATACTTTTCACAATGAACATCAGCGGGGGATAAACTGGGAGTTTAAGAATATTTGGAAAACAATTTTAGAATAACATTCAGTGCTGTGGTTTAAAAGAAAAAAACCTGTTAAAACTCATAACTTAGCAGCATTCAGTGTTTGAAAAAAAAAACTTCTAGGAGCTATGGGATACAAGTTAAGAATGTTGAAACAGGAAGATGTTATGCTTAGTTACCACTTGGGCAAGGCGGCGTGCTATGTAATACTTGCAAGATTTCACCGTAATGTTTTACAATACATAGCAGTACAATGCTGATTCCATTGATATTGTTGAGCAATTCACGCTGATTTTATTTCAGCCCACATCTTAATAGTTTTGAATACTGTAGATCACAATTTTCAGTTCAGTTGGTTTGAACATGCAGAGCTTTAAAACTGCTATGCTCTAAACTGTATATTAACTACAATTTTATAAATCTGCATGTCAGAGAACTGTGTGCCACTACTACTAGACAGTGGCACAAGGCAATTCAGTGTGAATCACAGAAATGTAGGACTGGAAGGGACATCAACAGGTCATCTAGTCAAACCCCTGCACTGAGGCAGGACTGAGTAATAACAACACTAGACCATCCTTGACAGATGTTTGTCTAACCTCTTAAAAAATTCCAGTGACTGCTATTCCATAACCTCTCTAGGTAATTTGTCCAGTGCTTAACTACCTTTACAGTTAGGAAGTTTTTCCTAATGTCTAACCTAAATCTCCCTTGCTACAATTTAAACCCATTGCTTCTTTTTCCTGCATATCCTGAGTGGGATGGGGGTGGGTCCAGGCAGTGGGATTGGGGGGAGGGAGGTCGAGGGAGTCGGTGGGTGTGTGGGGATGGACCAGAGGAAGCAGGGTGGAGGAACTGAGGGGGACAGGACTGGGACTGGGGGAGTTGGAGGGGCTGAGGGGGATGGGACAGGACTGGGATGGGGGGAGTAGGGTAGGGGCTGAGGGGAGCATGAATGGGATAGGGTAGAGAGAGCTGTGTAGAGTGGGGCGGGGCGGGGAGGGGCGGGGGGTTGGGGAGAGGGACAGGGTCTGGAGGGGATGAGACAGAGGAGAGCAGGACTGGAATGGGGGGAAGTTGAGGGGATGGGACAGCAGGGGGAGTGATAGGGGTGGGATGACAGGAGAGGCTAAAGAAGAGACTTGGGGTAGGGCAAGGCTGAGGGCAGTGGGTTGGGGGAGCAGGTGGACTGTCGGGGAGGCTGTTGGAACAGGGTCAGGGGGGCTGAGGGCAGTGAGTTCGGGGTGGGAGGTACAGGGGGGACTGCGGGGGAGGCTGAGGGAACAGGGTCAGGGTGGGGGCTGAGGGCAGTGGGTCGGGTCTACACTGGCACCTCTCAGCATTGCTGTGCCGGGCGGCAGACCTGCACCAGTGCTACCCTGGCGATGGAAGAGTCCTCAGTCGAAATGCAGACTTCATGACACAGACCCCCCTGGTCACTTCCAACCTGGTGCTGCTCTGGTCAGTCGCTAGGCTCTCGTCACTTTCAAACCCATGCAGGGTATCTGGCTCTTTTTCAGTTCTCAGGTTAAGAAAAGCCTCTGCATTTTGTGAGGGCTTCAGCATTCACTTTCCTACTAGACAAATTGTCTGCCTGACACATTGCTCCCAGGGCATTCATCTTTATTCATTATCGGCAGGTCCATCAGATTAACAAGCAACACAGGGGGAAGCAACACAATGGTGTCATGGAGTTTTAATTTTTCAAACCACTTTGGCCTCAACAGGGATAACAGCAAATCTGGACAGAGCAGATGGGTGTCAGGATGGGTTTGGGTATTTATTTATTTATTTTTAAGTGAAAATGTTTGGGTCTGAGCAAAGGCTGAAAACTTCCCTTTGGAAACCTCTGCTGATCTTTTGCCCCAGGGGCTAACGACAGCCTGGAATCCAGGACAGATTTCCACATCCATGCAGGGTGAGATGATGGGGGGAGGGGAGGGACTGTGGGGGAGGCAGAGGGAACAGGGTCAGGGGGGCTGAGGGCAGTGGATTGAGGGTGGGGGCACAGGGGGGACACTGCGGGGGAGGCTGAGGGAACAGGGTCAGGGTGGGGGCTGAGGGCAGTGGGTCAGGTGAGATGATCAGGGGAAGGGAGGGACTGTGGGGGAGGTAGAGGGAACAGGGTCAGGGGGGCTGAGGGCAGTGGATTGAGGGTGGGGGCACAGGGGGGACACTGCGGGGGAGGCTGAGGGAACAGGGTCAGGGTGGGGGCTGAGGGCAGTGGGTTGGGTGAGATGATCGGGGGAGGGAGGGACTGTGGGGGAGGCAGAGGGAACAGGGTCAGGGTGGGGGCTGAGGGCAGTGGGTCTGACGGGAGCCCCCCAGAGGGACTTGCCAGGGGACCAGGTGAGTCCAGCAGTGCTTACCTGGAGCAGCTCCCAGGAAGCATCCAGCAGGCAGGTCCCTCCCAGTCCCTCTGGCTCCTTCCTCGGGTCAGGTTGGGTCGAGGGGAGGGGGTCGGGGGCAGGGGCGGGGGGGGGCTCTCTGCCCGCTGCCGGAGTCTACAAGCCCCGCCCTGCTGCAGCACGCAGGGGAACGAGACCTCCTCGCTGCCTCTCTGTGTGCCCGGAATAGGGGCAGGGCTGTGCTGTGCAGGCTCCTGCCGGCCAGGCAGCGGGCCCCGTGGGCTGGCGCCGCCGCACCGGGAGCTCAGCTGCGCGCTGCCCCAGGGCCCAGGGAAGAAAGGTGAGTGGCGCCGGTGGCACTGGCTTGCCGTGGTCCCCATCGTATAGGGGGGTCGGGACGCGGGACAAGTCCTCTAAAATCGGGACTGTTCCAATAATATTGGGACATCTGGTCACCCTAACTTTGTGTGTGACCTTGGGGCAAATCGCTCGGTCTCTGAGGGGCAGATTTTCTTAGGGATTTGAGTGCATACGCTGCTAAGATGAAATTTTTAAATCCTGCCAGGAGCTAGATTCACAAAGGGATTTAAACACCTACCTGCTACCTTAGTGTATCTACAGGGGGAACCAATATTTGATAACGGGCTCTTCAGCCTAGCAGAGAAAGGTTCTAACACCATCCAATGGCGGGAAGTCGAAGCTAGACAAATTCAAACTAGAAATAAGGCTTAAATGTGTAAGAGTGGGGGAAATTAACCATTGGAACAGTTTACCAAAGGTATCAGCAGATTCTCAATCATTGACAATTTATAAACCAAGATGGGATGTTTTTCTAAGAGATCTGCTCTAGGAATTATTTTGGGGCAGGTCTCTGGGCTGTGAGGTCAGACTAGATGATCACAATGGTCCCTTCTAGCCTAGGAATCTATGAAACCAGAGAAGTGGCAGATCTCTGTCCAAGTCCTATCTCTCCCTGAGGTAGAGGAGGGACCTGAGGCATGGTTATCCCACGCCCCAGCTACATAGCCTAACCACTGGGCTAAAAGTTATGAGGGAGGTCCTCCTCTTCCCCACACTCCAGCCCATTCTCGCCTTGTGTAAGCTCACCTACATGGGCCCAATCCGGTAGGTGAGCTCTGAGCATGCTTACCCAATTGGGCCCCATGGGCAAGTGAGGCAAAGGCCTGGCTATCTCCCCCCAGCTCGTGCATGGCTCTAGGACTCAGCTGTTGGGATGGTTGGCCTGGGGCTACCAAGCACATTCCCAGAGGCACCTGGGGAAATTTTCCTGCAAAAAAGTAGTGAGTTTAGGCACTGAAGGCATTTGACGGCACCTGAGCAGCAGTTTTGTGAATCCCCCAGGGGCCTGAATCTGGGATCTGTAGCTGCCTAAAGTGGTAGGTAGCCACTTAAGTGGCTTTGTGAATTGGGCCATTCCCTATGTAGGCGATTTTGAAAACCCACTAGGTGCCTGTCTGCATCTTTAGGGTCTTAAATACCTTTTCAAGGACACCCCCCACACCACCCCGCATCTTTGTGTGCATCTGCTCCCTGTTTGCAATTTGCGGACAATAGCATGATCTACAGCACAGGGGTGTTGTGAGGCTAACGAAATTAAGAGTGTGAGGCGCTTACTCCTACGTGGGCCTTGCAGAGAGAGAAATAGTGAGGTTCTTTATGGGTAATAAGCTCAAATCAGATTTAAAGATTTAAGTCCCATTTTCGAAACGTTTTTGGGATTCCCATCTCCCAAACCAGACCCTATCATTGATGCAGTCACTTCACTGAAAATCCAATTTTCTAGTGGAAAAAGTTCTGATTAAAAATTTTCCACCAGCCTTTGTTCAAAACAGCTGTCCCTGGAAACGTGGACCCTCTATTGTCCATGCCAAAGAAAAAATAAAAGTCCTTGTCTCATCTCTGAATCTTTGACGTAGCAAGGATTCAATGCACGAGGGAACCTGTCTCAATAGAGACATAAAAGAACTTAAATACTCAGACTCCTCGAGATGTGGCCTCTTCAGCGTTGGGGAACGCACTTGTTTGCTCTGCTGCCTGTAAGTTTTACAGCACATGATTATATGAGATTAGAATATTTTTTAAAGTCAATGTTTTTTCTGCATGTTATTGCTTTTTAACCAAGCACATTGGTGCATAGCTCTACCTTGGTCCTTTTTCTCCTCTGCTTTGTACCTTTGTGTAGTCATTTACATGTGAGTGCTGACTGGGTGTGGGACCCTGCCGGTACAAGTGGGTAATTCTGATACGGAGTCATTTTGCACTCACCTTGCATTGGTATAAATGACTACACATGGTACAAGGGAGCAGGGAGACAGCCACTGGTGTGCTCTTCCTCTCCTCTGACTGTTTTGTTATACTAAGGAATAGTACAAAGAATTCTAGTTCATAGCTGGAATTTCTAAAGGAACCTAAGGGAATTACACAACCATCTCCCACTGAACTTAGCATAGTAATGTAATCAGGATCTGGGCTGCTAAGTACAGTTTTAATGCATGCTCTATGAAAATAGATAGATAGATAGATAGATAGATAGATAGATAGATAGATAGATAGATAGATAGATAGATTGGGTGTATGGGGATAGATCGATGATGGATGGATATAGTGTCATTGTAGCCATGCCGGTCCTAGGATATTAGCGAGACAAGGTGGGTGAGGTGATATCTTTTATTGGACCATCTTCTGTTGGCAAGAGAGAGACAAGCTTTTGAGCTCTCCTTCAGGTCTGGGAAACATTCTCAGTGTATCCCAGCTAAATACAAGGTGGAACAAATTACTAGTGTAGACATGGCCTTTGTCTTCTATCATTTTCCTGAGTGAGTTCATTAAATCACTAAATGCCCAATAGCAACTATGTGGGTGAAACCAGACAGTCCCTACACTCTCGAATGACCTCACATAGGCAAATGACTGGAGGGGTGTTAATGGGCCACTTCACCTTGAATTGTCCCTTGAAATACATGTTAGCTACTTATGCTGAACAATCTGTTCCATCTCTTACCAACAGAAGTTGGTCCAGTAAAACAGTGGTTCTCAACCAGGGTACATGTACCCATGGGGGTAAGCAGAAGTCTTCCGAAGAGTACATTAACTCATCTAGATATTTGCCTACTTTTACAACAGGCTACCTAAAAAGCACTAGTGAATTCAGTACACACTAACATTTCATACAGACAATGACTTGTTTACACTGCTCTATACACTATACACTGAAATGTAAGTACACTATATTCCAGTTGATTTATTTTATAATTATATGGTAAAAATGAGAAAGTTTTTCAGTAGTAGTGCACTGTGACACTTTTGTATTTTTATGTCTGATTTTGTAAGCAAGTAGTTTTTAAGTGAGGTGAAACATGGGGGTACACAAGACAAACCAGACTCATGAAAGGGGTACAGTAGTCTGGAAAGGTTGACAGCCACTGCAGTAAAAAATATTACCTCGCCCACCTTGTCAGATAGATAGATAGGATATTGCATATGTAGTGTGACCATATTTCCCAAAGGGAAAACAGGACACCATGTGGGGCTAGCTCAAGCCCCTCTCCCTTCCCTCCGCACACTAGGCTCTCCCGAGATCCACTCCCCTTGCGAGGCTGGCGTAACTGATCACCCGAGTCCTGTCTGCCCACCACCTGAGCCCTGCCTCCCACTCTGTGCAGGGCTGGCATGGCCCCTTGCCTCCCTGCACATTCCTCCGCACCCCACTTTTTGACAACAGTGTGCACATGTGTCCTGTTTGCTCTTGCCAACTGATCAAGTTGGCAAGAGCAAATGGGACAAATGCTCACTTTTGCCAGAAATGTCAGGACAGCCACGACAGGGCTTAAAAAGAAGCTATCCCCGCCAAAATGGAACTTATGGTCACCTTTTGCATATGAAAGTATAGATAAATAAGTATGCATGAGACCAGATACATGCTCAGTTTCTGTAGTGAGGAGCACCAGTGTAAATTCTTGCACAGATAGATCAATAGATAATTGCATATGAATGTATAGACAGAAGCATGATGAAGCTGAATTGATGGACAGATATTGCATATGAAAAGACAACTAGGTAGACAGACCACTTGACTATCCAAGGGCCTGATTCTCCTCTCATATCAACAGACGACAATTAGGAGTATGTTTATTGAAGACAATTGATTTACAATTGTGTAAAACTGACCTGAGAGGAGAATGAAGCACGTTCGACTGACACAAGGCCGTGCTGGAGCAGTGAACGGAAGAGAGAATCCTGTAGAATTGTTGGCTGGCTTCTACACGTTCTCTAAATAAGTCATTTTCGAGATCACCGCTGGGGCTCAGTAGAAATGTGGGTAGTGTCTGTAGTGTTTTTGTGCACTCCCTTTGGGTCTGTGTCCCAGCATGTCTGCAGTGAAACCGAGAGCTGTGGAACAAAGCAAAGCCATTTCCAACTTCGGACTAAGCCTTTGAGCCAGGACCACTCAAAGGTTTGCAGGATCCAGTCCCAGTGAGTGTGTCTACACAGCATTTTGTGCTGAGCGGGCATCAGCCTCCCAGTCCGGGCTGGCAGACTGGGGCTCATGTTAATGCTCTCAAAATAGCTGTGAGGTGGTGGGCGAGGCCAGAGTTCAGGCTTTGAAGTCTAGGGAAGTGGGTGGGGCCACTGGCCAGAGTCTGCTGACCTGGGTTGGGAGACTCGCTCCCGCCTGCTCCCAAGATCTGTGTAGACACACCCAAAGTGGAGCCAGGGATCTCAGCCTCTCTAATCTGGGGAATGGGAAATGAAGCCCGGCTCGCTCTGCGAGACAGAGAACTCCTCACCTCATTCTCCAGAACAGGGAGATCCAGGCTGACATGCTCAGATCCAGCTGCTTGCCTAAGGTGCCTCAGGGTTTGGGGGTCCGAGCTATGACACCGAGAGCCTGGCTTTCTAACGTGGGAGCCGTGGCTTTTTAGTGCCCTGGAGCATCAAGTACCGGATGTCTTACACTGGGCATCCACAAATGGAAGCATCACTGGAAATTGGTGTGTCAGAGATTATAGATATGAGAATGTAAGAGTGTCCATACTGGGTCAGACCAAAGGTCCATCTAGCCCAGTATCCTGTCTTCCGACAGTGGCCTATGCCAGGTGCCCCAGAGGAAATTAATAGAACAGGTAATCATCAAGTGATCCATCCTGTCACCCATTCCCAGCTTCTGGCAAACAGAGGCTAGGGACACCATCCCTGCCCATCCTGGCTAATAGCCATTGATGGACCTATCCTCCATGAATTTATCTAGTTCTTTTTTAAACCCTGTTATAGACCTGGCCTTCAAAACATCCTCTGACAAAGATCTCCATAGGTTGACTGTGCATTGTGTGAAGAAATATTTCCTTTTGTTTGTTTTAAACCTGCTGCCTATTAATTTCATTTGATGACCCCCTAGTTCTTGTGTTATGAGTAAATAATACTTCCTTATTTACTTTCTTAATACCAGTCATGATTTTATAGACCTTGATCATATCCCCCCTTAGTCATCTCTTTTCCAAGCTGAAAAGTCCCAGTCTTATTAATCTCTCCTCATACAGAAGCCGTTCCATACCCCAATCATTTTTGTTGACCTTTTCTGAAGCTTTTCCAGTTCCAGTATATCTTTTTTGAGATGTGGCAACCACATCTGCACGCAGTATTCAAGATGTGGGCATACCATGGATTTATATAGAGGCAATATGATACATTTCGTATACGATTCATCCAACTTGACCAGTTCATGAACAATTTTATTGTCTCCACAGAGAGAAAACTGCTGTAGGGCATGGCTAGCAGGAACCACACAGCTGTGACACAGTTCTTCTTTGTGGCTTTGTCCAACATCCTGGGGCTCCGAGTTTCCCTTTTTTTTCTGGTGCTGGTTTTCTACCTCATCACCTTGGTGGGCAACATTATCATCATCACGATCACAGTGATGGACCCTGCCCTTCGCTCCCCCATGTATTACTTCCTCCGAAATTTGTCCTTTCTGGAAATTGGCTACACCTCGTCCACCATCCCCAAGATGCTGGTGAACTTCCTCTCCGAAGACACGAGCCTTCCTGGGCTGTGCCACACAGATGTATTTCTTCTCTTTCTTAGGGATCACGGAGTGCTGCCTGCTGGCCGCCATGGCATACGACCGTTGTGTGGCCATATGTCACCCTTTGCACTATACGGCCATGATGAGCATAGATATTTGCCTCCAGCTCTCAGCTCTGTGCTGGCTCATTGGGGTGCTGGTGGGAGTCGGGCAGACAACTTTCATATTCACACTGCCCTACTGTGGGCCCAATAGGATCAACCACTTCTTCTGCGAACTGCCCCCGCTGCTGAAGCTGGCCTGCACGGACACCTACAGGAACGAAGTAGCTGTTTACACAATCACTGTCACCTTCATCATGGTCCCCTTCCTGCTCATATTAGTGTCCTATGTCCGTATCCTCCAAGCGATCCTCAGTATTCCATCAGCCGCGGGCAGGAGCAAAGCCTTCTCCACCTGCTCCTCCCACCTTATTGTGGTGACCTTGTTTTTCGGGTCCGGCATCGTGACGTATCTGAGGCCCAAATCCAGCTACTCCCTCAACACTGACAAACTGCTTTCCCTGTTCTACTCAGTGGTGTCCCCAATGCTGAACCCTTTGATCTACAGCCTGAGGAATAAGGAGGTGAAGGAAGCTCTGAGAAGGGTGATGGCCAGGAAAATATTCATTTGAAAACTGGGGGAATAAATTGGTTATTTATTTTCTTATTCTTCTGATGGTTTTGGAGATGCCTCTTGTACCCCAATCTATGATTCATATATTAATTATACTGATTATTTAAGAATTCCCAGTGATCACTCTGCAGGTTCTTGTCCCAACATCAGGCCCAGTAGTATTAAAATTGCTGTTGAGTTGGGAATCCCAATGTGTTCAGTTGCAACCCTCACACTTTAGAAACCCATCTGTATTTGTCATAATTCATTAACACATTTAGCCAAGTTACAAACACTCTAACCCAGCGAGGTAGATACAGATACTACAGAATGTCCACCTGAACATCCATCCCTTGCAGAACAGCCTGAAATGTCAGCCATTGTCTTCCTCATCACCTGTGGCCATCATCCTGGCACAACCCAAGGGCTACGCTCTCTCTTCTCCTGCCCACAGGCTGGGATGCCACTTTTATAATATGCTATGCCGGGGTAGTCAATAGGGCCAAATCCACATCGCCAGGTGGTTTTGAACAAGCTGTGAAATCTTTTTATTTCCTTATTATTATCATGATTGTTATTGTAGTGTGAAAAATGTTTCTCTAGAGTTTGGATCTTGACCAAGAAATCTGGACTTTGACAAAAAATAATTGACTACCCTTGTCTTACAGGGTCCAGGCCTGTAGGTTCCTTGCCTTACTGCTGAATAAAATAAATGCTAAAGCGAGCTCTGAAGGCTGCAATCTGTGAATACTGTATGAGCCGTGTGTTTGTCTGAAATGTGAATATTGTAAAGGCATTCTTGTATGCACATATTGGGTTAATTCAACAGCTGGGTGTTCAGGAAACCACCCAGGAAGATGGACAATAGCTCAGATAAGAGTTCCTCTGCAAACATCATGATAATTAATTGTGATATGCTACCTCCGCCCGCCTGCCCATGGGGGGCCTGCCAGACCAGCTTCCCCAAGATCAAAAGGCTGAGAGTGATTTCAAAAGAGACACTTCCTGATTAGAGGAGAGCCTGATTTTATGGGACAAAATTGCCTCCTGACCCCCCGCCCAGAGGCTGAGGGATTCCTTAGGGAAGCTTAGCCTGTCTAGGGGCTTTAATCCTTGTCTCTTACTGTGCCGTGTTCCTACTATTAAGATTGAACAACACTTTCTTTTAAACAGGCTGTTTTGGGTCACTATCATCACTGCAGGTCACAGCTCCCCAAGGGGACATGCACCTCTACCGAGTCCAGTCGGACCTGCTGAGCGATCCTGGCTAGTACCCACAGTGCTGTCACCCAGGGACCCGCTCTGGGCATGGGAGAGTCCCACAATTCCTCACCAGAGAGGCAAAGGCTCATGACCTGACATCTGGAGTGGGGTCCACTCAGTGAGACCAGGAGAGGGGGCAGAGGCTCATCTAGCCCTGAAGCAAGACAATTCTTTTCTTTTCTATCTTCTTACATTTTTGCTCTTTCTCTCTCTTTTCTCTTTTTTCATTTCTCCATTTTGGGGTTTTTTTAGTCTATCTTTTCCATTATTTTTTCTTTTTTTCTTCTTCTTTTTCCACCTTCCCCATCCCTGCTTTTTGTTTTAAAAGGAGGTTGTTGACAAAGCCCTGGCTGGGATGATTTAGTTGGGGTTGGTCCTGCTTTGAGCAGGGGGTTGGACTAGATGACCTCCTGAGGTCTCTTCCAACCCTGATATTCTATGATTCTGTGATTCTATGAATGAACCAAACTCCTTGATGCATTTTTATTCACTTGTTCACCACGCTTTGAAACAAGAGTAGATTAATGCACACTAGGGAATGTTAGTGCACGGCACCAGGGTCTACATGGACACTCCATGTGTATCACACTAGTGAAAAGGTAGATTTACACCCTGGCTTGCTGCAAACTGTCTACACAAGCCCTAAGAAATGAGGCTGAGATTTTTCCAATCTGCCTTGGGGGGGTTTCAACAGGAAATGGAAATAATTTTTGTTCTCAAGGTCAGTTTTTTTTTTTTGGGGGGGGGGGAATGGATGGGGATTGACAAAAAGCCAACATGTTCTGCTGAAAAATTCTATGGAAAAAATATTTTTGTCAAAAGTTTCCATGGCAAAACAAACAAAAGAATACTCCAAACCATTCCAAGGGTGAGCCAAAACCATGGAATGTGGACTTTGAGCATTCCCTGCAAATGCTGAGGGGCTCCGAACTAGAGTTTTGCTTTCTCCCAATACAGAGGTAAGGACAGCTGTGGAATTAGGAGCTCCATTATTTTTTCCTACTCAGAGAACAGAGCATGTACATTCAATCCATATATTTCTAAGTAAGGCTACAATTTAGTCACAGAGGTCACCTATTCCATGACTTTACCAGACCTCCATGACTTCTTCGGTTTCAGCTTTTTATTTCCTTATTATTATCATGATTGTTATTACGGTGTGAAAAATGTTTCTCTAGAGTTTGGATCTTGACCAAGAAATTTGGACCTTGACAAAAAATAATTGACTAACCTTGTCTTACAGGGTCCAGGCCTGTAGGTTCCATGGGACTTCAGCTGTGATTCCTCCCCCCTACCTAACGCTGCCCCCTGGTTATTTTTAGTAAAGTCACAGACAGGTCACGGCTCCCATTATTTTTTGTTGCCCGTGACTTTTACTAAAAATAACCATGACAAAATCTTAGTTTTATTTCTAAGAACAAAAGAGAGACTATAAACCAGGATTCACCACAGACTCTAAGCATGGGCCTACGCTAAGCATGTGATTGGTCTCATAGAAGTCAGTGGGACGATTCCCATGCCAAGGTTTAGCCACCTATTTACTGTCTTATTGGGCCAGGACCACAAACTCTCCATGCCAGTGTGAACACAGTGACTGTGACCCACACCGCTGCTGCCCCATGGACGCCCCCCATCACGTATAACTATAAGAACCACTACGTGCCTCCGACACAGTGCCTGAGCCTTCAAGTTTCAGACCCACAACCCTGTCACTGGAGCGTCCCGGTCAGTGCTGGTTGTGGTGGGCAGGTTCCTCTCACTTCTGAATGCAGCCCCTGTAACTTTAAAGTGACTAGAACTAGTGTTGAGGCTGCTCGGATGCAGCTAATGAGACCAAGTTCCCTGGTGGCACCCGAGCCCGTTTCTAAAACTGCTAACAATGCCTTTTGGAGAATGGGTTAGGAACCATGTCCCCAATGCCTCTGCCCTGTCACTCAGTGAGAGATCACTGCAACAAGTGCATATAGGCCAGTACGGACAGACTGACGAGAAAGTTCTTCAGCTGAGGACGTTCTAGTGTTTTCCAAAAGATGCAAAAGCAGGAAGGCGACAAGCACAGAGAGGGCCGGAGAGCGTCTCTTAGTGGGAGCATGGACTCACTCCTCTTTCATCTTCACTCCTGAAGCGGGTAAAACCCTCTCATTTATTTCACCAATCTCTTCCCCCCCTTTAGACCAAGGAAAACGAACACATATGTGTCTAGGATTTTGGCTGTCTCAGAAGACCAGGTCAAGAGACTCTACAGGGCATGGGCAGTGTAACTTTCCTTGCACATTATCAGCCTCGGTCAAGCTAAAGCTGTGTTGGTCACTTGCTTGCCTGGTCTGACACATCCGACTGAGCCTCAGCAGTCATCTTTTGTGCTCTGGTGCTACAAAACCAATACCCATGACTCACTTTCCTCATGCGAGTAAGTGTGTTGAGAGCATGTGAAAGGAGTTACTCGTGTGTGTGTGTCAGTGTCCTAGCTTCTTGTGCCGCAGCGACAAGCAATTTAAGCTTGATAGATAATGGGCTGGACCCAGTCCAGAATTTTTTGATAAAATGTTTTTTTCATTTGTAAATGCTGATTCTTCAAAAAAATAAATTAATTAAACACTAGTTTTGACTAAACTTTTGCCAGGAAGGTTTGAAAATTGCAACCTGAAACCAAATTTTGAAACACTGAACATTTTCATAAAATTCAATTCTTATTTTCCACCTGGCTGTGGTAAGGGGCGGGATGGGTGGGTGAGTGGATGGATAGGAAAGCTGATATTTTCTGTGAAAATAAAGTATGAATACTGAATAGAACTTCTTAGAAAATTTTAATTGCAAAAATTATTGAGCGAAGGGTGAGAATTTCAAAAGCACCAAAGGGAATTAGGGAAATAAGTTGATTTGAAAGTCAGGGCTCCTAACTCCCTAACACACTTTTGAAAATTCCCCCAGAAGACACATTATTTATTTGTTTGTTTATTATTTATGTATTTATTCAACAATAGTTCAAGATTTTTTTCTCATCCATTTTCTGGCCAACTTTACTCATCCTGAACATGTTAGGGTTGGATTTTCAAAGGTAGCTAGGGGTGTTAGGCACCCAACAGGACTATCAACAGGAACTGCTGAGCACCTCCCTCTCTTAAAAAATCATTCCCTTAGTCCACATTCCCACCCAAAACCTTTGTTGATGCAGAGTTCAGACACCCAGCACAGCCTCACGCCCTTCCAGGGGCTAAACTTCAATCTCTGAAGAGCAGGAAACAAAGTATTAAGGTACATGCCACCTCTGCAAAATAACCTTAGTTCTGCCCCTTTTGAGTTGGCCCTAGCCACTTGGAGTGAATGGATTTAAATATGCTGCTGGGTGGCTATCAGAGCAGATAACACCCTTCCGGACCTTTAGAGTGACACAAACCGAACAGTGAGGGGGCAAGTCACAAAGTAGTGCCCTTAATTTGGGGCATTTCCAAAAGTTGCTTTTAAATGAGACACGTCTGCTCAGAAAATGATAGTCTTGGGAGATTCTGCTTTAGCTCGAATAGCACCATCTCTGATTAATTTCCCTTTGGTGGAGGATAGATTCATTCAAGGCAATGACCTCATCAGCCATCTAAATAATTCATTTTTATTTTAGGTCATTAAAAAAAGAAGCTATAACATAACAAAGGTATGAATTTTCCACCCAAAAAGCAATATCAAGCACGTGTTTGAATTGTAAGTTTGTGCACAGGTGTTTGTTGGGGAGTCAAGGGCTGTATTTCACAGTAATTGCTGAATGTGTTTGATGTAAGCTTTATGTGTCTGTAAAAGTCCTTGTGTATGTTTATAACAAATATGTGTTCCCAAAAATATCAGAGGGGTAGCCGTGTTAGTCTGAATCTGTAAAAAGCAACAGAGGGTCCTGTGGCACCTTTGAGACTAACAGAAGTATTGGGAGCATAAGCTTTCGTGGGTAAGAACCTCACTTCTTCAGATGCAAGGGACTGTTGCTTTCCCAAAAATAGAGTGCATTTGCAGTGGTGTCTATTTGTGTCTGTCTGTGATTGTGTTACAGGGTCTGTAACAGTGTGTTTGCATCTGTATCTGTGTCTATCTGTTAGGGATTTCTTAGGGAGAGTGTCCTTGTGTATATGTATTGTTGGTGTGTGGGTTGGGATGGGGGTGTGTGATACCTCTGACCCTTTGTACACGTATATTTTAATGCTCATAATTAGCAGGTTTGCTTTGTTCCTGTGTAAACAAGAAAACATTTGTGTTTATTCCATTGTGTTTGTGAGTGTGCCACTAAGTCTTCCTATTATGTGTTTGTGTCCAGATGTGTATTTCTGCACTTGTGTCTGAGCTTTTGAAAAGATCATCCAACATGAACAATAGCCCCATTTTAGAGACGGCAAAAGAAGAAAACCAGGAACAGTACATGTGTGAGGAGGGTCTGAATTCGATGCACTAGCCATTGGACAGCCTCATTTTCAGTGAAGCTAGCTCACATTTACACCAAAATAACTGAGAGCAGAATCTGTCCCATTACGTTTCAATTGATTGTATTTTGCCTTGTGCTCATAAAACAACAAAAATTCCGTGGTTATTGATACTTCAGGAGTCAGTCAGATTACACTGGTGAATAATATTACTCATGTCTGTTAGTAATGGTAGGATTCAATAGAGGGATGAGAGAAACAAATTATTCATTTTCCCAGATCTGTATTCAATTTAAAAACAAAAACCTGGAACTAGTGAAAAATGCAAACATTATATTTTCATCTTTTTCTTGGTCAAAATTTCACATTTTTGAAAAATACCAACCCTTCTATGAACTGAGCAAAACATTTTTACAAAATTTTTGAGAAAAATGTATATTTTATTTAAAACTTCCACTTTTTTGAAGTTCTAATATTTTCCTCCATTGATTTTTCCCTACAAAATTTTGTCCCATTGTTTGGATTTGCCTTCAGTGTTTTTCATCCTATCCCTTTGCTTTCAGAGTCCCAGCTTCTCTGTAGCTTCTTAAATAACATTTACATTTTTATTTATTGAAACCATTCTCGTTTTCAGCTTTAGTTAATTAATTTTTATAAAGATGGTTCTACTTTAAATTCATCAAGGGCCAGAATGTGCCGTTCTCCCTCTCACAGTGTAGTACCTTAATCTCCAAGTAGGAATATCTGTTCTGTGGAACTATTCCTGGAGTTAGGTGATACTCGCTAGAGGGGTGAGTGGCAGACGGCTGGGTTGGGATTTTTAAAGGATTCTAAGTGGGTTGGGAACCCAAATCTAATTGAATTTCACTAGGTGCTGCTACCTGTCTCCTTTAGGCCTCTTTGAATGGCCCTGGTCATGGTAGTAAGCACTATACCTTGGTGATAAGTGTCTATGGAATCAGGTCTGAACACCAGAGCTGGATTTTCAGTCAAATAAACTACTCCTGGCTACAGACTGTTCATAGCCAATATTACCTTATGTGGGTTCCTTCTCCTTGTGTTAGAAGGAGTCGGGTGCAGTTGACACTGGGGTATTCCTCAGGCAGCTGGTAAAGAGAAGCAGGGAGGTCAGGGCAAAGAAGGGCTTCTGCTAAGATACTCCTGGACTGAGGGAAGCGATAAAGGTGCTGAAGGTTCTGGTGCCAGGCTTGGAGTTCATGGCTAAGCTGATTCTAGTCTGATAACAGAACAAACCAGAAACCACCCAAAATTTGATCTGGACTCTGCTGCCAGTGGCCCCTCTCTTTAATTTCTAGCACTTGTTTGTGTGTTTAAAAAAATATTTTTTTCCAGTGAAAGAAAAAAATGAAAGAAAATGGGGAAAACTCACTTTCTTTCCTGTTTTTATTTATTTCCCTTTTCTCCCCTCAGTATCAAGCAGGGGGGTGAGGCTTTTTAAAGGTTTAAAATAGGAGAGAAAGCAGCACTTTTATTACTTGTTAAAACTTTTAAACACTTTTCCAGTGGGGTGGGGAAGTTTTAAAACATGAGGAGGTGTTTTACCTCCCAACTTTTTCTCCTTTTTAAAGAATAAAAACTTTTTTCTACTGACTTTTTGTCAATATCCCATTTTTCAAGTTTTGGTTGAAAAAATGTCAGCCAGCCTTAGGTGAATCTTCCCCCCCAAATTCTTCCTGCTCTGAAATCCCAGGCCTCAGGCACTGAAGCTCAAAGAGCACCTGTGTTACCTGTCACAGGACAAGGCCTTTGACAAGCAGCGAAGCAATTCTGATCATACTGCCTGTGGTGGGGCGCTCTCACCTCACGCATGTTGGGAATGGGTTAAAATTGGTCTGAGGGGCCAATGAATCTGCCTGCTCTCACCTAGGATGGGCTAGGTCTAGTTAAAGATCAAGCCAAGCAGGGGGAGCCCAGCTGGGGAATGGAGAGTTCCTAGGGTTACCATACACCCAGTTTTTCCCAGACATGTCCGGCTTTTTGGTAATCAAACCCCTGTCCGGGGGGAATTGCCAAAAAGCCGAACATGTCCGGGAAAATACCGGCCGGGCACTTCCCCTCCCGCGCCTGCTGTGCTCCTCCCCTGACTCTTTGGCTCTGTTTAAGAGCCGAGCTGCCCAAGCACTACCGGCTTCTGGCAGCCCCCTTGCCTCCGGACCCCAGACGCCGGCCAGGCACTTCCCCTCCCGGGCTCCAGCTGCTCTGCTCCGGCGGCGCAGGGTCCGGAGGCATGGGGGCTGCCTGAAGCCGGTAGCGCTCGGGCAGCTCGGCTCTTAAACAGAGCCGAAGAGTCAGGGGAGGAGCACAGCAACCAGAGCCCAGGAGGGGAAGTGCCCGGCCGGGGGTGCAGGGTCCGGAGGCAAGGGGGCTGCCCGAAGCCCGAGCGCTACCAGCTTCATGGTTTGCCGGGCAGCCTCCAGACCCTACGCCCCTGGCTGGGCGCTTCCCCTCCCGGGATCCAGCTGTGCTGGGGAAGCGCTGGCCGGGGGCGCAGGGTCTGGGTGCTGCCCAGCAAACCGTGAAGCCGGTAGCGCTTGGGCAGCCCTTTTCGCATGGCTGGGAGGGAGGAGGGGGAGTTAGGGCGGGGACTTTGGGGAAGGGGCGGGGAATGGGTGGAGTTGGGGCGAGGAAGGAGCGGAGTGGGGCGGGGCCGGGGGTAGGGAAAGGGGCGGGGCCAGGGCCCCATGGAGTGTCCTCTTTTTTTATTTTTTAAATATGGTAACCCTAGAGTTCCCTCTCTCTGGGAAGCAGCCTGAAAGAAGCGTAGGTCACTGCAGGGGTCAGCTAGCAGCCGGAGTTGACTCGGGTGCCCCAAAGAGCTGTGGCCTGCGTGAACCCCTCCAGATGGAGGAATGTGCCGGGGATCCGGCTAGAACAGTAGAGGCACAGCTGTTACAAGGTGGCTGCCAGCTGAACCCAGCTGGGCTGCAGGTCTGGTTACTGTTTGGACTTTGGGTAAAGGACTGTGAAACATGAAGGGCTGTGTCGGAGAAAAACTGAGTTCTCACTATTTTTGTTTAGGTGCAGCAAGTCAGACGCTTTATTAACTCTCACATGTGCAGAGGAGAGAGCAAGCAGGTCTCTCCCTGGTAACTAATTACAGCAAGCATTTATACCTTTCATTACAGAAATAATGAGGGACAGCTGCATTTTGTTTATACATAGGCCATCTTGATATCTCATTTCCTTACTTGTTTTGACTCTTGCCTACATACAATTAGTTTCTATACCTTATCTACACAAGGTCTTCTACACCTTATCTATACTGAGGTCACAATGACTTCTTACACAGCTCTTTCTCACCCGTCTCACACAATCCTCACACAATCCTCGCTTCTACAAATCTCGCGTTATCAGGGTTATCAGGGTCACAGCTAGCTTGACTCTTGCTAACAAAGACTGTCTCTTGCTAACGAAGCCTGACTCTTGCTAACAACCATCATGCATTGCAGTTCCCTTCTGTCAGTTCTTTTCTCTGCTTCCACAACCCCCCCCCTTTTGTACTTCTAGTACAACAAACATTCTCAAATCTCTATTTGCATCAAGTCCTGGACTTCAGATTCTAAATCAGATGCTTCAACCTTAGGGGTTTTGATTGGATGCAATGATAATGCATGATTAGCATGAACATGAAAGGTATTACTATTATTACGTCTTTTACAACAACAATAACATAATCCTAAACTAACTAATAACAATACAAGCAATAACATTCCCATAGCAATACTATAATGGGGTTGTTGTACAGCCTTTGTCATAAAGCACAATACATCATATTTAGTACATAAGGTAGATACTCTATAAGCAGTGTGAAAGGCATACTTTTCTACTTGATATACATTTTGAAGCATGTGAATTTGCCCTTGTACCTCAGAGATTTTCTGAATCTCAGGTAACAATGAAAGCAAATTTTGAAATCTATCAGATAGTAAGCTAGTCCAATTAAAGGGTATCTGGAACCTAAGGGCTACTTGAAAAACTCTATCTGCAGGCCAGTAAATGATATGATTGCCTGCAGTGGTAGTGAGATTAAAATGTATGTCTTGTGATATGGTGTCATTAACATACACACAGCTATCATTAGCTTGGAAGAGTAAGTGTCCTGTCAGGGTAGTTCCTTGTCCCCTACCCTCCCAGCAAACGTAGTCATAGACAGTGACAACTTCTCCTGGCTTCAGTTTACGTGTACACTGAAGCTGTGGGGGTTCTAATGGCCAGAATGTCCACAGGTTACCTAACCCCATCCAAATGTCAGGTGTAATCCTAGGAGCACTAACTAAAAATCGATTGGGCATACCAGGTGGTCTGATTTCCCAGATGTCTCGATGAATTACCCAATCCCATATGCATCCTCCCCATGGACCCGGCAGGATACGGTATGTGGGAGCCCACACCCCCTGTACCGGTCCATATGCTTGGAAGGAGCACTGAGAACGTCCACACTTCCACCCAGAAAGTTTCCAAGTATGTCTCCATGGCCACAGGTCAGATGGCACTCCTGACGTGTCTGTAAGGGCAGTGGGCCAAGCCTGGTGCTCTAGATCATTCCGAATGGCCATTAGCTGGTCATTCAAGAAATCCTGAATCTCTGAGCATGCTAGATCCCACTGCAATGCCTTCCCAGCCTCAGTGATATTCAATACCATCTCTGTCAGTAACTTCTGGGTCATAGAACTAAGGGCGGAGATAACATGTAACTCACCAACTCCAGCCTGTACCTGGGTTAGTTGTGCTCCAGAAACAAGGCCTATGGCCTTCTCTAGTTGGCCCAATTTCTCATCATTGGAATGTGTAGTACTGTTTGTATCTGGATAAGTTACAGTGGTGGTGGCAAGGGTCAAGGGACTAGTGGCAGGTGTAGTCTTTGTAGTGGCAAGGCGTTTTTGATATTTATCATCTGAAAGCCAATTAGGGAGGTCAGTGGATCCTGAAGGTACCTGTCCATAAGCACAAAGCCCTGATCCTGGAAAGAATCCACCCCACCACTGGACCCCACATTCCCAGGAACGTTCCCCACAGTTCCCTCCTTGCCAATAAACAATACTTCGTTTCTTCCACCAGGGCCAGTTCTTAATGTCTTTTGTAGTTAGAAAGTTCTGGACTTTGGTGGTTTCAGCAGAGCGAGTGTTTCTTCTTTTCTTCTTCAAAAACAGTTGTGATTCACCACAGTGCAGGGGAGAGGTTACTAGCACTTCACCCTGTACTGGTGTGGTTCCTGTAAAAGAATTCAAAGGCACAGTAGATCTGTCAGTGGACAAGGGAGAGGTTACTAGCACTTCACCTTGTCCTCTTTCCCTGCTGTCCAGGAGGCACAGCAGAGTTAGCAGGAGAAACAGGCTGATCAGCAGCTGGAGAATCCTCTCCAGGCGGAGGGGTCTTTTTGCAGTGCGAAGCATGGGTCCAGGTGGGCAGTCCTTGGCACTTCACAGCAGTGTTGGTAGTTAGCAGGACTTGGAAAGGACCTTTCCAGCGTGGAGCCAGGGCAGTCTTTCGCTGATGGACCTTTATGTAGACCCAGTCTCCTGGTTCCAGCGAGTGGCAGGGCTGCACAGGATCCTTGGGTAGTGCTTCTTTCACCTGTGTATAGAAAGACTTAACACATTTCATTAGTGCCTGACAATACTTAAGCATTGTGTCATCCATTAAATGAATGTCCATCTGAGCTAGGGTCAGTGGGGGCGCAGTTGGTAGTCTCATCGGGCGCCCTGTCAGAATCTCATGAGGGCTGAGTCCAGTCTTTCGATTGGGAGTGGCCCTCATACTCATTAGTGCCAGAGGAAGGGCATCTGGCCACTTCAAGTTTGTTTCAGCACAAATCTTGGCCAGTTTATTTTTCAGAATTCCATTCTGGCGTTCCACTGTCCCAGCAGACTGCGGATGGTGGGGACAGTGAAGGTTGTGTTGAGTCTGCAAAGCTGCACATAACTCTTTTACAATCTGTCCAGTAAAATGAGTTCCACGGTCACTGTTGATACTCACAGGGATGTCAAATCGTGGTACAAAATCTTTAAGCAGAAGTTTCACAACAGTCCTGGCATCTGCTTTCCTGCAGGGAAAAGCTTCAACCCAATTTGAAAATACATTCACCAAAACCAATACATATTCATAGCCACAACATTTAGACAGTTGAATAAAATCAATCTGAATATTTACAAAAGGTCCCCAAGGGGGAGGGTGAGCTGCCTGCCTAACTTTAACAGCTTTACCAATGTTATGCTGCTGACAAATCACACATTGTTGACAGTAGTGATGTGCAATGACTGGGAACCCGAATGCACACCAATCTCGGTTAACTGCAGCAACCATCCCCCCTTTGCTCACGTGAGCCATTCCATGGTATACACGAGCAAGATAGGGCATTAGCATCTTCGGTGCAACCAGGCGACCAGCTGGGGCACGCCAAAGATGATCAGGGTGTAGAATACAGCCATTAGCACTCCAAAAACGTTTCTCAGCTGCCGGTGCAGCTTCCTGGATCTTGGCCAGATCCTCAAGGGAGGCTAGTGGAGGCTGTTCAATCAAAGCACAAGTATATTCAGCCTGAGGTGCAGAAAGGGCCGCTGCTTTGGCTGCAGAGTCTGCCAAAGCATTTCCACGGGTAACTTCATCATGAGGGGTCTGGTGAGCTGTGCATTTAACAACATCTAAAGCTTTGGGCAATAAAAGAGCATCTAAAAGAGCAGAGACATACAGACTGTTCTTAATAGGAGAACCAGTGGATGTAAGAAAACCTCTATACTTCCAGAGCAACCCATAATCATGTACCACTCCAAAAGCATAACGAGAGTCTGTATAGATTGTAACTGCTTGATCCTGTGCGAGAATGCAGGCTCGAGTTAAAGCTACAAGTTCGGCCACTTGAGCAGAAAACACAGAAGGAAGGAAAGCACTTTCAATAACAGCATGTGCAGAACACACAGCATAACCAGCAACCAATTTGCCCTTAGAATCTCGCAAGCACGAACCATCTACAAAGTAAATAAGATCAGGATTTTGCAAAGGCACATCTAGTAAATCATCTCTTGGACTAGAGAGAACCGATGTCACAGACACACAGTCATGTGGGTCTCCGTCTTTGGGCCCAGGCAACAAGGAGGCAGGATTTAGAACAGGGCAACGAGCCAAAGTAATATGAGATGAAGACAACAAGACAAGCTCATATTTTGTAAGACGAGAAGTGGATAGATGCTGTGTCTTAGATTTTAACAAGAGAGCAGCCACAGCATGAGGAACAGCAACAATCAAAGGAGATCCTAAGACAATAGATTCAGATACCTGAACAGCAAGAGCTGCTGCAGCTACAGCACGCAGGCAAGGGGGAAATCCAGCTGCCACAGCGTCTAGGGCAGTACTGTAATAAGCAATGGGACGGTGTTTGTCTCCGTGCCTTTGCGTTAATACAGCCAAAGCAAACCCATTACGCTCATGACAGAAAAGAGTGAATGGTTTAGCATAATCAGGAAGTCCCAGGGCTGGTGCACTGGACAGACTTTGCTTGATAGCAACAAAAGCTTGTTCAGCCTCTGGAGACCAAGGAAGAGGCTCAGGGGTACCTGACTTAGTCAGATCCTGTAAGGGTTTAATCATTGTTGCATAGCCTAAAATCCATTGTCTACAGTACCCAGTCATGCCAAGAAAAGTACGCATTTGAGAAATAGTTCCAGGCCTCTTAAAGGAACCTGGAGTGCATGTGCCACACTTCTAGTAAGATAACGGGTACTTTCCTCAGAGGGATTAGAATCAGGGGAGCTACTGGGAGGCTCAGAATCACCTCTTTGTGGTGAAGAGGAGGCTTCTCTCCCAGGGGAAGAGAGAACAATGTGTGCAGCTGATACATGCGGTGGTGAAACTGGCACTGCCGGGTGAGATTCGTTAGCAGACCCAGGCTGTGCAGGGGGAGGAGGCAGCACGGGCTGCTGCTGCTGCTGCTGCTGAATGTTACTGAAGAAATCTAAAATATCCTCAGCAGTTTCCTCCTCACTGTCAGACCTAACTAATTGGGGATAAAGGGGAGCAGAAGGAATTGCTTGAACGGGATTAGGATACACAGGAGCAGAAGGAATCGCTCTAGGGGTTAAACAGCTGGATGCCTTGCATTTAAGCTGTAAATGTTGCACTTGGGCTTTTAACTTTTCCTGGGAGTCCTTTAGACTCCGCACTCAAGACTCGTGGAGTCTCTTTGTTGCTTCCTCCCACCAACAGACAAATTGCTCCCACTATGTATCAGAGGCTTTTGGTGAAGCCAGAGTTTCTTTAAGGTATTTAAGTTTGTCTAAATCAAAGGTACCTTCTAGTGGACATTGTTTAGATGGATTTGCACGCGTGTAAAGATTCCAATTATCTAAATACCTGCAGGTTTTCGGGCCATAATGTACGTACATGAAATAAGCTGGGGTACCCTTAGGGGGTGAGAGGGAAGACTTAGACTGTCCCCCACCCATTTTCCAATCACACACTCAAAGGGGGAAGGATGCCCTGTCCGCGCTAGCGGCTCATAAACTAAGGATCTCTCCCTACAGGGTATTCACACAGGAGTGACTAACGAGGATAGCCATGACCCCCTACACCTCCCTTCAGCAAAGAGCGTCGGCTAATCTCAGAGAGAAAGCGCCGCTTACTCTGTTGCATCCAGTGAGATGGTCAGACTGTCAGTGGCTCACACGGAGAGGAAAAGGGGAGGGAAGATGGGTGCACACACTCCTAGACCCAGGTAGCCTCCTCGCCGGACGATGCCAGGCCGAGTCAACTTACATGGGTCGGATCTCCTAAAAGATCCTCTAGTTACCGGGCTTGCATTAGAGTAGTTCTGGTCACGAGCCAAAAGACTTCGCAGAGTACTCTGGGCGTCTTCCGGTAACACTCAATTCACACTGTGTACACACACACACACACACACACACACACACACACACCACACACACACACACTCCAACATACCAAGGCCTTATACCAGGTACTACTCCTGAGTACCTCCAGGTACTATTCCCAAGTACCTTGATGCATCACTTGAGGCGGTAAAAACCCCTCTTGAGGCAGTAACAACTCCTCAATACAGGTGCAAACCCTATGCACCTAGCATATGCTTACAGGGGGCGGCAAACAATTCCCCTATTACGCCGCTCAGCATCTGACCTTGCTGCACAGTCAATAAGTTCGGATGGCGTGAGTCCAACAGGGGCAGACGGCCCCACGGACAGTCCTCCTCCAACACCCCAATAGAGATTTCAAAAGGTCTCTTACCTCTATTGTGGCACCATGGGGTTCGAAGGGGAACAATCCGTAGCAGCTGCCGTTGCCTCAGTGGGCGTTGCCATCCCGGACGAGCCCCCAAATTGTCGGAGAAAAACTGAGTTCTCACTATTTTTGTTTAGGTGCAGCAAGTCAGACGCTTTATTAACTCTCACATGTGCAGAGGAGAGAGCAAGCAGGTCTCTCCCTGGTAACTAATTACAGCAAGCATTTATACCTTTCATTACAGAAATAATGAGGGACAGCTGCATTTTGTTTATACATAGGCCATCTTGATATCTCATTTCCTTACTTGTTTTGACTCTTGCCTACATACAATTAGTTTCTATACCTTATCTACACAAGGTCTTCTACACCTTATCTATACTGAGGTCACAATGACTTCTTACACAGCTCTTTCTCACCCGTCTCACACAATCCTCACACAATCCTCGCTTCTACAAATCTCGCGTTATCAGGGTTATCAGGGTCACAGCTAGCTTGACTCTTGCTAACAAAGACTGTCTCTTGCTAACGAAGCCTGACTCTTGCTAACAACCATCATGCATTGCAGTTCCCTTCTGTCAGTTCTTTTCTCTGCTTCCACAGCCGGGACACTCTTGTGGCTGGAGGCTAAAGGACAGTGGGGAAAACCGAGGCAGAAGTTGCTGCAGCCAGCCAGAAGCGGGCGTGCTGGGGCAGCAATTTTGCCATGCTCCCGTACGCACATGAGAAGGAATACACGACTGTCACAGTCATAAGGGTATGGGTATCTATGCAGGTTTCTATTGCTGACGGCTGAGATGCCTGATTTCATGTCTGTGAGAGACTGTTATGTGCCAGTACTCTAGGTGACATGCCCTTGTCCTCTGCCTTTAGCATCTCTCAGGATTCAATGCACCCATCCAATGGCAAGTGGAAATCACACCACAACACCTGGCTTCATCCTCTTGGGCTTCTCCAACCTCACAAACCTGCAGGGTTTGCTCTTCGTGGTCTTCCTGGTCATCTACATGGTGATCCTGCTCGGGAATGGTGTCATTGTCTTGGTCACGGTGCTGGATTCTGCCCTTCAAACCCCCATGTATTTCTTCCTCAGGAACTTGTCCTTTGTGGAGATCTGCTACTCCTCTGTCACCCTACCCAAGATGGTGGCCAGTTGCCTGGCAGAGGATGGAAGCATCTCATTCACCGGCTGTGCTGCCCAGATTTATTTTTTCCTTTTACTAGCTGGCACAGAGTGTTTCCTTCTGACAGCCATGGCCTATGACCGTTACGTGGCCATATGTAACCCCTTGCGTTACATACTTATTGTGAACAGGGAGATTTGTGCTACAATGGTAGCTGGGTCCTGCTTGTCAGCATCCTGCTACACTTTGGGCAGACGTATTTGGTGTTTTCTTTGCCCTTCTGTGGGTCTCATGAAATTAACCATTTCTTCTGTGATGTCCCCCCCCCTGCTGGAGCTGTCCTGCGTGGACACCTACAGGAATAAAATGGTTATCTTCATGGCAGTCCTGCTATTCCTAATCATCCCCTTTTTCTTGATAGTTATTTCTTATATTAAAATTGCCAGGACAATTTTGAAGATCCCATCAGCCCAGGGCAGGCGCAAGGCCTTCTCCACCTGCTCCTCACACCTCATTGTGGTGACTCTGTTCTATGGCTCTGGCATGATTGTGTATTTAGAACCAAAGTCAAAGGAGTCAGTGGACACCGACAAACTGCTCTCACTGTTCTACACCATTGTGACTCCAATGTTCAATCCCTTCATATATAGTCTGAGGAACAAGGAAGTGAAAGCTGCCCTAAGGAAATTAGTAGGGAGAAAATGATTCCATAAAATACACACCGTGTTCCTCAGATAACGTTCTAGATTCCTCCTAAGACAACGCAGAACCCACAAGATACGTTTCTGGTTCCTCAAGAGATGCTCAAGATTTCTGAAGATATAATCTAGACTACTTGGAGAATCCACCAGACATATTGCTAATTAGTATTCATTCCAGATTACTCAAGACAGATTCTAGACATCCTGACGTACTGAAAAGATTCATTCAGACACATTCAACATGGTACATTTCATATTCCTCAAGATATAGCTTGATTTGCATGTTGAACTTCATCATGTATATTTTAAATGCAGAAAAAAATATTAGGGGAAATCTCATAACCAAAGCAGCTTCTTAATGTAGGATTCACATTCTTCCACATCTGATTTCTTGTAAATACTAAAATGCGCTGTAGCTTTAATAAAGCAAACATGTTTGTAATGAAAGAATGTATCTTGATAATGTAACTTCTTCCTTTCCTGTAGTTTCTGGACAACTGCATTAAAGTCTGGAATGTTATCCAGCCTCAGATCTAAGCCAATGTGAAACAGTTTTAAATGCAGACTTTATTGTATCACAGTTAAGAAAATATTAATTTTACATTCAAATTATTACTATTAGAAGCACTGTGTTAATTTTTTTAACCCCTCACTTTTAATGAGTATTACCTAGAAGGAAATATGTATGTTAGTGTTACATTGGCTGGAGAAATCTGGAAGGATAGATTTTAACACCAGGGATGCAATCATGGATTTGTAAAACATCTGTTTTAATCTAGCTCAGTGGTTTGAGCATTGGCCTACTAAATCCAGCGTTGTGAGTTCAATCCTTAAGAGGGCCCTTTAGGGATCTGGGCCAAACATAGGGGATTAGACTAGATGACCTGGTAAGGTCCCTTCCAACCCTGGTATTCTATGATTCTAGTCAAGTCTCATATATGTATATTCTTATACCAGGCTCATCACCATAGCGTTTAAGCACTTTGCAACCATGGCTAGGGGTCAGGAACTCTCTGTGCAATGGATAGCTACTGAGAGCATTAGGATAGATACACTATTGTTCACATCATTTTGAATGTTGATGTTGCTTAGCTAGGCCCTGATTCAGGCACTTGAGAACACACACAAACTTTAATGGGACTTGAGCATAGGTTTAAAGTTAAGCACTGATTTCCTTCACAGGGAGGCCCTAAAGTGCAGATCCCAGAGTTCTTTAAAGGGGATAAGTTTAATTAATCAAAGCAGAACTTAAAGATCAATAAGAAAGTGCAAAAGATAAAACAATTATATAGCCATGCTATCAAAGTTAAAATGGATTAATGTAAAATATGGCATGATGCTAAAGCATAGCAAGAACTTTAGAATCTCAGGATGATAAATCAAAGTCTTATCACAAGATGTTAAATTGCTTCCAATTTTTTGCCCTTTTGGGTCAGTAATTTTGGTACCAATATGATCCTTGGTGGACGTCCTTAGCAACTTGCTGGGTAAACTTGATCATAGTCAAATTTCAAAGCATCAGTGACTATTCAACCAAAAGGAATTTCTAAACACAGAAATTATTTTATTACTGAAATGTCCATTTAACCCTAAGTTACCTTCCCAGGTAATAAGGAAAAGGTTGAAATGAAGTGTTTTGCTGTTATCAAAACAAGAAAGTTGAAACAAATTGTTCCAAAATTTCCATCTAACATTTTGTGAAAATTAACACGTCCCCATAAAAAAAATTAATTTTGTCAAAGCAGCTTTTTCTTACAGAAAACTGCTTAACAAAATTTCGACCAGCTTTAAAAATAACTAAAGGTGTGCATGCCAATTGATTGGGTACTTCAGTAGCATTTTGTGCGTGGCCTCAATAGTGCGTGTGTGTGTGAGCACGCGTGTGCACTTGCATGCACATACTTGCTTATTGGTGATGACAAGATGAAATTGTGGAACCAGAACATGGGAATCAAAATTGTTTAGCCACAGAGCTACTATTGTCCCGAATCAATCTGGGAACAAACCTGAGTGAACACCAGTTTGGGAACAGAGGTATTTGGTACAATAACAGCCTAGGTACCTCACATGAACCGGGACGATCAATGTAACGATAGAGAGGAAACAAGGGAAGATTCTTCTCTGACATACCAAGTAGCCTAATGCATCACAGGAAGTGAGGAAAAAAGGCCTCTCTAGAAATGTGAGGCTGTTCTTTTATTGCAAAACCACCCAGGGGGCCATCCACCTGGTTTAACGTACTGCATAGTTGGTTAAAATCTGATGGTGTCTCTCTGTTCTTAACAATTCTTGATTTTAATTACCCCACCTGAGTCTTGGATTGTGTTCAGGTTAAAGCAGGTCAGAAAATGTCGCCAAAACATTTATTTGTCCAAAAAGTGACTATTTAACTAAATGGAAATTCCCATGAAAAAAAATGTGTTTTTTTGGTGATACCGTTTTTTGTTTGATGTGTAAAATTCTCAATGGTAAATTGATTTTTTTCTGGATCTACATTGAAAATTTTGGTTTTCATTTGTTGAAATGATATATATTGATTTGGGGATTTTTAGTTTTTCAATTAAAAGTCATTCTCCGTCTCTTCCCCCCATCTAGGGTGACCAGACAGCAAGTGTGAAAAATTGGGACGGGGGTTGGTGGTAATAGGAGCCTATATAAGAAAAAGACCCAAACATCAGGACTGTCCCTATAAAATCAAGACATCTGGTCACCCTACCCCTATCCCCTTTTTTCCGGTCAGCTGTAATAGGATGTTCTGGCTCTGTTCTGTGATAAGTCTTGTTTTTAATTATATCATCTTGGTCTTGGATTGTGCTGAAGTGAAATCTCTGGTATGTTCAACATCCTTTGACTCGGATGGGGGTCAGTTGATGAGGTGTTTGGTTGAGCCAGTCTTCTGTCCCAACTTAGCTGTGTTTGAGCGTCATCAAAGGCGAGGGGTGGTGGAACAATTTGTATAGTGGGGGTGCTGAGAGTCATTGAACCAAACTTCAAATCCTGGATATAAAGGAAACCACTCAAGCCAGGGTGTGCTACAGCAACCCCATCACCGTAGTTCCAGCACCTATGTCAGGGGCTCCCTAACTCACTACTCCAGCTGGCTGACCTACCTCAGAACCAGTGGAGGGATTTGAACCCGTGTCATGGCAGTGAGCCGACATAAATTAATGGTTCTCCAGCCAACCTGCAGGCTTAGTGGAACATGAGGGCTAGCTCCATTCTCCCTTCCCATGCCATGAATGCTTGTAATATGCTGGCATCAGAGCATGGTCTCGCTTGTGGATGCAGCCACAGAAAGACTAGAGTCAGCCCAGCTACCAGGCTAAAGTGATTTCCTGTAGCTCCAGCGACAGACGTGTCTGTCCGTGGTTTTGTGCGTAGTCCCAGCTCCCTGTACTGGTGGGTTTTGTGGGTTGTGTATGATGACTTCCCCCTGAGCCTCAATGGAAAACAACAGGACTTAGGCACCCAAGTCAGTTGGCACATCTGAAAATGTTACTTGTACGGTTTTCAGCTAGTGAGTTGTTCATGAATTGTTCACCTTGACTATTCCTTATTTGTGATTGGTCACTGACTGCATGCAGATAATTGCTTCACTCTGATTGGTAAATAACCAATCAATTGCTAGGATGAACTTCCAGCAACTAATCATCTGCGCTAAACACCCTGGAATTTCTAGGATTTACAGATATTGTCATGAATCCACAATGGTTAGCTCAGCAGTCGTAAAGAGCAAACACCCCAAGCAGAAGCAGACAGAGGAGCTGGACCATTTATTTATAGGTTTGCTCATTTTTCTCATTAGCCAGCTAATATGGCACAAGAGCCCTAATTTGTGCATAGTCACTTTTCTGCAGAGTGTCACTATTCCTTGTTTTACAGAGCCCACCATGCTGAGAGATGCTACAGGAGAGCCGAGTTGGTGTGCCAAACACCTTGCCTTTTAAATCAAACAGTCCGTATAAGATACACATGTTCCCGTGTCCGGGAAGCATAGGTATGGGGTCAAAGATTTTACACCTGCGCAATGCCATTCAGTCCGGTGTGGTTATTTCTTATTTACATGCTGGCAAGTGAGAGGAGAATTGGGTCCATTTAACACCAATGGAGTTACTCTTGATTTACACCAGGGTAAGTAACAGAGGAGGCCCATGTAAGAGTGGAGAAAACCAGGTTCCCAATAGTTTTAGGAAACACTGGAAATGAGTAACGACCTCCCCTCTGATGTCCCACAAATAAGAGTCACTCCTCACCCACACTGTATGAGGAAGAAAGTCTGCCTTACTATTGACTTTCTGAGTGCATTCCTCACCTCCTTTTTCCTTAGACTGTAAACAATGGGGTTGAACATGGGTGTCACCACTGTGTAGAGCAGAGAGAGCAGCCTGTCGCTGCCCAGAGAATAGACCGACTTGGGCCTCACGTAGGTGAATGTGACTGTCCCGTAGAAGAGAGAAACCACAATGAGGTGTGAGGAGCAGGTGGAGAAGTCTTTGCGCCGGCCCTCGGCCGAGGGCATCCTCAGGATGGTGAAGAGGATGAGGATGTAGGACAAGAGAATGAGCAAAAATGGGATGAAGATAAAGACCACCGTGACTATGGCAACGGCAGCTTCATTCTTGCGAGTGTCTGTGGTGGCCAGTCTGAGCACAGGGAGAATGTCACAGAAGAAATGGCTGATACTATTAGACCCACAGAAAGGCAGAGTAAATATTGACACTGTTTGACCGAAAGCCACCAAAGTACCAATGGACCATGAAACAGCTGCCATCTGAATGCAGACTCTCTGGTTCATAACCAGGGTGTATTGCAGGGGGTGGCATATGGCTACATAGCGGTCGTACGCCATGACGGAGAGAAGGCAGCACTCCGTGATGCCGAAGAAAATGAAGAAGCACATCTGAGCACCGCAGCCTGCAAAGGAGATGGTCTGGGTCTCCAACAGCAGGTTCAGCAGCATCTTGGGGATCATGACCGAGGTGTAGCCAATTTCCAAGAAGGACAAGTTCCTGAGGAAGAAATACATCGGGGTGCAAAGAGCCCGATCTGTCACCGTGACAATAACTATCAGAGAGTTACCCAGCAGGGCCACCATGTAGAAGGTGAACACCACCACAAAGAGCAGGACTTGCAGTGCCTGGAAATCTGAGAACCCCAGGAACACAATCTCTGTCACAGAGGTCTGGTTGCTCTTCCACATCTCTTCTACTTGCTTGACTCATGCAGAGTTCATGGAGACTGCAAAGAATGCAAAGAAATTTACAGGTGTTAAATGTTCTTACAGGAAGATAAATTGATGGTAGTGGACAGAGATGGATTGGACAGCAAGCCCCCACTCTATACACCCGCTAGCTTACTGGAGGTTTCATAATACATATCTGGCTTCAATTCCAGCTTTTAACATCCTGAAAAATACCCCTTTCATATTTCTGAGTAGGAAGCTGGAACAACCAAAGAAGATTCTGTCCTCACACAATCCATCACAATTTTAACACTGAATCATAAGAGTATTTTTCTTTTTTTATCTGTAGATCTCAAAGCAGTTGACAAAGGTGGGTACGTACAATTATCCCCATTTTGCACATGAGCAAGCTGATGAAGAGTGAAAAGATGCAATTTTTCTAAGGTCTCACAGAAGGTCAAAGGAAAAGCTTTGATTAAATTCTTATCCACTAGACCACCCTGGCTCCCCAGGAAAGAGCCAGCACGAGGGCCTTGGGAATCTAATCCATGATTTGTTCTAAGCAGAAAAGATTCAATTTTCCAATTTTTGAGTTTTCAATATTTTTTGCTCATAAATCCAATTTTAGATTTAAAAAGAAAAAAATTCATAAAAAATCATTCATTTTTTCTGCATCTTTCAGACACCTCCAGTTCCAAGTTCGTCGGTTGAAGTAGCTCTTTTGCAAAGCACACCTTCAGGATCAGGGGAGCTGCAGTATGGAGACCTTAGGTATGAACCTCCATCCAAAAGCAAAGTGGGTGCAGCAAACAGATCCCTCACAACCAAAGTCACCCATAACTTCCCTCTCTCTGTCACCTTCACGAGGCACTCGGAGTTTTCATCCAACCAACACTTTTAAGAGAAAATGTATAAATCACTGACCAGGAGATAGATCAATAGATTAATAGATAGATCGATAGATGATTAAAGAAATACCTTACAGGAAGGTTTGTGGAAACCTGTGCAATAAAATAAAATGGTCTAATTCTCCTACTGTCCTGTCTGCTGTGTTGTCTTAAACACCTAAGCAAAGAGAATTCAAAGTGGCTTCAAAAGGCTGGAAGCTGAAGCTAGGCAAATTCAGACTGGAAATAAGCCATAAGTTTTTTAACCATCAGGGTAATTAAACATCGGAACAATTTACCAAATGTTGTGGTGGATTCTGCATCACTGCCAATTTTTAAATCAAGACAGGATGTGTCTTTAAAAGAAACAAGACCATATAAAAACTCTCCATCCATTCACATTGGTAGTTGCATTTTACCCCTGCTTTGCACTCTTTTGCACACTTGTGAATGGTGACACAAGGTGCAAAGCAACAGTGAATAGGGTCTCCTGTATCCTCTTCCCTTTGGAATGGCATTAGGTTGTCTCTAAGATAGTTTTTAAAATTTAAATTAATGGAGATGTCCTATCTCCTAGAACTGGAAGGGACCTTGAAAGATCATTGAGTCCAGCCCCCTGCCTTCACTAGCAGGACCAAGTACTGATTTTGCCCCAGATCCCCAAGTGGCCCCCTCATGGATTGAACTCACAACCCTGGGTTTAGCAGGCCAATGCTCAAATCACTGAGCTATCCCTCCCCCCTAGCTCTTTGTCCTAGCATCACAACAAGCAGAGCACTATGAGGGCACTGCTGCAGTGTACACTCTCTGACACTTCCCTCACCCCTTGCTCAAATGCTGAAGCTTACTCCAGACTCAGGCAAAGTCAGCGAGAGCTTGGAAGGAATAAAGACTGTATAAAAACTGAGTATGCAGCTCAAGACTTAGTGTCTTCCTGAGACAAAAATATGTCAGGATGCCAGTGTCATAACTATAAAAGGAAGGGTAACAGCTCTCCTGTGTACAGTACTATAAAATCCCTCCTGGCCAAAGACTCCAAAATCCTTTTACCTGTAAAGGGTTAAGAAGCTCAGGTAACCTGGCTGACACCTGACCCAAAGGACCAATAAGGG
This sequence comes from Malaclemys terrapin pileata, assembly GCF_027887155.1. Classification (NCBI taxonomy): domain Eukaryota; kingdom Metazoa; phylum Chordata; order Testudines; family Emydidae; genus Malaclemys; species Malaclemys terrapin. The sequence continues at coordinate 35,208,890 of NC_071516.1, read as the reverse complement.
GACAAGATACTTTCAAATCTTGGGAGAGGGGAAGGCTTTTGTTTGTGCTCTTTATTTTTGGTTGTTGTTCGCTCTTGGGATTGAGAGGGACCAGACATCAATCCAGGTTCTCCCCATCTTTCTAAACAAGTCTCTCATATTTCAAACTTGTAAGTAAAAAGCCAGGCAAGGCATCTTAGTTTTACTTTGTTTTCTCAACTTGTAAATGTACCTTTTACTAGAGTGTTTATCTCTGTTTGCTGTACTTTGAACCTGAGGCTAGAGCGGGGTCCTCTGAGCTCTTTAAGTTTGATTACCCTGTAAAGTTATTTTCCATACTGATTTTACAGAGATGATTTTTACCTTTTTCTTTAATTAAAAGCCTTCTTTTTAAGAACCTGATTGATTTTTCCTTGTTTTAGATCCAAGGGGTTTGGATCTGTATTCACCAGGAGTTGGTAGGAGAAAGGAGGGGGATGGTTAATTTCTCCTTGTCTTAAGATCCAAGGGGTTTGGATCTGTATTCACCAGGGAATTGGTGAAAGGTTTCTCAAGGCTTCCCAGGAGAGGGAATTAGCTTTGGGAATGGTGGCAGTGGACCAGATCTAAACTGGTAGTTAAGCTTAGAAGTCTTCATGCAGGCCCCCACATTTGTACCCTAAAGTTCAAAGTGGGGAAGCAGCCTTGACAGCCAGCAACTCATTTATATGTTTTTATTGAACTTTATGCTGGTGAGAGTGAATTTCTGCCATCAGCCAGAGAGCAGAAAGCACACAGAAAGCAGCCGTGAATGATGCCCTGCTTTGCTGCACTGGTCCAATACCCATAGGGTATTTGCTCCATAAGGGATAAAACAAATCTTATTGATATTTAAACCACCATGGGACCTACAGGGCCCATATAAAATAACAGCCCCATTGGGCCAGGTGCTGCACAGACATAGTGAGAGGCAGTTCCTGCCGCAGTGGGCTTGTTAATCTGAACACAGAAGCCAGACAATGAACTACTATTTACAACATATTTCAGATAGGGAAACTGAGGCACAAAGTGACTAAGGGTGAAATTTTCTGAAGGTGCCTAAGGGCCAGATTTTCCAAGGTATTTAGGCCCCTGCTCGGAATTTCAAAAGCACCTAAGCAGGCTAGGAACCTACCACCAGTGAAATCAATGAGAGTTATGCAGCTAACGTATTCAGACACTTCTGAAAATTCCACTAGGGGTCTGTCTGCATCTTCAGGCACCTAAATAATGTTGCCAATATGTTCTGTAGACATGGAAGAGCCTAGATCTTGTTGAAAGTCAAGGAGATTTAGGCTCCTAAATTATTTTGGTGCTTTTAAAAAAAATGTCACTCTGCATGGCTTGCCCGGGATCCCAAAGACAGACTGTGGGAAAGCGAGGGATTGAAGCCACCTTTACTGCTTTCCCCATGAGATTACCTTTGTTTAGCAAGCGGTGAGATTAAAGGCTTCATCCTTGAGGTTCTTTGTTTCCAACATCTTCCATTGCTCTTATCTGGGCTGCTGAGTGATGAACCAACATAGCCCTCCCCCCTTAACTCTCCCTCCGCCGAGCCAAGGAGCCTTTTGTTGCTTAATTTCTGATTTGTAATCTTTATCATGGACAAACTTTTCAAATCGCAACAGCCTCTGAAACAATGACGGAGCTTCCTTGGCACTAGCAGGCTGATGTTTTCAGAGCAAAGTCAATAGGAATTGGACACCTAACTCGCTAGGCAAATTCCTTACTCTGAGACGAAGAATTTGTCTCCTCGTGCTTGTGTTGCTGATGCCGAGTACCTGGGAATGGATTGAAGAGGAGCTTTTAAACTCTCCCTAAGAGCCACAGGGAATGTGATGGTCAAAATAGAGCAGGTGGCTCTTCCCTTAAGGATGTCACCCAACAAACATGCTAATAATACTCTTCTTGTTTGTTTGCTCCAAATTAGTGTTAGGGGAGAAATGCTGTACAGTGCTGTCAATATCCATTGGGGGCAAGAGGGAAATGGACTCTGGGGAATTCGGACTCTATGAGCAATTCAAGCTTTGCCCACTCTGTTTAGCGTTCTAGCAGAGACAGTCAATTAATGCTAACGGGTTGGGATTTACCAACAGTTTCCATTCAGCTCAGCAAGGAGCTGTCAAATGTAGAGTTGGTCAGGTTGTTGTTTTTTTTCTTTCGCAAAGGACGTTTTGATCAAAACAAAACAGTTTGAGTTCTTGTCCAAATTTCCCATGGTACATTTAGACTTTTCATTGAAAAACTGGAAACCAAAAATATTTTACTTTTCAGCAACTGAAATTTAAAAAAATTGGGCCAAAAACTGCCCACACTCAAAATTTGGGACTGAAAATTGGAGGGCGGGGGGAAAATCAGCTGAAAGTTTACAGTTTCAGGGATTTGGATTTTGATGGGAAATTTTCAACCAAGTCTAATCACATGTCAAGTCTCCTCCTTGTTTATTGCTACAATTCTGTGGCTTCCTTTAATTTCATGGCTGTTACTGAGCATCACAGCAGTAGAGAGAGAATTCAGGAGGAGAGAGAGTGCAAGAGAGACACTGGGGGTATCTCTATACTAGAAAGTAACGTCGCCCTATATTAGGCCGACTTACAGCCACTGCAGTAATTACTGCAGTGGTGCAGTTCACACGACCCTTCTTGGGTCGGTGGTTCGTGTCCTCACCAGGAGCGCTTCCACCGACCTAAAAGGGGCAGTGTGGGGAGCTGAGAGCCCAGTCCACAGGCAGCTTCCTGCTGGAAGCTTGGCTGTCCCACAGGCTCCCGGGCTCCCGGCAGGCTGTCCCCACCCTTAGTTCCCCATTCCCCACGGGGACCATGGGAACCCGCCCGGGGTTTCTCAGCTCCCCATTCCCTGCCGGGAGCTGGGCAGCCTTGTCAATTTCAGGCTCCTGGAGAGAACTGGTGCAGAGAAACCCCAGGTCCCAGCGGGGAGTAGGGTCCAGCCACCCAGTTCTCCAGAGGAGCGGGGGGCAGCTGGGCTCTTGCTGCCTGGCTTTCTTGTCAATTTCACAGCAGGAGCCAACCAATGAAAGTAATCTAACTACACCGCCATAAGCCCTACACCTTTGGTGGAGGTGGAGTTATGAAGTTGGGGGAGTAGGGCACTTACCTCGTCAGGAGCAAGGCTGTAGTGTGGACACTGACATAACTAGGTCGACATAAGCTGCCTTACGTCGACCTAACTGTGTAGTGTAGACCAGGCCTGACACTAGAGCCTGGTGGGTCGTGCATTCAGCGGGGTGATGGAAGACCCAAGATGGAGTCCTCCAGTGTCTATTTAAGTATTTCTCCAAAGTGGAACAGCTTCAGCAGGAGCGATTGAAGGATCCTTAACATTAGAATAGGCCCTAGCTCAGTGGTTCTGGTCCACATTTAAGAGGGAGGAGAAAATCACTGGCCTGTAGTTTGCAGGAGGTAAAATAAGACACTCATCATGGCCCCTTCTGGTTTTGAGAGCTCTGGAAGTATGAATCTAGGAGCTCCCAATGAAGGGAGTATTCTGTGCGTGTCTGGTTCTGATTTCACTACATAGTGATCAGAGACAGAAGCAGAAGGACCCAATTCTAACAAATATCATCTATGGAGTTTGACCTTTAGCTCAGTTGTTGTCTCCTGAGGGCAAGATTTTGAACGGTATTTAAGTGCAAAAAATGCAGGCACCTAGTGACATTTTCAGAAGGAAACAGGCCCTGAATGCCCGTTGATTCAATAGCAATGAGGCACTTGAACATCTCACTTGATGCCTAGCTGCATCTTGAGGCAAATAAATACCTTTAACACTCTGGCCCTGAGAGTTTGGAAACAAAGAGCCAGTGTGCTAAGCCCAGATCCCTGGTGGTGAGGATGGAGGGTGTCCGTACACATGCAAAGTATCTGGTATAACTGGCACGTTATTATTCTGAGCTACTGGAGAACTTTGAACTTGCCCAATGGCCCAGATTCTCAGCTCAGTCACAGTGGTGTAAATCTGGAGTCATTCCACTGGCTCCAGTGCTGTCTCTGTCTCTGTTATCAGAATCCGAGCCACTCTCTCGGTGATGTTAATGCACTGGGCCAGATAAATCCTTGGTGTAACCATGGTGAAATTGGTGCAATTACACCAGGGAGTGATTTGGCCCAGTCTTGCCATTGAAAACTCCTTGTACTGAGCTCGGGCTAGATCATGCCGCAATAATGTTGTTTTTAATTAATACCCAAAGGGCCTAATTGCAAACCCTCCATCAACGCACACAGCTTAGAATCCATTTAGGAGTCATTATGTTGTGTTTATACATCAGTTATTTAAATCCCATGTTCCCCAGTTGTTAGGAACAGGTTAGCTCCAGGCAAATTCATCTGGACTTTTCACTCCTCAGTGTTGGAAGGAATCCAGGTGCTGTCTCAATGCTGGTAAAAAGGGATGACAGTTTGGTAGCCTGAGCCCATTTCATATCAAAACCATGGCTGCCCCTCCTGTCCTAGAACCAGGCCATGCGAAGCCACCTGGCAGGGCTTTGCTAGCGTCTGGTGGAGTTTGACCTGACCCTCATTGTTAGGTTGTTTTTCACTCTTTACCCTTACACTGGGTAGCAGCGAATCCATGCAGAATACGTATGGATGCTTGAGTGTATCGAGTGTCTGACCAACCACTTACCACCACCAGAAAGAAAGGTGCTAGTTAAACGCTCAAGCATGCTCTAATAACCAGGTCATTTTCTTTGCAGAGCCCCTCAGAAATTCATGATGCTTTAGGAATGGGACCAAGGGGAGTTAGGTGCCTTTGGAAGTCACTGTGAGTTGGGCTTCTAACTCCCACAGGCCCCCTTTAAAATCCCAGGCTCTGTGGGTAAACATCATGTTTAGTTTATGCGCAGTGTCCATAGAAAAAGCAACAACAATGGTCTGAAAGGCCTTAACCAGTCATTTTGGGCAGCGTGCCATTATTATTTTATAGCACACACAGGTGTGTTGGAAGCATCAAAGAAAAATACCATTCCTTGGTGACCGAGCTTGCACGCCAAACGAATGACAGGTTCAAATACAGCAACACTTCAGCAATCACATGAGACACATAAGCGACCAAGAGCCTGGCAGGGCCTGCCCTTACAGCAAGTTACCATGCAGCAAGCCAGGACGTGCATCTTTTGTTCCTCATCAGAACTCCGTACAAGAGGTTTGCCTGGGCCCTGAGCTCTTGCCCATACGTGAGCAGTGCTGGGGTACGCTTTGTGCTGCTGTTCTATAAGCCAGGGACTCTCAACCTTTCCAGATTACTGTACCCCTTTCAGGAGTCTGATTTGTCTGGTGTACCCCCAAGTCACACCTCACTTAAAATCCACTTGCTTACAAAATCAGACCTAAACTACAAAAGTGTTACTGAAAAATTGCTTCTTTCTCATTTTTAACCACATCATTACAAAATAAATGGATTGTTATTAGGGCTGTCGATTAATCGCAGCTAACGCATGCGATTAACTCAAAAAAATAATTGTGATTAATCGTAGCTTTAATCGCACTGTTAAACAACAGAATACCAATTGAAATTTATTAAATATTTTGGATGTTTTCCTACATTTTCAAATATATTTATTTCAATTACAACCTAGAATACAAAGCGTACAGTGCTCGCTTTATATTATTATTTTTTATTACAAATATTTGCACTGTAAAAATGATAAAAGAAATAGCATTTTCAATTCACCTCATACAAGTACTGTAGTGCTCTCTCTTTATCGTGAAAGTGCAATTTACAAATATAGATGTCAAGGCTGCTTCTCCACTCTGAACTTTAGGGTACAAATGTGGGGGCCTGCATGAAAACTTCTAAGCTTAACTACCAGCTTAGATCTGGTCCGCTGCCACCACTCTCGATGCTAATTCCCTTCCCTGGGTAGCCTTGAGAGACTCTTCACCAATTCCCTGGTGAATACAGATCCAAACCCCTTGGATCTTAAAACAAGGAGAAATTAACCATCCCCTCTCCTTCCTCCCACCAACTCCTGGTGGATCAAGATCCAACCCCCTTGGATCTAAAAACAAGGAAAAATCAATCAGGTTCTTAAAAAGAAGGCTTTCAATTAAAGAAAAAGGTAAAAATCATCTCTGTAAAATCAGGATGGAAAATAACTTTACAGGGTAATCAAACTTAAAGAGCCCAGAGGACCCCGCTCTAGCCATAGGTTTAAAGTTACAGCAAACAGAGGTAAACACCCTAGTAAAAGGTACATTTACAAGTTGAGAAAACAAAGGTAAACTAACACGCCTTGCCTGGCTGTTTACTTACAAGTTTGAAATATGAGAGACTTGTTCAGAAAGATTTGGAGAGCCTGGATTGATGTTTGGTCCCTCTTAGTCCTAAGAGCGAACAACCCCCCAAAACAAAGAGCACAAACAAAAGCCTTTCCCCCCCAAGATTTGAAAGTATCTTGTCCCCTTATTGGTCCTTTGGGTCAGGTGTCAGCCAGGTTACCTGAGCTTCTTAACCCTTTACAGGTAAAAGGATTTTGGAGTCTCTGGCCAGGAGGGATTTTATAGTACTGTACACAGGAGAGCTGTTACCCTTCCCTTTATAGTTATGACAATAGATTTTTTGTTACATAACTGCACTCAAAAACAAAGCAATGTAAAACTTTAGAGCCTACAAGTCCACTCAGTCCTACTTCTTGTTCAGCCAATCGCTAAGACAAACAAGTTTGTTTACATTTACAGAAGATAATGCTGTCCGTTTCTTATTTACAATGTCACCTGAAAGTGAGAACAGGCGTTCGCATGGCAATTTTGTAGCCGGTATTGCAAGATATTTATGTGCCAGATATGTTAAACATTCATATGCCCGTTCATGCTTCGGCCACTATTGCAGAGGACATGCTTCCATGCTCATGATGCTGATTAAAAAAATAATGCATTAATTAAATTTGTGACTGAACTCCTTGGGGGAGAATTGTATGTCTCCTGCTCTGTTTTACCTGAATTCTGCCATAAATTTCATGTTATAGCAATCTCGGATGACGACCCAGCACATGTTGTTCATTTTAAGAACACTTTCACCGCAGATTTGACAAAACGTAAAGAAAGTACCAATGTGAGATTTCTAAAGATAGCTACAGCACTCGACCCAAGGTTTAAGAATCTGAAGTGCTGTCCAAAATCTGACTGGGATGGGGTGTGGAGCATGCTTTCAGAAGTCTTAAAAGAGCAACACTTCAATACGGAAAGTACAGAACACAAACCATCAAAAAAGAAAATCAACCTTCTGCTGGTGGCATCTGACTCAGATAATGAAAATGAACATGTGTCAGTCTGCACTGCTTTGGATGGTTATTGAGCAGAACCCATCATCAGCATGGAGGCATGCCCCCTGGAATGGTGGTTGAAGCATGAAGGGACATATGAACCTTTAGCACATCTGGCACATAAATATCTTGTGGCGCCAGCTACAACAGTCAGGTGACATTGTAAACAAGAAGTGGGCAGCATTATCTGTTTGTCTGAGCGATTGGCTGAACAAGAAGTAGGACTGAGTGGACTTACAGGCTCTAACGTTTTCCATTGTTTTATTTTTGAATGAAGTTATTTTTGTACATAATTCTACATTTGTAAATTCAACTTTCATGATAAAGAGATTGCATTACAGTACTTGTATTAAGTGAATTGAAAAATACTATTTCTTTTGTTTTTTACAATGCAAATATTTGTAATAAAAAGTAAATATAAAGTGAGCACTGTACACTTTGTATTCTGTGTTTAATTAAAATCAATATATTTGAAAATGTAGAAAACATCCAAAAATATTTAAATAAATGGTATTTTATTATTAACAGCTCAATTAATCATGCAGTTAATCACGTGATTAATCACGATTAATTTTTTGAATTGTGTGATACATTTTTAATTGCTTGAATGCCCTAATTGTAATATAAATATTGTACTTCCATTTCAGTGTATAGTCTATAGAGCAGTATGAACAAGTCATTGGCTGTATGAAATTGTAGTTTGTAATGACTCGGCTAGTGCTTTTTCTGTAGAGTTGATGTACCCCCTGGAAGACTTCTGTGCATAGACACCAACTCCATGGGTGATCCAGGGCTGGAGCACCCACAGAAAAAAATTAGCGGGTGCTTGGTAACCACTGGCAGCCAAGCTCCCTCCCTCTTCCCAGTGCCTCCCACCCACTGGCAGACCCACTGATCAACTCCTCCCCCTCCCTCCCAGCATCTGCTGCACGCCACAGAACAGCTGTTCAGTGGTATGCAGGAGGCACTGGGAGGAAAGGGGAGGAGCAGGGATGGGGTGCGCTCAGGGGAGGGGGCGGGAAGAGGCAGGAAGGAGACAGAGTGGGGACAGGAAGAGGCAGGGCAGGGGTGGGGCCTTGGAGGAAGGGGTGGAGCAGGGGCGGGAAGAGATGGGGTAGGGGTGGGAGCTTGGAGGAAGAGATGGAGTGGGGGTGGGCATAGGGCAGAGGGGGGGTCGAGCACCCCCCAGGTAGAGAGGAAATTGGCACCTGTGCCTTTGCGTACCCCCAGGGGTATATGTACCCCTGGTTGAAGACCACCGCTATAAGGAATGGGACATGCTGGCCCCAGTCCCTCTGGTGCTCTTCTAGAAAGGCGGCCTGTTCAGCTCCCGGCGTCCTATTGATCCTTTCCACCATCCCATCAGATGAGGGTGTGCTGGGGTGGGGCAGGTTTTGAGGAGCCCTAGAATCTCCCAAATCTGCAGAAATGCTTTGTATTCAAAGTGTGTCCCTTGATCTGTGTGTTACTCATCCAGGATCCCAAATGTGGTGAAGAATTCATTCACTAGGACCCCGGTTGCTGTCACAGCTCTGGAGCTCTTACTGGATAAGCCTCAACAAGTCCTTTTGTGAAGCAGTCCAGAACAACCAGCAAATATTGACCTCCAGCCTCTGTCTCAGGAAAGGTCCCAAGAACACCAATGGCAGTGCACTGCTTTAGCCCCTTGGAAATTTTAAAATTGTCATTGATGGAGAATCCACTCAACCCTTGCTAAGTTCTTCCGGTGATTAATCATCCTCACTGTTAAAAATGTACACTTCATTTCCAGTATGAATTAGTCTAGCTTCAACTTCCATCGTGTTACACCTGTGTCTACTAGCCAGTAGAGCCCATTACTAAATATTTGTTCTCCATGTAGGTACTTATGGACTCTGATCACGTCACTTCTTAACCATCTCTTTGCTAAGCTAAATAGAATGATCCCCTTGAGTGAACAACTATAAAGCATGTTCTCCAATCCTTTAATCTTTCATTTCCTAGGAGCTCATAAGGTTTTGTCAAACTGCAGTCAGAAAAAAGTCAAGTATCAGAGGGGTAGCCATGTTAGTCTGAATCTGTAAAAAGCAACAGAGGGTCCTGTGGCACCTTTGAGACTAACAGAAGTACTGGGAGCATAAGCTTTCGTGGGTAAGAACCTCACTTCTTCAGATGCAAGAAAAAAGTCAGACACTCGATTCAAATTGTTTAAAAAGTGGAAATTTCTGACATTGTCAACCCAATCCGCACAAACACAACATGAAAAAACAATTATAGGTTATTTGCAATAGCCATTTTTGTCACTTTTACATTTCTTAAAACTAAATATTTACCACTTCTGTTAAAATGAAATCTCTGCAGCAAATTTACCTGCAGATTTCTACCACCCTGCGATGGTAACAATAATAAATCAGACAGGATGCTAATAAAAGTTTATTGAAAATTTTCCATCAAATTTGTTTATTTTAATTTGTTTATTAAAATTTGTTTATTTTAATACAACACTCCCGCTGGATATTCGCTTTACAGTCAGAAGTCAGACTTCCTAGGCAGTCATTTGCCATTTTGTATGTGTGCAAATGATTGTTCCTTCCTAAATGGAGTACTTTGCACTTGTCCATCTTGAATACTGTGTTCAGCTTTGGTTGCCCCATCTCAAAAAAGACATATTAGAAATGGAAAAGGTACAGAGAAGGGCAGCAAAGATGATTAGGAGGATGGAACAGCTTCCATATGAGGAGAGAATAAAAAGACGGGGACTGCTCAGCTTGGAAAAGAGATAGTTTGGGGGGGATATGATTGAGGTCTATAAAATCATGACCGGTGTAGAGAAAGTAAATAAAGAAGTGTTATTTACTCCTTCTCATAACTCAAGAGCTAGGGCCACCAAATGAAATTAATAGGCAGCAGGTTTAAAACAAACATACGTAAGTATTTCTTCACACAACGCACAGTCAGTCTGTGGAACTCATTGCCAGGGGATGTTGTGAAGGCCTAAATATAACTGGGTTCAAAACAGAATGAGATATATTCCTGGAGGGTAGGTCCATCAATGGCTATTAACCAAGAAGGTCAGGGACAAAACCTCATGCTCTGGGTGTCCCTAAACCTCTGTCTCCCAGAAGCTGGGACTGGACAACAAAGGGTGGATCACTCCATAAATTGCCCTGTTCTGTTCATTCCCTCTGGGGCACCTGGCACCGGCCACTGTCGGAAGACAGGATACTGGGCTAGAAGGACCATTCATCTGACCCAGTCTGGCTATTCTTAGGTTTGTATGAAATTTTTGAGGCAATGGTTTGTGAGAAACCCAGGACTGACTCACAGGCGTGCTCAGGGGAGTGGCAGGAAGAGGCAGGTGTCCAAGGAACTGAAGAGAAATCAAGAGCCCCTTTGACTTTGCTGAAAGGAAACTGGGAGAACATACCATTCGAACAGAGTCAAGACAGCAAGCATGAACCACACGGGTTTTAGAGGAAAAAGAACAGGAACGAGACAGGTTATATACAGAGGCTGTTTTAATCCATTTCCACAACCTCTGAGCTGAAATACTCTCCTATCTGGATATATCACAGGACTGGTCAAAAGTTTTCCACCAATCATTTTGACAGAAAATTTTGGGTTTTTGGCAGAAAGTGTGTTTTCCTCAAAATATTTTAATTTTGGAAAATGCCAAAAAAATTGGGTTTTCAAGTTTTTAGTATTTCAGTTTTTCAATGTAAAGTTTTATAAAAAATTGTGTGGTTTTTTTCATTTTTTGTTGAAATTTTTTATACAAAACCAAAATATTTTCTGACCAGCTCTGTTTATAAACTCCATATAGTCTAGGACAATTAGAGCTGGCTTAAGCCCAGCCAGGTAACAAACAGAGAACGAACTATGTAACCCAGCTTTTCCAATTAGCGAGTGAAGTTTAGGGAGGAGAAGAAACACAGGTGACCTAAAAGAATGATTCCAGCTAAAGAACAGACCCTTTCAGTGAGGACTTTATGGAAAGTCCTGGCTCTCATTGACCTCGCAGTGACAATGTTAACGCCACTCTTAAAGTCCAGTCTTCAAAAGACAGTTTATCTGAACAACATTGCCCTAGATAAAATCAACTGGTTTTCCTATCAGTTTCATGACTACCTATATAGCAATCTATGCAAGCACTTATACTGGGAATTATCACCACAGAATCTGAATAACTCCCAAGAATGCACTCTTGGGATTAAATGAAAGTGCTCAGTGAAGCCGTTTTTGAGAGGGGACCACAGACTATGCAGCGGGGAGCTTGGCAGAAGCCATGACTTTGAGGGAAGTAAGACTGAGGGACTGAAAACCAAGATAGAAATGCCAGAGAAGAGGAGAGGGAGGGAGGGAGTTGAAAGGTGAAGGGGTGGTGATCAAAGAATGGGAATAAGATTAGATAGATAGATAGATAGATAGATGGATAGAATGAATATGGGAAATACCAGTGGAAAAATCAGCCCTTTGGTAAGTGGTGTATTTTCCTCACTGAGTTTGGTCCCTGATCTCTGCATGGTGACCAAAGTGGATAGGTGAGCCAGCGGGTTAGAGACATTCCAGGATTTAACTATAGGCAAATGCCAAAGAGATTCTGCGCGGGCTGAAGCACCGTACCTTGTAGCTGAATGTGTCTTGTACATAATTAACCTTCCCAGCTGTTCAGGAGCCAGCAGGAACATTTCCCCCCTTGAAATTCCTCCACCCTTTTGTTTTGTTTTAAACAAACGATTGTACAAAGCAAACAGACCTGCTTGTTCTACCTCATCCTTTCTGCTAAGCGAAGAATCATGTTGGCAGCAGCGCTGCTGATCTTCCCTGCGTGCTCTCATCCCTACTACAACCTGCTCATATTTAATGGGCATCCTCTCAATACACTGGGGATTAACAGCAGAGAGTCACTGTTTATTGGAGAAAACAGCAGGCACTAGTTAACTCTGACTGGTCTCCCCAGTGTGAATGTTTTGCTTTTGTTCGGAGAACCCCTCTGTTGGCTTCCATGCAACATTTCATTGTGCAATAGCTTCATTGTCTGTCTATCCATCCATCTATCTGTTTGTACTGGTGCCTGCCCATCCTGATATTATCTGAGGCCTCCCAGGGACACAGACTGGCATAACAGAGTCCCTACTGGATTTCACTGAAGCGTCTGCCCTTTCCCAGGTTATGCTCAGGTGCTGAGAACAGCTACTAGGACGATCCGGGGAATGGAAGGCCTATCTTCTGAGAGGAAACTGGAAGAGGCTGTCTTGTTTAGTCTAGTGAAAAGAAGGCAGAGTATTCTGGATAAATAAGTTGGGTGGAGGTTAAATACCAGGGAGGGTGAAGAGCTATTGAAGCTAAAGGACAAGGTTGGCTCCAGAACAAATGGAGATGAACTGGCCATGAGCAAATTCAGGCTGGAAATTTGAAGTTGGTTTCTAATCACCAGAGGAGTGAGGTTCTGGAGAAGCCTCCCAATGAGAGTTTGGTAGGGGGGGCAAACAACTGAATCCGTTTAAAGAGAGAGCTCTCCCATCGGTGTAGGAGTGTCTTCATTTAAGTGCTACAGCGGTGCAATTGTGTCAATGTGGTATTTAACATGTAGACCTGTCCTCTAGCACCTAAGTCCCACAGGCCTCTTTGAAAAGCCCAACTTGGGTTGACAGAAGCACAGACTGTTGCAAGAAAAAGACAAAATTTAAACCTTTTCCAGACTGTCCAGGTGTGACGGGATCCCCAGGGTACAACCTGGAACTGGGGTATCACTGTGCCCCCTTAACTCTCCAGCCTGGGCTGTCCCTCACAATGCTTTGCTAGTGACAAGCTGCAAACCCCTCTAGATGTTGTTCTCACTCAACTCAACAGCATGTGGCGCACCACACCCAGCTAGCTTGCATGAATGATCCCAGAGCCACTCAGGAATCACACCGAGAAAGGCACCAGCCAATTCCCCCACATCTCCCCAGCCTTGTACCCCAGAGCTGTACCATCTTGCCCTGGTCAGAAGCCTGAACATTGTAAGTTTATTACCCAGTCTGCCCCTCCCTCAATGTGGGGAGAACATACACCAGCCTTTGTAACCTGAGTTGAGATTTCCCAAGAACTTCATCTGAAATACAGTTTTAGGTAAAATGTAAAACTACAGAAAGATAGATTTTAAGTTGTTATAAGTAGAAGGCTTAAAAGGTCAGAGATAGTTACCAAAGAAAATAAAAGATAAGTGCATAATCTAAATCTTAACCCTATCACACCAGACAGTATTTAGAACAAGCAATTTTCTCACCCCACTGGATGTTGCAGTTCACAATACACAGGACTCTTGCTCAAGCCTGGGACCAGTCTCCTCTGTTGAAGTCTTCTGTCTCCCCAGCATTCTTGTTGCTTCCAGCATGGGTGAGGGAGGAGAAAGGCCCAAGCATGATGCCCTAGTCCCCTGTTTTATATCCTTAGTTAATGTGCCTAGAAGACACTTGCCCCGACATGTCCTGGTGGGCGTTGCTGAGTCACAGTGATCACATAAACCACCCATTGTGGTGGACTTGTACAACTGAGTCATAGACTTGATTAGTGGTTTGTTAACACACACCTGGCAGTAGAGTCTCTCAAACTTACAACATATTTCAGTAACAACAATACAGCAAAATCTCATAATTTCATACACACTAATGACATACATGTTTGGATAGAACAACAGGTTTCAGCAAATCATGACCTTTCTTATGATATCTTACATAGCATGCTCTGTATGGAATATCACAACCAACAATGAACATGGGGGTTACAGGGCGCTATTTGGAGGTACAGTGTGTCACACCAGGTTCTCATGTTTTCGGGGTTTCTGGTAAAAGGACTCTGAGAACGCTCCATAGTTGCCTTGCTGGTCAATTGCAGACAAATATAAACCACAAAGGACTTTAAGGCGGATGGCTGGCTTTTTGTTGACTTGCTCATTTTTATCTAGCCCTTTTCATTTATTTTTCTTATTTAGTGCTCCTCTAGGTCCCTTGGAAAATCCCAGTTTAGAAGCTGTTCTTTGGGCTCCCATAATTGAAAGTCTTGTCCACAGAATTACCTCTCAAAGAAATCGAAGTACAATCTCTGTATTAATTCATCTCCGGAATCTTTCTCCCTCCACACCAGTACTCCCTCTCTCTCTCCCTCGTTCTTTCAATACCAATGCCGCAGAAAGAAAAGAGCAAGTTGTGAGCAAGGTGTGCTTTTGGCGAGAGATAAATGATTAACAGATTGCAAGGCCAGAAGGGACCGCTGTGGTCATCCAGTCTGACCTGTTGTATAATACAGGCCATAGAACTTCCCCAAAAATAATTCCCCAAGCAGATCTTGATTTAGAACAAATCCCATGTTGATTTAAAAATGGTCACTGATGTTCCAATGACTAAATGCCCTCACTGTTAAATAGTGATGACATATTTCTACTTTTATTTAAAAAAATGAAGGCTCAAAAATGAGGCTCAAAAATGAAGGCCCTGATCACCCTGGGGAAGCATGACACTTGCAGGGACAAGTATCTGGTGAGCAAGCTGCAAACAAGAGGTTGTGAAACTGCAACCACCTACCCCTCCAGCGCCCCTGGTTAGCTGAGTAGAGGAAAATCACAGTCTAAACTACTGTGATCTCCTTGGGGTCCAGACCATTCCTTCTATCTTCTCTGGAAAGAGACAAGCACAAAGCATTATGGTCCCATACTAAAGTGCTGCAATGCTGAGGTGAGAGGAACAGGCCTCCCACTGGTGGACGGGATTCACAGGATGGTGCTGATGACACAAACATAGGATGTCAACGTTAATGGAAATGGGGAAACTGCATCTAGGAAGGTAAATATATAAAGAACCAGGGTGATCAGGCTGGTGTTGCTGCAGGACAGTTTTAGCACTCGGGTGAGATCACCAGAAAAATGAGCCGTTTCATTGGGGTCTGTGATAAATGAAGGGCTGGCTGGCTGGGTGTCCATAAAAGGGAGTTACCCTCTCCCCACACACACACACTTCATTTATCACAGGGTCACAGAGAATTAATTGGGACAGAAAATACATGGATGGTTTCCAAACTAAAAATCAATTTACCCAACATACAGCCATGGGATTTGTCCACAGCTCCCACCCATCCCTCCCACACCCCCTTCAATCCCCCAGAGATCCCCAAATAACCCCCTCCTATAGCCCCCACCTCCTTCCCCTCAGCCTCCCACCCAACCCCACTGTGCTCCTGTTTAATCCCATCCAACCCCCTCCTGCCCCATCCCCAAATAAACACTTCCAACCCTCCCCAGAAAAACCCAAACCCCACAAAACCTCCTCCTGCAACACCCCCCCACACACCCATCCCACCTCCCCACTCCACCAACCCCCCTCTCCCCACATAAACCCACCCCTTGGCACAACCCCCCAAATAAATGCCCCCTGGAAACATCACCCTGCCAGTCGCCTCCCCCTCCAACCCCCTGCACCCAGACCTTCCCCTGACACCGGTCACCGCCTCCCCAGCGCCATTCCCCAATAAACCCACCTCTGAAAACTGCCCCCACACCCCCATCCCCCACTGACACCAAACCACTTCCCTCCGTGCAGCCTCCCTCTATCTTCACCCCAGCCCCCTACCACCACCCCTTACTCCCCCCAGATCCCTTCTGCAGCCCCCAAAACCCAGGTCCATCTACCCTACACATCAGCCCAAATACCCCCAACTCTTGGCTGCACGAAACCACTCTCCCTTCTTCCATCACTCCCATCCCCTGGAGCTCACCTGGAACCCCCCACATACACACACAGGGCCCCTCACACTTTTTTCTTGGCACCAGCATCCCACCTTCACTGTATGTGGTGCTAGGGACCTTTTCCCTCCTTAACCCTCCACATCCTTGTCCCCTTGGGGTGGTCAGACAGCTCAGCCCCCCACTTACTGAGAGGAGCCCCCACAGCAAATCTGTGAGTGAGGAGAGCCAACGTACCGGAGCGGAAGCCAAGCCCAGTCCCACAGGAAAGGTGGGGTAAGGGCAAGGGTAACTGCTGTGGGGTAAGTGCGGGGTGAACTCGCTCCCCAATTCCCCATTCTTCCCTTGCTGGGGCCTCACAGCCACACCAGGCTGGGGTAGAGACAGCGAGAGTTGGGCCTGGCAGTTTTACCGAGCTCCCCCAAATCTTCACCAGCCCCCAGTGCACTGGGGCTGAGTGACCAATCCCTGGCTGGCCTGATCTGGTCTCTACTGGGCAGCAGCTGTGACTACAATGATCAGAATGGACTTTTTTCACCTTAAAAGCTATGAATCTCCGAGTTTCCGCACCCACCCCACCTGTGGCCCTCCGCGTCCCCTCCCTCCCCCTGCCCCGGAAGAGTGGGTTAATGGGGAAGTGTGACTCCTGCAGGGCGGAAAGAAGGTGTGTGCATGGGGGGGGGCAGGGTTGGGAGTCCAGGGCCCCCTCTTTCTCCTGTCCCTGCACAACTGAGTAGAAAGGGGTACCGTGTAAGGGGCACGCTCATCTCCTTGGGGCACAGACCATTCCTTTTCCCAAGCTGGGAGGGGATGCAAGTGCTTTGGAGGATAGGAATAAAATTCAAAATGATCTGGACAAATGAGAAATGATCTGACGTAAATAGGATGAAATTCAACAATGACAAATGCAAAGTACTCCACTTAGGAAGGAACAATCAATTGCACACATACAAAAAGGGAAATGACTGCCTAGGAAGAAGTACTGCGGAAAGGGATCTGAGGGTCATAGTGGATCACAAGCTAAATGTGAGTCAACAGTGTAACACGTTAGCAAAAAAAGTGAACATCATTCTGGAATGTATTACCAGGAGTCTTGTAAGCAAGATACGAGAAGTAATTCTTCCACTCTACTCTGTGCTGATAAGGCCTGAACTGGAATATTGTGCCAGTCCTGGGCGCCACTTTTCAGGAAAGATGGGGACAAACTGGAGAAAGCCCAGAGAAGAGCAACAAAAATGATGAAAGGTCTAGAAAACATGACCTATGAGGGAAGGTTAAAGAAATTGGGTTTGTTTAGTCTGGAGAAGAGAAAACTGAGAGGGGACATGATAACCGTCTGCAAGTACATAAAAGGTTGTTACAAGGAGGAGGGAGAAAAATTGTTCTCCTTAAACTCTGAGGATAGAACAAGAAGCAATGGGCTTAAATTGCAGCAAGGGTGATTTAGGTTGAACATTAGGAAAAACTTCCTATTTGGGTGGTTAAGCACTGGACCAAATTGCCTAGGGAGGTTGTGGAATCTCCATGCTTAGGGGTTTTAAGAACAGGTTAGACAAACACCTTTCTAGTCCTACACTTCTAGGATTCTAGGATTCTCTGCTCGCTGGAAAGAAGCAAGCACAGAGCAATGTGACTATGAACAAGAAATAAATCATAACCCTTGCAGATTGGAAGGGAGTATCCAATGGAACTGAGATGGGGATTATTAAGAACTCCACATACAAAACTAAACAAAGGAAGTCAATTTGCAGTGTGCAACAATAATTTTTATTGGTCCTAAAAAGAAAAATACATATTCTTGAGCACCAGCTACCAGCTCCTCATCCATTCACATACTGTTTACTAGAGCTGGTGAAAACTTTTTAGTAAAAGCTTATTTCAACAAAAACTTTTGCATGAAAAATCGCTGCTTCCCTCAGAGATACTGACTTCTTTTTTTTTTTTGACAGAAAACAGAAAACAAACAGAACCATTTTTTTCAACTTCCAGCTGAAAGTTTTTGGATTTCACATGCCAAAAAACAAAACTTTTTTCATTTTCATGGCTTTCAGTTCTTTGATTGAAAAGTCAAAAGTTTCTCCCCCCAAAAAACCTCCAAAAACATTTTCCAACCATCTCTATAATTTACAAATATATTTATTCACATGCACATCTTTCATACAGCACTTCGGTGTCAGGGGCCACTTGACCCTGCCACTTTGACAAGAGAAACCTGATTGACCGATCCTCATTTTAGAAAACTAATCTAAATTCTTTGTAAGGGTCACAGATCTCCTGACAGCATTTCTCAAGGCCTCCTTGACCTCTCTGTTTCTCAGCCTGTAGATGAGCGGATTGGCCAGGGGCGTCAGGACTGTGTAGCAGACAGAGAACACTTTGTTCAGGGCTCTTAGGGTGCTGGATTTCGGTACCATGTAGACAATCATTATGGTCCCATAGAAGATTGTTACCACGATGAGGTGAGAGGAGCAGATGGAAAAGGCCTTTTGCCTCCCGGTGGTGGAAGGGATTCTCAGAATGGTGCTGATAACACAAACATAGGATGTCAAGGTGGATAGAAATGGGAGAAGTAAATTAAGGAAGGAAAATGTATAAATAACCGGAGTGATCTGGCTGGTATTACTGCAGGAGAGTTTTACCATTGGGATGAGATCACAGAAGAAGTGGTCCATTTCATTGGGGCCACAGAAAATTAACTCTGACATGAGACACACTAATATTGTACAAGCTAGAAATCCACTTATCCAAGATCCAGCTGCTAGCTGGAGGCACAGCCGGCCGTTCATAAGGGCTCCATAGTGCAGCGGTTTGCATATAGCTAAATACCGATCGTAAGACATCACCACCAAGGGCTGGTCTACACTTAGTTCGGACTTCGGACTAAGGTACGCAAATTCAGCTACGTTAATAACGTAGCTGAATTCGAAGTACCTTACTCCGGACTTACCGCGGTCCAGACGCGGCCGGAAGTCTCCCCCCGTCGACGCCGCGTACTCCTCTCGGCGAGCTGGAGTACCGGCGTCGATTGTGAGCACTTCCGGGATCGATCCCAGAACATCGATGGCGTGCCTCCGGACCAGCCGGTAAGTGAAGACTAGGCCCAAGAGATAACACTCTGTAGTTACTAGAAAACCAAATACAGCCAATTGTGTGATGCAGCCCTCCACAGAAATGGTTCTGTCCCCAGTCAGGAGACTGGCCAGCACCCTAGGTAGGATGGTGGAGGTGTAGCAGGTCTCTAAGCAGGATAAGTTCCCCAGGAAGAAGTACATGGGGGTGTGAAGGTGCAGATCAGCCACAACTAGTGCAACGACGAGGAGGTTCCCGGCCAGGGTCACAACGTAGATCACCAGAAACAGCAGGAAGAGAAGAATCTGCAGCCCAGGTTGATTCCCGAATCCCAGGAGGATGAATTCTGTGACGGGCATTTGATTTCCCCCTTCTCCTTTCTCCATGAGCTGTAATAGTAGGAAGAAAAGCACCAAACAGTGGAATAATTTCCTCTGCTATTAAACAATAGAAAGCTTACTCCATTCAATTACATGAACGTTCAAAGAGGAAAATGACAAAGTCACATATTGTCTTCTAGTGCCACGTACCTTGGACCTGTGAGACTCGGTCAGAAACACAGGTATCGACACACCCAAGACGAGCAGTGATTCCTCTAATCTGGAGTCCTGTCTTAAAGAGCGGCCAGTACCAGATGCTTTAGAAAGTATTCAGGTCCCTTAAAGACCTTTGCACAATCTCACATATATGGGGAATGTTTTCCCCAGACAATGGAGTTGTAGCCATGTTGATAGCAAGATATTACAGAGACAAGCTAGGTGAGGTAACATCTTTTATTGTTCCAATAAAATTGGTCACACACCTTGTTTCCCCAGAGTTAATTCTTGGCCTATGTTATAAAACCTTCTATGTTTTATACTTTGTTGGTGTAACTAGACATTGTTAGGTGATTATCAGGCCCCAATTACTGTAGTATCTGAGCACCTCACAGTCCTTAATGTATTTATCCCCACAACACCACAGCGAGATTGGAAAACCTTTTTATGCCCATTGTACAGATGGAGAACCGAGGCCCTAAGTGATTCCCGCAAAGACCCCTGGGAGCCCGCAGTAGACCTCAGAATTGGTCCCAGGGGTGCAACACCCACGGTTAGCCCCCTACCCAAATCTATCCGTCGCTATAGCTCGCCACATTATCCAGTTTCCTGAATTACCAAATAACCTCCTATGAAAATGAGTTCCAGTCAATAAATACACAATGCGTAAAAAGAAAATTGTTTCATGTCTGAGCATTAAAGGTGCTGTCTCTTAAGTTCATTGGGTCACTCTTGATTTCTAGGTGCCCCTTATGGAGCTTCTCTGTCCCATTTATAAGTCCTCTCGCACATCCCCTTTTGTTCATCTCCTCCTTAAATTAAACTCTCCCTGAGTCTTTACTGAAGTTGGGATATTCAAAGGGACCTAAATAAATTAAACACTATTGAAAATCAGGGGGATTTGGTCACCGGAATCCCTTGAAATTCCCAGCCCCATTAAACTCTGCCCATCCAGGCACCTGCTTCTCTGCTCCATTCCCAGCCCCATTCAGCAGGTGGGAAAAGAAGAGACTCTCTCATCCCCCCGCATTGAGACACCCGGCGCAGCACAGGAGCTTGCGTGTCAGCGCCAGCAGAACAGGGCGTGAGCATGCTCGCCTCCTGCTAGTGCCTGAGACACTGAACAGCAGTGCAGCAGGGAAACGGCCTCAGCCCAGCGCCCTGCCCCGAGCACAAAGGGAAACCCTAGCAGCCATGCACAGACCCCCCTTCCTGCTTCCATCCTTGCCCACCAGAGACACGCTCTACCCAGCTGCACTCTGCAGCCCAGCTGACGAGTGAGTGTGTCTGGGCCTAGATTCAGTGCAGCGTCATGCTCCCTGCCACGTTCTGCAGTGCCACAGGGGCAGGGAGCAGGAAGTGAGACAGAGCAGGAAATGCACAGCTCCGGTGAGCTCCAGCTGGTCTCCTTCCCACTACGGCACCGTTTTGTCCTCTGTGAGATCTCCAGGGTCTGACTAAGGGCTTGTCTAAATGAAAAGCTGGGGTGTGATTCTCCAGAGCACTAGCCTGCCACGTACCAACGCTGCATGGACCCTGCTGCAGGCACTCAACTTTCCCTAGTGCACTTTGACCTCCCCCCCGTTTCAAACAGCACTAGAGCAAGGTCCACTAGGAGACTTTTAGTGCACAACAGCAGGATCCGTGCGGCCCCTTACTGCACAGCAACCTAGAGCACTGCAGATTTTCACCCCAGCCAGCCACACACTAACTCCACGTGTGGACAAACCTCAGGAAGGATCAGATTTAAATTGAATCCGCTGCAGGAAATGGCAATGCTGAGTGGCTGTGGGGATTGGGACCTGCTTTCCACTTCCAGGCTGCTCCCCCCAGTGTCTCCTGCTCTCAGAGCTTGTCTGCAGGGTGGAGGAGTGCACTCAAGAGCAATGGGATTTCTAAAGGGCACCTGCAAGTTGCATGCGAACTGGTTCATATAGACTCTTGCTGGAGCCCACTGAAATTTCCTTTGTGCACGACGTTTGGTGCACTGTAGAATTGACACCCTGCATTTGTGCACCACCCCCACACATGGACAAGCCTGCATTCACTCGGCAAAGACACCTACCTTCTATTGCTGCACTGGGCTGGCGTTTGCTTTCTTGCTTGATGCTCACACCTGTGTGTATTATGAGGGACCTTCTTGCCTCCTGCTCTGGAGCTTCCAGGGTTTATAGAGGAAAGCTGCCTCGCCTGGCTCAGGCGGCTGTTGGGATCTCCACTGAGGCTGTTGATAATGATCCCAGTGAAAGTGCCCTCGGGAGGGAATTCAGTGCTATGTTGTTGTTAAAACGGTGTAAACATCAAGACCACTGACGCCTGGTCTACAGTACAGAGTTAGGTTGACGCAAGGCAGCTTATGTCAACCTAACTGTGGAAGTCTCTACACTTGAATTTCGCTCCTGCTGACGTAACTACCCCACTGCACTGTGTCCCTCCCAGGACCCCATGAGAGGCACAGCAACATAGTTACACTGACCCAAACCCCTGTGTAGACAGTGCTATGTGGACGATAGAGGGTCTCCCATAGACATAGCTACTGTTTCTCAGGGAGGTGTGATTTTTTTCAATTTTCTCACCCCACTGGATGTTACAGTTCACAATACACAGGCCTCTCGCTCAAGCCTGGGACCAGTCTCCTCTGTTGAAGTCTTCTGTCTCCCTAGCATTCTTGTTGCTTCTAGCATAGGTGAGGCAGGAGAAAGGCCCAAGCATGGTGCCCTAGTCCCCTGTTTATATCCTTAGTTCATGTCTCTAGAAGACACTTGCCCTGGCATGTTCTGGCGGGCGTTACTGAGTCGCATTGATCATGTAAACCCCCATTGTGGTGGACTTGTACAAATGAGTCATAGAGCTGATTAGTGGTTTGTTAACATCCACCTGGCAGTAGAGGCTCTCAAACTTACAACATATTTCAGTGACAACAATACAGCAACATCTCATAATTTCATACACACTAACGACATACATATTTGGATAGAACAATAGGTTTCAGCAGATCATGATCTTTCTTATGATATCTTACATGGCATGCTCTGTATGAAATATCACAATCTTCTATGAATGATGAACATGGGAGTTACAGGGTGCTATTTTGAAGTACAGTGTGTCACACCAGGCTCTCATGTTTTCAGGGTTTCTGGTGAAAGGACTCTGAGAATGCTCCATAGTTGCCTTGCTGGTCAATTGCAGACAAATATAAACCACAAAGGACTTTAAGGAGGATGGCTGGCTTTTTGCTGACTTGCTCAACTACCAAACTGGTTAGCCACAGACCTGTAGCAGTCTGGGTAGAGCCGCCCACTTCTGCACTAGTAGGGCCACTCTTGTGGATGTGTTGTGTTGCTGGAGGGTCAGGACAAGCTGCTTACAGAGTACCAGGAATGTAGCTTTTTTCATAAGCAAGTTCTGGACCCATTGCTGGTCATTCCAGGTCTGCATGATGAGGTGGTTCCACCCACCTGTGCTTGTGGCCCTGCTCCAGAAGCGCCAGTCTACATAGGGGGCATCAGTGACTCTCCTGAGAGCCGTGAGCAGCATCAGCCGGTTTCAGTCTTCCATGTCTGTATCAGCCTCCTCCTCCTCCAACAGGGGTCATCAGCAGGTCATAAAATGCTGCCGACATGTCCACCGTTCCTGAAACTGGAGCAAAATCACAAGCAAGACAAGTGCTTTGTACGCCGACTCCTCCATGGCTCCATCTTCCAGGAGCGGGGAGACCCAAAAGACAGATCGGCTGCTAGATGGACAGTCAAGTTTTCCCACAGGGCACCACAAACTAAAGGCTGGAGTGGCTTCAGCTGGGGAGCTGCTAGGCAACCTGGCACAGGCCGGTTTCACTTCGGTCTGTGTAACGCAGTGTCGATGCCTGAGAACTGGTGTAAGGCCTGAGGCCAGAAATTATAAACCGAGGACCAATATTCAGCATGGATGCTCACACACCCTGAAACTACGGCTTCGAGTCCCACGACCCTAGGCGTACACTGCAGTTTAGGCACACCCTTACACACCTTCCGCCCATTGCAAAATGATACAGTGACGGGTTCCCCTGGGGTGCCACCTGAAACTGGGGTGTAACTGAGTCCCCTGACCTACCAGCCTGGGCTCCCTCTCACACTGTACTCCTGAGACAAGCTGCGAAGCCCTCCAAGCTTGCATTTTCACCAGCATTCACACAGGTAAGGAGGCTCCCAGCTGCATCACATGCAGGTTCTATGACCAACCCCTGCATGGGAAAGCATAGCTAGAGCATCTCCCAGTTCCTAAGGCACACAGCCCCTCTAGAGTATAAACCCAAAATTACACCGCCTTGTGCTGCACAGAGAACTATACAGTGTAACCTCATAAAATTCACCCCCTCCCTCAATGTGGAGAGGAATATGCAACAGCTTTCTGCCCCAGAGTTATTATTCTCACACACTGATTTAGAATAAAGCAAAAATAAGTTTATTAACTACAACAGATAGACTTTAAGTGATTATAAGGGATAGCAAACAGATCAAAGCAGAGTACCTAGCAAATAAACAAAAAACACAATCTAAACTTAATATACTAAATAGATTGGATAGAAATAGCAGATCTTCACTCTAAGTGATGATACAAGCAGGTTGCAGATTCTTAAGGGGCAAGTTGCACTTGCTTTACAGCTTGGGATCCCCAGGTGTTCCATACACAGACTAAAAATCTCTTTAGCCTGGGTCCAGCACTTCCCCCAGTCACGGCTGCCCAGAGTGGGGGACAAGTAGGGAAATTTGTCCCAGGCTCCGGGCCCCGCAGGGGCCCCTATGAGACGGGCTGAGGCTCACCCCCACCCCGCCATCCCCCTTGCACCTCAGCATGCACATCCAGGATCCGTGTGCCTCCAGCGGGACCTGAGCTCCTCCCCACTCAGAGAAGCATGATAAGGGTGTGGGGCTGCGAACTCCAGGCCAATTGGCGGGAGCTCCGGTCCCGCTGGAGCTCACAACCCTGCCCCCTTACCACGTGGCTCTGAGTGGGGAGGAGCTCAGGCCCCGCCGGAGGCACGCGGCTGCAGCGCTGTCCACGGACGCTCCTGGATGCGCGCGCTGAGGCTCCGGGAGAGGGAGTAAGCAGCCGGGGCCAGGGGGATTGGATAAGGGGCAGGGAGTCCCGGGCACTGAAGAGTCCTTTTACCTCTGTACTATAGTTACACTGTTGAGGTTTGCACCAATGTAGCTAATGCCCAGTCATTGTTTCCATCACAATCAAGGTTTCAATGAAGGTATTAATAGAATTTCTCTGCCTTGAAATTTGGTATGAAAAGATATAGGGACTAGATAGCCATGCAGGTTGTTGGACTTGCCTTTTCATCTCTTGAGATCCAGGACCAGCTGGTGCACAGGAGTGCATTCTTGTGGGATTATTAATGTTGCAACAGAACCTAGAGACCTCAGGTAAGATCAGGGCCCCATGATGTTAGGCACTGTACAGACACCCTGCCCCACAACATTTCTTATCTGAATGGACAAGACCAACAAAGAAAGCTTTATTTCCATTTTAGAGATGGGGAACTGAGGGCTGGGCTATAAAATGACTTGCCTCAGGTGAGACAGAAAGTCTGTGACAGCCAGAATTGAGCACACATCGCGCAAACTCCAAACCAGCTCCTTAACCACAAAACTATGCTTTCTTTCTGGGGGTTCTCTGTTAATATTCCAAATCCAAAATGAAGCTGAGGTGCTTTTCCCTGACACTGCAGACATTTACTCTCTCTCTGCATGTGATAAAGCATCGCTGCCAGAGATGACTCAACCCTGGGGCTCATAAAATACTTCTCAAGATCAAATACTTTGTTTGTGGAATGGAGCAGATTGGACCAAGCATTTGGAGTTTAAACACAGCAACCCACCCAGTCCTAGGACCTAGAGCTGGTCAGAAATATTCCAGTGAAGTGTTTCTTTGAAGTTTAGCATTTGTTGAAATACAAGTGTTTTGTGGAGTTGGTTTGGTTTCAGTTAAACCTGCCTGGTTTTCTGCCAGGTCACCTGCTTGGCTCCTAACAACACACCTGCCAGACTGGCTCAGAATCCAGGGCTCCATCCTCCCTATTGAAATCCTCTGCAAAATAGAATTTCCTTCTCCACACAGGTCAAGGAACTGAGGGGGTTGGATAAGGGGCAGGGAGTCCCAGGGACAGTCAGGGGATGGGGGGGTGGGGTTGGATCGTGGGCCTTATATAGCTTTGCATATGGCGGGAATCCTTAGTTTCAAAGCTTGGTTCCCATGCCAGTCAGTGGAAAAATACTTACATCCCAAGATGGAGAGCAGCACCAGGTGATCTGGTCACATGTCCCTGTAGTGTCACAGCAGCCATTACTCGGAGGCTGTCTGTGGTGTCCTCAGGGAGGCTCCCCAGGTGGGAGATAAGCTTCTCCTAAGGCCTATTGTTCTCGCTAATGGCTCATTAATCTGAATGGGCCCTTCCTAGCCAGCCATCTAGACTGACAGCATTTTGCCTAGTGGGCATTGCCCAGGAATAGCTACGTGTGAAATAGATACATAGTCAATATTCATAAATTCAGATACAAAAACAATACATGCATACAAATAGGATAATCAGATTCAGCAAACCATAATCTTTCCAATTATCCCTCACAGACATATCGTGCATAAAATACATCATAATTTTGATATAATTATATCATACTAATATCACTATGAAGAATATGGGGTGCAGTGTCACAGACACATAGTACAAAAAATAGGAAGACAGCACAATCTTCCCAGATATAAATGTATGTAGCTGTTGGGAATCCAGGGCATCAAGGAGAGAGAAACTATTTTAACAAGCTAATCCTACCCACGGTATCTGAGGCCAGTGCCAAGTAAAACATGGCATTTTCCCAACTCAGAGAGAGCAGAGAAGTAGGTGAAACACATAACTTAAATCTCAAATTTCACTGTGTAGAGTGCATGACAGTCAGGTTTCCAATTAAGGCAGTAGCAAGTATCAGCTTTAGCCAGGAATGGGATTCCGCAATCCCAAAGTTTAGTATGTCCTCACATTCCCCAAAGAAGGCATTAACTATCTTGCTCATTAAGCCAGAAAGATTCCTTCAGTATCAGTGACTCCATTGGAATTCATTTGACCAACACACATTAGCTGATGACTTTCCGCAGGGCCTCCTGGACCTCTCTGTTTCTCAGGCTGTAGATGAGGGGGTTGACCAGGGGAGTCAGGACTGTGTAGAAAAGGGAGAAAACTTTGTTCAGGGCTCTCAGGATGCCGGATTTCGGTATCATGTAGACAATGATCAGGGTCCCATAGAAAAGAGCTACCACTATGAGGTGGGAGGAGCAGGTGGAAAAGGCTTTCTGCCTCCCGGTGGAGGATGGGATTCTCAGGATGGTGCTGATGATACACACATGGGATGTCAGGGTTAATAGAAATGGGCAAAGTGAATCAAGGGACACAAGTATAAAACTAACCTGTGTGATCAGGCTGGTGTCGCTGCAGGAGAGCTGAATTAGTGGGGTGAAATCACAAAAGAAATGGTCAATTTCATTGGGGCCACAGAAAATTAATTGTGACATAAAAGACATCACTATTACACATACTAGAAATCCACTGATCCAAACCCCAGCTGCTAGCTGGAGGCAAAGCCTACCGTCCATAAAGGCTGCATAGTGCAGGGGTTTACATATCGCTAAATACCGATCATAAGACATCCCTGCCAGGAGATAGCATTCTGTGCATGCCAGAGAACCAAAGCAATAGAATTGTGCAAAACAGCCACTGACTGAGATGGTTCTGTCCCCAGTCAGGAGACTGGCCAGCAGCCTGGGCAGGATGGTGGAGGTGTAGCAGGTCTCCAAGCAGGACAAGTTCCCCAGGAAAAAATACATGGGGGTGTGAAGATGCTGATCAGTCACAATTAGCACAACAATGAGGATGTTCCCAGCCATGGTCGCAGTGTAGATCACTAGAAACAGCAGGAAGAGAAGGGTCTGCAGCTCAGGGAGATCCCCAAATCCCAGGAGGATGAATTCTGTGATAACCGTTCGATTGTCCTCTTCTGCTTTCTCTATGAAGTGCATCTAGGTCAAAATAAAAGTATTAAAACTCAGAGGTGGGACTTTCATAGGCACAAGCAGGTAGCACCAAAATCCCACCCATTAAAGCACATGGAGAAGGACAGATATTCCAAGGCATTTAGGGACCCAAAGTTGCAGATAGGCACCTAGTGGGATTTTCAAAAGTACCTACGCAACCTAGGTGCCTTAGGCCAGATTTTTTTAGCTATTTATGTGCTTCAGCACTCAGAATCGCAATACCTAAGCCTAAATCTCATTTTCCCAGATTCTATTGATGGTCAATGGGATTTAGACTCCTCAGTGCCCAAATCCCTTTTGAAAATGGAATTTAGGCTCCTCAATCAGTTAGGCGGTGCAACACTGAGCTCAGCAGCCCCTAAATTGCTTTAGAAATCTAGGCTGAGTGCTCTGCTAAATCAGGACCTGAATTCAAGCCATGCAGAGCCGCAAAGGATTTTTTGTTCCTCAACGTATGCTAGCCACTGGGTAGTTTCAGACCACACTAAAAAAGGTCTGAAGAGCTTAGCGAGAGAAAAGGAATGGCTTTCACAGGAACGATGGTGCAGTCTTTCATCAGATGAATAAATCCACCAGGTCTAATTCTGAGAGCAGAACCAGGCCCTGTAATTCTGAATAAATGTAAATCCCACATGCTTATAGGTTTTATTTTTAAATAACTGCAACTTGCTGCACTGAATATATGTACATATTATTGTTATTGTTTTCATAGGAAGTTGCGGTCTGAAAGACTGACTGCTGAAAGACACTGACCTCATGTTTCCATACCAAGCCCCCTGGTCTGCAAGCAGGACCAGGAGAACCCTTGAGAATTTCAAGTGATAGTGTATTATTTTAACACAGTTTTCAATGTACCATAGGTGCCATAGAAAGAGAGAGAAAGGTATAGGCAAAGAGACAGACAGACAGGCACTGAGAAACACATGCAGACAGACACAGAGACATCAGACAGCTAGAGGGAGATGTGTGAAACACCTCTATGTAACATTAGATATGACTGGGATTTTTTTTCTTCCAAGAAATTTTTGACTTTTTGTGAAAAAAATTGACAATCAAAATTTTGTGGCCAAAAACTGGAAATTTTCCATGAAAATTACAGAGCAGCTGATTTGGCTTGCCACAGTCAAAAATTGGCTACACAGGAAACAATTCTCATCCAGTCACTACATCTCATTCATAGCATAAAAAGGGGCTTGGAAAAGCAAGTGCAAAATTTCACAGAGAGTAATCAAATGCAGGCAATCAAAGAAACTCTGACACACCATGTCTGGGACAGGGATAGAATGGGGAATGCTCAGAAACCGAGAGAGACAGACAGACCGACACCTAGTAGAACACTGGAAGGCCTGCATTTCTTCATCAGCCTTCACTCAGTGGAAATTCCCATCCCCCCAGAACAATGGAAGTGTATTGATTACAGACTGAGTAAAAAGTGAATAAACCCCAGAATTTTCCTCAATAATGATATTTACTGGTCTTCCCCCACGCCCACAAACTGTCAACTTTTCATCAAAAACCTGAAAACTGAAAAATGTGGGCTGAAAATTACTGAAAACCAGAAGAATTCCACCACAAACCAAAATATGTTATCGTTTTCAGAAGATTTTTTTTTAAATGGAGGAAAACAGACACTTTCCATGAAAAATTAAATTAAAAAACAAAGTTCAAGGTGGTGGAAAATGTCCACCGAGCCCTAACGCTTACCTTCAGTGGTGCGTGTGAAGGAATGACTAATGTAGTGGGGTGCGAGGAGTGACCAGTGTATCAATGGTGACTGGTTTGGGGAATCATGATGCAGGTTCCACCATCATTCACTCTCCTCTCTTCATTTTATTTATGCCCCTTCACTCTCTCTTCACTCTCTCTGTAAAGACCCATCCGTTTTCTTGATGGGATGGACTGGTCCTGCTACCGTGCTTATTCCATTGTACAAAACTTTCATTACCCTTTCTCTGATGACTATGGGCTTTATAGAAGAAAGCTGCCTCTCCTGCGTGCTGCTAGCACAGGAATCACCCTGGAGACTGCTTGTGTTGATCATATCTAAATTAATGTGATGGGGTAATTGTTCATATTTTGCATTTCCAAACAGGGCACTTAACCAGACCAATGTAAATAACATTCTAACACAACTGAGCATTGCACACAGTGATTGTTGCATCAAGACCACATCTTCAGGTTGAACTCACTTACTGAAATCACCCAACTATTCGAGATAGCTGACTTGTGTGGACAAAGTAAATAAGGAAGTGTTATTTACTCCTTCTCATAACACAAGAACTTGGGGTCACCAAATGAAATTAATAGAGAGCAGAATTAAAAAGAATAAAAGGAAGTATTTTTTCACACAACGCACAGTCAACCTTTGGAACTCCTTGCCAGAGGATGTTGTGAAGGCCAACACTATAACAGGGTTTAAAAAAGAACTAAATAGATTCATGGAGGATAGCTCCACCAATGGCTATTAGCCAGGATGGGCAGGGATAGTGTCCCTAGGCTTTGTTTGCCAGAAGTTGGGAATGAGCAACAGGGGATGGACCACTTGATGATTACCTGTTCTGTTCTTTCCCTCTGGGGCACCTGCCATTGGCCATTCTTGGAAGACAGGATACTGGGCTAGATGGACCTTTGGTCTGACCCAGTATGGATGCTCTTATGTTCTTATGAGATCTAGGCTGGGATTTTCCGTGCATTTCAGTGAAAGTCAGACCTATGTCAGCATTGTGATGGGGTTGGGTCACAGAGACCCCCTTGGGATTGCCATCTGATGTGCTGAGACTACCTCTGAGCCAGTTTTCCCTGCCAGCTTTGGACTTCAGTACCCTGTCTTGTTGAGCCAGACACTCTTGCATGCTGCAAACACAGACCCAGGTCTGAACCATGTCCCCCAAAAGCTGCAAACGTAACTGAAAACCACTTAGCAGGAACTCCTGTCTCCAGCACCCAGACACCCAGTTCCCAGTGGGATCCAAATCCCAAACAAATCCATTTTACTCTGCATAAAGCTTATATGGGATAAACTCATAAATTGTTCACCCTCTATAACCAGTCAGCCCTCCCCAACCCGAGATCCAGATGCCAGGATGAAGGGATGCCTTTAATTCAGGCCAAGTTCTAACTGAGGCAGAATGGAATTTCTTCCTAGAGATGAAGCGCGTGGAAGAGGAGGACAAGCATTTGGAGGCAGAAGTGGAGGATAGGACAGAAGTGAAGCACTGGGAAGTGGAGTTGAAGTGCTTAGAGCTGTAAAGGGCTACGCTGGATCAGATAGCCCTAACAATCCTCCTCCAGGTACCGCTCCCCATTCCAAAAAATTCCCCACATACAAGGTAGGCTATGATACAGAGGTCTTCATAGAAAATTTTAAAAGGGCCTGCCTTGGGTACAACACCCCTATAGACCAGTATATGGTGGAGCTAAGGCCAAAACGCAGTGGACCCTTAGCAGAGGTGGCAGCTGAAATGCCTAAAGAACCATGAACGAGTATGAACTTTTTAAACACAAGGCCAGAATTAGGATGGGACTAACACCTGAGCATGCCCATCGGTGGTTCAGAGCCCTAAGGTGGAAACCAGACATGGCATTTTCCTGACACGCCTATCATATTGTAAAAATTGGGATACTTGGATATCAGGAGCAAATGTTAAATCTCTGGAAGAGCTGTCTCTCCTAATACAAATGGAGCAGTTCTTAGAGTCAAGTATCAAGGGGTAGCCATGTTAGTCTGTATCTACAAAAACAACAAGGAGTCTGGTGGCACCTTAAAG
Source organism: Malaclemys terrapin pileata (assembly GCF_027887155.1). Classification (NCBI taxonomy): domain Eukaryota; kingdom Metazoa; phylum Chordata; order Testudines; family Emydidae; genus Malaclemys; species Malaclemys terrapin. Next base: position 35,177,477 of record NC_071516.1, on the reverse strand, counting down.
ACTAACAGATTTATATGGGCATAAGCTTCCGTGGGTAAAAACCTCACTTCTTCGGATGCATCCGAAGAAGTGAGGTTTTTACCCACGGAAGCTTATGCCCATATAAATCTGTTAGTCTTTAAGGTGCCACCAGACTCCTTGCAGTTCTTAGAGGGTATTCCTGAGGACATAGAAAGGTATATCCTAGATGGGAATCCCAAAACTGTAATCAAGGTGGGGGAGATCAGACCCAAAAGGGTGAGGTGGCAGAGAAGAAAAAAAAAGTGGCAGTTGGTGCGGATACCAGAAGGGGCAACCCGAGATGACACCCCACCATCGGGGTCAGCCCAAAGCCCCACCTTGCAAGGAGGAGCGCTCCACACAGCCAAGGAGAACCCAGATGCCCTCTCGTCCCACCACCCTACTCTCCAACCACCCACCTCGCCCCAGCCCACAGTCAGCTGGGCGATGCTTTAAATGTAATGAGCTGGGGCATATGAAGGCCAACTGCCCCAAGAGCACCCGCTGACTGCAATTTATCATCCCTGAGTCCCACCAAGAGCCTTCAGGCCCAGATGCCTTGCAAATACCGCCAAAGCGAAGGGAAACTGTAAGTGTGGGCAGAAGGAAGATTACTGCATCGAGAGACACTGGAACACACGTGTCAGCTATATACCAATCTGTGGCATACCCAAAATTCATTGACACAGAGGCCCAAGTGATGGTACAACCCTTTACGGCCAACTCTTTTAACTTGCCTACAGGCAGGTTGCCCGTCCAGTACAAGGGCTGGTCAGGAATATGGACTTTTGCAGTCTATGACGATTATCCCATTCCTATGCTGCTGGGAGAAGACTTAGCCAATCATGTGAGGCTAACAAAAAGGGTGGGGATGGTCACCCACAGCCAGCCTAAACAGGCCTCCACACCTAACTCCATTCCTGAGCCTCCTACTGGGACCCAGCCAGAGTTGGTGGAACCAGTCCCCAAACCAGAGTCTATGGCAATACCTATAGATCCAGTTCCTGGGACCCAGCCAGAACCAGCCCAAGGATGGGAACTGGCAGAGCAGTCAGCACCAGAGCCCGTGCTTGCAACCCCACCAGAGTCAGGGGAGCCAGCACCAAACTGTCCCACAGAGCCTGCACCTCCAGCAGCAGCTAAACCGGAGCAAGAAGCTCAACTAGAGCTGGAAATACAACCTAGTGCACCAGGGGAGAGCGGTTCACAACTCAGCGAGGATCTAATGTCTCCAGCATCAAGGGAGCAGTTCCAGGCAGAGCAAGAAGCAGATGAAAGCCTCAAGGGACCTTGGATGGTGGAACGGAATGTTCCACTGCCTCTCAGCTCTTCCAATAGATCCAGGTTTGTTGTAGAAGGAGGACTTTTACACAAGGTAACACTGTCTGGTGGGCACAAGGAGGACTGGCATCCTCAAAAACAGTTGGTTGTTCCAACTACATATAGGGAAAAGATCTTGAGCTTAGCCCACAATTACCCTAGTAGCCATGCTGGGATGAACAGGACTAAGGATCGTTTGGGGAAATCATTCCACTGGGAGGGGATGGGCAAGGACTTTTCTACCTATGTCCGGTCTTGTGAGGTGTGCCAGAGGGTGGGAAGGCCCCAAGACCAGATCAAGGCCCCTCGCCAGCAACTCCCCATCATTGAAGTTCCATTTCAGCGTGTAGCTGTGGATATTCTGGGTCCTTTCCCTAAGACGACACCCAGCGGAAATTGTACATACTGACTTCCATGGATTTTGCCACCCAATGGCCGGAAGCAGTAGCTCTAAACAAAACCAGGCCTAAAAGCATAAACCAGGCATTGGCAGACATATTTGCCAATGTAGGTTAGCCCTCCAACATCCTTACAGATTCGGGAACTAACTTCCTGGCTGGACCATTAAATGTCTTTGGGAAGCTGTCAGAGTTCCCTCCCCACTCTGAACTCTGGGGGACCACATGAAAGACCCCCTAAGCTTATTTCTACCAGCTTAGGTTAAAACTTCCCCAACAAACAAATCCTTTCCTTGTCCTTGGATGGTATTGCTGCCAGCACCCAGTGATTTAGACAAAGATTCAGGAAAAGGACCACTTGGAGTTCTTATTTTCCCAAATATCCCCCCGAAGCCCTTCACCCCTTTCCCGTGGAGGCTTGAGAATAATATACCCACCAATTGCCTTTAATAAAAGTATAGACCGGACCCTTTATTTTTAGGACACTAAAGTCAATCACAACAAGCAACTGAGGGTCCTGTGGCACCTTTGAGACTAACAGAAGTACTGGGAGCATAAGCTTTCGTGGGTAAGAATCTCACTTCTTCAGATGCAAGTAATGGAAATCTCCAGAGGCAGGTATATATCAGTGTGGAGATAACGAGGTTAGTTCAATCAGGGAGGGTGAGGTGCTCTGCTAGCAGTTGAGGTGTGAACACCAAGGGAGGAGAAACTGTTTCTGTAGTTGGATAGCCATTCACAGTCTTTGTTTAATCCTGATCTGATGGTGTCAAATTTGCAAATGAACTGGAGCTCAGCAGTTTCTCTTTGGAGTCTGGTCCTGAAGTTTTTTTGCTGTAAGATGGCTACCTTTACATCTGCTATTGTGTGGCCAGGGAGGTTGAAGTGTTCTCCTACAGATTTTTGTATATTGCCATTCCTGATATCTGACTTGTGTCCATTTATCCTCTTGCGTAGTGACTGTCCAGTTTGGCCAATGTACATAGCAGAGGGGCATTGCTGGCATATGATGGCATATATAACATTGGTGGACATGCAGATGAATGAGCCGGTGATGTTGTAGCTGATCTGGTTAGGTCCTGTGATGGTGTTGCTGGTGTAGATATGTGGGCAGAGTTGGCATCGATCTACACCCATCCTGGACAATGATCCCCCACTTTCACAGACCTTGGGAGGCAGGCCAGTCCTCGCCCACAGACAACCTGCCAACCTTAAGCATATTCTCACCAGCAACCACGCACCGCACCATAACAACTCTAACTCAGGAACCAACCCATGCAACAAACCTCAATGCCAACTCTGCCCACATATCTACACCAGCAACACCATCACAGGACCTAACCAGATCAGCTACAACAGCAAAAAACAACAGCCATCTTACAGCAAAAAAACTTCAGGACCAGACTCCAAAGAGAAACTGCTGAGCTCCAGTTCATTTGCAAATTTGACACCATCAAATCAGGATTAAACAAAGACTGTGAATGGCTATCCAACTACAGAAACAGTTTCTCCTCCCTTGGTGTTCACACCTCAACTGCTAGCAGAGCACCTCACCCTCCCTGATTGAACTAACCTCGTTATCTCCACACTGATATATACCTGCCTCTGGAGATTGTCCAATTTGTGTCCATTTATTCTTTTGCAGAGGGACTGTCCGGTTTGGCCAATGTACATGGCAGAGGGGCATTGCTGGCACATGATGGCATATATAATATTAGTAGATGTGCAGGTGAATGAGCCCTTGATGGTGTGGCTGATGTGGTTGGGTCCTCTGATGGTGTCGCCAGAGTAGATATGGGGACAGAGTAGGCAACGAGGTTTGCTACAGGGATTGGTTCCTGGGTTGGTGTTTCTGTGGTGTGGTGTGTAGTTGCTGGTGAGTATTTGCTTCAGGTTGGGGGGTTGTCTGTAAGCGAGGACTGGCCTACCTCCGAAGGCCAGTGATGGTCACATAAACGCCACCCCATACCGGAAACCTACTGACCGCTATACGTACCTACATGCCTCCAGCTTCCATCCAAGACACATCACACGATCCATTGTCTACAGCCAAGCCCTAAGATACAACCGAATTTGCTCCAACCCCTCAGACAGAGACAAACACCTACAAGATCTCTATCAAGCATTCTTAAAACTACAATACCCACCTGGGGAAGTGAGAAAACAGATTGACAGAGCAAGATGGGTACCCAGAAATCTCCTACTACAGGACAGGCCCAACAAGGACAATAACAGAATGCCACTGGCCATCACATACAGCCCCCAGCTAAAACCTCTCCAGCACATTATCCACGATCTACAACCTATCCTGGAAAATGATTCCTCACTCTCAGACATTGGGAGGCAGGCCAGTCCTCGCTTACAGTACCCACCTCTGGAAACTGCCCCTACACCCCCATTCCCCACCAACCCCAAACCACTTCCCTCTGCACAGCCTCCCTCTATCTTCACCCCAGCACCCTACCACCACTTATTACTCCCCTCAGGGCGCTTCTGCAGCCCCCAACATCCAGGTCCATCTACCCTACATATCAGCCCAAATACTCTCAACTCCTGGCTGCACCAAACCCCTCTCCCTTCCTCCATCGCTCCCGTCCCGGGCTCACCTGAAAACCCACACACACACAGGGCCCCTCACCCATTTACCCTGGCACCAGCATCCCGCCTTCACTGTATGTGGGGCTGGGGACCTTTCCCCTCCTTAAACCTCCTCCTCCTTGTCCCCTTGGGGTGGTCAGGTGGCTTGGCCCCACTCACTGAGAGGAGCCCCACAGCAAATCTGTGAGTGAGAAGAGTCAATGTTCTGGAGTGGGGAGCCGAGCCCAGCCCAACTGGAGAGAACTCACTGCTGTGGAGTGAATGCAGGGTGAACTCACTCCCCCAATCCCCCATTCTTCCCTTGCTGGGGCCTCACAGCCACACCAGGCTGGGGTAGAGACAGTGAGAGTGGGGCCTGGCAGTTTTACCGAGCTCCCCCAAATCTTTACCAGTGTCCAGTGCACTGAGGCTGAGTGACCAATTCCTGGCTGGCCTGATCTGGCCCCTGCTGGGCAGCAGCTGTGACTAAAATGATCAGAATGGACTTTTTTCACCTTAAAGGCTATAAATCTCTGAGTTTCCACCCCACACCCCCCAGAAGAGTGGGTTAATGGGGAAGTGTGACTCTTGCACGGTGGAGAGAAGGTGCCTGCATGGGGGGGGCATGGTTGGGAGTGCAGGGGCCCCTCCTTTTCCTGTCCCTGCACATGTGAGTAGAAAGGGGCATCGTGTAAACCATGTTGATCTCCTTGGGGCACAGACCAGTCCTTCTCCCAAGCTGGGAGGGGCTGCAAGTGCTTTGGAGAATAAGAATAAAATTCAAAATTATCTGGACAAACTGGAGAAATGGTCTGAAGGAAATAGGATGAACTTCAATAAGGACAAATGCAAAGTATCCACTTAGGAAGGAACAATCAGTTGCACACAAAAAATGGGAAATGGCTGCCTAGGAAGGAGTACTGCGGAAAGGGATCTGGGGGTCATAGTGGATCACACACACTTTTGACTCATATTTAGTTTAACACTGTAGCAAAAAAAAGCACCCCTCATTCTGGGATGTATTAGCAGCAGTGTTGTAAGCAAAACATGAGAAGTAATTCTTCTGCTCTACTCTATGCTGACAAGGCCTCAGCTGGAGTATTGTGTCAGTCCTGGGTGCCACATTTCAGGAAATATGGGGACGAATTGGAGAAAGCCCAAAGAAGAGCAACAAAAGTGATCAAAGGTCTAGAAAACATGACCTATGAGGGAAGATTGAAGAAATTGGGTTTGTTTAGTCTGCAGAAGAGAAGATTGAGAGGGGACACGATAACAGTTTTCACGTCCATAAAAGGTTGTTACAAGAACTGAACAAAGGAAGCCAATTTGCAGTGTGAAACAATTTTTATTGGTCCTACAAAAACAACGATACATATTCTTGAGCACCATCGACCAGCTCCTCATCCAGTCACTTACTGTTTACTAGAGCTTGTGAAAACGTTTTAGTCAAACCTTATTTCAACAAAAATAGGGATTTGACTAAATAACATTTTTCATGAAAAATGTCTGCTTCCCTCAGAGAAACTGACTTTTTTTTGACAGAAAATGGAAAACAGAACCATTTTTTTTCAACTTCCAGCTGAAAGTTTTCGGATATCACATGCCCAAAAAAAAAAAAAAAAATTGATTTTCATGGTTTTCAGTTCTTTGTGAAAAGTCAAAAGTTTCTGCCAAAATAACCCCACAACATCATTTTCCAACCATCTCTATAATTAAATATATTTATGCACACGCACGTCTTTCACACAGCACTTGGGTATCAGGGGCCACGTGGACCCTGCCACTTTGACAACAGAATCCTGATTGACTGAACCTCCTTTCAGTCACCTAATCTGATTTCTTTGTAAGGGTCACAGATTTCCTGACACCATTTCTCAGGGCCTCCTTAACCTCTGTTTCTCAGGCTGTAGATGAGCGGATTGGCCAGGGGAGTCAGGACTGTGTAGCAGACAGAGAACACTTTGTTCAGGGCTCTCAGGGTGCTGGATTTCAGCAGCATGTAGACAATCATTATTGTCCCATAGAAGATGGTCACCACGATGAGGTGGGAGGAGCAGGTGGAAAAGGCCTTTTGCCTCCCGCTGGTGGAAGGGATTCTCGGGATGGTGCTGATGACACAAACATAGGATGTCAAGGTTGATAGAAATGGGAGAACTAAATTAAGGAAGGAAAATGTATAACTAACCGGTGTGATCTGGCTGGTGTCACTGCAGGAGAGTTTTAGCATTGGGGTGAGATCACAGAAGTGATCCATTTCATTGGGGCCACAGAAAATTAACTCTGACATGAGACACACTAATATTGTACAAGCTAGAAATCCATTTATCCAAGACCCAGCTGCTAGCTGGAAGCACAGCCGGCCGTTCATAAAGGCTCCATAGTGCAGCGGTTTGCATATAGCTAAATACCGATCATAAGACATCACCGCCAAGAGATAACACTCTGTAGTTACTAGAAAAACAAATACAGACAATTGTGTGATGCAGCCCTCCACAGAAATGGTTCTGTCCCCACTCAGGAGACTGGCCAGCAGCCTGGGCAGGATGGTGGAGGTGTAGCAGGTCTCCAGGCATGACAAGTTCCCCAGGAAGAAGTACATGGGGGTGTGAAGGTGCTGATCAGTCACAACTAGCACAACGATGAGGAGGTTCCCAGCCATTGTCATAACGTAGATCACCAGAAACAGCAGGAAGAGAAGAATCTGCAGCCCAGGTTGATTCCCGAATCCCAGGAGGATGAATTCTGTGACGGGTGTTTGATTTCTCCCTTCTGCTTTCTCCATGAGCTGTAATAGTAGGGAAAAAAGCACCAAACACTGGAATAATTTCCTCTGCTATTAAACAATAGAAAGTTCCCTCCATTCAATTACATGAACGTTCAAATAGGAAAATGACAAAGTCACATATTGTCTTCCAGGGCCACGTACCTTGGACTTGTGAGACTCAGTCAGGAACACAGGTATTGACACACCCAGGAAGAGCAGTAATTCCTCTAATCTAGACTCCTGTCTTTAAGAGTGGCAAATACTAGATGCTCCAGAAAAATATTCAGCTCCCTTAAATGCCTTTGTACAATCTCATAAGTGGGAAATGAGATTTCCCCATGAAAGCTTTTCTCAGAGCCCCCTTCACATCTTTGTTCCTCAGGGTGTAGATCAGTGGGTTCAACATGGGGGTTACTATGCTGTAAAGCACTGAGATCAGTCTGTCATTGTCCAGCGAATAGCTGGAGATGGGCCTGACGTAGGTGAAGATGGAGCTCCCGTAATACATCAGGACAATGGTCAGGTGGGACCCGCAGGTGGAGAAAGCTTTGAGTCTCCCCTCTGTGGAGCGTATCTTCAGGATGGTGGAGATGATGTAAACATAAGACAGGACGATGCACAGGAATGGGATCCACCCAATGAAGACCCCGGTGGCAAGCAGGATAATCTCATTGAGGGAGGTGTCCCCGCAGGAGAGCTTGAGGAGGGGCGGGATGTCGCAGAAGAAGTAGTTGATCTGTTTGGCCCTGCAGAAGGGTAGCCGGAAGGTGAAAAATGTGTGCACCGCAGAGTTGAGGAAGCCACTGGCCCAAGCGGTACCAGCCAGCTGGAAGCAGAGGGATTTCCTCATGATGACCAAGTAGTGCAAGGGGTTGCATATCGCCACATAGCGGTCATAAGCCATCACTGCCAGGAGGATACACTCTGTGCCCACAAAGGCCAGGAAAAAATAGAGCTGGACAATGCAGCCTGCATAGCTGATCCTCTTCCTTTCCACCAGCAGGTGCACCAACATCTGGGGGACATTGGTGGTGGTGTAGCAGAGGTCAAGGAAAGAGAGGTTCCCCAGGAAAAAGTACATGGGGGTGCGGAGCTGGGCATCCGTGCAGACGATGATGATGATGAAGATGTTTCCCACCAGGGTGCACAGGTAGGTGACCAAGAAGACACCAAAGAGCGAGAACTGCAGCTGCTGGAGGATGGAGAACCCCATGATGATGAACTCAGTTGGGGCAGTTTCATTTGCCATTTTCTTCACAGCTGAGAGGGATGACTCGAAAGGGAATACATTTAAAGAATGAGGCTGAGGTTTCAAAGCAACATAGAGGATTTGGATGACCGGTCCTTATTACAGTTTATGGGGACTGGGCATCTAAATCCCTTAAGTAGCTTTTGAAAAACTCAGATTTAGGTTGTTTATGAAGTAAGACAGAACACTTTAGGAGATAATTTCAGCTTAAATTGTGCAATATAAAGGCAGGAAAGTGTGACTGTGTGTCTCTTCATGTGTGTATTTGTGTTTGATTGCATGATTGTGTTAGTGTATCTGGTTGTGTGTGTTTGTGTCTGTGAGAGTTTTATTGTGTATATATATATATATATATGATTGTGTGTGTTCCGAAAACATCCATTCAATATGCAGCAGCAGTCATCTGAAAACATCCACTCAATGTGCAGCGGCAGTCAAAGAAGTGAACAGAATGTTGGGAATCAGTAAGAAAGGGATAGATAATAAGACAAAAATATCATATTTCCTCTATATAAGTCCATGGTACGCCAATTCTTGAATACCGCGTGCAGGTGTGGTCACCCCATCTCAAAAAAAGATATATTGGAATTGGAAAAGGTTCAGAAAAGGGCAACAAAAATTATTAGGGGTATGGAATGGCTGCCATATGAGGAGAGATTAATAAGACTGGGACTTTTCAGCTTGGAAAAGAGACAACTAAGGGGCACTATGACAGAGGTGTATAAAATCATGACTGGTGTGGAGAAAGTAAATAAGGAAGTGTTATTTACTCCTTCTCATAACGCAAGAATTAGGGGGTTACCAAATGAAATTAATAGGAAGCAGGTTTAAAACAAACAAAAGGAAGTATTTTTTTCACACAAAGCACAGTCAACCTGTGGAACTCCTTGCCAGAGGATGTTGTGATGGTCAAGACTATCACAGGGTTCAGAAAAGAATTCAATAAGTTCATGGAGTATAGGTCCATCAATGGTTATTAGTCAGGATGGGCAGGGATGATGTCCCTAGCCTCTGTTTGCCAGAAGCTGGGAATGGGCAACAGGGGATGGATCACTTGATGATTACCTGTTCTGTTCATTCCCTCTGGGGCACCTGGCATTGGCCACTGTTGGAAGACAGGATACTAGGCTAGATGGACCTTTGGTCTGACCCAGTATGGTCGTTCTTATGTTCTTATATCTATGCTTGTTTGTGTGTGTGTGATTGCAGTAGTGCCTATTTTCTATTGTATATGGATATGGTTGTGCTGTGTGTAGTGTTTTTCATGTATGTGACTGTGTATGTGATTCTGTGTGATTGTAGTAGTGTCTATTGGTGTTCAATTGTGTATGCACACAGTTATGAATTTTTGCTAATTTGTATGTAGGTGTTTGATCAGTTGTGTGTGCTTTTGTTTGATTCTGGTAGCATCTGCATATGTGTGTTTCAATGTGCATGTATATGATTGTGTGTGTTATGTGTGTATTTGTAGTAGTGTCGGTGTGTGTGTTTAATTGTGTTTGCATGTGTGTAAGTGCAGTAGCATATATGTGTGGATACTGTGTCTGTATACATTTGTGCATGTCTGTGGTTTTGTGTCCTTAGCTATTTCTACTCAATACAATTTTGGGTTGCGGACTTGAATTCCTCATTGATCAAGGAGAGGCTAACCCCTATCTATAGGGCTTTGGGATGCTATTGCAATTCAGGGCTGGACAATACAGGAGGAATCCTGTCTCAGGACAGTCCTTCTGTACAGATCTGGTACTAAATTCATAAAGCTCTGCAACACTCTCCCATGGCTGGTGTGTGGAACATTTTCATACCAACCTTTCCCACTGCCAGCTCTGTGCATTTTCCATGCCACCTCCCAGCCAGCCAGTGCACACCATTTTGTCGTCTACATCCCGCCTGGGTACATACCCAGGTACATCACTGAATATGACATAGATAAACCGAATAATACTTTTCAGCGGTAGAAGAATGAATCAACTCGTTCCCCTTATCTCTTGCTAAGCACTCACTAACTTCTATCTATCTAGCTATCTGATACACACCCATCTGTCTATCATCATCATCTTTATCAGGACTGTATTAGCCTTCTTTCTTTCTTTCTTTCTTTCTATGAGTGTCTGTCTCTCTTTCGCCCACTTTCTATGTCCTTCCTGTCTGGGGCCACCCCGTACTCTCCCCTCCTTACCTAATTAATATCCATCTCCCACCTGTGCTGTAAAGCACACACGCCCCAAGATTTTCAGACCACCACTAAGAGCTTGGCTACGTGGACACTTAGTGATGGGGTGTAAACCTACTCCACACTAGCCTGCTGTGTACCCAGAGTATGTCTGGACATTGCTGCCACATGCTAACAGTTCCCCTAGTGTGCTTTGATCTAGCCTGCTTTGCAGCAGGAGTAGCTGAAAGTGCACTCGGGAGCTATTATTGCACGGCAGCAGCATCCACTTAGATATTTTGTGCACGGTAAAACACCCCAGCTTGTGGCAAACTAAGTGTTTATTTAGACAAGACCTGACTCTCATGCTTAGTTAAGTTATACTGAGTTCCCAGGAACTGTAGATTTGCCTTGGGATGCAGAGGCCTGGCAGACATAAGGGAGGGATGGGAAGTATAGAATATGGGGCTACCCAGATGAGCAGAAGCCCAGATAACATATTTAATATGGCATTCAGAGTTGGCACTGGGGAAGGGGGAGGATTTTTAAAGACATGAGCTACCTTTGAAATGGGAGCTGGATGCCTAGCTATCCCTTGTGCCTTTGAAAAATCTCCCCCTCTGAGTAAGATTTTTCAAATCTGTCTAAAAGATTAGAGTGGCCCAATTTAAGTCACTGTAAAGGGACATGATTTTTCAGTGGGTGGTGCTCAGTTCTTTCTGAAAATCAGCCCCCTTAAAGGCATCACAGATTAAACAACTGAAAATGGAGGCATCCAAAATCACTAAGGACCAAATGATTTCAATGTGTGTTAGACACTTAGAGGTTTGAAAATCCCACTAGGTGCCTAAATACCTTTAAAAATCTGTCCCATCACTTCCTTTGAAAATTGCGGCCTTAGTCATCAACATATAAGCACAACAGCCTGACACAAACAAATCCACAGATATAAATAGACACAGAATCGCAGAAATGTAAGGTTGGATGAGATCTCAGGAGGTCATCTAGTCCAGCTCCTTGTGCTGAGGCAAGACCAACTAAACTTAGATCAAGTCTAACAGGCGTTTGTCCAACCTGTTTTTTTAAAAATCTCCAGTGACGGGGATCTCACAACCTCCCTAGATGACCTGTTCCAGTGCTTAACTATCCTTATAGTTGGAAAGTTTTTCTTAATATCTAACCTGAAACTGTCTAGCAGGAAATAAAAACAATTCCTCCTTGTCGTGTCTTCAGTGGACATGGAGAACAATGGATCCTGTCCTCTTTAAAACTACATACGAACATAAGAACAGCCATACTGGGTCAGACAAAAGGTCCATCTAACCCAGTATCCTGTCTTCCAACAGTGGCCAATGCCAGGTGCCACAGAGGGAATTAACAGGACAGGTAATCATCAAGTGATCCATCCCCTGTTGCCCATTCCCAGCTTCTGGCAAACAAAGGCTAGGGACACTATCCCTGTCCATCCTGGCTAATAACCATTGATGGACCTATCCTCCTCAAATTTATCTAGTTCTTTTTTTAACCCTGTTATAGTCTTGGCCTTCACAACATCCTCTGGCAAGGAGTTCCACAGACTGACCGTGAGTTGTGTGAAAAAAATACTTCCTTTTGTTTGTTTTAAGCCTGCTGTCTATTAATATCATTTGGTGACTCCTAGTTCTTGTGTTATGAGAAGGAGTAAATAACACTTCCTTATTTACTTTCTCCACACTAGTCATGATTTTATAGACCTCTACCATATCCCCCTTAGTCATCTCTTTTCAAAGCTGAAAAGTCCCTGTTTTATTAATCTCTTCTCATATGGCAGCCATGCCATACCCCTAATCATGTTTGTTGTCCTTTTCTGAACCTTTTCCAATTCCAATACCCTTCACATATTACACAACATACAAATAAAAATAACAATAACCTCATGAAATAATGGCCTGAAGAAGAGCTCTGTGTCAGCTTGAAAGCTTGTCTCTCTCACCAACAGAAGGTGGTCCAGTAAAAGATATTACCTCACCCACCTTGTCACTATCATGAAATAAGGGAATAGGATTCCAAGGGAGGTTGTGCAATCCTCATCACTGGAAATGTATAAGAAGAGGGTGGAAAAACACCTGTCAGTGACCTTCCAGGTTTTCTTGTTCCTGCCTCAGTGCAGGGAGTTGGATTTGATGACTTCTCAAGGCCCTAACCAAAGCTATGATTCTATGACACACAAACACACATGAGCACAAAGACACAATCTGCCAACACACATCCTTAGATTTTGGGTGGGGTTTGCTTGGAAAGACAGAGATACATGTCTCTGGCATTTCCGTGGGACTTGTGCTCCTTATTCATTTAGTTTCTTTGGAAAATCCCCTTCAAAAACCAATTAAACACACATAGATGAACATACATTCACAACAGACAATCTTGCACAGAAACCCACAGTCAATCACAATGACACAGCTGAACAGACAAATGCAGTCAGACATACACTTATGAACATGCAGATGTGATTGACACAGGGATATGATCATAAAAACCCAATGACACAGAAAGTTGCAGACAGAATCATGCATACAAACATATCAACAAAATAAACTACACAAATATGATCTCACCCACACATATCTACAAACACATCCATACAAATCCCAGACAAAGACAGGTCTAGCCACACACACATGCACATGAAAACACATGTGAAAGGAAATGAACATATGTGTTAGATACACTGCACACAAACTCAAACACACCCTAATCATATTGAACCAGGTCCCCAGATGGTGTCAATCAGCCATAACTACATTGGAGTCAACGGGCCAGACCCCCAGATTGCATAAATCTGTGTAGCTCCATTGAGTTCTGCATTTGCTGTACTGCTTTATACATGCTTAGGATCTGGCCAGCTGGCTTTGATTTGATTCAGACATGATCCATTAATTAATCTACTAGAAATGCCAGTGGAAACAAGAAACAGAAAATTTGTTTCCCCCAATGTCCCCCCTACAAATCTCTGCCTAACTCACCTGGATAGAAGCAAATGGCACAATCTAAGCAGGATTCCCAAAGTGCCATACTGCAATTACTTATATATGATTTAGTGACCACAAGGGAATTATCCCCAAAGATATTCTGCTATGATGTTGCCAAGCAACCCCAACTACCCTTAGTAACAAGAGAGGAAAGAAGTAAAACATTCAGAATCCTGCAAGGAGTGTCTGGGTCCATCTCACACAGCAGTGGATTTGCAGATGTACATCTTAGATTACTGGAGATGGAGACTAAAGGAAATGGAGAGTCACTTTGGGCCAGATTTTTAAAGGTATTTAGGTATCTAGCCAGATTTTCAATGGGTTTTAGGTGCCCAGGTGCTTTTGAAAATCCCACTAGGTGCCAAATATCTTTAAAAATCTGTCCCTTTGTGTCTGAACAAAGCTGCAAAGAAAAGCTGTACCATCCTGGTCTCTGTTGTTGCTTTGCAGTGATTGTGCCATGGAATAATGCTAACTTAAGGCAATATTATGACACACAAATGCAACATCAGGATGCAGATATTGACAGGAAGGTGCACAAAGGACACTTTTGACCCTATGTGACAACATTGGATATACTGGGCCAACTATCAACCATGATTTAATACTTCTCTTTCTCTCTTCCTCTCTCTGTCTTTCTTCCTTACCAAATTCTGCATCCCTTCTGCATGCTGAAGGGGAGGGAAGATATTTGTTCTCTCTCTTCTTCTTCCTGAATGGTGAGTACTTTCTCCTTCCTCTCTGTTTTCCAGCCCTTCCTGGAACCTGAATTTCTCCCTTCACTTTGGAATTGATCCAATGACCATGGAATTAATTGGTAAAGGTTCCCACTGAGTTCCGTGGCCATTGGAATAGGTCCCATATGAGTATGTCTTGCTCAGTTCAACAGGATCTACTTGTGTCCTGGTGAGTAAATACCAGGGACGAAGGGATGGTTCATAGCTGATCGGATCTCTTCCCTTGAAACCTCAAAATATAACATGTTAAGTTTTATGGTTTGACATTGACTGCACATCCCCACTCCTGTTTCTGGATTTTCAAAAGTGGCCCACAGGAGTGAGATATGCAAGTCAATGAGATTTGGGAACCTACCACTCTTAAATCCCCTTTAAAATCCCAGCTTCAATCCAGATAATATAAGCCATTAAAACACAAAAGTTGAAGTTAGAATTCAGATCATCTCTTCCAGGTAAACCTTTTTTTTTTGGAACTAATTAAAGAATTCACAATGTGAAGTCAGTCGTTCTGTTCTTAAAGTTAAGGGTCAGTTTTTCAGTTGGTGAAAACTGACATACCTCCAGTGACTTCAGTGGATTTATAACAGCTGAGGATCTGAAACATTTTAAGGAGGGACTATAGGTCTTTCAGACTATGGTCATAGTTTTCCTGTGGACTGCCTTGTGCAGGGGGCTGTGTTCCCCAGGAAGAAGTACATGGAGGTATGAAGGTGCCGATCAGCCACAACTAGTGCAACAATGAGGATGTTCCCGGCCATGGTCACAATGTAGATCACTAGAAACACCAGGAAGAGAAGAATCTGCACTTCTGGGAGAATCCCAAATCCCAGGAGAATGAATTCTGTGATGAATTTCCTTCCTTAGAGGTTTTTAAGGTCAGGCTTGACAAAGCCCTGGCTGGGATGATTTAGTTGGGAATTGGTCCTGCTTTGAGCGGGGGGTTGGATTAGATGTCCTCCTGAGGTCCCTTCCAACCCTGATATTCTATTATTCTAATCCCATGTTGATTTGCCTGGCCCCTGCCCTGCCCTTTGCTCCTCCTCCGGCCTTTGTCTCACCTCCTGGGCCAAGAGTCACCTGGTCACATTCCCCTCCTGGGTCTCAGGTTAGGAAGGGGTGGCTATAGCATCTGTGCAGGCAGCTGGAGCAGCCTCCGCAAAAGTCACACCCCCTTATTCCCACCACCTAGACATTGGTTCACTACACAGGGAAACTGAGGCACACACAGCATTCATGCAAAACAGTAAGATTCACATAGGCTCACATACAACATAACAAGGGGACATCCCCACTTCGTCACAAGGTGGTAGCAGCTTTCTCTCGCCATAGGTTGCCTCACTCGGTGAGGAGAGGGCCCTGCATGCAGTAGAGCCGACAATGGTACTTGGGGCTGACTAGGCACCCTGCACTGTGAACTAGCCCTCTTGGGCCTTGCGTTTGTTGCAATCAATTTTGGGGACACTCATTTTAGCAGTTCCCTGCCTTTGAACTGCTCTGTGCAGCTGGTGGATGCAAAGTGTACACTGCCCTGCAGTGCCATGTGCCGAGTCCCTTCTCAGTGACCTTTTCACAGGCCAGCCCCTGAAATGGTCTCAGTTCTATCTATCCACATCTCCTATTGCCCTTGCAACACCTCAGCTGGGTCAGGACTGTCCCCATTGACCTGGGCTCTAAGTCTGATTCCTTGTCTTTGCCAAACCTCTGGGCTTCCAAGGGCCCTGTGAGATGTCTGCCGTTGCCTTACAAGAGCTGGTCTTAGCAGGGCTTGGCCCAGATAACAGCAATAAAGGTCTGCCTGGTGATGTGTCCAGAGATCACTGCTAGGGCCTGGCAGTCTGCATCTGGCTCATGGGAATGTAGTTAACAGCAGTTAGTTTACTAGGCCCACATGATGGGGATGGAAATAGCATTACTTCAGGTGTTGGAGATTTCCTGCGGTTACATGCAAACATATCTTGAACCTAGGGAGAGAGTCATTTTTTGCCCAAATATTTATTTCGATGTAAAATGGCTTTTTCTGTCACAGAAATAAACATTTTGTGCAATTTTTGTCTCCATTCCAATTGGCTCCTGGCTAAACCACCCTAAATGGGAAAAGAGTATGGCCACCTCACACCCCGATCTTTCTCCTCAATTGGACAACACAGACTTGAGTTCTGGCAGGATTCTCCATTGTGACTTTAGCTGCATATGATAAGATATCAACAAATCTTACGATAATGTCATGCCTTGTGTTTTATTTTCATTAGATTTTCTGCATTTGATTACAAGATTTTATTATCAAAACACAGAGAAACAGTATCCTGGGACCAATACATCCACAACCGCACTGCAAAATATAGAGAAACAATGTACAACAGGGGTATATGCAGGGATTTGCTATGATATTTAGTGGATTGTATGCCTTATGCAATGTGTCAGCTCTGTGCGCTATCAGACATTACACACCCGCCTCCTCCAGGGTCAATGTTTAGTCACCTGCCAAGAGAAAGGATACCATCATATTGTATGTATCAGTGCTGAAAACAAGAGTTTGACAGAACTATCCATACCCTCACTGCCATTTGTTCTGCGTTACATGGACACAGGACAGGACCATAAATGCTCTGCTTCAGTAAATCCACGCAGAGCATCTCCATTTCTCTTTTAAGATGAGTGCTGAGATTTTCCGGGGGAGTTTGCAACTTAATTTCAATGGGGATGTTTTGTCTAACTCACCCACACAGCTTTGAAAACCTCAGGCTAAGGGGCAGATTTTCAAAGGTATTTTAGTTGTCTCATGGGAGGCCAAAGCACCAAAGAAATATGGTTGTGTGAAGTAACCATTGAAAAATATAGTTTTGTCCCCAGTCAGGAGACTGGCCAGCAGCCTGAGCAGGATGGTGGAGGTGTAGCAGGTCTCCAAGCAGGACAAGTTCCCCAGGAAGAAGTACATGGAGATATGAAGGTGCTGATCAGCCACAACTATTGCAATTATGAGGGTGTTCCCAGCCACAGTTTCCCAGGAAGAGAAGAATTTTCAGATCAGGGAGTTCCCCAAATGTCAGGAGATTGAATTTTGGACAGTGAGAAGGTCTTGTTAACACATGTGACTCATTAAAAAAATCATATTCCATCTAAATTACTACAACCCTGTGCATGGTGGAAGTTTTGGGATTAAACATGTGTCAGAATCAGAGTGGACTCTGCAGTGTAGATACACACTGTGTGATGCTGGAGAAGCCATCCCACATCTCTGTGCCTAGGTTGCACCCTCTTCAAAACTGGGTTAAAATCATACTCCCTATGTCGATGTAGGCCCTGATGCACAGCCAGGGGAAAGACCCCAGTGGATTTCATTGGGTTGCCAAGGCAGGTAGTGGGGGCTAGAAGAGAGGGGCCTGGGCTGGGATCAGGCCTCTACTTGTTCCACCCACTGCTGTCCCCACAAGGAAATGCCCTTTTCCCAGGGATCCCTCAGCATAAAGGGATCACTCTGCAGGGTTGGCAGAAACACACCTTGATCTAATCATGACATGAGGTTGTGCCACCGTGTTTGCCCAGGGGTGGGTCCTAGCTCTGAGCACCTCAGAAGAGGATAAGATGAAGAGCCAAGAGGAGAAGGAAATGCTCAGAAGGGCTGCAGAGTGTACCAGGAAGACTTGTACCTGCTCAGACATTAAGGCTAGTTTGAGGGGAATGGATCACTCCAGAGGGGCCCAGACAAGCTCCTCAGCCCAGACCCTCACCCTGTCTCTGACCTATCAGACAGGGGTGCTGGAACCAGAGCTCAGGGCTTGATTTGTAAGCCAGGACTTATGGCTTTGATTCCCACTGGGCTAAGGGGTCCAGCTCCCAAGACGTTTGCCTCTCTACATTGACGGGCTGGGGACACAAAAGACTAGAGGGTGAAACCCTCTCACCTGTATCAGCCTATTCGCACTGAGCCCGACTGACATGCAGAGCGTATCAGCATGGACAGTTCCATGTGACTGACACAGTGAAAGGGGCATCCCCACACACAGCCAAGTAGTGAATGGAAACAGTTCTCAGTGTCAGACATCAGGGTGCACAACTGGCACTGTGTGTGGGGATGGAGGAGCCTGAGATAACAGGGGACTGGGGCTTAGGACTACCAGCAGACTTGTGGAGGGGACGGAAGAAAGGGCTAAGCTAGGAGAGGGCTGAGGGTTGGGAGTGAAGAGCATTGGCAGAGTTGTTTAAAGACCACCTCTTGTTCAACACACCTGTTGTTTCTCCACTCCAGAGGTCCCTTCCAACCCTGATATCATATGATTATATGAAAGTAGGGAACCACCCATGGACCTCTAGAAGGTTATTTCCTTTTACTCCCAGTTCCTAGGAAGTTCTCATGATCGCCTTTCTTTGCTGAATGTCATATCCCACAGCTCCCTGGCCACCTGCTCAGCTGGAATCCATGTAATGGACACCAGAGTAGGAAGAGTCTCAGCCACTTTCATTTCAGCAGAGATATGGATCCATGTCTCTGACAGGAGTCCCAGCACAAAGACTAAGGATGGTGATGGCTTAGCTGGGATAGGTGCTGGGGGGGGCCTCCAGTACTCAGCCTCAGGGTCATTTGATGTTCTTCTGAATTCAAGTGGCTAAAGCTGGAGGAGCTGGGAGTATTTTGTGCTGTACTGAATTTCAGCTTGTTGATTTTGGACTGTGACCCAGAGGTCCATGGGTGGTTCCCTACTTTCACATAATCATATGATATCAGGATTGGAAGGGACCTCTGGAGGTCATCTAGTCCAACCCCCTGCTCAAAGCAGGACCAATCCCCAACTAAATCAACCCAGCCAGGGCTTTGTCAAGCCTGACCTTAAAAACCTCTAAGGACGGAGATTCCATCACCTCCATCGGTAACCCATTCCAGTGCTTCACCACCCTCCTAGTGGTTTTTCCTAATATCCAACCTAAACCTCCCCCACTGCAACTTGAGACCGTTACTCCTTGTTCTGTCATCTGCTACTACTGAGAACAGTCTAGATCCATCCTCTTTGGAACCCCCTTTCAGGTAGTTGAAAGCAGCTATCAAATCCCCCCTCATTCTTTTCTTCTGCAGACTAAACAATCCCAGTTCCCTGAGCCTCTCCTCATAAGTCATGTGCTCCAGCCCCCTAATCATTTTTGTTGCCCTCCACTGGACCAGAGTCCAATTTTTCCACATCCTTCTTGTAGTGTGGGGCCCCAGACTGGACACGGTACTCCAGATGAGGCCTCACTAATGCCGAATAGAGGGGAACGATCACATCCCTCGATCTGCTGGCAATGCCCCTACTTATAGAGCCCAAAATGCCATTAGCCTTCTGGCAACAAGGGCACGCTGCTGACTCATATCCAGCTTCTCGTCCACTGTAACCCCTAGATCCTTCTCCGCAGAACTGCTGCCTAGCCATTCAGTCCCTAGTCTGTAGCAGTGCATTGGATTCTTCTGTCCTAAGTGCAGGACTCTGCACTTGTCCTTGTTGAACCTCATCAGATTTCTTTTGGCCCAATCCTCTAATTTGTCTAGGTCCCTCTGTATCCTATCCCTACCCTCCAGCGTATCTACCACTCCTCCCAGTTTAGTGTCATCTGCAAACTTGC
Organism: Malaclemys terrapin pileata; assembly: GCF_027887155.1. Lineage (NCBI taxonomy): Eukaryota > Metazoa > Chordata > Testudines > Emydidae > Malaclemys > Malaclemys terrapin. The sequence continues at coordinate 35,157,677 of NC_071516.1, read as the reverse complement.
TAAGGATGCAGTCCACGCCATCCTCCAGATCATTAATAAAGATATTGAACAAAACAGGCCCCAGGACCGACCCCTGGGGCACTCCGCTTGATACTGGCTGCCAACTAGACATATAGCCATTGATCACTATCCATTGAGACCGACGATCTAGCTAGCTTTCTATCCACCTTATAGTCCATTCAGCCAGCCCATACTTCTTTAACTTGCCGGCAAGAATACTGTGGGAGTCCGTATCAAATGCTTTGCTAAAGTCAAGGAATAACATGTCCACTGCTTTCCCCTCATCCACAGAGCTGTGGATCTATCCACCAACTCCTTTAGCACCCTCGGATGCAGCGCATCCGGCCCCATGGACTTGTGCTCGTCCAGCTTTTCTAAATAGTCCCGAACCACTTCTTTCTCAACAGTGGGCTGGTCACCTCCTCCCCATGCTGTGCTGCCCAGTACAGTAGTCTGGGAGCTGACCTTGTTCATGAAGACAGAGGCAAGAAAAGCATTGAGTACATTAATTTTTTTCCCCACATCCTCTGTCACTAGGTTGCCTCCCTCATTTAGTAAGGAACCCACACTTTCCTTGACTTTCTTCTTGTTGCTAACATACCTGAAGAAACCCTTTTTGTTACTCTTAACATCTCTTGCTAGCTGCAACTCCAAGTGTGATTTGGCCTTCCTGATGTCAATCCTGCGTGCCTGTGCAATATTTTTATACTCCTCCCTGGTCATTTGTCCAATCTTCCACTCTTGTAAGCTTCTTTTTTGTGTTTAAGATCAGCAAGAATTTCACAGTTAAGCCAAGCTGGTCGCCTGCCATATTTACTATTCTTTCTACACATCGGGATAGTTTGTTCTTGCAACCGCAATAATGATTCTTTAAAATACAGCCAGCTCTCCTGGATTCTTTTCCCCCTCATGTTATTCTCCCAGGGGATCCTGCCCATCAGTTCCCTGAGAGAGTCAAAGTCTGCTGTTCTGAAGTCCAGGGTCCGTATTCTGCTGCTCTCCTTTCTTCCTTGTATCAAGATCCTGAACTCGATCATCTCATGGTCACTGCCTCCCAGATTTCCATCTACTTTTTCTTCCCCTACTAATTCTTCCCTGTTTGTGAGCAGCAGGTCAAGAAGCGCTCTGCCCCTAGTTGGTTCCTCCAGCACTTGTACCAGGAAATTGTCCCCTACACTTTCCAAAAACTTCCTGGATTGTCTGTGCACTGCTGTATTGTTCTCCCAGCAGATATCATGGTGATTGAAGTCTCCCATGAGAACCAGGGCCTGTGATCTAGTAACTTCTGTTAGTTGCCAGAAGAAAGCCTTGTCCACCTCACCCCCCTGGTCTGGTGGTCTATAGCATACTCCAACCATGACATCACACTTGTTGCTCACACGTCTAACTTAATCCAGAGACTTCCAGGTTTTTCTGCAGTTTCATACTGGAGCTCTGAGCAGTCATACTGCTCTCTTACATACAATGCAACTCCCCTCACTTTTTCTGCACTGCCTGTCCTTCATGAACAGTTTATATCCATCCATGACAGTACTCCAGTCATGTGAGTTATCCCACCAAGTCTCTGTTATTCCAATAACATCATAGTTCCTTGACTGTGCCAGAACTTCCAGTTCTCCCTGCTTGTTTCCCAGGCTTCTTGCATTTGTGTATAGGCACTTAAGATAACTCGCTGATCATCCCGCTTTCTCAGTATGAGACAGAAGTCCTCCCCTCTTATGCTCTCCTGCTCGTGCTTCCTCCCGGTATCCCATTTCCCCACTTACCTCAGGGCTTTGGTCTTCTTCCCCCAATGAACCTAGTTTAAAGCCCTCCTCACTAAGTTAACCAGCCTGCTTGCGAAGATGCTCTTCCCTCTCTTCATTAGGTGAAGCCCGTCTCTGCCTAGCACTCCTCCTTCTCGGACCACCATCCCGTGGTCAAAGAATCTAAAGCCTTTTCCCTAAGACCACTTGTGTAGCCATTTGTTGACTTCCATCATTCGACGATCTCTACCCGGGTCTTTTCCTTCCACAGGGAGGATGGACGAGAACACCACTTGTGCCTCAAACTCCTTTATCCTTCTTCCCAGGATGGTCTGAAATGTTAGCAATTATCTTCTTCATCACCATCCTCTTCCTCCTCATCACCAGGGGCCATCATTCTAGCCCCTTCCAAGAGTTACATCTTTTCTCTCCCCTACTGTCCATAGGCTGGGATGCAACTTTAATAATATGTTATGTTGACGCCACTATATCTAATGAATATTCAGTAGGTTTTTTTCCACTTTTACTTATATGTATTTTCTCATCCTACTAATGTTGAGGTTTATATCCATCCATGACAGTACTCTGCTGCCTATTACTTTCATTTGGTGGCCCCTAGTTCTTATATTATGGGAACAAGTAAATAATTTTCCTTATTCACTTTCTCCATACCACTCATGATTTTATATACCTCTATCATATCCCCCCTTCGTCTCCTCTTTTCCAAGCTGAAAAGTCCTAGGCTCTTTAATCTCTCCTCATATGGCACCCGTTCCAAACCCTAATCATTTTAGTTGCCCTTTTCTGAACCTTTTCTAATGCCAGTATATCTTTTTTGAGATGACGAGACAACATCTGTACACAGTATTCAAGATGTGGGCGTACCATGGATTTATATACGGGCAATAAGATATTCTCCGTCTTATTCTCTATCTGTTTTTTAATGATTCCTAACATCCTGTTTGCTTTTTTGACTGCCGCTGCACACTGCGTGGATGTGTTCAGAGAACTATCCACGATGACTCCAAGATCTCTTTCCTGATTAGTTGTAGCTAAATTAGCCCCCATCATATTGTATGTATAGTTGGGGTTATTTTTTCCAATGTGTATTACTTTACATTTATCCACATTACATTTCATTTGCCATTTTGTTGCCCAATCACTTAGTTTTGTGAGATCTTTTTGAAGTTCTTCACAGTCTGTTTTGGTCTTAACTATCTTGAGCAGTTTAGTATCATCAGAAAACTTTGCCACCTCACTGTTTACCCCTTTCTTCAGATCATTTATGAATAAGTTGAATAGGATTGGTCCTAGGACTGACCCTTGGGGAACACCACTAGTTACCCCTCTCCATTCTTAAAATTTACCATTTATTCCTACCCTTTGTTCCCTGTCTTAATCAGTTCTCAATCCATGAAAGGATCTTCCCTCTTATTCCATAACAACTTAATTTACATAAGAGCCTTTGGTGAGGGACCTTGTCAAAGGCTTTTTGGAAATCTAAGTACACTATGTCCACTGGATCCCCCTTGTTCACATGTTTGTTGACCCCTTCAAAGAACTTTAATAGATTAGTAAGACATGATTTCCCTTTACAGAAGCGATGTTGACTTTTGCCCAACAATTTATGTTCTTCTATGTGTCTGACAATTTTATTCTTTACTATTGTTTCAACTAATTTGCCCGGTACTGATGTTAGATGTACTGGTATGTAATTGTCAGGATCACCTCTAGAGCCCTTTTTAGCCAATGTAACACCAATATTTATCTTCCAGTCATTGGGTACAGAAGCTGATTTAAAGGACAGGTTCCAACCATAGTTAATAGTTCCACAATTTCACATGTGAGTTCTTTCAGAAATCTTGGGTGAATTGCATCAGGTCCCGGTGACTTGTTACTGTTAACTTTATCAATTAATTCCAAAACCTCCTCTAATGACGCTTCAATCTGTGATAATTCCTCAGATTTGTCACCTACAAAGGATGGCTTAGGTTTGGGAATCTGCCTAACATCCTCAGCCATGAAAACTGAAGCAAAGAATTCATTTAGTTTCTCTGCAATGACTTTATCATCTTTAAGTGCTCTTTTTTATCTAGATCGTCCAGGGGACCCACTGGTCATTTAGCAGACTTTCTGCTTCTGATGTACTTAAAAAATATTTTGTTCTTACCTTTTGAGTTTTTGGCTAGCTGTTCTTCAAACTCCTTTTTGGCTTTTCTTATTACATTTTTACACTTAATTTGGCAGTGTTTATGCTCCTTTCTATTTACCTCACTAGGATTTGACTTCCACTTTTTAAAAGTTGCCTTTTTATCTCTCACTGCTTCTTTTAAATGGTTGTTAAGCCACAGTGGCTCTTTTTTAGTTCTTTTATTGTTTTTTGTTTGTTTGTTTGTTTTTAATTTGGGGTATACAGTACATTTAAGTTGAGCCTCTAGGATGGTGTCTTTGAAAAGTGTCCATGCAGCTTGCAGGGATTTCACTTTAGTCACTGTACCTTTTAATTTCTGTTTAACTAACCTCTTCATTTTTGCATAGTTCCCCTTTCTGAAATTAAATGCCACAGTGTTGGGCTGCTGAGGTGTTCTTCCCACCAAAGGAATGTTAAATGTTATTATATTATGGTCACTATTTCCAAGCAGTCCTGTTATAGTTACCTCTTGGACCAGATTCTGTGCTCCACTCAGGACTAAATTGAGAGTTGCCTCTCCCTCTGTCGGTTCCCATACCGGCTGCTCCAAGAAGCAGTCATTTAAAGTAATGACAAATTTTGTCTCTGCATTTCGTCCTGAGGTGACATGTACCCAGTCAATATGGGGATAATTGAAATCCCCCACTATTATTGAGTTCTTTATTTTGATAGCCTCTCTAATCTCCCTTAGCATTTCATAGTCACTATCACTGTCCTGGTCAGGTGGTCGATAATACATCCCTACTATTATATTCTTATTAGAGCATGGAAATACTATCCATAGAGATTCTATGGAACATGTGGATTCATTTAAGATTTTTACTTCATTTGATTCTACATTTTCTTTCACATATAGTGCCACTCCCCTCCCTCCCCCCGCATGATCTGTTCTGTCCTTCCAATATATTTTGTATCCCGGAATGATTGTGTCCCATTGATTGCCCTCACTCCACCAAGTTTCTGTGATGCCTATTATATCAATATCCTCCTTTAACATGAAGCACTCTAGTTCACCCATCTTATTATTTAGACTTCTAGCATTTATGTACACGCACTTTAAAAACTTGACACTTTTTATTTGTCTGCCCTTTCCGATGTGTCAGATTATTTTTTATGTGAATGTTTCTCATCTGATCTGGCCCATACTTTATCCTCTTCCATCCTCTCCTCCTGACTAAAACCTAGAGAATCTCTATCAATAGACTCTCCTCTAAGAGAAGTTTCTGTCCGATCCACGTGCTCCTCTGCAGCAATCAGATTTCCCCAATTTCTTAGTTTAAAAACTGCTCTGCCACCTTTTTAATGTTAAGCACAAGAACACCCCGGCCTAGCACATGATCAAATGGTTTGACAAAAGTGATTAGTAGTGATATTTTGTCTGAAACATCAGGAGTAAAAGTACAAAGAGAGGTTGTGAATAGGGATGTTTTGTCTGAAACATCAGGAAAAAAGTACAAGGGGAGGTAACAAACATGTCATGAAACACGTAAACCAACACGTTTAGTTGTTGTTTAACCCATAACAACATAAGTTGTTTAACCCATATTGTTTGTCTCAGTCTATAAATGTTGGGATAACTTGCCTTAACCCTTTGTCTCGCCTAGAGGAAAATGGAAAGTCCCACTATTAACTGAGCTGGTCCATTGTAATGGGCATACATGTGTTAGTGGTCCTGTAGAGTCTACGGGATACTAGGACCATGCTTCGTTAACAATAAACCTGGCCGTGCGCCTTCACTATAGAATCAGAATCTAGCGGTCTGCTTGGGCATTTCAGTTGAGGTCTGCTGTGTCGGTTATTTGCGCAGAGCCAGCACAGCACGGAGAGAGAACACACACACAACCAAATGACAAACAATATCCTTCACCCCTTGCTCAAGTGGACGTGTGGATACTACTTTCATGTTCCTTGTGGTATCCCTTACTGGAGCATTCTAACTCCTACAATTGAGCAAGTGCTCCTTAGTTCTTAACATCTAAAGGTAACCATTGACCTATGCCCAGGGTTACAGCTTACTTAACCACACCTATGCTAGTTTATGCTTCAGCTAATGTCTTACACAATATAGGACACTATAGGTTTCTTGTGGTACAGCTGAATATAATAAAAGCAGCTAAATATAATGATAATGAAGGCAAGCTAGTCCTTTGGGCTACAGACCCCCCTCCTCTTGATTGGGTGATTGTTAACGAACCCTATCACACACAATGTAATAGATAACAGATAAAGGGGAATTGGCACATGCCCAAATAGTATGTGTGTATAAGTGTCTTTGGGGTTTGACATAAAATTTGATCCTGTGACCTTGAACTCCAATTGACTATAAAATATCTTTGATATTTGGTTATTACAATACTGGAATACTGGCCATGTCCACTATATGTCACCCTTCTCATAAAAACCTCTTATTTAGTTATCCTGAGAGAATCAGACGATGATGGATTCTGTTGGAGCATTCCTTCCAGCCACCCCGTGGGGTGTCCACCTTAAACATATTATACCCACCAATATATTGACCCCCCTTTTCAGAGCAACAGGCCATCGGTGGAGTTTTCCAAGTTGGGTGATACACTACCAGAGGAGGTACATGGATGAAGTCATTGTAGACATTGTCTTCAACGTGATCTACTGAGTGGATAGCTGCCAAGTGACCAAACACATACTCATCTGGACTGAACATAGGCAAAGAGGTGCCATGATGTAATCTTTGTTAAATAAGAGTCTTAATTAGGGTGCAGTGTCACAGAACCCGTACCTGAATTGCTCCCAGTGGCACTCTCTGACCAGAATTAAGCAAGTGGCTCTGCCTGTTCCATGTTTTAAAACAGTTTAAACAATACAATTTAGCAAACTGTTAATCCTTGATTAAATGTGGGACCCTTTCCCATTCTAAAATTATAGGTTATTACCTAATACCTATTGTGAAGGTGCTTAACACATTTACTGTATGCAGAACTAATGTATGGCACACTGTACACACTACTACTCATTGTACAGGTGTAGCCATATCCAACCCTAGAGTTTTTGATTAGAGGACAGACCGTTTTCCAGGTTAGTAAGGGTGGCATGGTTACATCCACTAGCTCATAGCTGAGGGTTGCACTTTTACTTGGTATGCCCTTGTTAGATGCATCAGTTTAGGCCATAAACTCAAGGCTGTCCATGATTTAATTATTAGTCTTCGCAAAGTTTTGTATATTGCCATCTGAGGACAAGATCATATTGCTTCAAAGATGATACCAGTGCACAAAAGGGTGTATTTGCACTAGTGCACCAAAGGTATCCTGATAGTCACCTGCTGCCCCTTGCTCCAGACCATAGTTACTCCAGCATTAGAGTTCACCAACTGGAGGTTTACCCCAAAGTCTGTTTTCTTAGCTTCCTTTACATGGTACGCACATTTTAGTTTGTGAGTCTGCCTTTAATTGGCCGGGTGCCTCCCCAAACCAACTGTCAAGACATAAAGGCTGCTGCAGAGGAGGAACAATGCTGTCAGCTACATGGTGCTGTGAGCTGGCTTTGGCTTAGGTCTCCTCTGAGGATATGGTATTGTTGCTGGATACCTGTAAGAACATGTTCCTTTGCAGTAAACAACTCGATAGGACTCATCACCATGTAATTCTGATAGGTTTCCATACCCATTTTATGTTTTATGTCCTGCCCCTCGTCCCGTTTCTGGTCATGGACACATTTGGTGTCATCGGCCATTTTGAAAAAAAAACTTATCTTTTTTTATTTTTGCATTGGGGAATGTTCGGAGTCCTTGCTTGCCTGTGTTTTGACAGGTTTGGCTGGGTTTTGCAGGAAATATTAAAGAAAAGAGAAATTAAAAAGGTTTTTTTTTAAGAAAATTAAGAATAGAGTTGAGAAAAGCAAGATAACATGTGTCATTAAGCACATGGCAGTAGGAGGAGCAAACAGGGTTTTATAAAGTGCTTTAGAGAAAAATCAGAGTTATTTTGAAATAAATTAAAGAAAAGCAAAAGCTCTGTTAAATAAAAGGAAAAAAAAAGTAGGTTAATAAAAAGGAGAGGAAAATAAAAAAAGAGAAATTAAAAAGGATTATTTTGAAATTAAAGATGCAAATTAAAGAAAATAAAATTTCTTTCTTAGGTTGAGAGAAACATTAGTAAGCACATGGTAGAGAGAGAGAGAGAAGAGGAGAAAAGATAAGGAACACGGGGCAGAGGGAGGAGCAAAGAGGGTTTTACAAGTTTAGAAAAAAGGGTTATTTTGAAATAAAGTCTAGAGTTGAGAAATTAAAGAAAGGAAGGATTTTAAAGAAATTAAAGAATAGATAGAAAGCCTGGGTTAGGGAACACAGGGCAAAGAGATTTTAAAGGAGAGAGAGAGGGCAAAGCAGCGAGCGTATCTAAGCAGTTACCTCAAGTGAAATGATAACTTTTCAGGGGCAGGGACCCTAAATGGCAAACCATGCTGGACCAGTCAGAACCTGTTCTACAGCTTTGTGTTAGAATGAATTCTTCCTGAGCAATCATATCATTCCAAGATTTTAAAACAAGAGCCACCACCTCCTCCTCCCCCTGTTTGGAAATGTAAGAAACTCTTTTCTTAATTCTTTTGCTAACAGCGAAATAAAGATGTTCTATTTCTCACATAAAAAGAAGTACACCGGATTGATTTTTAAAGTTTTGCCCATAGGAAAACTTCTGTAAAGAAATTATACAAAACATCAGCTAATTAAAAGGAAAAAGCAGCTTATGTGAAAGAATTAACTTTTTTTCCCCCTTTACAAGAGATAAGGAGCCTGCTTTTCCATACCTCACAACCTTCCCCCCCCCACACACACACACCCTTATTTAATTTCCTGGAAATTAACTTTAGCTGTAAGCTTTATAAAGGGAGAATGTCATATGCCCATTTTAATTCTTTTGCTAACATGAAATAACATAACTGCATGATAGGAATAAAGCTATATTAGCAGATTTTTGTACTGGATGACACTAAAAAAACAGCTTATAGAAAAAGAGGCTACTTTTTAAAAAAAATTAAAAGGAAAAGCTTATATTTTACAAGACCCTGTTTTTCCCCACCACTCAGAATTTTTCTTTCCTAACCCTTATTTCATTTACTGGAAATTGACCCTAGCCGTAAGCTGCATAAAGGGAGAATGTCATATCCCCAGCATTTACAATAACATTTTAAAGGAGAGAAATTATGAAGCAGCAGGTTCCTCCCTCCTTTTTTCCTAGAAGAAAACTGTGCAAAGGAGGTAGATAAAAACTGACCCCTCAACCTTGTTATTCAAAGAAACCGCCCTCCCCCGCCCCAGCACCTCCCCCGCTTTAACACTTTTGCTAAACATGCAGTGTTTAATTATATCAAATAAAGTTTGCTGTTAAAGTTTTCACAAATGCACCAATCTTTAAAGTTTTGCCTAAAGGCTTTAGATTTATACAACAGACAAATTAGCTCATGTAAAAGAGTTAACACTTTTTACCACAGATAAGGAGTCTGTTTTTCCCCACCACATACACTTTTTCTTTCTGAATGTTTTTTAAATATAAACCAAGGACAAATAAATGTTTAAAATATTAATTAAAGGGAACAGGCATGTAGATTTCTTTGTTTTAGTTTTGTTAAAGATACTTGTGAAAGTTGTATTAAACTTCCTTATTTCATTTACTGGAAACCAACTTTAGCTTTGTAAGGCATGAATATCATTTACAGTAAAAGTTTAAGAGGAATGAATAACTGCATGAAGGAGTAAGAAAAATATCCCCCTCCCTTGTTATTTGAAGCTGATAACTACTGCAACAGAGATGATAATTACTTAATGATGAAAATTAAATAACCTTAGCATCTCTTTAAGCTTTCATTATTTAATTTTAAGCCTATACTATCACTGTAGCTTTTAAAAAAGTTTGTTGCTTCAAATAGGCCTCACTGCATATGAAACATTCCTAAAAGAGGCCTTGTTATGTTACAGCTCATTCCATGCTGTATTTTCATGCTAAACATATAAAGAACTTTATCTGATATGATTAAACACTGCATGTTTAGCAAAAGTGTTAAATGGAAGGGATAAAAATCAGGAAGGTGGGTGCGGATAGGCTATATCTGAACTTCATGCAGTCACAAAACCTTCGCTTTTGTTGTTTTAAAAATTTCATAAAGATTTCTTCCTAATTAACATTATTTTGTTTCAGTAGTTATCAGCTTCAAATAACAAGGGAGGGGGATATTTATTTATTCATTCATTCCTCTCACACTTTTATTGTAAATGATATTCACCCTTTACAAAGCTAAAGTCAGTTTCCAGTAAATGAAATAAGGAAGTTTGAGATCACTTTCACAAGTGTCTTTAACAAAACTAAAACAAAGAAATCTACATGCCTGTTCCCTTTAATTAATGTTTTAAAAGTTTGTTTGTCCTTGTTTTCAACTTTGAAAAACATTCTCAAAGAAGGAAGTGTGTGTGGTGGGGGGAAAAAAATCCCTGGTAAAAAGTGTTAACTCTTTTACATGAGCTAATTTGTCTGTTGTATAAATCTAAAGCGTTTAGGTGAAACATTAAAGACTGGTGCATTTGTGAAAACTTTAACAGCAAACTTTATTTGATATAATTAAACACTGCATGTTTAGCAAAAGTGTTAAATGGAGGGGGGGAAGTCAGGGGTCGTTTTTTTGAATAAGGGTGAGGGGTCAGTTTTTATGTACCTCCTTTGAACAGTTTTCTTCTAGGAAAAACAAGAGGGAGGACCATTGCTACATAATTTCTCTCCTTTAAAATTTTATTATAAAACAGTTAAAAAGAATGGATTAAATGCATTGTAAATGGTTATATTGCTATTTTTTTTACAATTGACATTCTTGTACACAGGATTTTTTTTCTAGACTAAAATCTTTGTGTCACAGAGTTGATAATTATTTAGTGATGAAAATTAAGTAAACTTAGCATCTCTTTAGGTTTTCATTATTTAATTTTAAGCCTTTGCTTTTGCTGCAAAAAGAAACACCTTTAAGAAACATGCTACTTCAAATTGGGCTCGCTGCATGCTTTTTTTTTATCAAAACACATATGTAAACACATATGTCATTTCACTAGGGGCAGCTGCTTGGGTAAGCTCACTCTCTCTATCTTTCTCTCTCTCTCCTCTTTAAAAATCTCTTTGCCCTGTGTTCAGTGACACAGGCTCTCTATCTATTCTTTAATTTCTTTGAAATCCTCTCTTTCTTGAATTTCTCAACTCTATGTTTTATTTCAAAATAAGCCTTTTTTAATAAACTTTTTAAACCCTCTTTGCTCCTCTCTTTCCATGTGTTCCCTATCTTTTCTCCTCCTCTCTTTGCCTATCACGTGCTTACTAAACTTTCTCTCAACCTAACATAGAAATCTCTATTTTCTTTAATTTGCCTTTTTTCTTTAATTTATTTCAAAATAACCCTTTTTAATTTCTCACTCTATTCTTTATATTTGAAAAACTCTTTTCTTTCATAACCTTTTGAAACAACTTCCTCTCTATACTTTAATTTCTTTAAATCCTTTTTCTTTATTTTCCTCTTTCTTTATGAAACCTTATTTTTTTCTTTTATTTAATAAACCTTTTGCTTTTCTTTTTTTCAAAATGACCCTTTTTTCCCCTTCTTTAAAGCACTTTTAAAAACCCTCTTTGCTTCTCTTACTGACATGTGCTCAGTGACACAGGTTCTCTTGCTTTTCTCAACTCTATTCTTTATTTTTAAAATCCCTTTAAAATTTCTATTTACTTTATCTTTTTCCCTCCCAAACTCAGCCTATCATGTCAAAACACAGGCACACAAGCACCCTTAACATTCCCCAATACAAAAATAAAAACATTTTTTTTCAAAATGGCCAACGGTGCCAAGAGTACACATGACCGGAATTAGAACCAGAGGGTGGAATAGAAACCATAAAAGTGGCAGGGAAACCTGATAAAATTACATGGTGATGAGTCCCACTTAGCAGTTTACTACTTCTCTTTCCCAGCACAACATTGTGGGACTTGATGTTATGGGTATTTACTAGCTTTAAAGTTGATAACTTCTGTACTTTCACTATCCCTGAAAACCTGAGGTGTTTATGACAGCCTATTTTCATTATACTCCTTCATTTGACAAATAACTTAGCTTAAAGGGTTCACTGCACCTTTATAATGAACTATTACTTTGTATAAAACCACCTAGTTATTTTACATACTTGAAGGGTAGATAATCTGAGCAGTGAACCCTCAAAACAAAATACCAGTATAACACAAATACTACAAGGGCAAAATTCAAAACAGATAGTTAACAAGACTCCATCCCATTATATTGAGCAGTTTGACACACAGACTAGAAATATGCTGCAAATATGTCCTGGAAATGTGTTTGGCACATAAGGTTGAATTCACCCCATCCTAGACAAAGCATTGTGGACCAAGGTGCTCGAATGTGTCTCCAATGTAAATGAAGCCAGGAGAAACAAAGAAAGTACATTTACATAAAAGGTAAACAACACCATTAAACTAGCAAGTGGGGGCAATAGCCACTTAGCTATCACAACAGAGATAGAATTATTAAAATGGCATCAGCTCTCTGGTGCACACTGAATACCAGAGGAGTTTCCTGACTTTGAAAACAAAGACAAAACTTTGAGGTTATAAGCAGAGAGAAAAAGCCATTTTGGCACCCTTCACCTGAAGAGACAAAGAAACCAGCATTTTGAGGTCCATGTGTGGTCTCCTGGCTAAAGGACAGGCCAGCCACCCTGGAAGAAAGACTATAATGAGTAAGATTGCCAACCCTCAAGGATTGTCCTGGACTCTCCAGGAATTGAATATCAGAGGGGTAGCCACGTTAGTCTGAATCTGTAAAAAGCAACAGAGGGTCCTGTGGCACCTTTGAGACTAACAGAACTACTGGGAGCATAAGCTTTTGTGGGTAAGAACCTCACTTCTTTTGCTGGACAGTAGATAACCCCTGCTGGGGCAAACTAGTATTTCACACTTGGTAATGCTTCCTCCTGACTGGGTTTACCGTTCAAGAGCAAACACTTTTACAATTACAGGGCAGGGGTCAGCACCACCATGTTGTGTGACGGACATTTGACAAAATTACTGGACTTAGTGACAGACATTGGCGGGGAGTTATGTCATTCAGTTATTCAACCCGTAAAATAGGACACAATTTTCCACACCAAAAACAAAAAACCAGTAACCTAGCTAGCTAGCTAATAACAATAACAATAATAATAAATTCGACTTACTTTAGTGTTTTTAATGTACCTCGCTGTCACAGCTACATCGAAGTCCTTTGTGCTCATTGTTGAAGTTGCAATACTTAGACAGGCATCAACCCAACTGTTCTCAAGGCAATTCTTATATTAAGATATTCTTATATCCTTGCAAACATATGTGAACAAAAAACAAAGACATCATGTGTTGCTTCTGCCCAACCAGATGGGTTTGTCAGTATAATGAGAAAAGATAAGAAATAGAGCTAAAGTGTTGCTGGTTTTGGTGGGAGACTAGTATACGACTGCCTTAACTCCTACCTCAAGACAAGGTCAAGCAACCAGTTGGAAGGGGTGAGGGGGATGGGGAAGGTTTAAGAAACACTAAAAGCCAAAGATAAGCCTGGCCTTAGCCAGTACACAACCTCACTCCCTACCCCTCCCATGGGGTACAAAAGAGGTGGTACCAAAGCCCCTAGACTCACAACCCTCCAAACCAGAACATGTCCATAAATTGTAAGGGGTGGGGCCAGGAGCCTGCACCACTAGTATGATAAAGCCTGCTAAGAAAGACAGGGGCGGGGTTAGGACAGGAAAAGCTCTAATGGGCTACATAGCTATGAATTATGTTTGCTTGGAAACCCCAATAAACTTCACATTGCTTGCACTTTCGACTCTGGCCTTCTTCTTTCTGTCTGCCTGACAGGAATGAAGAGAGTGTGAGGGGAAGCCTTAACAAAAAGTATGTGACCAAAAATGACCCTAGGCCACAAGATTATGGGGGAAAAAATGTACCAATGAGAGATCTTCCAAAATATTAACAGTAAGAGTCATTTGTTTTTGCTTACAAGTCACATTTTTCTAACACATGCCCTAACCTCAAGTTGCACTATGTGCATAAATGCTAATGAGGTATAATCAGAATCATATTATAAAAAGAGGGTGCCCAGATCAGGAAAATTGAGCTCCCTATGAAGAACTCCAGCTGGACTATCCCTCTACTGAGGATCAATCCGTGAAAGACCCATCAGACCCTAACATTGTCTAGGAGATGTGAGTATAACTATATTTGTAACTTGTGCATAGGTCTGTGTAGAATTTCTATAAGCTCAGGTAATCATAACTTTAATTGTAACTTTAATAAAACTTTTAAAACAGACTAGACCTTTTACTTGTAAATGTCTGTGTGGTCTCTAGCCTTGGTCTTTATGTGTTGCTAGAGACTCTAAATCTGAAGCAAGTAGCAGAGGTGACTTTCACTCTGTTAAGCTTGAAATTATAGCCACCGTAGAGCCAAAGCCACAGTGGTATAATACCACATTCCAAAATTCACTTTAAATAAAATAAAAGGCTACAAATTGGCTCATGGCTCCAGAGAATACAGAAAGTATGATGGAAAGAAAGGCCACTTTAGACCGTATGGGTGTAATTAATTGAAGATAAATTATTTCATGTAGGTAAAAAGGACTGTGTTCTGCTTACAGTGAGATTGGGCAGCAAATCCAAGATATCCCAAAGATAGAGAGTGAGAAAGATATATGTACAGAGATGCAGTTTCCTCCTGTATATGTTATTAATGTAATACCAGATAACCCCATTTCCCATATCCCAGAAGCCATGGTGGAACCTGGGAAAGAACAGCCAATATTAGGACATAGCTTTCCATTGGGTAAGTGGGGCTGAGGGTCTAAGAGCAGACAGGAATAACAGAATAAACACTCAGGCAAGTTAGAAAAAGAGGAAGTATCAGATACAGACACTGAGACAGGCACTTCGGGGGGGGAGTGAAAGGGGGAGTTGAAGAAGCTGTCTGCAGTGAAGAAAGGGAAGGTCTGTTACAAAAAAGTTTACCGAGGAAGAAAAAGTCAGGAGGTGCTTCAGTCTCATTCACAATTATGCCGCTTATTACAAGAAACCCAGGGAACTATAGAACTTGCTGTAAGTACATGAAAGGAAGCAATCTTAGATATAAATGCCTCCCATGAAAGATGAAAGTCTGTGCTATTTGTGACCCTAACAAATGAGTCTAATACCTTTAAGTCAATTGAGCCAGAAGCAATAAGGAAGAGAACAAGTGGCATACTTCATTCTGATTCCCATCTGCCCACTTTACACCAAAAGGCTTGGCCAAAAACAGAATCCCCACAGGACAAGCTGCCAATGCCAGACCTTCACAAGGTGCAGGCACCTACCCCAACCAAAACAAAGTATAAAAGGTTAGAACAAAACTTCCCACCTACATTTTACACTGTAGAAGCTGCCTAAACTTGGGGGATACCAGTTCCTTTGAAAAAAAGAGGAAAAGGAAATCCCCAATATAACTATAAAGGAGGAACAAGAATCAACTTCTAAATTGGAATCTTCAGGATTGAATAGCCATGCCTTTTCCCAATAGCAGTAGTAACAAATGCAAAAACACTACATGCCATTGAAAAGATGATAGGGCCAATGAAAAAAGGAGATAGAGTTGCAATACATGCAGCACTTTGTGGAATACATTGCCACCAGAATTTCAAGAAGGGGAAAAATCATTTACAGGCACTGTACATCTGTTAGAACAGAATATGAACCCAGGACAGGCAGGGGTCACCCTGGTAGCTAATCTGAGACAACAGGAGGGAGAATCCCCATATGTATTTCATAATAGATTATATGCAGCTTGGAAATCTAATGAAATGTCTGGAAAGGAAACGGACCCTCAATATATTGATTTGTTAATTAACAATGCTTCACCAGCAGTTTGAGGAAAGGTTATGATCAATGATTTAGATAATGGCATAAAGAGTACACTTATAAAGTTTGCGGACAATATCAAGCTGGGAGGGGTTGCAAGTGCTTTGGAGGATAGAATATAAAATTTAAAATGATCTGGACAAACTGGAGAAGTGGTCTAAAGTAAATAGGATGAAATTCAATAAAGACAAATGCAAAGCATTCCACTTAAGAAGGAACAATCAGTACCGTGAAAGGGATCTGAGAGTCATGGAGGATCACAAGTTAAATATGAGTCAACAGTGTAACGCTGTTGCAAAAAAAGCAAACAACTTTCTGGGATGTATTAGCAGGAGTATTGTAAGCAAGACACAAGAAGTAATTCTTCCATTCTACTCCATGCTGATTAGGCCTCAACTGGAGTATCGTGTCCAGTTCTGGGTGCCACATTTCAGGAAAGATGTGGACAAATTAGAGAAAGTCCAGAGAAGAGCAACAAAAATTATTAAAGATCTAGAAAATATGAGCTATGAGGGAAGATTGAAAAAACTGTGTTAGTCTTCTCCTTTCCAGATTAAACAGAGGGGGGACATGATAACAGTTTTCAAGTACATAAAAGGTTGTTACAAGGAGGAGGGAGAAAAACTGTTCTTCTTAACCTCTGAGGATAGGACAAGAAGCAGTGGGCTTAAAATGAAGCAAGGGCGGTTTAGGTTGGACATTAGGAAAAACTTAACTGTCAGAGTGGTTAAGCACTGGAATAAATTGCCTAGGGAGGTTGTGGAATCTCCATCATTGGGGATTTTTAAGATCAGGTTGGACAAACACCTGTCAGGGATGGTCTAGATAATACTTAGTCCTGCCTTGAGTGCAGAGGACTGGACTAGATGACCTCTGAGGTCCCTTCCAGTTTTATGATTCTATGATTATATGATGCATGTACACACCAAGAGTACCCTTCCAGATATTTTGGATGAATTGTCTAAGCTTATAGTTATATTCAAACCCAACTGAAAAGTTCCAAGAGAATTCATCCTCCTATAGCAACTGTTCAAGGAGCCTCAGGTAGAACAAAAATTAAAGTAGAAGGCCTACAACATGTGGCAGAAGGCCAACAAGATCACTCAAGAGGGTTGGGTAATAATATTAGAAACTGATCATATCCAAGAGGTGCCATACCATGCCGCCCCCAAACTCAAAATCCATGATATAACAATCACAGGCACCTAAATGAAGGAGCGCTTGCCACTTCACGCTCATCACTATCTTCACCAACTACAGTATGAGACAATTCATACCTGACAATAATCATTATCATCCCCTCCCAAAAATCCCAGCCTATCAACCTCCTAATCCTAAACTGGACATAATTAGAACTTCACCAGATTGGAACAACACTAGAACCTCAGAAGTGTGAAATGCAGGAAATGCACCAGCAGATGAACTCCATGATTTTGAATTGCTAGCCCAACACACCTCAACCCATTGCAGTAGCTACTGCAACATTATTCTGGATTTCAACTCCACTTATGCAGTATGAAAGCCAGGAAGGGGAGGGAGTGAATGAGGGTCCATAATGACAGATAGTATGAAGCCAACAGGCCCTGTGCAGTTTTTCCTCCCAAAGGCAAACATTGCAAAGAAAAGGGCAAATGTGCATGAATAAGTGACTTAATATAGAGATGCTTTTGCTAAACATGGGCATGTGTGTGAAAGAATGGCAGTGACTATTATAATCACAGGAGGAAATTTTCCTCCACAGAAGTTTTTTTCAGGTATTAGCTTGTCTCAAGGAGATGGAAAACGAGCTCAACAGAAGGTGAATTTAATTTGAGACTTGCCCATGCCCACTGATATAATTTCTTTATGATCTTTTCTAGGATTGGTGGGATACCATCGAAACTTCATTCCTAACTTTTCTTCCATTGCAGGTCCACTGTACAAACTTCTGAAAAAAGGGATTGCTTGGTCCTGGATAGACCAGCATGTGAATGGATTTGTAAAATTGAAGCAAGAAGTAATAAAAGCACCTGTGCTGACCACTCCAGATCCCAGCAAACCATAACACTTAGAGGTCTCTCTCAGTGCAACTGAACTTGCAATGGTAGCTTCTAAAGAGAAGCATGGAAATTTAGGCCAATAGTCTATGACTCTAGAAGAATGAGCGTAGTAGAACTTAAATATTCCACTTGTGAAAAATATGTATTGGTCACCAGCTGGGCTACCAAGCAGTTTGTGTTTTTAATTGGTTTAAACCCAATAGCTCTACATTCCACACACACCCTTCTCCAGTTCTTGTTTTATAATCGAATCAAGGATGGAGATCTGTCCAAGACTAAACTGACAAAATGGACTTTGTTGTTGCAGGGAAAAGATATAACAGTGATCCGAGTACAGACCTTATATCCATTGCCTGGTGCCCTGTTGTATTCTGGGAACTCTGATGTGTGCCCATATGTTGATCAAGGGAAAACCTTGACCCAGTTTTTCGCAGTAATATCTCCCAGAATAAAAATCATAGAAGCATATTGCTTTTTCATAAATGAGTTCATCTACTATGATCAGGAGAATCCAGTACCTTCTTGTTGTTATTGACCCATTCTCCAAATGGATGGAAGAATTTCCTCTTAAGGCAAATGTTGCTTTAGCCACAACAAAAATATTTGGAACAAGACTTCTCTCATTGGAAACTCCCCACTAGGGTAGAGTTAGATAGAGGGACACATTTTACTGGGTGAATGTTTCAAGGTGTTTACAGTTGTTGGGAGTGCAACAAAAAATGCGTATTCCATATAGACTGCAATCATCAGAGATGGTAGAGTGAACAAATTGCACCATCAAACTAACGCTGTGGAAACTGGTAGATGCCAATGGATGCAATTGGGATATGCTGACTCCAATCATTTTAATTACACTCAGGGCAACTCCAGCTGCCTCCACAGATCATACACCCATTGAGATGACTGGGTGAAGCATGTGGATGTCAGAGCATCTTTTGTAGCATTCCAATGGCACACAGCTAGAGGGAATCAAACTGGAAACCTATATGCAAGCATTTACTAAAACATCTTAATCTGATTCACTTGCAGGTGGCTGTTAAATTGGGAAAATCCAAACAGAAGGCAAAAAAGTCTATTTTGATAAAGGCCAAAAAGAGAATACTTGAAAAATTGGAGATCAGGTGATGCTCCTATCATATGCTGTATCAGAACATAATTTATGTAAATTAATTAACTGGACCATGGATGTACTTATATACTGTCACCTCTCACTCTTCCTACAGGGGTATATCAGCGATGAGCAGGGAGGTGGTATTACTGATGTGTACAAGGCTGAATTCCTACTCTGTCACTCTGAGTGCAGAAGGTGGGAGCCCACAAGGATTCTAAAAATAATACTGGCCATTCCAGGCTTGTATTAAACTCCTAAGGTTACAGCTTTTCTCTGACCTTGGCTTGGTAAATGCTGCCACCACCCAAATTAAAAAAAAAAAAAAAACTTTGACCGAGGAAGGAGCACTTGGGAATTCCTCCCTGCAAGGTACCCTCAAACCCTTTCACCCCCCTCCCCCGGGGGAAAAGCTGAGAAAGAAAACAAAAGAGATTAGCTGTTGCCACCAGCTAATCAAACAGCATATGCACAAACCTCTTAGGACACCAAAAATCCAATCCTGTTCTTAAAAAAAGGTAAATTTTATTAAAAACTAAAAGAAAGAAAATACATCTGGAACTTAGGCTTTTGCTAGATTTTAAAAGAGCAACTCCAAAAATCAAGCACACAAAATAGCTTTCTTGGGGGTTCAGCTTAAAGGTTACAAGCAAACAAAAGCATCTGGGGTTAGAACAGAGGAGTCCACAAGCCAATAAGAAATAAAAGAAATAACCCAAATCATTTCTTTTTAGCCATTCCCTAATTTTACTTACATATCTGAGACTCCAGATAAGTAGGTTCAAGGTATGAATTGATAATCTATAATCATACCTGGCTTAAAGCTGCTTACAACATTACTGCTCCCTGTCCCTGCAGCCCAGAGAACAACAGACATAGGGAAAGTTTCTTTCCCCATTTTAAAAAATTCTAGCCTTCCCATTGGCTCTTTTGGTCAGGTGCCCACTTTTTTTTTCTTTACCTGGGGGACTTTTTAACCCTTTACAGGTAAAGCAAGTAAAGAACAGCTACCAAGAGGGATTTTACATCTAACTGGCTGTCTGGGTGTCCATCAAAGGGAGCTACCCCCCCACACTTTATTTATCACAGTCTATCTTAGGGGTATGATTTTGAACAATTAGACAGCTTTTTAATCTGAAACAAAAGCACAGAAGGAGACCCAGTGACTGGAAGCTGAATCCAGACTGATTCAGACTAGAAATAAAGTGGAAATTTTTAGGTGAGGGTAATTAACCATGGGGATAACTGAACTCAAGTCCATGTGCCTTCCCCATCACTGGGGT
Organism: Malaclemys terrapin pileata; assembly: GCF_027887155.1. NCBI lineage: Eukaryota > Metazoa > Chordata > Testudines > Emydidae > Malaclemys > Malaclemys terrapin. The sequence goes on along the minus strand of NC_071516.1, from coordinate 35,137,382 downwards.
CTCTAAAGGGACACAGTTGTCTTTCTGAAAGATCTGCTTTAGTTCAAACAGGAGCTAAGGGTTAGAGGCAGGAATTGCTGGATCAGGTCGTGTGAGCTATACATTGCAGCAGATCACACAAGATGATCATAATAGGCCCCTAAGTCTTTAAGTTAACCAAAAGAGTAATCTAAAAACCCAAAAGCTTCATCTCTAAATAGTGACTTATATCAATTTGGAGTCATTCATGTGGATCACCCACTAGTGCCCCTGGTGCTCACTTTACAGTATAGCTGCTCCTTCCTCACCCCTCCTCCTTCTGCCATCACGCCAGCTCGGGTGCAAAGGGTAGCCGCCCACCCGCTCCCAGTCCAGCGGGGCCCATGGAGGAGATGGCAGCAGGGCCATTGCCAGGAATGGGAGAGGGACCACCCCAGGGGGAGATTTCCTTTCCCACTGCTGTTCCCCCTTGCTGCCCCATCCCATGGCACCATCGCCCTTGCCCCCTGGCCCTGCCCCTGCTGCCAGGACCTCCGCCTCCACCTTGGACGGCTGGGTACTCATGCAGAGGAAGTGTGGCAAAAGGAATTCTCAGGCTCCAAACCTCCCCCTTGATGTGGAGGGGGTGGAGGCCCCCAACAAGACCATGAGGGGGGCCACCACTGCAGAGACATCCAGGTCTCGAGACAGTTCAGCAGGTGAAGCCATCTGGGAATGCCATGGCAGCAGAGAGGGGCGGGATCGCCCCCCTCTCAGAGTCTCTCCCTTAGGAGGCCTCAGATGGAGCCCCCCCAGCCCTTTTGTTACCTGTGCCCCCCATCAGTGCCGAGGTGATTGTTGCCTCAGTTGCAGGCGGGGAGGACTCTGGGGTGGTGAGGGGAGACTTCACCTCCATCATTGAGGAGATCGAGGCCCTGGGTCTGACCCCGATCACCCAGGGGGAGGACGACCCTTTGCCAGCAGGCCTCGATCTGGGTGGTGGCTTGGTTATACCACCCCCCTCCTCCTCTTTCCCCTTTATCCCAGGCTACCACCCCCACTCTTGATATTGGCGAGCCCCTGGATTCATCCACCTGCCCAGCTGCAGATGGCACCCTGCTCGTGGCCGCCAAGACCCTGATGGCGACAGCCAGTGCCGAACGACCAGGCCCTGAGCCCTTGGGTGCGCCCCTCTCTGAGGCGGGGCAGCCGCCTCCCTTCCTGATTGGGGGCCCTGCCGCTGATGCCATCATGCCTGATGCTGTGGTTGAGGCCTCCTCAAGGCTTCAAGCCATTCAGTGGAGCGTGGGTCCACTGCTCTATCTCGGCATTTACCTTTCTGCCATGCATCTTCTCCACTGGAGAACTGGCAGGATTTGGAGGCCAGGGTGGGTGAGCGGCTGCGGAGATGGACAGGATTGCTCTGTTGCATCTCCCTGCGGGGGAGGGTCCTGGTACTGAACCAACTAGTCCTGTCCATACTCTGGCACCGGCTCAACATCCTGAGTCCAGTCCTGCGGATCCTGGCCTGGCTCCTGAAAGTCGCTCTGGAGTTCTTCTGGCCAGGACTGCACTGGGTCTCTGCAGGGGTCCTGAGTCTTCCTCTGGAGGAGGGAGGACAGAACCTGGTCTGCCTCTGCAGCCAGGTCCATGTCTTCCACCTCTAGGCCCTGCAGAGATTCCTTTATGGTGCAGATAGTCCGACGTGGAGCACGTTGGTGCACGCCTTCCTCCACCACCTCCGAGGGCTCCAATACGACTGGCAGCTCTTTTTTCTCCACCCGAGGGGTCTTCCGCAAGACCTCTCTGAGCTGCCAGTCTTCTACCAGGACCTCCTCCAGACCTGGAAGCTGTTCTCGGCGACCAGGTCTCTTGTGGCCACCGAGGGGGCGGACCTCCTCGCGGAGCCCCTGCTACACAACCCCAACATACGTGTGCAGGTGGCAGAGTCCTCCCCCCCCCCAGTGCACAGGAGGCTGGTCCTGGCAGAAACCACCAGAATCGGAGACCTTCTGAACTATGATGGGGGGACTGGGTGGATCCCTGAGCACTCGGTCGGTGCATGGGGCTCTCCACCCTCCTGACCCCCCTATGTGTGCTCCAGTAGGTGGGGGAAGCCTTGTCACCCACCTCTCGTGTTTTCCTTGAGCAGGTACTGCAAGAGGATGCTCCCCACCCACCCCTCACCCCGGGCCCTCCGGACCTTTTCATCGGGCCCCTGTCCCGTGAGCCTTCCCAGGCCCATCCCTTCCACAATCCGAGCCGGCTGCATGCCCTGCAGCCAGTCCACTTCCAAACCATGCCAAGGAAACAACTATACATGCTCGTGCTCCACACCTTTCACTTCCTCACACTCGTGTCCCGCCCTGATACCAAATGGCAGGACTATCTACCACCTGTGGAGGGTGAGGAACCCCGGTGGGCCAGCCTCTATTCTACCCTGGTCCCACGGTCCACTGGGGACATTGGTTGGTGGCTCCTCCATGGAGCCGTGAGCACTAGAGTGTACCTGGAACAGTTCACCCCATTCCCAACTCCTGCCCCTTTTGCAGCATGAGGGAGAACCTGGTGCACGGTTATCTCAAATGCATCAGGTTGCAGCCCCTATTCCAGCTCCTCCACTTTTCCACACACCTGTTTCTTTTCACACACCCTGTCCACGGCCCCACCAAGTCTCGAGACCTCCTCGTCAACCTCCTCCCGGCCCTGGCCAAAGTGGCCATCTACAACACCAGGAGGAGGATGCTTGACGACGGGGTGCTCTGCAACTGTGGGGCCTATTTCTGCTCCTCCCAGGTCTCACGCATCTAGGCAGAGTTCCTCTGGGTGGCGTCCGCTGGCTCCCTAGACAGCTTTGAGGAGCAGTGGGTGCTGTCCGGGGTTCTTTGCTCGGTGTCTCCCCCTGGATCCCTAGTTTTGAACCTGTGAGCTTTACTCCTGATCCTGTTATTCATTAGTTGTCCACCATCTTCAGTTGGTTCCCAGGTCCAGTGGTCCCTCCAGCAAGGCTAGGGGAGGGGCCTTTAGACATTGGTCGGCTTGTGCGCACCCACCTCCCAGGATTTCCAATAAGGCCTCACTACCTGGTCCTAGTACCCATTATACAGCAGAGCTGCCCCTTCCCACCTCAACCCTCAGCTGCCCCCAGTGGCCTTTATACAGTATATCTGCCCCTTTCCTACCCCATACCCTCTGCTGCCTGCACTGGGCATAACACAGTATAGCCACCCTCTTCTGGGATGTTTTGCATATTAACACACTAATAGCAAGGGAAATCTATTTTCTCTGCATCTGTAAGTAACTTGAGTCTCAGTATAAATTCTGGCAGGCCAATACTATGTTTCTGGTCTGCGTGCTCTGTGAATCAATTCTACCAGGAGTGATCTCTGCCAGCCTGGGAGGAGGGAAGTCCATATTTTGTCATTCATATCCTTGGGGGTCTGTGATGTGTGTGTGTCTGAGGCAGAGCTCAGAGCAGCTGGACAGGGAGGCTTTTCTTTGCTGGAGAGTAGGGTTTGTGAGGGGAGATATTTGTATTAGATTTTGATATTGCCCTTTGACTGAAAGGAGGGAAAGTTCTTGATTTAACTGCACAAAAGAACTTCACAGCAGTTGCAAATTGAGTGTGTTCCTGGAGGCCTTCTGTATGGGGTTCATGGAGCGTTGTCGGCCAAGTTGTGTCCTCTCCAGTAATCCCACCCCTTTCTCTCTCTCTCTCTCTCTCTCTCACACACACACACACACAGTTTTAAAAGCAGAAAACCACCAGTGCAGATCCAGAGTTCACATTCTTCAGGGTCTAGACACCCACACTCACATACCTGCCCACAGACAGGTAGAACATATGTTCAGAAATGTAAGCACAGCAAACTGCGGGTGTGGGGACGGAGCTTCACAGAATGCAATTTAGGGCTGGAGTTATCAAAGGAGCGGAGGGAATTCCAATGAGATTTGTCCCCTTAACTTCCTAGAGTGCTTCCCAGAGCCTGCAAGGGCCCTAAATTGATTTCCATACAAATTGACTGCTGTCTGTCTACCAGTTACAATGCCCTCTGCCAAATTTTCACAGGGAAGTAACTTTAAAATTAAGTCAGGTTGACACCCTGGCACTTGGGCTGAATGGAACCAGAATAAACAGCGCCCCGAATGGGGAGTGGGGGCTGTGTCTATTTTCTCAGCTCTTTCTCTCACCTAAAGGTTTCTAACAGGGATTTGCTGTTTTCTGTGCTCACAGTGACACACCAAGATCAGAAATGTCTATCTGGCTATCTCCACACACCCCTCTCCCTCCCTCTCCCCCATATATACACTTTATAAGAAGGGCAGGCTTGGGAACATGAACCATCGTCAATTTCTGTTGTAGCAGGAGAGAAATGTTATTACTAGGGTCTGTGGGGGGGGGGTTGTTTTTTGTTTTAAATCTGATCCTCATCACCACCACCCATTTTTTCTCTATTATTTGTATTTGGAAAGTGGAACTTCTAAATCAACCACACTCCATGTTAGCTTATTTTCTTTTACATTTCCAGGTGGAGACAGGATTTCAACTCCTAACTCCCTTAGACTCTTTGGAAATTCCACTCGACATCCCTATAGGATGATACTAAATGTTCCTTTTCTCTGAAACAGCCACAGAAAGAAGAAAACAACAGTTAGAGGTTGACTTGGTCCTCCCATCAAGACGTTCCCTGAAGAGTACATTTGCCACTGAAGAAAGAATTCCACATCACCAGGAGCTCTACGGGGAAATCTGGGAGAAGCTATGAAAAGATTTCAATGGAGAAAGGTAAATTATTTGTCCTACAGAAACTTGTTTTGTTCGACCAAGAGTAGATTTCTTTCAATTTGACAAAACTTTCGCAATTTTTGAACCAACTTTATTTCCCAATTTCTCAGAACTTCAGTGAAGCGAAAAATCAGTCATTTGCCCACCTCCACCTGTAACCTTGGCTGAGGTTTCCAGATACAGATACATAATACAAATGTAAAGAGTAAATCCTGAGGAAACTCCAGGGACTGGGTGTTATTTGTGCACAGGCCCGATGTCTCCACTCTATGGCAGCCTTTGGAGAGATGAAGATATTTTATTGTATTTTATTTTTGGCAGGATGATAGAACTATCCGACTTTCCCATGAGCTCTCGAAGGGTGAGAAAGAAGCCACTGAGAACAGAAAGGCAAAAGTTCTGGAGTGCCTCAAGAGCCTTGGCATTGCCCGTGATGAGGTAGGAGCCCATTGTGCCTCATAGCGCTAAGGAGAACAATATAGGATGTTAGTCATGTGGATGGTGATTGAGGTCCCTGGTACAGTGGGAGGAAATGCCTCCAAAATCCTGCTCTATGGAGATGTTCCCCTTGAAATACAACATTCCCAAAGCACCAGGGAGGCAACCCATGACCACAGACATACAAACCTTATGTCCTTTGGCAGGCTCAAACTTGGGGGCCTTCAGTGCTAAAAGCACAAGCCCCTACCCCTTTAGCAGCAGTAAGGGGCTTGCTGAGGCTAACCTCTGGAGAGCTGCATACTCACGTGAATTCAGTCAGTGCTTCCTAATTCAGTCAGTGCTTCCTAAAGCCTCTTTGCAGTGTGTGTGTATATACCACTGTGATTTTGAGGCCAGACAGAGCCTGCAGCAGAGAACAGATGGGAAGGGGAGATTAGAGCCGTCACTGTAGTGCATAGACAGCATTAGAGGGACAGAGTTGGTTGAGCTACTAATACTTGTCTGACGTATTACTAATATTAGTAATGAATAGTGACTATGTAACATACTTTCTACATGTATCACAGCCCCCTCTGCTGGTTGAACCTTACAGAGGGTACAAGCCAACTACTGCTGCCCACCCCCCGTGGTTACTCTGTTAGCTGGCATGGTGGAGAAATTTGAGGAACATCCCAGGATTGTTACCCATCATTGAAAAGTGGTGGTCCTTAGGGGGATGTGAACTCCTGTGGACCTGACATATTTGGGAACATCTCCCCTCTGACGGCTTTGCAAATCTCAACCTAAGAGTCTTCCACTGCTTCTTCTTCACAGTATTCTTCCTTCATCTGAAGGGAGAGTGACCTGGGTTTTTTTTGGTGCTCAGGGTTCAGTAACCATTTGTAACGATGCTGCCTCTGGCAGGACACAACTGAGAGTTTCAATTCAGGACAAATTGCTTAGAGCAGGGCAATTACAGCTCAAGGCTGGGTTTCCTTTATTATTAAGGCACACCAAACCAGCCAAACAGAGAAGACTTCGGTCTCACCCCACTGGCTAACCATAAGTCATACAAGCAATTCCCTTAGATACTCCAGTTTCCTAGTATCACCACCAGTGCCACTCGTTATGGGGATGAATGGTTATGAAAATCAGTACCTCAGTAAAAGAAAAAAGGTTCTCTCGATCCCGAAGGACCAAGCCCCAGACCCAAGTCAATGTACAAATCAGATCTTACCCACAAATCACGCTGTTGCCAATCCTTTAGAATCTAAAATCTAAAGGTTTATTCATAAAAGGAAAAAGATATAGATGAGAGCTAGAATTGGTTAAATGGAATCAATTACATACAGTAATGGGAAAGTTCTTGGTTCAGGCTTGTAGCAGTGATGGAATAAACTGCAGGCTTAAATCAAGTCTCTGGAGTACATCCACAGCTTGGATGGGTCATTCAGTCCTTTGTTCAGAGCTTTAGTTTATAGCAAAGTTTCTCCAGAGGTCAGAAACAGGATTGAAGACAAAATGGAGATGCTGCTGCTGCCTTTTATAGTCCTTTTGCCATGTGGCTTGTGCTTTCTTTGTTCCAACCACAAGTCACCCAGCACGTGGCATGGAAAAACCTTAGAGTTCGGTCAATAGGCATGTCCCTGCATGCCTTGCTGAGTCACAAGGTGATCTGCCTTCTCTCAATGGGTCAGTTGTATAGCTGATGGTCCATAATGGGCCATCAAGCAGGCTAGGCAGTGCTGAGACCACATTGTCTGGGATGTCACCCAGAAGCATAGCACAAGTTTGAAATACAGATAATATAGAGCCAATACTTATAACTCTAAACACAAAAATGATACATGCATACAGACAGCATAGTCATAACCAGAAAATCATAACCCACTCATGGACACCTCACACGACAACCTTTGAATAATATTTGTTGCAAATATATAATAGTGGTTGCAGTTTATGTCAATAATGTCACATCCCCAATGCAAAATTGACGCAGGAAGGGATGACACAAACATCACTGACTGCATCCCAAGAGCTCCCCATCCTTGGTTCTCTCTTACTACAGCTAGTATTGGTGTATAACAGAAATGGTTTATTCAAGTCAGGTTCAATAACATGATTGAATCTCTTTACAAACTCAAGATAAAACTTGGTTAGAAAAATATTAATCATAAATGAATTAACTAGTAATTAATCATTCATTAATTAACCACCAATAAATTAATGTTAAATATTAATTAATATTAACCATTAATTAATCATTAATGGTCTGGAGGATGGTGTGGATTGCATCCTCTGCAAGTTTGCAGATGACACTAAACTGGGAGGATTGGTAGATCGCTGAAGGGTAGGGATAAGATACAGAGGGACCTAGACAAATTAGAGGATTGGGCAAAAAGAAATCTGATGAGATACAACAAGGACAAGTGCAGAGTCCTGCACTTAGGACGGAAGAAACCCATGCACTGCTACAGACTAGGGACCGAGTGGCTAGGCAGCAGTTTTGCAGAAAAGGACCTAGGGGTTACAGTGGACAAGAAGCTGGATATGAGTCAACAGTGTGCCCTTGTTGACAAGAAGGCTAAGAGCATTTTGGGCTGTATAAGTAGGAGCATTGCCAGCAGATCGAAGGATCTGATCATTCCCCTTTATTCGACATTGGTGAGGCCTCGTCTGGAGTACTGTGTCCAGTTTTGGGCCCCACACTACAAGGAGGATGTGGAAAAATTGGAAAGAGTCCAGCAGAGGGCAACAAAAATGATGAGGGGACTGGAGCACATGACTTCTGAGGAGAGGCTGAGGGACCTGGGATTATTTAGTCTGCAGAAGAGAAGAACGAGGAGGGGATTTGTTAGGTGCTTTCAACTACCTGAAAGGGGGTTCCAAAGAGGATGGATCTAGACTGTTCTCAGTGGTAGCAGATGACAGAACAAGGAGTAATGGTCTCAAGTTGCAGTGGGGGAGGTTTAAATTGGATATTAGGAAAAAACTTTTTCTCTAGGAGGGTGGTGAAGCACTGGAATGGTTTACCTAGGGAAGTGGTGGAATCTCCTTCCTTAGAGGTTTTTAAGGTTAGGCTTGACAAAGCACTGACTGGGATGTATTAGTTGGTGTTGGTCCTGCTTTGAGCAGGGGGTTTCACTAGATGACCTCCTGAGGTCCCTTCCAATCCTGAAAATCTATGAATAGTAGATTGGATCTGCTCTTGCAGCATGGTTCCTGTATGTCTCATGTGATCTTGCCAAGGGATAAAGAACATAGCTACTTTATCCAAACAAGCTCTGGCAAATGTTTGGAACCCAATTAACATCAAGTATCAGAGGGGTAGCTGTGTTAGTCTGGATCTGTAAAAAGTGACAAAGAGTTCTGTGGCGCCTTATAGACTAACAGACGTATTGGAGCATAAGCTTTCATGGGTGAATACCCTCTTCGTCAGATGCATGTAGTGGAAATTTCCAGAGGCAGGTATAAATATGCAGGCAAGAATCAGTCTAGAGATAATGAAGTTAGTTCAATCAGGGAAGATGAGGCCCTCTTCTAGCAGTTGAGATGTGAACACCAAGTTAACATCAAGTTACTGTAGATATTAATGTTGTCCATAGTATAGGAATCTTGTCATTTAGCAGTGAAAGCAGGTGATAGTGTGCCTCAGTTTCCCTTTTCCCCCATACAGGACATTAGGTTTGGAATGTCTTTTCTCCTGTGAAAAGTTCCAAGACTGTTTACAAGCACTGATTGTGAAACATTAGTATAAGTCCTTTTAACATAAAGTGTGTTCTTATGTTTTACTCTTAACATGTTCAAGGGATTTTCCAAAACATAAGGCACATTGTATATTTTTACAGTTCTTGGTAATAGCAACACATTAGTTACAAAAATCACCATTAACCATAGGCTGTGCACCCACCGGCAGCTCCCCGCCTCCCCACCCAGCTCACCTCTGCCTCCTCCCCTGAGCGCGCCACGTGCCCACTTTCCCCCCCTAGCTCCCAGCACTTCCTGCCACAAAACAGCTGTTTTGCGCGGCTGGGAGGGAGGGGGGAGGAGGGGGAATGTGGCGCGCTTGGGGAAGAGGCGGGGCTGGGGCTGGGATTTGGGGAAGGGGTCCAATAGGGGCAGGGAGGGGCGGTGTTGGGAAGGGGACTTTGGGGAAGGGGTTGGAATGGGGTTGGGGCAGGGGCAGGGGCAGGGGAAGGGGCGGGGAAAGGATGGAGTTGGGGCGGGGCAGGGGAGGAGTGAGTTCCTACCAGCGCCGGGGAAAGTTGGCGCCTATGCCATTAGCAATAACAACAAATTAATTGCAAGTGCCTATATACAACTATTTTTGTCATGCCACACCTCTGGCCCAATACCATTTTTGGCATTTTAGGCTTACCCTGTGGCTTCTCTTTGCAAAAGTAAATTATCTTTTTCCTCCTTGTCCTGAAGGATCAAACCCTCATTTCTCTTGCTTAACAGAATTCACTGGCTGATGGGGTGTGCTCTCTTTGCTAACAGCTATTAGCAAGTCTTTCTTCTCCCTGTTAGTGAGGTGATTTGCATCAACACAGACAGGAGCCTGTTCAACAGTTTTCAGATCCTTAACTGCTACCAATTCCAAGGCTGGACTCTGTCTTAAAGAGATACCACACAAATCCAAAGAGTCTGAGGATGACAGTTTCCTTGTTCTCCCCTGCATCCTTAAGCATTCAGATGTAAAAAGCACAGACTGCTCACTTAAAGAATTAGCATGGAGACATTCCTGTTCCAACACCATTGTCTTCCCAACAAGCTGGCCAGACACAGCCACTTGGTCACAGGGCTGTTTAAATTCCCTGACACTTTTCATTTCATCTGAGACCTTTTCTAAGCAATCCACACTGGATCTTTCAAAAGGAAAGTTAGTGGATCCATTCACAACAGAAAATTTCTGGCTGTTAGGAACTGAAACTTTCTTGATTAAATTACTTCCACACCCTTCAGTTGCAGCAAATTGCTTGCACAAATTACCATGAGGATTCCTTTCCCTAGGACCTTCTCTAAGGCCTTGGCTACACTTACCAGGTAGTTCGACGGCTGGAAATCGAAGTTCTGGGTTCGACTTATCGCGTCTAGTCTGGACGCGATAAGTCGAACCCGGAAGTGCTCGCCGTCGACTGCGGTACTCCAGCTCGGCGAGAGGAGTACCGCGGAGTCGACGGGGGAGCCTGCCTGCCGCGTGTGGACCAAGGTAAGTTCGAACTAAGGTACTTCGACTTCAGCTACGTTATTCACGTAGCTGAAGTTGCGTACCTTAGTTCGAATTGGGGGGGGTAGTGTAGACCAAGCCTAAGCAACAATTTACCCCTTTTTGCCCTTACCCTCTTCACTTACAGCTTGTTCTAAAGGAACATTTTCCTGATCAACAACAGGCTCTTTCTGGGTCTCACTTACCTCCAGGATCACCTTTGGCTCATCAGGCGGATTTCTACACAATTCCCTTTCAGGCAAACTGACAGATTTCATAGTCAAAAGGTCAAAGGCATTCTCCTTCCCTTTGCCACACACAAGTTTAGGATTTTTTTCCTTCTTGCTACAAGTTTTCAAACTGTCACTAGGTAACACAATCAAATCACCTTTATGCTTTTCTGCAGAACTGCAATGCTCCTACTAATAAAGCCCAATATGCCATTAGCCTTCTTGGCAACAAGAGCACACTGCTGACTCATATCCAGCTTCTCATCCACTGTAATCCCCAGGTCCCTTTCTGCAGAACTGCCGCTTAGCCAGTCGGTCTCCAGCCTGTAGCGGTGTATGGGATTCTTCCTTCCTAAGTGCAGAACTCTGCACTTGTCCTTGTTGAACGTCATCAGATTTCTTTTGGCCCAGTCCTCCAATTTGTCTAGATCACTCTGGTCCCTATCCGTACCCTCCAGCGTATCTACCTCCCCCCCTCCCAGCTTAGTGTCATCTGCAAACTTGCTGAGGGTGCAATCCATCCCATCATTCAGATCATTAATAAAGATGTTGAAGAAAACAAGCCCTAGGGACGACCCCTGGGGCACTCCCCTTGATACCGGCTGCCAACTAGACATCGAGCCGTTGATCACTACCTGTTGAGCCCGACAATCTAGCCAGCTTTCTATCCACCTTATAGTCTATTCATCCAATCCATACTTTTTTAGCTTACTGGCAAGAATACTGTGGGAGACCATATCAAAAGCTTTGCTAAAGTCAAGATATATCACATCCACCACTTTCCCCATATCCACAGAGCCAGTTATCTCATCATAGAAGGCAATCAGGTTGGTCAGGCATGACTTGCCCTTGGTGAATCCATGTCGACTGTTCCTGATCACCTTCCTCTCCTCCAAGTGCTTCAAAATGGAAAAAAAACCAGTCCTATATTACAAGTTTGTCTAAACAGACAAACAAACAAACAAACAAAAACTCACTCCCATGAATTATTGAGAGCAAGGGACATCAACATGAAGGACAGTAAAGTTAGGCACTAGATTGCTTAGTTGCTTTTGAAATGCCTTCTAGGCACTTATCTGCATCCCTTTGAAAATTCTGGTCCCAGTCTGTTGATTGGTGCATAAGACATTAAACACAAAGGAAAAGGTTCAGAAAAGAGCAACAAACATGATATAGGGGTATGGAATAGCTTTAGTATGAGGAGAGATTAATAAGATTGTGACTTCCAGCTTGGAAAAGAGACGACTAAGGGGGGACATGATAGAGGTCTAGAAAATCATGACTGGTGTGGAGAAAGTAAATAAGGAATTGCTATTTACTTCTTCTGATAACACAAGAACTAGGGGTCATAAAATGAAATTAATAGGCCGAAGGTTTAAAACAAACAAAAGGAAGTATTTCGTCACACAATGGACTGTGAAACCTGTGGAACTCTTTGCCAGAGGATGTTGTGAAGGCCAAAACTATAACAGGATTCAAAGAAGAACTAAATGAATTTATGGAGGATAAGTCCATCATTGACTATCAGCCAGGATGGGCAGCAATGGTGTCCGTAGCCTCTGTTTTCAGAAGCTAGGAATGGGCGACAGGTGTCAAAGTCAGATTCAGGACTCACAATTTGTCAGACCACTCTGTTTATTAGCAAAGTGCTCTGCTAATACACCCAGATAATGTGAGCACCATGAAAGACTCAAACTATCTTATTTATACAGATAAAAGGGCACGAACTTAACAAGATAACAAAAGGAAGCAGAACTGATAAGTTTACCTGGGGCTAGACATACATATCTTATTTCCTTACTAACTATTACCAATCTCCTGTTAATGTCCCACCATTAGCTTAAGTGGACCCATTGTTTCATACCTTAATGTTTCTCTTCCTGACAACTATATTTCAACATTCCTTATTCCTGCTTAAAGGAACATACAGCATTTCTTTAATCCATTCTATTTTTACAATATAATTCATTCTACTTTCACACAGGGTATGGATGACTTGATGATTACCTCTTCTTTTCATTCCCTCTTGGGCACCTGACACTGGCCACTGTTGGATGACAGATACTGGGCTAGATGGACTTTTGGTCTGACCCAGTATGGCCGTTTTTATATTCTTATGAGTTTCAAAGGGCCCTAAGAGATACGGGGCTACCACTGTGTGATTATGATTGAATATGCAGGATAAAATGGATTTGCTCTTGAGTCATCATGGGACAAAGGTCATTGGGCACTTGATAAGGATGCTTCCTAACATAAGGCAAACAAGTCTTGGAACTTGAGGTTCTGTGTGAATTTCTTGAAAGGATATGTACGAAGAGCTGAATAGCAGAGATGCCTCAACATTTATAGTTCATTTGTCATTGCCTCTTTTCCCTCACCCAGGATACAAAGGATGACATGCCCAATATCGCTGTCCTAGGATCAGGCAGAGGTCTACGGGCCATGATAGCCCTTCAAGGATCCTTGGTGGAGATGAAGAAGCAGGGCCTGTTGGACGCTGTCCTGTATCTGTGTGGGGTATCGGGTTCCACCTGGTAGGTGCATATCAGCAGAAGTGAGAATGAGCCAGTTTTCCTGCACAGAGTTGGAGGCCACTGGGGCAATCTTATTATTATTTATCTCTGTAAATTTTCAATGCATGATGGGTGAGATTTTCAAAAGCACCTAAGGGTATGTCTACACTGAAAACAGGGGGTGTGATGTAGCATGCATAGACATACCTGAGCTAGCTTTAACCTTGCTAGCTCAGGCACCAATAGCAGTGAAGCTCTGGGGCTACAGCATGGGTTGTACAAGGCTGCCGAGGAACCTCAGCAAGCCCTCACAGAGATCCATGCTTCTTCAGCTTCACTGCAATTGGCACTCATGCTAGCTTGATCAAAACTAGCACAGGTGTGTCTACTCATGCTGTGGTCACACCTCTGATTGCAGGGCAGACATACCCTGTGACTGACCCTTTGACTTGCATTCCTAAGTCACTTTTGGAAATCCCACTTTTAAGCAGAGAAGTCTGGAAAAGCATGCAAAGTGAAACAGAGCTGTGTGACATGTGTAAGGTCACACAGCAGAGCTGGGACTAGATCATGGAACTCTTGAGCTTTAACCCAGCGTCCTACCCACTGGACAGCTGCCTCCTAGCCAGGCATAGGCAACAACTCTGTGGGTGCTCTGGGGCTGGGAAATGTTAGCGGGTGCTCCGCACCCACCAACAGCCAAACTCCCCCATCCTCACCTCCTTCTCCTCGCCAGTGTGCTGTATCCCCAATCCTCCCCCTCCCTCCCAGTGATTCCCGCCCTCCCTCCGCCTAACAGCTGTTTGGCGGCTCTTAGGACTTTCCAGGAGGGAGGGGGAGGAGTGGTGACCTGGCTCGCTCAGGGGAGGAGGTGGAGAAGAGGCAGGGCAGGGGCGGGGACTTGGGGGAAGGGGTGGAATGGGGGAGGGGCGAGGGTGGTGCAGAAGTGGGAAGAAGCAGGGCAGGGACTTGGGGAAAGGGGGTGGAATAGGGGTGGAGTGAGGGCGGTGCAGGGGTGGGAAGAGGCGAGGTGGGGCGGGGGCAGGAGTGGGGGGGAGTTGAGCACCCACCGGGCAGAGGGGAAGTCAGTGCCTATGTAGCTGGGCATGGAGAGCTGATGTTGGGGATCCAAGGTGGTGGGTGACATGATTAGAAGACATAGAGGCATTCTTGGCAGACTGAAGAGCTGTAGAAGTGAGGATCAGTGGAGACCAGAGAAGTGATGTTTACAAAAACCAAGGTGACAGAGGATAGGGTTCCAGTAGTGAGGACAGTGAGAAAAGGGCAATGTGTGGGGATGGTTAAGGGTTTTGGGATTCACTGGGATTTACCAAGAGATTTAGAATACACAGAGGGAAGGAGGGGGAAGAGTCAGACAGGTCCCCAGTATTGAGGCTTGGAAGGAAGCAAAAAGAGTGGACTTGTCAACGAAGAAAGAGATGGGGAAAGGAAAATCTTCAGAAACCTCTCTCTCTCTCTCATGCTTGCTGAGTAGAACTTTACTCTGATAGTCACCCCATTGAAGTGAACTACAGTGGCAGAAAATGAGAAGGGTGATCAAGGGTGGCCTATTGAAATGGGGTGTGTGTGTGTGTGTGTTTGTGTGTGACCACTGCCTTCTGCTGGGAGGGATCAAAATTTCTCCTCCCTATGTCATACACCCTGAACTCCAATGTATTTTCCCCAGTAGCTCAAGAAGAGCCCTGGGCTCTGGGTCACACTCAGAATGGCCTGAGTAGTGTGCTCACCACTGCCCTCTGTTGGATAGAGTCACAATGGCTTATTCATACATCATAGGGGCCTTGGCATTCAGCAGAGGATCTTAACTCTATCCCTGTTATTGCCATACATTTCCCAGCGGCCATGATGACAGACAGCCGTGAATAAAGTCCTTGTTAAGTCACATATTTGTTACAATGCCAGGATGATCACTAGAATTCCCTGTATGAAAAATAAAAGGTATAAAGATTAAAAGGGGGAGGGGAATTCCCCATCCTACTCCCTTAGTCTCAGCCATATCCCTTCTGGTTCATTAAAAGGTGCATGTCTACCCTCTACAAAGACAAGGACTGGACAGAGAAAGTACAGGACTTGGAAGAACGCCTGTGTGATACACTTTCCAAATCTTCATGGGATCTTCATAAGGCGTACTCTCTTGTGTGCCAGGCAGCTAAAGATGAACTCTTCTCTCTCACTGATATCTGGGCCTCTTTCGTTGTCTACAAAATATTGAATCAGGTGGGTTGCTACGTAAATCCAGAGTGGTTCCACTGAAAAGTCAATGCATTTACTTAGTGTATTTCCCCCCTGCCCCCCATTCTCAACAGTACTTGGATACAGGAGCAAAATAGTAGAAGTATAATAATAACTCCTGACAATATTTTCAAAGCTATTTGAACCCACGGGTAACTTTGTAAATGTCAGCCTCTTCCCATGAGCTCTCAGAGATCACTGAGGTATCTGAGCATTTCTAAACAGAGGACTTCAAGGCTGTATAAGGGATTTGGATACCCATTTCCCATTAAAACTAGTGGGAGTTTGGCCTCTAAATCCTTTAGGTGGTTTTGAAAATCTCACCCTAGCATATGATCCCCAAATCCTTGACTTTCCAAAATATGAAGAGAGCTAGAAGGCATGAAAGTCTCAATCACAGTCTTGATTTTTTTTAATAGTAGGATCTTCAATCTAGCAGAGAAAATGTCTAATACAAATCAATGGCTGGAAGTTGAAACTAGAGAGATTCTGACTGGAGAAAATCTGTCTAGATTTTAGATAATGGGAATAATAACTATTGAAACAACTTACCAAGGATTGTGGTGGATTCTCCATCACTGACAATTTTAAATCAGCATTGGATGGTTTTCTAAAAGATTATTCAACCCCAAATTTTGTTTGTTTGTTTGTTTGTTTTTTGGTTGGTTTCTGGTCATTGTTGGAGGGTATGATAAATGAAGGGCGGAGGATAGCTTCCTATTATGGACACCCAGCCAGCCAGTTAGCTATAAAATCTCTCTTGGTAGTTGTTCTCTACTTGCTTTACCTGTAAAGGGTTAAAAAGTCTCACTGTGATGCATAGGTAAAAGGAAGTAAGTGGGCAGCTGGCCAAAAGAGCCAAGGGAAGGCTAGAACTTTTTAAAATTGAGAAAAAAAAACCCCTTTGTCTGTCTGTTGTTGTTCTCTCGGGAGCAGAGGCGGACAGGGCAGCAACTATGCTGTAAGAAGCTTGGGAACAGGTATGAAAAATCATCTAGGAAGATATGATTAGGTTTATCTCTTTTTATTTCTTTATGGCTTGTGGATTCCTCTGTGCTAACCCCATGTGCTTTTGTTTTGCTTGTAACCTTTAAACTGGACCTCAAGAAAGCTATTCTTGGTGCTTAATCCTTGTAATTGCTCTTTTAAAACCTAGAAATAGCCTAAGTTTCCAGATGTATTCTTTCTTTCTTTCTTTCTTTCTTTCTTTCTTTCTTTCTTTCTTTCTTTCTTTCTTTCTTTCATAAAATTTACATTTTTTAAGAACAGGATGGATTTCTGTGTGTTAAGAGGTTTGTGCATATGTTTTTTAGTTAGCTGGTGGCAACAGCTGATCTCTCTTTTTTTTTTCTTTTCCATTCTCAGCTTTTCCCCGGAGGTTGGTTATGAAAGCGCTTGAGGGTACCCAACAGGAAGGAATTCCCATGTGTACCTTCCTGGGCTCTCAAAAGGATTTTGCACTTGGGTGGTGGCAACATCTACCAATCCAAGGTCAGCGAAAAGCTGTAACTTTAATACAAGCCTAGGGTGGCCAGTATTAATTTTTAGAGTCCTTGCAGGCCCCCACCTTCTGCACTCAAAGTGCCAGAGTGGGGAATCAGCCTTGACAGAGGGGTTTTTTTATACACGTTTATTTTCAATTTACCTAATTTTTCAAGTGAAATACCATTTCAAAAGAAAACTTTAAACTGTTTAATTTCAAAACAGCCAAAATAAAGCATTTAAACTTTTTTACCATTTTTTCTCAGATGGAAGAATTCAACAAATTTGACCTCAATTCACAAATAATTTCAATGCTCTGAAAAACATTTTGTCTGACATTATTGTTCCCTAATTCCTATTCATTTTGATGAAACTCAGGCTATGTTTACACTGGAGCTGGAAATTTAATTCCCAATTCAAGGAAACATACCCATTTGAGCTGTGATTTAGAACTTAGGTACATTCTCAAGGTGGTTAGCCCCTCCCTCTGCTTCTGCTGCTTCAGCTACACCGATATTTTTATCATGTTAGTGCTGGTGTGTCTCCACCTGGTAATCAGACCTTCCTTCTCCAGGATAGACATATCCCAAGGCATTTACTTGAAAAGTCCACTACGTGCCTAATGGCATCTTTAGGTGTCTAAATATTTTTTTAAATCTGGGCCGAATTCCCTTAGGTCTATTTGAAAGTCATCACCATGGACTGTAAATACCCTGTTGTTTGTCCATACAATGCTGTGACGTTCCCTTCTGGTGTTATCTGGACCAGTGATCTGCTAGGTCACCCCAATCCTTGACTCTGGGAGGCAGCCTTACCCTGCTCAGCTGTGAGAACCCCCACTCCTGGGCTGTTCACGCACAGCCTCTGGCATGTAAGCTGCTCCTTGGATTCTGCCACTGAATAACACTAGCCAGTATCTCCAGTCCCAGAGACAACCCTAGGAACCTCAGTCTTGCACTGTCCAGTTATGCCCGTTGGACACTGCAAGCTTATATGAGTTTGTCAATTTATCAAAGAAATTGATATGTACCTGGCTTGTTATCCCAAGGGGAGTCTCTGACACGCTTCAGACCAAACACCGGACTCCTCATTGGTTTTGTGGGTACAGACTAATACGGCTATCCCCTGATACTAAGCTGATCTTAACACTTTCAATGCCCTTACAAACATATATGCTTCTCACCACAGGCTGGCTGATTGCCCTTCAGCCAGGCTCTCCCCTTGATCAGCACTTCAATTGCTTGGTGGTGGTGGTGTCTGTAGATGTAGGTGGAAGAGAGAGGAAGAGCATGGCAAACGTCTATCACTTTTATCATGTTCTTTCTTTCCTCTTGGCTTTGCCCCACCTTCAGAGCCAGGTGAGCATTACCTGGATGATTTAGTTGGTGTTGGTCCTGCTTTGAGCAGGGGGTTGGACTGGATGACCTCCTGAGGTCTCTTCCAAACCTAATCTTCTATGATTCTGTGATTCATCACACACCCAAATTGACCAAAGGAAGGGGGAGGGGGTAACTCACTTGAGAGTCCAACAGATCCTTTTGTTGCTGCCAAGGCCATCATCCTTTGTTCCTGTGAGGCTGGACTGGGTTTGTCCCATACCTGCCCTGATGAGGTGTGAACTGCCTCCCTGCTCTTGGAGAGTTTTTGGCTGGGCTTATTTTAAGCCATGAAGACACATTTTCAGCCTCATAACTATATACATGCAATTAAAAATTATAACATTACTATAACGTTACTGTAACAACAATTACTATAACATCACTATGACAACAATGCTCAGTGCATCATGAGCCTTCCAAAGACACCCGACATGACAAACTTTGCATTAGATACCATACAATCAAATTATAAGGATGAACATGGGGGTGTAGGTTGTTTCCACGAGGTACAGAAAAAAAGCACTAGAATGAGGGAACAATGATGAAGATGATGATGGTCTCAGCAAAAAGGGTCTTTCTAATTCCTAGCCTGAACTAATTAGACAGGAACAGAATTACAGGGAACATCACCAAAATGTGTGTATTTCTGTGCTCATCATTTTTTAACTTTCCAGTATGATCAGACCAAGTTATCTCAACAAGACGATGCCTCCACAAGTGGGACAAATCCTTACCCCATCTATGCAGCAGTGGAAGCAAAGATATTGCATAAAGCACATGAAAACAGCCCAGGTAAAACAATAACACACTGGTGATATTAATGAGAGAAACCACATCTAAATGTCAAGTACTCTATGGAAAAAATAAATATTGATGTTGCCTCTTGCCCTTTCTGCTACTGTAAACACTACTAGGTGGAGTCACTGTTTAATAGAGTTGAATGCAATCTAACAATGTATTTTTTTAGTCTAAAAATGGCCTTTTAAGAAAATGGGGTTTTTTTTGCATAAACCTCTTTACCAAAATGGTTATTGATGTTCCTCATTTAAAACAACAACAACAACAACAACAAACCTGGTTTTTCAGTAAATGAAAAATTCCCATAACACTGCTCTACAGCCAAAATGCTTCTGAAATAAATGTAGTCAAACTTTACTAATTCTGGGTCACTGAGAACGAAAATGATGCTTCAGATTGTTGATTGGCTCTAGTTTTCAAGATATGCTATTGGGTCAGTATATACGACCCTTGACTTGGGAATGGCAGAGGATAAGTGAGTTATAAAGGGAAGGGATCTCAATTTAAACCAGAAATGACTAAAATACATCTTTGACTGGATCTATGAATAAATCTATAATTGGCTTTGGACAGTACTTGCTTTTTAGGGAAAACAATGAATGATGCAATCTGAAGCTGGTATTGCGTCATACATGATATGAATTGCATCATGTTATTCCTAGAAGTCATGGATGATGCAATCATAACGAAGCTTACATCACTCTGCTGAACAAATTGCCCTATATCAGCTCTAGAAATCATACAGTGTTGTGCTCTCTTATTTGTCAGTGTTTGATTTTGCAAAGGGACACATTTCTGTTTAGCCAAAGTGAGCAGAGATGCCTCGTACTTGTGTGAACAGTGCAGATAACTTCTGCTATGTTTGTGGTGAAGTGACTTTTGCATCATAAAAGCGCAGTATAACCACTATGGTTAAGAAAGCCTATCACCCTTATTTTGGCTGCAAAACTGGAGATCAGGACAAGAGGTGGGCCCCACACATATG
Organism: Malaclemys terrapin pileata; assembly: GCF_027887155.1. Taxonomy (NCBI): domain Eukaryota; kingdom Metazoa; phylum Chordata; order Testudines; family Emydidae; genus Malaclemys; species Malaclemys terrapin. Next base: position 35,117,369 of record NC_071516.1, on the reverse strand, counting down.
CTGCAACGCTTGTGCAACAAATCTTCGCCAGTGGTTGAACAGGAAAAGGAAATCTATGCCTTTTGCAGTGCCAATGCTTTGGAGAGAGCCAACAGATCATACCAGCAATTGTTCCTTCTGCATGGTGCCTCCAGTTGGGAAAGGTGTGTCAAAGAAGAAAAAGTGGACTGTGCATTATCCAAACATTCCATCAGCTATACGCCCAGTACCCCACAGAGAAGGACTGCCGGTTCCTGATGCACCAGAATCATTCTCACTTGAGTCAGATGAGGAGGATGAAACTTCTGGTCCTGAACCATCAATGTCACAGGACCCACATTTTCTCCCATCCTCCTCCTCTGAACCACACCTCATAACACAAGGTGAACTGAATGACCTTGTCAGGGATTTGGAACTACCCAAGAGTAAGGCAGAGCTGTTGGGCTCCAGACTACAGCAGTGGAATCTCCTGGCAGGTGATGTTAGGGTTTCCATGTTCCGTGACCGTCAAAAGGATCTTGTCCCATTCTTCTTCATGGAAGGTGATCTTGTAGCCTGCAACAACATCGATGATGTGATGGCAGCCCTCAACGTCATTCATGATCCAGATGAGTGGAGACTGTTCACTGATTCATCAAAGACGAGTCTTGAAGCTGTTTTACTGCATAATGGCAATGTTTTGCCATCAATTCCAGTTGGTCATGCAGTCCATATGAGGGAAACCTATGACAACATCAAACAACTTTTGAGGTGCATAAACTATGACCAACATCAGTGGCAGCTTTGTGGCGATTTGAAGGTTGTTGCTCTCTTGCTTGGTCTGCAGACTGGATACACAAAGTACTGCTGTTTTCTCTGTGAATGGGATAGTCGTGCAAGAGATTCCCACTACATCAAGAAAGATTGGCCACTCCGACAGTCATTGGAGCCTGGGAAGAAAAGTGTTCAGCATCCACCACTTGTTGAATCAAGGAAGATTTTGTTACCACCCTTACACATCAAGCTGGGTCTGATGAAGAACTTTGTCAAGGCCATTGACAAAACACAAGCAGCTTTCAAGTACCTCCGTGAAAAATTTCCAAGGTTAAGTGAAGCTAATATAAAGGAAGGTGTCTTTGTTGGTCCTCAGATTCGTGAACTTCTTCGAGATGATGCATTTGACCATGCACTGCGTGGCAAGGAAAAGACGGCATGGAAAGCCTTCCAGTTAGTGGCAATAAATTTTCTCGGAAACAACAAAGTAGACAACTACAGGTTGTTGGTGGAAAACCTCCTCAAGGCATACAAAAGCCTTGGTTGCAACATGTCACTAAAGATACATTTTTTGCACTCTCATCTAGATTTTTTTCCACCGAACTGCGGAGCAGTGAGCGACGAGCACGGCGAGCAATTTCACCAGGACATTGCAACAATGGAGAAACGCTATCAGGGCAAATGGAGCCCATCAATGCTTTCAGACTATTGCTGGACAGTGACAAGAGATGCTCCATTTAATGAATACAAGAGACAGGCCAAGAAGCTCCGAGAAGCCACTGAATAGGACTAAACTATGTACATAATAGTTTTTTGACTTTTGTTTCATAATAAATTTTATTTATATAACCCTTTTGCTGATTTTTAAAGTGTTACATAAACAGGACAGGTGAAATATTATCATGTAAAGCAACCATAAACACATGAAAAGACCTAGATTTAAAATTTATGATTAAAACTCTACTATCTACACAATATACATAGACATAAAATGTAAAAACTTAAATATCTTAGAAACAGTAGCCAATCAGTTGTTTTAATTGTCTATTTAATTTAATATTTGAATTCAGCACATCAAAATACATAATAAATAGCACATTTTATCTCTGAAGCAGACGACTTCTGAAAAATTGTAGACCAGTGTAATTGTTTCAATAGTGACTTTGTAAGTTTGTGATAAATTGTCCAATGAGGAACAGTTTCAGAAATGAAAAGAACTTGGAAAACTTCAGAAAATATGAAATGGATGTTTCTATTTTTTTATTAGCTCTACAGTTAAATATATCACTTTTAGATTTGACTCATTTTGAGTATTTTTTTCTTTATACTTTTGGGTCAAAGTTAGAGATAGGTGGTTGGAGGGAGGGTGGAGAGAGGCTATGGTGGCCCCAAAGGCTTCTGGGATATCCAAGGACAGCACATGCTGGCCTAAGGAGAAAACACCAGATGGAGAAGGTCACCATAGAAAATGACTTGAAAATGATCATGGGGTGAACAGAGTGAAAAGAGAGGTAGGATTTCCTGCTAGAGCAAACAGAATGGTCAGGGAATTGAGAAATTATTGCAATCATCCAAGAAGGGGACAACAAGAAGCTGGCACTTGAAAGGGCCTTTTTGTAAACCCTATCTATGTTTCACAGGCACTTGGTTTGAATTCACCCCTCATGAGTCTGGCTTTCCTGCCCTGGGGGCATTTGTGTGCACCAAAGACTTGGGAAGCAAATTCGAGAATGGGAAGTTGAAAGATAACAGCGAAGAGAAAAGTATCTGCTACCTGCAAGGTAAGCAATCAAGTCCCTGATTCTCAGCCAATAGATAGATAGGTATTGCAGGTTTGTTACCCAGGGTTTTCAGAACCCAAAGCAGTGGTAACTTAACTGTTTCACTCCAGGCATTGTCAAGATGAAATCAATGGGAACACATCAATTTTCATCTGATAAATGATTGATACAAATAAGTGGTGCTTTTAACTAAAATGACAATTTATTAGATTTAAGCACATCCAGACATAAGCAATAGGTTTAGAACATCCCAAAGCATTACCTAGAATCTGAGATGGTATTGAGTACTTTGCAGCAGGGTGGTAATGGCCAGTTGCTTCCCTGCTGGGGAGTCTGGTGTCACGAAAAACATCTCTCTGGATAGCTGCAGAGAATTTCCCCAAAGTAAACTCTATTATCTAGCCCTGTTTGTAACTAACTTTTACAAAACACATGGATCATAGTGACCCCTACTGTGTCATCACTTCTCCCAATATAAATAAGCTAGTTGTCAATCAACTTTCCTAACAAACTTAGTCATAATAAACTTCTATATTAAAGGCAGAAGCTTCAAACCTACAACTAGCATTTGACCTTGCCTCCAGAAGCCCTGCTTGTTCAAATTAACCCTTAACTATGTAGTGTTCTATTTTTTTTTTAATTCATGATGCCTGAATGCACATAATATGGCTGCAATTGGCTTCATCAAATTCTGGAGTACACGCACCCCTCAAATCTGGGGCACCAAGTCCACTATGTTATTCTAATGCAGTGTGAGATCTACCTCATATTATAGACCTATTAGGAATGTTTCCAGCCACCCAATCCTGTAGGTCTCATCCCAATTTCAGAGCTCTCTTGCCAGTTGCTTGTATCTAAGTTTTTACATTTTATGTCTATGTATATTGTGTAGGAGGAGCAATACAGCACCCTTTTGGGGTAAGTGACTGTCTGTAGTGTGTGTTTGTTTGTGTTTGAGGGTTACTTGCTGTGAGCTGAGCTTGTGTTTGTCAGTCTGTTTGTTTGTTTTGGTTGTTTGAAGGACCGTGTGCTGTGGCTGGCAGTTGGAAGGTTTGAAAGCTAGAAGTCTCTGGTAAGTGGCTGAGCCTTTATCAGTGGGCGGGGCATTCATACAGGCCAGGGCTTTATAAAGCAGCGCACAAGCGACCAGGGGCTGCTAACAGGGAGTTTCAAAAGGGAGTTTGGAAGGGGAGCAGGAAGGGGGCGAGGGTCCCTTGCCGGTTCCATCTGTTTTCCCTTGATTCCCCTTAATACCTATAAAGCAACTACATTCATAACTTTTCGCTTAAACAACCCTTTCAGCTGACAGGGGGCTGCAGACGGGAGTTTGACAGAGGGAGCCTTACGATGGTTAGGAAGACCCGCAACACCTGTGCCAGCACTGCTACTGTCTCCTCCACCTGTGCCTGTAGCCAGACAGAGTGCCTAAGCATGGATGCCTCTACCCAGATCCTGCTGTGGTTTTGCAAAGACTGTAACTTGCAATTTCCACTTACTGATATCCAGGCTGGGGGGACCATCCAATGTGAGAGGTGCCTGCTGGTGGAATCTCTCAGGCAGCAGGTGGGAGAGCTACAGGAGGAGGTGGCTAGGTTGAGGAGCATCCGTATCCATGAGCAATTCCTCGACAGTGTCCATGTGGAGACAGCTGAGGTAGCTGTCCCAGTACGCAGGACTGCTGATACACCACTGGTGGAGGAGGAGATGGCTCAGGGTGGACACTGGCAGCTGGTTACTTCTGGCAGCAGGCAGTGCTCCACCCTTGCTCCGAACCCTCCTGCCGTGGTTATAGGTAACCGTTATGCTGTTCTTGACACAGGAAAGAAGGAATCACTCCCTACAGTAAAGGAGGAGAAGCCTCGTACCCCTAAGGCTGGAAAGTCTGCTGCCACCACTGCGAATAGGAAACGTAGGGTAGTGGTGGTCGGAGACTCTCTGCTGAGGGGGACGGAGGCGCCCATCTGTCGCCCTGACATCTCATCTCGGGAGGTATGCTGCCTGCCGGGGGCCCGTATCCGAGACGTTACGGAGGCATTGTCGAGGATTATCCAGCCCTCTGACTACTACCCCATGCTACTCATCCATGTGGGCACAAATGATACTGCGCGGTGTGACATTGAGCGGATCAAGAGTGACTACAGGGCTCTGGGAGTACGGGTGAAGGAGTTTGGAGCGCAGGTGGTATTCTCTTCAATTCTTCCTGTCAAAGGTAGGGGCCCAGGCAGAGACAGATGCATCATGGAGGTGAATGCCTGGCTGCGAAGATGGTGTCGCCAGGAGGGCTTTGGCTTCCTAGACCACGGGATGCTATTCGAGGAAGGACTGCTAGGCAGAGATGGCGTTCACCTTTCGAGGAGAAGAAAGACCCTGTTCGGACACAGACTGGCTAACCTAGTGAGGAGGGCTTTAAACTAGGTTCGACGGGGATAGGTGAGCAAAGCCCACAGGTAAGTGGGGAACATGGAGACCGGGGAGATGGGTCGGAAACGAGAGGGAGTGTGGGCTATATTGGCAGAGAGAAAGGAGAGTCAGGACAAAACTGGGAGGAAAGATCAAACCAGTATCTTAGATGCCTATATACAAATGCGAGAAGTATGGGGAATAAGCAGGAAGAACTGGAAGTGCTAATAAATAAATACAACTATGACATTGTTGGCATCACTGAAACTTGGTGGGATAATACACATGATTGGAATGTTGGTGTGGATGGGTACAGCTTGCTCAGGAAGGATAGACAGGGGAAAAAGGGAGGAGGTGTTGCCTTATATATTAAAAATGTACACACTTGGACTCAGGTAGAGATGGACATAGGAGACGGAAGTGTTGAGAGTCTCTGGGTTAGGCTTAAAGGGGCAAAAAACAAGGGAGATGTCATGCTAGGAGTCTACTACAGGCCACCTAACCAGGTGGAAGAGGTGGATGAGGCTTTTTTCAAGCAACTAACAAAATCATCCAAAGCCCAAGATTTGGTGGTGATGGGGGACTTCAACTATCCGGATATATGTTGGGAAAATAACACAACCGGGCACAGACTATCCAACAAATTCTTGGACTGCATTGGAGACAACTTTTTATTTCAGAAGGTTGAAAAAGCTACTAGGGGGGAAGCTGTTCTAGACTTGATTTTAACAAATAGGGAGGAACTCGTTGAGAATGTGAAAGTAGAAGGCAGCCTGGGTGAAAGTGATCATGAAATCATAGAGTTTGCAATTCTAAGGAAGGGAAGAAGGGAGAACAGCAAAATAGAGACAATGGATTTCAGGAAGGCAGATTTTGGGAAGCTCAGAGAGCTGATGGGTAAGGTCCCATGGGAATCAAGACTGAGGGGAAAAACAACTGAGGAGAGTTGGCAGTTTTTCAAAGGGACGCTATTAAGGGCCCAAAAGCAAGCTATTCCGCTGGTTAGGAAAGATAGAAAATGTGGCAAAAGACCACCTTGGCTTAACCACGAGATCTTGCACGATCTAAAAAATAAAAAGGAGTCATATAAAAAATGGAAACTAGGACAGATTACAAAGGATGAATATAGGCAAACAACACAGGAATGCAGGGGCAAGATTAGAAAGGCAAAGGCACAAAATGAGCTCAAACTAGCTACGGGAATAAAAGGAAACAAGAAGACTTTTTATCAATACATTAGAAGCAAGAGGAAGACCAAAGACAGGGTAGGCCCACTGCTTAGTGAAGAGGGAGAAACAGTAACAGGAAACTTGGAAATGGCAGAGATGCTTAATGACTTCTTTGTTTCGGTCTTCACCGAGAAGTCTGAAGGAATGCCTAACATAGTGAATGCTAATGGGAAGGGGGTAGGTTTAGCGGATAAAATAAAAAAAGAACAAGTTAAAAATCACTTAGAAAAGTTAGATGCCTGCAAGTCACCCGGGCCTGATGAAATGCATCCTAGAATACTCAAGGAGCTAATAGAGGAGGTATCTGAGCCTCTAGCTATTATCTTTGGAAAGTCATGGGAGACAGGAGAGATTCCAGAAGACTGGAAAAGGGCAAATATAGTGCCCATCTATAAAAAGGGAAATAAAAACAACCCAGGTAACTACAGACCAGTTAGTTTAACTTCTGTGCCAGGGAAGATAATGGAGCAAGTAATTAAGGAAATCATCTGCAAACACTTGGAAGGTGGTAAGGTGATAGGGAACAGCCAGCATGGATTTGTGAAGAACAAATCATGTCAAACCAATCTGATAGCTTTCTTTGATAGGATAACGAGCCTTGTGGATAAGGGTGAAGCGGTGGATGTGGTATACCTAGACTTTAGTAAGGCATTTGATACGGTCTCGCATGATATTCTTATCGATAAACTAGGCAAATACAAATTAGATGGGGCTACTATAAGGTGGGTGCATAACTGGCTGGATAACCGTACTCAGAGAGTTGTTATTAATGGTTCCCAATCCTGCTGGAAAGGCGTAACGAGTGGGGTTCCGCAGGGGTCTGTTTTGGGACCGGCTCTGTTCAATATCTTCATCAACGACTTAGATATTGGCATAGAAAGTACGCTTATTAAGTTTGCGGATGATACCAAACTGGGAGGGATTGCAACTACTTTGGAGGACAGGGTCATAATTCAAAATGATCTGGACAAATTGGAGAAATGGGCTGAGGTAAACAGGATGAAGTTTAACAAAGACAAATGCAAAGTGCTCCACTTAGGAAGGAAAAATCAATTTCACACATACAGAATGGGAAAAGACTGTCTAGGAAGGAGTACGGCAGAAAGGGATCTAGGGGTTATAGTGGACCACAAGCTAAATATGAGTCAACAGTGTGATGCTGTTGCAAAAAAAGCAAACATGATTCTGGGATGCATTAACAGGTGTGTTGTGAGCAAGACACGAGAAGTCCTTCTTCCGCTCTACTCTGCTCTGGTTAGGCCTCAGCTGGAGTATTGTGTCCAGTTCTGGGCGCCGCATTTTAAAAAAGATGTGGAGAAATTGGAAAGGGTCCAAAGAAGAGCAACAAGAATGATTAAAGGTCTTGAGAACATGACCTATGAAGGAAGGCTGAAAGAACTGGGTTTGTTTAGTTTGGAAAAGAGAAGACTGAGAGGGGACATGATAGCAGTTTTCAGGTATCTAATAGGGTGTCATAAGGAGGAGGGAGAGAACTTGTTCACCTTAGCCTCTAAGGATAGAACCAGAAACAATGGGTTTAAACTGCAGCAAGGGAGGTCTAGGTTGGACATTAGGAAAAAGTTCCTAACTGTCAGGGTGGTTAAACACTGGAACAAATTGCCTAGGGAGGTTGTGGAATCTCCGTCTCTGGAGATATTTAAGAGTAGGTTAGATAAATGTCTATCAGGGATGGTCTAGACAGTATTTGGTCCTGCCATGCGGGCAGGGGACTGGACTCGATGACCTCTCGAGGTCCCTTCCAGTCCTATAATCTAATCTATGAATCTACTCAGCTTTCCTCCCCGCCCCATACTCCATTCAATCTTCCTTCTGTACCCACACCCTAATTTCCACCTCGCTCATGACATTCATTCACATGTAACCCCCTTTGCTCACCCTTCTTCCACCATCTCACCTTTTTGTCAACCCACTTAGATCCTCCTGAAATGGTTAGCATTTATATAGATAGCACATCCCATCCATGGATATCAATATGCTTTCCAAAAATTAGTATCAAGATACCCATTTTACAGAGAAGGAAACTGAGTCACTGAGAGGGGAAGTGGCTTCTCCAAGGTCATGATGGTTGGAAATGGGGGGGGGGGAATAGAAGTTAGGTGTCCAAATGCCTAAGATACTGCTCTGTCACTAGAGCTGGGAATTTCTAAGGTGTCTAGGGAAGTTTGGAAGCCCAACTTGCATTGAATGCCAGTGGAATTTGGGCACCTAACTCCCATGGTCTCCTTTGAAAATCCCTGCCAGGAACATTCATCTTCCTATTAGTTAATATCCAGTGTAAGTATGTCTTGTTCTTTTATATTTATTTATTTAGATAGGGAATTTCCAAAGGATCTAAAAGGACGAGGCAATTGTGCATGTGTATGTAGGGAGGAGATTTTTCGAAGGGATGAAGGACAGTTAGGCACTCAACTCTCATACAAATTCAATGGGCTTTGTGGTTGTGATTTCTGAAAGCACCTAAGTGATTTAGAAGCTTAATCATAGAATCACAGAAGATTGGGGTTGGAAGGGACCTCAGGAGGTCATTTAGTCTAACCCCCTACTCAAAGCAGGACCAATCCCCAACTAAATCATCTCAGCCACGGCTTTGTCAAGCCTAACCTTAAAAACCTCTAAGGAAGGAGATTCTATCACCTCCCTATGTAACCCGTTCCAGTGCTTCACCACCCTCCTAGTGAAAAAGTTTTCCTAATATCCAACTTAAACCTCCCCCACTGCAACTTGAGACCATTACTCCTTGTTCTGTCATCTGGTACCACTGAAAACAGTCTAGCTCCATCTTCTTTGGAAGCCCCTTTCAGGGAGCTGAAAGCAGCTAACAAATCCCCCCTCCCCATTCTTCTCTTCTGCAGACTAAATAATTCCAATTCCCTCAGCCTCTCCTCATAAGTCATGTGCTCCAGCCCCCTAACATTTGTGTTGCCCTCTGTTGGACTCTTTCCAATTTTTCCACATCCTTCTTGTAGTATGGGGCCCAAAACTGGACACAGTACTCCAGATGAGGCCTCACCCATGCCAAATAGAGGGCAATGATCACATCCCTTGATCTGCTGGCAATGCTCCTACTTATACACCCTAAAATGCGGTATAAGGATCATTTGACGTCAATGGAGATGTGTGCTCCTAAGCCAGTTAGTTGTTTTTGAAAATCCCACCCTGGGTATCAAACTGCCTTACTTCCTTTGAATATTCCAGCTTCATTCATTCATTCAAATTTGAACTATACCAATTAAACACAGTCCATCCTAGATCTGGGTGCCTTTGACAATTCTTCAAAATACATCTCCTAATGTATGATAACTCAAGCAATTATTTATCCTTAAGGGGGAAAATAAACTTTCCAAGTGAAAAGGTAGGTAAACTCTGGATTAGGTTTCCAAGGAAGGATGTGGAATCCCCATCACTGGAGGTTTTTAAGAACAGGTTGGACAAACATCCATCAGGGATGGTCTAGATTTATTTGGTCCTGCCTCACTGTGGGGGGATACACAAGAAGACCTCTCAAGGTCCCTTCTAGACCTATATTTCCATGATCCTGTGATAAAAGTAATCCTGTTAGGATTATAAACATAATAAATACATTTAACACACCCATCTCTCAACTGACTATAGGGCAGAGATGTTCCAAAAGTTATCAAACTCTGGCCAGGGAATGTCTTTCTTTCTTTTGTCTGTACAGCAACAAATGCAATGGGGTCATTCTTCATTCCTGTGTCACATAGGCACTGTGATATTACAAATACTAATACTATTTATTAGGGCTGTTGAAAATTTGGTATTTACATTTATAGGAAATGTGGAAATTTGTTTATATTCCAAATCAGGACTAAAACACAAAATTCTGACCTTTCCCACAAAATGATTTCCATTTTGGGTCAATTGAAATGTTCTGTTTTTATAAAATTGAAACATTGCCTTCCTATTTCTGTAATAGTTTCATTTACACTGAATTATAAAAGCCAATAAATTTGGGAATGAAAGATAATTTCAAAATGAAAAAATTGAAAGATTCTGTTCCAATAGGTCAACATGTTTCCTTTCACATTTATTTTTCAAATGAAATTTTATCAAAATCAACAAGTTCCCATGGAAAGTTTAAATTTTGACAAAAGAGTATTTTCTGATGCAAAAATATTCCATTGGAAATTTGTTGACCGCCTCAACTTACAATACATTTTTTCAGTTATGGATGAATGTGTGAATCGAATTGCAAAAGCACATAACCCATTAGAGACTGGCCTGCCAGTGCCCCCTTGACTTTTCTACCAGTGGGGCTTTTATCCAGGCAACTCTTTATGTAGTATTAAAGGGAAAGGGCTTAATGAACTCTTACTTGTGCCGTTGTAAATAAGGTATTTTCCTTCTTGTTTTCAGGTTTATGGGGAAGTGTCTTTGGATGCATAGAGGAAAACATTAAATATTTAAAAGGTACTGACATTTCTGCATATTGAAGTTATGGACAGGTCATCAGTGGAATCAGCACAGGTCCCCATTGGAGGAGCTACTGCACCATTCTGTAGCAATGATCCCAATGCCCTACTGTTTATCACAGTGATACTGTCATGTGTCCAACAATCTTAGTATTAGTAGCAGTAGCCTAAAGCAGCCCATGGGTGTCTGCCAGTTGTGGATGGGTTGGATTTTCAAGGGTGCCAAAGGGAGACAGAGCACCTAACTCTCATTTTTTGCCTTTCAAAATCTCCAGCATTCCAGATAATTTCCAGATTATTATATCTAAAGATGAGATTTTCAAAGCTGACTTGGGTGTTTGGAGCCTAATTTCCACTAATTTTAAAGAAGAGTTGGGCATAATCTAATCTCATGCTTCAGTCACCTGGAGGAATCAGGAAGGAATTTGTTCCCTGGTGCACATTTGTAAGCTGTTTCTTAATTATTATTAGCCTTCCTTTGAAGCATCCAAAATCAGCCACCTCTAGAGATGGGACAGCAGCTGGGGTAGGCTGATGCTCTAAGGTGGTACTGAGAATTCTGTTTCTAGATGCTTGGTTGGTGAGTCATGCTACAGGTCCAACAGATTTGGGATCAGGAAGGAATTTTCCCCCAGGTCACATTGGCATGAACTATGGGGATTTATTCCCCTTTCTTAGCAGCATTGTGTGCAAGTCACCTGCTGAGATTATATAGGCATGTCTCACCTAATCATTCCCTGCTATTGCAGGACCTCTGCCTCATGTGCACCTCAGTATCTCCTGTTCTCGGGCTGTGGCACACAACAGTTCAGCACTGCCTCAGTTTAAATGAGGTCACTGGGTTCCACCAGGGATATCTGTGTGAAATGTAATGGCCTTCTCATCTCAAATTCTACAAGTGCAATGAACAATGAAATTCAGTTCCTTTAGGTGGCTTTGAAATTCTCAGTTGAGATGAAATCCTGATCTTGAACTTCATTCTGATTTTGGAACTATCTACAATTGGGCAAATTCTGGCCTCACTTATACCTGCATAAATCAGGAGCAAATGATTAGCAATCAGTGGAATTCCCCTTACTTCATACCAGCATAAGTGACATCAGGCCCACAGAGGTGTCAGGGAAATCTGAAACTAGCTGATTAGTTACTGATGATTTTAAAGGGAAGCAAATGCTCAAGATTGGCCTTAATATTTGTGGTGGTGTTTTTTTTTTAAAATAATGATCAGATTATAAAACCTAGATAATGATAAAATCTAAGGTTTGATTCTGGTTTCAGGCTGATTTAACACTGGCGTAAGTCCACAGTGACAAATTGTGTCTTCATTTACAGTACCACGAATCAGGAATAATTCCAGTGAAAACAGCAGAGTTACTTTTGAATAGAGCTAGTTCAAACATTTTGACTAAACCATTTTCCACCAGAAAATCCTGCTTTGTGATAATCAAAAGTTTTGTGGGAATGTGTCGATTCTGATTTTTGATGGAAAATTTTCAAAATGCTACAAAATCAAAATGGAGTATTTTGTTTTGACTTTATCATTTTGTGTCAATTTTATTATTTCATTTGGTTTCAATTTTTATTTATTTTTTAACTAGCTAGCTAAAATATATATTAACTTATATTTTATATTATATATTTATAGGTAATATTTTTGTTACCTTATAATGCTTCACTATTGTTCAAAGGAAACATTTAGTACAGTCATTTTGATAATTCTGAATTGAAATATTTCACAATTGCAATCCTCCAAGATATTTTGAAGTTTTTACTTTTTGAATCAATTTGAGATGAAAACAAATTTCAGAATGTCCAAAGTTTCCCACAGGCTAGAAGTTCTGTTCCTTACCCACTATCCTTCTGAGTTACACTAATGCAGATCAGATCAAAACCATGTCCCTGACGTCTAGAGTTAAGAAAACCTCAAACCTTAAAGAAAAAAAAATGACTCCCTTTAAAAACCCTGGGTGACAGATCTTCAATGCCTTGTAACTGAATTTTGATTTCCTAGCTCAGTGGTTATCAATCCTTTTTTTTTTTTTTTTTTTGGAATCTGCAGAGATCTAAAAATTTTCAAATAGAAGAGCTTTGGAAATTTTAGACATAATCTGCAGTCCCCAAGGGGTCCACAGACCATAGGTTGAAAACCACTATTTTATGGTAATGACAACCTTTTGCGGACCCCTTAGACATGGTCTGCAGATCCCTAGGGGTCCACAGGTTAAAACCCACAGTCCTAGATGATATGGTTAGTGTCCTTAACTATGTGAAATGACTCAATGTGCGTGTTTTCTTTTCTGTTTTCAGAGCTTGTTCTCCAAATATTTTCCGGAGGACTGAGAGGAAAACATGAGTATGCAGTAGGTGGAGCAGGTGAGTCATTCTATTTCTGGAACCATGGGCCAATTTTTCTTATAACTCACATTGGGTTTATCCTGCCATGACTCCACTGATATGAAAGGAGCTAGTTCTGATCTGCACCACTATGAGCAGTTATGGCTGCGCTACAGCCCCCCTATCATAGATGCGGCAAACAGCAACAGTTCTTCTGCCAGTATCAGAGGTGAAAGTAAGCCAGTCTGGTCCGGTCCGGTCCGGTATGGCGTACCGGCAAAAGCCAGTACGCCGTGCCAGACCACACTGACTGCGGCGGGGATTTAAAGGGCTCGGGGCTCCGCAGTGGCCGGAGCCCCGGACCCTTTAATTTGCCCCTGAGCCCCGGGGGCTCCCAGTCACCTCTGCAACTGGGAGCCCCAGGGTGATTTAAAGGCCCTGGGGCTCCCAGCCACAGCCGGTGCGCCAGGGCCTTTAAATCTTGAGAGGCCACGCCTCTTCCAGATGAGGCCACGCCTCTTCCAGATGAGGCCATGCCCTCCTCAGGACTCCGGCAGTACCGGTAAGTCCTGTAAGTTACTTTCACTACTGGCCAGTATATTATCATTACTTCCCCCAACAACATTAGCTACGTTGACAGAAGTACTCTTCCATCTTCATAGCTGCGTCTACACTGAGTTGGGGGAGGAGGGGTTGTCATAGCAATGTGTGTTTTTTTCACTCCTGTGACTAATTCACATATGCCTTATAAGTGTAGACCAAGTCAGAGCTAAATCAAGCCATTTGCATTAATGATATATGTGAGTTTCATGGATCTCATTCTCCCTTTCTAGTGAATGTTAACACACATAGTATCTTTTTGATAAATGCTTGCCCAGAACAAAATCACCCTGAAAGCAAATATGTGACTTCTCTACATGGGAAGTTTTACCAGTTATCCAAGTATAGTTATACCAGAATAATCCTCATGTGGACGCTCTTGTTCTGGCATAAGAGTGGCTTTCTTGCATTACCTTAAACCACTTTCAATGAGATATAATCTAAACCTAAAAAGGCAGAAATTATTATCCACAAGAGAGTCACAGATTCCAAGGCCAGAAGGGACCAGTGTGACCATCTAGCCCAACCTACTGTATAACACAGGCCAGAGAACTGTCCCAAAATAATTCATAGAGCAGTTGCTTTTAGTAAAAATACCCAATTTGGATGTAAAAATTGCCTGTGATGGAGAATTTAGCATGATCTTTGGTAAGGTTTTCCAGTGGAAAATTATTCTCAAAGTTAAAAAAATTACACATTATTTCCAGTCTGAATTTGTCTAGATTCTATGTGTGGCCATTGGATCTTGTGATATCATTACAAGTACAAGCAGTGGATGTGTTATTACTTGACTTTAGCAAAGCTTTTGATACCATCTCCCACAGTATTCTTGTCAGCAAGTTAAATAAGTATGGGCTGGATGAATGGACTATAAGGTAGATAGAAAGTGGGCTAGATCGTAGGGCTCAATGAGTAGTGATCAATGGCCCCTTGTCTAGTTGGCAGCCAGTATCAAGCGGAGTGCCCCAAGGGTCGGTCCTGGGGCTAGTTTTGTTCAATATCTTCATTAATGATCTAGAAAATGGCATGGATTGCACTCTCAGCAAGTTTTCCGATGACACTAAACTGGGAGGAGTGGTAGATACGCTGGAGGGTAGGAATAGGATACAGAGGGACCTAGACAAATTAGAGGATTGGTCCAAAAGAAATCTGATGAGATTCAACAAGGACAAGTGCAGAGTTCCGCACTTAGGATGGAAGAATCATATGCACTGATACAGACTAGAGTCCGAGTGGCTAGGCAGCAGTTCTGCAGAAAAGAACCTAGGGGTTACAGTGGACGAGAAGCTAGATATGAGTCAACAGTGTGCCCTTGTTGCCAAGAAGACTAAGAGCATTTTGGGCTGTATAAGTAGGAGCGTTGCCAGCAGATCAAGGGACATGATCATTCCCCTCTATTTGGCATTGGTGAGGCCTCATCTGGAGTACTGTGTCCAGTTCTGGGCCCCACACTACAGGAAAGATGTGGAAAAATTGGGAAGAGTCCAGCAGATGGCAACAAAAATGATTAGGGGGCTGGGGAACATGACTGAGGAGAGGTTGAGGGAACTGGGTTTATTTAGTCTGCAGAAGAGAAGAATGGGGAGGGGGGATTTGATAGCTGCTTTCAAGTGCCTGTAAGGGGGTTCCAAAGAGGATGGATCTAGACTGTTCTCAGTGGTAGCAGATGACAGAACAAGGAGTAATGGTCTTAAGTTGCAGTGGGGGAGGTTTAGGTTGGATATTAGAAAAAAACTTTTTCACTAGGAGGGTGGTGAAGCACTGGAATGGTTTACCTAGGGAGATGGTGGAATCTTCTTCCTTAGAGGTTTTTAAGGTCAGGCTTGACAAAACCCTGTCTGGGATGATTTAGTTGGGGATTCGTCCTGTTTTGAGCAGGGGGTTGGAGTAGATGATCTCCTGAGGTCCCTTCCAACCCTGATATTCTATGATTCTATGATTACCAGTTCTGTTCATTCCCTCTGGGGCACCTGGCATTGGCCACTGTCGGAAGACAGAATACTGTCCTAGATGGTTTGATCCAGTATGGCTGTTCTTATGTTTTTATGCTGAACTAATTAGGTGGACGGGGAGGATGACTGATTTTTTTGACTGGCTGGAGGGTGTGTGAGTTAGGTGTCATGGAGGTTATAATTATAGAATACTAATGGGGTGTTGGTTTGCTTCTCATGGGAGGTCTACAAGAACCAGTATATTTTAGGCTTTTCAGTGGTACGTAGACTTATCCTAGTGGGTCCAAATGGCAAAGTCAGCATGAGGTGGCTCAAACCTTAAACTCATTGTCATTTGAGCCTGAGTAGGAAATGTCCCTAACCCTTATCTGATTGTACCTGTGGAAAATCTAGTGACTTCAGGTTTGGTAGTGTTGTCTGAAGAGGCATTTCTGTTGCTGTCCTTGTACCATTACAATCCCTCGCCACATGGGAATATCACCCGTTATAACCCTAAACCTCTGCTAAGAATTGGCTGGGTGGAGTTGTTCCAGGTGCAGAAGGTGTTTGAAGTTGATGCAAGAAGGACATTTAGAGAGGTATGAAAGTGTGCATTGAGGGGGTCAGGCTGACAAGTGAGGAAGATAATTTTAGTGCTTGAATTTGGAGCAGACTGGACAGAGCCAGCTGCGGATGGTTGGAAGCCGGAGAGGAGCTAACTATATAATCCTAATGAGTTTTTGCATTATTTCTTCTAAGACAGCTGTCAGACATGCCTACACATGGAAGATGTGGGTATTATATTCCTCGGATCACTGGCCTGATTCACCTCTCCCATACCAGGCTTAACCCAGTTCAACCCAGTTAAATTGGACAAACCCCCTGCAAGGAATAGAGTTTCTTGTAGTTACTTCTCTGTCTCAACTGCCTGACAGATGGAGGTGAACTTTCCTTTACCTCTGTAGGTCCAGGACCAGCTGGGTGATGCTAAGCAGTGGTAGTTGCATTTATCCTAGAATGCCCAAAAGGCATCCTCAGAGTTTAGTCAGCAAGAAGCAGCTCAAAGCTGAAACTGGTTGATATTTCAGTATGTGTGGGGAATATTCCCCTGTCCTTCTCTGTTTGCACCTCTGGAGAAACCCATGATTGTGGGTTTGGCAGCATGGCTGAAAGGAGTTTCTTGTGGGCTCCTTGTTCCATCGCAGTCCTGCACCACATGGGAATGTCAACCATTGTGACCCCAACATTCTGTTAAGAGTTGGCCTGGGTGGAGTTGTGCTAGGTACTGAGGATGTTTCAGATTGATGCAAGAAGATGCTGCAGGGTGGGACCAAAGAGGGGGCTGATGGAGTCAGGTTGACAGGTGAGGAAAATGCTGCTAATGTTTGAATTTCGGACAGGCTGGCAGGGGCAGGCTTTGGGTGTTAGGAGGCCAGAGAATCAGTAACTACATAATTCTAACTGGTGGTTTGATTGTTTCTTGCAGAAAACACATCAGAAATGGCCATGCCTCCTCTTGGAGGAGGTAAGTCATTATATAGCTGGATATACAGGTTGTCATTCACAGCCTTTATTAACTACCACCCCTCCCCCGCCCCAGCTCTGCCATGCCACATGACAGTCTATTCTTTAATGATGGGATTTTCAGAAGAATGTAAAATTTAATGGAAGTTGAATTCCTACCTCCCTGAGGTTTGCTTGATAATTGTAGCCCCAGTCCTTCAAGATGCTGATGAATAACTTTAGCATCAATGGTAGGATTTTTTAAAATGAGCCTAATGCAATTAGGTGCCTGACTTCCATTAAATTTCAATAGAAGTTGGGTACCTAAATCCTAGATCTATAGGGTGAAATCCATAGGGAATACACTTCTACCTGGCATGCGCATTTATCTCTACAGGGCTCAAGTTGTTTTCACATCAGCACTAGAACGCATTGAAAAGTGTTTTCTGCAAGAAGTTGGGGAAGGTTCAGACAATAAACCAAAACTGAGGCTGATTTTTTCTGGTTATGGTAAAACATTGCAGTTTTTGGTAAAATGTATGAGAGAAAAAATGCTCATTTTCAAAGTAAAAAAAAAAAAATAAAACAAAATAATTTATGTGAAACCAAACCAGTGAATACAGTTTATTGTGTTACACAAGAGGTCAGACTAGTTGACTGCAGTGTTCTCTTCTGGCGTTGGAATATATCAATGGATTATTTTAATCAAAATTTGTGTTTTCAGTTTTTCATCTGAAAACTAATTCTTTTTAACCAAAATTCCAATTTGGTTGAACAGTCATTTTTAATAAAATAAATAAATACATAAAATTTGAGGAGTCCTGGTCAGCCCCAGGTAGCTCACACCATAAGCTAGGTGCCATTGGAAGGTGAGTTCTAACCATTACACTCCTTCTACTGAAGTGCGGCCTGATGTTCTAGGACACCAGGTACAAACAGATTCAGCAGCCAGGTGTCTGACCCTACACTGGCTGTTTCATCCCTGCTCTCAAGAGACTTGGGCACTGAGGACATGAGTCTTTCCTCTCTCCACATCTGGGTGCTCACAGGATAAACAGCTGCCTGTTGGCCACATTATGTTCTCTTTCCTCCCAGGTACTCATTGCACTTGTACACATTGTCGGAGTGCCCTCCTCCTCCTGGAGTTTCACGGTCATGCCTCAGCTGGGGAAGACTGCGAGGGAGTCTTTGGGAAGCTGAAGGAAGTCCTGAAAGGCAAGTGGACCAGCGAGACTAGATTTACTAGATGTCCCTGTGTCTAATAATTTAAAATGGGATTTTCAAATGGGTCTAAAGTTGACTTCCTTAGGCACCTTAGGTAATCCCAATTATCAGGTGAATGAATTGCTGCCTGCTTGGTTCCATGACCACATAACAATATTTTCCACAAATGCCCAGGGCTGTTCCAGTACACACAGGCTGAGGTTTTCAAAAGGGCCTAAGGGAGTTAACAGCCCAAATCCTGTTGCCTTTCCATGGGAGCTGGGCACGGAAACTGCCTTCACACCCCTTTGAAAATCCCTGTGCCCCTGAACACATCTGAAGCTTGTCCCAAATCTAACCTAATTTCACCCATTATTTAAGCAGAACACAAGGGCAAGAATTCCTACCAGAAGTGTTGTGAAATGAGTGAGACCTGGAGTTCAAAGACCTTGGCAGCAAGAATGGAGGAGTGTGCTGAATTTGGCAGGATTTTTGAAACAGAACATGGAGGCAAGTTTTATAGAAATCTTTTGTCACTTAGACGGGGCTTTTCAAAGAAAGCCAGGCTCTTGACTTTCCGAATTATTGCTCCAGAGGTGGGAACAAAGAACCAGATGTGTCCTAAAAGGAAGAATATTCGTAATTTAACAATTTCTCTGCATAATTCATCATTCTGAGTGTTTCAGCTCTTTCTTCTACTGTTCCCTCCACTCCCCGTCACTTTAAGGGGAAAACCAAGAGAGTTCTGATAGTTCTTCTGGTAAAAATAACTAGGAGTACTTGTGGCACATTAGAGACTAACACATTTATTTAAGCATAAGCTTTTGTGGGCTAGAACCCATTTCATTGGATGCATGCAGTGGAAAATACAATAGGAAGATATATATATATATATATATACACAGAAAACATGAAAAAATGGGTGTTGCCATACCAACTATTACAAGTGTAATCAGTTAAGGTGGGCTATTGTCAGCAGGAGATTAAAAAAAAATGTAGTGATAATCAGGATGGCCCATTTCCAACAATTGACAAGAAGGTGTGACTAACAGTAGGGGGAATAGTTCTACTTTGTGTAATGAGCCATCCACTCCCAGTCTTTATTCAAGCCTAATTTAATGGTGTCTATTCCCAGTGATTTAGATTTTTGAATTTGGCTTCATACAATTTGGTTTTTAATTTTTTCCGATTTTTAATTGCTTTAAATTTTCACAGCTGTGGGAAATTGTGGGGAGAGAGACTATAATTTAATGGCAGCAGATGCAGAGAGTCAGCAAATAAAAGCTTTATAAATAGTTAAAATGCAAACTGTCGACATCACATTAAAAATATACAAAGTTAATATCCTCAAATCAACAAATCTCACCTGTTTTTACAATTCACTTGCTACTCCTAACTTTCCTAGGCACTTTTGAAAATCCAACTCGGCACCAATCTGCATCTTTAGGTGCCTAAATACTTTCAAAACTCTTACCCTTAGATTTCAGAGAAGAACATAAGAACTGCCTAATGGTCTGAACGATGGTTCATCTGGCCCATTATCCTGTCTCCGACAGTGGCCAGTCCCAGACCTTAGAACAGGCCAATTTTGGAGAGATCCACCCCTGATTTTCCCTCCAGGCTTCTGGCAGGTAGAGGTTTAGAGTTACACCAAGCACGGGCTTACACCCCTGATCATTTTAGCGAATATCATTTGACCTATCTTCCATGAACTTATCTAGTTGGGGTTTTTTTAAGCCATTTGTATTTTGACCATCACAACATTCCATGGCAATGAGTTCCACAGGTTAATTGTGCATTGTGTGCAAAAACTATTTCCTTTTGTTTGTATTAAACCTGCTGCCTACTAATTTCAGCCACTCTTCACCCCTGCCCACTCACTCCATAACCCCCTTGTTCCATGCACATGTGCTACTCTCGCCTCACACTCCATCCTCATTCCATGTCCTGTCATACTAGAGATGTTCCTGAATTATGTCTATGTAAATGCAAAGAAACTTCCATTTTCAGTGAGGGCTACAGCCACTCCTAATGGGCCAGCACATAGGAGAACCTGCATCATGATGTTCTGGCAGCACAGGCTCTGTCAGTCAGTCTGGGAGCTAGAAAACCAGACAGGCACACCCTGTTCTTCTGAGTCCAGCAGCCCCAGGGGAAGAATCCCCTTTGTGTTTATTGAAATTATTCTACAAGGGGCACTACGCTACCTCAGTGCCTTTGGATCAACAAATACCCATCTCTGTCCCTACTCACACATACTAAAAACTGAGGGGGGAAAAAGGAAGAACATGTCTACAGATTTCCTCTAGTTATTTGTTTTTACTTATTTTCAGCTTTGATTTTTATTTTTATTAATTTATTTATTTTCCTTAACAGGAAGTGTATCGAGTGCATGTCAATTGTTTTGGAAAATCTGTATCTGTATCTTCCACTGGAGATGGGGGAGCATCTATAACTTTCTGTACAAATGTCAAAAAGAAGAACAGGAGTACTTGTGGCACCTTAGAGACTAACAAATTTATTAGAGCATAAGCTTTCGTGGACTACAGCCCACTTCTTCGGATGCATAGTGGAAGTGGGCTGTAGTCCACGAAAGCTTATGCTCTAATAAATTTGTTAGTCTCTAAGGTGCCACAAGTACTCCTGTTCTTCTTTTTGCGGATACAGACTAACACGGCTGTTACTCTGAAACTGTACAAATGTCGTAAGCAAAATGCATTTGAATTGTACTTTCCACATGTATGTACATCCATGGGGTGAATTGCTCTCTTTTTCAAGGTTCTGTTTTGGCAGTGAATAGATTAAACAGAAAGGAATGAGAAAAGGGCAGTTGTGTTGTATAATAGGCTGCAGGGGGCAGCAGCAGGTGAGAACATAAGAATGGCCATACTGGCTCAGACAAATGGCCTTCAAGTATAATGGGCACTAAGGGCAGCAGAGGGTGGGGGTGGGGAAGGGGCAGCTGTATAGTATAATGGGCATTAGGGGGTGGCAGAGGTTGGGTGTTGGGAAGGGAAGGTGATACGGTATAATGAGCAATAGGGGCAGCAGAGGGGTGGGCATGGGAGGGGATGACTATACTATAGCCAATAAAGAGCTTTGAAGATAGTGTCATGAAAATTATCACAAATTCTGTATTTGGTAATCCCTATTGCCATATTACCCTAGTACCCCATGACAGGTAAAAATTTCCTTCTAGACAGAGACCTCTTATTATTCCCTTTGAACCAATGGAGAACAGAGGTACAAAAATGAGAAATGACTTTTTCAAGGTCACAGAGGGAGGATGTTGAGGACTATGACAATTATCACAAACATTCTTGTGCACGAGAGAGCATAAAAGTAGCAGTAAAAAGGGAATTTCTGTTTTTTGTTCCAACAAACTTTTTTGAATATTTTTTAATTTGCATTATCCACTCCCGGCTATTTGAGAGCCAGTGTGGAAACATACTTTACAAGGCTTTATTAGAAGGATATTACAAAGAGTCCACGTTTATCTGTAAGGCATGAGCTCTCTGGAGCTCGTCAACATTTCTCAAATGATATATTCATTGTGAGTAGAAAATGGCCATTTTCTAAACTCAACTTTTTCACAGAAAAAAATGTATCAAAATTTTCTGGGGAATTATTGTATTGAAATCTCTGTTGTTGTTCATGAAAAACAGAAAATGAATCTGCTTCCATCCCTGTGGAATGAAACAACTTTGAAATTTCAACAGTTTTGGGGAGGTGGAAGAAATTACTTGTTTTCAGTTTTTGACCAGCTCTAATTGACTTTTTGAGTGTTCATGCGAAGTAAATAAAAGGGACTAAATGCAACTGAAGGGAATGTGGGGCTTTTTTTGAATCCATGATTGTCAATGCATTGTTGCTGTGGTTGCCCCACTCTGTTGTGAGCTAGTGTCAAAGCAAACGTTAGTCGTGCCTGGTTCTAGTATGATTCTGAATTTCCCTGACTCAGAACTTCTTAATAAGTCATCCAGGATTCTCCTAAAATGGATACTTATCAAATGCTGGTTTGAATATATGTTAATAGATGATGCCCATGTGCTACTGAGCCGGTTTAGAGGCTAATTTCTCAAAATTAAAGCTGAGGTTTTCAAAGTGGCTAAGGGCAAGATTTTGATGCCTAAAGATACGGACAGACATCTGAGGTTAATGGGAGTTAGACACCCAGACTCAGATTGTTGAAGGTATTTAGATGTTGCTGTACTCAGTGTTGCAACATATGACTGATCTGTCAATGGGGTTTTGGCTCCTAAGTGCCTAAATCCCTTTTTAAATTTGAGATGTAGTCTCCTAAATCTGTTAGGCACCACGCACAGCAGCACCTAAATATCTTTAACATTCTGGGACCTGGGCACTTTTGAAAATCCCATTGGGCGTCTCTGTATCCTTCAGAGTAGCAGCCGTGTTAGTCTGTATCCACAAAAAGAACAGGAGTACTTGTGGCACCTTAGAGACTAACAAATTTATTAGAGCATAAGCTTTCGTGGACTACAGCCCACTTCTGTATGCATCCGAAGAAGTGGGCTGTAGTCCACGAAAGCTTATGCTTATGCTCTAATAAATTTGTTAGTCTCTAAGGTGCCACAAGTACTCCTGTTCTTTTTTCTGTATCCTTCGGCACCAACCCACCTTTGCAAGTCTGCCCCTAGTGGTAATTACAGAAGCACCCAGCAGATTAGGCACCTAACTCCCACTAATTTCAATTGGAATTATGTACCTATCAGTGAGGAGGATGGGGGCGGTCATGCATAACAGTTAGAACAGGAGTCGGGCCTAGGGGTTACAGCAGGCACCAGTAGCTGGAATCAGAGCTGAAGGTCAAAGCCAAAGTCAGAGGCCAGGAATCAGAGCCAGTTACCTGCAGCCAGGCAAGGTGGGCGCAAGGCTGAGGACAGGGTAGGAGCAGGAACTCTCACAGCCATGGGTCATAAGAACAGGTCTGCAGATCCTCACAGCCAGTCGGGTGCTTGGGCTAATCAGGTGACTCAGTGGGGGCCCAGTTGTGCTCATTAGACTGCCAAGAGGTTAAGTTAGCATGTAAGCAGACTAGCTGCAGGTCCTTACTCCTGACAATCCCTAACCTGGTTAGGTTCCTTTGGAAATCCCACTAGGAGTTTATCTGCCAGTTTAGGCACCTTTGAAAATTCACATGGCATTCAGGAGGATTTGGGCACCTACCTCACTGTGACCCATTGGAAAAATCACAGCCTAAAACAATACTTGGATGCACATTCGCAGGTGATGCTAAATCCACTGGCTTGGATAAGGATGAAGTCATCAACCTGATCGATGCCGGCATTGGCATAAATTCCGCCTACCCCCTTGTTCTGCGTCCAGAGAGGAAAGTGAAACTGATCCTTTCCTTTGACTTCAGCAGTAAGGATCCTTTCAAGGTAACTATTGTTATTTATTGTGATGTCACTCAAAGCCCCATTCAGGATTAAGAATCCATTGCCCAGGGCACTGCACAAATAGTCAGGACTGACCCATGATACAATGAGGTTACACTGTAGTTAGCAGCAGTAATTTGGATTCCCGGAAGGTGCTGTGTGGATCACAATTTGAAATGTGTGGATGTATAGGATATACTGGGAATATCTACATTTTTCTCTGCCAAGGTCGCTTGTGTTTGAGATAAGGGAGTGTGATCGACCATGAGCGACTCAGTGTGACCTCTCTTTCCCTTTGGATGTTATGGATGAAGAGGAAATTCCTTGAAGTTCAGTTTTACTCAGTGTACAAAATGGAAACTGCTTACTCCAAAGGTGTGCCTTTGTGTGTATCACAGTCCTATCTGATGACCGGAATGGTAATCAATAGGTTTGAGCACTTTTTATTTGTTTAGTACCTACAGAAACAAGTTTCAAAGTAGCAGCCGTGTTAGTCTGTATCCGCAAAAAGAACAGGAGTACCTGTGACACCTTACAGACTAACAAATTTATTTCAGCATAAGCTTTCATGGGCTGCAGAAGTGTTAGTCTCTAAGGTGCCACAAGTACTCCTGTTCTTTTTGCGGATACAGACTAACATGGCTGCTACTTTGAAACCTGTCATTATGCAAGGCATTGCATTTAGCCGTATGGAGTGGAAATCCATCAACTTCATGAAAACTGAAGAAGTCAGCTGCAGCCCACAAAAGCTTATGCTGAAATAAATTTGTTAGTCTCTAAGGTGCCACAAGTACTCCTGTTCTTTTTACAGAAACAAGAGCACTCTAGCAGGAGGAGATGGGGTCATTAGAAATGTGAACTGAGTTCCAAAAGTCAATTAGAACTTGCAAGCTCACTAAACTCAGCCTCACATATCGCCATAAGTGATATTGTCTCCCTCTAGTGGCCACAGCTAAAGATTTTGTTTGAATTTGTAAAAACAAACAAACAAAATAACAACACTGGTGCTTTTGGAGCTGAATGTCTGGGTTGGATTCCTGCTTGTTACTTTGAGCTGAAGTTTTCAAGGCCACCTAATGGACTAATTTCAATGCA
Organism: Malaclemys terrapin pileata; assembly: GCF_027887155.1. Classification (NCBI taxonomy): domain Eukaryota; kingdom Metazoa; phylum Chordata; order Testudines; family Emydidae; genus Malaclemys; species Malaclemys terrapin. Next base: position 35,092,711 of record NC_071516.1, on the reverse strand, counting down.
AACTGGGCATTCATACCCCATCGGAGGTTTTGAAAAGCTCAGCCACAGACTATTAATTGTTACACAAAGATTTTGGCTACACAGATATAGGAACAGGGTCATGTGTGGTTTCCATTGGAGACCTTCTATTTGTCAGTTCCTTAAGGGCTCTTTGGAATGTTTCCATACCATAGGTTAGGCATATTTTTAACTCTCTAGCCTGGACATATTAGTGGAATCACATTTTATTAGTGGAGATGGTAATTTTTTATTTATTTATTTTAAAATCACTTTTGCCTCCTTCTCAGACCATCAAGAAAACTGCCAAGTACTGTGAGGCAAATAACATCCCATTTCCCAAGATAGACCCAGAAAAGCTGAAGAACACAGATACTCCTTCCAGTTGCTACATCTTCAGAGGGAAGGACATTCCCACTGTCATGCACTTCCCGCTCTTCAACAAGGAAAATTGTCCAGGTAACTTAATTGTACACCTCTTCTAAAAGTCTATAGGCTAGATTCACAAAGAGACTTAGGCACTTCATTGCCGGTTTATCCAATGAAATGTTAGGATAAGGCCTCACTGGGAATCACAAAACCCCTGCTCCACTGCCACCAGACACCGTAGGTGCCTAAATTTGCTCAGTGCTTAAGTTTTTGCAGGAAAGTTCTCTCAGTGCCTATGTGTCAGTCTCTGGTCATGTCCACTGCAGCCCAATCCCGCCCTCCAGAAGCCTCTGGTGCCTGCTGGATCAGGCCCCACACATGTGCTCTGACAAATGCAGGGGAGGGAGGCCCTCTCTCATGACTATTAGCGCAGGGGTTACAGCAGTCACCGAGGATGTGGAGGGTCCTGGTTCAAGTTCCCGCTTTGCCTGAGGGTGAGAAGGGATTTCATCTGCTACTTGTTAGCTGAGCTCCCACTGAGCTGTGGGATATTCTGATGTAAGGCTGCATCAGCCTCCCCTCTTGAAGCTGTTACACTTTGGATAAATAATTGGAGAGTCAGCAGAGTAGAGGGACTGGGCCCCTCACAGCCTGTGTAAGAACTGTAACCACCAGGTTAAAGAGTCTTTGTCTCCACAGCTGAGAACCCCAAGTAAAGACAGGCGCCTCCTTCCAGCCCTGACTTGAATCATAGAATCATAGAATATCAGGGTTGGAAGGGACCTCAGGAGGTCATCTAGTCCATCCCCCTGCTCAAAGCAGGACCAATCCCCAACTAAATCATCCCAGACAAGGCTTTGTCAAGCCTGACCTTAAAAACCTCTAAGGAAGGAGATTCCACCACCTCCCTAGGTAACCCATTGCAGTGCTTCACCACCCCACTAGTGAAAAGGTTTTTCCTAATGTCCAACCTAAACCTCCCCCACTGCAACTTGAGACCATTACTCCTTGTTCTGTCATCTGCTACCACTGAGAACAGTATAGATCCATCCTCTTTGGAACCCCCTTTCAGGTAGTTGAAAGCAGCTATCAAATCCCCCCTCATTCTTCTCTTCTGCAGACTAAACAATCCCAGTTCCCTCAGACTTTCCTCATAAGTCATGTGCCCCAGTCCCCTAATCATTTTTGTTGCCCTCTGCTGAACTCTTTCCAATTTTTCCACATCCTTCTTGTAGTGTGGGGCCCAAAACTGGACACAGTGCTCTAGATGAGGCCTCACCAATGCTGAATAGAGGGGAAAGATCACATTCCTCGATCTGCTGGCAGAACTGCTGCCTAGCCACTCGGTTCCTAGTCTGTAGCAGTGCATGGGATTCTTCCAACCTAAGTGCAGGACTCTGCGTTTGTCCTTGTTCAACAAGGACTTGGCTGCTGAACTCCCTCGGTGGTTAGCACATACCCCTCTCCTGGTCTTCTCTCATGGATTAGTTTAGGCCGCTCCCAGTCTAGTGCACTGGCTTTCATGGATCACTTTCCAAGGAACCTGTCTCTCTTCATTCATGCACAGGAGCCTGGGCACCTAACTCAGCCTTTGTGAATCCCGGTGATTTTCTAGGGGACTAAAACTTAGGCACCATAACTCTCAGTGTCCCAACACCTGAAGTTCGCTGTGAATCTAGCCCCATGTGTCTGTATCACTGATTTAAAGGGAGCTACTCCTGTTTGACATTGGTGAAAATGAGCAGAGGAGCTCAAATATTGCCACCATCCACCATCTAGCCCTCTTTCCTGACTCTGACAGTGGCCAGCACCATATGATTCAGAAGGAGGGGCACGAAGCACTGTAATAAATAATTATGAATAAAACTTTCCCAGAAAATTAGCTTATGTATGGGCTGATGCAGGGAGGTTTATATCTTTTACATTATATTTTAATTCAGTCTGATATAATCATGGATTTATAAATAATATCCAACCCTTCCTACAATCCTATTGAGAACCAGGCCCTGTTAGTTCTCTGCAGTATTGAGTTCCACGGATCACTCGTGTGCTCTGCAAAATAGTTCCCCATCACCAGTTTTAAATTTGCTGCTTTTCAGTTCATTGAGAGTCACCCCAGGACAGAAATTAGCCCATTTGATTCATGCTTTTAAAGCCAAAAGTGCAAATCTTTATTGATCAATGTTTTAAATTGTTTTATTTATATTTTATCAAAATCAAATGAATTTCTCTGGATTTACACCTTGTGTAATTGAGAGGAGATCATAGAATCATAGAAGATTAGGTTGGAAGAGACGTCAGGAGGTCATCTAGTCCAATCCCCTGCTCAAAGTAGGACCAACCCCAACTAAATCAGATGGAGATTCCACCACCTCCCTAGGTAACTCATTCCAGGGCTTCACCACCCTCCTAGTGAAATAGCTTTTCCTAATATCCAACCTAGACCTCCCCCACTGCAACTTGAGATGATTGTTCCTTGTTCTGTCATCTGCCACCACTGAGAACAGCCTAGCTCCATCCTCTTCAGTTAGTTGAAGGCTGCTATCGAATCCCCCTCACTCTTCTCTTCTGCTGACTAAATAAGCCCAGTTCCTTCAGCCTCTCCTCATAAGTCATGTGCCCCAGCCCCCTAATCATTTTCGTTGCCCTCCGCTGGACTCTCTCCAATTTGTTCACATCCTTTCTGTTGTGGGGCCCCCAAAACTGGATGCAGTACTCCAGATGTGTCCTCACCCAGTGCGAAATAATCACTTCCCTCAATCTGCTGGCAATGCTCTTACTAACACAGCCCAATATGCCGTTAGCCTTCTTGGCAACAAGGACACACTGTTGACTCATATTCAGCTTCTTGTCCACCGTAATCCCCAGGTCCCTTTCTGCAGAACTGCCGCTTAGCCAGTCGGTCCCCAGCCTGTAGCAGTGCATGGGATTCTTCTGTCCTAAGTTCAGGACTCTGCACTTGTCCTTGTTGAACCTCATCAGATATCTTTTAGCCCAATCCTCCAATTTGTCAAGGTCACTCTGGACCCTATCACTACTCTTCAGCATATCTACCTCTCCCCCTAGCTTAGTGTCATCCACAAACTTGCTGTGGGTGCAGTCGACCCACCATCCAGATCATTAATGGCATGAGTAGGCCACCTTCAGCAGGTAGTGGAAAGGGGGCATAACTCATGTCACTTACACTTCCTTTTAGCCTGTCAACATGTGAATTACATGAGATACAGACTTGTTTGGACTCAGGGGACAGATTCAGCTTTGACCTGCTGCACTGTAAATGCAAATGCAGATCCTCAAAAGGATTTAACTCCCATCAACCTTACAGCTGCCCAGCAAACAAAGGTAGCTGGCAGATTACTCTGCATTTTCCCTAGTTTTCAAAGGGAAGGGAAATAAAGTAGATAAACTGAAAGAGTTGGGAAGGGGGAACTCACCAGTAAAGCACCTCCTTGTGGCCAGGGGTGGCATAGCAGCTCTTTCCCCATCTACAGCCCCCAGCTGATGGCCGCTCTGGTGGACATAGGCACCGACTTCCCCTCTGCCCAGTGGGGGCTTGACCCTTGCCCCACCCCGCCCCCTTCCTCCAAGTCCGCGCCCCCCATTCCACCCCCTTCTCCCAAGTCCCCACCCCCCACCTCTTCTACACCTCCTCCCCTGAGTGTGCCGCATCCCCTCTCCTCTCCCTTCTTCCCAGAAAGTCCTAAGCGCCGCCAAACAGCTGTTAGGCAGTGGGGGAGGGAGCACTGGAGGGAGTGGGAGGAGTGGGAACGCGGCGTGCTCGGTGGGGGAGGAGAAGGAGGCGAGGAGGGGGGAGCTTGGCTGCCAGTGGCTGTGGAGCACCTGATACGTTTTTCCCCGTGAGTGCTCCAGTCCCGAAGCACCCATGGAGTTGGCACCTATGCTGGAGAATCACCTTTTCCCAGGACATGTCCCTTCAGCCAGGTCACAATGTAAATCCACCCCTTTCAGGTACCAGGGTCCCACAAATAAAAGTCCATTGTTCTTATATCAAGTCTATGGCACCAAATCTGAGTCCTAGGGACCGTGCACAACTTTGCCCCATGGCTTCCAGGCAACCTTGTCCCCTTCCCAATCACTTCATGCCACTTTCTCCAGTGTCTAAGGTTAGTTACACTCTGGAATGGCTTCCAAAGGATGTAGTGGAATTACCATAGCAGATTTTAGGAACAGCTTGGACAAACACCTGTTAGGGATGGTGTAGGTTCACTTGCTCGTGTGTCAGCACAGGAAGCTGGACTTAGTGACCTCTTGAGGTCCTTTCAGCCTGACATTTCTATGATTCTATGAAAACCTCAGGAGTTGGCCATGTTGTTCCCCTGCCTCTTTAGATTGCTGGATTCTATGCTTCTGGAATTTGTAAACGTGTAAAGCAGTACCACTGTTTTCCTCTCTTTGGCACTTACTCACCCCTTTTATTTTTAGATAAAATACATGACTTCAGAGAGAGGTATTCCACCTTTCATTTTTCCTACAAAGAGGATGATGTCAAAGAACTCCTCAAAAGAGCGAAGATGAACATATCCAACAACAAGGAGAGGATTCGGGAGGAGATCCAGCAGATTGTGTCCTCCTCCACCAAGAAGTTTTAAAACCATGTCTCTGTTTTGCTCGTGTTCAAGAAGGACAGAAAATCTGAGCCTGGATCTGAGCGGCAATGTGACTATTTCAAACCTAACTGCAGTAGAATGAGTTAGTTTCCCTGGGTTAGATTCACAAAGGGATTTAGGAACCTATTTGCCACTTTAGGTGCCTCAGTCCCACATTTAGGCACCCCTGGGATTCACAAAACTCTTGTTCAGCTGCTGCAAAATCCTGTAGTGCCTAAACTCCCTTGGCACCTAAGTTGTTGCAATGAAATATCCTTAGATGCCTATGTTTCAGCCTCGGGGCATGTGCACTGCAGCCACCATCTTGGTGTCCAGGTTCCTAAACCCCAGAGTGATTCCTGACCTGTGAAAGACAGGCATTCCTCTGCCTACCTCACCAATGGAGCCTGAGCCGTGATGTGAGAAGGAGGAAGATGGCCTCCCTCATAACTGTTAGCCCAGTCGGTAGCATACTCACCTGGGATGGAGAAGACCGCGTGTCAATTTCTCTCTTTGCCTCATGGGGGAAGGGATTTGAAGCATATATGCTACTTATGAGGTGGGTGCCCTCATCACTGGGCAGTGGGGTAGTCTGATGGCGGGGTAGTCTTAAATCCCCCTGTTCAAGGCGTTCCACTGTGGATTAAAGACAATTTTGGCCAGACAGAGAGAAAGCAAGCATGAGAAGGAAAGGTCCTTTCATGAATTGGTAACTGGTAAAAGATAGGAAACAAAGGGTAGGAATAAATGGTCAGTTTTCAGAAAGCAGAGAGGTAAATAGTGGTGTCCCCCAAGGGTCTGTACTGAGCCCAGTCCTAGTCAACATATTCATAAATGATCTGAAAAAAGGAGTAAACAGTGAGGTGGCAAAATTTGAAGATGATACAAAACTAATCAAAATAGTTAATTCCAGGCAGACTGTGAAGAGCTACAAAAGGATCTCTTAAAACTGGTTGACAGGGAAACAAAATGGCAGATGAAATTCAATGTTGATAAATGCAAAGTAATACACATTGGAAAACATAATCCCAACTATACATATAAAATGATGGGGTCTAAATTATCTGTTACCATTCAAGAAAGAGATCTTGGAGTCATTGTCGATAGTTCTCTGAATGCATCCATTCAATGTGCAGTGGCAGTCCAAAAAGTGAACAATATGTTGGGAATCATTAAGAAAGGGATAGATAATAAGACAGAGAATATCATACTGCCTCTATATAAATCTATAGTACACCCACATCTTGAATACTGCATGCAGATGTGGTCGCCCCATCTTAAAAAAGATATATTGGAATTGGAAAAGGTTCAGAAAAGTGCAACAAAAATTATTAGGGTTTTCAGCTTGGAAAAGAGATGACTAAGGGTGGATATGATAGAAGTCTATAAAATCATGACTGGTGTGAAGAAAGTAAATAGGGAAGTGTTATTTACTCCCTCTCATAACACAAGAATTAGGGGTCACCAAATGAAATTAATAGGCAGTAGATTTAAAACAAATAAAAGGAAGTATTTTTTCACACAACGCACAGTCAACCTGTGGAACTCCTTGCCAGAGCATGTTGTGAAGGCCAAGACTATAACAGGGTTCAATATAGAACTAGCTATGTTCTTGGCGGATAGGTCCATCAATAGCTATTAGCCAGGATGGGCAGGGATGGTGTCCCTAGCCTCTTTTTGCCAGACACTGAGAAAGGAATGGATCATTCAATGATCTGTTCATTCCCTCTGGGCACCTGGCATTCAGCACTATCAGAAGAAGGGATACTGGGCTAGCTGGACCTTTGGTCTGACCCAGTATGGCCATTCTTATGTTCTTATGTTCTTATGAGAAGCCTGATGGCTCTCAGTTCCCCAGTTCTACAGCCTACAAAAGTGGGCCTGCAGGTGAGCTATGTGGAGGAACGCCTGTCTTCTCCCAGTTCCCACACTGCTGTCGGGATTAAGCATCAGTATGCCTAGAGCAGGGCAGCCATGCATATGTTCAGAGCATCTAGGGAACTCTTACTGCCAAAACTTAGGTGTCGACTGAGAAAAGATGTCTACAGGGTCCAGTAACAACTGAGTAGAGGTTTGGTGAATCCAAGTGAGGCCTGATGCTGTGCTTTAGGTACATAATATGGTAGCTGGGAGCCAAGTCCTTTTTAGATAGATTGATAGATAGATAGATTTTGTAAGACACACAAACATGCATGTTAGTTTGTCAGTGATCAAATGGCACCACACTAACACAGAAATTTACACTCTTCGGAATCATAATATTACAGTTGCCCAGCAAACAAATGTGTCTGCAAGATTTCACTGTGGGATTTCCTAGTTTACAAAGGGAAAGGAAGAACGGAAGTTTGCGCCCAGCTGTGAGCAATCTTCCAATTTTATATACATGCCTGGTAAATGATGAGTAACTTTACTGGAGCTTTAGAGTGGTAGCCGTATTAGTCTATATCAGCTAAAACAACGAGGAGTCCTTGTGGCACCTTAGAGACTAACACATTTATTTAGGATTAGGCCTGAATAAAGACTGGGAGTGGTTGGGTCATTACAAAACCTAAACCTAATTTCCGCAATACTAATTTCCCCCTGTTGTTACTCACACCTTCTTGTCAGCTGTCTGGAATGGGCCACTCTCATTACCACTTCAAAAATTATTTTTCTTCCCTTGGTATCCTGCTGTCAATTGAATTGTCTCCTTAGACTGACCTGACACTTGGTAAGGCAAATCGAATATTTTCATGTATTTATACCTGCTCCTGTATTTTCCACTCCATGCATCTGATGAAGTGGGGTTTAGCCCATGAAAGCTTATGCCAAAATAAATTTGTTAGTCTCTAAGATGCCACAAAGATTCCTCATTGTTTTTACTGAAGCTGATGATGTTACTTCACATTTACTCTGTTAGAATCTGGCCTGTTATTTATAATGGTAAAATTTATTGCTTGTTAATTTCCAAATAGTTGTTCTTGTGCTGTGTGTGACAATAACATTTTACAACGCTCTTTCCTTCTGCATGATGAATATTAAATAAATAAACTATAACTTCCTATAATTTTTCACCCTGTGTGTCTCAGTGCTAGAAATAGTCTCACTTTTTTCCACCACTGTCTGATTCTTCCATAGTAAGTGGGAGCACAAAGAACTAAATTCACAAAGGGACATAGGCTATGTCTATGCTTAAAATGCTACAGTGGCACAGCTGTAGCACTTCAGTGTAGACGCTCACTACAGCGATGAGAGGGGTCCTGTAGGTCATTCTGCTCTAGAGGCAGAAGCTAGGAAGAATTCTTCCGTCAACCTAGTGCTGTCTACACCAGGCATTAGGTCAGAATACCTACATCTCTGTTGATGTACCTTTTCAGTGTAGACCAGCCATTAGGCATTGTAATGCTGAGACATAAATTGCAGGTGCCTAGAAAATCACTGGGATCCACAAATCCTGAATGAGGTGCCCAGGCCCTATGCAATGAAAGGGCAGGAATAGACACCTAAGAATAGGCTCCATATAAGATATCCCATCCTGGGAGCTGGCCAAGCTAGACCATGGGAGATGCCAAGGAGAGGACTGTGTGCTAAGCCCTGCCCCTCTTAGGATGTTCAGCACCTACCTTAGCTTGGGATGCTCAGCTCTGAACCCTCTCTTTGAGTTCGGAGCTTAACGTGTTTTTTGGAAGAAGCCGGAGTGGGGGGAAGAGGAACCAACTCATGACTTTTAGCTCAGTGATTAGAGCACTGCCCTGGGGATGTAAGAAACCCCCCTCTTGAAGTCCCCCCTCTGCCTGAGGGGGAGAAAGTATTTCAGCAGAGATCTACAACCTCTCAGGGGAGTGTTGAAAACACTGGGCTATGGGATATTCAGAATGTAGCACCCCTAGTGACTACTACTGAAGCTATTCCATTGGGGCTAAATAACAAAAGATCAAGGGGGCAGGATTCTGGGCCACTCCCTGTGACATTCTATGCCTTGGGGGAGCACCCTGTAACCCCCCATATTCCTCATTTTTATATAATCATGATCTTACATATAAAGCAGGCCTTGTGAGGTATCAGGGAAAAGGTTATGATCTGCTGAAAATCAGTTCTCTGTCCATATAGGTGTATCATTAATGCATATGAAGTTATGAGAATTGTGTTGTATGATTGTCACTAAAACATGTTGTAAGCTGGGGAAGCAGCCACATATTGCCCCATAGGCAACAGCAAGGAAAGTGACCAACACCTGGTCGGGGTGACAAACAACCCATCAACAAACATTGTCCAGCAAAGGAGCTACAATTCAATGACCCACCTGCATGAGGCCACAACAGGGGAATTGCTCAACCTTGCCTAGAGACTCAGCAATGCCCCCAGACATGCCTGGACTTGTACTTCCTAAGCACATGGGACTGAGGCTATAAAAAGAACACAGTGGCCACAAGATGGGCCTTTCTCCTTCACCCACCTATGCTGCAAGCAACAAAGACATGGAACAAGACTTGAGACTCCAACAGAGGAGACTGGCCCATATTTAAGGTACAAATCTTTATATTAAGGACTACAATATCCAGTACGGTAAGAAAAACTGCTTAATCTAGCTATTACCCATCCAATAGGGTTGAGAGTTTAGAGTGCGTGCTTATATTTTCTTTTCTTTTGGTAACTAACTCTGACTTTCTGCCTATCATTTAATATCATTTAAAATCTACCTTTTATAGTCAATAAATTTGTTTAATTGCTTATCTTTACCAGAGAGTTTGTATGAAGTATGGGACAAAGCTGCTCAGGTTTGACAAAGGCTGGTGTATGTCCACTTTCCATTGCTGAAGTGGTGAACCAATTAATACATTTGCACTGCCCATCTTGAGCAGTGCAAAACGGTATATTCCTAAGGTACAAGGCTGGGAGCTGGAGGGATTTGGCTCTGGTGCCTTTCTCTGTGTAATTCATGAGTGGCTCTGGGAGCATTCATGCAATCCAGCTGGGTGTGTGGCTCCACATGCTGTTGCGCTGAGTGATCACAGTGCCTGAAGGGGCTTGCTGCTGGTCACTAGCAAGGCATTGTGAGAGACAGCCCAGGTTGGAGAGAGTTAAGTGGTCCCACAGTCCCAGGCTGCACCCTTGGGGGGATCCCGTCACACTCCCTTCCTAGGTAAGTGCTCTAACTGTCAGGCTATAGAGTCATTCTCATGCTCTCTCAATGTCTCTTGGACCCAGTGTCTCTCTTATCCACAGTGGAACAGCTTCAACAAAAGAGAGTGAGGCAGCCCCCATATCAGAACATCTCATCGCCCAGTGGTTAGACCACAAACCTTTCAGTCCTACACTTCTATGATTCTATATTGAGAATTTATAAAACTAATAAAATAGGCTACTATTGCACTCAGAGAAAGTTATATTGCTCACTTAACACTCATAAGCTCCTTTGAAAATCCTAGCAAAATGTTTAAGAGGCATCTGATTCCTGAAAGAAGTGTGCAGTGTGAACGTACCTCTAGAGAGAGAGACACCTACTAAGACCAGAGTGAGGGACTAATTGAAATATTTTGCTTATAATTTTCTTCAGAGATGCTTTTAACTCCTTGTTTCTCAGGCTATACCTGGATTCAGCACTGGAGTCACCACTCAATAGAACACAGCCGGCAGAAGGTCCTGAGATGATGGAGATGCAGACCTGGGTTTCATTAAATACAATATTCAATTTAGAATGAAATAGCATGAGAAAGTTGAATAAAATACTCCATTTTGATTTCAAATCATGTCAAAATTTTCCCATCAAAAATGTCATTAATCTTGATACATACCTATGAAACACTGAGATTTCAAAAAAACATAACTTTCCAATAGGAAACCATTCCAATTTTTTTTAATTAGCTCTATTGGTTACAAAACATTCTAGTCCCTCTCCACTGCAATGCTCCCAGCTTAGTCCCTGTCCATTGGCATACTCTATCTTCCTTCTTTAAAGTTAGTATCAGGAAGTCAGAGTTAAATCACTTTTGAAGTAGGAAGGAGTTAATGCTATCTTTGAGATGTACAGTGTTTAATTTAATTTCATTTATTTTAAAAATAAAATAAAATGTGATGACTTAAATTAAACTTACTGGGATGGAATTTGTAGATGACCCCTGATTTATAATGTGTTTCCTCCTCCAACTTCAAGGTTCTGCTGGTCAATAAGGGAAATGGATTGTTCAGCATTATCTATTGGCCTAAGCCTCTGTTGCTGTCTTCAGATGAGCTGTGTATAGCTAATTGTAGTCTTCACTTGCAGCAAAGGCATGTAGCTTTGGGGGAGTGTTCTATCCGTGTCCATTCTTTAAGATCTTTTGGGGATTAATTCCCTGGAACCCTGCACATCTCAGAACTGGAGGACCAGAGGCAACACTTAACTTGATTATGCTGTGTGTTTCTAAAATGTCATCAAACTAATGTGAAAACAGAGACACAGGGCGGAATGGGAAACCAGGGACTCCTGACTTCTAACCATGGTCATGTTGGAACAATGGCTGTGGTTCCTACCCACTGACAGTGTGTTCTTATCCTTTCTCTATCAAGGCATTGTAAATATGCAGTCCATGTCCTATGCTTGTCCATGGTGTCTGGTTAGGCCAGTGCACAGGATATCTCAGACCTCGTGCAGGCCCACTTCTTTATGCATAAGTGCTTAGCATGAAAGTAGGGCTGTGAGGGAGTGAAGAATAGGATGACGATTTAAACGTGACCTTCCTCAGGAAATGCAGTTCTATCGAAACACAAATGTTTGTTGGAAAGTGTCAATCTCAACAACACTTTTGAGGAATCTTTTTGACTCTCTTGCTTTGTCTTGATTATGGCAGAACATTTTGTTTCAACTATATCTTTTTGATTCATTTTGCTTTGAATTTTATATTATATTAAAATAAAAATACAGAAATATACATAACAGGTCATGGCTCAGAGACTACTCTGAGCTTGGATATCATGTGATATAACCATGCTAAGGAACATAAAAATTATGACCATAGATGATGGGCAGATGGCAAAAAGATTTATATTGGCCTTACATAGAAGGAACTCTGAGCAGCAAATGTAGAACACAAATATTAAAAAGAAGGAGATGAATCAGACAAAAGCCCCAAGAGAATCATCCAAATCATGTGTATCAGAGCAGAAGAGATTTAGTAACTTTGGGATATTGAAAATATATTACCATAAGAACATAAGAATGGCCATACTGGGTCAGACCAAAAATTCATCTAGCCCAGTATTTTGGCTTCTGAAAGTGGCCAATGCCACGTGCCCCAAAGGGAATGAACAGAACAGATAATCATCAAGTGATAATCATCCACACCCTGTTACCCATTCCCAGCTTCTGGAAAACAGAGGCTAGGGACACCATCCCTGACCATCCTGGCTAATAGCCATTGATAGACCTATCCTCCATGAACTTATCTAGTTCTTTTTTGAACTCTGTTATAGTATTGGCCTTCACAACATCCTCTGGCAAGGAGTTCCACAGGTTGAAAAAATACTTCCTTTTGTTTGTTTTAAAGCTGCTGCCTATTAATTTCATTTGGTGACCCCTAGTTCTTGTCTTATGAGAAGGAGTAAATAACACTTCCTTATTTACTTTCTCCACACCAGTCATGATTTTATAAACCTCTATCATACCCCCCCTCCTTAGTTATCTCTTTTCCAAGCTGAAAAGTCCCAGTCTGATTAATCTCTCCTCATTCTGATGCTGCATCGGCTTGTCCTCATCACATAACAGCACCATGGCACCACTCTACAGCTCAGTCACTGCAAAGCAGTGCCTTGGGAACCACAATCATATCAGGCCTCTCTGCTGCTTTGTCTGATGACCAGTCAGTTCGGTCTCAGCTTTTCCAGCCCCCACAGATTGAAACTGTCCATTCTAAACCGATCCCTCTATCAGACGTAGGAGAAAACCTTGTGTTGTTCCAGAAGGCTGACCTCTTCTCTGTTTGTTACCAAGGTGGCTCCGGTTGCCTGGCAATGCCACAATGCCTAGTAGATTCTCTTTGGGAACAATTCCCATGTGGGCACCAAAGCATATAGAGGTGATTGTAACACAGCACATGGAGAATGGTGCTGTGAAATTGATAATCTGTGTCTATGCAGGTTCATTAGGTAGGACTTTATAGAGGGACAATAAACAATAGGAGGAAAAGAAGAAGAAGAAGAAGCCACCTCTCTTTTGGTGTCATTCTCCTCTCACTTACCCCAGTTTTCAAGCAGTGCATTTTCCTTGGCTTCAGTGCAGCTATTCCTGATTTATACTGGGGTAAGTGGGAGAGGAATTGTTTCCCAATTAACTCCTTAAAATGCTTAAATCTTCATTTTTATTTTCCATGTTAACCCAGTCATTGTAATGAACTTTTAAGTGATCACATTTCTTTATATTTCTTGATTTATTTATATTTTATTGATTTCCCACAGAAAATTAAATTGTTGGGAAAATAGAAAGAAGACAAAAAAGAACAGAAAGTTAAAGGATTTGGATGAGAGGCAAAAGAGGGAGGTAGGCGGGCACGGAGGGGAAAGGATGGTGATATCTCAGTTTTCATCCATTAGTGATTAATCAAAGGCTTTTAAAAGCTAGAGCTATTTTTTCCAAATTTGTCTGAGGACCTTCTTCTTAAAAATGTTACCTACTCTTTAGCTGCCCTGTCAGCCAGGTCACTGTGGCAGGCTTCTATCACTGGAGGCAGTTGGCTTATTCATCCGCTAGTAGCTGGAAGCCTGTGCAGTCACACCAGGGTAATTTGGAAACTCAAGTGTATTACAAAAAACAAAAATGGATGAGAACTAAAAAACTGGCCAACAACAGACCGTGAATTGCACTGATAATGGAACCTGAAGATATGCTAAAGAGAAAGATTTCTGAACCATTCTCGTAACTCTTTGAATCATGTGATACAGACTCAATAGACAGTCTGGTGTTCAGAGCGATGTTTGGGGTTATTGTGTGTGCTGGTGAAGCTGTGTATTTGTTTGTATTGATTTATGTGTAGAATGTGTTGTACTGGAACATTTGTGTTGCTTTTTGTGTGTGGTAAATAAGGGATTTGTGTTTCGGTAGTGGGCTATGTGTGATTGGGTTTACTGTGTAGGCTGGTTGAATTGCAGTGTGAATGGTTGTGATGATTTCTGTGGGGGGTTCTGTTATGCTGGCAGATTTGGGTTGATCTGTGTGGGTGTGTGCTGCAGTGAGATGCTATGTGTGTTTGAGGTTATTGTGTGAGATAGTTGTTTTATTGAGAGGGTGGTTGTGCAGATTTGTCAGCCTTCTTGATGTCATTCGTTATAAGCTAACGTCCTCTACTAAGTAGTTGGCCTGCTCTTTCATTTCTTTTCTTGCTGCTAATGTACTTATAATTCCTTTTCTTATTGTCTTTTATGTCCCTTGCTAGGTGCAAGTCATCTTGCACCTTAGCCTTTCAGATTGTGCTCCTACATCCTTGTTGTATACTTTTCTAGTCATCCTTATCTGTTTGTCCATTTTTCCACCTTTTGTACAGCTCCATTTTGATTTTCAGGCTTAATATGAATCAGAATGAAACACAGTCACAATGCTGGAATCTTATTTGTATGGACTGTCACCATGTCAGTCACAGAGAAACGTTAGAATTTCAACCTATTTGCCCCATTTTTTCCATTGAAATTTTTTGTCTATGGCAATTCGGTGAATATGTCCCATTGAAATGACTTTCAGCCTTTCACAATCCTCAGCTTCTGCATTCGGTCAAAATTCTAAGATGGGCTAATTATCTTCTGGGTGGCCCCAGGTTCTGCATTTCATGTTTCCCCTGTATGTGAGTCATGCTCCTGCACCCACTCGAAAATTACTAGATTCTCCTGACTAGGACACGCAGACCTCTATAACTGTGTGCCTGGGGTTGTGTGCCTCTGTGTGCGTGGAACTATTCCAAAGTCTTTGTCTGAATTCTGAAATATTGGGTTCTAGGTATAGGCTTGATTTTTTAAGGCGCTGGGTTCATGAATAAGGGATGAGCACTAATTGGCGTGAGTACTCCGTACTTAGCACTTTTTAGGACTGTGTGCTTTTGCAATATCAGCCTTGTTTTTTTCCAGATTTTGTAAGCAGGTCTCTCATACAATGGCTTATGTCTCAGGGTTTCTTCCTGCTACATACTCCCACCCTTTGTTTCCTATCTTTTAACTAGTTATTGATCCTTGAGAGGACCTTCTCTCTTATCCCATGACCATTTACTTTGGTTACGGAACTTTTCAAAGTCTTTCTTAAAGTCTAAGTACACTATATCTACTGGATCACCTTTCTCCACATGCTTGTTGAACTCCTCAAAGAATTCTAATAAATCTAATAAATTGTTGAGGCATGATTTCCCTTTAAAAAGGCATTTTGACTCTTCTCCAACAAATCATGTCCATCTATGTGTCTGGTCATTCTGTTCTTTACCATAATTTCAACCAATTTGCCTGATACTGAAGTTCGTCTTACCAGCCGGTAATTACCACAATCTCTTCTGGAGACCTTTAAAAAAAATATTTATGTCATATTAGCTATCCTCTGGTCATCTGTTGCAGAAGCTGATTTAAATGATACCACATTTAATAGTTCTGCAATTTCACAATGGAGTTCCTTCCAACCTCTTGGGTGAATACCATTTGGTTATGATGACTTATTATTGTTTAATTTATCAATTTGTTCCAAAACCTCCTCAAGTGACACCTCAGTCTGGGAGCTCCTCAGATTTGTCACCTAAAAAGAATGGCTCAGGTGCGGAAATATCCTTCACATCCTCTACCATGAAGACTGAAGAAAGGAATTCATTTAGTTTATCTACAATGGCCTTATCTTCCTTGAGTGCTCTTTTAGCACTTGATCGGCCAGTAATCCCACTAATTGTTTAGGAGACTTCCTGCTTCTGATGTACTTAGAAACAATTTTGCTGCTATTTTTATGTTGTTTTTGAGTTTTTGGCTAGTTGCTCTTCAAATTCTTTTCTTGGCCTGCCTAATTACACTTGCACACTTGAGTTTATGCTCCTTCCTCTTTTGCCCAGTAGAATTTAACTTCCAGTTTTTATAGAACATAAGTATATAAGAACATAAGAACAGCCATACTGGGTCAGACCAAAGGTTCATATAGCCCAGTATCCTGTCTTCTGCCAGTGCCAGATGCACCAGAGGTACTGAAGAGAGCAGGTAATCATCAAGAGATCCTCACCTGCTGCCCATTCCCAACTTCTGGCAAACAGAGGCTAGGGACACCATCCCTGCCCATCCTGGCTAATAGCCATTGATGCATCTATCCTCCATGAACGTATCTAGTTCTTTTTTTAACCCTGTTGTAGCCTTGGCTTTCACAACATCCTCTGGCAAATAGTTCGACAGGTTGACTGTGCATTGTGTGAAAAAATACTTCCTTTCATTTGTTTTAAATCTGGTGCCTATTAATTTCATTTGGTGTTATGAGAAGGAGTAAATGACATTACTCATGATTTTATAGACCTTTATCATATCCCCCCTTAGTTGTCTCTTTTCCAAGCTGAAATGTCCCAGTTTTATTAATTTCTCCTCATACTGCAGCTGTTCCATACCCCTAATCATTTTTGTTACCCTTTTCTGAACCTTTTGCAATCCCAATATATCTTTTTTGAGATGGGGCAACCACATCTGCATGCATATCCAAGATATGGGGGTACAATGGATTTATATAGAGGCTATATGATATTTTCTGTCTTATTATCTATCCCTTTCTTAAGGATTCCCAAGATTTTGTTAGCTTTTTTGATTGGCACTGCACATTGAGTGGATGTTTTCAGAGAACTATCCACAATGAATCATAGAATATCAGGGTTGGAAGGGACCTCAGAAGATCATCTAGTCCAACCCCCTGTTCAAAGCGGGACCAATCCCCAGACATATTTTTACGCTAGTTCCCTAAGTGGCCCCCTCAAGGATTGAACTCACAACGCTGGGTTTAGCAGGCTAATGCTCAAATCACTGAGCTATCCCTCCCCCTGAGTCCAAGATATCTTTTTTGAGTAATTTAGACCGCATCATCTTATATGTATAGCTGGGATTATATTTTCCAATGTGCATTAATTTGTATTTATTGACATTCAATTTCAGCTGACATTTTATTGCCCAGTCACCCAGTTTTGTGAGATTCCTTTCAAATTCAAAAAAGAGCTAGATAAGTTCATGGAGGATATGTCCATCAATGGCTATTAGCCAGAATGGACAGGGATGCTGTCCCTAGCCTCTGTTTGCCAGAAGCTGGGAATGGGTGACATGGGATGGATCACTTGATGATTACCTGTTCTGTTCATTCCCTCTGAGGCACCTGACATTGGCTACTGTCGGAAGACAGGATACTGGGTTACATCGAATTTTGGTCTGACCCAGTATGGCCGTTCTTATGTTCTTTGTAGCTCTTCACAGTTTGCTTTGGATTTGAGTTTTGTATCATCTGCAAATTTTGCCACCTCACTATTTACCCCTTTTTCTAGATCATTTATGAATATGTTGAATAGTACTGGTCCCAGTGCACACTGCTAGGGAACACCACTATTTACCTCTCTCAATTCTGAAAACTGACCATTTATTCCTATCATTTGTTTCCTAGCTTTTAACCAGTTTCTGATCCATGAGAAGACCTTCCCTCTCATCCCATGACAGCTTACTTTGCTTAAGATCCTTTCATGAGGGAGCTTGTCAAAGGCTTTCTGAAAATCTAAGTTCACTATATCCACTGGATCCCCCTTATTCACATGCTTATTGACCCCCTCAAATAATTCTAGTAGATTGGTGAGGCATGATTTCCCTTTACAAAAAGCCTGTTGAGTCTTCCCCCAAAAATTACCTTTGCCTCTACTGCTTCTTTTATTTTGTTGTTTAGCAATGATGGCACTTTTTGTGGCCCTCTTACTATGTTTTTTTATTATTATTATTATTATTATTTGGGGTATGTATTTAATTCAAGCCTCTATTATGGTGTTTTGAAAAAGTTTCCATGCAGCCTGAAGGCATTTTACTTTGGAGACAGTTCCTTTTAATTTACTTTGAACCAGCATCCTCATTTTTGTGAAGTTCCCCCATTATTATTGAGTTTTCTATTTTTATAGCCTCTCTAATCTCCCTGAGCATGTCACATTCACCTTCTTGGTTAGGCGGTCATTAGTATATCCCTACTGTTATACTCTTATTATTCAAGCATGGAATTTCTATCCATAGAGATTCTAGAGTACAGTCTGATTCATTTAAGATTTTTGACTACATTTCAATCTACTACACTTTCTTTCACAGATAGTGCCATTCCCCCAATTGCATGACCTACTCTGCCATTTCTATACTATACAATTCCATCAAGTTTCTGTAATGCACCTGTTTATTTTCCCAAGCCCTTAGTTTAAAAACTCCTTTACAACATTTTTAATGTTACAAGCAAGCAATATGGTGCCATTTTGGTTTAGGTGGATACCATCCTTCCGCTATAGTCTCCTTCTTCCCCAAACAGCTCTTCAGTTCCTAATAAATCTAACCCACTCCTCTCTATATATCATCTCATCCACTCATTGAGACCCTGAAGTTCTGCCTGTCTGACTGGCCCTTCGGAGGAAATGGAAATGTTTCAGAGAATGCTACCAGGTCCAGGACTTTAATCTCTTAAATTATCTGTCTCAATTTGGCCTGCAGTAACTCTCTTCTATCTTTTCCTTTGTCATTGGCACCTATGTGTTACCACAACCATGGGCTTCTCCCCAGCATTGCACATAAGCCTGTCTGGGTGTGTTGAGCGATTAGCATCCTTCACAACTGGCAGACAATTCAGCATGTGGTTCACCCAACTATCTATGTCTCTAATGGTCAAATCCTCCTGGATCTTCTTAGTGAGTGTGTATCCCTCCCTAGGACAGGTATCATCAGTACAAGAGGATGCCATGACATCATCTGGAAGGAGGGTCCCAACTATGGGATAGTTTATCTCTGCTCCCCTTTGGTGTTCTCCTTCCCCAAGACTTTCATCCTCCTCAACAGCACTGAAGCTGTCAGACTGAGTGTGGAACTGCTCTACTGTGCTCCAGAAAGTCTTATCTATGTACCTCTATATCTCCCTTAGCTCCTGTAGTTCAGCCACTCTGGTATCCAGAACCCATACTCAGTCTCTGAGGGTTGTAAACTCCTTGCACCAAATGCACATATACCCCATCTGCTCACAAGGCAGGTAATGGTACATGCTGCATTCAGTGCAATAAATTTATTTATTTCATTTATTTAATTTATGAACTGGATAGCTCCGACTCTGCTGCTGGACTTTTGCCTGCATTATTTTTTCTTTTGCAGCTTTTTTTTGTTGGGTACTGTTTCTCTGTGTTTTTGGGGGTGGAAGGAATGGGGGAGGGTGTATTGCCCTAAGTTTAGAGAATGCTTATCAGGTGTGCAGTGGCAGTCAAAAAAGCAAACAGGATGTTAGGAATTATTAAAAAGGGATAGAGAATAAGACAGAGAATATCGTATTGCCCTTATATAAATCCATGATACTGTTATGCAGACAAAACTACACAGGATCTTTTCAGAGGTCAAGACAAAGTTGCCACATTTATTATGATAACACAATTTGATTTATGACCAATAACTAATACCTATACACACACACACATCCACACACACAAACATCCATCAGATGTTCTGCAGCTGCTGTATAGTTACCAGACTTGAACATAGCTTGAGTTTGTGGCTTGAGTTTGCAGCTTGGGTTCGTAGCTTGTGGTGGCTAACTGGCCAGGAAAGCCGGGCACAAGGAAGGCTGGGTCTCTGTTGGACATGCGCCGATGCCCTTCCATGTTGGCAGCAGAATGTTACCCTCCAAAGTCTTCCATCTCACCCATCCTTTTTGTAGGCTTTAGTTTGAATCCAGAGTCTATAGGTCTTGCTGTGTCACGCTGCCTCTGGGTTTGGTGATTGATCACCCGTCAATTGCAGACATGACTTTCAGCCTCGGACCTGGCTTTGATGATCCTTCTATTGTACCTTTGTTCTTTTCTTTTTGGGGTGGACTTTTCTTACTTTGTTAGGGCTGTTGTCTGCATCTTCAGCCGTTGGTGTTTGAACTCTATTTCATCAGGACAGGCTGGTGCTGGAGGTTGATTCCATCATCCATACATACCTCATTCACACACCTAACCTAAACTAATAAGATTACAGGAGGGTTTGCAAAAATGAAGGTTGCAGCCAGCTTTTACAAAATGGAGTAAGTGTTTTAAAATGGGATTTGAATTACAATATGGCAAACAGTGAACAGAAGTTACAATATAGACAAGTGTAGTGGATGGCAAACAGTGAACAGAAGTTACAATGTAGGCAAGTGTAATGAATGGTGAACAGAAGTTACAATACTGAAACAAGAACAGGAGTACTTGTGGCACCTTAGAGACTAACAAATTTATTAGAGCATAAGCTTTCGTGGACTACAGCCCACTTCTTCGGATGCATATAGAATGGAACATATATTGAGAAGATATATATACACACATACAGAGAGCATGAACAGGTGGGAGTTGTCTTACCAACTCTGAGAGGCCAATTAAGTAAGAGAAAAAAAACTTTTGAAGTGATAATCAAGCTAGCCCAGTACAGACAGGTTGATAAGAAGTGTGAGAATACTTACAAGGGGAGATAGATTCAATGTTTGTAATGGTTCAGCCATTCCCAGTCCTTATTCAATCCTTTGTTGATTGTGTCTAGTTTGCATATCAATTCCAGCTCAGCAGTCTCTCGTTGGAGTCTGTTTTTGAAGTTTTTCTGTTGTAATCTAGCCACCCGCAGGTCTGTCACTGAATGACCAGACAGGTTAAAGTGTTCTCCCACTGGTTTTTGAGTATTATGATTCCTGATGTCAGATTTGTGTCCATTAATTCTTTTGCGTAGAGACTGTCCGGTTTGGCCAATGTACATGGCAGAGGGGCATTGCTGGCACATGATGGCATATATCACATTGGTAGATGTGCAGGTGAACGAGCCCCTGATGGTATGGCTGATGTGATTAGGTCCTATGATGATGTCACTTGAATAGATATGTGGACAGAGTTGGCATCGGGGTTTGTTACAAGGATAGGTTCCTGGGTTAGTGGTTTTGTTCAGTGATGTGTGGTTGCTGGTGAGTATTTGCTTTAGGTTGCGGGGTTGTCTGTAAGCGAGGACAGGTCTGTATCCCAAGATCTGTGAGAGTAAAGGATCGTCTTTCAGGATAGGTTGTAGATCTCTGATGATGCGCTGGAGAGGTTTTAGTTGGGGGCTGAAGGTGACAGCTAGTGGTGTTCTGTTATTTTCTTTGTTGGGCCTGTCTTGTAGAAGGTGACTTCTGGGTACTCGTCTGGCTCTGTCAATCTGTTTTTTTCACTTCAGCAGGTGGGTATTGTAGTTTTAAGAATGCTTGATAGAGATCTTGTAGGTGCTTGTCTCTATCTGAGGGATTGGAGCAAATGCGGTTATATCTTAGAGCTTGGCTGTAGACAATGGATCGTGTGGTGTGTCCTGGATGGAAGCTGGAGGCATGTAGGTAAGTGTAGCGGTCAGTAGGTTTCCGGTATAGGGTGGTATTTATGTGACCATCGCTTATTAGCACAGTAGTGTCCAGGAAATGGACTGCTTGTGTGGATTGATCTAGGCTGAGGTTGATGGTGGGATGGAAATTATTGAAATCATGGTGAAATTCCTCAAGGGCTTCTTTTCCATGGGTCCAGATGATGAAGATGTCATCAATGTAGCACAAGTAGAGTAGGGGCGTTAGGGGACGAGAGCTAAGGAAGCGTTGTTCTAAGTCAGCTATAAAAATGTTGGCATATTGTGGGGCCATGCGGGTACCCATAGCAGTGCCGCTGACTTGAAAGTATATATTGTCCCCAAACGTGAAATAGTTGTGGGTGAGGACAAAATCACAAAGTTCAGCCACCAGGTTAGCTGTGACATTATCAGGGATACTGTTCCTGATAGCTTGTAGTCCATCTTTGTGAGGAATATTGGTGTAGAGGGCTTCTACGTCCATAGTGGCCAGGATGGTGTTTTCTGGAAGATCACCGATGGATTGTAGTTTCCTCAGGAAGTCAGTGGTGTCTTGAAGATAGCTGGGAGTGCTGGTAGCGTAGGGTCTGAGGAGAGAGTCTACATAACCAGACAAGCCTGATGTTAGGGTGCCAATGCCTGAGATGATGGGGCATCCAGGATATCCAGGTTTATGGATCTTGGGTAGCAAATAGAATACCCCTGGTTGGGGTTCTAGGCATGTGTCTGTACAGATTTGTTCCTGTGCTTTGTCAGGGAGTTTTTTAGCAGATGGTGTAGTTTCTTTAGGTAATCCTCAGTGGGATCAGAGGGTAATGGCCTGTAGAATGTGGTGTTAGGGAGCTGTCTACCAGCTTCTTGGTCATATTCCAATTTATTCATGATGACGACAGCACCTCCTTTGTCAGCCTTTTTGATTATGATGTCAGGGTTGTTTCTGATGCTGTAGATGGCATTGTGTTCAGCATTGCTGAGGTTATGTGGCAAGTGATGTTGCTTTTCCACAATTTCAGCCTTTGCTCGTTGACGGAAGCAATCTATGTAGAAATCCAGTCTGTTGTTTTGACCGTCCGGAGGAGTCCACGCAGAATCCTTTTTTTTGTAGTGCTGGTAGGGGGGATTCTGTGGGTTAGTATGCTGTTCAGAGGTATGTTGGAAATATTCTTTGAGTCGGAGACGTCGAAAGTAGGATTTTAGGTCACCGCAGAACTGTATCATATTCATGGGTCTGGAGGGACAAAAGGAGAGGCCCCGAGATAGGATGGACTCTTCTGCTGGGCTAAGAGTATAGCTGGAAAGATTAACAATATTGCTGGCTGGGTTAAGGGAACTACTGTTGTGGCTGCTTGTGGCATGTAGCAGTTTCGATAGTTTAGTGTCCTTTTTCCTTTGTAGAGAGGCAAAGTTTGTCTTATAAATGGCTTGTCTAGTTTTTGTAAAGTCTATCCATGAGGAAGTTTGTGTGGAAGGTTGGTTTCTAATGAGAGTATCCAGTTCTGAGAGCTCATTCTTAATCTTTCCCTGTTTGCTGTATAGGATGCTGATTAGGTGGTTTCACAGTTTCTTTGAGAGTGTGTGACACAGTCTCTCAGCATAGTCTGTGTGATATGTAGATTGTAATGGATTTTTTACCTTTAGTCCTTTTGGTATGATGTCCATCTGCTTGCATTTGGAGAGGAAGATGATGTCTGTCTGTATCTGTACGAGTTTTTTCATGAGGTTGATGGATTTCCACTCCATACAGCTAAATGCAGTGCCTTGCATAATGACAGGTTTCAGAGTAGCAGCCGTGTTAGTCTGTATCCGCAAAAAGAACAGGAGTACTTGTGGCACCTTAGAGACTAACAAATTTATTAGAGCATAAGCTTTCGTGGACTACAGCCCACTTCTTTGGATGCATATAGAATGGAACATATATTGAGAAGATATATATATACACATACAGAGAGCATGAACAGGTGGGAGTTGTCTTACCAACTCTGAGAGGCCAATTAAGTAAGAGAAAAAAACTTTTGAAGTGATAATCAAGCTAGCCCTGTACAGACAGGTTGATAAGAAGTGTGAGAATACTTAATCGATGC
This sequence comes from Malaclemys terrapin pileata, assembly GCF_027887155.1. Taxonomy (NCBI): domain Eukaryota; kingdom Metazoa; phylum Chordata; order Testudines; family Emydidae; genus Malaclemys; species Malaclemys terrapin. Next base: position 35,069,133 of record NC_071516.1, on the reverse strand, counting down.
TCTTACTCTACCAGCAGAGGTGGGAGTAAGCGCCGTCGACGGGAAGCCGCAGAGGTCGATTTTGCCACCGTCCTCACAGCAGGGTAAGTCGGCTGTGATACGTCGAATTCAGCTACGCTATTCACGTAGCTGAATTTGCGTATCTTAAATCGACTCCCCCCTGTACTGTAGATGTAGCCTCAGTGATTTAAGCAGGAATTGGATTGATAGTGAAACTTACAAAGGCAGCAGGCTGAACAACTGTGGCTCTTAACAAGCTTCTTAATTGTCAGTTAGCCAGGTATTGGGGTAACCGGTTTTGAATGTTGTTTCATTCATAAACTTTACTTATGAAGTTACATTAATAAAGTGAACAACTAAAAACAATTTCATTCATCAGTTCTACAGTACGCCCACATATTGAATACTGCATACAGATGTGGTCTCCTCATCTCAAAAAAGATATACTGGCATTAGAAAAAGTTCAGAAAAGAGCAACTAAAATTATTAGGGGTTTGGAACGGGTCCCATATGAGGAGATATTAAAGAGACTAGGACTTTTCAGCTTGAAAAAGAGGAGACTAAGGGGGATATGATAGAGTTATATAAAATCATGAGTGGTGTGGAGAAAGTGAATAAGGAAAAGTTATTTACTTGTTCCCATAATATAAGAACTTGAGGCCACCAATGAAATTAATGGGCAGCAGGTATAAAACAATTAAAAGGAAGTTCTTCTTCACACAGCACACAGTCAACCTGTGGAACTCCTTACCTGAGGAGGTGGTGAAGGCTAGGACTATGGGGGAGGGATAGCTCAGTGTTTTGAGCATTGGCCTGCTAAACCCAGGGTTGTGAGTTCAGTCCCTGAGGGGGCCACTTAGGGATCTGGGGCAAAAATCAGTACTTGGTCCTGATAGTGAAGGCAGGGGGCTGGACTCAATGACTTTTCAGGGTCCCTTCCAGCTCTATGAGATAGGTATAACAGGGTTCAAAAAAGAACTAGATAAATCATGGAGGTTAAGTCCATTAATGACAATTAGCCAGAAAGGGTGTCCCTAGCCTCTGTTTGTCAGAGGGTAGAGATAGATTGCAGGAGAGAGATTACTTGATCTTTAATGTTAGGTTCACTCCCTCTGGGACACCTCGCATTGGCCACTGTCGGTAGACAGGATACTGGGCAACACAGCATGGCCATTCTTATGTATCTAGCTCTCCCACTCCCTCTCTAAACTCCCTTGCAAACCTCCCCTTTTTGCTGCTTCTCTGATCATTTGGGAGCTGGCTTTTTAAATCTCTGTTCTCCCTGAATAGCTTCACCCCCTGGCTATGGGTTAATGGGAGCTGAAGGGTCTAGGGATCAAAGCCTCATTAGGAAGTCTACAGACATGTCTAGCAGGCACCAAGGCTGAGCACACAGACCCACCCCCCACCAAAAAAAAAAACCCTAGACCACATTATAATGTCAGTGACGCAACAAGCACACAACAAACAGACCACAAACTCACCACTTTGGATTAATGAATCCCCTATGGGTTTCTTTGTTGGGCCAATTCCAAATATTGGTCAAAGGGAAAACTTAGCTTGAGACATAACATCCTGGATCATTTACTTTCTTGAAACAGACACCAGATTGTTATGATTGGATCGAACCTCTAAATCCCATGTGTTGCTGATGCACTTGGATATGAGAAATATCTGGCCAATGTTCGTAGACATGGATCTCTCAACACTCCCACTCTTACACCAGGTGCAAGACATTCAGTGTTGATGGCCCTTGATACCATAGTCACTGCTACCAAGGCATGGCTTCCCCATGACCTATTCCATGTTTCCTTCTACAAAAGAGTTAATCCCATCCAGGATGATGGTTCCAGTTAGAAATGACATTTACAAAACTAAATGGAATGATAAAATGGACAAAGATAAGTTCCCCAAACTGTCACAGAAACCATAGCAAAGGAAGCATTGGGAGACCTCCTTAATCAAACTATCCATCCTAGGTTCTTTCACATGGTGTCTCAGGGCAAGATGGACTCTGCAGTGCAAATATGTGTAAATGAAGTATCAGCCCAGCAACAGGATTATTCTGAGGTTTCCATATGAAGCCAATGGAGTGACATTTAATTCTCCTTAATCTACAATGATAACCTTAGATATTGTGGCTATAGTAATGCACAGACATGTTCAGGAAGCTGAAGGTGAGATGTGTTTAGCCATAGAGATACCGGGCAGTAGTTACATTTCCAAGGTCAATTAATATTGGCCTTTTTTTGAAACTTTTACCTCAAATGCCAACACCCTCTGGATTCTTGACTCAACTGTTGAGATGGCTACCAGCAGGGAAAAGCCAGTATTGAAAATATGACTGTTTTATAATGGACATTAGATTCTCAATTGCAAATTTCTTTTATTTCTCCTAGATGAAATTGATGACAAACATACATGAGAGAAATCAAATGAACATCACGGAATTCATCCTCCTGGGATTTGGGGATCTCCCTCAACTTCATATTCTTCTTTTCCTGGTGTTTCTAGTGATCTATGCTGTGACCGTGGCCGGGAACATCCTCATCATTGTGCTAGTTGTGACTGATCAGCACCTTCACACTCCCATGTACTTCTTCCTGGGGAACTTGTCCTGCCTGGAGACCTGCTACACCTCCACCATCCTGCCCAGGGTGCTGGCTGGTCTCCTGACTGGGGACAGAACTATTTCTGTTATGGGCTGCATTGCACAATTATATGTCTTTGGTTCTCTAGCAGGCACAGAATGTTTTCTCTTATCTGTGATGTCTTATGATCGGTATTTAGCAATATGCAAACCTCTGCATTATGCAGCAGTTATGAATGGCAGGTTGTGCCTCCAGCTAGTAGTTGGGTTGTGGATAGGGGGATTTATGTCTGTTTCCATCTTTATATTTATGATTTCACAGTTAACATTCTGTGGCCCCAATGAAATTGACCATTTCTTTTGTGATTTTCGTCCAATAATAAAACTCTCCTGCACTGACACCCACATGGTGGAAGTTGCTAGTTTCATATCTTCCTCCATATTCACCCTGCCTCCATTTCTATTGACGGTGGCATCCTATGTTTATATCATTTCTACCATCCTGCGAATCCCTTCCACCACCAGGAGGCAAAAGGCCTTTTCCACTTGCTCCTCTCACCTCATTGTGGTGACAATTTTCTATGGGACTCTCATCATGGTGTATTTGGTCTCCGAGTCTGATGCATTGAGGGACCTGAACAAAGTGTTCTCTGTCTTCTATGGAGTCCTGACCCCATTGCTCAACCCCCTCATATACAGCCTGAGAAACAAGGAGGTAAAGGAAGCCTTGAGAAAAGCTCTCCTTAGATTTTTTGTTTTTTAAATGAATACAGCATGATTCTCAGAATCAGAACTTCTTGAATCCAAGTGTAGAGTCTGAGTGTTGCCTACCTGCAGCCATCTGACTCATTTTGGAGGAAAATTAGGACACTGAGCCATATCCCTAGATATTCACTACACCTTCAGACTGACACTCATGTCTGAAGAAATCTGTGCATTCTCCCTGCATTTGGATTATTCTCCTTTGAGAGTGGATGAATTTGCAAGTAAATATTTTAATTAGTTCATGAGAATAAAATAATTAAAATAAGATCCTTAAGAAATTTAGCATTGGTCATCTCTAGTTTTGTCCCGAGTGATCTTAAAACTGGACTAAAAGATACTCTTCACACTTTCTTTAATGTTAGAACTCATTTGAAATATTTGTGTATGTTACATTTGAAGACATTAGGTGGTAATGAAGCTCTAGGTTAAGAAGAATGTTGTCAAATAACCAGATTAGGAATAAATTTTACTCATGGTCAGGTCAGTAGTTCAGGATACTTCGTACTGGGACCATGGTGACATCAGGGGTAAATCTGCCAATCCCCACTCTTCATCTCCTGTAATATGAATGTTTCAGTTTGATGACCTGAAATTAGTGAAGAAGGGAAGGTAAATAGACAGGTGGGCCAAGAGTTCTCATTGATGCCTTGGCCCCCAGGAGTGTTATTCATACAAGCTTATATATTTACACTATGGCACCACATTCACAAAACTGTCTGAATTCTTACTGATCCACCAAACAGGAGAGATGGGAGCCAGTATGGCTGCAGCATGCACGGACATTCCTATTGCCCTCAGCTATGGAACAAGTTTCTAGAGCTGAGGGATGTCAAACCTGTGCTATACACCTTTACATATTAAGTTTCAGGGAGAATGGATTAGGACATGGGGTCAAAATCCAATTGTCTGTGAGTCCTCGGGCCTCATTGTGACCAATGTGAGTTGCTCAATTAACCTCACTAGAAGTTTGTCTCAGTAAGAATTCAGTCAGTCCCTCAATGTGTGGCACTCATTTGGGAGTTGCTGTACATCTCTATCATGGAGAGAACGTATTGGAGAGGCACTTTCCAGGCTCTGGTAGACATAAGGAGAAGAGATGGCTGGCTGGAAAAGAGGAGCAATCCCTATTATTGAATGTGATAGAATGGAAAGTTCAGGATGTGCTGAAGAAACAGAACATCTCCACAAGACACCACACAGGGCCTTGTTCTTCCTACTGGCCACAGTGTACAACATGGTTTTAACTATTCATGAATTGTGGAAGGAGGGTCACACCCTAGGAAGGGCTTGGAGATGAAGAAGGGAACAAAGACACCCATTCAGGAGGAAGAAACATTTGCCTTCTCTCCCCCATGCAGGAAGAGTGAGGGACATACTGAAATGTTGAAGGAAAGAGGTAATGAAGGTCTGATTGCATCAGGCTCATTGAGGGTCACCTGTAACCATGGGGCATGAGGCTGGTTGAGATTTTACAATATCTGCATTCGGATGCTGCATCTGCATGTCCACATCACATTACAGCAGCATGGGACCACTCTACAGCACAGTCACCGCAATGCAATGCCTTAGGAACCACAATCATATTCGGTCTCTCTGCTGCTTTGACTCATGACCAGTCAGCTCAGTCTCAGCTTTTCCAGCCCCCACAGATTGAAGCTGTCCATTCTAAACTCATCCCTCTATCAGACGTAAGAGAAAACCTTGTGTTGTTCCGGAAGGCTGACCTCTTTGCCATTTGTTACTAAGGTGGTTCAGGTTGCCTGGCAACACCACAGTAGATTCTCTTTGGGAACAATTCCCATGTGGGCACCAAACCATATAGAAGTGATTGCAAATCATCACATGGGGAATGGTGCTGTGAAAGTGATAATCTGTGTCTGTGTAGGTGCATTAGGTAGGACTTTATATAGGGACATTAAACAATAGAAGAAGAAGAGGAAGAAGAAGATACCTCTCTTTTGGTGTCATTCTCTCATTTACCCCAGCTTTTGAGCAGTGCATCTCTCTTGGCTTCAGTGCAGTTTTTCCTGATTTATATTGGGGTAAGTGAGGGAGGAATTGTTTCCCAATTAACTCCTTAAAATGCTTAAATCTTAATTTCATTTTCCATGTTAACCAGTTATTGTAATGCACTTTTAAATGTGCACATTTCTCTATATTTATTGATTGGTTTATATTTTATTGATTTCCCCCACAAAACATAAAAAAAGAATGGTAAACGGTCTCGATGGGAGGGAAAGAGAAGGAGAAAGGAAGGCATGGAGGGGAAAGGAGAGCAACATCTTAGTTTCCATCCATTAGTGATTAATTACAAGCTTTTAAAAGTTAGAGCTGTTTTTTCTACATTTGTCGGAGATCCTTCTTCTTCCAAATGTTACCTTCTCTTTAGCTGCCCTGTCACTGTGCCAGGCTTCTACCCCTGGAGGCAATCAGCTTAGCTCTTTGCTAGGAGCTGAAAACCTCTTCTGTCACACAAGGGTAATTTGGAAACTCATTTGTGTTAAAAAGCCCCCAAATGGCTGAGACTTTAAAAACTGGCCAATAACAGACCATGAATCCCAGTGATAATGGAACCTGGGGACAAGTTAAAGGGAAAGAGTTCTGAACCATTCTTGTAGCTCTTTGCATCATGTGATACAGACTCAATAGACAGTCTGGTGTTCAGAGTGATGTTTGGGGATATTGGGTTTGCTGGTATAGCTGTGTATTTATTTCTGTTGATTTCTGTTTGGATTGTGTTATACTGGGACATTTGTGTTGATATTTGTGTGCGGTAAATAAGGGATTTGTGTTCCAGTTAGGGATTATGTGTGATTGGGTTTATTGGGTATGCTGGTTGAGTTGCAGTGTGAGTGAGTGCTTGTGATGATTTGTGTGGGGATTCTGTTGTGCTGGCAGATTTGAGTTGATCTATGTGGGTGTGTGCTGCTCTGAGAGACTATGTGTGCTCAGGTTTATTGTGTGGGATAGTTGTTTTATTGTGAGGGTGATAGTGTTGATTTATCAGCCTTCTTGATGTCATCTATTTTTCACCTTCCTAACTAATGTACTTATAATTATACTTCTTTTTGGGTTTTAGTCATTTTGTGCCTTAGCGTTTCTTATTTTCTCCCAATGTGTTTGTCGTATACTTTTGTATTGGTCCTCAGCTATTTGTCCATGTTTCCACCTTTTACCAGATTCCTTTTGGTTTTTCAGGTTTAATATACTTCAGAATGACACATGGCGTCACCATCCTGGAATCTTATTATAGAGATAGTCACCAAGTCAGTCATGGGCAATGTTTGGAATTTCAACCAATCTGCCCCATTTTTCTCACTGACAATTTATCTCTGTGGCTATTCGATGAATATGTCCCATTGAAATTACTTTCAGCATTTCAGAATCCTCAGCTTCTGCATTCTGCATTAGGTCAAAATTCTAAGAGGGGTTTATTATCTTCTGGGTGGCCCCAGGTTCTGTATCCTTGCTGAGAAATGAACATGCTATCTGATTAGCCTTTAGGGGAGATTTGGAGACTTGGGAGAAAGGTCAGAATTTGGGGAGAGCATGAGCTGTTTTATCAGGGATAAGGGAGAGACAGGACAGAACTGGGGGAGGGGGTGTCAAATCAGTATCTTAGATGTCAGTATACTAATGCAAGAAGTATGAGAAATAAGCAGGGAGAATTCAAAATGATAGTAAATGACCTCATCTATGACATAGTTGGCATCACAGAGACCTGGTGGAATAATACTCATGACTGGAATATTGGTTAAAATGTGTACAGCTAGCTCAGGAAGGACAGGCAGAGAAAAAAGGGAAGAGGTTTGGCCTTACATATTAAAAACTAACAAAATCATCCAAAGCACAGGACTTGGTGGTGACGGGGGACTTCAACTACTCAGGCATCTGTTGGGAAAATAACACAGCAGGGCACAGATTATCCAAAAATTTCTTGGACTGTATTGGAGACAATTTTTTTTTTTATTTTAGAAGGTAGAGAAAGCTACTAGGGGAGAGGCTAGATTTGATTTTGACAAATAGGGAGGAACTGTTAGAGAATTTGAAAGTGAAACGCAGCTTGGGTGAAAGTGATCATGAAATGGTAGAGTTCATGATTCTAAGGAATGGTAGGAGGGAGAACAGCAAAATAAAGACAGTGGATTTCAAGAAGGCAGACTTTAGAAAACTCAGGGAGTTGGTAGGTAAGATCCCATAGAAAGCAAGTCTAACAGGAAAAACAATTGAAGACAGTTGGCAGTTTTTCAAAGAGACATTATTAAAGGAACAAGAGCAAACTATCCCTCTGCGTAGGAAAGATAGGAAGTATGGCAATAGACCACGATGGCTTAACCAGGAGATCTTCAATAATCTAAAAATCAAAAGAGTCCTAGAAAAAGTAGAAACTAGGTCAAATTACAAAGGATGAATATGAACAAATAATATAAATATGTAGGGAGAAAATTAGTGAGGTCAAGACACAAAACAAGATCAAACTAGCTAGAGACATAAAGGGTAACAAGAAAACATTCTACAAATACATTAGAATCAAGAGGAAGACCAGGGACAGGATAGTCCCATTACTCAATGGGGGGGTGGGGAATAATAACAGAGAGTAGTTATCAGTGTTTACAGTCATGTTCGAAGGGCATAACGAGTGGTTTCCCACAGGGATCAGTCATGTGTCCGGTTCTGTTCAATATCTTCATCAATGATTTAGATTGGGGTGGCAACAATTTTCACAGGGGGGACACTCCACGAATTTTGGTAAGTAATCATGGGCCGCACATGTCTACTATATTAATATAGGGGCTGCGGGGTCTGGGACGGAGTTTAGGTGCAGGCGGGAGCTCTGGGCTGGTGCAGAGTGTTGGGGTGCAGGAGAGGGTGCAGGGTCTTGGAGGGAGTTTGGGTGCAGGAGGGGATTCTGACCTGAGGCATAGGGTTGGGGTGTGGGAGGGGGTGCGAGGTGCATGAATTGGTCAGGAGGCATTAACCACAGGTGGCTCCCGGCCGGCGGTGCAGTGGAGCGCTCAGTGCCATGGCCCCACACCACTCCCGGAAGCAGCCAGCTGCTGCTGGCATGTCTCTGTGTGCCCCTTGGGGGGAGGGAGGCAGTGGGTCTCTGTGCGCTGCCGGCACCTGCAAGCACCGCTCCTGCAGCTCCCATTGTCCGGTTTCCAACCAATGGGATCCCTGAGGGTAATGCTGGGGGGGGGTGCGCAGAGACATACCAGCAGCATCCAGCCTCTTCCAAGAGTGGCGTGGGGCCATGGCAGGCAGAAAGCCTGTCTGAGCGCCCTGCTGCACTGCGGGACTTTTAGCATCCTGGAGCTTGTGAGGACGCACCCAAAGAGCCTGGCGGGATGGTCAGAAATGTTAGACAGGCTGGATTTGGCCAACGGGCCATATTTTGCCCACCCCTGATTTAGATAATGGCATAAAAAGTACACTTATAAAGTTTGCATATGATAACAAGCTGGGAGGGGTTGCAAGTGCTTTGGAGGACAGGATTATAATTTTAAATGACGTGGACAAGCTGGAGAAATGGGCTGAAGTTAATAGGGTGAAATTCAATAAGGACAAATGCAAAGTACTCCACTTAGAAAGGAACAATCAGTTGCAAATATACAAAATGGGAAATGACTGCTCAGGAAGAAGTACTGTGGAAAGGTAACTGGGAGTCATAATGTACAATAAGCTAAATAGGAGTCAACAGTGTAACACTGTTGCAAAAAAAGCGAACATCATTCTGGGATGTATTAGCAGGAGTGTTGTAAGCAAGACATGAGAAATAATTCTTCTCTAGTCCGCTCTGATTAGGCATCAGTGGAGTATTGTGTCCAGTTCTGGGCACCACATTTCAGGAAAGATGTGGACAAATTGGAGAAAGGCCAGAGAGGATCAACCAAAATGATTAAAGGTCTAGAAAACATGACCTATGAGGGAAGATTGAAAATTGGGTTTGTTTAGTCTGTAAATGAGAAGACTGAGCGGGGACATGATAACAATTTTCAAGTACATAAGAGATTGTTACAAGGAGGAGGGAGAAAAATTGTTCTTCCTAACCTCTGAGGACAGGACAAGAAGCAATGGGCTTTAATTACAGCAAGAGAGGTTTAGGTTGGACATTAGGAAAAACTTCCTAACTGTCAGAGTGGTTAAGCACTTGAATAAATTGCCTTGGGAGGTTGTGGAATCTACATCATTGGAGATTTTTAAGAGCAGGTTAGACAAACACCTGTCAGGGACTGTCTAGATAATACTTAGTCCGGCCATGAGTTCAGGGGACTGGACTAGATGACCTCTCAAGGTCCCTTCCAGTTCTACGATTTGAGAGAGAAAGATCTCTAAATTTCAAGACATATTAAGAAAACGGTAAGTGCTATCACCATCAACTATTTTGTAATGGAGAGAACAGAGCCTCAGAGAAAGGAAGTGTAAGCCCAAGGTCAGGGAAAGAAAAAGCCAGGAATAAAACCCAGGTTTCTGCAATCAAATTCTACTGTCCACTCCACTGGAATCTGGTGGACAGATTCCAGTGGAGTGGATAATTTCAGATATTGTGGCTAATGTAACACATAGACATGATCAGGAAGCTGAAGGTGAGATGTGTTTAACCATAGAAATACTAGACAGCAGTAACATTTCCAATGTCAATTAACTTAGGCCATTTTGAAATTTTACCCAGCATGCCTCTGCTATCTGGAGTCTTCACTCAACCATTGGGATGGCAACAAGCAGAGAGAAGCCAGAAATGAAATTCTGACAATTTTGCAGTGGAAGCTAGACTCTAAATGGCAGAATTTGTTTTATTTCCCCTAGATGAAACCCACAGGAAACAAATGCCAGGGAAATCAAACTACCATGACAGAATTCATCCTCCTGGGATTTGGGGATCTCCCTGGACTTCACGTTCTTCTCTTCCTGCTGTTCCTAGTGATCTACATTGTGACCATGGCTGGGAACATCCTCATTGTTGTGCTAGTTGTGACTGATCAGCACCTGCATACCCCAATGTACTTCTTCCTGGGGAACTTGTCCTGCTTGGAGACCAGCTACACCTCTACCATGCTGCCTAGGATGTTGGACAGTCTCCTGACTGGGGACAGAACCATTTCTGTTACCAGCTGCATCATACAATTATATTTCTTTGGTTCTCTGGCAGGCACAGAATGTTGTCTACTATCTGTGATGTCTTATGATCGGTATTTAGCGATATGCAAACCTCTGCACTATGCAGCCCTGATGAATGGCAGGTTGTGCCTCCAGCTAGCGGTCGGGTCATGGATAGGTGGATTTGTGTCTGTTGCTTTTTTAATATCTGTGATTTCACAATTAACATTCTGTGGCCCCAACGAAATTGACCATTTCTTTTGTGATTTTAGTCCAATAATGAAACTGTCCTGCAGTGACACTCACTGGCTGGAGGTTTCGGCTGTCATACATTCCTCCCTATTCACATTTCCTCCATTTCTGTTGACCCTTGCATCTTATGTGAGTATCATCACCACTATCCTGAGAATCCCGTCCACCACTGGGAGACAAAAGGCCTTTTCCACCTGCTCTTCCCACCTCATTGTGGTGACAATTTTCTATGGAACCCTCATCATTGTGTATCTACTATTGGACTCTGATGCACTGAGGGTCTTGAACAAAGTGTGCTCTGTTTTCTATGGAGTCCTGACCCCTTTGGTCAACCCCCTCATCTACAGCCTGAGAAACAAGGAAGTAAAGGAAGCCTTGAGAAAAGCTCTCCTTAGATTTTTTGTCTTTTACAGGAGTACAGGCATTTCAGGCTAATCATAGATATATGAACCTGCAAACTCTGACTCATGTGTAGCCCTAATTCAGCTTTCTGTGCCAGTGGAACTCTAGACTAGCATGATCAGGACTTCTTGTGTCCAAGGGCAGATTCTACTTATTCGACTTATGGTCATGTGACATGTTTTGGAGAAAAATTAGTACACCAAGCCAAATCTTGAGACACGCACCACACCCCCATTTGCACTCTCATCTCTGAAGCATACAGAGTATCCTCCTTGAACATATAGTACTTATTCTTTGTGTGTGGATGACTTTCAAATTAATATGAGAATTACTTCATGCTAATGAAATAATTCAAAATGTGCTCTTTCAGAAAGTTCACATTTATCCTCTCTCCTGATTTGTCCAGAGTGATTTTAAAACTGGAATCAAAATGCAGTTCAATTAGAACGCATTTGAAATATGTATGTAGGCTTCATTTTGTTTTAATAAAGCTAAATTGTTAAGAAAGGTTGTGTCTAATCATTAGATTTGGAATAACTGGTGCATATAGCAATGTCATAGCTGAAATTCATTCTTAAGTGGGGCCATGGTAACATCAGAAGTAACTCAGCCGATCCTCACTCTTTCTCTCCTGGTAATTTCCATACGGCAGTTCTATTACCTGAAATGACTCCTTGAGAGAAGGTAACTGTACAGGCGGGCAAGAGTTCTCATTGACGACTTTACAAGAATTCAGTGATTTTAAGCTAATACATATGTGTATATTAATGGGTTAATCAGGGGATATCATCTTGCAAATTCTGCCTCACGTGAGTAGCCCATATTTATCTTTCTGTGACTGTTGAACTCATCAGAATCAGGACTTGTGTAGAGTCTGGGTGTTGCCTACCTGTGGCCATCTGACTTGTTTTGGAGGAAAATTAGGACAAGAAGCTATATCCTTAGACATTCACTATTCACTTACTCCCACTGTAATGTGTGAAGAATACTGTGCATCCTCGCTGAATTTGGATTATTATTCTCTAAGAGTGGATGGCTTTGCAAGTAAATGTTTTAATTAGTTCATGAGAATAAAATTTTATAATTGGGATCCTTAAGAAATTTGGCATTTGTCATCTGTAGCTTTGTCATGAGAGACCTTCAGAGTGGAATAAAACTTACTCTTCACACTTTCCGTAATGTTAACACTCATTTGAAATATGTGTGTAGGCCACATTTGAAAACATTAGGTTATAATGCAGCTAAATTGTTAAGAGAAGTTCCGCCATTAGATTAGGAATACATTTTGCTCATTGCCAAGCTCTGGTAAATAGCTCAGGTCACTTTTAAATGGGACCCCAGTGACATCAGAAGTAAATCAACCAATCCCCACTCTTCATCTCCTGCTAATTTGAATGTTACAGTTCTGTTACCTGAAATGACTGATTAAGGGAAGGTCAATGTGCAGGTGGGCCAAGAGTTCTCATTGACGCCTTGACCCCCATGAGTATTATTCACACAAGCTACCTGTTCTTGTGCGTCATCAGAGGGGTGGTGTGTCTCTGCTACACAGTCCCAGGACCAGCCAAGGGAAGGGTTTCTGACTCAGGAAGGCTCAGTTCCCTCCTCTCTGCTTCCCCCGGCTCCCTGGTAGTTGTTATTTGCTGCTGGCCAAGTCACTGGGGCTGCAAACTAACATTCTGCCATTCCCTGATCCTTCCCACTCACAGCCCATCAAATATCTGGACACAATATTTGTCACCATGGGGTCCTGGGGAGTAAGAACGACTCGTGAGAGTGGGTATTGAGAGTCAGTCCAAGTCGGGTACCAGAGGGTCAGAATCCAAGAAAGGCCAGAGTGCAAACCAAGAGGCAGGCATCAGGAGGCAGGCTAGGTCAGAAGCCGGAGTCTGGGATCTCTCATGAGCAGGGAAATGGAAGAGATTTTTAGCATAATTTCCGCTAAAGGCTTCGTTATCCACAAACCCTCGGACAAGCATTTTGGGTAACTGTCCCAAGAACAAGTTCTCCTGGTTACTGACCCTGCTGCCCGTGGGGATGCTAAACACTTTCATTCCCACACGGTCCACGGGGTATTTAGCATTAGCAGTAAGCAGGGCCTCCGCGTGCCCCAGATGGACTCCCGGGGCCACCCGTACTTTCTTCACAAAAAGGGACGCTGATACAATGCGCAGTTTAAAGCCTTCAGATGCACTGCCCATTAAACAGAAAGCGTCTTTACTGTGCTTCAGTTTAATTTTCACATCCACTCCGTTTAACAAAAGTTTTTCTTGAAAAAACAGGTCGCTGTGTAAATGGCCCAGCAGCTCTACCGTCTGCTTTGCACTCCTCACAAACCCTAGATTCCCTCCATCCAACTCTGTTTCTTCATGTTGTCCAGCAGTGTCTTTGTAAAACAGGCCAGCGGAAAATTGCATGGCGAGGGTGTCGTCGCTGTAATTGAGCACCGATTCTATAAAGGCCCTGTAAGGGTAGCAGTTGTTGCTTTGGCTTATGAGGCGGTCTCCCAGCGTGACATCCAACTGACTGAAAATAGAGGCCACGGGGTAATTCACCAGACCCACTTCGGCGTCCACGGCGAGTTCAGTTCTGTCTCCTTTTACAATCTTGCAACACAGGTACAGTAGCGTGTTGTTTAAATCCATATAATCTATGCCATTCCCTGCTATAAAAAAGTCAATGGGGGCAGACTCCGTAATGGCCGATAGAGGTGGCACCTCGATGTAGATGCTTTTCTCAATGCTGGTCTGCGTAGGGGCTATTTGAAACAAGTCTAGTTCGGATTTGGTGCACTCTTCAGACCCGCAGTGAACAAAAGCCATGTTGATTAAAATATGTCTCTTTTACCAGGCAGAGCGCGTCTCCTCTTTCGTCCAGGCTTCCTCTTGGACTTTTGCTTATGGCCGGCCCTGCGTGTCAAAGCCCTTCTTTTAAAGGGTTTCGGGGGACCTGTGCATCGCAGGTATGATGTATTTCTCTTTCTCTTCCTCCTTTTAATGTACATCAGCCCCGATCCTTCCTGTGAAGCTGTATTCCCCACCTTCTCCAGAACAGCCCGGGAGACGTGACCTACCACATCTTTAGCTATGTTTTGAGTGGCAGTTTTTACGTGGGGTTTAATAATCTCTAGCCCCCTCCTCAAAAGCGGTACGGCATTTCGAAAGAGGCTACGAAATATACCACCCACACCCGCTCCGTACATCATGGGGGCCCCATGATATCCAGGAAGGGCGTATCCAGCCTGGGCTTTGTAATAGTTCCTGTAGATGGTGGGGTCGCCATATTTTTTTGGGATCGCCATAATGGGTTTTGCTCTTTTTTTTTTTAGAAACCTCGCTCTCTCTGCGTCTGCAGATGCAGCTTGACGATCACCTTGCCGAAGCAAAATGAGACATGTCTGTTCTGATCTGTCTTTATTTCAATGGTAATGGTGTCAATGTGGTGTTTACTGACAGGGACGTAATGAGGTTTGTCGTAGGTAATGGTAACAAACTCGTTGTTCCTTCCTCGGACAGGGACGCAGTGTAACAGGGGAACAGAAAAGTCCCCCACAAACTGGTGTTCTATGATATCCGTGTATACATACAAGGAGTTAAAACCTCCTGTGATGTCTACCGAGAAGGGGAATTTTTGGACGTTGCGTTTGTGGCCCAAACCCAGAATGTTAGCTAGCTCCCGGTCAGTAGAAAACACATACATAAAATTGGTAGATTTAAGTCTCACTTTTCTACCCACAGGGTCGTAGTTCATGACCACCTCAGGCGGTCCGGGATGACGAACCACGTTGCTGTTCATATGCTCCAGTAATTCGGGTATGGTCGAGTAATAACCTCGTCGTAGGATGAAATTCCACGTTGTAGCTCCAAAGGTAATTTCGAAAGGGGTGTCTTCGTTGATAGTATTCCAGCTGTGCGGGTATTGTATTTCCACTAACCCCACCTCCCAGGCACCCGGGAGATCCAAGGGCTTAATTAGCCATATTGTAAAGTTCAAGATGGTGTTTTGGGGAAAAACTGCAGAGATGGCAGTGCTGGGCAAAGTAATGTAAAACCCGCCGTCACTCATTTTTCTCTCTCTTTCTCTGTCCTTGCAGAAGGAATCTTTTTTGTTTGTTTGTTTGTTGGTGTCTAGATGTCACAGAGTTGAGAAGCTTCCACCCAGCTGTTAAACTTATCAGGCCACCCCAACCATTTCACCAGTAGCTGCTTTTTTCTCCCTTTTCCTTTTTGTGCTAGAACTTTTTCAATTCTGTAAATCCTGTCTCCTTTGGGGTTTACTTTTTGTAATTCTTCAGGGTAAAAAGATCCAGTAACTGCCTCACCCTCGTAATCTTTTAAGCGGTATTCAGGTCTCTGGCCCCTGGTTAAGGCTTCATCCACTATGAATATCTCATCGATAAACGTCTGTTCATAACCTTTTTCAAAAGCGCCTTTGGTTTTAGATAGTCTCACGTGGTCACCTTTTCTAAAAGGGGCAACAACCGGTTTTATTTTAAAACCATCTCCGTAAACCGTTTTCCATACCTTCAAAGAATTTGAAGGGTTAACATCAACGGGTCTGGTACGTATAGTTCTGTGAAAGCTCTGGTTGTAACTCTTTATAAAGTCAGGTAAGACGTCAATGTAGCGAAAGGTGTTATGGGCTGTAAAATATCTCCACATCCTAGTTTTTAAAGTTCTGTTAAATCGCTCCACAACCCCTGCTTTGACTTCATTATTGGTAACAAAATGGTAAACTCCATGCCGCTTTAACAATCCACTTAAAGGTTTGTTTAAAAATTCTTTCCCCCGATCGGTTTGTAATTTTTGAGGCATGCGACCTTCACTGAAAATAGCTTTAAAGGCCTTGGATACCTCACCACTCGTCTTGTCTTTTAGGCCTAAGGCCCAGGTATATTTGGATAGAATGTCTATCACTGTTAAGATGTACTTAAAACTGCTGTTGTGTTTGGAGAACTGGTGCATAACCACCAAATCTGCCTGCCACTGCGCATCCACCTCTGAAACAGTGGTCTTGTTTCTTTTAAAACGTATTTGAGCCAGTTTGTGTAAAGTGTAAGCATCCTGGTCTGAAAGCCATGCTGTTACCTGTCTCCTGTTTAAAGTTTTACTATGCTTTCTGGCCGCTTGAAAAAGAGGGTTGACCCCGCCGAAGCTCCCAACTTCCCCGGGGGCATAATATATTTTCTTTAACACAGCCGTCTGTGTAGACATGACTGTTACCGGTACCGTCTTTTACTACCACAAGTATGAAAGGGAACACATTCATATTGACACATTTAAATAAGTTTTATTAATCGCCTGGTTTAACACGGCCATTTTTACAGCCACCTGTAAAAATGGATGCCATGACCCCTACCATAAGGGAGTCTCAGATGGCTCATTCTTCCATTTTGTCCTCTTCGGTTTGAGATATGTGTCTCAGACATGAGCAAAAGCAGCTGACGCACGATATGTTTACTCCCACAGGGCTTCCAATGTGTAAGTTCTTAAAGGCCTCTAAAAAGGCATTGTCGACCTGTTGAGAGATTTTCAGAAAAGAAACCGCGTAAGCACCCCCACTGCTTGGGGTTTTTTGTTTTTTTTTAAATTTACGCAACCCCCGGTTCCTACCCCATTACCCACCCCTCCTCGACCACCGCTTCTTAATCATTCATTTTACCTGAGTGCCGTCTTTTCCGTTCACTTTGTTCGCCGGTGCCTCCACCGAGCCGCGATTGCCTTCCATCTTTGAGGGGGTGGACAAAGAGAGGCCATCACGTTCATTGGGCTGTCTCACGAGGGTTTCGGGGTTGGGTTCCGGCGTATCCAGGAACGTCTGGGCCAAAGGGCTCCCCTCGGTCGCTCCCTCCTCCTCCTCGAAACTGTCGCTGATGCAACGCCTGCTCCACACAAGGTCAAACGTGGTTGGGGCTAAAACAATGTCCGACGTTCTCACGGGGGTGGTGAAGGAGTCCATGTTTCCTCTCAGCAGCCTTTCCGCGCTTTCGAAAACACGTGTCCTTGGTAAGAGATGGCAGCCTCCTCCCTCTTGCGCTGGGCTTTATGCGGGTAATGGTGCTGCACTCTGATTGGTGGAGGGCCTTGGGAGGCGTTCTTAGTGGGGTCACACAACTCCCTTCCGGAGGAGTCACCCCAACCCAGAAGTCACCCTGGTTGGTCAACATCTCCTCTCGGGGCGGTCCTGTCGGCATGAAACCCCACCTGATTGGTAGAGGGTGGTGGGGGGAGTTCTTAGAGGGGTCACATGACCCACTTCCGGGCGGGTCACCCCCGCCCCGGAAGTTACCCTAATTGGTCAAAATCGCCTCTCGGGGCGGTCCTATCAGGACAAAACCCCTCCTGATTGGTAGAGGGTGGTGGGGGGAGTTCTTATAGGGGTCACATGACACACCTTGCTTCCGGTCAGATGGCACCTTGACTCCGGAAGGAATACCCCTATGGGGTGGGACTTCCGGTGACAGGTGGGAGGGACCAAAGGACCAAGGGGTGGGGCTTAAGGGGTCAAGGGGCGTGGTTAGGGTTTGATTGACGGTAGGGCCCTTATACTACTCAGAATTCTCAAGCTGTCCTCCGAAGTGCTTGCAACCCCTTTCAGTTTGGTGTCATCTGCACATTTTATAACCAGAAATGTATAAAACAGATGTGTATGGGAGGTATCTATCTATCTATCTATGAAATTTATTGAATCCTGAATCACCTGTAACAAAAAACTCAGACCTCTAACACTTGGCCTAAAGTAATAACATTCTTTGCATGTCAATTTGTGACAGGGTGCTGTATTTGTTTTGTCCAAACACTAGAGGGAGACAGAAACTTGTGCACATAAATGGTGCATTTTATACTAGGTTACCACATCCACTAAAGTGCAAAGGTCTTCCTGAGCAACCAAAGATGAGATACTGGAGCCAGCTGCCTGCAGCATTCACAGCAACTACTGCTGCACTCGACTATGGAAGAAGTTTGTAGACCTGAATAATGTTAATCTTGTGCTATAAATTGAGTTACATTAGGTGTCAGGGTATGGGTTAGGACAGGGGACAAAATTCACTTGCCTGTGAATCCTTGATCCTCAATGTGAGTAATGCAAGTAGCACCATTAACATCATAGGAAGTTTGCCTGAATAAGAATTCAGTCAGACCTTCAACATTTGGCGTTGACTTTGAAAGGACTTGGGGGTTGCTATGGGTGGCTGTTGTGGAGAACACATATTGCAGAGGCTGTTTCCAGGCGATGGCAGAATGGCGGCAGAAAAATGGCTGGCTGGTAAAGAGCAATCCCTTCTATTGAGGGTGATACATAGGAAAGGATAGGGGGTTCTGAAGTAACAATACAACTGTATCCAGATCCCAGCCAGGGGACATGTTCTGCCTGATGGCCAGACTGCACACAGCAGGTTTGAACTTTTCATGCACTGTGGAGGGCAGATCGCAGCCCTGGAAGGGCTGGGAGATGAAGGCAGAAAGAAGATAGGCAGTATGCAGGAGGAGGAAGAGGGGAAAAATCTGTCTTCTCTCCAGCATGCGAAAAGACTGGGAGAGAGCCTGAAATGTTGAAGGAAAGAAGGAACAGGCAAGAGGTAAAGACGGTCCAACTCCGTCAAAGATACTGGAGATACAGTAGGATTGAAACTGCTTCCTAGCATGCAATGAGGGTGATGGAGGGTACCCCAGGCTGAGTGCCCTTTGACAACATCTGCATTCTCATGCTGCATCGGCATGCCAGCATCACATGGCAGCAACATGGCAGAGCACAACTCGAGAACACAGTCACTGCAGAGTAATGGCTTTGGAACCACAATCATATTGACCTCTCTGCTGCTTTGTCTGATGACCAGCCGACCCCTCCTCAGCTCTTCCATCACCACAGATCGAAGCTCTTTGTTCTAAATCCCATCTCTGTATCAGATGGCGAAGAAAACCTCATGTTGTTCTGGGAAGCTGACCTCTTTGTCAGTTGCTACTAAGGGCGGCTAAGGGTGCTGGGCAACATCACAGCAGATGCTCTTTAGGAACAATTCCCACATGGTCACCAAAATATATATGGAGG
Source organism: Malaclemys terrapin pileata (assembly GCF_027887155.1). Classification (NCBI taxonomy): domain Eukaryota; kingdom Metazoa; phylum Chordata; order Testudines; family Emydidae; genus Malaclemys; species Malaclemys terrapin. Next base: position 35,049,977 of record NC_071516.1, on the reverse strand, counting down.
TGATTGCAACGCACATGGGGAATGCTGCTGTGAAAGTGATAATCTGTGTCTGTGCAGCTGCACTGGGCAGGAATTTATAGAGAGACATTAAAAATTAAAGAAGACGCTGCCTCTCTTTTGGTGTCATTTTCCTCTCACTAACCCGTTTTATAGCAGTGCATCTCTACTGGTTTCACTGCAGTCATTCCTGATTTATACTAGGGTAAGTGAGAGTGGACTTGTTCCCTAATTAACTTCTCAAAAAACTTAAATCTTCATTTTATTTTTCATGTAAACTCAGTTACTGTAATTCACTTCTAAATGTGCACATTTATTTTTATTTATACATTTATTTCCATATCTATTTTATTGACACCCCCCCCCCACACACACACACACACACAAACAAAAGTTATGGGTGAATAGACGAAAAGAAGAAGAAGAAGAACAGAAAGTTAAAGAAATTGGATGGGCGGGTAAAGAAGAGAGGAAGCCAGGCAAGGAGGGCAAAGGAGAGCAACATCTTGATTTACATCCACTAGGGATGAATGAAGACCTTTTAAAAATTAGAGCTAATCTTTTCAAATTTCTCAGAGGTCCTTCTTTTTCTAAATGTTACCTGCTTTCTAGCTGCCCTGTCAGCCAGGTCACTATGCCAAGCAGATTGAAGGCAATCTGCTCTAGTAGCTGAAAGCTTGTGCTGTCACAGGAGTGTAATTTGTAAACTCATGTGTGTTAAAAAGCACCAAAATGGCTGAGAACTTAAAAACAGGGTGATAACAGACTGTGAATCCCAGTGATAATTGGACCTGGTGATAATCTAAACAGAAAGAGCTCTCAACTGTGCTTGTAAATGTTTCCATCGTTTCATGTGGACTCAACAAACATTCTAGTTTTCAGAGTGATGTCTGGGGTTATTGTTTGTGTTGGTTATGTTGTGTGCATGATTGTGTTGATTTCTGTGTTTCTTGTGTTGTATTAGGACATTTGTGTTGATTTGTGCAGATGTGCACTGCAGTAAGGGGCTGTGTGTTCTTGGGGTTATTGTGTGTGATAGTTGTTTTAGTGTGCACATGGTTGTGTTGATTTGTCAGCCTTCTTGATGTTATACATTATTCGTTCTCTTTTCCTGTCCACTATAGGAGCCACACTTTTCTTCATCTTTCTCTTGCTCCTAATGTACTTACAATTCCTCTTCTTATTCCCTTTTATGTCCCTTTCTAGGTGTAACTCATTTTGTGCCTTAGCCTTTCTGATTTTGTCGCTACGTACTTGTGGTATTCTTTTGTACTCATCATTAGCTGTGAGTCTGTGCTTCCATCTTTTACACTATTCCTTTTTTCAGAGTAGAAGCCGTGTTAGTCTGTATCCCCAAAAAGAACAGGAGTACTTGTGGCACCTTAGAGACTAACACATTTATTAGAGCATAAGCTTTCGTGGACTACAGCCCACTTCTTCGGATGCATATATTCCTTTTGGTTTTTAGGCTTTGTATGTTTCAGAATGACACACAGAATCACAATCCTGGAATTTTACTATATAGAAGTTTGGAATTTCAACCCATCTGCCTGATTTTTGCCATTGAAAATATCCCTCTATGGCAATTAGGTGAATAAGTCCCATTGAAAAACTTTCAGCATTTCAAAAACCTGAGCCCATTCATTCTGGATTAAGTCAAAATTCCAAACTGGGTTAATTTCCTTCTGGTTGTCCCAATTTCTTGCATTTCATGTTCACAATGTATATGAGTCATGCTCCTGCACACAATGGAAAATTATTAGAGTCTCCTGATTACACACCTGAAGAAGTTTTTATGCATGTGCCTGTTTGCACATGTGCGCACGTATGAAAGTATTCCAAAGTCTTTTTTTGCAAGTTGAAATTTTGGGTTCTAGTTGTGCATTTTATTGTGTGGTGGGTGAGGGCATGTATGGCTTTGGGCACTAATTGTGTGCCAGATTATATGTGTGAAGACCATCTTTCTCTATTTACACGTATGTTACATCATTACATCATATTACCAAATTACAGTCCTGTCTGTGCTTTCTGGCAGCAGCAATGGGGCTACGAACATGGGGAGGGTGAAATAACAAGCCATGACAGCTGTGCTTTTAGTAGCAAATCTCTAATGGTCATCAGAAGCCTTGTATCTAACAGGTGACTACAGAAATCAACAGACCCTGTGAGGGGTGTGTTCTCTTTTTTGGATTATTGAATATCCCTATGGGTTTGTTTAATGGAGCAATTTCAAATTTTAATCTCAGTGGAAACCTAGAGGCAACCGTGATATCCTGGTCCTGTTGCCCTTGCTGAACACACTCTGGATTGTTGTCACATTATCCAGCTTCTGAATCCCATGTTCTGCGTAGCCCTGTGATCTAGGTAGTGACTGGTCACTGTTCCTAGCTCACTGTCTCTGAACAAACGCCCACTGCTTCACTCCAGGGTGAGGGGTGAGCCATTAAGTATTGATGGCCCTTGATGACTTTGTCACTGCTTCCAGGCATAGCTTCTCCACAACCAGTTGCATGTTTCCTGATACAATAGAGATGAGCTCATCCAGGAAGATGATTACAGTAAAAAAAAAAAATCATAAAACCAAATGGAATTAACAACTGGACAAACATGGATTCCCCACACTGTCACAGCAACCTTAGCCACGGAAGTATTGGCAGACCTCCTTAATATAGTGGTCCCACCTAGGCTTGTTAGCATGCTGTTTCAGGGCCAGATGTTCAAAGTTACTGAGAGTCCTAACTGCAGGTTTAAGTGCAGGGATAGTTCTCAAAATCTGGCCTTGGGCACTTTTGAAAATGTTATCCATAATTTTTAGTTGTCACAAGGCTCTCAGAAATAATGGTGCATATCCTGGAAGATAAATGAACACACTATCTGATTCTTTGCAGAAGAGATTTGAGAGATCTCTGGGGTGTGAAGTTAAAAATGGAAATGTCTAAAAATGTTCCGTGCTGTTAAAAAACAATTGATGCCATTTCTGCAGAAATTGAGATGGAAATATAAAAGTATGCTGTGACTGAGGCATGGCTAGGTTCTCTTCCAATTGTGCATTGAAAGTTATGCATGCTCTCATGGCAGCATTATGGCATTTATAAGTTATACAGCACTCACTAACAGCGATATTAAAGAACATTGTCACATGTCTTAAGTATCATCTCCACTTTACATGAAAGCCATGGAGCATCTGCAGAGCTCTTGTTTCATAAACCTCAAATCATATTAAGAGAATGGTAAGTGGTAGTGTCGTCAACAATTTCACAGAGGCGGGAACAGAGCTACAGAGAGAGGAAAGGGCAAGCCCAGCATCTGGGAGTGGATGAGCCAGGAATAAAACCAGGTCCCTAGAATTAAATTATAGTTTCCACTCGGCTGGAATCTGCTGAACTCTGCAATGTAAGTATGTGAAAATTAGGTATAAGGCCAGCAATGGCCTTTGGCTGGGGTTTTCATAGGAGCCCAGGAAGTGATAACCTCAGACACTGCAGGTAAAATAATACACAATCATGCTCATGAGTTCTGAGGCTAAGATGTGTTCAGCCGTAGAGATACCAGACAATAGGAATATTTCCAGTGTGCTTCAGCTCAGGCCCTTAGGAAAATTTTCCCCGAATGCCACTGCTATCTGGTGTCTTGACTCAACCATTGGGACCGCAACCAGCAGGGGGAAGTCAGAATTGAAATGTGGACTGTTTTGAAAAGGAAGTTAGATTATAAATGGCAGAATTTGTTTTATTTCCCCTACATGGAATCCACAGCAAACAAACACCATGGAAATGAAACTACCATCATGGAGTTCATCTTCCTGGGATTTGAGACCCTCCCACAACTGCAGATTCTTCTCTTCCTGATGTTTCTAGTGATCTATGCTGTGACCGTGGCCAGGAACATCCTCATTGTTGCACTAGTTGTGGCTGATCAGCACCTTCACACCCCCATGTACTTCTTCCTTGGGAACTTGTCCTGCTTGGAGACCTGCTACACCTCCACCATCCTGCCCAGACTGCTGGCCTGTTTCTTTACTGGGGACAGAACCATTTCTGTCACTGGATGCATCACACAATTATATTTCTTTGGTTCTCTGGCAGCTGCCGAATGTTGTCTCTTATCAGGAACGTCTTGTGACCAGTTGTCATGGTGCGTGACTCACCGCTGCGGCGCCTCCTGCTAGTTGTCTCAGGGAATTAGCGGTTCTAGCCTCCAGAGCACCCTCTGCAGGCCGGTGTCCCACTGCCGCTGGCCTCCGTGTCCCTCCCAGGACCCGGTGCCCCTTGTCTTTGGGGTGCTTCCCCCGGCAATACCCCCACAGTCTCAGGGTCTCCCCACCCAGCAGAACCCCCAATCCTCTATCCCCACCTTGCCTCAGTCGTGGGCTACTGCCAGTCATCATCTAGCCCCCGCTCACTGGGGCAGACTGCAGTTTAAAAGCCACTCATCATAGGCAAGGGGGGGTTGGACCTGCTGCCTCTGCCTACCCGTGGGCTGCCCCTTGCAACCCAAGTACCTAATTAGCCTTCCACTAGGCCGCAGCCTGGGGGATTTCCAGGCCGGAGCTCCCCAGCTCCCTTGGCCTTCCCCCAGCCCAGCTCCACTCCTTCTCTCAGCTCCCTGCAGCCAGGTCCCTCCCTCTCAAAAGGCTAGAGAGAGAATGTCTCTGGCTTCTGGCCCCAGCCCTCTTATAAGGGCCAGCTGGGCCCTGATTAAGCTGGCCACAGCTGTGGTCAGCTACCCACTCACTTCCCCAGCCATTCTTAATCCCTCTTACCCTGCTGCAGCCCTCTCCAGGGCTGCTATCACTCTTCCAGGGCCGGAGCGGGTGACCACTCCGCTACACTGGTATTTAGCGATATGCAAACCTCTGCATTATGCAGGACTAATGAATGGCAGGTTCTGTATCAAGCTGGTGGCCACGTCATGAATCGGTGGATTTATATCTGTTGCCTTCTTAATAACTATGATGTCACAATTAACATTCTGTGGCCACAATGAAATTGACCATTTCTTTTGTGATTTTAGCCCAATAATAAAACTGTCCTGCACTGACACCCACACTCTGGAAGTTACTGCTTTCATACATTCCTCCATATTCACATTTCCTCCATTTCTGTTGATCCTGGCATCCTATGTTTGTATCATCACCACCATCCCGCGAATCCTGTCCATCACTGGGAGGCAAATGGCCTTTTCCACCTGATCCTCTCACCTCATCATGGTGACAATTTTCTATGGGACTATAGTCATTTTGTGTCTGCTATCAGAGTCTGATTCACTGAGGGACCTGAACAAAGTGTTCTCTGTCTTTTATGGCGCCCTCACCCTATTGGTCAATCTCCTCATATACAACCTGAGAAACAAGGAGGTGAAGGAAGCCTTAGAAAAGCTCTCCTTCGATTTTTTTTCTTTCACAAGAATACAGATATTTTAAACTAATATCTATATCCAGGGGTGGCTCCAGGCAACAGCACAGCAAGCGCATGCCTGGGGCCTCTATCCATAACCATAGAAGACCAAGCCAAATCCTTAAAAATATATCCCCTCCACTCCCACGCTCCCACTTTAAGGTCTGATCAACACAGTGTATCAAGAAAACGATGTGCCTGACCTTGGATTACCCATTCTTTGAGTTTGGATGACGTTGAAAGTCAATACCTTAATGTGTTAATGAGAAGAACATAATTTTAAAAGTACTCTTCTTGAAATTTAGCATTTGCCTTCTCCTTGTTTTCTCCTGAGTGATTTTAAAACTGGAATAAAACATACCCTTCACACATTCCATAACATTAATCCTCATTTAAAATAAGTGTAGGCCACATGTGAAGCTATTAGGTTTTAATGAAGCTATGTTTTTAGAAAAGTTGTGTCTAATCATTAGATTAAAAATAAATTATACACATGGCCAAGTGAATAGCTCTGGTCACTTTTAAATGGGACCCTGGTGACATCAGAGGTAAATCAACCAATCCCCACTCTTCATCTCCTGCTAATTTGAATGTTGCAGTTCTGTTACCTGAAATGACTGATTAAGGAAAGGTATATTTGCAGGTAGTCCAAGCACTCTCATTCATGTCTTGGCCTTCGCGAGTGTTATTCAGGTTTCCATAGCCACCAGCTACCCACTCCTGTGCTTCATCAGAGAGGTGGTGGGTCTCTGCTACACAGCCAAGGGAAGGATTTCTGACTCAGGAAGACACAGTTCTCTGCTCCCTCCTTCCTAACCAGTTTAGTAAGATGAGGCCCTGAGTCATAAACTCTTGGTATCAGAGGCCCGGTATGAGGCCTGAGGCCTCAAGTGAAGTAATGGTCAAGACATTGCTAACATAAAGCAAAGTTAAGCTGTGAGCCAGAGGAAGGCCCGGCTCACAGAAGTTGGCAAGAAGAAGGCTGCTAAAAGCACATATTCACATATAAGCACTAATAGGATGAACGTGTGCCAGGATGGCACCAGAACATCCACGAGATAACAAGGAACAGGCAGACCCATCCTAAAGACAGGGTCAAAGGGACAATACGATGGATGGACTTGTTTGTTCTAACCAGCTTGTACCTGGGGAGAGGCGTAGAGGGGTTGTACCTCAATGCATCAGGAGTTATGTGTAACTCGTTTGTACCTGTGTATAAGAATGCATCCCTCAGTGGATGTCTTTGTCTGGCCTAGGAGGCAGTGGAGAGTCCCACCACTGACTGAGCTGGTCCACTGTTAGGGGCATGTATTCGTAGTATGTCCTGTGGTGTCTGCGGGGAATTATTACTGTGCTTTGTTTGACAATAAACCTGGCCGGGTGCCTTTGTACCTTATCAGAGTCTGTGGTCATTGGGGGGGGGTTCTCTTGGGGTCTGCTGTGCCAGCTATCTGCGCAGAGCCGGGGCAGCACACAGAGGGAACGAACACACGCACGCAGCCAACTGTTATCATCATTGAACAGAGCAGAGCACCACACCAGTGGCGTCTGACAACACCCAGAAGCAGTAATTTGCAGTTGTCCAGGTCACTGGGGCTGGAAACTAACATTCTGCCATTCCCTGATCCTTCACGTCCAAAGCCTGTCAAATTTGTCCCCATCTTGCTTAAAGTGCGGTGCCCAAATCTGGACACAATAGTTGTCACCACATGGCCCTGGGGAGTCTGCCCGACTGGTTGGAGTGAGAATCCCTCACTTATGCTGGTGTAAATTATGAGTAACTCCAGTGAAGTCATCACAGCCACACTGGTGTAAAACTGCAATAAGTGAGAGGAGAACCAAACCTGGTGGTGTGGGTGGGGGGGAGGAATTGCTTCTTCCTGGCCTCATGGGCAATTGCCTCACACCATGAGGGTTCATTACCTGGATAATGTGCTTATAGGGTCATGTTCTCCTCCCGTTTACACTACTGTTGATTTGATTCTATCCACAATAATTCTACTGACTGGAAAGGAAGCCACTCATATGCCACCAACTTTAGATTCATCTCCAGGTTCCCTGCTACCAACTATAATAATATTTACACACAGCCTCATACAGTGGGAGCAAATCAAAACTGTCCCTGTGATTTTACACTGATGTAGACCCACTAAAGTCAAAGCCATTAAACAGGAAGGTGTTGTATCATGGCCAGTAAATGCAAAGTCCAGTCTGAATCTTAATGTATTAACCTTCACATGGTCACACGAGGGGGTAGCTATTATAATCTTCGTTTTGAAGAAAGGGAAGTTTATTCTGTTTTCTCATTTCTAGGAACACATGAGAGTGTGAATGATAGCCTCACACAGAGTCAAAGAGAGAGCTTCTGTGTTCAGTAATATACAAATAAAACTCATTATGACAAACAAGCCCAGGTTTATTAGTATTGCCAACTCAGCAGAGAGAAACATTAAAAGGAACAAGAAGTGAAGGGGGTGAAGTATGAAGTGGAATGATTACGGAAAACTAGAACAAAGATGATCCTAGTGATTATTGGAGCACTTGGCTATGAACTAGCTGCTCAAGAACACATTGGGGGTGCAAGACATCATGATCAGTGACCTCCACAAGACAGACACTATGAGAATTTCAAGGTGAGTAAAAGGAGAGTGAGTACAGATGAGCAGCTAAAATGCAGGAATTCTGCAGAAGGTTTAACAACATTCCAGACTACCCAAACCAAAGGCATTAATTTGTGGTCAGCATTTATTGTTGACTTGTGGGGATACATTTAGACAATAGGTTTCTCCTTTTTAAGCTTAAAGATCTTGTATGTTGTGAAGGCTACTTTTTTAAGGAAAATTCTCATGATGTAATACTGAAGGATAATAAGAATAATAAAAATAAAGTTTAAATTGAAGCATTATCATTATTACATTTTTAACACAACATCTTATAATTATTATATCATTTAAACCACCATTAGTAGCGTAAAAAAACCACAACATTTTCTTTAAAAATTAATCTGAGAGAAAGAGAGAGAGAGGGTGTGAGGGAGAGAGAGAGAGAAAGGTCAGTCCTAAATTTTATTGACATATGTTGCTGTTGTAAACCCCGGTGATTCCAAGACTGGAGAGATAAAGAGCAATTAGGGTAGCCTAAAAAACCCACCATATATTGTTTTTAAATCAACCAGATAGACAGACAGATCACTATCAGTCTTGAAAATGTATTGAAAGATGCTGCTGATACAACCCCAGTGAAAGACAACTTCTGAGAGATGATGAAATCCTCCCCTTGGTAAAGGGTCTACACCAGGCGTCGGCAACCTTTCAGAAGTAGTGTACCGAGTCTTCATTTATTCACTCTAATTTAAGGTTTCACATGCCAGTAATACATTTAAACGTTTTTAGAAGGTCTCTTTCTATAAATCTATAATATATAACTAAACTATTGTTGTATGTAAAGTAAATAAGGTTTTTAAAATGTTTAAGAAGCTTCATTTAAAATTAAATTAAAATGCAGAGCCCCCTGGACTGGTGGCCAGGACCCAGGCAGTGTGAGTGCCACTGAAAATCAGTTCACGTGCCGCCTTCAGCACACGTGCCATAGGTTGCCTACCCCTGGTCTACACAAAGGCTACAGGCCACTTCTTTTACATTTCACTGGTGAAAATAGGGCCTAGGTGGGGAAATGAGTGACACACATGTGTTAGGTAGACCCTCCGCACTGTGGGAAAATTCACCATTTCCAACTCCCTGCTACTCCCATTGATATCAGTGGGTAATAAATGGAGTTGACTGCAGTAGGAACTGGATGGGTTCTGCCCCATTAGCTCACATTTCCCCAGGCAGATATAGGGTCCATCCATCCCAGAGTCAGGGATTGCTTGGCCCTGCTGCCCTTATTTGTACAGGTAGCTCTTCCTGACAGCAGGTGTCCCGTTGTATTTAAAAGAACAGCTCTAGTAAGTAAGAGCTGTTTGTATGACCTGTGTTTCACAGCATCATGCCACAAGATAAGTTTCCATTATCTTGACTTTATTGCAATGTGCAATAGCTACATACAAAATAATTTGATATTTGTTATGAAATTCATAGCCTCACTAGTAGATTTCCTCAGGGCCTCCTTCACCTCTCTGTTTCTCAGGCTGTAGATGAGTGGATTGGCATGGAGAGTCAGGACTGTGTACAAGAGAGAGAACACTTTGTACAGGTCTCTCAGTGTGTCCGTGTCTGGAAGCAGATAGACAATGATCAGGGTTACATAGAAGATTGTCACCACTCTAAGATCAGAGGAGCAGTTGGAAAAGGCCTTTTGCCTCCCAGCGGTGGAAGGATTTTTGTGGATGGTGATGATGATGCACACATAGGATGCCAGGATTAAGAGAAAGGGAGGCAGTGTTAATATGGAGGAGAACAGGAAGATCACAAAAGCCATCAGGCGGGTGTCACTGCAGGACAATTTTACTAACAGGGTATAATCACAAAAGAAATGGTCAATTTCATTGGGTCCACAATAAATCATTTGTTATATCCAACATGTCGTGATGGTGCAAGCCACAAACCCATTTACCCAAGACCCAGCTGCCAGGCAGAAGCAGATGCTGCCGTTCATAATAGGGTGACCAGATGTCCCGATTTTATAGGGACAGTCCTGATTTTTGGGTCTTTTTCTTATATAGGCTCCTATTACCCCCCACCCCCATCCCGATTTTTCACATTTTCTGTCTGGTCACCCTAGTTCATAAGGGCTGAATAATACAGATGTTTGCATATCGCTAAATACCGATCATAAGACATTGCAGATAAGAGGCAACATTCCACAGATACCAGAGAATCAAAGAAATACAGTTGTGTGATGCAGTCAATAAATGAAATAGTCCTGTCCCCAGTCAAGAGACCAGCCAGCATCCTGGGCAGGTCTTCAAGCAGGACAAGTTCCCCAGGAAGAAGTACATGGGGGTGTGGAGGTGCTGATCAGCCACCACTAGCACAATGATGAGGATGTTCCCAGCCATGGTCACCAGGGCCGGCTCTAGCTTTTTTGCTGCCCCAAGCAGCAAAAAAAAGCGCCGCCCCCCGAACCTCCCCAACCGAGCGCCGTCGGAACCCCCCCCCAAAGCGCCGCTCCCCCGCCGAGCACCGCGCGCCGGAGCCCGCCCCCCCCGCCGTACCGAGCGCCGCCGGATCCCCGAGCCCTGTGCTGCCCCCCTCCCGCCGAGTGTCGGAGCCCGCCCCCCCCACCAAGCGCCGCACCGTGCCGCTGGAGCACCCACCCCCGTGGACTGCTGCGCCGCGCTCCCCCCGCCGCCCCTTACCAGGTGCCGCCCCAAGCATGTGTTTGGGTGCCTGGTGCCTGGAGCCGGCCCTGATGGTCACAATGTAGATCACCAGGAACAGCAGGAAGAGAGGGGTGTGCAATTCCTGGAGATTCCTGAATCCCAGTAGGATGAATTCTGTGATGGATGTTTGATTTCTCCAGTCTCCAGTCCATTATAAAGTAAGAGTAAATCCATGGAAGTCTAAAAGGCTCAACATTTGAATAGCTTTGTGTATGGCTAGATTTTCCTCTCACTCACCCCACATGGACAGGTATGGTGGGTCTAGGTCTCCTTTCACTCGCCCCAGTATAAATCAGCAGTAATCCTATTGCAGTCAAGGGGGCTGATTCTTCGGGGGCTCACTTTGATGTTAATCCAGAGTGACTCTACTGAGGTCAGTGAGCCATATTCTCCTGTCACTCATCCTGTTGTAAATCAGGAGTAACACCACTGAAAGCCATGAGGCTTGGTGCTCCACTCACACAACACACTTTGAATTAGGAATAACTAATGAAATCAATGGGCCCAAATTTATTCTCACTTATGCTGGTGCAAAATCAAGAGAAACTCCAGTAAAGGCACAACAGTTACATTAATATATGAAAAATGTTCACAGAACAAGATGTTAACTCCCCCCTTTACACACCCACACATACACCAAAAAACTAGGGTTACCATACGTCCTCTTTTTCCCGGACATGTCCGGCTTTTCGGCAGTCAAACCCCCGTCCGGGGGGAATTGCCCAAAAGCCGAACATGTCCAGGAAAATGGTGGCTCTGCTCCTCCCCGACTCTTCGGCTCTGTTTAAGAGCCGGGCTGCCCGAGTGCTACCGGCTTCGGGCAGCCCCGTGCCTCCGGACCCTGCGCCACCGGAGCCCGAGAGGCTCCCTCACCTGCAGTCTGTGCCCTCGTCCATCTCCTCTAGAGGGTTTTATGTGCAGAGGTTGGGATTTGTAAGGGAGTCGAAGAGCAAACAGCATTACCTTAAAGCACCTAGAGGAGCTACAGAGATCAATGAATGCACAGCATGTTAACGTGCTTTAGAACTCGCACCTCCTATACAGCAACACCACCAGCCCGTCCATGTAGACAAGCCCTCAGTGAGCCAACTCGATTTCCTTAGGCTCCTTGGAAAATCCCATGCATAATCTTTATTCACATGCAGAGTCTGGTGACTTCACTGGGACACATGATTGAATAAGGAAGAACCACAGTCCAATCACTTCATATTTTATTTGACCTTAAACATGTTAGCTTGAATATCGGGATTCTGAGAAACCCCTGATGTTACTGACAACTTTCCTCAGGGCCTCCTTGACCTCTCTGTTTCCCAGGTTGTAGATGACTGGGTTGACCAGGGGCGTCAAGACAATGTAAAAGACAGAGAACACTTTGTTCAGGGCTCTTGGTGCATTGATATCTGGTAGCATATAGACACATATCAAGGTCTGTAGAGAGGGTTCGTCAGGGCTCTTCCATATCTGGGGCAGCAGAGAACCACACCGCCACCCTTAGTCCCTACACTGGCCCCTGGGGAATCAGTCGGACCACAGGAGTCCTGGCTCAAGCTGTCCGGCAGGGGCTGAGCAAACATAGATAACAGTTAGCAGTTAACAGGCCCAGGCCCTGGGTCAGGGCGGGGCAGTAAAGAGTTCAAGGCTCAGGCCCTCAGGCAGGGGCTGAGCTGCAGTTTATATAGGTACAGCAGAAATGAGTCTAAGGCTTAGATCCTCAGGCAGGGCTGAGCAAATGCAGGTAAATAGCACAACTGGGGCTTCAGGATCTGAGCGGCCTGGGAGAGGGGGAGACTGCCACCCACATGTTGGGTGGGAGCGGGGGACGCAGGCCCTCCAACTCCACTGTGTCCCAGCCTGGGGCCCTAGCAGCGGCCAAAGGCCTGCTGCTGTGTCAGTGGGGATCCTGGCCGCAACAGAGTGACATGGGTTCCAGCAGTTTTGTAGCCAGACTCGGGTTGGCTGCCCCCGGGCTACTTCCCAACTCCTTCTCTGGAGGTACCTGGGTCAAGGTGGTGTCCTCAAGGGGTCGATCACCATTGGACCCTCAGGGTAGCTGGCGAGGGGTAGGTTCAGCGACTCTCCCACATGCTGGTCCGCGTCAAGTATCAGCCGGTCATGCCAGTCTCCAGGTCTGCCGCTGGTTGCTGGAGTCTCCCCAGTGGGAGCTGGGCTGGAGGCGTCTGGCCTCTCCAGCGGCTGCCTCTTGAATGAACTCTAGGGTTGGGCTCTTATACTTCCTGTCTGGCACCTGACCCTCTGGGGGGTGGGCTTGGAGTTCTCTGGCTTCGCCCATTCTGGTGTCTGGTGGAGCTCATGCCTCTCCGGGGTGACGGGGAAGCACATCACCTCCCTTCAAGATCCCATAGTAAATTGTAATCACAGTAAGGTGAGAGGAGCAGGTGGAAAAAGCCATTTGTTTCCCGGTGCTGGACAGGATTCTCAGGATGGTGCTGATGATGCAAACATAGGATGTCAGGGTTAATACAAAGGAACCAGGGAGAAGGCTCAGGAGCATATGAAAGCCACCACCTTCAGCCCACGGAGATCACTGCAGTTGAGTTTTATTACTGGGTGAAATCACAAAAGAAACTGTCAATTTCATTTTGGCTGCAGAAAGACAATTGTGACATCAAAATTATTACTACGGTGATAGCTGGAAACCCACTCATCCAAGACCCAGCTGCTAAATGTAGACATAACCTACCATTTGCTATGGCTGCATAAAGTAGCGGTTTACATATGGCTAAATACTGATCGTAAACCATCATGGATAAGAGTTAACATTATGTACACACCAGAGAAGCAATAAAATAGAACTGCGTGATGCAGCTGCTAACAGAAATGGTTCTGTCCCCTGTCAGGAGACCAGCCAGCATCCTTGGCAGGACGGTGGAGGTGTAGCAGTTCTCCAAACAGGACAAGTTCCCCAGGAAGAAGTACATGGGGGTGTGGAGGTGCTGATCAGCCACCACTAGCACAATGATGAGGATGTTCCCAGCCATGGTCACAATGTAGATCACCAGGAATAGCAGAAAGATAAAAATCTGCAGCTCTGGGAGATCCCCATATTCCAGGAGGATGAATTCTGTCACTGTTTGATTTCCCCACTCTGCAAAGTCCATGAACTGTACATAGAAAAATTAAACAAAACCTCTGCACTATAAATTTGATGAAGTTAGAATTTTAATACACAGTCAATAATTAAACACATAAATATTCATAACCCCTCCCCTTTCCCTAGTGTTCAGTAACACATGTTTGAGCTGAGAACCCTGTAAACATGCGTTTTCTGGTCTCTCTGTTGCCTGAGGCAAGCATAAATGCACCTCTTCATTTCATAAGCCACCCACTCTGTTGCAGTCTCCATTTCTTCCAACCCTAACTATAAGACCCTCTGGGATTAGAAACTGGGCCCATAGGCCGGGGTGGGCTTCTGACAGTTCCACATTGCCACTGCAAGCTTAGTTGGGAGGAGTCTGTGAAGCTAGGCAATGCAAGAAATACCACCCAGTAGGGCCTGAGTGGTGGACCCTCACAGCTCAGTGATTGGCTGATGCTGGCTGAACAACAATGCAGGCTGCCTGTCTTATCCTGCACCAGACCCAGTTTGATGTAGATCCTAGACTCTGGCTTCTGACTCTGTTTTTTCTGTGATTTTACTGTTTGCTTGCTGTCTATAAACTGGTGCCTGACCCTAACTTCCTGACATCCTGACCTGGTGGGACCCTGACTCTGCTATTTGCAACTTGGTGCTTGGCTCTGACTTCCTGGCATTTTGACTTGGCTCACTCCCAGTCCCAATGCTTGTCTCCTGATTATGATTTTGCAGCTGATGGGTGGGCACAGCCTGCCTTCAGCCCGGCCGTGACACTAACTCTGGTCTTGCAGACACCTTTATTCAACTTTTTCCCACTTGTTTGGACAGAATGCAAACCCGTGTTGAAATAAAGCAAATCTAAACTCAACCTCCTTTCTTTAGCAATGTGGGACAGGGTGCAGATTTTCAAATGTATTTGAAGCTTGCTAGGGACCTAACTCAGTCAATGGGATCATGTACTTAGCATGTGTAGACGCTTCTGAAAATCCCACACTGGGTACCTATCTGCATCTTTAGGTGTCATTAAACTCCTTTGAAAATCTTCACCCAGGACTTCAATTCGTGTATATTGTCAGAACTGCTACAAATTCCAAGAACTATGCCAATGTACACTTGCTGGAGGTCTGGCCCATTAACTTCAATGGAGCGCCTCTGATTCACATCAGCTGGCCAACAGATTTCCAAAGTTACACTGGTTTACCACAGGTGCTCCATTGACGGTGGTGGCATGGACCCTGTGTATTTAAAAATGAGACAATCAGTGTTTAAACAGCTCCACCTTGTGGAAGAACTCTACCTCTTTTTCTTCTGTTAAGATTTCCTTGATCTTCCAACTTGTTCTGCTCACATTATAAATACGAAACGGTAGGGCATGCCAGTTAATAGGCAAAAGCACACTAAAGCCATTTCTATCACCCTTCTTAAAGAGCAAGATATTGATATTTGATTCATATCCTTTAATTATATACTTGTGACATTGACATTTCTCAACAGCTTTGCAAGAACTGGAGCCCAGCAGCTAGCTTCAAGATTATATGTGTATCAAGTAGGGATGGAAAAAAGCTTTCTGGTGTCTTATATTTGTTTGACATGGGAAGCGTCTATAATTGGCAAAGGTGCCTACCAGTGAAGAAGGTAGATCACATTTGTTATTCAGGCTGGGATTTTGAAAGGAGCCTAAAGTTCTTAGGCACTGAAAATAACATTTTCCAAAGGACTCAGAGGTCAGATTTTAAGGATATTAACAAACTTGACTCCTCTTGATTTGACTCTGGCCTGAAATGACTTAATTCACAGCACTCCCACTTCATAAAGATATGAAGGTGAGGTTCCCCACTAAATCCTCTAGCCCACAGACATTTCAGATTTTCAGAAATAACTTGTCTAAAACCCTAGGTAGGTAGATTCCTGCCAGCCAAGGAGCCATCAATTTCATCACAGGTTATAAGAAGTGTATTAAATGGAACTAGCTGAAAAATTTTGTTGACTTCTTTTTTTTAATGAAAAATGGCTAATAAATTAAACAGAAGGAGGGCTCTGGGGACCTCGAAAGCTTGGCTCTTTCACCAAAAAGAAGTTGGTCCAATAAAATACATTACCTCACCCTCCTTGTCTCTCTAAATGTAAAATATCAATGTTCA
Organism: Malaclemys terrapin pileata; assembly: GCF_027887155.1. Lineage (NCBI taxonomy): Eukaryota > Metazoa > Chordata > Testudines > Emydidae > Malaclemys > Malaclemys terrapin. Next base: position 35,034,026 of record NC_071516.1, on the reverse strand, counting down.
TTTAAATATTTGGGCTTTTCTTTGAAAAAACAAAATCTAAATATCATTTATTTCCCTTTGGCTCTCCAAAAATCTAAAAGAGGATTACATTCTTGGGTTTGCAGGTTTTTGACAAAAACATGAAGAAAAAAAAAATCACAGAAAAATGTTGACAAAAGTGATTTTCATTTGCTTTGAAGATTTGATCAGAAATTGAAATGTATTTGTGGGCAAGCTCTAACGTTCAATATCTAAATGTTTTTCAAATAGATGACTTCAAATCATGAAGAGAACCCATCGAAGCACTGAAATCTCAAGGAAGGAACAGCGCTATTTCAGGGTCTGTAACCAACCAAGTTCAAGTAAAAACGTCTGGATCTTCCCAAGTAAATTCCTGCTAGTTCTGACTCCATTCCAGGAATTGATGTAAAAACATCTTTACCCAAAATAACTACAAGAAGTGGGCGTTTTACCCATAAAAGCTTATGCCCAAATAAATCTGCTAGTCTTTAAGGTACCACTGGACTCCTTGTTGTTTTTGTGGATACAGACTAACACGGCTACCCCCGATACTTGTCACCCAGAATATTAGCTTTCGAGGCCTGAATTTTCAAGACACTTTAATAAATATACCACAAGGCAATGAGAGAAGAGACATTCTTGCTTTCTTAATACAGTCAGAGTGAGCCACATACATCTACTGCTAAATAGATTCCCAGTGGGAGATAGTCTAAGACAGAAATTGAGAAGCAGGGGAAGAGAGTCTCTGATATACCTCAATTATCTCAGTTGGTTCCATTGTGTGAGGGAAAAATCTTGCATTTGGTAGATGGGAAAGAAGATCGATTTATATATATTTCATCTTCTCTAACTCCTCAAATCAGTAAGGCACTTATATGTAAGTATGTGACTGACATCAAATGAAGCACTCATGTCCTTAAAGGCGTGCCCATACTTCTTGTTGAATCGGGGCTTTGCTTTCATTTCAGAGATGAAGGTTGGTTTTACCTTTCTGACAGGTGAATTACAAGCTGATGCCAGTCCTTGATTCAGGTTTTCTGGACCAAGACACAGGATCTGCAGTCTATTTTCTATCAAATAAATCAATGCTTTCAGTAGGGAGTCTGGTATCTTCCTCAGTCTTTTAAGTTCTGCTGACCTGGTTGGTATATTCCGGCCCGTGTTGTTTACAAAAGGGAAAAAAGGATTCTCTTGATTCATTAATAATCCTTTATGGGACACGGTGAGCTCTCCAATGGCATTTCGGGTCCTGGGAATTTTAAATTGATGAGCATGGAACATTTATCACAGACAAACTTAAGAGGGTGCAAACAACAGTGTTAATGATGGAGAACTTCCAACCTCAAAGGGAAAATCATGGTGAAAGGAAAACTAACCTCAATCTCCTGATAGGATAGATGAGGTCTATGCCATGTTTCCTATCTATGGAACTTACCAACACCAAAGTATCTGAGCACCCCCAACATTTAAAAGGTTTATATCCTCACAGTTCCCCAGAGAGGTACAGGAGGATATTATCCCCAATTTACACATGGGGAACTGAGGCACAAAGAGAGAAAGGGTAGATGTAAAAAGGTGTAAAGATGGAGATAGGCATCATGGGGTAGTCACCTAAGTGATTTAGGTGCCTAAGTCACATCAACTTTCAATGAGAGTTAGAGTCCACATGTTTAAAGGTTTTGGGGCATCTAAAGATGCTGACAGAAACCTAATGGGATTTTCAAAATGGCAAAGCATCTAACTCCCATTGGTTGCAGACACACTACTGCTCGTAGTGCCTATTATATAGGATAGATCAGTGGTCCCCATACATTTTAGGGTTGCGCCCACCCTTTACCCCTGTCCATGCCCCCCCAACCACCAGAGCCAGGGCCGGGAGTGGGGCCATGGCTCCGGTGGGCGGGATGCAGACAGGGATAAGGGGGTGAAGGCTGGGGCCACAGCAGGGAGTGGGTCTGGGGTCAGAAGTGGCGCCTGGGCTGGGAACAGAGCCGATACCAGAGGCTGAGGCCTTGGCTTCAGACAGGGCTGGGAGCAGAGCAGAGCTGGGAGCAGAGCAGGGCTGAATGGTGCCCCCTCCCTGCTCCCCATGGGTCCTGTCCCCTTGGATGTTACAAAGAAGCCCCTCCTATGACTTCTCCTTTTATACATTGATACAATAAAGTTACGTATCACACTCCAGATGTTAGTTACCACCCTTATTCTCTTACTTGCTAGTTTGCACAAAACATCTTCATCCATTATCCTGTCATTCACTCCTTATGTTACGAGGGGTCAGTGTCTTCTTATACTATCTCTTACAACTGTGTTTATGCAGTTACTTAAGAGATCTGTATGTTTTTGTACCATCCTCTTATTTTGGGAATGTGCTTACTTGGTTATCTGATACCTGGTGCATTGCTATTTTGCCAAGGCCAGGCCTATTCCAGTTCCCAGCCTTTGGTTCACACTGTTTCTTATGCTTAGGGCTCCAGCAATCCTTACAGTCACAGCATCCATTATACATTTGTCTCTTAACCTTTTGTGTCATCTTATAACCAGTATAGACCCCATTTTACCATTTGTTACTATTCTTTACCATTTCATTTATTAATTAGTCTAAAAGCCTTGGAAAATAAAGCTATATTTTTAATTTGCTATGTCATTTTTGATCTCTGTTTTGTGAGATGAGCTGGTGAGTTGCTTTTTATTGTTTTGTTTTGGTTTTCATTTTGTTACTATGGAGGATGTGATGGGTTCCCCCTGGGGTGCCACCTGGAACTGGGGTGCCGCTGAGCCCTCTGACCAACCAGCCTGGGCTCCCTCTCTCACACTGTGCTTCTGTGACAAGTTGCAAAGACCTCCAAGCTTGTACTTTCACCAGCCTTCACCCAGTGACACGCAGGCTCTCTAACCACCAGCATCCCAGCCTAGGAATCCAGAGCAGTACCGTCCTGTCCTGGTTAAAGCTGGCCAGTATATGGGTTTAATACCTGGTCCATCTCTCCCTCAATGTGAAGAGGACCATGCACACTTGTGGTGACCAATCTTAGTTTTCCCCCAGACACCTTAGTCAAATGCACATTGGTTTGCATTAAAAAATAAAATAAGTTTATTAACTACAAAACAATAGATTTTAAAAAAAGAACAGGAGTACTTGTGGCACCTTGGAGACTAACAAATTTATTAGAGCATAAGCTTTCGTGGGCTACAGCCCACTTCTTTGGATGCATACGAAGAAGTGGGCTGTAGCCCACGAAAGCTTATGCTCTAATAAATTTGTTAGTCTCCAAGGTGCCACAAGTACTCCTGTTCTTTTTGCGGATACAGACTAACACGGCTGCTACTTTGAAACCTGTCAATAGATTTTAAGTGATTATAAGTGATAGCAAACCGATCAAAGCAGATTACCTAGTAAATAAAACCGCAAACTGAGTTTAACATACTAGATAGGTAGGATATAAATTAACAAATTCTCATCCTGAGAGATAAACAGGCTGGCAGATTCTTAAGGTACAAGCTGCCTCAGCTTTGCAGCTTGGGTTTTTCCTAGGTTTTCATAAACAGGCTAGAAATACCTTTGCCTGGAACCGTCACTTTCCCCCTGTTGAGTCTTTATTCCTCAGGTGTTTACAGGTGTGTTGTTGTAGGGAGAGTGAGTCCCAGCGTGATGTCATTTCTCCCCTTTTATATCTTCTTCCCAGTGCTAGAAAGCTCTTTTTCCTGTGACCTGGGTCAGACAGTTCCCATTGTGCTATCTCTGAGAGGTTTCTATTGTACACAGTTCTGTGGTAATCTTTGTGCTTCTGTGCATTTTCTCAATAAGCCATTAACATTGTTTGGCATTTTTACTATTGTACCTGAAAGGCTGCTTGTGGGTGTTTTCAACCTCACAATATGTTTCAGTAACACATACATAGGCAAACTTCAACTTCACATACAACAATAGCACATACAATCCAATGAGATATTAATGTCTAGCAGATCAACACTTTTAGAATCACAAGGCCTACTTTGTACAAAACATATCCTAATTACATGATAGTGGAGAATGTTGGGGTGCCAGGGTGTCACAGATGAGACCAAACATTTTGAAAGAGAAAAGAAAATCCTAATAAAACAGCCTTTCATATATTGTGTGTATGTGTATGTGTGAAAAGTTGTTAAGTTTTTAATTTTTGTAGGGTTTTTTGCATTTATTTTTGTGATATAAACATTTATTGAAATAGATTATCATTTTTTTTATTTACCTAAGCAGTTTCAGTAAATAAAAAATTGTGCTAACCATTTAGAGAATACAATTTCACTAAAATATTGTAAATAAAAAAACCTGTCAGTAGTAATACAGTACAAAGTTAAATAAAAAAAGACAAAAATGGGACTATTTCAATGTTCAAATGAAAATAATGTCTAGGCTTTTATTGTATATTATTGTAAATTTTATTTTTTCGTGTTTTCAGCAATGTTATTGAACGTAGATAGGAAAACACAAAGGAGAGAACTTTAGCACCCAAATAACGTTGAGTGGCCCCTAGAACAATGCGGGGAAATTTGCCACTTTCATTGCAAATTCAGTTTTCCATGAAAACTTTTCTCAGTGCCCCTTCACATCTTTGTTCCTCAGGCTGTGAGTTCAACATGGGGGTTAATATCCTGTAAAGCACCGAGATCAGTCTGTCATTGTCCAGCGAGTAGCTGGAGATGGGCCTGACATAGGTGAGGATGGAGCTCCCGTAGTACATCAGGACGATGGTCAGGTGGGACCCGCAGTTGGAGAAAGCTTTGAGCCTCCCTTCTGTGGAGCGTATCTTCAGGAGGGTGGAGATGATGTAGATGTAAGACAAGATGATGCACAGGAATGGGATCCACCCAATGAAGACCCCGACGGCAAGCAGGATGATTTATTGAAGGAGGTGTCTCTGCAGGAGAGATTGAGGTGGGGCGGGATGTCGCAGAAGTAGTTGATCTGCTTGGCCCCGCAAAAGGTCAGCCGGAAGGTAAAAAATGTGTGCACTCCAGAGTTGAGGAAGCCACTGGCCAGGAGGCACCAGCCAGCTGAAGGCACAGGGTTTTCCTCATGATGACCAAGTAGTGCAAGGGGATGCATATCTCTACGTAGCGGACATAAGCCATCACCACCAGGAGGATGCACTCCATACTCACAAAGGCCAGGAATAAATAGAGCTGGACAATGCAGCCTGCATAGCTGATCCTCTTCCTTTCCACCAGTAGGTGCACCAACATCTGGGGACATTGGTGGTGGTGTAGCAGAGGTCCAGGAAAAAGAGGTTCCCCAGGAAAAAGTGCATGGGGGTTCTGGATCTGGACATCCGTGCAGACAATGATGATGATGGAGATATTCCCCACCAGGGTGCACAAGTAGGTGACCAAGAAGACCCCAAAGAGCAAGAACTGAAGCTGCTGGAGGTTGGAGAACCCCATGATGATGAACTCAGTTGGGGCAGTTTCATTTGCCATTTTCTTCACAGCTGAGAGGGATGACTCCAAAGGGAATAAATTTAAGGAATGAGGCTGAGGTTGTATGCCCAGTCTTTATTACAGTTTATGGGAACTGAGCATCTAAATCTCTTAGGTAGATTTTGAAAAACTCAGATGTAGGTTGTTTGTGAACTAGGACAGAACATTTTAGGGGATAATTTCAGCTTAAATTGTGCAATATCAAGGCAGGCAAGTGTGTCTGTGTGTCTCCTCATGTGTGTATTTGTATTTGATTGCATGATTGTGTTTATTACTGTATCTGGTTATGTGTGTTTGTGTCTGTGAGAGTTTTATTGTGTATATATACGATCTGTTCTGAAAACATCCACTCAGTGTGCAGCGGCAGTCATCTGAAAACATCTACTCAATGTGCTACGGCAGTCAAAAAAGTGAACAGAATGTTGGGAATTAGTAAGAAAGGGATAGATAATAAAACAGAAAATATCATATTGCCTCCATATAAATCCATTGAACACCCACATCTTGAATACTGCGTGCAGATGTGATCGCCCAATCTCAAAAAAGATATATTGGAATTAGAAAGGGTTCAGAAAAGGGCAACAAAAATTATTAGGGGTATGGAATGGCTGCCATAGGAGGAGAGATTAATAAAACTGGGACTTTTCAGCTTGGAAAAGAGATGACTAAGGGGTGATATGACAGAGGTCTATAAAATCATGAGTTGTGTGGAGACTGTAAATAAGGAAGTGTTATGGAAGTGTTATTTAGGGGCGACCAAATGAAATTAATAGGCAGCAGGTTTAAAACAAACAAGAGGAAGTATTTCTTCATGTAATGCACAGTTAACCTGTGGAACTTGTTGTCAGGGGATGCTGTGAAGGTCAAAACTATCACAGGGTTCAGAAAAGAACTAGATAAATTCATGGAGGATAGGTCCATAAATGGCTATTAGCCAGTATGGGCAGGGATGGTGTTACTAGCCTGTTTGCCAGAAGCTGGGAATGAGCAACAGGGGATGGATCACTTGATGATTACTTGTTCTGTTAATTCCCTCTGGGGCACCTGGCATTGGCCACTGTCAGAAGACAGGATACTGGGATAGATGAACCTTTGGTCTGACCCAATATGGCCATTCTTATGTATATGTTTGTCACAGTGTTTGTGATTGCAGTAGTGCCTATTTTCTATTATATATGGATATGGTTGTGCTGTGTGTGGTGTTCTTCATGTATGCGATTGTGTATGTGATTCTGTGTGATTGTGGTAGTGTCTATTGGTGTTCAATTGTGTATGCATATAGTTATGAATTTTTGCTAATTTATATGTAGGTGTTTGTTTGTACAGTTGTGTGTGCTTTTGTGTGATTCTGGTATGGTCTCCATGTGTGTTTTTCAATGTGCATATATATGATTGTATGTGTGTATTTGTGGTAGTGTCAGTGTGTGTGTTTAATTGTGTTTGCATGTGTGTAAGTGCAGCAGAATATGTGTGTGGATTCTGTGTCTGTATATGTCTGTGGTTTTTTTTACTTACCTATTTCTACTCAATACAATTTTGGGTTGCAGATATAAAATTCCTCATTGATCAAAGAGAGGCTAATCCCTATCTATAAGGCTGTGGGATGCTATTTCAGTTCTGGGTTGGGCATTACAGGAGGAATCCTGTCTCAGATACAGCTCTGATACTAAAGTCATAAAGCTCTAAAACACTCTCCTATGGCTGGTGTGTGTAACATTTTCATACCAACCTTTTCCACTGCCACCTCCAGGCATTTTCCATTCCACCTCACAGCCAGGCAGCCCACACCATTTCCTTGTCTATATCCCGCCCGGGTTCATACCCAGGTACATCACTGAATATGACAAATATGAATGAATATGAATATCACGGATAAACCGAATAATACTTTTCAGTGGTACAAGAATGAATTAACTCGTTCCCCTTATCTCTTGCTAATCACTCATTCACTCACTAACTCCTATCTATCTATCTATCTATCTATCTATCTTCATCACCTTTATCAGGACTCTATGTCTTTCTTTCATTCGTTCTTTCGTTCTGTAGCGGGGTGAACACCCGCTCCAGCCCTGAAAGGGTTGGAAAAGCCCTGCAGAGGGCTGGGGCTGCGAAAAGGAGCAAAACCCTGGCTGATTGGGGGAAGTGGCTGCAGCTGGGGCCTTATAAAAAGGAACTGGGCCTTATAAGAAAGCCTGGGAAGCCAGAAGGAGCAGTATTCCTCTGACTAGAGAGAGAGACAGGCCTGGCTGCTTGGGAACTCACCCAGGGGACCTAGAGTGAGGCAGGGCTGGGGAAAGGCTTTAGGAGCTCGGAGGCCCTAGCCAAGTAACTCTCCAGGCTGCAGGGCCTAGTTCAAGGCCCATCTAGGTATTGGGCTTGCAGAGGGGCAGCCTGAGGGTGGGTAAAGGCAGCCAGTCTAAACCCCTTGTTGCCTGTGATGATCAGCTGATAGACTGCAGTCCGCCCTAGGGCGCGGGGGCTAAACTGAGACTGGCAGTAGCCACGACTGAGGCGATGTGGGGATAGTGGGTGGGGAAACCCAGTAAGACTGTGGGGTACTGCAGGAGGCAAAACACTGAGACAAGGGCACCGGGGTCCTGGGAGGGAAACGGGGGACAACGACAAGCGGATCACCGGCCTGCAGAGGGCACTCGTGGGTTGAAGAGCTAATTCCTGAGGATTACTAGCAGGAGGTGAGTCTGCTTTGCTACACTTTTTTTCTTTCTAGAGTGTCTGTTTCTCTTTTGCTCACTTTCTATGTCCTTCCTGTCCGGGGCCACCCCCTATTCTCACCTCCTTACCTAATTAATATCCCTCTCCCACCTGTGCCATAAAGCATGCAAGCCCCAAGACTTTCAGACCGTCACTAAGGGCTTATCTACGTGGACACTTAGTGATGGGGTGTAAACCTACTCCACACTAGACTGCTGTGTACCCAGAGTATGTCTAGACATTGCTGCCACACACTAACAGTTCCCCTAGTGTCATTTGATCTAGCCTGCTTTGCAGCGGGAGTAACTGAAAGTGCACTCGGGAACTATTATTGCACGACAGCAGCATCCACTTAGATATTTTGTGCACGGTAGAACACCCCAGCTTGTGGCAAACTAAGTGTTCATTTAGACGAGACCTGACTCTCACACTTAGTCAAGTTATACTGAGTTCCCAGGAACTGTGGATTTGCCTTGGGATGCAGAGGCCTGGCAGACATAAGGGAGGGATGGGAAGTGTAGAATATGGGGCTGCCCAGATGAGCAGAAGCCCAGCCAACATATTTAATATGGCATTCAGAGTTGGCACTGGTGAAGGGGGAGGATTTGTAAAGACATGAGCTGTCTTTGAAATGGGAGCTGGATGCCTAGCTATCCCTTGTGCCTTTGAAAAATCTCCCCCTCTGAGTAAGATTTTTTTCAAAGCTGCCTAAAAGATTAGAGTGGCCCAATTTAAGTCACTGTAAAGGGACACAATTTTTCAGTGGGTGGTGCTCAGTACTTTCTGAAAATCAGCCCCCTTAAAGGCAGCACAGATTAGACAACTGAAAATGGAGGCATCCAAAATCACTAAGGTCCAAATTATTTCAATGTGTGTTAGACACTTAGATGTTTGAAAATCCCACCAGGTGCCTAAATAGCTTTAAAAATCTGGCCCATCACTTCCTTTGAAAATTGTGGCCTTAGTTATCAACATACAAGCACAACGGTCTGCCACAAACAAATTCACAGATATAAATAGACACAGAATCACAGAAATGTAGTGCTGGATGAGATCTCAGGATGTCATCTAGTCCAGCTCCCTGTGCAGAGGCAAGACTAACTAAACTTAGATCAAGTCTAACAGCTGTTTGTCCAACCTGTTCTTAAAAAATCTCCAGTGACGGGGATCTCACATCCTCCTTAGGTGACCTGTTCCAGTGCTTAACTATTCTTATCGTTAGAATTTTTTTCTTAATATCTAACCTGAAACTGTCTAGATGCAAATAAAACCAATTCCTCCTTGTCCTAACCTCAGTGGACATGAAGAACAATGGATCCTGTCCTCTTTGAAACTACATAAGAATGGTCATACTGGGTCAGAAAAAAGGTCCATCTAGCCCAGTATCCTGTCTTTTGACAGTGGCCAATGCCAGGTGCCCCAGAGGGAATGCACAGAACAGGGCAATTATCAAGTGATCCATCCCCTGATGCCCATTCCCAGCTTCTGGCAAACAGAGGCTAGAGACACTATCCCTGTCCATCAAGCTTGGGTGACCAGATGTCCCGATTTTATAGGGACAGTTCCAATTTTTGGGTCTTTTTCTTATATAGGCTCCTATTACCCCCCTAACCACTGTCCCGATTTTTCACATTTGCTGTCTAGTCACTCTACTAATAGCCATTGATAGACCTATCCTCCATGAACTTATCTAGTTCTTTTTTGAACCCTCTTATAGTCTTGGCCTTAACAACATCCTCTGGTAAGAAATTCCACAGGTTGACTGTGCACTGTGTGAAAAAATACTTCCTTTTGTTTGTTTTAAACCTGCTGCCTATTAATTTCATTTGGTGACCCCTAGTTCTTGTGTTATGAGAAGGAGTAGATAACACTTCCTTATTTACTTTCTTTACTTTTTCTTTACTTATTTACCTTGCAGACTATTGTTATAGTTTTCCTGTGGACTGCCTTATGCTGGGGGCTGTGTTTCAAACCGAGGACTTGCCGGTTAAGGATTGTCTAAGAATCCACTGAAGGTGGCCTCAATGTCTATATAAGTATTTCTGGAGTTTCTGCTACTTACCATGCAGGAGTAATCAGAATTGTGCATCCAATTACCTGGGTGGCTTTGAAAATCTCAGCTATTGTTCTGTGCTGAACTTTTGTTACTAAGTTTTTTATTATTTTTATTTTTATCATATAGCCTTTTGAATTAATTCAGGCTGTGCCAATTTGGCTTAGTCAGTGCTGGTGTCACAGGCACACGTGTCTAAATATTCTTACATCTTGGAGTAACATATATTTATTATTATTATTATTATCTGTACTGGGCTAGCTTGATTATCACTTCAAAAGTTTTTTTTCTCTTACTTAATTGGCCTCTCAGAGTTGGTAAGACAACTCCCACCTGTTTATGCTCTCTGTATGTGTGTATATATATCTCCTCAATATTTATTCCACTCTGTATGCATCCGAAGAAGTGGGCTGTAGTCCACGAAAGCTTATGCTCTAATAAATTTGTTAGTCTCTAAGGTGCCACAAGTACTCCTGTTCTTTCTACTAGCAGACAGTTCAGCAAGCTAATTCAGCAGACCTCGATGTTACTCACAAAGAAAGACCATAGGCACGGTTCAGTGGCAAAGGCACTCGATCAGGTTTATTGTCCTCATGGCACAGCCCTAGCTTCCCATAGAAGCTACAGGTATGCTAACACATGAGTGCCCCATGGCAAGGAGCAGCTCAGTCAGCAGCGGGAATGGTCTGCTGTCCCCTTGGCTTCACAAAGGGTTAAAGAGAGGTACCCCATCATTTATAAACTGAGACGAACAACATATGTACCACCTCACGTGTTTGTTCACCCTCAGCTTGTTACCTCTCCTTGTACCTTGCTCCAGGTGTCTTGGACAAAACATCCCTATCCATTACTTCTGTCAAGCCCTCTTAAATGATGTTAGGTCAGGATATATATGGATTAATCTTTTGAAGTGTGTTCTCACACACACACACACACAGTATCTGTTGCTTCTTAGGAGTTCCTGTGTTTTAGCAGTGCCCTTGCCAAGGTCATGTTTCGGACAGTGAACTTGTAAGCATCTGATTTCATACATGGCCTGAGTTTAGTTTACTGCATAGCCTAACTTTTTTGATTATGGTTCAAGCCTCATATCTTGTATCAGGCACAGTGCTTCAGGATCTCTCTCTTACATTCTGTGGGATTTGACCCTCTGTCCTCATTTTGCACTAATATTGTATCAGATGCCCAGAAGTAGGGAGCACCTAATGTGTGCTTTCTGATAAAGGAATGGTCTAACCTAGGAAGTCATACTCATGTGAATTCACATGAGGATTCTCAACTATGTATCATTAGCTCAGATTGTCTCTATTTCATTCTATCTATATCTATCTCTATATATCTATATCTAAAAAGACCTTAGTTTATCTGCATTCTTGTGAAAGACAGAAATTTCCTGACAGCTTGTCTCAGGGCCTCGTTGACCTCTTTGTTTCTCAGGCTGTAGATGAACGGATTGACCAGAGGAGTCAGGACTGTGTAGATGACAGAGAATATTTTGTTTAGATCTCTCATTCTGTTTGGTAGCAGATACACAATTATGAGAGTCCCATAGAAAATTGTCACCACGATGAGGTGGGAAGAGCAGGTGGAAAAGTCCTTTTGCCTCCCAGTGGTGGAAGGGATTCTGAGGATGGCAGCGATGATACAAATATAGGATGTCAGGGTTAGTAGAAATGGGGGCAGTGAAAACACAGAGGAGAAGATGAGGGTCACAAGTTCTAACAGATGTGTGTCAGTGCAGGACAGTTTAATCATTGGGGTGAGATCACAAAAGAACTGGTCCATTTCATTGGGGCCACAAAAAGTTAGCTGTGATATCAAATATGTTGTCACAGAGCTAACCAGAAAGCTATCCGACTGTTTAATTAAAACAAAGCATCGCGAAGGCCCGCGGTGGGTGTTGACGTGATGTGATTTCTGCCCAGTGCTCTGGGCGGTGCGCCGCGACCGGCTCTGTTGCTAGCTCAGTGCAGAACTTGAAATTCATGAGGGTTGAATAACACAGTGGTTTGCATATTGCAAAATACCGATCATAAGACATCAAGGCTAAGAGATAACATTCTGTAGACAGGGGACAGCTAAACAAATTGAACTGCACTAAACAGCTGTTAACAGAAATGGTTCTGTCCCCTGTCAGGAGACTGGCCAGCAGCCTGGGCAGGATGGTGGAGGTGTAGCAGGTCTCCAAACAGGACAAGTTCCCCAGGAAGAAGTACATGGGGGTATGAAGGTGCCCATCAGCCACAACTAGCGCAACAATGAGGATGTTCCTGGCCATGGTCACAATGTAGATCACTAGAAACACCAGGAAGAGAAGAATCTGCACTTCAGGGAGAATCCCAAATCCCAGGAGAATGAATTCTGTGATGGTCGTTTGGTTTCCAGATTCAATATTTGTTATGTTTTGCATCTAGCAGGAATAAAACAAACTCTGAAACAAAAGACAAGGAAGCAAAACTTTTGTATTTTAATATAATGTTAAAATTTTAATTCCAAGTTGTTCAAAAGCTTCCATTGTGGGTTACTAGCCCAATGGCTGGCTCAAGAAGCTGGACTGAGAAGGATAATTCTCTAGTCACTCTGATGGTGCAGACATCTGAACTTTGGTTTTATGTATTTTATGTATTCATAGATATATAGATTCCAAAGCCAGAAGGGACAATTGTGATAATTTATTCTAGCCTGACTCCTGGATAACACAGACCCTAGAACTTCCCCCAAATAAATCCTGGAACAGATCTTAGAAAAAAAAAAAAAGTCAGCCCAAATTGCTTTGAATTTTTAGGACATTTCCTTTTCATTCATTAGCTGCGAGGGCAGCCATATCCTGAGCCAGGCCCTAATATTTGGCGAGGATTGACTTTTCCATCATTGGCAATTTTATATCAAAAGTGTTGTGTTTTTTTTTTTTAAAGATCTGATGTAGTTCAAACAGGGATCATTTTGGGAGATTTCTATGGCCTGTGTAATATAGGAGGTCATGATACCTTCTGGCCTTAGACTCTAGGGATCTATAAAAACCCTTCAAGATCAAGTATTCTCTGTCAGGTATTCCTGATACAGGTTTTTTTTTTTTCTGTTTCTTTTATATTAAATGTTAGGGTATTTGGAGAAAAAATTGACCTCAGATAAGGGGTTGCCCACAATTTGTTACCCAACTTCCTAAAATAGGCATGTTGTTGGACTGAAACCTGTATTTACATAAACCAATATAAGTGACCGTGACAACTCTCCTCTGCCTAATTCTTGCTAGGAGCACATAGCACTTTCTTTCTTCTCGCTCCCATTGCCTACAGCACTGTCTCTTCAGGGATAGGTCACTGGTATGAAAAGTGGAGGCACGCTTGGGGTATGATGGATTGCACCCTTAGCAAGTTCGCAGATGACACTAAGCTGGGGGGAGAGGCAGATATGCTGGAGGGTAGGAATAGGGTACAGAGTGACCTAGATAAATTGGAGGATTGGGCCAAAAGAAATCTGATGAGGTTCAATAAGGACAAGTGCAGAGTCCTGTACTTAGGAAGGAAGAATCCCATGCACTACTACAGGCTGGGGACCAACTGGCTAAGCAGCAGTTCTGCAGAAGAGGACCTAGGGCTTACAGTGGATGAGAAGCTGGATATGAGTCAACAGTGTGCCCTTGTTGCCAAAAAGGCCAACGGCATATTGGGCTGTATTAGTAGGAGCATTGTCAGCAGATCGAGGGACATGATTATTCCCCTCTATGCTGCACTGGTGAGGCCATATCTGGAGTATTGTGTCCAGTTCTGGGCCCCCCACTACAGAAGGGATGTGGACAAATTAGAGAGAGTCCTGCGGAGGGCAACGAAAATGGTTAGGGGGCTGGGACACATGTCTTACGAGAAGAGGCTGAGAGAACTGGGGTTATTTAGTCTGCAGAGGAGAAGAGTGAGGAGGGATTTGAAAGCAGCCTTCAACTACCTGAAGAGGGGTTCCAAAGAGGATGGAGCTCAGCTGTTCTCAGTGGTGACAGATGACAGAACAAGGAGCAATCGTCTTAAGTTGCAGTGGGGGAGGTCTAGGTTGGATATTAGGAAACACTATTTCCCTAGGAGGGTGGTGAAGCACTGGAATGGGTTACCTAGGGAGGTGGTGGAATCTCCATCCTTTGAGGATTTTAAAGCCCGGCTTGACAAAGTCCTGGCTGGGATGATTTAGTTGGTTTTGCTCCTGCTTTGAGCAGGGAGTTGGACTAGATGACCTCCTGAGGTCTCTCCAACCCTAATATTCTATGATTGTGACAATGATGTAAAAAACTCCCATTTTTTAAAAAGCTGGCTAAATTGAGTCAGCTATTCTGATCTGAAACACCCTGAGACACTTAATGTAGTCAGAGCTTAAGATCTTCACAGTCACCTTAGCTCAATTCATTAAATAAAGCTAATAAGAATTTTGAAAGCATAGTTTTTCATTGTATAAATAGTGCCATGAAGAGAGGAGAAGGTATAGGTCAGCCGTTCTCTGTTATGTACATTGCCTGTTGCTTAATTTCTGGATAGAATTTATTCTAACTTCTAAAGCCCTAAATGAAATGGAGCATGCAGATCTGATACCACCTGCCACCCCTAGTGAAAGGAGAAGGTACATGTGTTCCATCATCTAGTTTTCTGGGTAGAATTTAAGATGTTTGCTCTACTCCTATACTGTCCACAAGTAAGACATATAAACTTGAGACTGTCTCTCTGCCCCATATTGATACAACCACAGTCAGTGGAGAGCCTCATGCCACCACCTCCTCAATATAATACAGAAGAAGCTGCTGGAAGAGTATTCTCCATAGGGGACATACATTGCTGGAATTAATTTCCCCGCTTGATCTGAAATACCCATCTCAACAGATTTAGGCTAAGGTTGGTAGAATTGGGAATTGATCTGCAATTGTGTTTTGAGGCTCATAAACAAATAGCATTATTCTGCCATGTGACCAAGCACAGCTTTCTAGACGCACATTCAGAAATGAAGCTGAAACTGTCTCCCTCTCTTGATCACATCTGTGGTTTATATTTTAATCCTCAACAAGTGTAGAAATGTTAATAAACTTGTTCTAGCCCCCACCTCCACCCCCAGGATTTCCTATTTGTTCATATTTCTCATAGACATTTTGCCTGGGATTTTCAAAATAATCCACACTGGTCTAATTCTGATCACCTTTGAATATCCCACCTGAAATTCAGTGGGAGTTGGTGCCTGAATTCATTAGGCTCCTGGGAAAATCCTACTGCTCTTTCTGATCTCTACTATTGGAGAATTGATGGCGCACTGGTTTTTATCAGTTTTTCATTGGCCTTTTTGGCAGGGATATCAAACTCCAAAGTTTAGGTCTATCAGTTGTCCCTTATGAAACCTAGCTGATATGTCACTCAGCTAGCATAATAAGGATAGAGAAATGTAAAAATAAATTAGAGTTTTTAATGGGAGCTAGGTGCCCCATGCCCTAAGTCATGTTTAAAAAAATCCTAGCCTAAATAGATAAATAGATCTAAAACTCTAAAACCTAGAAGAGGTAGAACGGTCAGAACCATTACAGAACACTATAGGCTGAATCCTGAGAAGTGCTGATCATTTACTGAGCACCTAGTAGTTTGGTAGGTAGATTTCTCAGCAGTTGATATTCCCAGACCTCTCCATCTTTATCATTATTTTTTATGTTATCCTAGTGCCTAAGAGCCCTAGTGTTGGATCAGGACCCCCATTGTGCTAAGTGCCATACAAACAGAGAACAAAATATGGTCCCTGTCTCAAAAAGCTTGCAATCTAAAACCTGGTCTACACCAAAAACTGGTCAACCTAGTGACTTCACACAGGGCTGTGAAAAAAGTCATGCTCTGTACAATGTAGTTAGGTCAACATAACCCCCACTGTAGGTGCAGCTAGGTTGATGGAAGATTCATGGGCTGACCTAGGTACTGCCTCTTGAAGGGGTGGATCTGCTACATCAATGGAAAACCCCTTCTGCTGTTGTAGGAAGTGTTATGGTTGTCAAAGCTGGATCCCCACTTTGAACTTTAGGGTACAAATGTAGGGGCCTGCATGAAAAACTTCTAAGCTTAACTACCAGCTTAGCTCTGGTTCGGCTGCCACCATTTCAATGGATTCCCTTCCTGGGAAGCCTTGAAAAACCTTCACCAAATCCCTGGTGAAAACAAATCCAAACCCCTTGGATCTTAAAACAAGGAGAAATTAACCATTCCCCCTCCTTCCTCCCACCAACTCCTGGTGAATCAAGTTCCAACCCCCCTGGGATCTACAACAGGGAGAAATTAACCATTCCCCCTCCTTCCTCCCACCAACTCCTGGTGAATCAAGTTCCAACCCCCCTGGGATCTACAACAGGGAGAAATTAACCATCCCCCCTCCTTCCTCCCACCAACTCCTGGTAAATCAAGATCCAAAACCCTTGGATCTTAAAACAAGGAAAAATCAATCAGGTTCTTAAAAAGAAGACTTTTAATTAAAGAAAAAGGTAAAAATCATCTCTGTAAAATCAGTATGGAAATTAACCTTACAGGGTAATCAAACTTAAAGAGCTCAGAGGACTCCCCTCTAGTCTCAGGTTCAAAGTACAGCAAACAAAGATAAACACTCTAGTAAAAGGTACATTTACAAGTTGAGAAAACAAAGGAAAACTAACACACCTTGCCTGGCTATTTACTTACAAGTTTGAAATAGGAGAGACTTGTTTAGAAAGATGTGGAGAACCTGGATTGATGTCTGGTCCCTCTCAGTCCCGAGAACGAACACTCCCAAACAAAGAACACAAACAACAGCCTTCCCCCCCCCCCCCCCCAAGATTTGAAAGTATCTTGTCCCCTTATTAGTCCTTTAGGTCAGATGCCAGCCAGGTTACCTGAGCTTCTTAACCCTTTACAGGGAAAAGGATTTTGGAGTCTCTGGCCAGGAGGGGTTTTATAGTACTGTACACAGGACAGCTATTACCCTTCCCTTTATAGTTATGACAATGGTACTACAGTGCCACAGCTTCAGTGTTGTAGTTGTGCTGTTGTAGCTGCTTTAGTGTAGACATATCCTCAGTTTAAGACAGACAAAAGATGGAAACAGACAGATGGGGTATGTAGGGAAACAATCAAAAAGTATTGGTCAATTGATTTACCTCTAAGGCAGGTGTGTTTCATGCTGGATTCCCTGATGTCACGTCTTCACGTTTCAGGAACCGCGATTGTCAGAGCTCATCTTCTATTCACACCTCCTTCCTCTGCTTTGGATCCTTCAATAAAGGGACTTATACATGTCTGAGATGATTTTCCGTTTCTTCTACCCTGATTGGTGCATTTTGCCTCTTAGCGAAGAATGAATCTCTCTCCTGCAGCATTATTTATTATCTGCATGAAAAAGTGGAATTTCCCTTGGCAGTTCAGTGGCTGGGAATTTTACATGACTGTGAAAGGATAGTGATAATATTGAGTGGGATTCTCAAAGCCACTGAGGGATGTGGATGTCCAATTTTCAATAACTAAAATGAGAACTGGGCATCGAGCTCCTGTAGGGACTTTGTAAATCTCAGCCATATTTATTTCTGGAGAATAATAGGAGCGACAGGAGCACAAAAAATTGGTCTAAAGAGGAAAGCACTAGAGAGAGAACAGCTAACCTGAAGGGATATCACTCTGTTTGGCAGTTAGATGAGATGAGTGTTCTGGTATAGGGGAACTATTAACTTACCAGTTCTAAGAGTAAAGTTCAAGCACCTGTGTGACAATTTGGGGAATCTGTCTGTAGAATTTATGAATTCTGGGTGAGATTATGAACTTTGTATATGTCTGTGTCAGACCACAAATTCCATTTTGATTGCAGAGCTGGTCTTTACCTTCCTACTGTCTTTTGACCTCCATCTTGAACTAGAGTTTCAGAAGGGTGCTGGCACATGGATAACAAAAGAAGGTCACTGATGTTAATTGCCCTCCCATTGAAATGGAATATCTCTAAATAATAGACTGGCTCCCAACCAGGAGAACTGGTTTATCTGGGAACAGGGCCTGAAATCACCTGAGAAGGGGGAGCAGGACCTGACCTGGCAGAAGGGGCTAAATGTTATAAAAGAGCAGGAACTGTTCTTCTTCAGGGCCATTTTCCTCCAGCTCAGGAGGAGGGAGAAGCATCCCCACATGTACGTGCTTGATGAGGCAGCGGACCCTGTCTACCCTCCTGAACCCAAATGGTCCCTTAAGAACTCCCAAGGGAAGGTAGAGCTAGTGAAGGGCATTTCTGTGTATGTTATATGCTTTGCGGTTTCCACATGTGTCCTGAAATAGTTAAATGGTGACCCAGAAGGCTCATTCCTTTGGTGGGATTCTGGGAGAGGGTGTGTTTAAGCTATGTGGGGGCGGGGGGGTTGAAGGATCTGCACTGAGCCCAGGGGTTCCAGCTCTCAGGACAAGGTGCTAGACAAAGGGTCTGTGCCCTAGGAGTGTGCCAAGGGACCCCCGAGATTGGGGCAGTGCCTGGGCTCCATTCAGGTTCTATAGGTTTAAAGCATGCAGGGACCCAACAGCTGATTTCTCTCACTACAGTGGCTGAAAAGGAGTGCTCGTTTTGGACAGCCCAATCCTAGAATCTCTTTGCACCTCTATCTCATTCTATTGACTTCAACAGGCTTTGGAGCAGACATTCATTTCTCTCTGGTACAGCCTGAATAGGATATACAAGAGGATGGGATTTAAGATAATTAGCTACAGATTTCAGGCAATAAGAACAAGAATAATAAAATCACTGGTGGCAGTTTTTGGCTGTACATTTTGAAAATTCGGTTGAAAATCTTTGGTTTTCTATTGTCAAACAAAAAAGGTTTATTTTTTTCATGAAAAATCACAAGTGTCTGCATAATGGTGCTTTCCTCCCACCTCTGTTTTTTTACCAACTTCTGCTATTTCCTCAAAGCTAGTGAACCATCAATTGGTAGGGGGTCTGTGATGTTGGTGCTGAAGGTACAGTTGTCAATCCTCTCAGATGACCACATATAAGCAGCTGAGGTTAGTTACACTAGACTCTGTAGACAATATATGTAGGCTAAAGATGATGAGACTTATTCTATTTAGACTTGTGCCTTGCATAGTCATTGATATCTTTGAAAATTGGAAACCCAACCTCCTCACCTGATGTAAATTGGTTGCCTACAGCTAAGGATGAGGATCCTTGGGTGTTTAACAAGCTATCATCACTGTGAGCACAGTCTCTGGTTCATTTTGCCCTAACTTCCCACAGGTGTAAATTGCTGTCATTAAATAAGGAACACAGATGGCCTGGTTCTCATCTCATTCACCCAGGTGTAAATGAGGAGTAACTCCTCTGGCAATGATAGTGCTGATTCCCCTCTCACTCGCACAGGCATAAATCAGGAATCACTACTTTGGTATCAGTGGGGTAATTCTCCTCTCACTTAGTTTGGGATAAATTAGGAGTAGCTCCATTGCAGTCAATGGGCCCAATCCTCTTCTCACTCACCTTGGCATAAGCCAGGAGTATGCCCACTGGACTCAATGGACACATTGAAAGTACAATTAGTCCCACTGTGGAGTATTTAGGCTGAGATTCTCAAAGGAACCTAAGGGGGATTTTTAAAAATTAATGGAAATTGGGCACCCACTCCTGCAGTGTCTTTCAACCAGTCAATGAATTTAGTTCATGATCAGCTTATATCCCAAAGGAGAGTATGTCTGCTCCTTTTGCAGTGACTTCTCAAATGTCTTAACTTCTCAAAGCCTTTTGTTTTCTGGGCTGGTGCCTCCAGAGCAGTGTGGAGAAAAGCCTTTTTCAGTAACCTGGGCATTCTACTGTTGACTGACGGAGTAGGGCAATATATCTCAGAAGGCCTCAATATGCAGCCATTACGGAGGGGCTTATGACCATTTAGCAGCCCTTAGGTTCTTTCCAGTAACACTCTGGGCCAAATGATTCTGGTGGGATAAATCCAATCCTCACTACATTTCTTGGAAATGGGAAATATTAAAATACCCAAGATTAACATGGCACCTCCCATTTCAGTTTATGAGTTTTGAAATGCAGCACTGTGAATGATCTCAGAATGAGGTGATGGACTTTATCTCTTTATATTTTATTGGGCTTCCCAATGGTAGAGAAGTCTGACCAGGTTTTACCAGTGGATAGACACATGAATAATCTACTTTAGTTCATGTTCCAACACAGCAACTGAGATGTGTTTCCCATAGATAAGTATACCAGCCCTGTTTTGCAGATGGAGAGAGATGGAGACATTGTGATATATTGGCTAAGATATGGTCTCTGGGCCACATGGTTTTATTAGGACATAAGTGGTGAATAGGCCTTTTTCTGAAATTCATCCCAGGTGAAGGGGTACCAGTTTACTGGTGTGGCATGCTATTGATGGAAACATGCTCTGACACATTAAGGGTTGTAGCAAAGTATTATCATTCTGACACTACTGCCTCAAACAAAACCCACTTGGGGCTACCAACAAGACTTGGTCATCCAAGGTGTGTTGTAGAATCATAGAATTGTAAGATTGGCAGAGGTCTTCTAGTCCAGTCCCCTGCACACAGGGTGACACACTCCACAGAAGCGAGCCTCCTAGCCCAGGTCAAGAGCACTGTCTACACAGCTATTTTTAGAGAAATAGTACTGGCCCCGATAATCCAAGTCTATCGACCTGGGCTGGGATGTTTACAGTCATGGTGTGTGTTGATATACCCATATAGACACCTGAAAGTGACACTAACCAATTGGGATATGGCAGGCAGCCAGGTCAGGACCTTGCCCCACAACCAAATGCTTGCCTTTGAGTTTTTGTTTCTTTATTTAAAAGCACAGAGAGACAAATTCTGTTATTTTTTATTTAACTGTTTAGAGATGGATGCTGAGCTTATGGCATGGCTCATCCTGCTCCAAGCAAGTGGCCAAAACTTGTGGACTAAGGCAGGGAAGTGGCTGCAGTACCAACCGTGGTCCCATAGGCTGCTTCAGTGCAGCCTCACCTGACACAAGTTCTCAATCCAATTCCCCCAGAGGTCGATTGACGTCAGTCGGAAATAGACCAGACCCTACACCACCGTATTACAAAACACAAAACAAAAGTTCAGGAAAGTAAGAATGCGGGGGAAATACTTGAGATGAGTAGAAGATACAAAAGAATCCTTAGGGAGAGTTGCTTTAAGAAAAGTTATGAAGATCTGAAGGAGAAAATATACTATAAAAATAACAGGGAAATAAGTAACAACCTAGGTCTACACTGTTTATTTATATTTAACAGCAATAACAGAAAGGCCATGCTTTGTGGGGAAAAAAGGCAATTTCTGGTTATGGAATGTGAGAAAGTTCATGTGGTGTGTCCCAACAGTTACAGAATATTTCCTGATAAGTTAACAGTATAAATAAAAATAATTAATCTTTTGGGTATCAGAAGGCTTTCCTAATATAGATCCCTTCTAATTAAGTCTCTAGCTCTTTGCCACTATATTTGCTAGATTGCATAACTAACACAATATTCTCCATTCTTCATCAAACATACAGGGTCAGGTGGAGAGAGCCTCCGAATGCCAGAGACAGTTGTGAACATCGAAAATTATTTACAAGCGTCAGGTATGTGGAAATGTGTTCTTTACCTTGGTTCATTTTGGTAGAAAGTACAGTAAATGATGCCATGGGAGTGTAAAGTCAGGGCTTCGGTTTTACCTATCAGCATACAAGGGTCCTACATTGGTAGGAGCCGAACATCTACCAGCAATATTTAATCTCACAACACCATATGATTCCAAAAGAGTAGAAGAGTGCTAATATTGTGGCAATATTCAAAAAAGGCACAAGGGCTGCCCTGGGTAATTATAGTTACCCTGACATCAATCCTGGGAAAAATAATAGAAAAGGTGATACATGATACACTTAAAAATGAATTAAAGGACAAGAATACTAATAATGCTAGTGAACATGTTTTTTATGAAAAAGAGGTCTTGTCAAACACACCTCATTTTTCATAAAAGTAAAAGTTTGGCTGATAATGATAATTACATAGATGCAATATACTTAGACATCTGTAAGGCATTCTCTTTAGTATTGCATGACATTCTGATTGAAAACTCACCGCTATACAATATCAATAAAGCACACATTAAATGGATTAAGAACTGGTGAACTGACAGATCTCAGAAAAATAGTTGTTAATGACAGTCAAACACTGTTGGGGTTTATGCTCCATCGAAAATGTCAGCCAATACTAGCAAATAAATAAACACTTGGATGTCACCATTATGGGCACGGTACTATTGGATGGATAGATAGATAGATAGATAGACCGTCAATTGCTTGGCTACACTTTGGTACATTATGAAATATATTCAAGAGACCAAATAACCAAAGTCAGTCTTGTTTATCAATATGCTACAGGGAAAAGTTTTTATATGATACCAGTCTACAAAGAGCAGTCCCGTGCAGCAATGTTACATTCGCCTTACGCAGAAAGTGTTCTCCCAAGATTACACATTTCAGTTATTACTTATATGATTTTACAAGTAACACATTTCTTTACACATTATTATAATCCAACCCATCAATTCATTCCAGTTCCCTAACTTGTAGTTCTGTTTCTTCCTTATCTTTGTTTTGGATACTAGCATTCCAGGTACTGGTCAGTGAAGGTACCTTCATAGCTTGTACTAAGAAAGAACAAATGTATCTTATTTTGACAAGTCTCCTACCTATTGTGCCAAATGCTTACTTCAGCAAATGCAAAGTGTTATGGGATACTTAGCATAAGTGAACAGGACTATGGTGTATGACAGATTAAGCTATATCACTGTTACAATATTTGTGCTTAATATTATTGGTGCTTAATGCATACTATATGTATATATATATATATATTGCTGATAATACATACAATTATTATGATATATATGTATATGCTAGCCAGCATACATTAATAGATAGCTAGATCTATTTAATGCATTAGCTTTACCACATTCTGCTTTGTTTAATGAACTCACTATCTTACCTTCTTAGCTCTAACAGGTAAAGGCCTTTACGAATAAAGGACGATGGAAAATCAAACCACAGTGACTGAGTTTACCCTATTGGGACTTTCAAATGACTCACAACTCCAGATTCCACTCTTCCTGGTGTTTTTAGTTATTTACCTAATCACTCTGGTGGGAAACATATTGATCATTCTGGTAATAAAGGTTGATCCTCATCTCCACACCCCTATGTATTTCTTCCTGAGCAACCTATCCTTTCTTGATATCTGTTACTCTTCAGTCACCGTTCCGAAGATGCTGGAGAACTTCCTGGCAAAGCAGAAGACGATTTCACTCAGTGGCTGCATTGCTCAGATATTCTTCTTTATTTTCATGGTTGGGACAGAGATTTTTCTCCTCTCAGTGATGGCATATGATCGATATGCTGCCATATGCAACCCTTTAAGATACAGCACCACTATGAGCCACCAGGTCTGTGTGAAGATGGTGTTGGGTGCATGGATATCTGGTTTCCTGGATTCCTTGTTCAACACACTTTACCTTACCGACTTGAGTTTCTGCAGTCCCCATGAAATTAACCATTTCAGCTGCGAACTGCCACTTCTGCTGCAGCTCTCCTGCTAACGAGATGGTGATACTCTGCTTCAGTATGACATTAGGCTTTGCCTCTCTCCTCCTCATCCTGACTTCATATATTTGTATCCTCTCCTCCATCCTCGGGATCAGATCCTCGGAGGGCAGGCGCAGAGCCTTCTCCACCTGTGCCTCACATCTCACTATAGTTCTGTTGTTCTGCGGGACGGCATTCATCAGGTACATGAGACCTGCCTCTGGATATTCTTTTGCTCTTGACAAGCTAGTGTCCGTGCAGTACAGCATCTTAACGCCCATGTTAAACCCCATCATCTACAGCCTGAAAAATAAGGATATGAAGCTGGCTTTGAGAAAACTGTTGGGATAGATGATGTCACATGTGTGATGAACCGGGGAAATGTCTGTATTACTTTTTTATGTGCGACTCTGTTTTCCTGTTCAGTGTGGTTGTGGTACCTGACTGAATGCATGAAGTTAGATCAAAAGGGATTGCAAAGGGGAAAGCAAAACAATAGCCTAGATAAGTGTACCTCCTCAAACAATAGCCAACTTGATAACCATGAAGAGGGATTCCTCAGCTCCAAACAGCAACAGGGCTCAGCCAAGGCCGAGAATCTGGAGATCACAAGACAGTGAGCTGTTAAAGGTGCCCCCAGTGGAAAGAGAAGGGAGAAGTGATTGCATGCAATGAGGCTGACACAGACAAATCTCACATGGCATAGCTTCTGGTTGGCCTTGCCATGCATCCCATTGCCTTGGGCAGTGGCTTCCTACTGTTTCCAGCTATCACTACATAAAGGCACATTTCATTGCTTCTTCCATTTAGCCTGAACAAAGGATTGCTAGTGAGCCCATCAGCTTTAACCACGTCTATGATTCATGGCCGCTATTAACAATATAAATGTCCAATCCTTTTCTGAATTGCACTAATTTCTTGGCAAATCATAGCTTGGAATTGTAGTGAAGACAGCATTCAGGGAGAAATTTTCCTATACTGAGATTTCTTTGACTCAGATTCTTCATTACTGTCAAACCCCTTACACAGACTTAGACTGGAATTCACAAAGCCACCTAGGGAATTAGGAACTTCAATGACATTTGGGTTTATAACTCACTTAGGCTCCTTTGAAAATCTCAATTCTACTTCGCTGATACCTTCTAGTTACTTTGAAAATCGCAAATGCTGCAATGAAGGATACTATATTTACTTAGTCCAGCCTTGAGTGCAGGGGACCGGCCTAGAAGACCTCTTGAGGTCCCTTCCAGTCCTACACTTCTATATTGAGCATTTATAACACTAATAAAATAGGTTACTATTGCACTCATAGAAAGTTTCATTGCTCACTTAACTCTCTTAAGCTCCTTTGAAAATACTAGCAAAATGTTTAAGAGACATCTGATTCCTTTTGACTGAAGATATTTTCTTTCTCTCTATGTACTCTACCTCCTAACAGACTAAAACCCAAAGTTATTTTTTTAGATGTACTCAGGCAAATGTCTCCTTGGAGTCGATAGGAGTTTTGCCTGTATAAAGATTGAATAAAAATTCATGAGATAGGATCAAATCCTATCTCAGTTAGAGATGGAACTGAGCTAGGAAAATTGCATCCAGATTTTGAAATCTAAAAAAAATTGGTATGGGTTTCCAGTGTGGGTTTTCAGATCCAGAAGATCCACAGTTTCATAATTCAATGGCTGAAAATTGAAGTTAGGCAAATTCAGACTCGAAATTTGGTGTACATTTGGAACAATTTACCAAGTGTTGAGATGGATTCTCCATCACTGTCTATTTTTAAATCAAGATGAGATGTTTCTATAAAAGATCTATTCTCATTCAATCAACAGTTTTTGGAGGAAGTTCTGTTATACAGGTGGACAGACTAGGTGATCCCAATGATCCATCCTCACCTAGGCATCTACAAAAAAAAAATACAGGGATTTTCAAAAGTGCCTAATTTGGCTAGTTGTCCAACTCCCATTGGATTTCAGTAGGGGTTAGCCAATTTACTTCCTTGCACTCCTTTGTGAATCCCAACCTCTATTTTTAAAGTTAAGATGTGCAGGACCCAGTTAAAGTCAGATAGACATCTTTCAAGATAACACCTTTATTGTGGTTAGGAATTCACACATTGGCTACGTCTACATTGCAGACCACTTGCAGTGGCATGTAGGGTATGTGTAGCTATACGCCACAGTGAAAAACAAGGCTGCTTCCACACTGTGGTGTGTACACATGCCAGTGAAAGGCTCAGTAGCAGTGAAAGACAATGGCAGCAGGGAGGCAGTGGGACACAACCTGGCTAAAAGAAGCCATGCAGATGAGAGAGGCACTGCTTGGGTGAGTAGACGGCCATATAGTGCCTCATCATCTACACCGCTATTTATACCCATGCTGGGGGGCGAGCCATATATCTACTCTACACACTGCTGAAAGAAGTGTGCAGTGTCAACGTACCTCCAGAGAGAGAGACACCTGCTAAGACCAGAGTGAGGGACTAATTGAAATATTTTGCTTATAATTTTCTTCAGAGATGCTTTTAAGGGAAATGGATTGTTCAACATTATCTATGGGTCTTACCCTCTGTTGCTTTTCTGTTGTTAGCAACAAGAACAAGGTCAAGGAAAGTGTGGGCCCCTTACTGAATGGGAGAGGCAAACTAGTGACAGAGGATGTGGAAAAAGCTAATGTACTCAATGCTTTTTTGTCTCTGTCTTCACGAACAAGGTCAGCTCCCAGACTACTGCACTGGGAAGCACGGTATTGGGAGGAGGTGACCAGCCCTCTGTGGAGAAAGAAGTGATTCAGGACTATTTAGAAAACTGGACAAACACAAGTCCATGGGGCCGGATGCGCTGCATCTGAGGGTGCTAAAGGAGTTGGCTGATGTGACTGCAGAGCCATTGGCCATTATCTCTGAAAACTCATGGTGATTGAGGGAGGTCCTAGATGACTGGACAAAGGCTAATGTGGTGTCCATCTTTAAAAAAGGGAAGAAGGAGGATCCAGGGAACTACAGGCCAGTCAGCCTCACCTCAGTCCCTGGAAAAATCATAGAGCAGGTCCTCAAGGAATCAATTTTGAAATGCTTAGAGGAGAGGAAAATGATCAGAAACAGTCAGCATGGATTCACCAAAGGCAAGTCATGCCTGACTAACCTAACTGCCTTCTATGATGAGATAACTAGCTCTGTGGATGAGGGGAAAGCAGTGAACATATTATTCCTTGACTTTAGCAAAGCTTTTGACACGGTTTCCCACAGTATTCTTGCCAGCAAGTTAAAGAAGTATGGGCTGGATAAATGGACTATAAGGTGGATGGAAAGCTGTCTAGATCATCGGGCTCAATGGGTAGTGATCAATGGCTCCATGTCTAGTTGGTAGCCAGTATAAAGTGGAGTCCCCCAAGGGTTGGTCCTGGGGTCGGTTTTGTTCAATATCTTAATTAATGATCTGGAGGATGGCATGGATTGCACTCTCAGCAAGTTTGCAGATGACACTAAACTGTGAGGAGTGGTAGATATGCTGGAAGGTAGAGATAGGATACAGAGGGACCTGGACAAATTAGAGGATTGGGCCAAAATAAATCTGATCAGGTTCAACAAGGACAAGTGCAGAGTCCTGCACTTAGGACGGAAAAATCCCATGCACTGCTATAGACTAGGGACCGAGTGGCTAGGCAGCAGTTCTGCAGAAAAGGACCTAGGGGTTACAGTGAATGAGAAGCTGGATATGAGTCAACAGTGTGCCCTTGTTGCTAGAAGGCTAACGGCATTTTGTGCTGTATAAGTGGGAGCATTGCTAGCAGATCGAGGGATGTGATCATTCCCCTCTATTCGGCACTGGTGAGGCCTCATCTGGAGTCCTGTGTCCAGTTTTGGGCCCCACACTACAAGAAGGATGTGGAAAAATTGGAAAGAGTCGAGCAGAGGACAACAAAAATGATTAGGGGGCTGGAACACAGGACTTATGAGGAGAGGCTGAGGGAACTGGGCTTATTTAGTCTGCAGAGGAGAAGAATGATAGCTGCTTATCATAGAATCATAGAATATCAGGGTTGGAAGGGACCTCAGGAGGTCATCTAGTCCAACCCCATGCTCAAAGCAGGACTTGAAAGGGGGTTCCAAAGAGGATGGCTCTAGACTGTTCTCAGTGGTACCAGATGACAGAAAAAGGAGTAATGGTCTCAAGTTGCAGTGGGGGAGCTTTAGGTTGGATATTAGGAAAAACGTTTTCACTAGAAGGCTAGTGAAGTACTGGAAAGGGTTACCTAGGGAGGTGGTGGAATCTCCATCCTTAGAGGTTTTTAAGGTCAGGCTTGACAAAGCCCTGGCTGGAATGATTTAGTTGGGGATTGGTCCTGCTTTGAGCAGGGGGTTGGACTAGATGACCTCCTGAGTTGCCTTACAACCCTGATATTTTATGATTATATGAATCTATGATCTCTTACTATGAGCTGAGTATAGCTAATTGTGGTCTTCACTTGCAGCAAAGGGGTATAGCTTTGGGGAAGAGATCTATCCATGTCCATTCTTTAAGGGCTTTTGGGGAATCATTCCCTAGAGCCCTGCACAACTCAGAAGCAGAGGACCAGAGGCAACACTTAACTTGATTGTGCTGTGTGTTTCTAAAGTTTCATCAAACTAATGTGAAATCAGAGACACAGGGCAGAATGGGATGCCAGGGACTCCTGACTTCTAACCCTGGTCATATGGGAACGATGCATGTGGTTCCTACCCACTGACAGTATGTTCTTATCATTTCTCTATCCAGGCATTGTACATATTGTGACAGACCCATGACCAGTGGGATACAGGAGTCTGGTAGAGGGCAAATATACTGGTCACTGGATGAGTAGTTTTCTGTTCCCTGAGTGACCAGAGCAGGGGCTGCACTAGAATAATCAGGAACCTGCTAGAACCAGTTAAGGCAGGCAGGCTAATTAGGACACCTGGAGCCAATTAAGAAGAAGCTGCTAGAATCAATTAAGGCAGGCGAATCAGGGCACCTGGGTTTTAAAAGGAGCTCACTTCAGTTTGTGGTGCGAGTGTGAGGAACTGGGAGCAAGAGGCACAAGGAGCTGAGTGAGAGGGTGTGCTGCTGGAGGACTGAGAAGCACAAGCGTTATCAGACACCAGGAGGAAGGTCCTGTGTTGAGAATAAGGAAGGTGTTTGGAGGAGGCCATGGGGAAGTAGCCCAGGGAGTTGTAGCTGTCATGCAGCTGTTACAGGAGGCACTATAGACAGCTGCAGTCCACAGGGCCCTGGGCTGGAACCCGGAGTAGAGGGCAGGCCCGGATTCCCCCCAAACCTCCCAATTGACCTGGACTGTGGGTTCTTCCAGAGGGGAAGGTCTCTGGGCTGTTCCCTAACCCACATGGTGAATCTCTGAGGCAAGAAAATCCACCAATAAGCACAGGACCCACCAAGATAGAGGAGGAACTTTGTCACAATATGCAGTCTGTGTCCTATGCTTGTCCATGATGTCAGGTGAGGCCAGTGCACAGGCCATCTCAGACCCTCGTGTAGTTCCACTTCTTTATGCATAAGAGCTTAGCATGTAAGTAGGGCTGGGAGGGAGTGAAGAATAGGATGATGATTTAAACATGACCTTCCTCATGGTAATAAGGCACGTAGCTTCACTAGAAATGGTTTTAAAAAATCCTTTGGCTGGAACAGTTTTTCATTGGGAAATGCAGTTCTATCGAAACACAAATATTTGTTGGAAAGTGTCGATCTCAACAACACTTTTGAGGAATATTTTCAACTCTCTTGTTTTGTTTTGATTATGGCAGAACATTTTGTTTCAACTATATCTTTTTGATTAATTTTGTTTTGACTTTTATATTATATTAAAATAAAACACAGAAATATACATAACAGGTCCTGGTTCAGAGACTATACTGAGCTTGAGTATCATGTGATATAACAATGCTAAGGAAAATAAAAATAATGACGGGCAGATGGCAAAAGGTTTATACTGGTCTTATATAGAAGGAACTCAAGCAGCAAATGTAGAACACAAATATTAAAAAGAAGCAGATGAATCAGAAAAATTCCCAAGGGAATCATCCAAATCATGTGTATCAGAGCAGAAGAGATTTAGTAACTTTGGGATGTTGAAAAAATATTACCAAGAGAACGTAAGAATGGCATACAGGGTCAGGACAAAAGTCCATCGAGCCCAGTATCCTGTCTCCGGACAGTGGCCAATGCCAGGTGCCCTAGAGGGAATGAATAGAACAGGCAATCATCAAGTGATCCATCCCCTGTCGCCCATTCCCAGCTTCTGGCAAACAGAGGCGAGGGACAGCATCCTTGCCATCCTGGCTAATAGCCATTGATGGACCTACCCCCCATGAACTTATCTAGTTCTTTTTTTAACCTTGTTATAATTCTGGCCTTCACAACATCCTCTGATGAGGAGTTCCACATGTTGAATGTGCATTGTTTGTTTTAAATCTGCTGCCTATTAATTTCATTTGGTGACCCCTAATTCTTGTGTTATGATAAGGAGTAAATAGCACTTCCTTATTTACTTTCTCCACACCAGTCATGATTTTATAAACGTGTAGCATATCCCTCCTTAGTCATCTCTTTTTCAAGCTGAAAAGTCTCAGTCTTATTAATCTCTCCCCATATGGCAGCTGTTCCATACCCCTAATCATTTTTGTTGCCCTTTTCTGAACCCTTTCTAATTCCAATATATCTTTTTTGAGATGGGGCGATCACATCTGCACGCAGTATTCAAGATGTGGGTGTTCAATGGATTTATATAGAGGCAATATGATATTTTCTGTTTTATTATCTATCCCTTTCTTAATAATTCCCAGCATTCTCTTTGCTTTTTTGACTGCCGTTTCAGATTGACTGGATGTTTTCAGAGAAGTATCCACAATGACTTCAAGATCTCTTTCTTGAGTGGCTACAGCTAATTTAGACCCCATCATTTTATATGTATAGTTGGGATTATGTTTTCCAATGTGCATTACTTTGCATTTATCAACATTGAATTTCATCTCCCATTTTGTTGCCCAGTCACCCAGTTTTGAGAGATTCTTTTGCTCTTCGCAGTCTGCCTGGCACCTATCTTGAGTAGTTTTGTATCGTCCGCAAATTTTTCCACCTCAGTGTTTACCCCTTTTTCCAGATCATTTATGAATATGTTGAATAGTACTGGGTCCAGTACAGACCCCTGGGGGACAACAGTATTTACCTCTCTCCATTCTGAAAACTGACCATTTATTCCTATCCTTTGTTTCCTGTCTTTTAACCAGTTTCTGATCCATAGTAGGACCTTCCCTCTTATCCCATGACAGCTTACCTTGCTTAAGAGCCTTTGGTGAGGGACCTTGTCAAAGGCTTTCTGAAATCTAAGTACACTATATTCACTGGATCCCCCTTGTCCACATGCTTGTTTATCCCTTTGAAGAATTCTAGTAGATTGGTGAGGCATGATTTCCCTTTACAAAAACCATGTTGACTCTTCCCCAACAAATTATGTTTGTCTATATGTCTGACAATTTTGTTCTTTATTATAGTTTCAACCATTTTGCCCAGTACTGAAGTAAGGTTACCAGTACCAGTAAGGGATCACCTCTGGAGCATCACATTAGCTAGCCTCCAGTCATTTGGTACAGAAGCTGATTTAAATGGTAGACTACAAACCACAGTTAGTAGTTCTGCAATTTCACATTTGGGTTTCTTCAGAACTCTTGAGAGAATACCATCTGGTCCTGGTGACTTATTACTAATTAGTTTAGCAGTTTGTTCCAAAACCTCCTCTAATGACACCTCAATCTGGAACAGTTCCTCAGATTTGTCACCTAAAAAGAATGACTCAGGTTTGGGAATCTGCTTCACATCCTCAGCTGTGAAGACCAATGCAAAGAATTAATTTAGTTTCTCTGCAATTGCCTTATCGTCCTTAAGTGCTCCTTTAGCATCTCAATCATCCAGTGGACCCACTGGTTGTTTAGCAGGCTTCCTGCTTCTCATGTACTTAAAAAGAAAATTTGCTGTTACTTTTTGAGTCTTTAGCTAGCTGTTCTTCAAATTATTTTTGGCCTTCCTAATTATATGTATCTTTAGTGTCCTCATGGCCAAGATGGAGTCTGCTCTGCAGGCAGCTCTGGCCAAGAGAAGGCGCGCGCAGGAATGCAGCAGGAGAAATCCCTTCCACCCCAGAGGCACCTGTTCCAACCCCCCCAGAGTGAACACACACCCCCACAGGAAAAGTACAATGGATATGACAAAGGGAGATATTTATTTACAGAGGGATAAGAGGAGAAATACAACAAGGGGAAATATAGGGGAAGCAGTAAGACAGGGCTGCATCCAAACCAAGGCCCCACGGACCCAGTGGCAGCACAGTCTGGAAGGGCAGACACCAAGCAATGTGTCTGCACACAGAGTTCAGGAGTCCCGAGCAAAGTTCCAGTCCAGTGGTGAGTCTTGGGTGCTCCTGGTTGTCTTCGGCGCCAGTGAACTTTCCCCGAACAAACCCCTCTGGTGCCCTCTTCTGCCACTCTCTGCAAAGCCACACAGAGCGACCACCTCCCCACTTAACTAGCTACAGCCTCCCTCCTTGTTCCCAATGCAGAGTCACAAGCCCCAGTACTCACAGTCCCATGCAGCTCTGGGCAGCCGTGATACTGGGTCCAGATCTGGCCTGTCCTTCTTGGGCAATTCCTCCCTGGCACAGTGCTCCTGTCCTGGCTCCTGTCCTGGGGGGTCCCCGATCAGCCCTGTCCTTCCCAGGCTTCAGGCAGGTTCTCTGCTGCTTCACTTTTCCAGGGCCTGCAGGCTGCCTCTCCCTCTCCCTGGAGCTCCAGCGCTGCCCCCTGGAGTTTCCCTCCTTTTTCCTTACTCTCCCCCTCCCCCTTAAGAAAAAGATTTAAAGGGGCCGTGCTCTCTAAACCCCAAAGGGGTTACATATATTTGTACACTACATTTGCCAGAGTTTATGCTCCTTTCTATTTTCCTCACTAGGATTTAACTTCCACTTTAAAAAGGATGCCTTTTTGCCTCTCGCTGCTTCTTTTACTTTGTTGTTTAGCCAAGGTGGCACTTTTTTGATTTTCTTACTATATATATATATATATATTTTTAATTTGGGGTATACATTTAAGTTAAGTCTCTATTATGGTGTCTTTAAAAAGTTTCTATGCAGCTTGCAGGGATTTCACTTTTGGCGCTGTACCTTTTAATTTCTGTTTAACTAGCTTCCTCATTTTTGTGTATCCCCCTTTCTGAAATTAAATGCTACTGTGTTGGGCTGCTGTAGTGTTTTCTCCACCACAGAGATGTTAAATTTAATTATATTATGGTCACTATTACCAAGCGGTCCAGCTATATTCACTTCTTGGACCAGGTCATGAAATACCTCTCCTCTTGCGGGTTCCAGGAATAGCTGCTCCAAGAAGCAGTCATTTAAGATGTCATGAAACTTTATCTATAATGAGCATGTTGAACAGACTTCAGGCTATGTAGCTCATGTGTGTATGCCCCTCATATTGCCATGCTATCTCTCAGCACCCCACAGTTTTTAACACATTTATCCCCATACTATCCCGGTGTGTCAGGCACAGATATTAATTTTATTCCCATTGTATGTCTGGGGAACTGAGACAGATTTAAAGGCCAGATTTTTAAGGGTATTTAGGTGCCTAGTAGGGTTTTCAAAAGCGTCTTGACACCTTACACCCATTGAAATCAATGAGCTTTAGGCAACTAGGCACTTTTGAAAATAGCACTAGAGGCCTAAATACCTTTGAAAAGCTGACCCTTGGGGACTCACTCAAGGTCACACAAGACGGTTGCTGCAGAGGTGGGAACTGAAACCTGTTTTCCTAAGTCCCCGGATAGCACCCTAACAAGTGGGCCATCCTTTCCACACCAGGCTCTGCCAATAGAACCAAGCTTCCTACTCTTAATTCCCCAGGTTAAGTCCCCAGATAACATCAGCACAATTTATCATCTATGCGGAGACAAGATATGGCTTTACACAGAGAGAACTTTTAGTGCACAACATAGAGGGTAGGTCTACACTGTACACTCCTTACAATGGCATGTAGAGGCACATACACTGCACACAGGTAGAGTAGACAGTGAGGCCCTGTTGAGGTGAGTAAAGACAGACCAGAATCTTAGGGTCTGCCTACACAGCTCTCTACATGCCCAAGCAGTGCCTCCCACGACTATACCAAGCAGTGACTATCTCTCACTGACACATGTAGCTACACACCACTTGCTTTTCACTGCTGTGTGCAGTTACACATCGTCACTGTGCTGTGTGCTGTGTAGAGTGTGACACGGGGAATTATTTTTTCTTGGTGAAAAATACCCTCCCCATCAATTTTCTCAGCACACTTTTTTATCTCCTTGTTTCCCACAGTCCTTAGGCTAGGTCTACATTGTTACCTTGCCTCAGTGAGTCACAGCTGAGAACACCAAATTCAGGAGAAACTGCTGAGAAATAGGGCAGACTCATCCCAAACTGGAGGTTATTCTATCTTTAGATTATAGCAGGCCAGGACCATAAGTAAATTTCTGTCTCACCACATTTTGGTTAACAGGAAGTCAATAATGCAGTCTCCTTAGGCATATAGAGACTGGACTCTATGATGAGTGGTTACTGAAAGCCAATTTCATGAAATATAGGGTCCTTCCAATCTCAAGATATCAGCCACTTAGTCAGGTCAATATAAACCTCAGATCTACCCAATCATCATGTTGGTGCCAAACCTTTAGTCACTAAAAGCTAAAGGTTTAATAATAAAAGAAAGAATAAGAGAGTTAATCATGGTTAATAGATCATATACATACAATAATTGCAAAATCCTTATACCAGGTTTATAGCAGCAATGGTTTAGGCTGCTGGCTTGTAAAGTCTCTCTGGTAGCTTCCAAAAGATTGGAAGGTCCTCAGTCCATAGTTCTAAATGCTCCTTTTTGCTGTAAATCCACAGTCCAGAGAATCAGGGCAGGAAAGAAGCAAAATAGAGTCATCTCGGGTTTTTTTTATACCCTTTGCCATGTGCCTGTAAATTTACTGGCTCAAACACAGCTCACAGTCTCTGTTTGTGGAAAGTTACTGGCCTAAGATGGAATCCAGGATCACATGAGCATATCACATATCCTTACGTGCTTTGGTTACTCACAGAGGCAGCCATTACCCGTATTCTGGCTGAGGCATCCACACAAAGGCTTACTGGGAGGGATAAGTTTCTTCTATGGCCCACTGTTAGAGTGAAGTGTCTTTAGGAGGCCATCAAGCTTGAATAGTCCATTCACAATGGACTGGTGAGACTGGATGTAAACTACTTTGTGGGTGTTACCCCAGGAACAAATGCATTTGAGATACAGATGTATAGCCAATATTCATAACTTCAGATACAGTGATGATACCTGGATTTAAACAGGATAATCTTATTTAGCGAATCATAACTTTTCTATTGTCATGTTACAAATATACTTTGCTCAAGATATGTTGTATTGTATAACAGTGGCAATATCAATCATACAAATGGTCTTACTTCAATCATACAGCATCAAATACATTAGAAACTTTTGCGGGTGTTTCAATGTCAGTTAGGGGTGCTAAAGCCCTAGACACATTTGCCAGCATAGATTATTTCATTACTGAAATATGGTAATGGCTTTACTATTCAATATTATTCAAACGTCTATATTGCATGAAGAAACTTGCAATTCACAACACTCAGCCATGGAATATTCCAGGCTATAAAGAAAGGATAATGCCTTGTGAGTGTGTAAGCCCTTGTTCCAAGTGATGGGGTTTGAGAACAAAAGTGTGCCCAGGACTGTGATGGGAAATTAGCACTACCTGAAAAGGTAATTTAATGCACCTCTGCCATCCTTCTGCCTGCAGAGAGCTAGAGGAAGCCATGCTTGGATTTGCTATCATTGCACATGCTGCTGCCTTGACATGGTTTCATGATGAATTTTTGATCCAGACTATCCTGAGTAGCATTTTCCCCAGGGCATCTTTTATCTCCTTATTTCTCAGGCTATAAATCATCGGATTCAACAGTGGTGGCACCACAGAGTAAAACACAGCAGCCAGCAGGTCCTGATACAGTGAGGACATTGACTTTGGTCTCATGTAGGTGAACATTGTGGTGCTCATAAATAACGAAAATACAATCAGGTGGGGCAGGCAGGTGGAGAAGGCTTTGTATTTGCCCTGTGCGGAAGGGATTCTTAGAATCATGGAGAAGATCTGAATATAGGATACAAATATTGAAACAACAAAAAGGAAACCAAAAAATAAAACACAGACAATAACCAAAATTTCATTAGCTGATGTATCGTAGCAAGAGATCTTTAGTAGCTGTGGGATATCGCAGAAGAACTGTCCAATAACATCAGAGCGGCAGAAAGATAACCTAAATGTGTTACTCGTGTGCATCACTGAATAGAGGACAGCACTGATCCAGCACCCAGATGCCATCTGGGCACACATTGTCTTGTTCATGATCACCCTGTAATGTAGGGGACGACAGATAGCAACATAGCGGTCATACGCCATGACCACGAGAAGAATCATTTCTGCAAAAGCTAAGGTGAGAACCAAAAAGACTTGGGCAACACAACCAGAGAAAGAGATCAATCTGGTGTTGGTTAAGGAATTGGCCATGGATTTAGGGACTGTGACAGAGATGTAGCAGATATCTAGGAAGGACAAGTTTCCAAGGAAGAAGTACATGGGGGTGTGAAGTTGGTGGTTGAAGACTACAGCCATGATGATGACCAGATTCCCCACCAGGGCTGCCAGGTAAATGACTAGAAATACCACAAAATGTAGAATCTGCAGCTCCCGGACATCAGAAAATCCCAGGAGAAGAAACTCGGTCAGGGTGGTTTGGTTGGACATTTCTTGCCTGGGACACACTCTGTAGAGAAATGGACATGGAAAGAAAGAAAGAAGACGTTAAACAGTTTATACGTATTGTGTAGCAGAAAAGATACAGGGGACTGAAGAACTACAAATGGACTCTCCATTTTTTTTTTACTTTGCTACATGGATGTACATTTCTTATTATGGTTAAGAGGAGGTTTTATTTTGAAAGATAACAATTTAGAAAATTTATCTTTTTATTCAACAGACTGACTAGCTGTATATATTCCAAATTATATCTGCTGACTCTACTGACCAAAATGAGTTATATTATTTCTTTTCCTGTGAAACCCATAGAAGCAACACAGCTATAGAAGATTAGCATGTATGATCTTCTGGTTGATTTATCTGCTTCAGCAAGAGCATTCTTAGCTAAGTTTCAAATACAGGCACAGTTTTGCCCTCACTTACACCTGAGGTATCACACTCTTAAATCCCACACCTACTGACATCTGTGCAATCCAGCTGCCTTTAAATTCCTCCCTCAGTGACACACATGCTAAATACTTATTTTACAGTCTACCTCATACAACTCCATTGTCTTTATTTTCTGCCCTCAGTGACATCTGTGCAACTGAAGTTGAGATTTTCAAAGTGGCCAAAGCGGTTTAGAAGTCCATTCTGCTATAATTAATAATTGATCATCCAAATCCATTTGGTGACTTTGAAAATCTCAGTCTATATTTTTGCAGATGAAGATATGCCTCAATGAAGAATATCTGTGTATCTCTATAGGCGTTGTATCCCACATGGAAGACTTAGTACTTTGTCTCTTTATGATCTTAATTAAAGATTAGGAGAAGTAAAGGATGGAAAAATCTACTAGATCATCTAACCCATCTTCCTGAGTTCTACCACTAGGCCTTTTTCTTGTATCATATCCAGTGTTGTTTGTGAAATATGAAGCAATAGGATTTCCAATATTTGTTCCATGCATTTTAACTGTTTATAGCTTCAGGCCAATTCCTCTGGTACCACCCAATGCAGCAAAATCAATAGTTCTCTTAGCAACTCAATGTCAGAAATATTTTGGAAACATGGACTGAGTTGAGAGATAAGCATTAAAAATTAATTTGAAGACTGTATTTGTTGATTTAGGAAGAAAATTTAGAAGACTGAAGTATGTAGTAAATAGTGACATATTTTCAGAATGTGAACACCAAATAGGAAGATGAACTATTTAACACAAAGAAAAGAGGGACAAGTAAAACTGATGGGATAGAATTAAGATAGGGAAATTTAGCTGGAATGTCAGAAAAAATTCCTGATATTGAGGCCCATGAGCCTCTAAATTAGACTTAGAGCATCGTTGGCACATTCAAAACCAGAATAGACAAAATCAATGGTAAATATCCTATATGTCTGCATGTTTCCATATGCAAAGTAGGAAATATGTGATGCAGATATTGAATTGTATTGTATATCTGAGCATTGCTGTAGATCAAATATATAATAAAATATTGATGTTGAGAGAGTGAATTGATATGTCTTTTTCTTCCTAGCTAAAGTTGCTCTTAAAAGGTGTACATTAAATTTGAATGGTTCAATACTGGTCAGACTGTTAAAGTAAGAGTACATGTGCATAAATTGATTTAAATACTAATTTCCTGTGGTCTTAATGCTTCACATTATTTTAATAGTAATGCCACAATTTATGCATTTTGTTTAAGGGGTACATTAGTTACTTCAGATAATTAACCCTAATTTAACCAACACAAAACTTAAAAGCGAGGAAATGTCTGTTCTGTATCATCCTGGAGAAAAATCATGGAAGTATTCACTGTGAATGGGACACCATGTCCTATCCCAACATACATGTACAGATAGAGAGAGAAAAAGAGAGAGAGCGAGAGATGCACCTTCCACTTCAGAGAATTGTAATTATAGTTATAATGCTGTAGATCAAACATACAATAAAAATAGTGATTTTAAAGGAATGCATTCCGTTTAAGAAAGTGATTTTCTTTTAGCAGTAAAAACAGGAAATAGTTTACATTTTCTCTGGAATTTGTCTTGTTAATTTTCCTCACTGAAATTAAATACATTTCCAACAATTTAATAAAGCCAAGATTAAAGGAGTGCAGGACACTTACCGTGCTGATGTATGCGGGTTTCTTCCAATGTACAGTGTCTTTCCTCCTCCAACCTCAAGTCAATAAAAAAAAAAATCTGTCATTACACCTCTACTATCAGTAAAAGATTCCTGGTGCTGGGGAAGGAGATTTATCCAGGTCTATTCTCCCAGGGACTATGGGACATGCTCTCCAGAGCCCTTCATAGAGCAGGGCCCCAAGCAGAGGCCCCTGGGCAAAATCTAACTTCTCCATCCCATGTGTTATTGCAGTTAATTAAAATAAAGTGAGAGCAAAGACAGAGACCAAGGTCTAGAGCAGTGGTTCCCTAACTTTAACAACATGTGAACCCATTTCACTAAAATGTCAAGTCTCGCGAATCCCCTCCCAAAAATGAACAGGAGTACTTGTGGCACCTTAGAGACTAACAAATTTATTAGAGCATAAGCTTTCGTGGACTGCAGCCCACTTCTTCGGATGCATACCGAAGAACGGATGCATATTTTCCTGGGCTGTAGTCCACGAAAGCTTATGCTCTAATAAATTTGTTAGTCTCTAAGATGCCACAAGTACTCCTGTTTTTTTTGCGGATACAGACTAACACGGCTGCTACTCTGAATCCTAAAAATGAATATTTCCAGGGATTTTTTCCTTTACCTGAGTATAAATTATAAGAGCAGTGATCTTGGAAATATAAAATTTGTTTTTATTACATGCTTATTACACACTCTTTATTATTAATTATTATTTATCATTACAGTATTTTTATTACATTATGAAAGTGGCAACACTCTTCCAAGATCTCACTTTCATAGCTTGTATCACTTTGAATAAGTCTGTTATAAGACAAGGCTCCTATGTTTCATCAAGGAGTTTCATCAAGGAGTATCAGATGTGAAACAGCATGAAGATATTTAAAAAGCCAACTCAAAGAGTTCCTCCTACACAAGCATTCAGGTCTTGAGCATTCCAGGCAAACAACGCATGTTACAACAAAGCTTAAACTTGTTCTTCATAATAATTTTAAAAACAATACTAGCTGCCTATTTAATTTTAAAACCAGCAAAAAATATCCACCATCCTTTCCATTTCTTATAAGGAGTCTTGAAGTTTAAATCTCCTCAGTGTGATAGAGATGCTTGCTTTGATCTGCTTAGCTCTTGGAAGTCCAGGGGCTTCGGGCTGCTGGTCCCTAGGGACAGCTCTGTCCGCCATTAGGGAATTTTTTCCTGAGAATCCCCTGTGACATTTTGCGAACCCCCAGGGGTTCCCGAACCCCAGTTTGGGAACCACTGGTTTAGAGGACTGAACTCAGGGCTTGGACCCAAAGCATCCTGAGTTATAATCCCAGTCATGGATACAATAAATATGTGTTTGTTATCTACCGACAGAAATGTTCCAACTTTCTACTCACACAAAACTGAACACCCTTGCCCGTCCCTCCTCCAAGGCCCTGCCTCTCTTCTGAGGCCCCGCCCCCCACTCACTCCATCCCTCCTCCCTCTGTTGCTCGCTCTCCCCACCCTCACCCGCTCACTCATTTTCACCAGGCTGAGGCAGTGGATTGGGATGCAGGAGGGGGTGAGAGCTCCAGCTAGGGGTGCAGGCTTTGAGGTGGGGCCCAGAATGATGGGTTTGTGCTGAAGGAGGGGGCTATGGGATGGGGGGTGGAGCAGAGGTGCTCGTAGTATGGGAGTCGGCTCTGTCTGAGGCAGGAGGTTGTGGTGTAGAAGGAGGTGTGGGCTCAGAGCCGGGGGTGTCGGTTCTGGGGTGGGGCCAGAAATGAGAGGTTCAGGCTGTGGAAGGGAGCTCCAGGATGGGACAGGGAGTTGGGGTGTGTGTGGGGGGGGTGAGGGCTCTGGCTGGGTGTGCGGGCTCTGATGTGGGGCTGGGGATGAGGGATTTGGCGTGCTGGAGGGGGTTACAGCCCTCTGGCTCCAACATGGAGGTGCGGCCAGGTGGCTATGCACACTGCCCTGTCTGCAGGCACCGCCCTGCAGCTCCCACTGGAGCTGTTTCTCAAAGACCAAGACCAAGTTGACGCCTGGCCAGTTGTCCTCAAAGCTGATGAGCCATCACCTATTAAGTGGCCATTCTTTGGCAAGAAACAGGGGTTGGCACAAACAGATCTGCATCGAAGCTTGGTCTATGGGACAAACTTATGTCTGTATAACTACATCGCTCAGGGTTGTGGATTTCTTTTGTTGACATAGCTTCCACCTCTCGGGGAGGTGGAGTACCTGTGCTAATGGGAGAAGCTCTCCTGTTGGCGTAGGTAGCATCTTCGCTAAGTGCAACACTGATGCTGCTGCACTGATGCAGCTATGCTGCTGCAGTGCTGTAAGTGTACATCCTTTGCAAACAACTTTGCAAGCCTCCCCCCACACTAGACTGCAGATGTTGTATATTCCCTTACTGGGACAACAGACCTTTGTTATCTGAACTGTCCGGGAGAGGGCTGGACAGTGCAGTACAGAATACACAGTTTTGGTGGGTGGGAAATCCAGGACTGGGAGCATATTGGGGTCACCGATCATGTGGTAACTAAGACTGGCAGAAGTCAGATTGGGCTGGCAGACTGCAGCTATACACAGACCTGCCGGGTGTGACTTGCACGCAGGTGGCTCTTTTGTGAGCGGCCCAGGTGGGAGCTACATCAGCAAGGCATTGTAAGGCACCCAAGGTTGCAGGGCATAGGTGTCCCAGGCCCTCACTGGGCTGGATTACACCCCAAAATGTCATCGCCCCCATGGGCCTCTGGAGAAAAATGTAATTGATTCTGCTGTGTGCTGTGGAATCATAGCTGAAATAATATGCTGCAGAATGTAAAAATAGAAAACTGATTAATATTGCTCCAGCGTAGAATGAACTCACTGATTTGTCCGCAGCTTGACCTATTTTTTTAGGGCACTGGGACTCTTACCAGGATCTCTGTATCTGCACTAAATCCACTATCCCCTTCTCTCTACCCCATTCCATTCTGCAGTGCATTTCAGCCACTCCCTAGAGGGTGCCCTGCTGCTCGTAGATGAGGGAATCCATTCTCCAAGTCACATTCAAGGACTTGCCCATCTTGGTGTAAATTATTGTAAATAACAGACAACTTGGGGTGGCATGTCCTCTTGCCCAAAAAGAACTTAATACAGACCACCCAAAATGAGTTGAAGAAGCCAGGGTTTTTTATTAGCACATTGGCCTAAACTTTCATAAGTGACTGGAGGTTTTGGGTGCCCAAATTGAGACGCCTTAAAGGGTCTTGATTCATAGAAAGTGCTGAGGACCTGTCCTGAAAATCAGGCTCATTTCAAGGTGTTCCATTATTTGGCCAACTTGAGGGACCCCAAATCACTAA
Organism: Malaclemys terrapin pileata; assembly: GCF_027887155.1. NCBI lineage: Eukaryota > Metazoa > Chordata > Testudines > Emydidae > Malaclemys > Malaclemys terrapin. The sequence continues at coordinate 34,991,885 of NC_071516.1, read as the reverse complement.
TCACTAATCACTTTGAAAAACTTATGCTAGACCCCATTTTCCTGTGTTCATATTAGTAAGGATGCAGCTTCTTCACACTGCCATGTCTGTTGGGTCAGAGCAGAGCACCCTAGTGAAAGACCCCCTGAGATGCAATGACTTGGTTCATTCATCAGCAGATGGGCAAGCCTGAGCCTGTGTGTCATGAGTTCTGGGTTCAATTACTGCTTCTCCTGCAGACTCCCTGGATGAGCTCAGGACCTTTGCTTCTCCTCTCAGAGTGCTTCATTCTGTGCACTATCATGTTACAAGCAATACTGGGGGGGGAGAAATCTTTCCTTTTCATACTGTTGCTCACTGAGCATTGTAATCACTCACCGTCCCCCCGCCCTCCTCCTCCCTTTGAAGTGAAGGGTTCTTAGGCAATTTATCATCTTTCATGAACTGAAATTGTTCCCCAGAGCCTTTATTTTAAGTCTTGTGCCAGTTTCATGGTGGAGTTTCATGGAGTCTCCACTCTTAGACCAGGACCTAATTGCATTACGCCACATACCAACTGCTTTGCACCCTGCAGGTCCAATGGGGTTTCAGGCACCTGCATTGCCTCCCTCCAGGGACATATGTTCAATGAAATTGTCCAGCAGATGCCTTTGAAAACTCAAACTATTTTTAAACCAACAAACAGCCTACATATACACAACCAAATATCATGCTTCAGGACGTCAGCTGGTTGTCTGAAGGGGGTCAGGAAGGTTTCTTTCTTTCCCCAATGCACAACTGATCAGATGGATTCTGGGGGATTTTCACCTTCTCTGAAACATGAGATATTGGTCACACTTGGAGATGGTAATCCAGATGGTCTGGACCAGTGATCACAGGTGGTACACATACTTTCTCAGGTGCATGGCTAGTGTCTCCTTCACCTGCTTGGATCAAACATCACCAGATTTGGAGCAGGGAAGGAATTGCACCCCACCCCAGTCACCCAGGGGGTGGGGTTCACCTCTCTTTGCAGCACGGGGTCTGGGCCACCTGCTGGAGTCATATAGGCATATCCCACCTATTCTATTTCCTGCCAATGAAGGGGCCTATAGCACTGGTGCACCTTGATTTCTCCTATGCTGCCTGTGTCCACAACAGCATAGTTCCTGAGAAATGAAATGCTTGAGTCTAACCCAACTTATTGGTCTCAACATAGTTCAGCTCACCAGTTAACCGTTCTGTTCATTCCCTCTGGGGCACCTGGTATTGGCCACTTTCAGAAGACAGGATACTGGGTTAGATGGACTTTTGGTCTGACCCAGTATGGCCATTCTGATGTGAAATGTAATGGCCTGTGATATACAAGAGGCCAGAATAGAGGATCTGATGGTCCTTTCTGCTCTTAATCTCTATGAAAGTATGGGTATGTCTTCACTACCAATGTTAAAGCGCTGCCGTGTTTTTTCAGCACTGTAAAGTGGCAGTGTAGACAAGGCCTATATTTAGATTCATCTAAACACTTTACTACAAGCTGAGTTTGATGATCTTACCCTGTAACTGAAGAGGGAAGACATGAACCAACTCATGCTTTTAGGAAGCCAAGATGCTCCTGGAATCAGGCATGGCCTCCGTTTCTCTTGGTGACTCTCCTTCTTCCAGGGAAAACTGGTTTTTTTTTGAAAGCCCGTACCCCTCCATGGTGTCTGGGGTCCAGTTACCATATTGAAGAGTGACTCTGAGACAGGACCCAGGTGTGAAATATTCAGGCTCAGTCTGGTTTTTCCCCAGTTGGTTGGAGCATCTGGCCAAGCTATCTGTGAGAATGCCCCAGGTTGCAAGCTCCATTCTTTGGGTGATTGGACTTACACACCCTTAATGGCTTGCAGTCACAGGTCTTGCGGCTGTATGTATTCTGTGGGTAAGGGTGTTGGAGCTGTTTGATCCCCTTTGTTTGACTAACACACACCGCACATAAAATCCCATTTTCAGATACAGATGAATAATTGTGTAGTTCAACCACAATACTGGGTAGATGTAGGCATTGCTGGTGAAATATCTGTCCTGTTTCATGCAAGAGGGCAGACCATATAACCATAATTCTCCTTTATGATCTTAAAATTAAATATTTTGACACTTCGTCTTAAAATGACACTTGAAATGGCAATTCAAAACTGAACAAATTGGTTCAAATCAATATTCTGAAACAACTAAATATTTCAGTCCAACACATCACTTCAGAACAATATCAGTATCCTCACTCTTTCGGTGTTTGCATTTCAGGGAATGTAGACCTAGCCTCTTGGTGGCAGAGAAATTGAGGGGGGGATGAAATGTTTGATTGTTTCAGAGGGAAAAAAAGGCAATTGTGAAATCCTCAATGTGATGATCCAGTCTGTGGTTTCATCCACTGGGGGTTGGCCAGTCAGATGATTCTTTTTCCTTATTTGTAGTGTTTTAAGTGTTTGGTCCCAGGCTGTTAGAGAGACAAGGTATACAATGAAAGGTATTCACTCACCCACCTTGTCTCTTCCCTCTCTGCCCCGCTTGGACAGTCAGTGGGGATGTAGTGGTAGTGGGAGAGCCTGGGTCCTGAACTGAATAGGGACACTGGTTTTATGGCTCATTACAACAATTTGTAACACAACCCTTAATTGCCCACCTTATGCATAACAATCTAACCCACAATTTTCCTTTTCATTTCAAGTTGACTTCTCCAACAAGCATTATCCAGTGTTGCCAGATCTCATGGTTTTGTCTTATCTCATGATCATTGGTGTTTTCCTTAAAGCCCCATTCTCCTGGAGTCAAGTGGATCTGCGATGATTTCAGCCTTCATTCTTAAAGAAAAAAGTATGTGTGGCTGTGGGGGACAGCTTCAACCCGTGAGCCCAATGCATTCTAAAGACTCAAAAAGCAGACAGCAAATAAAAACACAAACTCTATTTTTATATAATCTCATTATTTTAATGCTGATATGGTTTTTGGGGAGCCTGACTCACAATTTTTGAACATTTGGGGTTGGCAATACTGATTACCACATATGCTTAACAATTGGTCCCAGGTTGTATTTAGCTCAGACACTCTACTTTCCTGCCCCAGATCTGAAGAAGAGCTCTGTGAAGCTTGAAAGTTTGTACCTTCCACCTACCCTGTATCTCTCATATTCTTGGCCCAACGCAACTACAACACTGTGAACAATCAGTGAGACTGGAATTTCTCCTGGAAAGTTTTAATTGAGATGAAATCACATTTTCTGAACTTTGTGTCAGGAAATTTTTGATCAGCTGTAATTTTAGGGGTTTCTATCATATTCAGGATAGAATTGGTAGTTGTTTATAACCTTCAGAGGGGTTGTATCTGCAGACCTGGAGATTATTATTCCTCACAATAATCTTCGAAGAACTCAGGATGGACTTTTTTCCCCAAGTATCTCAGGTTATAGTTATACTCTTGTGTTAAAATGCATGGAAGCAAATTTGAATCTGGATCTACAGACTCAGCTTTACAGGGGTCACACTAAGGTGCTAACAAAAGCTGTGTTGACATACAGACTTGGATTGTGGCTGGAGCTAGGGCTGTAAAGCCCACTCTGTCTGTCCCTGAACCATAGCATGAGTCTGTAGACCTTTGAAGCTGCTGTGGTTTGTAAAACTCTGTAGATGTCACCTCTAAGGTTTTTGGAGCATAAGTCAACCTGCAGCCCCTACTCATTTTCTACTCACCTGAAACATGCATTATCTTCTATGGGAGTTTCGCCTGGGGAGTAATGCATAGCTGCACCCTGGTACACAGATAATGGACTGACAGTTGCGGTTAATGAAGCTGATAAAGGAACTTGAATGGCCATCTGATGCCTCGGCTTTTCAAAGAGACCTATGAGAGCTGAGTCCTCAGCTCCTATTATCTTCACTGGGAACTTACCCTCCAACTAACTCCCTGTAGGAATCTTTGAAAATTCTATCCTAGAGCAATGAACTTTCCCCTCTATTCTTCTTTTTCTCCCCTTCTCTCCTCCTCCTCCTCACCATTTCCACAGTGAAATTAAATTCAAAGTACTGTTTCCCTTTCTTCTGACACCAGTGTCTAATACTACCATTTCCCATCCACCCCGCTGCTGCCAAGTGGTTGTAGGTGCCTGGAGCTTTACAAATTGGTTTCCAGTGGGGGAGAAACTAGTGATATATTCTCAGTGTGATTTACTTTTACACATATGCTCAAGTCCTGAAATAAGAGGGCCAACGAGCATGCAGGGGAATCTCCTTTTCCAGGAATCTCATCCCAACTCAAATGCCCATTTCCCAGGGAGAAAATTTGTCTCAAGCACTGACAATCAGAACCCAAGGCAAGACAGCAAACACTCCTGCAGCATTTTCCCCTAAAACAAATGGCATGCAAAGCTGAGTGGGATGAATAATTCACTCCCTTTACTCTCTGCCAAACTTTAGACTGTTTCTTCTTCCCAGGGTCACAGCCACTTCTGAGGATGTAGTAAAATAAGGGCAACAACTCTAGTGAAGTGGGGATGTTGATGTATGACAATCTATCTGACAAACAACTAAATTAAAACTTTTTCTTGCTCTCTTTTTAATTTGTTTTTGTTTGTTTTGTTTTTTTGAAAGGTGCTGGGTTGACAGCCCTGGAGAATGAACATGCTCTCAGTATCCACGCATCAGATGTAACACAGACCATGGCAACTCCACCAGATGACCCTGCCTAAGACCACCAAACTCCCTTATGGAGACATCACTTCCAGTGCTGAAAGAGAGATATAGTCTCTTCCAGGGCAGTCTGTCCTGCACTGTGTGGTGTTTGAGTTTCTAGAAAAATGACTGGTAAAGGCCAGCCAGTATGGCTGATTGGCCATCATTTTCATTTCTATGAGAATACCTCCTGAGTTCATATCAGGGCTGAGACATCAGACCCATTGAACTGCTCTCAGATGGAAATTACTTAGGGCCATATTTTTAAGTCTTTAGGTGCCTAGTGGGATTTCCAAAAATATCTAAGCATCTAACTGCAATTTAAATCAATGGGAATTAGGCATCTAAATGCTCTTAAATGTCCCACTCGGTTCCTAAATACCGGCAACTATCTGGCCTTTAGTGCTTAGTTATCCCATGGTAACAGACTGGAGCCACTTGGGTTACTCCATACAAGCTATATTTTTCTTTATCCTTTCTTAGAGAGACAAGGTGGGTGAGGCAATATCATTTATTGGACCTACTTCTACTGGTGAAAGACTAGCTTTTGAGTTTACACAGAGCTCTTCTTCCTGTTAATCCTGATCCTGCTCACTGCACTGTGAAATATGAAAAATTAATCCTATCCTCCTAGGAAAGATGGCACCCAAAGAAACACTAGGAGTCCTGAAATCTCCTCATGGAGACAATTAGAGTCAATAGATGTTGCGGGAACTAGGGTAGGTTTGGACAGAAAAGACCCATATTTTGAATTCCAAGAAGAAATTGAATTCCAAGTTAAAGACCTCACGGGGGGGGGGGGGTTAAGGTCAGAACTAGCCCAGGCAGTCCAGGAATTTGGCAGTATTTTCTATAAAGACAACCTCAGTTGTGGACTCACTATGCTCCACATTGTAGATATCCTCTGTCTTCCCATGACATCATACAAGAGATTATAGAGTCTCTCTCTGAATCATTATCTGGGAATGTAATTCTACTTGTAACTCTTCCATGTGGCCTCTCCCAAAGTCTACAGGCAATTGCCATCTCACTGTTGGTTATTCTTACACTGTTCACTAAATCTCTTTTTTCTGAACCTGTGGCTCCTCAAACTAAGATGGGCTTAGTTCCCAAGAATCAGAGGGGTAGCCGTGTTAGTCTGAATCTGTAAAAAGCAACAGAGGGTCCTGTGGCACCTTTAAGACTAACAGAAGTATTGGGAGCATAAGCTTTCGTCAATAAGAACCTCACTTCTTCTTCTTGCATCTGAAGAAGTGAGGTTCTTACCCATGAAAGCTTATGCTCCCAATACTTCTGTTAGTCTTAAAGGTGCCACAGGACCCTCTGTTGCTTTTAGTTCCCAAGAGTTATTAAAAATAATCTTGTCTTCATGTCTCCTATTTTCCTTAAAGCCTCTTTAATTTCCTTGTTTCTCAGGCTGTAGATGAGAGGGTCCATGGCCGGAGGAAGCACTGTATAGAGAATAGTGGCGAGCAGCTCATAGTATGTAGAAGATCCTGAGTTTGGTTTCATGTATGTAAACATTCCAGTGCCAAGAAACAAACCAACTACAGTCATGTGGGGCAGACAGGTTGAGAAGGCTTTAGACTTACCCTGCGCTGAGGGGATCATTAGCATAGTGGAGAAGATGCGAGTGTAAGACACGATAACTAAACCAAAGCAAATGAAACACAAGAATATAACACAGGCAAGAAGCAAAGTTTCATTAGGGTGAGTATCGGTGCAAGAGATCTTCAGTAACTGTGGGATATCACAGAAGAACTGATCAATTGCATTGGACTGGCAAAAGGGCAACCTAAAGGTGTTACCAGTGTGAAAGGCAGCATAGATCGCACTGCCAATCCAAGAACCAGCTGCCATCTGGACACAGGTGCCTGTATTCATGATGACCCTGTAATGAAGAGGATGGCAGATTGCAATGTACCAGTTGTATGCTATGATCAGGAGCAGTGTCATCTCAGTAATAACAAAGGTGACCATCAAGAAGACTTGGGCAACACATCCAGAGAAAGAGATTTGTCTGTCATTGGTTAGGGAATTGCCCATGGACTTGGGGATGGTGACGGAGATGTAGCAGAGGTCTAGGTCTAGGAAGGATAAGTTGCACAAGAAGAAGTACATGGGGGTGTGCAGGTGGCGGTCCACAGCTACAGCTATGAGGATGAGAAGATTCCCAATCAGAGCTGTCAGATAAATCACTAGAAACACCACAAAATGTAAAATCTGCAACTCTCGGATGTCGGAGAAACCCAGGAGAAGGAACTCAGTCAGGATGGTTTGGTTGGCTGTTTCCTGTCTCAGGTACATTCTGTGGTGGGAAGAACAAGGGGAATGGCAAGGTAAATGGTTACAAAGAAGAGGGAAACTGGTGTGGAGAGAGTCAATAAGGAAGTGTTATTTACTCCTTCCCATAACACAAGAACTAGGGGTCACCAAATGAAATTATTAGGCAGCAGATTTAAAACAAACAAAAGGAAGTATTTCTTCTCACAATGCACAGTCAACCTGGGGAAATCTTTGCCAGAGGATGTTGTGAAAACCAAGACTATAACAAGGTTCAAGAATAATGAGATATATTAATGGAGGATTGGTCCATCAATGCTTATTAGCCAGGATGGGCAGGAATGGTGTCCCTAGTCTTTGTTTGCCAGAAGCTGTGAATGGGCAACAGGGGATGGATCACTTAATAATTACCTGTTCTATTCATTCCCTCTGAAGCATCTGGCATTGGCCACTGCTGGAAAACAAGATACTGGGTTAGATGGACTTTTGGTCTGACCCAGTATGGTTATTCTTATGTTCTTTTACTTTTATCTGCCTCAGAAAAGACACTGGAACTTTACAAAGCCAAAGTGGCCACCATCTTTCTACACCTAGATACAAGTTGTCTTTAATTTCTGCACTATCATGAGCACAATCCTGTTCTCTCTATTTCAAGTTTCATTGCACCTGTGCGTCCCCAGCTCCTTCTCACCCTGCCCTCAGTGACACCTGTATAGCCCTGTTTTCTTCATCTTTTGCCCCTGGACTAAGTTCAGAGAAGAGCAATGAAAATTTTATTCAAAGGCTGGATTTGTTGACTATTAAAGAGAGATTTGAAGAGTAAATTATGTTGTTTGGTTTAACAGTAACATATGTGCTCAATGTGAACACCAAATGTGTAGCTGAAGTATTTAACATAAAGAAAGGAGATACAACTAATGCTGCTGAAGTGGGATAATGACAGAAAAATGTACCTGTAATATCAGAAAATGTTCCTGATATTGAGCTTGATGAGCCTCTTTAATAGACTTAGAGCATCACTTGCCATATGCAAAGCCTCAGTAGAATAACTGCTAGTAAATATACAATATAATTCAATATGTACGTCACATAGTGCCTACATTGTATATGGAAATATAGAGATACTTTGGTTATCTGGGCATTGCTGTAGATAGAATAATAAACAAAATATTTGATTTTGGAAGACTGCATTGATTTATCTTGTTGTTTGGAGTAAGTGCTTACTAAACAGTTCCATTAAATATAATTGTTCAATATTGGTCATAATTTAACAATTGCTAGAGCATCTGTGTAAATTTAATTAGTCATTTTTGGTGGTCTTAATGCTTCACACTCACAAAAATACTGCTCTAAAAATGTGTTTATGGTTTCTTTGTTACATTAATTATTGGAGATAATTAGACTTAATAATAAATTAAGAGGAAAGTCTAACCTGTACCTTCATGCAACCCCCCATCCCCAAATTATTCCCTGTGAATGTGACACTGTGTTGTACCTCAACACATCCCTATGCCCTCCATTTCACAGAGTTACAGCCAAACACAATTCTGTGCATATTCATTTAATTGATGTTGCAAAACAAGTCCTTCTCTTCAAGCTAAGCCTTAGCAATGTGTGTTCTTGGAAACAGGCAGAGCTGAGTTTGTGAGGGGAGATGTGAAAATCTGCCAGGGAAAAGAGAAGGTGGGAGTTAATTATGGAGAAAAGACAGCTTGGACATGCCCTGCTTTCCATTCCCCATACTGTGTCCGATCACTGGAGCCAGAACAGGGCAGATGAACTGTGATGAGCTACAGCTGAGACACTACTTGGTATTTGAGAAGTGGGTGATTTTTTTTTTGAGCAGTTATTATTTAGTGTGGCTCAATGTCTTATACTTCAAATCTCCTGTGGAAATGTGATTGGCGTTGTGCATTCTAGGGGTAGGGACAGACTTTGAAAGGCATTAAGGTGCCTAGTGGGATTTTCAAAAACATCTCGTCACCAAAACTCATTGACTTCAATTGTGAGTTAGGGGCTCAGATGCTTTGGGAAATCCCACTAGGTGCCCAAATGCCTTTTGAAATCTGGCCCTAATTAGTGTCTTAGATAATCACATGGACACAAGAGACAGAGAGAGACATAACCCTGGTGGGCTGAAAAACCTTTGCTATGTTTTTTTTTTTTTTTTTTTTTTTTTTTTTTACCACTGCAGCAAAGACACAGAATTTGAGGGCAACCTGTTTGTCATCCCTAACCTGTTTAAGCTTTGTAGAGAGTAACAAATGAGTCCATAAGTTAAAAAATAAAATAAAAGAATGATCACAATATTTCAAATATGTTCTAGTTTCATGATGAATTCAAAGGAAATATGATTGAACAGTAAAATCAAGTTGTTTGTAAAATGGAGACCTGTAGGCTGGATTAGTGATGAGAAGGAAAAGCTTAAATTCGGAAGACAAATGCACTTGCTCCACATACAGAACAGAGACTGGGTTTGTTTATTCCATTAGAGATTTATCATTCCCCATTCTTGCGAAGTGTCTCTGAGTTCTCATCACTCTAAGCACAAGTGGCTCAATTTTTCCCATTTATTGTTTCCTGTTTCCCACATTGTATTTACAAAATCCCAATAAACTGAATGCAAACCCAGTAATGTTTCTGTTGATATAGCAGTCTTGCTCCCAGGATATGAAGGAGACAATCATCTCCTCCACCTTATCTTTTATGATCCAGCCTCGGTTGGTGGAAAGTTTGTCTCTGTCTCTTCCAACAGCAGCAGTTGCGCCAATAAAATATTATCTCATCTACCTTGTTTCTCAGTGGAATTTACCCACAATTAGCATGTACATTACTTTTCCCAATGGCAGTCTTCAGTATCATATTGGGACTATATTCTAAAACCCTTCATCATACTGAGTAGTAACTTATTCTGCAAATAGTTCCAATAGGGTTCTTCAGAGTAAACCAGTACTTTTTGTGAGTAAATGTGTCAGAACTTTTTATTTTTTATTATTATTCTAGCAGTGCCTAGGAGCCCTAGTCAAGGACCAGGACCCCGTTGTGCTAGGCACTGTGCAAACACAGAATGAAAAGACAGCACTTGCTCTAAAAAGCTTGCAATCTAAGTATAAGACAAGAGACAACTGACGGATACAGACATGGTAGGTTTCAGAGTAGCAGCCGTGTTAGTCTGTATCCGCAAAAAGAACAGGAGTACTTGTGGCACCTTAGAGACTAACAAATTTATTAGAGCATAAGCTTTTGTGGGCTACAGCCCACTTCTTCGGATGCATATAGAGTGGAACATATATTGAGGATATATATATACACACATACAGAGAGCATAAACAGGTGGGAGTTGTCTTACCAACTCTGAGAGGCCAATTAAGTAAGAGAAAAAAACTTTTGAAGTGATAATCAAGCTAGCCCAGTACAGACAGTTTGATAAGAAGTATGAGAATACTTACAAGGGGAGATAGATTCAATGTTTGTAATGGCTCAGCCATTCCCAGTCCTTATTCAATCCTGAGTTGATCGTATCTAGTTTGCATATCAATTCTAGCTCAGCAGTCTCTGTCTGGCCATTCAATGACAGACCTGCAGGTGGCTATCTTACAACAGAAAAACTTCAGAAACAGACTCCAACGAAAGACTGCTGAGCTGGAATTGATATGCAAACTTTGCTAGGGCCTGGAAAGGCTGCAAATAGGATTACCTTCTGGCCATTATTTGATCGGCCTGCCCAATTTTTTATGGATTTGCCAGTTGCCAGAAAAATAATTTAATCTGCTGGGTTTTTTTATGTGGGTCTAAAGATTTGCATTATTATCACAAAAAGCAACAGAGAGTCCTGTGGCATCTTTAAGACTACAGATGTATTGGAGCATAAGCTTTCATGGGTGAATACCCACTTCGTCAAACGCATGTCATTATTATCAAACTTCACTTGGACAGCTAACGTTTAAAGTTTCTGTGTCCAGCTAAAGATGCTGCAGTGTTCCAACTTCCACAATTTAAGTGATAACAGATAAAAACTATTGAAAATACAGCAGCTGTCTGCCCACCAACACACAAGTTGCACCGTGTGTGTGTCTGTGTGTGTGTGTGTGAGAGAGAGAGAGTTTGACCATGCAAGACTGAGGAAATTGTGGGATGTTATGAATCTTATTTATGTGTTTGCTCTCTAGATACTATAAGTGACTGTTGAAGGGGAAGGGTTCCAGAGTTGCCTTGTGGTTGGGGGTTGGGGTTGTGGCAGGCTTGTTTTGTGGTGGGGGTTCATTTCAAATGTGGTAATGCTAGATGCAGACCCTGATTAGCCTATATAATGGTTGCATGCCTTATTAGGCCTTAGAATGGATGCAGGCCTGGTTAGGTATCAGAATAGCTGCAGGCTTTGGTTAGGCCTTGGATTGGGTATAGGCCATAGTTAGAACTTGGAAGGCTATAGACACTGATTAGGCTTTGAAATGGCTATAGATCTTGGCTGGGTCTTGAATTTTATGCCAGCCCTGGTAAGGCCTTGGAACAGCTGCATACATTGATTAGGCCTTAGATTGGCTTAGTTATACCTTGGGATGGCTGTAGGCTTTGGTTAGGCTTTGAAATGGCTGCAGGCATTAATTAGCCCCTGGAATAGTTGTATGTCCTGGTTAGGTCTTGGAATAGCTGCAGGCCTTGATAGGCCGTGGAATGGCTGCAGGTGTTGGATCAACTTTGCAGTCATAGATTGAGCCTTCGAATGGCTGCCAGACAAACAAACAAGCTCCCTCCCCCCACAATTTTCAGCTAAAACTCAAACTTTCAGCTGAAAATGTAAATGTCTATATGGAAATGCCACTGTGGTATCTCATGGCCACATTTTCCCCCGTGGTTAGGCTTGAAAAGATTCGATTTTTATCCATAAGTGTCAGTAAATGTCAATTTCGGACGACACACGCGCAAACCAAAGAAAAATATTTCAATTGACAATCATCAACATTTATGGAAAGGCAAAGTAAGAAAAACGCTTGTTGAAAACTTGCTAGAATTTGATTTATGGGTATTTACTGTGTATGTGCGTTTTGATATGTTATGTTTACAATTTCTGTTTTAATAGTTATAAAGCTTTTTTTACATCTCAGTGGCTACTGTCATTAAACTGCTTTGTCAGAACCGCCCTTTATCTTAAGTTCCCATAATTTTGGGCAACTGTGAAAATTTAAATCGATAAAAATAGAAAATCACTTAAAAATAAGCATTGATACTATCCATTGAAATTATTAAAACATTAAAATCAAATTCAGCCAAGCCTATCTATAGGACAGACTCCCTTACCGGACAACATCTGCACCATGGGGTTCCTTCTTCCTAAGCAACTGCGGTGCATCATGGGAGTCCTATGGCTGCAGTGCATCAGGGGGGATGTAGTCTGGATAGGGAGTCGAGCCTGTAGAGGAGAATGGGACCATGAGGGAAAGCAGACAGGTTTTCAAAAAACAAACCAACCATGCATTTAGTCAAGAAACAGAATTTGGTTTCGCTGGTTCCTGCACCAGTAATCACAGCAAATGGCAAACAGTCCATCCCGGCTGGCACTACTTGTCCCATTTGGGCAGGCTCAGCTTTGAACTCTATGAGCCACTTTCAAAGTGGGCAGGGGAATTCATATGCCAGGTTCTATTCACTCCTGGCCTCTCTGTGGACTCTGCTAAGTGGTCATTAGCCAGTTAAAGTGATTTTAGTAGAGATGGGTCATATCCACATACCCAGACCCATAGCACCCATGGAAAAAAAATAGTGTGTGCTCAGCACCCACCAGCTCCCCACCAATCAGATCCTTCCCCTCCCCACCAGCGCTTCCTGCTCACTGTCGATCAGCTGTTAGGTGGTGGGCAGGAGGCACTTGAAAGAGGAAGAGGAGCAGGGGTGGGAAGAGCCTCGTGGGCGGGGGTGGGAAGAGGTGGTGTGAGGGTCAGGCTTTGAGGGAGGGGGTTGGAGTTGGGGTGGGGCCGAGCGGGGGTGGAGCACCCCTGGAGAAAGCTGAAAGTCAGCACCTGTGCCCAGACCCTCATTTATCCCTCTCGCCCCATCGTCTCCTGATATTAGGGGAAGTTAGACTCCTAATGCAGATTGAGATCTTGACTCTAATGTCTTGGTCTGGGCTGATCACTGCTGTGTGGATGCATTCCAGTCAGGAATATCCGTCTTACTTAAGTTTGTCCATGTCCATCTCTAACCAGGAAGGTGCCACTTGAGTCAAAGGGCAAATTCCCAGTAACTTCAGTGGGACCAGGATAAGATCCAAAGGAACTAACTCCCTTGGTTACCTTTGAAAATCCTAGCCCAAACATAGTCTGTTTTGTATGAGTTTGCTTGTGAATTTACGTTACTCAGCGGTGGGGGAGGGCGAGTGAGCATGCACATTATTATATGCACGTGTCTTTGTTAGTTATTGTAATTTTTCTATTTGACAAAGACTTTGCTGTCGCTTTAGGCTAGTGAAATTGCAGAAAAATGAGAGGGGGCATTACATTTTTGCTTCTGGATGTTAAGCACTTAGAATAGGAGTTAGGCACATTGATTTCTAGTGTGTTAGGCACCAAGTTGCTTTTGAAAATCCCACTAGGCACATAAATACCTTTTAAAAATCTGGCCCTTGGGTGCTTTTTAAAATTCCACTAGGTGTCTATCTGCACCTCTATCCACTTCAATACCTTTGAAAATCTGGCCCTGAACCTAGCACTGCTAAATGGAGCAATGCAGCCATACCTTTGAAAATCTGGGCCTAAGAGTGTGTGCACACATTACTAGGAGCGTATTTGTTAATGTGTATTATGGCATGTGAACAGATTAAGATGAGTGTGTTGGTGCCATCTGTTAATGTCTATGTGTGTGTGTGTCTATGTGTGTGTATGCGTACACGCGTGCGTGCGTGCACTTTTGGAAATTCAGGGCTCCTCGCAGAGTACAATGGCTGTTCACTAAATTCAAGCCAGTGTCTACAAATGTCCCAAACCTTGTTCTGAGTGAGGCAGGTGAGCCCAGTTCAGGGAAAGAGACTGTCTGCAAATGGATGGAGTTTCACATATGGTTAAAAAGAGCTTTGCTGAAAGGAAACACTGGGATTCGCGATCCTGCATTAGCAAGAGGCTGCTGTACGTGTCCCTACTTTGGCTGAGCCGCAGGAATGAGACCTAGGAGAGGGGCCCGGGGACAGCAGCTACCTCATTATTGTGATAAAGGACAGGTTCATGCATACGTCTCCATTCCCCATCCCCAACCAACCCCTTCTTGGTGAGGGATGTCGGGGGCTTGACTGTCTGTGACCTGGACTCACTTTAAATCAGGAATGAGCACAGAGTATAACTTAAATATTAGTAAATAGTAAATATGGCCGGTGACCAGCTTGTCTTAAGAGTGAAATCCTTGCTGATCTTAAACACAAAAAAGCTTACAAGAAGTGGAAGATTGGACAAATGACCAGGGAGGAGTATAAAAATATTGCTCAGGCATGCAGGAGTGAAATCAGGAAGGCCAAATCACACTTGGAGTTGCAGCTAGCAAGGAATGCTAAGAGTAACAAGAAGGGTTTCTACAGATATATTAGCAACAAGAAGAAGGTCAGGGAAAGTGTGGGCCCTGTGGAAGCTGAGAAAGAAGATAGGGTTTAAGTGCAGCCATTTAACAGCAGAGACAGAACAACTGTTGAGCTAAGTCTTAGCCTAATATCGCGAGACCTGTAGAAGCAGGGCCCAAGTCAGAAGTGAGTGAAAAACAGCAGAATAGTCAGAGTGACCTAGCCTTGAGATAAAAATATTTAGAGAAGAGAAAGTGAAAAAATACTGGAATAGATAGCACATAGTCTAAATAAATTGCAGATGTTTTAATTAGGGCATGTCACAAGGGGTATAAATGCTTGTGTGATTTTGTTTGTACTTTGGAGAAACTGAGGCAGAGATGCTCTCTGCCAGCTGTATTCTTCCCTTACAATTGCTTGAATAAAGCTGTCTCTGATTTTGTTGCTTCCAACCTGAGAGTGGATATTGTTTCTTCCACAATACTTGGTGCGTGTGACTCGGATGGCTATGCCTGGCTGAAGCAGTAACCGCTACGGACCGTACCCCTTCGAATCCCAGGCGCCAACTCAGAGGTAAGAGACCTTTTGAAATCTCTATTGGCTTATCAGAGGAGGACTGACCGTCGGGCCGTCTGTCCCTTTGGGCTCACGCCATGCAAACTTTTGTTTATGCAATAGGATCAGACACAGAGTGGTGTTGGGGAACTGGTTGCCCCATGTAAGGTTAGTTGTATGCGTACGCAGAGCTGGGAAATGTGTTGTTGTCCCAGGGTAAGCCAATGTGTGGCTTAGGTCAGACCTATTGAGTTGAGGGGTTGTGGTAACGCCCTCAGAGAAGAACACAAGTGTGTTCAGTCCGGACAGAGGGGTTGTAGTGACACCCTCAGGTAAAAAAAAAAAGTAATGGGAAAAAAAAAGGTGAGAAAAAGGAAAAAAGATGCATTGTGGTATGAAGAAATAAAGGCCTTGGTGTGTGTGTGTGTGTGCCAATGTGAATGAGGGTCATTGAAAGACGCTCAGAGCTCCCTGTGAAGCCAAAGGCTCGTGACCGGGGATATCGCTAATGCAAGCTCGGTGCCTGCACCAAGTGGTAAAGAAAAAAAAAAGACCCAATTGAGCTGTCGCTGAAGTGCCACCAAAGACGAAGAGAGGGAGTGAAGGACCTGCCACCGAATTGCCTCCGAAGACTGAAGTGGAATGATTAGGTTGCCGCTGCCGAATTGCTGCCACAGACCCGGACATGCCGCCCCAACAATGGATGGACTGCAGCCCCTTTCTATTGGCCGCCCCAGGTACTTGCTTCCTTCGCTGGTGCCTTGAGCTGGCCCTGTGCCTGGATCTAGGGCTGTGTGCCCCCGTTGTGTACCTCTATCTTTTTTTTTTCTTTTCTTTTCTCCCCCTCTCCTCCCCGTTTGAGCCACTGACTGGTCTAATCACCTTACCGGAGGCAATTAGAGTACGCGGCACCATCTCTCTGAGACTAGCCGACACTCTTTGCTAGAAGGAGGGTGTAGGAGGGTCGTGGACATCCCCGATAAATCTTTCCTGTGTGAGTGCCTGAGGAGCGGTGTGGTAATTTTAGCTTTATGAGCCGCTGATTCAGCAGACAGGATAGAAATGTGTTTTAGATTTATGAGCTGCTGCAGCAGACAGGGCACCCCCACACATGTAGAGAATGGGTGGAAAACAGTCCAAGATTACTCCCGCTCCGCCGAAGGGCACGCCAGCTCATTTTATGTATGTGCATTATAGTCCTGGGAATTGTAAGTACTTAGAGAATTTGGAATTTTTACACATGTGATGATTTATCTAAACAATTGCCTCTAGAAGGTTCCTTCGATTTAAATAAGCTTGTCCACCTCAGAGGCGCTCTTGTGTCACCTAAAGTCCCTGATGGGCAGTGGGAACAGTTTGTTTATTAGTGGGAGGAAGCTACCAAGAGGCTCCATGAGTCTTGGGTGCGAAGTTTAAAAGATTCCCAGGAGAAATTAAAAACTCAGATGCAGGAGTTAAAAACCAGGTGTAAGGCATCTGGATGCTTTCCAGCCAGAGCAATCTCATTACCTCCCTCAGCTCCTTTGTATCCCCAATTAGTTAAGACTGAGGCTAGGTCTACACTAGGAGGGATTGATTTAAGATATGCAAATTCAGCTACGCCAATAGCGTAGCTGAATTCAACGTATCCGAGTCGACTTACCCCGCTGTGAGGATGGCGGCAAATCGACCGCCGTGGCTCCCCCGTCAATGACGCTTACTCCTACCTGCGCTGGTGGAGTACGCGCGTTGATTCGGGGATCGATTGTTGCGTCCCGACGAGACGCGATAATTCGATCCCTGAGAGATCGAGTTCTACCCGCCGATTCAGGCGGGTAGTGAAGACAAGCCCTGAGAGTGAATAGGAAGCAGCTGAAGACATTGTTGACTTTTTCAGTGTTGCTCGGCAGCCTGCAGTGTCGCCCCCGTTCCTCCCCCTTTACAGGCTGTGCCACTTGGTAATTTTCCAGCAGCAGCAGCAGACTCACCAGCAAATATGTCTGCTGCAAAGATCATTCCTATTAAAGAGGAAACCCATCCACTATCCTATCTTCCTCAACGGTCGGGGGTTGTTCCTGATTCCACCAGCACCTCACTTGGCTCTGAGAATATTAGCCCGCCATCCAAACATACTAGGAGCCATAAGTCATTAGTATTCCAGGCTCCCTTAAGACAATTGCCTGGTCAAGGAGATAATTTGGTCACAGTGCATGCCCCTTGGACACCAGGGGATCTTAGAAATCTGGTAAAGGAGTTCCTGAATATTAGAGAGGAGCCAGAGAAGTTTAGAGAAGAACTCCAGACAGTGATTCAGTGTTATAATCCATCATGGGCTGACATTAACCAACTTTTGCGAGCAGTTATACCATCTGAAGTACAACAGCGATTAATTGCTAAAACCCAGTGGCCCCCTACCAAACCAGGACAGGGGAAGCCCTGACTCAAGCTAGAGAACATCTAGAGACTGCCATTCCAGAAATTTGTCCTAGAAAGACAGATTGGACAAACATTAACAACTGTAAACAGAATAAGGCCGAGTCCCCTGCCGATTATTTAGACAGACTAACAAAGGGGTTTGAACAGCATTCGGGAATTGCTCGACCAGTTGATAATGCTAAGGAAGGAGTGGGAGCTGTTTATGTACAAGGACTCTTGCCAAAGGTTCAGCAGCAGTTAAAATTAATTTGCATTGGCTGGCAAACTAAGCCTCTTCCTGAACTGGCTGCCAACCACTGTACTGCCTGTATATAACAGAAAAAGGAAAACTCTCAAACAAAACTTTTGGCTCTACAGCTGCAAACTCATCAGCCTAGAGGCTGTGGGAAACTGAGGGGTGGGCAAGGATGAGGAAGGGGAAGAGGGAGAGATCACTCATATCTTCCCCCATCTTCCACTGCATGCCACTTCTGTGGGCAGGAGGGGCATTGGAGAAATGAATCCCTTAACTGACCACTCCTGTGGTCTCAGGAGGCAGAACAAGCCTTCATAAATATTAAACAAGCTTTATCTCATGTGCCTGCTCTGGGACTCCCTGATTATGCTAAACCATTTCTTCTTTTTTGTCATGAACGGAATGGATTTGCTTTAGCTGTGCTAACACAGAAACATGGAGATAAACACCATCCGCTGGCTTATTATAGCACTGCATTGGATCCAGTAGCAACTGGCTTTCCACCATGCCTTCGGGCAGTAGCAGCAGCCACGTTGGCTGTACAATTATCCGAATCTATTGTTTTAGGTTCACCTTTAACTGATTCAGTACCTCATGCTGTACCAAATCTTTCGCGCAAATCTAGAACACAGCATTTGTCTACCTCTCGACTTACCAAATATGAGCTTATTCTGTTATCTTCATCTCATATTACTTTGGCTCATTGCCCCATTCTGAATCCTGCTTCCCTGTTACCCGGGCCCCTTGATGGAGAGCCTCATGATTGTGTGTCTGTTACTTCTATTCTTACCCACACAAGGGAAGATCTTACTGATGTGCCTTTACAGAATCCTGATCTTATTTATTTTGTAGATGGTTCTTGTTTGCGAAACTCTGAGGGAAAATTGGTTGCTGGTTATGCTATCTGTTCTTTACATTCTGTTATTGAAAGTGTTTTCCTTCCCTCTGTCTCTTCAGCTCAGGTTGCTGAGCTCGTGGCCTTAACACAGGCATGTATTCTAGCACAGGATCAACCCGTTACTATTTACACTGACTCTCACTATGCTTTTGGAGTGGCTCATGATTATGGTGTACTTTGGAAACACAGCGGTTTCCTTACTTCTTCTGGTTCCCCTATTAAGAATAGTCAGTATGTTTCTGCTCTTTTGGATGCTCTCTTGTTGCCTAAAGTTGTTGCTATTGTAAAATGCCTTGCTCATCGAACCCTTCATGATGAAGTTACTTGTGGAAATGTTTTGGCTGATTCAGCAGCCAAGGATGTGGCCCTTTCTGACCCTCAGGCTGCTTTTATTTTTGCCTTAATTAAGCAACCTCCACTGGCTTCCCTCAATGACCTTGCTAAGATCCAGGAGATGGAGCCAGAGACTGAGAAACATTCTTGGAGTGTTGCTGGGTGCACCTTGCACCCCGATCACCTTTGGCGCTGCAGGGATGACCGCGTGGTTGCACCGAGGGTGCTTCTGCCTTATTTTGCTCGTGCGCACCATAGGGTGGCGCATGTGAACAAAGAGGGGATGCTTGCTGCAGTGGGACATGATTGATATGCCCCAGGTTTTCCTTCTGTGGCCCAGTAATACTGCCAACAATATTCAATCTGCCTGCAACACAATGTTGGTAAAGCTGTTAAAACCAGACAAGCAGCCCGTGGTCCCCTCCGTGGGGACCGTTTGTAAATATTCAGATTGATTTTATTCAAATGTCTAAATGTTGTAATTATGAATATGTATTAGTATTAGTTGCTGTTTTTTCAAGCTGGGTTGAGGCCTTCCCCTGCAGGAGATGCCAAGTCTGTTGTGAAAATTTTGCTCAAAGACTTTGTACCAAGATTTGGTATACATGTGTGTATCAACAGTGACCATGGCACTCGTTTTATTGGACAGATTGTAAAAGAATTATGTGCAGCCTTGCAGATACAACACAACCTCCACTGCCCTCACCATCCACAATCTGCTGGGACAGTGGAACGTCACAATGGGATTCTGAAAAACAAACTGGCTAAAATTTGTGCAGAGACAAACCTCAAATGACCAGATGCTTTGCCATTAGCATTGATGACCATGAGGGCCACTCCCAACTGAAAGACTGGACTCAGCCCACATGAGATTTTGACAGGGCGCCCAATGTGAATTCCAGTAGTGCCCCCACTGGTCCTTGCTCAGATGGACATTCATTTGATGGATGATGATTAATTATTGCCAGGCACTAATGAAATGTTTTAAGTCGTTTTACTCACAGGTGAAAGAAGTATTACCCAAGGACCCTGAACAGCCCTGCCACTCCTTCGAACCAGGAGATTGGGTCTACATAAAGGTCCACCAGCGAAAGACTGCTTTGGCTTCATGCTGATAAGGCCCTCACCAAGTCCTTCTGACTACCAACACCGTTGTGAAGTGCCAAGGACTGACTGCCTGGACCCATGCTTCTCACTGCAAAAAGACCCCTCTGCCTTGTGATGATTCTACATCAACTGCTGATCAGCTTGTTTCTACTTCTGGTACTTCTGTTCCTCCTCCTGAACGACAGGAGAAAAGGACAAAGTGAAGTGTTAATAACCTCTCTCTTGTCCGCTGATGTAATCATTGTGTCGTCAGCATTTGCTACAGAAACCATAGCACTACAGGGTGAAGTCCTGGTAATCTCTCCCCTGTATGATGCTAGACCACGACTGTTCCAGGAAAGAAGAAAAAGTAACGCCCACTCCACCGAATCTGCCAAGGCCCAGGAGTTCCTGACTACAAAGGACATTGAGAACTGGACCTGGTGGAAGAGACGGAATATTATACACTGGCAAGGAGGAAGTTGTGGACTCATTGCTTGGGTATGTGGTACTACTTGGTATTTGGGGTTTCTCCCAAGTGCTGCACAGTGCGCTGTTGGACAAGTACCTTGGGAATGTACTCTCCCTAATTGGCTTTCAGATGAGGAATACCAAAAATGCCTTATCGCCACAACCACTGTCCCTGCCATTACCTCCATTATCCCAACCATTTCTACTCCTGTAACATACCCAAATACGGACAATACTATGTATTCTTATGAAACCAATGGCCCAGGCCTTCACATGTTAGTGATTTATTTAAGTATTGTCTGGTAAATTTATTTTTTAAGGTTCAGAACATGTCATATGAGCAAACAATTGGATGGAGAACAAATGGATCAGTACAAATAGAAGTATATAATATTACCACAAATGACAGTAGGGAATTTGAATTTGAGATAAATGGGTTTTATGAAAGGATTGATATGATGGCCATCCCAGGGATTTGTAGTGTACTGGGAGAAAGGGGCCCTTATTGTTATTTAGTTACCCAATTAGTAAATAATCAGACTCATACTCAGAGAGTGTGTTCTGCCACTGGAAATTTTACTGGTACTGAAATGATCCCAGTAACTAATAATCTAACCTGTACCATATTACAGTATACCCTTCTTATTCTATTGATGTTAATTCTTTTCAAAAGTATTTGAGAACAGTTAAATAACAGATATGGTATAATGCTATCTCCGAGAGAGATGTACTAGGTCATTGAATAACAATAATTAATGCCACATTAGGGATTGTGAAATTCACCCTGCCCTTATCCAGTTTCCAAATCACTTCCATGTATCCAAATTGCTCCAAGGGGGCTGCTATTTGGCTAGGGCAGCAAAGAGCATGCATCTCCTCTAGGAAGAAAAGAGATTTAGCTGGACACCTATGGGATGGTGCAAATAGTGCAGCAGCAATTTGGAATATTCTTAAAGGCCAACAACATGATGAGAAATTAGGACAACTAGAGAAAGCCACTGGTCTTATTACTGGAGCACAACTGACCCAGGTGCAAGCTGGAGTTGGTGAATTACATGTTATTTCTGCTGTTAGTTCGATGACCCAGGAGCTGTTGACAGAGATAGTATTGAATATCACTAAGGCGGAAAAGGAATTGCAGTGGGATCTAGCATGTTCAGAGACGCAGGATTTCCTGAATGACCAGCTGATGGCCATTCGGAGTGATCTGGAGCATCAGGCATGGCCTACTGCCCTTACTAGAGCTTCAAGAGTACCATTTGATTTGTGGCCATGGAGACATACTTGGAGATTTTCAGGATGGAGTTGCAGGTACTCGCAGTGCTCCTTCCAAGCATATGGACCGGTAGGAGGGATGTGGGCTTCCACATACCGAATCCTGCTGGGTCCATGGGGAGGATGAATGTGGGACTGAATTATTCACCGTGATGTCTGGGAGATTACACCACCTAGTATGTCTAGCCGATTTGTTGTTAGTGCTCCTGGAATAACACCTGATATTTGGATTGGAATAGGGAATCAGTGGACATCATGGCCCTAAGAACCCCCACAACTTCAGTGCGTAAGGAAATTAAAGCAAGGGGAAGTTGTCACAGTATTTGACAAAGTTTGTTGGGAAGGTATGGGACAAGGAACTACCCTGACAGGACAGTTGTTGTTCAAAGCAAATGATAGTTGTATATATGTTAAAGCCACCACTTTGCTAGACATGCATTTTAATCCTACTATGACTGCAGGAAATCACGTTATTTCTTGGCCTGCAGACAAAGCCCTACAATTAGACCTTAGGTATCAGATTTCTTTTAATTGGACCACTTTGATACCCGACCAGTTTCAAAATTTACACTCACTCCTACCAGAGGTTCAGAAAATTTCTGACTTACAGAGTCAAATCCACGTGCTTCAGAATATATATCAAATTGAAAAAACGTGCTTTTCATACAGCCTATAGAGTGTCTATTGATACAGACTAACACGGCTGCTCCTCTGAAAAGTGTCTATTCTGTGTACTAATTATGATGTAATGTGCAAAGTAACTAAGGCAATGAAACAACCCCAGCATATTATTACAATGGGGACATTAATGCTTATATTGCTTTTGTTTAGTCTAGGAATACATTATTGTTGTTGTAAGGGATGTACTAACAAAAATGCCTTTCATGTTCACACTAATCACGCATTATCATTATAGCCAGTTAAAACTTATAGGGTTGATTCTGATCCTCCTGAGCTAAAAACAGAAATACAAGACTTGATGCAATTGGTGGTTTAAGAATCTTAGTTGTGGTAAAGGAAGCACAAAAGGGGTGAGTGTGGAAGCTGAGAAAGAAGGGAGGGTTTAAGTGCAGCCATTTAACAGCAGAGACAGAGCTACTGTTGAGCTAAGTCTTAGCCTAATATCGCAAGACCTGTAGAAGCAGGGCCCACATCAGAAGCGAGTGAATAGTCAGAGTGAGCAGAATAGTCAGAGTGACCTAGCCTTGAGATAACGATGCTTAGAGAAGAGAAAGTGAGAAAATACTGGAATAGATAGCACATAGCCTACATAAATTGCAGATGTTTTAATTAATGCACATCACAAGGGGTATAAATGCTTGTGTGATTTTGTTTGTACTTTAGAGAAACTGAGGCAGAGATACTCTCTGCCAGCTGTATTCTTCCCTTGCAATTGCTTGAATAAAGCTGTCTCTGATTTTGTTGCTTCCAACCTGAGAGTGGATATTGTTTCTTCCACAGCCCCTTACTGAATGGGGGAGGCAACCTAGTGACAGAGAATGTGGAAAAAGCTAATGTACTCAATGCTTTTTTTGCCTCTGTCTTCAAGAACAAGGTCAGCTCCCAGACTACTGCACTGGGCAGCACAGTATGGGGAGGAGATTACCAGCCCTCTGTGGAGAAAGAAGTGGTTCAGGAGTATTTAGAAAAGCTGGATGAGCACAGCATCTGGATGAGCACATGGGTCCGGATGCGCTGCATCCGAGGGTGCTAAAGGAGTTGGCGGATGTGATTGCAGAGCCATTGGCCATTATATTTGAAAACTCATGGCGATCGGGCAAGGTTCCGGATGAAAGGAAAAAGGCTAATGTAGTGCCCATCTTTAAAAAAGGGAAGAAGTAGGATCCGGGGAACTACAGGCCAGTCAACCTCACCTCAGTCCCTGGAAAAATCATGGAGCAGGTCCTCAAGGAATCAATTTTGAAGCACTTTGAGGAGAGGAAAGTGATCAGGAACAGTCATCATGGATTCACCAAGGGCAAGTCATGCTTGACTAGCCTAATTGCCTTCTATGATGAGATCACTGGCTCTGTGGATGAGGGAAAGCAGTGGATATGTTATTCCTTGACTTTAGCAAAGCTTTTGATATGGTCTCCCACAGTATTCTTGCCAGAAAGTTAAAGACGTATGGCCTGGATGAATGTACAATAAGGTGAATAGAAAGCTGGCTAGATCATCAGGCTCAATGGGTAGTGATCAATGGGTCCATGTCTAGTTGGCTGCCGGTATCAAGCGGAGTGCCCCAGGGGTCGGTCTGAGGCTGGTTTTGTTCAATATCTTCATTAATGATCTGGAGGATGGCGTGGATTGCACCCTCAGCAAGTTTGCAGATGACACTAAACTGGGAGGAGTGGTAGATACGCTGGAAGGTAGGGATAGGATACAGAGGAACCTAGATGAATTAGAGGATTGGGCCAAAAGAAATCTGATGCGGTTCAACGAGGAGAAGTGCAGAGTCCTGCACTTAGGACGGAAGAATCCCATGCACTGTTACAGACTAGGGACCGGGTGGCTAGGCAGCAGTTCTGCAGAAAAGGACCCAGGGGTTACAGTGGTCAGGAAGCTGGATATGATTCGATGGTGTGCATTGTTGCCAAGAAGGCTAACGGCATTAGCTGCCGAATAGAGGAGCATTGCCGGAAGATCAAAGGACATCATCATTCCCCTTTATTCGGCATTGGTGAAGCCTCATCTGGAATACTGTGTCCAGTTTTGGGCCCCACACTACAAGAAGGATGTGGAAAAATTGGAAAGAGTCCAGCGGAGTGCAACAAAAATTATTAGGGGGCTGGAACACATGACTTATGAGGAGAGGCTGAGGGAACTGGGATTATTTAGTCTGCAGAAGAGAAGAATGAGTGGGGATTTGATAGCTGCTTTCAACTACTTGAAGTGGGGTTCCAAAAAAAATGGATCTAGACTGTTCTCAGTGGTGGCAGTTGACAGAACAAGGAGTAATGGTCTCAAGCTGCAGCGGGGGAGGTTTAGGTTGGATATTAGGGGTGAAGCACTGGAATGGGTTACCTAGGGAGGTGGTGGAATCTCCTTCCTTAGAGGTGTTTAAGGTCAGGCTTGACAAAGCCCTGGCTGGGATAATTTAGTTGGTGATTAGTCCTGCTTTGAACAGGGGGTTGGACTAGATGACCTCCTGAGGTCCCTTCCGTCCCTGATATTCTGTGATTAACCAGACAGGGAACATACATTGAGAATGGACAGGGAACAGTTATACGTCCTCTCTGCACACTTAGGATTTGAATTCAAGAACTCCTGGCTCTGCCCTCAGATCACTAAGCCCTGATCTCATCTGGTATTTGCTCTTGATTTAGTTTGGTGAAAATGCATCAACGCTCATGAGCAGCAGAGCAGATGTTTGCTTCTCGGCCTCCACTTCTGAGCTGTGCAGGGCTCCAGGGAGTGAGTCCCTGAAAGGCCTTAGGGAACAGACTTGGATAAATCATGTTCCCACAGCACCAATCTGTTTGTGTCTGTGAAGCCCAAAGTCAGCTACACACAGTTCATCTGAAGAGAGCAATAGGACTAAGTGTACATTCATCCTTTGTAAAGGATGTAAGGGCTATAGGATAGCTGTGCCTTTGGCATGTAGATTCTATGGACAAAGATGTGATAGATTAGATAGATAAACAGCATCCTCCATCCATCTGTCTAAGTAAACAGGTAAATTTCCATGGATAGTTTAGATAAGAAGTTGGTCTAATAAAAGATATTACCTGGCCCACCTTGTCTCACTAATATCCTAGCACTGACTCGACTTTGACTACACTACATACAGGTTACATCATACCTATAAGCTCTTGGAATTGGAAGAAGAAAGTGCACAGTAAGTGTCCAGCTCTTATTTAATATTTGTGGTTCTGAAAAGAGCAAATTTAGTAGCAAAAATTTGAAGAACCAGTAAAGTCTCTTCCCCAATGTTCTTGCCCATATATGCCAGCTTCTTGAATGATTCCTCAAGTCATAGTGGAGTGAATTCTTTTTTTTTTTTTTTTGTCTGTTTCAGATAAGGAAGATACTGTAACCCAGTTGGTAGGGCGCATGGCCAGGAGAGAAGAGATTTAGGGCATGTTAACACAGCAGCTGGGAGGTCTATTGCCTAAAAATAGGTCTGTTCCTGGGCCACACTGCTATTTTTAGGCACTAACTTCAGCAGAGCTAGAATAGGTCCGTTTGTCAGAGCCGGGAATCACACCTCCCAGCTGCAATGTAGATGTACTCTAAGGGAGAGGAGACATTCAAATTGTAAGTGGGAGTTGAGTGCCAAACCCTCATTTATACATATGGCAATCTCCCACTTCATGCCTGTAAATTGCACATTGAGTGCCTTGGAGGAGTTTGTGAAATCACACTCTCTGCTTTCAAAAAGCAAACCAGAAGTGACTGTTTTGAAGTCAGATAAAGCCAACAAAAATGGAACAATTGTGTGACTGGAGAAAAAATTGAGGCAATCTCCATTTAATTCACTGATAAGAAACTAGCCCCAACACAGAGAGATGTTTTGTTAGCTGAGAAAGGATCTCGGTAGCCCTGGTGCTATAAGACTTCCATTTCTCAGACATCCACAATTGATGTGCCCTGTAGCCCAACCAGAGATACCTCATCTACCTAGGTAATACTGAGGTGTCTCTGCTGCCATTCTTGGGTGGGACTCCATGTCACTGGTCCTGCCTCTCTAGGGTAGGAAAAAGGCCCCTTGCCACCAGTACCCCAAATGTGGTTTGGGGGCACTGGATTGCTTTGCTTTGGGTTTGTCTGCACAGGACATCCAGGAAAATTAACCCAAATTGACTAAAGGAGGGAATTTGATGTGAACTTGTTATACCACATTAAATTCCTGTGCAAATATCCTCATTCACAATTGAATAGCCTTAATTCAGTTTATTTTAATTGACTTCAAATGTGACTTAAGGTACACTGAATTAGGCTGCTTTAATTCTGAATAATGGCGTCTACACACAGAGTTAGTGCAGTTTAACGAATCCACTTCAAACTGATGTTAGTTAATTTGGATTAATTTTCCTGGATGTCCAAGTGTAGACAAACCCTTAAAATCAGCACTGCCCAAAATGTTTCTGTAGCTTTTTGGAAAGCAAACGATCATTCAGTATTCAGCACTCCAGACATGCAGTAAGAAAAATTCTGCTTTCACTGCTACCTATTCCAAGCAAACAATCAGAAAAGACAGGTTATGAAGTTCTGTACTTCCAAGCATTGCCCTGCAAAATCAATGACAATTCAGATTCCGGAGCATTTCATAGTCCAGTCATGTATTAGTCTTCATTGCCAGTTGCAGAAAGAACAGGCTCAATTTAGGACAAAGTGACTTATAATGTCACTCAAGTGAGATGCTGACATCTAAAAGTTAC
Organism: Malaclemys terrapin pileata; assembly: GCF_027887155.1. NCBI lineage: Eukaryota > Metazoa > Chordata > Testudines > Emydidae > Malaclemys > Malaclemys terrapin. The sequence continues at coordinate 34,964,752 of NC_071516.1, read as the reverse complement.
TCTGTCTTTTCCCTGCAGGCTGCAGGGGCTTTCCAATAATAGCTTTGGAATCTGTGTATCTGAAAAGGATTCTTAGCTGGATATTAAGGGGTAAAGCAGATGTTACTCCAGGTAAGCTGATAATACCCAAGGAGTGTGGGATAGCTGGAGCATAACTGGCTGGAGATGTAGAACAGGATCCTTCAATTGTGTGGTTTGGATTAACTTGTTTCTATTGAAATAAATGGGAGTTTTGTCACTGACTTGTCAGAGGCCAAAATTTCATCCCTGGACTCTACAGAAATTGGTAGCCACTCATGTGTCCTTTATTATCCTCTTAAGATACAGGGATGCCTTTCTCTGCCCTAGGAGTAATTCTGACTCTCGTTAGAGTTGTTAGTCCTCTACTGCTGATGAGCAAGGTCTTAGAAACACTTACAAAATCCATCCTCCCTTTTTCCCTCAATATTCTTTTTACACCTCTTCCTTTCAAGTTCAAACTCTCACTCACATTCTATTTCCTTTTATTTTCTCTCTGTCTCCTTTCCAGGAGACTTCTGCCTCCGTCCTCCTCAAAACCGGTTCTTATCTCATTTTGACTGTCTCACTTACCATTACGTTTCTCAGAAACAATGTGGGTCTTTAAACAAGACTCTTTTTTGGGAGGGAAAAGGTTCGTGTGGATCTGTTTTATTTAAGAATGTTCCATAATATACTGACTAATTCTGTGAAGGACCAACTCATATTCTTTGTTAAAACCAGTTCAAGCTAAACCCGGGTCAAACCAATTTCAGTTAACACAGTTACAATCCTACTCAGCTGTCATTTCACCAGTTTTCACACTTCCTCGTCTGTTTTGTCCCTCAGGTTTCAGGTCACTATCCAGCAATTTTTAACAGATGTCACTTAGGTGCCACTGAGAGCAAAGAGTAAAGGGAGTAGATAGCAGATTTGTGACTGAGGACAAAATGGGAAGACAACAGGTAATGCTGTTCGTATGGAAGGCAGACTTTGGGTCAGCTCTTGTTACTTTTATCATCATTATTATACTTCATAAGTTTTTATCTGTCTCTGATCCATGCTTTTGTTACCACAGGACTAGACCACTGCAATGCACTCTACATGCAGCTCAACTTTAAATCATTCAGAGGCAAAAACTGGTGCAGAATATAGTGGCTAATTTAGTGAACAGTGCATCTGGCTGAGAGCATATAGCACCAGTGCAATGAAATTGGCGCTGGCTGCCTGCCATTCTCTGGACGGAGTTTACATCTGACCCATAAATTGCTGGGTCTGGCTTATCTGAGAGATTGTCTTTCTCCTTGTGCCATGCTGCCATCGCTGTAGTCAGCAGCAGAGCTGTTCAAATAAGTCATTTTTTAATTTGCTGGCTGAACCAAAAATCCAAAAAAATCATTTCGGATTGACTTGAAATAGTTTTTTTTTTTTTCATTATTTTTGGTACAACACAAAAGTAATAAACAAAAAACAAAAGAAAAAATACAATATTTTGGGAACAACACATTTTGTTCAAACTAAAACAAAGTGATCAGATACTATAGTGATGAATGAAGTATAAGAAAACAATGTAGACTAGAATAGAGATATAATGTTTTGGTTTTTGAGAACTTTTTAACATATTTTTAAATAAAATTGAAGTAAAATTTGAAAGGAAAAGTAATTTCAAATTGAAAAATCTAAATGTTTTGCTTCAAAAATATCATTTTGATTTTTGAGCAGGTTTTATATAATCTTTTCAGTCAAAACAATTCAGCAAATTCAACATTGAAAGACATGAATCCACACCATGTAGAGGTCAAGCATAGGAGTTTATTACACACAGCACTGGCGGAGTGTCACCTGGCTTATTAGGCTCAGAGACATTGTCAATCAATTGATTACAATGGAATATATAGACTTTCTATGGGCGGAGGAAAGTAACGGGGTAGGCAGTTCCACACCCTGGGATAGGTTTTACAGCAAGACAAGATAGCACAGTAGCCAATGGTTAACAGGTTACATAATGTCTCTGCCCATGGTCTCAAGTTAGCAAGTTAACATTTAATTAATACTTTGATAAAATGTTATTAGTATAAAATATATATGTTGAATTCTGATTTGGGGTCCATAGGAATGGAACAACTCCTCTGATTGTCCAACAGGTACATTCCTAGGGGTTAAAACAAAGTATATGGCAATAAAGATTGCCTTCTGTGTGTCGTAAGGCAAGGCATTGGTCCCTGGGAAGGGGAGGTGGAAGGATGCCATATCTTATACTGACATGTGCCAACTTTTCATAAACTCAAGGTTGGATCTGTGGGAAGAACGACTCCCTACAGAAGAAACAAACACAATAGGAACAGGGATTCTTTGTTATTTAGTTCTTAGCTCCAAACAACTGGCAATTTGCTGACCAGGCCTATCTTAGCAAGCAAGGCTTTCTGTTTACCCCAGCTTTCTCTTAGCTGATCTCTATTTGCTAGGCCTCTGGTCTCTTGACCATACTCTGGACTTTGGGTCTGAAACAGAGCTGGCACAATCCATACACCAGGTTGTTATATAAAATGCACATGGATTTTAACCCTTCAAACATGAATTGGGGAAATATTTCAGTTGACCCCTATCTGCATTTGGTTTATCTGAAACAATTCATCCATCTGTAGTCAGTAGGGACTCCTAAGCTGACTCCCCCTCAGTATAGCTGGGAGGATCTCCTCTGTGATGGCTTTGGGGGGCTGGAACTTGCTTCCCCGCTTGATCTGAAACAGCCTGATCTGGCCATGCTGAAAAATGCAGATCTGTTTGACAAGGCTCTTGGGCCTGGTCTACACTGGGTGGAGGGGTGGGATCTATCTAAGTTATGCAACTTCAGCTATGTGAATAACATAGCTGCAGTTGACGTACATAGACCTACTCACCGCGGTGTCTTTACTGTGGTGAGTCGACTGCTGCTGCTTCCCCGTCGACTCTGCCTACGCCTCTTGCAGCGGTGGAGTACAGGAGTCGATGGGAGAGCGCTTGGGGGTTGATTTATCAGGTCTAGACTAGACACAATAAATCGACCCCCTCTGGATCGATCGCTGTCCGTTGATCCGGCGGGTAGTATAGACATACTTTTGGAGAGGTCTAATGGCTTGCCTCCCATAATGATTCATAGGTGCTTAGGTCAGAAGGGAGTATTGTGATCATCTGCTCTGACCTATTGTATAATACAGCAAGAGAAATTCCCCAAAACAATTCAAGTTTGAAGTATGCTCTACTTTGGTGGGGGGGGGGAATCCAGTCTTGATTTAAAAATGGCTAGTAATGGAGAATCCACCCCAACCTTTGGAAAATTGATCCAATGGTTAATCACTCTCGCTGTTAAAAATGTACACCTCATTTCCAGTCTGAATTTGTCTTGCTTCACCTTTCAAACATTGCATTTTGCTATACCTTTGTCTGCTATTGAAAAGCCCATTATCAAATATCGGTTCCCCATGTCTCCAATTGTGAAAAAAGGCTTATATCATTATTGGGTATATTAACTGTAGTGTGGGTGAGATAATGTGTTTTATGGGACTAAACTTCTGTTGGTGAGAGAAACGAGTGGCACAGAGCTCTTCCTCACCTCTGGGAAAGGTACTCACAGTATCACAGCATGGAACAGATAGCGTATCATAAATAGTTAGCACATATTCTAAGGGACCAATCAAGGTGAAGTGACCCATTAACACCCTTGTAGTCATGGCACAAAAAAGGGGATTAGTGGGTTATAGATTGTTGTAGCAAACCATAAATCCAATGTCTTTACTAAGACCATGATTTTTAGACATATTTTCTAATCTTTTAATCGTTCTCGTGGCTCTTCTCTGACACCTCTCCAATTTAACAGCATCCTTCTTGAATTGTGGACATCCACTGGACACAATATTCCAGCAGTGGTCGCACCCAGTGCCAAATACAGAGGTACTATAGTCTGTCTACTCCTACTCAAAATGTCCTTGTGTATGCATCTGTGGATCACGTTAGTGTCACACTGGGAGCTCATGTTCAGCTGATAAGCCACCACAGCCTCCAAATCTTTAATAGAATCAATGCTGAAAGAGTGGAAGGGGAGGAAAAGAAGATTTTGTAGATATCTGGCTGGCCAAGTTCAAGCTACAATGATTACTTAATGTTGCTGGGCTTTCATTGTGTTATTAATTATATGGGGGGCAACTGGAGTCTCTGACAGGCATTTTTTTATTATTCTAAACACAAATAAAAAGAAAATAAATAAAATTACCTTAATTCAAAACAGAAGTGATGAATAATGAGCCAGAAACAGATCCAGTCTACCCTCTTGAAGCTGTGTTGGCCCTTCTGGGCCAGCAGAAATATAAATAATCCACATTAATTGAGAAAGCCAGTGAGTACAAGCTGGTATAGGTATGGAACGGCTTCCATATGAGTGGAAACTAAAAATATTAAGGCTGTTCAGTTTAGAAAAGAGATGACTATGGGGGGATGTTATACAGGTCTGTAAAATCATGACTGGTGTGAAAAAAGGTGAATAGAGAAGTGCTATTTACCCTTTCTCACAACACAAAAACCAGGGGTCACCTGATGAAATTATTAGACAGCAGGTGTAATACAAACAAGAGGAAGTACTTTTTCACACAATGCAAAATTAATCTGTGGAACTCATTGCCATGGGATGTTTTGATGCCCAAAAGTATAACTGGGTTCAATAAAGAACTAGATAAGTTCATGGAGGATAAAACAATCAAAGACTATTAGTCAGGAGGGTCAGGGGATGCGTTCCCATGCCTGGGGAAACCCAAAACCTGACTGCCAGAAGCTAGGGGAGGATCTCTCCAAAATTGTGCTGCTCTGTACCTTGAACTTGAAGGTCTCGTACTGTTCACTGTCAAAGACAGGATACTACACTAGATGAACCATTGGTATGATCCAGTATGGCAACTCTTATGGTCTTATGAATAGAGACAGGCAGAACTGCTTTTGGGTGCTACCTCAGGCTAGATTCTCCAAGGGACTTAGGTGTGTCACTACCACTTTAGGCACCTAACTCCCAGATATACGCACCACTAGTAAAAAGAACAGGAGTACTTGTGGCACCTTAGAGACTAACAAATTTATTAGAGCATAAGCTTTCGTGGGCTACAGCCCACTTCTTCAGATGCATATAGAGTGGAACATATATTGAGGAGATATATATACACACATACAGAGAGCATGAACAGGTGGGAGTTGTCTTACCAACTCTGAGAGGCCAATTAAGTAAGAGAAAAAAACTTTTGAAGTGATAATTGAGATAGCCCAGTACAGACAGTTTGATAAAAAGTGTGAGAATACTTACAAGGGGAGATAGATTCAATGTTTGTAATGGCTCAGCCATTCCCAGTCCTTATTCAATCCTGAGTTGATTGTATCTAGTTTGCATATCAATTCCAGCTCAGCAGTCTCTCGTTGGAGTCTGTTTTTGAAGTTTTTCTGTTGTAAGATAGCCACCCGCAGGTCTGTCATTGAATGGCCAGACAGGTTAAAGTGTTCTCCCACTGGTTTTTGAGTATTATGATTCCTGATGTCAGATTTGTTTTTTGCTCTTACTTAATTGGCCTCTCAGAGTTGGTAAGACAACTCCCACCTGTTCATGCTCTCTGTATGTGAGTATATATATCTCCGCAATATATGTTCCACTCTATATGCATCCAAAGAAGTGGGCTATAGCCCACGAAAGCTTATGCTCAAATAAATTTGTTAGTATCTAAGGTGCCACAAGTACTCTTGTTCTTTTTGCGTATACAGACTAACACGGCTGCTACTCTGAAATCTGGCACCACTAGTATTTACTTCTCAGCTGCTACCTTACCCTATAGGCGCCTAATTTTGCTCTGCACCTCCTTTCTTTTGATGTAAACATTTCTTATGTGCTACATTTCTGCCTCTGGGCATGAGCACTACAGCCTCGCTTTAGGCATGTGGATAGCTAAGCCCAGAGAAATCCACAAACAAGGGGAAGATAGATGTTCCCTTGCCTTATTCAACTGTGGGGCCTGATCTGGCAGGTGTGTTCAGAGGCCACTTACCAGAATGGGCTGGCAGGCAAAATCACATGACATGGCTGTGTAGGGGAGGAGGCAGATGTCCCCCATAATCTTTAGCCCAATGGTTAGTGTACTCACCTGGGATGTGGGACACCTCAATTCAATTCCCCGCTGATGAGGAGAAAGGATTTGAAGATGGGTACTCCACTTCCCAGGAGCATGGGACATTCTCCTGGGGTGGGGAAGGGGTTCGCTCTGTATTAAATAATTAAGGAGTCATTGGCATCCTTGTCTCCCATACGAGAGCCCTACCGACCAGGCTATAGAGTAATTTTCTCTCTGGGGCCCAGTGACTTGAATAATAAGCTTTTATCCACACAGCCTAACAGAATGGGGTCATGGCTCATTTTAAGTAGCTCCAATAGCTGATTTTGAAGGATGATGGTAGTCTGTCTCTTTCTTCCTCCCTCCTTTTGTCACCATTTTGCTGACTGTTCCCCTTGTCTTGTTCCCCAGAGTGTGTCTGAAGCAGGTTATGAACAACCAAACCTCCATGCTGGAGTTCCTTCTCCTGGGATTCTCTGACATTTGGGAGCTGCAGATTCTACACTTCACAGCGTTTCTAGTGGTCTACCTGGCAGCCTTGATAGGGAACCTCCTTATCATCATAGTCGTAGCCTTTGACCGACAACTTCACACCCCCATGTACTTCTTCCTGGTCAACTTATCCTTCCTAGACCTGTGCTACATCTCTGTGACTGTCCCCAAATCCATGGCCAACTCTCTCATGGACAGCAGAACAATTTCTTTCTCAGGGTGTGTCACCCAACTCTTCTTGGTTGTCACCTTTGCCATTACAGAGCTAGCATTACTCACGGTGATGGCATACGATCGCTATGTTGCAATTTGCCATCCCCTCCATTATGGGATGTTAATGAACAGGGGCAGGTGTGCCCAGATGGCAGCTGGGGCCTGGATCAGCAGCATGGTGTGTGCCGTGATACACACCGGTAACACATTTAGGTTACGCTTCTGCCGCTCCAACATGGTTGGCCAGTTCTTCTGTAATATCCCACAGCTACTAAAGCTCTCCTGTGGGGATACACGTGTTAATGATATAGTAATGCTTGTTCTTGGTTCTGTTGCAGCTGTTTCCTGTTTTGTATTTATATTTGTGTCCTACATTAACATCTTCTTCACGGTGATGAGAATCCCCTCCAACCAGGGCAGGTACAAAGCCTTCTCCACCTGCCTGCCCCACTTGATTGTTTTCTGTTTGTTTCTTGGCACTTCAACATTAACGTACATGGGACCCAGATCAAAGTCTTCAAAAGCTTTGGACCTGGTAGTGGCCGTTTTCTATTCTGTTGTGCCACCAACCATGAACCCAATAATCTACAGCCTGAGAAACAATGAGATAAGGGGTGCGCTCAGGAAAATGTTAATTGCTCACCAGCCTGGTCCAATATGCATAAGATGGATTTAACATTCAGAGAATTGTGTGTTGTCTTTCCTGACATCTACATTGTTATGGGTTTCAACATTTATATGTACAAGTTTTAATAAAAATAAAAGGAAAAAAATGATGACAAATAAACCATCTATAAAAGACAATTCTGGAGCTTATGGGTATCAGTAGACAATTGAATGTCCATTAGCCTAGCTAATTAATATTACACCTGTAGTGGCCAAATTGATGTAGCTTAATAGGCTCCTGGAGCAATCTGGATTTACACTAGCTGAGATTCTATGCCATTGACAGAAATGGAGCTAGGCCAATTTACACCAACTGAGGGTCTGGCCACATTAAGTCCAGTGTAGCTATGGTTGATTCACATTAGCTGGGATGTGGCCCATTAAGTTCAATGGAGTTACATCAGTTTACACCATCTGATAATGTGGCCCCATTTACTTCAATTGAATTGCATCACTTGATGCCAGCTGGGGATCTAACTCTAGAACAGGGAATGGACCAACAGCTTGACTCCTAACCCAGTGGTAGTTGGACATGTTAGGAATTTGAACCTTGATGTGGATGGACATTTCTTACAAAGGATTTGAGCACTTTGGACTTTGTGGGAGATCCTGACCAAGGGGCTGGTCAGCCGTCTTGCTGGAAGGAGGTGTGATTGTTGTCAGATGCTCCCGGTGTGGTGCTCTGCTTTGTTCAATGTTGATATCAATTGGCTGCGTGCGTGGGTTCCCTCTGTGTGCTGTCCCAGCTCTGCGCAGATAGCTGACACAGCAGACCCTGAGAGAACCCCCAATGACCACAGACTCTAGTAAGGTATGAAGGCACGTCGGCCAGGTTTATGGCCAAACGAAGCACAGTAAAAGTTCCCTCTAGACTTTACTATACAGGACATACTACGAATATGTGCCCCCTGGCAATGGACTCAGCTCAGTCAGTGGCGCGACTTTCCACTGCCCCCTTGGCTGGACAAAGACTCCACACCAGGGATGCATTCTTATACATAAGTACAAAGAAGTTACACATCACTTCTGACGTATTGTGGTGCAACCCCTCTACGTAGTACATGTTGGTTTGAACAAAACAACTCTATCCATCATATTACCCTTTTGGCCCTCTCATTGGGATGGGTCAGCTTGTTCCTTGTTGTGTGTGGAATGTACAAGTATGCAAATGTTCTGATATCTGGTGTCCAGTACCTTATAGATATGTCTCTTTTTGCAGCATCAGCCCTTTCCTTGCCAGCTTCTGTGAGCAGGGCCTGCCTCTGGCTCACAGCCTAACTTTGCTTTATGTTAGCAAAGTCTTGACGATTACTTTAGTTCAGGCCTCAGGCCTCATACTGGGCCTCTGATAAGGGTTTATGTTTCAGGGTCTCATCTTACTACAGTGATAAGTCTCTGACCTTGAGCCAATACTGTCATTTTGTTAAGCCTTAATCACTATTTCACTTATATCTGCTTGTAACCCTTTCTGACTCTATCGCTTACACTTGAACTCATCTAAAACCTCTCTCTCTTTTTGATTAAATAAACTTGATTTACTTTTATTCTAAACCAACCCAGTGCTGGGTTTGACTTGAAGTGACTATCAACTCCAGTTAAATCAACAAGCTGCTGTGGTTTTGTCTCTTTAAAGGAGCAACGAAACTGATTACTCCTCCAAATGCTCCACGAGAGGGCTGGGTGGTTCAGGGCAGACCATTTTGTGGAAATTCAGCACTGGGTAGTGCGTTGGGGTCACTTGGGGTAACCAAGGGCTGTGGTATAACAGGCAAGCTGCTGGAGTCAGAGTTGCTGAACCAAGACTGCTCAATACACAGACACTTATAAGACCTGGTAAAATTATCACAAATGCTCTGAAACGAATGGGCCAGGTTCACCACAGTGTTACTACACTTTCAGGCAATATTTAATCATTTGGATTTAAACTGAGTCATAAAGGAGCCACTAAGAGCCAGATCAGAGGTGCAAACAGAATTCATTTCATAGCAGGACCCCAAACCAATTTCCCCTCTCAACTTGTAAATGACGCCAGCTACCAATGATCTTTTTTTATCTCAAAAGAAGGGTGATGGGTTTATCCACCTTTTCGATTTCAGAATTTCTTTACAGATTTCTGCAGAATGTCAGTGAATATAGCTGTGGGAGGGTGGAGTTGGGTCTGTTTCATTCAATATACCATCAGGACAAATGTTAGTTAAGTTTTAATTGTAGGGGAAAACTCTGGGTTATTAATGGTGCAAATAATGGTAGAGCAGAAGGACAACATGGAAGCAAATGTTTGTTTCAGGTCAGGTGAAAGTCACTGGGCCAGGCTCACAACTAGTGTAAATTGATGTTGCTCCATGGACTTTGATGGTGCTATGCCAGCTAACATCAGCTGAATCGTTAGCCTAGTAGACCTGAACTGGTATCAGTGAAGGCAGAATGGCAAATGGCAGCAGAGTCTGAACGCAGCAGGAATGCACAAGAGTAAGCGAGGGCAGAAATAGGGCATGACATTAAATATTTGTCCAGAGTTGTGCTGAAGACGCTTACGTCAGAATAGCATCCAGAGACTGTGCTGGGCTCTGCAGGACTCAGGGGGGTGAAAACTAGTTAGAATCTGGTTTTGTTAAAATTTTAAGAAGCCATTTCCCTTTTTCTTCCCTCTGCAGAGGGCAGCACAGGGACCGATTTTTGTTTTTGTTGGTGGGTTCTCCTCTCTGCTGCCTCCCCCCATGGGAGTGGCAGACGGGCCTTTGGAGTACAGTGGCGGATGAACCTCAGGGGGAAGAGGCCGAGTGGAGGAGGAGCCACAATCTGGGCACCGGGACCCACAAAAGATTAATCCAGTCCTGCAGGAGCTGAGCAGCCCCTATTATTTTTTTCTGGGTGCTTGGGCACCGGAGCACCCATGGAGTGCTCCTATGAAGGGCAGGACATGTCCAACCAAATTACTGTGACTGAGTTCCTTCTCCTGGGATGCTCTGACAGTCAGTAGCTGCAGATTCTACTCTTCGTAAGGTGAGTGGCATTGCCCACTCCTGGAATAGTACGTTATTGCTAACTCCTTAGATCTTATTGTGTGTGAGTCTTGTGATATTTGGTGTTTTTTCTTGTTAGGATATAGATATTCCCTGGTGGGGAATCTAGTCATCATCACAGTCATAATCTTTGACTGCCACCTTCAAGCCTCCATGTTTTTTTTTTCTAGTCATCTTGTCCTTTCTAAACCTCTGCTGTCCCTGTCCCCAAATCCCTGGCTAACTCCATAACCAATACCAGACTCATTCCTGGATGCGTTGTTCAAGTCTTTCTGGTTCCCACCTTGGCAGCTACAGAGCTGGGCTTTCTCACAGTGATGGCATCTGACCATTATGTTGCAATCTACCAACCTCCTCATTACAGGGTGATCATGCACAAGGGTTCATGTGCCCAGAGTTCATGGCTGGTGGCTCAGCAATATTATCTATTCATTGTTACACACCAGGCCTTTACATTGTTCTTCCACAGATCCAATATTATTGACCAGTTCTTTTGCAATATCCCCCCAGCTGCTAAAGATCTCTTGCGCAGATATAGATGCTAAAGATATTTTGATGATTGCCCGAGCAGCAATTATATGCATGAGCCACTTTGCTTTAATAGTTTTTTACTACAGTCACATCCTCTCCTCTGTGCTGAGAATCCCTTCTAGACAGGGTAGGCGAAAAGTCTTCTCCACCTCCGTGCCCCACCTCATTGTGTTCAGTTTGTTCCTTGGCACCACGAAATTTACATACACACAACCAAGGTCTGCTTCTTCCTTGCATCAGGACCTGCTGGCTGCAGTTCTCTGTTCTGTGGAACCACCAATAATTAACCCCATCACTTACAGCCTGAGAAACAAGGAGCTAAAGGAGGCTCTGGGCAAACTATTTGGGAGGACATTTTTACCAAAATAATTGAATTCCTCACTATGATATTCTAGTATAGTTGGATTGGACTCTATTTGAATGATCCTACATGGAATAAAACTGTTCTCATGTTGGAATGACTTTGAGTTCTCCAACCTCTCATTCCGATGATGGGCCTAGTCTCCCTCTCATTTCACTCAAGGTATTTCAGCTGTGTTACTCCTGATTTACACTTCAGTGCCATTACTCCTGGTTTGTGCCTAGGTGAGTGACAGGGGAGTTAGGATCTGCATTCATTTTTCCTGGACAGTGCCCCTTTTAGGTATGAGAAGAACTATTTGAAACATTTTGAATTTCAAGATTTTTAAATGAGAACGGGACAGAGGAATGGAAAACCTGTCATATGAAAGGAGACTGGAGGAGCTCGGGTTGATTAGTCTGACAAAACGAAGGTTGAGGGGGGATATGATTGCTCTCTTTAAATATATCAGAGGGATAAATACAAGGGAGGGAGAGGAATTATTCCATCTTAGTACTAATGTGGACACGAGAACGAATGGATATAAACTGGCCGTGGGGAAGTTTAGGCTTGAAATTAGACGAAGGTTTCTGACCGTCAGAGGGGTGAAATATTGGAATGGCCTTCCGAGGGAAACGGTGGAAGCGAGGGACCTGTCTGGTTTTAAGACTAAGTTAGACAAGTTTATGGAGGGAATGGTTTAATGGTAAAACATATTAGCTGAGGAATACCAAGCAATGGTAGGTAAACAGTATAATGGCTAACAAGGGTCAGGCTGGAGACTCTTGCCTACATGCTCGGGGTCTTACTGATCGCCATATTTGGGGTCGGGAAGGAATTTTCCTCCAGGGTAAATTGGCTGAGGCCCTGGAGGTTTTTCGCCTTCCTCCGCAGCATGGGGCAGGGATCTCTAGCAGGAGAGTTCTCTGCCAATTGAAGTCACTAAGACACAGGAGTGGGGGACTTCATCAGCAGAGTCAAGGAAGGGTAGGGACGGTTTTGTGGTCTGCAGCATGCAGGGGGTCAGACCAGATGATCATAATGGTCCCTTCTGACCTTAAAGTCTATGAGTCTATGAGAATTATTTTGATGAATATTTTCATTTAAAATATTACCCCTTTTTTGACCAGGTTATGGGTCTTCTAATTCAGAGAAGAGATGCTGAATGTATCAAATTATTATTTTATCTGAGAATATTTCCAAATCACCCTTTTGGACACAGTGATTAAAATAACTAACATCAGTTACAATGCCATTGACTGCAAGTTAATGGTGAAATTCACCCATGTGCAGAGGTAAAACACAAGGCATAAATATCACTTTAGTACCACTTCAACTTTAATTTCATGATTTGCATGTGAAAGTGCTGAAATGGTGCCTTGACCTTGGACATTTCAACAGTGAATTCCACCGGAGGAGGTGTTTGCTCATACATAGAAGTGTGTTACATTAGGGTGACAGTGGTGAAACATTGGTATAAGGCGAGTGGCATTGCCCACTCCTGGAATAGTAGGTTATTGCTAACTCCTTAGATCTTATTGTGTGTGAGTCTTGTGATATTTGGTGTTTTTTCTTGTTAGGATATAGATATTCAGGCCTGTCTGTAAAGGCCTATCCTTTAAGAATTTAGGGATATGTTTTTATTTAGCTAGTTATACAGGTATAAAAGAAAGAATCTGTGTAAGGGTCTTCTCTCACTGTGACAGTCTGAGGCCTTGTTCTTAGGCTAACGTCTTTGGCTAAGCAGCAGAGGCAGCCATAAACTGGGCAGCGTACGGTCACATCCTTAAATTCCAAACTAGTCACATTGAAATAAGGTGCTATTGGGCTGTTAGAAATGCAATCCTGTCCTGATAATGCCTATCACCTCCAGAGAAAGAGAAGAGTCTAGAAGATGTAAAAGGAAACTGAGTTTGATAGCATCCTGTCTGGCAAGAACTCACTTATCAATAGCTGGGATGTGAAATCCTCATTGCTTTGATGTTCTATCACTGTAGTCTCCATTTCTCTATTGTTTGTCTGTATAATCTCTGTCTGGTTCTGTGATTGTTTCTGTCTGCTGTATAATTAATTTTGCTGGGTGTAAACTAATTAAGGTGGATATAATTGGTTAGATAATCATGTTACAGTATGTTAGGATTGGTTAGTTAAATTTCAGTAAAATGATTGGTTAAGGTATAGCTAAGCAGAACTCAAGTTTTACTATATAGTCTGCAGTCAATAAGGAAGTAAGGGGGTGGGATGGGGGTGGGGGAATTGGAATTATGTTTAGCTAAAGGGGGAATGGGAACAAGGACAGAGGCAAGGCTCTGTGGTGTCAGAGCTGGGAAGGGGGACACTAAGGAAGGAAATTCACCCCAATAAACATTGAATTGTTTGCACCTTCGGCCTTTGGGTATTGTTGCTCTCTGTTCATGCGAGAAGGACCAGGGAAGTGAGTGGGTGAAGGAATAACGGCCCTAACATTTCTTAAAACCCGTCTGCTTGGAATTGGGTTATTACCTGAGAGCCTTAACTTTCCTTTAATAAAAAAGTAAGTTTCTAGCCTTCATGGTTTTGGAGAAAAGCTTGATAAAGCGAATCCTAAACACTCCAAAACCAGCAGGTAAATTTAAAAAAAAAACAACCCAAATTTATCATTTTAAAAATCTCATCATTTTTAAGCCAAACTCAGCATTTTCCACAGCCTGACACGTGCTTTTTGAATACTTGGGGTTGGCTACAGTGATAGCCCTGTCTGACAGAATGCACCCCTGTATTCACACCCTACACACTATTGTAATAATCTTTGTACTAAATATGCCTCTTATGGTATCCTCTGAAAACTAATAACTCACTGGTGAATAATTGTATGGATAAATTTGTATAGCAACATTATATATAAAGTTATGGACATAAGCTGAAATCATGACTGAAGTGTGTTTACCGGACATGCCTGGGCATGGGTAAAACTATTTCTTAAAGACAAAGTGTCATCCAAGCAGATGGGCCATCACCTGTCAAGTGGTCGTTCTTTGGTAAGGAAGCGGGCAGGAACAAACAGATCTGCAGCTTAGCAAACGACAGCTTGACACCTCTTTCACCACCAGAGTCCTTGACTCCAACATCACAGTGGAAATTAATTTTATCTAGAGGTAACCCGCAGGAAAGTGCATTTCAAAGGGTGACTGCACTATAAATATGAGGAGCAAAACACCCCAAGTTACCTCTCCCTAGCCATCTCTTGTTCTTTCACCTAAGAAGACAAAAGAAACCAGTCCATTTGACATTGGGAGCAGTTCCTGACCTGAAGATGGAAGCATGGGATAAGAATTTTACCTTCAACCAAATCTAGCTTATGTTTTAGTACTAGGAAGCATTTTATATTTATTTCTCTTGTAACCATTTCTGACTTTAATGCCTCATGCTTGTACTCTCTTAAAATCTAACTCCTTGTAGTTAAATAAAGGTGTTTTATTTTATAATTAAAACTAATCCAGTGTTGTGAATTGTTTGGGTAACTTCATTTAACGAAGCCTGCTATTCTATATTGATCCCCTTAGAGGAGCCACAGACCTAATATATCTGGATTGTCCAAGAGGGGGCTGGATAATGCAGAACACACATGTTTTTTGGAAGTGGGGAATTCAAGACTTGGAGTGTGTTCGGGTCACCCTGCAAAGAGGAACCAAGGTGGCTGGAAGCCAGAGTGTGGCTGGTGTTTGCTGACAGGCTGCTGGGGTTAGAGTTGCTGGACCAGGGCTCTGGCTATACAAGACTCTCGGGGTGTGACCTGAAGGCTGGCAGGCTGTTTGTGAGTAGCCCACATGGGAGCTACAGCAGTGAAGCATTTTGAAGTTGCAGGGTACAGGTAACACAGCCCCTCTCTGGTCTGGATTGCACCCCAGAATGTCAGATCCTGACACAACTTTACAAGTACCAGCAAAAATCAGTTCTTGGGAGATTAATATGACTGGTAAGCAAGTTTCCTAGGTGTTATGTTTTTAAGGGATGATTCATTATTTCACTTCACATAGTTCTAGAAAGAGAATTTCAAAGGCACAAAATGGCATTAGGCACCAAGGTCCCACAGAAATTCAATGTGAATTGGGCATCTAACCTCCATATCGGCCTTTGAAAAATCTTTCCTATAGAAACAACATGCATTCTGCCCTGCAAAGTGAATACATTGACTAGTGCTGAGTTCCTGTCAAAGAGACACATTCCCTCTCTACAGGAACAAATGGCATTTTAACATTCCAGGCCCATGCATTCAGAGCTCACTGGCTTTGTTCATGCTTGGAAAGATTAGATTTTTATGGGTTAAATGTTGGTAAACATCAATTTCACTGCATACACACAAACCAAAAACAAATATTTCCATCGATAATAAGCAATATGTACAAACAGGCAAATGCTGCTGGAGAACTTATCTGAGTTAGATTGAAGGATATTTGCTGTGTTTCTTTTGACAGGTGATTTTAACAATTTGTGTTGTAACAGTTCTAAAGCTTTAACTTTTTGAATCTCAGCATCTACTGTCTGACACCTCCCCAAAATTTTCCTATCACTGTGAAAATTTAAATTGATAAAAATACTTAAAACCCATAATTACATGAAATTGTGAAAATTTAAATCATTCGGAATCTAAAAAATATGCTTTCATAGAATCATAGAAGATTAGCATTGGAAGAGACCTCAGGAGGTCCTCTAGTCCGACCTCCTGCTCAAAGTAGAACCAACACCAACTAAATCATCCCAGCCAGGGCTTTGTCAAGCTGGGCCTTAAAAACCTCTAAGGATGGAGATTCCACCACTTCCCTAGGTAACGCATTTCAGTGCTTCACCACCCTCCTAGTGAAATAGTGTTTCCTTATATCCAACCTAGACCTCCCCCACTGCAACTTGAGACCATTGCTTCTTGTTCTGTCATCTGCCATCACTGAGAACAGCCAAGCTCCATCCTCTTTGGACCTCCCCTTCATATAATTGAAGGCTGCTATCAAATCCCCTCTTACTCTTCTCTTCTGCAAACTAAACACCACCCAGTTCCCTCATCCTCTCCTCGTAAGTCATGTGCCCCAGCCCCCTGATCACTTTCGTTGCCCTCCGCTGAAATCTCTCCAATTTGTCCACATCCTTTTTGCAGTGGGGGGACCAAAACTGGATGCAATACTCCAGATGTGGCCTCACCAGTGCCGTACAGAGAGGAATAATCACTTCCCTTGATCTGCTGGCAATGCTCCTACTAATTTAGCCCAATATGCCGTTTGCCTTCTTGACAACAAGGGCACACTGCTGACTCATATCAAGCTTCTTAATCCCTATAATGCCCAGGTCCTTTTCTGCAGAACTGTTGCTTAGCCAGTTGGTCCCCAGCCTCTAGCAGTGCAAGGGATTCTTCTGTCCTAAGTGCAGGACTCTGCACTTGTCCTTGTTGAACTTCATCAGATTTCTTTTGGCCCAATCCTCCAATTTGTCTAGGTCACTCTGGACCCTATCCCTACCCTCCCACATATCTACCTCTCACCACCAGCTTAGGGGGAGGGATAGCTCAGTGGCTTAAGCATTGGTTTGTTAAACTCAGGGTTGTGAGTTCAATCCTTGAGAGAGCCATTTGGGGCAAAAATCTGTCTGGGGAGTGGTCCTGCTTTGAGCAGGGGGTTGGACTAGATGACCTCCTGAGGTCCCTTCCAACCCTTATATTCTATGTTTCCCTTTTTTCCTTAGTGTCATCTGACAACTTGCTCAGGGTGAAATTAATCCCATCATCCAGATCATTGAAGAAAACTAGCCCCAGTACCGACCCCTGGGGCACTCTGCTTGATACTGGCTGCCAACTAGACATGGAGCAATTGATCACTACCTGTTGAGCCCGACAATCTAGCTAGCTTTCTATCCACCTTATAGTCCATTCATCCAATCCATACTTTTAAAACTTGCTGACAAGAATACTGTGGGAGACTGTATCAAAAGCTTTGCTAAAGTCCAGATATATCACATCCACTGCTTTCCCCATATCCATAGAGCCAGTTATCTCATCATAGAAGGCAATCAGGTTGGTCAGGCATGACTTGCCTTGGTGAATCCATGTTGGCTGTTCCTGATCACCTTCCTCTCCTACAAGTGCTTCAAAATGGTTTCCTTGAGGACCTGCTCCATGATTTTTCCAGGGACTGAGGTGAGGCTGACCTGTATTTAGTTCCCCAGGTTCTCTTTCTTCCCTTTTTTTAAAGATGGGCACTATATTTGCCTTTTTCCAATCGTCCGGGACCTCCCCCGATCTCCACGAGTTTTGAAAGATAAGGGCCAATGGGTCTGCAATCACATCAGCCAATTCCCTCAGCACCCTCATATGCATTAGATCTGGACCCATGGAGATGTGCATGTCCAGCTTTTCTAAATAGTCCTTAACCTGTTCTTTCACCACTGAGGGCTGCTCACCTCCTCCCCATACTGTGTTGCCCAGGACAGCTGTGAGGGAGCTGACCTTGTCTGTGAAGACTGAGGCAAAAAAAGCATTGAGTACTTCAGCTTTTTCCACATCATCTGCACTACGTTGCCTCCCCCATTCATTAAGGGTCCCACACTTTCCCTGACCTTTTTCTTGTTGCTAACATATCTGTAGAAAATCTTCTTGTTACCCTTCACATCCCTTGCTAGCTGCAACTCCAGTTGTGTTTCGGTCTTCCTGATTACACTCCTGCATGCTCAATTAATATTTTTATACTCCACCTTAGTCATCTGTCCAAGTTTCCCCTTTTTGTAAACTTCCTTTTTGTGTTTAAGCTCACCAAAGATTTCATTGTTAAGCCAAGCTGGTCGCCTGCCATATTTGCTATTCTTTCTGCACATCAGGATGTTTTATTCCTGCACCGTCAATATGGCTTCTTTAAAATACAGCCAGCTTTCCTGGATTCCTTTCCCCTTCATATTAGCCTCCCAGGGGATCCTGCCCATCAGTTCCCTGAGAGAGTCAAAATCTGCTTTTCTGAAGTCTAGGGTCCGTATTTTGCTACTCTCCTTTCTTCTTTTTGTGAGGATCCCGAACTCAACCATCTCATGGTCACTGCTGCCCAGATTGCCACTCACTTTTACTTCCTCTACCAATTTTTACCTGTTTGTAAGCAGCAGGTCAAGAGGAGAACAGCCCCTGTTTGGTTCCTACAGTAGTTGTACCAGGAAGTTGTCCCCAACACTCTCCATATGTTCCTGGATTGTCTGAGCACTGCTGTATTGCTCTCCCAGCAGCTGTCAGGGTGATTGAAGTCCCCCATTTGAACCAGGGCCTGTATTCTGGAAACTTCAGTTAATTGTCTGAAGAAAACCTCTGTCTACCTCAACCTCCTGGTGGTCTGCAGCACATGCCTACCATGACAGCACCCTTGTTGCTTTTGCTTCTAAACTTAACCCAAAGACTTTCAACAGGCTCTTCTCCAGTTTCATACTGGAGCTATGAGCAATCATACCACTGTCTTACATACAGTGCAACTCCTCCACCTTTCCTCCTCTGCCTGTCCTTGCTGAACAGTTTATACCCATCCATGACAGTGTTTCAGTCATGTGAGCTACCCCACCAAGTCTCTGTTATTTGACTGTGCTAGGACTTCCAATTCTTCCTGCTTGTTTCCCAGGCTTCTTGCATTTGTGTACATGTACCTAAGATAGACACATAGGCACTGTTGACTGCATATTTCTGAATAAAAGACCGATGATTCAGATAAAAGTCTCACTTCTCTTGATCACAGGACACTGTCTCCCATAAATAAAATGAATAATATGATGTGCATGGGACTTTTTCTGGGTTTCCCCCAGGATTTCTCCCATACTTACCTACCTCAGCCCCCATAGCTTTTGAGATCTTTCATCATCCAACCACCAGGTGATTTGTTTAGTATCAATTCTTCACAGAGCTAAAGGCCAGTGAGAACCCACACACCCACTGCCAAGCCCTGTTGTGTTCTCAGATTCTTTCTCTGCAGAAGAACAGTGCTTAAAGGGAATGGCAGTCAATCCTAGGCAGAGGGACAATGCTCATAAGGGGGCATAGAGTTCTGTTGGCCCCTCTGAATTTCATCTAATGTGGATATCCCATTCGCCCTGTTCTCCTCCAAGCATTCTACTTTTATCTCAAGGATTTGCCTTCCTCGCCTAGAAAGACTCTTTGCCCAATAGTATGAGGTACCTAGATTGACATCAACAGCCACAGAGGACAATCAGCACTTGACTGGATCAGGTCCCTCCAAATATTTTAATAACAACCTATGCATTTTTATTAGAACTGGTGGAAAAACATAATTTCTGTTCCATGGGAAATCATGATATTTTTGTTGGAAAAAAAAGTCTTGAATTTCAAATTTTGAAACTTCCTGCATAACAGAAATTTTGGAAATGTTCAACTCAGAAACACCAAAACTTTTCATTTTGAAAAGTTAAACCCATTCTGTTTGAATCATGTCATCATTATTATATTCTCGATGATGATGATTGATGTCTAGGAACACTAGCTATGAACCGTTGTGATAGGTGCTGTGCATATTATAATAAAAATATGATATAAAAATCAAAACGAAATGAAAGCAAATGAGAAAGTCAGAATAAATCATTTTGAAATTTAGCCAACAAAACATTAGTTGAAATCTACATCGGCCTGTGAAAAAATTTCAATTTCAATAAAATTGTTGTTTCTGATTCCCATTGACTTTTTTTGACCAGCTCTGCTTCTAACTCTTGGGCAGTGTCTTTGGACTTAGCTCAGTACTGTATGGCACATGTTATTGTACAGGGCTGGTCAATTTGGTGAATAACTGAATTTTCATCAAATCATAGACTTTCATGGGAATGCCTGTTTTCCTTTATTTTTTTTTCCATTGAAAAACTGAAAATCAAAGATTTCTTGTGCAGAAACCAAAAGTTTGCAGCTATTTCTGGCCAAAGGTTTTCAGCAATTTTTAGCTGACATTTTTTGGCATATTTCAGGTGAAAATATTAAGCAGTCCCCCCACCAAAAAAAAAAATCTGAAAACTACCAAAAAATGTGGAACATTTTTAGCCAAATACTGCTAAAAATACCCAGTTTTAAGCCAAAAAAATACAATTTGGGGGGTCTCAGTTTTCTGGGGGAAAATCTGTTTTTTTCACAGAAGCCACTGTAATTTCTGATCCACTCTGTCACTGTAGAGTAATTAAAGATGTGAAAGTGAGGGGTGGAGACTTGAATTTTCAATGAGGCCTAATGGAATTAGATGCTCAAGTCCTATGGAAAATCAATGGGGTTTGGGCACTGATTTTCCTTAGAAAATCTCAGTCCAAGTAGAATTGAGATTCTGTGATATAGCCAGGATTTGAAGCCCGGTCTACAGAGTTCCATTCCACATCCTTTACAATAAGAACCATCTTGTTTCCAACTGCTAGACTATCATTACTATAACTGAGCTTTTGTCCCTTCATCGGCTCCCCTCTCAGACTTCAATGTCCCTTCTTCCGGGTGTTTATGGGGATTGCAGGATATCAGTCAAAATCC
This sequence comes from Malaclemys terrapin pileata, assembly GCF_027887155.1. Taxonomy (NCBI): domain Eukaryota; kingdom Metazoa; phylum Chordata; order Testudines; family Emydidae; genus Malaclemys; species Malaclemys terrapin. The sequence goes on along the minus strand of NC_071516.1, from coordinate 34,943,872 downwards.
TCCATGCTGACACAACGTCTAATCAAATCACATACTAATTCTGCAAAAACAATTTCCACCCTATCATTCTTCTCAGAGCCCCTTTCACGTCACTGTTCCTCAGGCTGTAGATGATGGGGTTCAACATGGGTGTGAGGATTGTGTAGAACAGAGAAAGGAGCTTCTTGATATCTGGGGAGTAGCTAGACTTGGGCCAGGCTGCCGCTCCCATAGAACAAGGTTACCACGATGAGGTGGGAGGAGCAGGTGGAGAAGGTCTTGCGCCTGCTCTCAGCTGATGGCATCCTCAGGATGGTGGTAAGGATGCAGATGTAGGAGACCAGGATCAGCATGAAGGGGAACATGAGGAACAGGAACGTGGAGGCGACAGCCTGCATCTCATACAGGTAGGTTTCGGCACAGACCAGCTTCAGCACTGGAGGAGCATCACAGAAGAAATGATTGACCTCGTTGGTGCCACAGAAGGGCAAGTTGAAGATCCAGGCTGCCTGCAGCAGAGAGACAGGAACTCCGATCACCCAGGCACCGCCCACCATCTTGCGGCAGACCCGTTGGTTCATGAGGATGTTGTAGCGCAACGGGTGGCAGATGGCTATGTAGCGGTCGTATGCCATAGCTGCTAGAAGGAAGCACTCTGCGCAGCCAAAAAAGAAAAAGAAGTACATCTGCACTGCGCAGCCAGCAAATGAGATGCTCTTGTCCTCAGCCAGGAGGTTCACCAACATCTTGGGCACCGTGTCCAAGGTGAAACAGATCTCGATGAAGGCCAGGTTCCCGAGGAAGAAGTACATAGGGGAGTGGAGAGTGGGGTCAACTGTGATGACAAGGATGATGAGGGTGTTTCCCATTACTGTCACCATGTACATGAACAGGACCATGCAGAACAGCAGACCCTGAAGGTGCAGGAGGTTGGGGAACCCCAGCAGGATGAATTCAGTTATGAGGGTTTGATTCCTCCATTGCGCTTCCTCAGTGGGTGTCATCTGCAGAGGTAATGAAGGCAGTGAAGGGTTATCTGGATGCACTGTTGAAAATTCATAGATTCCAAGGCAAAAATATATCATTGTGATCATCTAATCTTACCTCCTTTATAACACAGGCCAGAGAACTGCCCCAAAATAATTCCTAGAGCAGACTTTTTAGGGGGAAAGAACATGCAATCTTGATTTAAAAATAGAGATGGAGAATCCAACACAATCTTTGGTAAGTTGTTCCAATGGTTTAGGATTCTTACTGTTAAAAATTAACTCCTTATTTCTAGTCTGTATTTGTCTGACTCCAACTTCCAGGCATCAGATCTTTTTCTACCTTTGTATGCTAGACTGAAGAGCCTCTATCAGATAGTTGTTCCCCAAGTAGGTATTTATAGACTGTGATCAAGTCATCCCTTAACCTTCTCTTAGCTCAATCTATTTAGCTGAGCACACTTTAGGGCATGTTTTCTAATCCTCCAATTATTCTCAAAAGTGACCCAGATATTTTTGTTGTGTCAATTTTTGGTTGCCCAACTTGAGACAGTTGAAGGGGCATGACATTCAGATGGTGGATGCTTATGTCACACTACTGGGTAACTAATCCCCAGTCCAAGCAGGAGCCTTTTCTTCAAAGAATAAAATAACTCTTTGTGTTCAGTTACAAAGAGGATGAACATTAAAATTCTGGAAGAAGCGTCTTTTATATTTATGGTTATCCCATACCTGGTGAATGTGTGCGTGTGTGTGTAGGTTACACCTTCAGTGGTTTAAGTAAGTTACTGGAAAAATTAGTGTCAGATAGCTTGCTACTGACTGATCCTCTGGAAGATAAAAGCCTATCACTGCTGATAGGAGACTAAGTTATACAAGTGGTAGCAATCTGCAGTGGTGCTGAGGATTTGGAATTCCAAACTTTGCTGGGAGTCATTATACTGACAGAGCTGGAGAATTTAGGCTGAGATTTCCAAATGTCTGTCTATCTATCTTTCCTGTGCTTAAAAACCTCCAAAGATGAGGATTCCACAACTTCTCTAGGCAACCTGTTCCACTGCTTAATTACTCACATAGTTAGAAAGATTTTTTTCCTAATATCTAACCTAAACTTTCCTTGCTGCAAATTAAGCCAATTACTTCTCATCCTACCCTCAATGGACATGGAGAACAATTGATCACCATCCTCTTTATAACTTCCCTTAACTTATGTGAAGGCTGTCAAATATCAGGGGATAGCCGTGTTAGTCTGTATCCACAAAAACAACAAGGAGTCCGGTGGCACCTTAAAGACTAACAGATTTATTTGGACATAAGCTTTCATGGGTAATGCATCTGAAGAACTGGTTTTTTACCCACGAAAGCTTATGCCCAAATAAATCTGTTAGTCTTTAAGGTGCCACCTGACTCCTTGTTGTTTATGTGCAGATTGTTATTGTGTCCCCACTCCATCTTCTCTTCTCTAGATAAACATACCAAGTTCTTTCAATGTGTCCTCATAGATCAGGTTTTCTAAACCTCTGATCATATTTGGTGCTCTCCTCTGGACTATCTCCAATTTGTTCCCAGGTTTTTTAAAATCTGGCACCGAAACTGGACATAGTACTCCAGCTAAGGCAACCCCTGTACTTTACCCTTGTCTTTATTGTACTTCATCGTGTTGATTTCAGAACAATTCCCCAGTTTATCAATATCACTTTGAATTCTAAATGACTGAATCTAATCGAATGGCTATAGATTCAGATAGACACCTAGTAGGCTTTTAAAAAGTCTGGGCAGTTTAGACACCTACCTAACTCCAACTGATGTTAATGGGACTTAGCCTCCTAGCCTGCCTAAATATCTTTGACAATCTGGCCCTGTTTGCCTCTCTTTAACTGGGGCTTTAGACAGAAAAGGGCCAAGAAATTTTCTAGGGCAACTCTGGTGAATTCATTGCAATCACATCAAAAATGAGGTTGGCTCCTTTTGTTCAGAGTGGTATTTTCCAAATCACCTAACTGAGTTAGGAGCACAAATCCAATGGACACCTAGGAACTCTGGAAAACACCAGCCAATGGGAAGACTTGCTTCATATCTTATTATTATGTATTTATTTAGACTTCCAGTAAAATATACCAAAAACTGTCCATCTATTACTTAAGATGCCTTAACTGTAAGAAGCAAAAAACAAACAAACACCAATCAAACCAAAACTACACTTGTAAAATCCCATAGAATAGAAGAAAAAAGTATATCTCTGCTATATAAGTCTAGATGATGGTATCAAAATACTGTACAATTGTTATTATCATCTATGGGAAGGCCTGTCTATCTATCTATCTATCTACATTTCTTTCTTTCTTTCTTTCTTTTTTCCTTCATTGACTGCATAGAATCTGCACACCACGTACCACTACCTGTAAATGCTGTAGGAAATTCTTTACCGACCTCTTGAAGTTGGAAAGGTTTTTCACTGACTCCAAAGAATCCATGTGTTAATGAAGTTACGCTATCTCTGTTGCCTTTTCAGTAGTGAGCACAGGGATAACATCTCTGAACCATACTCCAGTATTTATTAGGTTAAAACAGTTGACTGAAATCATTAAGAGTCTTTTGTTGCTTCCAGTGAGATCAATGGCAAATTTCCAATTCACTTCTCAAGGGTTCCCCTAAGTAGAGTTGGATCAAACTCTCAGCCTCTTTGTATTATTTGGTTCCTAGTGTTGTAGAAGAAATCTGGCCCATGTGTCTGTTCAATGCTAGAAAGCTGACCAGTGTTAGTGGAAGAGATTAAATTTCTTGCCCCCTGATCTTTCACCAATGAGGCCATTAGGATTACAGTTCAGGTTAGGGTGAGTTTAAGAACAGTTTTACAACTGACTACAATGAGAACAGGATCTGGGTTTCAGTTCTGCTTTCTTCTTGAAATGTGTCTGTGAAATATATTCTGTAACTGTAAGAGATGGGTCGCTGAAGTTGTCTTGATCCTCAGAGTCCTTGGTCTCCTGGGAGCATAGTGTTTTTTAGTGCAATAGTTACAGTGTGTGGGGTTCGCATTCATTTCACATTCCAACATTGTCTCTTTCTCTCTGTGATTGTCTCTTGCTGTCTCTTTTGGTCTGATCCTTTTCCCACTGAAGGCAATGAGAAAATTCACTCTCTCTCTCTTAATCTCTCCCTCTACTTCTTTTTTTCTATAAGAAGGTTTCAGTTTCTCCATCCAAACCAAGGTGGGTTTTCCCCTTAATTAAGGTCATATATCTGCAGAATGGAAGTGCATTTGTCATGCAAACATGAAGCAAAAATAAAATAACATGCAATAAAATAATGGACCAGAGCCTGAAGTGCCTACTCAATTTTTACTCATTACGAACTCAGTGCTTACTTAGGCCTCAATTCACTTTTCAGTGCCTAGAAAATCACAGGAGCAATTCTGTGATTCACAAAAACCTGAGTTAGGTGCCTAGACTCCCTGTAAATTAATGGGGAAAGCTAGGTACCGTAGACTGCGAGTCACAAAAGCCGGCATGCAAGGTGGGGAGCCACTAAGATAGCCAGTTCGAGATGCTGATGAAAGGCATGTGTCCTACATCCTGCCCCCCTCACAGAGTTATGTGACTCCCTCTGCTTGTAATTCTCAGTGGTGAAACCCTCTTTATAGAGTTAGGCACCATGATGGTTTAAGTCCATGAGTAAAATGTACTCACATGAGGAAATCTTCTGGCTAAGTTGAACTGGTATTGTACGTGTGATGTCATGATGTGATCAACATTATTCACCTGAGGACATGGAACAACTCTTTTGAGGAAAGTAAGTGTGAGACTATGTGTGTCAATACCCACAGTGATTACTTGTGCCACTAAGCTTGGAGAAAGGTACCTGTGTGTGTGTAAGTACAGTATATTTGTGACAGTAAATAGGTCTATTTATCTGAGAAAGGCAGAATAAGAGCCAATGGTTACAAACTGAAGCCAGACAAAATCAAATTACAAATAAAGCTCACATTTTTACCAGTGGTGGTGATTAACCTTTGGCACAAACTACTGAGGGAAGGGGTGGATTCTTCATCTGTTGATGTCTTCAGATTAAGTCTGTATTCCTTGCTGGAAGATGTGCTTTAGAGAAACACAAGTCATGCTCTAGGGCTTGTCTACCTGGTGGGGCAATGCACACTTATAAGTGTGCGATACCTGAAGCTCACTAAGGTGTTGCATTTTAATTAATTCATGTAGACCCTGCTGGCACACGCTAAAGGTTCCCTAGTGCACTTTAACTTAGTCCTCTTTCAAACAACACTGTGTTAAAGCACACCAGGGAGCACACCAGCAGGGTCTATGCAGACTAATTAATGTGAGCGTTAGAAATCACACCACTGTAAGTGAGCATTATCCACCATGTAGACCTGACCTCACTCCAACACAAGTTATTAGGCTCAATAAAGGAGTAACTCAATGAAATGTAATGTTCTGTGTACTGCAGGAGCTCAGACTAGTTGGTCAAATGGTCCCTTCTGGCCTGATACTCTGTGACTCTATGAATACAGTCATGAGGAACTGAGACTGCAGCACTCATGTGAACAGGGCCTGGGGCTTGGACTGATAATGTGAGCAAGCTCTAGTCATGTCTGATTGTTCATGTGAATGGGTTTGCTCTGGGCATTAGTAGAGCTGCTCATGTGAGTGGGGCTCATTGGGGCAGGGGGATGTCTATCCATCCATTTAAATAATCCATCCATCCACCTACTATAACTATCCACCTGCTTTATGTATCAGTCCCTCTAGCTACTGTAACTTTCCATCCATCCACATAATTATACAATAACTTCCTCTTCCTATCCATCTACCTATCCACTCTTCAGTTCTTCATTTGCATGTTTCAAGGGAACCCAAGGGAGTTAGATGCGCCAATAGGATGCCTTAGTTTAGCTAATTTTACAACCCTAGCCTTCATTGACGTAGGGGTACTTGAAAAGGATTCAGGACATTTGGAAACCATTGCCAGCTCTGGCACTGACCTACTTTGTGAACTTGGACAAGTCACTTCATTTCTCCTTCAGGTTTCTGCTTTCCCTCCTGACATTTCTCTCTTGTCTATTTAGACCTTGAGCTCTTCCAGGAAAGAACTGATCCGCACTGTGTGTTTGTCCAGTGCCTGGCACAATGGAACCTGATCTCCACTGAGCCCTCAAGCCACTGATGTAATATAAGTCATAGAATTATAGAATCAAAAGACTGGAAGGGACCTCGAGAGGTCATCTAATCCAATCCCCTGCACTCATGGCACAACTATCATCTAGACTAGTGGTCCCCAAACCTTTTACTTCACACACACCCTTGCCCCTATCCCCCCCACCCAATCCAGAGCCAGAACCAGGAGCGGGGCCTCAATTCTGGGAAGGGGGATGAGACAGGGGTAAGGAGGCTGAGGCTGGGGCCACAGCTGGGGGCAAGGCTGGGAGCAGTGTCTCCACCAGGCCAGGACCAGGCCAGGATCTGGGGCCCCGGCATGGGGCTGGCGGCAGGGACCTCAGGTGTTGGGCTAGCATGTCCCCAGGCACAGGGCTGGCAACTAGGGCCAGCAGCCAGGGCCAGGACCAGGAGCGGAGCTGGGTGGTGCTCCCTCCCCACCCCCTGTGGGTATTGTCCTGGGCCCCAGCCGTGCACCCCTGAACATTTCTCCAGTTTGGGGACCCCTGATCTAGACCATCCCTGATAGGTGATATTTCAACAGCTTCTTTTTCTTCTTCTTCTTCTTCATCATCATCATCATCATCATCATCATCATCATCATCATCATCAAAATCATCATCATCAGGTTTTGAGTTCCAAACTCTCTCAAATGTAGGAGCACTCTATCTTGCAGGGTTGGCTCAGGCCCATCACCATTCAGAACACCCCACCAATAAATGAGGTAATAGTTATCAAGCCAACTGTATGTGTATAGTTGCACTAGGCAATAATGAGTTCCCAGGAAACAAGGTCCTTGGGGAGAAGGCCACATAAACATCTCATGATGCCATAAATATGTTACCAGACACCTCAGAGAAGGACAGCATCGGGGAATGAAACATTGCCTGATCACATCAACTCACTTAACCCCAATGCTAAAGCTATATTAGCAGGTTTTATGGTATGATTAAGGTAATGTGTAAACAGCCAATTTGCCTGTAGTTGCTATCGTGGGATGTCTCTGTTGAAGTGTCCCAGTGCTGATGAGTAAATCCAGAGAAGAAGACTAAACCAACCGCGTTTTGCTGTCCGTAGGAAACCCTCACTCTGGCAGAGGAAGGTAAAGATTGTCATGAGATGAGTTTAGCAGTATTCTCTCCTTCCAGATGTTGACATTCTTTCACCTATTTCTGTGTTGCTCCAAAAGGCAAACTTTACACACCATTGTCGGTGATTTACCTTCTTAAACAGATGAAATAACTAGCAGGTTCATATTTCCAGAGATGTGAAACCTGCTTCATTATTAATCCTGGTTACTGTTCTATCTATCTATCTATTATATTTTTGTAGTGCACCGTTGAAAGATTAAGAGAAACTTTTAACACTTTTGATGTCCCATGCACTCTTCATTCTTGTTCTCTTGTCTTCCTTCCCACCGCATTGGTTGCCTCAACAGTGAGTTCTCCTCCCTTCACTCCCCCTGAAACTATCCTTTACCAAAGGACTCTGATGAACACTTTTCCAGCTTCATCCAAGGGGTGTTTCTTTAGGCTTACTCTTCCTGATTCATCAACAGCCTTCCACATAGGCATCACTAGCTCTTCAATGCTTTCCTCTGGCCTCCTGTATAAGTAGGTTTGGTAAAAATGCATTTTTTTTTAATAATGTAAAGGACAAATGCAAAGTACTCCATTTAGGAAGGAACAATCAGTTGCACACATACAAATTGGGAAATGATTGCCTAGGAAGGAGTACTGCAGAAAGGGATCTGGGAGTTACATATAGTGGATCACAAGCAAAATATGAGTCAACAGTGTAACACTGTTGCAAAAAGATGAACATCATTCTGGGATGTATTAGCAGGAGCACTAAACAAGACATGAGAAGTAATTCTCCCACTCTACTTAGTGATGATTAGGCCTCAACTGAAGTGTTGTGTCCAGTTCTGGGCGCCACATTTTAGGAAAGATGTGGACAACTATGAGAAAGTCCAGAGCAGAGCAACAAAAATTATTAAACATCTAGAAAACATGACCTATGAGGAAACATTGAAAGAACTGGATTTGTTTAGTCTTGAGAAGAGAAGACAGAGGGGGGACATGATAACAGTTTTCAAGTAAATAAAAGGTTGTTACAAGGAGGAGGGAGAAGAATTGTTCTTAACCTCTGAGGATAAGACAAGAAGTAATGGGATTCAATTGCAGCAAGGGTGATTTAGGCTGGGCATTAGGAAAGATTTCATAACTGTCAGGGTGGTTAAGCACTGGAACAAATTGCCTAGGGAGGGTGTGGAATCTCCATCATTGGAGGTTTTTAAGAACAGGTCAGACAAACACTCATCAGGGATGGTCTAGTAAAGACGTAGCCTTGCCCTGAGTGCAAGGAATTGGACTAAATGACCTCTCGAGGTCCCTTCCTCTCCTATGATTCTATAAGTCTATGATTTTCTAAGTCACAAAGGGGATAATCAATGAATTCTCCTTTTTGCCTTTGAAACTCTCCCCTCAGTATCACAAGATGTTATGAATAGCAAGGAACTATAACATCTAGAATGTTCAGACCTCTGTGATAAAACAGAGACAAATGGATCACAATTTATCTGATTTGGAGGTCATGTGGGAAATGGATAAAGACGATTGACAAGTTCTGGTTTTAATTATACCAGCGGACAACCCATTGGAATAGAGTTCTCTGAGAATTTTTCTACAAAATATTTTTTGCTGAAAAATGCTGATTCATGTAAACTGAATGCATACATGGGAAAATGAATGAATTTCTGATGAGTTTCAATGAAATTCTCTGCTCAAAAAATGGACATCTTCTAAACAAAACATTTCAGTTGAAAATGACTTTTTTATTTCAAAATTAAACTTTATTTAGAAAGAATAAAAAGGTTAAAATTCAAATGAAGCATTTTTCAAAATTAACAAAACAAAACATTTTCATTGCCTCAAATTGAGTAACTGCTTGATTGGTTGATTGATTCATTCATCAGTTGAATTATTTGGTTTGTTGGTTCACAAAAGATTTTTTGGCCTGATTCAAGATGGGAATATTTTTTCTGAAATCTCAAAAATTCTTGCTGGATGGGAAAACCATTTCACACCCCGCCCCAGTTAAAGGCTGTGAAAACCACAGTCCAAACAATTTCCTAGTTACTTTTGTGTTTTGTTTTGTTTTTCATTCTTGTATGTTTTGCAGATCACAGACTTCTATTGGCTTCCACTTGTACTCTGACACTGGCTTGAAATAACAGAGCGTTTCCATCACACTATATTACTCAGAGATTTTAATATCTTGCTCATAGTCAGTGGCTGCCTCAGGAACAGAAGGTGGATCATAAATGGGGTAGTCCAGAAGGTGACACTTCTGACCACTTTCCATGACAATCAGAGAGAGAGGAAATACTACCTTGCCTGCAGCGTGAATTCCACTGAACATAACTAAACTTACCAAAGAGGACGGGAAATCTGAAGGCTTCAGGAGAAATGGATTACTCTCTTCGTAACCTCATTCAGACTCAGATTAAGAATGTTTAGAAGAATGTGTTGCAGATATGGCAATTTCCTGCAATATCCTTGAAAAACCTTATTGAATTAAGTTTAAGTATCTTTGGAGTCCATTGTATTAAATTAATGGTTTATAATTTATTGTGGGCCAGGATTATCTGTAACCTGTCCAGAATGGGAGAGGGGTGGTGAACCCTTGGCAGTCATATGAGCTTCAAAGGATTGTACTAAGGAATGGGCCAGACAAGAATATACATTTAGAACATACACTGATTGGTGGCTTTCCTGGGAAGCTCTAGGTTGAGGTGAATGTAAATGTCACCCATTCGGTTACGCAACAACCCAGCCATTTGAAGCTATGCCCTGAGGAGAGAGCTATTCTCGGCTGATTACCTGTTCCTGGAATCTGAAAAACAAAGGTCCAGGCTGTATAAAGGAGAGGCAAAAGTTTTCATGCATGTGTGAGTTCTGAGCTAATGCTGCTATGAACTTGTAACCTCAGAAAAACCCTTTGGTGGGTTTGGAAGGAACAACTCCTAGCAGAGCCCTTGCTGGAGTTGAGGTGATCTCTGGTTATCTTATGAGCATGCATATAGGTTCTTTTATTATTTTAATATGTTTTCTCTGTAATGCTTTCACCTTAAGAGTAAACGTTCTTGCTTAGAAAGAATTGCATGGTAGCATATAGCTGGGGGGAATTAATCCGTTTGTAGGCTTGGAAGAGAAAGGAAAGCACAGATGTAGGCCTGCTAAGGCAGTCTGGCTTACTGGGGAAATTAGAATGTAGGCAGGGCTCGAAGCGCTCTGGTAAAGAGGGAGAGACATGAGTCTCTACCCCAGAGAGGTGACAGCTGCGGAGCTCAGAGCGTAGAGTGGGTGCCCTTGGTGGAACATTAGGGGGGAAATATAGATGAAATTACCCTGAATGGTGACAGAATGACCTGGGCCAACCAGACCATGGTCACTGAGTTCATTCTCCTAGGGTTCTCCAATCTCCCCCAGCTCCAGCGCCTGCTCTTTGTGGTATTCCTGGCTGCTTACGTGATAACTCTGATGGGTAACATTCTCATCATCCTCATCACAACAGTGGAGCCTGCTCTACAAAGCCCGATGTACTTCTTCCTCCAGAACTTGTCCTGCCTGGAGATCTGCTTCACCTCAGTTATTGTCCCTAAGATGCTGGCGAACCTCCTGTCTGCCAATCAAACCATCTTCTTCCATGGCTGCATCTTGCAGATGTATTTCTTCTTCTTCTTTGGCAGCACAGAGTGCTTCCTCCTGGCCGCCATGGCCTACGACCGCTATGTGGCAATATGCAACCCGCTGCGCTATACAGTCGTCATGAACAGGAGGATTTGTGTCCAGCTGGCAGTGACTTCATGGGTCTCAGGGATTCCTGTAGGTACAGTGCAGACGACTTGGCTGTTCAGTTTTCCCTTCTGTGGTCCCACTGAAATCAACCACTTCTTCTGTGACAGCCCCCCGGTGTTGAAACTGGTGTGTGGGGACACCTACCTATTCGAGATGTATGCTGTGACTGGCACCATTGTAATTGTATTGTTCCCCTTCATCCTCATCCTGGTCTCCTACATCTGCATCATCTCCACCATCCTGAGGATACCCTCGGCTGAAGGCAGACTCAAGACCTTCTCCACCTGCTCCTCTCACCTCATGGTGGTGACTCTGTTCTACAGCACAGCTGGCTTGACCTATTTCCGACCTAAATCCGGCTACTCCCCAGACACCAAGAAGCTCATCTCTCTCTCCTACACGGTCTTCACACCCATGTTAAACCCCATCATCTACAGCCTGAGGAACAAAGAGGTGAAGGGAGCCCTCAGGAAAATGCTGGGCTGGCAAATATATTCAAGGCAATTGTGATTTTTTTTTCTCCCCAGGCAGGTAAATGTTTCAGTTAACTCAAAGGCTGTTACCATGTAGCCTTTGGTATCATACACGGAGAAAATATAAATCTTAAACTGTATTGTTTTTGTTGGGACTTTCAAAAGGGCAATGGGGGTCAACAGGAGATAGGTCCCCAAATTCCTTACATCCATTGCAAATCCTACACCTAGTTTTAATATAAATACATCGTGCATCATGGGCCCAATTTGAATGGAAATTTGGGTGCCCAAGTCTCTTAGTTCCCTTTAAAAACCTCAACTTATATTTTAAACAAGGACCATGAATTGGAGTCTGAGCTCAGATATACCTCTGAATATCTAGAGTAACTCCAGATTTATACCACTCGAAATGAGATGAGAATGAAACCTCTTCTTTCCTGGTGTACCTGTAAAGTGTCCATGCAATGTTTCTTCCCATGACCATATCTTATATCTCTCTTCTGCATGAGCTCGCTGCTGGCTTCCAGGCTGATTCTAATATGACCATTTTGACATGTGGGCTGAAAGTTAGGCATACAGCTCTGACTGAGTTCCAAGGGTATTTAGGCACCTTACTCCTTTAACCAACTTGGATTCTCTGCCATAAAACTCTATCTAATGGATCTACAGGTCACCCTCTGCCACAGTTAAAGTCAGTGGAAGTAACAGAGCTGGAGCCTCATTGGTCTATGGGAGGAGGCTTTTTGTCAGGTTGTTATACATGAGAGTCCCACATCTTTGGAATTCATAGCCCCTGTGCTCCAACTTGTCATGAGTTTGTCAACCTTCAGGGCACGGAGCAAGTGTCATCTTCTTTCTCTGCTGCACACAGGGAGATATGGGATTGGCTAGGGCTGGGTAGTCATGCTGTGGGACACTGGTGAGAGATTCTGGGAGCTGCGTGTGGGGGGGATGAGGGCTCAGTTTCTGTCATATCTATGTTGCTGCTGGGTTGTTTGACCTTGTGGTATTTGACTGGGTTTAATTGTTGAAAAGTACCTTTTGAAAAGATTTTCAAGGCCACACAGAGTTTTGATTGGCTGTTATTTTATTGTAGAGCGGAAAGTATTTAAATGGCTAAATAAATAAATAGGGTTTGGCTGGAATAAAATGAGAACCAGCAATAAATATATTCATCCATGTCTGATTAATTATTATTCTTACACAGAAGTCCCAGTGAGCATGAAGAAATGTTTGTGGAAACAATAAAAACTGAAGAACATGACACTGGATCGTTCCCCTCTCTGCAGTCGGGCAAAATAACACTATTTATTCATTCTTTTCTAACAAACCGCTCTCACCACTAGATTTTATTCAGGTTTCTCTCATGATCTAGGCAGTAAAATAACTGCACAACATAAGTGGAGCAATGTTAGGCTACAGCAGCTGGCAATCTGGCCCAATGGCTATAGTGGAGCTCTGATAATTTTCACCACATGTGAAAGGGGCCCATCACTAGTAGTTGACACAGGGTTGCATTTACATGGTTCGATACAACATTTTCTTGAGAACAGCTATTAGAGAGAAGGTGAAGCTAGGATAGCATAGTCCCATTAATGCATTAAAAATTGTGTTCTGTCAAGCACGGAAGCAGGCAGGCAAACACCTCTGACAACAACCATTGATTTAAAATCAATATTAGGGAGAGAAGGAAACCAGGGGAAATTATCAAAAGCACAAGGTGTGGTTTGGTGCACCACTATCACTAAAATTTTCCCCCAGTTATATAGGCACAGGAATCATGGGAACATATCTGTGAATTTGAGTAAAGAAGTTTAATGAGTCATTCCCTAAACAAAAAGAGAAGATGACACAGAAGCAGCTGTCCCAGCTGTGGTTTAAGGGGATTTATCAAAGGTAACTAAAGTGGCTCTGCTGTGGAGGATCCACCACTAATTCCAGACATGGGTGAGGATGTCCATGGGCTGCAATAAAGGGAGTTCTTGTCTAGAGATATTTAAATACTTCCAATGAAGTAGGATTCATTTGTTATGGATCCTGCCATGTTACTCAGACAAGAAACGGATACCCACCACTACCAGTGATTTACCTCATTAGACACGTAAAATCGTCCAGCTTCCTCCAGGTTCATGAGGGCAGAGAGCTGAAACTGACCTCACCTGTCTCATTACTGTTTATGAAATCGATACTCCCCAGCTGTTGTGCTCTATTGAAACAGGAATAACAGCTCTTTTATTCCCTTACCTTTAACTGACTTTCTCCAGTTTGAACCCGGTTTCTTCTCACTGAAGACTCTAATAATCTCTTTATAGCTAAATACATTTGATGCTTCCTTTACTCTCATCCTTCCTGATGTGCCAGCTGCCCTGAGCAATATAGACACTTTGCTCGCTGCTCTATCTCTTCTTTTGGCTTCCCTGCCACTGCACATTCCTTCTAAGCCTTTATCTTCTTCTTTACTTGAATTATTATTATTAATCATAATAATTCATGTCTGCAATGATCATACATGTCTGGGCCTAATCCAATGAGTAATTCTCGTTCAAATGAATGATTTTTCCCATCAAGGATTAATTTTTTTTTTTTGAGTGCCATAAACTCCAACTTTGAAAGATAAGGCTTTAAGCCTCTGACACTGAAGAACTATATCTGAGAGCAGAAATTCTTTAGCGATTGATCCTGCAAATTTTGCCACTCATTTGGTAGCATGAGTGGTCACATTTCATTCTATGGGGCTACTGTAGTAAAGTGGATGGCTGGAATTCTGAAAGGATCCTGATGGGTTTATGTGCCCAGATCCCATTGGTTGGTCAGTGCAGAACAATGTGTACAAAAATAGTGTGTATAGACCAAATCTGTTGTGACACATGTCTAGATGAGAATGAAAGTGAGGACTTTTAAACAAGTTAAAAAAAAAGATTACATAAATTTATTTTAACTCTAAATTGCTTTATCTGACTATTCTCCAGCTGTTTCCCCAAACTGTCCTCCAGACGAAGATAAGAACATTAGAGTGGCCATACTGGGTCAGACCAAAGATCCATCTAGCCCAGTATTCTGTCTTCCGACAGTGGTCAATGCCAGGTGCCCCAGAGGGAATGAACAGAATAGGTAATCATCAAGTAATCTATCCCCTGTTGCCCATTCCCAGCTTCTGGCAAACAGAGGCTAGGGACACCATACCTGTCCATCCTGGCCAATAGCCATTGATGCACCTATCCTCCATGAACTTATCTAGTTCTTTTTTGAACCTTATTATAGTCTTGGCCTTCACAACATCCTCTAGCAAGGGGTTCCACAGGTTGACTGTGCATTGTGTGAAAAAATACTTCCCTTTGTTTGTTTTAAACCCATTGCCTAACAGTAAGCATGACAACTTTTAGGTGGACAGGAATGTTTATCCCCCTCCCCCTCTGAAAATGGCAGAATGTGATCTCAATCTCCAGCTGATGGGAACTGAAAATAAGTGGAGCTGCCCTGAGCTACACAGCTAAGAATTAGGCTCCTTGTACATTTAGACAGAGATTTTCACAGGCACCGGATGGAGTCAGGCAACAAGGTCTCATTGACTTTCAATGGGAGTTGGGTGACACACTGCTGTGTCTGATGGTTTATCTGGACCAGTGGAGAGTGTCCTGGATGGGAGTCAGGGGCCCTGAGTTATTCCCTCCTGTTTAAAATTCATTATAGCTCTTTCCTGCCCTGAACCATTTTCCATCAGGAAATGCTGATTTGACAGAATCAGATTGTTCTACAGGAATATATTGATTCTTTCTAAGGTTTCAATGGTAATAAGGCAGGCTTGCTCTGAATCTGCTTCTCTGGTTTCCCACCAGTCTGTCCACCTCACAAGAATTTCAAAACAGAAATTTCAGGTCCTGCACAGCTCTTTGTGTAGCTGTTAAGTTAGGGTAGCAAATTTACCCTGAACTGGTCATTTCTTTCTTGTTAAGGGATTATGTTGGCTGCATGTCGAACCTATAACAACTCCCACATCCCGCCTCACTTGTTGTTATTGTTATTTCTTTGTATCACCATAATAGGTAGAGGCCCTAGCCCATGACCATGACCCCATTGTGATAGGTATTGTACAAACTCAGAACAAAAAAGATCTTACAATATAAGACAAGAGACAACAGATGGAGACAGACAAAAGGGGGAGTACAAGGAAGCAATGAGACAATGAGACTTGTTCCATCAGCTGGGCTCTTTTAATTTTTTTTTAAATTATTCATTTGATGGGGTGGAAATTGTCTATTTTGTGTTTTATTTCATGTTTTCATTTTTACTGCTCTTCATTATGATTAGTCCTTGGTCTTCATTGTCATTCTCTTTATTTTTGTGTGTTTCATGTTCTTCATAAGGCTCTTGTCTTCCCGCTGAGTATGTGGGTGTGCGTTGGTGTGGGTGGGGAATGGGCGGTGTGGGGGTGTGCATGTTTCTGTGTGTGCTGTAACACTGAACCTCTTTCCCCCTTTTTCTTTTTTGTTTCACTGTTTTCTTTGTATTTTATGTTTTTTTTTTCAGACTCCAGTCATTGTTGGGTTAAGTGGGCAGGTGATGGCTGGTGTTGCAGGCCTGTGATAGAGAGGAGTTCTCACTAGATGATCCAGTGGGCCCTTCAGGCCATGAACTCTATTGCTCTATGGCTGTATCATTCATTATTTTTTGAGTTTTTTCACCATCCTGGTTTTCTGGGGGGGGGGCAGGGAGGGATGTTGTTTGTTTTTTCTTTCTAGGGCCTGACATCGGCAATCCTGACTTGTCAACCTAGTAGCATGTTGTAATTTTTGAAAACAAATAAAGAAGAGTATTTAATTTCTACATGTGCCTCTGCCAGTCAGCAGTTGTAGACTCTTTTCCATTTAAGTGGAGCAAGTGCGGCAGGGATACAAAGATGTGTGGTACACATTTAAGCAACATCAACAGAATTAAGTTTGCTGGTGGGAATCATATGAAAGCTACAGTTCCCCCCCCACCATTTCTGTGTTTGTTTCTCTCATGCAGAACACATACTTCTGGGTGGTATCTGCTCCTTTCTTCCATCATTACCCTGATGAGGTGTAAAAGGGAACGAGCATCACACTGCATTTTGATGATGTTTTGAGACACTGTGGATCTTTGCCAAGTCTTAGCCATACCAACTGTTGTCTAACTTGAACCAGGAACTGGAGAAAAACATTTCTGAAGAGGAATTGAAAAAATCTATCCTTGTACTAGAATCCTGGAGGCAGCAAACCCCACCTCCCCAGCAGATCGAATTCAAGAAGACCCAGGCTATGCTCTCAGTTACATATATACAGAAGCTCTGATGTTGTTCAAGAAAAAACACAGGGCTGAATTTATTCCTAGATCTTACTTTACCATGACTCCAGATTATAAATGCTTTTTAAAAAAAATGTCATGAGACCGTGGTCACTGAGTTCATTCTCCTGGGGTTCTCCGATCTGCCCCAGATCCAGCTTCTGCTTTTTTGTGGCATTTCTGGTTATTTATCTGCTAACACTGATGGCAAACATTCTCATCATCCTTATTACCCTAGTGGACCCTGCCCTTCACTGCCCCATGTATTTCTTCCTCCAGAACTTGTCCTTTGTGGACATCTTATTCAATTTAGTCACTGTACCAAAGATGCTGATGAACCTCCTCTCTAAGAATAAAGACATCCACTTCTCTGGTGACATGACACATATGTATTTCTTCTTCTTCTTTGGCATCACAGAGTTCTTCCTCCTGTCCGCCATGGCTATGTGGCTATATGTGACCCACTGCATTACACCACCATCATGAACAAGAAATTTTGTAAAAACCTGGCAGTGACTTCTTGGACCTCAGAGATTCCTGCAAACAACATGGTTGTTTAGTTTCCCATTTTGCAGGTCCAATTAATTGAACCGCTTCTTCTGTGATGCACCCATCAGTTCTAGAGTTCATCTGTGCAGATTCCTACCTTTTTGTATGTATGCATTAATTGCCTCCACTATACTTACCTCTCCACCCTTTCTGATTGTCCTCTTTTCCTATGTCCATATCATCTCCACTATCCTAAAAATGCCAACAGCCATAGGCAGGCCCAAAATCTTTTCCACCTGCTCCTCTCACTTCATTGTGGTGACTCTATTCTACGACACCGCCAGTTTGACCTACCTCCGACCCAAATCTATCTACTCCACAAATACCAAGAAGCTGCTCTCTCTTTCCTACACAGTCTTCACACCCATGTTAAATCCCATTATCTATAGCCTGAGGAACAATGAAGTGAAATGGGCTTTCCAGAGAATTTTGGACCAAAGAAATGTGTTTTGATAAAGAGGTGAATATTTTAGGTAGCTGAAACTCTGATATTATGACTCCTCATAGGTGTGCGCATGGGGTGTGCAGGGTGTGCCCAGGCACACCCTAAAGAAGGGGTGGGCAAACTACGTCCCGCATCCGGCCCCTCAGGGCTTTGGATCGGGCCTGTGGGACTTGCCCCCTGTGGTGCTGCAGGCCCCACGCCGCTCTCAGAAGTGGCCATCACCACGTCCCTGGGGTCCCCGTGGAGGGGGCGGAGCAGAGGGCTCCATGCGTTGCTCCAGGCACTGCCCCCTGCAGCTCCCATTGGCCAGGAACAGGGAACCACGGCCAATGGGAGCTTCAGGGGAGGTAACTGGAGGTGTGGCAAGGGCAGTGCATGGAGCCCTGTGCCTCCCCCTCCCCCATGGGCTGCACAGGGACATGATGAGTGGCATGGCGTGGAGCCAGGGCAGGCAGCCAGGGATGCACCGCTGCCACCCCAAGCCACTTTAGGTAAGCAGCGCTGGGCTGGAGCGCAAACCCCTCCTGCACCCTGCCCCCCAACTCCTGACCCTGAGCCCCCTGTCTGCACCTCGCACTCCTCCTGCACTGCGACCCCTGCCCTGAGCCCCCTGTCTGCACCTCGTACCCCTCCTGCACCCCAACTCCCTGCCCTAAGCCCCCTACCTGCACTCCACACCCCTCCTGCATCCCAACTCCCTGTCCTAAGCCCCCTGCCTGCACCCCACACCCCAACCCTCTGCCCTGAGCCCCCTGCTGCACCCTGCACCCCAACTCTGTGCCCTGAGCCCCATGCCACACCCAGCACCCCTTCTGCACCCCAACCTCTTGCCCTAAGCCCCTGCCTGCACTTCACACCCCTCCTGCACCCCAACCCCCTTCCCTGAGCCCCCTCATACACCCCACACCCCTCCTCTGCCCCAATCCCTTGCTCTGAGCCCATTCCCGCACACCACACCCTCTCCCACACCCCACACTCCCTCCCGCACCCCAACCCCCTGCCCCGGCCCTGCATACAATTTCCCCACCCCAATGTGGCCCTCGGCCCAAAAAGTCTCAAAAAATAGTGTCTTTGTGTTTTAATTTAATCACATGATACACTCTTTTAGTTTTAAATTATGTATTGTTGTATTATTCAATAAGTGCTGAATTGCGTAATATTGTTGTAGAAATGTATAGAAAGCCCACATTCGCTCACAGCATGCATCCCCACTACTGCGGTGTCATATTACCATTGGTCCAGTGGTCCTCCCCTCCCCTCCCCTTCCAACTACTATTCTAGAAAATACTTTGACCTATATAAGCGGCAGCATCAGGCATGCCCAACGCAGTGTCTACAGTGTTTGTAATCTTTGTCGTGTGTACTCTACTGAAATAGCATAAGAAGCCCGTTGCTTTACGTTTTAATTCAATCGTATGATACCCCCTTTTAATTTTAAAATATGGATCAGTTTGTTGTTAAGATAAGAAAAGGCGCAGACAAACTGAATTATAATGAATGTGCTGATAGTAATTCAAATACTTCGGACTCCTCGGTTAAGAACTTACATGAAGGTAATGCCGCCACCAGTTCCAGTGCATGCAATAAACTGAGTAATGACCTGTTAGGACTGAGATCCCCACTTTGAACTTTAGGGTACAAATGTAGGGGCCTGCATAAAAACTTCTAAGCTTAATTACCAGCTTAGCTCTGGTTCGGCTGCCACCATTTTCAATGGATTCCCTCCCTGGGAAACCTTGAAAAACCTTCACCAAATCCCTGGTGAAAACAAATCCAACCCCTTGGATTTAAAACAAGGGGAAATTAACCATTCCCCTCCTTCCTCCCACCAACTCCTGGTGAATCAAGATCCAAAACCCCTTTGGATCTAAAACAAGGAAAAAATTAATCAGGTTCTTAAAAAGAAGGTTTTTAATTAAAGAAAAAGGTAAAAATTATTTCTGTAAAATCAGTATGGAAATCAACCTTACAGGGT
The DNA here is from genome assembly GCF_027887155.1 of Malaclemys terrapin pileata. Classification (NCBI taxonomy): domain Eukaryota; kingdom Metazoa; phylum Chordata; order Testudines; family Emydidae; genus Malaclemys; species Malaclemys terrapin. The sequence goes on along the minus strand of NC_071516.1, from coordinate 34,924,131 downwards.
AATTAAACTTAAAGAGCTCAGAGGACTCCCCTCTAGTCTCAGGTTCAAAGTACAGCAAACAAAGAGAAACACTCTAGTAAAAGGTACATTTACAAGTTGAGAAAACAAAGGAAAACTAACACGCCTTGCCTGGCTATTTACTTACAAGTTTGAAATAGGAGAGACTTGCTTAGAAAGATGTGGAGAACCTGGATTGATGTCTGGTCCCTCTCAGTCCCCGAGAACGAACACACTCCCAAACAAAGAACACAAACAAAAGCCTTCCCCCCCCCAAGATTTGAAAGTATCTTGTCCCCTTATTGGTCCTTTAGGTCAGATGCCAGCCAGGTTACCTGAGCTTCTTAACCCTTTACAGGGAAAAGGATTTTGGAGTCTCTGGCCAGGAGGGATTTATAGTACTGTACACAGGACAGCTATTACCCTTCCCTTTATAGTTATGACACGCCCCCCAAATCACAGATAGTGTTGGATGTTTGGTTTCACACTGGCTGTGATTTCTTCCTGGAGTTTTAGGAGAAAACAGAGTTAATAAGACACATGTACCTTTAGACATACTACTGATTGTATAAAAACTACCAATATGTTTCATTCCAAAAACAATTGTTAACCAGTTAACTTTGGGAAACTTTCCCGGGAGAGTGCATTAGCCACTTTGTTAGAAGCTTTCGAAATGTGTTGTATTTTAAAATCAAAATTTTGGAGAGCTAAACTCCACCGAAGAAGTTTTTTGTTATTTCCCTTGGCGGTATGAAGCCACTGTAGCGCAGCATGGTCTGTTTGTAGTTGGAAACGCCGTCCCCAAACATATGGGCGTAGCTTTTCCAGTGCATACACAATGGCATAGCATTCCTTTTTGCTGATTGACCAATGGCTTTTCCTCTCAGACAGTTTTTTACTGAGAAATACGACAGGATGGAATTCTTGATCCGGTCCTTCCTGCATTAAAACTGCTCCCACGCCTCGCTCGGACGCATTTGTGGTTACTTGGAACGGTTTGTTAAAGTCTGGGGCCCTTAGCACAGGGTCAGACATGAGTGTTGCCTTAAGCTGGTTAAAGGCCTTTTGACACTCATTAGTTCACTGAACTGCATTTGGCTGTTTCTTTTTGGTTAGGTTTGTTAGCGGGGCGGCGATTTGGCTGTAGTGGGGTACAAACTGCCTATAATATCCAGCCAAGCCTAAGAAGGATTGGACCTGTTTTTTAGACTTTGGAACCGGCCACTTTTGGATAGCATCCACTTTGGCCTGTATGGGATTTATAGTTCCTTGACCCACCTGGTGCCCCAGGTAAGTTACTTTGTTTTGGCCTATTTGACACTTTTTAGCCTTAACAGTTAGTCCTGCCTGCTGGATGCGCTTGAAAACTTTTTTCAGGTGCTCCATGTGCTCTGCCCATGAATTAGAAAAAATGGCCACATCATCGAGGTAGGCAACTGCAGATTCTCCCAATCCCGCTAGGAGACCATCTACAAGTTTTTGGAAGGTGGCGGGTGCATTTCGCAACCCGAAAGGAAGTACATTGAATTCATACACCCCTGCCTGGGTGACGAAGGCTGACCTTTCCTTAGCAGGTTCATCTAGTGGTACTTGCCAGTACCCCTTGGTTAAGTTTAAAGTAGAGATGAATTGGGCATGTCCCAATTTCTCCAATAGCTCATCTGTGCGTGGCATTGGATAGTTGTTAGGACGAGTTACAGCATTTAGCTTACGGTAGTCCACGCAAAAGCGTATTTCCCCATCTGGTTTGGGAACTAGAACCACTGGAGATGCCCATGCACTCTTAGAGGGGCGGATTATACCCATCTGTAGCATGTCCTGGATCTCCCTTTGTATAGCAGTTTTGGCATGAGGTGACTCCCGGTAGGGTGGGGTTCTAATAGGGTGAGCATTACCTGTGTCAATGGAGTGGTATGCCCGTTCGGTCCATCCTGGAGTGGCTGAGAAAATTGGTGCAAAGCTTGTGCACAGCTTCTTGATCTGCTGTTGCTGCAGACGTTCAAGGGTCATGGAGAGGTTCACCTCTTTCACGCCACCATCCTTTTTTTCTTTGTAGTAGACACCTTCAGGCCACTCCGCGTTATTTGTTTTCTGGGCTGTAAACTGGCAAACGTTTAATTCTCTGGAATAAAAGGGCTTAAGAGAATTAACATGGTATACCTTAGGCTTTATGTTGGAGGTGGGGGAGGTTATGAGATAGTTAACAGCTCCTAGGCGCTTCTGGACTGTGAATGGTCCTTCCCACGACGCTTCCATTTTATGGGCCTGGATTGCCTTTAAGACCATGACTTGGTCTCCTACTTTGAAGGACCGTTCTCTGGAATGTTTATCATACCAGGCCTTTTGCTCTTCCTGAGCATCCTTTAGGTTTTCTTTAGCAAGGGCCAAAGAATGTCGGAGGGTGTTTTGTAGGTTGCTTACAAAGTTTAGAATGTTTGTTCCTGGAGAAGGTGTAAACCCCTCCCATTGCTGCTTCACCAACTGTAATGGCCCCTTAACCTCACGGCCATACACAAGTTCAAATGGTGAAAACCCTAAACTGGGATGTGGTACAGCCCTGTAGGCAAAAAGCAACTGCTGCAACACTAGGTCCCAATCATTGGAGTGTTCATTTACAAATTTACGTATCATGGCCCCCAAAGTTCCATTAAACCTCTCCACCAGGCCATTGGTTTCATGGTGGTAAGGGGTGGCAACCAAGTGATTCACCCCATGAGCTTCCCACAGGTTTTCCATGGTTCCTGCCAGGAAGTTAGTTCCCGAATCTGTAAGGATGTCGGAGGGCCAACCTACCCTGGCAAAAATGTCTGTTAATGCCTGGCACACACTTTTAGCCCTGGTGTTGCTTAAGGGTACTGCTTCCGGCCATCGGGTAGCAAAATCCATGAAAGTCAGTACGTACTGCTTTCCTCTGGGTGTCTTCTTTGGGAAAGGACCCAGAATATCCACAGCTACGCGCTGAAATGGGACCTCAATTATGGGTAGTGGCTGGAGAGGGGCTTTAACCTGGTCTTGGGGTTTTCCCACTCGTTGGCACACCTCACAAGACTGGACATAATTAGCAACGTCCTTGCCCATTCCCTCCCAGTGGAAGGACTTCCCCAACAGGTTTTTGGTTCTGTTCACCCCAGAATGGCCACTGGGATGATCATGGGCTAAGCTCAAGAGCTTTACCCGATACTTAGTGGGAACTACCAACTGCCTTTGAGGATGCCAGTCTTCCTGGTGCCCACCAGAAAGAGTCTCCTTGTATAAAAGTCCTTGTTCTACAACAAACCGGGATCGGTTAGAAGAGCTGAGAGGCGGTGGGGTGTTCCGCGCCGCCGCCCAAGCTTTCTGAAGGCTGTCATCTGCTTCCTGCTCGGCCTGGAACCGTTCCCTTGATGCTGGAGACATCAGTTCCTCCTTGGACTGTGGACTGGGGCTTGGTCCCTCTGGAAGTGATGCAGGTGCTGCGGCTGTTTCCATTGACTGTGAACCGCTGTCCGCTGGTGCACTATGTGGTAACTCAGGCTCTGGCTGAGCCTCTTGGGTAGGGTTATCTGCTGCTTCTGCCAGTTCAGGCTCGCTGGTGCCCTCTGGCATTGGAGTTGTAGACGGGTTTGCAAGCGCTGGACTCAGGGCTGGCAATGGTTCTGGTGCTGGTTGCGTTGCCAGTTTCGGTTTTGGGACTGGCTTTGGCTGGGTCTCTGGGATTGGATCCACTACGGCTGTTGCAGTCGTTGGCAGGGGATCCAGTTCCACCACCTTTGTCTGGGTCTCCGGTAACACAGACGGGGCCCTGGTGGACGGTTCAGGAACAGGGATGGGGGTGAAAGCTTGCTTAGCCTGGCTGCGGGTGACTATTCCCACCCTCTTGGCTAGCTTCACATGGTTGGCCAAGTCTTCCCCCAGCAGCATGGGAATGGGATAATTGTCATAGACTGCAAAAGTTCACATTCCTGACCAGCCCTTGTACTGGACATGCAACGTGGCTGTAGGCAAGGTTACAGACTGTGACACGAAGGGTTGAATTGTCACTGTAGCCTCTGGGTTGATGAGTTTGGGGTTCACTAGGGATTGGTGGATAGTTGACACTTGAGCCCCAGTGTCCCTCCAAGCGGTAACCTTCTTTCCGCCCACTCTCAAGGTTTCCCTTCGCTCCGAGGGTATGAGAGAGGCATCTGGGTTTGGGGATCTTTGGTGTGATTGGGGTGTAATGAACTGTAATCGGTTGGGGTTCTTGGGGCAGTGAGCCTTTATATGTCCCAGTCCATTACATCTAAAACATTGCCCTGCTAAGGTATCACCGGGACGAGGTTGGTTGGTGGAGACTGGTGTGGTGGGGTGAGAAGGCATCTGGGGTTTCCCTTGGGATGAGGGTCGGGCCTTGGGTTGTCCCCGGTGGTAAGGTTTTGTTTCGGCTTGCCCCTTCTGATATTCGCTCCAACTGCTACTAGTTTTTTTCTTTTCTGCCACCTCCACCCATTGGGCTCCAATCTCCCCCGCCTCAGTTACAGTTTTGGGCTTCCTATCTAGGATGTACCTTTCTATTTCCTCAGGAACACCCTCTAAAAACTGCTCCATTTTTACTAGGGAAAGCAGATCTTCCAGAGATTTAACATTTGCTCCTGATACCCAGGCATCACAATTTTTGTCAATGTGGTAGGCATGACGGGTAAATGACACATCCGGTTTCCACTTTAGGGCTCTGAACCGCCGACGGGCATGCTCGGGTGTTAGCCCCATTCTGAGTCTGGCCTTGTTTTTAAAAAGTTCATAACTGTTCATGTGTTCCTTAGGCATTTCAGCCGCCACCTCTGCTAAGGGTCCACTGAGCTGCGGCCTCAGCTCTACCATGTACTGGTCTGCAGTGATGCTGTATCCAAGGCAGGCCCTTTCAAAATTTTCTAAGAAGGCCTCAGTATCATTGCCTGCCTTGTAGATGGGGAATTTTCTGGGATGGGAAGTGGTACCTGGAGGGGGGTTGTTAGCATTGGCTGGTGCATCCTGCTTAGCTTTTGCTACTTCCAGTTTATGCTTCCTTTCTTTTTCTCTCTCCTCCATCTCTTTCTTTTTCAGCTCCATAGTTCTCTTGTGAGCCTCCTCTTTGGCTTTTTCCAGCTCCATCTCTCTTTCATGGGCCTCCTTTTTGGCTTTTTCTTCTCTTTCTTTTAGCTCCATCTTTCTCTTGTGGGCCCCCTCTTTGGCTTTCTCCTCTTTGTCTCTTAGCTCTATCTCTCTCTTGTGGGCCTCCTCTTTGGCTTTTTCTTCTTTGGTAGTCATTTTCCTGTTTTCTTGTGCTGGGTCACCCCCTTTGCAGTTGACAAACTGGGAAGCTCTCAGCTCTGGCTGCTGCAGAGTTAACAGTAACTTTCTAACTAGCTACTCCCGAGGATGTAAAAAGAAAAAAAAAACAATTCAGCTTGTAAATACCTTTTACCAGTCATTTGCTAATTGAACCCTTCTCTTAACAAAGGACCTGTAAAAAAAACTTAACACCTCTGCCTTCAGGCAAGGAGAGATAAGATATGCATCTATCTACTTCCAGCTCAGCTTTCCAAGCAGCTAGAAGGAAAAAAAAATCTCACTGGCTTTTGGGTTTAAAATGATCCCACCGCTATTCACCATGTCAGGACTGAGATCCCCACTTTGAACTTTAGGGTACAAATGTAGGGGCCTGCATAAAAACTTCTAAGCTTAATTACCAGCTTAGCTCTGGTTCGGCTGCCACCATTTTCAATGGATTCCCTCCCTGGGAAACCTTGAAAATCCCTGGTGAAAACAAATCCAACCCCTTGGATTTAAAACAAGGGGAAATTAACCATTCCCCTCCTTCCTCCCACCAACTCCTGGTGAATCAAGATCCAAAACCCCTTTGGATCTAAAACAAGGAAAAATCAATCAGGTTCTTAAAAAGAAGGTTTTTAATTAAAGAAAAAGGTAAAAATCATCTCTGTAAAATCAGTATGGAAATTAACCTTACAGGGTAATTAAACTTAAAGAGCTTAGAGGACTCCCCTCTAGTTTTAGGTTTAAAGTACAGCAAACAAAGATAAACACTTTGGTAAAAGGTACATTTACAAGTTGAGAAAACAAAGGAAAACTAACACGCCTTGCCTGGCTATTTACTTACAAGTTTGAAATAGGAGAGACTTGTTTAGAAAGATGTGGAGAACCTGGATTGATGTCTGGTTCCTTTCAGTCCCGAGAACGAATACACTCCCAAACAAAGAACACAAACAACAGCCTTCCCCCCCCAAGATTTGAAAGTATCTTGTCCCCTTATTGGTCCTTTAGGTCAGATGCCAGCCAGGTTACCTGAGCTTCTTAACCCTTTACAGGGAAAAGGATTTTGGAGTCTCTGGCCAGGAGGGATTTATAGTACTGTACACAGGACAGCTATTACCCTTCCCTTTATAGTTATGACATGACCAATAGAAACAGACTTTGTCTCTTAGTTCAGGTCAGTGTAGTTCCTATTCAAAGCCATCAAACATTCCATCTGATGACCCCAGTCTGTGATATTCCAAAAAATAGATTAGAACGCCGGTCTTGATTATCTAGAGGTCCTTATCAGCCTAGATTGAGCATGTTTCCTAGAAGTAAAATAGGGAATAAACAAAAAAGTTTTCAGTCTGATTGGTATGAAAGGTATAGGTGGTTAGAATATAGCCCATCAAAGGATGCAGCATTTTGCTTTTACTGCCATTTCTTCTCCTCTAATGATGCAGCAAACAAAGGTCACACTGATCCAGCATTTATTGATAAGGGATTCAGAAACTGGCATAGGGCTAACGAATGTTTTAAAAACCACCAACTGTCAAAATCTCATGTGTTGAGCTGTCAAGTTTTAATGAAGGGAAACCTATTGATGTATTGTTGGATGAGGGCAAGCAGGCTTATCTGTCTAAACAAGAAGAAAAATGATGCCATAACTGAAGTGTAATGGAGCGACTGATTGACATTGTTCTGTGTTTGGTGAAAGGTGGGAGACCACTCAGGGGTCACAATGAAAAAGCTGACAGTTTTGAGAAAGGTTTATTTCTAAATCTTGTCAATCTGCTCCAAAAATATGGTCCCGTAATGGCAAAGCATGTGCAACAATCTCCTCGAAACACTACCTATCTGAGTAATCGCATCCAAAATTATTTAATTGTGGCCTTGCACAACGTTGTGCAACAAAAGATTGTGTCTTCACTAAATGGAAAAATGGTCTCAATAATTGCTGACGACACTACTGACTGTGGACACCATGAACAGATGTCCATTGTGGTGCAGTATTTTGACAATGAAAAACATAGTCCAGTTGAACATTTTGTGTCTGTTCAGAGACTATTAACAGTTGATGCTCAGTCTATTTTTGACTAGTTAAATGACATCCTTGGCATTCTTAAAATTGACCAGTCATCAGTGATGTCTGCCTGTTTTGATGGCACATCTACTATGTCTGGATGTACTGCAGGAGTTCACATGAAATGTAAAGAAAGAAACAGTGAAATACTCTATGTACACTGCTATGCACATTGTTTGAACCTCGTCCTAGTAGATGCATGCACCTCAAGTAAACAAAACAGAACTGTCTTTGATGTTTTTGGTGTTATTCAAACTCTTTATGCCTTTATGGAAGGGAGTCCTGTGTGAAATGCAGTAATGGAGAAGATTTCACAAGAAGTAGGATCCCAGTTGAAGACTTTGAAGTCACTATCAAACACAAGATGGGCATGCAGAGCAGAAGCAGTGGCTGCTGTAAAACAAAACTACTCCATCATTTTACAAGCTTTACAAGAGATGATTGAAACAACTCGCCTTGCTGATGCTAAAATAAAAGCCAGGGGCCTTATCCATGAACTAAATTCATTCAAGTTCATCTTTGCCCTTCACATGATGCACCCTATTCTCCAGATGGTGGTAAAAGTGAGTAAGGCTCTTCAAGCTCCAGATCTCAACTTACTTACTGCAATGACAGGGGTGAAAAGTTTGCGTAACTCTTTGGCTGCAATGAGAAGTGGCCCAGCATATTTTCAATCTATTTTCAATGACAGTGTGAAAATGTCTGTAGAGAATGATATATCGATTCCCCCAGTTAAGAGAAAAACATCCACTCGTATTGATGGCACATTTGAGTCCCAGCATCACTAAGATACAAAAGAGGAGCAGGAGAGTATAACTTCATTTTACCCATTCCTAGACTCAATGATTACCAGCATTGACCAGCTATTTGAACAGGAGACTTGTAAAATTGTGACTGCAATAAATTGCTGAGCTTAGACATTGACAGGTATACGATATAAGAATCATTGCCAACAAATTTAAAGTGTCCTTGGATGATTTGGAAGCTGAAGTCAGATTGCTTCGGGATTATGACGGATCTGTTCCTAAAGGTAGCACTACGAACACCACCAGAGAGTTGCTTGATTAGCTAAAGGAATCGGATCGGTCTTCCATGTTCCAGGCCTTTTATAAATCTATTCAATGCTTTGCAGTCTTACCTGTTACAAGCTGTTCATGTGAAAGAGCCTTTTCGAAACTTGCACATGTAAAAAACAAACTAAGAAGTACAATGTCCCAACAGTGCCTCAACTTACTCATGATTTTGTACATTGAACAAGAATTTAAATCCATAACACCTGGTGAGTGACGTCTCATTCTCTAGGACAGGAAGATGAAGAAACCTTAATCTGTTTTGGTCAATTTGGGTTAGCTCATTATCTGGTTAAAGATAAAGATCATGAAAATTGAGTGTATCTTTGTATATGCCTAGTAATCACTACAGCAAAAATCTGGTATTTTGTGTCTCATTTTTTAAGTAAAGTTTAGTTGTTAATTTAAAAAAAATTAGTTTAGTTAAATTTTAGTGTCTTTAGTTTGTTTGATGAATAAAAATAATGTCCTTTATGATTGAGTATTCAATTAATATCAGCCTTCAAAGAAGGGAACCGGGATCAGTTTCCAGCCTCACTTATGGTGACTAACTCCTGATTTAAACTGCTGTTACCAAGATCAGAATCCGAGGGCTTGTCTAAATGAACAGTTAGTGCGCAGCAAGCTGGGATGAAAATGTACCACATGCTACCAGTCCATGTGGACCCTGGTTTTGAGTTCTAAAGGTTCCCTAGCGTGTTCTGTTATACTCTTCTTTGAAACAGGAGTAGGTCAATGCACACTGGAGAAATGTTAGTGCATGGTAGCAGGGTCCACACTGAAAGTTAATACACAGCGCTTTGCATTTTCACCCCAACTGGACACCCACTAACTGTCATCTAGACAAGTCCTGACTTCCAGTCTGCAATCGTGTCTCTAAACTGCCTAGATGTCACTTCTTTTCAGGGCTGTATTGAACATGTGCCATATGAAATAATCTCCACTGGCTATATACTGGTTTCTTGGTTTGTTTTAAGATGCTGGTTTTGTCTAACAGTAAAAACAGTAAAATATTTCACAGGAAATTTTTTACTGGTTTATCAACATTTTGAAATTTTTCAAAAAAATCAATAACATTGTCTGATTCCTGAAAATGTGTATATATATATATAATCCTTCTGCCAGGCAGAGCCAGCAGCAATCAGGGCTGGGTTCAACATCTCGGGGTTCCTTTTTATTGATACAACACACAACCGTCTCAAGCCCTCACCCAGTAATCTGGAAAAATGACATACCACCCCCGTGAGGCATTACTTCCCCACTCGCAAGCACAGAGTCTTAGTGTAGAAAAGAAACTTTTAATGAAAATAGGGAAATAAGTTGATGTTAATTTGGGTAAACACCGCAAACAGGATTCATAAACATAAACCCTAAGCAAAATACCCACCCCCAACTAAGTTGGGCAGTGTCCTTTTCCCTTCAGGTTCTTAAGTCCAGCAACGCAAATGTCCCTTTAATGTGCCTGTCCCTTCTCTGCACCCCACTCACAGTTGCTGTCCTTGGTCAGTGCAGACCCAGAGTTCATAGGTGAATCTGCAGAGTTCACCTCCCACCCTGGGTGGAAGTAAGGAGGCACCTTACTTGCTCCATGGCCCCTCTCTGCCAGCAGCCCTTCTGGCCACTTGCTGCACCTCTCCACCAGCTACCCTGCTGGCCGCTCGCTGCGCCTCTCCGCCAGCCACTCACTGTGCTGCCTGGCCACCTTGCCTGCCACTCGCTCGCTGTGCCACCTGGCCACCTCACCAGCTGTTCATTCACCAGCTGATTGTCAGTCACCTTCTGCTGCCACCTGCCTCTCTGCTGTGACCTCTGCACAACAGTCTCATGGTGATTTTCAGCTGTTTGCAGGCTGGGCAGAAACACTTCTCCAACTTTAGTGATTTCAGCTCTCAGTGATTTTCAGCTCTGGTCAGAAACACAGTGTGATGGGTTGGATCACTGAAACCCCCTTGGGAACTGCCAAGTGATGTGCCAAAACTACTTCTGCCCCTGCTTTCCCTGCCAGCTCGGGACCCAAGCACCCTGTCTTGCTGAGCCAGACACGCCCGTCTACTCCAACATAGACCCAGGGTCTGAATTACTTGCCCAAAAGCTGCAGACTTAACTGAAAGCAGCTCACAGAAGTGTTCTTGTCTTTAACACTCAGATGCCCAGCTCCCAATGGGGTCTAAACCCAAATAAATCCGTTTTACCCTGTATAAGCTTTATACAGGGTAAACTCATAAATTGTTTGCCCTCTGTAACACTGATAGAGAGATATGCACAGCTGTTTGCCCCCCCCCCAGGTATTAATACATACTCTGGGTGAAATAAAAGTAAAAAGTGATTTTATTAAATACCAAAAGTAGGATTTAAGTGGTTCCAAGTAGTACCAGACAGAACAAAGTGAATTACCAAGCAAAATAAAATAAAACACACAAATCTAAGCCTAATACAATAATACAACTGAGTACAAGTAAAATCTCATCCTGAAAGATGTTTCAATAAGTCTCTTTCACAGACTGGACACCTTCCTAGTCTGGGCACAGTCCTTTCCCCTGGTACAGCCCTTGTTCCAGCTCAGGTGGTAGCTAGGGGATTCCTCATGATGGCTCTTCCTTTTCGCTGTTCCACCCACATATATATCTTTTGCATAAGCTGGGAACCCTTTGTCCCTCTGGGTCCCCCCCCCCCCCCCCCGCAATGGAAAAGCACCAGGTTAAAGATGGATTCCAGTTCAGGTGACATGATCACATGTTACTGTAAGACTTCATTACCCACTGGCCAGCACACACATATACAGGAAGACTTACAGGTAAAACAGAGGCATCTGCAGTCAATTGTCCCGGTTAATGGGAGTCATCAAGATTCCAAACCACCATTAATGGCCCACACTTTGCATAATTACAATAGGCTCTCAGAGTTATATTTCATATTTTTAGTTTCAGATACAAGAGTGGTACATTTATACAAATAGGATGATCACACTCAGTAGATTATAAGCTTTGTAATGATACATTACAAGAGACCTTTTGCATGAAGCATTTTCCTGTTACATTACTATATTTTCATAAAATCATATAGAGTGTAATGTCATACACAGTAGCACACAAGTGATTTCAGCTCTTAATGAGCATTTAAAATAACAAAGAGACTCCTAATGAAGCTGACTTAGCTCTTTCTTTAAACAGTGGTGAAGAACAGGTTAAACCAGTCCAGGGAGGACCCTTTGTGCAGCCTCCTAGCTAAGACACCTGTCCCCACTCCTCTTACTGTTACAGGACCCTGGCATTCAAGTCCCTGGCTTAACAAGGTTCTTTCAACTGAGGGTGACCCCCTCATTTGGGACAGGTTAAGCACAGTCCTGCTTCCCTGTATTCCTAAAATAATTACAACATTGGTAACCATATTTCACTACCCCTGCATTCATTACTAAGGTGATTTGTAACCCAACACCTGCCAAAGTTGATCACTTTGACACTGCTCTATCTGCTGAATATGTAAACAGAGCAGGAGCAAACTGTATTTACATAAACACACCCAAAGTCTCTCCCCCTCCCAGCTAGCTGTCAGGGAAGCATTAATTCAGACCCACTAGAGAAGAAAGGAAGGAGAGAGAAAAAATTCTATCAATTGTTTTTAATTTAAACTCAAAATTGGAAATTTGGAAAATCTATTCCAACTCTAGTTTTGACCAAAAAAAGTAAGGATTGTTGAAAATTTGCCAATGAAACCTGGGTTTTCAATTAAAGGTTTTCACAAAAAGAGTCTGCTCTATGCAGATAATTTTGATTTTTTTAATAAAAAAATTGGAAATATTTCAGCCAAAACCAAGCATATTAAACTGAAGTCTGAAATATTTAAATTTGGATATGGTTCCTCAGTGCCTTGTGGAAGTTGTAGTTCAATTGCTTCATGGGCCATTTTCCTTTATGGGCCATGCACCTAAGCTGTACTACATCTCCCATGATACACCAGTGGGCAGTGGGAATCTACAAAAGGGGTGATAAGGGAGATGTAGTCCTGATCAGGAATTCTGGTCAATAAATGAGAATGGAAGTGTGAGGCACCTGAACTGCAACTCCCACAAAATGTTATGTGGTATTAAGTCAAATGCCTTACAGACTATTAAGTATAGTATATCAACACTATTACTTCAGCAACAGTCCCTGTGCCCCCCATGCTGAAGCTTTTCTCAGATGTATGCCCTGATGGGCTCTATTATTATTGTCCCCCTTTATGCTGATCCTCGTCTCTTACATACATATCATCTACGCCATCCTGGCTCTTACCTTTATATAGAAAATTGATTAGTGGTCCAGTCTTAGAAGGTAACAATAAAATAGTGAGACAGGAGTAGTCAAGCTTGGTTGCCTTTATTAATAAAGTTGCCTTTATTATTTAAGAATAGTGCATAACAAGGAGAGACCTACAATATCCAATCCTTATGGAACCAAAGGCTGCAGCCCAAGGCAGTCTAATCCCAGTTCTGTCTGATCCAATTAATAACCCAAACATACACTCTTTTATAGTTAGATGTGTTGACAATCTATAACTTCTCTTTTTACACTCAAGATAATTATTCATAATCTGCTTTCTCTGATACAGATATTGCAATAGTCAAATTTCCCATACTAACATGACTAGTACATCTTGCATTCAGAAAACTTGTTCTGTTAAAGAGAATATTGTACTAAACATTAAACGACTAAACTTCTCATTCTCACTAAATTAAATTTTTCTGCTTTTAATAAAGGTGATACAATTTAGCATTATTACTACAAATTATTCTTAAATGTTGCTGGGAGTTTGGATCACTTGATAATAGGTCTTCACTGAGAAATAGGCCCTTTAGCCTAATCGTCAGGAGACAGCAGGCAAAAAGCCTTCCCTACATGCTTTCCACACTTCATTGTAGTGACTCTCTTCTACAGTAAAGGCAGCTTGACATACTTATGACCTAAGTCCAGCTACTCCCCAGATACCAAAAAGCTGTTATCTTTCACCTACACCGAACTCACTCCCATGCTAAACCACATGATCTACAGCCTGAAGAAGAACAAGGTGAAGGCCCCCTGAGGAAAACACTGGGCAAGAAAATGTGTTGACCGCAATGTTGGTTGTTTTGCTACAGAAGTGAGTATTTCAACTAACAAGAAGGCTGAAATGAGCTTCTTAAAATCTGTGTTTGACCAGAGTTCATCATCACTAGACCTGAGGTCAGAATTACAAAGGTGGGAGTTTTAAAAGCACCTTAGCTATGCAGCTATCTCCCATTGTAAACAATGAGGTGACTAACTCACTTTGGCAGTTTTGGAAATCTTCCTAAGTGCCTATCTCCCTATTTAGATCCTTTGAAAATCTTGCTGTGCATTGAAAACTTCCTGTTGAAATTTTTCCTGGAAGGAAAGAAGTTTTCAAGAAAACAGAAATTTTATTGGGGAAGAAAATCCATTTTCAACAAATTATTTGGGGGTTTTATAGAAAAAAAATAAAACAAAACAAAAATGGAAACCAAAACCTGATTTTTTTAATCTTTGCGGGCTTTTGGTATTTCTATTACAATCTGAATTATTTCAAAGAAAATATCACAAAGAGTCTGGTGGCACCTTAAAGACTAACAGATTTATTTGGGCATAAGCTTTCGTGAGTAAAAACCTCACTTCTTCGGATGCATAGAGTGAAAGCTACAGATGCAGGCATTATATACAGACACATGGAGAGCAGGGAGTTACTTCACAAGTGGCGAACCAGTGTTGACAAGGCCAATTCAATCAGGGTGGATGTAGTCCACTCCCAATAATAGATGAGGAGGTGTCAATTCCAGGAGAGGAAAAGCTGCTTCTGTAGTGAGCCAGCCACTCCCAATCCCTATTCAAGCCCAGATTAATGGTGTTGAATTTGCAAATGAATTTTAGTTCTGCTGTTTCTCTTTGAAGTCTGTTTCTGAAGTTTTTTTGTTCAATGACAGTGACTTTTAAATCTGTGATAGAATGACCAGGAAGATTGAAGTGTTCACTTACTGGCTTGTGTATGTTACCATTCCTGATGTCCGATTTGTGTCCATTTATTCTTTTGCGGAGGGACTGTCCGGTTTGGCCAATGTACATGGCAGAGGGGCATTGCTGGCACATGATGGCATATATGACATTAGTGGATGTGCAGGTGAATGAGCCCCTGATGGTGTGGCTGATGTGGTTGGGTCCTCTGATGCTGTTGCCAGAGTAGATATGGGGACAGAGTAGGCAACGAGGTTTGCTACAGGGATAGGTTCCTGGGTTGGTGTTTCTGTGGTGTGGTGTGTAGTTGCTGGTGAGTATTTGCTTCAGGTTGGGGGGTTGTCTGTAAGCAAGGACTGGCCTGCCTCCCAAGGTCTGTGAGAGTGAGGGATCATTTTCCAGGATAGGTTGTAGGTCGTGGATAATACGCTGGAGAGGTTTTAGCTGGGGGCTGTATGTGATGGCCAGTGGTGTTCTGTTATTGTCCTTGTTGGGCCTGTCCTGTAGTAGGTGATTTCTGGGTACCCGTCTTGCTCTGTCAATCTGTTTCCTCACTTCCCCAGGTGGGTATTGTAGTTTTACGAATGCTTGATAAAGATCTTGTAGGTGTTTGTCTCTGTCTGAGGGGTTGGTTTAAATTCGGTTGTATCTTAGGGCTTGGCTGTAGACAATGGATCGTATGATGTGTCTTGGATGGAAGCTGGAGGCATGTAGGTACGTATAGCGGTCAGTAGGTTTCCGGTATAGGGTGGTGTTTATGTGACCATCACTTATTTGTACTGTAGTGTCCAGGAAGTGGATCTCTTGTGTGGACTGGTCCAGGCTGAGGTTGATGGTGGGGTGGAAATTGTTGAAGTCCAGGTGGAATTCTTCAAGGGCCTCCTTTCCGTGGGTCCATATGATGAAGATGTCATCAATGTAGCGCAAGTAGAGGAGGGGCACTAGGGGACGAGAGCTGAGGAAGCGTTGTTCTAAGTCAGCCATAAAAATGTTGGCATACTGTGGGGCCATGCGGGTACCCATAGCAGTGCCACTGACTTGAAGGTATAAGTTGTCCCCAAATCTGAAGTGGTTGTGGGTGAGGACAAAGTCACAAAGCTCAGCCACCAGGCTTGCTGTGGCCTCATCAGGGATACTGTTCCTGACAGCTTGTAGTCCATCCTCATGTGGAATATTGGTATAAAGTGCTTCTACATCCATGGTGGCCAGGATGGTGTTTTCAGGAAGAACGTCAATGCACTGTAGTTTCCTCAGGAAGTCGGTGGTGTCTCGAAGATAGCTGGGAGTGCTGGTAGCATAGGGTCTGAGGAGAGTGTCCAAATAGCCAGATAATCCTGCAGTCAGAGTACCAATGCCTGAGATGATGGGGCGTCCAGGGTTTCCGGGTTTATGGATCTTGGGTAGCAGATAGAATACCCCTGGTCGGGGTTCTGGGGGTGTGTCCATGTAGATTTGTTCCTGTACTGTAGCTGGGAGTTTCTTGAGCAGATGGTGTAGTTTCTTTTGGTATTCCTCAGTAGGATCAGAGGATAGTGGCCTGTAGAATGTGGTCTGGGAGAGTTGCCTGGCAGCCTCCTGTTCATAATCTGACCTGTTCATTATGACTACAGCACCTCCTTTGTCAGCTCCTTTGATGATAATGTCAGAGTTGTTTCTGAGGCTGTGGATGGCATTGCGTTCTGTACGGCTGAGGTTATGGGACAAGTGATGTTGTTTGTCCACAATTTCAGCCTGTGCGCATCTGCGGAAACACTCTATGTAGAGGTCCAGTCTGTCATTTCGACCATCAGGAGGAGTCCACGCAGAGTTCCTCTTCTTGTAGTGTTGGTAGGAAGGTTCCTGTGGGTCAGTGCACTGTTCAGTGGTGCGTTGAAAATATTCCTTGAGTCGGAGACGACGAAAGTAGGCTTCCAAATCACCGCAGAACTGTATCATGTTCGTGGGGATGGTGGGACAGAAAGAGAGTCCCCGAGATAGGACAGACTCTTCTGCTGGGCTAAGTCTGTGGTTGGAAAGATTGACAATGTTGTTAGATGAGTTGAGGGTACCATTGTTATAGCCCCCAGTGGCAGGTATTAGTTTAGATAGCTTGCAGTCCTTTTTCCTCTGTAGAGAAGTGAAATGTGCATTGTAAATGGCTTGTCTCATTTTTGTAAAGTCCAGCCACGTTGAAGTTTGTGTAGAAGGCTGGTATTGTATGAGAGTCTCCAGTTCTGAGAGCTCATTCTTGATCTTCTCCTGTCTGCTGTAAAGGATGCTGATCAGGTGGTTCCTCAGTTTCTTTGAGAGTGTGTGGCACAGTCTCTCACCATACTCAGTGTAGTATGTTGATTGCAATGGATTTTTTACCTTCAGTCCTTTTGGTATGATGTCCATCTGTTTGCATTTAGAGAGGAAGATGATGTCTGTCTGTATCTGTGCAAGTTTTTTGTTGAGGTTGATAGATTTCCACTCCATACGGCTAAATTTAGTGCCTTGCATGTTGTCAAGTATCAGGGGGTAGCCGTGTTAGTCTGTATCTACAAAAACAACAAAGAGTCTGGTGGCACCTTAAAGACTAACAGATTTATTTGGGCATAAGCTTTCGTGAGTAAAAACCTCACTTCTTCGGATGCATAGAGTGAAAGCTACAGATGCAGGCATTATATACAGACACATGGAGAGCAGGGAGTTACTTCACAAGTGGCGAACCAGTGTTGACAAGGCCAATTCAATCAGGGTGGATGTAGTCCACTCCCAATAATAGATGAGGAGGTGTCAATTCCAGGAGAGGAAAAGCTGCTTCTGTAGTGAGCCAGCCACTCCCAATCCCTATTCAAGCCCAGATTAATGGTGTTGAATTTGCAAATGAATTTTAGTTCTGCTGTTTCTCTTTGAAGTCTGTTTCTGAAGTTTTTTTGTTCAATGACAGTGACTTTTAAATCTGTGATAGAATGACCAGGAAGATTGAAGTGTTCACTTACTGGCTTGTGTATGTTACCATTCCTGATGTCCGATTTGTGTCCATTTATTCTTTTGAGGAGGGACTGTCCGGTTTGGCCAATGTACATGGCAGAGGGGCATTGCTGGCACATGATGGCATATATAACATTAGTGGATGTGCAGGTGAATGAGCCCCTGTGGTGTGGCTGATGTGGTTGGGTCCTCTGATGCTGTTGCCAGAGTAGATATGGGGACAGAGTAGGCAACGAGGTTTGCTACAGGGATAGGTTCCTGGGTTGGTGTTTCTGTGGTGTGGTGTGTAGTTGCTGGTGAGTATTTGCTTCAGGTTGGGGGGTTGTCTGTAAGCAAGGACTGGCCTGCCTCCCAAGTTCTGTGAGAGTGAGGGATCATTTTCCAGGATAGGTTGTAGGTCGTGGATAATACGCTGGAGAGGTTTTAGCTGGGGGCTGTATGTGATGGCCAGTGGTGTTCTGTTATTGTCCTTGTTGGGCCTGTCCTGTAGTAGGTGATTTCTGGGTACCCGTCTTGCTCTGTCAATCTGTTTCCTCACTTCCCCAGGTGGGTATTGTAGTTTTACAAAGAAAATATGTTTCCCTACGGAATTTTTCCCCCCGACCAGCTCTAATTATAACTGGCCTTGGAAGGATTAGATTTTTATTGGTAAATGTTGGCAAATATTGATTTCAAAGTACACACACAAAGCAACAAAAAATATTTCTAGCAATAATAACCAAAATTTACAGCTAGGCAAATAAGAAAAATGCTGCTTGAGAACTTAACAGTGTTCAGTTTAAGGATACTGACTTTGTATATTTTGACATGTGATATTGACTATTTGTTTTAATGATTATAAAGCTGTAACTCTTTGAATCTCAACATTTGCTGCCATTAAACAACTATTGTCTGACATCCTCCTGTATGAATGCTCCCATGATTTCCCTCAACCCTGAAAAAGGTTTGAACAACTCATTTTATTTTTCACATGAATTACTCATTATTATTTCACTACTGTTTGAAATATCAGCAGCTCAAGCTGAGAGCTGGTTGGATTGCCCTGGAGCCACATCTCCATCCCCCTTCATGGAGAATATTTAATGTTTTGGTATTTGCTCTTAGTCAGAATGAAGCCTGGTTTTGAAATATCAAACTCCTCCATGAAATGGAATAGTTTTCTCTGCCCACCCCTATTGAGGCTGGTGTTTCTATGAGAATCTAAAATATATGGGCTTGATCACATTCCCGTGATCCTTTAATGTATCAACAGCAGCAGGCCTGAGACCTGTCATGAAAGTATGACTCTGATTCTTAGAAATGCACATTATCTCATCAGCACTTGATGCTCAAGAGACCTAAGAGTAAAGAAATAAGTGCTCAAGGGAGATTACCCCGATCACAACTCAATATGGTGCATTACATCGAAAACTTGGCCTGGGATTTTCAAGGGAAGCTAAAAGGATTAAGTGCCAAATTCCTGTTGAATGTCAGAAGAATCTGAGTGTCTAATTACTTGTGACATCTTAAAAGAATCCCAGCCATGATCACCATGGTATTGGTTCTTTCCTCTGATGTAGCTGGTGTTGTTGGAGACAGGACTATCACGTGGACTTTCAACAAGAGTTGGGTGCCTAACTCCACTAGGCCCCTTTTAAAATCACAGCTAAGGACAGTTACAAAAACTGCTTAGGCCTTCTTTCTGCATCATTAATAAAACTGCCATCTCTTGACCATTTTAGGATCAAGATTTAAGGCAGCAACCGAAACCGTGGAAAAAGGGGTGGGGGAGAATTTGAGGCAAAGAAAGACATTGTTGGACTGTCTTACATATAAATTTCACTCCTAACTTTTCCTCCCTTATAAGTTCATTCAAAAAGAGGAACTTAGTGAAAGTTACATTTTGGTGGAAGGCCACATTTTACCGATAGCTCTCCTCAAGGCATCTTTTACCTCCTGGTTCCTCAGGCTGTAGACAATGGGGTTGAACATGGGAGTCACCACCGTGTAGAGGAGGGAGAACACCTTGTTGAAGTCCAGAGACTGGTTTCCTGATGGTGCCACATACATGATGATCAGAGCCCCATAGAACATTGAAACCACAATGAGGTGAGAGGAACAGGTGGAAAAGGCCTTTTTCCTGCCAGTGGTGGATGGGATTCTCAGGATGGTCAGGATGACATAGACGTAGGACGTGATGGTCAGGACAAATGGGATCATTGATATAGTAGAGGCAGAGATTAGAGCTGCTATCTCTATCAGGCTAGTATCAGTACATGGAAGCTTCAACACAGCTGTTAAATCGCAGAAAAAGTGGTTGATCTCATGAGGACCGCAGAAGGGCAACAGGGATGCCATAATTACTGTGAAGGAAGGAGCCACAAAGCCTAATGCCCAAGAAGCAAAGGCCAGCAGAAAGGAAAACCTGGGGCTCATATTACTTGCATAATGCAGTGGATCACATATTGCCAAGTACCGGTCATAGGACATCCCAGTCAGGAGGAAACACTCAGTAGCACCCAGAAAGCTAAAAACAAACAACTGAAGGAAACAGCCTGAGAGAGAAATCATCTTGTCACCTGTCACAAGACTCACCAGCAGCCTGGGGATGATATTGGAGACATAGCCAGTTTCCAGGAAGGATAAATTGCTGAGGAAGAAATACATGGGGGTGTGTAGGTGGTGATCAGTCCACACGGTCAGAATGAGGAGAAGGTTCCCAGCAATGGTTGCTAGGTAGATGACAAAGAACACCACAAAGAGGGTTATCTGCAGCTTGGGAAAAGTCTCAAATCCTACAAGCAGGAACTCTGTAATGAGTGTATGGTTTCCTTTCTCTAGTCCAGCCATTGGTTATCTAAAGGAGAATAAAATAGGGTTGATAAAAATTCATCGAATTTAAGGCAAGAAGAGACCAATGTGATCATCTAGTCTGACCTCCTGCATAACACAGGTTAGAGAATTTCCCCAAATGATTCTTGCATCACGCCCATATCTTATGGTTGAATGAGAGCACATTTCTTGGAGAGAGATTCAAATTTTGATTTGGAGACTTCAAACTTGATACTTTTTTATTTTTTGGTGAATTTACAAGCTCAGTTGATAAAGATAACTGTGTTGATATCATAAAGTTTTGTGAGGTATTTGACTTAGCACTGCATGACATTCTGATTAATTAATTAATTAATTCTAATTAATGCACAATGTCATATATCTAGAAGAAAGTAGGTCGCATATACAGGATTGAGGACTGTACCATCAAAAGCAGTTACTCTGAAAAGGGCTTGGGTGTTATGTAGATAACCAACTGAATTTGAGATCCCAGTGTGACGATGTGGCTAAGAGAGTTAATCAATCTCTGGATGTATAAAAAGGGAATATTGAGTAGGAATAGAGAGGTGGCATTACATACATATACAGCATTACTGTGTCCGTGACTGCAATACTATTTCCAGTTCTGCTGTCTACACTTCAAAAAGGATCTTGAAAAATTGGGAAGTGTTAAAAAAAGAGCTGTGAGAATGATCATGGGTTTGAAAAATCTGCCTTACAGTGAGGCACTCAAGAAGCTCAATTTATTTAGCTTACACAATAGAATGTTAAGAAGCAACTTGATCACAGTCTGTATGTTCCTAAACAGGGAGAGGAGTTCCGACTGTAGAAATCTGTTTGATCTAGCAGATAAAGAATTAAATGGTTAGAACCTGATGCTAGACAAATTCAGATTTGAAGTAAGGGAGCACATTTAAAAAAAAATGACAGTAAATATCATTGGAACAATTTACCCAGGGATGTGGTGGATTTTAGTCTTTAAAATGAGATTGGATGTCTCTTTCAAATGTTCAGATTTGACTAGGAGTTTTGTGCTGGATTCAGATCTGGTAAAGGTACTCCAAGTGTCACAGCTAAATGCAAGATGGAACAGATTGTTTAGCATAAGTAGTTAGCACATATCAAAAAGGCCATTCAAGGTAAAGTAGGCCATTAACCCTTTTGCAGTCATTTGGCAAAAACAGGGGGTTAGTGCATTGCATATTGTTGTAATAAGCCAAGCCATAAATCCAGTGTCTCTGTTCAGTCCAGGATTTTTAGTGTCTAGCAGAGTTATGAATTTAAGCTTCCAGGCTCATCTTTTGAAAGTGTGGTGGGCAGATACTCCACCAGAGAAGTAGATTGCATCATGGAACAGGCCACCCAAATACTCCGTGACAACCTGCTTCAATACAGAAATAAACCCCCCTTTGACCGCACACCAATAGTTGTCATGGACCACTCCGCACTGGATCCATACAGGGTATCATCAAACAACTACGACCTATATTCAATGGGGACCCAATCCTGAAATAAATCTTTCCTGAACTCCCACTTCTGGCCTTCATGCAACTCCCCACAACCCCTCCAAGCTCATCATCAGAAGCAAGCTCCCCACAGACCAGGACTTCCCAGATATAGACAGGAGGACAAGTGCTAGTAATAATAATAGGGCTCAGATTTTCCTGAATGTGATAGCTGATGGATTCCTTCACCAAGTAGTTGCTGAGCGAACAAGGGGGGATGCCATTTTAGATTTGGTTTTGGTGAGTAGTGAGGACCTTATAGAAGAAATGGTTGTAGGGGATAACCTTGGTTCGAGTGATCATGAGCTAATTCAGTTCAAACTAAATGGAAGAATAAACAAAACTAGATCTGTGACCAGGGTTTTTTATTTCAAAAGGGCTAACTTTAAAAAATTAAGGAAATTAGTTAGGGAAGTGGTTTGGACTGAAGATCTTGTGGATCTAAAGGCAGTGGAGGCCTGGAATTACTTCAAGTCAAAGTTGCAGAAACTATCAGAAGCCTGCATCCCAAGAAAGGGGGGAAAATTCATAGGCAGGAGTTGTAGACCAAGCAGGATGAGCAAGCATCTCAGAAAGGTGATTAAGAAAAAGCAGAAAGCCTACAAGGAGTGGAAGATGGGAGGGATCAGCAAGGAAAACTACCTTATTGAGGTCAGAACATGTAGGGATAAAGTGAGAAAGGCCAAAAGCCATGTAGAGTTGGATCTTGCAAAGGGAATTAAAACCAATAGTAAAAGGTTCTATAGCCATATAAATAAGAAGAAAACAAAGAAAGAAGAAGTGGGATGGAGTGGAGGTTAAGGATAATCTAGGCATGGCCCAATATCTAAACAAATACTTTGCCTCCATTTTTAATTAGGCTAATGAGGAGCTTAGGGATAATGGTAGGATGACAAATGGGAATGAGGATATGGAGGTAGATATTACCATATCCGAGGTAGAAGCCAAACTCGAACAGCTTAATGGACTAAATCGGGTGCCCAGATAATCTTCATCCAAGAATATTAAAGGAACTGGCACATGAAATTGCAAGCCCATTAGCAAGAATTTTTAATGAATCTGTAAACTCAGGGGTTGTACCATATGACTGGAGAATTGCTAACATAGTTCCTATTTTTAAGAAAGGAAAGAAAAGTGATCCTGGTAACTACAGGCCTGTTAGTTTGACATCTGTAGTATGCAAGGTCTTGGGAAAAAAACTGAAGGAAAAAGTAGTAAAAAAAAGCTAATGCGGTCTTGGGATGCATCAGGTGAGGTATTTCCAGTAGAGATAAGGAGGTGTTAGTACGGTTATACAAGGCACTGGTGAGACCTCATCTGGAATATTGTGTGCAGTTCTGGTCTCCCATGTTTAAGAAGGATGAATTCAAACTGGAACAGGTACAGAGAAGGGCTACTAGGATGATCCAAGGAATGGAAAACTGTCTTATGAAAGGAGACTCAAAGAGTTTGGCTTGTTTAGCCTAACCAAAAGAAGGCTGAGGGGAGATATGATTGCTCTTTATAAATATATCAGAGGGATAAATATCAGGGAGGGAAAGGAATTATTTAAGCTCAGTACCAATGTGGACACAAGAACAAATGGATATAAACTGGATATCAGCAAGTTTAGACTTGAAATTAGATGACGGTTTCTAACCATCAGAGGAGTGAAGTTCTGGAACAGCCTCCCAAGGGGAGCAGTGGGGGAAAAAGACATATCTGGCTTCAAGACTAAGCTTGATAAGTTTATGGAGGGGATGGTATGATGGGATAGCCTAATTTTGGCAATTAATTGATCTTTGACTATTAGCGGTAAATATGCCCAATGGCCTGTGATGGGATGTTAGATGAGGTGATATCTGAGTTACTACAGAGAATTCTTTCCTGGGTGCTGGCTGGTGAGTCTTGTCCACATGCTCAGCGTTTAGCTGATTGCCATATTTGGGGTCGGGAAGTAATTTTCCTCCAGGGCAGATTGGCAAAGGCCCTGGGGATTTTTCGCCTTCCTCTGCAGCATGGGACATGGGTTGCTTGCCGGAGGATTCTATGCACCTTGAGGTTTTTAAACCATGATTTGAGGACTTCAATAACTCAGACATAGGTTATGGGTTTGTTACAGGAGTGGATGGGTGAGATTCTGTGGCCTGTGTTGTGCAGGAGGTCAGATTAGACAATCATAATGGTCCCGTCTGATCTTAAAGTCTATGATTCTATGATTCTATAACACACCAACACAAAAGAGCAACAGACCCTGCCATAACAGATGCAAAATCTGCAGACATATCTCCACTGCTACAATGATCAACACTCCCCAGAACACACCTTTCAAGATCCATGGGTCCTACACATGCCTATCCCAACATGTGGTGTACCTCATTCCATGCACTAAGTGACCCAATAACAGCTATCTGGGTGAAATCGACAGTCACTACACACTCAAATAAACTCACACAGGAAAATGATAGAAGACAAAAACACCATGTCACCTGTGAATGAACACTTTTCACAAAGCTATCACTCTATATCTGACTTTTCATCCTCATCCTGCACAACACTTTCAAAAGATAAGCCTGGGAGCTTAAATTCATAACTTTGCTAAACCCTAAAAATCCTGGACTGAACAGAGACCTTGGATTTATGGCTTATTACAAAGATGTGTAGTGTACTAACCCTTCTTTTTGTCCTGTGACTGCAGAGGTATTAATGGGCCACTCTAACTTGAATGGTCCCTTAGAATCTGTGCTAACTACTTATACTAAACAATCTGTTCTACCTTGCATTTTGCGGTGACCCTTGAAATACCTTTCCCAGACTTTCAGAAGAGCTCTGTGTGGCTTGAAAGCTTGTCTCTCTCACCAACAGAAGTTGGTCCAATAAAAGATATTACCTCACCCACTTTGTCTCTCTGAAACCCAGATGGAGCTGCAGGTTGATATGTTGTTGGTACACAGGACAGTGTGGCCACATCCCCATCACCGAGAGTGGAAGACCGGCAAGAAGATTCCACCCCAAGACAGGGAAGAACAGAAAAAGGGAAATGGGGCAGCTGACCTGTCACCATGTCACTGACAAACACTGATTAGTTCATTCTCCGCACATGTAACACAGCAGAAAGGGCAGTGTTTTTTCTCTCTTTTTCATAGACAAGCAACTGGGACATGAAAGGAGGTTGGGGAAGTTGTAGGGCCTGTGGAAATTTGGGGAAGTTCTCTGGCCTGTGTTATACAGGATGTCAGAGTAGATGATCACAATGGTCCCTTCTGGCCTTGGACTCTATGAAGCTATGATTCTATAAGTTATTTTATCCAGAAATGGAAAGTTACTATTCATGTGTCCTATTGTCTGTTATTTTCAAAGGGGCAAGCTATAACTTTCAGTGGGAGCCAGAAAATTAAGCTCAGTTGAAAAGAAAGATGGGGACGCATTGGTTAGAAGTAACGGAAGAGGAGAAGGACCTAGGGGTCCTTGTGGACCGCAGGATGACTATGAGTCGGCAATGTGACGTGGCGGTGAAAAAAGCCAATGCGGTCTTGGGATGTATTAGGCGAGGTATATCTAGTAGAGATAGGGAGGTCCTGCTTCCGTTGTATAAGGCGCTGGTGAGACCTCATTTGGAGTACTGTGTGCAGTTCTGGTCTCCAATGTTTAAAAAAGATGAACTCAAACTGGAACGGGTGCAGAGAAGGGCGACTAAGATGATCAGAGGAATGGAAAACCTGTCGTATGAAAAGAGATTAGAGGAGCTTGGGTTGTTTAGTCTGACAAAGCGAAGGCTGAGGGGGGATATGATTGCTATCTTTAAATATATCAGAGGGGTTAATACAAGGGAGGGAGAGGAATTATTCCAGTTTAGTACTAATGTGGACACGAGAACGAATGGATACAAACTGGCCGGGGGAAAGTTTAGGCTTGAAATTAGACGAAGGTTTCTGACCATCAGAGGGGTGAAATATTGGAACGGCCTTCCGAGGGAAACGGTGGGGGCGACAGACCTGTCTGGTTTTAAGATTAAGTTGGATAAGTTTATGGAGGGAATGGTTTAATGATAAAACATAGTAGCCAAGGAAAACCAAGCAATGGTACATGAACAGCATAATGGCCAACAAGGGTCAGGCTAGAGACTCTTGCCTATATGCTCAGGGTATTACTGATCGCCATATTTGGGGTCGGGAAGGAATTTTCCTCCAGGGTAGATTGGCTGAGCCTCTGGAGGTTTTTCGCCTTCCTCCGCAGCATGGGGCAGGGATCACTAGCAGGAGGGTCCCAGCCGATTGAAGTCACTAAAACACAGGATTGGGGACTTCAACGGTAGAGTCCAGGGAAGGGTCTTGCGGCCTGCAGCATGCAGGGGGTCAGACCAGATGATCATAATGGTCCCTTCTGACCTTAATGTCTATGAGTCTATGAGAAACTCAGCCATGATTAATAAGAATTGTGATGGAGAATAACACTGAAAATACTCCTGTGCCATTCCATCAATTAATAAGATGTCTTCTTCTGGAATATTGTGTTCTGGTACTGATCTCCCCATCTCATAATGGGATAGAGCAGAAATAGAGGGAGTTCAGATCTGGACAGGAAAAAAAAAGGATTGAAAGAATGAAAACAATATTTGTTGAAAAGATAGATGGAAACAAAAGGGACTGTTAAGTGGAGCTAGCTGGGAAGATATTTTCTACCCTATGAACAATTTTGATGAAAATGAAAAAAAAAACTAAAATATTGAAATGTTTGGAGTTTTCATTGAGAAAACACACCCCCCCAATTTGGGGGGATGGGGAGATTGGTTGTCAAAAACAAACAACTAAACAAACGTAACACTTTTTTTATTTTCTTTTTTTCAACTAAACCACTTTTTTTATTAAAACAATTTATTTTGGTGAAATTTCTGTTTCCTCAAAAAGCTATTTGCCATCTAAAGAAATGTTTGCAAAGAAAAAAAAGAATATTAATTTTTGATTAAACAAAACACAAAAAGAGGGAAAAAAATTACCTGTTGTAAAAGTTGACACTTCATCCATTCTGTCTTGAACAGTAATCAGACATATTCCATTGGCAACATCTCTCTCTCTCTCTCATATAAAACACAGCCTCCATCCATCCAGCATGCACCCAGCCATGTCTAAGACAAACACAATTATATCAGACAGAATGAGGTAAATCCTCAGAATGGTCCACTGACAAAATTCATTCAGGAAAGAATCTTTGGCTTTGAGGTCCCTTGGCTTTTTATTGTTTAATTTCAGATCACTAAGACCCAGGGAATTCTTCCTCTCTCTCTCTCTCTGTCTCCTCCCACTTCCCACTCTTTCCTGTTTCATGGATTTTACAAATATTGTGGCATGTGCTACCAAAAGGATCTATTAACATGTTTATGTAGCTGCGACCATAGGCAATTTTACTCATGTCACTGTGACCCCAGAGGAGACAATCTGGCTATTTAATCTCATGTCGTAAATGAAATCTCTTCTGACCAAGCCACTTTTATCTTTCTTTGAAACTTTGAAGCAGAGTCATCTAGAGATTGGGTTATTTTCAGAGTTTATGGCCAAATTCTCTAGAGGTATCTGAAGTCAGCCTTTAGTTGTGTGCAGCTAGTGACATGATCTCAAAAAAAAAAAAAAACCCAACCCTGTAAGATATCAGCATGGCTTTTCTATATTCTAGGCAGACAGGATGGAATATTTAAGTTTGAGGACTAGACTCCAAACTATCTGACTCCCATCCCTTATCCTCTGCTGCCCCCAAGGGCATTTAGGGAAGTATCATCCACTTTCTCTTCCCCCGACTCAAGAAAGAGCCAAGCCCTTGGAGCCTCACAGACCCAAATAAAGCAGCAGCCAAATTTCACTAGGTACATCCTACCCGGTGACCACAATCTACTTGGTGACTCACATGTGCAGTGCTCATTTCATGGGTGGAGTTCAGAAGAGTATCACCACTACTTTTTTCCCCAGATCTACCTAGGACCTCACCCACCCATTGTTTTTTTTTCTGCCAGATGGTGGCACTACAGAGGAACCTGAGGCATGTCAACAGCAAGTGTCCCATGAACCACCAATGGATCATAGCCCATAGTTTGGTTAACTGTTGTATCAACCTATTTTTTGTTTGGTTTTCTGGTTGGTATTTGCAGCATTCAACCAGCTTCTGTCATGAGCACCAACCTAAGGAGCAATGAAACAGTTGCTTTGATTACAAACATGTGGTCTTTCATAGCAGGAAAACCAAGATGTGGGCAGCTCAAAAAGGCACAATTATGAGATGTTATGGTTATGGTGCTAATTGCACCTCCAACCACCGTGTGGTCTCTCCGAGTGCACTGGCTCACGTGTTTGGTCTCTTGCCCGTGGAATCTTATGATCCTTCTACTCTTGGACCAGGACCCGGGTACAACCCCTCATCTAATGCCAACCTCTTCTTACTGAATAAGTTCAACTGGACACGTGTTTCCTCCCTTTGGGGGCCTATGACCACTGATATGGTGATAAACAGTCTTCTGAAAACAAGTTCAGTTATTAGCAAACAGAACAAAGCTTTAGATGAAATCATTTCAAAACAACAACCAGACCACATGCATGATTTGACTCCTCTAATCTTACATTTCACTAAAGCTAAGTCTAATGGTCTTTCCACTTAAGTTACAGGAATAGAACAGAACCAATTTACCTTCTCTTAGTAAGTCAAGGAGCTTTTGGTCCTATTTTGTCTTCCAGAGCATGACTCCCCTAGTCTGTCTTTCAGAAAAGCTCTGTTTTTTAAAAAGAAACCACCCTCACTACGTCTCTCTGGCCATCAATTACAATATTGTTCAGCAATCTGTGCTACAGGCCTGAGGTGTGAAATCTTCTTTCTTCTCTCTCAGACCTGTTTCTCACAGTCAGCCAGCCAATCATGCTAAGATGCTGCTCCCAGATGGTTGCTCAGTTGTTTGATGATTAGACTCATTCAGCCGTAATGGCTCACAATCATCGCTCTTGCAACTGGTGGGGGGAGATGTGCTGTAACTGTGTCCTCCCCCTTACATTTCAATATGACATCTGTGAAATCTAGTACATAAACCATATTTTGGGGTAGAGATCAAGGTTCACCACTGAGTGCCCCACTTTTGTCATAACAGGTTTTACGCATTTTGATTTATTTTCTATGTAAACCATGGTTTATTGTTTCATATTTGTCTGAAATACCAGATCATAGAATCAGAGAAATGTTGGGCTGGAAGGTACCTTGAGAAGTCATCAAGTCCAGCCCATGTGCTGAGGCCGAACTGAGTAAACATAGACCATCCCTGACAGGTGTTTGCCCAATCTGTTCTTAAAATCCTCCAATGATGGGGATTCCACAACCTCCTTTGGGAGCTTGTTCCAGAGCTCAGCTACCCTGAGACTTAAAAAGTTTTTCCTAATACCTAACCTAAATCTCCCTGGCTGCAGATTAAGCCCATTCTTGTCCTCCCTACAGTGGACATCGAGAACAATTGATCACCTTCCTCTTTATAACAACCTTTAACATATGTGTAGACTGTTATCAGGTCTCCCCTCAGTCTTATTTCCTCAATATTAAACATGCCCACTTATTTTATCCTTTCCTCACAGATCAGGTTTTCTAAACCTTTGATCTCTCCTCTAGACTTGCTCCAATTTGTCCAATCTGGCACACAGAACTGGATACAGCACTCCAACTGTTTATGTAGACATTGCTAAAGCTGCTTCTTTCAATGAAAATAGGAGGTCAGAATAAATGATCATAATGGTCCCTTCTGATCTTAAAGTCTAAAGTCTATGAGGTGATTGTGCTCTAATAATTTGGTGAATGCTTGGGGCTGGGGTAAATTTACCCTTGTAAAGATGACCAGAATCACACAAAGCCCATGTACTTAAGTCCCTCTTAAATCTTCAAAATATGAAACTGCAGAAAAACCTGAGAGTCTCTGGATAAAGTTGAGAAGTGTGAGCAACAAGGGTGATGTTGTGGTTGGAGTCTGCTATAGACCTCCAGACCAGGGGGATGAGGTGGACGAGGCTTTCTTCTGGCAACTAGCAGAAGTTGCTAGATCGCAGGCCCTGGTTCTCATGGGAAACTTTAAACACCCTGATATCTGCTGGGAGAGCAATACAGTGGTGCACAGACAAACCAGGAAGTTTTTGGAACGTGTAGGGGACAATTTCCTGGTGCAAGTGCTGGAGGAACCAACCATCTGTGAAATCTAGTACATAAACCATATTTTGGGGTAGAGATCAAGGTTCACCACTGAGTGCCCCACTTTTGTCATAACAGGTTTTACGCATTTTGATTTCTTGACCTGCTGCTCACAAATAGGGAAGAATTAGTAGGGGAAGCAAAAGTGGATGGGAACCTGGGAGGCAGTGACCATGAGATGGTCGAGTTCAGGATCCTGACACAAGGAAGAAAGGAGAGCAGCAGAATACGGATCCTGGACTTCAGAAAAGCAGACTTTGACTCCCTCAGGGAACAGATGGGCAGGATCCCCTGGGAGAAGAACATGAAGGGCAAAGGGGTCCAGGAGAGCTGGCTGTATTTTAAAGAATCCTTATTGCGGTTGCAGGAACAAACCATCCTGATGTGTAGAAAGAATAGTAAATATGACAGGCGACCAGCTTGGCTAAACAGTGAAATCCTTGCTGATCTTAAACGCAAAAAAGAAGCTTACAAGAAGTGGAAGATTGGACAAATGACCAGGGAGGAGTATAAAAATATTGCTCAGGCATGCAAGAGTAAAATCAGGAAGGCCAAATCACACTTGGAGTTGCAGTTAGCAAGAGATGTTAAGAGGAACAAGAAGGGTTTCTTCAGGTATGTTAGCAACAAAAAGAAAATCAAGGAAAGTGTGGGCCCCTTACTGAATGAGGGAGGCAACCTAGTGACCGAGGATGTGGAAAAAGTTAATGTACTCAATGATTTTTTTGCCTCTGTCTTCACGAACAAGGTCAGCTCCCAGATTGCTGCACTGGGCAATACAGTATGGGGAGAAGGTGGCCAGCCCTCTGTGGAGAAAGAAGTGGTTTGGGACTATTTAGAAAAACTGGACTTGCACAAGTCCATGGGGCCGCATGCGCTGCATCCGAGGGTGCTAAAGGAGTTGGCGGGTGAGATTGCAGAGCCATTAGCCATTATTTTTGAAAACTCATGGCGATCGGGGGATGTCCCGGATGACTGGAAAAAGGCTAATGTAGTGCCCAATCTTTAAAAAAGGGAAGAAGGAGGATCCGGGGAACTACAGGCCAGTCAGCCTCACCTCAGTCCCTGGAAAAATCATGGAGCAGGTCCTCAAGGAATCAATTATGAAACATTTAGAGGAGAGAAAAGTGATCAGGAAGAGTCAGCATGGATTCACGAAGGGGAAGTCGTGCCTAACTAACTTAATTGCCTTCTATGATGAGATAACTGGCTCTGTGGATGAGGGGAAAGCAGTGGATGTGTTATTCCTTGACTTTAGCAAAGCTTTTGATACGGTCTCCCACAGTATTCTTGCCGCCAAGTTAAAGAAGTATGAGCTGGATGAATGGACTGTAAGGTGGATAGAAAGCTGGCTAGATCGTCGGGCTCAATGGGTAGTGATCAATGGCTCCATGTCTAGTTGGCAGCCGGTTTCAAGCGGAG
Organism: Malaclemys terrapin pileata; assembly: GCF_027887155.1. NCBI lineage: Eukaryota > Metazoa > Chordata > Testudines > Emydidae > Malaclemys > Malaclemys terrapin. Next base: position 34,892,879 of record NC_071516.1, on the reverse strand, counting down.
TGCCCCAAGGGTCGGTCCTGGGGCCGGTTTTGTTTAATATCTTTATTAATGATCTGGAGGATGGTGTGGACTGCACTCTCAGCAAGTTTGCAGATGACACTAAACTGGGAGGAGTGGTAGATACACTAGAGGGTAGGGATCGGATACAGAGGGACCTAGACAAATTGGAGGATTGGGCCAAAAAAAACCTGATGAGATTCAACAAGGACAAGTGCAGAGTCCTGCACTTAGGACGGAAGAATCGCATGCACTGCTACAGACTAGGGACCGAATGGCTAGGTAGCAGTTCTGCAGAAAAGGACCTAGGGGTCACAGTGGACAAGAAGCTGGATATGAGTCAACAGTGTGCTCTTGTTGCCAAGAAGGCTAATGGCATTTTGGGCTGTATAAGTAGGGGCATTGCCAGCAGATCGAGGAACGTGATCGTTCCCCTTTATTCGACATTGGTGAGGCCTCATCTGGAATACTGTGTCCAGTTTTGGGCCCCACACTACAAGAAGGATGTGGAAAAATTGGAAAGAGTCCAACGGAGGGCAACAAAAATGATTAGGGGTCTGGAGCACATGACTTATGAGGAGAGGCTGAGGGAACTGGGATTGTTTAGTCTCCAGAAGAGAAGAATGAGGGGGGATTTGATAGCAGCCTTCAACTACCTGAAGGGGGGGTTCCAAAGAGGATGGAGCTCGGCTGTTCTCAGTGGTGGCAGATGACAGAACAAGGAGCAATGGTCTCAAGTTGCAGTGGGGGAGGTCCAGGTTGGATATTAGGAAAAACTATTTCACTAGGAGGGTGGTGAAACACTGGAATGCATTACCTAGGGAGGTGGTGGAGTCTCCTTCCTTGGAGGTTTTTAAGGCCCGGCTTGACAAAGCCCTGGCTGGGATGATTTAGTTGGGAATTGGTCCAGCTTTGAGCAGGGTGTTGGACTAGATGACCTCTTGAGGTCCCTTCCAACCCTGATATTCTATGATTCTATGATTCTATGATTCTGAAAATCGCACAATTCAGGGAATCTGTCTATGCACAGCTTATGAATTCTGGTGGATGTTATGAAATTGTTGAATCATGGAATGCCTCAGCGAGAGCAGATGGTTGACAGGACTGTAGCACATCCCTTTTGGACAGGGTACAAGGGTGGGTCATTAAATCGTAATGTTCACCTATTCAGAAGGAACTGGGAAACCAGTTCAGCCAAGCTGTCTAGACTACATCCTATGTTGGCAAAACTTATGTTGCTTAGGGGTGTGAATATTCCACCCATCCCCCGAGCGACATAAGTTACACCAACATAAGTGCTCGTGTGCACAGCACTATGTCAGAGGGAGAGCTTCTCCTGCCGACACAGCTTATGCCGCTCGCAGAGGTGGGGTTTTATGCCGACCGAAAAGCTCTCTCCCGTCGGCACAGAGCATCTTCACCACATGTGCCCTGCAGTGGGGCAGCTGTACTGGTGCAGTCCTGTACGTATAGACATGGTCCAAGTTTCTCTGCAGGGTTCTCTAGTGTGGAAAATGTCCTGTAGCAGAACAAAGAAACCCAGGCAGAGGTGCGAGCCTTTAGAAACCACGGAGGTTCAGTGAGTCAGTAGGAGACACACAGAAAACATTGGGCAGGAGAGAGGGTAGACTTGCTTCCCTAGCAGGGGGTTCTTGTTTAACTCTGGGACCACTGAGGGAGAAGGAAGCTAGCTGACTTAGAGAGAGAAAGAAAGACTCCATGATTCAGAGATGCAGACATGTGGACGTGCGGTGGATCCTGGACACCCCAGAGGATTCTGTCATAAGCCCAGAGAATGCTCCAGAATAATGAGGAAATTGAGGCAAGGAAATGCATGTTGGTGTGTTTATTATTTCTGCCTGGATCTACATATTTTCTGTGATACATAAAGAGTTCAAGAACCCTAGGCAGAGCCTGCCTGTGTGTCTGTTTGTGTCACTGTCACATGCTTCATAAGAGCTGTTGTGTGAGAATGATACACTCTTGGTCCGAGATGCTCAGGTTTCTTCATTCAAATTTTTATTTGAACCAAAAGCACACCTTGTGATGACAGTTCCTATTAGAGTGAGAAATAACAGATGTACAGAAAAAGATAGGCATCGGTCACCTTCTCCTGGGGTGTAGGTGGGTCGTAATGACATTCTCCTAACACATGCTCCCAACCCCCTTACATTCTAATACAGATATACCCATCCATGATATCATGGGGAATCACTCAGACCCATAAGAGGTTCTACCACCACCTGCCATGTAACTTTCCAGAAGTCACATCTTCTAATTTACATATTCATTACTCTTTTCCAATCAACATGAAGTATTGTGTGTCTTGTCCAACTCATACAATGTGCATGCATATGTTTCAGCTTGCATAATGTTTGCTGTCCTCGCTATTTTTGTGTTGTTATTTCTCTTTTCTAATTGGTTTATTGCCACTATTCGCACTCCAGTCAAATGTACTTGACCAGGCCATTTTACCCTTTACTCCATATAGGGATTTTCCTATTTTTCCTCAGGCAGGTTTTGGCAGTTTGTTCTGGCATCTTCTCTATAGTCTCTTCTCTGTACATATCACCCTTGTCCTACACAGTGGCTTATAAATGTCATTTAAGTAAGTTTACATAAAAACAAGTCAGAAAAGCAACACCTATGCCAAACAAAGGCTCGGCCAAAAGGCAGCCAAGGCAGAATAAGTATCATTGTTGTCTGTCCTAACTTATATAATTAGATATGACTATCAAGGCACTTTCCACCAGAGTTAAACCATAAACCCAGGATGCCTATACCATGGGGAGTTCTGGAAGAGGATGTACTTAGGCTACTAGGGAGGCTGAAGGGGTTATTTTTGCTCCTGGTGGGGGTCTAGGGCAGTTGGGATATGGATTCCCATTTCTGTAAAGCGGTAACAGCCGGACCACCTATGCCCAGGACATGTGCTTGAGGTCCCCTGGAAGAGACAGTTCTGCAGCCTGCTCAGATTTCAGGAAATGTAAAGCACACAGGTCCAGTGGATTTGGACCCAACACAGCAGCCTGGAAAATTTCTCCTGGAGGGAGTTTTACTGGGGCTGTGTGTACTAGGCATTCTCAGTTAACCAGGTTGTAATTCCTTTGTGTCTCTGAAATCATAAACCTCCATCTGTAGAAACATCCAAGTTACCCTAGATGTGAATTTCGGATAGCTATATCATAGAAGAAAAAAATAATGAACAAAATATCTCATCATCTCTCTTTTTCTTTCATACCCACCCACATTCACACACGCACACTTTTATAACCTTTGAGTTATAAAACCATTTATGAAGCAGAATCATTTGCATTCAAGAACCTAGGACACTGTTGGAGTGTTTGACATTAGAATTTCTCTGCTGAATTTCTTCCCTCGTGATTTCACTTGAAAATATGGGCATGGAACTTTGCTACATCTTGGGAGAAAGCAACATTTTACGGATGACCCTTCCCAAGGCATCTTTCACCTCTTTGTTCCTCAGACTGTAGACAATGGGGTTGAACATGGGAGTCACCACTGTGTAGAGCAGGGAGAACACCTTGTTGAAATCCAGAGACTGGTTTCCTGAGGGCACCACATACATGATGATCAGAGCCCCGTAGAAAGTTGACACAACAATGAGGTGAGAGGAACAGGTGGAAAAGGCCTTTTTCCTCCCAGCAGTGGATGGGATTCCCAGGATGGTTAGGATGACATAGACGTAGGATGTGATGGTCAGGACAAATGGGGCCAAGGTAATGATGGAAGCTAAGATCAGGGATGTTACCTTAATGATGCTGGTGTCTTCACAGGAAAGTCTCAACACTGCTGTTAAATCACAAAAGAAGCGAACCAGCTGAGCGGCGAACAGCAGAGGCTAACAGCGGGAGTTTGCCTGGGAGCTGTCCGAGAGGAGGTACGCTAAGTGCTGCATTAGGGGGGCTGTGTTGGTGAGTATCTGAGTGTCTGCTGCTGGGACAGTTGGTCAGTTTGACCGTGTGCTTGATTGCTTGCTTGTTTGTTTGAAAAGTGTGAATTGGGAGTGCTTTGTTCCAGCTGGGCCTTGAGTGGGCCTGACTGGTATATAAGGGCAGTCAGCAGCGAACCAGCTGAGCGGCGAACAGCAGAGGCTAACAGCGGGAGTTTGCCTGGGAGCTGTCCGAGAGGAGGTACGCTAAGTGCTGCATTAGGGGGGCTGTGTTGGTGAGTATCTGAGTGTCTGCTGCTGGGACAGTTGGTCAGTTTGACCGTGTGCTTGATTGCTTGCTTGTTTGTTTGAAAAGTGTGAATTGGGAGTGCTTTGTTCCAGCTGGGCCTTGAGTGGGCCTGACTGGTATATAAGGGCAGTCAGCAGCGAACCAGCTGAGCGGCGAACAGCAGAGGCTAACAGCGGGAGTTTGCCTGGGAGCTGTCCGAGAGGAGGTACGCTAAGTGCTGCATTAGGGGGGCTGTGTTGGTGAGTATCTGAGTGTCTGCTGCTGGGACAGTTGGTCAGTTTGACCGTGTGCTTGATTGCTTGCTTGTTTGTTTGAAAAGTGTGAATTGGGAGTGCTTTGTTCCAGCTGGGCCTTGAGTGGGCCTGACTGGTATATAAGGGCAGTCAGCAGCGAACCAGCTGAGCGGCGAACAGCAGAGGCTAACAGCGGGAGTTTGCCTGGGAGTTCGCGTGGGGAGAGCGCACTGAGGCTTTCATCTGCAGGTTTCTCCGAGTAGTTCCTGCAACAGTTGAGGAAGCTCCTAAGAGGACGGTGATATGGAAGGTGAGCGATCAGCCGTTGTAACCTGCACAGGTTGTGCCATGTTTGTCTTTCTTCCGCAGGACAGAAGCGACTTTGTCTGCACAAAGTGCAAGCTGGTCTCCATATTGGAGGAGAAGGTTCGAGGGCTGGAGAAACAAGTATCAACTCTGCGTTGCATAAGGGAAAATGAAGATTTCCTGGACAGACGTCAGGAGATGCTTCTACGGCCACAATGTTCTGAAGATTCAGAGCAGGCGCAGCAGGGACAGAAGGATTGTGAGGAGGTTTGGCAGCATGTGACCTCCAGAAGAAGAAAGAGGAGCGTCCATGCACCAGCAATGGAGATACAGGTGAGGAATCGTTTCCATGTTCTCTCTACAGGTGCTAATGCGGAGAGTGGACTAGATGGCCCATCTGAGGGAAGGGAGCAGAAGGAGACTCCACCGATTGGAAGGCAAAAGATGCACTGTCCTAGGGATGGGGGTTCCACGACCACCACTCCCAAGAGGAGGAGGAGGGTGGTGGTGGTCGGGGACTCCCTCCTCAGGGGGACTGAGTCATCTATCTGCCGCCCTGACCGGGAAAACCGAGAGGTCTGCTGCTTGCCAGGAGCTAGGATACACGATGTGACGGAGAGACTGCCGAGACTCATCAAGCCCTCGGATCGCTACCCCTTCCTGCTTCTCCACGTGGGCACCAATGATACTGCCAAGAATGACCTTGAGCGGATCACTGCAGACTACGTGGCTCTGGGAAGAAGGATAAAGGAGTTTGAGGCGCAAGTGGTGTTCTCGTCCATCCTCCCTGTGCAAGGAAAAGGCCGGGGTAGAGACCGTCGAATCGTGGAAGTCAACGAATGGCTACGCAGGTGGTGTCGGAGAGAAGGCTTTGGATTCTTCGACCATGGGATGGTCTTCCAAGAAGAAGGAGTGCTAGGCAGAGACGGGCTCCACCTAACGAAGAGAGGGAAGAGCATCTTCGCCAGCAGGCTGGCTAACCTAGTGAGGAGGGCTTTAAACTAGGTTCACCGGGGGAAGGAGACCAAAGCCCTGAGGTAAGTGGGGAAATGGGATCCTGGGAGGAAGCACAAGCAGGAGAGCGCAACAGGGGAGGACTCCTGTCTCATGCTGAGAAAGAGGGACGATCGTTGAGTTATCTTAAGTGCCTATACACAAATGCAAGAAGCCTGGGAAACAAGCAGGGAGAACTGGAAGTCCGGGCACAGTCAGGGAACTATGATGTGATTGGAATAACAGAGACTTGGTGGGATAACTCACATGACTGGAGTACTGTCATGGATGGATATAAACTGTTCAGGAAGGACAGGCAGGGCAGAAAAGGTGGGGGAGTTGCGTTGTATGTAAGAGAGGAGTATGACTGCTCAGAGCTCCGGTATGATACTGCAGAAAAACCTGAGAGTCTCTGGATAAAGTTGAGAAGTGTGAGCAACAAGGGTGATGTCGTGGTTGGAGTCTGCTATAGACCACCAGACCAGGGGGACGAGGTGGACGAGGCTTTCTTCTGGCAACTAGCAGAAGTTGCTAGATCACAGGCCCTGGTTCTCATGGGAGACTTTAATCACCCTGATATCTGCTGGGAGAGCAATACAGCGGTGCACAGGCAATCCAGGAAATTTTTGGAAAGTGTAGGGGACAATTTCCTGGTGCAAGTGCTGGAGGAACCAACTAGGGGCAAAGCTTTTCTTGACCTGCTGCTCACAAACAGGGAAGAACTAGTAGGGGAAGCAAAAGTGGATGGGAACCTGGGAGGCAGTGACCATGAGATGGTCGAGTTCAGGATCCTGACACAAGGAAGAAAGGAGAGCAGCAGAATACGGACCCTGGACTTCAGAAAAGCAGACTTTGACTCCCTCAGGGAACAGATGGGCAGGATCCCCTGGGAGAATAACATGAAGGGCAAAGGGGTCCAGGAGAGCTGGCTGTATTTTAAAGAATCCTTATTGAGGTTGCAGGAACAAACCATCCCGATGTGTAGAAAGAATACTAAATATGGCAGGCGACCAGCTTGGCTAAACAGTGTAATCCTTGCTGATCTTAAACGCAAAAAAGAGGCTTATAAGGAGTGGAAGATTGGACAAATGACCAGGGAGGAGTATAAAAATATTGCTCAGGCGTGCAGGAGTGAAATCAGGAAGGCCAAATCACTCTTGGAGTTGCAGTTAGCAAGAGATGTTAAGAGTAACAAGAAGGGTTTCTTCAGGTATGTTAGCAACAAGAAGAAAATCAAGGAAAGTGTGGGCCCCTTACTGAATGAGGGAGGCAACCTAGTGACCGAGGATGTGGAAAAAGCTAATGTACTCAATGATTTTTTTGCCTCTGTCTTCACGCACAAGGTCAGCTCCCAGATTGCTGCACTGGGCAGTACAGCATGGGGAGAAGGTGACCAACCCTCTGTGGAGAAAGAAGTGGTTCGGGACTATTTAGAAAAACTGGACGTGCACAAGTCCATGGGGCCGGATGCGCTGCATCCGAGGGTGCTAAAGGAGTTGGCGGGTGAGATTGCAGAGCCATTAGCCATTATTTTTGAAAACTCATGGCGATCGGGGGAGGTCCCAGATGACTGGAAAAAGGCTAATGTAGTGCCCATCTTTAAAAAAGGGAAGAAGGAGGATCCGGGGAACTACAGGCCAGTCAGCCTCACCTCAGTCCCTGGAAAAATCATGGAGCAGGTCCTCAAGGAATCAATTATGAAACATTTAGAGGAGAGGAAAGTGATCAGGAACAGTCAGCATGGATTCACGAAGGGGAAGTCGTGCCTGACTAACCTAATTGCCTTCTATGATGAGATAACTGGCTCTGTGGATGAGGGGAAAGCAGTGGATGTGTTATTTCTTGACTTTAGCAAAGCTTTTGATACTGTCTCCCACAGTATTCTTGCCACCAAGTTAAAGAAGTATGGGCTGGATGAATGGACTGTAAGGTGGATAGAAAGCTGGCTAGATCGTCGGGCTCAACGGGTAGTGATCAATGGCTCCATGTCTAGTTGGCAGCCGGTTTCAAGTGGAGTGCCCCAAGGGTCGGTCCTGGGGCCGGTTTTGTTTAATATCTTTATTAATGATCTGGAGGATGGTGTGGACTGCACTCTCAGCAAGTTTGCAGATGACACTAAACTAGGAGGCGTGGTAGATACACTAGAGGGTAGGGATCGGATACAGAGGGACCTAGACAAATTAGAGGATTGGGCAGAAAAAAACCTGATGAGGTTCAACAAGGACAAGTGCAGAGTCCTGCACTTAGGACGGAAGAATCCCATGCACTGCTACAGACTAGGGACCGAATGGCTAGGTAGCAGTTCTGCTGAAAAGGACCTAGGGGTCACAGTGGACGAGAAGCTGGATATGAGTCAACAGTGTGCTCTTGTTGCCAAGAAGGCTAACGGCATTTTGGGCTGTATAAGTAGGGGCATTGCCAGCAGATCGAGGAACGTGATCGTTCCCCTTTATTCGACATTGGTGAGGCCTCATCTGGAATACTGTGTCCAGTTTTGGTCCCCACACTACAAGAAGGATGTGGAAAAATTGGAAAGAGTCCAGCGGAGGGCAACAAAAATGATTAGGGGTCTGGAGCACATGACTTATGAGGAGAGGCTGAGAGAACTGGGATTGTTTAGTCTCCAGAAGAGAAGAATGAGGGGGGATTTGATAGCAGCCTTCAACTACCTGAAGGGGGGTTCCAAAGAGGATGGAGCTCGGCTGTTCTCAGTGGTGGCAGATGACAGAACAAGGAGCAATGGTCTCAAGTTGCAGTGGGGGAGGTCCAGGTTGGATATCAGGAAAAACTATTTCACTAGGAGGGTGGTGAAACACTGGAATGCGTTACCTAGGGAGGTGGTGGAGTCTCCTTCCTTGGAGGTTTTTAAGGCCCGGCTTGACAAAGCCCTGGCTGGGATGATTTAGCTGGGAATTGGTCCTGCTTTGAGCAGGGGGTTGGACTAGATGACCTCTTGAGGTCCCTTCCAACTCTGATATTCTATGATTCTATGATTCTATGATTCTAATTTCACCCTGGCTGCAAAATGCCAGCTTAGACGTTGTAATTACTGTGAAGGAAGGAGCGACAAATCCACATGTCCAAGAAGCAACTGCCAACAGAAGGCAAGTCCTGGGGTTCATCAGAGTTACATAATGTAATGGTCTGCATATTGCCAAGTACCGGTCGTAGGACATCCCAGTCAGGAGGAAACATTCAGTAGTGCCCAAGAAGCTAAAAACATACAATTGGAGGCAACAACCTGGCAGAGAGATGGTCTTGTCCTGCGTCAGAAAACTCACCAACAGTCTGGGGATGACATTGGAAACATAGCCGGTTTCCAGGAAGGACAAATTGCTGAGGAAGAAGTACATGGGAGTGTGGAGATGATGGTCAGTCCAAACTGTGAGAATGAGGAGAATGTTCCCAGCAACGGTTGACAGGTAGATAATGAAGAACATCACAAAGAGGGTTATCTGCAGCTCGGGACGGGTCTCAAATCCAACCAGCAGAAATTCTGTGACAGTGGTTTGGTTCACCTTCTCTAGCCCAGCCATTTGTTGTCTAGAGAAAAACAATGTTGTGTTGTAAAAAAATAATGTACTATGGAAAACAGACACAATAACACACACACTGCAGAGAGTAGGATTAGAATCCTGGCCCTTTAGCTCCAAGATTACAGATTTCTACCAATTATACTAAAAGCAACCGTCACTAGTTAGTAATCAGGTAATCCCCCGCCCCAACTCAGTTCTCTTCCCAACATACTACCCCCAATCACCTGTGAAGCGGCTGTCCAACTGGACTTTTAATCTCCATCCATAAAAGATGCCCCCACAATTTTTCTACTATCTCACCTGCTCTTAAACCTTTTTCATTCCAACTTTTCCATAATCGTATGAACACATTGGAAAGCTCAGAAATGCTTTACTGCTTGTGATGCGAATATGATCTAGTGGTTCTGTCTACCTAGGTACTTACATGAAACAACAGTGTAATGAGTGCTTCACAAACACTAATTCCTTTATCTTCACAACACCAACATGAAGTAAGGAAATATTGTCACCTTAATTTCATAAATCAGGAACTGCGGTCCAGAGAGATCAGCAGTCTTACACCTTGTGTCATCATTTACACCTTTGCAAAACACTATCAGATCAGAACAATCAGGTTAGCTTCTCAGCTGGCAAAACCAGGATATGTCACCTTACCCCAGATAGGAGGATGGGTTGTAATGTTTTGTACAGATGTAAATCAATTACAGAAAGGCAGACGGGGAATTGCTGAGAACTATTTTTGATATTGGGAGAGCCAGGAATTGAACACATATATCCAATGATTAAGCGCTGGGTTATCCTTTCTGAGCAGTGAAAGGCATAAATTTCTGTTGCATTCCTGGCAGTGCTACTGATGCCTTGGCTGAGGAATGCCATACATGAAGCAGAATGGGCACACAAGACACAGCAATATAACTCCCATGAAGCACCATGGTAGCACTTCCAAATCAGATTTCTTCAGTTTTGGACCACAAATGGCTGAAAAATCAAAAGCTTTTCCACTTTCACAGGTTTGTTTTTTGGACAAAGAAGTTGAAATTGGTCATTTTTTGTGGGAGAGAAAAAAGTTTAATAGAAAATCCAACTTTCCATCAAAAACCAGTTTTGGTGGGAAATTTTCAACCTGCCCTCCTCTTAGCCTTGAAGACGTTAGTGCCTGTTTCTTATCTCCCTTATATCAGTGTAAAGTATGACTGACTATTAAATGCAATGGGCCTGATTATCAACTCCCCCGGGTGTAAATGAAAGTCAATGGGGTTGATTATTGCACTGGTATAAATCAGAAGTCAACATTAATGAGAGTAGGATCTTTTAACTCAAGTAAAGTGATCACCAATCAGTCTAGCTACCCCACAAATGTTTGTTACAAGGCATCAATGTTGTCCTAGCCCAAATGTTTGAGAGTGTCTAGACATTTACAACTGTGCATGTTCATCTAGGTTAATTGTTGTTAAAAGTAACACAAACTCTTGTCTTGACAAATCACCTTTGTGTGACGGTGAACCATGTGTCGTTGAATCATTGTCATTGGATATACAATAAATCCATTCCTAATTTTCTCTTGCTTGACTTTTTGAGTGCAGATTGAAAACAGGTGAAAAACAATCAACTTACACTAACAAAAAGAATGAAAATGTTACCTGATGTAAAAGTTTGTATGATATTCCTTCTGACATGAAACCTTCTGTTAGCATCTATCTATCTATATATCTAGATACATATCTTTTGAGTGGCTGTGCACTCTCATATCCATTGGGTCTTTTAGGACATTGTCCCAACAGTAATGAGAGAAGCTCATTAATACCATTTATTTATCTTTGGTTTGAGACCAGAAAGGCACAGGCTATTTCTCAGTGTCTCCCAATCTCCTCTCACTTCCCAGTCACCCACTGAATAATGCCTTTTATAGTTTTGTGGATTATAATTTCAAAGGGATCTATTAATGTGTTTGCCTTGTTGAGCTCAAAGTCAATTGGACTATTTTAATTCTGCTCCTTGATGGGATTTTTACTAACTTCCTACCCTGACAAATGGAATAGAAATAATAGGAAATTGACCTCCCCCTGTCCCAAATAGCTTTGAAAATTCCACACTCTATCTTTCCACATAGTTGAACAGATAGGTAGTCAGGGACAGATTTGTAAAGGGTTTTAAGAGCCTATTGCGATTTCCAAAAGCACACAGGAGCCAATGCCCATTGAAATCAATGGGAGTTAGGTGTCTAGATACTTTTGAAAGCTCCACAAGGTCTCTAAGTACCTTTAAAATGTGTCCCCAGGTGACTAACTCCCATTGATTTCAAAATCTGGCCCACGGTTGTTACGTAATATAACTGCCCCTTCTCCACACCTCATCATCTTCTACCCCTAGTGCCCATTAGCTGATCCTTTCGTATCCTTTTCCGTGGGTGGCTATCTTATCTCATTATACCACACCTTTCACATGAGTTATAGTACTCTTTTCATAGGACACATCCACTGCTGTCATTTAAACAAACAACACTTTAAAGACTATTTTCCCCATAGTTCCCAGTTCTCTTTTCTTTCATGTCTTATTAGATAGCTCAGTGGTTTTAATATTAGCTGTTAAGCCCAGGGTTGGGAGTTCAAGCCTTGAGGGGGTCATTTAGGGACCTTGGGCAAAAATCTGTTAGGGATGGTACTTGGTCCTGCTGTGAAGGCAGGGGACTGGATTTGATGACCTTTCAAGGTCTCTTCCAGCTCTATAAGATAGGTATATCTCCATATTACATGGAATCTATCTATCTAATGGAACATGGCCATAAATGTCTCATCAGTTGCCCTGGTGATGTAATGGAGACCAGACAGCAGATCTTCAACTGGTGTAAACCGGCACAGCCATTGAACTCAATTAATCTAAACTGATTACCACCAGCTGAGGATCTGGCCCCAGGTTTCTAATGCATCTTGCAGGAAATGGTAGCTGCCATAGAGGACAGAGTGAGTCTCTATGGGATGACAGCAATTTGGTATCTTTCCTTGCCCCCAACTCATCCTGCTTCTCCTTTCAAAGACAATACAAAGCCACTAAGTGGCAGCAGAGTATATGAGATTAATGGAAAGTAGGAGGGATGGGTGTGGGATCTCTCATGTCTTTGGTAGAGTTGCTGTAACTGCAATGCCTTTGCTTTTGTGTTCTATGTTATTAGACCTGGAAGTACTTTGCTTTCTCCAGAGATACAAGGATCCATTGCTCAATATGTATTCAGTCTTTGCTCAGCCAAAATACAGGACCCAGCCAAACCCAACTGCCCTTCCTCTGCCTAAACAATAAATATGACCAGGTGGCATTGGTAAACCCTGATCCCCCAAACTGGATCCCTTCCCAATATACTGACTCCAACCACACCAGCCGAGGTTCAGGTTCTCTGTGTTTATCTAGGTGTTTTCAAGACACCAGTCACCACAAGACCTAGGTTTAAATCTAAATAACATCCAAAAGAGGGGTATGTTTTGTCCTTGCTATCTATGGTGAAGTGCAGGTATTGTACCAGCATTCACCCATTTTTCATGGAATCTGGAGCCCCTAGTGTAACCCATGCCTGCTGGGTGTAGTGCTCTGTCCCTGTCTAGTGGCAGCTGGATCACATACAGATTGCTAACTCTGCTACAGCCTTGGGTAAGAGCCTTGTGGTTTTTAGCTCATGCAGTAGAGGCTCATGCACTAAATTTAAGAGGTCCCAGGTTCTATCCTGCCCATCGACAACCAGGATCTGTCAGTGTTACACAAGCACACCATAAGAGGGGACCAGTGCCATAGGCCCACCCATACTTGCATGACAGTCTTCGGCTATCCCTCAATGTGAGGATGATGTCTGCCAAGGGGATCATTGGTGAGTTTTTAAGTGGCTGAGGAGCCCAATTTGTGTCCTACAGATTTTACAACAGAAGTGACAGGTGTGATCTTGGAGGAGACATAGTTATTGGCTGGAGTGTTGTTCCCCTTCTTTCCTCCTTTGTTGCTTCTCTGTCTCATGAGCACATCTGTTCTCCTCAAAGTGAGTTGTGGTTTGGTATATGGTGTGGCACCACTGTGTTCTGTTCCACGCCAAGTCCTCACAGTTTGTTGGGTTGATGCCTCCATTTTTAAGGTGTACTTTCAGTATGACTTTGAAGCGCTTTCACTGCCCTCCATGAGCCCTTCCCTGACTTAACTGAGAGAAAAGTACTTGCTTCTTCCCTGACTTAACTGAGAGCAGAGTACTTGCTTCGGGAGGCAAGTGTCAGGCATACATACACAGTGTCCAGCCCAGTGGAGTTGGTGTTTCATGATCTGTGCTTCTATACTGGTGATGTTGGCTGCACAGGAACGCTGATGTTAATGCATCAGTCTCCCCAGCTGATCCTGAGAATCCTCCTGAGACAGCACTGCTGGAACTACTCCAGCCACTTGAGATGTCATCTGTAGATTACCCAGGTCTCACACCCATAGAGAAGGGTGGGGATGACAACTTCCTTGTAAACCAAGATCTTGGTTCCTGTTTGCAGATGCCTATCATTGAAGACTCGTTTGAGTAGTCTTCCAAAGGATCTGAAGTAACTTGCACTAGGTTACACAGAAAGGCAATGTTAGCACTGGACTAGAACTAGATATCCAAGCTACCAATTCAGAGCCCTAACAATTAGATTATATTACTGCCCCATTGACAAAACCAAAGATTTCACCTTAAAGGGACACATCTGTTAACCTAAAGGATGATCAAAATGAAAGAAAAGTACAGTCTGGATAATCATTAAATACCTGCATTCAGCCCAACTTAAGAGTCTGACTGTGCTGTTGTTAGTCCCACTTTGCACTGGTATAAATGACCACACAAGATGGAAAAGAATAAGGCCCACAACACTGCACATGTGCAATATGAAAATGCAGTTAAGAGTTCCCTGAGACACAGTACAGAGGTTAAAACACACATACTTTATGTCTACACTGCAATGAAACACCCGTGGCTGACCCATGCCAGCTGACTTGGGCTCGTGGAGCTCCAGCTATGGGGCTGTTTCATGGTGGTATAGATATTCTGTCTTGGGCTGCAGCCCGAGTTCTGGAGTGCTCCCACCTTGCAGGGTCTTAGAGTCTGGGCTCCAACTTGATTTCAGAAGTATACACTGCAATTAAACAGCCCCACAGCCCGAGTCCTGTTAGCCTGAGTCAGCTGGCATGGGCCAGCTGCAGGTTTTTACTTGCAGTGTAGACATACTCATAAAACTCTTATCCTTAGGCACTTAGGGCCTGATACTAATTTACACTGAGCCACCTTTTCCAATACTCCGGCAGGTTTAAGGAACCTTAAAGTGCTTGTAAATGTAACTGTAGTTAACACGCTCCCACTTTGAGGCCCCCTTCCAATACCATGTCAGTCTTAAAGTAGCAGTAAAGCTTATTGAGATCTACCAATGAAAAATGTTATGTAAGAACTAAGTGTTAGCATTAAGGGACCTTAGTGCAAATGAGAATCATGCTCTAAAATTTTATTTCATAGTGTGGAAAAAATATTAGGGATTAAAGTTCCCGCACATTCAACCAAGGTAGATGAGGAAGAATAGATGAATAGATTCCCAGGCCAGAAGGGACTGTTGTGATCATCTAGTCTGATCTCCTGTACAACACAGGCCAGAGAACTTCCCACGAGATGAGCAAAAGTTTATTAAGGGCCCAATTCAGCAATGTACTTACGCATGTGTCTGACTTTAACCATAGGATTTGTTCAGTAATCTTCAAGTATGGCCTCACTTAAAATTAGGCACATGTTTAATAGCCTCACTGAAATCAAGGCCTAAATCTCTGTGTGGTTTTGTGTTCCCAAAATAACAGTGCATTAATGATTTGTTCCAGTAGTCTCAATAATAAGATGTTCCAGGGACCATGTCCAGGGGGACTCCACAAAACATTTCAATTCTCTTACTAAGTCAACAGACAGTTCCTTTGAAGGTAGTCAGAACACACTATTCATTGAAGAGGTAAGTGAAAATGGGTTGAGCTAAAGAAACAAGAAGTCTTATCAAATGCCACCAGCTCTCACTCTTCAGTGACTTGAGATTTACCCTTTAAAGCCCTGATCTGGTGATTTTGACATCAATGGGACATTTGCCTTTGGATCAAGACCTCCAGGAGGTGAGGTACTCAAATTTTCTGCCGTTTTAAGTGACAGAACACAACAATCCAATTTATTCCATATGGCATACGAGCAAATTAGAGGTGGTTGGAATCTGGGGGGGGGAGGGGTGTTTAAAAAACATAGCTGGTTCTTTTAGTGATTTTTTTTAATCCGGATTGGGAAGAATTTAACTAGCAAAATATATCATGAAACCTAGATTTTTACCTAGATAGATAGACAGATAGATAGATAAAGAGGGATCCATTGATTCCTGTCACCAGTATGTCTAACAAAAACACTACATATTTTCAAATCTACCTATTTATCTATCTATCTATCTGACTGCATGCTCAACTCATATTGAATTTCAATAAGATTGGGTACATATCTCTCTCATTTTCTTCTGGAAATCTGAGGCTAAATATTTATCAATAGCACGGTTTACTTTCTGACACTATTCTGTAATATTGACTTAAATGTGCCACTAGAACTCTTTGCTAGAACATATGTTGAACAGTTCATTTCTTAACTCAAGGGCCTGATCCAAAGCCCATTGTCATCTATGATAGTCTTTCCACTGAATTCAGCAGGCTCTGGATTATTCCCAAAGACATAACAACAAGAGAGCATCTGACCAGTGATGTAAGTCTGCAGTAACAACATTGAAATCAATGGGTCCAAGATAAGGCAAATGAGAGGAGAATCAGAACCAATAATATGTATTAAATTATTTTGCCTCTGGGAGGGAGAGCTCAGTGGTTTGAGCATTGGCCTCCTAAACACAGAGTTGTGAGTTCAATCCTTGAGGGGGCCATTTAGGGATCTGGGGCAAAAATCTGTCTGGGGATTGGTCCTGCTTTGAGCGGGGGGGTTGGACTAGATGACCTCCTGATGCACCTTCCAACCCTGATATTCTATCTATGAATCTCAGTGGGTTAAATTCTCCTCTCCATTATGCAGCTGTTAATCCAGAGTAATTTCACTGTATTCAACTGTTTTCCAGATGGCAACAGCGTAACTAAGAAAAGAATCTTGCCACATACATGCAGTGTAGACATATTAATGATGAACTTTTCTCATAGTTACTCAGATGTATGAAGATGACCCATTTTCAAGGAAGCCTAAAAGTTTTAGGCACCCAACTGCTATACATGATGTGACAGACCCAGACCAGTGGGGTACAGGAGTCTGGTAGAGGGCAAATATACTGGTCACTGGGTGAGTAGTTTTCTGTTCCCTGAGTGACCAGACCTATTGGGATCCAGGAAGTGGGCGGGCAAAGCCCGCCCACTGCTAAAGGATCCCCCCCAGCCTAAGGGGGGGTCCACAGGACCTGGAGACCAAAAAATTACGGGGAACAACTAATAAAAGAACAGGGACAGGAGTGAGGTCAAAGGGTCAAACGAAGTGAACCAGACGGGGACACTGAGCAGAGAACCCCAGACAGCGCTCACTGCTCCTCGAAGGCATCAAGGGAGCCAGTGGACGCCGCCCAGAGGAACTCTGCCCAGATACGTGAAAGAACGGAGGACCTGAAATACGTGAAAGAACGGAGGACCTGCCACAGGAAACTCCATCGGCCAACCTCCTTACTCTGGTTTTATAGATGGCCAGTTTTGCTAGGGCCAGAAGGAGGTTGACCAGGAGGTCCCGCGACTTTGTGGGGCGACGGATAGGGAGTGCATAAATAAAAAGGTGAGGAGAAAAGTGCAACCAAAATCTTAACAAAATATCCGTGAGGAGCCGGAATAGGGGCTGCAGCCTGGTGCACTCCAGGTAAACATGCGCCAGGGTCTCCCTCATGCCATAAAAGGGGCAGGTGTCTGGGATAGGGGTAAACCGCGCCAAGTACACACCCGTGCTCACGGCTCCGTGAAGGAGCCGCCAACTGATGTCCCCGGTGGGCTTCGGGATCAGAGCAGAATAAAGGCTGGTCCACCGGGGCTCCTCACCCTCAAGAGGTGGCTGAAGGTCCCGCCACTTCGTATCGGTGCGGGGCGCGAGGGTGAGGACATGAAGAACATGGAGCATGAGCGTGTATAGATGTTTCCTTGGTGCGGATGGTGCAGCCGGCTCATGGCGAATGGACGGGGAGGGGGCTGGTTGGGTCCACGGGGCAGGGGCCCGATGAAAAAGTCTGGAGGACTCGGAGTGGAGGGTGGGCGGGGCGTGCCCTCTCGCAGGACCCGGTCGAGATAGTCCCGAGCAGCGGGCGGCAAAGTGGCCTTCACCTCCTGAAGTACGCACTGGGGAGTACGAGGTCTGGAGAGCCCCATGCGCTAAGCGAGCGTCAGGGGATCCAGCCAGTCTCCCCGGTCATAGTCCAGGAGGTCTCCGACTTTGGTGACTTCTGCCAGGACCAACCTCTGGCGCACCATGGGGGACTCCGCCACCTGCACACGAAGCTGGGGGTTGTGTAGCAGGGGCTCCGCGAGGAGATCTGCCCCCACGGTGGCCGCCGCGGACCTGGTCACTGAAAACAGTTTCCAGGTCTGGAGGAGGTCCTGGTAGAAGACCGGCAGCTCGGAGATGCCTCGCGGAAGACCTCTCGGATGGAGACAAAGGAGCTGCCGGTCATATTGGAGCCCTCGGAAGCGGCGCAGGGAGGCGTGCGCCAATATGCTCCATGCCGGACTACCTGCACCATAAAGGAGCCTCTGCAGGGCCTGGAGGCGGAAGACGTGGACCTGAGTGTGCAGACACTTCAGGCCCTGCCCTCCCTCCTCCAGGGGTAGATGGAGAACCCCCGCAGAGACCCAGTGCAGTCCTGACCAAAAGAACTCCAGAATCAACATCCGGAGGGTGGTCAGGAAGCCCAGGGCCGGGACCAGGGTGTTGAGCCGGTACCAGAGCATGGACAGGACTAGTTGATTGAGCACCAGTGCTCTCCCTTGAAGGAAGAGACACCAGAGCAGTCCTGTCCATTTCCGGAGCCGCTCCGACACTCTGCCCTCTAAACCTAGCCAGTTCTCCGGCGGAGACGGATGCGTGGCAGAAAGGTAAACACCGAGATAGAGCAGCAGACCTGCGCTCCACCGGATGGCCTGAAGTGCAGGTGGGAGGGAGCTCGCCTGCCACCCGTCCCCTACCACCAGGCCAGAGCTCTTGACCCAATTGACCCAGGTGGAGGAGGCCGCCGAATAGATGGTCTGGCAAGCCTCCACCCGCACTAAGTCGCCCGGGTCCTGGACCACGAGGAGCACGTCGTCGGCGTACGCCGACAGGACCAGCCGCAGCTCCGGCTCCTGCAGCACCAACCCTGTCAACCTCCTACGGAGGAGACAGAGGAAGGGCTCGATCGCCAGAGCATACAGCTGGCCCAAGAGGGGGCACCCTTGACGTACTCCTCGCCCGAAGCTGACTGGTTCGGTCAGGGTCCAGTTGAGCCTGACCAAACACTCTGTGGAGGCGTACAAGCACCTGGAGAAAACCCACAAACCGGGGCCCGAAGCCAAACGCTCACAGAGTGCCCAGGAGATACCCGTGGTCCACCCTGTCGAACGCCTTCTCCTGATCCAGGGATAGGAGGGTGAATGACAGACCATCCCTACACCCGAGTTCCAAGAAGTCCCGGACCAGATACAAGTTGTCAAAGATGGTGCAGCCCGGGACGGTGTAGGTCTGGTCTGGGTGGATCACGTCCGCCAGCACGGACCCTAGCCGCAGCGAGATGGCCTTCGCTATGATTTTATAGTCCGTGATGAGGAGCGAGATGGGACGCCAATTCCGTAAATCGCGGAGGTCCCCCTTCTTCGGCAATAAGGTGAGCACGGCTCGCCTGCACGAAAGAGGGAGGACCCCGCCCTGCAAGGACTCGGCCCAGACGGTGACAAGGTCTGGGCCGAGGATGTCCCAAAACACGCAGTAGAACTCCACGGTCAGCCCGTCCATGCCCGGAGATTTATTGGTGGGCATGCGATGGAGGGCTTCCGAGAACTTGGCCAGAGTGAGAGGCAGCTCCAGCCGGTCTCGGTCGCCCGCGCTGACCGTCGGGAGTTCATCCCAGAGCATTCTGCAAGCGTTAGGATCGTTCGGATCCGGGGAGAAAAGACCTGCGTAGAAGGCCCTGGCTCTCCCACACATTTCCGCCGGATCCGTGAGGGGGGTGCCGTCCTCTGCTAGAAGGCAGGTGACGTGCTTCTTGGCCCCCCTCTTTTTCTCCAGGGCGTAGAAGAAGCGGGAACCGCGATCCATCTCCCGAAGGAGGCAGATGCGGGATCGAACAAAGGCACCTCGGGCCCAATGGTCCTCGAGGGTCCACAGCTCTTCCCGCTTCTCCCGGCACGCTCCGCAGAGGGATGGATCACCGGGGCTGGTGGCCAGATGCCTCTCCAGCTCTAAGACCTCCCGTTCCAACTGCCCTATCACCGCATCTCTCCGTCGGCTGGCGCCCCGGGTGTAGTTACGGCAGAAGAGCCGGGCGCGCACCTTCCCCAGGTCCCACCACTGCCGCGCCGAGGGAAAGGCACGCCGCTGCCCTCACCAGGCCAGTCAGAACTCCTGAAAGGACACCACGAAGCCCGCATCCTCCAACAAACTATTATTAAAGTGCCAATAGGCCGGCCCCGGCCTCTCCGCGCAGAGAGAGGCTGTCACGGAGGCTAGATGGTGATCTGAAAAAGGGGCCGGCCGGACGCTGAAGGAGTGGGCCCAGGAAAGATGGAAGCGTGACATATAGATGCGGTCCAACCGGGAGTGGTACGACCGATGGACCTCCACCCGGACAAAAGTGAATGTTGAAACGTCATCCGGGTGGTGGTCGCGCCAGATGTCCACCAGGGAGTGATGTTCAACGATCTCCCGGAGGACGTCTGCAGCGGCCTGGTGCTGCTCGGTCCCTGAGCGGTCCCGTTCCTCAAGGGTGGCGTTAAAGTCCCCGCCCACGACCAGGCACTCGCGAGGATCCAAAGTGCCGAGGAAGGCGGACGCCTGCTGATAAAAACACAACCTCTCCGGGCCCAATGTCGGGGCATAAACGTTGACAAGATTAACTACAAGCCCCTCCATGCGGACCCGGAGGTGCAGCAGGCAGCCCGGCACAGCCTCGGTGACCCCCAGCACCTCGGGCCATAGGTCAGGGGAGAACAGGGTCGCCACTCCAGCTGTACGAACTGTGAGGTGGCTAAAATAGACCCTGTCCCCCCACTCCAGCTGCCAGCTAGCTTCAGCGGCCGGATCCGTATGGGTCTCCTGCAGGAAAATCACAGCGTACCCCCCCTCCCTAAGGAAGGAGAGCACCTGGCTCCTGCGGAGACCCACCCTACAGCCCCGGGTGTTTAATGTTGCGAAGATGATCGGTGCCATGAGGAGGGCTGGGGGGGATCGTCGCTAGCAGAGACACCCACGGCCTCCGTCGGGCCGCGCAACAATCCGTGACCTACCCCATAAGTGATTAAGGAGTCACGGAAGAGGCGGACCCGTTGGTAAGGCCGCGACGGCCTGCCTCCCGGTCCTCTTACCCTCCTGCATGAGGGCCCTCGCGGCCCGGAGGATCTGATGGAAATCCCCCCATCGCTGGAGTGCAAGCTGTACCTTGTTGCGGAAGCCACGGACATCCTCAAGGAAGTCCCGTAGCTCCTCTCTCAGCGTATGGGGGGATGGGGTTATTGATCTATGGCTATCCCCCAGCAGGGCCCCTGTCACAGCCCCATGGCCCACCGAGACGGGCAAGCAGGGGGCAGACCCTCGACGTGGCGTCTGATGGGCTGGCGCCACGTGGCCCACCTCAGACCCTGGCTCAATGGGGGGCGGCGGAGGGAAAACAGCAGCCCCTGGTGGGTTGGGACAGGGAAAAACAAAGGCCGCTCCTTGGGGGTCATCCTCTGGGATATGGAAGGAGACAGCCCCAGGGGCGGCAATAGCATCATCGGAAGTGGAGAGGACAGGGACGGGGTCGGTGACAGGGGCAGGGTCGGAGTCAGGAATAGGGACAGGGGAAGGGGCGATAGTGGGATCGGGGGCCTCAGCAGCCAGGCCACTGGCTGGGGGGGGTGGCACCCCACAAAGGGGCTCAGGGATTTGCAGGGAGGGAGGTGGGCCCTCGGCGATGCCGGACTCGTGCTCCAAGGCAGATGGTAAGGCCACGGCATCCGTAGGTGGAGAATCAACGATGGGGCCCCCACCTGGAAAGGAGGTCGGCTGTCCCTCAGCCATGAGGGAGTCTCCTGGTGACTTGGGTCCCGGTTGCGTGGCACTGGCTGTCGCCTCAAGAGGTTCGGTGGCCGCTAGCGGGGTGCCATCTGCAGCTGGGATGGTGGAAGAGTCCAGGGGCTCCTCGGAGGCGGGAGTGGAAGCAGTGGGTAAGGGGACGGAATACGGGGAAAAGGGGGCCGAGGCGAGGTCGCTCAGATCGAGGCCCGCTGGCAGAGGGTCGTCCTCCCCATGGGTAACCGGGGTCAGACCCAGGGCCTCGATCTCCTCATAAATGGAAGGGAGATCACCTTCCACCACCCCAGGGTTCTCCCCTCCTGCACCCGAAGCGACGCTCGCCTTGGTGCGTGCAGGGGCTTCAGATTGTAAGGGGGCGAGAGGGGCTCCATCAGGGGTTTCCATAGGAAGGGACACCGGAGGAGGGGTAGTGATTTCCTCCAATACTGCCACATCTTCCCTAGCTGGCAATGGTGGACAAAACCCACCCGGGGGCAAAGCGGAAGGCTCAGCATCGGTTCCCCCCTTCCTGGTCTTCCAGGGGGCTACCGCATCAGATGGAAGGAGCGGAGCTCGAGCCTTCCGCTTGCCCCGCTTCCCCTGTACTAAGGACCAGCCCTCCATGGCATCATCCGGGGGCTGGCTAACAGGAGTTGGGTCAGGGAGCAAGAGCGAAGGCTTAGGGACTCGGGGAGGCAATGGTGGGGCAGCATGTAGGAGGGAGGATTCTCTCTGGGGCATGCCCTCTTCTATGCCCGGCGATATCCCTACCTCACCCTGCTCCACAGGCCCTGCCAGATCTCAGGCGGCAGAGGCGGGGCCCTCTCGCTCGTCTAGGCACACTGGGGGAGATACCCCTTGGGCCCGAGCGGGAGCATTGGTGGGCCGGAAAGGAGGAGGGGCATCTTCTGGTGCCGGGCAGCTAGGGGCACCGATGACGGGGCCGGCGCCCTGCCGGGGCTCAGGGGTCCCGGATATCCCTCCGTGCCGGGCCAAAGGGCAGTCCCTCCGGACGTGTCCCATCGCCCGGCAGAGGTAGCACCGGGCCTCCCCCGTTGAATAATGTACCCGGTAGCAGGCCCCCTGGTAGGGGACCAAGAAGGACCCCTCGAGCGCCTCACCGTCATGTGCTGCTGGCGGCAGTTGTAACTGTACCTGCCGGCGGAACGAAAGGACGTGACGGAGGGCGGGGTCTTTGCAGCCCAATGGGAGAGGGCTGACCACAGAGATCGGCCTCCCCAGGGTAGAGAGGGCGGGTAACAGGGCGGCATTTGGAAGGAAGGGAGGGACAGAAGTCAGGACCAGTCGGTCACCCAGGTCTTCTAGCGGCTCCAGGGGGACATACACGCCCTCCACCGCCAGGCCCTTCTCCACTGCCTCCTGGGCGGCGGCCTCCGATGCTAGGAAGAAGACGACCTTTCCGTACATCTTGGAGACCACCACAATGGCTGTAGGTCCCACTGCCCTCGCCAACGCCCGCACGTAGGTCTCCACGTGGGGCGAGGTGGTACCAGGAGGCAACGGACACCATGCTTCCTGGTTAAGGTGGGGAAGGGGCCCCGGCCGCTATAGATGGTAGCAGAGGCGGTGGATGGGGGAGATGACGTAGCGGCAGGTGGGGGGGCCGCCACCACCTGGGCGTATGCCCTGAGAGCTGGGGGTGGAACACCCATAGAGCTGGTGGAGGGAACAGCAGGGAGGGACGCCGCAGGGCCGTGGCAGTGGGGGCACCCCCTGCCATGGAGGGCCTGGTTTTTTTAGCGGGGCCTTTACCCTTCTTCGTGTCCTGGCCCTTCCTGCCGGCTGGGGGGACTCCCCCAGAGTCAGAGGGGGCGAGGGACGTGCCAGCAGCGGAGGTCACCTCGTTACCCACCGCTGCCGGCGCTCCAGCAGGGATGGTAGTAGGTGGCTCGGCAGCGGCGGTTGAGGTAGAGGCTAGGGGGGATGATGGTGGGGCGGGTGGAGGAGGGGCAGCAGGGTCTGACGAGGGGTGTCACTCTCCTCGTCCCCTGCCATAATGAGGACGGGAGGAGAGCAAACACTGGAGGGGGGGGTAGGGAAAGGGGAAGCAGGTCGACCACTCCTCCCCGCTAGTCTGTAGGCAGGGGAGGAGGGTGCCAAAACAGAGGGGGGTGGGGGGGGGGCTATCAAGGGCTAGGGGTCAGTCACTGACTCAGGGAAGGTTTCCGGCTCCTCTTGTTGCACCAAGGAAGGGAGGAAATAACAGCATTGGGGGGGGAGGTGCAGTGAGATAGAATTAAACTAAAATGGGGAGTGGAACAAGCGCATAGGAGGGGACATGGGCGCACGAGGGGAGGGGATAATCAGGGCAAGGGGACCGCAGGGGGAAGGGAGTAACCAGGCGGGAAATGGGGCAGAGGAACCACAGGGCTAGCTTCGGAGGCTGGGGCGGGTCAAACAAAGGCTGCAGAGGGAAAGGGTGGGGGCAGGCAAACAAACTGGAGCTAGCGAGGGGCTGGGACAAGGGTGAGGGGCAAAAGGCAGCAAGGGGCAAATGGGTAGGCAGCAGGGGCAAAGCTAGGGGCTTTTTGCAGGAGGGAGGGGGTCAGTCAAAAGGGGTGGGATATGTGCACCCACGTGCGCTTGCAACAAAAAGAAAGTCCTTGGAAGCTGGCTGCTGTACCAGGCCCAATGGTGGCAACAGGGCATAGCAAGCCTAGGTGAGCAGCTGAAATCCCAGAGGCAGGAGCTTGAGGTAGATGGTAAGTAGCCAGTGGGGGTGATGGAGGGGGCAATGACGATGGTGGTGGTGAGGGTCACGGGGGGATACAGACAGACCAGGGTGCAGGCTCCACGCCACACCCGCTGTGTCCCACAAACACAGTCTAGACCCCCACCACAAGAGCACAGTTCAAAAGTTACTCAGTCCGTGAGAACCCCCTCCATGGTGGTATGTTCTTACGCGCTCCTCTACTGGCAAATGGTCCTTTTCCTCTTCTCCTCCTCCTCGGGGCTTCAGCAGCTCCCAGCAGCAAACACAGCAGCTTTAGGCAGCAGTCTGGTGGCCAGCAGGAAGGATTCCTCTCAGGTGGTGGTCGATGGTGGTGGTATCCTCAGCAGCAGGAGCAATGGCTGGCTCCCTCCCTCCCCTCCTCCAGGGAGTGGGCCAGCAGCCCCCCCCCCCCACAAGGGGCTGTGACTGAGCAGCAACAACCAAGGGGGGGGGGGGTCTAGCAGCCAGCCAGCCAGCCAGCAAGCAGCTAGCAGAGATGCAGGGGAGGGAGGGTTAGTCCAGCCAGGGGAGTAGCTGGAGCAGCAGCAACAGACAGCAGTTGTAGGGAAAACCCAGGACCTAGAAGCAGGAGGAGCAGCTCTCTACCTACCTCCCTCCAGGCCAGTGAGGTACAGGAGTCTGTTCAAAGGCAAACACACTGGTCACTGGCTGAACAGTTGTCTGTTCCCTGAGTGACCAGAGCAGGGGCTGCACTAGAGTAATCAGAAACCTGCTAGAACCAATTAAGGCAGGCAGGCTAATTAGGACACCTGGAGCCAATTAAGAAGAAGCTTCTAGAATCAATTAAGGCAGGCTAATCAGGGCACCTGGGTTTTAAAACAGAGCTCACTTCAGTTTGTGGTGGGAATGTGAGGAGCTGCGAACAAGAGGGACAAGGAGATGAGAGTAAGAGGGTGTGCTGCTGGAGGACTGAGGAGCACAAGCATCATCAGACACCAGGAGGAAGGTCTTGTGGTGAGAATAAGGAAGGTGTTTGGAGGAGGCCATGGGGAAGTAGCCCAGGGAGTTGTAGCTGTCATGCAGCTGTTACAGGAGGTACTATAGACAGCTGCAGTCCACAGGGCCCTGGGCTGGAACCCGGAGTAGAGGGTGGACCCGGGTTCCCCCCAAACCTCCCAATTGACCTGGACTGTAGGTTCTCCCAGAGGGGAAGGTCTCTGGGCTGTTCCCCAACCCACATGGTGAATCTCTGAGGCAATAAAATCCGCCAATAAGCGCAGAACCCACCAAGATAGAGGAGGAACTTAGTCACACTGGTGTCAGAAGTGGGATCTTGGGGTGCACAGTGCGGCGGAAGAAGGAGGGTGATTTAAACAAAAAACAAAAAACGAAAAAAAAAAAGGGAGAGGGATTTATTTTTTTCCCACCACAATGGATGATGTAGTGCGGGCACTGATACAACCTATGGTGGCCCAGCAGGAGGCTACCCGTGTCCAGGCAGCCGCCCAACAGGAGGCAGTGTGGCTGCAGCAAGAGACTAATCACCTGCTGATGGACCAGGCTGCTCAAGACCGAGCTATGTTGCGGGAACTGGTAAACCAGGTAAAGTCCCTTACAGAGCTGAATCACAGCCATGATGGGACGCGGCTCATACAGGCCAGCCATTGGCAGCAGAAAATGACACGGGAGGATGATGTAGAGGCATACCTTCTGGCCTTTGAGAGGACAGCCCTATGGGAGACCTGGCCTCGAGATCAGTGGTCTGGCATCCTTGCCCCATTCCTGTGTGGGGAGGCCCAGAAGGCCTACCATGATCTGCCTGAAGAGGCTGTGGCAGACTACCCCCAGCTGAAAGCAGAGATCCTGGCCAGATCTGGGGTAACGACAGCAGTGCGGGCCCAGCGGTATCACGGTTGGAGGTACCAGGAAGACAAAACCCCGCGGTCCCAATTGTATGACCTCATCCATCTCGCACGAAAGTGGTTGCAAACAGAGACCCGGAATCCGGAAGAGATACTAGCGTTTCTGGTCATCGACCGATACATGAGGGGACTACCACCAGACCTTCGTGCCTGGATAAGCCAGAACGAACCCTCCACCTATGATGAGGTTGTTGCCCTGGTAGAGAGGCGAAGGACAGTGAGGGAGCTGACCCGACCAGTTAAGGAAGAGGCACCCCAGGTTAAACTAGCAGCCCCAAGCCCTAAAGTTTGGGTGCGTGGGCCACCAGGAGGGCCCAGGTGGAAAAAGAGAGAGGCTGAAGGCCCATTAGAGGCCACAAAGAGTCGGAGGGAGAAGAGGATCGTGATGTTAGACTGCCCAAACGAAGAGACTGGGGAACACCTAGGGTTCCATACAGTTGTTATGCCTGCGGGGAGTGGGGACACATAGCTGCACAGTGTCCCAATGCTGAGGAGCCTATGTAGTATAACCTGGGGAACTGGGCAGATTCATGCTCCCTAATCCACCTTGTGGGGGTCTCATTAACCCCACATATGTATACCAGACCAGTGAAACTAAATGGGGTAGGGACCACAGCACTGGTTGATTCGGGGAGTGCTATCATGCTTCTCTCAGGGAAGCTCATGAAGCGTAGTCAGCTGCTGCAGGCTAAACGTACAGGGATAACATGTGTCCATGGGACACTCAGTTACTACCCCACCATTCCAGTAAAAATCGAGATCCAAGGGAACACTACTGAGGTAGCAGCAGGTGTAGTCCCTAAACTCCCATACCCGGTGCTCATAGGGAGGGACTTCCCAGGGTTTGGAAACTTATTCCCAGTAGGGGGATTGGAGAAAGATGGGGACCCTAAAATTGATGAGGCACCCACAGCAGACTGTCAACCCCCAATCTTCTCTGAAATATCCCCAGATTGTTCTCCACTCTCAGAAGGGTAGAAAGACAAAAAAGGAAAGAAGGGCAGCTAAGGCCTTGGGAACCCGAATACTGACCCAAAGCCAGAGGGTCTCTCTTGTAGGTAGGCGGACCCGCGCAGCTGAAAAGGAGGCAACGCAGGAGGGAGAAGCACCTGAGTCTGACCCCCACCCTAATGCTTCTGAACCAGAAGAGGCAACAGAGACTGGGCCCCTAGATCTTGGCAAGATTAGCCCCGGAAGAGGATATTTTGGTCGGGACCAGGCAGAAGACCCAAGGTATGACAACATTAGGAAGGAGGTGACTGAAATAGATAGGGTCCCCGTGCAAGGAAAAACCCAGGGACCAGAACCCTACTTCATAATGAAGAAGGATCTCTTGTACGGGGTTGCACCAGTACAGGGGCAGAAGGTACAGCAGATCCTAGTACCTCAAATACACCAGAACGCTGTATTAAGTCTTGCTCATAGTCATCTTTTTGGGAGGCATTTGGGGGTAGAGAAGACCCTGGCATGAGTCCTACGACGGTTCTTCTGGCCTGGAGTACATGAAGAAGTGCGGAGGTACTGTGCCTCCTGCCCGGAGTGTCAGCTGCACAATCCCCGTCCCCACTTGAGGGCACCTTTAGTACCCCTTCCCATCATAGAGGTCCCCTTCAAACGAATAGCCATGGACCTAGTGGTACCCCTGGAGAAGACGGCTCGGGGCCACCAATATATACTTGTTATTTTGGACTATGCTACTCGCTACCCAGAAGCCGTCCCCCTGCGGAACACGGCCTCTAAAACTATAGCCAAAGAGCTGGTGGGGATCTTTGCCCGAATGGGGCTACCGAAGGAGATATTAACCAACCAAGGAACCCCATTTATGTCGAAGCTAATGAAGGACCTCTGTACGCTGCTCCATATACATACCCTGAGAACTTCAGTTTACCATCCGCAGACTGATGGGTTGGTAGAAAGGTTTAACCAAACCCTCAAGGCTATGATAAGGAAGGTGGTAAGTCGGGATGGGAAGGATTGGGACACCCTACTACCCTACCTTATGTTCGCTATCTGGGAGGTACCAAAGGTTTTCCCCCTTCGAGTTATTATACGGGCGTCACCCCTGTGGCATACTAGATATTGCCAAAGAGATCTGGGAAGAGGAACCCAATGAGGGGAGAAATATAATAGAGCATGTAATGCAGATGCGAGACCGGATAGCCTGGGTTACCCCTATTGTACGGGAACATTTGGGGAAGGCACAGGAGGCCCAGCGAACCCGTTACAATCGCCAGGCAAAAGTGCGACAGTTCCAACCAGGGGATGGGGTTATGGTGTTGGTACCCACGGCAGAAAGCAAGCTTCTGGCCCAATGGCAGGGGCCCTATTAGGTGGTTGAACCCGTGGGGGAAGTAACCTACAATGTGCTGCAGCCAGGACGCAGAAAACAAGAACAGATTTATCACGTTAACCTTCTGAAACCCTGGCATGCACAAGAGGTATGCACAATGGTCCAAAAAGACCTAACCCAGGAAAACAAGCCTTCCAAACAGGTGAGAGTGTCTCCCGATTTAACACCAGACCAGAAGAATGAGGTGTCTGAGATGATCTTCCGGAATCAAGATGTGTTCTCGACAAAACCTGATTGAACAACCGAGACATATCACCACATCGTCACGAACCCTGGGGCCAGAGTAACAATGAGGCCCTATAGGGTTCCAGCGGCAAAAAGGAGGAAATAAAGGCAGAAGTAAAAAAAATGCTGGAGTTGGGGATCATCGAAGAATCCCAAAGTCAGTGGTCCAGCCCAATCGTGCTGGTGCCCAAACCTGATGGCTGCTGGTGCCCAAACCTGATGGCACCACAAGATTTTGCAACGACTTCCGGTGACTAAACGAAGTATCCCAGTTCGACACGTACCCCATACCTCGCATAGATGAGCTAGTGGACCGTCTGGGTAATGCCCGGTACTTGACTACCCTAGACTTGACAAAGGGGTACTGGCAGATTCCCCTGGCAGAAGACGCAAAGGAAAAGACTGCTTTCTTTACACCAGAGGGTCTTTTTCAATATACTGTCCGCCCTTTTGGACTACATGGGGCCCCAGCTACCTTCCAGCGCCTCATGGACAAGCTATTTCGCCCGCATAACAGTTATGCTGCTGCCTACTTGGACGATGTGGTCATTCATACCCCAAACTGGGAAACCCACCTGGAGAAGGTGGAGGCAGTCCTCGATAACTTCAGGCGAGCTGGCCTTACAGCAAACCCTGCCAAGTGCGCTGTAGGGTTTACAGAGGCCAAATATCTTGGCTACATTGTGGGAAAAGGTCTGGTAAAACCCCAAGTGAACAAGTTAGAGGCCATCCAAAATTGGCCCCGACCAAGTCGCAAGGGAAAAGTCCGGGCGTTCCTAGGTGTGGTGGGGTATTACCGACGATTTATCCCCCACTTTGCCACAAGGGCAAGCCCCCTGACAGACCTAGTGAAAGCCCGTGGACCTGATCTGGTGAGATGGTCTGATGCAGCAGAGGAAGCATTCACAGACCTACGGACTACCCTCTGCAATAACCCCATACTCATAGCCCCTGATTTCACCAAGGAGTTTATCCTGCAGATGGATGCATCAGAAGTAGGGTTGGGGGCCGTTCTATCACAGATGGTTGGGGAGGAGGAACACCCAATTCTATACCTCAGTCGGAAACTCCTTCCAAGGGAACAAAAATATGCAGTGGTGGAGAGAGAATGCCTCGCTGTAAAATGTGCCATGGAAACATTGCTCTACTACCTGCTCGGGCGCAGATTTGTCCTCATGACCGACCATACCCCTCTTCAATGGATGCAGCGGAACAAGGAGAAGAACACAAGGGTGACCAGATGGTTCTTATCGCTCCAACCTTTCCAGTTCCGTGTGCAACACAGAGCAGGAAGCCATCATGGCAACGCCGATGGCTTGTCACGTGTGCACTGTCTGGCGTCCCAAGCTGCCCAGCCCCTTGGAGTTGAGCAGGGGGAGGGATATGTGACAGACCCAGACCAGTGGGGTACAGGAGTCTGGTAGAGGGCAAATATACTGGTCACTGGATGAGTAGTTTTCTGTTCCCTGAGTGACCAGAGCAGGGGCTGCACTAGAGTAATCAGGAACCTGCTAGAACCAGTTAAGGCAGGCAGGCTAATTAGGACACCTGCAGCCAATTAAGAAGAAGTTTCTAGAATCAATTAAGGCAGGCTAATCTTTGTCACAATGAGGAGTTGTGTGCCTTAATTCCATAAGCTTCTTTGAAAGTGCCAGTCCCAGTCTATTCCCAATCAGTTTATTCATTCATTAAAAGCTGGTTGGAGAAAATATAACAGAGAACGTAGGATGTAGGACACCTTGGTGTTCAATATCCACATCCTCGCCACCATAGTCCGGATGATATCAGCTGAGGGCAGGAGGAAAGCTGTCTCCACTTGCTCCTTCCACCTTGTTGTGGTGGCATTGTTCTACAGCACAGCTGGCCTGACCTACTTCTGGCCCAAGTCCAACAACTCACCAGAAACCAAGAAGCTGGTATCTCTTTCTTACACAGTCATCACGCCAAAGTTAAACCCCATCATCTACAGCCTGAGGAACAGTGAGGTGAAGGGGGCCCTGAGGAGAACATTTTGCAGATCAAGGTCACCACAAAAGGGATAAAGTCTCAGTCTTTACTCTCTCCTTACACTGGTGTAACTTCATTTTGTCCGGCAGCCTCTCCTTTTTCATACTGGGAAGAGAGAGAGAGGAGGATTGAGCTCACTGGGTTCCATGGAGTAAATCCTTGTTTACACTAGGTAGCATATAAGGATTAACATAGCTTCCCAGACAGACAATTAGAGAATGTTGTAGTAACTGCGTTTGTCCCAGGATAAAGGAGAGACAAGGTGGGTGAGGTGATATCTTTTATCAGACCAGCTTCTGTAAAGATTAGAGCTTTACAGAGCTGAAGAACAGTGCTGTGAAGGTCAAAAGCTTTCCCCTTCCACCAAGAGAAGTTGGTCCAATAAAAGATATTACCTCACCCACCTTTGTGTCTCTCAATTGGATAGATAGACAAATATGGACAATCAGATGCACAGTCCTTAGAAAAATATAAGAATCTATTGTCAGGAATTCTGAATAATGTAAAAGACTGAACCTGTTACATGTTGGAGTGCCCATAACTTCATAGGACAGCCACTAATGTCTGCCTTGGAGTGGACTGAGCAAATATCTGAGAGGCAGCAATATCTGAAACCTAAGCCCAGATAAGAAGCTGATTGGAAAGTCAATTAGGGCTGGATCTTTATTGGGTGTGAATTAGCATTTAATTTGTTTGGGACTCTGAACCCATTGGGATGCATGGGAACAACATCAATTGACACTAGCTGGGGATCTGGCCAATGGAGCTATGGCAAATTTACACCATCTGGGGATCTGGCCCATGGATATCAATGGATCAATGGAGCTATGGCTGATTTACACAAGCTGGTGGTCTTAGCCTTGGATATCACTAGAGCTTAGACACACAGACATCCCTTGAATCTCCTTTAGTTGGTAGCTTCAACCTGACAGGACAACATACAGCTTTAGTGTAGACCAATCCATAGTTTTATATTACTAAGTTATGCTACTTCAGTTATGTAAGTTACATAACTTAAGTAGACGTAACGTAGATCATCTTACAGTGGTGTCTACTCTGAGCTATGTCAACAGGAGAAGCTCTCCCACCGACTTACCTTCCAGCTCTCAGGGAGGTGGAGAGCAGACATCTATGGGACAGCGCTCTGCCATCGACAGCTTGTCTTTACCAGACTCGCTAAATCAACACTGCTGCATCAATCACAGCAGTGACAATTTAGCCAGAAGTATATACAAGCTCTATGTGGAATGAATGGCTCGTATATTAACTTGACATGGGACAAGGAATATTAAACCATGATGGGGATGTGGGCTGAACACCCACCCACAATCCAACAGAATGTAGAATGGTTTCTTCGTTCACTATCTCATCAAAGAGTCTGTACCTGAAAGGCAGAGGAAACCCCACTGATTCCCTTCCATGGTAGGGGCCTTGGGAACACGTAAACTTTGGCCCATCCTATTATCTGCCTGTGGCACATCATAGTCTATTCTCCTGTGGGCTGTAATGCTTTGGTCTAATTTGAGTGGTTGGGTTTACTGTGCAGATGCTGGGTGGTTTTGGTGGCCTGTTATATGCAGGAAAAGAGACTAAGTGATACGGTGACCCCTTCTGTCCCTAAACTCTGTGACTGTAACATTTTATAATTGAAGTGGTCCTTTCCCTTTGGCACTGAAACATATTCAACATGATAGTAGGACTGAAGCGTGCACATATTAAAAAAAAATAAGAAAAAAACAAATTCTATGTTTCTTTATTTAATACCTGAGAGGAGAAGAAAGAAAGAAAGAAAGAGAAACTTCAGACAAATATTGGGTTAGATAGCTTGGAGTTTCCACAGGACCTCAGCTAAAGGCAGCAGGTAGTCACATTGTCCCAGGACTAAATTGTGACCCATATCAGCCCTGGTTTCTCACTTGCAGCAGCAAAAAGGGTTCTCTCTACCTACACATGGAACAGGTGGCTTTCTCCTCCATGTGGGATCAGCTTCACCAGCCAGCATTTTGGTGGAAGAAAGGGTCAGAGACAATTCACTGCCTACTCGCTTTTCCCCCCATCTGTATATGTGAATTTCAATGGGAGTTGGGTGCCTACATCCATGAGGTTCCTTCGAAATCCTAGGCAGAGAAACCCCTGAGCATGGATTACTGATGCTCTGGGCACCAAGAATTCCCTTTGCCATCAGATGCATATATAGATGCTTAGCACCTCTGAAATTCAGACTATACATGTCTCAGAATAGGCACTTGGAAACAAAGGGACACTAAATTAAAAGCCACAATCAAAAATTGGAACCTAAGGATCACATTTTTAAAGGCATTTTTAAAGTGGGATCCCCTAAAGCACCTAGGCACCTAAAACTCATTGATTTCAATAGCAAGCAGATGCTTATGAAAATCCTATTAGGTACCTAAACCCCTTTAACAATCTGCCCAAGTGACTTGCTCAAGCTCAAACAAGAAGTGTGTGGTAGAACCAAAACGTGTTCTCAGTTTTCCTGAGCTAAATTTGCAAAAGCAAAGACAATTTTTTGTTACATCAAATTTTGGGTGCCCAAATTCTGCCTCTTTAAAGAGACTTGATTTTCGATGGTGGGTGTTCAGCAGTTACTGAAAATCAGGGCCCTTCTATGTCACCTCAAGTGGGGCATTCAACATTTTGGGTCTCCAAAAAACCTAGTTATTTTTGGAAACCTAGGCCTTATTTCTTAAATCCACTTATTTTATCATCAAACCATTTTCTCCCCATCGCTCCAATAGGATCCTTACAATATTGTGAAAAAATTAGAGGTGGATTAAAAATGAAAAATAAATCACTTTTAACAATCCAAATTATTTTCATTTTGAATGATTCCAAATTGAATTAAAAATAAAACAGAACATTAACTGTTTATTCAAAACATTTTTTCAAAAAAATTAATTTACAGCTAATGCTGTTTTCTAAATGTAAATGTGGTAAGGTTTATTCTATTTTTATTAAAATTTGATATAAAATAACATGGTACATTTCACAACAAAGAAAAAGAAACATCGGTAAGGTCCATAAATATTTTGTTGAAAATATTTCAACCAGTTCTAGAAATAACGTCAGCTTTCTACTCGACAGTCACGAGGCATCAGTGGAATATTGTGTTCAGTTTTAGATGCCACATTTTAAGAAAGATGTAGATAAATTGGAGAGAGTTCAGAGGAAAGCAACAAAAATGATCAAAAGTTTAGGAGGAAAGGGTAAAAAAACTGAGTATATGTAGTCATGAAATGAGAAGATGGTAACAGTCTTCAAATATGTTAAGGGTTGTAACAAAGAAAATGATGATCCATTGCTCTCCATGTCCACTAAAGTTAGGAGAAGACTAAATGGGCTTGACCTGTAGCAAAGGAGATTGAGGTTAGATATTAGGAAAAACTGATGAAAACTGGTGATCTAGCCCCAGAATCCATAGGGCCATGATTTACTGCACTGACTCTCAGGTTCACAAAATGTAAACATCATTTAAATGAGTTTTTGTGTCATTTCCATTAATAAACCCCAGAGGAGGCTAAGAGACCAAATCCCATTGGTCGTTAAAGAATGTTCATATAGTTATGTAGAATCCAACCACCAATCCTTTGGAGTCGGCTTCTTTCCAAGGTAGGTGAAGAATATATTTCACTCAGAGGACCAACATGAGAATTATTATTTCTTTTATACTTTTTATTCTCTTATGCTACTTGGTCACAACTCTTCTCTGGCCTATACTAAGTCCTTGGGCTTCAGTAAAGTAATGAGATGTAACTTGGGCGCATCTGTGTATTTCTCTTCATGCCACTGAAAATCACTCCAACATATAAGACATATTGCATCGGAACCCCAGACAGGGCGATTCAGACAGTCTTACTCAAGTACAGTAGAAATTGCAGTAGTCCCCAAGATTTCAAGTAGAATACTTATGGAGTGAGTTTCTATTCACTGTAAGGAATGGTAAGGAATTGGAGATAGAATTCAGAATACAGCTCCGCACTGTTCAGATAAGAAATAAAGGCTAGTGAATCAGATTTTTAAAGGCATTTAGGTACCTGTAAAGGTATTTAGTAGAATTTTCAAAAGCACCTGGGTACCAAAAATCATTAATTTCAGCACCAAAACAGTTTTGAAAATTCCACTAGGTATCTAAATGTATTTAAGAATCTTGTCTAAAGTAATTCCCCAAAGCCAGATTCTGGTATCAGTTGTTGTGTGGTATCAATATGGAGTAACTCAGTAGAAGTTAATGGAGTTTTGAGGATGAATGAGAGCACAACTAAGGGCAGACACTGATTCTAAATTGCTGGAGATTTAGGTGAAGTCATTCTCTGAAGTGGGAACAGCAGACAGAGTGTCCTGGGGAATCTGGTCTTCAGCTCCCAGGATGAATTTGAAAGGCTCACACTGAGGGGGCAAAAAACAACTACAACCCCCCCCCCCCCCCCCCCCCACACACACACACACACACTTTACCTGTAAACTGATAAAATGTTATCTGAAGTCATTAGGTTGGATTCAGATTTCAGTGAGAATGAGAAAAATCAAGAGTGTGAACTCAGATGGTCAGACTTTTTGGTAGTCTCTATAAATACTAGATCATTTGAAAAGATTTTCCATATATTCCAAGCTGGCAAATAAATAATAGAGACGTAATTCTCCTCTCGCACATCCTGGTGTAAATCAGGAGAAACACCACTTCAGGTAATGGGGCTCGTACTCCACTCCTTCAAACTGGTGGAAATCAGGGATAACTCCACTGGAGTGACTGAAGTCACAAGAGTTTAAAACTGCTATAAATGAGGGGATAGTAAGGTTGACTATTTTCAATTAAATAAATAGTTATTTTGGCACAAAAGAAAATAAATATCGATTTCCCATTTGATTATTTTTTCTTTTTAGCTATAATTTTATTTATTTATAATTATTTTTATTATTATCGTTATATGGTTACCTTGAGAAACAATGCTACTTGGGCATAAATATAGTGACAACCGATTCTTCAGGTAATAACATCTATTAGACTGAAAAATACATTGTGAACGAAACGGCATGTATGCCATTGGCAATTAGATTTAAGTTAGAATGAAGATAGCGTATGAAGAAATAGAGTTTGATCCAAAGCTTAATGACAGCAAAGGACTTTGTATTAGGCAACAGCGGTAAAAGAAGAATTCTACACAGGGGATGATCTTTTAATAGCTATTTCCATAACAGCTATAAATACTGGATCATCTGAAAACCTTTTTCATATCTATCTATCTATCTATCTATCTATCTATCTATCCTAGGAAGAACAGTTTACTATATATCAGTCTGTAGAGCCATCCGTATATTAATTATTCAATTAATCTGTCTTTCAATATAAAATAATCTACAATATCTCTCTGGATAGATAGATAGATAGATAGATAATACAGAAAGAGACACAGAGAGGACATGATAGCTGGTGTAATATTTTGTTAAGCTCATGATTTTTTTACGATTTTTGTTATTACTGTTACTGATTCATTTCACTCTTCCTTATTTTATAGCTGGATGGGATGGCTTAGAACTATTAGCTCCAGGTCCTAAACACCTGGAACTACTAGCTCAAATGGAGATCAATAAAGTTCTGAGGTAACATAAATCCATGTCCATGACATTTACTCTGTGTGTGTGTGTGTGTGTGGTGCATGGTCTTCAGTCTAACATGTAAGAGAATCGAGTTACAATACTTCTTCATGGGCATTAAACAATGCAGGGCAATATTTGCAAATGGGCTAGTAGGCATTTAGCCCGATATCTCTCACAAAAAGTTCCCAATCACTGCACAGATGTGCACTGTACTGTGAGTTTCAGAAAGATGTCACTTATTATCCCAACTGTCCTTTGTACAGTCCTGTTTTGTGTCTGACCCCATTCCCTTGGAACTTAATGGGAGTTCAGCCATTCACTTCTATTTTATCAAGACAGTAGTTTGTGAAACCCAGCTGACCACAGCACAATAACACCATGGAGGAGCCTGCCAAGCCCAGCTGCCCCCATCACTGCCTGGTCAGTAGCTCTGGGCCCTGGATTTAGGGTGACCAGACAGCAAATGTGAAAAATCGGGACAAGGAGTGGGGGGTAATAGGAGCCTATATAAGAAAAGACCCAAAAATCAGGACTGTCCCTATAAAATCGGGACATCTGGTCACCCTACCTGGGTTAGAGCAATTTGGATGTAGATGTAAGGGGAGGGGGGCTTGAACTTGATTTTGAAACCTGGGGTTACACTGCAGTGTAGACATACCCTGTGACAAACATCATTACATGATTGGTAAAATGTCCTCAAAATGTTCTTATGCAGAAGAGAGGCTTCTGATTTCACGCCACACCACTCTTCTCCAAATTGGATAATTTTGCTGAACATTCCCATCACATTGCATCTGCCACAGAAGATCCAATGATTGTTCTTCCCTATACTTCATACCCAAAATATCAATAAAAGGAGCACTATACAGCTGACACCCACAATAGGCAACATGAAAGAGGATATGCTATGAGGAGATAAAGAAAATTATGGATTCTCCCAGACAGCCAACCCTTACAGATTAGAGCTTGTGAAATAGCATAAGATATGATTCACAAAAGTATTAACCTTTACTTAATAGAGTAAAAATGTGAATAATGTTCAGTGGCCATCTACAGAGTTTCAGATCTTGTGTTTGGGGAGAGAGAGAGATGAATATAGATTAGTACTTAACTCCTGAGCAACAGAGAAACAAATAGTGATATATATAGATGACGTTGATTAGATAGATCTATTCAGATACATGTCTCTCTGTCTTTGTTCTAGATAGAAAAATAAGATTATCAGAGAAAAGGAGATTTTGATATATTACTATTGATATCTATCTATCTATCTACAGTCAATTAGCAATTATATCTCCACATAATTAGGTACATGATGGACAAAAATGATCATACAAACTCTTCACCAAGACCTCTTTATAAAATTTTCTTCCAGGTGAAACACATTGAAGAAACATCATGAGAATAATGAATCACACTACTGTCACAGAATTCATTCTTGTGGGGTTTTCCAATCATCCAAACCTGCAGGTTCCATTGTTCCTCATCTTCCTTGGTATTTATACCATAACCCTGACAGGAAATGTGCTCATTATCCTAGTCACATCATTTGACCCTGCTCTCAATAGCCCCATGTACTTCTTCCTCCGGAACTTGGCCTCATTAGAGATCTGCTTCAATTTGGTCATCGTCCCGAAGATGCTGGTCAATCTCTTGGTGGAAAATAAAGCCATCT
Source organism: Malaclemys terrapin pileata (assembly GCF_027887155.1). NCBI lineage: Eukaryota > Metazoa > Chordata > Testudines > Emydidae > Malaclemys > Malaclemys terrapin. The sequence goes on along the minus strand of NC_071516.1, from coordinate 34,854,860 downwards.
CCTTTGCCGGATGTGCAGCTCAGATGTATTTCTTCTTCTTCTTTGGGGCAGCTGAGTGCTGCCTTTTGGCCGCCATGGCCTACGACCGCTATGTGGCCATATGCAACCCGCTGCACTACCCGGATATTATCACTCGAAGGGCTTGTTTCCAGTTGGCTGGTGCCTCATGGTTCTCTGGATTTCCGGTGGCCACTGTGCAGACGACATGGATATTCAGTCTGCCATTCTGTGGGCCAAATCAAGTCAACCACTTCTTCTGTGACAGCCCCCCTGTGCTGGAGCTGTCCTGTGCCAACACCTCTCTCTTCGAAATCGAGGCCCTCACAGCGACTGTGCTTTTCATCATGTTCCCATTCCTGCTGATTCTGGTCTCCTATGTGCGGATCATCACCACCATCGTGAGGATGCCCTCAGAAGAGGGCAGACACAAAGCCTTTTCCACCTGCTCCTCTCACCTGGTGGTAGTGACTCTCTTCTACGGCACGGCCAGCTCGACCTACTTCCGACCCAAATCCAGCTACTCCCCAGACACCAAGAAGCTCATCTCTCTCTCCTACACGGTGATCACCCCCATGTTAAACCCCATCATCTACAGCCTGAGGAACAAAGAGGTGAAAAGCGCCTTGAGGAGAACATTGGGCAGGAAACTCTTTTCAGAGAAAATGTAATTTCTTCAGGCCTAGAACTCCATTCTGTTCATGGGGCTGGTTCTCCTCTTATTACCCAAGTGTAAATCAGCAGTAACTGCCGTGGACTCAACGGGCCGAATCCCTTCTCTGTCATACTGGTAAAAATCAGAACTGGCACCTCCCAAAATAAATTCATCTTTTCTGAAACTAGTGTAGGGGAGAAGAGAATCAGCTTTTGATTCAGAGGGGTGATTATTACCTGAAATTCTGATGGGCTTGAATGAATCCTGCAAACTGTACGTGGTTTAAGTTCATTAAAATGCCAAGAATATTATTTTGTTCTATTCCTTTTTATGTGTGCTTATTTTGTTTGCTTAGACTCTTCTCTTAAGAGCTTCTCTTCACCAGCAAATTTTACCAGAGCGGAGTACTAGGTCTGCTGTAATTAAGTCTGAGAAGTCTTATCTGTTTAATCATTATTCTAAGTACTATAAATCTGTGTGTTCACTTGCATTGATTTTGAGTTGGGTTTGTCTCATGATGATTAAGGTTATTTTTACCTGTAACTCTGATGTATTTTAATGAATCCTGCAAACTGTACCTGGTTTACGTTCAGTAAAATACTGAGAGTATAATTTTGTTCTGTTCATTTTTGTTTTGACTCTCTTCTTGTTTCTTCACTAGAATCTTCTTTTTTTTTTTGGAGTAAAAAAATGAAGATATAAAATTTCAGATAATAATCAACAAATTAAAATATTTGGAAATGCTGCTAAGGTACCTCATGGGAATATTTAACAGAAACAAATATCTGATAGAATGGTCAGCTGCTTCTATAGGCAGTTATTCCAATCATAGAAGGGGTCTGACCCAAAGCTCAAGGGGGTCATTTAATTGACTTCTTTGGACTTTGGAATAGGCCAAGGAAGAAAAATCCCTATTAGTGACACCAAATCAATATAGTGCTTGTTTCTTCTGAGGTCTTGACCATTCAGAACTGCCATAGGATTCAAGGGGCATGAGGTGATTTGGGACTGTCACTCTTGGATCCCGAACAAATTAGTGATAATTAAAGTCAACATAAAGATTCTAGTCCTGATACTACTTTATTCCGCTGTCGCTCTATTAACTTTAGTAAAGCAATGTTTTGTTCAGATGGGTATGAGTGAGAAAAAAGTCATGGCTCATATGGGGAGTAATTAAAATGAAGGAAATTTATCCTAAATTACCTTAATTTTTCAAGTAAAACTATTAGAAAGGGAAATTCACTACCACATTCACTACCACTATCAGAAACACAGATTTTAAACTCAGATAAGCCGATTCTTCTTCTTCTTCTTCTTCCTCCTACCTGGACCTTATGATATCTTTATCGCAGCCTTATAATAGCATTTCCAACTATTTGAATCCCTATATGCAACCCCCAGAGCAAGTGACTACTCCAACTCCTCTTTCCCCAGCATTTAAAATACAACTAGCAAATATGTAGCATTTAAGAGCATTTGAACAAGGACATTTCTCAAGACATAGCTTTCCTGCTCTGCCAGTGGAAACCCTGGTAATTCATGATAGCCAGCTTGAGAGGCTGTTAGGACTTTATTTCAGAATATTTTTTTAATTGCACATATACATGGTTATATAAAAGTTCTATAAATAGGATTGCATCCCTCGCCCTGTACTTATTGTATGTCACTTATCTTCTGAGATTGTAATCTGTGTGGGGAATGGTTTGTACAGCATGTAGCACAAAGAACCTGGTCTCTGGGCACCATAGTAATATAAAACATGATGTAATATTCATGAATTAATATTAAACATCAGATCATTTCTCCTTCCTATTATTTTACTGCTGTTTAGATTTTCTTTCTTTCACAAAAGTATGTGAAGTGATTTAAGTAAACTGAATGTCATGCAGTTGGCATGAAGTGTCAAACAGTGTAGTGTACTTAGACCTAACCCTGCATTTGTATCATTATGAAAAGCATGCCAATGTCCTTATATTTCATAACTCAGGATTTCAACTGGTATCATCATGACAACTGCACAACCAGATATAGGAAAGTAATTCCCACTTCCTTTGTATATCAGTGTATATCACACAACTGTTCTTTTTCCGGCTGGCCTGAAAAGAATCTGAGTGACTGGAACTCTTCCAATGGAAATTAAATATGTAAATGTGATTTTAATCAATACAACTCACCTCACATTAAAATGGGAATGATATTTATTTATCTAGTATTTATTTGTAAATATATTACATATCTAGTTTTGTACTGGTGCACCTACTTATAGGGGTTTGTGGATGAAGATAGATAGATAGATAGATAGATAGATTTGTTGCCTGACCAGAAAGTGTCCGGGAGACTTTCTTCAATAAATTCCATCAATTATAAGTAATGCAGAGAGCCCTGCTTGCTAACGACCCTTATTCTCTCTTATGAAATAGTTCAGTAAAAGTGAGTAGCCCCATAATTTCTTCTTGCACCACATATTGAACCTCACCAAGTTCTGTGAAGTTAAAGAGCATGTCCCTTCCATCAAGAGAAGCTGGTCCAATAAAAGATATTACCACACCCACCTTTGTCTCTCTCAATTGGACAGACAGACAGAAAAGGAAAATCAGGCACACAGTCGTTTAGAAAAATATAAGAATCTATTGTCAGGAATTCTGAATAATGTAAAAGGCTGAACCTGCTGCATGATTGAGTGCCCACAACCCCATGCAATAACATCTGAAACCAAACCCCAGGTAAGGTGCTGATTCACTATATGGTCTTGAAAAAAGAAGAACAGGAGTACTTGTGGCACCTTAGAGACTAACAAATTTATTTGGTCTTGAAAAAAGAAGAACAGGAGTACTTGTGGCACCTTAGAGACTAACTAATTTATATGGTCTTGGAAAGTCAATGAGGGCTGGAACTTCAGTTAGTGAAAAATTAGCATTTCATATTTTTGGGACTCAGAACTCGTTGGCAACCAGATGGGTCTCTAGACACAATGGCTTCCATTGAGACACCATCTGGGCTCTGCCCTATGGATATCAATGGAGCTGTAGCTTATTTACACAAACTGGGGTCTGGGCCACGGGTATCAATGCAGCTATTGCTGATTTACATCATCTGGGGGTCTGCCCTATGGATATCAATGGAAAGTAGACCTACGTGGAGCAAATTTAGATGCTAACTTCCACCCAACAATTATAGAAAACAACATGGGAAAATTGATCTTACATTCATTTGGTGTGGTACAAGGAATATTAGGCAATAATGGGGAACTGGGCTTCCAAGCTCTTAGAGTAGCTTTGTAAATTGGAGCTTCCATTGGTAAGAAAGCTCAATGCTTTTCTGAACCCCATCAACAATCCAACAGAATGTAGAACAGTTTCTTTGTTCACTGACTCATTAAAGAGTTTGTGCCTGAAAGGCAGAGGGAATACATTAATTGCTGGCCATTGACAGGGCCTCAGGCATCGGTACATCTTGGGACCCCTATTCTTTGCCTGTGGCACATAATAGTCTAACCTCTTGGTGGCTGTAATACATTGGTCTAATTTGAGTTGTTGGGTTTACAGTGTGGTTTCTGGGTGGTGTTGGAGGACTAGCACCAGTACCATCCTAGCAGCGCTAGCACATCAGACTAGATGATCTGGTTGTCCCTTCTAGCCTTATACTCTATGACTCTGACATTATGTAACTGAAGTAGTCCTTTTCCTTCAGGGCTGAAAATTATTCAACACGGCAGTAGGACTGAAGCTAGCACGTATTCAAACAAACCAGAATAAACAAGAAAAAAAAAAAGACAGATTCTCTGTTTCTTTATTTAACATGTGAGAGAGAAAGTAAGTAAGAAAGGTAAAGAACACTGCAAAAATATTGGGTTAGATATCTTGGAGGTTATTTCATGAGCAGTGAGTAATTTGATGAGCAATGAGCAATTTTTGCTGCAACAAATTTTGGGTGCCCAAATACTAGAATTTTAAAGAGGCTTGTTTTTCAAAGGGTATGTGGGGCCAGAGGGGACGGGGGTAATGAAAATCAGGGGCTTTCAATGGCACCTCAAGTGGGACATTCAAACTTTCGGGCCTCTAAAAGTTAGTTATTTTTTGAAACATAGGCTTATTTTCTAAAATCCACTTATTTCATCACCAAACCAATCTTCTTCACTCTCACTCCAATAGATCCTGATAATACTGTAAAATAAAGAGAGGTGAATGAAAAATGAATTATTCAAAATGGAATTAAAAATAAAAGAAAACACAGACAGATTTTGTTCATCAACTTTCTTTCAAAACATTTTTTAAAATAAATTTACAAGGTAATGCTAGTATTGTAAAGGTAATAAGTTTTGGTAAGATATAAAACATTTTCTGGGGTGCTGCACTTTAAGAAATATGTGGACAAATTGGAGATACTCCAGAGGAAAGCAAGAAAAATGAACAAAGGCTTAGAAAACATGACCTCTTTGCCAGAGGATGTTGTGAAGGCCAAGACTATAACAGGGTTGAAAAAAAGGACTAGATAATTTCATGGGCAGGGATGGTGTCCCTAGGCTCTGTTTGCCAGAAGCTGGGAATGGGCAGCAGGGGATGGATCACTTGAGGATTACCTGTTCTGCTCGTTCCCTCTGGCACTGACCACTGTTGAAAGACAGGAAACTGGACTACATGGACCTTTGTTAGGGCCCAATATGTTGATTCTTATGTTCTTATGTTTTATGACCTAGGAGGAGAGAGGGAAAAAAATTGGTCATGTTTACTCATGATTAAAGAAGACTGATGGAGTCCTGTAACAGTAATCAAATATATTAAGGGTTGTAATGAAAAAAAAAATCAATTGTTATCCATGTCACCTGAAGATAGGAGAAGTAAAGGGCTTAATCTACAGCAAAGGAGATTTAGGCCTAGTCTTCACTTACCGGCTGGTCTGACGGCACGCCATCGATGTTTTGGGATCGATTTATCGTGTCTGGTTAAGACGCGATAAATCGATCCCGGATCGATCCCGGAAGTGCTCACAGTCGGCGCCGGTACTCCAGCTCGCCGAGAGGAGTACGCGGCGTCGACGGGGGGAGACTTCCGGCCGCGTCTGGACCGCGGTAAGTCCGGACTAAGGTACTTCGAATTCAGCTACGTTATTAACGTAGCTGAATTTGCGTACCTTAGTCCGAAGTCCGGACTAAGTGGGGACCAGCCCTTAGATTAGCTATTGGGAAAAACTGATAAAAACTGATGATCTAGCCCCAGAATCCTTAGGAACAAGATTCACTTCATGGACTCTTGGGATCCCAAAAGGTAAACATTGTTTTAATGAGTTTGTGTGTCATTTCCACTAACTAACCCCAAAGGTGGCTAGGAGCCAAGTCCCACTGGTCATTAAAGTAAGTTCATATACTCATGTAGAATCCATCCATGAATCCTTTGGAGTCAGCTTCTCTTGGAGGTAAGTGAAGAACTTACTGAGCTCAGATGACCAATATGAGAATTGATATTTCTCTTACACTTATTCTCTTATGCTTCTTGGTCACAACTCTCCTCTGACCTATACTAGTAACTCCTTGGGTTTCAGTGGACTTATTCCTGATTAACACCACTGTACATGAGAGGTGTCTTGGGCCCTTCTTCTGTATATTTCTCTTAATGATACGGAAAATCACTTAGACATATAAGACAGAAACCCAGAGAGAGCATGATTCAGATAGTCTTCAAGTACATTAGAAATTGCAAGTAGTCCCCCATGATTTCAAGGAGAGTAAAAATGGAGTAGGTTTCTATTCAGTCTGAGTAATGATGAGGAACCAGAGACAGAATTCAGAATACAGCCATGTGCTGTTCAGTCAGTAGAAAAAGGCTATAGAATTGGATGTTTAAAGGATTTAGACACCTGTAAAGGCATTTATTGGAACTTTCACAATGATCTCAGTGCCTAAAAATCAATAATTTCAACATATGTTAGGCACCTAGATGGTTTTGAAAATCTCACTAGGCACTTAAATATATTTAAGTACCTGGTCCAAAGTAACTCCCCAAGGCCAGATTCTGGTATCAGTTGCTGTGTGGTATCAGTACGCAGTAACTCAGTAGAAGTCAATGGAGTTTTGAGGATTGATGTGAGCACAACTAGGGGCAGACACTGATTCTGAATTGACGGAGATTTAGGTGAAGTCACTCTCTGAAGTGGGAACAGCAGACAGAGTGTCCTGGGGTATCCAGTCTTTAGGTCCAGAATGAATTTGAAAGGCTCACACTGAGGGGGCAAAAACAACTACCCCCCCCCGATATTTTACATGTAAACTGATCAAATGTTATCTGAAGTCACTAGATTGGATTCAGATTTCAGTGAGAATGAGAAAAATCAGGAGTGTGGACTCACATGGTCAGTCTTTTCGGTATTGTCTCTATAAATACTGGATCATTTGAAAACCTTTTTTATAAACTACAGGCTGGCAAAAAAGTGCTAGAGAGGTAATTCCATTCTCACTCACCCTGGTGTAAATCATGACGAACTCCACTTCAGGTAATGGGGCTCCTTCTCCTCTCCTTCACACTGGTAGAAATCAGGGATAATTCCAGTGGAGTGAGTGAAGTCACAACAGTCTAAAATTGGCATAAATAAGAGAGAAGGGTAAGGTTGACTATTTTCAAAGAAAACTAAAGTTTATTTAAATGACTTTGACAAAAAGAAAATAATTCTTAATTTGCCAAGTGATTAATTGAATGGGCATAATTTTTTTATCTATAATTTTATTTACTACCTTTTCTTTTTATTATTATTTTTCCATTGTAATGATTACAAACAATATTACTTAGTGATAAATATCCTGATAACCGACTCTCCAGGTAATAGTGTCAATTTGACTGTAATATACGTTGTGAATGAAGTGGCATATGAACCATTGGAAATTAATTTTTAATAAGAATGAAGATAGCGTATGAACAAATAGGGTTTGATCCAAAGCCTATTGTCATCAAAGGACTTTCTATTTGGCCAACAGAGGCAAAAGAATAATTCTACACGGGGAATGATCTTTTAATAGGTATTTCAATTCCAAATTCCTGAGGCAGGATCAAAATCAAGGCCCATCTTTTCGACCTTTGTGACACATAAACCAAGGACTTCATTTTGCTTTTCCAAGTACGTTTCTCAAAGCATAAGAACTTCTATTAATGTAATACAATGTCATGTCCTCTCTCTCTCTGTCTCTCTTTATTTATCTAGCTATGTTAGGTAGAATATTGTTCTATGTATGCCTGTAGATTCACCCACTTATTAATTTATCACTAATCTATCTTTCAATTAGGATTGTCAAGCGATTAAAAAAAATAATCGTGATCGATCGTGCAATTTAAACAAAATTATCATGATTAATCGTACTGTTAAACAACAATAGAATACCATTTACTTAAATATTTTTGGATGTAATCTACATTTTCTAATATACTGATTTCAAGTACAATACAGAATACAAAATGTACAGTGCTCACTTTATATTTATTTTATTACAAATATTTGTGCTGTAAAAAGCAAAAGAAATAATAATTTTCAATTCACCTCATTCAAGTACTGTAGTGCAATCTCTTTATCATGGAAGTTTAAATTACAAATGTTGAATTATGTACAAAAAATAACTGTATTCAAAAATAAAACAATGTAAAACTTTACAGCCTACAAGTCCATTCAGTCCTACTTCTTGTTCAGGCAATCATTCTGAAGAACAAGTTTGTTTACATTTGCAGGAGATAATGCTGCCAGCTTCTTATTTACAAAGTCACCTAAAAATGAGAACAGGCATTCTCAAGACACAGTGGTAGCTGGCATCACAAGATATTTATATGACAGATGCGCTAAAGATTCATATGTTACTTCATGCTTCAACCACCATTCCAGAGGCCATGCATTCAGGCTGATTACAGGTTCTGCTCAATAACGAGCCAAAGCAGTGTGGACCAACATTATTCATTTTCATCATCTGAGTCAGATGCCACCAACAGAAGGTTGATATTCTTTTTTGGTGGTTCAGGTCCTGTAGTTTCTGCATCAGAGTGTTGTTCTTTTAAGACTTCTGAAAGCACGCTCTATACCTTGTCCCTCCCAGATTTTGGAAGGTGCTTCAGATTCTTAAACCTTGGGTCAAGTGCTGTAGCTATCTTTAGAAATCTCATATTTGTACCTTTTTTGTGTTTTGTCAAATCTGCAGTGGAAGTGTTCTTCAAACAAACAACATGTGCTGGGTCATCATCTGAGACTTCTGTAACACGAAATATATGGCAGAATGCGGGTTCAACAGAGCAGGAGACATACAATTCTCACCCAAGGAGTTCAGTCACAAATTTAATTCATGCATTATTTTTTTAACTAGCGTCATCAGCATCTCCTCTGGAACAATGGTCAAAGCATGAAGGGACATACGAATGTTTAGCATATCAGGCACGTAAATACCTTGCAATGGCAGCTACAAAAGTGCCATACAAACACCTGTTCTCACTTTCGGGTGACACTGTAAATAAAAAGCAGGTAGCATTATCTCCTGTAAATGTAAAGAAATTTGTTTGTCTTAGCAATTGACTGAACAAGAAGTAGGACTGGGTGGACTTGTAGGCTCCAAAGTTTTACTTTGGTTTGTTTTTCAGTGCAATTATTTTACAAAAAAGTCACCATTTGTAAGTTTCACTTTAATGATAGAGATTCTACTACAGTACGTGTATGAAGTGAACTGAAATATACTTTTTCTTTTTCCATTTTTACAGTGCAAATATTTATAATCAAAATAATAATATAAAGTGAGCAGTGTACACTTTGTATTCTGTGTTGCAATTGAAATTGTACAAAACATCCAAAATATTTAATAAATTTCAATTGGTATTCTATTGTTTAACAGTGCGATTAAAACTGTGATTAATCGCGACTATTTTTTTTAAATGAGATTACTTTTTTGTGTGAGTTAACTGTGATTAATCAACAGCCCTACTTTCAATATAATACATCTATAATATCTCTCTCGGCAGATAGATGGATAGATAAATTACAATGATGGTATAATATTTTGTTAAACTTGGGAAGAATATTATCTTTTTATTTATTATTACTGTTACTGATTCATTTCCTTCTTCCTTATTGTATAGCTGGGTGGGGATTGCTTAGAACTATCAGATCCAAACGCAAAAAACTAGGAAATACTGGATTAAAAGCCACCCCTATGTGCAGAACGAATAGCAAATATGGCAGGCGACCAGCTTGGCTTAACAGTGAAATCTTCGGTGAGCTTAAACGCATAAAGGAAGCCTACAAGAAGTGTAAATTTGGACATATGACTAGGGAGGAGTATAAAAATATTGCTAGAGCATGCAGAGGTGTAATCAGGAAAGCCAAGGCACAATTGGAGTTGCATCTAGCAAGGGATGTGAAGGGTAACAAGAAGGGTTTCTACAGATATGTTAGCAACAAGAAGAAGGTCAAGGAAAGTGTGGGACCTTTACTGAATGGGGGAGGCAACGTAGTGACAGATGATGTGGAAAAAGCTGAAGTACTCAATCTTTTTTTGCCTTGGTCTTCACAGACAAGGTCAGCTCCCAGAGTGCTGCACTGGGTAACACAGTATGGGGAGGAGGTGAGCAGCCCTCAGTGGTGAAAGAACAGCTTAAGGAGTATTTAGAAAAGCTGAACATGCTCAAGTCCAAGGGTCCAGATCTAATTCATCCAAGGGTGCTAAGGGAGTTGCCTGATGTGATTGCAAAGCCATTGGCCATTATCTTTGAAAATTCATGGTGATCAGGGGAGGCCCTGGATGATTGGAAAAAGGCAAATATAGTGCCCATCTTTTAGAAAAATGGAAGAAAGAGAACCCGGGGAACTAGAAATGGGCCAGCCTCACTTCAGTCCCCAGCAAAATCATGGAGCAAGTCCTCAAGGAATCCATTTTGAGGAGAGGAAGGTGATCAGGAACAGTCAATACACCCCTGATTACACCCCTGCATGCTCTAGCAATATTTTTATACTCCTCCCTAGTCATCTGTCCAGATACACTAGAGGGTAGGGATCGGATACAGAGGGACCTAGACAAATTAGAGGATTGGGCCAAAAAAAACCTGATGAGGTTCAACAAGGACAAGTGCAGAGTCTAGGAGGGTGGTGAAACACTGGAATGCGTTACCTAGGGAGGTGGTGGAGTCTCCTTCTTGGAGGTTTTTAAGGCCCGGCTTGACAAAGCCCTGGCTGGGATGATTTAGCTGGGAATTGGTCCTGCTTTGAGCAGGGAGTTGGACTAGATGACCTCTTGAGGTCCCTTCCAACTCTGATATTCTATGATTCTATTCTATGATTCTATGAATAATGGATTCACCAAGGGCAAGTCATGCCTGACCAACCTGATTGCCTTCTATGATGAGATAAATGGCTCTGTGGATATGAGGAAAGTGGTGGTTGTGATATATCATGACTTTAGCAAAGCTTTTGATACGTTCTCCCAGAGTATTCTTGCCAGCAAGTTAAAGAAGTATGGATTGGATGAACGGACTATAAGGTGGATAGAAAGCTGGCTAGATTGTCAGGCTCAACAGGTAGTGTTCAACAGCTTGACGTCTAGCTGGCAGACGGTATCAAGTGGAGCACCCCAGGAATCGGTCCTGGCACCGGCTTGGTTCAACATCTTTATTAATTATCTGGATGATGGGATTTATTGCACCCTCAGCGAGTTCACAGATGACACTAAGCTGGAGGGAGAGGTAGATACGCTGGAGGGTAGATAGGGTCCAGAGTGACCTAGACAAATTGGACGATTGGGCCAAAAGAAATTTGATGAGGTTCAACACGGACAAGTGCAGAGTCCTGCACTTAGGAAGGAAGAATCCCATGTACAGCTACAGACTAGGGACTGAGTGACTAGGTAGCAGTTCTGCAGAAAAGGACCTGGGGATTACAGTGGATGAGAAGCTGGATATGAGTCAGCAGTGTGCCCTTGTTACCAAGAAGGCCAATGGCATATTGGGATGTATTAGTAGGAGCATTGCCAGCAGATTGAGGGAAGTGATTATTCCGCTCTATTCGGCACTGGTGGGGCCACACCTAGAGTATTGTGTCCAGTTTTGGTACTCCCCCACTACAGAAGGGAAGTGGACAAATTGGAGAGAATCCAGTGGAGGGCAACTAAAATTATTAGGGGGCTGGAGCATATGACTTATGAGGGGAGGCTGAGGGAACTGGGGTTATTTAGTCTGCAGAAGAGGAGAGTGAGATAGCAGCCTTCAACTACCTGAAAGGGGGTTTCAAAGAGGATGGAGTTAGGCTGTTTTCAGTGGTGGCAGATGACAGAAGAAGGAGCAATGGTCTCAATTTGCAGTTGGGGAGGTCTAGCTTGGATATTAGGAAACACTATTTCACTAGGAAGGTGGTGAAGCACTGGAATGGGTTACCTCGGGAGGTGGTGGAAGCTCCATCCTTAGAGGTTTTTAAGGCCTGTCTTGAAAAAGCTCTGGTTGGGATAATTTAGTTGGTATTGGTCCTGCTTTGAGCAGGGGGTTGGACTAGATGACCTCCTGGGGTCTCTTCCAACCCTAATAGTCTATGATTCTATGAAAAGCCAGTAGGGTGGATAGAGAAAAATAGATTCCTGAGGTAACATAAATCCACATCCATGCAGTTTACTCTCTTTCTGAGGTGCATAGTCTTAATCTGTCACATAAAAGAGTGGGGCTACAGTACTTCTTCATGGGCATTAAAGAATGCAGAGCAATATTTGTAAATGGGCTAGTAGGTGTTTACCATGATATGTCTCACAAAAATTCCCAAAACACTGCACAGTTGTGCACTGTTCTGTGTGAGATTCTGACAGATGTCACCTTCTATCCCAAATATCCTCTTCTGGCTGATCACATGTACAGTCCATTTTGTGTCTGACCCTGTTCCTGTGGAAGTCAATGGGAGTTCAGACATTGACTTCAATTTGTGGTAGTTTGTGAAGCCCAGCTGACCACGGCACAATAGAACCATGGAGGAGCCTGCCGAGCCCAGCTGCCCCGGCACTGCCTGGTCAATAGCAATTAGATCCAGAGGCAGGAGACTGGCTATACTGTGCTTGGGAGACGATGTGCATGGGACAGAGCTCTAGCCTGCTCTTTTCCTCCTTTTCACAGCCACACAGAACAAGCCAGAATCCAGTTTTGTCTCACCCAAAGGTTGACTGCTCAGACCCTCAACTGACATAATGACATCAATAGTGAGGTACCCATTTTCACAAGCTGAGGACCTGGCCCATGGCTCCCATATTTACACTGGCATGCAGGGAACAGTGTCATAACATCCGCAGGGCTATTTACATGAGTAAGGACTACAAAGCTGAAGGGAGGATTTGCAGAATAAGGCACCTAGAGAGTTTTTAAAGAATTAGATGCCCAGTTCCCTTTGTGATATGTACCTCACGCTCTTGGGCTCTTTGAAAAGCCCAATCTCAGGGCTAGTCTACACTAGGAATGCTGCAGCGATGCAGCTCCACCAATGCAGCTGCACTGCTGTAGCGCATCTGGTGAAGATGCTCTACACCAACGTGAGCGAGTTTTCCCATTGGCATAATAACTGCACCTCTGCAAGAGGCGGTAGCTAAGTTGGCTGGAGAAGCTTTCCCACCAACATAGCACTGTCCACACCTGCACTTAAGTCAGTGTAATTACATCGTTTGGGAATGGTGGCTTATCCGCACTCCTGAGCGATGTAAGATATACTAATATAAGTGGTAGTGCATACAAGCCCCCAGTCTGTAACAGCCGTGGTCATATTAGGTGTAGTTTGGCCCTCAAAATCTAACCAATATCAATAGGAACTTAGGGTTCCAAGTAGCTAATGGATTAAGCCCTAAATAAGGGTGCAGGTCTACCTGTGTTTGTTCTAGATAGAGAAATAAGATTATTAGAGAGAGAGATTCAAATAGTAATATAAAGATATAGATCTAACTATCTATCTATCTATGATCAATTAGAAATATATATTCCCAAATAAATGTGTAGTTGATGGATAAAAATGATCACACACACTCTTTGACAAAAACTACAAGGTGTCTGGGGTCACCTTAAAGACTAACAGATTTATTTGAGCATAAGCTTTCGTGGGTAAAAAAACACACTTCAAAAATCCACAAAAGCTTATGCCCAAATAAATCTGTTAGTCTTTAAGGTGCCACCAGACTCCTTATTGTTTTTGTGGATACAGACTAACACGGCTACCCCCTGATACTTGACTCTTTGACAAGACTGCTTTATAAAACTCTCTTCCAGATGAAACACACTGAGGAAATATAATGAGCATGTGGAATCACATGACTGTCACAGAATTCATCCTTGTGGGGTTTTCCAATCACCCCAACTTGCAGGTTCCGTTGTTCCTGATCTTCCTTGGTGTTTATACCATAACCCTGACAGGAAACATGCTCATTATCCTGGTGACATCAATTGACCCCTCTCTCCATAGCCCCATGTACTTCTTCCTCCGGAACTTGGCCACCTTAGAGATCGGCTTCACTTTGGTCATCGTCCCGAAGATGCTTGTCAATCTCTTGGTGGAAAATAAAATCATTTCCTTTGCCGGCTGTGCATCTCAGCTCTATTTCTTTTCCTTCTTTGGGACAGCTGAGTGCTGCCTTTTGACCGCTATGGCCTATGATCGCTATGTGGCCATATGCAACCCGCTTCGCTACCCAGACATCATGAATAGAAGGGCTTCTTTCCAGTTGGCTGGACTCTCATGGTTCTCTGGATTTCCAGTGGCCACTGTGCAAATGACGTGGATATTCAGTCTGCCATTCTGTGGGCCAAATCAAGTCAACCACTTCTTCTGTGATGCCCCTCCCATACTGGAGCTGGCCTGTTCCAACACCTATCTCTTTGAAATCGAGGCCCTCATAGCTACTGTGCTTTTATCATGGTCCCATTCCTGCTGATCCTGGTCTCCTACATGCGGATCATCACCACCATCGTGAGGATGCCCTCAGAAGAGGGCAGACACAAAGCCTTCTCCACCTGCTCCTCCCACCTGGTGGTAGTGACTCTCTTCTATGGCACAGCCAGCTCGACCTACTTCCGACCCAAATCCAACTACTCCCCAGACACCAAGAAGCTCATCTCTCTCTCCTACACGGTGATCACTCCCATGTAAAACCCCATAATCTACAGCCTGAGGAACAAAGAGGTGAAAAGCCCCTTGAGGAGAACATTGGGGAGGAAACTCTTTTCAGAGAAAATGTAATTTCTTCAGGCCTAGAACTCCATTCTGTTCATGGGGCTGGTTCTCCTCTTATTTACCCAAGTAACTGCCTTGGAGTCAATGGGCCGAATCCCTTCTCTGTCATACTGGTAAAAATCAGAACTGGCACCTCCCAAAATAAATTCATCTTTTCTGAAACTAGTGTAGGGGAGAAGAGAATCAGCTTTTGATTCAGGAGGGGTGATTGTTACCTGAAATTCTGATGGGCTTGAATGAATCCTGTAAACTGTACGTGGTTTAAGTTCATTAAAATGCCAAGAATATTATTTTGTTCTATTCCTTTTTATGTGTGCTTATTTTGTTTGCTTAGACTCTTCTCTTAAGAGCTTCTCTTCACCAGCAAATTTTACCAGAGCGGAGTACTAGGTCTGCTGTAATTAAGTCTGAGAAGACTTATCTGTTTAATCATTATTCTAAGTACTATAAATCTGTGTTCACTTACATTGATTTTGAGTTAGGTTTGTCTCATGATGATTAAGGTTATTTTTACCTGTAACTCTGATGTATTTTAATGAATCCTGCAGACTGTACCTGGTTTATGTTCAGTAAAATACTGAGAGTATAATTTTGTTCTGTTCATTTTTGTTTTGACTCTCTTCTTCTTGTTTCTTCACTAGAATGTTCTCTTTTTGGAGTAAAAAATTGAAGATATGAAATGTCAGCTAATAATCAACAAATTAAAATATTTGGAAATGCTGCCAAAACGCCTCATGGGAATATTTAACAGAAACAAATATCTGATAGCATGGACAGCTGCTTCTATAGGCAGTTATTCCAATCATAGAAGGGGTCTGACCCAAAGCTCAAGGGGGTCATTTAATTGACTTCTTTGGGGTTTGGAATAAGCCAAGGAAGAAAAATCCCTATTAGTGACACCAAATCAATGTAGTGCTTGTTTCTTCTGAGGTGTTGACCATTCAGAACTGCCATAGGATTCAAGGGGCATGAGGTGATTTGGGACTGTCACTCTTGGATCCCAAACAATTAGTGATGATTAAAGTTAACATAAAGATTCTAGTCCTGATACTACTTTATACCACTGTCACTCCATTAACTTTAATAAAGCAATGCTTCGTTCACATGGGTATGACTGAGAAAAAAGTCATGGCTTATATGGGGAGTAATTAAAATTTATCCTAAATTACCTTTTTTTCCCCGGTAAAACTGTAACAAAGGGAAATTCACTTCCACATAGAAACACAGATTTTAAACTCAGATAAGCCGATTCTCATTTCTTCTTCTTCTTCTTCCCTCCTGGACCTTATGATATCTTTACCTTAAATCATCATTTCCAACCCTTTGCATCCCTATATGCAACCCCCACAGCAAGTGACTACTCCAACTCCCCCCCCCTCAGCATTTAAAATACAACTGGAAAAATGTAGCATTTAAAAGCATTTGAACCCCTTTCTCAAGAAATAGCTTTTCTGCTGTGCCATTGGAAACCCCGGTAATTCATGATAGCCAGCTTGAGAGGCTGTTAGGACTTTATTTCAGAATATTTTTTTAATTGCACATATACATGGTTATATAAAAGTTCTATAAATAGGATTGCATCCCTCTCCCTGTACTTATTGTATGTCACCTATCTTCTGAGATTGTAACCTGTGTGGGGAATGGTTTGTACAGCATGTAGCACAAAGAACCTGGTCTCTGGGCACCATAGTAATATTCATGAATTAATATTAAATGTCAGATCATTTCTCCTTCCTATTATTTCACTGCGGTTTAGATTTTCTTTCTTTCTTTCTTTCTTTCTTTCTTTCTTTCTTTCTTTCTTTCTTTCTTTCTTTCTTTCTTTCACAAAAATATGTGAAGTGATTTAAGTAAACTGAATGTCATGCAGTTGGCATGAAGTGTCAAACAGTGTAGTGCACTTAGACCTAACCCTGTATTTGTATCATTATGAAAAGCATTCCAATGTCCTTATATTTCATAACTCAGGATTTCAGCTGGTATCATCAACACAGACATGGGAAAGTAATTCCAACTTCCTTTGGACATCAGTGTGTATCACCTAACTCTTCTTTTTCTGGGTGGACTGAAGAGAATCTGAGTGATTGGAACTCCTCCAATGGAGATTAAACTCTCCCAAGAGAGATTAAAGCTGGAAATGTAATTTTAATCAATACCAATCACCTTACATTAAAATGGGAATGATATTTATTTATCTAGTATTTATTTGTAATTATATTACATATCTAAGTTTGTACTGGTGCACCTACCTACAGGGGTTTGTGGATAGATAGATAGATAGATAGATAGATAGATAGATAGATAGATAGATAGATAGATAGATAGATAGATTTGTAGCCTGTCCAGAAAGTGTCCGGGTGACTTTCTTCAATAAATGCCATCAATTAGAAATAATGCAGTGAGCCCTGCTTGGTAACAATGCTTATTCTCTCTGATGACATAGACTCATAAACTTTAAGGTCAGAATGAACCAATATGATCATCTAGTCTGACCTCCTGCACAATGCAGGCCGCAGAATCTCATCCACGCACTCCCGCAACAAACCCCTTTCCTATGTCTGAACCATTGAAGTCCTCTAATCATTGTTTAAAGACTTCAAGGTGCAGAGAATCCTCCAGCAAGTGACCTGTGCCCCATGCTGCAGAGGAAAGCAAAAAAAAAAAAAAAAAAAAAAAAACCAGGGCCTCTGCTAATCTGTCCTGGATGAAAATTCCTTCCCGACCCCAAATATGGCAATCAGCTAAACCCTGATCATGTGGACAAGACTCACCATCAGACACCCAGGAGAGAATTCTCTGTAGTAACTCAGATACCACCCCATCTAACATCCCATCACAGGCCATTGGGCATATTTTCTGCTAATAGTCAAAGATCTATTAATTGCCAAAATTAGGCTATCCCATCATACCATCCCCTCCATAAACTTATCAAGCTTAGTCTTGAAGCCAGATATGTCTTTTGCCCCCATTGCTCCCCTTGGAAGGCTTTTCCAGAACTTCACTCCTCTGATGCTTAGAAACCTTTGTCTAATTTCAAGTTTAAACTTCCTGATGGCCAGTTTATATCCATTTGTTCTTGTGTCCACATTGGTACTGAGCTTAAATAATTCCTCTCCCTCCCTCGTATTTATCCCTCTGATATATTTATAGAGAGCAATTATATCTCCCCTCAGCCTTCTTTTGGTTAGGCTAAACAAGCCGAGCTCTTTGAGTCTCCTTTCATAAGATAGGTTTTCCATTCCTCAGATCATCCTAGTAGCCCTTCTCTGTACCTGTTCCAGTTTGAATTCATCCTTCTTAAACATGGGAGACCAGAACTGCACACAGTATAGTTCAGTAAAAGTGAGTAATGAACAATTTTTGCTGCATCAAGTTTTGGGTGCCCAATTTCTGGCATTTTGAAGAGGCTTGTTTTTCATCGGGTATGCAGGTGCTTAGCCCTTACTGAAAATCAGGGACTTTCTGTGGCACCTCAAGTGAGACATTCAATCTTTGGGGGCTCCAAAAACTAGTTATTTTTGGAAACATAGGCCTATCTTACCAAATCCATTTATTTAATCACCAAACCATTATTCCCTCTCACTCCAATAGGAGATAAAGAGAGGTGGATGAAAAATGAAAAATAAAACACTTTTTACAATCCAAGTTATTTTCATTTTGAATTATTCAAAATGGAATTAAAAATAAAATAAACCAAAAACAGATTTTCTTCATTAAGTTTTTTTTTCAAAACTTTTCTTTAAAATTAATTTACAAGGTAATGCTATTATTGTGAAGGTAATAAGGTAAGGATTTGGTAAGATACATTTTTGGGGGTGCTACACTTTAAGAAATACGTGGACAAATTGGATATACTCCAGAGGAAAGCAACAAAAATGAACAAAGGTTTAGAAAACCTGACCTCTTTGCCAGAGGATATTGTGAAGGCCAAGACTATAACAGGGTTGAAAAAAAGGACTAGATAATTTCATGGGCAGGGATGGTGTCCCTAGGCTCTGTTTGCCAGAAGCTGGGAATGGGCAATAGGGGATGGATCACTTGAGGATTACCTATTCTGCTCGTTCTCTCCGGCATTAACCACTGTTGGAAGACATGATACTGGGCTAGATGGACCTTTGGTCACGCCCGGTATGTCCGTTCTTATGTTCTTATGTTTTATGACCTAGGAGGAGAGGTGAAAAAAACTGGTCATGTTTACTCATGAGTAAAGAAGATTGATGGGGTTCTGTAACAGTCATCAAATATATAAAGGGTTGTAATAAAGAGAACAATGATCAATTGTTATCCATGTCCACTGAAGATAGCAGAAGTAATTGACTTAATCCACAGCAAAGGAAATTTAGATTAGCTATTAGGAAAAACTGATAAAAACTGATGATCTTGCCCCAGAATCCTTAGGAACATGATTCACTTCATGGACTCTTCACTGGGAGGGTGGTGAAGCACTGGAATGAGTTACCTAGGGAGGTGGTGGAGTCTCCTTCCTTGGAGGTTTTTAAGGCCTGGCTTGACAAAGCCCTGGCTGGGATGATTTAGTTGGGAATTGGTCCTGCTTTGAGCACGGGGTTGGACTAGATGACCTCCTGAGGTCCCTTCCAACCCTGATATTCTATGATTCTATGATTCTATGACTCTTGGGATCCCAAAAGGTAAACATCGTTTTAATGAGTTTGTGTGTTATATCCATGAATTAGCCCGAAAGGTGGCTAGGAGCCAAGTCCCATTGGTCATTAAAGTAAGTTCATATACTCATGTAGAATCCATCCATGAATCCTTTGGAGTCAGCTTCTCTTGGAGGTAAGTGAAGAACTTACTGAGCTCAGATGACCAATATGAGAATTGATATTTCTCTTACACTTACTCTCTTATGCTTCTTGGTCACAACTCTCCTCTGACCTATACTAGTAACTCCTTGGGTTTCAGTGGATTTATTCCTGATTAACACCACTGTACGTGAGAGGTGTCTTGGGTCCTTCTTCTGTATATTTTTCTTAATGATACTGAAAATCACTTAGACATATAAGACATATTGCACAGAAACCCAGAGAGAGCATGATTCAGATAGTCTTATTCAAGTACATTAGAAATTGCAAGTAGTCCCCCATGATTTCAAGGAGAGTAAAAATGGAGTAGGTTTCTATTCAGTCTGAGTAATGATGAGGAACCAGAGACAGAATTCAGAATACAGCCATGTGCTGTTCAGTCAGTAGAAAAAGGCTATAGAATTGGATGTTTAAAGGATTTAGACACCTGTAAAGGCATTTATTGGAACTTTCACAATGATCTCAGTGCCTAAAAATCATTAATTTCAACATATGTTATGCCCCTAGATGGTTTTGAAAATCCCAGTAGGCACTTAAATATATTTAAGTACCTGGTCCAAAGTAACTCCCCAAGGCCAGATTCTGGTATCAGTTGCTGTGTGGTATTAATACGCAGTAACTCAGTAGAAGTCAATGGAGTTTTGAGGATTGATGTGAGCACAACTAGGGGCAGACACTGATTCTGAATTGACGAAGATTTAGGTGAAGTCATTCTCTGAAGTGGGAACAGCAGACAGAGTGTCCTGGGGTATCCAGTCTTCAGGTCCCAGAATGAATTTGAAAGGCTCACACTGAGGGGGCAAAAACAACTACAACCCCCCCCCCCCATATTTTACATGTAAACTGATCAAATGTTATCTGAAGTCACTAGATTGGATTCAGATTTCAGTGAGAATGAGAAAAATCAGGAGTGTGGACTCACATGGTCAGTCTTTTCGGTATTGTCTCTATAAATACTGGATCATTTGAAAACCTTTTTCATATAATTTTTATTTACTACCTTTTCTTTTTATTACTATTTTTCCATTGTAATGATGACAAACAATACTACTTAGGGATAAATATCCGGATAACTTATTCTCCAGGTAATAGCATCAATTTGAATGTAATATACATTGTGAAGGAAGTGGCATATATGCCATTGGAAATTAATTTTTAATTAGAATGAAGATAACATATGAACAAATAGGGTTTGATCCAAAGCCTATTGACATCAAAGGACTTTCTATTTGGCCAACAGAGGCAAAAGAATAATTCTGCACGGGGGATGATCTTTTAATAGCTATTTCAATTCCAAATTCCTGAGGCTGGATCAAAAACAAAGGCTCATCTTTTCAACCTTTGTGACACTAACGTAGGACTTCATTTTACTTTTCTAAGAAAGTTACTCAAACCATAAGAACTTCTACTAATGTAACACAATGTCATGTCCTCTGTCTTTCTCTCTGTCTCTATCTATCTAGCTATGTTAGGTAGAATATTGTCCTGTGTATGTCTGTAGATTCAGCGACTTACTAATTTATCAATTAATCTATCTTTCAATTAGGACTGTCAAGCGATTAAAAAAATATTTGTGATCAATGGCACAATTAAAAAATTAATCACGATTAATTGTACTGTTAAACATTTACACCTCTACCCTGATATAACGTGGTCCTGGGGAGCCAAAAATCCCTACCGCATTATAGCTGAAACTCCTTTATATTGGAGTAGGGGCGGCTGGGCTCCAGCAGTGATTTCAAGGGCCCTGGGCTCCCCACAGCAGCCGGAGCCCCGGCCCCTTTAAATCGCCGGCGTTATAACGGAATAGAGGTGTATTTAAATATTTTTGGATGTGATCTACATTTTCAAATATATTGATTTGAAATACAATACAGAATATAAAATGGACAGTGCTTACTTTATTTTTGATTACAAATATTTGTGCTGTAAAAAGCAAAAGAAATAATAATTTTCAATTCACCTCATTCAGGTACTGTAGTGCAATCTCTTTATCATGGAAGTTTAACTTACAAATGTTGAATTATGTACAAAAAATAACTGCATTCAAAAATAAGACAATGTAAAATTTTAGAGCCTAGAAGTCCATTCAGTCCTACTTCTTGTTCAGGCAATCATTCTGAAGAACAAGTTTGTTTACATTTGCAGGAGATAATGTTGCCAGCTTCTTATTTGCAAAGTCACCTAAAAGTGAGAACAGGCATTCTCAAGGCACAGTGGTAGCTGGCATCACAAGATATTTATATGACAGATGCGCTAAAGATTCATATGTCACTTCATGCTTCAACCACCATTCCAGAGGCCATGCATCCAGGCTGATGACAGGTTCTGCTCAATAACGAGCCAAAGCAGTGTGGACCAACATTATTCATTTTCATCATCTGAGTCAGATGCCACCAGCAGAAGGTTGATATTCTTTTTTGGTGTTTCAGGTCCTGTAGTTTCTGCATCAGAGTGTTGTTCTTTTAAGACTTCTGAAAGCACGCTCTACACCTTGTCCCTCCCAGATTTTGGAAGGTGCTTCAGATTCTTAAACCTTGGGTCGAGTGCTGTAGCTATCTTTAGAAATCTCACATTGGTACCTTCTTTGCATTTTGTTAGATCTATAGTGAAAGTGTTCTTCAAACAAACAACATGTGTTGGGTCATCTTCTGAGACTGCTTATAACATAAAATACATGGCAGAATGCAGGTAAAACAGATCAGGAAACATACAATTCTCCCCCAAGGAGTTCAGTCAAAAATTTAATTCACGCATTATTATTTTTAACGAGCGTCATCAGGATGTCCTCTGGAATGGTGGTCAAATCATGATGGAGCATACAAATGTTTAGCGTATCTGGCACGTAAATACCTTGCAATGGCGGCTACAAAAGTGCCATACGAACACCTGTTCTCACGTTCGGGTGACACTGTAAATAAGAAGAAGGCAGCATTATCTCCTGTAAATGTAAAGAAACGTGTTTGTCTTAGCAATTGACTGAAGAAGTAGGACTGGGTGGACTTGTAGGTGCCAAAGTTTTACATTGTTTTGTTTTTGAGTGCAATTATTTTACAAAAAAAATCAACATTTGTAAGTTGCACTTTCGAGAAAGAGATTGCACTACAGTACTTGTATGAGGTGAACTGAAAAATACTATTTCTTTTTTCATTTTTATAGTGCAAATATGTGTAATCAAAATAATAATATAAAGTGAGCAGTGTACATTTTGTATTCTGTGTTCCAACAGAAATAAATTTATTTGAAAATGTACAAAATATCCAAAAATATTTAATAAAATTCAATTGGCATTCTATTGTTTAACAGTGCAATTAAAACTGCAATTAATCACGACTAATTTTTTAAATGTGATTACTTTTTTTGAGTTAATTGCGTGAGTTAACTGTGATTAAACAACAGCCCCACATTCAGTATAATATATCTATAATATCTCTCTGGGCAGATAGACGGATAGATAAACTGCTATGATGGTATAATATTTTGTTAAACTTTTAGTTATTATTACTGTTACTGATTTATTTCCTTCTTCCTTATTGTATAGCTGGATCAGGATGGCTTAGAACTATCAGATCGAGATGCAAAAAAACAGGAACTACTGGATCAAAAGCCAATAGGGTGGACAGAGAAAAACAGATTCCTGAGGTAACATAAATACATCTCCAGGCAGTTTACTCTCAGTGTGTGGTGCATGGTCTTTAATCTGGCATGTAAGAGAATGGGGCCCAGTACTTCTTCATGAGCATTAACGAATGCAGAGCAATATTTGTAAATGGACTAGTAGGTGTTTACCATGATATCTCTCACAAAAAATTCCCAATCACTTCACAGTTGTGCTCTGTTCTGTGTGAATTTCTCACAGATATCACCTTCTATCCCAAATGTCCTCTTCTGGTTGATCACGTGTACAGTCCATTTTGTGTCTGACGCTTACAGTTATAGCACCTCTTGGACTCCTCTGCTTTACAGGAGATTTGGGATGAATAAAAGGGGAATGGGGAGATGAATGACCAGCCTCCTTTTTCCCAGGGGTAAAACAGTGATTCTGCTTTCTACCAACCCTATACCCCTCTGCCAGTGGTTTATGTTTAATTTCAGCTTGTGACTGCCGTAAGAGTCTGCAAACTCAGCCAATCCACCCACTGCATCCACCTTTTTGACCCACAAATACTGTTTTACCTCATCACTGCATATATTCAGGAATTGTTCGTGAGTAACCAAATCACACATTATTCAAAGCTTGTAATGCCTTTTCCCCTCACCCACTTATCTAATAAATCTCTCATTTCATTTACAGAAGCCACATTACTCAACCCAGATCCCCTATTAAGACTCCTGAATTTAACCCTGTAGGTTTCAGGTGTAATCCTTTAATTTACCATAGTTTGAAATATCATCAATAGGCATCTTATTGAATATGTCCAGAACTCTTCCAGTCAATATTGCCATCAACGTAGTCAATTTTTGATCATCAGGAATTGCATGGAGGGTGCACAGTCTCTCAAAGGTGATGAAATATTCCGCAATATCACTGGATTCAGCATTCTGTAGACATAGTCACTCCCATTTGTGGATTTTTGGGGAAGTGGAGCCAGCTGCTGGAGGGTTTTGTCTTTTCTACTCCATAACAGTCAGTTCATGCTTCTGGGCCTCAATCTGGGCCTGTATTTCTCCGTCTTTTAACTCCAAGGCTAGCCACCTCTCGTCTTGAGCACTTTGTTGGACTAACCTCTGGGCTTCATGGCTCTGTTGCGAGCAGCTTCTTCCCTAGCTGCCTCTGCCTCCATAGCCCTTCTGTGTGCAGTCTCTTCCCTGGCTGCCTCTGCTTCTTTGAGCCTCAGTTGAAACTCACAGTCCTTTGCCTTCTCTTCTGCTTCCAGTCTAGCCAGCTCTAGTTTAGTAGCTGCCTCACTGATAGTCATTTTCCTGCTTTCTCGTGCTTATTTCCCTTATCTGAAATAAACAAACAGAAAATAACAAACCAGTAACCACTTTGTTCTCCAGCCAGCACAATTAAAACTCACTTAAAATCACTACCAGTATCTCAAAGCAATCAGCTGTGCACCGATCCTGCTTGACTATGCCACTGTGACAAGTTGGGTCACAGAGACCTCCTTGTGACTGCTACCAGATGTGCTGGGACTACCGCTGAGCCCATTTTCCCTGGGAGCTTGGAACTTCAGTACCCTGCCTTGTTGAGCCAGACATGCTAGCCTGCTACAAACACAGACCCAGACCTGAACCACATCCCCCAAAAGCTGCAGGCTCAACTGAAAACAGATTAAGAAGTGCTCCTGTCTCTAGCACCCATATACTAGTTCCCAATGGGATCCAAACCCCAAATAAATCCATTTTACTCTCTATAAAGCTTATACAGGGTAAACTCATAAATTGTTCACCCTCTATGACACTGATAGAGAGATATGTACAACTGTTTGCTCCCCCAGGAATTAATTACTTGCTATGGGTTAATTAATAAGTAAAAAGTGATTTTATTAAATATAAAAAAGTAGGATTTAAGTGGTTCCAAGTAATAAAAGACAGAACAATGTAAGTTACCAAGCAAAAAATAAAATAAAACACGCAAGTCTAAGCCAAGTACAGTAGGAAAATAAATGCAGGAAAATCTCATCCTCAGAGTTGTTCTAATAAGCTTCTTTGACAGACTAGACTCCTTCCTAGTCTGGGTCCAGCAAATACTCACACCCCCGTAGTTACTGAACTTTCTTCCGGTTTCTTTCAGGCATCTCTTTAGGATGGAGAGCTATCTTTTGAGCCAGCTGAAGATAAAATGGAGGAGTTTTCAGGGTCTTTTATATTCTCTCTCTTGTGGGTGGAAATCCCTTTCTTCTCCTGTGCAAAACCACAACCACAAGATGGAGTCTCTAGTCATCTGAGCAAGTCTCATGTCTAAGACTGATTCAGTTTTTGGCAGGCCGGTGCCTGAATGTTTGAATGTTCCCAGAATAGCTCAGATGTGAATTTGCATCTCCCAAAATCCATGGTTAGTTAAGGACTCCCAATTACTTGAATAACCCCTTCACATTATGTTGACCAAATCTGCCTTATGTGCTTCCTACAGCAAATACTTTAAATACAAGCTTAGAGCCAACACTTATAACTTCAGATATAAAAATGATACATGCATACAAATAGGATGAATATATTCAGTAGATCATAACCTTTGCAAAGATATGTTACATGGCATATCTAGCATAAAACATATTCCAGTTACGTCATATTTATACTCATAAGCATATTTCTATAAAGCATTATGGAGTGCAATGTCACAGTACCCATTTTCACAACCTGGCCCCTGATTCCCATATTTACACTGGCATGACAGAGAACAGTGTCATAGCATCAGCAGGGCTATTTACATGAGTAAGGACTACAAAGCTGAAGAGAGGATTTGCAGAATATGGTACCTAGAGAGATTTTAAATAATTCGATGCCCAGTTCCCTTTGTGATATGTACCTCACACTCTTGGGCTCTTTTGAAAAGCCCAATCTCAGGGCTAGTCTACACTAGGAGTGCTGCAGCGACGCAGCTCCACCGATGCAGCTGCACTGCTGTAGCACATCTGGTGAAGACGCTCTACGCCGAAGTGAGCGAGATTTCCCATTGGCATAATAACTGCATCTGTGCAAGAGGCGGTAGCTAAGTTGGCTGGAGAATCTGTCCCACCAACATAGCACTGTCCACCCCTGCACTTAAGTCAGTGTAATTATGTTGCTTGGTGGGGGATGGCTTATTCGCACCCATGAGCGACGTAAGTGATACCGACATAAGTGGTAGTAACAACCATGGTTGTATTAGGTGTAGTTTTGCCCTCAACTTCTAACCAATATCAATAGGAACTGGGGGTTCCAAGTAGCTAAAGGATTAAGCCCTAAATAAGGGTGCAGGACACTCCTGGACTCTGGGTCAAACATCATTGAATCACTGATTGAATGTCCTCACAATATCCCAGAACATTCCTATCACATCACATCTGCCACAGAAACAGAGCTGGTGCTAGCCCTTTTGGGGCCCTGAGCAGGAATATTTTGTGCCCCCCCCCAATGCTAAAACAGGCAAGTTCTTATAATAAAAAGCAAATGGGGACCCCCTTGAGGTGCTCAGGGCCCTAAGCAATTGTTTAGTCTGCTTATGCCTAGTGCCAGCTCTGCACAGAAGAGCTAATGACTGTTCTTCCATATACCACACCCCAAAAATATTAATACAAGCAGCACCGTGTAGCTGTCCCCCAACAGGCAATTTGAAAGAGAGTATGCTACAAGGAGACAAAGTTAGATTGTGGATAGTTCTGATCACATAGTCTGTCAGTCAGACAGCCGCTACATATTTCAGCTGGTGCAATAGCATAAAATATGATTCATGAAAGGATTAAAAAATGGGACAATTACCCTGACAGGAAACGTGCTCATTATCCTGGTGACATCAGTTGACCCCTTTCTCCATAGCCCCATGTAGTTCTTCCTCCGGAACTTGGCCTCCTTAGAGATCGGCTTCACTTTGGTCATCGTCCCGAAGATGCTGGTCAATCTCTTGGTGGAAAATAAAATCATTTCCTTTGCCGGCTGTGCATCTCAGCTCTATTTCTTTTTCTTCTTTGTGACAGCTGAGTGCTGCCTTTTGACCGATATGGCCTATGACCGCTATGTGGCCATATGCAACCCGCTTCGCTACCCAGACATCATGAATAGAAGGGCTTGTTTCCAGTTGGCTGGAGTCTCATGGTTCTCTGGATTTCCAGTGGCCACTGTGCAGATGATGTGGATATTCAGTCTGCCATTCTGCGGGCCAAATCAAGTCAACCACTTCTTCTGCGATACCCCTCCCATGCTGGAACTGGAATGTGCTGACACCTCTCTCTTCAAAATTGAGGCCCTCACAGCAACTGTGCTTTTCATCATGTTCCCATTCCTGCTGATCCCGGTCTCCTACATGCGGATCATCACCACCATCCTGAGGATGCCCTCAGAAGAGGGCAGACGCAAAGCTTTCCACCTGCTCCTCTCACCTGGTGGTGGTGACTCACTTCTATGGCACGGCCAGCTCGACCTACTTCCAACCCAAATCCAGCTACTCCCCAGACACCAAGAAGCTCATCTCTCTCTCCTACACAGTGATCACCCCCATGTTAAACCCCATCATCTACAGCCTGAGGAACAAAGAGGTGAAAGGCGCCTTGAGGAGAACATTGGGGAGGAAACTCTTTTCAGAGAAAATGTAATTTCTTCAGGCCTATGATTCCATTCAGTTCTGTTGGGCCTGTTCTCCTCTTAGTTACCCAAGAGTAAATCAGGAATTATGCCCTTGGAGTTAACAGACTGAATCTCTTCTTTCTCACACTGGTATAAATCAGGAGTGGCACCTCCCAAAATAAATTCACCATTTCTGAGACTAATGTAGGACCGAGGAGAATCAGCTTTTGATTCAGGAGGGGTGATTGTTACCCGAAATTCTGATGGACTTGAATGAATCCTGAAGACTGTACCTGGTTTATGTTCAGTAAAATGCCAAGAATATTATTTTGTTCTCTTTCTTTTGATGTGTGTTTCTTTTGTTTGCTTAGCCACTCTCCTTTAAGAACGTCTCTTCTCCAGCAAATTATAAGATCATGGAGTGCTAGCTCTGTTGCAATAAAGGCTGATAAGACTAATCTGTTTAATCATTATTCTAAGTACTCTAAATCTTTGTGTTTAGTTGCATTGACTTTGCGTTGAGTTTGTCTCATGATGAAGGCTAGAGTTAATAATCTACATTTGGTATCATTTGAGCAAGGGATATACAAGATATAGACCCCACCCTCCAAACAAAACAGCATTTCAAATGGTTGGCAGATATTACCAAGGTTTTTATGTGCACATCTGGGGGTCAAAACATAACTCTGATCATGCCCGAAATGGTCTCAACCAATCAATTTTTACCGCATCTAGCACGTCACCTACAGTCTCTTTGGTAAAGCAATACTGAAAACATTATTTGAAAAAGAATTAAGCTCTCAGGATAGGCTTGAACCTAAGGTCTATGCAACCAATTGACTAGACTATGCACGTGCAGAAAGATTAGCCAAGGGGTTTGCTAGCTGTCCAGTTCTCATAGGCTAGCTCAAGAGGGCACACTTTTGATGTTGACCTGTGCTGCACACAAGTGGCCTAAGTTCAGAAACTACCCTTGGCAGTGAGCTGAAATTAAACAAGGTATGTTGCTACAATCTGCCTCTCTCAAAGATGTTTGGTTTATTTTTATTTTTGGGGAAACATATTCTGAATACAGCTGAAAATTCAGTTGTCAAACTGTGGTCATAAAGAATATAAATGATATGTGAATGCTTGCAGGCAAAGGAGGATGGGGGAAGTGGAAGGGAAGACTTTGGAACTGTGGTGAGGACAGGAATCGTAGTCAGTGGATAAATGGGATGGGTGCTAGGGGGTTGATGTCAGAGGAAGAGAGTGGGGGAATAGTAAATAAGTGTGGGGAGGTGTTTCTGGGTTTTTCAAACTTTTTTACCCTTCTCGTCTGCATTAGCAAACTGGAAAGGACTTCTTCATCTTATCCATCTTGGAGATTCCAGGCAATGCAGCACATACAAGTGAGAGCCGTTAGGCATGGGATTCTGGGTAACCATTAGGTGGGGGATCTGTGCCAAGGCAATAAAAAATATTTTTGACAAAGACCTGGAAGTGCTGGGCTCCCACACTCTATCTGTCTAGTTTTTTGGGAGATGAGAGCACTCAGCACCATACAGGATCAGGACATATAAGGTAACTAGATAAATTCATACACATTCTGCTCAGATAACAAGAGAAATATCCACATACAGAGCTTTACTCTGAACAATCAAACTCTCATTGAGCTCAAAGCAACAAATCACCGCTTTGCAAGTAAAAACTCCAACCTCCGGGAGCTCCCACCTTGGAGGGTCCTGGAGTCTGGGCTCCAACTTGAGTTCAGAAATATACACTGCAATTAAACAGCCCCACAGCCCAAACCCTGTGAGCCTGAGTCAGCGGGCATGGGCCAGCTGTAGGTTTTTACTTGCAGTGTAGACCTACCCATAAAGTTTTATCCCTTAGGCACATAGGCCCAGATACTGAGCCACCCTTTCCACTACTCCATCAGGGTGAAGGAACTTTAAAGTGATTGTAAATGTAACTGTAGTTAACATGCTCCCAATTCAAGGCCTTTACAATATCATCAGTCATAAAGTAGTAGGAAAGCGCATTGAGATCAACTGATGAAAACTGTTGTTTAAGAACTAAGTATTATTATTCAGGGAACTGAGTGCAAATGAAAATCAGGCTCTAAAATATTATTTCGCAGTGTGGAAAAATTTAGGGTTTAATCTTCCCTCATGTTCAGCTGAGGTAGATGAGGAAGAGTAGATTAATAGACTCCAAGGCCAGAGGGGACTGTTGTGATCATCTTTTCTGACCTCCTGTAGAACACAGAACAGACAACTGCCCTGTAGATGAGCAAAAGTTGATTAAGGACCCAATTCAATAGCACAGTTAAGCATGTGTCTGACCTTAACTATTCGATTAGTTCAGTAATCTTCAAGTATGACATGCTTAAAATTAGGCACATGTTTATTTGCCTCCCTGAATTGGGTCCTAAATCTCTGTGTAGTTTTGTGTTCCTAAAATAACAATGGATTAATGATTTGTTCCAATATTCTCAATTCTTAATATTTGAATGCTCTTACTAAATTGACAGACAGTTCCTTTGAAGGTACTCAGAGTACACTGTTTGTTGACAAGGTAAGTGAAGATGAGTTGAGCTAGAGAAACAAGAAGTCTTATCAAGTGCTACCAGTTCTCATCTTCAGTGATTTGAGATTTACCCTTTCAAGGCCTGATTTGGTGACATTCAAGTCAGTGGGGCCTTTGCCTTTGGATCAAATTTCAGATGATAATTAGAGGAGATTGGAAACTGGGAAAAAATGTATCTGGTTCTTTTACTGATATTTTTTATCCAGCTTTGGAAGGTTTTGACTAGCAAAGTGTATCATGAAACCTAGATTTGAACTTTAATGATACCTAGATAGAATTCAAAATCTGAAGTGTTTTTGTTAGACACATTAGTAAAAGGAATCAACAGATCCCTCTTTAGTTATCTATCTATTGATCTATGTATCGATCTATAAATCTATATATGAAACTGAGGTGCTCAATTTATGATGAATTTCAATAAGATTGGGTGCCTATCTCTCTCATCTCCTACTGGAAATCCTAGTCTAGAGTCTTATCATGAACACTACTTACTTTCTGAAAACATTCTGTAGTATTAATTTAAATGTGCCAATAGAAAGTGTTTGCTAGAATGTCGGTTGAACATGAAGACAAAATCAGCACATTCCTAGTTCCTGTATTGACTCAAAGCCCTGATCCAAAGCCTGTTGACATCTATGAGAATCTTTCCACTGACTTTGGAGGGCTCTGGATGAGCCCCAAATACATAAAAACAACAGAGCATCTGAACAATGACGTAAATTTAAAAAAAAAAGACATTGAAATTGATGGGTCCAAGCCAAAGTAAGTGAGAAGAGAATCAGAACCGATAATATTTATGGAAATCGTTTAGCCTCCCTCTACCTATGAATCTCAGTGGGTTAAATTCTCCTCTCAGTTACGCTGCTGTAAATCCAGAGTAATTTCAATGTATTCAACTGTATTCCAGCTGGCAACAGTGTGTGACAAAGTTCCTCCTCTGCCTTGGTGGGTCCTGCACTTTTTGGCAGAATTGCTCACCTCAGAGGTTCACGGCAGCCCTCAGTTTGGCCACTTCTGATAGAGGCCCAAACCTGCCATTCACTCAGCTAACCTCATCACTGGCCAGCATGGGGGAAAGGGAGAACAATCCTTGCAGTCTCTGTGTCCCACCTAGTGAGTCAGGGACAGGCCACATCCCTTTCCAAATTAGACCTTTCCTTCTGGTGTTTCTCACAGACCAGGTCAACTCCTCCTGTGTCCGATCAGGGGTTGGGGGAATGGGGGGAACCCGGGCCCACCCTCTACACCGGGTTCCAGCCCAGGTCCTGTGGATGGTAGCTGTCTACAATGTCCCCTGTATCAGCTGGGTGACAGCAACAACTCCCTGGGCTACTTCCCCATGGCCTTCCCCCAGCACCTTCTCTATCCTCACTGCAGGATCTTCCTCCTGAAGCCTGATCACGCTTGTACTCTTCAGTCCTCCAGCAGAACACCTTCTCACTCTGTCCTCCTTCTGTGCCCCCTCACTAACTGATGGGAGATCCTTTTTAAACAAGGTGTCCTGATTAGCCTGCCTGTCATAATTGATTCTAGTAAGTTCTTAATTGGCTCCAGGTGTCTTAATTAGCTTGTCTGTCTTAATTGGTTCCTGATTGCTCTAGGGCAGCACCCTGCTCTGGTCACTCAGGGAATAGAAAACTATTCATCCAGTGGCCAGTATATCTGCCTTCTACCAGACTCCTGTACCCCAGTGGTCTGGGTCTGTCACAAGTGTAAATGGGAAATCCTATTAGGTGCCTTTAACCGTCTGCCCAAATGACTTGCTTGGGCTCAAACAGGAAGTCAGTGGTAGAACTAAAGTCGTCTTCAGTTTTCCAGAGCTAAATTTTCAAAAGCTATAAGCAATTTTTGCCACATTAAGTTTTGGGTGCCCAAATTCTGGCACTTTAAAGAGGCTTGATTTTCAGTGTGTGGGTGTTCAGCACTCTCTGAAAATCAGGGACTTTCTCTGGCACCTCAAGTGGGACATTCAACCATTGGGCCTCCACCTCTTTGATCATCAAACTGTTTTTCTTCCCTTTCACTCCAATAGGATCCTTGCAATATTGTGAAAATAATTAGAGGTGGATGCAGAATGAAAAAACAATACTTTTAACAATCCATGTTAATTTATTTTGAATGGAATTAAAAACAAAACAAAACCAGGTTTTTTCTATTAACTTTTTATTCAAAACATTTTTCAAACATTTTAATTTACTAGCAATGCTATTATTATTAATGCAAATTTAAATATGGTAAGGTTTTGGTAAGGTTGACAATATTATTATTAAAGTTTGATATAAAACAGCATGGTATGTTTCATGACAAACCAAGAGAAACAAATCAGTAAGGTCAATAACTATTTTGTTGAAAAATATTCCAAACACTTCTAGAGATAACATCAGAGCTCTGCTTGGCACTCATGAGGCTCGGTGGAGTAGTATGTTCCGTTGTGGATGCTATTTTAAGAAAGATGTGGCCAAATTGGAAGGAGTCTAGAGGAGAGCAACAAAAATATCAAAGGTTTAGAAAAAGTGACCTAGGAGGAAAGGTTAAAAAAACTGGGCATGTTTCATCATGAGAAAAAAAGACTGAGGGGGAACCTGATAAAAGTTTACAAATATGTTAATGGCTGATATAAGGAAGACATGGATCAATTGTTCACCATGTCCACAGAAGATAGGAGAAGTGATGGAATTAATCTGCAGCAAAGGAAATTCAGGTTTGATATTAGGAAAAGCTTCCTAACACTCAGGGTAGTTAAACTCTGGAATAGGCTTGATAAGGAGGTTATGGAATGCCTGTCAGTGGAGGTTTTTGAGAACAGGTTGGACAAACACCTGTCAAGGATGGTCAAGGTTTACTTGGTCCTGCCTCAGTGCAGGGGAGCTGGATCTGATGACTTTCTGAGGTGCCTTCCAGCCCAGAAGTAGATTTTTCTGCATGATTTCCTTAGGGCTCCTTTCAGCTTCTCATTTCTCAAGCCATAGACAATGGGGTTCAACATCGGTGTCACAACAGTGTAGAGCAGGGAGAGCAGCTTGTTGCTTTCCACATAAGAGCTGGACTTGGGCTGCAGGTAAACAACACTCCCTGTGCCGAGGAAGAGGGTCACCATGATAAGGTGAGAGGAGCAGGTGGAGAAGGCTTTGTGCTTCCCTTCAGTCGAGGGCATCTTCAGGATGGTGGAGATGATCTGACTGTAGGATACCAGGATCAGGAATGAGGGGACTATGGCCAGTAGAACAATGAGGATGAACAATTCAGTCTCACTCCTGTAGGTATCTGCACAGGCCAGCTTCAGCACAGGAGGGATATCGCAGAAGAAATGGTCAATTTCATTTGGCCCGCAGTAGGGTAAAGTAAACACTGAAGAGACATGCCCTGAGGACACCAGGGAACCTGCAGCCCAGGACACAGCTACCATCTGCAGGCAAAGGCTTCTGCTCATAATAAGCGTGTAGCGCAGGGGGCAACAAATGGCAATGCATCGGTCATATGCCATGGCTAGAAGAAGGAAAC
Source organism: Malaclemys terrapin pileata (assembly GCF_027887155.1). Taxonomy (NCBI): domain Eukaryota; kingdom Metazoa; phylum Chordata; order Testudines; family Emydidae; genus Malaclemys; species Malaclemys terrapin. The sequence goes on along the minus strand of NC_071516.1, from coordinate 34,820,912 downwards.
ACTCAGATATACCAAAGGAATGGAAGAAATACACCTGTGCAGCACAGCCCAGAATGGAAATGGCTTTGCTCCCCACCAGTAGGTTGAACAGCATCCTCGGAATGGTGACCGAAGCATAGCAGATCTCCAGGAAGGAGAGGTTTCTCAGGAAGAAATACATGGGGGTGTGAAGGGCAGCATCCACCAGCGTGATGAAAATAATTAGGCTGTTACCCAGTAGGATCACCATGTAAGCAGCACCCACCCCTACAAAAAGCCAGCCCTGCAGCACGTCAGGAACATGAGAAAACCCGAGCAGAATGAACTCCATTACAGAGGTCTGATTTTTGACTGACATGGAATTTCTTGTGCCTGGCTTTCCTCTCACATACATGAAGGCCTAGAAGGATTCAAATTCATTGGTAAATATTGGTAAATGTTAATTTCACCAGACACACATAAACCAACAAAAACATATTTCCATTGATAATAACTGAAATTTACAGATAGTCAGACAAAGAAAAATGTTGCTTGAGAACTTATTAGAGTTTGACTGAAGGATATTTACCTTATATATTTTGGCATGTGATGTTGACAATTTGTGTTTTAACAGTTATCATGCTTTAAATTGTTTGAATCTCAACATCGACTGTAATTAAATAATTATTGTCTGATCCCTATCTCCCTAATTTCCCACAACTGTAAAAATTTCAATTGAAAAAAATTATTACAAATAAACCTTGATATTATCTGTTGAAATTATAAAAAAATAAAAATCAAATCCTGCCACTACGTTGGGATTTGAACTTGCTGAAGTGAAAGCAGAGTCAGGCTCATTATTTATCAGTTGTATTCCATCAGTGCCCACAATTTGCTAGATACCTTCCACAAGACATTTTATGAGTTTCAAGATAAGGTCATATTTTGGGTCTGAATGATTCTTAGGGATCTACTGTTCAAACATCCACATCTAAAAGGGAAATGAGAAGAGAAAAGACAAGTGAAGGGGTCAAAGCATGACATAGAGTAACATGCAGGAAAATATTCACGACAGCTGCAAAAGAGCAATTCTCCTGGATTCTGCATTCTTCTGCCGTGTTCCCTAGATACTGGACCCAATTTCCTTCTTATTACCCAGGTGTAAATGCAGAATAGTGCCTTTAAAGTAAACCATCTTGATCCACGTCTCAGGATTCACACTAGCATAACTTCCTGGACCTCACTGAATTCAGAAGGGAAATAAGGTTCAAATATTTAACAGTGAGGGTAATTAAGCATTGGAACAAATTACTGAGGGATGTGGTGGATTCTCCCATGCAAAATCTTTAAATCAAGACTAGACGCCTTTCTAAAATATATGTTCTAGCTAAGCCAGAATTTGTGGACTCAGTACAGAGTGAAATTTAGGGCTCGTTGAAACATTTGGAATGGCACTGTGGAGAATGCGGGTTTTTTTCTAATACTTTTAATGAACAATATGTGTGATGGAGTTTTCCCACCCATGTATTGCTATCCACTGTGCATGAAATGAAGGGGTCAATTTCTCCTAGGAGAGAAGGGAATAAGGCATGGCTGAGTGTCAGGTATGACATCTGGATTGGGGCTGTTTACATTAACAAGTACTGAATGGAATGGATACCTATGCCTGGAGTCTCCTGGAGAGACAATAGAAGACCCAATAGCCAGACATTAATGCTTAAGCCAAGGGGGGTTGAACTTGTGAACACAACAGAAGCAGCAACTGGCAACAAAGACACTGCAGGTGTCATTTGGCTGTATTAAGAACTCTCAGAGACAGAGAAAGACAAGGAGACAGAGGCTAAAAATGGACTCGAGAAATGTCTGGAAAGCTAGCCAAAGGATTCTGCTGCTCTGGACCTTGACTTAAACTTTACTTTACCACAGTAACCCAGTTTCTCAAGTGCAGTATTCCATTTGACTAATAAATACCACCTAGACTTGAAAAGTCTGTCTGGTGTCACTGCAGATACTTCCTAGGTGCACTGCCCCTCTAAAGTCTCAAACCAGGAGTCTGAACTAAGTTGGACTTGCTATTGAGAGCACACAGGGAGAAATGGGAGTGGTAAAGCTAGCTGACCCAGTCTCAGAGTCATGAGAGCTCACTCTAGTAAAAAGTAAAGTCTTGGGACTGGTCAAAAGTAGAGGGACTTCAAGAGAGACTATTTAAAAGCTGGGGCATAACACACAGCCTCTAAATCATTGACAGAAATATTTTCCCATTTGAAAATAAGGTTTCACCAAAATCTAAAATCTCCAGGGGAAAAAATCTATTTCTGCAGAATTTTCCAAGAAAGAAAGAAAAAGAAAACATTTTATTTTGGTTCACAATCTCAAAATGTTTCATTTCAGAATCTTGTCATTCTGCAAACACTATTTGGCATATCAAATTTTTGTCCTGAATCAGGATGAAAACAAATGCTGAACTATTGGAATTTCCTATAGGATGGAAATTACATTTTTCATCAGCTCTATTGAAATTCACTGGCCTGTGCTGTACAGGAGGTTGAAGTAGATGATCACAATGGTCCCTTTTGACCTGAAACTCTATGAATCCATGAATTTTCTCTGGATTTATTCCTGAGTAACCAAGTGCAGACTTTGGCTCCATTGGCAAACTATTTTATGGCTCTGATTTCTTTTCAATTGATTAAAAAAGCTCAGATTTTCCTCTCTGCTATATTAGAGTGAAATCAATCTGACTTAAGGCGTATGATACTACTCAGCCCTAGACCTTGTCTATGCTAGAAAAATTATGTCAGCATGACTAGGTTGCCCAGGTGTTTGAAAAATCCACATCTCTGAGTGGGGCAGTTAAGCTGACCTAAGTCCCTCTGTACACAGTGCTGTGTTGATGGAAGAATTCTTCTGTTGGCCTAGCTACCACTTCTCGGGGAAGTGGATTACCTCCTCTGACAAGTGAACCCATCCTGTCAGAGTATGTAGTGTCTACACTGACACAGTACAGTGGCACAGATGAGGGGCTGCAGCTCTGTCGCGGTAGCGTTTCAAGTGTAGACAAGCCATTAGCAAGAGTAGCAGAAACAGGCTCAGAGTAATTCCACTGTAGTCAGTGAAGTGAATCTAGATTTATACTAGAGTAAACAGAGATTTGTTCTCGGTGAAATTTTCAAACCGAAGTGAATTAGAAACACAAATACCATTGGGAGTCAATAGGACTCATGCTTATAATTGCTTAGGTACATTTGATCACCCACCATCAATGTGTGAAACAACTGCATTGTTTGATTTCTGTAAATACACCCATCTTTTAACCCTAGTCCCTGTAGAACCAACAGTATAGCTAAATTCTTCTCTCAGACATATTGGTGTGAATCAGAAGTAACTCCACTGACGTCAATGAGGGTGATTCTCTATCCTCTTTTATATCCTGCTGTAAATCAGGGATAACTCAACCGGAGTCAGTGGGGTTTGATTTTCCTCTCACTCACTCAAGAGTAAATCAGGAGTAACTCCACTGAAGTCACTAGACCTGATTCTGCTCTCATTGTCCTGAGTTCAATCAGAAATCAATTGATCTCATTCTATTCTCTTGCACTGCAGTGTAAATCATGAGTCCTATTTTACTGTCACTCACCGCAATTTAAATCAGGAGTTGCTCCATTGAATTCAGTGGGTACTAACTAATCTCCTCTCACTTACCAAAGCATAAATCAGGAGTATCTCTATAGTGGAATCAGGCTCAGTCATATATCATGTAACTTTCATTTTGTTTTCCCACTGAAATAGTTTCGCACCTTCTCATATCATCCCCAGTACATTTACATTTCTGGATAATGTATCAGAAAAATAACATCAAATACAAGAGTCTCACCTCCATCTGGAATGTGCTTTGTTCTCTTTGGTGGTTGCTAAATAATATCTGAAAGTGCTGAAGCTGCAAGAGCATTTATGTTTTGTTGATCTGCTTGAGATCTCTCCTTTTATAATCCCTTTAATCCCAGTACTGATGTGCCATAACATTTAAAAGGTGTTTTTGTCTTTTTCTCACACAACAATAGAACACTGTACCTATGGTGCATGTATAACCAACATATCTCCTGGGTGTGGTGCTCTGTCCCAACTAGTGGAACTGAGACTACTTAGAGAAATTAATGAGTCTGCTACAGCCTAAGCTAAGGTCCTTGTAGCTTTTAGCTCATGCAGTAGAGGTTCATACACTAAGCTCCAGAGGGCCCAGGTTTGATCCCACCAGTCGACGATCGGGGTCTGTTGGTGTTACACATGGGATCTGTGTAAAGATGGTCCATTTTTTTCATCTAAACTTTTTGGGTTTTGTTTTGTTTACAGAAAATAGGTTTTCTTCCAAAATAATACATTTAAATAAAAACTTCTGTTAAAAAAATCAGGTTTGTATACATATTTTTTTTTTATTTAAAACCAAAACTTTTAATGGATTTTCTGAACAGTATAAATGTTTGACTTTTTATGACATTTTTTTTTATTGCAAACTGAATATTCTTTCATGAGATTTTTTTTTAAAAAAGCCATAAAATGAGCTGTTGACTACAGAAAGATGGATTTTAAAGGATTATAAATGATATCAAACAGATCAAAGCAGATTACCTAGAAATAAACAAAACTGCAATCTCAGTATTATACAGTATTATACAAACTGGATCGGATTTGAGTCAAGCTGTGCCTCACCCATTTAGATAGTACAAGCAGGTTTTAGCTTCCTTACTCAGGCATGGCTTTCTTCTCTCCTGCCTGGGACCCCCTTCCACAGTTCAATCTTTGTGCTTCCAGTGTTTCCAGGTGTTTTTTGTAGGAGAGTGAGGCCTCTCTTTTATAGCTTCTTCCACGTGGAGGAAACTCCTTTGTTTCATGCCAAGTCCCCCTGCAACACAGTCTGTGGAAAACCACAGATACCAAGATGGAGTTCAGTATCATGTGGTCTAGTTACATACCCTTGCATGATTCACTGAGTCATGGCAGGGGCCATTACCCATTGCTTACATGCTCCCTCTGGGAGGCTTTGTATACAAATCCTGAGATAGTCCTTGTGAGTGTGTATTCCCCTTGGTGGGGCCTTTAACACTATTTAGCTTCCCCACTGTTGTAACTGAAAGGCTAGTTGTGGGTGTTCCCAACTCATAACATATTTCAGTGACACACACACACAGTAAAACTTCATATACAATGATAGCACATACATTCCAACAGGATATTAATGTTCAATAGATCAAGACTTTTAGAATGATACCTCACAAGGAAGACTTTGTACAAAACATAATAATTACATCACTGTGATAAATATAGGGTGCTTTGGAGTGCAGAGTGTCACACCATCATTAACTAAAGTATTTACCTTTGCATCTGTCAAGGCTGTATCTCCACTTTGAACTTTAGGGTACAAAGTCTATAATATTATTACACAGGAGAGCTGTTACCTTTCCCTTTATAGTTATGACACGCCCCACAAATCACAGATAGTGTTGGACGTCTGGTTCCACACTGGCTGTGATTTCTTCCTGGAGCTCTAGGAGAAAACAGAGTTAATAAGACACATGTACCTTTAGACATACTACTGATTATATAAAAACGAACAATATGTTCCAGTCCAAGAACAATTTTTAACCAGTTGACTCCGGGAAACTTTCCCGGGAGAGTGCAAAGCTTGTGCACAGCTCCTTGATCTGCAGTCACTGCAGACGTCCAAGGGTCGTGGAGAGGTTCACCTCTTCCACGCCACCATTCCTTTTTCCTTCGTAGTAGACACCTTCAGGCCACTCTGCGTCATCTGTTTCCTGGGCTGTAAACTGGCAAATGTTTAATTCTCTGGAATAAAAGGGTTTAAGAGAATTAACATGGTATACTTTAGGCTTTATGTTGGAGGTGGGGGAGGCTATGAGATAGTTAACAGCTCCTAGGCACTCCTGGACCGTGAATGGTCCTTCCCACGACGCTTCCATTTTGTGGGCCTGGAGCGCCTTTAAGACCATGACTTGGTCTCCTACTTTGAAGGACCGTTCTCTGGAATGTTTATCATACCAGGCCTTTTGCTCTTCCTGAGCATCCTTTAGGTTTTCGTTATCAAGGGCTAAAGAGTGTCGGAGGGTGCTTTGTAGGTTGCTTACAAAGTCTATAATATTAGTTCCTGGAGAAGGCGTAAACCCCTCCCATTGCTGCTTCACCAACTGTAATGGCCCCTTAACCTCGCGGCCATACACAAGTTCAAATGGTGAAAACCCTAAACTGGGATGTGGTACAGCCCTGTAGGCAAAAAGCAACTGCTGCAACACTGGGTCCCAATCATTGGAGTGTTCATTTACGAATTTATGTATCATAGTCCCCAAAGTTCCATTAAACCTCTCCACCATGCCATTGGTTTGATGGTGATGAGGGGTGGCAACCAAGTGATTCACCCCATGAGCTTCCCACAGGTTTTTCATGGTCCCTGCCAGGAAATTAGCTCCCGAATCTGTAAGGATGTCGGAGGGCCACCCTACCCTGGCAAAAATGTCTGCTAATGCCTGGCACACACTTTTAGCCCTGGTGTTGCTTAAGGGTACAGCTTCCGGCCATCAGGTAGCAAAATCCATGAAAGTCAGTACGTACTGCTTTCCTCTGGGTGTCTTCTTTGGGAAAGGACCCAGAATAACCACAGCTACTCGCTGAAATGAGACCTCAATTATGGGTAGTGGCTGGAGAGGGGCTTTAACCTGGTATTGGGGCTTTCCCACTCGTTGGCACACCTCACAAGACTGGACATAATTAGCAACGTCCTTGCCCATTCCCTCCCAGTGGAAGGACTTCCCCAACCAGTCTTTGGTTCTGTTCACCCCAGAATGGCCACTGGGATAATCATGGGCTAAGCTCAAGAGCTTTACCCGATACTTAGTGGGAACTACCAACTGTCTTTATACAAGGAAACTCTTTCTGGTGGGCACCAGGAAGACTAGCATCCTCAAAAGTCCTTGTTCTACAACAAACCGGGATCGGTTAGAAGAGCTCAGAGGCGGTGGGGTGCTTCATGCCGCCACCCAAGCTTTCTGAAGGTTGTCATCTGCTTCCTGCTCGGCCTGGAACTGTTCCCTTGATGCTGGAGACATCAGTTCCTCCTTGCACTGTGGACTGGGGATTGGCCCCTCTGGAAGCGATGCAGGTGCTGGGGCTGTTTCCATTGACTGTGAACCGCTGTCCGCTGGTGCACTATGTGGTATATCAGGCTCTGGCTGAGCCTCTTGGGTAGGGTTATCTGCTGCTTCCATCAGGTCAGGCTCGCTGATGCCCTCTGGGTCTCTGGGATTGGATCCACTATGGCTGTTGCAGTCATTGGCAGGGTATCCAGTTCCACCACCTTTGTCTGCGTCTCTGGTAACACAGATGGGGCCCTGGTGGATGGCTCAAGAACAGGGATGGGGGTGAAAGCTTGCTTAGCCTGGCTGCGGGTGACTAGTCCCACCCTCTTGGCTAGCTTCACATGGTTGGCCAAGTCTTCCCCCAGCAGCATGGGGATGGGATAATTGTCATAGACTGCAAAAGTCCCCATTCCTGACCAGCCCTTGTACTGGACATGCAACTTGGCTGTAGGCAAGGTTACAGACTGTGACACGAAGGGTTGAATTGTCACTGGAACCTCCGGGTTGATGAGTTTGGGGTCCACCAGGGATTGGTGGATAGTTGACACTTGTGCCCCAGTGTCCCTCCAAGCAATAACCTTTTTTCCACCCACTCTCAAGGTTTCCCTTTGCTCCGAGGGTATGAGAGAGGCATCTGGGTCTGGGGATCTTTGGTGTGATTGTGGTGTAATGAACTGTAATCGGTTGGGGTTCTTTGGGCAGTGAGCCTTTATATGTCCAAGTTCATTACATTTAAAACATCGCCCTGCTAAGGTATCACCGGGGCGATGTTGGTTGGTGGAGACTGGTGTGGTGGGGTCAGAAGGCGTCTGGGGTTTCCCTTGAGATGTGGGTGGGGCCCTGGGTTGTCCCCGGTGGTAAGGTTTTGTTTCAGCTTGCCCCTTCTGGTATTCGCTCCAACTGCTACTAGTTTTTTTCTTTTCTGTCACCTCCACCCATTTGGCTCCAATCTCCCCCGCCTCGGTTACAGTTTTGGGCTTCCTATCTAGGATGTACCTTTCTATTTCCTCAGGAACACCCTCTAAAAACTACTCCATTTTTACTTGGGAAACCAGATCTTCCAGAGATTTAACATTTGTTCCTGATATCCAGGCATCACAATTTTTGTCAATGTGACATGCCGGGTAAATGCCACGTCTGGTTTCCACCTTAGGGCTCTGAACCGCCGACGGGCATGCTCGGGTATTAGCCCCATTCTTAGTCTGGCCTTGTTTTTAAAAAGTTCATAACTGTTCATGTGTTCCTTAGGCATTTCAGCTGCCACCTCAGCTAAGGGTCCACTGAGCTGCGGCCTCAGCTCTACCATGTACTGGTTTGGAGTGATGCTGTATCCAAGGCAGGCCCTTTCAAAATTTTCTAAGAAGGCCTCAGTATCATCGCCTGCCTTGTAGGTGGGGAATTTTCTGGGATGGGAAGTGGTACCTGGAGAGGAGTTGCTAGGATGGGCTGGTGCATCCTGCCTAGCCCTTGCTACTTCCAGTTCATGCTTCCTTTCTTTTTCTCTCTCCTCCATCTCTTTTTCTCTCGCCTCCTCTTTGGCTTTTTCCAGCTCCATAGTTCTCTTGTGAGCCTCCTCTTTGGCTTTTTCCAGCTCCATAGTTCTCTTGTGGGCCTCCTCTTTGGCTTTCTCCAGCTCCATGTTTCTCTTGTGGGCCTCCTCTTTGGCTTTCTCTTCTCTTTCTTTTAGCTCCATCTCTCTCTTGTGGGCCTCCTCTTTGGCCTTCTCTTCTCTTTCTCTCAGCTCCATAGCTCTCTTGTGGGCCTCCTCTTTGGCTTTTTCTTCTTTTGTAGTCATTTTCCTGTTTTCTTGTGCTGGGTCACACCCCTCTGCAGTTGACTGAAACTGGGATGCACTTAGCTCAGGCTGCTGCTGAGTTAACAGAGACTTTCTAACTAGCTACTCCTGAGGATGTAAAAAGAAAAAAAAAACAATTCAGCTTGTAAATTCCTTTTACCAGTTTGCTCAATGATTGAACCCTTCTCTTAACAAAGGCCCTTGTTAAAAAAACTTAACACCTCTGTCTTCAGGCAAGGAGAGATAAGATATGCATCTACCTTCAGCTCTGCTTTCCAAGCAGCTAGAAGGAAAAAAAAATCTTACTGGCTTTTGGGTTTAAAATGATCCCACCGCTCTGCCACCATGTCAAGGCTGTATCCCCACTTTGAACTTTAGGGTACAAGTGTGGGGGCCTGCATGAGGACTTCTAAGCTTAACTACCAGCTTAGATCTGGTCCGCTGCCACCATTCCCTTCCCTGGGAAGCTTTGAGAAACCTTTCACCAATTCCCTTGTGAATACAGATCCAAACCCCTTGGATCTTAAAACAAGGAGAAATTGACCCTTCCCCCTCCTTCCTTCCACCAACTCCTGGTGAATACAGATCCAAACCCCTTGGATCTTAAAACAAGGAGAAATTGACCCTTCCCCCCTCCTTCCTTTCACCAACTCCTGGTGAATACAGATCCAACATCCTTGGATCTAAAAACAAGGAAAAATCAATCAGGTTCTTAAAAAGAAGGCTTTTCATTAAAGAAAAAGGTAAAAATCATCTCTGTCAAGTCAGTATGGAAAATAACTTTACAGAGTAATCAAACTTAAAGAGCTCAGAGGACCCCCCTCTAGCCCAGGTTCAAAGTATAGCAAACAAAGATAAACACTCTAGTAAAAGGTACATTTACAAGTTGAGAAAACAAAGTAAAACTAAGATGCCTTGCCTGGCTTTTTACTTACAAGTTTGAAATATGAGAGACTTGTTTAGAAAAATTGGGAGAACCTGGATTGATGTCTGGTCCCTCTCAGTCCCAAGAGTGAACAACCCCTCAAAAAAAGAGCACAAACAAAAGCCTTCCCCCCCTCAAGATTTGAAAGTATCTTGTCCCCTTATTGGTCCTTTGGGTCAGGTGTCAGCCAGGTTACCCGAGCTTCTTAACCCTTTACAGGTAAAAGGATTTTGGAGTCTCTGGCCAGGAGGGATTTTATAATACTGTACACAGGAGAGCTGTTACCCTTCCCTTTATAGTTATGACAGCATCTGTGTGGAGTGTTTGTGCTACAGACCCGGTCATTAATGGTGGGTCCACATATATATAGGCTAGGCATTCATAATATAGCATTAGGGTTGTCAACTTTGTAATATTTAAAAACCAGATGCTCCAGCAGGAATGCTTGAACCTCCTCCACCCCCCGAAGCATTGCCACTTCCCCACAGGCACTGTCCTTGCCCCACCCCTTCCCCAAGGCCCCATCCCCCGTTCGCTCCTTTTCCATCCTTTCCCGATTGCTCACTGCTCTTCCCCTTCCCCCCACCACCGCGCTCCCCAGGTTGTGAGGGATTCGCCTGTGGAGCTGGGTCTGGGAGCTTCAGCCACCCAGTGCAGGTAGGAGGTGGCTCAGGCTGAGTAAGGGTTGGAATGGGTGATGACCAGGCACCTCCCTGCCTCCCCTGCCTGCAGTAACCAGACTTTGGGTGTCTGGTCAGTAGATCTGACTGGACACTATCAGGTCCCCTTAAAGTCCAGTCGAAAACCAGGCACCTGGCCACCCTAAGAAGTTTTCATACTGTAACTTCACAGTTTCAACCAGAATTCATAAGTTATATAGACTGTGAAAGACCCAGACCAGTGGGGTACAGGAGTCTGGTAGAGGGCAAATATACTGGTCACTGGATGAGTAGTTTTCTGTTCCCTGAGTGACCAGAGAAGGAGTTGCACTAGAGTAATCAGGAACCTGCTAGAACCAGCTAAGGTAGGCAGGCTAATTAGCTCCTTGCGCCTCTTGCTCCCAGCTCCTCACACTCACACCACAAACTGAAGTGAGCTCCTTTTAAAACCCAGGTGCCCTGATTATCCTGCCTTAATTGATTCTAGCAGCTTCTTCTTAATTGGCTCCAAGTGTCCTGAGAGTGAGAGGGTGTGCTGCTGGAGGATTGAGGAGCACAAGTGTTATCAGACACCAGGAGGAAGGTCCTGTGGTGAGAATAAGGAAGATGTTTGGAGGAGGCCATGGGGAAATAGCCCAGGGAGTTGTAGCTGTCATGCAGCTGTTACAGGAGGCACTATAGACAGCTGCAGTCCACAGGGCCCTGGGCTGGAACCCGGAGTAGAGGGTGGGCCCGGGTTCCCCCCAAACCTCCCAATTGACCTGGACTGTGGGTTCTTCCAGAGGGGAAGGTCTCTGGGCTGTTCCCCAACCCACATGGTGAATCTCTGAGGCAAGAAAATCCGCCAATAAGCGCCGGACCCACCAAGATAGAAGAGGAACTTTGTCACAAGACAGTGCCTTTTCATCACATGGCTATCTTTAATTAGTTTGGCTTGGGCAAGCTGATGTGTGATGGTTGGGTAACAAAACAACATGAGTCAAAATCCATCTCTGAGTTAAACTCTCAGAAGTCAGTGGACTTTTCTTGTAGACTGAAACAGAGCACTAGTTACATGCCATGAAGGGGATTTTCAAAGGAAGCTAAAAGTTGAATTTCTTAGATATTAGAAATTAATTCTGCATTACAGGAGAAATATCTTCTTGAATAACATTATCAATATTTACTAATGAGATTATTTATGGTTCCCATCAGCATTTCATATGTATGAATCAGTTTATCCTCAAAAAAACAGGTGAGGTTGGGAGTTGTTTTTATCCCCATTTTACAGGTTGGGAATTGAGGCACACCCACATTAGGGGCCAGATTTGGAACGGTATTTAGGTGCTCAGTGGGATTTTCCAAAGAATCTAGGAGCCTAAAACTCATCCATTTCAATGGATATTAGGCACGTCTGAAAATTGCACCCGGTACTTAAATACCTTTAAAAATATGGCCCTAAGTGACTTTCCTAAGATCATAAGAAGTCCGTGGCAGAGACAGGAACAAACTCTAGAGCTACTGAATCCCCATCCACTGACTGAACCACAAATTTATTCTTTTCTCTCTAGATTACAGCTGGCTGAAACGTGGAATTTCTGGTTCTCAAGAAATTTAGTTATTTCTAAATTTGTGTTTGCTTGGAATTGGGAGGAAAACAAATGGGGTTCCTGGCACATGATCAGACCACATGGCAAGGATGCCTTGCAGCTGCAGACTCTAGACCCCAGGAGGGCCCCCTGGCCTGGAGCAGACCACATTGCAGAGCTGCCCTGGAGCCGCACACCCTACAATACTAGGTTCCCTGACCCTGAGTCATATCACTGTGTTTCATCAGACAATTTCTGACTAGCTTAGGCTTCCTTTCTATGCCACCTGGAAGTATTCCACAGATCACTAATGCATGGATGCAGATTGCGACTTGTGGGTTGATGGCAAAATTGTCCTTGTGCACGTAACCCACTCCCACTCAGTGTGATGCTCTGTCCCCCTTTTGTTGTGGCTGGGACACATACAGAAGTTGAAGAGTCTGCTCTAGCTTTGCTTAATAAAACTGGCTATTTTAGCTCCTGTAAAGGATGCTCATGCTTTAATACCGGAAGGTCCCAGGATCATTCTCAACTCAGGGGATCTGTGTTACATACATCTGAAATGTGGACTGACACATTCTTTTTGAGGAGTTGTCTGTCTCCATGCGGAGCCACTGTTCCAAAACATTGTCCTGTCTAGTTTTAATTGAGTGCAGAATCACCCTTCCTTCCCCTGGGGAAAACTGTCCTTCACCTCTACCAAACGGAATTACTTGGGCCACTTGAATTCTTTCCTGTGAGCTTGTCTTTTGAAGAATATTTTCCTCAATGCCCTTTTCATGTCCTGATTCCTTAGACTGTAGATCATTGGGTTCAATGTTGGAGTGATTACGCTATACACAACAGCTACAATTTTGTTCATGTTAAAGGAGGATTGGGGCGTTGGGCTCACATACATGAAAATCATAGTCCCGTAGTTCAGAGAGACCACAGTCAGGTGGGAGGTGGACGTAGAGAAAGTTTTATGCTGGCCTTCAGCAGAAGGGATCCTCAATATGGTGATGACAATGTACATATATGAGACCAGAGTGGACAGGAACGTGCTGAGAATCACTAAGGCAAAAAGCACGAATATGGCCTTCTATGTTCTGTATGTGTCCACGCAGGCCAATTTTAGCAGTGGTGGGATGTCACAAAAGAAATGGTTGACCGCGTTGGGGCCACAAAATGGTAAACTGATCACCAAAAAGGCAGCCAGACACCCGCCAATGGTGTCAGACACCTGCCGATCCAGGAACCAATAATCAGCAACATGCATACTCTTTTGCTCATGATGGTTGAGTACCTGAGCGGGTAACATATGGCCAAGTATCTGTCATAGGCCATCACTGCAAGGAGGAAGCACTCAGCCATGACAAGGAAGAAGAAGACGTAAGATTGCAGCAAGCAGACAACAAAAGGAATAGTTTCACCTCTGTGAGCAGGATGCACAGTAGCTTGGGGACTGTGGTTGAGGTATAGCCCATGTCCAGGAAAGACAGATTCCCCAGGAAGAGGTACATGGGGGTGTGGAGGCGGCTGTCCATCCTGAGGGTGATGATTATAGCAATGTTGCCTGTGATGGAGAGGAGACTAGGAAGAGGGTGAAGAGTGAGACTTGTACCTTTCGGGTGCCATGGAAACCCAGGATAATGAACACTTTCACTGAGCTACTGTTCCATGGATCTACATGCGTGTGTTTTATCATCTACCAGAGAAAGCAGAACAAAAGGGTCAGAAAAATTTTGCAATGCTTTCTACAGATGAATAGAGCATGTCAGGAGATTTTCAACTAAACAGCTTGTGTCAGAAAATGTCAGTTCATCAAACTTTCTCCAATTCAGGATGGAATGTCTGTCCTTTCTGTGGGTCATCTACATCCCAGCTGAGTGCCCTGACCACTATATTGGAGTGTGTGTCTCTCAAGTACCTCTCCTGATGCTGTTTCACGCTGTATAAATAATTAACTAGTCAGTGTGAGAAAGGCAGCGGCTTTGATTCTATAGCGTGGTGGCCAGGGCTTTGTCTGCACTAGCACTTTTGTCAGTCAAACTTTTGTCGGTCAGGGGTATGAAAAAAACACACCTTTGACTAACATAAGTGTCACAGACAAAAGCACTGGTGTGGACAGTGCTATGTTGGTGAGAGACGCTCTCCCACCAACATAGCTACCGCTACTTGTTAAGGGTGGTTTAATTATGCCAGCGAGAGAGTTCTCTCCCATCACCATAGAGTAGCTAAATGGGAGAACTTACAGCTGTATCGCTGTATGCTCCATAGTGTAGACATAGCCTCAGGCACTTGTCTGGATGTGGAAGACAGATAGCCAAACTTCTGCTCTGAATCAGGCGTACAGCAACATACGCACATGTTATACATGCTTCCGTAAGCCCTTCAAAACAATTTCAAAAGCAAAATTTTTAACTTTCTCTCTGTATAAATCTTGATTATTGACCTTTTTAAAATTAATGGAAAATAGAAATCCAAACACCCTAGGTGACTTTGAAAAAAAATCTGCCTTAATAGAAATAGGTTCATAGAATCTCCACAAGTACATTAGCTAGGATTGCAAATTATAAAGGAAGTCAACTCTCATGTTTCAAGGCACAAACCATCCAAAGCTGAGGGGGTCAGGGAGAAACATCTCCTCTGGGCAGGAAATATTATTGCTGCACCATCCTCTGAACTGTGTGGCACTGATCACTGTGAGTGGAAGGCTATTGAAGTGGCTCACCGATTTGACTAGGCGTTAAGAACGTAGGAATTACCATGACGGTTCTAATCAGAGTTGCAGTGGCCAGCACCTTACAAGTTCAGAAGCTGATGGCAGGCAGGAATTTACAATAAAAATAAATTCTGCATTCCAGACACTTAATCCCAAAGAGTAGCTGCTAAAGTAAAATCTAACATGCGTACCATGCACATGAAAGCATCTCTGCTTTCTCTAAGTTCTCAAGATAAATGATCAGACAACCCAAAGATGTGGGCTATATAGCAAGGTAACAAGTGAGTCACAAGATGTAACTCTAACCAAAATGAGTTCAAATAAGAAAACAAAAATATTTATTCATCTCCTGGGTTCTTTTCACAATCCTCCCGATTGCTTCCTCTCAGCAGCAGGACTCTGGTTCTGACATACCATAAAGTTTAAGGGCCTATTTCAAGTGTACTTCATGTCTCGGGAGGCACAGTCAATAAGGCACCTCCTGGGATAGAAACTCTGCAGGAAGATCATTGATTTTATTTCTGTTGGCATGAGCAGGTTGATAAGGAAAAGTGATCCTTATGTTCTAGGGATACGGTCCTAGTGAAGGCACTTCAGAAAGGGATAGATAGATAGATATGAATGAAATTCAGAAATTCCATCCCAACTTGGGACAAAAAGTTGAAATTTCCTTACAATTATCTACACACAATTTTTATATGGACATATTATGGACACAGTTGTAGTGTTATAAAGGGGTGGACATCAGCCTAAGGCAGTTTTGAAAACCCAAATTTATGAACCTAACTTTAGGCTCTTCTCTTTCCATGTTTAATCCATGATTATTATTTTAAATCATTTCAGTGGAAGAGAATAATATCACAGCAATGATAACCTGCAGGAAATATGGCATATTTTAATACAAACACAATATAATCTGTGTACACATGCACAGAAAAAAACCCCACATTGAGTGTGTTCTCTTATTCATGGATGGGTGTATGGATTAGAATCATAGAATATCAGAGTTGGAAAGGACCTCAAGAGGTCATCTAGTCCAACCCCCTGCTCAAAGCAGGACCAATTCCCAGCTAAATCATCCCAGCCAGGGCTTTGTCAAGCCAGGCCTTAAAAACCTCCAAGGAAGGAGACTCCACCACCTCCCTAGGTAACGCGTTCCAGTGCTTCACCACCCTCCTAGTGAAATAGTTTTTCCTGATATCCAACCTGGACCTCCCCCACTGCAACTTGAGACCATTGCTCCTTGTTCTGTCATCTGCCACCACTGAGAACAGCCGAGCTCCATCCTCTTTGGAACCCCCCTTCAGGTAGTTGAAGGCTGCTATCAAATCCCCCCTCATTCTTCTCTTCTGGAGACTAAACAATCCCAGTTCCCTCAGCCTCTCCTCATAAGTCATGTGCTCCAGACCCCTAATCATTTTTGTTGCCCTCCGCTGGACTCTTTCCAATTTTTCCACATCCTTCTTGTAGTGTGGGGCCCAAAACTGGACACAGTATTCCAGATGAGGCCTCACCAATGTCGAATAAAGGGGAACGATCACGTTCCTCGATCTGCTGGCAATGCCCCTACTTATACAGCCCAAAATGCCGTTAGCCTTCTTGGCAACAAGAGCACACTGTTGACTCATATCCAGCTTCTCGTCCACTGTGACCCCTAGGTCCTTTTCTGCAGAACTGCTACCTAGCCATTCGGTCCCTAGTCTGTAGCAGTGCATGGGATTCTTCCGTCCTAAGTGCAGGACTCTGCACTTGTCCTTGTTGAACCTCATCAGGTTTTTTTCGGCCCAATCCTCTAATTTGTCTAGGTCCCTCTGTATCCGATCCCTACCCTCTAGTGTATCTACCACGCCTCCTAGTTTAGATGTCATCTGCAAACTTCCCCGGATCCTCCTTCTTCCCTTTTTTAAAGATGGGCACTACATTAGCCTTTTTCCAGTCATCTGGGACCTCCCCCAATTGCCATGAGTTTTCAAAAATAATGGCTAATGGCTCTGCAATCTCACCCGCCAACTCCTTTAGCACCCTCGGATGCAGCGCATGCGGCCCCATGGACTTGTGCATGTCCAGTTTTTCTAAATAGTCTCGAACCACTTCTTTCTCCACAGAGGGTTGGTCACCTTCTCCCCATGCTATACTGCCCAGTGCAGCAATCTGGGAGCTGACCTTGTGTGTGAAGACAGAGGCAAAAAAATCATTGAGTACATTAGCTTTTTCCACATCCTCGGTCACTAGATTGCCTCCCTTATTCAGTAAGGGGCCCACACTTTCCTTGATTTTCTTCTTGTTGCTAACATACCTGAAGAAACCCTTCTTGTTACTCTTAACATCTCTTGCTAGCTGCAACTCCAAGTGTGATTTGGCCTTCCTGATTTCACTCCTGCACGCCTGAGCAATATTTTTATACTCCTCCCTGGTCATTTGTCCAATCTTCCACTTCTTGTAAGCTTCTTTTTTGCGTTTAAGATCAGCAAGGATTTCACTGTTTAGCCAAGCTGGTCGCCTGCCATATTTACTATTCTTTCTACACATTGGGATGGTTTGTTCCTGCAACCTCAATAAGGATTCTTTAAAATACAGCCAGCTCTCCTGGACCCCTTTGCCCTTCATGTTATTCTCCCAGGGGATCCTGCCCATCTGTTCCCTGATGGAGTCAAAGTCTGCTTTTCTGAAGTCCAGGGTCCGTATTCTGCTGCTCTCCTTTCTTCCTTGTGTCAGGATCCTGAACTCGACCATCTCATGGTCACTGCCTCCCAGGTTCCCATCCACTTTTGCTTCCCCTACTAGTTCTTCCCTGTTTGTGAGCAGCAGGTCAAGAAAAGCTTTGCCCCTAGTTGGTTCCTCCAGCACTTGCACCCGAAAATTGTCCCCTACACTTTCCAAAAATTTCCTGGATTGCCTGTGCACCGCTGTATTGCTCTCCCAGCAGATATCAGGGTGATTAAAGTCTCCCATGAGAACCAGGGCCTGCGATCTAGCAACTTCTGCTAGTTGCCAGAAGAAAGCCTCATCCACCTCATCCCCCTGGTCTGGTGGTCTATAGCAGACTCCAACCACAACATCACCCTTGTTGCTCCCACTTCTCAACTTTATCCAGAGACTCTCAGGTTTTTCTGTAGTTTCATACCGGAGCTCTGAGCAGTCATACTCCTCTCTTTGATTCATCTCTTAGACTGCCCTGGTTAAAGATTTGGTCTCCTAAGGGCTATGAGCATTTGAAGACCCTAAGAGCATATGAGAAACAATTCCAGTTTATGGAAAGTTCCTTTATTGAACAAATGCAGATCAACTACCCCATAGATACTAAAATACAATAGCAGATAAAATGCTTAGCCCCATATACAGCCTCACTCACATCTCCTGCTGGGGTGACACTGGAGAATCAGTCATTATTCTCATCTTCATCACACAGCTGGCATCCTGGAATCTCCCCATGCATTTCTTCCTCCCAACCCACAGCACACAGGCTGGACAAGACATTATATCCTGAGTCACATTTGCAACAACTAAGGCTCATACCTATGCTTATCGGTGTCAACTTCCTTGTCCTTATTTGCACCTCCACATCCCATAAACTTTAGGGTGCTCTGCTTTTCATAGGTTATCATCCTAGTTCTCTTATTCCCATTAGCACTGAGGTATAGAAGTTCCTATGGTAACCTGTGGAATAGCCTCACCAGGAGAGCTTGAGGGAGCCCCACATCAGGATGGCCCCTAGCCCAGGGGTGAGGCAACTCAGCTGAGAGGTAACCTGTTAAAATTCCTCAGCTGGAGGTGGGGTCTTAAACTGGGGGTCTTCTGCACCCCAGGTGAGTACCTGATTCACAGGACTGAAAGTTATGAGGGAGCTTCCCCTCCCCACCCCCACTATTTTGTGTAAGCAGGTGACGGGGATAGATCACTTGATGATTACCTGTTCTGTTAATTCCCTCTGGGGCACCTGGCATTGGCCACTGTTGGAAGACAGGATGCTGGGCTAGATGGACCTTTGGTCTGACCCAGTATGGCTATTCTTATGTTCTTAAGTTAAGCTAACCGATAGGGGCACAAGCTGATAGGTGAGCTCTGAGCATGTGGACCAGAAGGGGTCCTGCTGGGGAGATAGTCAGAGGAATATTTACTGTCTCCTGGTTTGTGCGTTGCCCTGGGCTTTGGCAGGAGATAGGCCACCAGGCGCCTAGATGGTGGGTGTGGGGCCACACTGCATATGCATGGAAACAGAAACATAGGCACCTAGGGACTGTACTGCAAAAACATAGGTGCCAAGCAGGGTTTGGCAGTAGCTGAGCAGGGATTTTGTGAATCCCTGTGAGCCCTGATTCTGGGATTTTAGGAGCCTAAAGTGGCAGTCAGATGTGTAAGTCTGTTTGTGTCTCTAGCCCTTAGTCTCCATTGAAAATCCCATATACAATGACCAATTTCCTTTTTCAAACTGATATGCAGAGTTGGTTGGAAAATGGAATTTCCCTTCTATGGGAAATTCAGCATTGCAATATTTGTTAACCAACATGGCAACATTTCCCACAGACCAAAAATCCAAAAAGAGTTTCAAATCAGGAGATTTTTTGTTTGATAATGTAGAGCCTTTTTTTATAATGTCAAAATATTTTGGTTCAATGTGATAAACATTTTATTTCATAATGACAAAAATGTCTTATGTTAGATAAAATACTATACATTATCTATAATATTAAATATATGGGACAGTGGAACAATGGAAATGGAACAGATGCCTAAGGAGGTTGTGGAAGCTTTTTCACTGGAAGTTTTCAAAAGAATGCTGGGTAGCCACCTCTCTTGGGTAGTTTAGATCCAACAAATCCTGCATCTTGGCAGGGGGTTAGACTAGATGACCCTTGCAATACCTTCTAACCTTATAAAACAATACTAAAGGTGATATTTTAGTATAAAAGTTGACAAAATAATTGTAATGATAATCTTGAAATAAAATATTTTTATCTTATTGAAGTGAAATGTTTCAACATTAGGTAAATATGTTTTCAGGTAATCAAAATGAAATGAGAAACCCTAAAGAAGTTGTTTCATTTTTTCCCCCATTTAAAACTTTGTGCTCAAATAGACATGCCCCAGGCAAAATGTTGCAATTTTGATCAAACTCAATTTTCAGATGGAAAACAACTCAATGGAAAAGATCTTCAACAAGCTCTGCTGATATGGCCTTTGGATGATGTCAAGGCTGGATCCCCACTTTGAACTTTAGGGTACAAATGTAGGGGCCTGCATGAAAACTTCTAAGCTTAACTACCAGCTTAGCTCTGGTTCTGCTGCCACCATTTCAATGGATTCCATTCCTGGGAAACCTTGAAAAACCTTCACCAAATCCCTGGTGAATACAGATTCAAACCCCTTGGATTTCAAAACAAGGAGAAATTAACCATTCCCCCTCCTTCCTCCCACCAACTCCTGGTGAATCAAGATCCAAACCCCTTGGATCTAAAACAAGGAGAAATTAACCATTCCCCTCCTTCCTCCCACCAACTCCTGATTAATTAAGATCCAAACCCCTTGGATCTTGAACAAGGAAAAATCAATCAGGTTCTTAAAAAGAAGGTTTTTAATTAAAGAAAAAGGTAAAAATCATCTCTGTAAAATCAGTATGGAAATTAACCTTACAGGGTAATCAAACTTAAAGAGCTCAGAGGACTCCCCTCTAGTCTCAGGTTCAAAGTACAGCAAACAAAGATAAACACTCTAGTAAAAGGTACATTTACAAGTTGAGAAAAACAAAGGAAAACTAATACGCCTTGCCTGGCTATTTACTTACAAGTTTGAAATAGGAGAGACTTGTTTAGAAAGATGTGGAGAACCTGGATTGATGTCTGGTCCCTCTCAGTCCCGAGAACAAACACACTCCCAAACAAAGAACACAAACAAAAACCTTCCCCCCCAAGATTTGAAAGTATCTTGTCCCCTTATTGGTCCTTTAGGTCAGATGTCAGCCAGGTTACCTGAGCTTCTTAACCCTTTACAGGGAAAAGGATTTTGGAGTCTCTGGCCAGGAGGGGTTTTATAGTACTGTACACAGGACAGCTATTACCCTTCCCTTTATAGTTATGACAGATGATGTTACAGTTAGAAATATTTCTCTCTAGAACTGAGATGTTCCTTAATTAGAGCCAATCAAACAACAGGGGAATAAAGATGGGGACTTGGAAATCTTCTAATGACATTTGAAATTTCATTGAGAAGTTAAAAATTCCAAAAATTCCATGAGCTCTGTTGATTTGTAACAAATAAGAAAAATATTTTGCAAAAAATATTGTCACTTTTCACACTTTATCATAATTCAAAAAAAGTCAGGGAAAATCAAAATTTTGAAAATTACAACAAACTCCATTTTAATAGGGACTATGTATACAAAAATGTGAACAAAAATGGGGGTAAATAATTGCAGATGGTTTTGTATTGAAATTCAATATCTACATAAAATATCATAGAAATATTAAATTCGAAATATTTTAACTAGTTCAATATGAAGGATTTATCCTTAGAGCTTCCCATTAGGGGACACTTCCCTCAGTACTCAAGATGACTCTCAGGGTATATTCCAATAAGGGAGATTTCTCTTTAGAGCGGAGCTATTCCTTGGTGTACTGTCCAACTGGAAGAAAATTGCCTATGTTTTTGGAGGAAAGATCTTGATTCCCATTCTTCGAATTGCTCCTTTAACATCCTTGTTCCTGAGGCTGTAGATAATGGGGTTCAGTATTGGAGTCACCACCGAATAGAACAGAGAGAGCAACTTGTCCACATCCAGGGAATAGCTGGATTTGGGACGTATGTAGATGAAAACGGCTGTCCCGTAGAACAGTACCACCACAGTGAGGTGAGAGGAGCAGGTGGAGAAAGCTCTGTGTCTGCCCTTGGCAGAGCTCATTTTAAGGATCGTGGAGATGATGTGGATGTAGGACACCAGGATCAGCAGGAAGGGCATCATGATGACGAAGGCAGCTGCCACGATGATTTGGAACTCATTCCAGTAGGTGTCCCCACAAACCAGCGTCAGCACCGGCTGGATCTCACAGAAGAAGTGGTTGATCACATTGGACCCGCAGAAAGGCAGTGTGAAGATAAACGTGGTGTGGCCCAGGGCCACGAGGCTGCCACAGATCCACGAGCCGGCAGCCAGCCGGACACACACAGTCTTGTTCATGATGGCCGCATAGCGCAGGGGATTACATATGGCGCTGTAGCGGTCATAAGCCATAACGGCTAGCAGGCAGCACTCTGTCGCTCCAAGTAACAGAAAGAAATACATCTGTGCAGCACAACCGACAAAGGAGATAGTTTTATCCTCCGAGAGGAGGTTGGCCATCATCTTGGGCAGGGTGACAGAGGTGTAGCAGATCTCCAGGAAGGACAAGTTCCTGAGGAAGAAGTACATGGGGGTGTGAAGGGCTGGGTCCACATTTATAAGGATGAGGATGAGGATGTTGCCCAGCACTGTGATGAAATAAATACATATGAACAACAGAAAGAGAAGGCGCTCCATATGCGGGAGGTTAGCAAAGCCCAGTATAATGAACTCAGTCACTGAGGTGTGATTTTCTGTGATCCCTTCAGGATATTTCATCTTGAGAAATACACACACACACACACACACAAAAATTCATTATTTTGATACAGTATTTAAGTCAAACAAAACTATCTTCATACTTTGCCATCTATCTCCATAGACATCTATCTATCTCCCTCTCTCTCTCTAGACATCTATCTATCTTCATACATACTCATCTCTTTCTCTATCTCCCTAGACATCTATCATCTCTCTCTCTCTCCCTAGACATCTATCATCTCTCTCTCTATCTTCCTATCTATCTTCCTACAATCTCTCTCTCTCTCTCTCTCCATACATATCCATCTATCTATCAGGGCTGACATCATATTGGCCAGATTCTGTCCTCACAACAAGTGTAAATCCATGGAAACTTCACTTAAGTCAATGGTTCTTAGTTGTCTCAGTTACATCAAACTTAGACTTGTGTATCTCCAAAACTGCATTGGAAATGCATCTGTATTATACCAGTCTCAGTCAGTAGATAATTTGCACGAATTAAGTTGCAACTGTGGAAGGTTGAATCCAGCACAGTGAATTTACACTGACGTAACTAAGATCAAAATCTGTCTCTCAAAGCAGGGATGTTGCAACGTAGATACAACAGAAACATACGCGACTCTCAGCTCACATGTGATATAGGCAGTGGAACTATGTAGATTTGTCAGCAAAGCGTATAGCTGTTTCACCGTACTTCCCACTACATAACAGTTTGAATAACAAACTGTGGAAACACATGGATAGAGCATTTTTAATCAGTATGCTACAGAAATGGCCTGATTCTCTTTACACTTATTCCGGATTTATAGCAAAAGTGCTCCACTGACATCAGTACTCTCAATCCTGATTTCTTTCTCTTCCCTCCCTCCACCTTTATGCATTGAATTCTGTTTCTGCCCCTCTTAATCTACCCTCTAACCTCTCTCTTACTACCCTTTTTAACCTCTCCCTTCTCCTCACCCCTCCAGTTCTAACCCCCTCCCAATCCATCTTTTTTCCCCTTCCCTCTCACTGGTTGCACCAGTGTAAAACTACAGTACAGGAGATGAGAGCCAAAGCATTTCTCACTCTGTGACCTCAAGATCATATACATGAAAGATGATTGGCTCTCTTGGATGTACACTTTTAAAAGGAACCTGTATAATTTAGTTCAGTTTTGATTGTTTGTTTTTAGTCTACGCGGAGCTGGATCAACACTGAATTCAAGGTGGGTGTTTAACCCCTTTAGGCTCTGCTAAAAATCCAGGCATAGATTAATATAGAAATGCCTGAAACTTTGTTAATGCAGAGTTAAAGTTGCCCATGAAGCCATTTTACCTTTCCAGAATGTGGAGAATGGTTCAACTTAAACCTCCGAGAACCAGGAAATGACCCATTTACCCTGTGACTTACTTTCCTTTCTTCACACTCTGATCCATTGTTCAGGACCCAGATTACATGACCCGGTCTTTCATCTTCCCTCTATTTACTCACCTTGACACTGTTGCAGAAGTAAAATCAAACATAAGGATTTTAGGGCACTTTAAAATATTGTTATTAGACTAGAAATCTTGATATCAGGCAAAAACTTCTAAAAGCAGCTCCTGCAAAATGCAAGCAGCGTGCACGTGACGGATCCTCTTGAAACTACCAAGCACAGGGCTGTAACCCACAATCCGGGGCCTGAACCTCAGTTTCAATGATCACCATGTATCACCTTAAATCATCCAGACACTGTGACAGCCAGCTCCCTGAAAACCCTTATGTGTCAACAGAGCCCTAGGCTTGCTCACATGTGCACTTCAATCCCTTGGGCACATGCCACCTTGGAGATCTAAACTCTGTTCTTCAGAAACGTTTTTCCAGCATTGCACCCCAAAAGGGGCAGTGGGTGACATGCACTAGCCGAGTGGCTGATTTTGCATGGTCAGAGCTATAGTTTGACCACAGGTATGTTCATATTAGAAGAATGAGATGATTTTGTACAGTGCTGTACTTGAAGGGCTGTGTCCAGAAACCCTTTGCTCACATGTCCCCACATTTTGGCCAGGAACACTAGAAAGCCCCCAGACAAGGCACAAGGAAATTGAAGAGGATCTGAGTAAACAGGCAGATTTTTGATCACTTAGAAAAGCTGATATTTAAAAAATAAAGCTGCTTTGTCCTCAACCTTATTTGGAACAGATCTGGCACTCGGCTGTAATGAATACATTAACAGATGCCAAATGGTCTTTGTCACACTATAATCACTTAGGACATGGTTATTCTTTCTGTTAAACTGGATTAAATCTGAAGTCACTTCACTGAGATCTATGAGGGTATGTACATTTAAACACAAAGTAAATGAGATCAGAATAGAACCATTCATATGCAAGTTTCTTAATATTAATGGCACTGGGGTTAAATTCCTGTCGTCACACTCAGAATGAGATGAGAAGCAGGACCTGAAATGTTTTACACCGGGTATATAACAGTTTGAGGCATGATGTGAATTTAGCCAGAAAAAGTGTCTAGATTCAGCTCTTTCGGAATAATCTAAAGGGGTTCAGCATAATTCTACTTGCATCGAGAAATGCCTCACCTACCTCTTCAGCCCACATGCCTCTCCTCTCTCTGTTTCTCAAAGGAATTGGGCAGGGATGGCACTGGAGCATTTAATAGCTTCTTTGCAAATGCTCTAGGGACCTGCTCCTTGATGCTTCTTAGACTCCCCGTTACAGGAAAACCTAACATAGCTATTAAGCCCTATTCTTTCTTCCCGTGCACTTGGGGAGAAAACAGTTACAGGTTTCAGTGAGAGCACAGTTTGGCATTTTGTTTGGGGTTTTTTTGAGTCCGTAGGCCAGATTCACAGTTGTATCAATCGGTGTGGCTCCACTGAAGTCAACGTGCCAGATCCTCCCTGCTGGTGTGAAATCCACTAAGCTTGTTGGGCCAGATCCCCAGTTGGCGTAAGTCAAAGCTGTTCCATTTAAGTCAATAGTCAACACACTAAGTGGTGTGTACCAGCCTACCCACACTGGAATCTCTGGGGTCACAGCCATGTACACCAGCTAAAGCTGTGACCCTATAGGTGTAGTAGTGACTGACCACTACAGTCTGTAGCGGTGTTGCAGAAGTGGGTCCCAGGATATTACAAAGGTCATATCTGTTATTGGACCAACTTCTGTTGGGAAGAGAGACAAGCTTTCGAGCCACACAGAGCTTCAGGTCTGGGGAAGGTACTCCGAGTATCACAGCTATATACAAAGTGGAATAGATTGTTTCCCATAAGCAGTTAGCACGTATTCTAAAGGACCATTCAAGGTGGAGTGGCCTGTTTACACCTCTGCAGTCACAGGACAAAAAGAGAGAGTTAATGGGTTACAGATTGTTGGACTGAACAGAGACATTGGATTTATGGCTTATTACATGAGTTTTAGTCCATGTTTACATCACAAAATTATGTCAACACTAGAGACCTTGATTTGGCACCGCTGTACCAATGCAGCTGTGCCGCTGTAAGGTCTCCCATGTAGCCGTTCTAATATGACTATAAAAGCTGTCAAGAAAGAAAGAAAACTCTCTCACACCCTCTGAAACCAGGAGTTCTACCTTGGTTGTCTCCAAACCTGTAAAAGCTGGATGGGTTGAGAGGTATTTGAGGTTTATTTTGTGACCTTGGGTGGGGAGCAAGCCCAGAGACTCTCCAAAGTTGCTCTGCATGTTTTCCTTTGACACGAAAAGCTGCTTTGTCCTCAGCCAATACATGGCCACACAAGGGAGTAGGTGTCAGTGAGAATTCCCCACCTGTAGCCTGATTAAATACTTAAACTATAAGAAAAGATATATACATATATATATATATACACACACAAGCAAGCAGGTTAGTCTTATAGACTACACACCTCATGCGTGGCTGCATGCTGGCTAGTTGGGTCTTTGCCAGGGCTGTAGCATCAAAGAACGTGGCCCCCTCAGAACGGTGGCCCCCTCCGAACATACGTCCGGGCGGGGCCCCTTACAATGCAGAAACTGGAATGCGGTATTTATTTTGCCACTTTTAGGGGCCCCCTTCCTTGCGGGGCCCCCTCCGGTCAGAGGGTACGGAGGGTGCTCGCTATGCCTCTGGTCTTTGCTCTGCTAACTGGGGGAGTGAAAGTACCAGTCACCCGTACCTCCTGGGAGCAAATGGAAGGGGAGGAGTGAGACATGGTGCAGAGCAGAAGACATGTCTGTTCCCTGTATGTCAGCTGGAAAAAGGACAGCAATGGGAAGAACTGGGCACAGTGATACTCTGAGGTGATACACTGCCAAAACCCAAACAATATGGGCTGAAAAAAAATAGTTTGGGGGCATCTTTCCCATCTGCAAAATGGGGATAATGGTCATTACATCCTTTAAAAAGTGCATCGCCATCTCTGAGTTATCAATGGAGCTGATTTTCATTAAGGTTGCTGGAGCTGATGGTAGCCTACTGTCATGTACAGCGATTTCTGCATTAGCAGTCAGGGACTCTTGGCTTTCTATCTATCTATCCATCCCATACACAGTCATCCATCTATCCATTCCTGTAGTGATGCGAGGCATGGTGCCTCCTGCTGGTTGTCTTGGGAATTAGCTCTCCAGTGTATGGAGTGCCCTCTGCAGGCCACTGTCTCACCTGCCACTGGCCCCCCTGTCCCTCCCGGATCCCAGTGCCCTTTACCTCAGGGTTCTGTCCCTGCAGTAACCTCACACTCTGGGTCTCCCCTCCCAGGGCAACCCCCAACCCTCTAAACCCACCTTGCCTCAGCGGCTACTGCCAGTCATCATCTAGCCCCCGGTCACTGGGGAAGACTGTAGTCTGTAATGGCCACTCATCATTTGCAAGGGGTTAGGACCTGCTGCCTTTGCCTATTCCCAGGCTGTATCTCTGCAGCCCCCATACCTGCATAGGCCTTCACTAAAGCCTGCAGCCTGGGGGTTTACCAGGCTGGAGCTCCCCAGCTCCCTTTGCCCTTCCCCAGCACTGCTCCACTTCAGGTACTTTGCTCCCAGGCAGCCAGGTCCTTCCCACCCCAGGGCTAGAGTGAGACTCCTCCAGCTTCTGGCCCACAGCCCTCTTATCATGGCCAGCTGGGCCCTAATTGAGCTGGCCACAGCTGTGGCTGCTACTCCAATCAGCCTAGCTTGGCTGTTTTAACCCCTGTTTTCCAGGAGTGGGGCAGCTGCCCCACTACGATCCCATACACAGCCATCTGTCTATCCATCCCATACACAGCCATCTATCTATCTATCTATCTATCCGTCCCATACACAGCCAACTACCTATCTGTCCCATACACATCTATCTATTTATCTATCACATTTGCCACTGTAGTGAATTATGACTAAATAGGAACAGAGGGTCCTGTGGCATCTTTAAGACCTCATTATCTCCATACTGATTTATACCTGCCTCTGGAAATTTCCATTACTTGCGTCTGAAGAAGTGAGGTTCTTACCCTGGAAAGCTTATGCTCCCAATACTTCTGTTAGTCTTAAAGGTGCCACAGGACCCTCTGTTGCTTTTTACAGATTCAGACTAACATGGCTACCCCTCTGATACTATGACTAAATAAGTATTGTGATTGTGTACTGCTCCTCTGAAGTATATTTGTTTGGCTGGGGTAGATGTCGCTTGTGTGGGAAAAGAAATGGAGCATGTCACAGGGAATTCACACACATTGTGCTCTCTCACGGAGACTTTACCTCATTTTTTTCTTGTTTCCTTTATTTTTTTCATTCTTAATCTAAAATAGAAGCTATTCACACTGAATCTGGTTTATCTTCCTGTGTCTTTGAAAACTGTAGCCTAAATTTATAAAGCAGACTCAGGCCAGGGATGGATGCTATGTTTCAATTTTGCAAAACAGAATGCCAGAGCGAGTATGTTTTCCACCCAGGTTCCATTTAACCCATAACATTGACGTTTGGAGGCAGTGCTTTCCAATGGCTAGTGTCCGAGTTGGAAGTCAAAGGAGTTCAGTTTTATTCCTGGTACAATATAAAAATGTTATGTTAAAATAATACAACAGTGTATCTGAAATCTTGCTAGGTACTTATATGTCCCCCAGCTGTTTGCTAAGAAACATATTATTCTATCAGCAATGGATTTATCCTCCCAATTACCCTGTCAGGTAGGAAAATATCACCCCCCAGCATGAGTAAGAAACACGCACATGTGTACAAGTTAGCTTGGGACTGCTATCATGAATTAGGTACACTTACATGAGTATAGAGGTACGTCTACACCATAGGCGTGCGCAGCCCATTTCATTAGGGTGTGCACCCAGGGAGCCCCATCCTGCCCTAGCCCCACCCCCATCCTGCCCCCATCCACTCCCTCCTACTTCCCGCCCCCACCCCTGCCCTTAACTGCCCCCCAGAACCCCTCCCCCTATCTAAGTCTCCCTGCTCTTTGTCCCCTGACTGCCCCCCTAGGACCCTACCCCTTACCTGTCCCCCTGACTGCTCCGACCCTTATCCACATCCCTGCCCCTAGACAGACCTCCAGGACTGCCACGCCTATCCAACCGCTCCGCACCCCCTGACAGCCCCCCCCCAGAACTCCTGACCCATACAACCCCCTCTGCTCCCTGCATCTCCAACCCCTGCCTCCTAGACAGCCCCCCCAGAACTCCTGACTCATCCAACCCCCCCAGCTCCTTGTCCCCTGACCACCGCCTCCAAAGACCCCTCCAATAGCCCCCCCAGGACCTTCCTTGCTCCCTGTCCCGACTGCCCTGACCCCTATCCACCCCCTGCCCCCTGACAGACCATGGGACTCCCATGCCCCATCCAACCCCCCCTGCTCCCTGACTGCCCCCTCCAGAGACCCCCTGCCCCTAACCACCCCCTCGGGATCCCACCCCCTATCCAACCCACCCTGCTCCCTGACCCCTGACTGCCTCCACCCCTTATCCAACCCCCCTGGCCCTGGACCCCTTACCATGAGATGAGGGTCCTAGCCTCCCCACGGAGCCAAACATTGCCCCACAGAAGCACGCAGCCCCAGCTCCACAGGTGGGATGGGAGACAGAGGGGCTCAGGCCAGCTCCACACAGAGTGGGGTCAGAGCTTCAGCCCTGCAACTTTTGCCACTAGGGTGGCTGGGGCTTCCGAGACGGGGACTTCAACCCCACATCTTCTGCCAGGGTCCAGGGCTTCTCCTCCCTGCCCCAGTGTGGCTCCTCTGCCCCCCCCCCTCCAGTGCAGCTCCTGCCAGGGTCCGGGCTTCTCTCCCCTCCCCCCCCAGTGCAGTTCCTGCCGGGGTCCGGGCTTCACCTCCACCCCCACTCCCTCCCCCTACGTGGCTCCAGCCCCGTCTGGGGCTTCTCTTCCCCCACCCCTGCATGGCTCCTGCAGGTATCTGGAGCTTCTCCCACTGCACCCAGTCCTAGCCTAGCTGGGCTCCCTTGGGTCACCTGCTGCCTGCTGTGGCCAGAGTGGAGCCTGGCTGGCAAGGAGCAGCCATACACGTGGACGCCATGGCCACCAGCCCAAGAGGTGCGGGGCAGCCCTAGGCAAGCAGGGGCTGGCTGTGCTGCTGCTGATAGCCCCACACTCCCGCCTACACCTAACCCTAAGGCTTGTGTGTGTGTGTGTGAGACTCACTCGGCCCCTGCCGGAGCAGGGAGGCAGGAAACAGTTGATTTGAGCCTGCCCGGCAAACAGCTGAGGAGGGGAGGGGGGAGGAACAGCCTTCCCAGCCGGAGCTCAGGGTATTAGGGTGTGCACGCCTATGGTCTACTCTCCAGCTTCTACAGCGGCATAGCTATGTCACTGCAGATCTGCCACTTCAGCACCCTGGTGTAGATGCTTCTTACATTGACGGAAGGGTTTTTCCCATCAACGTAATTACTTCATCTCTTTGGGAGGTGGTAGGTAGGTTGACAGAAGAATTCTTCTTCAACTCTAGCTACTGCTACACCTGGGGTTAGGTCGACTTAGCAAGGGTATTCAGAGCATGAAACTTTTCACAGCGCTGTGCGACTTTGCTAGGTGGATCTAATTTTTTTAAATGTAGACCAGGCCAGAGTTTGCAAGGAATTATTTGGTTGAATTAGGAATATACACAAGAGTAAGATTATCAGAGGGGTAGCCGTGTTAGTCTGGATCTGTAAAAAGCAACAGAGAGTCCTGTGGCACCTTTAAGACTAACAGATGTATTGGAGCATAAGCTTTCGTGGGTGAATGCCCACTTCGTCGGATGCATGTAATGGAAATTTCCAGGGGCAGGTATAAATACACTGGCAAGAATCAGTCTGGAGATAACAAGGTTATTTCAATCAGGGAGGGTGAGGTCCTCTGCTAGCAGTTGAAGTGTGAACACCAAGGGAGGAGAAACTGCTTCTGTAGTTGGCTAGCCATTCACAATCTTTGTTTAATCCTGATCTGATGGTGTCAAATTTGCAAATGACCTGAAGCTCAGCAGTTTCTCTTTGGAGTCTGGTCCTGAAGTTTTTTTGTTGTAAGATGGCTATCTTTACATCTGCTATTGTGTGGCCAGGGAGGTTGAAATGTTCTCCCACAGGTTTTTGTATATTGTAAGAGTAAGATTGTACATAGTATTATTCTCATGAGTAAGGAATACCAACACGAGTAGAAGTTTGTATGGGACTACTCACATGAGTAAAGAATATCCATATGAATTACAGTTTACATGGGCCTACCCACATAAGCTGATAGAATCATAGAATATTAGGGTTGGAAGAGACCTCAGGAGGTCATCTAGTCCAATCCCCTGCTTAAAGCAGGACCAACATCAACTAAATCATCCCAGCCAGGCCTTTGTTAAGCTGGGCCTTAAAAACCTCTAAGGATGGAGATTCTACCAACTCCCTAGGTAACCCATTCCAATCCTTCACCACCCTCCTAGTGAAATAGTGTCTCCTAATATCCAGGCTTGACCTCCCCACTGCAACTTGAGATCATTGCTTCTTGTTCTGTCATCTGCCACCACTGAGAACAGCCGAGCTCCATCCTCTTTGGAACAGTTGAAGGCTGCTATGAAATCTCCCCTCACTCTTCTCTTCTGCAGACTAAAAAACCCCAGTTCCCTCAGCCTCTCATCGTAAATCATGTGACCTAGCCCCCTGATAATTTTTGTTGCCCTCTATTGGACTCTCTCCAATTTGTCCGCATTCCTTCTGTAGTCGGGGGACCAAAACTGGATGCAGTACTCCAGATGTGGCCTCACCTGTGTTGAATAGAGGGGAATAATCACTTCCCTCAATCTGTTGGCAATGCTCCTACTAATACAGTCCAATATGCGATTGGCCTTCTTGGCAGGAAGGGCACACTGCTGTTGTGGAAAATTTACCACACAGTTGATTTTGGATCAGACAGCCTGAGGCTCCTTTATTGATCAATCAAACATGCATGCATGGGGGAGTCAGCCAAGGCAGCCGAACCCCCCCTCCCCCGACAGATAAAATACGGGACTTATATAGGATAAAACCACAATTAGTAATACATACTTTCTTATCAACATTATTGCCATATTTGGAATACAATATCCATAAAAGGGAATATAGCATAGCAAGCTTTCCTGTTATTCTTAGTTTGCCCTTTGCGGTTTCTTGCTCTGTCACCTGACATCTATTAATCATAGTTTGTTACAAAGGTTAATTCTACTTTTATAATTTCTACAGTTAGTTCTGCTTTTATGATTTCTGCCTACCCTTCTTCTTTTTACCTCACCCCCCCCTTTTCTCCTTCCTCCAGGCCACACATACAGTTCACTTGACCAAAGTTTAGGCTTTAGTCCATTTTTCCTCCACACTGCTGATTCATATCCAGCTTCTCATCCACTGTAATCCGCAGGTCCTTTTCTGCAGAAAAGTTAGGAATACTCACATGTGTGAAAGCTTGAATGAGACTACAGGCTGGAGTAAAGGATACTCACATGAGTTAATTTGTGTCTGGGGATACTTACATGAATTAGGAATAGTAAATTTTGGAATGGGACGGCAAGCATGAGTTAGGAATACTCATAGGAGCCAAGGTTTGCGTGAGTAAGGGATACTCACTGGGTAAAGGTTTGTATTGATGAGGAATAGCTACATGAGTATATGTTTGCTTGAGTAAGGAATCCTCAGACGAGTAATGGTTTGCTTGGGAGTGATAGGACTACTCACAAGTAAGGAATACTCACAGGAATAAAGTTTTACATGCAACTATTTGCAGAAGTGAAGGATTGTTTTTACATGGGACTATTCGCTTGAGTAAGGAATGCTCACATAAATAACAATTTGCCTGTGATTACTCCCTTGAGTAAAGAATACTCACCTGGGTAAAAGTTTGCGTGGGCCTTCTCACAAGGTAGGAGCACACACATAAATAATGGTTTGTGTGGGACCACCAGCAGGAGTTAGGAATACACATATAATTAAAAATTTGCCCAGCACTCCCCACATGAGTAACAGATTTTGTGACTGATCACAATACAAATAAGAGGTTTCCCTCAAATTTGCTGAAACCCCCTAATGGACAGTGGATTAAAACCTGGGTTCTCCACCTTCTCAGAGCATCAGATGATGTGAAATGTTGGGCAAGTGGTGTTAGCTCTCATGCCTCAGTTTCCCCATCTGTGAAATAGGGGTAATGATACAGACCTGCATTGGTAAAGTGCATCAAGATCTATGAATGAAATGTGCTATATTGAAGCTGGATACAAGTATCTTTGTTTTATAGATGGAGAAAATGAGGCACAGAGAGGGAACATGATTGCCCAAGCTCATCTAGTAAGATGAGATAAACCAGGGAGTGATTCTCCTTTTGCTTACACTGGTGTAAATCAGGACTCACTTTTTGCTCAGCTGATGTATATAGGGGCTTTGACTTCAATGGAATTATACAGGTTTACACCAGACGGAATTTGGCCCAAGTGAATTATACAGATGTAACTGAAGCAAGATTCAAGCCACAGGTCTCTTGATTCACATCCTGCTGATCGGAACCCTATGTAGATAGACACAGATGCATACACTGACATGTACGGGCATACAACAAAGCCAAGGGAATTCAACCCGTAGCATTAAACATGCCCTTCTTCCTACTGTTTTCACACGGGAAGGAAACATGAGACAGTTTGTTTTCCTGCCCTCATCATCGAGGGCAAACTGAGTTCTGTTTAACAATCCAGGAACTGAGCAGAAAGTCAAGATGCCTGGGTTCTATTCCTGACTGCCACTGACTCTTTGTGGGACCTACACCAAATCACTTCCCCATCTATAAAATGGAGATGTTGATATGGGGCAAGGCTCAGATATTTTAATATATTTAGGTGCCGAAGGAAGCCGACAGGATTTCAATGGGATTTTTAAAGGCACATCAAGAGAGTTAGATGCCTAAATACCTTTAAAAATCTGACCCTTCCTGACACAACACACAATTAACCTGTGGAACTCGGTGTCATGGCATATACCGATAGCCATTGATGGACCTATGCTCCATAAACATATCTAGTTCTTTTTTGAACCCAGTTATACTTCTAGCTATTAGCCAAGGTGGTCAGGGACACAACCCTATGCTGAGGGTGACCCTAAACCTCCGACAGCCAGAAGCCAGGAGGGGAAGATGTGTGAATCACTCCATAATTGCCTCGTTCTGTACACTCCCCTGAAGCTCTGGTAAAGGCCACTGTCAGAGACAAGATACTGGGCTATATGAATCATATGGCAGCTCTTATGTTCTCATGTTGACTTAGATAGCTATGTCCCATTTCAAAAATGACTTTGGGCAGGCTTTTAAAAATATTTATGTGCCTAACTTGCATTGATTTCAATGGGAGTTAGGTGTCTAAATACCATTAAAAATCTGACCCGTAGGCCCAGGACTCTAATTCCCATTGACTTTCAATGAGACTTAGGGACAGTTTTTGAGGGTATTTAGGCACCTCACATTGCACATAGGTGCCTAGTCAGAATTTCAAAAGTACCAAGGCCCATAACTCCTATTGAATTCCATGGCAATTTGTCACCTAAGGGTTTCTGAAAAGTGCTCTAGATGCCTAAATACCTTTAAGAATCTCTGACTCCTAAGTGCCCAAGTCACTTTTGAAAATTGGACTTTAGCCCTGCCCTACAGATAGAGAAACTAAGTCACAATGAGGTGAAATGTCTTGGCTATGGTCATCCAGGAGGTCAGTAGCAGGGCACAGAATAGAAGCCAGGTCTTCTGAGTCCTAGCTTGGTATCACAGCTACTAGCCCACATGGCCTCTAGACAAGCAGCGGAGAGAGGGAGCATGCATCTTTATTTCATGTTCACACTTGATAGTTCTCATAAAACCATGTTCATCTGTGGATCTCAGAGCACTCCAATTTACAAAAAGTGTGAGTAAAATTTCCAACGGTGCCTAAGTGGTTTAGGAGCTTAAGATACTTAGCTCCTTTGTAAAGTACTCTGAGATGTGGGAATGAAAAACACTGTAAAAACAAGTATTCTTATTAAAATGGCTTGTATATGAGTTAGGAGACTCCAGGCAGGCAACTTTTCATCTGTGCTAAATTATTTTACAACAGGAAAGGACAGGATAGGCATTAGGGCATGTTTCCTAAATGTGCCTCTATCCTTGTTTCACCGGACCCCCCTACAAGCCCCTGCCCACACAATCACTCCTTGCCATGTGGATGGCCTGGTACCTGAGCTGATGGCCTGGAAGACTCTAAGCATGGTTTGTGCCTGCATGTTAGCCAGGGACTCTCAAGGAACCTAACAGAGTTAGGAGCCCAACTCCCACTGATGTTCAGTTGGAACAAGGCTCCTGCCTGTTTTTGCAATTTGGAAAATCCCAGTGGAAATTTTCAAAGGTGACCAGTGATTTTGGATGCCCTCCTGGAGCCACCTTGCAGAGGCCTGATCCATAGAAAGACCTGAGCACTACAGGCCCCTTTTGGGGTGTCTTAGGATGGACTCCCAGTAAGTGAGATATCCATGATTGCTAGTAGTCAAGCCAATGGCAGCTAACATTGTGTGTCTGTTGCCTAAGGTGCAGGCTGGCTAGTGATTTTCCTCCTGTAACTGATCTGTCACACTGATCTTCTGCAATGGAGAAAGCATCCCCGTGCAATGCCGGTGTGTCCCGTTTTCCTTCCCCCCAACCCCAGCTCTCCATTCTAGGATAGCTAATAGAGGTTATTCCCATGTACTGATCAGTCTGTAAGTTCTCTGGCACTCTCCCCTACCCAGGTTTTTCCCAGAATGCGCTGGCACACACATATACATCCCTGCATAAAAACAGTAGTGATGGCTTAAGTGTGGCCACCGAGTGGTTATGGTGAACATACAGTAGACGGAGTCCCAGGGGAGCTGCTTTCCAGCTAAGCCTGCACACACAGCTGTTTAATTAGTGTTAACTGTGGTGTCACTTTAGAGTGAGATTTTCCAAGTGGCCTAAGGGAGTTATGCACCTAACATAATTAAAAAACAATGGGGGCCGGACGCCGAACTCCCTCAAGCCCCTTGGACAAACACAGTTTTATATATTTTCTTTCCATTATGAACTAGTTTGAGACCTGACAATTCATCTCACATCAGAGATGGTACAAACTTCAATCTGCATTGCTACTTCCCTGCTCTGTTCATATAGCAAATTAGCATTCTCCAGAGCCACGCAGCCTCAGAGACTATGACTTTAGCTTTGCAGTCAGCTTGTAACGGGGATCATCACATTGGAAAAATGATCCAGAGCTGTTCACCTTAGGTATAGCTGAGGTGCCCATCACCTTGGTATCAAAGCACCTTGATAGCTATCTGATCTAGTGCCCATATAGACTTCTACTATCATAATATTATTGATCTGTCATTTGTATTGATTTATTCCTTCACAATTAAACTCTGCTGATCAGCTAACAATGAAAGGACTAATGGCTCCCTCTGGGCATTATTAAAAAGTCTTTGCAATGATCATGAAAAAAAGTTTCAACTTCACAGGTTGCAGAGGGGATCATTAAAAGTCAGTGGGCTCCACTGGTGTAGCAACACTGAAGTCCGCAATGTTATATTCAGGATAAATTTGGCCCATTGCACTAAATGCCTAGAGACAGGAGTCGCATACAGAATTCTCAGTAGTGGCTAAGGCTAAAATAAACTTGATGTTAAATTATAGCAACTAAATGAGACCTTGTGGGGATTCAGCCAAAGTGAGGAACAAAACTTTCTGGGCCAGCCTCTCAGTGGGAGTAAATTGGCATCACCTCATGCAAGTCAGTGGAGCTATGCTGTTTTTCACCAGTTGGGGATCCGGGCCCATGACATGTGGCAGAATAGATGCATGACTTAATTCTCACAAGAGGAATATCCCAACACACATCCACATGGGGTCCCACAGTAGCAAGCGGTGGAAATGTCTTTGGGGCCAAGGCAATTCTTCCTGAGGAAAGAAAAAACACCTATTACTCCAAAGAGCATCAAGGGGAATACAGCTAGTTCTGTGTAAACATCATGGGGGCAGATTTTATCCTGGAGTAACTCCACTTTAGGCAGTGGAATTACACCATGAGTAGGCTTGGCCCATGTGTTGTTAGCAAAACCATCAGAACAGTTCAGGGCTGAGCAGCTCAGGGAATGGGATGCAGATTGTGTTTCAAATTCATGTAAAATTTGCCACTAGGATGGAAGTGACCAGTTCTGGGTGCTAACTGAGGGCCAGCTTACAAATCCCTTGGTCACATCCGTGAATAGTTACACAGGCAAACAATCCCTCTGAGGTCAATGGAGCTATTTGTGACAATAACCATTTACCAGTGTGAGTGAAGGAGTCAGAGTCTGGCCTTTACGAAGCATTCCAACCACTGGGAATTTAAAGGCCCAATTCTTCCTTACTCACATGGGGTAGTACCTTACTCTATGACTAGTCCCATGGATTTCAATAGGTCTACTCATGGTGTAAAATACTGCTCCGTGTGAGTAAAAGAGGCAACATCTGGCTTGTTGGTCTTGCGTTAATTTAGATGGACATATGGGCCAAAGGTATTAATATTATCAGAGGGATAGCTCAGTGGTTTGAGCATTGGCCTGCTAAACCCAGGGTTGGGAGTTCAGCCCTTGAGGGGGCCAGTTAGGGATCTAGGGCAAAATCAGTACTTGGTCCTGCTAGTGAAGGCAGGGGGCTGGACTTGATGACCTTTCAGGGTCCCTTCCAGCTCTATCAGATAGGTATGGTATATCTCCATATATTAAATATAACCCACTTGCTGCCCAGTATTAAACAAGGTTCTGGGTTTGATATTCAGAGATCTCTGCCTCCTTAGTGCCATGGCAAACATGCCATTAACAATCCTGTTAAGGTTTTATTAAAGATACAGAAAAGAAGGAAAAAATACTCTAAATTTCAAATACTGTAACTGTTAAGTCAGGCTTTCATTTTAACAACATCCCCTATTTCCTTTCCCTCTAGCTGGAGAGAGTTTTTAGAAGAGAAAAAAACACTTATTTTACAGTCTCTTAGATGGTACCAATGATGATTCATAACTGTCATGGGGGGGAAGAGAAGATGTTAGCTGAGATGGGTTGTAAGTGGTGGAGGTGGTGTTACAGTCCAATCCCGTTTCATCCCAGGTGGTTTTTGGAATTCAGCTGGAGCCAGCAGAGCTGGTGATGTCATCTGGGTCCCTCTCTTTTACTTGGCCTAGTCAGGACATCTTTCAGGATCAGGATGAGGAAGGCCTGCGGTCCCAGGAGATGGTGGGTGTAGCATTCATGTTGGTGAAGCTCGCTCCAGCAGCCAATTTCTCTACACAGTCTCTTTCTGTAAGGACCCCAAAATGGAGTGGTGAGTGGAATAGCCCATCCTCTCATTATTTTGTCCACCAATTAGGCCTAATTTTTTGGGTCACTGATTTCTGGTTCCACACTTTTCTTGTTTACCAGGCAAGATCTTAACACAATCCTTAAACTAGGCCTCTTTGTTTGGACTCATTCAGTCTGCCTCCCTTTCCCTACCTTTTCCCATCAACATTTCTTGTTCCAGGTTATTGTGGCATCTTATGAACTTTCACTCACTTCTCACAGTTAAACTCATGATCAGGATAAAATTTGTAGGCCCAATTATCACAACAGTCTGGTGCCAGAATCTGACTTCTGGTTTTGGTGTCCTGTATGGAATGGATTGTTGGTTTGGAGGTGGAGGGGTTCTTATGAGCAGGCAGTCCCGAGCAGAGCTGAGTGAAAAATTTTGGATGATCCATTTATTCACTGAAAAATGTTGTTTTGGGTCAACCTAAACTATTTGAAAATTTGTGCTGAAAATGCCAAATAGTTTTGTGAATATAAGAACGGCCATACTGGGTCAGACCAAAGATCCATCTAGCCCAGTTTCCTGTCTTCTGAGAGTGGCCAATGCCAGATGCTTCAAATAGAATGAACAGAACAAGGTAATCATCAAGTGATCCATCCCTTCTCATCCAGTCTCAGCATCTCGCAGTCAGAGGCTTAGGGACACACAAAGCATGGGGTTGCATCCCTGACCATCTTGGCTAATAGCCTTGGATAGACCTATTCTCCATGAAGTTATCTAACTATTTTTTAACCCAGTTGTACGTTTGGCCTTCAAAAGTCCCTATGTCCCATTTGTTTTTTTAAAACTGTAACTAGTATAAACACAAATTTTCCCATGTCCCATCAAGAGATGTCTGAAACCCATGAGCCTGGCGGCTTTCAAAAATAGTTAATTTCATTGGGTGACCCCTGGTTCTTGTGTTATGTGAAGGGGTAAATAACACTTCCTTATTCACTTTCTCCATGCCAGTCATGACTTGATAGACCTCGCTCATATTCCCCTTGAGTCATCTCTTTTCCAAGCTGAAAAGTCCCAGTCTTTTTAGTCTGTTCCATCCCCCTAATCATTTTTGTTGCCCTTTTCTATACCTTTTCTATTTCTAATATATCTTTTTTTGAGATGGAGTGACCAGAACTGCTCACAGTATTCAAGGCCTGGACGTACCATGGATTTATACCGTGGCATTATGATATTTTCTGTTTTATTATCTAGCCCTTTCCTAATGACTCCTAACACTCTGTTTGCTTTTTTGACTGATGCTACACATTGAGTGGATGTTTTCAGAGAACTGTCCACAACGACACCAAGATCTCTTTCTTGAGTGGGGGCAGAGATCCATCAAGCAGCCTGTAGGGCCAGATTGCCACATGACACCTACAGCTTGTCTACATGGGGACACTCAGGAAAATTAATCTGAATAAACTAAATGTGTATTAAAAGTGGATTAATTAAACTGCATTGCACCCCTGTGTGGATGCTTTCATTTGAAATTAACATGGCTTTAATTCAAGTTAGCTTAATTTCACTGCCAATGTGAATTAAGGTAAACCAAACTAAAGCCACTTTAATTCTGATTGAAAGTGATTACATAGGGGCTTAATGCAGTTTAAATAATCCACTTTTAATTCACAATTTTAGTTAACTTGGATTAACTTTCTTGAGTGTCCCCATGTAGACAAGCCCTTAGAGTTTCAACTTTGGCATCATAGCAGAGGTATACACATACACTAAGAAGGTCTCCATTTCCTCCATCACACACACTTATTGTTATTTTAATAGCAATTAGTTGCCTCCAATGATGCCAAGGCCCCACTGTGCTCAAGCTGAACATAGTAACAGGGAGTGTCCCGTCCCCCCAAAGACCACACGATCTGGACAGACCAGATAGATGATACTATGTGGGAGATAGGAAGAATCATTATACCCTTATACAGATTAGAGCAGAGGCACAAAGAGCTGGATCATTGAAGATATCTAGGAGCCTTGAGGGATTCTCAAAAGTGCCTATGTGCCTGTACATTGGGAGTTAGGTGCCTAACCTGCTGTGGCATTTTTTAGATACCGACCTGCACCATTTAGTGTCTACATACCTTTGTAAACTGGCCTTAAGGGGCTTAGACTGAAGTTTGGGATGCTGCTAACAGCTGAAGCAGAGGGCTTTTGAGTCTATTGGCGGGTTTCCATTCCAGTGCAGGGACATAAGCCAAAAAGAGACAGAGGAAGTTGTCTGTGCAACAAGATGGAGCCTGAGTTTTTGCTGCAACAGACCCTGGGATCTGCTATCTGACTCCTGGCTTCATCCCCAGTTCCTGAGTTCAACCTTGCCTGGTTCCCAGCCCAGGCTACTGATTGCTCTGGCTCCAACCCCAGGCTATGGCTCTTTGGCTTTTGACTCTGTGCTGACCCTCAGTTTCAGCTCTGACACCTGGCTCCTGACTTTGGACCTGCCCATTGGCCTCTGGTTCCTGAATCTGGCACTGACCACTATCCCAGTCAGCCCACATCATGGTAGCTTCTCCCTGTGTCTGTGCTTATCCAACTCAGCCCTCCATGTTCCATGGAATCAGCTAAATAGTTTGATCCCATATGGATTTTATTATTGATTAAGAGACTCTCACTGTAGGTCAGATTTTCCAGCCTCCACCTCATTCTTGTGGGCTCAAGGCCAGGACACCATGTGCTAATTGCTATCATCAGCCAAATCACAATGAAAGTCCTCATAACAATGTGTGTACGGGCTACAGACAGGAAACACATACAGACCAGGGTAGTACAGGCAATTACAGCTGGCACACACCCCACAAACGTTATGTTAATGTTAATAAGAGACATATGACTAAATCCCCTAGGGAAAAGCTGAGCATAAAGGCCCAGTCCCCTGATGGTTCAGGTTTGGAGCTCATTGGAGTGGACTTACAGAACCACAACGATTCAGGTCTTCTATCTGGTAACTGTTTTGTAAGGCAGGGGATACCCAGCAATCAAAATACCCTAAGGCAGCTGTCATAAACAGATAGTTAAGGGTTAATGCCTCTTTTACCTGTAAAGGGTTAAGAAGTTCACCTAGCCTAGCCGACACCTGACCAGAGGAACCAATGGGAGGACAAGATGGTTCAAAGGGAAGGAGGGAAGTTCCCTTTGTCTGGGTCAGTTTCACTTTTGACCAGAGGGAAAAGCTCCAGAATTCAGCCTCTTATTAAGTAGTGAGTATTAGTGAAGGAAATAAATAGGTTTATGTTTATTTCTTTGTAACCTGTCTTGTGCAATTAGAGGAATCATCAAATTGGGTATTTGGGTATTTTTTGTGTAACTAAGTTTTGCCCAGGGGAACATCTTCTGTGTTTGGAATCTGTTGTCAGTGAGAGTAGCTGGTATGCTAATCTCTCCCAGAGGGTTTTCTTTTACTTTTCTTTTCTTTAATTAAAAGCCTTCTTTTTATACCTGATTGATTTTTCCTTGTTTTTAGATCCAAGGAGGTTGGATCTGGATCCACCAGGAGTTGGTGGGAGAAAAGAGGGGGGGTGGTTAATTTCTCCAAAGAGGGGTTTGGATCTGTGTTCACCAGGGAATTGGTGAAGAGTCTTTCAAGGCTACCCAGGGAAGGGAATTAGTGCTTGGGAGTGGTGGTGGCCAGACCAGATCTAAGCTGTAAATTGAGCTTAGAGCTTCTCATGCTGGTCCCCCAAATCTGTACCCTAAAATTCAGAGTGGGGAAGAAACCTTGACATGGTGAGCAGCGGTGAGGGAATTTTTAGGAACCAA
The DNA here is from genome assembly GCF_027887155.1 of Malaclemys terrapin pileata. Classification (NCBI taxonomy): domain Eukaryota; kingdom Metazoa; phylum Chordata; order Testudines; family Emydidae; genus Malaclemys; species Malaclemys terrapin. Next base: position 34,779,058 of record NC_071516.1, on the reverse strand, counting down.
AAGCCAGATTTTTCCCCCCTCTTTTGAGATGCTGGGGAAGCAGTGAAGGAGAGATAAAAGCTTCTAACAGAGGGCTTTTTGTTAGAAGGCTCCAGCTGTGATCACTGGAGGGTCATTAACATATTGCCAAGACCAGTCACAAAAAAACTGTTTTACTTCTTTTTTTTCTAAAGAGTCATATTACAGTAACCAAAGATTCCAAGCTGTTCCCCCCCCCCCCCATAGCTAAGGTAGACTAGGGGGGAAATATCAGGCAAAGGGAAAAAAAACTATGAGTTAGCCAAATTCCAAACACAGAGGATGTTCCCCTGGGCGAAACTTAGTTACACAAAAAATACCCAAATATCCAATTTGATGATTCCTCTAATTGCACAAGACAGGTTACGAAGAAATAAACATAAACCTATTTATTTCCTTCACTAATACTCTCTACTTGATAAGAGGCTGAATTCTGGAGCTTTTCCCTCTGGTCAAAAGTGAAACTGACCCAGACAAAGGGAACTTCCCTCCTTCCCTTTGAACCATCTTGTCCTCCCATTGGTTCCTCTGGTCAGGTGTCAGCTAGGCTAGGTGAACTTCTTAACCCTTTACAGGTAAAAGAGGCATTAACTTAACTATCTGTTTATGACACCAGGCTTACCAAAAGCCAAAGGAATTCTCTCCCTGGGGTCTTAGAAGGCAGGTGAAGTCTCTTTGTTCTACCCACACATTTGTCCATTGCAGATTTCAGCCCTGTCTTGGTGCCAGAGGTAAGTCCTCTGTTTATTGATGTATTGTGACTGGAATCTCACAAAGCAGCAAGGCAGAACAGAGTCGGAGTCTCCTCCTGGTTACACCGAGCCAGCTGCACTGAGGTTAATAGTGTCTGATGGAACAACTCAGAGCAGCATTTTGTGGTGTGTCCTGCTGTCCGTTCGAAGTAAAAGTACTGATGTATGAGTGCTGCTGAGACTCTGCTTCCGCTTAGCCTGTTGTGAATCCAGACGAGCCCCGCTGAAGATAAAGCTGAGAGCACCCACTGGATTCAGATAAAATATTCTCTTTCAATTGGATTATCTCTGCATAAAGCCTAAGCTGTAGACTGACACCCTCAGCCTGATTCTTGTTACTCTTACACTAGCTTTAACCACTGCCACTACACTGACTCCAGTGGAGTGACTCCTGATTACACTGAAGTGGAGTCACTCCTGATTTGCACTGGCGTGAATGAGAAGAGATTCATGGGAACATAAAAACGTCGGGCTGGAAGGGAGTTCAGGACATTAGCAAGTCCAGCCCCATGCACCGAGGTAGGGCCCAGTGAACCTAGCCCAGCCCTGGCAGGTGTTTGTCCAACCTGTTCTTAAACACCTCCAATGATGGGGATCCCACAACCTCCCTTGGAAGCCTGTTTCAGAGTGTAACTACTCTTATAGGTAGAACGGTTTCCCTAATATCTAATCTATATCTCTCTTGCTGCAGATTAAGCCCATTACTTCTTGTTCTACCTTCGATGGACACAGAGAACAACTGATCCTCTTTATACTCTTAACGTATTTGAAAACTGTCATCAGGTCTCTCCTCAGTCTCTTCTTTTCCAGAGTAAACATGTTGAGTTGTTTTTTTTAACTTGCCACTTTGACTTCAGGAGTCACTCCTGATTTACAGTGGGGTGAGTCAGAGGAGAATTATCCCCTCTAGCTCCAATGCAGTCACTCCTGATTGCACTGGGCTAAGCTAAAGCCACTTTGAGTTGAACTGAGCTTCCCCTGGTATAAACTGATGAGAGAAGAATTAACCTCTTTGTCTGCATTGCAGTTATTTCTGGTTTGCAGTGTGGTGAGTGCAAAGGAACCTTCCCCTATGTTTCTGTGAGCAGGAGTGTGCAGGGATATTTTCCATCTCGTTAATTGCTTTTTTAGGGGGCCTTGAAGGAAGCTCCTTCCCTTTTAAAGTCCCACACAGAGTATTCAGTTTTCTATGTGGGGGCCCTAGGGTGAGAGTCCTGGAGATGGGTATCAGACATAGAGTCAGAGGAAGGTACAACAAAAAGGGGTTAACACCAGATGAAGTGAGAGGAGAACCTACTGAGGGTGGTATAGCTTCTAAACACCAGGGTGAGTGTCTGTAGAATGAACCCCATTGACCTAAATAGGGTTACTCCCAATATACATGGAGATGAGTAAGAGGAGATCCAGGCCCATTGGGCTGCTCCTGATTTACACCAGTATAAGCGATAGGACAATTAGACCCTTCAACTTTAACTAAGTGAAAGCTAGTGTGGAAATGAGGCATCAGAAGAAACAGCGCTGAAGACTGTGATTCTTGAGATTCATTTTCTAACAACACTTTGGAATGAAAATGCAATTTTTTTTCTTCATACTAATTTATCATGTCATGTAGAGCTTGCGTAGCCCAGTGACAGGTGATTTACACATATCAATTTTTATCGGGAAAGGTCAGTAAACATCTATGTCACAGATGAAAAAATATTCAGATAATCAACATTTACAGATAGGCAATGTAAGAAAAATGCTGCCTGAAAACGTATTAGCATTTGATTTAAGGCTATTTATTTTGTATATTTTGACATATGAAGTTGACAATTTGTGTTTTAATGGCTATAATGCTTTAGCATTTTGAATCTCAGTGCCTATCATAATTAAATATTGTCTGACCCGTCCTATTGTCTGACCCGCCCCCCCCAAAAGAGTTCCCACAACTGTGAAAATTTAAATCAATAAAAATAAAAACGTCCTTGAAATCTAGAATTTTGCACAGCTGTAAACATTTAAATCAATAATAATCGAAAAAATGATTACAAATAAACATTGATATTATCCATCAAAATTATATACAAACATTTGAATTCTGCCAAGCCTACAAATAGACCATAGTTAGTGCAGAAGCTAAGGTATATAGAGACAGATTTCAGGTTAGATAAATAGATAGATCACTACACCTGTATTATCCCTCTCTTTCTAACTATGTATATAATTGATCTTTTATCTCAGGCTAAGATTTTTCCATTGGTGTCCAGATTCCATGGGCAGTCTTTAAATGTCACCCTCCTATGTGCACCTCCAGCCTGAGGATCCTATCCAGCATACTGGCAGAAGATTTCTGTGAGATGCCTCAGGTGGATAATTCAGAACAGAGATTTGGGGCTGATAGATCAAATGTGTTGTGCAGGTGAATGCTGAAGTTTTACACTGGCTGCCATTCAAGTCTGCCCAGACTGAATATACAAAACTCGGTGCCCATTCTACTTCTGTTTAATGGGAATTGGGCATTCAAATGTTTTAGATGGCTTTGAAAATCTGAGATTTAATACAGACCTATAATTGACTTCAGTGTTTTTCAGGGAGGAAGGAGAGTTTTCATGGAGCTATATCAATTGACACAGGCTGGAGATCTGGCCTATTTACTCTGTTGGAGCTATGGCCAATTTACAAGTAATCAGGCTGACATGTAATATGATTTTCCTTCTTCTTGTGCAGATGAGACATACTGCCTGGGTAAATCACAGCAGAGTGACCAAACTCATGTTCGTCAGCTTCTCCCATCACCTCCACCCTCAAGGGATTCTTTGTGCGTTGTTCTTTCTTATCTACGCCATCACGCTGATGGGAAACAGCCTCATTGTCCTCATCACAGTGCTGGACTCCGCCCTCCACATCCCCATGCATTTCTTCCTCTGGAACCTGTCCTTCCTGGAGATCTGCTATGCCTCAGCCACCCTGCCCAAGATGCTGGCCAACTTTGTCTTGGAAAAGAGGGCCATCTCCTTCACAGGTTGTGCCATCTAGATGTATTTCCTCATCTTCCTCGGGACAGCAGGCTGCTACCTGCTGGCCCCCATGGCCTACGGCCACTACTGAGCCATCTGCTCCTCTCTGCACTACCCCATCATTATGAACCACAGAGCCTGCGCCCAGATGGTTTCTGCTTGCTGGCTCTGCGGAATCCTGATGCCTATGGGCAACATCACTTGGATCTTCCCTTTGTCCTACTGCGGACCCAACGAGATCAACCACTTCTTCTGCAACATCCACTCTGTGCTGAAGCTGGCCTGCGGGGACACCTCCAGGATAGAGGTCTCCATTTTCTTCATCAGAATGTCAATCATTATCTTCCCCTTCCTCCTGGTGCAGGTGTCTTACGCCTGCATCGTCTCCACCATCCTGAAGACTACTTCCTCCGAGGGAAGGCACAAAGCTTTCACCACCTGCTCCTCCCACCTCACCATGGTCAGCTTGTTCTATGGCTCTACCTGTGCGACGTACCTGCACCCCAAGTCCAGCCATGTAGGAGATGTGGACAGAATGGTCACCCTGGTTTATGCCGTCATCACCCCCATTTTAAATCCCTCGCTCTACAACCTGAGGAACAAGGATGTGAAGGAGGCTCTGAGGAGACTGAGAAGAGGAAAATATTTTCATAAACTATGAGATTGTGTTGGCTTCAGGGTGTCCAGATGGAGTGAGTCTATTTTGAATAAAGAAACATCTCACAGATTGTAATTAGAGGTTTCGGTGCAATTGGCTGTATCAACCAGTGAGTAGGGAGTTAGGGCCAGATGTTTTTAAAAGATATTTAGGCACCTAGTGGGATTTTTAAAAAAATCATCTAGGTATCGAACACAAATGAACTTCAATGGATGTTAGGTGCCTAAGCCCCTTTATGAATATAGCCCTTGGTGCCTAACAGCCACCTGAGACACCTGAATCCCAGAATCAGCCCCCCCCCCGGGATTCATAAAACTCCAGTTTATCTGACCCCTAACCCTGTAGGCATCTAAACTCACTCTGCACCTAGATTTTTGCAGTAACAACTCCCTAGACAACTGTATTTCTGCCTCTGAACATGCTCACTGCAGCCTCACTCCAGGTGTCAGAGCATCTAAGACCCAGAGTGCTGCACCAATGGGGGGAAGACAGGAATTCCTCCACCTAACTCACCTGTGGAGCCTGGCCAAGCAAATTAGCTGGCAGCTCACCTACTGGGGCATGCACCCATAGGCGATCTCCCACATAGCAGAGCCACAAGGGCAGGGGCAGGACATTCCTTGTAACTGTTAGCCCAGTAATTAGGCCCTCAGTTGAGAGGTTGGCGACCCCTCGGCTTGATGGGGTTGGGGTGGAGGGAGAAGGGATTTGAATGTGGCTGTGCTATTTGGCAGGTGAATGTCCTAGCCACTGGGCTATGGGATATTGTGGTGTGAGTCTTGCTCAGTCTCTACCATTGAAGCTGTTTCATGGTGGATTAAATAATGACAGTCATTGGGCCAGACAGAGAGAAGCATGCGAACCACTCTGCAGCCTAGTGGTTAGCGCACTTATGCTGGAGGTTCCCATCGCCCTGCTCCAATGACTTTTTTTATCCACCTTGGCCACTTCCTTCTCCTTCTAAAAACAGCACTAGGCGCCTAACTCTGAGAGAGGGTTTGCATCTTAGACTCCAAAGCAGAGAGATTTGTCTAAGTCCCAGAGAGGGGCAGGGCTTAAGACACTCCCCTCTCCTCAGCCTCTGCCATCTGCTGGTTTAGGCGATGAGCTGCCTAGCTTGCTGGCTTTTGCAAATCCCATTCTCAGGCACACATCTCTCTATTCATTACAGAGGGAGCCTGAGCGTCAAACTCAGGCTTTGTAAACCTTGTAATTCTCTAGGCAACAAAGTGTTATGAAGCATGGTGACGCTGAGCATCAGAATGCCTAAGACCCTTTGTGAATCTAGCCCCAAACTCTATTGATTTCAATGGGAGGTAGGTGCCTACGTGCCTTACACAGGGCAGATAACTTCCCCCAAATAATTCCTAGAGCAGTTCTTTTAGGGAAAAACACCCAATCTTGATTTTAAAATTGCCAGTGATGGAGAATCCACCACGACCCTTGGTAAATTGCCCCAATGGTTAATTACCCTCCCTGTTAAAAACCTACCTCTTATTTTCCAGTCTGAATTTGTTTACATTCAACTTCCGGCCATTGGATCACGTTTTACCTTTGTCTTCTAGACTGGAGAGACCATTATCAAATATTTTATCAAAGAATATGTCTGAGATTTTTCATAGCTACCTAGAACATTTAAATGCCAAATTTTATTGACTATCATGTGGTGTGACAGATTCGGAGCTGCCTGTAATGATTTATGAATACTGTCTCTTGACTAGGTTGTGATGATGTTTACTCCATGATTCCATTGAGCTAATTCATGAGCAGGATTGTCTGGAAACACACCCAGGAAAAGGGGCGCAGGTGGTTCCTGATATACACTTCCCAGCAAACTTTTAGAAAATGAAAGAGCCACTCCCTGTGAAGCCAGGCTCTCCCACTCCCTTGGACCTACCAGCCCAGATTTCCCATGAGTGACTCAGTCCCTGGAAAGAGGAGGATCAAAAGATTTGGGAGAGTTTAAAGAGACACACACTCCCTCTAGGTGACACAAACTTGTGAGCTAAGCAGATGCCAGTGCTTACTGTGTGCCTATGCAACCTTAATCCCCCCTCCCTTACTTGTGCATATGCATTATGGTACAGTCTTCAATTATTTTTCAACTTACATGTTTCACTGTAGGTTCTTTTGTGTAATTTCCTAGGTTTCTTAAGAAGCAAACTAAGAAAAGAAAAGAAGTGATTTCATCATATGGCGCCCCACTGAATCCCACATGGGTCATCAGCCGGGTTGCAACTTTCAGATCTACAGCACAGCCATCTGCTATGGGAACTAATCCAGTATCTGCTAGGAGTAGTAGGTTGTCATCCTGTATGTGGGCCAGCCACTGGAGGGAGCTGAGCCATGCACTTTGCCAGTGGATATCACAACTCTTTGCTCACAGCAGAGGAATGACAAGAGTCAGGAATCATGGGTTCTGGTCCAGGTTCTGAGGGGAAGTGTTCCCTAGTGATTACAGACCCTTCTGCCTCTGTTTTCCCCAAGCCTGGCCCCTTAGGCCACTGTCCCTGTGCAAGCCTGATCCTTTCTGTCCCAGCCCCTCCTTGACCCAGTTCCAATCCCTTCCTCTCCCCTTAGCACCTTGGCATAGTCCCAGTCTTCCCCCTTGGCTCTACATCCCATTCCAAATCTCCCATCCTCCCCTCACTCCCTGTGCATCTCATCCCTGTCTCCCTCCCATCCCATATATTGGTGATTCCAGTCACACATCCCTGCATGCCCCAAACTAGCCCTATCCTTCATCCCATTGACTTCAGTGTAATTACTCGTGCTATGCATGAGGGTGAGTGAGTAGAGAAGTGACCACGCTGATTCAATAGTTACTCCTGATATATGTTGGGCTGAGTGAGCTCAGAATCAATTCCACATCCACAGCAACACTGTACAACACCTGACACAATGGGGGCCATAGCCTCCGACTGAAAACTCTGCACTCTCTGTACAATAAAAACGATTAATAATAGTGATGTTCACCCCTGTGCAGACAGGCAGCACAAGTCCTAAGCACCATTTAAACCCCACCTAAGCCTGCAAAATGGGCTGTAAACGGTGCATAGGCCAAGACCCAATTTCCTCCTACTGGGACACTACTAATACACATCGCCACTGGCTGAGAGCTATCAGTCTGCTGCCACGTTCCGGTGACACTGCTGCAAATGCACGCTCACTACCATTAGAGAAGGGATGCTTCTGCAGATGACTAAAGGCCTAGAAAACAGGACCTATGAGGGAAGATTGAAGAAATTAGGTTTGTTTAGTCTAGAGAAGAGAAGACTGAGAGGGGACATGATAACAGTTTGAGTATGTAAAAGGTTGTTACAAGGAGAAGGGAGAAAAAATATTCTTCTTAACCTCTGAGGATAGGACAAGAAGCAATGGGCTTAAATTTCAGCAAGGGAGGTTTGGTTGGACTTTAGGAAAAACTTCCTAACTGTCAGGGTGGTTAAGCACTGCAACAAATTGGCCAGGGAGGTTGTGGAATCTCCATCACTGGAGATTTTTAAGAGCTGGTTAGACAAACACCTGTCAGGGATGATCTAGATAATAGTTAGTCCTGCCATGAGTGCAGGGGACTGGACTAGATGACCTCTTGAGGTCCCTTCCTGTCCTGCGATTCTACAATTCTATGTACACTGGTGTAACTCAGAGCAGGATTTAGTCCCTTCTAGTGCAGCCAACATTCAAGCCCATGGCTGGAGAATGAAAATGTGTCAGAGTTTACACTTACAGTCCTGCATGTGTATTTACCAGAAGACATTTTCCACTGCATGGGATTCAACCTGCAGGGCAGAAGAGATGCAGTTTTAGCATGCCTGGGGCCAGATCCTCAGCTGGTGTAAACTGACATAGTTCTAAAGCAAGGGTCCAGCCCAGTGATTTCCATTTACATCAGATGGGGATCTCGCCCCATTGCCTGCAGTGAAGCTGTGCTGATTTACACCAGATGGGGATCTGCTCTTTTGGCTTCCATGGAGATGCAGCAATTTACACCCACTGGGGAGGTCATGCCTACTGAGTTCAATGCAGCCACATCGATTTAAAGCAGCTGGACGCCTGCTCCAATATGTAATTCTAGACACTGAAACACGTCTTCAGTGTTCCAATTCATTCTCCTAAAGAGTCCAAGGTGCCTTGGGGATCAGGTCCCTGAAGCCACTAGATGGAATTGAAAGATACTTGGTCAATTATCACTGGCAGGGGGTGGTGGTGGAGGAAGATCAGAAACCTCCTGGCTTTGATTAGACACAAAGACAATTATCTCTCTATTTATAAGGGCCCTTTAGACTGCTGCACGGTTACACCAATTTGCAAATCTTTAAAAGGCTGGCATGAAACTACTCTTTTTCCAAAGGTAAGTGGAATTATATTGGAGGCAGGAGCAGATTACCTAGAACCACAGCGAAAGAAAGCATATTGCAAGATATCCATGACTATTTGCAAAGAAGAAGAATTGGGAAAATATGATCTGTCTATCAGATACCATACATATCTCTCAGCATAGAGAGAGAGATCAGGGGGAGAAAGAGATATAGTTATGGTGGATAGATAGATAGATAGATAGATAGATAGATAGATAGATAGATAGATAGATAGATAGATACTTCATGCTGGATGATAATAATGATATGATTTAAATAATATATTGTTTATTTTCCCTGATTTTAAATTTTGTTTTTGTAAAATTCATCTCCATAGTATGATAGTTGGATAGTTATTCTGGGAAGAAATATTACTTCATATTTCTCTGGATAACTTTTCAATAGCCATTCAGGGATTATAATGGTGTTCTCTGGCCTTAATAACTATCTATCTATTGGGAGACTTTCAAAAGTACAGATAGAATTCTCGATGGGAGTCTGGCACCCACCTGCCATTTGTGCCTTTGAAAATCTCCCTGTAAACAATCTATCTAATCCCCCTTTCTGAATGCAACCAGCTGCCTTGTCTGGTTTTCTATCTAGACCCTTTTAAAAGCAAAGTAGCACAATTCTGCAGAGTATCAACATCACTGTGTTCAGCACAGGTGAATGGTGCTGGAGTGATACACCTGGAGAGAAAATCCCTTATTTAACAAATAACTACAGTAGCAAGATATGAGATGCCAGTGCATGTTTCCTCTATTTTATACACACATCAACTCCAAACAACTTATCTTCTGGTTTTCACAGCCAGTGCATCATTGAAACAAGTTTTCCATCATACACATGATATCTCACAAACATGCAATACAAATACACACAAGATACTCAAACACCCTCCAAACAAGTTGTTTTCTACTTTCTGCCACAAGCAAGTTCTTCTTGTATGCACCCACACACAACCACACAACATAAGCACATACACAGCTTTCAAACACTTCTCCTGCTAGTGGTTTTCATAAGGAAATCATAGAATCATAGATGTGTAGGACTGGAAGGCACCTCAATAGGTCATCTAGTCATCAAATCCTTCTTCGCTTCTCCTCCCACCCCCTACACACAACAAACCGGAAAACTCTTACGCATATGTCTAACTTTAAGCACATAAATGTTCCCATTGAAGTCAATGGGACTATCCATGTCCTTAAATGTAAGAGTATGCTTCAATGTTTTGCTGGATCATGTCCAGAGAGAGAGAGAGAGACCCTAACCCTCAGATCCCATATGCTACCCGAATAAGGACCAGGTATGACAATAAAATTAAACAGACAGAGCAACAAGGTGGGTGAGATAATATCTTTTATTGGACCAACTTCTGTTGGTGAAAAAGAGTTCTGAGCTACACAGAGGTCTGCTTCAGGTCTGGGAAAGATTGCTAGATACTCATTCTCTAAGCTTGCTTACTCAACAGCCTCCCTGCACAGGTCTCCATCTGTGGCCAGTTTTGGTGGTGTTTATTCTTTCTGTATATGGACACAAGTCCAATAGCTGATTGGTTGTGATGACTCAATAGAGAAGTAACCATGCAGGCTCAATAAAGGGTGAAATACTCCAGCCTGTGCTATGCAGGAAGTCGGATTAGATAGGAAGTCAGATTAGATGACATATTGAGCTCTTTTGTCCTGAACATCTTTGAATCTATGACCAAGTTATTTAATTTGGTAACTATGCAGCAGTCCCATGCTTCCGGCTGGCTGATGGTCACTGACCTAGGTCTATTTGATGCTGGTTACCAATGAGTAGTGTACCTCTACTCTTTGAACCACTGAGGCACTGATTACAGGTGTTATCTTTATAGGATTTGGTATTTCCATGTGATGTCACTGTGGAGTGCAGTAAAATGAAGAGCATAAGAGTCTGGGATTTAGGAGATTTGGGCCCAGATTTTACCCACTAACAAAAATCCACAAAACCTCCATTGATTTTGCTAGAGTGGCTTCAGATTTACACCAGTGTAACTGGACAGTAATTATCTCATTCCATTCACTGTATGACCTCTGGCAATCTCTGTCAGCCTCATTCTTCCAACTGCAAAATTAAAACAATCTGTCCTCATATTTCAATTCATATCACCCCAGTAAAGAACCCACCCTGCAAAGTATTTTGAAATGTATGGATTAACAATACTTATTTAATTATTAAGGTTGAAATATTCAAAGCCATTTTCAGACATTCATTGTATGCAAAAGAAAAATAGTCTTGTTATAGGAGGAGACTTGAGATGTGAGATTTGCAAAGGAGGCACAGCTGATTACGTGCCTAATTAATTTATGGACAGATTTGTAAAGGTATTTAGGGAAATTCAAGAATTTTAAAAGCAACTATGCACACAACTCCCATATTATTAGGTGCCTAGGTGTTTTTTAAATCCCACTAGGTGCCTAAATACCTTTAAAAATCTAGCCCTTAGTCTTTTTTGACAACCCCAGCCATAATCTCTCTGACTCAGTTTCTCATTTGTAAAATAGGTGTATAAATATCACCTTCTTTCTCCCAACCTTTGCCCGTCTTGTCTACTTAGACTGTAAGTTCTTTCAGGCTGGAACTGCCTCTTTCTATGTATCTGCATAGCACCTGGCACATTATTAATAACAACAACCATATCTAGCTCTTACAGAGTATTTTTCACTAGTCAATCTCAATATGCATTACAGAGGAGGTCAGTACTATCCTCATTTTACGGATGAATGAGACACAGAAGTGAAAGGACTTGCCGAAGCCACCTGCAAAGACAGGACTAGAGGCTATGTCTCCTGACTCCCAAGCATTAGCTCTGCCCACTGGCCTACAGTGTCTAGGCACTGCTATTAAACACATAATCAATAATTAATAATAATAACTGTCACACCATCTCCAGGAGAAATTAGGGAGGAGAACACAATCTAGTTTCCATTTGCTGTGTGCTGCCCGTCCACTATGAACTCCAGACATCCCTGATGAAGTGACTTGTATTTCATCCCCATGCAGGTGGAGGGTCCAGAAGAAATGACAGGGGGGAATGACACGATTATAATGGAATTCACACTTCTGGGGCTCTTTCACCATCCTGAGCTGCAGCCCCTACTCTTCCTCACCTTCCTCACCATCTACATCCTCACCCTGATGGGGAATGCTCTGGTTATCCTTGCCACAGTGTCCGACCCTGTCCTCCACACCCCCATGTACTTCTTCCTCCAGAACTTGGCCTTTCTGGAGATCTGCTACACCTCGGTCACCATCCCCAAGATGCTGGTCAACCTTCTCTTGGAGAAGAAAACCATCTCTTTCTCTGGCTGTGCCACCCAGATGTACTTCTTCCTCCTCTTTGGCACCGCAGTGTGTTACCTCCTGGCCGTCATGTCTTATGACCGCTATGTAGCCATCTGCAACCCTTTGCACTATCCAGCCCTCATGAGCAGAAGGCTCTGCCTCCTGCTGGTCTCAGGATGCTGGCTCACTGGCATGTTTGTGTCCCTTGGGCAAACAGCTCTGATATTCAGCGTGCCCTTCTGCGGCTCCAACGTCATCAACCACTTCTTCTGCGACGTGCCGCCACTGGTGAACCTGCTCTGCCTGGACTCCCGCGTGAATGAAGTGGAGAAAGTTCTAATGAATGTCCTGGTCATCATCATCCCCTTCGCGCTCATCCTGGCCTCCTATGTTTGCATTGTCACCGCCATCCTGAGGATCCCATCACTGGATGGGAAACAGAAGGCCATCCACACATGTTCCTCCCACCTCGTCTCTGTTTCCCTGTTCTACGGCAGTGCTATCTTTAGGTACTTGAGACCCAACTCCGGTTACATGTCGGGCATGGATAAACTGCTCTCTCTGCTCTACACGGTGGCACCTGCCCTGCTGAATCCTGTCATCTACAGCCTGAGGAACCAGCAGGTGAAAGCGGCACTGAGAAAAGTAATGGACCGACACACAGCTTCTCAAAACATGTGAATGTGTTTTATTGTGAGCCACTGGGGATTACAGGCCTGAGTCTGCTCTTGGTTATGCTTGTATAAATCAGGAGTAATGTCAATGGTCCTGATTCTCCTCTCCCTCTAGTGTAAATTAGGAGTAATTTCACTGGCGTCAATGTGTCCGATTCTCCTCTCACTCACCCCAGTGTAACTCAAGAGTAACTTCATTAAATTCAATCGACTTGCACACCAGTGCAAATCAAGAGTGACTTCTTTTCAAGGCAATGGAGTTATGCCAATGTAAACCCGGAGCAACTCCATTAATTTCAATTGAGTTACTTTATTTTAAATCAGAAAGGTTTCTTTTTCAAGCCAGTGGAGTGTAAATGAGGAGTAACTCCAATGAAGTCACTGAGCATTAGTATAAATATGATGTAATAGAAATGGAGCCTATGTTTATTCTCAGAGTGAATAGGCTTTATATTTATTTATCATTGAAATAAATTCTACTCTTAGTTACACTCGTGTGAAATCAAAGTATTTCCATTGTCATCCATGGCTTACTCTGGATTTACTCCAGTGTCAATGAGAACAGAATCTGGCCAGGAACAAAGATTAAGGGTCTGAAGCCCTTCCATTTACATTTTATACCATTGCAAACTTCATCAACATCAGTTGACTTACTCTCGGTTTACAATCAATGAGATCAGAATCAGGGCCAAAGTTATGGAGCCTGATTCTGGCCTCAAAAATGCTTAAATATAGAGATTTACACTGTTGCTGTGGCCATGTCGGTCCCACGCTGTTAGAGCGACACAATGGGTGAGGAGATATCTTTTATTGGACCAGCTTCTGTTGGTGAGAGAGACAAGCTATTGAGCTGACACAGAGCTCTTCTTCAGGTCTGGGTGCTGTTAAATTTGGCTGCCTTTTTCTTCATTTTATGGAGTTTCCATTTCAGAGGACAAAATTTGATAACTTCCATTGTTGAGCACAGTATTGTTGCAGCCATGTTGGTCCCAGGATATCAGAGAGACAAGGTGCATGAGGTAATAGCTTCATTCTCTTCTTCAGGTCTCTGTAAGCTTGAAAGCCTCTCTCTTTCACCAACAGCAATTGGTCCAATAATATGATATCTTATTTATGATCAGATGATAATTACACTGGCAGTTTAAATGGATTGCAAATTAAGGGTACTTCTATTTTAAGGCCCTTTTCTACTGCTAGGCAGGTGTAAAGGAAATGTATTGTGTAAATAATAACTAGGCCCAGAGTAACTCAATTAAACTCAATAGGTGAAATTCTGCTTCCTCTTAGACCAGGGGCCACCAATCGGTCAATTGTGATTGACTGATTGATCCTAGAGACTCTCCCAGTCAATCGTGATCTCTGGGGGCACAACAGGGCTGCTGCTAAGACAGGCTTCCTGCCTGCCCTAGCCCCACGCTGCTCCCAGAAGAGGCCAGTGTGGCCCTGCAGCCCTGGGGTGGAGGGGCAGGAGTCTCCTTTCGTGCACTGCTCCTGCCTGAAAGTACCGCACCCCCCAGCTCCCATTGGTTGGGAACGGGGAGCTGTGGCCAATGGGATCTATGGGGACGGTGCTTGCAGAGAGGGGCAACGAGCAAAGCTACGTGCCCCCCACCCAGGGGCTGCAGGGGTGCATTGGCCCCTTCCAGGAGCAGCATGGGGCCAGGGTAGGTAGGGAGCCTGCCTTAGCAGCAGCCATGCTACACTGCTGCCCATGAGCCGCCAGAGGTAAGTGCTGCCCGGTGGAAGGCTACACTCCAACCCCCAGCCCTGAGCCCCCTCCCAGAACCAGTACCCCATGTCCCCTCCTGCACCCCAACCCGGAGCCCTGCGCCCCCTCCTGGAACCAGTACCCCATGTCCCCTCCTGCACCCTAACCCCCAGCCCTGAGCCCCCTTCCAGAACCAGTACCCCATGTCCCCTCCTGTACCCCAACCCGGAGCCCTGCTAGTGTGAACAGTTATTCTTGCATCTCAAGTGGTACAGAGCTTGGTTTTTGAATGTCCCAACTGGTGGCCCACAGTAGTGATATCTTAGCACATTTAATAAGCATGATGCTGTGTGATATGGGCTGAATTCACAGAGAACTCAGATATTTGAATCTGACTGATGATGGGATTTTCAAAAGCATCCAAGAGAATTTAGGAGCACACGTCTCATTGAAATTCAATGGGATTTGTGCACTTAAATTGCTTAGGTCTAGATTTACAAAGGTATTCTTAGATTATAAAGTCAGAAGGGACCACCGTGTTCATATAGCCTAACCCCCTGTATAACATAGGCCATAGAATGTCCCTGAATTAATTCCTGTTTGAACTGGAGCAGATCTTTTAGTGGGGAAAAGCCATCCAATCTTGATTTTAAAATGTCAAGTGATGTCGACTGGCAATTGTTGATGACTGAAAAAATGTCAGCTCTTCAATGAAAAATCAAAAAGGTTTTGGGGAAAAGCAGACAGACACTGTCCATGAAATTTTTTTCTTTATTCAAAAACCCAACTTTCTAACAAAAGAAAAATGTTAATGGAAAAATTTTGACCATTTCTAAATCAAGGGCTTCTCAGTGTAATTAGGCTGGCAAAATTAGATTTTTATTTTTTGTGATTTTGACAGATCATATTTATGTTTATTTTTAAGCATTTTTCCAGTTTGTATCAATTTAAATTTTAATAATTATGCAAAAGTATGGACTTTACATAATTATGGTTGGACCCTCACCCACTATTGTCTGACATCCTTCCCCCCACACATGATTTTCTGCAACAATGAAAATTTAAATAAATAAAAATCAGGGAAAAATGATTAATGACAAGAGAGACAGATTCAAAAATATAAAGCTTTATAACTGTTAAAACTCAATTGTCGACATCCCATCTCAAAATATACAAAGTGAATAGCCTTAAATAAAACTCTAATAAGTTCTCAAGCAGCATTTTTCCTATTTTGCCTAGCTGTACATTTCGATGATCATCAATGGAGATATTTTTATTTTGGTTTGTGTGTGTGTACAGTGACATCAACATTTACCAACATTTACCTAAACTTTCCAAGACAAAATATAATGCGTGCTCAGATATGATGTTCATGAGGGTCACGCAAGTGCATTGTCCCATTCTCTTCTCATTGAAGTCAGTGACATTTAGCCAGTGGGGGCATCATAAAGCTGTCAATGTACCCCTCTATGTGGTCCTTCTGTGTCCATAGTCCGTTCATTTCTGAATTGTCCTCATAGCTAGGGAAATGGCTGAGCACCAGCTGCTTGGCCTCTGGTACATTTCTGGTATGTGTCCTTCATTCGGGACAGATCTGTGGTTCTGGTGTTGAGAGTAGCTGATGGAGGCCAAGCAAGAAACATTTTTGTGCCTGAGCCAAAGCTCATTAAAGTCAACAGGAGTTTCTCCGTTGATTTCAAATGTCTTTGGATCACCTCCTTTATCTGGTCACAGTTGTCATAACTATAAAGGGAAGGGTAACAGCTGTCCTGTGTACAGTACTATAAAATCCCTCCTGGCCAGAGACTCCAAAATCCTTTTACCTGTAAAGGGTTAAGAAGCTCAGGTAACCTGGCTGACACCTGACCCAAAGGACCAATAAGGGGACAAGATACTTTCAAATCTTGGGGGTGGGGGAAGGCTTTTGTTTGTGCTCTTTGTTTTGGGGTTGTTCGCTCTTGGGACTGAGAGGGACCAGACATCAATCCAGGTTCTCCCCATCTTTCTAAACAAGTCTCTCATATTTCAAACTTGTAAGTAAAAAGCCAGGCAAGGCGTATTAGTTTTCCTTTGTTTTCTCAACTTGTAAATGTACCTTTTACTAGAGTGTTTATCTTTGTTTGCTGTACTTTGAACCTAAGACTAGAGGGGGGTCCTCTGAGCTCTTTAAGTTTGATTACCCTGTAAAGTTATTTTCCATACTGATTTTACAGAGATGATTTTTACCTTTTTCTTTGATTAAAAGCCTTCTTTTTAAGAACCTGATTGATTTTTCCTTGTTTTTAGATCCAAGGGAGTTGGATCTGTATTCACCAGGAGTTGGTGAAAGGAAGGAGGGGATGGTTAATTTCTCCCTGTCTTAAGATCCAAGGGGTTTGGATCTGTATTCACCAGGGAATTGGTGAAAGGTTTCTCAAAGCTTCCCAGGGAAGGGAATTAGCTTGTGGGAATGGTGGCAGCGGACCAGATCTAAGCTGGTAGTTAAGCTTAGAAGTCTTCATGCAGGCCCCCACACTTGTACCCTAATGTTCAAAGTGGGGATACAGCCTTGACAACAGTGTGTCAATGATTCACAGCTAGTTAAAGTGACTAAAAGTCCACAATGGAAAAAGATTAGTGCTGGTCAACATTTTTCCCAGGATGCACCGTTGCCAAGCTCTCCCATAATGCACTGCCTCGCTCTCCAAGAGGGACCCCACAGTCCATGATGCAACCCAACCTGGGAGCCTACAGAGGACAATGAGCCTGAGTCACCCGACATATACCTCTAGTGAGGTGCTGCAGCAGCATTTCCAAATCAAAACATTTTCGGTTTTGGCTGAAATATTTCAGCGTTTGGCCTAAATATTTTGTATTTTGGCCTAAATGTTTCAGGTTTTGAAAAGCAATTTATTTTTATTTTATTTTTTTCTTAAGTTCCTTTGAAAAATCTCAACAATAGGGCCAGATTCTGTCATCTTTACACACACTGTGTATTCTCTGGGCAGTTTTCTCTGGAAAAATTCCCTATCCAAAGTTTTCCATTTGGAAATCCCTGTTTTCCTGTGGGGAAATTATTCAAGGGAGAAAAACAGGGTTATTTTTCCCCTACTTTTTCCACTCTTCCTTGCTGTTTTCAAAGTGAAAACAGATGAGAAATAATAAGAAAATGTGAGAAACAGGCTGTCATAACTATAAAGGGAAGGGTAACAGCTCTCATGTGTACAGTACTATAAAATCCCTCCTGGCCAGAGACTCCAAAATCCTTTTCCCTGTAAAGGGTTAAGAAGCTCAGGTAACCTGGCTGGCATCTGACCTAAAGGACCAATAAGGGGACAAGATACTTTCAAATCTTGGGGGGGGAAGGCTTTTGTTTGTGCTCTTTGTTTTGGGGTTGTTCGCTCTTGGGACTGAGAGGGACCAGACATCAATCCAGGTTCTCCACATCTTTCTAAACAAGTCTCTCGTATTTCAAACTTGTAAGTAAACAGCCAAGCAAGACGTGTTAGTTTTCCTTTGTTTTCTCAACTTGTAAATGTACCTTTTACTAGAGTGTTTATCTTTGTTTGCTGTACTTTGAACCTGAGGCTAGAGGGGAGTCCTCTGAGCTCTTTCAGTTTGATTACCCTGTAAAGTTATTTTCCATACTGATTTTACAGAGATGATTACCTTTTTCTTTAATTAAAAGCCTTCTTTTTAAGAACCTGATTGATTTTTCCTTGTTTTTAGATCCAACGGGGTTGGATCTGTATTCACCAGGAGTTGGTGGAAGGAAGGAGGGGGGATGGTTAATTTCTCCTTGTTTTAAGATCCAAGGGGGTTGGAACTGTATTCACCAGGAGTTGGTGGAAGGAAGGAGGGGGGATGGTTAATTTCTCCTTGTTTTAAGATCCAAGGGGTTTGGATCTGTATTCACCAGGGAATTGGTGAAAGATTTCTCAAGGCTTCCCAGAGAAGGGAATTAGCTTTGGGAATGGTGGCAGCGGACCAGATCTAAGCTGGTAGTTAAGCTTAGAAGTCTTCATGCAGGCCCCCACATTTGTACCCTAAAGTTCAAAGTGGGGAAGCAGCCTTGACACAGGCATAAGTTTAGAAAGTGATACTTTTGAAGACAAATGCTGAAAGTCACACTTCAACTATTTTCCAACTGGCAAATTGTTGGGAAAGAGACAGAGGTGTAAGAAAGTAGTTTTTTTCCCCTCCATAGTCTAACTGTTTTCTAGCTTTTGCCAGCTGATACACAGTGAGAAACTGGGGGAAAGTGAGGGGAATACCCACAGTTGTTAATTTAAAAGAAATCAGTTTTGATTAAACTTTATTTTCCAATGACAAAACGTTCATCAAAAATTTTTGACCAGCTTTATTTTTGGTTTGAAGAGTCACAGTGCCTTTCTAAATTTACAGAAATAGCAAAGCCTCCATAAATGCAGTAGAAAATCTTGGTGCCTGAGTACATTTTTTTCAGTTAATCTCCGGAGTGCCCCTGTCACCTCCTTGTTCCGCAAGCTGTAGATAATGGGGTTTAGCATGGGGGTCACGACAGAGTACAGCAGAGCAATGAGTTTGTCACTATTCGGCGAGTGGCTGGATTTGGGTTTCAGGTACATGGTGCAGGCTGTCCCATAGAACAGAGTCACCACCAGGAGGTGCGAGGAGCAGGTGGAGAAGGTTTTCTGCCTGCCCTCAGCTGAAGCCATCTTCAGGATGGTTGAGATGATACGAACGTAGGAAGCAAGGATGAGCGTGAACGGCAGCAGGACGAAGAAGAGGGCAACCAGAAGAATGGCAATTTCAGTCCTGTGGGTGTCCCCGCAAGCCAGTTTCATCACCGGGGGGACATCACAGAAGAAATGGTTGATTTCATTAGAGCCACAGAAGGGTAGAGTGAATATGGCTGCAATGTGACCCATTAACACCAGGAGGTTGGTGAGCCAGGAAGCAGCTGCAAGCCCTATATAGACTCTCCTGTTCATAAGGACTGGGTAATGCAGTGGGTGGCATATAGCAACATATCGGTCGTAGGCCATCACGGCGAGGAGGTAACATTCCGTCCCTCCTAGGAAGAGGAGGAAATACATCTGTGTTGCACAGCCAAGGAAGGAGATGGTTCTATCCTCTGAGAGGAGGTTGGCCAGTATCTTGGGCAGGGTGACCGAGGTGTAAGAGATCTCCAGGAAGGACAAGTTCCGGAGGAAGAAATACATGGGGGTGTGAAGGGCAGCGTCGGCCACAGTGACAAAGATAATGAGAAGGTTCCCAGTCAGAGCAATGAGATAACAAGACAGAAACACCACAAATAGCCCCCAGCTCAGCTCAGGGTGGTCGGCAAATCCCAAGAGGATGAAATGGGTCACCGAGGTGTGATTCCCTGTGGTCATTCCTCTGATACACTCGGTCCTGAGGAAAAACTAAATAAATAAAGACATGAGGCTGCATGAGGTGCAGGTTTCCCATTCTTTTAATTATCCATAGTAAAGGAAGATCCTGAATACTGTTTAACCGAGAAATTGTCCTACCTCAAATTTTATCCCCTGCAGCTAGCATCAGACCAGATTCTGGTGTCCTTACTCATAATGAATAGTACTTTTCTCCAGCACAAGGAATAAGTGAGAAAAGAATAAAATTGTTGGAATTTACCAATGCAATCCTCCACACCAATTAATGTTTATTTCCTAGAGCATATTTTCCCCTCTCTAATGTCTATGGTTCTGTAATAAAAGCATCTAACTGAAAACCAAAGCCAAGCAGCTGAATACTCATAAAATCTATGGACACATGAATCTAAGTCCAGAAAAATCATTATGTTCATCAAGTGTAACCTCTTGCTTAACAGGCCATATAATTATACCCAGTAATTTCTGCATCGAGCCCATAACTTCTGGATGAGCTAGAGAATATCAATTTGAAAGACGTTGTTCTGGATTTCAAACGCCAAGTCATGGAGAATCCACCGCATCTATAAGGAAGTTGTTGCAATGGTTAATTACCCTCCACAGTTAAAATTTAATGTCTCATTTCCAGGTGGAACATTTTTTTTTATTTCACCTTCCAGCCATTGGATTTGGTTATAACTTTTTCTGCTAGATTAACGAGACCTGTAGCATCTTCTCTTCATGTAGATGATGATCAAGTCACCTCTTAGGCTGCACAATCTATTCATTTTGTCCAAGTCTTTCCTCAAGACATAGTCTCTTCCCTGCCCCTTTTGCATCGGCTGGTGACCGCAACTGTTGTCTTATTCCGTGACTGCAAGTGTGGCTAGCTCCTGTCTGGGTGAAGAAAGAAGAAGAACCCTCTTTAGCCTTCCCTCCTTCCACAACTATGAAGGGATCAAACACAACTGGCTCTATATACACACACCTTACGTATCTACCTCAGACTGAGAGGAAACAGAGGTACATCAAGGTAAATGAGGGGCCCAAGGGTCTGATCCTTTAAGCCTGTGTGCAAGTGGCAGTGGCTGCTGTCAGAAGACAGGGTACTGGGCTAGATGGACAATTGGCCTGGCCCTGTATGGCCGTTCTTATGTGGGTCACTTTAGTCATTTGACTTCAATGGGACGACTCATGTGAGTGAAGTAAAGGATTGGCTCCAAATGTGGCACAAATAAAGTATGACCCAGGATCTGCTGTGCTTTGCTCCAGCCATCCACTCAGTTACATGTCCCCCATTGCTACAGTATCTGAGCGTTTTGCAGTCTTCAGTGCATTTATCCTCCCAACACCCTGGCGGCACAGGGAAGGCCTATTGTTCTTATGTCACAGATGAGGCACTGAGGCACACAGAGACTAAGGGACAGGTTTTTAAATGGGTTTAGGTGCCTAAAGATCCAAATAGGGGCCCATTTTGGATTTTCAACAGCTACTGAGCAGGTAGGACACTCACCTCCCAGTGCAACCAATGGGAGTTTGGTACCTAATCTTTTCAGGCATATTTGAAAACCCAATTAGCTACCTATCGGCATCATTAGGAGCCTAAGTACCTTGGAAAATCAGGATCTAATGCACCAAGCCAAGATCACACAGGGAATCTGTGGTAGAAGAATGAACTGAATCCATGTCCCCTGAGTGTCAAGCCAGAGTTCCAACCACTGGATTGTCCTTCCTCCTCTTTTAAGCAAAAGTGACCAAGCTTCTATTTTCATTTGAGCCGTGCACCATGAGGTATTAGCTGAAATCAGTGGAGTGACTGATTTACTCCAGTTAATGATTTGGACCAATGATTCCAAATTCTTCAGTTAAAGCCTCACTAACATTGAATAGCACCTGCTCATGAGTAGAGCTGGATAAAATTTTTCAGATGAATAGTTTATTCACTGAAAAATGCAGTTTTGGGTCAACTGAACTATTTGCAAATTCAAATAGAATTTGGCAAATAGTTTCAGCCAAATATACATGTTCAAGAGACAGAGAGAGAAAAGTTGAAACATTTCATTCTGACATTTTTAAAACAAAATGTTTTGATTTTTCATTTTGAAATGTTTCATTTTTTTAAGTTGCCTAAATGTAATAATAATAAAGGGGGTTGAAAAAAATCAGAAAGCAAAATGATTTGGTTTTCAGGTTAAACAAAACAGTTCTGCTAACAGGAAACATTTTTTGTCCAATTTTTAATTTCAGTGACCCAAACTGATTTTATTGTTGTTGAGTTTTTGGTTCAGCCAACAAACCTAGGAGAACTGTCCTATTAAATCAATAGGATTAGAAGCGTAAATGCAACTCCACATCAGTAAGGACTGTAGAGTCAATCCTAAAATTAGACCTTGTCAAGGTTTTTGTTTTGTTTTGTTTTTAATCATGGAAAAATTAGCTGAAAAGAACATTTTTAGTTTTCATCTAAATTTTCAGCAAAACTGTTTTTGCTTTTAATCAAAAACCTGAAAAAATTCAGTTTTCTGACAAAAAAAATAAATTTGTTTTTGTGGAAAGCAAACACATTCTGTGGAAAATGGTTGGTGATGGGGGTTTTGCTTGTTTGTTTATTTGAAACCACAATTTTCCATTGAAAAAAACTGTTGATGGAAAAATTTTGACCTCCCCTACCCAACATATCTAACAAGTAGGAAGTAAAATCAGAGGCACAATAAAAGTGATAGTTTAGAATCTGAACCCATTAACACTTATTTGTAAGTCAAGAGTAGTTGTAAATCAGTCCACTGAAGAGAAAGGAGTTGCAGTGGTGTAAATCAGAAGTATTCAAGGTAGCAAAGTAATAGCAGTGCTCATCTGGAGTAACTGTACTAGTGTCAATGAAGATATCAAAGATTAACACTGCTGTAACTCAAGACAGAATTTGGCATGCCCAGAATATTCCTTTTCACCTCCACAGGAGAGGAACCTGGTGCTAGAATTGTTTAAAACCCTCTTGAAATGTAAACATGCATCAGCTTCTTCTGGAGCATTTAGCTTGGCCTCTTTGCAGCTCCCAAATGTCTGTGAGCAGTCTGAGGAGATGCGCAGAGTGAGCAGATGTTTTTAAATTCTCTTCAGTGCCCCATCAGGACCTCATCAGCATGTCAAACTATGAACCTAGCACAGAACACACAGTAACATGAATGTGCTTCTTGGTATGTTATACAGATGGTCAATCTATCTGTCTCTCCCCATATCTATCTATCTACCCACCCAGACCTGAAGAAAAGCTCTGTGTGGCTCGAAAGCTTGTCTCTTTCACAAACAGAAGCTGGTCCAATAAAAGATATCACCTCACCCACCCTGTCTCTCTAATATACTGAGACCAGCACCACTTCACCACCATCTATCTATCTCCATACACCATCTCTTAATCTTTCTCCTTCTCATTTATCAACATGGTATCTTGGCACCCACAAGTCAGGCACAAAATTATATGAGATTGGCCTATAGAATTTCTAGTCAAGTATTCTTTGGGCCTTGAGGGGTTATAGGGAAAGAGACAACCCATGTATCTACTTGACCGCTGAAGACAGGAGCCATGGTGAACTCCACCTAAACTATCCACATAGGCAAGGTGGGGCATGCAGAACTACTTACTCCAACCCGAGCTCATACAATATGTTCCTGTGGAGGAACCTGGCTGTCTCCTCCATGTTACCTAGTACAGACATTCACACCTATTTAAGAGAGATCGCATTCTGCACCTACTTTGTACCAGGCAGATTCTGTCCACACTTCATTGCTGAAGGGAATGGGGTTCATTCTGTTTTGCACAGCTGTATTGAAAAGCTGAGTTTGGTTTGCTGTGGTAATGTCATTTTGATAAGCAGAGTTATGGCTGAAAAAAGTCTTCTCTCCCACCCTCTCTTCCTCTATATATTCTTTCTTTGTTTCAAATGTCAGCGACAAAGATGTGGCTGGAGGTTTTCTGTGTGGTGTGTTTGAATATTCTGTGCTCAATGTTCAACAGGTTCACACTGGTGTAGCTTTATTCACTGTAATGAATGAACCATCTGGTTCACTGACTCCAGAGGAGCTCTGGCAGATATATGCCAGCTGGGGGTCTGGCCCATTGATTCCAGTGAAGCTACACTGGTTTCTAATAGCTCAGGTTCTGGCCTCAAACCAAGTATATGGCTTGCATCTCCTCATCTACAATAATGTAAATCATTAGAAACTTCAGAGAAGTCATTGGAGTTACACTGGTCAAAAAACAGTGGAAGCAGATAGATCATTTCAACCTCTCATGATGATGATTATTAAGATAAGAGAAAGTGCAGATTTTCTCACTATTTCAAAAAAATATTTGAAATAATAATAACTTAATATGGAATTATGATTCAGACTATATATCAGTAATTTCAGGGCAGAAAAATTACAGGTACATTATAATGATCCCCCCAAAAAAGCATTGCAAACTAAGTAAATTACACTAGGAAATTAAGATTACACTTAAAAGGAATCCAAATATGTTAAGGCAAGGAAATGCACAGTTATAACACCCAAACAACTTTAACTCTGATGTGTAGATGTCCTGCATGAATCAGGCTCTTATTCTTATTCTTTATCCTTCATTTTATTTACATGGGTTATCTGATTGCCTACATGCACCTTTTAAAATCTGTTCCTGGGGTTTCCAGATATGAGTTAGCTACCTGGGTAAATATTTTCAGGATAGATGCCGTAAATTGTTTAAGACAGAGAATCAGGTTTTAGCAGATCCCCACCAGTGAGCAAATTGCTGCTTCTCTCATATCAGGTAAATAATAAACAATAATAATAATGACATGCTCGGGCCCAATTTTTGAGCCCAATTGTAACACCATGGATGCTTAGGAATAATTTTACATGTATGGGGCATAATCCAACAAACTATAGCTAATTGGGGCATTTTTTACTAAATGAAATGTCATCAAAATATGGTGTTTTGTCAAAGCCAGTTTGCAGAGGTGTATCGGTGTTGCCAATGATTTCACTGGGAAGGGTTTTGAGGAACAGGGCTCTCCGGTCACTCCTGGTACAAGAGAGAACAACCAGAATTCAAAACCTGATCTTTCTAATCCGAAACCAGACATTCCAACACAATGCATTTTGTGAAAACACTGGAAAGGTTTTGTTATTGCTGAACACTAACAAACTTAGAAACCTTGAAAGGTGTCACAAAATGGAATTGTTGCAAACACAAACACACTCATGAGTAACTTTGCGTTTTAGAGACTGCTCTCAGAAATAATCCAACAGGTATAATGGTACGGCTACACTGCAAAAAAAGCGTGTTCTTAATTCAAGTTAGCTAACCTTTGTTAGCTAACTTGGTTTAACATAGTAGTCAAAATATGGCAACTTGGCTTTTAACTTGGGTTAATGGTTTGAGTCCAACTGAAGGTTCCTCTATAGGCTTTAACATGTGCACCTAACCTGAGTTAAGAGTCAAGTTGCTGGGTCTTCACTGCTGTTTTAATCCAAGATAGTTAACATGGTTTAGCTAACCTGAGCTCAGAACACCCCTAATTTTGCAGTGTAGAGACATACCTTAAAGGTATGTTTAGACTGGAGATGGAGGAGTAATTTCCAACGTTGAAAAAGCTAGTGAGTTGTAAATAGCTACCCACCCTGAGTACAATCCCAGCGAATAGCCAAGGTAGATGCTCAGGGCTGCCCATGCAGCTGCCACTATATTGCTATTTTTAGCACACTAGCTCGATCAAAGCTAGCATGGGTCTGCCTGCCCAAACTGGAAATTTTACCTGCTGCTCCAGTGTAGACACACGCAAAGTGTTGCAGGATTGAACCTTTCATGTGTTCCTAGAAATGTGGTCACAGTATTAGCAAATGGGAAGAAGGCAATTAACTACAGAGTGGTACTTACTGAAATATCAGGTTATCTGCACATAGCTATTGAATGCTTTTGAAATTCACTGCAGACCAGAGATTCCATGCCTATATCTGGAACATCTTCATTGACTCCAAAGTGTGCCTGTGTTAATCTGGCAGGATGACAGTGTTTTATTCATCTGCACTTTTCCCCTTTGGGAGATGATCTCCCAAGCATTTCATTCTAGAACTAGTAATTAGCAGAATAGACAGTTCCATGATTATTTTGCTTTGGTGTGGTATGCTGGTGCCATCCAGTGGCAGAGTGTGCCTTTTTATTCATTACTAATGATTACTGACTGTTACAAAACGAATGAGAGCTAAAATTAATTAGTCTTTTCTTGCTGTGTATGAATTGGTAGGAATGAGATAAGAACAGCCTTCAAACCACATTGCACACTGAGCTCAGGTTGGAAATATGGGGAGAAGGGATGGGAGGTTACTTCTCACTGGGCATGATTCATCACTCATTTACACCAGATATAAATCAGTGCAACTCCTACTCCAGCCCTGTTTCACCACTCCAGCAGTGCAAAGCGCCGATTAAACCAGTTTAATCAGCCTGCTGTGTATTCCCCCTGCATAGGATGAACGCCAGACCCTGGTGTAGGGGAAACTGGAGACAGCTGGTTTGTTCAGGAGTCTTTTTTAACCCCCCAATGATCCCTTGTTATTGGAATGGCCCCTCGACCCCATAAGCACATTGGTGCAACTTACAGCAGCCTTGGGGGTACTCTAAGTGGAAACAAGGCCTGAATAAACCTCCAAGTTGGTTCAAAGAACAAACAGTCATAAAAATGTCTTGCAGCCATCTTTCCATCCTCCCACAAAATCACTGGTGCTATGCAAAGCACAGCATGGACGCAGAAGATAAACTAGGCCACTGACTTTAGCAGATTTAGCCTAATTCCAAACCAGAGCAACTGAGAAAAGAAACAGGACCATTGCCTTCAGTTGAGTTATTGTTGATTTACTTTGGGATGAATGAGCATAGAAGCCTTTCAATGTTAACTAAGTTGTTTCTGATTCACACTCAAGTGAGGAGGAGAAGAATCAGGTCCATTGATTCCATTGTAGTTACTCCTGATTCACGCTGGGGTGAATGAGTCCAGAATCAGACTCTGGGATTCCAATGAAATTATCCCTGATTTACATTAGAGTGAGTAAGAGCAGACTCAAGCCCATTTACTGCAATAGAGTTACTCCTGATTTACTTTGGGACAAGCAAGAGGGAAATTAGCATCACTGACCCCAGTAGTATTATCCTGGTTTACAATGGAGGTATTGCTAGGCCAGATCCTCAATCCATTCTGACGAATGCATGAAGAATGCGGCCTTGCCTTATGTGTCTTGAAGCCCAGGAAAGCATTCCAAAGCAGTCAAATTGTAGGGTTGTTGAGCTGTGGAGTTTTGCTTTGGGTCTAGGCCAACCTACCAAAAGCCAGGACTACTATGAGCAATGGGAACTCAGAACAGTCAGCTTCTTGCAGTACTGGGCCCTTTGTTTGCAGCTGTGGAAAACATTTTCTCTTTGCTAGGAAGCAAACAGTTGCCATTTCCTTCTTTGACCATGTGGTCCTCCTGATGTATAAAATTGGTTCTAGAAAGTACATTGGGAAAAGAGACTTAGGAAAGATACTTACTCCTTCTGAGACTCTGTGGTGTTGTTTGTATTTTGTTTGGGTAGAAGGTAAACATATGAAGTCAAAACATAAAACTGGGCTGGTCAAAATGTTCTGTGATAGATAATGTGTAGCCTTAACTCTGCCCCCTTGTGTAGTACAACACATGCAGCTTTAACTCTGACCTTTGTATGATAGGGCATGCCCAAGCTTAACTTTGGTTGGAGCAAGTGGTTTGGCATGCCCCACCTTGCCCATGTGAATCATTTTTAATCATTGGCTATTATTGATTGCCACAAAATGAATGAGATTGGAATTCAGCTAGTTTTCTGTGAGCTGTTAGGGATTAGACAAGAACAGACCCAAAACTCCACTGCTGGTCAGTTTGGAAATTTGAAAAATAAACTTGTTGTTTTACTTGTCCTTGGCCTTATTCTCCTCTCATTTAACACACTTTAGGACAATCAAATTACTCCTTTGCTCCTGATTTACATCAAGATGAAGGAGAAGGGCCCCAAGATTACAGTCTCCTTGCACTAGCCCTGACATGCAGGAAGAGACATTCACAGCCCTCCAGAGCTAAAAATCTAAAGATGCAAAATCAACAAAGTTCATGTGTGGGGGAAACAGAGGCCCAGACAGGGAAAAAGAGTTGCCCAAAGTCTCCCAACTGGTGAGTAGTAGAGCCAAAAATGGAACCACGTGTCTTACCCACTAGATACATGGCATCATCCATGAAGACACTGATAGGCAGCATGGACCAGTGAGTAGGATACTAGAGTCAAGAAGTCCGAGGCCTTGATTCTATTCCAAGCTCTGCAACTGTATCCCTGCTATGCAATTACATAAGATGGTTTACCGCCTGTATACCTACTCCCAGATCTGCCTGAGAGAGGTATGTAATGTTGGCAGTAACACCAATAGACTCCTTTTACTTGTATTCAATGTTTAAATGAAGCTGCATTCTGGCCACAGGTGCACTGAGGTCAGGGGAAGGCTTTCACTCTTTGTAACTCTTTTTTTTTTTTTTAATCTCAGTTCTTAACGGAAGGTGATTTCATCTGATGATGTAACTGTAAATCTCACAACAAAAGATAAACTACCTGAGAGCAGGAAATTGCAAGGTTAGGTCCTTAAAATTCAAAAAATGACCAAGCTACACACTATACTGCTCTCCTGTCCAAGTTAGCATATGCAGCCTGTTGGAAATAATTTTTCCTGATAAGTATATTAAGGTTTTCCGTGACTCAGGTTTCCACACAGGTAGTTCTTTATTGGTCCTAAGGCCACTCAGTGTGGATTACATGCAAAATACAAATACAAGCATAGGCGCACTTATAATAGTTATAAGTAGCAGTAATAGTTATAAGCATTAGAATCATAGAATCATAGAATATCAGAGTTGGAAGGGACCTCAAGAGGTCATCTAGTCCAACCCCCTGCTCAAAGCAGGACCAATTCCCAGCTAAATCATCCCAGCCAGGGCTTTGTCAAGCCGGGCCTTAAAAACCTCCAAGGAAGGAGACTCCACCACCTCCCTAGGTAACGCATTCCAGTGTTTCACCACCCTCCTAGTGAAATAGTTTTTCCTGATATCCAACCTGGACCTCCCCCACTGCAGCTTGAGACCATTGCTCCTTGTTCTGTCATCTGCCACCACTGAGAACAGCCGAGCTCCATCCTCTTTGGAACCCCCCTTCAGGTAGTTGAAGGCTGCTATCAAATCCCCCCTCATTCTTCTCTTCTGGAGACTAAACAATCCCAGTTCTCTCAGCCTCTCCTCATAAGTCATGTGCTCCAGACCCCTAATCATTTTTGTTGCCCTCCGCTGGACTCTTTCCAATTTTTCCACATCCTTCTTGTAGTGTGGGGACCAAAACTGGACACAGTATTCCAGATGAGGCCTCACCAATGTCGAATAAAGGGGAACGATCACGTTCCTCGATCTGCTGGCAATGCCCCTACTTATACAGCCCAAAATGCCGTTAGCCTTCTTGGCAACAAGAGCACACTGTTGACTCATATCCAGCTTCTCGTCCACTGTGACCCCTAGGTCCTTTTCAGCAGAACTGCTACCTAGCCATTCGGTCCCTAGTCTGTAGCAGTGCATGGGATTCTTCCGTCCTAAGTGCAGGACTCTGCACTTGTCCTTGTTGAACCTCATCAGGTTTTTTTCTGCCCAATCCTCTAATTTGTCTAGGTCCCTCTGTAGCCGATCCCTACCCTCTAGTGTATCTACCACGCCTCCTAGTTTAGTGTCATCTGCAAACTTGCTGAGAGTGCAGTCCACACCATCCTCCAGATCATTAATAAAGATATTAAACAAAACCGGCCCCAGGACCGACCCTTGGGGCACTCCACTTGAAACCGGCTGCCAACTAGACATGGAGCCATTGATCACTACCCGTTGAGCCCGACGATCTAGCCAGCTTTCTATCCACCTTACTGTCCATTCATCCAGCCCATACTTCTTTAACTTGGTGGCAAGAATACTGTGGGAGACAGTATCAAAAGCTTTGCTAAAGTCAAGAAATAACACATCCACTGCTTTCCCCTCATCCACAGAGCCAGTTATCTCATCATAGAAGGCAATTAGGTTAGTCAGGCACGACTTCCCCTTCGTGAATCCATGCTGACTGTTCCTGATCACTTTCCTCTCCTCTAAATGTTTCATAATTGATTCCTTGAGGACCTGCTCCATGATTTTTCCAGGGACTGAGGTGAGGCTGACTGGCCTGTAGTTCCCCGGATCCTCCTTCTTCCCTTTTTTAAAGATGGGCACTACATTAGCCTTTTTCCAGTCATCTGGGACCTCCCCCGATCGCCATGAGTTTTCAAAAATAATGGCTAATGGCTCTGCAATCTCACCCGCCAACTCCTTTAGCACCCTCGGATGCAGCGCATCCGGCCCCATGGACTTGTGCACGTCCAGTTTTTCTAAATAGTCCCGAACCACTTCTTTCTCCACAGAGGGTTGGCCACCTTCTCCCCATGCTGTACTGCCCAGTGCAGCAATCTGGGAGCTGACCTTGTGCGTGAAGACAGAGGCAAAAAAATCATTGAGTACATTAGCTTTTTCCACATCCTCGGTCACTAGGTTGCCTCCCTCATTCAGTAAGGGGCCCACACTTTCCTTGATTTTCTTCTTGTTGCTAACATACCTGAAGAAACCCTTCTTGTTACTCTTAACATCTCTTGCTAACTGCAACTCCAAGAGTGATTTGGCCTTCCTGATTTCACTCCTGCACGCCTGAGCAATATTTTTATACTCCTCCCTGGTCATTTGTCCAATCTTCCACTCCTTATAAGCCTCTTTTTTGCGTTTAAGATCAGCAAGGATTACACTGTTTAGCCAAGCTGGTCGCCTGCCATATTTACTATTCTTTCTACACATCGGGATGGTTTGTTCCTGCAACCTCAATAAGGATTCTTTAAAATACAGCCAGCTCTCCTGGACCCCTTTGCCCTTCATGTTATTCTCCCAGGGGATCCTGCCCATCTGTTCCCTGAGGGAGTCAAAGTCTGCTTTTCTGAAGTCCAGGGTCCGTATTCTGCTGCTCTCCTTTCTTCCTTGTGTCAGGATCCTGAACTCGACCATCTCATGGTCACTGCCTCCCAGGTTCCCATCCACTTTTGCTTCCCCTACTAGTTCTTCCCTGTTTGTGAGCAGCAGGTCAAGAAAAGCTTTGCCCCTAGTTGGTTCCTCCAGCACTTGCACCAGGAAATTGTCCCCTACACTTTCCAAAAATTTCCTGGATTGCCTGTGCACCGCTGTATTGCTCTCCCAGCAGATATCAGGGTGATTAAAGTCTCCCATGAGAACCAGGGCCTGTGATCTAGCAACTTCTGCTAGTTGCCAGAAGAAAGCCTCGTCCACCTCGTCCCCCTGGTCTGGTGGTCTATAGCAGACTCCAACCACGACATCACCCTTGTTGCTCACACTTCTCAACTTTATCCAGAGACTCTCAGGTTTTTCTGCAGTATCATACCGGAGCTCTGAGCAGTCATACTCCTCTCTTACATACAACGCAACTCCCCCACCTTTTCTGCCCTGCCTGTCCTTCCTGAACAGTTTATATCCATCCATGACAGTACTCCAGTCATGTGAGTTATCCCACCAAGTCTCTGTTATTCCAATCACATCATAGTTCCCTGACTGTGCCCGGACTTCCAGTTCTCCCTGCTTGTTTCCCAGGCTTCTTGCATTTGTGTATAGGCACTTAAGATAACTCAACGATCGTCCCTCTTTCTCAGCATGAGACAGGAGTCCTCCCCTGTTGCGCTCTCCTGCTTGTGCTTCCTCCCAGGATCCCATTTCCCCACTTACCTCAGGGCTTTGGTCTCCTTCCCCCGGTGAACCTAGTTTAAAGCCCTCCTCACTAGGTTAGCCAGCCTGCTGGCGAAGATGCTCTTCCCTCTCTTCGTTAGGTGGAGCCCGTCTCTGCCTAGCACTCCTTCTTCTTGGAAGACCATCCCATGGTCGAAGAATCCAAAGCCTTCTCTCCGACACCACCTGCGTAGCCATTCGTTGACTTCCACGATTCGACGGTCTCTACCCCGGCCTTTTCCTTGCACAGGGAGGATGGACGAGAACACCACTTGCGCCTCAAACTCCTTTATCCTTCTTCCCAGAGCCACGTAGTCTGCAGTGATCCGCTCAAGGTCATTCTTGGCAGTATCATTGGTGCCCACGTGGAGAAGCAGGAAGGGGTAGCGATCCGAGGGCTTGATGAGTCTCGGCAGTCTCTCCGTCACATCGTGTATCCTAGCTCCTGGCAAGCAGCAGACCTCTCGGTTTTCCCGGTCAGGGCGGCAGATAGATGACTCAGTCCCCCTGAGGAGGGAGTCCCCGACCACCACCACCCTCCTCCTCCTCTTGGGAGTGGTGGTCGTGGAACCCCCATCCCTAGGACAGTGCATCTTTTGCCTTCCAATCGGTGGAGTCTCCTTCTGCTCCCTTCCCTCAGATGGGCCATCTAGTCCACTCTCCGCATTAGCACCTGTAGAGAGAACATGGAAACGATTCCTCACCTGTATCTCCATTGCTGGTGCATGGACGCTCCTCTTTCTTCTTCTGGAGGTCACATGCTGCCAAACCTCCTCACAATCCTTCTGTCCCTGCTGCGCCTGCTCTGAATCTTCAGAACATTGTGGCCGTAGAAGCATCTCCTGACGTCTGTCCAGGAAATCTTCATTTTCCCTTATGCAACGCAGAGTTGATACTTGTTTCTCCAGCCCTCGAACCTTCTCCTCCAATATGGAGACCAGCTTGCACTTTGTGCAGACAAAGTCGCTTCTGTCCTGCGGAAGAAAGACAAACATGGCACAACCTGTGCAGGTTACAACGGCTGATCGCTCACCTTCCATATCACCGTCCTCTTAGGAGCTTCCTCAACTGTTGCAGGAACTACTCGGAGAAACCTGCAGATGAAAGCCTCAGTGCGCTCTCCCCACGCGAACTCCCAGGCAAACTCCCGCTGTTAGCCTCTGCTGTTCGCCGCTCAGCTGGTTCGCTGCTGACTGCCCTTATATACCAGTCAGGCCCACTCAAGGCCCAGCTGGAACAAAGCACTCCCAATTCACACTTTTCAAACAAACAAGCAAGCAATCAAGCACACGGTCAAACTGACCAACTGTCCCAGCAGCAGACACTCAGATACTCACCAACACAGCCCCCCTAATGCAGCACTTAGCGTACCTCCTCTCGGACAGCTCCCAGGCAAACTCCCGCTGTTAGCCTCTGCTGTTCGCCGCTCAGCTGGTTCGCTGCTGACTGCCCTTATATACCAGTCAGGCCCACTCAAGGCCCAGCTGGAACAAAGCACTCCCAATTCACACTTTTCAAACAAACAAGCAAGCAATCAAGCACACGGTCAAACTGACCAACTGTCCCAGCAGCAGACACTCAGATACTCACCAACACAGCCCCCCTAATGCAGCACTTAGCGTACCTCCTCTCGGACAGCTCCCAGGCAAACTCCCGCTGTTAGCCTCTGCTGTTCGCCGCTCAGCTGGTTCGCTGCTGACTGCCCTTATATACCAGTCAGGCCCACTCAAGGCCCAGCTGGAACAAAGCACTCCCAATTCACACTTTTCAAACAAACAAGCAAGCAATCAAGCACACGGTCAAACTGACCAACTGTCCCAGCAGCAGACACTCAGATACTCACCAACACAGCCCCCCTAATGCAGCACTTAGCGTACCTCCTCTCGGACAGCTCCCAGGCAAACTCCCGCTGTTAGCCTCTGCTGTTCGCCGCTCAGCTGGTTCGCTGCTGACTGCCCTTATATACCAGTCAGGCCCACTCAAGGCCCAGCTGGAACAAAGCACTCCCAATTCACACTTTTCAAACAAACAAGCAAGCAATCAAGCACACGGTCAAACTGACCAACTGTCCCAGCAGCAGACACTCAGATACTCACCAACACAGCCCCCCTAATGCAGCACTTAGCGTACCTCCTCTCGGACAGCTCCCAGGCAAACTCCCGCTGTTAGCCTCTGCTGTTCGCCGCTCAGCTGGTTCGCTGCTGACTGCCCTTATATACCAGTCAGGCCCACTCAAGGCCCAGCTGGAACAAAGCACTCCCAATTCACACTTTTCAAACAAACAAGCAAGCAATCAAGCACACGGTCAAACTGACCAACTGTCCCAGCAGCAGACACTCAGATACTCACCAACACAGCCCCCCTAATGCAGCACTTAGCGTACCTCCTCTCGGACAGCTCCCAGGCAAACTCCCGCTGTTAGCCTCTGCTGTTCGCCGCTCAGCTGGTTCGCTGCTGACTGCCCTTATATACCAGTCAGGCCCACTCAAGGCCCAGCTGGAACAAAGCACTCCCAATTCACACTTTTCAAACAAACAAGCAAGCAATCAAGCACACGGTCAAACTGACCAACTGTCCCAGCAGCAGACACTCAGATACTCACCAACACAGCCCCCCTAATGCAGCACTTAGCGTACCTCCTCTCGGACAGCTCCCAGGCAAACTCCCGCTGTTAGCCTCTGCTGTTCGCCGCTCAGCTGGTTCGCTGCTGACTGCCCTTATATACCAGTCAGGCCCACTCAAGGCCCAGCTGGAACAAAGCACTCCCAATTCACACTTTTCAAACAAACAAGCAAGCAATCAAGCACACGGTCAAACTGACCAACTGTCCCAGCAGCAGACACTCAGATACTCACCAACACAGCCCCCCTAATGCAGCACTTAGCGTACCTCCTCTCGGACAGCTCCCAGGCAAACTCCCGCTGTTAGCCTCTGCTGTTCGCCGCTCAGCTGGTTCGCTGCTGACTGCCCTTATATACCAGTCAGGCCCACTCAAGGCCCAGCTGGAACAAAGCACTCCCAATTCACACTTTTCAAACAAACAAGCAAGCAATCAAGCACACGGTCAAACTGACCAACTGTCCCAGCAGCAGACACTCAGATACTCACCAACACAGCCCCCCTAATGCAGCACTTAGCGTACCTCCTCTCGGACAGCTCCCAGGCAAACTCCCGCTGTTAGCCTCTGCTGTTCGCCGCTCAGCTGGTTCGCTGCTGACTGCCCTTATATACCAGTCAGGCCCACTCAAGGCCCAGCTGGAACAAAGCACTCCCAATTCACACTTTTCAAACAAACAAGCAAGCAATCAAGCTCACGGTCAAACTGACCAACTGTCCCAGCAGCAGACACTCAGATACTCACCAACACAGCCCCCCTAATGCAGCACTTAGCGTACCTCCTCTCGGACAGCTCCCAGGCAAACTCCCGCTGTTAGCCTCTGCTGTTCGCCGCTCAGCTGGTTCGCTGCTGACTGCCCTTATATACCAGTCAGGCCCACTCAAGGCCCAGCTGGAACAAAGCACTCCCAATTCACACTTTTCAAACAAACAAGCAAGCAATCAAGCACACGGTCAAACTGACCAACTGTCCCAGCAGCAGACACTCAGATACTCACCAACACAGCCCCCCTAATGCAGCACTTAGCGTACCTCCTCTCGGACAGCTCCCAGGCAAACTCCCGCTGTTAGCCTCTGCTGTTCGCCGCTCAGCTGGTTCGCTGCTGACTGCCCTTATATACCAGTCAGGCCCACTCAAGGCCCAGCTGGAACAAAGCACTCCCAATTCACACTTTTCAAACAAACAAGCAAGCAATCAAGCACACGGTCAAACTGACCAACTGTCCCAGCAGCAGACACTCAGATACTCACCAACACAGCCCCCCTAATGCAGCACTTAGCGTACCTCCTCTCGGACAGCTCCCAGGCAAACTCCCGCTGTTAGCCTCTGCTGTTCGCCGCTCAGCTGGTTCGCTGCTGACTGCCCTTATATACCAGTCAGGCCCACTCAAGGCCCAGCTGGAACAAAGCACTCCCAATTCACACTTTTCAAACAAACAAGCAAGCAATCAAGCACACGGTCAAACTGACCAACTGTCCCAGCAGCAGACACTCAGATACTCACCAACACAGCCCCCCTAATGCAGCACTTAGCGTACCTCCTCTCGGACAGCTCCCAGGCAAACTCCCGCTGTTAGCCTCTGCTGTTCGCCGCTCAGCTGGTTCGCTGCTGACTGCCCTTATATACCAGTCAGGCCCACTCAAGGCCCAGCTGGAACAAAGCACTCCCAATTCACACTTTTCAAACAAACAAGCAAGCAATCAAGCACACGGTCAAACTGACCAACTGTCCCAGCAGCAGACACTCAGATACTCACCAACACAGCCCCCCTAATGCAGCACTTAGCGTACCTCCTCTCGGACAGCTCCCAGGCAAACTCCCGCTGTTAGCCTCTGCTGTTCGCCGCTCAGCTGGTTCGCTGCTGACTGCCCTTATATACCAGTCAGGCCCACTCAAGGCCCAGCTGGAACAAAGCACTCCCAATTCACACTTTTCAAACAAACAAGCAAGCAATCAAGCACACGGTCAAACTGACCAACTGTCCCAGCAGCAGACACTCAGATACTCACCAACACAGCCCCCCTAATGCAGCACTTAGCGTACCTCCTCTCGGACAGCTCCCAGGCAAACTCCCGCTGTTAGCCTCT
Source organism: Malaclemys terrapin pileata (assembly GCF_027887155.1). Classification (NCBI taxonomy): domain Eukaryota; kingdom Metazoa; phylum Chordata; order Testudines; family Emydidae; genus Malaclemys; species Malaclemys terrapin. Next base: position 34,742,659 of record NC_071516.1, on the reverse strand, counting down.
GCTGTTCGCCGCTCAGCTGGTTCGCTGCTGACTGCCCCATTGGCCAAAGGCTCATAACCGGATCAGACAATAACTTCCTTTTGTGATGTGACAGAGGGGTAAGGAAAAATTCTGACAAAGAAACCTCCACTAAACCTTGTCTTTTGCACACTATAACAGTGGTTTTCAAACTCGGGTGCACAAGGTCTCGTCAGGGGTATGGGAGAAAAACCCTGAAATGGCGGACAATTATCCCTTACGGAACTTTTTCTCTGTTTTCATAGGTATATTATGACCCTATCTCAGATGGTGGTATGCAGTAGATGACATTATTTGGAAAGGGATACGCAGCCTGAAAAGTTTGAAAACCACTGCGCTATAACAAACAAGCAGTGTGGTTGTTGGTCCTTGGACCTTAGCTAATGCCAGGGGAGGCAATTAGGGCTGAACTCTGTCCTCTGCCTGGGTCAATGCAAGATTAATGACCGGCCTCTCTCTTCAAGGTTTTATTCTTATCTTATTTTGCCATATTTCCTCCCAACCACTGGACTAAGCATTTCTTTTTAATCAAACCATATAGAATTAACCATTGACTGCATCAGGTACCCAGTCAACCATATTTTCTTAATTCTGATTCCCGCAAACCAAACCTTAAATAAGATAATGCTGTTTAACGCTGTCACTGCTAGTTTAAAACAAACAACCTTTGTCTTGTTTCATGAGCTCAGGTTTTTTTGGTCACATGCTTTTGGGGCCTGTTGCTCATGCTAACATCCAAACTCAGTTTGAAGCTGTAATTCACTCAGGCCCCATGTAGGTCTATATGCCTACACAGCCTTAACTCTGCCTCCTTGTGGGACGCAGCATTTGAATATAATTTTTGGGTAGCAACTGCTTTGCATCCAGTTGTGATCTCTGTGAATGCATCTTGTAATGTGAAAGCATTATGGCTGGGTGTGGCTTGCTATGCCAGTCCCTAGAGTCTCTAGCATTGGGTAGATCATGGGTTTGGAGGCAGGTGGTGGAGGTAATCCAAGCACTCAGCTCTTCTGGCTGTTGCCTGGGGGCGGGGGGTTTCATACTTCCATGGCAGAGGGGATTGCACTGCTAGGGCTGCCAGAAATGAAGATGCAATTACCCTTGGCACCATGGCTGTAAATTATAACACAGACCGATAAACTCAGCACTCAATCCAGCTCCTAGGGGCCACTGAGTGCAGAGATGTGATGGCAGGGACGCTTCAGCCTTGAAACAGGGATGCTGAGTCTAGGCCACCCCTCTCTCAGAAGTGTCACATGCTTCCCTGCAGATTTCCTGGGCAAACCCCCCTCCTTTTGTCCAGGGACAAAACCGCATGCAGGCAGTTCCTGTTTGCTCAACTCCAAATTAGGAACGTTAGCACCGTCCCGAGACTGGCTGCCTGCTTCTGTTTCTCTACAGGTTCCACTGACTCATTCCCGTTACTTATGCACAGTGCACAGCTGCTGTGATCGAAAACTCAGAAACCCCATTAGCTCCTCACCCCTCCAGTGGCCATGAGAGCAGAGCTCTCATTAAACTCTCAATTAGGGCTGGTCTATGCTTATACCCCATTTTGTAGTTGTGCGTTTGATTTTTCCTTCATCAGTGTAGTGCACAGCTCTTGTCTTTCCCGAATTTCATCTTGTTGATTTCAGATCAGTTCTCCCATTTGCCTAGGGAGACCAGACAGTGAATGTGAAAAAGCGGGACAGAGGGTGGGGGGTAATAGGAGCCTATATAAGAAAAAGACCCAAAAATCTGGACTGTCCCTATAAAATCAGGACATCTGGTCACCCTACATTTATCAAAGTTCATTTGAATTCTAATCCTGTCCCCCAAAGTGCTTGGAACTCCTCCCAGTTTGGGGTCATCCACAAAGTGTATAAGTATACTCTCCACTCCATTATACAAGTCATTAATTAAAATATTGACTATTATCAGACCCAGGACAGGCCCTTGCATGCATATATATGTAGGTTTGAAAAATGTTATAGTTTGGTTCCTCAGACAAGAAGAATTTTTATATTTTAAGCTTTTCAAGAAAAAAAACAAATATTTTTTTTCTTTTGCTTATGAAAATTTCTTTCTTAAAAAAAAAAAAAACAACGGTGTTTTTCTTTAGAAGAAAAAAAAAAAAGCAAAAATGTTTCTACACGCTCTGCTGGTTTCACCAAAGGTGATCTCTCTCTTAATCCTCTCCTGGACTAAACAAACATATAAGAGACTGATACAGAAATGAAGCCTCACTACCCTTGCAGGCTTCATGCACACATACTCCAGATTCCCCTTCATCCCAACACTTGTGCTTCATTGTCAACTTTTCTGAGTTACAGGCCACACCCCCTGCTGTTATAAACTCAAACCTAGCTGCACTTTTACAGATCCCTGTCAATTCTACTCCCTCCTGGCCTCAGCATAGAGCCAGTTCAGAATTTCCATTTCCCAGCCAGCTTGCTCTAATTTTTAAGTTAGATCAAAGATGCCAGGTACATGTGCATGGATGCCCTTTATATTACTTCTACAAACCAAAAGATGAGAAAGAAAGACTACGGGATGCTCCATCTCCATTCTCTAATGCCCCAGAAACTGCTCAGACCCACTTTCTTTTAGTGTTCAGTCTATATTTTATCCTAAACCCTACCACCAACCCAAGTACAGTGCAATACCACAGTTGTTAACTCTCTACATCTGTCAGTGAGATTTCTTTTCCTCCTGGAGCTCTGGTAAAGAGGGACTATCTTGCCCACTCTGCCAGTCTAGCTTCAGCTAGCTCTAGTCTTATTCCTCTTCCTCAGAGCACTGCCTTCCTGGCTTTTATCAGTTTAGCCAGTTGAGGGCTAATTAGTTCCTTACTTCTCCCAATCTCTCCTTCTCATTATCTAATTGTTCAACCAGCCATCACTGGATGAACTAATTGAGGCTACAGTGATTAGCGTTCTGACCCACCTAGCAGGCCTCAGCACCAAGAGAAGAAAGAAAGAAAGAAAGAAAGAAAGAAAGAAAGAAAGAAAGAAAGAAAGAAAGAAAGAAACTACCTTTACTATGAGATTTGGATCCCTGTGGACTCCTTTCCTTATCCTGAATCAGGGACGCTATAACAATGTGTGAAATTCAAATAAAGACAATACAACAGCAGCTACATATTCACTAGAATGGAGTTCCCAGAAATTGACAATGGTTTTCAAATCACTGAAATCCGTTGAACCATTAGGGTCCTTTGAAAATTGCTGGGAGATAGGTGCTTAATGCTGTTAAGCGTGCCTAACGGCCTTTGATAATGCCACACATAACTAGCCTTGCTCTGGCTCCCTCAAAATACAAAACTCTTTACCTGCCCCTAAAACACAGAATGGTCTCTTCACTGACTTCACACAGCCCCAGTCTATAAGAGCACAGGTGGTTTAATCATGTTAGACCCACCCTTGAGAAATAATGCCTCTACTATTTTATATTCCAATACGAAAGGAACAAAAAACATGGGCATACCGCTAAAGGGTCTGATTCTCATGGACATCATCTTAATAGGAGTTTAACACCATTCAGTTTATGGGGTTAGAGCAGGGGTCTCAAACTCAATTTACCTTAGGGCCAGTGCCAGTCCTCAAATCCTCTCAGCGGGCCAATAATGTCACTGAAGATGATGTTCAGAAAAGAAATGATGATGTAAAACATCATCATTTTTATTTTGAATTTCGTAGAAATAATAAAACTGTCATATAACTTGATACAATTCTTTGCCTGCCAGAGAGTTTTTAGTGTTTGCCAGACACCTGGCAATGCTTCAGTTCTGTCAGTTTGTTGATGTTTGGCCTCAGTGACTGAGCAGTTGAAACTTTCAGGATCGCAGCAAGGTGTGCATCAGATATTTGTGTTCGGTATTTTGACTTGTTTATATTCATTATGGAAAAAAGTGACACTGTCTCTATGGGTGACTCTGCCCAGCAACTAATGATGCTACCTCCATGGCTGACTCTGCCCGGCAACTAGTGATGGTATCCCTGTTCCTCTCCCCCAGCCAATGGGAGCTGCAGGGGGCAGCACCTGCAGCAGACATTGCTGGCAGCGTGGCTGCATGTGTCTCTCCTCCGCGGGCCGCAGCGAGGAGGTTCTCGGGCCGCAGATGGCCCACGGGCTGGGACTTTGAGACCTCTGGGTTAGCGTTTCCCACTGTGGTCTTAACTTTCAGTCTTCAGATCTGTCAGTGTGTGTGACACAAACAAGCAGAATCTTGGAAGAATGAAAAGTGGAACACCTGAGTTTGGTTGCCCAACTTTCCATACATTATACTTTTTTAACTATAAAACTCCTTTGAAGGTTGTCTGTGATGGGTTGGACCCCCCTTCTGGGGGCCACCTGATGCACTGGGTTTTCATTTATCAGAGGGGTAGCCGTGTTAGTCTGGATCTGTAAAAAGCGACAAAGAGTCCTGTGGCACCTTATAGACTAAGAACCCCTCCTGCTCCACCAGCCTGGATTCCCTCTTCCCAGGGTAAAGCGGTGACCTTGCTTCCCACCAAACTTAAACTCTCTGCCTGTGACTTATTCCTAACAGGTTTTTGGGATTGTTCAAAATTACCTGCAAAAGCTGCAAGTTCTTTGACAGTTTCTACCTTTTTATCCCATAAACACTGTTTTACATCATCATTAGACATATTCAGGAACTGTTCCTGAGCAACCAAATCACACATCCCTTCAAAGCTTGAAATACCTTTTCCCCTCACCCACTTATCCAGTAAATCTCACATTTTGGTTCACATAAGCCACATTATTCAATACAGCCCCCCTCTTAATGTTTCTAAATTTTACTCTATACATTTCAAGTGTAATCTGAAACTGTTTTAAAACCAATTCCTTAAATTTACCATAGCTTGAACAATCACTAATTGGATATCTTATTGAATATATCCAGAGTTCTCCCAGACAACTTTGTAACCAGAGTGGTCATCTGTTGATCCTCAGGAATCACATGGAGCATACACCACCTCTCAAAGGTGATGTAATATTCAGCAATGTCACCTGACTTGTTGTATGGAGGGCACAACCATGCCCACTTGGGGATTTTTGGAGAGATGGGATCCTCTGGTGTGGGATTCTGTCTCTTCCACTCCATTACAGCCAGTTTGAGAAGAAGGAAAAAGAGAGAAAATACAAAGGCTAGCCTCTGAATCTCCATGGCCCTCTCATGGTCTGCTTTTTGTCTGGCTGCTTGTGCCTCCATGTCTTAATCAGCCTCTAGCTGCCTCAGTTCCAGGGCAGCTTTTTGCCTGGCTGCTTCTTCTTGGGCTTGTTGCTCCATGACTTGTTTATGGGCTTCCATTTCTTTGTCTTTCAGTTCCAGGGCCCTCTGATGTGCAGCCTTTTTCTCATCAATTTCCATCGGTTTCAATTCCATTTGTCTATTATGCATCTTTTCATTTTCTTCTACTTGTAACCTGTGGCACTCCAACTTTTTGGTAGCTTCACTTTCACTCATTTTGCGGCTTTTCTGCCTCTACTTCCCTTACCCAAAATAAGCAAACAAAAAATAACAAACCAGTAACCATATTCTCTAGCCAACACTCTTAAAACTCACTTAAAATCACCACCAGTGTCTCAGAGCAGTAAGATGTGCACATTATCCTGCTCCACTACATCACTGTGATGGGTTGAACCCCCCTTCTGGGATGCCACCTGATGTACTGGGATTTCACTGGGTATGTCTACACTACGGGATTAATCCGAATTTATATAATTCGGATTTGAAAAACAGGTTGTATAAAGTCGAAATGAATGCGGCCACACTAAGCACATTAATTCGGTGGTGTGCGTCCAAGTACCGGGGCTAGCGTCGATTTCTGCACCGTTGCACCGTGGGTAGCTATCCCATAGCTATCCCATAGTTCCCGCAGTCTCCCGCGCCCATTGGGATTGTGAGTTAAGATCCCAGTGCCTGATGGGACCAAAAACATCGTCGCAGGTGGTTCTGGGTACAGCCTCACCTCCTCCCTCCCTCCCTCCCTGCATGAAAGCAACGGACGGCAGACAACCATTTTCGCGCCTTTTTTACTGGGTGGGTGAACACTGCAGACTCCATACCACGGCAAGCATGGAGCCCGCTCAGCTCAAGACAGCAGTCATGAATATTGTAAACACCTCGCGCGTTCTCGTGGAGTTTATGCTCAGCCAGGACCAGAAAAACGAGGCGAGGAGGCAGCGGCGGCGGCAGCGCAGCGACAAGCATGATGAGGACATTGACATGGACATGGACACGGACACGGATACAGAATTCTGTGAAACCGCGGGCCCCGGTGCTTTGGAGATCATGTTGTTAATGGGGCAGATTCTATCCATGGAACGCCAATTCTGGGCAAGGGAAACAAGCACAGACTGGTGGGACCGCATAGTGTTGCAGGTCTGGGACGATTCCCAGTGGCTGCGGAACTTTCGCATGCGTAAGGGCACTTTCATGGAACTTTGTGACTTGCTGTCCCCTGCCCTGAAACGCCAGAATACCAAGATGAGAGCAGCCCTCACAGTTGAGAAGCGCGTGGCGATATCCCTGTGGAAGCTTGCAACGCCAGACAGCTACCGGTCAGTCGGGAATCAATTTGGAGTGGGCAAATCTACTGTGGGGGCTGCTGTGATGCAAGTAGCCAAAGCAATCACTCAGGTGCTGCTACGAAAGTTAGTGACTCTGGGAAATGTGCAGGCTATAGTGGATGGCTTTGCTGCAATGGGATTCCCTAACTGTGGTGGGGCGATAGACGGAACCCATATCCCTATCTTGGCACCGGAGCACCAAGCCACCGAGAACATAAACCACAAGGGGTACTTTTCAATGGTGCTGCAAGCACTTGTGGATCACAAGGGACGTTTCACCAACATCAACGCGGGCTGGGCGGGAAGGGTTCATGACGCTCGCGTCTTCAGGAACACTACTCTGTTTAAAGGGCTGCAGCAAGGGACTTACTTTCCGGACCAGAAAATAACCATTGGGGATATTGAAATGCCAATAGTTATTCTTGGGGACCCAGCCTACCCCTTAATGCCATGGCTTATGAAGCCGTACACAGGCAGCCTGGACAGGAGTCAGGAGCTGTTTAACTACAGGCTCAGCAAGTGCAGAATGGTGGTAGAATGTGCATTTGGCCGTTTAAAAGGTCGCTGGCGATCATTATTGACTCGCTCTGACCTCAGCCAAAGAAATCTCCCCATTGTTATTTCTGCTTGCTGTGTGCTCCACAATCTCTGTGAAAGTAAGGGGGAGACCTTTATGGCAGGGTGGGAGGCTGAGGCAAATCGCCTGGCTGCTGATTACGCGCAGCCAGACACCAGGGCGATTAGAAGAGCACACCAGGAAGCGCTGTTCATCAGAGAAGCTTTAAAAACCAGTTTCATGACTGGCCAGGCTACAGTGTGAAATATCTGTTTGTTTCTCCTTCATGAAAACCCACCCCCTTTATTGACTCATTTTCTGTAAGGAACCCACCCTCCCCCTTCCCCCAGCTTTCTTTCAAACCAAATAAAGTCACTATCATTTAAAAATCATTTATTCTTTATTAATAGATTAGAAAAAGAGGGAGGGAACCCGGGTGGTATTTGGGAGGAGGATTGCTGGGAAGGAAAAAGCCACAAAGAAAAGGTTAAAAAAATGACAGCCTTTTGCTTGGGCTGTCTACTGGGGTGGAATGGGAAGGTGTACGGAGCCTCCCCCCCCTGCGTTCTTACACGTCTGGGTGAGGAGGATATGGAACATGGGGAGGGGGGAGGGGGGTACAGGGGCTGTAGCGGCAGTCTGTTTTCCAGCAGCCGTTCCTGAAGCTCCACCAGACGCCGGAGCATGTCTGTTTGCTCACGCAGCAGCCCCAGCATTGCATCCTGCCTCCTCTGGTCTTCCTGCCGCCACCTCTCATCTTGAGCGTCTCTCCTCTCCTCACGTTGGTCCCTCCTCTCCTCACGTTGGTCCCTCCTGTCCTCACGTTGGTCCCTCATGTCCTCACGTTGGTCCCTCCTGTCCTCACGTTCACTGGCTTCTTTCCTATACTTTGAAACTGTTTCCTTCCACTCATACAGATGAGCTCTGTCACTGCAGCTGGATTCCATAATTTCAGAAAACATCTCGTCTCGCGTTCTCTTCTTACGACGCCTTATCTGTGATAACCTTCGGGATGGAGGAGGGAGGCTTGAGGAATTTGCAGCTGCTGTAGGGAGGGGAAAAAAGAGAGAATTGTTTAAAAAGCTACATTTTGCAGAACAATGCTTATACTCTTTCACGGTGACCAACACTATTCACATTACATAGCACATGTGATTTCTGTGCAAGGTCGCATTTTGCCTCTTAATGCTGAGTGCCTGTGGCTTTGCTGCTAGAGATCACAGGTCTGGGCAACAGAATTCGGCTTGCATGCGGCCATGGTAAGCCATTGTCTTACAGCTTCTGTGCCCTCCTTTCCCACATACCAAGCATAGCTTGTAGAGTGCTGCGGTTTTTCTGTTAACATTCAGCAGCACCAGAAAACAAACTAACCACACCCCCTCTCGCCATGAATTCTCTGGGATGATTGCTGTACCCCTCCCCCCCACCGCGTGGCTGGTATCAGGGAAGATCCCTGCAGGCACCAAACTAACCACCCCCCCCGCCGCCGCCCCCCTCTCGCCATGAATTCTCTGGGATGATTGCTGTACCCCTCCCCCCACCGCATGGCTGGTAACAGGGAAGATCCCTGCTAGCCAAATGCGAAAAACTCAGGCCCAATTTCCCATCTGCGCTTGGCTAACTGCAGGGAAGGATTTATTTTCCGCCACAGGCAAACAGCCCAGTAGGAACGGCCACCTCTGTCCCCTTAATTAAGTTCCCGTATTTCAACCAGGTCACCAGGAGTGATATCACTCTCCTGAGGATTACACAACAAGATAAAGAACGGATGTTGCTTGAATGCCAGCAAACACCGGGACCATACGCTGCCAGGCTTTGTCAGGCAATGATACCAGATTACTTGCTGCAAGCATGGCATGGTCAAGTGTCCTACCATGGAGGAGGGAATAAGGATGCACTGCCCAGAAACCTTCTGGCAAGGCTTTCGGAGTACCTCCAGGAGAGCTTCATGGAGATGTCCCTGGAGGATTTCCGCTCCATCCCCAGACACGTTAACAGACTTTTCCAGTAGCTGAACTGACCGCGAATGCAAAGTCAGGCAAAGTAATCATTAAACACCGTTTGCTTTTAAAACAAGTTTAAACTCACCTGAGGTCCCTTCCATGGGGTCAGAGTCTTGGGTACTGGCTTGGGAGGTTTGGGAGGGTACTTCAGTCAGGGTGATAAAAAGATCCTGGCTGTTGGGGAGAATGGAGTGCTGTGTGCTCTCTGCAAGCTCCTCCTCCTCCTCCTCCTCCTCCTCCTCTCCCCCATCGGCAGAATCCTCAGGCGTCGCTGATGAGACTATCCCCGACCCAGAATCCACGATCACAGGTGGGGTAGTGGTGGCAGCCCCCCCTAGAATTGCATGCAGCTCGGCGTAGAAGCGGCATGTCCGCGGCTCTGACCCGGAGCGACCGTTTGCCTCCTTTGTTTTTTGATACGCTTGTCTGAGCTCCTTGACTTTCACGCGGCACTGCTCAGAGTCCCTATTGTGGCCTCTCTCCATCATGCCCTTGGAGATTTTTTCAAAAGTTTTTGCATTTCGTCTTTTAGAACGAAGTTCTGCAAGCACTGAATCCTCTCCCCATACAGCGATCAGATCCAGTACCTCCCTCACGGTCCATGCTGGTGCTCTTTTTCGATTATCAGCCTGCATGGTTACCTGTGCTGATGAGCTGTCTGTGGTCACCTGTGCTCTCCACGCTGGGCAAACAGGAAATGAAATTCAAATGTTCGTGGGGCTTTTCCTGTCTACCTGGCCAGTGCATCCGAGTTTAGATTGCTGTCCAGAGCGGTCACAATGATGCACTGTGGGATAGCTCCCGGAGGCCAATACCATCGAATTGCGGCCACACTATCCCTAATTCGAAATGTTAAACTCGGAGGAAGCACGTGCCTGGGGCGGCCCATGCTAAGGGGCAGCATTCCATCCATTCTTGGGGCGGCACAGTCCAAGCAGCTTTTTTTTTTTTTTTTTTTTTGCTTGGTGCGGCAAAAATGGTAGAGCCGGCCCTGCTCACATGCACACCCCTTTTGGGGAATAAACCCAAAATAATACTGTCTTGCACTGTATAAAAAGAGCTGCACAGTGCAAGCTCATAAAAATTTGCCCTCTCCCTCAATGTGAAGAGAGATATGCACAACCTCTCTCCCCTCCCTCCCCCCCGTTACAAATTGCACAAACTGGGTTTAATAATAAACAAAACAAGTTTATTAACTATAAAAGGCAGATTTTAAGTGATTATAAGGGATAGCAAACAGAACAAAGCAGATTACTGAGCAAATAAAACAAAATACGCATATTAAGCTTACGATCTTAAAGAGACCGGTTTAGAGAAATAATTCTTCACCCTAAATGGTATTTTAGGCAACTTGAATAGTTTCAGGAGTACTTGTGGCACCTTAGAGACTATATACACACACACATATACAGAGAGCATAAACAGGTGGGAGTTGTCTTACCAACTCTGAGAGGCCAATTAATTAAGAGAAAAAAAACTGGCCTAGCTTGATTATCACTTCAAAAGTTTTTTTTCTCTTAATTAATTGGCCTCTCAGAGTTGGTAAGACAACTCCCACCTGTTTATGCTCTCTGAATGTGTGTATATATATCTCCTCAATATATGTTCCATTCTATATGCATCCGAAGAAGTGGGCTGTAGTCCACAAAAGCTTATGCTCTAATAAATTTGTTAGTCTCTAAGGTGCCACAAGTACTCCTGTTCTTCTTTTTGCGGATACAGACTAACACGGCTGTTACTCTGAAACCTGAATAGTTTCAGTAGCTTAGAGTTCCAGTTAGCTCTTCTTTCAGACTTGACCCCGGTCTCAGTCTGGACTCACCCCTACCTTTCCCTTCAGGTTAGTTCCTTTGCCACATTCATATCATAACCATATTTCTATGAAGAATATGGGGTGTAACGTCACACTGTCTTCTCATTGTATGAGTTAAATATACCAGGATTTAAGAAGAAAACTGGAGAAGCAAGTTCCATCATGTGCAGGCATAAGGATGACTTGCATGTGTCTTTAGCAGGATTTGAATCTAGGATTTTCAGGTTCTCAGTACAGACCTGTACCACTCAAGGTAAAGATTTAGTGTCTATCCCTCTGTGGACAGCCATTAGAGGAGTACTTGACACATGCATTCTTAGTCGATCATACAGGTATTTGCTAGAGAGCAGCTAAATGCTGGATGTTAGGAACCCTGGAGGTGGTGGTGAGGGTCCAGTGGTTAGAGCAGGGGTTGTTCAGAGAGGTGAGCCAGATCTACAAAGTTATTTAGGCCCCTACAGATGTAGACAGGTGCAAAAAAGGCAGAGATTTGCAAAAGTGACTAACTGGGATAGCCACCCAACTTCCCTTGACTTGGCATAGACCTGTTGAAAGGCTGAGACTTGGGTCCTGGGATCTTTTCCCAGCATTGCTGGGGTGGCCTTTTGGAGCTTTGCATTTCATGATTAGTAAATACATGTGCGGGGGAAGCTGATCCGTGATGCTCTTCTAAGGCAGGGTCTGAGGCCTTCCCCACTAGTAAACCCCCCTCAATGCCTTGTGGAAACATGAGGGATACCATTCCTCTGGAGCTGACTAACTGAGTAGCCCTGCCCACAGCACCTGAGAAAGAGCTGGACCATAGCAAGCTGTCCTTTATAAAAGAGGGCAGCAGGGAATTGAGACTGGAAACTGGAATTCCCTTTGGAAAGCTGAGGGGGCAGCAGCTCCTGGCAGTGCTCTGAATGCTTAGCTGCTGGAGATTTCAAAGATAGGAACTGCTACAGCATACCAGACAGACAGGAAGGAAGTCTGTTTAGGAGCCTTTATTGCTGAGGTGAGAGAGAGGAAAATCTTGTTACTTAATTTACTGGTGTGAGAGACAGATCTGAGGAGGAGGCTGCTATGAGGGAGGGTCGGCATGGGTTTGATTAGGATTTGTTTAAGAAGGCTGAACTAAAGCAACAGCCTCTGCCCTGCTGAAGCAGCTTCAAAGCTCAGGCAGAATGAACCCCAGGGAGAGAGCTGGCCCAGCAAGACCAACGTGTGCCCTAGGGAGGAGGAGGGTGCTATGAGAGAGGCCTAATCCTTTTACAGATAAAGGTAAGACTAGCGCATGAAGTCTCCTGGATCCCACTGAAATGCACCTTCACTTAGTATGCAACATATTGGGGTGGCTTCTTCTTTCTGAAGAACATGGCTTGATTGGGTAAGGTAGCGGAACAAGCACCTTGACTCAAATGGAGTGTGGAACAGAGCCGGCTGGAAAATGTGAGGGTTTTTTTATGCATTTCCCCCCCCAGATTTTCATTAACAAACCAAATGCAAGAATGTTAGAATTAAGGGTAAAATGTCCCAAAGTGCCCCATTTTCAAAGACATTAAGGTTCATAATTAGACCCAAAAGAAATAATGGACAGGAACATTGTTGTTGGTTCTGATAATTCCTCAGACAAATGTCTTCCTTGCTGCGTGAATTACGTCCCCAAAGGCCCAGCAGAGCTCTGATAAATCTGGGTTTCAAAACTGAAGCCAGGGGAGAGAGATACCCAGATGCTAAAGGGGTAAGTCCTTCTGTTTCCTTGAACAACAGATAATGCCTCAAGTTACGATTCATAACAGGTCCAAGCAGAGCATCCCAATTGGCTGCTCTTTTACTCCCCTAACTTTGTGCAGGTTGTACCTTTAGGCTTGCTGAGAAGATGAGAAAGAGATTGGTTTACATGCCCCCTCAACAAGTTTTTTCTTTTTCTTTTCTTGCTCTCAGAGATGGTAGTGTAGTCCCTGGAATCGGGCACTGAACTGGGAGCCATGAGATTGGGATTCTTTCTGTGCCTCTACTATTATTTTGCTGTGAGACTCTGGGGAAGTTATTTTACTTTGGTATGTTTTATTCCCCATCTGTACAATAACAATGATCTGTGTGGTTGGATTGGGTGGAGGCTCCAGACTGAGACTGTAGCCCCATTGTGCTAGGTGCTGTACATACACGCAATAGAGAAATGTCGGGCTGGAAGGTGCCTCAGAAGATCATCTATCCCAGGCCCGAATGCTGAGGCAGGACAAGTGCACCTAGACCAGCCTTGACAAGTGTTTGTCCAACCTCTTCTTCAAAGCCTCCAGTGATGGGGATTCCACAACCTCCCTTGAAAGCCTGTTCCAGAGCTTAAATATCTTTAGAGTAAGTAAGTTTTTCCTAATATCCAACCTAAATCTCTCTTGCTGCTCCTTAAGCCTATTACTTCAGATCCTTTGAAAGTAGGAAAAGAAGAACAATTGATCCTCTTCCTCTTTACAACAGCCTCTAATGTATTTGAAGACTGTTATCAGGTCTCTCCTCAGTCTTTTCTCAAGACTAAACACGCCCGTTTATTTAATCATTTGCCATAGGTCAGGGTTTCTAAACCTTTTAGCATTTGTGTTGCTCTTCTCTGGACTCTCCCTAACTTATCTATGTTACCTAAAGTGTGACATCCAGAACCACATCCTGTGCTCCAGCTCAGGTCTCATCAGTGCAGAGCAGAGCCAGACAGTTACCTCCTTTTTTCTTCCAGATGGCACTCCTGTTAACACACCCCAGAACTGTTTGCCATTTTTGCAATGGTATCATAGCAGATAGTAGGAGACAGTCCCTGCTCCAAAGAGCGTACAGTCCAAATAGACAAGACAGACAAAGGGTGGCGGGGGGAACAGATGGGAAGTGGCCCAAGATACCAAAGCAGACCATTGGTAAAGCCAAAAATAGAACACTTCTTTCCAATGTGTCCCAGTCACAGGACCACACATAGATGGCATTAACCCACTGTTGTAAAGTGCATTGTTCTTTGTGAGTGAATAGTGCTACAGAGCAGGTAACTGGGGTGCTCCTGGGGGCACCTCGCTGCCACCTGACTGTAGCATTTGGAAGCCTCATCTGTTCTCGCCAGGGCTTGGCTCCCCATCCCCTCCAGCCACGAGCAATATAAACACTCCCCTCCAGGCACTTTTTTCCTCAGTACAGGTAAGCGGCAGGCACGCACCATCTCTCAAGCCCTCTGAGCATCCCTCTGCAGTGATCAGCCTCTCTTCCACTGGATATCCACAGAATTCACAGACCTGCTGCTCCCAGAGAAACAGCAAACCCCAGCTTGCTAGTTTCCCTCCAGTTTCCTTTCCCCGTTCAACACACAGCACTTAGATATAGTTATTGTGAAAACAAGCAAAGAGAAGAGGTTTAAATGATCGCAAGTAGAAGTCGTGGGAATGGTTACATGTGCAATAAAATCATAACATACCTCCTACAACCTAGCCTTACTTATTTAGTTACTGTCAGGTCTTACAGTATTGCTCACCAGCATTTTTCAGCCAGGTAGGTAGTGCCCGAAAGAAGCCAGGCTCTCCGCTTGTCCCCTCAGTGAAGAATACTGTCTCTCTTTCTCTCCTTGCAACTCCAGATATATCATCACAGTCCTTAGACCTTCATTCCTAAACCAGACCCCTCCTGAGGTGGCTTCCTTTCTATAGACGTCACAATCTTATGTCAGTTTTGCAACCTTGATTATTTGGTGGCTTTGGCTGCAAAAAAAGACTTCATTTGTGAGCCAGTGATCTACTTTGTGAGCTTGGTCATTTGCAGGCTGTTCCCCCTTGCCGCCATTTGTCTCTCTTTTCTATTTGGACTGCACACCCTTTGGAGCAAGGACTTATCCTAGATAAGCCATGATACACACCAGACCAGACAGAGATAAGCATCTCCTACTCCCTGCCTGAACAGAATCTGTTCAAGTCCTGTCACCTCCTGGTGACCTGCTTTTAACTTCAAGATTGAAGAGCATAATTTCCAGGATAGACACAGAACTTCTTAAATATTATCCAGATAACCCAGTAAACTACTGGATCTTGGTAGAGACTTTGCATACACCCCTTTGGTTTATTGTTATGGGAATTCCAGACCCTTGGGATCCTGTAAACTGCTACGCCCTTGTTATGCTATCCGCTAGTTGGAACCCAAAGGTCTCTGGGTCACAGTAACCATTAGCGATGTCTTTCTATAGAAACTGGGGTAATCTCTTAAATTTAACCTCTCTAACTATTGGCCTGAATCTTACTGTGTGGCAGACAGTTCCACAAGAAAGTCACGTTAGCAAAATAAAGGCACCAGACAGTCCTGTTAGCAGAAAGTCTGTCCCGTTAGCAGAAGAAAGGTGCCAGGCAGTGTGAGCAAGGGTACCAGAAGCAGGCTTTGTCCTTGTGTCAGTTAACAACATAGCCGACCTCCATTTCTTTCCCCGCAGATGACATCTCCCGCTTGGGCTCCAAGAGTGAATGAGACCAACCTGACGTACTTCATTTTCCTCAGGTTTTCTAACCACTGGGACATGCAGATTCTCCTCTTCTCTCTGTTGTTCATGCTCTACCTGTTGACCTTAGTGGGGAACAGCCTCATTCTTCTCATCACAATGGTGGACCCAGCCCTCCACACCCCCATGTATTTCTTTATCAGGAACTTGTCCTTCCTGGAGATCTGCTACACTTCAGTCACCGTGCCCAAGATGCTGGCCAACCTCGTCTCGGAGGATCGATCCATCTCCTTTGCCAGCTGTGCAGCACAACTGTATTTCCTTCTCTTCTTTGGTACAGTCGAGTGTTTCCTTCTTGCTTCCATGTCCTACGACCGTTACCTGGCAATCTGCTACCCACTGCACTACACAGCCAAAATGACCAAGGGGGTGTACATCAGACTGACGCTGGTCTGCTGGCTGTGTGGTGTCTTCATACCACTGGGAAACACAGTTGGGATATTCAGCCTGCCGTTCTGTGGGCCTAATCAGATTGACTATTTCTTCTGTGATTTTCCTCCAGTGCTAAAGCTGGCCTGCGTCAACACGTCCCCAAATGAAGTCGCAATCCTAGCCAGCAGCTTGCTCATCACTGTCCTGCCCTTGCTCTTCACAGCAGGGTCCTACACCTGTATCATATGCACCATCCTCAAGATCCCATTGGCAGAGGGCAGACATAAAGTTTTCTCCACTTGCTCCTCTCATCTTATTGTGGTGACTCTCTTCTACTGCTCTGCTAGCTTTGTCTACCTACAGCCCAAGTCCAGCTACTCCCCGGAGCGGGACAAGTTCCTCTCTCTGTTTTACACCGTGATAATACCCATGCTAAACCCAATCATCTACAGCTTGAGGAACAAGGAGGTAAAAGAGGCTCTGAGGAGAACCTTAAAAAGACATTTGTTTTCCTAAAAACTCTCTGTTTGCATTTTGAAAGGGACCTGGGGGAAACAGGGTTTAGAATTCCAGTAGAGGTAGTCATAATATTTATCAAACAATTTTTTTCAAAGAAAAACACAATAGTCTATATATCAAAATATTCTATAAAACCAGGTTGACTTCAATGAATTTTTTCAATGCAAAAATATGTAATTTTAGTTTTTTCTTTCTAGACATCTTGTTTCTGTTTTCAAAAACTTAAAAATCCAAAAATTTAATATTATTTTTTCTGATTTCCCCCCACACACCATTTTTTATACTTCCGTCTTTCCAGCCATCCCCAACCCCTGAACATTGGGGTGAGAGGATGAAAGGAAAATGTGTGCGCATGTGAAATCCAAAAAATCATGTTTCAAAAAGAATTGTTTTTTTTTTCATTTTTGAAAACCAAATTCATGGAAAATTGGGATTCAAAAACAAACAAAATATTGCTTTGATTTTTTTTAGTCCAAAAATTGAAAATTTTCAGTGAAAATCTTCAAATGGGAAAAGTTTTTGTTCAAAATTTTTAATAATTTTTGACAGTTTTTTTGTTCGAACCTTACTCCCTTAGTCCTCTTTGACAATCCCAATTTTTTTTCTTTCCCTTTCTCTCCCCCCGACCCCTTGCCATTTTTAGGCCTTGCCTATTTAGGTTTAATTTTTTTTTAAATATTACCTGTGGATGTTAGGGTGACCAGATGTTCCAATTTTATAGGGACAGTCCCAATATTCAAAGCTTTTTCTTATATAGGTGCCTATTATCCCACCACCCCCTGTCCCGATTTTTCACATTTGCTATCTGGTCACCCCAGTGGATGTCCATATCTCAGCCATTTTAATGGAAATCAGGCATTCAAATTGTTTAGGCACCTTTCAAAATCTGAGCCTCAGATAGCTTTAGGCCAGGGATTGTGTCTGTAGACAATCTGGGACAGTGGAGCCCTGATTCCTTAGCATGGTGGGACCCATTAGGAGTTCCTGCAACACAAATCATAAATAGTAATAATCTGCAGGGTGATGAAATGATTAGTTTGTATTTTCCCAGCATTCCAGGTGTAAAAGGTTTGGGTCTGTGGGCAAGGACACTGTCTCTTGTCATTTGATTCCTCCCGTGTTTGGGGAAACAGGACTTGGTACATTTTTTTTGGAAATAAACAGGATTTCACCAAGGATAGCAGACTGCAGCATCAATACCTCCCAACTGGAACAATCTGCAAGACCCTGAGTTTTTGGCTGTCCACTCAGGACAAAAGGGGTAACATTATAGTGGAAATCAAGGATCCAGCTTGGAAACATTCTATCCAGGAGGGGAGGTGGAGAAGCAGAAAGAGAGAGGAAACAACTCTCTCTCCCTCTCCCCCATCTCCTCCACCCCCCCCCCGCATCTCTCAAAATTAAAAAAGGGGACAATTTACAGTTCACAAAACATTATCACTTTTCCACCATTCCTCTGCCCTCTCCTGGCCCCTTCCTACCCAGCTCTGCCTTTCCCATGCCTTTCCCTTATCTCTGAGTGCTGCACATGCATCACCCCCCACTTCACCCAGGACCTCATTCGCTGACCGACTCAGTTCCCCTTGCCAAACCCAGTGGGTATTGCCCACCCCAAATCCTCTAACACCATGAGTCAGCGGCCCTCAAAACTGATGAGGTTGTCTTAAAAAAATGCCTCTGTGGCTCGACTTTATGACAGAAATAAACTCTCTGGTGCACATTTTTGCTCATGTCAACTCTGCGACTCACACCAAACATTCCAGGTGCCAGGGAATGAGTCAGTAATTTATTCCTTTGGCTATTCATGCTAAAAGAAGTCTCAAGGGAAGTAGAGCTCCCCACAGATGGTGCCAGGGATAAATTCTCTTACATGTTTTCTTTGTGCATGGGATGCATGTTTGGGAAGCTGGTTAATTTGGGGGTTGAGCTTCCTATGTGTTTGTATGGAGCTCTAGTCCTACAGTATCTGCCCACCCATCCCTACAGCAGGGAATATGTCTTTTCTTTTTTTACTGAAACACAACACAATTCATTCTAACTCACCCTGAAAGACAGGAGGAAGTATATCCCTCTAGATTTCTCCCTAAACATTTGTATCTAAGCCACACACGTGACAACTGAGAAATTTGTTTCCATCTCACCACTGCAACAGTCCTCATCAACACAGATGACCACCAGTGCCAGTTTTATTAAAACTCCAAGAACTGTTTCACTAGGTTAAATCCAGATACCAAAGGTAAGAAATACTGACATCTTCTCTGGGGGCCATGGATATTTTATTACATTTCCTTAAAATGTGTGCCTTGTATAACAATATTCATTTTATTTCTAGGGGTGGTGATAGGAACCCCAGTCAGAGACCAAAGCCCCATTGTGCTAGCGTTGTATAACAGGGGAATAATTTTTGAAGAAGCTTAAGGAATTTAGGCACTCATGTCCCATTGAATTTCTTCAGTGTTGGATGTGTAACCCCCTTCATTTCCTCTGAAAATCCTAGCCTACAAACTGAATTTTTAAATTGTAATATTTGGAAGCTCAATGGTTGTGTTAGATGGCAAAAGGCTGCCACATCCTAAAATAATAATTGAGCTAAAACACCCTAAAAGTTCCTACAACACAGATTCTGTTCTCTCTTTAATTCCTGGAGCTCTGTCAAATTCTCTCCTTCAGAGGAATTATTCCCATGCCAGGTCAGTTCTATTGAATATCACTGAGTTGCTGCAATGAAGGCACCCTCCTTTTCAGATGGGCAGGACAGATTGGGCAGGATCTAGACTATCAAAAAATGCCTATGAAAATCACTAGTGACATTCTGTTTGGCTAGGATACTAGTAAGGGATTTAGAAAACATGAGCTACCGCCTCTGCTCTGCTGGAGATTTGTCAGGTGTTTGGCTAGCTGATTCTTGCTTATATGCTCAGAAGCTAACTAATCGCCAAATTTGGGGCTGAGAAGAAATTTCCCCCTCAGGTCAGATTGGCTGTGTCCTTCAGGAATTTCACTTTTCTCTGCAGTGTGTGGGTGCGGGTCGCTTACTGGGATCCTCTGGGTATATTTCCTTTAATAGTTCCCTGCCGTTTCAGTGGTCTTGGGCGCGGAGCACCTTGATCCCTCCTTTTTTCTGCCTAGTCTCCCAAGGGCTGTAATAAGAACATAAGAACAGACAAACTGGGTCAGACCAAAGGTCCGTCTAGCCCAGTATCCTGTCTTCTGAAAGTGGCCAATGCCAGGTGCCCCAGAGGGAATGAACAGAACACGTAATCATCAAGTGATCCACACCCTGTCAACCATTCCAAGCGTCTGTCAAACAGAGGCTAGGGACACCAACCCTGCCCATCCTGGCTAATAGCCATTGATGGACCTACCCTCCATAAATTTATCTAGTTCTTTTTTGAACCCTGTTATAATCTTGGCCTTCACCACATTCTCTGACAAAGAGTTCCACAGGGTGACTGTGCATTGTATGAAGAAATACTTCCTTTTGTTTGTTTTAAGCCTGCAGCCTATTAACTTTGTTTTGTGACCCCTAGTTCTTGTGTTATGAGGAGGAGTAAATAACATTTCCTTATTTACTTTTTCCACAGCAGTCATGATTTTATAGACCTCAATCATATCCCCCCCCCCCCCCACTAGTCATCTCTTTTCTAAAAAGTCCCAGTCTTATTAATATCTCCTCATATGGAAGCCGTTTCCATACCCCTAAACATTTTTTTTTGCCTTTTCTGAACCTTTTCCAATTCCAATACATCTTTTTGAGATGGGGTGACCACATCTGCACGCAGTATTCAAGATGTGGGTGCACCATGGATTTAGAGAGTCATTATGATATTTTCTGTCTTATTATCTATCCCTTTCCTAATGATTTCCCTAATGATACTTTGGTCTAATTCTGTTGTTGGGTTTAGTGTGCAGGTGCTGGGTGGTGCTGGTGGCCCGTGATCAAGGAGGTCAGACCAGATGATCTGGTGGTCCCTTCTGGCCTTAAAC
Organism: Malaclemys terrapin pileata; assembly: GCF_027887155.1. NCBI lineage: Eukaryota > Metazoa > Chordata > Testudines > Emydidae > Malaclemys > Malaclemys terrapin. The sequence goes on along the minus strand of NC_071516.1, from coordinate 34,722,332 downwards.
TCTATGACTCCATGCCCCTTGGCATGCTGCTTAGTCTCTCTGGGTATGTCTACACTACACCCTAAGCCCAAGCTCTGATTCCGGTTTGAGCCCCATCCCCGTTTCCATCCACACAGAAACCAGTCTGATTCAGCTCAGGAAGCACCCAGAATCTGAGTCCTAGGAGCCTGCTAGGGAGGAAGGTCAGAGCATAAGTCTTGCCATGACTCAGGTCCAAGCCCTGTCATTTTGCAATGCGAACGCAGCTCAAGCTGAAGTCCCGAGTAAGAAGGTCTATGCAGTCCCTATGGATGTGTTAGCACGGCTGTGAGACCCTGCTCCGGCAATTGTAAACCCAAGCTTACCATGCAGTGTGGACACTCAAGCGTGAGCTTGGAAACACTGACTCCATGAGACTGGGTCCCACAGACCCGGTTTACAATGCAGTGTAGTTACCATGAGTACCTCAGTTTCCCACCTGTACAAAGTGGATAATAGCACTGCCCTGCATCCACGGTGGTGTGGAGGGTCAATTCTGCAAAAATGAAGAGGTGCGCCAATGCTGTGGTAATGGCGGGGGGGGCTGATCAGTACCTTCGATTATTTTGCAGTGGTGTAGCTGTGTTGGTCCCAGGAAATGAGAGAGACAAGGTGGGTGAGGTCATATCTTTTACTGGTCCCACTTCTATTGAAGTAGCTTGAAAGCTTGTCTCTCTCACCAACAGGAGCTGGCTCAATAAGAGATTACATCACCCACCTTGTCTCTCGGATAGCTGATGATGTTTATTCCCTTTTTCCCCTTTACTCCTGCAGACAAAATGAACAGGACTGGAGAAGGCAACCAAACTTCTATGCCCCAGGAGTTCATCCTGTTGGGACTCTCCAGTCATCCAGAGGTCCGGCTGGCCCTGTTCATGGCATTCCTCGCCCTCTACCTGGTGACCCTTCTTGAGAACCTCCTCACCGTTCTCCTGGTTGGGTCTGACCCTCTCCTCCACACCCCAATGTATTTTTTCCTCGCCAACCTGTCTCTCCTGGAGGTTGGATATACTTCAAGTGTTCTGCCCCAGATGCTGGCCCACCTCCTGGCAGAGCACAGAGACATCCCATTGGCCCGTTGCATGGCCCAGATGTACCTCTTCCTCGCCTTTGGCATAACAGAGTGCTTCCTCCTCACCGTTATGTCGTATGACAGGTACGTCGCCATCTGCCTCCCATTGCACTACCCGCTCCTCATGGCCAAGAGGGGGTGCATTGCCATTGTGGCCACTTCCTGGGCGGGAGGTTTCCTAGTTTCTGCCATCAACACCATGTCCACCTTCCAGCTATCTTTCTGTGGGCACCAGGATATAGACCATTTCCTCTGTGAAATGCCAGCCATGGTGAGTTTGGCCTGTGCTGGGAAAGGCCAGGCACAAATAGTCATGTCCGTGAGCTGTGTGTTCACACTGGTCTGCCCGCTTTCCTTAATAGTCCTCTCTTATGCTCGTATCCTTGGCACTGTCTTGAACATCCCCTCCACTGCAGGAAGGCATAAAGCCTTTTCCACCTGCTCTTCCCACTTGGTCGTGGTCAGCCTGTTCTTTGGGACAGTGATTTCAATGTACCTGAGACCCAGGTCTAGCTCCTCTGTGGGGCAGCTCAAAACAAGCTCTGTCTTCTACATCACTGTCACCCCAGTGCTCAACCCCATCATATACAGCCTGAGGAACAAGGAGGTGATATGCGCCTTGAGGAAAATGATGGGTAAGGATGTAGGAGTACAGGCCTTGCCTGAACAATGAAAGAAAACAGATGTAAGGAAACAGGTTAACAATGGACAAAGCAGGAATTCACAAGTGGCCTTGTAAATAATATGTACCTCATACATAAAGAAATAGTAAGAAGAAGAGTAAATGTGTGATAAGCTTGCAGCTGCAGCTTTGCTTACATTTTCTAGTGCAGGGATAGGTCCACAGAATTAGTAAGCCAATCGTGAAGTCTGTGATGTAATGTAGAATGTAATGCACTTGTGTTAGTCTGTTTTAGAATATGTATATAATCTGATATACAATTATGTCCTTTGGAGTTGTGGTGCACCCTAACCCATCCCTATACCTGAGCCTGATCACCTCAGGTGTAGCTTTATGAAATGCCACTAAACACACCTCAAGGCCATGTCAGGATTTGAACCGAATTTTTTGGATTCTAGAGAACTGGATAAAATGTTCCCCCTCCAGAGCTGGAGGGAATCCCAACAGTAGGGAGGTAGAGGTCTCTGTTATCCCAGATCCTGACAGTGAGTGACAGATCATGGGGCCATCCCATTTGGAATCCAGACTCCTGCTTTGCTACATCAGAACAATGGTCCATCAATCCCTGCATTCCTTCTGCACAGGGGACCAGAACAATCGTCCCTCTAGTCCTGTATCCTTTCTATTTTCTGGACCAGATCAATAGTCCATCCATTCCTTTATCCCTTCAACAGTCTGGACCAGAACAATTGTCCATCTAGTCCTGTATCCCGTCTACATACTTGATCAGATCAATGGTTGATCCATTCCTTTATGTTTTCTATTAATAGAAGAGAGCATTGGTTCATCCTGTCTGAAAGCCTTACCCCTATGCACTGCATCCGATCAATGGGTCCATCTGTTCCTATATTCATACTACATACCTGCTTAAAAACCAATTGTCCATCTAGTCTTGGTTCCTTCCTAGGTAACAGATCAGAACGGCCCTAGCCACTCTATATCCTTTCTACATGCAGGGTTAGATGGCTGGTCCCTCTAGTCCTGTATCCCTTCTAGATACTAAATTAGACCAAAGGTCCCTTCTGTTCAGAGATTTTTCTCCAGATGGTCAACCTTTACAAGGGGCATCACACATACAAACAAATCAAAACACATAATTTGAGCTATGCTGGAGGCATGTGTTGGGCTAGTCCTTTCCACTGCCAGTTGGGAAGGGAAAGAGGGATGACAGCAGATGATTCACAGAAACTGAAAGGCTGGAAATTCGGCTCAATTGCTGTTATTACATGACTGTGTGTGGACTCAGTTACAATATCTCCAGTGGTCTCCATACCACAACTCAGGCTTTACACTAAATGTACCCATTCACTGTCCTCAGGAGCCCTTTCTTATTGCATGATATATAAATCTGATATGGGGCGCACGGTGAAAGTTAGAAATAGCGGGCTATTAGAGAGGGCACTAGACTGGAACTTAAATGTAAAACTGCAAAATTTGTTCACTCAGCTTTTTTCAAAGAAGATGTAGATTCAGCAACACTCAATCATTTTGCAAATTCGTGTTGATTTCACCAAATTGTTTCAGGGAGGAAAAAACAGAAATTCCATTTTTTTTACTTTCTTGTTTGTTTTATTTTACTTTGATATTTGTTATATTAATTTTATATCATATGTATGTACTATATTTAATATTATACATAAACAATATTTAAGACTGTTAAATATTATAACATTATAATCAAAATCAAATGATTTTCCTTATCTAAACTAAACCACATGGCAAAACTTTTCTATGCTTCTGAATCAATTTGTGTGTCAGGATCACTTCACATACATTTATTAATGAACACACCATCCTACCATGGACCGTGGTCTGAGACACTCTCATGTCTGCTATGGGACCTTTAATGTGTTTGTAGTATCAAGGATTGTTGTTGGTTTTTTTCCCCATTTCAACATGTTTCTTATTCTCTCTGAGATATACATTGATTTTACAGAGCCGTCATATCTTTAACACCTTTTACATTCAAATCAAAGTTCATCACTGGTTTCTCATTTACACGTATATCTATATCCATGTCTATATGTAAATACAGAGATATAAGCCATGACTCAGCTTCTGCCCATCATACCACTGCTAATTAAACTCACACTAGCTCAATGAGAGCTAGCACAAGCATGTGTACACGAGCAGGGGAATCACACCCCTAGCTCATCCTGTAGACATACCCAAAAGGGACCCAATAGACCCAAAGTCAAAAGGGATCACTGTGGTCATCTAGCCTGACCTCCAACTTCCCTGAATTAATTTCTCTTTGAACTAGAGCACAGCTTTTAGAAAAACATCCTGTCTTGATTTAAAAATGGTCAGTGATGGAGAATCCACGTCAATTGACCCTTGGTAATGTGGTTCAATGGTTAATTATCCTATCAAAAACAACAAAGAATGCATCCGAAGAAGTGAGGTTTTTACTCACGAAAGCTTATGCCCAAATAAATCTGTTAGTCTTTAAGGTGCCACCAGACTCTTTGTTGTTTTTGTAGATACAGACTAACACGGCTACCCCCTGATACTATCCTATCAAAAACACACACCTCAGTTCCAGTCAATTTTTCTAGCTTCAACTTCCCATCATTGGATCGTTTCTGAACTTTGTCTGCTATATTGAAGAGCCTGTGTTCAAATTTCTGTTCTCCAGGTAGATATTTATAGGCTGTGATCAATTCATCCATTACGGCTCTCTTGGATAAGCTAAATAGATTGAGCTAATTGAGTCCAGTGCCATAAGGCAGATATTCCAGGCTTGTGTCACCCCCAATCTCCTCCCTTCAGCACAGCATCCCCTAGCGCCATTGTGGGACATTGAGGTCTCCACTGATTGTGTGGGGAGAGCACCCCATTCTGAGTCCCCCCCACAAACACATACACAGTGCCTGCAGCACATTGTCTCCTAGAGACAGGGTGGGACATGGTGGTCAGCATTGACTTGAAGGGAAGAATGCCCTCGAAGGAGTCAACCACACTGCGCTCTTTCCAGTCCTTGGGTTGTTCTTTAAATGTTCCCCATTCAAGAACTGACATAGACCATCCTTGCTTGGTGAGATATCTGATGGAACACTATGAAGAAAGAGATCATTTGTGAGAATCCATTGCTGTTCATTTTGCGGGTTCTCCGGGATATCCCCCAGGAAGACCGGAATTGGAATACAAATGGAATAAATGTCTCCCAACTTATTACCTCCATTTTATCCGGGGTGGGCTGGGAGCGGGGAGGGGAAGGGATCAGGCACAGAGAAGAGAAATGACTTCTGACAAAACTCACAGTGTGACCAGGAAGATCAGCATAACTATTTGGGAATAATATTTATGCATCTCCCAGGAATAACAATATTTATAGTGATCCCATTAGAGAGATCACCGAGCAGGGTCACGCTGGGTAAGTACTTGGGTGTGAGACCATCCAGGTGCAGCTAAAGGATTGTAAAGTTCAATTAGTGTCTCTTAACATTTTTGAGATCCTAAGATAAAAGCTACTTTAGGAAGCAAAATGTTTTATCATTCTTATGGGATCTTTACTTTTCTCATTCTGAAAAGTAGGGTTTCTCATGATCAAACATTTCCCTTGAGGTTTATAGTGGAATCACACAAAGCTCTAGGATGTCCTAATAACTTTATTCTACAAAAGGGTTTAGAGGCAACCTCTTGTTCATGAGGACCACGTACTGCAGAGGGTTACAGATGGCCAAGACACGGTCGTATGCCATGGCAGCAAGGAGGAAGCATTCGGTGGTCCCTAGCGAAAGAAGGAAGTACAATTGGACAGCGCAGCCAGTGAAAGAGATGGTTCTGTCCTGAGAAAGCAGGTTCTCCAGCATCTTGGGGATGGTGACCGTGGTGTAGCAGATGTCAACCAAGGACAAATTGGAAACGAAATAGTACATGGGGGTGTGAAGAGCCGGGTCAAGCCAAACTGTGGCACTGATGAGGATATTCCCCATCAACGACACCACATACATGATGAAAGTCACCACCAAGAGCAAGTTCTGAAGCTCTGGATGAGTGGCAAACCCCACCATCACAAACCCTGTAGTTTGGTTTTTAGCTTCCATGTGCCTGGAGAGAGAAACAAAATGGGGGAAAATAATGAACATGAACTCTCTTATCCAGTATCAGACTGAGTGATTGATGATTATTCTGATGACGATGATGTTGGTGATTTATAATGTGCACACAACATTCTAGGAACATTTCACCAACAGTAAAAAACATTATTCCAGTTCATGGCTTTTTTAAAGGGAAACCAAGCCTCACCCATCTATTAGAATTCTTGAGGGTGTCAAAAAGTATGTGGACAAGGGGGATCCAGTGGATATAGTGTACTTGGACTTTCAGAAAGCTTTTGACAAGGTCCCTCACCAAAGGCTTTTAAGTTAAGTAAGCAGTCATGGGATAAGAGGGAAGGTTCTCTCCTGGATCAGTAACTGGAGAAAAGACAGGAAATAAAAGGGTAGGAATAAATGGTAGGAATAAATCTCTCCTCATATGGAAGCTGTTCCATACCCCTAATCATTTTTGTTGCCCTTCTCTGTACCTTTTCCAATTCTAATATAACTTTTTTTTTTCCAGAGGGAGCGACCAGATCGGCACACAGTATTCAAGGTCTGGGTGTGCCGTGGATTTATATAGTGGCATTATGATATTTTCTATCCCTTTCCTAATAGTGCCTCCCTTTCAGTCTAACCAAATCACCCACCTCCCCACCCCTGCTGCTGTCTTCTATACAGTAGAACCTCAGAGTTCCAAACACCTCGGGAATGGAGGTTGTTCGTAACTCCGCAATATTCGTGATTCTGAAAAAAACGCTCTGGTTGTTCTTCCAAAAGTTTAGTACTAAACATTGACTTAATACAGCTTTGAAACTTTACTATGCAGAAGAAAAATGCTGCTTTTAGCCATCTTAATTTAAATGAAAAAAGCACAGAAATAGTTTCCTTACCTTGTCAAATCTTTTTTTAAACTTTCCTTTGATTTTAGTAGTTTACATTGAACACAGTACGGGATTGGATTTGCTGTGGGGGGGGGATTGAGGGGGGAGAGTTGGGGTTGTGATTTTGTTTTTTTGTCTGAGGTGTGTGGGTGACAGAGTTTGTAACTCTGGTGTTCATAACTCTGGGCTCTATTGTACTATATCAGGTTCAAGTCTCAGCTTCCAGCAAGCTGGCTCTGTGTCTCTCTGTCCGCTTCCAGCTGAGTTTACCATTTCTCCCCTTCGGATCAGCCAGGGACATCTTTATAACCCCACAGTGTCTTTTAATCTCAGCCCTGTCCTTGGGTAGATAAAAACATCCTAATCTGGATGGTGCTAGCCAGGTAGGTTCATCCTGCAATTGATGTCCCAGCTCATTGTTTGAAGCAGGTACCTGGGGGCGTGATTTATCTTTATCATTGTTTTAGCCTGCCTGGATTCCTTAACAGCCCCCTTTACAGTCTTTGTTTGATGTAACTCTGTGCATTCAGCCAGGCAGACATATAGAACAGAACAGGGAAAAACCAAATCATACACAATATTCCTAAGAGCTAATACAGACATTTCCCCAGTTTTTCACATGTAGATGATAGAAATTCTATGATGCAATTATATGTCTGTCTAACTCTCCAGTATAAATCAACCATAAGCAAGATAGGATTGTATAAAGGACTGATTCTTACCTTGTCCTCAGTGTAGGAAGCAAATAACACCTTGTTACATGACTAAAAGAAAGGAAGTCTCTACCATAAAGTTCCATAGAATAGATTAATTCAAGCATAAGGAATTATCTGAGTTACCTTAGCAATCACATAAAAAATGTGTTTCCTCCAGAATTGTTCTTGACACACCTCTACATCTGTATTGCTATCTCCCTCTAGGCATGGAGAAAGACTGAGATCTCTCTCTTGAGAAAGAAAGAAGCTTTTTATACTTTTATACTGCAGCATGCATAATATTCCAGCTTTCTCCTGAACATTCTTGCCATAATAACATGAAGCTATAGGTCCAAAATACTTGGATAAGGAAACTATCTGCAGAGCCTTGAAATGGACATAGCTGATCCTCTGCCTATAGCTGTGTTTACAGTATAGTTGTAGCTCTGTCAGTCCCAGGTTATTAGAGAGACAGGGTGCGGGAGGTAATATCTTTATTAGACCAACCTCTACTGGTGAGCAAAAGACAAGCTTCTGATTCACACAGAACAAGAGCTCTGTATGATTCAAAGCTTGTCTCTCTCACCAACAGATGCTGGTCCAATAATAGATATTACCTCACTCACCTGGTCTCTCTTTAACTGTGTTTTGTCTTTATCCAAGACTTCCCTCACCTGTTTTTCCTTTTCTACTGTGGGCAGATATCTGCAGCTCCCTGACAAACACAGCTCTTGTGTGTAGCAAGGACATTCTGGTTTCTTTATAACCAGTGGAGTTATCATCCTTTAAAAAACACATCTCCAGTTTTTCACTGGGGAATCAGACAATTAATGCTGCTTGTTAACGTACACTATCACGTAGCACAAATAAAGTGTGGGGTCTAGCGAATGCATCATCTGTCCTACTGGACACTATTGAGAGCACTGGCATTGAAGGTGGTGCCAACTATATGTTGCCAAATCTGAAGCCAAAGAATTTTTCACCTGATGCTGTTGATCAAGCAAGTCAGACATGTCCCCCACCCCACTCCCTCTGAAGGAGTGAGCATGAGGCAAGGTCAGAGGCAAGAGTCCTGACACATAAACCAGGAACAATATCTGCTATACCAAATCCTCAGCGAAAATACTGAGGTTCTTGCTTAACTTCTAGGAGGTCCTTTTTCAAAAGAGACCTGTGCTGGGCCACATCCTGACATATTCTGAATTTGCAAATCCATCTGGATTGATGTCTTAGGGTTTTATATTTCATTCAGCCTTTACCCAGGCAAAGCTTCCATTTCAGTTGGTCCTTATGAGGTCCTTACTTATTTTGTACTCAAGCAAACCACCCATTGACATCCATAGAGCAAAAATGCCCATTGAAGGCATTAGACCAAAACTCCCACTGAAATCAAGTGATCAAAATGTCCAGTGAAGCCACTGCCCAAATCTCCTATTTAAATGAATGGCTCAAAATGCCCACTGAACTCAATGGATTAAAATCTCCCTTGAGGTCAATGGATCCAAATGTTGTACTATGGATACTGTGCTATATCATTGGTTATGTTTTGGCTATATACAGTGTATGTTTTATATTAAAGTATTAAAATAAATAAATAGGATAGTAAATACTAGTATTAGCCATTTTCTTTTTAGTTATGCTTTGCAAGTAACAGACAGGATTTTGTCTGTGTCTATGTTAATTAAATTAGAGGAATTTCAAAGGCCAAGGCCCCAATATAGAAAAAAATAGTTGCAAAATTTAGTAAGGCCTAATTTACAATGCCTTTCTTGTTCAACATAAAAACTGCTATTTGTTACCTTTTAAAGGTCTCTGTAAAAACTGTTTATGTAAATAAGAAATGCATGCATCAAAAATATATATATTATAAAGGCCATTATTAAAGCCAAATGGTCAAAAAAAAAAGTAAAAAAACTAATAAAACTAAAAAAACTTAAAAACGCCAAAAAAACATCAAGGCACATCCATGGTTAAGAAGGGGCAAACTAACAACCCTGAGGTAAAGGCTGACACCCTTAAAACACAGAATAATTAATTAAATCAAAACCGAACAGAATGACCTTCCCAAAAATGTTTTGAGCCATCAAAAACAACACCCACTGAGGAGTAACCGGTCATAAACTGAAACAGCAAAATCCATAAACTTCAACAACAAAAAGAACTTAAGAACACAGTGCTTTGCCATAGGGCTTTGGGTTTGTCTTGCCAACAACTCCAGAAGCATCGGCTCGTGACCGACAAAGCCCAGCTCCCCTCTGCGACCAATCTGGCTGGTCACTAAATTGATCCAGACTCTGGACTGGTAACTATAACATCGACTGGCAGAACTGTGTGCATAGTGTGTGTGTGTGTGACTGAAAAGCACATGCTAATTGCTGTATTCTCAATAAATGTGGTGTATTGCCTTTTCCCTATAAAAAGATCTCATGTGCTTTTTATATAAGCATAACACAACCACCCATTTCATACACTGGGAGATTCCCCTTAGTAGAGACTGAGAAAAGCTAACAAAAATTCAGCGCATTGGATGGCAAGTTCTTGGCACATCTCAGGATTTAGCCCTTTGTCTGAGGCCTGTCTACTCTACAGAGTTAGGTCGCCAAAAGGCAGCTTATGTTGACATAACTATGGATGTGTCTACACTTAAATGTCTCTGCCACCAGCGTAACTGCCCTTCTATGCTAACAAAGTAACTCCACCTCCATGAGAGGCGTAGAGTTAATGTCACTACAGTTAGGTTGACGCGGTGTCTGTATAGAAACTGTGGTTACTTACATGAAGTGTTACTGGCTTTCAGAAGCCGTCCCACAATGCCCCACACTGACAGTACAATCAGCACAAGCGCTCCTCGTGAGGACGTGTACCGCTGACACAAGGTGCATAGCATGGACACTCAAAAGCGATTTAATTACATGTGGCGGCTATATGCTGATGTTTCATGGATTCACAGGACTCGTTCTCTCTCTCTGCTCCATACAGTCCCTGTAAGAACCCCCCTTCAATGTTACAGCCCTTCTCGGGGATTCACTCTCTCTCAGGGGTTAAGCCTTGGGCTCCAGTGCCTCCTGGAACCACACCTCTCTGAGCCTTCAGCATGCCCATCTCTCATCGTGGGCCCCCTCAGGGAGTCCACTTGCTCTGGCCCCCGGGGCCTCAACACCCAGAGGGAATAATGCAACCCTGATGTCTAGCATGCAACAACTCTCAGCCAACGTAAAACAGGAGGGTTTACTGATCGTCTGAACACAGCATAGGAGATTCCCAGGGCCCTGGAGCCTGGCAGTCTCAGCACAGTTCAATTGGCTCTCTTCCAGTCCCGATGGGCTCAGGCTACTCTCCCTGTTCCCAGTCCAGCAGCCCCCTCCTTCCAACTGATCGTCTTACATCATCACCCTCAACAGCCCCTCCTCTGTCATCTGTCTTCCATCTAGGTAAACAGGTCACCTGGGCTTCCTCTCTTCCATCCTTTATTCCCCCACTCGCTGGAACCAGTTGGTCAGGTCACCAGGGTCCTCTCTTCTCAGCCCTTTGTCCTACCACTGGCCAGAACCAGCTATCTTCCAAGTTGGGATGGGTCTCTTGGTCACAAGTCACTAGGGTACCCCATCTCCATGCCATTTTCCAGGGCCCTGACTGCTAGGCGAGGTCACACCTAGTCTGTCTGTAACAACAACCCCCTCTCTCACCCCCTCATTAAACCCAAAGCTCACAAGGAAACTGAGATCCACACACCATTCATGCAAAACACTAAGAAAATCCCCCACTTCGTCACACAATGTAACTTAGGTTGACGTAGTTTTGTAGTATAGACATGCCCTGAGAGAGGTGTGAGTACCTTTTGGCACTATCATACACCCCTGTTCTACCCATGTAAAATTTGACCATGGGCCCCTATATTGTTTCATAAGTTCCTATCTTTGTCCCCACCTGTCTCAAGCTCTATATTCTTTCAGCAGTGGATAGCCACAGACCTGTTTCTATTTTCAACTCACCTAATCACATGGTGCTGTGTCTATCAGGTGGATTTCTCTTTAATATTTCCTAGTTAATATGAACACTAGGTCGCATTCCATCAGCAACTGGGGTAGTGCCACCTCCCCACCCTACCCGTGCTACAGGTGGGCCAGGGATAGAGTTACTAACTCCAGTTGGGGTCATTTGGTCCAGGAGATTCATCATACCTCCACACTTATTAAGGAAATAGTTATTTTTAGTATTCAAATTGCTCTGAAAGCCACTTGCAGGTCTAGAATACATGACCTCTGAGGAAAGATTGAAAAAATTGGGTTTGTTTAGTGTGGAGAAGAGAAGCATTAGAGGGGACATGATAACAGTTTTCAAGTACATAAAAGCTTGTTACAAAGAGGAGAGAGAAAAATTGTTCTTGTTAACCTCTGAAGATAGGACAAGAGGCAATGGTCTTAAATTGCAGCAAGGATGGTTTAGGTTGGACATTAGGAAAAAATTCCTAACTATCAGGGTGGTTAAACACTGGAATAAATTGCCTAGGGAGGTTGTGGAATCTGCATCATTGGAGGTTTTTAAGAACAGGTTGGACAGACATCTGTCAGTAATGGTCTAGATAATACTTAATCCTGCCATGAGTGCAGGAGACTGGACCAGATGACCTCTTGAGGTCCCTTCCAGTCTATGATTCTATGCATGAGGAATTTTTTCTTCAAAGTTGGTAGGCTGGAACTGGTGCTGGGGTAGAGTTTGTGGTAGAAAATTTGGAGTCATTTGATCCAGAGGTTCCCAATATGCAGCCATCTACAATATAAGCATCTTTTTAATGTTCCAACAGCTCTAAAATCCACAGGCATAGTGAGATTATCTGGGAGAGTGCTATGCCACAACAGGGGTAGGGGTATACATTCTGATACAAATTTTGAGTCATTTGGTCAAGGGGTTCATCAGATACAACCTCCCCCATCCAGTGAGCTGATCTTAATACTCATGTTGTTCTAAACCAGACACACATTTTAACAGCACAGTGGTCTTGAAAACTGGTATTCCATCACATGGGCTGTGGCAGACTTTGAAATGGAGACCACCTGTTGAGATGAATAAGTCACTTCACATCTCCCAGAGCCACTGTGTGCTCTGAATCAGCTGAGAATATCCCATTGAGACAAATGGGCCACTTCACACCTCTGAGATCCTCCCATGCTGAAGAGGGGTGGGGAGAGCCCTTCCCATCCACATGAGACCCTGAAGTGGAGTATGGGGTCTGGGGTTTCCCCTCCCTTCCCCCTTGTTAACTCCAGGTGGCAGATGTGCTCCTCACAGCCCATAGCTTACCATCTTCTTTCCTCCCATCCCGATGGACCCTCCTAACCCGCTATGGGTTAGGAGGGACAGTAAGAGGGGCAGAGTTGGTAGCTGACTGTGAATTTTTTTCCAAGAAACCTCTTTGTTCAGCCTCCAATTATTTCCCCCCGACCCCTCACTGCCACTAGATCCTCAAAAAACTAGGGAAATTTACCATCCAAAAACTTTGTTAACACAGAGTTAAGGTTGCTCGACAATACCATCCATCTTATCTAGCTAGCAAAAGAATATAAGAATGACCATACTGGGTCAGACCAAAGGTCCATCTAGCCCAGTATCCTGTCCTCTGACAGTGGACAATGCCAGGTGCCCCGTATACTCCTTTCTCTCTCATGTCAAGAGCACCTATCTCATTTGTGTGTGAATGCAAAGAGAATATGGGCACAGGGTTATTGTAATAAATTGTTTAATTTAGGCACTGCAGGTTATGAGCATGAGTCCACAATAAGCAACAACAATGTTCCCTCATTACCAGAAACAAACATGGATTTTTTTTCATAGTTGAGGTGTAAATTTTTTTCTGCCCAGGAAGTTCCTCAGGGCCCCTTTCACTTCTTTGTTTCTCAGGCTGTAAATAATGGGATTTAGCATTGGTGTAACCATTGTATACAGCAGGGAGAGCAGTTTGTCAGTTCCAAGTGAGTTGCTGGAGGTGGGGCTTAAATACATCATGCAGCATGTCCCATAGAACAAGGAAACCCCCATGAGGTGTGAGGAGCAGGTGGAGAAGGCTTTGCCCCACCCTCAGCCGAGGGCATCCTCAGGATGGTGGAGATGATGCAGACGTAGGAGACTAGGATCATCCCAAAGGGTATCATCACCACGAAGGTGGTCTCCGCGAGGACCTCGATCCAATTCACAGAGGTATCACCACAAGCCAACTGTATCAGGGGCATGATGTCGCAGAAGAAGTGATCGATGGCATTAGACCCACAGAATGGCACCTTGGCTATCAGAGCAGTCTGTATCAGTGCCACAGCGACCCCACCCAGCCACGAGCCAGCCACCAGCCACCCACACACCCTCCTGTTCATCGCGAGCACATAACACAAGGGGTGGCATATGGCCACGAACCGGTCATACGCCATGGCGGCCAGGAGCAAGCACTCAGCGGTTCCCAGAAGGGAAAAGAAGCACATCTGTGCAATGCATCCCAAGTAGGAGATGGTTCTCAGCTCCACCAGCAAATTCACCAGCATCTTGGGGATGGTGACTGAGGTGTAGCAGATCTCCAGGAAGGACAGGTTCCTGAGGAAAAAATACATGGGGGTGTAAAGAGGAGGGTAAGCCAATATGAGCATAATGATGAGGCTGTTTCCCATCATAGTTACTATGTACATAACTAACACTACAACAAACAGCAGGATGGCAGGTAGCTCCTGGAGATCTGAAAATCCCTGGAGTATAAATTCAGTCACCACAGTGTAATTTTCCCATATCAGTTCTTCAGCATCTTCCATCTCTGAAGGAAAGAGAGAAAATTTTGTAAATAATTGAAATATAAAGTTCACAGATTTTGGATTCGCCCACTATCAATGGCAGACCTATCTGCAAAACTCCTTTTCTCAGTTCCAGAGGGTTTTGAACTTGCGGTGTTGGTTGGAACCATGTCTAAGATTTCCATTTAGCGGAAACGAAACTAGCACTGGCCAAACAACGAGGAAGACTTTGCTCAGCCCTGAACTGGGTGGATGGGATGCACAGACCTAAGAGTAAAGGTCCGGTTGGTGCCAACTGGCAAAGGACACAGGGGTCTGGTTACAGAGATCCCCTGGTCTGGTGTCTACATACTAGCTCACCAAAGGCACCATATAAGGAATGTATTGAAAGTCTGTGACACATTGCTCATCATAATCACTGTGAAATATATGTATGGAAAATGTGAGGCGTTCTGGATATATACTGACAATTACCCTCTTAAGGTCTGACACTTGGGACCGATCTCCAAAAGGTTTCTTCCCGGTAAGGGATGTTAATTTATCTGTCTGTCTGCACATAAACTGGGTATTGCATGGTGCACAAAGGTCACCTATTTACAGTCTGAGCCAAATGCTAATCAACTGATTGCAAAGCCTCCAGTGGTGATTCTAGCCAGGCAAACACAAGTACCCTGTTTGCAAGTACAGACAACGGATTTTTGGACTGTAACTGTAGGGACAGAGACAAACTGTGCATCTTTCCAGGTCAGCAAAAGGACAGAGTCGTGTGTCTCATGAATGGAAGACCAGCGCCAAGCTGCAAGGATTTGGGGTGAGCTTTAGCTCTATATGACACGGCAATAGTGAGGTGTCAAGGTTCCTTCCCCACTCTGAACTTTAGGGTACAGATGTAGGGACCTGCATGAAAACCTCTAAGCTTCTCTACCAGATTAGATCTGCTTTTGCTGCCACCACTCCCAATGTGCTATCTCCCTTCCCTGGGTAGCCTTGAGACTCCTCCACCAATTCCCTGGTGAACACTGATCCAAAACCCCTTGGATATTAAAACAAGGAGGAATGAATCATTCCCCCCCTCCTTCCCTTTCCCGCCACCAATTCCTGGTGAGTCCAGATCAAGCCCCTTGGATCTTAGAACAAGGAAAAATCAATCAGGTTCTTAAAAAGAAGGCTTTTAATTAAAGAAAGAAAGGTAAAAATCATCTCTGTAAAATCAGGATGGAAAATAACTTTACAGGGTAATCCAATTTAAAGAGTCCAGAGGAACCCCCTCTATAGCCTTAAGTTCAAAGTTACAGCAAACAGAAGTAAAATCCTCTCAGCAAAAGGAACATTTACAAGTTGAGAAAACAAAGATAAAACTAACACACCTTGCCTGGCTGTTTACTTACAAGTTTGAAATATGAGAGACTTGTTCAGAAAGATTTGGAGAGCATGGATTGATGTCTGGTCCCTCTTTGTCCCAAGAGCGAACAACCCCCAAAACAAAGAGCACAAACAAAAGCCTCCCCCCCACCAAGATTTGAACGTATCTTGTCTCCTTATTGGTCCTTTGGGTCAGGTGTCAGCCAGGTTACCTGAGCTTCTTAACCCTTTACAGGTAAAAGGATTTTGGTGTCTCTGGCCAGGAGGGTTTATAGTATTGTACACAGGAGGGCTGTTACCCTTGCCTTTATAGTTATGACACGGGGTAGTTCAATTTAGGCTCTCGTTTGAGTGTTATTATTTTGTTTGCTATGTAACCCTTTGGTTAACACTCTCTGCTGGCTGTCATTTGAATCTCTGTTCTTTTGTTAAGCAAACTAAGACTTGATTTCTCTATAAACAAACCCAGGAGCTGATGTGCTGAGTGGAACTGTATTCTTTGGTATACTGGTAAGCTGGAGTGTTCCTTTGAGAGCAGAGAATCAGGGAATTCTGAGAGTGTCCAGTGGATCTGGGGGTGGACATTGCAGGGAAATGCTCAGAGGACACAGACGTTGGAGTGCTCTGATTGTTAAGAGACAGCAGGTCCTGTGGAGGCCTGAACGCTAGTGATTGTGTTTCCAGAGGCAGGTGGTGTTGGGGAACTGACCCCTGGCAGGCACAGATAAGATTATTCACTCTAAGCGTGGGTGGTTGTGAGGTGCCTCACGAGAAAATGTCACAGGGATTGATATTTTTTGAATAAAAATAATTCCTACCATGAAATGTAGCTTAGTCAACAGGGACACTTTCCATGGGGCAATGTTGATTTCCACACCTTGTTTGATTTTTCTGATCAGGAGAAAAGTTGACATTTCAAAATGAAACACTGTAATGTCAGTTCTAATATAGGTTTCAGAGTAGCAGCCGTGTTAGTCTGTATCCTCAAAAAGAACAGGAGTACGATTTGAACATAAGTTTTTGTGGGCTACAGCCCACTTCATCGGATTCATTAATCTGATGAAGTGGGCTGTAGCCATGAAAGCTTATGCTCAAATAAATGCGTTAGTCTCTAAGGTGCCACAAGTACTCCTCTTAATTCAAATAAAAGAAACCCCAGCATCTCAATTTGTCAAATCATTCCAATTCAATCTTTCTTTTTGCATTTTGACGTTTCCCATTCAGAACATTGGTGCCAATGAATTTGATAGTTCAGCTTTCCCTTCAGATTCAGAAAAGAAACTAATTTGCAAATGTCAACATTTCCCATGAACTACTTACTTTATAAAAGAATCCTGATGCTGCAGTCCTTGCTCATGTCCTACTCCGATGGACTTCTGATCAGCCACAGAAGATGCCATGAAGTAGGGAACATGCAGAAATCATGCAAATAAACACTGCTCTACAGCCAAAATGCTTCTGAAATAAATGTAGTCAAACTTTACTAATTCTGGTCACTGAGAACAAAAATGATGCTTAAAATTGTTGATTGGCTCTAGTTTTCAAGATATGCTATTTGGTCAGTATATACGACCCTTGACTTGGGAATGGCAAAGGATAAGTGAATTATAAAGGGAAGGGACCTCAATTTAAACCAGAAATGACTAAAATACATCTTTGACTGGATCTATGAATAAATCTATGACTGGGTTTGGACAGCACTTGCTTTTTAGGCAAAACAATGAATGATGCAATCTGAAGCTGGTATTGCGTCATACATGATATTAATTGCATCGTGTTATTCCTAGAAGTCATGGATGATGTAATCATAACGAAGATTACATCACTCTGCTGAACAAATTGCCCTATATCAGCTCTAGAAATCATACAGTGTCGTGCTCTCTTATTTGTCAGTGTTTGATTTTGCAAAGGGACACCTTTCTGTTTAGCCAAAGTGAGCAGAGATGCCTCGTACTTGTGTGAACAGTGCAGATAACTTCTGCTATGTTTGTGGTGAAGTGACTTTTGCATCACAAAAGCGCAGTATAACCACTATGGTTAAGAAAGCCTATCACCTTTATTTTGGCTGCAAAATTGGAGATCAGAACAAGAGGTGGGACCCACACATATGCTGCAACACTTGTGCAACAAATCTTCGCCAGTGGTTGAACAGGAAAAGGAAATCTATGCCTTTTGCAGTGCCAATGATTTGGAGAGAGCAAACAGATCATACCAGCAATTGTTCCTTCTGCATGGTGCCTCCAGTTGGGAAAGGTGTGTCAAAGAAGAAAAAGTGGACTGTGCATTATCCAAACATTCCATCAGCTATACGTCCAGTACCCCACTGTGGGGTTCCATGCGGAGCGGATAAAGCACACGACCAATGTGGTTGCAAGCTGAATCCAATCCTGTTTATTACAAGCTTTCTTTTATAGTTTTTCTTAACATTACATAACACAATTAGGCTATAATCACACATCTACGGATTGGACAAGAAGGAGAATCATGTGTTTATCACATGTATAGCCCCACACCGATTGGTTCAACCGTTCCTTACATAAGGCCATGATTTATCACCTTGTTTACCTCATCTTCTATAATCCCTAGACCACCGGGGGCCTTACATAAGGCCATGAGCCGTTGCCTGGCAAGTGTCCCATCGTGACCCTTACCTCCTCATGGAACTTTCCATTAGGTTGGTGTAGGGATGATACATCCCCACACCCCACGGAGAAGGACTGCCGGTTCCTGATGCACCAGAATCATTCTCACTTGAGTCAGATGAGGAAGAGGAAGAGGATGAATCTTCTGGTCCTGAACCATCAATGTCACAGGACCCACATTTTCTCCCATCCTTCTCCTCTGAACCACACCTCAGAGCACAAGGTGAACTAAATGACCTTGTCAGGGATTTGGAACTACGCAAGAGTAAGGCAGAACTGTTGGGCTCCAGACTACAGCAGTGGAATCTCCTGGCAGGTGATGTTAGGGTTTCCATGTTCCGTGAACGTCAAAAGGATCTTGTCCCATTCTTCTTCATGGAAGGTGAGCTTGTAGCCTGCAACAACATCGATGGTGTCATGGCAGCCCTCAACATCGTTCACGATCCAGATGAGTGGAGACTGTTCATTGATTCATCGAAGACGAGTCTTAAAGCTGTTTTACTGCATAATGGCAATGTTTTGACATCAATTCCAGTTGGTCATGCAGTCCATATGAAGGAAACCTATGACAACATGAAACAACTTTTGAGGTGCGTAAACTATGACCAACATCAGTGGCAGCTTTGTGGCGATTTGAAGGTTGTTGCTCTCTTGCTTGGTCTGCAGACTGGATACACAAAGTACTGCTGTTTTCTCTGCGAATGGAATAGTCGTGCAAGAGATTCCCACTACATCAAGAAAGATTGGCCACTCCGACAGTCATTGGAGTCTGGGAGGAAAAGTGTTCAGCATCCACCACTTGTTGAATCAATGAAGATTTTGTTACCACCTTTCCACATCAAGCTGGGTCTGATGAAGAACTTTGTCAAGGCCATTGACAAAACACAAGCAGCTTTCAAGTACCTCCATGGAAAAATTCCAAGGTTAAGTGAAGCTAAGATAAAGGAAGGGGTCTTTGTTGGTCCTCAGATTCGTGAACTTCTTCGAGATGATGCATTTGACCATGCACTGCGTGGCAAGGAAAAGATGGCATGGAAAGCCTTCCAGTTAGTGGCAATACATTTTCTCGGAAACAACAAGGCAGACAACTACAGGTTGTTGGTGGAAAACCTCCTCAAGGTATACAAAAGCCTTGGTTGCAACATGTCACTAAAGATACATTTTTTGCACTCATCTGGATTTTTTTCCACCGAACTGCGGAGCAGTGAGCGATGAGCACGGCAACCGATTTCACCAGGACATTGCAACAATGGAGAAACGCTATCAGGGCAAATGGAGCCCATCAATGCTTGCAGACTATTGCTGGACAGTGACAAGAGATGCTCCATTTAATGAATGCAAGAGACAAGCCAAAAGCGCTGAGTAGACACTGAATAGGACTAAACTATGTACATAATTGTGTTTTGCCTTTTGTTTCATAATACATTTTATTTATATAACCCTTTGGCTGATTTTTAAAGTGTTACAAAAACAGGACAGGTGAAATATTATCATGTAAAGCAACCATAAACACACGAAAAGACCTAGGTTTACAATTTATGATTAAAACTCTACTATCTACACAATATACATAGACATAAAATGTAAAAACTTAACTGATTGGCTACTGTTTCTAAGATATTTGTTTTAATTGTCATATTTGAATTCAGCACATCAAAATACATAATAAATAGGACATTTTATCTCTGAAGCAGACGACTTCTCAAAAATTGTAGACCAGTGTAATTTCAAATGGGGTTTTCAAAAGAGGTTAAGGAATGGGAGTTCCATGCCTAAATCCTTTTGGCTCCTCTGACAACACCACGATTTAAAATTCACTTGATTTTCTTTTCCCAGCACAAAAAAGGAGATGAGATTATTTTGCCCATTTCCTGGAATTAAACCTGGTTGATTGCTACATCATTTGGGTTGGTACTTTCAAAGGTACCTTGAACAGAAATCTGACCACTCCCATTGAACATCAAGAGAAAGTTAGGTACTTAACCGGCTTAGAAATGTCTGAAAATCCCACTATGTGCCTAACTGAGTCTTAGGCACCTAAACACCTTTGAAAATTTGGGGTTAAATTCCCAAGTCACTTTTTAAAATGGGACTTAGGTTCCCAAGTCACTTAGGCACTTTTAAAAAATTTGCCCATTGATTGCGTCTTATTCCCTTAGGACCCTTTAAAAATCCCAGGCATAATGCAAAAAAATAAATATCACATGAGTTGATTTTCCCTTCTATGTTCTTTCCTCTTTAATTCACAGGTGTTTACAGCTACGGAGTGTTAGAGAGATTGTACCAACTCATCTATGTACATGCTATTTGAAGAAGAATTTAATAAGGTCATTATTGATAGCTGAGAAATTAGAGATAGGCAGTTCTTAGCGTGAGAACTCACCTTGTCAGCTGTTGCACCAGATTCCAGGTTTACAATGCATGGTGTAAGCCAAGAGGCCCCCAGTTCTACTCTCCACAGCACAAGTATATACATGGATGTATTCGCTGCTGTAAATGAATCTATATCATATCAACCCTGGAGTAAATGAAATATCAATGTAGCCACACATTGGGAATAAAACAGGTCAGGAAACCTTCAACAAAACAGAAAAATGTGAATGAATTGTAACCGAAATTTCTCAAGGGAACATACCAATTTTGCCAAAATTTTAATGGAAAAAGGTTCCTTGTGTCCAGGAATTTCTGGTTAAAACCGGGGGCGGGGGTGGAGAGGGGAGAGAGAGAAAGAGAGACCGACCAACCTGCTCCTGAATATCAGTAGCTTGATGATGAGTGAACCAGGTTCAAGTCTGTGTAATGCCTGATTCAGACCAGGGAAGCTCACATACCACCTGTGTGTGTGTGGTGGGGGGACGGTGTCTCAGTTTCTCCTGTTGGAACTGTTCCACTTTGTATAAATAAATAAATATACACTGGCCCAGAGAGGATGAAATAGAAGCTTACTCTATAGCCCGGGAGATGGGGGGTTGGTCATAAATCTTTGAAAGGTTTCAGCTTGGTCCTGATCTGGAACAAGAAATGTTTTTAAACTCAAAATTGTCACAGGATGGGCATACCATTTCCTGCCCACCTCCAGTTGGGGATCCAGCTAGCTAGCAATCTCTGCTCTTGTACCTTACCAATCGGTTCAAACATAAACTTTCCACATGTAGTGTAAAGGAAACAAGAAGATCTTGGTATCATCCTCTCTCTTGTCCCCACTTTCACCCATTTTAGACAGTTTGAGCAGCAATTAATCCCCCAAATCTCATAGAAATTCAAAGGGTTTTAGGCACCTAACTCCCTTTGGCACCTTTGAAAAATTCCAGCTTAATTCAATTCAGATCATTTCCTTGCATTTGGTTTAAATGATTGTGTTCACCAACAAGTGAATGGGTCCAAGGCAGGACACGGTGGCTGAGAGTCTCTTGTCTGTGTTAGGTGCAAATTCCTATTCGATGATCATAATGGTCCCTTCTGGCCTTAACATCAATGAATTTATTAATTGATCTTATTTAATGGCAATCTCTCAGGCCTACCTTGGGCAGAAGGGGCAGCCTCATCTCTGGCAGCAAAGAGTAAATGTGTACAACCACATATATTTATGTCTCCTGCATGACCACTGGGATCTAATCACTTGTTCTGCTCTTACTCAGGGATTCTGAGCTACAAGTTATTTTTAATTTCCCTAGGAAAGTTTCCTGCTTTAATTGAAATTAGATAGATTGATAGAGGGGTATCCATGGGGAGATAGATAGATAGATAGATAGATAGATAGATAGATAGATAGATAGATAGATAGATAGATAGATAGGAGTGCCCTCACTGCACTGTAAACCCGGGTTTTTGGAATCGGGTCTCACAGCCATGCTAAGTTGCCCATACTGCACTGCGCAGACCTTCTGACTTAGGTCTGCAGCTTGAGCTATGTGCACACCACAAAATGACAATGATTGAACCCAAGCCTCAATGGGATTTGGGGTCAGACCCTGCCCCTGTCCCAGGAGGGTCTTAGGTCCTGAGTCAGACAGATTTCTATGTGGACAGTAGGAAGAGGCAGAATTGGGTCCAGATCTGTGCCTCAGTTTAACTACGCAGTGTAGACATAGTCTGGCTGGCTTCTCTCTGCAGTGGTCTCCCAAGGCCACAGAATAGCACCCCTTGGGCCCTACTTCCTAGGGGTGAGGTCTCCCCTGCACAGCTCTGGGTCCTGGGAGAGGCTGCAGAGGGGAGCTGTCTGTGTTTGTTCCACATGCAATTCATGCAATTGCTGCTGGAAGCACATCAAGGAAGAAAGCAGGCCTGTCACCATACAAAGCTGAAAGTAGAAGCTGTTCCTGCTCCTGAGGAAAACCAACCAGGCCAGGGTGGAAGCAGAGCCTCTCATTTGTTTGTGTTTGGTGACCTGGCTCTTAGGTACTTTTGACAACTTTACCCAGTTAATTTAGGATTCTCCTATGTGACAAAACCCATTTAATATGTAGTTGCCATCTGTACAGTGCCTCGTTCCTAGTGAATTAAAAGGATGACATTTGCCTTTGTGCAGTAGGCCAACTCCAGGACACTGCAACACTTAACTCAGCATTAGGTCCTCCAAATAGGCCTTACATTGGATTTAACCATCAAACAGAGACATAAATGGTGCTTAGGCCTTGTGAGGTTTCTCTGGATACAGGTGAATTTCACCAGCAGTTTAGCCACTCTTTTCAGTGATGGTACTAACGGCTGAAAGAAAAGCAGCAGGAAAGGGTTGGTTGAAAATGTTAAGACTTAAAAAAATGAATAAAATACAACAAAAATATTTTTTCCCCCCCTTAATTTTGAAATTTAATTGACATTTTGTAACCAACTCTGAATGTAGTTTATGGGCTTGTCTACACTTAAAAAACAACAGTGGCAGAACTGCATCGTTGTAGCCGTACCGCTTCAGCGTAGACACTATACCACCCGGAGGTATTCTCCGGTTGGCATAGGTAATCCACCTCCCCAAGAGGCAGCAGCTACAGCAACTGAAGAATTAGTTCGTTGACCTAGTGCTATCTACACGGGGACTTAGGATGGTTTAATAACACCACTCCGGGGTGTGGATTTTTCAATCCCTGACCAATGTAGTGAAACCAACCTAATTTTCTAGTGTAGACCAGGCCTAAGATGAGACAAACCTGCAACATTCAGAAACAGAGCCATCTTCTGAACACCCCAAAATGTATGAGTGTTTGCATCTTGGGGGGGGTACACTTGTTTATATGAGATGAAACCATGGTTACTGGGCTGTCTACTTCCTGGTCTCTCCAGTATTTTGCCTCTTGCCCAGACCGATCACAGGGTGGGATCTTGCCATTTTTCCACACTTAGACCAGAATCTGGATATGCTACCAACCACTTATCCCCCTGCAGGTCCAACCTGCTTTCAAATACCTGCATTTCCTCCTTTCAGGGATCTGTGACCAATGATAGAGACCAATGAGTGCCTTAAAATAAAGTACTTTTATTTAGCAGTTAGAACAAAGTGGGGTGAGATGGGAGGAACTGAAACCACCAAACGGCCTGCAAAAATATTTAGTCTCATCACATCTTACACTTCATCACAAGCCAGGTTAGACAGGCTTCCTCTTCATTTCCAGGGATGGAACAGAATCAGAATACATTCTCCTGGCCAGCCAAAATCCTCCTGGACCCACCCCGGTCGCTATAATTTACACCATGCCCTGTGTTTTTTCTTCTTCCCCCACTTGTCTGTGAGAGTCTCAGGGTCTCTTTGACCCACACAATTAGAATGGTTTTCTTTGTCCACCCAGTAGGTGCCTCCATCATGGTCTATCCAGGAGAACACACCCAAGATGGTAGCTGTCCATTGTTTGGGCAGCTAGGCCCATTCAGTGTGGAAGGGTTGTAATCAGTGGCCGGATAGTTGTTTGTGAGGGTGAAGACAAGCACATAAATCATGTTTTGGGATGCAGATAGAAATATTCAGTTAACAACACTCCTGCCCATCTCTGAGCTTATCTCTTTGGGTCTTTGACTGTGAGGGTCACCTTTTGGATTCTTAGAGAGCCTGGAAGAAATATGTTGTGTGAGAAGGCCTCTCTCAATGCCTCTTTGACCTTCTCATTCCTCAGGGTATATATGAATGGGTTCAGCAAAAGGGTTATCATAGTGTAAATTGCTAAGGGAGCTGGGAACCCTAATCAAGCCCAAACCCCCACACTGCAAGCTCGTCCCCCTCCCGCATCTATCATCGGCTAATGATTTATTCCCCAAAACCAAGGAGGCAGGATTAGGTGCAAAAAGAACCCCGAACAGTTATTAAAAGACCCCCAAATAACTATACCCAATAAACAACAGGAAAAGCACTCAGGTGTTAACAATACAAACAGGCTTTAAGCCAAGGCCCCAAAATCATATAATAACAATTGGTAAGACAAAGTTAAAAGTCACCATCATCATTCTTCTTATTGTACAGGACATGGGATACACAAAATCCAAGGACACCACCAGAAGACACCAATGTCAGGGCAGGAATGATGAACACCAGGACACCTCAGAATACCAGGACAGGGAAAATGTAAGCAATCTTCTATCTTCTATCTTCTGACTTGCCACGTTGTTTCAGCAGTGACTAGATGTCAGCACTGGGCTGCCTCTAGGATGGACAGAACCCGTCACAGGGCACTGTGTGCTTTTATAAGCTTTTGTTACCAGGGAGAGCCTTTTCAGGTCACCTGATCATTTGCCACTCAAATTTCCAAAAAGGCACCAACATTTCCCACCACTTAGCTGTTACTGGGCAGATTACAGAACAGGGGCAACAAGAAGGGGACATAACATGGAGGGTAAAGGACAACTAAAGGAAAACTAAGATGGCAAACTGAATCCATCTTACAACGGTGGTCAGCACATTCGCAGCTTTCTTGATATCAAAGGAACGTGCCTGTGACGGTCTGACGTACATGAAGATGGAGGCCACCGTGATGTGAGCACCACCTATAGAGAAGGCCTTGCATCTCCCCGAGGCAGATGGGATCCTCACTACAGTGGCCATGATGTAAACGTAGGAGAGTGTCATCTGCCTTAATGAGCCCAGTAACATAGCCACTGCCATCAGAAAGTTTGCTACCTCCATGATTCTGGTATCGGCGCAAGAGGGTCTTGAGAGAGGCTCAGCATCACAGAAGAAATGGTCAATGGCATTAGAGTGACAGTATGGCCGCTTACATAAAATGATGGCTGGGCTGATTAAAAGAAGGACGCTTTCTAACCAAGAAGCAAGCACTCTGCTGTTCATTAGAGTGGGGTAGCACAGTGTGTTGTAGATGGCTAAATAGCCATCAAAGGACACGACAAATAAGAGGGTGAATGCTGTTATACCTAGGAAGAAATAGAAGAAACACTGGATGATGCAACCAGAGAAGGAAATAGCTTTACTCTGGGACAGCAGGTTCCTCAGGATCACTGGGACGATGGAAGATATGAAGCAGGTCTCCAGGAGAGACAAGTTTAAGAGAAAGAAGTACATAGGGGTGTGAAAAAATAATCCATCCACACCACAAGGATTATTACCAAGTTCCCCATCAGCGTCACCAGGTAGATGAGCAAAAGTACCAAGAAGAGAAGAATCAGCAGGTTGTGAGTGATGAGGAACCCCAGGAGAATGAATTCAGTCTCTGTACTCTGATTTCCCATGTCCATTTCTTTTGCAAGTGGTGTTGAAAGAACCAAATTAGTAAAACAGCAATTCAAACAAAAAATAATAATCAAATGAATGATGGGTGAGATAGATAAGACTTCCTGAGCAAAGAGGCTGGGATTTTCAATGGAGCCTATGTTATTTAGGCCCTCATTGAATTGTGGAATATAAGTCCCTTCGAAGCCTTTGAAAATCTCATCCAGAAAGATGAGTGTGCCAGGTGGTCTCATTGTACTAATGGAACCTGGACATTGAAGTGGAGGGTGTCTTGGAAAAAAGAGAGTAATAAAAGAAAAGGGAAGAAAGATGTCCCCTCTTCCCCTTTCCCCTTTCTCGTCTTGCTAGAGTCTAATGATATCCAAAAGTAATGTGTTTTACCTCTGAGAGAGCTCAATACTTCAAGTTAAGAATACATTTGTTCCTGATCTATGCATATTCACTGAATATGAATCCCTTCTTTCTCCTGCGTGGGGCTTATACTACTGTGTAACTCCAATGAGTCCAGCTTCTGAGCTAATTTACAACCGTGTGTAACTCCGCTGAACATGATTCTGATCCCATTTATAAACCCAGACAAAAATTATGTCACAATCAGACACATCTGAACCCAAAGCTGCTCTCATTACTTAAGTGGAGTCATCAGACAGATTCTGGGTGTAAACTAGAGCAGAATTTGTCGGCTGAACAAAAAATATTGTTAGAAAAGGAACCTTGAGGGCACATTGAGGTCAATGGGGATTTTTGCACTGGACTATGATGGGCTCAGATGGTTATTATAAGTGCAAAGGATCTGCACCGCTTTACATTGAGTCTGAATTTGCTTCCATAGAATGTTTAATTCTAAATGAACGTCATTGAATTCTGACTTTGAACAATGATATCCTAAAGAAAGAAACAAAGAGGACTCCAGATTGACTTTCAAAGTGCCCATCTGGTTCTTTGTTACAGTTCTGAAAATTATCTTCTATCTGTCTATGTATCTAGCTAGAGTTGTACACATCAGTATAGTATCTTAGGTTACCTCTGTGAGCCATCATCTTCCCCTTCAACTGGAAGAACTAATTACATGTGAGATTACGATCCAACTTTAGCTTGTCACAGACAGGTGACTATAAGGACTATAAGGTGGATAGAAAGCTGGCTAGATCGTCGGGTTCAACGGGTAGTGATCAACGGCTCCACGTCTAGTTGGCAGCCGGTTTCAAGCGGAGTGCCCCAGGGGGGCAACTCCCACCTGTTTATACTCTCTGTATGTGTTTATATATATCTCCTCAATATATGTTCCATTCTATATGCATCCGAAGAAGTGGGCTGTAGTCCACGAAAGCTTATGCTCTAATAAATTTGTTAGTCTCTAAGGTGCCACAAGTACTCCTGTTCTTCTTTTTGCGGATACAGACTAACACGGCTGCTACTCTGAAACCTGTTAAACATTCAGTTTCTCCCAGCAACATATGCAAGTATAGTATCCATGTATCCATGTTTTTACAGAAAACATGCACCCTGGACATTTTCAAATAATTTGATATGGGAGAACCAAATAAGATAAAAATAGATCATTAATCAAAAGGATCTATAGCACACCACTGCCACCTTCTGGTAGCATTGGGTTAGAAAGATCCTTTTGATTTTTAAACAAGAGGCAAGGTTACTTTTCAGTTTTCTCTCAAGAAGAAAACAGGGCAGGGAGACATGTTTTATACTGTATAATATCCTCTAGAGAGACTAGTAAAAGGAGACCTGATACAGAGCTGCAGAATAATGAGAGATCACAGTAGAAAAATCAGAGCTCCTTCATCACAAGGAGCAGTCGAAGAAATTTAGAATTGATAAAAGGAAACACTTCCCCCACACACGGAGTAAAATTAGTGGTGACTAGACAATATTGACACTAAGTGTAAAAATTTCAGCAATGCCTAAATGACATAGGAGCCTATATCTCATTTTCAAAAGTGTGCGAGGAACTATCTGGCCACTAGATGCAGGATTTTGAAAGATATTTAAGTGCCCAAAGATGCCAATTTTCAAAAGCACTGAGACATCTAACTCCATTGGTTTCAGTAACAGTTAATTGCCCAAGTGCTTTTGAAAATTCCATTAGGTGCCTATCTGGATCTTTAGGTACCTAAATACCTTTAAAATCTGGTTTTTAGATTTTTAGGGCCAGATTTTGAAAGGTATGCTGGTTTGGATGGAACACTTACTGGACCAGCCACAAATTCTGACCTCTGTGGGTGAGTTAGCATCTACACGGCAGTCAATATTTGGAGAGGCGTATCTCTCATTGCTGCTGACATTGCTGTGAGTGTCTTTCTTTTGGTTTTTGGGCTCTGTGTGTTTTCTCTATATAATGCTTTTGGAAAAAGTGTGCAGCATCCGTTGAATGAAATGACCCCTAAGTGATTAAGTCTCCTGGGGACCTAGAATCATAGAATACCATGGTTGGAAGGGACTTCAGGAGGTCATCTAGTCCAACCCCCTGCTCAAAGCAGGACCAATTTCCAACTAAATAATCCCAGCTAGGGCTTTGTCAAGCCTGACCTTAAAAACCTCTAAGGAAGGAGATTCCACCACCTGCCTAGGTAACCCATTCCAGTGCTTCACCACCCTCCTAGTGAAAAAGTTTTTCCTAATATCCAACCTAAACCTCCCCCACTGCAACTTGAGACCATTACTCCTTGTTCTGTTATCTGCTACCACTGAGAACAGTCTAGATCCATCCTCTTTGGAATCCCCTTTCAGGTAGTTGAAAGCAGCTATCAAATCTCCCCTCATTCTTCTCTTCTGCAGACTAAACAATCCCAGATCCCTCAGCCTCACCTCATAAGTCATGTGCGCCAGCCCCCTAATCATTTTTGTTGCCCTCTGCTGGACTGTTTCCAATTTTTCCACATCCTTCTTGTAGTGTGGGGCCCAAAACTGGACACAGTACTCCAGATGAGGCCTCACCAATGTCGAATAGAGGGGAATGATCACGTCCCTCGATCTGCTGGTAATGCCCCTACTTATACAGCCCAAAATGTCGTTAGCCTTCTTGGCAACAAGGGCACACTGTTGACTCATATCCAGCTTCTCATCCACTGTAACCCCTAGGTCCATTTCTGCAGAACTGCTTCCTAGCCATTCGGTCCCTAGTCTGTAACAGTGCACGGGGTTCTTCCGTCCTAAGTGCAGGACTCTGCACTTCTCCTTGTTGAACCTCATCAGGCCTGGGGCCGATTTTGTTCAATATCTTCATTAATGATCTGGAGGATGGCATGGACTGCACTCTCAGGTCTGTCACTGAATGACCAGACAGTGGGAGAACACTTTAACCTGTCTGGTCATTCAGTGACAGACCTGCGGGTGGCTATATTACAACAGAAAAACTTCAAAAACAGACTCCAAGGAGAGACTGATGAGCTAGAATTGATATGCAAACTAGACACAATCAACTCCGGTTTGAATAAGGACTGGGAATGGCTGAGCCATTACAAACATTGAATCTATCTCCCCTTGTAAGTATTCTCACACTTCTTATCAAATTGTCTGTACTCGGCTAGCTTGATTATCACTTCAAAAGTTTTTTTTCTCTTAATTAATTGACCTCTCAGAGTTGGTAAGACAACTCCCACCTGTTTATGCTCTTTGTATGTGTGTATATATATCTCCTCAATATATGTTCCATTCTATATGCATCCGAAGAAGTGGGCTGTAGTCCACGAAAGCTTATGCTCTAATAAATTTGTTAGTCTCTAAGGTGCCACAAGTACTCCTGTTCTTCTTTTTTTTGAATGTTTAACGAATATCAAATAGAAAGAGTATAGCACAATCCAGGGCTCAGCTGTTCCAAGGAGTCATAATTAGAGCTGGGCAAAAATTTCCATTCAAATTTTTATCATTGAAAAAGTGGGGTTTTGGCTGCTCATGGAAGGTTTATTTCCAGGAAATAAATAAACGTTTTTCAACTATTTTTCTGAGTAAAAGAAACAAGTTCTGTTGTTTTGTTTTGCGGTGGCACAGTATTCACAGTTTGCAGCCTGTCAGATAGCCCTCATTGCACTTTAATGGATCATATAATTAATTACCATATTACACATCTTCTAGGAGAGACTGTGCAGCCAGACTGGTCCCTTTTAGATCTCTCACTGGTTGGGAGACGAGTGCCCATCCAAACAGGACTGCAGACGTGACTGCACGTTGTGCTAAATATCCGGCTCTAGGCACCAGCAAAACAAGCTGGTGCTTGGGGTGGCACATTTTTAGGGGCGGCATAGCCGGCGCCAGAATGCCGCCACTAAAAATGTGCCCCGGCCGCCCTAGCTCACCTCCGTTGCTGCTGCCACGGCGCGCGAATCAGCTGTTTCACACGCCGGGGCGGCTCGGGGTCTCCCCCTCCCTCCCAGGCTCTCAAACCTGGGAGGGAGGGGGAGATCCTGAGCAGCCGTTTCGCGCGCCGCTGCTCCCCCTCCGTCCCAGGCTCAGAGTCTCCCCCTCCCTCCCAGGCTCTCAGGGAAGGAGGGGGAGACTCCGAGTGGCCGCGGCGCAGGTGTCGCTTCTCCCCCTCCCTCCCTCCCTCCTAGGCTTGAGAGCCTGGGGGGAGGAGGCAGGGCTGGGGATTTGGGGAAGGGGTGGAGTTGAGGCGGGGTAATTAAAGAACTGGGGGGGCAGCCAAAATTGTTTTTGCTTTGGGCGGCAAAAATCCTAGAGCCGGCCCTGCACAGCATGTCTGGTTTTCTGTGATCTGAGAGAGCAGCCAAGTGGAAACTACCAAGGGAGAGGGATCAGGAGAATTCTGCAGAATCCTGGTCCTAGAACTCTACCCTTAGGCCATAAAGATGAGATGGAGAGAGATGAAGGGAGAAGACGAAGCGCTGGAGATACCAAGAGTGAGAGAAAATGTATTAATGATAAAGTTAGAAACAGAAAAGGTTTGATAGTTCCATGGATAGAACAGCTGGTCAGCAAATTTAATTTTTTCTGATGAGCAATTCCAATATTTCAACATTTGTTCGCATTTCAGATTCTCCCCTCCATTACGAGGGTTTAATACCACTCTATAGACACAAAGGGTATGTATAAACTGGAGATGAATGGTGTAGTTTCCAGCTCAAGGAGACATATCCACACTATCTCTGACTGAGCTAGTGTGCTAAAAATAGAAATGTAGCCCCACTGGCTCTTGTCGCAGGAGGGGCAAGCTGGCTAAGTATGTACCTAGCATCTTGGTAGCAAATTCAATTAAGTAAAATAAGTACATTTATCTTACTATATGTCACTTCTTTTATATGATCTTTCTTTCTTTTATGATACCATCCAACATATCTTCCTACATACATAAACTGTTTATACAACAGGATCAATAGATCCTGCACTTTCCACCTTCTTTTGTTGTTGCTTTTTCTGCATATTTTCAGATGTTACAGCTGCACATTCTCAATGGCTAAAACTAGGAAATGCCTGGCTGCATCTCACTGACTCAAAAGAAAATCAAAATTATGAATAGTGTTTCACTAACTTGAAGTAATCTGAATTTTCTGCAGTGTCTTAAAATCCATACATTTATTGAAAGCTTTCCTCAGGGCCTCCTTTACTTCTTTGTTTCTCAGGCTGTAGATGAGTGGATTGACCATGGGAGTCAGGACGGTGTAAAAGACAGAGAAGAATTTGTTAAAGTCCTTCAGTCTGTTGCTATGTGGAAGCACATACACAATCAGTATCGACCCAAAGAAAATTGTAACCACAATAAGGTGGGAGGAGCAGGTGGAAAATGTCTTCTTCCTCCCAGTGCTGGAAGGGATTCGCAGGATGGAGGTAATGATATAAATATAGGATGTCACGGTTAATAGAAACGGAGGCAGTGAGCATATGCAAGCCACAGTGGACGTTAAAAGTCCAGTCAGATGAGTGTCACTGCAGGAGAGTTTCATCATTGGGAAGGAATCACAGAAGAAATGGTCAATTTCATTGGGACCACAGAAGATTAAGTTGGAGATAAAAAATGTTAATATAGTATTAGCCAGAAAGCCACTTACCCAAGATACTGTAGCTAGCTGGAGGCAGAGCCTGCCATTCATGAGGGCTCCATAATGCAGTGGTTTGCATATCGCTAGGTATCGATCATAAGACATTGCTGCTAGGAGATAACATTCTGCAGCTGCTAAGCATCCAAAGAAATAATATTGTGTGAGACACCCATTAAATGAAATGGTTGTGTCCCCTGTCAGGAAACTGGCCAAAATCCTGGGCAGGATGTTGGAAGTGTAGCAGGTCTCCAAGCAGGACAAGTTCCCCAGGAAGAAATACATGGGGATATGAAGGTGCTGATCAGCCACAACTAGCACAACAATGAGGATGTTCCCAGCCATGGTCAAAACATAGATCACTAGAAACAGCAAGAAGAGAAGGGTCTGCAGCTCAGGGAGATCCCCGAACCCCAGGAGGATGAATTCTGTGATGGCTGTTTGGTTTCCCATTTTGGGTTCGTCGTGGGGTTTTTACCTGGGAAAAATAAAAAAAATATTAACACAAAGGAAAACTTTGTTTAGCGGTACAGTAACTCTTCGCTTAACCTTGTAGTTATGTTCCTGAAAAATGCGTCTTTAAGCAAAATGATGTTAAGTGAATCCAATTTCCCCATAAAAGTTAATGTAAATAGGGGAAGTTAGGTTCCAGGGAATTTTTTTTCCACCAGACAAAAAACTATATTATATACACACAGTATAAGTTTTAAACAAACAATTTAATACTGTACACAGCAATGTTGATTGTGTAGTTTGGTTGAGATGGTGAAGTTAGAGGGTGGGATATTTCCCAGAGAATGTCTTACTGCTAAATGGGCTGAGCCCTCAAGGGTTAACACTGTGAGGCTACATTAACAACAATCTCTACAAAGTAGCATGAATGGAGGGAGGGGAGACACCATGGCAGACAGAGACAGAGACACATGCCCTGTATATGAGAGAGAGAGATGTGCATTGCCCCTTTAAGTACGATGACCCCACTCTAAGTACATTGCTTTTTAAAGTAGATCAGGAAGTTGAGATAGCAGCTGCGGCCAGCAAGCTCCCTTTGTCCTGAGCCCTCTTGTGCCCCCTCTCCCCCCGCTCTATGGAGATGGTAAGCGGGGTGCAGGAGCAGGGGGGACGGGGACACCCTGACATTAGCCCCCTTTTACCCTTCACCCCCCCCACAGCCAGCAGGAGGCTCCAGGGAGCAGCTCCAAGGCAGAAGGCAGGAGCAGCACACAGCAGTGTGGGAAGGGACAGCTGAACTGCCAGCAATTGCTAGCCTGCTGGGCGGCTGCCACACAGGGAACTTAGGGGAGTGGATGGGGGGGCTGCCGGTGCACCCTGGTTCCAAGCCCCCACCACTAGCTCCAACAGGCTGCTCTTCCAGCAAGCAGTGGACAAAGCAGGCGGCTGCCAAATGACGTTATAAGGGAACATTGTGCAACTTTGAATGAGCATGTTCTCTAATTGATCAGCAACGTAACAATGAAACAACATTAACCGGGATGACTTTAAGTGAGGAGTTACTGTAGTTAATTTTGTATTGAGACACATCCAACCCACCCAAAACCTTAACAGCATGGAAGATGAGAAGTGAATGGAAAAGTCTCCTGCATCCCCACCACTATCTTAACCCTTTCAAACCTGTTCTTCGCTCTCTACGCAGCTTCCCACAGAATACTGAGT
Source organism: Malaclemys terrapin pileata (assembly GCF_027887155.1). Lineage (NCBI taxonomy): Eukaryota > Metazoa > Chordata > Testudines > Emydidae > Malaclemys > Malaclemys terrapin. The sequence goes on along the minus strand of NC_071516.1, from coordinate 34,688,819 downwards.
CAAGTTCAAAGTCTCAGTCCTTTTGTTTAATGTGCTCAGTGGCCTAGGCCTGGAGCATCTGAAAGTTCTGTACTGATTAGTGTGGACAGCACCTCCAGCAATCAGTATCTTTCACTGAGTGCTATGTTTTTGTCTTGTTTTAATCTTATGTTGTTGCATCTAATTAATATGAAGTTTTAGTCCCCTCTGTGGTACTGGAGTTTTATTTGGATTTCCATAAGTGAATATTACAGATCACCTAATGCTTTGGCATGAGGACCGGGGTTGACAGCACTGCTCCCCTGGCCCAGTGGAAGTCTCCATTGCCAGGGTAAAACTCACCTGTGCAAGAGACAAAGGTACTCAGGAGTCAGTTCCTGGGTGAATTTACTCAGTGGGCTCAGACTCAAGCCCATCACAAACCTCACCATCTTCCACTCCAAGAGCAGGGCGCGCTGCTTGGCCTGCCTTCTCCAACACAAAAAATAGCCGAAAACAAATCTCCCAAAGCAAAACCCTGACAAACAAATCACTGCACAGCACACTCAGTTATCACTTCATGCACAACTGGAAGGTGCTCGGATTCGACAGGAATGAGGGTGTTATAAGAAGCTGCATGGAACGGGACTCTGTAGAATATCATATGGCATACAGCGCTGTGGATAGCTCACTCCACAACTCCCTTTGGCCTTCGATCTTATCTCCAACAGATTTTGAAAAACAATATGTGCCCCAGCTTCATCAAACTCCCAGTCTCTCAGTGGTGACCTAGTGTATCAACACATCTGAGGGATAAGCATCCCATTGATTTGCAAAATGAAACTGCCTTAACATTGCTTGAGTTGCCATTAATATTCTGCATTTGAATGTGCATTAGAAACTACAGAGAGACAAGGTGGGTGAGGCAATATCTGTTACTGGACCCACTTCTGTTGGTGAAAGAGACAAGCTTTTGAGCTTACACAGAGCTCTTCTTCAGGTCAGTTCACAAGCTCATCTCTTTCACCAACAGAAGTGGGTCCAATAAAAGATATTACCTCACCCACCTTTTTGTCTTTAATAACCTGGGACCAACATGGCTACAACTACACTGCAAACAACAAAGATGAGAGCTATCTCAATCCAGAACAGGAGTGGGAGGGGCGGAGGAGAAACAGGATGATGCTTACCTGGAACTGCAGGAAGTTTCAGACCATAAACAAGGATCTCTCATTTCTTCAGGATTTGGTAGCTACATTCAAGTTTTTCCTTCTCATTTTTCTTCAAGGTGCTGGATTCTCTTAGCATGTTCCAACTGAGTATGTGATATCTTTATGTCCCATCAGGAAGATGCAGGTTTCTTTACTCTTTCCCCTCTATTTATGAACTGCAGATACCTGCTCATAATTGTAGCTGTTACAGGAGAAAGCTAGGTCTCCCCTGATCCCACTCCTTAATGGCATTTTTAATTACTGAGTCTGGGGAGTCACAGTTTTCATGGACAGAACAAACAACAATGGCTGAAGCAGTCAGCTTCTAAAACCCACTGGAAAGAATTCTTTTTATTCCTCCTGTATAGAATAATTACCCTGGCAGACTGAAATACATTTTTTTTCATCCATTTTGAGCCAGATGCTCTATCGCTCAAGTCATATATGTAATCATTAATTTAAAGGAAAAAAGAAAACCAAAAGAATGATCTTCAGACAACACACATACAAATGAACAGTTTTCATATGCTCTGTTATTTTAAACAAAACTCTTTTCACGCTCTCACAATTATAAGCAACAATCAATAGTGGACTTTGGATCATGTGAAAGCCACATCTACTGTGTTCAGTGGAGTGAAGTGGGAGGTGAGAGAGACTCGTTCTGTTTACTAAAGAGGTTTTCCTCTGCTCAGTCTCACAAACTGCTTTAGCTTAGAGAGCACAGACAGGGCTTCTCCAGCCAAGATGACACTCAGGGTCACATACATTTAGAATAGTGGGTTATAGATCAAATAAGGGTCTATTGGTGAGAGGCAGTAGCTAAGTCGGTGAAAGAATTCTTCCATCAACCTACACAAAAACAGACTGGAAATAAAGTATAATTTTTCAATGGTGAGTTTATTAACCATTGGAATCAATTACCAAGGCTCATGGTGGATTCCCCATCACTGAAAATTCTTAAATCAAGATTGGGTGTACTTCTAAATGATCTGCTCTAGGAATTATTTTGGGGCTGGTTTCTGGCCTGTGTTTATGCAGGAGGTCAGACTACATGATCACAATGGTCCCTTCTATATAAATCCATGGTACAGCCACATCTTGAATACTGCGTGCAGATGTGGTCGCCCAATCTTAAAAAAGATATATTGGTATTGAAAAAGATTCAGAAAAGGACAACACAAATGATTGGGGTATGGAACAGCTTCCGTATGAGGAGAGATTAGTAAAACTGGGACTGTTCAGCATAGAAAAACAATGACTAAGGGGGGATATGATTGAGGTCTATAAAATCATGACTGGTGTGGAGAAAGTAAATAGGGAAGTGTTATTTACTCCTTCTCATAACACAAGAACTAGGGGTCACCAAATGAAATTAATAGGCAGCAGCTTTAAAACAAACAAAAGGAAGTATTTCTTCACAGTCAATCTGTGGGACTCTTTGCCAAAGGATGTTATTAAGGCTAAGACAGGATTCAAAAAGGAGCTAGATAAATTCATGGAGGATAAGTCCATCAATGGCTAGTAGCCAGGATGGGCAGGGATGGTGTCCCTAGCCTCTGTTTTTCAGAAGCTGGGAGTGGGTGACAGGGAATGGATCACTTGATGATTACCTGTTGAGTTCATTCCCTCTGGGGCACCTGGCATTGTTCACTGTCAGAAGACAGGATACTGGGCTAGATGGACCTCTGGTCTGACCCAGTATGGTCGTTCTTATGTTATGTTCCTTCTGGCATTACAATCTACAAATGTAGAGTAAATCTACATTTACTCCTTTGACTTGACTTGTGTAACAGAGAGGTTTTGACCCTTCTTTCTGCAGTGTCAGTCAAGATACAAGGCATCTGATTCCGATCTCAAGGGGTTGTTTGATGAAATGGAGAGTCTGAACATTTAAATACAATAAAGCAAACAAATTTTATTTTAAACACAAAAAAAAATATCATGAGTTCCACAAGTTATTATTAACTATTTTTGAAAGCTGCCAGACCTATGAGTTTCAGACGTCTCTTGATGGTTCATGGGAAGATTTGTGTTTATACTAGTTACAGTTTTAAAAAACAAATGGGACATAGGGCTTTCCATAGCAGGCAGGTGCCCAACTCACCTAGACCTTGGGTGGGGTTTACAGAAGTGCCTCTCCGATCCTTTAGGCCCCTCATCCCCTTCGGAAATCTGGCCCATAAACTGTAGCGATCCTCAGACCCACCCCCTGGGATTTATCCCCATCCCCTGGTAACTCTCTGACCTGCCGGCCAGCCCCCAGGGACCCACCCCGGCCTAGGGGACCCCAGACCTGGGTCACCCCATTTGTGGCTCCCTGGACAATACAGGTGCCAGGATCTCACCTGCCGGGGGCAGGGCGAGGAGGGCTTGGATCCCCAAAGCAGGATGGTGACGATGATACAAACAGGATGCCAGGGTTAATGCAAATGTGGGGATAATGAATAAAGCCACCAGGATGGTAATGACACACTCCAGCTGGTAGGTGTCATTGCAATAGAGATTTATTATTTGCGTAGATTCACAGAAAAAGTTATCAATTTCATTGCGGCCACAGAAGAAGGAGAAACTGAGGCAGGGAGAGGCGAGAAATGTCTCCATCGATCGGTGAAGGAGTCTATAGCCTATTTACACATCTCAAATTTTTGCACTTTGTCATTGGATCACCTTTTCTTTGTCACTTATTAGAAACAAGGTCTGCTGTACAGTGGAAGTGGACAGGACAGATTCAAAATTACCCAGGTTAATTCCCTTGCTTTTTAAGAACCTAAGAATGGCCACACTGGGTCGGACCAATGGTCCTTCTAGCCCAGTATCCTCTCTCTGACAATGGCCAGTGTCAGATGCTTCAGAGGGAATCAACAGAACAAGGCAATTATCGAGTGATCCATTCCCCGTCCTCCAGTCCCAACTTCTGGCAGTCAGAGGTGTAGTGACACCCTGAGCATGGGGCTGCATACCGGACCATATTGGCTAAGCCTTACTTTCCAGTCTTGACAAGTCATTTAGTCTCTCTGTGCCTTAGGTTCCCATTTGTAAAATGGACTTTGCTACCTCATAAGCATGTTTTGTGGATAAATACGTTAATATCTGATTTGCTCAAATACTACATTAGTAGGTGGAGCTGGTCAAAAAAACAATTTTTTTCATAACAAAAAAAAAAAATCTTTGTTCCAAATTTTGCAGGAGGAAAACTTCTGTTTTCTCACAGCAAGTTTTGATTCAAAATGAAATTTTTGAACATGCAATTTCATTTCCGTTTTTGTGTTTCAAAATCAGAAATGAAATGACATCTTAACTTGACACAAAATGAAATTTACCAAATGATTTCAAAATGCTGGTCTAAAATTAAAATGTCATTCCAAAACAGGAATAGCAGCAAAAGTTTTTATTGGAACTGGCATTTTCCCTGGGATAATGTTGGGGGGTTTTTTTTAGAAAAAAAAAATAATTTTTTTAAGCTAGGAAATTTTCCAAAGGAATTTTTTGGCTAGCTCTAGTCACAAGTACCTAGATAGGATCAGGGTGGTCTCTAGCTCCAGCCATTTACCTAGTCTTTGGGAAAGGAGAGCTCTAACACCTGAGCCAGAGCAGGTAAGTCTGACACAAGGTAGAAAGGTAAAGAGCACTTCCAAGGGGAAGGACCTTCCCCTTCATCATTCAAATATATAAAAGTTCACTTGCTGCATGTGCAGATATGGAAGGAGAGGTGATTTTGTTAGAAAATTCCATACAATAATATCAATGTAAAAGACAAAACAAGCATTAAAACGAGTTGACTCCTTTAAACTCATGCTTGATTCCATTTTCTCTTTCTTTCTTACTAATTTTCACTTTGTCCTGTCCCTGTAAATCTATGGGGGATGGTTTGATATTCTCAGTTGCTTGAGGGACTTGAAACCCCAATTTCACACTAGAAATTAATGGGAGTGGAGATTGGGATTTACATGAGAGCACAGGTAGTGTGGTGCTCAAGTGACATTTCACTATTATTTATTAGTGTGCCTATCACCATAACATCTAGACTCACCACATGGCTAAAAATGTAAGAATCAGTATTTCAGATAATCCTCCCTGACAGATCAAAATCCTCTTTGATGGCATTTTAAAATAACTCTAGAATATAAGAATGGAGAAATAATTATGGTGAATGTCTATTACTTTCTCAGGATATTCTGAGCTGACCTACTATTTACTTAACCCTTTCCTATTCTTCTGATGTACACTAAATGCTATATCCGCTATTTGTCTCACTGGTGTTTTCCTATTATGAAAATACGTGTATATCAATATTTTCAAACAATCTCTGCTATGATTTGGAAGATTCTCAAATGTAAGACATGGTGATAACAGAATGGCCGCAGAGAATAAAGGAAGAGAAAGGGGCGGCTATACTGCAGAGGGGCTACTGGATTTCATTAGAGGTTCCATTATGAATGTCGGCTGCTTATATGGTGTCATGCCTGCAGAGTTTAAGATTTGAGGACTCAGCGGATGATAGAATATGCTGAATTTTGATGGGCGCTTCATTCGTGCTGTCTTAGGCCTTCTTGTACTTGGTCTCCTGCATTCAGCTTTCTTGGGGTTTGTCTATAATGCAATTAAACCTGTGTCAGCTGACTTGGGCTCAGCAAACATTTCTGTTCAGTCAATTCACACAGGGCGTTGTTAAGAACAAAGCTTTGGAGACACAAAAGTATCCATAATGGTGATGGGTTGAAGTGAGATCTTATTAACAAGTTTTGGAACCAAATTGTCCTGATTCAAAAATTTGGAATTGGATAAAGAACAACCATCTCCCACATGTATTTATACCTGCTCCTGTATTTTCACTCCATGCATCTGATGAAGTGGGTTCTAACCCACAAAAGCTTATGCCCAAATAAATGTGTTAGTCTCTACGGTGCCACAAGGACTCCTCGTTATTTTCACATGGGTTTGTAATCAGAAATAAGTGGATGGTGTTATTGTTACCCTCAAAAAAAAAAACAGTTTAATTCAGGTCAAAATAGGACAGTTGTCATCTGAAAGAAAACTTACTGATAGAAATGCCAACTTCTGGGAATCAGATATGGACAATATATGGTGATGCACAAACGCAGTGTTACATAGACTATAACAGAATATTTACATTCATTGATATGTGTGCACACAGATCTATGCATGCATGTATATTGTACCTCTGCACAAATCACTGTCCTCTTCTGCCTGGTTTTACAGGCAAAATTATGTGTCTCTCTTGCTTTCCTTGGTATGTTGAAAACTGGGAAGTGGGCAGCTAGGCTAGGATGGAGATGGGCCAAGGCAGAAAAGGAAAGGATCCTTCTGGCTCAAACGTGCCAAGGGCAGAAGGTGAAGAGAGGACAGAACCTTAAAGTACAAGAGGAATTTTGCATAAATAGGCCCAATAGGGCAGGGTGCAGGCAGTGAGGCAGATTACAAGAACCAAACCAAGAGAATGGTGTCCATGGTCTTAGAGCAAGGCAAGGACCTTGACCTGTCAAAAAAGTGAACGCAGATGGTGGGGAGCTGAGCCTAAAGTGTAACCCAAGCCAGCCCTAGACAGGAGGCCTGGATCCCTTTGTAAACTAGCAGCTTAGACAGTAACACCTGCAAAATGTAGGTAGGGGAGGTATGGCACGCAGTGAGGATGAATGGTTTGAGCTGTGTGCCACCAGTGATTTAGTGAGGACAATGACAGAGCTAAGAAGCAAGGAATTGCCACCACAAATTATCTCTGGCCTGGGTCATCACCAGCACATGGGAGCTGAGCAATGGGGCCCAGGGCAGGGTATTTGTTAGAACCCCATAGCATGTCTCTTCATCTCAATCACTGCTACATTTCTTAACTAGACACACATTTCATCCCATGCTGGTCACTAGTGTCAAACACATAATTTTGTTCCCAGTTATCCCCTGAACCAAGTGCTGCTTCTCCACCACCATGGTGAGTGATGTGATCCAGCTAACTGCAGCCAGGGGCCTCTCTCAGCTCTCATGCCTCTGGTTTCCAAGATGTAAAAGACAGATGGAGTGGATCAAAACAAGAAATAGACCCAATTTTTTTTTGTATTCATTTGCTTCCTCCCTCCCTCTGTGAAATCAATGGCCTGCTAAACCCAGGGTTTTGAGTTCAATCCTTGAGGGGGCCATTCCGTGTGACAGTCGTTTGTGTTTCTCCTTGATGCAAAGCCACACCCTTTTTGGATTTTAATTCCCTGTAAGCCATATCGCCAGTCGCCCCTCCCTCCATCAGAGAAGACAATCATTTCGTGCTTTTTTTCAGCCCAGATGCCATAGCACTGGGATCATGGAGCCCGCTCAGATCACCGTGACAATTATGAGCACTGTAAACATCACGTGCATTATCCTGGAGTATATGCAGAACCAGAACCTGCCAAAGCAAAACCAGGCGAGGAGGCGACGGCAGCGCGGTGACGAGAGTGATGAGGACATAGACATGGACATAGACTTCTCACAAAGTATGGGCCCCTGCATTGTGCACATCATAGTGTTAATAGGGCAGGTTCATGCTGTGGAATGCTGATTTTGGGCCTGGGAAACAAGCACAGACTGGTGGGACTGCATAGTGTTGCAGGTCTGGGATGATTCCCAGTGGCTGCGAAACTTTTGCATGCGTAAGGGCACTTTCATGGAACTTTGTGACTTGCTTTCCCTTGCCCTGAAATGCCAGAATACCAAGATGAGAGCAGCCCTCACAGTTGAGAAACAAGTGGCGATAGCCCCGTGGAAGCTTGCAACGCCAGACAGCTACCGGTCAGTCGGGCATCAATATGCAGTGGGCAAATCTACTGTGGGAGCTGCTGTGATCCAAGTAGCCAATGCAATCAAAGAACTGCTAATATCAAGGGTAGTGACTCTGGGAAATGTGCAGGTGATAGTGGATGGCTTTGCTGAAATGGGATTCCCTAACTGTAGTGGGGCGATAGACAGAACCCATATCCCTATCTTGGCACTGGAGCACCAAGCCAGTGAGTACATAAACCTAAAGGAGTACTTTTCAATGCTGCTTCAAGCATTGGTGGATCACAAGGGACGTTTCAGCAACAATAACGTGGGATGGCCGGGAAAGGTACATGACGCTCGTGTCTTCAGGAACTCTGGTCTGTTTCAAAAGCTGCAGGAAGGGACTTTCTTCCCAGACCAGAAAATAACTGTTGGGGATTTTGAAATGCCTATAGTTATCCTTGGAGACCCAGCCTACCCCTTAATGCCATGGTTCATGAATCCATACACAGGCAGCCTGGACAGCAGTCAGGAACTGTTCAGCTATAGGCTGAGCAAGTGCAGAATGGTGGTAGAATGTGCATTTGGACGTTTAAAAGCGCGCTGGTGCAGTTTACTGACTTGGATAGACCTCAGCGAAACCAATATTCCCATTGTTATTACTGCTTGCTGTGCGCTCCACAATATCTGTGAGAGTAAGGGGGCACATTTATGGCAGGGTGGGAGGTTAAGGCACATTGCCTGGCCGCACACCAGGGCGGTTAGAAGAGTATAGGAGGGTGCGGTGCGCATCAGAGAAGCTTTGAAAACCAGTTTCATGACTGGCTAGGCTACGGTGTGAAAGTTCTGTTTGTTTCTCTTTGATGACCCCCCGCCCGCCCGGTGCACTCTACTTCCCTGTAAGCTAGCCACACTCCCCTCCCCCCTTTGATCACCGCTTGCAGAGGCAATAAAGTCATTGTTGCTTCACATTCATGCATTCTTTATTAATTAATCACACAAATAGGGAGATAATTGCCAAGGTAGCCCGGGAGGGGTAGGGGAGGCAGGAAGCACTGGGTGGGGTGGGGGAGGAGGGAAGGACAAGGCCACACTGCATTTCAAAACTTATTGAACGCCATCCTTCTGTTGCTTGGGCAATCCTCTGGGGTGGAGTGGCTGGGTGGCCGGAGGGCCCCCCCCCCACCGCATTCTTGGGTGTCTGGGTGAGGAGGCAATGGAACTTGGGGAGGAGGGCTGGTTGGTTACATAGGGGCTGTAGCAGCGGTCTGTGCTCCTGCTGCCTTTTCTGCAGCTCAACCGAATGCTGGAGCATATGAGTTTGATCTTCCAGGAGCCTGAGAATCAACTCTTGCCTTCTGTCAGCAAGCTGACGCCACCTATCATCTTCAGCCCGCCACTTACTCTCTTCAGCCTGAAAACTCTCCTCACGTTCATAGTGTGCTTTCCTGCACTCTGACATTGTCTGCCTCCATGCATTCTACTGTGCTTTGTCAGTGTGGGAGGACAGCAGGAGCTCAGAGAACATTTCATCCTGAGTGTGTTTTTTTCACTTTCTAATTTTCGCTAGTCTCCTCGAAGGAGAAACATCTGCACCTGGTGGAGGAAAAGGGAGAATGGTAGTTAAAAAGACATTTTAGAGAACAATGGGTACACTCTTGCACGTTAAACCTTGCTGTTCACATTACACAGCACATGTGCTTCCGTTACAAGGTTGCATTTTGCCTCTTGTATTGAGGGCCTGCCGGTTTAGTGTGAGAGATCACTCACACTTCACCCCTCCCCCCACCACATGGGTGACATCGGGGAACATTTCTGTTCAGCCACAGCCAAACAGCTGAGCAGGAATAAGCACCTCTGAATGTCCCCTTAATAAAAGCACCCTATTTTAACCAGGTGACCATGAATGATATCTCTCTCCTGAGGATAACACAGCGAGATAAAGAACGGACGTTGTTTGAATGCCAGCAAACACAAGGACCATATGCTGCCATGCTTTGTTATGCATCAATTCCAGACTACGTGCTACTGGCCTGGCGTGGTAAAATGTCCTACCATGCCAGACGGAATAAGGCCGTCCTCCCCAGAAACCTTTTGCAAAGGCTTTGGGAGTACATCCAGGAGAGCTTTATGGAGATGTCCCTGGAGGATTTCTGCTCCATCCCCATACATGTTAACAGACTTTTCCAGTAGCTGTACTGGCCGCGAATGCCAGGGCAAATTAATCACTAAACATGCTTGCTTTTAAACCATGTGTAATATTTACAAAGATACACTCACCAGAGGTCCTTTCTCCGCCTTCAGGGTCTGGGAGCACACCTTGGGTGGGTCCAGGGGTTATTGGCTCCAGGTCCAGGGTGAAAAACATATCTTGGCTGTTGGGGAAACTGGTTTCAATGCTTCCTTGCGGTGAGGTATCTTCCTTGTCCCCAAAACCCGCTTCCGTGTTGCGTGATTCTCCATTGACGGAGTCAAAGCACAGGGTTGGGGTAGTGGTGGCTGCATGGAATGCAACTCATCACAGAAGCAGCATGTTTGGGGCTCTGATCCGGAGCGGTCGTTTGCCTCTCTGTTTTTTTTGTAGACTTGCCTTAGCTCTTTAATTGTCATGTGGCACTGCTTTGTGTCCCTGTTATGGCCTCTGTCCTTCATGCCCTTTGAGACTTTTTCTAATGTTTTGGCATTTTGTTTACTGGAACGGAGTTCAGCTAGCATGGATTCATCTCCCCATATGGCGAGCAGATCCCGTACCTCCCATTCGGTCCATGCTGGAGCTCTTTTGCGATCCTGGGACTCCATCATGGTCACCTCTGCTGATGAGATCTGCACTCACCTGCACCTTGCCACACTGGCCAAACAGGAAATGAGATTCAAAAGTTTGCTGGCCTTTTCCTGTCTACCTGGCCAGTGCATCTGAGTTGAGAGCACTGTCCAGAGCAGTCACAATGGAGCACTCTGGGATAGCTCCCGGAGGCCAATACCGTCGAATTGCGTCCACATTACCCCAAATTCGACCCGGCAAGGCCGATTTCAGCGCAAAATCAAACACTGACAAATAAGAGAGCACAACACTGTATGATTTCTAGAGCTGATATAGGGCAATTTGTTCAGCAGAGTGATGTAAGCTTTGTTATGATTGCATCATCCATGACTTCTAGGAATAACAGGATGCAATTCATATCATGTATGACGCAATACCAGCTTCAGATTGCATCATTCATTGTTTTGCCTAAAAAGCAAGTACTGTCCAAACCCAGTCATAGATTTATTCGTAGATCCAGTCAAAGATGTATTTTAGTCATTTCTGGTTTAAATTGAGATCCCTTCCCTTTATAACTAGGGGAGGGAGGGTTAGGTTAAAATGAACTCGACACACAAATAAGTAAAAATATTATCTGCACAAAAGTGTTTTCCCTGAGGAGATGGAGAGAAAATCAAAGAACCACATACTTACTAGTCACATTGCCCTATGTATTGCTAGAAGCTGCTCATATGAAAGCTCGGAAGGATTAGATTTTTTCAGTAAGCTTCGGTGATCATCGATTTCACTGTACACATGAGCCGGCAAAAAAAAAAAAAAAAAAAAAACACATTTCCATCAACAAAGTTTACAGACTGACAAAGTAAGAAAAATGCTGTTTGAGAACATATTAGAATGTGATTTAAGAATATTGACTTTGTGTATTTTGAAATATGATGGTGACAATTTGTGTTTTAATGATTATAAAGCTTTAATTTCATGAATCTCAGTGTCTGTCATTAAGTAATCGTTTGACACCCCTAGTCTTTCTCACACACACACAAACCCCATAATTTTGGGGAAGAGTGAAAATTTAAATCAATACAAATAAAAAATATAATGCTTAAATACAAACATTGATATTATCCATTGAAATTATTTAAAAAAATCAAAATGTAATTCTGCCCAGCCTAGTCATATACCATGGTGATGGGTGTGGTATAGGTGGAAGAATAGAATGGAATAGAACAAAAAAATTGTGTACAGGTTGCATCAGGACATGCTCCTGCCATCCCATATCTTGAAAGCATGGAAATCAGAAAGTAAGGGAAAAAGCACCCCCCCCACACACACACACACCCTGACATCACTAGCTACATTCACATAGCAGCAAAAGCTCGCAGTAGGGTGATGTGTTTTACCCCCAGCATTGCAGGCAATCTCCAACTGACACTAAAGTTCAATATACACCCCAGCTTTGTCACATGTGCACTCCAACACAACACTCCCATGGTGACCTCAGCCACATTAAGGAAGCACGACTTCAAATTGCATGGAGCACGTGACTGGTGTGCTGATTTGTTGATACAAGAGGACCTGAGGTCACCATTGTAATTCAGTGAGCTGGCCCTGTGGGGTGTGGGGGAACCAGGAGGGCTGGGGGCAGAGTGGTGAAGGAAAAGAAGGGGGTCAGGGAGCTGGTGCAGCAGGGTTGTGGATCCATGGGGGCTGGGGAAGGGATAGAGGTAGTGAGGGGGTTGGGTTTATTTGGACAGGATGTCCTCGTAGTAGGAGAAATTAAATCTAATCCTACAGTCAAAGTGTCAAATGTCTGGTTAACACAAAGGAATCTACTGGGTTGGAAATGGCATAGATTTAAGCACAGCTGGTAACATCAGCTTTCTGGGTCATTTCTTCTCTGCTAGAGGAGTCGGGGGGGAGGGGGAGTGAGATACTCCCTCGGGGAAAAACAAACAAACCTTGAAAGCAACAATTTAGTTCTTTTATTAGCAACATTCCCACACTTCAAATGATAAAAAACCCAAAATTCCTTCTTTACCCAAAACTCCTTTTACAGTTTCTCTTTAATTTACACACCAATAGTAGACAGCCCATCACCATTATTTCCACTGTCAAAATAAATCTGTAGTACATCCTTAGTGATCACAATGGTATCACACCTGAGAGCAGGCATACAAGATGGTTTTAACAACATGCAGTGTATACAGCACATAGCAACTTCTGCAGTGCAGGTTGCTTGCCAAACGACCATCAGAGGAAAGTGGGAAGAGGTAACACTACAGACTAGATCGCATCAGAGTAAATGGTGACGAAAGAACTTTTGTTTCTAAAGATTTTTCCATTGCTCCACAAAGTGAGGAATGTGATCGAGCAATTTCTAAATGAAGATATTGAGGAATTCTGTTCTAGCATTAATAAGGAAACCAGAGGCAGCCAGTCTAGTTAGTCCTAGGCTACCACACTATAAGAAATGGGCCTTTATACGGAATAATGACCAACGGGGACACAAGAGCATCAAGGATTGGAAAGAGGCCGCTAAAGCATCCACTATAGATAACCTCTAGAAGAGAGCAGAGGATAGAAACAAGGCAGTAGACTGTCAGGCTGTGTAATCAACACTAGGAGGCAGAAGACTGGAAGAAATGAGGAAGGGTCAGGAATATTGACCAATAGATTTCAGAACAGGACAAAGTAATGTGGAGAGGTCAGTGATGCGGCAAGATGTCCAATAGAGGGCAGCATATTCTAAGCAGGAGAAATGGGCAACTATTTTCTGAAATGCCCACAAGATGGCAGCAGATACAGAGTTTTTATTATTTATTATAGGGGCATGTGACGGGGTGAACTCACCCTGGCCTGGACAGGAAAAGGTTAACTCCTCCTTGTGGGCTAAGGAAGCCCTGCCCCCACATCCTTACTGGGCATGCCCCAAGTGTAGTACCAGTATAAGAGTGAGCAGCTCAGCTCAGTCTGGGCTGACCACCGGAGAGAAAGGACGTCTGTTACAGGCTCCAGATTCAGAGCAGTGGCAGCCCCTGACTACAGAAGCTAGAGGCACTGAGACCCTGGCAAATGCCCTGATATCTGTGGACACCCCCGGGACTTCAGAGCCACCTGGAACAGCCCAGGCAGAGGAACCCCGTAACCCCGAAGCCGCCTATACCACAGACATAGAAGTCACGGTAGGAAGCAGCGCACGGGAGGGAGTAGCCATAATCCCAAGTGTAGTCAGCGTGTTGCAGCTGAATCCACGCTGACTCAGTGACGAACTCACTCGCTGCTGCCAGGGCCCAGCTCCCCCTACTCTGGCCACCACCCACCTCCCAGGTTGTGACCTATTGCCCTGCGAACCAGGGTAACCCTATTGTCTCCAGCCACTAGGCCTCCTTGCCCTGAGAATCAGGGTAACCTGCCTTGAGGTAAAGGACAGCTTGAAGGATGGGGTGAACTCATCTCACACTGGACGGGTACCCCATCATAGGCCAGTACCTTATAACAGACCATCACCTTGGACAGGTATCTCTGAAAAATTTAAACTAATGTTTTGCTATGTGAAGTATACTCCCCTGTGGGATTTTTTCTTCGTGTTATAAGGAACCAATAAGTCACATTGTGCAATGTGGACAAAAAAGCTTTGGAGACACAAAGTTAGTCAGCTGTGAGATAGACTGAAGTCCGAACCTTATGAAAATGTTCAAACAACATCACCATAAAAACAAACAAATGAAAACAAACCCTAAAATGTGTTAGGAATTTTCCCAATCTATTTTGCAATCAAACTATATATAAATAAATGAATAAATAAAAAATAAAGTGGTTTGTTACCCAAAGGCTGAAACAATAATTTTATTTGGGTTCATATGAGAACTTTGATAAAAGAAATAAGAACTTGATACATGTATACCAACCTCTGGAAAGCAGGTGTATAGAGAATTGTGTAATGCAGAAACAGAATGGATCTATAGACAATATCAAAATAATTTAAGGAACTGTGGGAGTGGACTGCCCTCTAGTGAATGGAGCTAGACCTGTTCTGCTACTCAAGTATTTCAGAACTCAGATACTCAGACAAAGCATAGACCAGTATCTGGTCTATGCTTTGTCTGAGTATCTGAGTTCTGGAGCAGAATGACCCCAGATTTACCTATTCAGTTTCCATAGGAACATAGGAATTGCCAGACTAAATCAGACACTAGGTTCATCTAGGTCAGTATCCTGTCAGACAGTGGCCAGACCCAGATGTGTAAGAGGAAGGTGGAAGAACCCCACAGGAGGTGGATGTGGGATAACCTGCCCTGCCCCCCATATAGCTCTCACCTTGAGCTCTAACACTTGGAGATTAGCTTAAACCCTGAAGCAGACGGTTTAACATCCCCTCCAGAATTCTGGTTGCCATTCATTACGAGAACTCTGGACATGACTGATATCCATGTAAATATCCAACCTATGACATTCCAACTTGTGATGCCTTGCAGCGTAGTAATGAGCATGATGTGCCCACTGGTTAGTTACCTTGGAACAAACCCGCAGCAGTGACTTACAGCTGCTTTTCACCACCTCCAATATTTCCACTTAGGACGCCAGTTTGAATACTTCGTCCTGTGCCATATCTAGAGTCAGTAAGACCAGGGATAGGGGAGATTAGTCAGGTGGCCTACAGATGTCCAGGTTCCATTTTGTAACCAGGGAGGGGCTCAGAAGAGCTGAATATAAAAGGACCCATTGATAAAAAACCCTTTCCAACTACCATCCCTACAATCTCTCTGGCCCTATTACAGTTAGATTTTAGAACTCCTCATGAAGCTTGGGATGAACATTGGCCACAGCAAAGATCATAACACCTAAGAAGTTTACTTTAAAATAGGGTTTCACCAAAAATTCAGCCCTGTGCATAACCCTAGTAGTCCAGCATTCTCAGTCCTGGGGCATTTCCTTTCCCGTTTCAAATGATTTATTTCTGCTCCTTCAGGAGAGGCAGGAATCTCTCAGAAATGAGAATCCAATACACAGAATGGTCAGGCAAGTCACAGGGCACGTCCCAGGAACAACACTGGAACCATAGAGAAGCTATTTCAGTAGCTATCAGGATACAGCCCAGAGGGCTGTTGCATCAAAAATACATGAACAGTTAATTCATGATGCAAAAGCATGAGAGAGAAGCACAGCGACACGCGTCAGAGAGGTCACACAGAAGTACCCTGCCTTGCTCAGCTCCCACCAGCTGGTGATGACCCAGCTTTTATCCTTAGTGTCCTGGACTGAAATTATTGTGTGGGGAAAGGTCCTTGCACCCTAGTCCTGCTCCTGCCATATGGGCTGAGATCCCTGAGAGGAGGATTCCCAGCCTGTTTGTGGCCACGTCTGTTCCAGAACTGGTGTATATAGTGTAAAAATAAACAACTTCACTAGGAAATTACCCAAACTCCCCATCACTGGATTCTCCTCCAGTGAGAAACCAACCTACACAACGTTGAGTTCTGCCCCTGCTCAGTGGAAGAGTCAGAGTATTGCTAAAGATATATTTGTAATTAACAACAAATTTCCTTGGGAGAAATATTTCCATTGGGGGTGGGTGAGTGTGAGTGTGAGATTTCCTTCCAGCCAAATCTCTTGTTTGCAAACTATGGATGAAATTTACTTTACATTCAGTTTCCAGTGCATTTGTGAAACTGCTCGGCTTCAACGCCCAATGCAGCAGACCTGACTCAGCTTAGCCATTGTTACCCTGGGAGTGGTTCCAACGACAGCAGTTGGACACCTGACATGAGACAAGATTACTGAGCAGAGTCACTCTCTGTAGGGCCATGCACTCCATGGGTGCGGCATTACAGTTCAGCCATGCACAGCAATGACCTCAGACAGCAGGGAGCAGACAGATGATTCTTCTGGGCATGGGAGGCTGGTTGCATCAGGACAGTTGTTTGTATTGTCTGCACAGAAAACTCAGCATTAACTCCCCAGGCTCAGCCCCTTTGGAGGTGGAATCAGGGGAAATGCAGCCTGCCGTGGAGAAGGATACAAATATGAGGTGACCTCTGGACTGTTTAAACAGAGGGGGAAGAGCATGTTCTAACATAGATGACAGCAGCTGTTTGTCCCTTCAGGTAGATGCACATGTCTTTGCTGAGAAGATCCAGTTTCTATCAAATGATGACATCCAAGAACTTCCGTGGTGGAAACAGACACCAGGCTGCCAAACGCTGAGAAAGAAGAGTTCATTGCTTGAAGCTTCAGCCATCCTCTGGTTACAGGTGAACCCCCTCTTCCTGACTGCATTTCTATACCACCTTCCAAACTGAGGCATGAAGGTGCTTTGTGAATATTTCATGCAGCCTCATTGTAGCAAGTTATAGATATTGCAGAGGGGTGAAGATTGAGATTTTCAAAGCCACCTAGCAACTGGGTGTCCTGTTTTCCTATTCAGGAGAGTATTAATGTTTAGGTCCCATAGATAATTTGACAACCTAAATGATTTCTTTGTATTGATCTGCACCAAAAAGTGTTACAAAGTCACCTAAGCCAGGTCAACGTTTTCCAGGTAACAGCCTGACAGAGGCTGAAGTACCAAAATAGTCGGTTCTGGAACAAATTGGAATGTTGGGTTTCTCTATCACTTGAGAGAACATGGTAATGCAGTAATTGCCAGACTAGATCAGACCCAAGGGCAATACTGTCCAGTGTCTTTCTCCAAGAGTTGTCAGCACTAGATGTTTCACAGGCAAATTTAAGTACACTGCAGCAGCAGTTGTGGGGTAATCTCCCCCCCACACACACACGTCATGTTGGTCTATAATAGTTAGACATTGGCTGAACCCCCAGAACACGAGGTTTAATATCCATTCCAAAACTATTGTTGCCATTAATCATGGTAACTCTGGGTATTTATATGGCCAGCAGGAATATCTAATCTATTCTGGAATCTAGTTAAGCCCTTCATCTCAATGACTTCCCTGAGCAATGAATATGATGCTTCCAGTCTTGGTGCAGGAATGCGGTTGCCAACCTCAGGACAGACAATTAAAACCCAGGGCACAACCTATTATTGGTTGTGAGTTCTCAGCTTAGATTGCACCAAGCCACTGCCCAGAGTGTAAACGTGTTAGGCACTTAAGCAGTCTTGACAGAGTCACCGACAGTCCAGCAGAGAAACGGGACAATAATTTATTGATAAGTCCGATCTTTACTGTTGAAGCTAGAGAGGCTTTGCAACCATTTGTAAAATTAGTGCCTCGGCTACTGATAGGATTATGGTTAATGATTTATGGGGCCTTTTACATTTGGATTCTCATATTACAAAAAAACCCCAAAAAAACAAAAAAAAAAACCCTTTGGTTTTCAAATATGCAAATCCCAGGATATTTTTAAAGGAAAACAGGACTATTTTAATTCCAAAGGTTCAGGATCCTGAAAAGTTAGCTAAACTCTCTTCTTGGAGATCTTTAACTATAGGATTTGTATGGATTAGATAATACTATTTTAGCTAAATGATTCACTAGTGCAGTTAAAATGTGTCATAGACAAAGGTTTTCTCTCCGGTCCTGGATGTGAAGAGAACGTATCCATTCTGGACAACTTGATTAAGGGAGTTAAGCAGAATGGAGATGAAATTGCTGTTGTGCCCATTGATTTGGCAAACGCATTTGATTCAATGCGGTGGGCTTGGCAGAATCAGTGGGGAAAGAAGACCCTGTTGAGCTTGATTCTAGTGTGACACTGAAGAGACATGATAGATATAGAATAAGTGGGAGGCATCCAGGCTGCCGATAAAATACCACTACCGTTATAAGTTTTTTCACTTACCTGGTGAGGCACTTTCCCTGCTGATTCTGCCAAGCTCATTCCCTTGGCTGTGGTTTCGCTAGATTGTACGTAGGAACAGTGGGAATCTCATTCACCCATTCATGCGCATCACTAATTAGATAATGAGGCATTTGGCTACATTTGTGCAGGTGTTCGGATATACACACATACACAATGTACATGCACACACACACACAATTATGATTCATATATCCATTTAATATATTATAGGTCATCGAGGCCTGGTATGATAGATGCGTGCCTGACATGAATGTGTGTGTTGCAAGTTAGCAACCAAAGCAAGGACTTAAGATCAAGGACTATTAGAACTCTATGTGCAAAAAAAAAACCAAACCAAAACAAAAACAAAAAACACACAATCTTATGCTCCAAGAAAAATACAGAAAATCATCAGAAAAGGAAATAACACCAGCTGAACTGATATAAGTTTTTATAAGAATTGGAGGAAATGGCACGCCTTGGATCATGGCAGCACACCCAGGATTGTCGCTTTGAAATTGTGTGCCTAGTAAACAAAGGCAAAGAACCAATGATGCGACAGAATGGACTATAAATGGGTGCCTATGATTTCTGAAAAAAATCAACCTTTTATTGATCCAGAGCCCCGTGTGGATATAGATGTGGTGCTCAGCACCCACCAATTTTTCCCCGTGAGTGCTCCAGCCCTGGAGCACCCACGGAGTCAGCGCTTATGGATTATTAAACCTAGGTAATATGTATTTATTAAAATGTTTATACCAATCTATATATTTCAAAGGACAGGTAAAATAGTAGCCATTAGAAACAATAGCACAAACAACTAACGTCTCATAAAATTTAAGATATGGAGAAACTAAAGAGACATAATGAGGAATAGTAGGATGCACAGAATGGGTTTCTGGGATCACTACTTATCACTAAATAGGGCCGGCATATCAGCGGTGGCATACAATGCAAGCCTACAATGATTTTCCTTAAAATGCTTGCTTTTTCCCATTCCCACAGGCTTCATTACCCTCGCTTTGTTTACCACATGACCCAATTATGCCTCCAAAGATCTTCTTAATTTCCTCTTCCAGCTCAGAGTAGTATTCCATCTTATCCCTGTGGACTACCTCCAAAGTACCAGCCTTGTCTTCCCGATGGACTGTGGCATCCACTACAGCAACTATACTGGTCTTCTACAGCAATTACATCTGGCTTCTGTACATTTTTTCTTTATTTCAAGGGTGTGTCTCTACTAATGCCCTCCATCCTAATTTACTGGCTTTGTCAATCAAAGCTTTCAATATTCTATTGTGTCTTCCAATATGGTCCTCTGTAGTCTTAAAGCATTGACCAGATATATTTGGGACTGTTTCCCTAACCTTACCGCACCATTCACACAATGCATTAACCTTCACTCTTCCTTTAGTGAATGTCTCCCGGTGGGGTGTAGAGTCACTCATCTGCAGTGTTGTGATAAAGGACGACTTGGCCAAAGAAGGGTGCTTTAAAAATGAATGACTAATATTCTTAAAATAACTAAACACCCACCCCCTGACACTTCAAATTCCTCCACCTAGTAAATGTTACATCCATCTATGATTTGGGATTAGGTGTAGCAGCACTGTACACTAAAATCTTATTCACCAGATTCTCTCTGGCATATATCAAGAATAACTAACCATTCATCCCTTGATACATTATGCCACCTCCACTTTTGAATTAACATATTGGGATTTGTACACTACATTTTGTCATCGCTAATCCCCCATCTCTAACTCTAGCATAAACTCTGGCATGGATACCAGTGTTCTGTTCTCAGACTGAGACTCCTGGCACTTTGCTCTGAAGTCTACATTTAGCCTTAACATTTCAGCCTCTAACCAGCAGAAGGGGATTTTCTGAATATTTATGAAATTAATTCACGAGACATGGTTAACTTAACTCTGTGTTCTTCCAATTCAATGGCAGTTTTTTTTAGTTGTTCCCAGAGACTCAATCAATGGCTGACACAGACTGGAGAAATCAAACAGTCATCACGGAATTCACCCTCCTGGGATTTGGGGATCTCCCTGACCTGCACATTCTTCTCTTCCTGCTCTTCCTAGTAATCTACATTGCGACCATGGCTGGAAACATCCTCATTGTGGTGCTTGTTGTGGCTGATCAGCACCTTCACATCCCCATGTACATCTTCCTGGGGAGCTTCTCCTGCTTGGAGACCTGCTACACCTCCACCATCCTGCCCAGGGTGCTAGCCAGTTTCCTGACTGGAGACAGAACCATCTCAGTCAGTGGCTGCCTTACACAACTGTATGTCTCTGGTTCTCTGGCACGTACGGAATGTTATCTCCTAGCGGCGATGTCTTATGATCGGTATTTAGCGATATGTAAACCCCTGCACTATTCAGCTCTGATGAATACTAGGGTTTGCCTCCAATTGGTTGCTGGTTCATGGTTCAATGGTTTTTTGGCTATTACCATCTTTGTCTTATTTATATCACAGTTAATATTCTGTGGCCCAAATAAAATTGACCATTTTTATTGTGAATCCACCCCATTGATAAAACTCTCCTGCGGAGACACATACTTGATCATATTGCTGGATTTCATACTAGCCTGTGTATTCACCCTGCCTCCATTCCTACTAACCCTGATGTCCTACATCTGCATTATCGCCACCATCCTGAGAATCCCTTCCACCACAGGGAGGCAGAAGGCCTTTTCCACCTGCTCTTCCCACCTCACTGTGGTGACCATTTTCTATGGAACCATAATCATTGTGTACATGCTACTGAAACACGATACACTGAGAGACCTGAACAAAGTGTTCTCTCTTTGTTACACAGTCCTGACTCCCCTGGTAAATCCCCTCATCTACAGCCTGAGAAACAGAGGTCAAGGAAGCCTTGAGCAAAGCAGTCAGTAAATATGTTATTTTCACAAATATAGGCAGAGACTCCTAGATAATAACTTAGCCTGAGGTTTTCCAAGCTGCCTGGGTGATTTAAACAATCAGCCTCCAATAAAACTAAGTTGAAAACCTCCATTGAAAAATCTCACTTGGTGCTGTCCATTTAAGTGGAAAGACCTGGGAGTAGGAGGCCGTAACCATGTTCCCATCATGGAGTTTTTAACTGGGCATCAGGTGGAGTGGAGATACAATTTTAACCAATTTTTTATATAATTGGTTAAATATAATATATTATTTTTATATTAAAAAAGCCATATTGACCAAAATAAATGTTTGGACAATAAAAATACTAACTCTTGGTGCAGCATAGATGGGGACGTAAACCTGGGAAATCTGCCACCCCGGAAATTGTGCTTATTGCCATCATAGCCCTCTGCAAACCAACCACCTTCTTTGCTCGCACACAGGCTGGGCACAAATGGCCAGGCCCCAGTGGTGACCTCTGGACACTTCCCCAGGAACATCTTCACAGCTCTTATCTGGGCTATGCCTGGCTGGGACCAACTCCAGCAAAGCAGCAGCCCCAGGCTCACCGAGCTGAGGGAGGCGGGAAGGTTGGGCAAACGAATAGGTGGATTCACAAGCCAGGGGCACTAGGACTGTCCAGACCCAGCTGGGAGTTTGCCAGGACACACAGAACTGAGGCTGTACCTGGGGTCGGGTCTGTCAAACAGTGGTCGATGAAAGACCCAGCCTGTGGTCCTGCAGGGCACCAGCTGCTCTACTGCTGCCAACGGCACAGAGCCGTTTAAAGAGAGGGAACCTGTTACAATGAGCATCCCCAAAACTGACTGCGACAAGGGCATGTCCTGAGGGGGTCGTTTTCAGGGAACAGTGTCTTGTCTGCCCCAGGTGCCTTAGACAGCTCTGCTCCATGCAGGGCTCTCTCCTCAGAGAGAGGCGACTTATGGCCAGAGGAAGTGGCTACCACCTACCAACAGGCAGAACCCTGTGATGCCAGACATGGCAGTGCTGGCTCAGTGACTGGGAGCACATCAGCTCCAGGAGGAGGGGAGCTGGGTACCGGTGAGAATGGGAAGGCTTCAGCACTTCAGGAAAGATTTTCCAAGGGACCTAATGGTAGTTAGGTACCCAAATCCCTTAGGAATGGGAGTAGGGCACTGAACTCCCATAAACGCCCTCTGAGAATCTCAGCCTGGAGAGCCACTGGGCGTCTGTCATGGTAGGTTCAGTCTCTGCATTTCCATTGGAAGGTAGGCAGGACTAGAGGCAGAAGATTGAAATCCCGGGTCAGAGTCAGTATCAGGGTCAAGAGTCAAGCCAAGGGTCAGAGCCGGAGACAGAATCAGGAATCAGGCCAAGGGTCAACCTGGTATCAGGGCTGTGGCTGGGATTCCAAGTACTGAGAGCTCAGGAACAGAGAAGCACGGCAGGTGTGGCAGCTAGCTAGGGATCTGCATTGTTGCATGGACGCTTGGGTTTTGCGACGTAGCAGACTCGCTTCCCAAGTCTGTGACTGCCAGGCACTGTACTTTGTATCTTGCTCGTGACTTAATCTCCTACCCTTCCTGGTATTCTTAAAGAATTGCAAAAGAGCTGATTTTATTGGGCCCCATTTCCCTTGTATTCTTGATAGATGTTGCAAAGAAAAAAATGTTACTTTAAGGCCACTGAGTTGCTATAGAAAACCTCATTTCATTGGTATAGTCTTTACACTCCCGAAGGATTGGCTCTATCATTTCCCGGGCTTGGCATGTTACGCATAAGCCATCTTTATGCTTGTTAATTAGAAATAAATGACTATATAATCCACAATGCCCCGCTTAGAGCCACTTCGCTCTTCCTCTCAGGGCCTTGGATTATATCAAGCTTTTCAACTGTTGGACTCACTTCTTGGCATTTTTCCCTTTCATTGCATTTACCCACAGTTCTTACCATTCTTTCCTTTGCTCACCTTTTGATTAGGTGTTTAAATTCCAGTTTGCTTAAAGGGATCCCTAGGTCAACTCATTCATGATTAATAGCATTTTTTGCCTGCCTGCACCAGGATCCAGGCTATTACAATGGTTATGGAGTTGTTCCACTGATAAGCACCTGCAGGCTAACAACCTATCAGCAGCTTTAATTATAATGTTCATTTTCCATTTCCTTCCCTGTTTGAGGCCTACAATTGATTACATCAATCATTAATGTAAAGAATCTGTTTCTATAAGTATGTCATCTCCTTTCACCCCAATGCCACTCATTAGCTCCCATAAATTTGTTGTAGGCTATTCCCTTTTTCCACATCTCTTTTAGGTATCTCCTATGCAGAAGCTGCTAGGAGAAATTACTAGTAACTTGGGTTCTCTGTATTTCTCCATCTTGCTTTACCTCAATACATCCTCCATATGCTGAGCTGTGTTTTCCTCCACAGTTGCAACATTTGTTCTGTCCCTTCCTCACAATCATATGAATGGTCACCTCCACACTTACTGCAATGTATTTTCCCTTTGGAAGTATTTGCTACGTGACCAAATCTTTGGTAGCTGTAGCCTCTCACAGACAGAGGAATAGAGGACTTAGTCCAGAATATCTGATATCCTACAGTCACTCAATCCGATCACATCCTTCTCTTAAAATGTGGCCAACACATCTGTCAAGCTCTTGCTATCACCTCTTCTTCTGCTAATTAGCCTCAGCTGTTAATCACCTTATCTTCACCTATTCCTTGCTTTATTTCCTGACATTTCAGTTGACACCCCAGACACTAGCCGTCCTGCTTCAGTGAGGAATTTGGGTAGCTGGCAGCTTATTTTTTATTTTACCTCTGTCTTAAGGAGCTTCCCTGCATGTTTTCTGTTTTTACATTCTACTAATGAGCCTCCAGCAGGTAGCATCTTAGCTCCTGCTCTATCTCCAGCACTTTTCTGATCCATGCAGCCATTCTCAGGGGTTTGATAGCCTCTATCTTTATGTCCTTATCTAGGGAGTTTACTATTAAGTAATTCCCCCCATTCCCTTCCCTGTCCTCCTATTTGCTGGTCCCCCTTCTGGTTCCAGAGAATCCATCTTATTTCCCCTTGCTTGCATCCAGTCTTCCTCAATGCTTTCCCTATCTTCATCTTCTAGCCTGCTTTCAATTTCATTTATTTCTGCCTAGCCTGCCAGCTAAAACCTAACCAGCCAGCAGTCCCACTCTCAGTCCACAATCACCACTAAGACACCCTCTTTTCAGCCATGGGCTTATATAGGGTCAAGGAGCCAATTGGGGCTTGCTAAAACCGCTGTCCGTCAGCTTCCTTGAGGCAGAACTTCCCCTGGTGTTCAACCACTGCAGATTGTGTGTTGCAGACACTTATCAAATTATAGGTGGCAATAGGGGAAGGTTGGTTGTCTTATAGCCCTATAGTGCTGGGTTCAAGTCCTTACAGCACTGTAGTAAGTTCCCTGTGCAGATGCTTGTCTGATAAGGGAAGTTTGACTGTAATGGCTATGCTGGGTTTAGTTATTGTTTCTGAAGGTGCTGGAAGGCTCCTTCTTCATAACTGAATAGCTAACAGTAAGGAGGGATTGGGGAATGAGCAGCCAGGAAATTGTGGGGCTTGACGATGCATGTCAGCTCTGTATGGGTGTGGTCAGGGAGGTATTCCCCTTTTCAGGACAGTGCATTGGCTGCCTTCTTCTGGGCTTTTGGGTGATAGGTGAGGGTGAAATGAAAGTGTGTGAAGAATGGGTCCCATCAAAGCTGTCTTTGGTTCAGCACCTTTGCCCTACAGAGAGGCTCCAAACTTTTCTTATCTGTGTGTACCTGTATCAGGTGTTGGGCACCTTCACAGTGGTGGCACCATTCCCCAAAGATGGCTTTGATTGCTCAAAATGCCTTATCTAACAATCTCATCATTTTGTTCTGCTGCTGTGAGTTTCTGAGAATAATAGGCACAAGGGAGCAAGTGCCGTCGGGGGCCAGATCCTTTGATCTGTTTGCTATCCCTTATAATCACTTAAAATCTATCCTTTGTAGTTAATAAAATTGTTTTGTTTTCTCTAAACCAGTTTGTGCAATTCCTAACTGGGGGGCAAAAGGCTGTGCATATCTTCCTCCGCATTGTGGGAGGGGGTGATTTTCATGAGCTTACGCTGTACAGTTCTCTGTGAGGCTCAGCAGGACAGGGTGAGGGAGCTGAGGCTGGTGTAACAACCAGACTCAGTGGGACTCCAGTACATCAGGTGGCACCCCAGAAAGAGGCGGGCAACCCGTCACAAATCCCTTCCACCACCGGGAGGCAAAAGGCCTTTTCCACCTGCTCCTCTCACCTCATTGGTGTGTCAATCTTCTATGGGACCCTGATCGTTGTGTATCTGCTACCAAAAACCAACACACTCGGAGACCTCAACAAAGTATTCTCTCTCTTCTACACAATTCTGACTCACATGACCAATCCTTTCATATACAGCCTGAGAAACACAAAGGTGAAGGAGGCCCTGAGAAAAATGGTCAGAAAATGTCTAGACTTTACAAGAATTTAGCAATCACAAGGTTTTAGTTTCTTATTGTATTAAGGGGAAATGGTGAAATGCAAAGCTCATTTATTGTTTTATAGAGACAGATTCCGGGTGGTCCTTATTTCTGGCTAGGTCTTTGGGAATGCGCTTCTATGGAGGATGTGCAAATATCTGAAATGCAAGGTCAATCAATACCCAGATCTTTATATTTAGACTAGAATGGAACTGTATGATACTCATTTTGAATTAGGCAATTCCATACACTAAGCCCAAGTAAGAATATAAGATAAAAGAACAATTTACACTGTGATTATCAAAGGATCCTAAGAAGGTTAAGGGTCCAGATTTCAATGGGGTCATGTTACCTCACTCCCTTAGGCCCCTTGAAAATTCCAGCTGAATGACAAAATATTTGAAAGTACACATACCTTCTGGGTGCCTCAGCAATTGGAGGGCCCCCACTTGAGACAAGATTTTTCAGAGTCCATAAGATTTTCATAACCTATTGTACATTCAGTCGAGGGTAATGATCAGTTCACGTCATTCAGTCTAGGTATATGACATGGCCGTCAGCAACATCCTAACTGAGCACCCCACGGTCATTAACAGTGGGACACCTCAAGAAAGAATAGCTTGTCGCTATGGGGAGAAATTATAAGAATTGGAAGAAATTTGGATCCTGTTTCTTGATCCTTTTGGATAAAGAATGCTGAAATAATGACTGAATTCAGTTCCATCGGACCTCTCTATTTTTCCCTCCTGCTTCCTGCACCCATTCCCCAAGTTCCCTTTTGTGTCAGTTTGTCTTTTTTAATTTGTTGTTACCCCTGCCTCATATGCAAGGTTTCTCTGAATTTGTGTTGTCTAGTCTTGTCGCTTTGACAAATTATAAAGGTGCATGATTCCCTAATTTTTTTAGCTAGCCTGTAAAATGCAGACTGCTGGGTGACATGGACAAGCAATAACAATTTTTCTTGTTTGTTTCTTTGGGGAAATTAATAAAAAACAAATCACAAAAATAAAATGGCAGGACACCTCACAATGACTACCCAGAGGTTGGGAATTCAAAATCCCATGTTACGAGGCACAAGGCAGATTATGTGACATTCCCAATTCAGCACAGACCACCTCTGGTTGAACTGGGAATTGAACACAGATGTCTTACACTGTACTCCAGGGTCTTGTCACTACACAATTCTTCCACACCTGAGTGGGAAAGGCCTCCCCATTCCCATTAGTTAACAATAGGGGCAGCAGAGGTTGGGGTGGGGAAATGATGGTTATAGTGTATAATGGGCACTAGGGGCAGCAGAGGTTGGGGTGGGGAAGTGGTGGCTAAACTGTTTAATGTGCAGTAGGGGCAGCAAAAGGTAGGGGGAGGGGAGGGGTGGCTATACGGTATTATGGGCACTAGGGCCAAGAGAGGGTGGGGAAGGGGTGGCTATATTGTATAATGGGCACTAGGGGCAGCAGAGGGTGGGGTGGGGAATGAGCAGCTATACTGTATAATAGGTACTGGGGGAGGAGTGGATGGAGGTGAGGAATGGGTGGCTATACTGTATAATGGGCATTAGGGGCAGCAGAGGGTGGGGGTGGGGAAGGGGCAGCTATACTGTATAAATGGCACTAGGGGTCAGCCAGGGTTTCAGACCAATATTTTGTGTCTATTCTTCTGATCTCTCAATCACATCTCATCATGGGGAATGACAAACGGACAGTAGTAAACATTAAAACAGTGATTTTAGTTAAAAATATTGTTTAAGTGATTAAAAGTAGATAAACTTGGAATTTAACATTTGAAGTTAAAACTTGAAATTAAAAATTAGACCACGCTTCTTGATAATTCAGATCTGTCCCTTTTTTATATATTCTGGCCTTATATTCAGGCAGTATCCTTCAAAGAGCTAAGCAATAAGATTTCATCCACACAGCTGCAATATTTTAGTCAGATTACTTAAAAAACAAATAGGAAACCTCTTTTTTTTTTTTTTTTAAATGCCATTATGTGAGCCACAAATATTCGGCATTGGACATTATGAAGAATGAAGCTTTGGTGACACAAAATTATTCACACTGGTGATAAATTCAGCTGAGCCCTTATTAAGGTTAGGGAGCAAATTATGCTAGGAGAGGACTGGGATTACTAAGGGTATGTCTACACTACGAAATTAGGTCGATTTTATAGAAGTTGATTTTTAGAAATCAATTTTATACAGTCAATGGTGTACGTCCACACTAAGTGCATTAACTCATCAGAGTGCATCCTCACTACGGTGGCTAGCATTGACTTACAGAGCGGTGCACTGTGGGTAACTATCCCACAGTTCCCGCAGTCTCCATTGCCAACTGGAATTTTGGGTTAAGCTCCCAATGCCTGATGGGGCAAAAACATTGTCGCGGGTGGTTTCAAGTACATGTAGTCAGTCACTCCTCCATCCATGAAAGCAATGGCAGACAACACTGATCTACAATTTTTGAGAAGTCGTCTGCTTCAGAAATTAAATGTGCTATTTATTATGTATTTTGATGTGCTGAATTCAAAGATGACAATTAAAACAACTGATTGGCTACTGTTTCTAAGATATTTAAGTTTTTACATTTTATGTCTATGTATATTGTGTAGATAGTAGAGTTTTAATCATAAATTGTAAACCTAGGTCTTTTCATGTGTTTATGGTTTCTTTACATGATAATATTTCACCTGTCCTGTTTATGTAATACTTTAAAAATCAGCAAAAGGGTTATATAAATAAAATTTATTATGAAACAAAAGGCAAAAAACTATTATGTACATAGTTTAGTCCTATTCAGTGTCTACTCGGCGCTTCTTGGCTTGTCTCTTGTATTCATTAAATGGAGCATCTCTTGTCACTGTCCAGCAATAGTCTGCAAGCATTGATGGGCTCCATTTGCCCTGATAACGTTTCTCCATTGTTGCAATGTCCTGGTGAAATCGCTCGCCGTGCTCGTCACTCACTGCTCCGCAGTTCGGTGGAAAAAAATCTAGATGAGAGTGCAAAAAATGTATCTTTAGTGATATGTTGCAACCAAGGCTTTTGTATGCCTTGAGGAGGTTTTCCACCAACAACCTGTAGTTGTCTGCCTTGTTGTTTCCGAGAAAATTTATTGCCACTAACTGGAAGGCTTTCCATGCCGTCTTTTTCTTGCCACGCAGTGTATGGTCAAATGCATCATCTCGAAGAAGTTCACGAATCTGAGGACCAACAAAGACACCTTCCTTTAACTTAGCTACACTTAACCTTGGAAATTTTCCACGGAGGCACTTGAAAGCTGCTTGTGTTTTGTCAGTGGCCTTGACAAAGTTCTTCATCAGACCCAGCTTGATGTGTAAGGGTGGTAACAAAATCTTCCTTGATTCAACAAGTGGTGGATGCTGAACACTTTTCCTCCCAGGCTCCAATGACTGTTGGAGTGGCCAATCTTTCTTGATGTAGTGGGAATCTCTTGCACGACTATCCCATTCGCAGAGAAAACAGCAGTACTTTGTGTATCCAGTCTGCAGACAAAGCAAGAGAGCAACAACCTTCAAAACACCACAAAGCTGCCACTGATGTTGGTCATAGTTTATGCACCTCAAAAGTTGTTTCATGTTGTCATAGGTTTCCTTCATATGGACTGCATGACCAACTGGAATTGATGTCAAAACATTGCCATTATGCAGTAAAACAGCTTTAAGACTCGTCTTCGATGAATCAATGAACAGTCTCCACTCATCTGGATCGTGAACGATGTTGAGGGCTGCCATCACACCATCGATGTTGTTGCAGGCTACAAGATCACCTTCCATGAAGAAGAATGGGACAAGATCCTTTTGACGTTCACGGAACATGGAAACCCTAACATCACCTGCCAGGAGATTCCACTGCTGTAGTCTGGAGCCCAACAGCTCTCCCTTACTCTTGTGTTATGAGGTGTGGTTCAGAGGAGAAGGATGGGAGAAAATGTGGGTCCTGTGACATTGATGGTTCAGGACCAGAAATTTCATCCTCTTCCTCGTCTGACTCAAGTGAGAATGATTCTGGTGCATCAGGAACCGGCAGTCCTTCTCCATGGGGGTACTGGGTGTATAGCTGATGGAATGTTTGGATAAGGCACAGTCCACTTTTTCTTCTTTGACACACCTTTCACAACTGGAGGCACCATGCAGAAGTAACAATTGCTGGTATGATCTGTTGGCTCTCTCCAAATCATTGGCACTGCAAAAGGCATAGATTTCCTTTTCCTGTTCAACCACTGGCGAAGATTTGTTGCACAAGTGTTGCAGCATATGTGTGGGGCCCACCTCTTGTCCTGATCTCCAATTTTGCAGCCAAAATAAAGGTGATAGGCTTTCTTAACTATAGTGGTTATATTGTGCTTTTGTGATGCAAAAGTCACTTCACCACAAACATAGCAGAAGTTATCTGCACTGTTCACACAAGTACGAGGCATCTCTGCTCACTTTGGCTAAACAGAAAGGTGTCCCTTTGCAAAATCAAACACTGACAAATAAGAGAGCACGACACTGTATGATTTCTAGAGCTGATATAGGGCAATTTGTTCAGCAGAGTGATGTAAGCTTCATTATGATTGCATCATCCATGACTTCTAGTAATAACATGATGCAATTCATATCATGGATGACGCAATACCAGCTTCAGATTGCATCATTCATTGTTTTGCCTAAAAAGCAAGTACTGTCCAAACCCAGTCATAGATTTATTCTTAGATCCAGTCAAAGATGTATTTTAGTCATTTCTGGTTTAAATTGAGATCCCTTCCCTTTATAACTCACTTATCCTCCGCCATTCCCAAGCCAAGGATCGGATATACTGACCCAATAGCATACCTGGAAAACTAGAGCCAATCAACAATTTTAAGCATCATTTTCGTTCTCACTGACCCAGAATTAGTAAAGTTTGACTACATTTATTTCAGAAGCATTTTGGCTGTAGAGCAGTTTAATCATTTCAGGTGTGTGCATTGCAATATATTCTACAACTTGACTCCAACACTGCATGAAGGAAAGGTTTCTTCCAGGTTTCTTTTAGCATTTACAGAAGGATACAAATATCCACTTATTTCTGAATGCAAAACCAACTAGGAGATAGTAATAATTCCCAGTCCTCTCCTACCATAATTTGGTCCAAATCTATGCAGAAAGTTCTCATTCCAATTTATCCCCGGTGTGAAATTTTTTGTGTTTAAGCTTTCATAATGTCCAAATGTTGAACATTTGTGCCTCTCATGATTGTATTTTGGAAAAAGGGGTTTCTTTCTTTCTTTGCTTTTTTACTTGATCTCTGACAAAAAAAAAACATTGCTGTCAGGCCTGGGTGGCATGTATCAGACTGGGCGACGCTAAGCCTGCCCAAACAGCCCAGCATGGCCCCACCCATGCTCTGCCCTGAGACCCTCTCCTGGTTGCTACTTTCCCCTTGCCCCAGCCTTGGCAGGCTGCTCCTCTTCCAGGAAGGGGGCTGGGGCTGGGGCTAGAGCCTGTGGCCGGGACTTGAGACACCTGGAGCTGCCAACTCTGGTGGCCCCTGGGCACTGGGGCCACACTGCCTGGCCCTACAGGGCTGTGGGTGCTGGGGCTACAATGCCTGGTGTTTGGGTGAGGAGGGGAGGCTGTGGCACTGGGGCAGGTCAGCCCAGGGCTGGGGACGCAGGGCCAGCACCTGCAATGGGGAGAGAGGCGCTCAGGACTCCAGCAAGGAGGGGGTGGGTCGGAAGTGATTGGGTAAGAGGCGGAGGGGAGCAGGGCCTCAGGCAGAGGCAGGCAGGGTCTCAGGAGAGGGGGCGGGGCTGGGGGCTAGCCTCCCCCAAGGAGCGGCTCACGCACAGTCCTTGCCGACAGGGATGAAATCCCATTGCTTAACTCTTCAAAGGAAACACGTGTAATCTGCACATTGGCTAGAATACCAGGAGAGAGCTGAATCTTCTCAGACTGCAGCTTAAATTTTTAATTCCAAGTTGACTGACTCTTCATCACTTTAAGGAATATTAAACCCTGCAGGAGCCTCTCCCACTCTCTGAAGTCTCACTCCAGCCTCCTGAGTTTGCATCTTTCTCTGGCCTCCTTCAGCCCTTTATTGGAAATGGCCTGATTCCCGTCAGCTGGGGACTCTTCTCTAACCAGGGCTGGGTTGGCCCCCGGCTCACCAGCCCAAGGGCACACAGCTCTGTCACAGGCAGGGATAGGCAGATATAGGTAAAGTGGTGCAACTTCTATGTGTAGACAAGTGTTGCACATTTATTCCACACACCAGACACAAAGGTGACAGATAAGGGGAGGTCTGACAACAGAGATGACAGAAAGAGGACTCAGTTTATTTATTTTATTGCACGATGCTTTTGGTGCAAGGCCCATAGTTATTAGGGTCTGCTAGAAAAAGGTGAAACAGAAGAAGGAACTGGTGGAAAACATCCCCTGGGAGTAGAAGGAATTCTCAGGATAATGGTTTGGCTGTAAATGTACAGGCTGGGTTTTCCCATAAGAGGCCAAAGTTAAGTACCCAAATCTTATAGACAGTGAAGGGGAGTTGCACACTTAACACCCTTAGGTCCCATTGTTAATTACAACTGGATATGGTGGAGCAGACAGACCACTGGACTTGGACTCTGGATAGTTGGTTTCTATGCCTAGCCCTGCCACTAGACTGCTGAGTGATTCTGGGGAGGTAACTTTATCTCTTCCTGCCTTAGTTTCCCCAGCTATAACATGAGGGAATCTGAATCCGAGAATCTGGCCCCCCGAGATTCACAAAACCCAGCTCGGCTGATGGCAAACCGTGTTGGCACATAAGTGTTTGCATCAAAAGGGCTGAGATGCTTCCAAACATGCCCTCTGCAGCCTCACACTGGGTATCTGGACGCCGAGGCCCCAGAGCGACGCACAAACCTGAGGAAGGTGGGTGTTCCCCTGCCTGAATCTCCTCCAGGGCCCCATCCAACAGGTCAAGTGCCCAGATACTTTTTAAAATTCTACTCGGATCCCAAATATCTGGAAACAACTGGCCCAAAATCGTTGCTGAAAATGGGGAAATGATGTCCTGTGCTGATGTCCTGTGTTCTGGGGCCCAGGTCAGAGGGTTTCCTTTGGCTTTTCTGTTCCTTTGAAGGGAGCCTGGGGAGGAAATACATTCTTTAAAAAGAAAGTTAATTATTCAATTTTCTAA
Source organism: Malaclemys terrapin pileata (assembly GCF_027887155.1). NCBI lineage: Eukaryota > Metazoa > Chordata > Testudines > Emydidae > Malaclemys > Malaclemys terrapin. The sequence continues at coordinate 34,655,756 of NC_071516.1, read as the reverse complement.
CATTGGAGTTCCATTCTGACATTGAAACCCTGTATTTTTAGAATGCAGGCGTCTGATTTTTCAGGACAAGTTCCCCAGGAAGACGTACATAGTGGTGTGGAGGTGTTGATTAGCCACAACTAGCACCAGCCATGGTTGCGATGTAGATCACTAGGAACATCAAGAAGAGAAGGGTCTGCAGTCCAGGGAGATTCCCGAATCCCAGGACGATGAATTCTGTGTTAGACGTTTGATTTCCCTGTTCTGTATTCACCATGGGGTTTGTCTGTGAGAAAAAAATTAACTTCAACATAAATGAAAAGCAACATTCACTCAATGAATCGTCAGCACTGTTTTCATTTTCTCCCTCTGCTGGCTACCGGAAGGAAGGGTGAGTGGGGAATGGAGGCCAGGGGAGGGGAAATGCTATCTCTTCATCCCTAGGACATATTTGAGCAGACCGCAGGTTTAACAAAACATTAATATATTTGGAAACACATCTCATAACTTGACAGATGGCAGCAAACACTCAAATACTATTGTGATGGGCTTAGGTACAACAGTACAGAAATGTGTTGTTTCAAATAGCTGCATGTTTCACTACCTGGTGTGACAAAGCGGAACATTGTCCTTTCTAGACTGGAGATCCATACACCAAAGAGGCTAAGATCTGACATTTTAGAGGAATCCGCAACAAAGAAACAAACCAAGCAACGAAGGGTGGGATTTGCAGTGTGTGGGCAGCCAACTCCAAGTGAATTGCAGTGGAATGGGCCATCTAATTGTATCAGAGCCATTTGAAAGTTCTTATCGTCAGACAAATACCTCCCCTTCCCAGAACAATATTTCATTGTCCTGCAGTTGAACACTCTACAGATAGAGACACGAACTTCATTAAAAACCAACCAACAAACAAAACAACTCCCGCTGGAAACTACTGTGTTAGCTAGAAATTGATTCTTTCGTAAGAAAAAAATTGTGTGTAAAATTTGAAATTTGTAAGAAATGTGCCATTTTCATATTGTCAGAAAGATGTAGACCCTGGAATTCCATTTCATAGGCAATTCTGTGATTTCAAATGTTGGTTTTCATTCCAATTTTCACTTTTTAAAAGTTTATTTATCTATTTTTAATTGTATTTCTAGGTTATTTTTTAATTTTATATTACATTATATTTTATAGTTATTTAAATTTATTTCTATGTCATTATTTTATTTCATTTTATATTATTTAATAAAGCTCTATACAATAACTTCCTCAATAACATTTTGTAGAAATTGATATGTTCCCAGGCAACATTTTGATCCTGATAGACAAATATTCCATCAAAAATGCTACATTTTTTCTTTATCTTTGATTAAAAAAAAATTAATTCTTTCTCTGTTGGTGGCTACCCTGACAGTCTACCCTGACTGTCTCTCTTGCCGTTGCTGATCCCCAGAGAAACAAGGGGGGTGAGGTCATATCTTTTATTAGACCAATTTACTAATCCTTATTAACTGCTCAGTAAGACCCTGATCCTGCAGAGTTATGCACAAGGTTATTTTTGCAACTCAGGAATAATTCTGTTCTGTCCAAGCCTTCTCCCTCTGAAATCAGAGATAAATTTCCACTGACTTCAAAGATGGGGCCCTTTGATTCCAATGGGATTTGGACAACTAATGCCTTTAGCCTTCTTTGAAACTTATAGTTCAGCTTGGCAGGATTCGATTTCCATTGATAGATGTTGGTAAATGTTGATAGCTGACACTCTGAAAACAACAACAAACTATATCAGCAATAGTCGGCATTTGTGCAGCCTTCCCCGCACCTTGCGCATGCAGAGATGGTGTCACCGGCCCAGTGGCCATGCACGGCGCCTTCTGCACCCAGCTGTCCTGGGAGTGAGCGAGCGGGGCTGGGACAGCAGAGCTGCTGAGGGCTCCCTGCAAGGCTGCCTGGCCAGTGACACCCATCCCTGTAGGCACCAGGTGCAGGGAAAGCTCCCAGAACCGAGAGCCCCAGCCTGGTCTGCTAGGAGGAGGAGAAGGAGGAGTGCCTCACTGTGGGGGAGGCCCACCACTGCTGAATGGCTTCTGCCCATGGACAGAGCTATTCAACAGCAGGGTCAGAGCAGCTGCCTCCCCTGCCCCTTGCGCCCTGGTGTCTTGGACCCCTCGGTAGTGCAGGGAGCCACCAGTATCTCCGCTGTCACTGCTGGGAGTTCCCCCTGCAGCCCAATTGTCAGTCCTACCCCAATCGCACCCCCTTTGAATTTTCCCACAACAGTAAACATTAAAATAGTTAAAAACTAGGAAATAAACCCTTAATAAAAATCAATATTAGTGATTGAAATCGCAAAAATAAAATCACATTCTGCCAAACCTGCTCATAGCCATGTCTCCTCCCCGAGCACTGTGCACAGCAGCAGCTATCAGCTCTCTGTTACCCACCTCACCTCGTTGAACTCTCAGAGCCCCGGCCAGTGCCACCAAGAAAAGTAAACTCTTCTGTGTAGCACAGAGGAGGGGAGGTTAGAGAGGAATGGAGGCTGCTGGCCTTGGATTCGGCAGATGGTGGTTCATTTCCCTGCTTCGTCACCAGCTCCTTGTGTGACTCTCAGGCCAGATTTCCAAAGGCTGGTAGGTACCCAACAATGGACATGGTACCTGAGAAGCGGCCGTACCTAACGCCCGTCGATTTCCAATCCGCATGGGGGGTCTACGTCTTGAGGTGCCCAATATACCTTCATAAATCTGCCCCTCAGTGCACCAGGTCCCACCTGTAAAGCAGGGGTAATAGCATCGCACAGGGGTGCTGGGAGGATAGATGCATTCAAGGCAGTGAGGTGCGCAGATACCAGGGTGATGGGGGTCAGGTAAGGACCAAGGATAGATGTGACCTGACAGGTCTTTGCTTTTCCCAAAGTCATTTTGCTTTGGATTGGGAATTTGAGAGAGATCAGTGTCCGGTTCCCCTTGGATTCCAGTGGGGTTAGTAAGCTAGCAAACCTAGATTGCTTCAAACTCCTCAAGATTCATGGAACAGGGAGGAAAAGGTTGGTTTACCTCTAAGGTGGATCTGTCAGCAGCTGGGATCTCTGCTGTCACCTCCTCATGCAGCATTTGAGGGACCAGGATCCAGTTTACTCGGCCCATTTTCTCCCCCCACTGCATTCACCTACTTCCACGTGACCAGTTACTGGATCGACAACCTAGAAAAGCTACCGAGGCTCCGTTCCATGTCCGGTAACATGACCCTGTGCCTCATATCTCTGTCAAATGGGGACCGTCTTTTCTGATTAATTATATATCCTTCTGCGGGAAGAGGCAGTCTCCCTAGTGCCCATGATAAATTATAGCGGCCCCTTCCCTACCCCTCGCCCTCTGCTGCCCCCTAGTGTTCATTATACAGCATAGCTGCCACTTCCCCACCCCCACCTGCTGCTGCCCCCAGTACATATTGTACAGTATACCCACCCCTTCCCCATCCCACCCTCTGCTGCCCACACATTGGTATCATATATGTGTGTGTGTGTGTGTGTGTGCGTCTAGAAGTCTTTCATCCTAAAATGAATGAATGCTCAGTATTACAGCTGAGTCCATTTCACCTTCACCCTTTCACTGAGCACAATCGCCCGTCATTGTCTGAGCTTTGAGCAGCCATGAGTTCAACTCTTCCTCCAGCCCTGTGGTACCCTCTGTGGAATATGATATAGGCCCTAAAAGGCTGGGGTCCCAGATTTTAAGAGGTCTCCCCATCTCCACTTTTTTCCAAGGGCTATGAGTCTGTAAGAGCAGTGGTTCTGAACCAGGGGTATGTGTAGCCTGGGGATACTCAGAGGTCTTCCAGGGGTACCTCAGCTCATCTAGATATTTGCCTAGTTTTACAGTAGGCTATAGAAAAGTCTGTACAAACTAAAATTTCATACAGACAATGACTGCTCTGTAGACTATACACTAAAATGTAAGTACAATAGTTATATTCCAATTTCATAATTATGTGGTAAAACAAGAAAGCCATCAATTTTTCAGTAGTAGTGTGCAGTGACATTTTTGTACTTTTATGTCTGATTTTGTAAGCAAGTCTTTTTAAACGAGGTGAAACTTGGGGATACTCAAGACAAATCAGACTCCTGAAAGGGGTACAGTAGTCTGGAAAGGCTGAGAGACACTGTGTAGGAGCAGGACACGATGCCCAGTGAAGCTCAGGGAAACACGACCTGGGACTACAGCAGGCTTCGCTTCCGGCCATCCTGAGCCCATGTTATATCTATTTTAACGAGTGGTGCAACTAGCGCGGTACTCTCCAGTACACAGTACTGGCAAGAGATATTTAGCGGGTACAGGGTACTGGAAAGACTTGGGGCTGTTCTGTTCCCATAAAGGGAGTTGAATCTCCCATTGAAATGCAATGTTTGGGTACAATACAATAATACAGTTTAGGATACTGTTCTTCTTAAAATTTGTCTTTTAATAAGTCATACGTATGCTGAAATGGCTCCTCACACAAATCTCATATTCCATATAAACAGACTGAAATACTACATATCTGGGGGGGAAAGTGAGTAGTTAAGCATATTGATATTTGTATATACAAATATCCATTTCATGACTGTATTGGAAAATATAGCTGAACTTAATTTTCTATGAAATTTGAAGAAAGTTTAACAGCCCCAATTGTTTTCTGTGTTCATCAGTGTGTACCAGAAAAAATTACATGCCTTCTAAGAGAAAAGAATCAGTCCACACTTACTGAAAAATAATTCCTTCCAACTGATGTTCAGAAGAGTGCTACAAGACACATTCATAACTTCATGAGCAGAGGGTGGAGAGGATACCCTCCCACATTATGACCAGCAAAATAAATAAATAAATAATAATAAAATCTCAAAGAGGCAGAAGTTCACAGATTTGCAAACCTAAAATCCTGTGTTATTCTTTAAACCACCTCAGAACATACCAGGTTTATAGACATTAAAAAGTCAACTGCAAAGGAACACTGAATCCCATTAACCTGAATGTGTGCCAGTATCCCCTCACTGACTAAAGTACAGTTACACCTGAACAGCTAAAAATTAACCTTGTCTTTTTAGGCTTTTTAGACGATGCCAGCTACCAGTCATATTGTACCGTCTGCCATCCACAAGGCAAGGCAAGGGGGTGCTGCTGTGTAGCACTGCAGTACCACGTCTGCCACCAGCACCCAGGAGACATATGGGGACAGTGAAAAAAGGCGAGAAATGATTTTTTGCCATTGCTTTCACTGAGGGGAGGGGGGGCCTGACAACATGTACCCAGAACCACCCACAACAATGTTTTTGACCCATCAGGCATTGGGAGCTCAACCCAGAATTCAAATGGCTGGCAGAGACTGCGGGAACTGTGGGATAGCTATAGTCGTCAGTCGCCCCTCCCTCACTGAGAGCAACGGCTGAGAATCATTTTGCGCCTTTTTTCCGCACAGACGCCATAGCACAGCAAGCATGGAGCCCACTCATATCACCGCAGCAGTTACGAGCACTGTAAACAGCAGGCGCATTATCCTGCAGTGTATGCAGCACCAGAACCTGCAAAGGCAGGCGAGGAGGCGATGGCAGCGATGGCAGGGCAGTCACAAGAGTGATGAGGAAATGGACACAGACTTCTCTAAAAGCACGGGCCATGGCAATTTGTCCATCCTGGTGACAATGGGGCAGGCTCATGCCATGGAACGCCGATTCTGGGCCCGGGAAACAAGCACAGACTGGTGGGACCACATAGTGTTGCAGGTCTGGGATGATTCATAGTGGCTGCAAAACTTTTGCATGCGTAAGGGAACTTTCATGGAACTTTGTGACTTGCTTTCCCCTGCCCTGAAATGCAAGAATACCAAGATGAGAGCTGTCCTGACAATCCACAAGCAAGTGGTGATAGTCCTCTGGAAGCTTGCAATGCCAGACAGCTACCGGTCAGTAGGGAATCAATTTGGAGTGGGCAAATCTACTGTGGGGACTGCTGTGATCCAAGTAGCCAAAGAGATCTTTGACCTTCTGCTATCAACAGTAGTGACTCTGGGAAATGTGCAGGCCATAGTGGATGGCTTTGTTGCAATGGGGTTCCCTAACTGTGGTGGGGCGGTAGATGGAACACATATCCCTATCTTGGGACCAGACCACCAAGGCAGCCAGTACATAAACCGAAAGGGGTACTTTTCAATGGAGCTGCAAGCTGGCCAGGAAAGGTACATGACGCTCGCATCTTTAGGAACTCTGGTCTGTGTCAATGGCTGGAGTAAGGGACTTACTTTCCAGATCAGAAAATAACCGTTGGGGATGTTGAAATGCCTATAGTTATCCTTGGGGACCCAGCCTACCCCTTAATGCCATGGCTCTTGAAGCCATACCCAGGCAGCCTGGACAGTAGTCAGGGGCTGTTCAACTATAGGCTGAGCAAGTGCAGAATGGTGGTAGAATGTGCCTTTGGACATTTAAAAGCACACTGGCAGTTTACTGACTCGGTTAGACCTCAGCGAAACCAATATTCCCATCGCTATTAGTGCTTACTGTGTGCTCCACAATATATGTGAGAGTAAGGGGGAGACGTTTATGGTGGGGTGGGAGGTTGAGGCAAATCATCTGGCTGCTGATTACGCTCAGCCAGAAACCAGGGCACAGCAATGCACGGTGAAGAGCACAGCAATGCACGGTGTGCATCAGAGAAGCTTTGAAAACCAGTTTCATGACTGGTCAGGGAGTGAAAGTTCTGTTTGTTTCTCCTTGATAAAAACCTGCCCCCTTGGTTCACTCTACTTACCTGTAAATAAACCGCCCTCCCCTCCCCCCTTTGATCACCGCTTGCAGAGGCAATAAAGTCATTGTTTAAAATTCATGCATTCTTTATTAATTTGTCACACAAATGGGGGGATAACTGCCAAGGTAGCCCGGGAGGGGTGGGGGAGGAGGGAAGCAAGAGGTAGGGTGGTGGAGGAGGGGAGGAGGGAAGGACAAGGCCACACTGCACTAAAAAACTTATTGAATGCCAGCTTTCTGTTGCTTGGGCAGTCCTCTGGGGTAGAGTAGTTGGGTCGCCGGAGGTCCCCCCACCACATTCTTGAGCATCTGGGTGAGGAGGCTATGGAACTTGGGAAGGAGGGTGGTTGGTCACATAGGGGCTTCAGCGGCGGTCTGTGCTCTTCCTGCTGCCTGTACTGCTCAACAATACGCTGGAGAATATCAGTTTAATCCTCAAGTAGCCTGAGCATTGACTCCTGCCTTCTTTCATCACGCTGACGCCACATTTCCTCTCACTGGTCCCTCCTGTCCTCCCTCGCATCCCTCCTGTCCTGGCATTCATTTTGTGCTTTCCTGCACTCTGACATTGTCTGCCTCCATGCATTCTGCTGGGCTCTTTCAGTGAGGGAGGACTGCATGAGCTCAGAGAACATGTCATCGTGAGTGTGGTTTTTTCGCCTTCTAATCTTCACTAGCCTCTGGGATGGAGACGATACAGTGAGCGTTGAAACATTTGCAGCAGCAGGAGGAAAAAAAAGGGAGAGTAGTATTTAAAAAGATACATTTTAGAGAACAATGGGTACACTCTTCCATGGTGAACCAAACTGTTTACATTACATAGTATGTGTGCTTTCTTTACAAGGTCGCATTTTGACTCTTATATTGAGGGCCTGCCAGTTTGGTGTGAGAGATCACACATGCAGGGCCGGCAGGCAACAGAATTTGGCTTGCAGACATCCATGGTAAGCCACAGTCTTTTGGCTTCTTTAACCTTCATAACATGTGGGAATGGTTTCAAACAGCAGTGCCCTCATGTCCCATACCAAGCACCCTTTGGGTTGACCATTTAAAATGGGTTGGCCATTTAAAAGAAGGGGCTGTGGGTTTTGGGTTAACGTGCAGCACAAACCCAACTAAAGCCATCCACCCCACCTATTCTCTGGGATGATCGCTTCACCCCTCCCCCCACCGCATGGCGCACAGCGGGGATGATTTCTGTTCAGCCACAGGCAAACAGCCCAGCAGAAACGGCCACCTCTGAATGTCCCCTTAATAAAGTTCCCCTATTTCAACCAGGTGACCATGAATGATATCACTCTCCTGAGGATAACAGAGAGATAAAGAATGGATGTTGCTTGACTGCCAGCAAACACTGGGACCATACGCTGCCATGCTTTGTTATGCAATGATTCCAGACTATGTGCTACTGGCCTGGCGTGGTAATGGAGGATGCAATAAGGCTGCCTTCTCCAGAAACCTTTTGCAAAGGCTTTTGGAGTACATCCAGGAGAGCTTCACTGAGATGTCCCTGGAGGATTTCCGCTTCATCCCCATACACGTTAACAGACTTTTCCAGTAGCTGTACTGGCCGCGAATGCATCCCACGTCTTCAGGGCAAATTAATCATTAAACACACTTGCTTTTAAACCATGTACAATATTTACAAAGGTACACTCACCAGAGGTGCCTTCGCTGCCTTCAAGGTCCATGAACCCACCTTGGGTGGGTTGGGAGGGTACTGGCTCCAGGGTGATTAACAGTTCCTGGCTATCGATGAAAATGGTTACTCCACTTTCTTGCTGTGCGCTAACTTCAACGTCTTCCTCCTCCTCCTCTTCCTCATCCCCTAAATCCACATCCCTGTTGCATGAGGCTTGTGAATAAGGGAGAAGCGGTGGATGTGGTATACCTTGACTTTAGTAAGGCATTTGATATGGTCTCACATGATATTCTTATCGATAAACTAGGCAAATATAACTTAGATGGGGCTACTATACGGAGGGTGTATAACTGGCTGGATAACTGTATTCAGAGGGTAGTTATTAATGGTTCCCAATCCGGCTGGAAAGATATAACGAGTGGGGTTCTGCAGGGATCTGTTTTGGGATCGGCTCTGTTCAATATCTTCATCAACGACTTAAATATTGGCATAGAAAGTACGCTTATTAAATTTCCAGATGATACCAAACTGGGAGGGATTGCAACTGCTTTGAAGGATAGGGTCAAAATTCAAAATGATCTGGACAAATTGGAGAAATAGTCTGAGGTAAACAGGATGAAGTTTAATAAAGACAAATGCAAAGTACTTCACTTAGGAAGGAACAATCAGTTTCATACATACAGAATGGGATGAGACTGTCTAGGAAGGAGTATGGCAGAAAGGGATCTAGGGGTAATAGTGGACCACAAGCTAAATATGAGTCAACAGTGTGATGCTGTTGCAAAAAAAGCAAACGTGATTCTGGGATGCATTAACAGGTGTGTTGTGAGCAAGACACAAGAAGTCATTCTTCCACTCTACTCTGCGCTGGTTAGGCCTCAATTGGAGTATTGTGTCCAGTTCTGGGCAGCGCATTTCAAGAAAGATGTGGAGAAATTGGAGAGGGTCCAGAGAAGAGCAACAAGAACGATTAAAGGTCAAGAGAACATGACCTATGAAGGAAGGCTGAAAGAATTGGGTTTGTTTAGTTTGGAAAAGAGAAGACTGAGAGGGGACATGATAGCAGTCTTCAGGTATCTAAAAGGGTGTCATAAGGAGGTGGGAGAAAACTTGTTGATCTTAGCCTCTAAGGCTAGAACAAGAAGTAATGGGCTTAAACTGCAGCAAGGGAGGTTTAGGCTGGACATTAGGAAAAAATTCCTAACTGTCAGGGTGGTTAAACACTGGAATAAATTGCCTAGGGAGGTTGTGGAATCTCCATCTCTGGAGATATTTAAGAGTAGGTTAGATAAATGTCTATCAGTGATGGTCTAGAAAGTATTTGGTCCTGCCATGAGGGCAGGGGACTGGACTCAGTGACCTCTCGAGGTCCCTTCCAGTCCTAGAGTCTATGAATCTATGAGAGTCCATTGATAGATTCAAAGCACAGGGGTGGGGTAATTGTAGGGGCACCCCCTAGAATGGCATGCAGCTCATCATAGAAGCGGCATGTCTGGGGCTCTGACCCAGAGCGGCCATTTGTCACTCTGGTTTTTTGGTAGGCTGGCCTCAGCTCCTTAAGTTTCACGCAGCACTGCTATGGGTCCCTATTATGGCTTCTGTCCTTCATGCCCTTTAAGATGTTTTCAAATATTCCAGCATTTCGTCTTTTGGAATGGAGTTCGGATAGCACGGATTCATCTCCCCATACAGCGATCAGATCCAGTACCTCCCATTCGGTCCATGCTGGAGCTCTTTTGTGATTCTGGGACTCCATGCTCACCTGTGCTGATCAGCTCTGCATGGTCACCTGTGCTGATCAGCTCTCCAGGCTGGGCAAACAGGAAATGAAATTCAAATGTTCGCGGGGCTTTTCCTGTCTATCTGGCCAGTGCATCGGAGTTGAGAGTGCTGTCCAGAGCGGTCAAATGGAGCACTCTGGGATAGCTCCCGGAGGCCAATACCGTCGAATTGCGTCCACACTAACCCAAATTCGACCCAGCAAGGTCGATTTCAGTGCTAATCCCCTCGTCGGGTAAGAGTCCCTAAATTGATTTTAAGAGCCCTTTAAGTCGACAGAAATGGCTTCGTTGTGTGGACAGGTGCAGGGTAAAATCGATCTAACACTGCTAAATTCGACCTAAACTCGTAGTATAGACCAAAGATAAGACACTTTGGAAAATGAGATGTAGGCAGTAGAATAACTTCTTCACAATGGGAATAACATTCACCCACTAAGCAGACATTTGTTTCAGGATGAAATGTTTTTTCTCTGTCCAGGGCTTTCCCTTTGAGACTAGAAGTCTGACTCTACCAACATTGTCTGGAAATCAAACAAACACTAACTTCTCCTTGCCTTTTGCATTCCCGACAGCAGACGTACCTCGGGAGACTGCTTCTTCCCACAGCAGCATATATAATGAATCAAAAAAGACGTTCCCCATTTAAGAGAGGGTATGAGGCACAGTCTTACGTTACCAGACATGGAACAGACAATTGTGCTCAGTGAAAGGGTGAAGGTGACATGGACTCAGCCATAATACTGAGCATTCATTCATTGTAGGATGAAAGATTTCTAGACACACACACATGCACATGCACACACAGACACATATGATACCAATATGGGCAGCAGAGGGTGGGGTGGGGAAGGATCAGCTATACTGTATAATGTGTGCTATGGGGCAGCAGAAGGTGGGGGTGGGGAAGTGGCGGCTATAATGTATAATGAACACTAGGGGGCAGCAGAAGGCAAGGGAGGGCTATAATTTATAATGAGCACTAGGGAGCTTTTCTAGGTTGTCGATCCAGTAACTGGTCACGTGGAAGTAGGTAAATGCAGTGGGGGAGAAAATGGACTGAACAACCTGTATCCTAGCCCTTGAAATGCTGCATGAGGAGGTGACAGCAGAGATCCCAGCTGCTGACAGATCCGCCTTAGAGGTAAATCAACCTTTTCCTCCCTGTTCCATGAATCTTGAGGAGTTTGAAGCAATCTAGGTTTGCTAGCTTACTAACCCCACTGGAATCCAAGGGGAACCGGACACTGATCTCTCTCAAATTCCCAATCCAAAGCAAAATGACTTTGGGAAAAGGAAAGACCTGTCAGGTCACATCTATCCTTGGTCCTTATCTGACCCCCATCACCCTGGTATCTGCGCACCTCACTGCCTTGAATGCATCTATCCTCCCAGCACCCCTGTGCGATGCTATTACCCCTGCTTTACAGGTGGGACCTGGTGCACATTTATGAAGGTATATTGAGTACCTCAAGACGTAGACCCCCCATGGGGACTGGAAATCGACGGGTGTTAGGTACGGCCGCTACTCAGGTACCATGTCCATTGTTGGGTACCTACCAGCCTTTGGAAATCTGGCCTGAGAGTCACACAAGGAGCTGGCGACGAAGCAAGAAAATGAACCACCATCTGCCAAATCCAAGGCCAGCGCTTCAAACACTGTAGCAGCCTTCATTCCTCTCTAACCTCCCCTCCTCTGTGCTACGCAGAAGAGTTTACTTTTCTTGGTGGCACTGGCCTGGCCGGGGCTCTGAGAGTTCAGCGAGGTGAGGTGGGTAACAGAGAGCTGATAGCTGCTGCTGTGCACAGTGCTCGGGGAGGAGACATGGCTATGAGCAGGTTTGGCAGAATGTGATTTTATTTTTGCGATTTCAATCACTAATATTGATTTTTATTAAGGGTTTATTTCCTAGTTTTTAACTATTTTAATGTTTACTGTTGTGGGAAAATTCAAAGGGGGTGCAATTGGAGTAGGACTGACAACTGGGCTGCAGGGGGAACTCCCAGCAGTGACAGCGAAGATACTGGTGGCTCCCTGCACTACCAAGGGGTCCAAGACACCAGGGCGCAAGGGGCAGGGGAGGCAGCTGCTCTGACCCTGCTGTTGAATAGCTCTGTCCATGGACAGAAGCCACTCAGCAGTGGTGGGCCTCTCTCACAGCGAGGTACCTCTCCTCCTCTTCTGCCTACTCCCAGACCCGGCTGGGGCTCTTGGCTCTGGTAGCTTTCCCTGCACCTGGCGCCTGCAGGGAAGGGTATCCTGGCCCCGCGGCCATGCAGGGAGCCCTCAGCAGTTCTGCTGTCCCAGCCCCGCTCGCTCACTCCCAGGACAGCTGGGTGCAGAAGGCTCCATGCACTGCCAATGGGCCAGTGACACCATCCCTGCAGGCACAAGGTGCGGGGAAGGCTGCACTAATATTGACTGTTGCTGATATTGTTTGTTGTTTGTTTCAGCGTGTCAGCTGATATCGACATTTACCAACGTCTATCAATGGAAATCGAATCCTGCTGATCTGAGCTATAAGTTTCAAAGAAGGCTAAAGACATTAGCTGTCCAAATCCCATTGGAATCAAAGGGCCCCATACTTCAAGTCAGTGGAAATTTTATCTCTGACTTCAGTGGGAGAAGGCTTGGACAGAACAGAATTATTCCTGGGGTGTAAAAATAACCTTATGCATAACACTGTGCAGGATCAGGGCCTTAACCAGCAGTTAATAAGGATTAGTAAATCAGTCTACTTCACCCCCCTTGTCTCTCTGAGGATCAGCAATGGCAAGAGAGACAGTCAGGGCAGACTAGACAGCCACCAACAGAGAAAGAATTATTATTTTTTTAACCAAAGATAAAGAAGAAAGTGTAGAGCTGATAAAAACTTCTGATTGGCATTTTTGATGGAAAATGTGTCTATCAAGATGAAAATGTTGCCTGGAACATATCAATTTCTACAAAACGTTATTCAAGAAGTTATTGTATATAGTTTTATGAAATAATATAAAATGAAATAAAATAATATAAACATAATGAAAATAGAAATAAATGTAAATAACTATAAAATAAAATGTAATATAAAATAAAAAATAACCTAGAAATACAATTAAAAATGGATAAATACATTTTTAAAAAGTGAAAATTGGAATGAAAACCAACATTAGAAATCACATAATTGCTGATTAAATGAAATTTCGGGATCTATATCCTTCTCACCATATGAAAATAGCACATTTCTAACAAATTTCAAATTTTACACACAATTCTTTTCTTAGGAGAGAGAATCAATTTCTAGATAACATGAAATTGTAGTTTCCAGCTGGAGTTGTTTTGTTTTTTTGTATTAAATGAAGATCCCATTTCTATATGAGTGTCCAACTGCAGAACAATGAAATCTTGGCCTAGAGAAGGAGAGGCATTTGTCTGATGATAAAAACATCCAAATGGCTCTGATAGAGTTAGACAACCTATTTCCACTGCAATTCACTTGGAGTTGGCTCCCCACACACTGCAAATCCCAGCCTCAGTTTCTTGGTATTGTCATAACTAAAAGGGAAGGGTAACAGCCCTCCTGTGTACAATACTATAATTCCTCCTGGCCAGAGACACCAAAATCCTTTTATCTGTAAAGGGTTAAGAAGCCCAGGTAACCTGGCTGACACCTGAACCAAAGTACCAATAAGGGGACAAGATACTTTCAAATCTTGGTCGGGGCGGGGGGGAGGCTTTTGTTTGTGCTCTTTTTTGGGGGGTTGTTTGCTCTTGGGACTAAGAGGGACCAGACATCAATCCATGCTCTCCAAATCTTTCTGAACAAGTCTCTCATATTTCAAACTTGTAAGTAACAGCCAGGCAAGGCGTGTTAGTTTTATCTTTATTTTCTCAACTTGTAAATGTTCCTTTTGCTAGAGTGTTTATCTCTGTTTGCTGTAACTTTGAACCTGAGGCTAGCGGGGGTTCCTCTGGGCTCTTTAAGTTTGATTACCCTGTAAAGTTATTTTCCATCCTGATTTTACAGAGATGATTTTTACCTTTCTTTCTTTAATTAAAAGCCTTCTTTTTAAGAACCTGATTGATTTTTCCTTGTTTTAACATCCAAGGGGATTGATCTGGACTCACCAGGAATTGGTCGGGGGAAAGAAAGGGGGGGGGAAATGATTAAATCCTCCTTGTTTTAAGACCCAAGGGGTTTTGGATCAGTGTTCACCAGGGAATTGGTGGAGGAGTCTCTCAAGGCTATCCAGGGAAGGGAGTTAGCACACTGGGAGTGGTGGCAGCAAAAGCAGATCTAAGCTGGTAGAGAAGCTTAGAGGTTTTCATGCAGGTACCTACATCTGTACCCTAAAGTTCAGAGTGGGGAAGGAACCTTGACATGGTGGCAGAGCAGTGGGATCATTTTAAACCAAAAGCCAGTAAGATTTTTTTCTCCTTTCTAGCTGCTTAGAAAGCAGAGCTGAAGGTAGATACATATATGATCTCTCCTTGCCTGAAGGCAGAGGTGTTAAGTTTTTTAACAAGGGTTTTTGTTAAGAAAGTGTTCAAGCAGTGAGCAAGCAGCTGGCAAAAGGAATTTACAAGCTGAATTGTTTTTTTTTCTACCTCTCGGGGATAGCTAGTTAGATAGTCTCTGTTAACTAAGCAGCACTGAGCAGAGTGCATCCCAGTTTCAGTGAACTGCAGAGGGGTGTGGCCCAGCACAAGAAAGCCGGAAAATGACTACCAGTGAAGCAGCTAACAAACTAGAACTGGCCAGACTAGAAGCAGAAGAAAATGAAAAGAAACATCAGAGACTGCTCGAATTAAAAAAACTTGAGAAAGAAGCTGCCGAGAGAGCTATGGAGCAGAAAGAAAAAGAGATGGATGAGAGAGGAAAAGAGAGGAAGCATGAACTGGAATTAACAAGGGCTAGGCAGAATATACCAGCCAACCCTTGCAACCCCTCTCCAGGTACCGCTTCCCATTCCAGAAAATTCCCCACCTACAAGGCAAGCGATGATATTGAGGCCTTCTTAGAATATTTTGAAGGGGCGTGCATTGGATACAGCATCACTACAGACTAGTACATGGTAGAGCTGAGGCCGCAGCTCAGTGGACCCTTAGCAGAGGTGGCGGCTGAAATGCCTAAGGAACACATGAACAGTTATGAACTTTTTAAAAACAAGGCCAGAATCAGAATGGGGCTAACACCCGAGCATGCCCATTGGTGGTTCAGAGCCCTAAGGTGGAAACCAGATGTCTCATTTACCCGACATGCCTACCACACTGAAAAAAATTGTGATGCCTGGATATCAGGAGCATTAAATGTCTGGAAGATCTGTCTTTCCTAGTGAAAATGGAGGAGTTCTTAGAGGGTGTTCCTGAGGAAATAAAAGGTACATCCTAGATGGGAAACCCAAAACTGTAACCGAGGCAGGGGAGTTTGGAGCCAAATGGGTGGAGGTGGCAGAAAAGAAAAAAACTAGTAGCAGTTGGAGAGAATATCAGAAGAGACAACCCGAAACAAAACCCTATCACCAGGGGGCAACCCAAGGCCCAACCTACATCCCAAGGGAAACCCCAAACACCTTCTCACCCCCCCCCCCACCAGTCTCCACCAACCAACATCGCCCCGGTGATACCTTAGCAGGGTGATGTTTTAAATGTAATGAACTGGGACATATAAAGGCCCTCTGCCCCAAGAACCCCAACCGATTACAGTTCATTACACCACAGTCACACCAAAGATCCCCAGACCCAGATGCCTCTCAAATACCCTTGGAGTGAAGGGAAACCTTGAGAGTGGGTGGAAAGAAAGTTATTGCATGGAGGGACACTGGGGCACAAGTGTTGACTATCCACCAATCCCTAGTGGACCCCAAACTCATCAACCCAGAGGCTCCGGTAACAATTCAACCCTTCATGTCACACTCTTTAACCTTGCCTACAGCCAAGTTGCCTGTCATGTACAAGGGCTGGTCAGGAATGTGGACTTTTGCAGTCTATGACAATTATCCCATCCCCATGCTGCTGGGGGAAGACTTGGCCAACCGTGTGAAGCTAGCCAAGAGGGTGGGAATGGTCAGCCGCAGCCAGGATAAGCAAGCTTTCACAACCATCCCTGTTCCTGAGCCGTCCACCAGGGCCCCGTCTGTGTTACCAGAGACCCAGACAGAGGTGGTGGAACCGGATCCCCTGCCAACGACTGCAACAGCCGTAGTGGATCCAATCCCAGAGACCCAGCCAAAGCCAGTCCCAAAACCAGAACTGGCAACGAACCCAGCACCAGAACCATTGCCAGCACTGAGTCCAGCGCTTGCAAACCCGTCTGCAACTCCAACACCAGAGGGCACCAGTGAGCCTGAACTGGCAGAAGCAGCAGATAACCCCACCCAAGAGGCTCAGCCATAGCCTGAAATACCACATAGTGCACCAGCGGACAGCGGTTCACAGTCAATGGAAACAGCCCCAGCACCTGCATCGCTTCCAGAGGGACCAAGCCCAAGTCCACAATCCAAGGAGGAACTGATGTCTCCAGCCTCAAGGGAACAGTTCCAGGCCAAGCAGGAAGCAGATGACAGCCTTCAGAAAGCTTGGGTGGCATGGAGTACCCCACCGCCTCTCAGCTCTTCTAACCGATCCTGGTTTGTTGTAGAACAAGGACTTTTATACAAGGACACTCTTTCTGGTGGACACCAGGAAGACTGGCATCCTCAAAGACAGTTGATAGTTCTAACTAAGTACCGAGTAAAGCTCTTGAGCTTAGCCCATGATCATCCCAGTGGCCATTTTGCGGTGAACAGAACCAAAGACCGGCTGGGGAAGTCTTTCCACTGGGAGGGAATGGGCAAGGACGTTGCTAATTATGTCCGGTCTTGTGAGGTGTTCCAAGGAGTGGGAAAGCCCCAAGACCAGGTCAAAGCCCCGCTCCAGCAACTTGCCATAATTGAGGTCCCATTTCAGCGAGTAGCTGTGGATATTCTGGGTCCTTTCCCAAAGAAGACACCCAGAGGAAAGCTGTACATACTGACTTTCATGCATTTTGCTACCCGATGGCGGGAAGCAGTAGCTCTAAGCAACACCAGGGCTGAAAGTGTGTACCAGGTATTAGCAGACATTTTTGCCAGGGTAGGTTGGCCCTCCGACATCCTTACAGATTTGGGAACTAATTTCCTGGCAGGGACCATGAAAATCCTGTGGGAAGCTCATGGGGCGAATCACTTGTTTGCCACTCCTTACCACCACCAAACCAATGGCCTTGTGGAGAGGTTTAATGGAACTTTGGGGGCCATGATACGTAAATTTGTAAATGAACACTCCAATGATTGGGACCTAGTGTTGCAGCAGTTGCTTTTTGCCTTCTTTATGAAAGTTCTCTGTGTCATCTACACAGTCCTGACTCCCCTGGTCAATCCCCTCATCTACAGCCTAAGAAACAAAAAGGTCCAAGAGGCCCTGAGGAAAGCTTGCAGGGAATCATGTTTGGACCATGCTAATCGATCAATTTCCTTGGGTTAAAATTAGTGGTGCAAGTAGAAATAATTTCTTGCCGGTACTGCACTCATGGACAGACACAAGGGGGGACAGGTTACCTTCACGTGATCCTCCATGTGACTCCTCCCCACCCCCAGCCCGGCACCCCCACGCTCTCCTCATCCCCTCCCACACACCACTTACCTGTCTAAAGGTGCAGTTACACCTGAACAGCTAAAAAATAACCTTGTCTTTTTAGGCTAAACAGAGTCATGTCACATGTGAAAGATGGTGTTTGGAGTCACATGGGCAAGTTACATGTCCCATCACCCCCACCCATATTCTAGTTAGAATGTTCACAAGAAGTCCATTAAGTGTAGACAGGCATTTTCCAGAGCCATTGTGAGATAAGTGTTTCTTAATGGGCCATTCAACATGACTTGATCCTTCATGTGATTGCTAAATACCTTGTGGACGTTACCATAGGAGCAAACATGTAGTAAACATAGCTAATATTCATAACTTCAGATACCAAGATGATACATGCATAGAAATAGCACAATCATAAGTACCAGCTATTTCACGTACATGACTACTCCCAAAAGAGATTCTGAAAAATCACACCACGTACCGGAGACCCTATGTGCCAGCACCATACTCTACTGGAGTTTTGGTATCTGTTATGTAACAACAGAGATGGAGCCAGTGACATGACTCAGTTTAGCCTAAAAGGACAAGGTTAATTTTTAGCTGTGCAGGTATGACTGCACCTTTAGTCAGTGAGGGCATACTGGCTGGCACACATTCAGGTGAATGGGCTTCAGTGTTCCTTTGCAATTAACATTTTAATGTTCATAAATCTGGTATGTTCTGAGGTGGTTTAAAGCATAACACAGATTTTTAGTTTTTCAAATCTGTGACCCTCTGCCTCTTTGAGATTTTATTATTATTATTTATTTATTTTGCTGGTCATAATGTGGGAGGGTATCCTTTACACCTTCTGCTCATGAGGTTATGAATGTGTCTTGTAGTACTCTTCTGAATACTACGTGAAAGGAATTTTTTTTTCTATAAGTGTGGACTGATTCTTTTCCCTTAGAAGACATGTAATTTTTTCTGGTACACACTGATGAACACAGAAAACAATTGGGGCTGTTAAACTTTCTTCAAATTTCATAGAAAATTAAGTTCAGCTATATTTTCCAGTACAGTAACTCCTCACTTAAAGTCGTCTGCTTAACGTTGTTTCTTTGTTATGTTGCTGATCAATTAGGGAACATACTCGTTTAAAGTTGTGTAATGCTCCACTCTTACGTTGTTTGGCAGCCTGCTTTCTCCACAGCTGGCAACCTCCCTATGCCCCCCCACAGTGCCTCCTGCTCGCCGGCAGATCCCGCGGATCAGCACCTTCCCCCTCCTCCCCCCGCCTCTTCCCGTGTCAATCAGCTGGTTTGCAGTGTTTTCTAGGCAGGATGGAGGGGGGAGGAGTGAGGACTTGGCGTGCAGGCTCTCCCTCCCTCCCCTACCTCCCGAACGCCGCAAGCCAGCTGATGCCCCAGGCAGGGGGGGAGGGGAAGGAGCCTGTGCCAAGTCCTCGCTCCTCCCCACTCCCTCCTAAATGCTGCAAGCCAGCTGATTGTCCCGGGCAGGAGGGAGGGGGTGGAGCGAGGACTTGGCGCGCCTCCCCCCTCCCTTCCCTGCCTCCTGCCGGCAGCAGTCAGCTGGCTTGGGGTGTTTTGGAGGTAGGGGGAGGGGGGAGGAGCAAGGACTCAGCACGCAGGCTCCCCCTCTCTGTCCTGCCTCCCGAATGAGCATGGCAAGCCAGCTGATTGCCCCGGGCAGGAGGGAGGGGGGAGGAGCAAGGACTCGGTGCGCAGGCTCCCCCTCGCTCCCATGCCTCCCGAATGTGGCAATCAGCTGGTTTGTGGCATTTAGAAGGAAGGAGCCAGGACGCAGCGTGAAGTAAAAGGGGAGGAGGTGGGGGGGAGAAGAGGTGAGTCAAGGGTTGGGCTTGGGGGAAGGGGTGGAGTGGGCAGGCTGAGGGTTGAGCCCCCGGTCCCTGGTGCTTGCAGAGTAGGGGAAGCTGTCCTGGAGTCTAACCCCCCATATTTACATTAATTCATTTGGGGAAAGTGGATTCGCTTAACATCGTTTCACTTAAAGTCGCATTTTTCAGGAACATAACTTCAATGTTGAGCGAGGAGTTACTGTACAGTGATGAAATGGGTGTTTGTATATACAAATATCAACATGCTTAACTGCTCACTTTCCCCACCAAATATGTAGTATTTCAGTCTGTTTATATGGAATATGGAAGTTGGGTGAGGAGCCATTTCAGCATGTGTAGGACTTTTAAAAGATAAATTTTAAGTAGAACAGTATCCTAAACTGTATTATGGTATTGTACCCAAACATTGCATTTCAATGGGAGATTCAACTTCCTTTATAGGAACAGAACAGACTCCTGAAACTCTTATCACAAAAGTGGTCCATACACATTCAAATAGACCCATTGTCTTCAATGGGATCGATCAAATGATTAAGGGTTTACAGGATTAGGTTCCAAGTTTGTAAATTGTTCTGGATGAAACTGACAATGCCTGAGCTGTTAGATCAGAAGGAGCATTATTTGAATAAAGGTGGGCAGATGAGTGATAAGTCTTAGGCCCATTGCTAAGATGAGGAACATATTTTCAGCAAACTTCTTGGCAGATTCCTGAGGCAGCTGGTTTAAGGCCACCAGTGTCTGGCATTATAATCTTCACTTATAGTTCTCTCACCCACAAAGCTGGAAAATGAGGAATTTGTTTCCTTGGTTGTGCTGCTCCAGTTCCAGTAAAAAAAAAAAATGCATGTTAGAGTAGTTTGGCTGCAAAGATGAATTCTATGTACAGGCTGCAGAACTGGACTGAAATCAGAATCCAAACATCCTCTGCTCAGTGCAAGCAGAAGCATTCATCTAATGATCTGGACTTGATGTGATGCAGTATGAATGTCATGGATAATTCAGACAAATGGGGAGAAAAAAAATAAAAAACACTGTTAAAACACCTTCTGTTCCCCCCCCCCCTTGCGGACTCCTGACCAACTTAACAGCACAATATATATGCAAACAAATGTAAACAATGCCTTTGTTTATGTTTGTTAGCATATGTATTGTGCTGTTAAAGCCATATAAAGAATTAATGCCCTCCCTAGCAGCGTTCTAGCCCCAAGTCTTTCCGGTACCCCATAATCGCTATATATCTCTTGCCGGTACTGCGTACTGAAGGGTACCGCCCTACTTGCACTACTCGTTAAAATAGATATAACATGGGCTTAGGTAGGGCCTGAAGCGAAGCCTGCTTTCGTCCCAGATCGTGTTTTCCTGAGCTTAATTGGGCTTTGTGTCCTGCTCTTACACAGTGTCTCTCAACCTTTCCAGACTACTGTACCCCTTTCAGGAGTCTAATTTGTCTTGCATGCTCCCCAAGTTTCACCTCACTTAAAATTATTTGCTCACAAAATCAGACATAAAAATACAAAAATCTCACAGCACACTACTACTGAAAAATTGATGACTTTCTCATTTTTACATATAATTATGAAATAAACCAATTGGAATATAAATATTGTACTTACATTTCAGTGTATAGTCTATAGAGCAGTGTACACAAGTCATTGTCTGTATGAAATTTTAGTTTGTACAAACTTTCCTAGTGCTTTTTCTGTAGGCTGTTGTAAAATTAGGCAAATCTCTGGAAGACCTCTGTGTATCCCTAGGTTACACGTACCCCTATTTGAGAACCACTGCTCCTACAGAGTCATAGAGTCATTGTGGAAAAGTGGAGATGAGGAGACCTTTTAAAACCTGGGACCCCAGTCTTTTTAGGGCCTATATTAGATTCTACAGGGGGTACAACTGGTCTGGTGGAAGACTTGAACTTGTGGCTGCTTAAACCTCAGAGAATGGCAGTCAACTGTGCTCAGTAAGAGGGTGAAGGTGAAATGGACTCAGCTGGAATGCTGAGCATTCATTCATTGTAGGATGAAATACTTCTAGACACACACATATGCACGCACACACATGCACACACATATATGATAACTTCATGGGTAGCAGAGGGTGGGGGTGGGGAAGGGGTAGCTATACTTTATAATGGGCACTAGGGGCAGCAGAGGGCGAGGAGGGGAGGGGGAGTCCATACTCTATAATGGGCACTAGCAGCAGCAGAATGTGGGGGTGGGATGGGCGGCTATACTGTATAATGGACACTAAAGGCAGCAGAGGGTGAGGGGTGGGGAAGTGGTCGCTATACTGTATAAAGGGCACTACATGCAGCAGAGGGTCAGGGGTCAGGAAGGGGCATCGACACAGTATAATGGGCACGAAGGGTCAAACAGGTTTCAGACCAGTGTTTTGTTTCCATTCTTATGATTTTTCGATCACACCTGATTATGGGGAATAACACATGGACAGCAGTAACCATTAAAACTGTGATTTTAGTTAAAGTATTGTTTAAGTAATTAAGAGTTGATAAACTTGGAATTTAACATTTGAAGTTAAAACTTGGAATAAAAAAATGTAAGTCAAGCTTCATGACGATTCAGATCTCTCCCTTTTTTATATATTCTGGCCCTATATTCAGTCAGTATCCTTCAAAGAGCTAAGCAATAAGCTTTGATCCACAGCTGCTATATTTTTGTCAGATTACTTAAAAAACAAACAAGTAACCTCCTTTTAAAAAAAATGCCATTATGTGAGCCACAAATATTCAGAATTGGGCATTATGAAGAACAAAGGTTTGGTGACACAAAATTATCCAAGAAGAGAAAGGGAGAAAAGACCAAACTCTTACAGCAATTCAGTGGCAGTTGGGTGCTTGTTGTGTACATTACCCGTTTTTGAAAATCCCAACCTACATGTGTAAAGCACCTTGTTCTACCTGCATTTTATCTGAGGAAAAGTAGGGTAACGTTTTCAAAAGCATGTAAGAGAACTTCAGAAGTGACTTAGGAGCCAAAGTCCTGTTGACTTTCAGTGAGATTTAGGCTGCTAAGCCTTGCTAACTAAGACATTTTGGAAAATGGGATGTAGGCAGCAGAATCATTTCTTCACAATCAGAATAACATTCACCCACTAAGCAGACATTTATTTTAGGATGAAATGTTTTTTTTTCTCTCTGCGGGAGTTTTCCTTTGAGACTAGAAGTCTGACTCTACCAACGTTGTCTAAAAATCAACCAAAAACTAACTTCCCCTTGCCTATTGCATTCCCCTGAATGCCTCTTCCCGCAGAAGGTTATATAATGAACCAAAAAAGATGTTCCCCATTTGACAGAGGGTATGAGGCACAGGGTTATGTTACTAGACATGGAACGGAGCCTTTTCTAGATTGTCGTTCCAGTTACTGCGCACGTGGAGGTAGGTGAATGCAGTGGGGAGAGAAAATGGACTGAATAACCTGGATCCTGTTCCCTGAAATACTGCATGAGGTGGTGACAGCAGAGACCCCAGCTGCTGACAGACCCGTCTTAGAGGTAAGTCAACATTTTCCTCCCTGCTCCTTGAATCTTGAGGAGTTTGAAGCAATATAGGTTTGCTAGGTTACTAACCCCACTGGAATCAAAGGGGCACTGATCTCTCTTAAACTCCCAATCCAAAGCAAAATGACTGAATTTGGGAAAGTAAAGACCTGTCAGGTCACGTGTATCGTAACTCCTTACCTGACCCCCATCACCTTGGTATCTGGGCACCCCCCTGCCTTGAGTGTATCTATCCTCCCACCACCTCTGTGCAATGCTATTACCCCTACTTTACAGACTGGACCTGGCGCAAAGAGGGGCAGAATTTATATTGGGCACCTCAAGACACAGACCCCCCAGGTGGATTGGAAATCGATGGGCGTTAGGTATGGCCTCTACTCAGGCACCCGGGTGCATTGTTAGGTACCTACTAGCCTTTGGTAATCTGGCCTGAAAGTTACAGAAGGAGCTGGTGACGAAGCAGGGAAATGAACCAACATCTGCCAAATCCAAGGCCAGCGCTTTCAACACTGGAGCAGCCTTCGTTCCTCTCTAACCTCCCCTCCTCCATGCTGCACACCAGAGTTTACTTTTCTTGGTGGCACTGGCCTGGCTGGGGTGCTGAGAGGTCAGCGAGGTGAGGTGGGTAATGCAGAGCTGATAGCTGCTGCTGTGCACAGTGCTTGGGGAGGAGACGTTGGCTACGAGCAGGCTTCACAGAATGAGATTTTATTTTTGCGATTTGGACCACTAATGTTGATTTTTATTAAGGGATTCCCCCCCCCATGTTATTAACTATTTTAATATTTACTGTTATGGGGAAATTAAATGGGGGTGGGGTTCAGGTAGCACTGACAACGGGGGTGCGGGGTGACTCCCAGCAGTGACAGCGGAGATACTGGTGGCTCCTTGCACTACCGAGGGGTCCAAGACACCGGGGCGCAAGGGGCAGGGGAGGCAGCTGCTCTGACCCTGTTGTTGAATAGCTCCATCCATGGGCAGAAGCCATTCAGTGGTGGTTGGCCTCCCCCACAGCAAGGCACTCCTCCTCCTCCTTCTCTGCCTCCTCACAGACCCAGCTGGGGCTTTCGGCTCTGGCAGCCTTCCCTGCACCTTGTGCCTGCAGGGATGGGTATCACTGGCCCCGCGGCCATGCAGGGAATACTTAGCAGCTTTGCTGTCTCAGCCCCGCTCGCTCCCTCCCAGGACAGCTGGGTGCAGAGGGTTCCATGCACGGCCAATGGGCCGGTGACACCATCCCTGCAGGCACAAGGTGCGGGGAAGGCAGCACTAACGCCGACGGTTGCTGATATAGTTTGTTGTTAGTTTCAGGGTGTCAGCTGATATCGACGTTTACCAACGTCTATCAATGGAAATCAAATTCTGCCGAGCTAAGATATAAGTTTCAAAGAAGGCTAAAGGCATTAGTTGTCCAAATGCCATTGAAATTAAAGGGCCCCATCCTTGAAGTCAATTGAAATGTTATCTCTGACTTCAGTGGAAGAAGGGTCGGACAGAAGAGAAATATTCCTGGGGTGTAAAAATAACCTTGTGCATAACTCTGTGCAGGATCAGGGCCTTACTGTGCAGTTAATAAGGATTAGTAAATCGGTCTAATAAAAGATATGACCTCACCCCCCTTGTCTCTCTGAGGATCAGCAACGACAAGTGAGACAGTTATGGCAGTCTAGACAGCCACCAACAGGGAAAGAATTAATATATTTTTAATCAAAGATAAAGAAGAAAATGTAGAGCTGGAAAAAACTTTGGATTGGCATTTTTGATGGAAAATGTGTCAATCAAGATCAAAATGTTCCCTGGGAACATATTAATGTATAGAACATGTTGTTCAGGGAGTTATTGTATAAAGCAGAGGTTCCCAAACTTTTCGGCATCACTCACCCTTTTTAATTTTCGAGAAACCCTCATGCCCCCCACCTCTCCTTTACCATCATCCAATCCCCCATGATCCTAGTCCCCTGACTGCCCCCTCCTGGGACCACGTACCCCTAACCATCCCCCCAAGGTCCCCACCCCCATCCAATCCCCCCTGCTCCTTGTCCCCTGACCGCCCACTCCTGGGACCCCACCTCCATCCAACCCCCCCCCCCCCGCTCCCTTTCTCCTGACTGCTCTCCCAGAACCTCTGCCCCATCTAACCGCTCCTTGTCCCCTGACTGCCCCCCGGGACCTCCTGCCCCTTATCCAACCTGCCCTCCCCCCGCTCCCCACCCCCTTACCAGGCTGCTCAGAGCAGCAGGACTGGCTTATTGGAAAGCCTGGGAGATGGGCAGGTGCAAGCTGCGCTGCCCGCATGGTGGCATGGCTGCGGGGGAGAGGGGACAGGAAGGGAGGGGCCAGACACTAGCCTCCCCGGCCGGGAGCTCAAGGGCCGAGCAGCCTCGCGTCCCCCTTGGAATTTCTTCACACCCCCTCCAGGGGGGGGTGCCCCCCAGTTTGGGAACCAATTGTATAGAGCTTTATGAAACAATATAAAATGAAATAAAATAATATAAAAATAATGTAATAGAAATAAATGTAAATAGCTATAAAATACAATGTAATATAAAATAAAAAATATCCTAGAAATACAATTAAAACAGATAAATAATTTTTTAAAAAGTGAAAATTGGAATAAACACCAACATTTAAAATCACAGAATTGAAGATTAAATGGATTTTCGGGTTCTATATCCCTCTCACAATATGAAAATAGCACATTTCTTACAAATTTCAAACTTTATACAAAATTTCTTTCTTGCAACAGAGAATCAATTTCTAGCTAACATGGTGGTTTCCAGGTGGAGATGTTTTGCTTGTTCCTTTTTAATGAAGATCGTATTTCTAAAAGTATATTGTCCTACTGCAGGACAATGAAATCTTTGTCCAGGGAAGGAGAGGTATTTGTCTGATGATTAAAAACTTTCAAATGGCTGAGTTAGACGGCCCATTTTCAATGCAATTCACTTGGAGTTGGCTGTCCCCACACTGTGAATCGTTCCCATAGTTCCTCGGTTTGTTTCTTTGTTGACGCTTCCTCTAAAATATCAAATCTTGGCCTCAAGTATCAGGGGGTAGCCGTGTTAGTCTGTATCTACAAAAACAACAAAGAGTCTGGTGGCACCTTAAAGACTAACAGATTTATTTGGGCATAAGCTTTCGTGAGTAAAAACCTCACTTCTTCGGATGCATAGAGTGAAAGCTACAGATGCAGGCATTATATACAGACACATGGAGAGCATGGCATTCGAAGAAGTGAGGTTTTTACTCACGAAAGCTTATGCCCAAATAAATCTGTTAGTCTTTAAGGTGCCACCAGACTCTTTGTTGTTTTTGTAAATCTTGGCCTGTTTGGCCTACGGATCTCCAATCTACAAACAACACTGTTCTGCTTTCATACACCAGGTAATGAAACGTGATTATTTGAAGCAACACTTTTTTGTACTGTTGTACCTATGCCCCATCACCTTAATGTTAGAGTGCTTGGTGCCATCTGTCAAGTTACTACACATGTTTCCAGAGAGATTCATGTTTTGTTGAACATGCAGCCTGCTCAGATATGAAATGTGCCTCAGGAATCATGAGATGGCATATCCCCACCCCTGGCCTCCATTCTCCACTCACCCATCATTCCAGTAGCCAGCAGAAGGGGACAATGAAAACAGTGCTGATGTTTTATTGAGTTAATGCTGTTTTTCATTTATGTTTAAGTTAATTTATTTCATGTATACAAACCCCATGGCGAATCCAGAACAGGGAAATCAAATGTCTAACACAGAATTCGTCCTCCTGGGATTCGGGGATCTCCCAGAACTTCAGATCCTTCTATTCCTGCTGTTCCTAGTGATCTACATTGCGACCATGGTCGGGAACATCCTCATCATGGTGCTAGTTGTGGTTGATCAGCGTCTGCACACTCCCATGTACTTCTTCCTGGGGAACTTGTCCTGCTTGGAGACCTGCTACACCTCCACCATTCTGCCCAGGCTGCTGGCCAGTCTCCTGACTGGGGACAGAACTATTTCATTCAATGGATGTGTCACACAATATTATTTCTTTGGTTCTCTGCTTGCTACAGAATGCCTTCTCCTGTCAGTGATGTCTTATGATCGGTATTTAGCCATATGCAATCCACTGCACTATCCAGCCCGTATGAGTGGCAGGTCTTTCCTACAGCTTGCAGGTGGCTCTTGGATAGGTGGCTTCCTACTTAGTAGCATAACAACGCTGTCGATATCACAGTTAGCGTTCTGTGGCCCTGTGACAGGGTCGGTAGCTCACCGCTGTGGCGCCTCCTCCTGGCCGCTTCGGGGAATTAGTTTTGCGCCAGTAGAGCGCCCTCTTTGGGTGGCGTTCCGCCTGTCGTCTCACCTCTGTGGGGTGCACGGACTTGCGTTGCTCCCAACGTCGGCGTTCTCTTCCGGAGCACTGCCCTCCGACAGTGTCCCTTTGTCCAATCACACCCCCTTCCGGGGGGGGGGTTAAACAACAGCCCCACACCCTCGAGTCCGATCCTCAGAGTCCAGGACCCGGTGTGGTTCTGACCGGCCGCTCCCTGCGGCCCTTGGCTGTGCGTGGGACAGCACAGCAAACAAAGGGGGAAAAAGGGGGGGGACTCAGGCCCGCCCACTACTCTGAGTCCCGGTCCAGAGGCCCTCAGCCGACAGTCTCACTGTCTTCCTTCTCCTTCCTCCCCTGACTATCCCTCTGGACCGCTTCCCCAACAGCCCTTCGCTACGCTAGGCCTCCTCCTCCCAGGCCTGCTGCCTAGCAGGCTATGGAGTAGGGCCTTCTCCCTCTCTCTCAGGCAGGCCTGCACTGCTCGGTCCATGGTGCTGGCCTCCCAGCTCTGGAAACAGACCTTCCCCTCTGAAGGCCTGGGACAGACTGACTGCTCCTGCTCTGGGCAGCCTTTTATATGGCTAAGCCGGGCCTTGTTTGGCTGGCTACAATCTGCCTTCTGATTGGCCCTCTGTAAGCCCTTCCCTGATTGGTTGGGCGACTGCGCAGGCGCCTAGGCCTGCTGCAGCCCACCTTCTCTGAGTGTGGGGCAATCGCCCCACCACAGGCCCCAATGCTATTGACCATTTTTTTGGTGATCTCATCCCCCTTGTAAAACTCTCCTGCAATGACCCTCACCTGATGGAAATGTTGGCTTTCACACTAAGCTTGCTTTTCTCAGTGGTCCCATTCCTACTTACCTTGATGTCCTACACCTGTATCATTTCCACCATCCTGAGAATCCTGTCCACCACCGGGAGGCAAAATGCCTTTTCCACCTGCTCCACCCACCTCATCGTGTTGAGCATTTATTATGGAACTCTGCTGATTGTCTATATGTTCCCAACCACCGACATCCTGAGCGACTTTAAGAAAGTTTTCTCTGTCATCTACACAGTCCTGACTCCTCTGGTCAATCCCCTCATCTACAGCCTGAGAAACAAAGAGGCCCTAATGAAAGCTTGCAGGAAATTCATGTTTCGACCATTCTAACAGATCAATTTCCTTGGGTTAAGCTAGATATAACATGAGCTGGGGTAGGGCCCGAAGCGAAGTCCCAGGTCGTGTTTCCCTGCTCTTACAGAGTCACAGCTGTGGGCATAAGTGGAGATGGACCTCCTAACACCTGTAACCCCATTGTTATTAGGACCTGTATCAGAGTCAACATGTGGGTACCCATCAGCTGGTGGGAGACTGGAACTTGTGGCTGCTGAAATTTCAGACAATGAGGGGAGATTGTGCTGAGTGAGAGGGTTCAGGCGAAGTGGACTCACCTGGAACACTGGGCATCTATTCCATGTAGGGTGAGACACTTCTAGATATACACACACCCCTGAAAAATCAGAAGCCTGCATTCTAAAAATACAGGGTTGCAATGTCAGCATGGAACTCCAATGTTAGAAAATTGAATAAATAACTTTCTTTTCATACACTGTATTTTATCCCCAGGCTCCCTTCAAAGGAGCAGAAAACCCAAAGGAAACCCTCTGACCTGGGCCCCGGAACACAGGACGTTAGCACAGAACTCATTATTTGCCTGTTTTCAGCCATGATTTTGGGTCAGTTGTTTCCAGATACTTGGGGGCCCAGTGGGATTTTCAAAAGTATCTGGGCACTTGACCTACTGGATGGGGCCCTGAAGGAGAGTCAGGCAGGGGATTGCCCACCTTCTCCAGGCTTGTGTGTCGTTCTGGGGCTTCGGCGTCCAGATACCCAGTGTGGGGCTGCAGAGGACATGTTCGGTGGCATCTCTGGCCCTTTTGATGCAAACACTTATGTGCCTACAGGGTTTGCCACCAAGCTTGGTTTTGTGAATCCCTGGGGTCCAGAATCTGGGATTCAGATTTCCAAAGTGGAGGCTTTATGTATACAATCCAAGCTCCACGTCCCTATCCTCATGTTATAGCTGGGGAAACTAAGGCAGGAAGAGGTAAATTTACCTCCCCAGAATCACTCAGCAGTCTAGTGGCAGGGACAGTCATAGAAACCAACTATCCAGAGTCCAAGTCCAGTGATCTGTCTGCTCCACCATATCCAGTTGTAATTAACAATGGGACCTAAGGATATTAAGTGTGCAACTCCCATTCACTGTCTATAGGATTTGGATACTTAACATCGGCCTCTTATGGGAAAACCCAGCCTGTACATCTACAGCCAAACCATTGTCCTGAGAATTCCTTCTACTCCCAGGGGATGTTTTCCACCATTTCCTTCTCCTCTTTTACCTTTTTCTAGCAGACCCTAATAACTGTGGGCTTTGCACCAAAAGCATCGTGCAATAAAATAAATAAATGGAGTCCTCTTTCTGTCATCTCTGTTGTCAGACCTCCCCTTATCTGTCACCTTCGTGAGTGGTGTGTGGAATAAATGTGCAACGCTTGTCTACACATAGAAGTTGGACCACTTTACTTATATCTGTCTATCCCTGCCTGTGACAGGGTCGTGTGCCCTTGGGCTGAAGAGCCAGGGGCCAAGCCAGCCCTGGTTAGAGAAGGGTCCCCAGCTGACGGGAATCAGGCCATTTCCAATAAAGGGCTGAAGGAGGCCAGAGAAAGATGCAAACTCAGGAGGCTGGAGTGAGACTTCAGGGAGTAAGAGAGGCTCCTGCAGGGTTTAATATTCCTTAAAGTGATGAAGAGTCAGTCAACTTGGAATTAAAAATTTAAGCTGCAGTCTGAAAAGATTGAGCTCTCTCCTTGTATTCTAACCAATGTGCAGATTACACGTGTTTCCCTTGAAGAGTTAAGCAATGGGATTTCATCCCTGTCAGCCTGGACTGTGCATGAGCCGCTCCTTGGGGGACCCCCCTCTCCTGAGACCCTGCCTGCATCTGCCTGAGGCCCTGCCCCCCTCCGCCTCTTACCCAACCACTTCCGGCCCACCCCCACCTTGCTGGAGTCCTGAGCCCCTCTCTCCCCCTCGCAGGTGCTGGCCCCGCAGCCCCAGCCCTGGGCTGACCTGCCCCAGTGCCACAGCCTCCCCTCCTCGCACGAGCACCAGGCATTGTAACCCCAGCACCCACAGCCCTGTAGGGCCAGGCAGTGTGGCCCCAGTGCCCAGGGGCCCCCAGAGTTGGGCAGCTCCAGGTGTCTCAAGTCCCGGCCACAGGCTCTAGCCCCAGCCCCAGCCCCCTTCCTGGAAGAGGAGCAGCCTGCCAAGGCTGGGGCAAAGAGGAAAGCAGCAACCAGGAGGGGGTCTCAGTGCGGAGCATGGGCGGGGCCATGCTTGGCTGTTTCGGCAGGCTTAGCCTCCCCCAGCCTACAAAACATGCCACCCAGGCCTGACAGCAATGTTTTTTTTTGCCAGAGATCAATTAAAAAAACAAAGAAGGAAACAAACACTTTTTTTCCAAAATACAATTATGAGAGGCACAAATGTTCAACATTTGGACATTATGAGCAACAAAGTTTGACACAAAATTTTTCACACCGGGATAAATAGGAATGAGAACTTTCTGCATAGATAGGGAGCAAATTATTGTAGGAGATTACTGGGAATTATAACAGTCTCCTGGTTGGTTTTGCATTCAGAAATAAGTGGCTATTTGTATCCTTCTGTAAATGCTGGAAGAAACCTTTCCTTCAGGGCAAGAAGTGACAGTAGGTCAAAAACTTCATGCTGAAAAAGAAGTGTTGGAATCAAGTTGTAGAATATATTGCAATGCACACACCTGAAATGATTTATTGACTGGCCCATGAATCAGATAGAATCATAGAATCATAGAATATCAGGGTTGGAAGGGACCTCAGGAGGTCATCTAGTCCAACCCCCTGCTCAAAGCAGGACCAATTCCCAACTAAATCATCCCAGCCAGGGCTTCGTCAAGCCGGGCCTTAAAAACCTTCAAGGAAGGAGACTCTACCACCTCCCTAGGTAACCCATTCCAGTGCTTCACCACCCTCCTAGTGAAATAGTGTTTCCTAATATCCAACCTAGACCTCCCCCACTGCAACTTGAGACCATTGCTCCTTGTTCTGTCATCTGCCACCATTGAGAACAGCCGAGTTCCATCCTCTTTGGAACCCCCCTTCAGGTAGTTGTAGGCTGCTATCAAATCCCCCCTCATTCTTCTCTTCTGGAGACTAAACAATCCCAGTTCCCTCAGCCTCTCCTCATAAGTCATGCACTCCAGACCCCTAATCATTTTTGTTGCCCTCTGCTGCACTCTTTCAAATTTTTCCACATCCTTCTTGTAGTGTGGGGCCCAAAACTGGACACAGTACTCCAGATAGTGTGAATGGAGAACACTGTCCTTTACGGGATGGAATCAGTGCTATTCTTTGGTTCACAATATCTCTAATAGACCAACTAGACACTTACAATTCTGGAACAAGATTACATTTTTGTATAATTGCTGTAGTACTGAAGAAGCATGAGACACTGAAACTTTTCTGGGACGTGGGAAAAAATTCTTTGTATGTTATAATCTCAGGTCTCTTACTTCCATGTTATCTTGGTATGGGCCTTTCCAAGAACCCTAAGGGAGTTAGTTGACAAATTCTCATAGCAATCTCATGGGAATTGGGTCTTTATTGCGTACATTACCCCTCTTTGAAGATCCCAACCTAAATGTGTAAAGCACCCTGTTGCACCTGCATTTTATCTGAGCAACAGGCTGCACTTCCTCGTTTCAGAAATGACTGACCAGGAAGCATTGAGCTAAGGGTAACATTTTCAAAAACACTTAAGCAAACTTCAAAAGTGACATAGGAGGCTAAATCCTATTGCCTTTCAATGATATTTAGGTTGCTAAGCCTTAGCAACTGAGAAACTTTCAAAAATGGGACTTAGGCTTCTAAATCACTTAGACTCTTCTAAAAATGTTACCTGAACTAATTCAGTGAGCTCATTGGATGAGGATTGAGTATATGTGTGCTTGCTACGGAGGGCAACATTGGAGAAAATGTAAGATTAGCTAACTCTGCTGACATTTTCAAACCTTTCTAACTCAGAGTCTAAATCACTGAGGCAGCTGTAAAATCTAGAATTAGTGTGTTATTTCTCGACAATCACCTTAGCATTCATGCAATAAAGAGAGAGATTTGTTTGAGGATTAGAAGTTTCTTCCCTCTGCAGGACTCTCCCTTTGAGAGTAGAAGTTTGACACTGGTTTAGTTTTAGAAAATGTCAGTAAATACCAACTTCCCCTTGCCTGTTGCATTCCCCACAGCACACATGCCTCCGGAGACCGCCTCTTCCCACAGAAGGATATATAATGAATCAGAAAAGATGTTCTCCATTTGACAGAGAGTATGAGGCACAGGGTCACAATACCATGTTTGGAACGGAGCCTCGGTAGCTTTTCTAAGTTGTCATTCCAGTTACTAGGCACCTGGAAGTAGGTGAATGCAGTGCAGAGAGAAAATGGACTATATAACCTGGATCCTGGCCCCTGAAATGCTGCACGAGGAGGTGACAACAGAGACTCCAGCTGCTCACAGATCCGGCTTAGAGGTAAATCAACCTTTTCCTCTCTGATCCTTGAATGTTGAGGAGTCTGAAGCAGTGTAGGTCTGTTCAGTAACTAATCCCATGGGAATCTAAGTGGAACTGGGCACTGATCTCTCTCAAACTCCCAACCCAAAGCAAAATGACTCAATTTAGGAATAGGAAAGACCTGTCAAGTCATGTCTATCCTAGTTCTTTAACTGGCTGCCATCACCCTGATATCGGGGCACCTCACAGCCTTGAATATATCTATCCTCCCACCACCCCTATGTGATGCAATTACCCCTGCTTTACAGATGGGACCTGGCACACATGGGGTAGATTTTTGGAAGTTTTTTGGCACCTCAAGATTCAGACCTCCCAGTGGGATTGGAAATCGATGGGGGTTAGGTACGGCCCCTCCTGAGGCACCCGTGTGCATTTTTAGGTACCTACCAGCCTTTGGAAATCTGCCCTGAAAGTCACACAAAGACCTGGTGATAAAGCAGGGAAATTAACCAACAACTGCCAACTCCTCAAACATGGGAGCCAGCACTTCAAACACGGGAGCAGGCTTCATTCCTCTCTAACCTCCTCTCCTGACCCCTACAGGGTTGTGCCCTCACTGGCAGCTTCTCCCTCACAGGGCACTGAGTGAACTGCCGTGGGGAAAGCAGAGCTGCTTTTTGCTGCTGTGCTCGGATCAGACACTGGCTATAAGTGGACTCGGCACAAATCGGTTTTGTTTCTCCGCTTAGAAGGTTAACATTGGGATTATTTTATCTTTAAGATTCCCCACCGCCAATTTTTAACTATTAAATTTTCCAGTAGCTCAGCAGGGGTTAAGATGCTTGTCAGGGTGAGGGCAGTGCTGCCAGCGAGGTGTGGGGGGTTCTCGACTGGCTGAGGGATCCAAGACACCAGGGAGCAAGGGGCAGGAAAGGTGGCTGCTCTGGCCCAGTGGAGCAGAGATCCATGGCCAGGGCTGGGAGCAGGAAGCGGAGGATGGTGGGGAGCCTCTGGCCATGGGAGTGTTCACCTCATTGTTGAACTGCCCCATCGATAGGCAGTAACCAATCAGCAGCGGGGTGGCCTCCCCCACAGCCAGGGACTCACCCGCCTCCTCACAACCCGGGCCTGCCAGGACTGCAGACTTCCCCGCACCTTGTGCCTTCAGGGATGGGGGTCGCCAGCATGCAGCCGTGCAGGGATCCCTCTGCAGCTCTGCTGTCCCAGCCATGCTTATTCACTCCCAGGATAGCTGGGTGCAGAGGGCTCCCAGCCCGGCTGTGAGGCCGGTGACACCATCCCTGCAGATGCAAGGTGCAGGGAGAGACCACACTAATTCCCACTGTTACTGATAGTTTATATTGATTGGTTTGGTTGTATCAGCTGATATAGACCTTTACCAACATCTGTCGATGGAAATCTAATCCAACCGAGCTGTATGTTTAAAGAAAGCTCAAGGTGTTCGCTGTTCAAATCCCATTGGAATCAAAGAGGCCCCATCCTTGAAGTCAGTAGAAGTTTTATCTGAGGTGTAAGTGGAGAAGTCTCGGACAGAACAGAATTATTCCCGGGGTTTAAAATTAACATTGTGCATAACTCTGTGCAGGATCAGGGCTTTACTGAGCAGGTAATACAGCTTAGTAAATCCACCCAGGGAAAGATATGACTTCACTCACCCTCTCTCTTTGAGGATCAGTGATGGGTATTGAGAGAGAGTAGTGGCAGACTAGAGAGAGAAGATTAGTGTTACCTTTAACCAAAGATAAAGAAGAAAACGTAGAGCTGATAAAAATTTCTGATTGGCATTTTTGATGAAAATATGTTTTGTTGATAGAGATCAAAATGTTCCAGGGGAAAAAAATCAATTTCTACGCAATTTTGTTTACGAAAAGGGTTATTGTATAGAGCTTTATGAAATAAAATAACATAAACTGAATAGAAATAAATGCAAATAACTATAAAACACAATGAAATATAAAATAAAAATATACTAGTAATAAAATTAAAAATTGGTAAATGCATTTTAAAAGTAAAATGGGAATGAAATCCAACATTTGAAATCATGGAATTGCTGAAGAAATGGAAATTCAGGTTCTACACAACTCTCATAATATGAAAATTGCACATTTTTTACAAATTTCAAATTTTATCCAGATTTTTTTCTGGCAAGAGAGGATCAATTTCCAGCTAACATGTTGGTTTCTAGCAGGAGTTTTTTTGGTTTTGGTTTTTAATGAATATCACTTCTCTATGTGTAGAGTATATGACTGCAGGAAAATGAAGTATTGTCCTGGGGAAGTAGAGGCATTTGTCTGATGATAAAAACTTTCAAATGGCTTTAATACAGCTAGGTGGCCCATTTCCACTGCAATTCACTTGGAGTTGTCTGCCCACACACTGCAAATCCCAGCCTTAGTTGGTTGTTTGTTTGTTTCTCTGTTGTGGCTTCCTCTAAAATATCAAATCCTGGCTCATTTTGCCTATGGATCTCCAATCTATAAAGAACATTGCCCTGCTCTGATACACCAAGTAGAGAAACATGTGACTATTTGAAGCAACATACTTTTGTACTGTTTTACCTAAGCCCCATCACCTTAATATTTGAGTGCTTGGTGCCATCTGTCAAGTTACTACACATGTTTTCAGAGAGATTAATGTTTTGTTGAATCTGAAGTCTGCTCAGATATGAAATCTGCCCCAGGGATCATAAGATGGCATTTCCACTCCCCTGGCCTCCATTCTCCACTCACCCATCCTTCCAATAACCAGCAAAGGGGGGCAATGAAAATGGTGCTGACATTTTATTGAGTGAATTTTCTTCATTTATATGGCAGAGTTCATTTCTTTGCCATAGACAAACCCCATAGGAAAACCAGAGCAGGGAAACCAAACGTCCATCACAGAATTCATCCTCCTGGGATTTGGGGACCTCCCTGAACTGCAGATACCTCTCATTCTGCTGCTCCTAGTGATCTACATCACAACTGTGGCTGGGAACGTCCTCATCATTGTGCTAGTTGTGGCTGATCGGCACCTTCACAGCCCCATGTACTTCTTCCTGGGGAACTTGTCCTGCTTGGAGACCTGCTACACCTCCTCCATCCTGCCCAGGATGCTGGCCAGTCCCCTGACTGGGGACAGGACTATTTCATTTAGTGGCTGCCTCACACAATATTATTTCTTTGGTTCTCTGGTTGCTACAGAATGCCTTCTCCTGTCGGTGATGTCTTACGATCGGTATTTAGCGATTTGCAATCCACTGCACTATCCAGCCCGTATGAGTAGCAGGGCCTGCCTCCAGCTTGCAGGTGGCTCTTGGATAGGTGGCTTCCTATGTAGTAGCATATCAACATTGTCGATATCTCAGTTAACATTCTGTGGCCGCAATGTTATTGATCATTTCTTTTGCGATTTTATCCCCCTTCTAAAACTCTCCTGCAATGACCCTCACCTGATGGAAATAGTGACTTTCACACTGACCTTGCTTTTCTCACTGGTCCCATTCATGCTAACCTTGATGTCCTACATCTGCATTATCGCCACCATCCTGAGAATCCCGTCCACCACTGGGAGGCAAAAGGCATTTTCCACCTGCTCCTCCCACCTCATTGTGGTGAGCATTTATTATTCAACTCTGCTGATTGTCTATATGTTCCCAACCACCGACATCCTGAGCGACTTCAAGAAAGTTCTGTCTGTCGTCTACACAGTCCTGACTCCCCTGGTCAATCCCCTCATCTACAGTCTGAGAAACAAAGAGGTACAGGAGGCCTTAAGGAAAGCTTGCAGGAAATTCATGTTTGGACCATGCTAACCGATCAATTTCCTTGGGTTAAAATAGATATAACATGGGCTGCGGTACAGACTGAAACAAAGCCTTCTGTAGTCCCAGGTTGTGTTTCCCTGAGCTTCATTGGGTTTCATGTCCTGTAGTTACAGATTCAAAGCTGTAGGAGAAAGTGGAGATGGAGAGACATCTTAAAACCTGTGAATCCAGCCTTTTTAGCACCCATATAAGATGCCCCAGTTGCTGATCTGATAGTGCTTCTGGAGGTATTGTTCAGTCCTACATCTGAAAGGAAATAAGCGATCTATTGGTAAATTGTGTCCAAACGAGAGGGTGTAGCGGTATAACTATTTCCATAACACATTTGCACCACTAACCAGGATAGTTATCCTGGTGCAAAATCTGGGTGGAGACCTCATGAGAGTCCCTGTGAAAAATAAAAAATAAAAAAAAAATAGTCTGTATGTCACTGGCTTTGAAACAAACTCTAATAATCCAAGGGAAATGTGTTTTATCTTAAAAGAATCATAGAAGAGTAGGACTGGAGGGGGCCTCAGCTGGTCCTGATTGCCAACCTGATTGCCTTCTATGATGAGATAACTGGCTCTGTGGATATGGGGAAAGCAGTGGACATGATATATCTTGATTTTAGCAGAGCTTTTGATATGGTCTCCCCCAGTATTCTTGCCAGCAAGTTTAAAAAAGTATGGATTGGATGAATGGACTATAAGGTGGATAGAAAGATGGCTAGATTGTCGGGCTCAATGGGTAGTGATCAACGGCTTGATGTCTAGCTGGCAGCCGGTATTATGCAAAGTGCCCCAACAGTCGGTCCTGGGGCCGATTTTGTTCAACATCTTTATTAATGATCTGGATGATGGGATAGATTTCACGCTCAGCAAGTTCGTGGATGATACTAAGCTGAGGGGAGAGGTAGATATGCTGGAGAATAGGGATAGGATCCAGAGTGACCTAGACAAATTGGAGGATTGGGCCAAAAAAAATCTGATGAGGTTCAACAAGGACAAGTGCAGAGTCCTGCACTTAGGAAGGAAGAATCCCATGCCGCTACAAGCTGGGGACCGACTGGCTAAGCGGCAGTTCTGCAGAAAAGGACCTGGGGATTACAGTGGATGAGAAGCTGGATATGAGTCAGCAGTGTGCCCTTGTTGCCAAGAAGGCTAACAGCATATTGGGCTGCATTAGTAGGAG
Source organism: Malaclemys terrapin pileata (assembly GCF_027887155.1). Classification (NCBI taxonomy): domain Eukaryota; kingdom Metazoa; phylum Chordata; order Testudines; family Emydidae; genus Malaclemys; species Malaclemys terrapin. The sequence goes on along the minus strand of NC_071516.1, from coordinate 34,617,711 downwards.
CATTGCCAGCAGATCGAGGGACGTGATTATTCCCCTCTATTCCACAATGGTGAGGCCACATCTAGAGTATTGCAGCCAGTTTTGCGTCCATTACAGAAAGGTTGTGATCAAATTGGAGACAGTCCAGTGGAGGACAACAAAAATGATTACAGGACTGGGGCACATGACTTACGAGGAGAGGCTGTGGGAACTGGGCTTGTTTAGTCTGCAGAAGGGAAGAGTGGGGAGGATATGAAAGCAGCCTTCATATATGGAGAGGGGTTCCAAAGAGGATAGAGCTTGTCTCTTCTCAGTGGTGGCAGATGACAGAACAAGGAGCAATGGTCTCAAGTTGCAGTGGGGGAGGTCTAGGTTGGATATTAAGATGCACTATTTCACTAGGAGGGTGGTGAAGCAGTGGAATGGGTTACCTAGGGATGTGGTGGAATTTCCATCCTTAGAGGTTTTTAAGGCCCAGCTTGATAAAGCCTTGGCTGGGATGATTTAGTTGGTGTTCATCCTGCTTTGAGCAGGGGATTGGATTAGGCCTGGTCTACACTACAGGTTTAGGTCGACTTTAGCAGCGTTAAATCGAATTAAGCCTGGACACGTTCACACGGCGAAGCCCTTTCTTTCGACTTAAAGGGCCCTTTAAACCAGTTTCTTTACACCACCTTTGACGAGGGGATTAGCTATAAAATCGGCCTTTGCGGGTCGGAATTGGGGTAGTGTGGACGGAATTCGACGTTATTGGCCTCCGGGAGCTATCCCACAGTGCTTCATTGTGATGCACTGACCAGGTAGACAGGAAAAGACCCACGAACGTTTGAATTTCATTTCCTGTTTGCCCAGCGTGGAGAGCACAGGTAACCACGCAGAGCTCATCAGCACAGGTAACCGTGATGGAGTCCCAGGATCGCAAAAGAGCTCCATCATGGACCGAACGGGAGGTACAGGATCTGCTCGCCATATGGGGAGACGAATTAGTGCTAGCTGAACTCCGTAGCAGTAAAAGAAATGGCAAAGTATTAGAAAAGGTCTCCAAGGCCATGAAGGACCGAGGCCATAACAGGGACACACAGCAGTGCCGCGTGAAAATTACCACAAAGCCAGAGAAGCAAATGGAAGGTCCGGGGCAGAGCTGCAAACTTGCCGCTTCTATGCAGAGCTGCATGCCATTCTAGGGGGTGCAGCCACCACTACCCCAACCATGTGCTATGACTCCGTCAATGGAGAAACACACAGGGAAGAGGGTTCGGGGAACGAGGAAGATGAGGATGGAGGTAATGTAGGTAGCTCACAGCAGCAAGGAAGCGGAGAAACCGGTTTCCCCAACAGCCTGGATATATTTGTCACCCTGGACCTGGAACCAGTAACCCCCGAACTCACCCAAGACCCTGAGGGCACACAGGAGACCTCTGGTGAGTGTACCTTTGTAAATATTACACATGGTTTAAAAGCAAGTGTGTTTAATGATTAATGATTAATTTGCCCTGGCAATCGCAGCCAGTACAGCTACTGGAAAAGTCTGTTAACGTGTATGGGGATGGAGCGGAAATCCTCCAGGGACATCTCCAGAAAGCTCTCCCTCATGTACTCCCAAAGCCTTTGCAAAAGGTTTCTGGGGAGGGCTGCCTTATCCCGTCTGCCATGGTAGGACACTTTAGCACGCCAGGCCAGTAGCACGTAGTCTGGAATCATTGCATAACAAAGCATGGCAGCGTATGGTCCCGGTGTTTGCTGGCATGCAGACAACATCCATTCCTTATCTCTCTTTGTTATCCTCAGGAGAGTGATATCATTCACGGTCACCTGGTTGAAATGGGGTGATTTTATTAAGGGGACATTCAGAGGTGCCTGTTCCTGCTCTTCTGAACAGAAATGTTCCCCACTGTTAACCACACGGTGGGGGGAGGGGTGAAGTGATCATCTAAGAGAATCGGGTGCGTGTGTAGGGGGGAGGTGGTTTACTTGGGTTTGTGCTGCATGTTAATCCGGAAACCGAAGCCCCTCCTTTTACATTGAATACCCATTTTAAATGGCCAACCCAATTCATCCTTGATATGGGAAATGAGGGTGCTGCTGTGTGAAACCATTCCCAAATGTTAAGAAGGTTAAAAAAGCCAAAAGACTGTGGATTACCATGGCTGCCTGCAAGCCGAAATCTGTTGCCTGGCACTGCGTGAGTGATCTCTCCTACCAAACCGGCAGGCCCTCACTATAAGAGGAAAAATGCGACCTTGTAACGAAAGAGTGTACCCATTGTTCTCTAAAATGTGTCTTTTTTAACCACCTCTCCCTTCTCCTCCACCAGCTGCAAATGTTTCTCCTTCACAGAGGCTAGTGAAGATTAGAAGGAGAAAACGGCGGACTCGGGATGATATGTTCTGGGAGCTCAAGATGTCCTCCCACGCTGACAGAGCACAGCAGAATGCGTGGAGGCAGTCAATGTCAGACATGAGAAAAGCACAATATGAACGAGAGGAGAGGTGGCGGGCTGAATGGCGGGATGAAAAGAGCAAGTGGCGGACTGAAAATGATAGGTGACGTCAGCTTGCAGACAGAAGGCAAAAGTCAATGCTCCGTCTGCTGGAGCATCAAACTGATATGCTTCAGCGTATGGTTGAGCTGCAGAAAAGGCAGCAGGAGCAGAGACCGCCGCTACAGCCCCTGTGTAACCAACAGCCCTCCTCCCCAAGTTCCATAGCCTCCTCACCCAGACGCCCAAGAACATGGTAGGGGGGCCTCCGGCCACCCAGTCACTCCACCCCAGATGATTGCCCAAGCATCAGAAGGCTGGCCTTCAATAAGAGTTAAAATTTTAAAATGCAGTGTGTCCTTTTCCTTCCCTCCTCCCCCACCCATCCCGTGCTACCTTGGCAATTATCCCCCTAGTTGTGTGATGAATTAATAAAGAATGCATGAATGAGAAGTAACAATGACTTTATTGCCTTTGCAAGGGTGCTCGAAGGGGGAAGGGGAGGGTGGGGTGGTTTGTTTACAGGGAAGTAGAGTGAACTGGGGGGGGGGCAGAGGGTTCATCAAGGAGAAACAAACAGAAGTTTCACACCGTAGCCTGGCCAGTCACAAAACTCGTTTTCAAAGCTTCTCTGATGCGCACCGTGCCCTGCTGTGCTCCTCTAACTGCCCTGGTGTCTGGCTGCGCGTAATCAGCTGCCAGGTGAGTCGCCTCAACCTCCCACCCCGCCATAAATGTCTCCCCCTTACTTTCACAGATATTGTGGAGCGCACAGCAAGCAGCAATAACAATGGGGATATTCTTTTCGCTGAGGTCTGAGCGAGTCAGTAAGCTGTGCCAGCGCGCTTTTAAACGTCCAAATGCACATTCCACCACCATTCGGCACTTGCTCAGCCTATAGTTGAACAGGTCCTGACTCCTGTCCAGGCTGCCTGTGTACGGCTTCATGAACCATGGCATTAAGGGGTAGGCTGGGTCCCCAAGGATCACGATAGGCATTTCAACATCCCCAACGGTTACTTTCTGGTCCAGGAAGAAAGTCCCTTCCTCCAGCTTTCGAAACAGACCAGAGTGCCTGAAGACGCGAGCATCATGTACCTTTCCGGGCCATCCCACGTTGATGTTGGTGAAACATCCCTTGTGATCCACCAGGGCTTGCAGCAGCATTGAAAAATACCCCTTGCGGTTTATGTACTCAGTGGCTTGGTGCTCCGGTGCCAAGATAGGGATATGGGTTCCGTCTATGGCCCCATCACAGTTTGGGAATCCCATTTCATCAAAACCATCCACTATTGCCTGCATGTTGCCCAGAGTCACTACCCTTGATATCACCAGGTCTTTCATTGCCCTGGCAACTTGGATCACAGCAGCCCCCACAGTAGATTTGCCCACTCCAAATTGATTCCCGACTGACCGGTAGCTCTCTGGTGTTGCAAGCTTCCACAGGGCTATCGCCACTCGCTTCTCAACTGTGAGGGCTGCTCTCATCCTGGTATTCTGGTGCTTCAGGGCAGGGGAAAGCAAGTCACAAAGTTCCATGAAAGTGCCCTTACGCATGTGAAAGTTTTGCAGCCACTGGGAATCGTCCCACACCTGCAGCATGATGCAGTCCCACCAGTCTGTGCTTGTTTCCTGGGCCCAGAATCGGCGTTCCACGCCATGAGCCTGCCCCAGTAACATCATGATTTCCACATTGCTGGGGCCTGTGCCTTGTGAGAGGTCTATGTCCATGTCAATTTCCTCATCACTCTCTTCGCCGCACTGCATTCGCCTCCTCGGCTGGTCCGGGTTTCGCCTTGGCATGTCCTGGCTCTGCATATTCTCCAGCACAATGTGCATGGTGTTCATAGTGCTCATAATTGCCACGGTGATCTGAGCGGGCTCCATGATCCCAGTGCTAGCTATGGCGCCTGGTCTGAGAAAAAGCGCGAAACTAGTATCTGACGGACCAGGAGAAGGAGGGAGGGCAGAGTGACGACATGGCGTACAGGTACAGGGAATTAAAATCAAGAAAGATGGCTGTGCATCAGGGAGAAACACAAACAACTGTCACACAGAATGGTCCCCCCAAAGATTAAACTGAAAACCCTGGGTTTAGCAGGCCATTGATTTCACGGAGGGAGGAGAAGCAAATGAATACAGAACAAATCTATTTTTTACATCTTAAGCTGGCAGCCGACGGTGCAGCATGACTGATAGCCTCTGCAGTACAATGACGATGGATACCAGTCGTAATATACCATCTTCTACCAAAAGGCAAGGGGCTGGTGTAATGCAGCCCTACGGCTGCCAGCCCCAGGGCTATTAGTCATGCTACACCGTCTACCGCCAAAAGGCAGTTAGCAGCTGCTGCTGTGTAGTAATGCAGTCCCACGTCTACCAGCACCCAGATGACATATGGTGACGGTGAGCTGAGCGGGCTCTATGCTTGCCATGGTATGTTGTCTGCACAGGTAACCCAGGTAAAAAGGCGCGAATCTATTGTCTGCCGTTGCTCTGACGGAGAGGGAGGGACCTGACGACATGTACCCAGAACCTCCCGCGACACTGTTTTGCATCATCCGGGCATTGGGATCTCAACCCAGAATTCCAATGGGCGGCGGAGACTGCGGGAACTGTGGGATAGCTACCTATAGTGCAATGCTCTGGAAGTCAACGCTAGCCTCGGTACTGTGGACGCGGTCCGCCGACTAGAGCGCTTAGAGCATTTTATGTGGGGGGACACACAATCGGCTGTATACAACCGATTTCTATAAAACCAGCTTCTATAAATTCGACCTAATTTCGTAGTGTAGACATACCCTAGATGACCTCCTGAGGTCTCTTCCAACCCTAATCTTCTATGATTCTATGATCTAGTGCAGTCCTCTAAACTCAAGGCAGGACTATGTCATTACCAGACCATTCCTCACAAGCATTTGAGCTGTTTTTAAAAACCTCCAATGATGCAGGTCCCGCAATTTCATTCCTAATGTCCAGTCTACAGTGCCTTGCTCCACTTTAATCCCATTGCTTTTTGTGCTATCCTAAGAAGTTAAGGAGAAGAACTTTCCCCCCTGCTTTTGTAACAACCTTTTATGTACTTGAAACTCTTATCATTTCCCCTCTTAGGGTACATCTACACTACAGGGGGGAGTCGATTTAAGATACGCAAATTCAGCTAGGTGAATAGCGTAGCTGAATTCAATGTATCGCAGCCGACTTACCCCATTGTGAGGACGGCGGAAAAATCGACTTCTGCGGCTTTCTGTCGGCGGCGCTTACTCCCACCTCCACTGGTGGAGTAAGAGCGCCGATTCAGGGATCGATTGTCGCGTCCCGACGGGACGCGATAAATCGATCCCCGAGAGGTCAATTTCTACCCGCCGATTCAGGCGGGTAGTGTAGACCTAGCCTCTGTCTTCACTTCTAGAGACTTAACAAACCTAATTGTTTCAGTCTTCCCTCATAGGTCATGTTTTCTGGACCGTTAATCATTTTTGTTGCTCTACTCTGGACTTTTTCTAATTTGTCCCCATCTTTCCTGAACAAGACACAATACTTCAGTTGAGGCCATATCACATGGTATTGAGTGAAAGAATTGCTTCTCATATCTTGCTTACAACACGCCTGTTAATAGATCCCAGAATGTTTTTTGGGTTTGGTTGCTTGTTTCCAACAGTATACTGTTGTACCTACTGTTTTTGTACAGTGCCAGCTGCACATGCAAGTATGTACCTGGGGCAAAGGGGAATTGGGCGTAGCAGACGGTGAGGAATGGGAAAGGGGCAGCTCTACTTTAGCATGGGCACTAGAGATAGCAGAGGAGGAAGGCTGGGAAGGGGCGGGCTATTCTGTATATTGGGCATCAGGAGAAGCAAAGGTTAATGTGGCCAATGTTTTATGTATCCTTCCTAACGATCTCTACATGGTAGTTGATCACAGGGAATGGCAAATAAAATAATTATTTTAACTGAAATCACTGATGAAGAGTCAATCAACTTGGAATTAAAAATTTAAGCTGCAGTGTGAGAAGATTCAGCTCTCTCCTTGTAGTCTAGTCAATATACAGATTAGATGTATTTCCCTTGAAGAGGTAAGCAATGGAATATCATCTCTGTCAGCATGGGCAGTGTGTGAGCCGCTCCTTTGGGGGGGCCAAGCCCCCAGCCCTGTCCCTTCTGCCTGAGGCCCACCCCCTCTGCCCCTTCCTCTGTCCCTTCTGCACCCCTACCCTGTAGGAGCCCCTCTCTTCTCCACGCAGCTGCTGGCCCCATCACCCCAGCAGTCAGATGCCCCAACCCAGAACCCTCAGCCATCCCAAGCACTGGGCAGCCCCAGCGCCCCCAAGTCCTGGATGCAGGCTCTAAACCTAGCCCCAGCCCCAGTCCTGGCACGCTTCCCGGAAGGAGCAGCCTGACAGAGATGGGCGCGGGGGGTCAAGGGGAAAGCGGCAAGCAGGAGGGGGCTTTGGGTCGAAGTATGGGCAGGGCCATGCTGGGTTGTTTGGGGAGGCTCAGCTTCCCCCAGCCTACGATATGTGCCACCCAGGCCTGAAAGCAATGTTTTTACCAGAGATCAATTAAAAAAAGAAAGAAATAAACTTATTTTTCAAAAATACAATTATTCAAGCCACAAATGTTCAACATTTGGCATTATGAACAACAAAGCTTTGACACAAAATTATTCACACTGGGGATATATTGGGTTTAGACCTTACTGCATGGTTAGGGGGCAAATTATGGTAGGAGAGAACTGGGAATTATTACTATCTCCTATTTGCTTTTGCATTCAGAAATAAGTGGATATTTGTATCCTTCAGTAAAGGGTGGAAGAAGGCAAGAAGTGACAGTCAGTCAAAAACTTCATGTTGAAAAAGGACAGTGTTGGAGTCAAGTTGTAGAATATATTGAAATACACACACCTGAAATTATTATATTGACTGCACCCAAACTGGCCCATGATTGGGCTAGTGTGAATTAGAACACTGTGGATGGAATCAGTGCTGTTCTTTGGTTCTCAAACTCTAACAGACCAGGTACAGACCTACAGTTCTGGACAGGGCAGGATTAATGCAGGGGCTTAAGAGGCTGCAGCCCTGGGCCTCGGGCTAAGGGGGGGCCCACAAAAATAAATCCATAATTATATACAATTCAGTGTCACCAATTCAGTGTCACCAACAATTCAGTGTGACCTGGTTGACCCTGGAGCCTCTGCCAGTCGATTGCAATCTCTGGGCCACTAAAAGTCCAGTGGCGCAGCAGGGCTCAGGCTGCCTGCAAGACATGGCCCCATGCTGCTCCCGGAAGTGGCCAGTTGCTGGCACGTCTCTGCAGCCCCTGGGGATGGGAAAGCTCTGTGCACTTCCCCCACTCCCAGCACCATCCCCGCAGCTCCGATTGGCCACGAACTGCCCCTGGTCAGAATCCTGTCTTTCACCCAAACTCCCTACATACCCTGCACCCCCTCCTGCACCCCAACCCCAACCTATGACCCAGGTTAGAATCCCTTCCTGCATCAAACTCCCTCCCAGATCCCACACCCTTCACCCTCTCCTACACCCCAACCCTCTGCCCGAACCTGGAGCCCCCTCCTGCATTCACACTCCCTCCCAGAAAGAAACTAATATAACAGCTGTTCCAAGGCAAGAACTAGGCTATTTTGAATTAACTTAACTATATTCTACATGTTTTAAGACAGAAATGTAACCACAGAACGGCTTTATGTTAATTCTGAGCGATTTCAAGAAAGTTCTATCTGTCATCTACACAATCTTGACTTCCCTGGTCAATCTCCTCATCTACAGCCTGAGAAACAAAGAGGTCCAGGAAGCCCTGAGGAAAGCTTGCAGGAAATTCATGTTTGGACCATTCTAACCCATCAATTTTCTTGGGTTAAAATAGATATATCATGGACTGGGATAGGAAACTGAACCAAAGCCTGCTGTAGTCCCAGCTCATGTTTCCCTGAGTTTCATTGGTCTTCGAGTCATGCTTTTACAGGGTCATAGCTGTGGGAAAAAGTGGAGATGGAGAGACCTCTTAAAATCTGTGACCCCAGGCTTTTTAGGACCTATATAAGATGCCACAGGTGGGTACTACTGGACTGGAGGGAGACTTGAACTTGTGGCTGTTCAAAGTTCAGAGAATGAGGGGAAATTGTGCTCAGTGAGAGGGTGCAGGTGAAATGGACTCAGCTGGAACACTGAGCATCTATTCCGGGTAGGGTGAGAGACTTCCAGATATACACACACATCCCTGAAAATTCAGATGCCTCCATTCTAAAAATACCGGGTTGCAATGTCAGCATGTAACTCCAATGTTAGAAAATAGAATAATTAACTTTCTTTTCATAGAGTATATTTTATCCCCAGGCTTCATACTAAGGAAGAGAAAAGCCAAAGGAAACCCTCTGACCTGGGCCCCAGAACACAGGACACCAGCACATGCTTCTTATTTGCCCATTTTCAGCAACAATTTATGGCCAGTTGTTTCCAGATACTTGGGATCCGAGTGGGATTTTTCAGAGCCTCTGTGCACCTGACCTGCCGGATGGGGCCCCGGGGGAGAATCGGGCAGGAGAACGCATCTTCCCCAGGTTTGTGAGTTGTTCTGGGGCCTCGGCATCCAGATACATGGTGTGGGGCTCCACCGGGCACGGCCAGGGGCACCTATGGCCCATTTACTGCAAACACCTGGGTGCCTGCAGGGTTTGCCAACAGCCAAGCTGGGTTTGTGAATCCCAGAGGCCGGAATAACTCAGTGTGCTCGTAGCAGGAAATCAACTATCGAGAATCCCAGTCCACTGCCCTGTCTGCTCCACCATGTCCAATTGTATTTGACAATGGGACCAAAGGGTGTGAGGTGCCCAATTCCTAATCACTGTTGTCAGACCTCCCGTTATCTGTCCCTGACACAGGGTCTGCACAGGTCACTGCCCTCTCATCCCTGTGCTCGGTGCATGGGCTGGTCAAAGAAAGGGTCCCAACGCCTCCTTCAGGTGGTTCTCCCATGTCTTTTTATTTACAGTGCTTATTACAGAGTTCCGATTCCCACAACACCAATCCCCACACTCACCTTTCTCTGGGTCTACCAGCCCTGAGGCTTTCTGCAGCCAGTAGAGACAGAGCTGCAGTTCCTCTGTCTTCCCCCCGGCTAACCTTTCCCCCAGTGAGTTCCCTGGGCTTATACCTCCTCCCAGCCCCCAGCCCAGCTGGCTCCACTCAGCTCAACTGATTCTTCTGAGCCTGCCCTCGTTAGAGCCTGCAGCTGAGCTCTTTGCTGAGTGTCTGGGCCCCTGCCCTTGGCCATTCTGCCGGGAAACAGGGAGGAGCTACCCCTTTGGCAGGACAACCAAGGGGTTTCTACTTCAGCCCTGCCACAGTCCCCTTCATATCAAGTGTGTGGAATAAATGTGCAAGGCTTGTCTACACGTACAAGTTACACCACTTTAACTATATCTGCCTATCCTTGCCGGTAACAGGGCCGTGTGCCCTTTGGCTGGAAAGCCGGGAGCCAAGCCAGCCCGGGGAAGAGAAGAGTCCCCAACTGAGGAGAATCAGGCCATTTCCAATAAAGGGCAGAAGGGGATGGGGAAGAGGCAAACTCAGGAGGCTGAAGCGAAAGTTCAGAGAGTGAATGAGGGAAAACCCTGTGACCAGGGGAATTGCTCCAGCTAGGAAGAGCTGGGAGTGGCCTGCTAAGGCGGGCAGGACTCAGACTGGATGGGGGGAGTGGGGTGTAAGCAACTGGAGGGAAGGTGTCATCTGCATTTTAGTTTTGAACATTAAATTAATAAATGAAACCTAAATTGGGGGCTGTTGTGATTTGGGGAATAAAGAAGGGAAACTGGAGTGAGGGCTGCTCTTTGGCCTCCAGTGAGCGCCGTGAGGGGGCCACTCATCTAATCTGACTGGATGCAACTACACTGATGTAAAGCTGCTTGTATCAGTATAGTTCATTCCAAAGGGGAAGAAGCTATACCAGTCCAAGGGACCTCGGTATTGGTTCACTGTCTCCACGCTAGAGGTGGTACTGGTAGAATGATTTCCAAAACAAAGTCACACCAATAACCCGAATAGTGATACTAGTGCAAAATCTGTGTGGAGACCTCATGTAAGTGAGTCCCTGTGAAACTACGTCAGTATGTTCGTGGCTTTGAAAAGAACTCCAGGAATCCAAGGAACCTGTCTATTCTGTATTAAAATGGCATGCTGAGAATTTACGCTGATTTGGCAAGTGAAAAACAGCTGACTGCCAGAAAGGGGCCTGACTGAATAATTCAGTTTACATACGTTGGGTGCGTCTACACTGAAGCTAGGGGTGTGAATGGAATCTCCTATAGCCGCTCTAGCTGTACTCTAGCTAATTTACAAAAATAGAAACCGCAGTACCAGCTTCAGCACCGGCTGCACAAGCAAGAATGTACCCAGGGCCAAGGTGCATTGGAGGCTGCAGATGGGAAAAGGACAGTCGCACTGTATCATGGAGACTAGAGAAAGCAGAGGGTGTAGTCTGGTAAAGGAATGGCCATGGTGTACAATGGGCATTAGGAACAAGGGTCATATGGACAATATTTTCTGTATCCTTCCTATTAATCTCTACACGGCAGCTAATCACAGTGAATGGTAAATAACCAGTAATAATGATTAAGCACCTGATTTCAGTTAAAAATATTTCTTAAGTTATGGGGACAATCAACTTGGAATTTAAAATTTAAGCTATGGTATGACAAGATTCTTGTCTGTCTGTATATTCTAGCCAGTTTCAGATTAGATGTGCATCCTTCGAAGAGTTAAGCAATGGGATTTCCTCCCTGTCTGCAATATTTTAGCCACTGATTAATTTTTTAAAATCCTCTTTTTCCAAAATACAGTTGTGAGAGTCACAAATATTTGGTGACAGAAAATTATTCACACTGGTGATAAATTGGATGAGACCTTACTGCATGATTTGGGAGCAAATTATGCAAGGAGACGACTGGGAATAACAATCATCTACTTTGTTTTGCATTAAGAAATAAGTGATTATTTGTGTTCTTCTGTAACTGCTGGAACACACGTTCTGATGATTATCATTCACTCCAATAGACCAACAAGTGACCTATAGTTCTGGTACAAGATCCTCTAATATCTGCTAATGAAGATCGATAATTTTCTGATGGAATATTTTTACCATCATAAATGCCAAATTCTCAAGATCCGAATGTTCCATGGGAAATTTCTACAAAATTTTGTGTAGGGGAAATGAACAATAATTTTATAAAATAACTCAAAATGAAATATATAATATAAAAAGAAAACAGTAGAATAGAATAGCAAATAAAATAAATGATATAAAATGTAATAAAAAATAAATAAAATCTCAAAATAAAATTTAAAATAAAAAGTCAGAATTGAAATGAAAACAAAAGTTTGAACTCATGGAATTTCCCATGAAATGAAAATTCTTGTCCTGAATAGCACTAATAATGAGAAAAATCACCTCCACATTTCTTACAAATTTGATACAGAATTTATTCTTCCCTGGTAAATTTCCAGCTAAAATAATATTTGCAGCTTTTTTTGGTTTGTGTTTTTAATGAAGATGGGATAGCTGTGTGACCAGTAATACTGTTTCTACCCCTGGGAGCTAACCACAGGGATTTTCAAACTTTGTTACTTTTAGAGTAAGGTGCTCCCCTGGCTGGGTCTCTGTATGTAGTGAGCCCTACTGTGGAATAAGGCAACTCGGTTAAAGAGAAGGACAGAAGTGTGTATGTAGTGCCGTACCCCGTTCCCTGTGGATATGCCTTGAGCGTCCGGAGGAAACTGGACAACAATGATTTTAGGCATCAATTCTGGCTATACACAGCATATTCAAAGCATCTATGGGTTTATCCACAAGGCTGGATTCCTGGCTATACACAGCAAAGCAGCCTTGTGGATAAACCCATAGATGCTTTGAATATGATTTCTTAGTAAGCTCTAATGCTTTGTGGATGCCAAAATTGATAGTTGAAAAGCAGAACTGTAGTTCAGCGATGATGACAGAAAATGCTTGTTTCTCTTTACGGCATGTTGTCCATGCAAACTACCTAGCTGACAAGGGAGGAACAAAATTGCCCATAGCAGCTAGCAATAAGAACATAGCCAGTCAGACCATAGATTATGGCATACTAGAAATTTCAAATTTCAACCCTCTAAAAAGGGAAAAGAAGGAAGGCAAGTTAACCCATGAAAGGCCAAATGCCCTTTTAGACTTTCCTCACTCATCTCTAAAATACCAAAGCCTCAAGGATGCGTTTAAACCAAAAGCCAAGGAAAACCCCAAGATAAACAAAAAGCTACAAAGGGTCGAAAGGGATATTGAAGTAGCTGACTAAAAATGGGCTATCAAAACAAAAGGCTTGGCGTGACCAAATGCTTGTAAATGTACAATTGTGATCGATTTGATGTGAATATTAATGCTAATGTTAACTCTTGTGACTAGTTTGTTGCTGATACCAAAATCTGTAAAAATGTACAATATGCATGAGCTTTTGGAAAAACCCTTGAACATGTTGGGAGTGAGACATAAGAACTCACTGTGTGCTAGAAGCCTTTAGGATTATACTGTTTCATTTCATGACAACACACTTCAAGTTAAAAGTCCTTGTGATACTGATGTTAAACAGTTAGTGCCTGTAACCAGGCTTGAAACTGTACTCTGTAGAAAAGACATTATGACCCTAATGTGCGCTAGGAAAAGGGAAACTGAGGCACACTACCATATTGCTTTCATGGCTAAATGTCAAAATTCTAACACTATAAAGAACATTAATATCTACATTGACTTGATGTTAATTGGGACGGATAAAATAGCTATTTTCATTAGTTTATGGCAAGATTACATGAGATGTTCAGGAATTATGCTGCAACAGCAAATCCAATCCACTATTGGTCTAACCAAGTTTGACCTTGGGTTTATAAAGCGATTAAATAGTATTATTACTTCCATAATGAACCTTACAAAGATAAAGCCTCTTTTGATCAAACATGATTTTGATAAACCATTTCTGTTATACACTGATACTTCTAATACTGGTTTTGAAGCTGTAATAATACAGAACCAAGAATGGGAAGTTCCTATGATGCATTCAGCAGTGTCTGGAAGACCCCTTCCAGCATTAATTTTGCATTGGCGGTGTGACATTATCTGATTAAAATATGACCATGTAGATCATTGTTACTGCCTCTGTTATAGAATTGCAACAAATCTTATACAAAGTGTGTCAAGTAAGGTGTCAATAGAAAAGTGATGATTTGCTGAATATGATTGTGTTACTTGTGTGCGTGTATCATTTTTGTATCTGACGTTATGAGTATTGGGCTCTTTCCTGCTCCAACCTCTGGACTATGATGAACTTGTACTAATGGGAGCATTCTAACCAAGGGACTGAGGATCTTCCAATGATTTGGAAGCAACCAAATACTTAACAAGCCAGCAGTTTATTCCATCACAGTTACAAGCCTGATCCAAGAACTTTGCATTTAGTGTATGGATTTGATTCCTTTAAACAATTTTAACTCTCACCTTTCTTCCTTTCTTTTTATAAATAAACCTTTAGATTTTAGATACTAAAGGATTGGCAACAGCATGATTATTGGGTAAGATCTGAGTTATATTTGACCTGGGTGTTTGGCTGGTCCTTTGGGATCAGAAGAACCCTTTTGTTTGATGCAATTGGTTTAAATAACCCCTCCTCATTAAGTCTAGTGCTTTCATCTTATTAGCCAGTGTGGTGAGACAGAAGTTTATTTTGTTGGTGGGTTGGTATATCTTGTGGGAAAATAACTACCAGTTTTGGGGTGTGACTGCCCTATTTTTCAGCAGTTTGTCCTGCATTTGGTATTGTCAGCTGTGACCCATGGAGGCATGGTAACACTTGGTCAACAGAAGAATTGTATCCTCAACCTAGTGGTGTCTATTGTGTGTGTGGGGAGGGGGAAATCGACTTGACTACATCACAGAAGGCACAAAATTGTCCTCAGCCCTGAGCGATGTATGTAAGTTGATCTAAGTTTTAAGTATAGCCCAACCCTAGTAAACACAGTAATTAACAGAATCTCTGTCCACGACGGGGGGGGCAAAGAAGACTTTGCCCCACTTAGGCCCCATAAGGCTGCTGGGTGACTCCTGGTTTGTTTGATATTTGTTTTAAATCTGTTTGTTGTCTTTTAATGATCTGTTCCTTGGTAATGCTTTCACCTTGAAAATAAATGTGCTGTGTGGTAAATTGTAAGTGTTAGCAATACCTGTTTGTAGCCCTTGGAGAGAAAGCAACGCAGTGGTGCTGGGCATTAGGTAGACTGGCTTGCTGGGTTCCTCCCTGTGCAATTGATACCAGTCAGCTCTTTGTTCTTGGGAAACCAGGGCACAGTATCCAGCCTGTCTGACTCAAGACACCCCACCCCACCAACCTCTGCTTGAATCAAAACCAATCAGAGAAAAGACTTGCAGAGAGCAGTAAAGGGTGTTAGGAGACCACTCCTGAGAAGGGTGACAAGATTAAGGCATCTCCATTAGCATACAGAATGGAGAACAGAGATTGCAAGGCAAGAACTGCACTGAACTCTGGGACCAGAAAAGCAGGGAAGCATTGCATCATGGGGGAATCTCTGCTCCAGCTGTTAATGAACCTACACCTGCACATACCCAGCTCAGCAGTTATCAGACCAATTCTAGTAATAAATCCTTTATTGAATCCAAACTACTGAAGCAGCCTAATTGCATTGTGAACTCCCTGGATGGAACATCATCCATAGCCAAGAGTGATCAGCTCCCATTGTCTAGCCTACAGAAAACCCTTGAGTCATCAGTTTACCCATAAACCAATCTAGTATTCTCCCTTGAACCATTGTATTTTCTCTACGAAAACCCCTACCTATACCAAAGTAAGTGTTCTGATGCCTGGATCCAAACTCTGCATCAGTTCCACTGGGACTACATCTTCTCCTGACTGATCGTGCTGGGGGCTCTGCCTCTCTCCAGCACTCAGGACCCTGAATTATCACCATCACTGGGAATCCCAACCAGTTCAACCTCCATGGAGTGGGTAAGATACCTCCCTCTCTCTCTCTCTCTCTCTCTGTTTTCTTCTCTACGTCAGGTATTAACCTTTAATAACGTAACAGTTACGTTGGTTTAGGCTCTCCTTGTATAGTTATCACTATTATTCAATAAATAACTTTTATGGTTAAGCTGGTTGCTTCTCTCTCTCTCTCTCTGAACTTTACTCTTTTGTGTCTTTAGCTTCCCCATTTACTCTGCAGCAACGCTTTTTACCTAAGCTAAAGATCCCTGCAGCACCCAAATTCCTGTGGGGTTTGCTCATCTAGTGGGTTACTACCAGTACAATTGTGACATGAAAGTGGGGATAGGGATGAGCTAAACCTGTGACATAAGATGGTGGCAGCTTGAAAGTGCTGCTTGATCCAGTCCGCTGAGTACAGGGGCATATAAGGGTGGCAGCCTGGAAGTGCTGTTCGACCCAGCCTGCTCCGGCTTACTCTACTCCAGTGCGGTACATTTGACACATACGGGTGGCAGCTTGAAAGCACTGCCTGACCCAGCCTATTGAGCCTAGGGACATATAAGGGTGACAGCTTGAAAGTGCTAATTGACCCAGTCCACTCAGACTTGCTCTGTTAATGCGTGTGTGTTCATCCGGTTCTGGGGCTAGAGGAACCCAGCCCTGGGGAACCTAGGTCCTGCAGGATAGCTCCATTGGGAGGGGACTTGCAGAAGGCAGAAGTAGGGCTCCATATGAACACAGAAGTGACATAAGCAGTACATTGATAGAATTACAGAACCCCTCCTCCCAGAAGAGTAACCCTAATAAATGAGCATACCCCAAAGAAATGGGCAAGTCTGGTAACAAATTGGTGGAGAAACGCGGGCAACATGTGACCCACAGCATGTGATAATTGTTGAGTAGTTGCTGTGGAGTAGGGCAACTGAGGCAGAGACCCGAGCAAGCTTTCTTTTACTTTTCAGACCTAGCTCTTTTAGCAAGGTCCTTCTCTCATAGAATATTTGGTAACTTCAGTTAAGAATTGTGCTTAGAATACCCATAGAACTGTGCAATAAGGAGTTAAGAGTTGTGTCTTGAAAATAAAGGTTTTAGAGCAATACTGTGACTAGTGAAAGAGCTGTTGGTGGGGATCCTTAGTGAGATAAGGAAATAGAGATGGCTGAAAAATACCTTTTTGCTGCTCGCTTGAGGACAGGAGAAAACCAACAGGTTAGAGAGATGGGTAATGAAGAAGGGGGAAAGCACGTGGGAAAGGGGGTGTTTTAAGGGTGAGAATCCCCTGACTGAAGCTAGTCTGAGCTTTGAACAATATTGCACAACCTTTAAGCCACGTGGTAGTGCAAAGGATGCAGCTGATGCATGGGCATTATTTTATGCATGTCTGGACATGGTTGAAATGGTAAAGGAAAGACAGGAACTGGATGGAGCTGGAGAAAAACAACAGTGTTTGAACAAATGTGAGACAGATGGGTGTGAACTGATAGCAGAAAAGCTCAGAATGGTGTCTGTATTTAGAGATATACAAGAGGAGAGAGAGACAAGGAAAGCAGGGATGCAGAACAGTATAGGAAAGAGTTAACACACAAAAAAGTTCCGTTAGAAGAAGCAAGAGTAGCAACTCACTTCTTCGCAGAAGCAAACAGGGCAGCAAAAGCAGCAGCAGACCGTCAGGAGTGTGAGGCAAAGATTAGTAAATTGTGTGCCTAATTTAGCACCCATAAGGGGGTGGTAGCAGCTGTAAGGTTGAGAGAGGATTATGATTTGGATCCCCCTGGGAAAATAAAGATACCCCCTGATGCTGTCCCCAAAAACCCATTCAACCCCGATTGGCCACACATGCATAATGTTGCCCCTGTTTCCATAACCCGAGGTTAAACACATAGTTGCAGGAGCCGATCTTCCTACAACAGAGCTGGTCACAGACGTAGTAAGGTGGTCTCTTAGTCAAGCCAAGGCTATTGCTGAGACTGGGGCCACTGAGCCGTTGCATGGCTGGCCCATGTTTGGCAAATGTACCCTTCTGATGATGGCATAGACTTAACCCAATTGGCTCAGCTATGCTCCTCTCCTTGTGATGCAGATGGCATAGGTTCTTGGGAGTGGACTGTCACTGGACCCCGGGAATGGATGATAAGTGCTCTTAAAATATTACTGCCTGTGTCTTCCCTTAAGAAACTGTATATAATGGAAGAGCAGAAACCAGAAGAGGCCCCAGAAGCTTACTTAATTCAAAAGAAAATGCTGGTAGCTCTCTCTGATTCATTACCCCAGACAGAAGAAAATGGGATTATCACTTTCCAGTATCAGGGACATGAATTAGTACAGAGCACTTATGCAGGACTAAATTCTCAGACAAAAATGACCATGGGGACTGTGGATTTAGAGCACCTAACCTGGAGTGAACTAGTAGCAAAAATCAAACAGGCAGGAGATTTGCTGCGAGAGACTGGTCTCTTAAAAAGACAAGTCAGTAAAAAGACTACCTCAGAGCCTGTGTAGGCTATCACATTTACAAATAACAGTCCTCACTCTGCCAGTCACCCTCCCAATTCTAATCCCCCTACCGCCCACAGCCCTGGGCAGTGCCGAACCAAGAAGACCCTTAGGAACATGATTTGGAAGGAACTGGTGTATTTAGGGGAGGATATGGGAAAATATGATTGCTAGCCCCTCAGCATCTGGATTGGATTAATGCTTTGTCTCAGGACATGCGGAAAACGGAGTTAATGCAGGGAACTCACCCACAACCCACTGCCCCGGTACAGAGTGCATCCCCCACACCCACTCTCTGTCAAAGCCAGATCCCTGCTCCCTCTTCAGAGTGCAGGCTCTCAAGGGAGTCTGACGATCAGTAGGGGTGCCTGGTTCCCCACGGGCCTCCCCAGCTGATCGCAAGACTTCCGTGCAATGTATGGGGGAGACCCACTGTGAGGGCTACAGTGGGGAACCCAGGGATTTTAGCTCAATTATTAGCAGACAGGATCTCCGAAGGGAGACCCATCACTAAACAGGTTCAGCTCAACGTGTATAAGGGAGAAACTATCTCCCATGGTTTGTCTCTTGGGAGTGGCAATTTGCCTGTTAAAAAAGCCATCCCAATTTCCCAGTGTTTGTCTGTGAACAGCAATGTGGTCTGTGACAAAGGGGAGGGAAGTTCAAACCATTTGTCTAGTCAGAAAAGCAGTTTAACTGCTGGAGGAGAAAATGTCTCCAGTGTTCTGTCTGTGGAGTAGGCAGAAAATACCTCTCAGTTTACGCTGACTGAGGATTTGTCAGTTGTGCCAGATATGGTTCTGGACTCAACTAAAACCCAGGAATGAAGTCTTCCTAATCCTGTGTCTGTTGGGGGTAATGACTTGCCCATGGAGGGAGCTACCCCAATCTCCAGAAACTTGTCTGGGAACAAAGGGGAGGAAAACCCAAACTTTGTGAATGTTAAGAATGGCAGTTTATCTGCTGAGGAAGAGTTTGTCTCCAATCTTCTGTCTCAGGAGCAGGCAGAATGTGGCTCTCAGCTTATGCTGACTGAGGATATGTCAGTTCTCTCAAAATTTGTTCTAGACTCAACTGAAACCCAGAAAGATGCAAAGCAGGGAGCTGTGCAGTCTTGAAACCCCCTGCCAGATGGGCCTGGGAGAAGGGTCCCTGCCTACAGACAGATGATGGCTGGAAACCTGACTGGGAACTCCCAGAGTGGACCATGGAGGGGGAAAACAGATGCAGTTACCCTGAAATCATGACAATAATTCCACTAATTCTACATGTTGTTCCATTGTTTTTCTAATAATGCCTATTTAATTATTTTTCTTTGATTATTAAGAGAGAAATTGATAACTCTCTAGAAGCCTGGGGAAAATGAGCCACACAGAGGACTGAGCAGCTGTAAAAATAAATCTTATAACACACGTGCTATTAGTGTTAGTGGAATTGGGGGGAGGGATAGCTCAGGGGTTTGAGCATTGGCCTGTTAAATCCAGGGTTGTGAGTTCAATCCTTAAAGGGGCCATTTAGGAAACTGGGGTAAAAATCTGTCTGGGGATTGGTCCTGCTTTGAGTAGGGGGTTGGACTAGATGACCTCCTGAGGTCCCTTCCAACCCCGATATTCTATGATTATACAGTTGCTGATGGGGTTACACTGATGTGACATGTTCATGTGTTACAAGGACACTGTTTGAAAATATCCAATTGACTTCACTACTGGCACTACCATGTGGCTGGCTGAGTGGCTCTGTTTCCAAAACCAATGGGATTCAGTAACAGAGAGCAAAACCATGAGCTGGGGTGTTGGATAAATTTGCATTATAGCAGAGCGATCAGAGAGTGGGGGACAGCCAGTTTGGGGAGCAAGCTCATTGGGTTGTGGGTCCTGTGCGATTTCATAATCCCCCTTCACCCAGAACGTGAAGTTAATCACATTGGCAGACAACACCAGCAGGGAATGGAAGCAAACTCACAGCAGGACTGAGGAACGATTCAATTGCAGACAGAAACAAAATGAGATTCAATTGGTGAGTGTTTCTCAGGGAAAGTGACCAAAACACCACTGTGGTTGTGATGCTTCAAACAACACTGTAAGGAGACTGAAGTGTAAATTTGGCGTCAGTTTGTGATGCAACAGCTCAGTGACGTCTCTCTCTCTCTCTGGAAAGGTTTAGGATGAATGTGAAAAAATAGAAAAAGAATAAAAGCAGGGAAGGGCTGGACCTTGTATCACGGAGACTAATGTAACCTGCTTTGACAGCATATTGATCACTGTCCCCGCTCTTGGATGAGTCCACTAGAGCCTCCTCGCTGTTAGCTGAACCAATATGTTTGCAGTGCAAGAAATCACAGTCCACCGTGGTGAGCCATGGGGACCACTTGTCGAAGTTACAAAAGACTAATACAAAATGGCTTTGACAATTTTGACATAAATATGCACAGCGGTTTGTGTGCTTTTCCACCTTCATCGATATCTTCACTGACCGGAGGGGGGCTGATAACGGAATCTCAAAGATTTAAATAGGAAATTTGCCTTCAGAGTCTTGGTTCGTCCCTGACCCCACAGGATGAGGGGCTGTATGCAATATTTATGGAACTAAATTGATGCTAAAGAGTGATGTAAATATATCTTCTTCAGATTCCGTTGTAAATTTTGGTTTCTTTCTCCTAGTTGCACCTCATGGCGAACCCAGAGTAAGTGAATCAAACGGTTCTCACGGAATTCATCCTGCTAGGATTTGGGAATCTCCCTAAGCTACAAACTCTTCTCTTCCTGCTGTTTCTCGCCATCTACATTGCAACCATGGCTGGGAACGTCCTGATCTTTGCGCTAGTTGTGGCTGATCAGCACCTTCACACCCCCATGTATTTCTTCCTGGGGAACTTGTCCTGCTTGGAGACCTGCTGCTCCTCCACCATCCTGCCCAGGGTGCTGGCCAGTCTCCTGACTCTCGATGGGACCATTTCATTTAGTGGCTGCCTCACACAATATTATTTCTTTGGTTCTCTAGTGGCCAGAGAATGCCTTCTCATGTCAGTGATGTCTTATGATCGGTATTTAGCGATATGCAATCCACTGCACTATGCAGCCTGTAGAGTGGCAGGGCCTGCATCCAACTTGCAGGTAGCTCTTGGATAGGTGGCTTCCTATGTATTGGCATATTAACATTGTTGATACGTCAGTTAACGTTCTGTGGCTCTAACATTATTGACCATTTCTTTTGCGATTTTATCTCCCTTGTAAAGCTCTCCTGCAATGACCCACACCTAATGGAAACACTGGCTTTCACACTCAGCTTTCTTTTCTCACTGGTCCCATTCCTAAATATTTTGATGTCCTACATCTTCATCATCACCACCATCCTGAGAATCCCATCCACCACTGGGAGGCAAAAGGCCTTTTCCACCTGCTCCTCCCACCTCATTGTGGTGAGCATTTATTATGCAACTCTGCTGATTGTCTATTTGTTCCCAACCACTGACATCCTGAGCGACTTCAAGAAAGTTCTCTCTGTCTTCTATGCCATCCTGACTCCCCTGGTCAATGCCCTCATCTACAGCCTGAGAAACAAAGAAGTCCAGGAGGCACTGAGGAAAGCTTGCAGGAAATTCATGCTTGGACCATGTTAACGGATCAATTTCCTTGAGTTAAAATAGATTTAACATGGGCTGGGGTAGGGCCTGAACCAAAGCCTGCTGTAGTCCCAGGTCGTGTTTCCCTGAGCTTCATTGGGCTTCGTGTCCTGCTCTTAGACAGTGTGTCTCAACCTTTCCAGACCACTGTACCCCTTTCAGGAGTCTGATTTGTCTTGCGTATCCCCAAGTTTCAGCTCACTAAAATCTTTCAAAATCAGACATAAAAATACAAAACTGTCACAGCACATTACTACTGAAAAACTGCTGATTTTCTAATTTTTACCATATAATTATGAAATAAATGAATTGGTATATAAAGATTGTACTTACATTTCAGTGTATAGTCTATAGAGCAGAATACACAAGTCATTGTCTGTATGAAATTAGTTTAGACTTTGCTAGTGTTTTTTCTGTAGCCTGCTGTAAAACTAGGCAAATCTCTAGATGAGTTGACGTATCCCCGGAAGACCTCTGTGTACCCTCAGGCTACACGTGCCCCTGGTTGAGAACCGCTGCTCTTATAGCCCTGGGAAAAAGTAGAGATGGAGAAACCTTCCGCATCTCAGCACAAACCCAATTTTGAGAAAACTTCTTTTCAAGTCACCTTTATAAGGTATCACTTGTTCTCAGCATCAGCTAGTGCTAAAAGGCACTAAAGCTTATTAAAAGGGTTGGACAAATATTTTCCGTCAAAACTTTTTTTGTATTGAAAACTAGGGGTTTTTAAAAAGCAGAAAAAAATCACGGACAATGTCTGCTTTCCTTCAAAATTTGTTGTGTTTTTTTTAATTGAAAAGCTGAAATTAGTCTGCCAAAACCTGAACATGGTTCAGGGTTTCAGAAGTGTATGGCCAAATATTTGCTGCTTGCTGTGTTTGATTGTTTAAAGAAACAATAAAAAAATTCTGCTTAAAAAAAAAATCCAAAACTTTTGAACCACCTCAGCTTGTGACCAAACGCCTGAGCCCATCCAGTCAGAGATTTTTCCAGGTTTCTGATACTCTGCTAGCTTCCTTGACTCATATCTGTCTCCATAACTTTGGGTTCATTTAAGTTAGAACATAAGAATGGCCATACTGGGTCAGACCAAAGGTCCAACCAGCCCCGTATCCTATCTATCAACAGTGACCAATGCTAAGTGCCCCAGAGGGAATGAACCTAAGAGGTAATGATCAAGTGATCTCTCTCCTGCCATCCATCTCCACCCTCTGACAAACAGAGGCTAGGGACACCATTCCTTACCCATCCTGGCTAATAGCCATTAATGGACTTAAGCTCCATGAATTTATCTGTTTCCTAGAGACTGGCTCCATGGGGTCCCTCACAAACTGGAGATGGTTACTGTGGTTTGTCTTTAGTATAGCTTATGTACATACTCCATGAACTGAGCATTTGAGCTTGTTCCAGAATCTGGGATGAGCCTATGCTGTGAAAACGGAAATGTTCAAAATAGCACAGGCATGTGAATGGACACAGGGTGCTAAAATTAAATTAACCCAGGGTTCTCAAACTGGGGATCAGGACCCCTCAGGGGGTCACGAGGTTATTACTGGGGGTTGCGAGCTGTCAGCCTCCACCTCAAACCCCACTTTGCCTCCAGCATTTATAATAGTGTTAAAAATATAAAAAAGTGTTTTTAATTTATAAGGGGGGGTCGCACTCAGAGGTTTGCTATGTGAAAGGGGTCATCAGTACAAAAGTTTGAGAACCACTGAATTAACCCCTCTGGCGCCTCGGGGAATGCAGTGGGGGGGGGAAGGTCTTCTTTGGTAGGGTTGGGAAGGAGGTAGGTGATGTATGATATTGCTCGTCTCAGGTGATCCCTCTCCCATGGCTCTCTTGGGTCTATCTCTGTTAATCTAAAGTGGCTAATTTTAAATGAAGCTACCCTCCCCTGACATGAATCTCCCTATGGCACTGAAATTAAATTTAGACTATAATTTGGCATTGAGATGTGAATGGGATGGTAACCCTAAGGGAAAAGATAACAGCTTGGCTCATTGTGTTAAATAGCTGTCTGCAAGCCTCAAACTGCTGAATGAGCTTTAGGGTAGGGAAGGCTGTGCCTCCCCAAACATCCTGGCCCTGCCCCCTATCTGACCCCCACCCACTTCTTGCCCCCCCGACTGTCCCCCTCAGAATCCCCGACCCATCCTGCTCCTTGTTCCCTCACCGCCCCCTCAACCACCACCCCGGGACCCCATGCCCCACTAACCCCCCGTCCCTTGACTGCGCCGACCCCTATCCACCCCCCTGCTGAGTCCTGACAGACCCCCGGAACGCCCACGATCCAACCTCCCATTCCCCATCCCCTGACCATCCCATCAGCGCTGTTCAGGGCCGCTCCTGGGTTACTGCCACCTTTCCCCTCTCTCGGAGCCTCAGCATGCTGGGTCCAGGAGCTGTCCTGGCCCCTGGACAGCACTGCAGTGGCGTGGTTCCGGGGGGACCGGAGCTCGCAGCTCCGCCCCCTTACCATGCGGCTCTGACTCAGTTGGAGGAGGTCAGGCCCCGCTGCAGCCACACCGCTGCAGCGCTGTCCAGGGCTGCTCCTGATGCGGCACGCTGACATGCCGGGGGATGGGGGAAGGTGGAGGCGGAGCAGGGGGCCCCTGTGGGGCCCAGGGCCTGGGGCAAATTGCCCCATTTGGCCCCCCCGGGCGGCCCTGTCCTCATCCTTGTCCTCATGTTATCGTTGGAGAAACTCAGGCAGAATGAGGTAACATTACCTGCCCAGAATCACTCAGCGGGCTAGTGGCAGGAAACCAACTCTCTAGAGTCCCAGTACAGTGCCCTGGCTGCTTCACCATGTTCAGTTCTAATTGATAATGGGACCGAAGGTTGTTAGGTGCCCAACTCCCGTTCACTGCCCATAGAATTTGGGTGCCTAACATCGACCTCTTATGGGAAAACCCAGACTGTACATTCATAGCCAAACCACTAGCGTGAGAATTCCTTCCTCTCCAGGATGTTTTACACCAGTTCCTTCTAAGGTTTTACCTTTTTCTAGAAGACCCTAATAACTGTGTGTCTGTAACCAAGCGCATCATGCAATACAATAACTAAATTGAGTCTTCTCTTTCTGTCCTCTCTGTTGTCAGACCTCCCCTTCTCTGTCCCCTTCGTGTCCAGCATGAGGAATAAATGTGTCAAGGCTTGTCTACACACAGAAGGTGTACCACGTTACCTATATCTGCCTATCCCTGACAGGGCCGCGTGGCCTTGGGCTGGAGAGCCAGGGGCCCAGGAAGCCCGGGTTAGAGAAGGGTCCCCATCTGAGGGGAATCAGGCCCTTTCCAATAAAGGGCTGAAGGGGGCCAGAATCAGAGACAAACTCAGGAAGCTGAAGTGAGACTTCAGAGAGTTAGAGAGGCTCCTGAAGGGAAAACCCTGAGATCAGGGAAATTCCTCCATTATATGGGGAATGAAGAAGGGAAACTGAGGTGAGGGGCTGTGTTCTGGGCTGCCCTGAGTCCTCCAGGGGGTGCTGTGAGGTGTCCATTCCTCTACACCAAGTAGATGCAATGCTACTGATGTGATGGTGCTTCTGTCGGAATAGTTCATTCCCACATGGGAAGGGGAATAAGCGATCTATTGGTAAACTGTGTCCACAAGAGAGGGTGTAGTGGTATAACTATTTCCATAACATATTCGCACCACTAACCTAAATAGTTATCCTGGTGCAAAATATGTATGGAGCCCTCGTGTGAGTCCCTGTGAAAATACATCCATTCGTTTCTGACTTTGAAACAAACTCCAATAATCCAATAGAAAAGTCTTTTCCATTAACAGAATCATAGAACAGTAGGACTGGAAGGGACCTCAACTTGTCATCTAGTCCAGTCCCCTGCACTCAAGTCAGGACTACGTCATTACGAGACCATCCCTGACAGGTGTTTGTCTCACCTGTTCTCAAAAACCTCCAATGATGGAGATTCCACAATCTGGCGAAGCAATTTATTCCAGTGCTTAACCACATTGGCAGTTAGGAAGTTTTTCCTAATGTCAAATTATAATGCCCTTGCTGCAATTTAAGCCCATTGCTTCTTGTCCTATCCTAAGAGGTTAAGGAGAAAAACTTTTCACCCTCCTTCTTGTAACAACCTTTTATGTACTTGAAAACTGTTATCATGTCCCCTCTCAGTCTTCTCTTCTCCAGGCTAAACAAACCCAATTTTTTCAATCTTCCCTCATAGATCCTGTTTTCTAGACCTGTAATAATTTTGTTGCTCTTCTCTGGACTTTAACCAATTTGTCCCCATCTTTCCTGAACTGGACACTGTACTCCAGATCAGGCTTAATATGCATGGTATACAGTGAAAGAAGTGTGTCTCATATCTTGCTTACAACACTCCTGCTAGTACATCCCAGAATGGTGTTCGGGGTTGGCTTGTTTGTTTCCACCACTGTAATGCTGTTTTTGTATACTGCCAGCTGCACATGCAAGAATGTACCTGGGGCAAAGGGGCATTGGGAGCAGCAAAGGCTGAGGAATGGGAAAGGGGCAGCTCTACTCTAGCATGGGATAACTAGGGATAGCAGAGGAAGAAGGCTGGGAAAGGGGTGGCTATAGTGTGTACTGGGCATTGGGGGAAGCAAAGGTTAATGTGGCCAATGTTTTATTTATCATTCCTAATAATCTCTACATGGCAGCTGATCACAGGGAATGACCGAATAAAATAATTCTTTTTAACTGAAATTACAGGGTTAATATTCCTTAAAGTGATGAAGAGTCAATCAACTTAGAATTCAAATCTGACCTTCAGTGTGATAAGACCCACCCACCTCCCCCTCCCCTATCCTGTCAGAGCTCTGAGCCCTTTCTCTCCACCCCACTACCACAGCCTTGGGCCACCCCTCCCCAGCTATTCCAGCCCCCCGAGCAGCGGTCACCCAATCAGGTCAGCAATGTTTTTGCCAGAGTTCAATTTAAAAAAACAAACAACCCCCTTTTTTTCAAAATACAATTATGTGAGCCACAAATGTTCAACATTTGGACATAATGAACAACAAAACTTTGACACAAAATTTTTCATTCTGGAGATAAATTGGAATGAGACCTTACTGCACGGTTAGGGGGCAAATTATGGTAGTAGAGAACTGGGAATTATAACAATCTCCTAGTTGGTTTTTCATTCAGAAATAAGTGGATATTTGTATCCTTCTGTAAATGCTGGAACAAACCTTCCCATCAGGGCAAGAAGTGAGAGTAGGTCAAAAAGTTCATGCTGAAAAAGTACAGTGTTGGAGTCAAGTTGTAGAATATATTGCAATACATACACCTGCAATGATTGTATTGACTGTACCCGAACTGGCCCATGATTTGGCTAGTGTGAATGTAGAACACTGTCCTTTACTGGATGGAATAAGTGCTATTCTTCGGTTCTCAAATGCTAACAGACAAATTAGAGACCTACATGTCTGAAACAATATAACATAATTTGTATTATTAGCTGTGACACTGAAAATGCATGTGACCCTGAAACTTTTCTGGGAATGGGAAGAAATTATTTATACTTTATAATCGCAAGTCTCTGATTTCCATGCTGCCATGGTATGGGCCTTTCTGAGAACCCTATGGAAGTTAGGTGCCAAATTCTCATAGCAATCTCATGGGAGTTGGGTCTTTATTGCGTAAATTACCCCCCTTTGAAGATCCCAACCTAAATGTATAAAACACCCTGTTGCACCTGCATTTTATCTGAGCAGCAGGCTGCATTTCCTCCTTTCAGAAATGACTGACCAGCAGGCATTGAGCTAAGGGTAACATTTTCAAAAACACTTAAGCAAACTTCAAAAGTGACATAGGAGGCTAAGTCCCATTTGTGATGTTGCACCCCATAATGCTTTATGGGAATATGCTTATGAATGTATTGTGGCAGAGCTCCGACCTTATCCCTGTGGGTCCCACGCTTCTAGGTGGTTTATGCTAGCCTCAGTGGCTCACTGCGACCCTCCATGTAGCCCTTTTCTCTCTAGGGCCAGGGTTACAGTCTACTGAGCCCTTTTCATCATAAGTCAGCAAGGAGGTTGGTGAGAGAACTTCCACAGTCTCTGTTGTCCCTACGGGCTTTATTCAGAACAGTTTAACCTCCTATCCTGACAGGGGCCTGTCTTCCCCTCCCAGGAAGTGTTTCTGTAGTGGCAGGTTGGGGAGAACCCAGGCCCGCCCTTTACCCCAGGTTCCGACCTAGGGACCCTAATAGTAGCAGCTGTTGGCAGCCGACCTTTCACTGCCAGAGTTGCTACATTTCCATGGGCCACTTCCCCACAGCTCTTCTACTTCTCTCTTCTTCACCCTTACCTTAGGGCTCCCTTACTGATGGCTTGAGGGGGTCTTCACTAACCAGCCATCCAGCTGCACTTCCACTCCCTGACTCTCTTCAGCCTGACTGGAGTGAGCCCTTTTATAGTACCAAAAGGGCCTTAATTACAGTCAGGTGTTCACATTATCTTAATGGCCTCACCTGACTCTTTGCAGGTTAAATGGATTCAGGTGTTCTCATTAGCCTGGAGCAGCCCCTGCTCTGGTCAGTCAGAGAACACAGTGGCCAATATATCTGCCTTCTACCACTTTGTTGTACCCAACTGGCCTGGGTCTATCACAGTATATATCTCATAACTGAAATGTGTTTTATGCTACATATGTAACATAGCTCTGTAAAGGTTATGATCTACTGAATATATTCATCATATTTGTATGCATGTATCATTTTTGTATTTGAAATTATGAATATTGGCTATGTACTTGTTTAATCTTAAGTAGTCTCAGTGAAGCAGTTGGTCATACTTCCCACACTATTCTTGCCACCAAGTTAAAGAAGTATGGGCTGGATGAATGGACTGTAAGGTGGATAGAAAGCTGGCTAGATCGTCGGGCTCAACGGGTAGTGATCAATGGCTCCATGTCTAGTTGGCAGCCGGTTTCAAGTGGAGTGCCCCAAGGGTCGGTCCTGGGGCCGGTTTTGTTTAATATCTTTATTAATGATCTGGAGGATGGTGTGGACTGCACTCTCAGCAAGTTTGCAGATGACACTAAACTAGGAGGCGTGGTAGATACACTAGAGGGTAGGGATCGGATACAGAGGGACCTAGACAAATTAGAGGATTGGGCAGAAAAAAACCTGATGAGGTTCAACAAGGACAAGTGCAGAGTCCTGCACTTAGGACGGAAGAATCCCATGCACTGCTACAGACTAGGGACCGAATGGCTAGGTAGCAGTTCTGCTGAAAAGGACCTAGGGGTCACAGTGGACGAGAAGCTGGATATGAGTCAACAGTGTGCTCTTGTTGCCAAGAAGGCTAACGGCATTTTGGGCTGTATAAGTAGGGGCATTGCCAGCAGATCGAGGAACGTGATCGTTCCCCTTTATTCGACATTGGTGAGGCCTCATCTGGAATACTGTGTCCAGTTTTGGGCCCCACACTACAAGAAGGATGTGGAAAAATTGGAAAGAGTCCAGCGGAGGGCAACAAAAATGATTAGGGGTCTGGAGCACATGACTTATGAGGAGAGGCTGAGGGAACTGGGATTGTTTAGTCTCCAGAAGAGAAGAATGAGGGGGGATTTGATAGCAGCCTTCAACTACCTGAAGGGGGGTTCCAAAGAGGATGGAGTTCGGCTGTTCTCAGTGGTGGCAGATGACAGAACAAGGAGCAATGGTCTCAAGTTGCAGTGGGGGAGGTCCAGGTTGGATATCAGGAAAAACTATTTCACTAGGAGGGTGGTGAAACACTGGAATGCGTTACCTAGGGAGGTGGTGGAGTCTCCTTCCTTGGAGGTTTTTAAGGCCCGGCTTGACAAAGCCCTGGCTGGGATGATTTAGCTGGGAATTGGTCCTGCTTTGAGCAGGGGGTTGGACTAGATGACCTCTTGAGGTCCCTTCCAACTCTGATATTCTATGATTCTATGATTCTATGAAAAGACTATTCTCAGTAAGTGCCCATTCAAGAAACACTTAAGCCAACAATGAACTTCGAGACGCCAATCCACATCTGAACTTTCCCAGGGATGTGACTTGGTTGGTAAGAAACTCAGTCATGCATGGACATGTGACTTGTCCATGTGTTATAACTATAAAGGGAAGGGTAAGAGCTCTCTTGTGTACAGTACTATAAAATCCCTCCTGGCCAGAGACTCCAAAATCCTTTTACCTGTAAAGGGTTAAGAAGCTCGGGTAACCTGGCTGACACCTGACCCAAAGGACCAATAAGGGGACAAGATACTTTCAAATCTTGGGGGCGGGGGAAGGCTTTTGTTTGTGCTCTTTGTTTTGGGGGTTGTTCGCTCTTGGGACTGAGAGGGACCAGACATCAATCCAGGTTCTCCACATCTTTCTAAACAAGTCTCTCCTATTTCAAACTTGTAAGTAAACAGCCAGGCAAGGCGAGTTAGTTTTACTTTGTTTTCTCAACTTGTAAATAAATGTACCTTTTACTAGAGTGTTTATCTTGGTTTGCTGTACTTTGAACCTGAGACTAGAGGGGAGTCCTCTGAGCTCTTTAAGTTTGACTACCCTGTAAAGTTATTTTCCATCCTGATTTTAAAGAGATGATTTTTACCTTTTTCTTTAATTAAAAGACTTCTTTTTAATAACCTGATTGATTTTTCCTTGTTTTTAGATCCAAGGGGGTTGGATCTGTATTTACCAGGAGTTGGTGGGAGGAAGAAGGGGGGATAGTTAATTTCTCCTTGTTTTAAGATCCAAGGGGGTTGGAACTGTATTCACCAGGGAATTGGTGAATGTCTCTCAAGGCTACCCAGGGAAGGGAATCAGCTTTGGGATGGTGGCAGCAGACCAGATCTAAGCTGGTAGTTAAGCTTAGAAGTTTTCATGCAGGCCCCCACATTTGTACCCTAAAGTTCAAAGTGGGGAAGCAGCCTTGACACCATGTGACTCCAAAACTCCATTTTGTAGCTGCATTCTACACAGGGGTAGGGAGGGTGTCCACCCACAAGAGAGAGTCTATTTAAACACCTGGAAGACTCCTCCATTTTGTCTTCAGCTGGCTCAAGATATGAGTTTATCCTGTATAAGCTTTATACAGGGTAAAATGGCTTTATTTGGGGTTTGGACCCCATTGGGAGTTGGGCATCTGAGGGTATGTCTACACTACGAAATTAGGTCGAATTTATAGAAGCCGGTTTTATAGAAATCGGTTGTATACAGATGATTGTGTGTGTCCCCACATAAAATGCTCTAAGTTAATAAGTCGGCGGACCACGTCCACAGTACCGAGGCTAACGTCGACTTCCGGAGCGTTGCACTATGGGTAGCTATCCCACAGTTCCCGCAGTCTCTGCCACCCATTGGAATTCTGGGTCGAGATCCCAATGCCTGAATGATGCAAAACAGTGTCGCGGGGGGTTCTGAGTACATGTTGTCAGCCCCCCCCACCCGTCAGAGCAACGGCAGACAATCGATTCACGCCTTTTTACCTGGGTAACCTGTGCAGACAACATACCACATCAAGCATGGAGCCCGCTCAGCTCAGCTCAGCTCAGCTCACCGTCACCATATGTCATCTGGGTGCCAGCAGACGTGGTACTGCATTGCTACACAGCAGCAGCTAATTGCTTTTTGGCAGTAGACGATGCAGTATGACTGGTAGCCTTCATCAGCAATCTGGGTGCTAGCAGACATGGGGCTGCATTGCTACACAGCAGCAGCCCCTTTCCTTTTGGTAGAAGATGGTGTATTATGACTGGTATCCGTCGTCGTCGTACTGCAGTGGCTGAAACTCTGTATGTCCCCCAGTCGCTGCCTTCCCAATGACAATGATGGCTATCAGTCGTAGTACGCTATTTTCTGCCAAGCACCCAGTATTTTCTGCCAAGCACCCAGAAGATGCCGAGGGCTATCAGTCATGCTGCACCATCGTCTGCCCCCTTAAGATGTAAAAAATAGATTTTTTCTGTATTCATTTGCTTCCCCCTCCCTTTGTGAAATCAACGGCCTGCTAAACCCAGGGTTTTGAGTTCAATCTTTGGGGGGGCCATTCTGTGTGACAGTTGTTGTGTTTCTCCCTGATGCACAGCCACCTTTGTTGATTTTAATTCCCTGTACCTGTACGCCATGTCGTAACTTGCCCCTCCCTCCCTCCCTCCGTCAGATACTAGTTTCGTGCCTTTTTTCAGACCAGACGCCATAGCACTGGGATCATGGAGCAATTATGAGCACTATGAACACCACACGCATTGTCCTGGAGTATATGCAGAGCCAGGACATACCAAAGCAAAACCAGGACCAGCCGAGGAGGCGATTGCAGCGCGGCGACGAGAGTGATGCGGAAATGAGGATGAGGAAATTGACATGGACATAGACCTCTCACAAGACACAGGCCCCAGCAATGTGCAAATCATGGTGTTACTGGGGCAGGTTCATGCCGTGGAACGCCGATTCTGGGCCCGGGAAACAAGCACAGACTGGTGGGACCGCATTGTGTTGCAGGTGTGGGACGATTCCCAGTGGCTGCGAAACTTTCTCATGCGCAAGGGCACTTTCATGGAACTTTGTGACTTGCTTTCCCCTGCCCTGAAGCACCAGAATACCAGGATGAGAGCAGCCCTCACAGTTGAGAAGCGAGTGGTGATAGCCCTGTGGAAGCTTGCAACGCCAGACAGCTACCGGTCAGTCGGGAATCAATTTGGAGTGGGCAAATCTACTGTGGGGGCTGCTGTGATCCAAGTTGCCAGGGCAATGAAAGACCTGGTGATATCAAGGGTAGTGACTCTGGGAAACGTGAAGGCCATAGTGGATGGCTTTGCTGCAATGGGATTCCCAAACTGTGGTAGGGCGGTAGACGGAACCCATATCCCTATCTTTTCACCGGAGCACCAAGCCACCGAGTACATAAACCGCAAGGGGTACTTTTCAATGCTGCTGCAAGCCCTGGTGGATCTCAAGGGACGTTTCACCAACATCAACGTGGGATGGCCGGGAAAGGTACATGATGCTCGCGTCTTCAGGTACTCTGCTCTGTTTCGAAAGATGGAGGAAGGGACTTTCTTCCCGGACCAGAAACTAACCGTTGGTGATGTTGAAATGCCTATTGTGATCCTTGGGGACCCAGCCTATCCCTTAATGCCATGGTTCATGAAACCGTACACTGGCAGCCTGGACAGTAGTCAGGACCTGTTCAACTACAGGCTGAGCAAGTGCCGAATGGTGGTGCAATGTGCATTTGGACGTTTAAAAGGGCGCTGGCGCAGCTTACTGACTCGCTTAGACCTCAGTGAAAAGAATATCCCCATTGTTAGTGCTGCTTGCTGTGCGCTCCACAATATCTGTGAGAGTAAGGAGGAGACATTTATGGCGGGGTGGGAGGTTGAGGCAAATCGCCTGGCTGCTGATTACGCGCAGCCAGACACCAGGGTGGTTAGAAGAGCACAGCAGGGCACGGTGAGCATCAGAGAAGCTTTGAAAATGAGTTTTGTGACTGGCCAGGCTACAGTGTGAAACTTCTGTTTGTTTCTCCTTGGTGAACCCTCCGCCCCCCCCCCACCCGGCTCACTCTACTTCCCTGTAAACCAACCACCCCACCCTCCCCTCCCCCCCTCGAGCATCGCTTGCAGAGGCAATAAAGTCGTTGTTTCTTCACATTTATGCATTCTTTATTAATTCATCACACCACTAGGGAGATAATTGCCAAGGTAGCCCGGGATGGGTGGGGGAGGAGGGAAGGAAAAGGACACACTGCAGTTTAAAACTTTAACTCTTATTGAAGGCCAGCCTTCTGATGCTCGGGCAATGATCTGGGGTAGAGTGACTGGGTGGCCGGAGGCCCCCCCACCGTGTTCTTGGGCATCTGGGTGAGGAGGCTATGGAACTTGGGGAGGAGGGCTGTTGGTTACACAGGGGCTGTAGCAGCGCTCTCTGCTCCTGCTGCCTTTCCTGCAGCTCAACCATACGCTGGAGCATATCAGTTTGATGCTCCAGCAGCCAGAGCATCGACTCTTGTCTTCTGTCTGCAAGCTGACGCCACCTATCATCTTCAGCCCGCCACTTCCTCTGTTCATCCCGCGATTCAACCCGCCACCTCTCCTCTTGTTCGTATTGTGCTTTTCTGTAGTCTGACATTGACTGCCTCCACGCATTCTGCTGTGCTCTGTCAGCGTGGGAGGACATCTTGAGCTCCCAGAACATATCATCCCGAGTCCGCCATTTTTTCCTTCTAATCTTCACTAGCCTCTGTGAAGGAGAAACATTTGCAGCTGGTGGAGGAGAAGGGAGAGGTGGTTAAAAAAGACACATTTTAGAGAACAATGGGTACACTCTTTCACGTTACATTTTGCTGTTCACATTACACAGCACATGTGCTTTCATTACAAGGTCGCATTTATCCTCTTATATTGAGGGCCTGCCAGTTTGGTGTGAGAGATCACTCACGCAGTGCCAGGCAACAGATTTCAGCTTGCAGGCAGCCATGGTAAGCCACAGTCTTTTGGCCTTTTTAACCTTCTTAACATGTGGGAATGGTTTCAAACAGTAGCGCCCTCATTTCCCATACCAAGCACCTGTTGGGTTGGCCATTTAAAATGGGTTTGCAATGTAAAAGGAGGGGCTGTGGTTTCCGGGTTAACGTGCAGCACAAACCCAACTAACCCCCCTCCCCCACACACCCAATTCTCGGGGATGATCACTTCACCCCTCCCCCCCACCGCGTGGCTAACAGCGGGGAACATTTCTGTTCAGCAGAGCAGAACGGGCACCTCTGAATGTCCCCTTAATAAAATCACCCCATTTCAACCAGGTGACCGTGAATGATATCACTCTCCTGAGGATAGCAAAGAGCGATAAGGAATGGATGTTGTCTGCATGCCAGCAAACACCGGGACCATACGCTGCCATGCTTTGTTATGCAATGATTCCAGACTACGTGCTACTGGCCTGGGGGGGAGGCCACCCCGCTGCCATATCAGTTCTGCCTATCTACTGGCCTGGCGTGGTAAAGGCGGACGGGATAAGGCAGCCCTCCCCAGAAACCTTTTGCAAAGGCTTTGGGAGTACATGAAGGAGAGCTTTCTGGAGATGTCCCTGGAGGATTTCCGCTCCATCCCCATACACATTAACAGACTTTTCCAGTAGCTGTACTGGCCGCGATTGCTAGGGCAAATTAATCATTAATCATTAAACACACTTGCTTTTAAACTATGTGTAATATTTACAAAGGTACACTCACCAGAGGTCTCCTGTGTGCCCTCAGGGTCTGGGAGCACGCCTTGGGTGAGTTTGGGGGTTACTGGTTCCAGGTCCAGGGTGATAAACATATCCTGGCTGTTGGGGAAACCTGTTTCTCCGCTTCCTTGCTGCTGTGAGCTCTCTACATTATCTTCATCCTCATCTTCCTCGTACTCTGAACCCACTTCCCTGTGTGTTTCTCCATTGAAGGAGTCAAAGCACATGGTTGGGGTAGTGGTGGCTGCACCCCCTAGCATGGCATGCAGCTCCGCGTAGAAGCGGCATGTTTGCGGCTCTGCCCCGGACCTTCCGTTTGCCTCTCTGACTTTGTGGTAGGCTTGCCTTAGCTCCTTAATTTTCACGCGGCACTGCTGTGCATCCCTGTTATGGCCTCTGTCCTTCATGGCCTTGGAGACCTTTTCTAATATTTTGCCATTTCATTTACTGCTATGGAGTTCAGCTAGCACTGATTCAGTTCCTCATATGGCGAGCAGATCCCGTACCTCCCGTTCGGTCCATGATGGAGCTCTTTTGCGATTCTGGGACTCCATCACTGTTACCTGTGCTGATGAGCTCTGCATGATCACCTGTGCTCTCCACACTGGGCAAACAGGAAATGAAATTCAAACGTTCGCGGGGCTTTTCCTGTCTACCTGGTCAGTGCATCTGAGTTGAGAGTGCTGTCCAGAGCGGTCACAATGAAGCACCGTGGGATAGCTCCCGGAGGCCAATAACCTTGAATTCCGTTCACACTACCCCAAATCCGACCCGCAAAGGCCAATTTTAGCACTAATCCCCTCGTCGGAGGTGGAGTAAAGAAACCGGTTTAAAGGGCCCTTTAAGTCAAAAGAATGGGCTTCGTCGTGTGGACGTGTCCAGGCTTAATTTGATTTAACCCTGCTAAAGTCGACCTAAACTCGTAGTGTAGACCAGGCCTGAGTGTGTTAAAGACAGAAACACTTCTTAAGCTTCTTTCGGTTAAGCCTGCAGTTTGTGGGACATGGTTCAAACCTGGGTCTGTGTTTGTAGCCGGCAAGTGTGTCTGGCACAACCAGGCAAGGTTCTGGAGTCCCAAGCTGGTAGGGAAGGCAGGGGCAGAAGTAGTATTGGCACATCAGTTGGCAGCAACAAGGGGGTTTCTGTGATCCAGCCCATCTCACCATTGCCTTTCAATGAGATTTATGTTGCTAAACCTCAGAAAGTGTGAAACTTTTGAAATGGGACTTGGGCTTCTAAATCACTTAGACTCTTTTAAAAATGCTACCTGAACTAATTGAGTGAGCTCATTGGATGTGTGCTTTCTATGGAGGGCAACAGGGGGTTGGTTGGAGAAAATGTAAGATCAGCTAACTCTGCTGACATTATCAAATATTTCTAAGGGAACTGGATTGGAAATCAGTGTCTAAATCACTGAGGCAGCTGTAAAATCTAGAATTAGTGCATTATTTCTTGACAGTCACCATAGCATTCAGGCAATAAAGAGAGACATTTGTTTAGGATTAGAATTTTTTTCCCTCTCCAGGACTCTCCCTTAGAGATTAGATGTTTGATGCTGGTTTAGTTTTAGAGAATGTCAGTAAATACCAACTTCTCCTTGCCTGTTGCATTCCCCACAGCAGACCTGCCTCGGAAGACTGCCTCTCCCCGCAGAAGTATATATAATGAATCAGAAAAGATGTTCCCTTTTTGATAGAGGGTATGAGGAACAGGGTCACATTACTAGACATGGAAAGGAGCCTTAGTAGCTTTTCTAGGTTGTCCTTCTTGTTGTTACTGGGCACATGGAAGTAGGTGAATGCAGTGGGGAGAGAAAATGAACTGAATAACCTGGATCCTGGTCCCTGAAATGCTACATGAGGATGTGAAAACAGAGACTCCAGCTGCTGATAGACCCATCTCAGAGGGGATGGGTCTCCCTGCTCCGTGTATCTTGAGGAGTTTGAAGCAATGTAGATTTTCTAGGTTACTAACCCCACTGGAATCCATGGGGAACTGGGCATTGATCTCTCTCAAATCCCCAACCCAAAGCAAAATGACTGAATTTTGAAAAAGGAAAGACCTGTCAGGTCATGTCTATCCTGGCTCCTTACTGTCCCCCATCACCCTGGTATCTGGGCACCTTGCTGTCTTGAATGTATCTATCCTCCAGCATCCCTATGCCATGCTATTACCCCTGCATTACAGACAGGACCTGGTGCACAGAGGGGCAGATTTATGGAGGTTTTTTGCCACCTCAATACCCAGACCCCACAGTGGGATTGGAAATTGATGGGTGTTAGGTACAGCCCCTACTCAGGAACCAGGGTGCATTGATAGGTACCTACTGCCCTTTGGAAATCTGCCATGAAAGTCACACAAAGGATGGGTGACAAAGCAGGGAACTGAACCAACATCTGCCGAGCCCAATACCAGTGCTCCAATCATGGGAGCAGCCTTCGTTCCTCTCTAACCTCCCCTCCATACCCCAATGAGGTTGTGCCCTCACTAGCAGCTCCCCCCCTCACAGGGCACTGAGTGAACTGCTGTGGGGAAAGCAGAGCTGCTGTTGGCTGCTGCGCTTGGAGTTTGGGGGGCAGAAACTGGCTATAAGTGAACTTCGCACAAATCGGTTTTGTTTCTCCCTATAGAGGGTTAATATTGGATTATTTTATCTTTAAGATTTCCCCCAATTTTTAACTATTAATTTTTACAATTGCAGGAAGCTCATTGGGGGTTAAGGTGGGGGTCAGAGCAAGGGCAGCGCTGCCAGTGTGGATGCAGGGGGCTTCCAGCAGGGGATACCTGTGGCTTCCGAGTGATCCAAGACACCAGGGTGCAAGGGACAGGGAAGGCAGCTTCTCTGGCCCAATGGAGCAGAGATCCATGGCCAGGGCTGGGGAAAGGAGGATGATGGCGGCAAACCTCTGGCCACAGGAGGGACCACCTCATGATTCAACCTGGCATTGGCCACTGTTGGAAGACAGGATACTGGGCTAGATGAACCTTTGTGTAAGGTGACTGCTATCCCCTTCCTAAAACTCAGTGCGGATGTTTTGGTCGGCTAGCTCCCAGTAACAAATGAAAGGGGAAGGGTCAATGGGAAATAGGGACCCTGACCCTGACAGTCCCCAGGAACAATATAGAGAGGCCAATGCTCCAGGTCGGCCTGATTGACAGGGCAGCCAGGCTAATCAGGGAGTCAGGAGGCAAAAGGGGTCCCGTCCTCCATGTGAGCTGGAATTGCCTGGGTCAGACAGAGTGAGGCCAAACTAAGGAGAAAGCAGGGGCCCAAGCTGAGCTGGGAGCAGAGCTGCAGCAACCAGAGCCAGAGGGGCCAGAGAAGCAGCCCAGGAGCTGGAGACAAAGCAGTGGAGCTGGAGCTGAAGCAGAGAGGTAGAGCTGGGGCTCGATCAGTCCGGAGCTGGGTGCATGATTAGCCGGGGATAGCAAGGGGGACCCTGGGCAGCGGGACCAGCACAGGTCCAAGCCTCCAGCCAAGAGGCCTTGAAGGCCAGACTTGGAGGGGGATCGTAACCCTGATGGGGCGGGGGCGATGCTGGGAAGAAGAGTCCTGCCACCCAAAGCCTGAGGACATGTGGCCACCACAAGAGTAAGTGTACAACCTGCAGCATCCCTGCAGCACAGCCAAGGCCTGGGCAGGAGGCCTGGGACTTGTGAGGAACAGACTGAACTTCCCTTACATTCCAGAGACACTGGTTGTGATGTCCCTGTCATAACTATAAAGGGAAGGGTAATGGCCCTCCTGTGTACAATACTATAAAATCCCTCCTGGCCAGAGACTCCAAAATCCTTTTACCTGTAAAGGGTTAAGAAGCTCGGGTAACCTGGCTGACACCTGACCCAAAGGACCAATAAGGGGACAAGATACTTTCAAATTGTGGTGGGGGGAAGGCTTTTGTTTGTGCTCTTTGTTTTGGTGAGAGTTCGCTCTTGGGACTAAGAGGGACCAGACATCAATCCAGGCTCTCCAAATCTTTCCGAACAAGTCTCTCATATTTCAAACTTGTAAGTACAGCCAGGCAAGGTGTGTTAGTTTTATCTTTGTTTTCTCAACTTGTAAATGTACCTTTTGCTAGGGTGTTTACCCCTGTTTGCTGTAACTTTGAACTTAAGGCTAGAGGGGGGGTCCTCTGGGCTCTTTAAGTTTGATTACCCTGTAAAGTTATTTTCCATCCTGATTTTACAGAGATGATGTTGACCTTTTTCTTTAATTAAAAACCTTTTTTAATAACCTGATTTTTCCTTGTTTTTAGATCCAAGGGAATTGGGTCTGGATCCACCAGGAGTTGGTTGTAGAAAGGAGGGGGGATGGCTAATTTCTCCTTGTTTTAAGATCCAAGGGGTTGGATCTGTGTTCACCAGGGAGTTGGTGGAAGAGTCTCTCAAGGCTACCCAGGGAAGGGAGTTAGCCCATTGGGATTGGTGGCAGTGGACCAGATCTAAGCTGGTAGTTAAGCTTAGAAGTTTTCATGCAGGCCCCCATATCTGTACCCTAAAGTTCAGAGTGGGGAAGGAGCCTTGACAGTCTCCGTGCCACAGAGCGGGGTTATGCGTTTTCCTTTAACCTTTCCCATTTTTTCTTATTTTTTTTAAATCGATTGCTGCTTAATAAATTGTATTTGCTTTGAACTGTATGTGATGATCAGTGGGTCAGGGAAACATCCAGTGCAGAGAGAGCACTCTGAAAAGGGGATACCCTAGCCCATGCTCTAAGAGACCATGACAAGGTTGGGTGTTAAGCCCCCCAGGACTCTTGGGCCCAACCTTGTTGGGGTTATAAGGAATCTGCCACACAGGAGATTAGAAGGGGAGCCCTCAGGGTCAGGCAGGCCTCTGGGTAAAGGATCTGGGAGCAAGGACTCAGATCCTTTTGCTATCCCATTTCACTGGGATAGGGTAGGAAAGTTCCCCACAATAGCGGGGCCTTTTCCCTGCTTACATTTGTTCTCACCCAGTATGGCCATTCTTAGATATGTTCTCATGAACTGCTCTGTCGATAGGCAGAACTGATATGGCAGCGGGGTGGCCTCCCCCACAGCCAGGGACTCACCCTCCTCCACACAGCCCAGGATGACAAGGATGGCAGCCTTCCCCGCACCTTGCACCTGCAGAGATGGATGTCACCAGCCATGAGGCCCTGCAGGGAGCCCTCAGCAGCTCTGCTGTCCCAGTCCTGCTCATTCAATCCCATGACAGCTGGGTGCAAAGGGATCCCTGCCCGGCTGCGGGGCCGGTGACACCATAATAAAATAACAACATAATATATGGAGATATACCTATCTCATAGAACTGGAAGGCACCCCAAAAGGTCATTGAGTCAAGCCCCCTGCCTTCACTAGCAGGACCAAGTACTGATTTTTGCCCCAGATCCCTGAGTGGCCTCCTTAAGGATTGAACTCACAACCCTGGGTTTAACAAGCCAATGCTCAAACACTATAGCACTAATGCCTACTCTTCATGATGGTTTCTGTTGTTGATTTGGTTGTATCAGCTGATATTGACCTTTACCAACTTCTGTAGATGGAAATTGAATCCTGCCAATCTGTACATTTAAAGAAAGCTCAAGACATTTGCTGTCCAAATCCCATTTAAATCAAAGGGGCCCATCCTTGAAGTCTTTAGAACTTTTATCTTAGATGTCAGCAGACAAATCTTGGACAGAACAGAATTATTCCTGGGATGTAAAATTAACCTTGTGCATAACTCTGTGCAGGATCAGGACCTTACTGAGCAGTCAATATAGTTTTGTAAATCAGTCTGGGAAAAGATATGACCTCACCCAACTTGTCTATCTAAGGATCAGTAATGGTGAGAAAGACAGTAATGGCAGACTAGACAGCCCCCAACAGCAGGAGAGAGACACAGAGAGAGAGAGAGAGAGAGAGGATTAATATTACTTTTAACCAAAGATAAAGAAGAAAATGTAGAGCTGATAAAAATTTCTGATTGGCATTTTTGATGAAAAAGTGTTTTGTTGATAGAGATCAAAATGTTCCAGGGGAACAGAACAATTTCTACACAATTTTGTGTAGGAAAAATATTGTTGTATAAAGCTTTATATGATACAATATAAAAATATATAGAAATAAATGTAAATATCTTTAAAGCACAATGTAATATAAAGTAAAAATATCCTAGAAATAAAATTAAAAATAGATAAATACATTTTAAAAAAGTAAATTTGGAATGAAATCTAACATTTGAAATCACGGAATTACTGATGAAATGGAAATTCGGGTTCTACACCACTCTCATAATACGACAATTGCACATTTCTTACAAATTAAAAAATTTATACCGAATTTTTTCTTGCAAGAGAGAATCTATTTCTAGCTAACATGGTGGTTTCCAACAGGACATTTTTTTGGTTTTTCTTTTTAATGAAGATCACATGTATAGAGTGTCTGACTGCAGGACAATGAAATATTGTTCCAGGGAAGGAGAGGTATTTGTCTGATGATAAAAACTTTCATATGGCTCTGATAGAGTTAGGTGGCCCATTTCCACTGCAATTCACTTCGTGTTTTCATAGATTCATAGACTTAAGGTAAGAAGGGACCATTATGGTCATCTAGTCTGACCTCCTGCACAATGCAGGCCACAGAATCTCACCCACCCACTCCTGGAACAAACCCCTAACCTATGTCTGAGTTATTGAAGTCCTCAAATCGTGGTTTAAAGACCTCAAGGTGCAGAGAATCCTCCGGCAAGTGACCCGTGCCCCATGCTGCAGAGGAAGGCGAAAAACCTCCAGGGCCTCTGCCAATCTGCCCTGGTGGAAAATTCTTTCCCAACCCCAAATACGCCGATCAGTTAAACCCTGAGCATGTGGGCAAGACTCACCAGCCAGCACCCAGGAAAGAATTCTCTGTAGTAACTCAGATCCCACCCCATCTAACATCCCATCACAAGCCATAGGGCATATTTACCTGCTAATAATCAAAGATGAATTAATTGCCAAAATTAGGCTATCTCATCATACTATCCCCTCCATAAACTTATCAAGCTTAGTCTTGAAGCCAGATATGTCTTTTGCTCCCACTACTCCCCTTGGAAGGCTGTTCCAGAACTTCACTCCTCTAATGGTTAGAAACCTTTGTCTAATTTCAAGTCTAAACTTCCTAGTGTCCAGTTTATATCCATTTGTTCTTGTGTCCACATTGGTACTAAGCTTAAATAATTCCTCTCCCTCCCTGATATTTATCCCTTTGATATATTTATAAAGAGCAATCATATCTCCCCTCAGCCTTCCTTTGGTTAGGCTAAACAAGCCAAGCTCTTTGAGTCTCCTTTCGTAAGACAGGTTTTCCATTCCTTGGATCATCCTAGTAGCCATTCTCTGTACCTGTTCCAGTTTGAATTCATTCTTCTTAAACATGGGAGACCAGACCTGCACACAGTATTCCAGATGAGGTCTCACCAGTGCCTTGTATAATGGTACTAACACCTCCTTATCGTTACTGGAAATACCTCGCCTGATGCATCCTAAACCCGCATTAGCTTTTTTAACGGCCATATCACATTGGTGGCTCATAGTCATCCTGTGATCAATCAATACTCCAAGGTCCTTCTCCTCCTCTGTTACTTCCAACTGATGTGTCCCCAATTTATAACCAAAATTCTTGTTATTAATCCCTAAATGCATGACCTTGCACTTTTCACTATTAAATTTCATACTATTACTATTACTCCAGTTTACAAGGTCATCCAGATCTTCCTGTATGATATCCCGGTCCTTCTTTGTGTTAGCAATAGCTCCCAGCTTTGTGTCATCCGCAAACTTTATTAGCACATTCCCACTTTTTGTGCCAAGGTCAGTAATAAAAAGATTAAATAAGATTGGTCCCAAAACTGATCCCTGAGGAACTTCACTACTAACCTCCCTCCAGCCTGACAGTTCACCTTTCAGTACGACCCGTTGTAGTCTCCCCTTTAACCAGTTCCTTATCCACCTTTCAGTTTTCATATTGATCCCCATCTTTTCCAATTTAGCTAATAATTCCCCATGTGGAACTGTATCAAATGCCTTACTGAAATCGAGGTAAATTACATCCACTGCATTTCCTTTGTCTAAAAAATCTGTTACCTTCTCAAAGAAGGAGATCAGGTTGGTTTGGCATGATCTACCTTTTGTAAAACTATGTTGTATTTTGTCCCAGTTACCATTGACCTCAATGTCCTTAACTACTTTCTCCTTCAAATTTTTTCCCGAGACCTTGCATACTACAGATGTCAAACTAACAGGCCTATAGTTACTCGGATCACTTTTTTTCCCCTTTCTTAAAAATAGGAACTATGTTAGCAATTCTCCAGTCATATGGTACAACCCCTGAGTTTACAGATTCATTAAAAATTCTTGCTAATGGGCTTGCAATTTCATGTTCCCGTTCCTTTAATATTCTTGGATGAAGATTATCTGGGCCCTCCGATTTTGTCCCATTAAGCTGTTCAAGTTTGACTTCTACCTCGGATGTGGTAATATCTACCTCCATATCTTCATTCCCATTTGTCATCCTACCATTATCCCTAAGCTCCTCATTAGCCTCATTAAAGACTGAGGCAAAGTATTTGTTTAGATATTGGCCATGCCTAGATTATCCTTAACCTCCCTCCATCCTCAGTGTTTAGTGGTCCCACTTCTTCTTTCTTTGTTTTCTTCTTATTTATATGGCTATAGAACCTTTTACTATTGGGTTTAATTCCCTTTGCAAGGTCCAACTCTACATGGCTTTTGGCCTCTCTCACTTTATCCCTACATGTTCTGACCCACATAAGGTAGCTTTCCTTGCTAATCCCTCCCTTCTTCCACTCCTTGTAGGCTTTCTGCTTTTTCTTAATCACCTCTCTGAGTTGCTTGCTCATCCAGCTTGGTCTACAACGTCTGCCTATGAATTTTTTCCCCTTTCTTGGGAGTTGGCTGCCCACACACTGCAAATCCCAGCCTTACTTGTTTGTTTGTTTCTCTATTGTGGCTTCCTCTAAAATATCAAATCCTGGCCCATTTCGAACATGGATCTCCAATCTATAAAGGCCATTGCTCTGCTCTGATACACCAGGTAGTGAAACGTGATTATTTGAACATACACATTTCTGTACTGTTGTACCTATAAGCCCCAACTCCATAGTATTTGTGTGCTTGATGCCATCTGTTTCCAGAGAGATTAATGTTTTGCTGAATCTGCAGCCTGGTCATATATATAATATGACCCAAGGATGAAGAGATGGCATTTCCCCTCCCCTGGCCTCCATTCTACTCTCACCCATTGTTCCAGTAGCCAGGAGAGGGAGAAAATTAACACAATGCTAATGTTTTATTGAGTGAATGTTTATTTGGCAGAGTTCATTTCTTTCCAATAGAAACACCCCATTGCAAACCCAGAAAAGTGAAATGGAATATCTGCAACGGAATTCATACTCCTGGGATTCTGGGATCTCCCCGAGCTGCAGATCCTTCTCTTCCTACTGTTTCTAGTGACCTACATTGCGACCATGGCTGGAAATATCCTCATCATTGTGCCAGTTGTGGCTGATCAGCACCTTCACACTGCCATGTACTTCTTCCTGGGGAACTTTTCCTGCTTGGAAACCTGCTCTATATGCACCATCCTGGCCAAGCTGCTGGCCTGTCTCCTGACTGGGGACAAGACCATTTCATTCAATGAGTGTGTCACACAATTTTATTTCTTTGGTTATCTAGCAGGTACGGAATGCCTTCTCCTGTTGGTGATGTCTTACGGTAGGTATTTAGCAATATTCAGTTCAATGCACTATGCAGTCAATATGAGTGATAGGTCTTGCCTGCAGCTCACAGATGGCTCTTGGATACATGGATTCTAGGTGATAGCAGAACAACATTGTCCATATCTTAGTTAATGTTCTGTGGCCCAAATAGTATTGACTATT
This sequence comes from Malaclemys terrapin pileata, assembly GCF_027887155.1. Classification (NCBI taxonomy): domain Eukaryota; kingdom Metazoa; phylum Chordata; order Testudines; family Emydidae; genus Malaclemys; species Malaclemys terrapin. Next base: position 34,573,019 of record NC_071516.1, on the reverse strand, counting down.
TTTTTGTGATTTTATCACCCTGTAAAACTCTCCTGCAAAGATCTGCAGCAGATGGAAATGGTGACTTTGCACTCAGCTTGATTTTCTCACTGGTCCCGTTTCTTCTTACCTTGATATCCACGTCTGCATCATCACCACAATCCTGAGAATCCCGTCCACCACCTGGAGGGAAAAGGCCTTTTCCACCTGCTCCTCCTTCTACTGCAGGGTTTCTGGCAGCCAAGCTGGGTTTGTGGATCCCAGAGGACCAGAATCACTCAGTCTGTTCGTTGCAGGAAACCAACTATCCAGAGTCCCAGTCCAGTGCCCTGTCTGCTCCACCATGTCCAATTGTATTTGACAATGAGACTGAAGGTGTGAGTTGCCCAACTCCCATTTACTGCCCATAGGATTTGGGTGCCTAACATTGGCCTTTTATGGGAAAACTCAGCCTTTACATTCATAGCCAAACCACTATCCTGAGAACTTTCCCAGGGGATGTTTTCCACCAGTTTCTTCTAGTGTTTCTCCATTTTCTCAGTGACCCTAATAACTGTGTGTCTGTCACCAAGAGCATCATGCAATAAAGAAATTAAACTGAGTCTTCTCTTTCTGTCACCAGTGTTCTCAGACCTCCCGTTATCTGTCCCCTTCATGTCTGGTGTGAGGAATAAATGTGTCAAGGCTTGTCTATTCATAGAAATTGCACCACTTAAATTATATTGCCCTATCTCTACCTGTCTTCTGGTGTCTGTGCCTTGTGGTGGTGGGACAGCTTGTGTGCTCTAACGATCCCCAGAGTCTGTGTTGATGGGGGCTTTTTGCTCCTGGTAGGTTCAACCATTGCTCTGTGTGGGAGGGGCCAGACAAAATAGAAACCCTGGTCCTCCAGGTTGAGGGTTAGGCACAGGGCTAACAACCCTGTCCCGTAATAAACAAAATATGTTACGGAAACAGCGCAGGTGAAATCAACCATTAATGTGTGTGATGGCCTTCAGGAGTAAATGACCCCTATGACTGCCAGTGGTGAAAGCCAAAAGGAAGCCACTGGCATGAAGACTGAAGTGCTCAACACCAAGACAAAAACCAAACGTGTACAATGTACAAAATAGCTCAGGTCACAGCAGAGATGAGACGCTACAGCTTACACATCCTGAGTGTCAGCGAGAGCAGATAGATGGGATCAGGAAGTTTAACTACAGCCTTGGGAGAAACTTTGCTGTTTTCTGGTTGGGATGATGGACAACACCATGAGGGTGTTGCCATGCTTTTGAAGAAGATAGTGGAGAATTCCCTGCTTGAATGGAAATCCATCAGCAGCAGACTTATGAGAGCCAGACTGAAAGAGAAACATAATAATATCACCCTGATTCAGTGCTATGCTCTGACAAATGACAGTGATGAAGAAGAAAGGACAAATTCTACCTTACACTACAGGCGGAGTTAGAGAGAATACTACGCCATGACCTAACTATCGTCATGGGAGATCTGAATGCCAAAGTCAGTAAGGACAACACAGAAAAAGACAGAGCAACGGGAAGACATGGGTGTGGCACCATGAATGAAAACGGACAAAAGCTTGTTGATTTCTGTAATATAAATTACCTAGTCATCAGCGGTACCCTATTTGAACATTGTGAAATTCACAAGCTAACATGATTTTCTCCAAATGGCAGAGATAAAAAACAGATTGACCATATCATGATCAATGGCAAATGGTGATGCTCACTGACAGATGTGAAAGTGAGAAGGGGCACAGATGTTGGCAATGACCACCACCTTGTGACAGGTTCCATCCAGCTAAAACTGAGAAGTGTAGGTCCACCAAACAAGGGACATGGATGTTATGATATTGACAAGCTAAAGTCCCTTGAAATACAGACAGCCTTCGTTCTGCAGTTAAAAAACTAGTTTCAAGCACTTGCAGACCTTGATGAAGAGGAGGAGATCAACAACAAGTGGGGCAAAGTAACAGCAATTTATAAACAGAGCAGTGAAGCTTGTCTAGGCTACAGGCAGAAGAGAAGGAAGGAGTGGATTACACCCAGGACGTGGAATGCCAGAGAAACCAGACAAGCCCTGAAGAAAAAAGTTTTAGACACAAAATCCCAGAAGCTAAAGGACATATGCCACGAGCAAGGCAAACCAGGAGGTCAAACTCATTGTGAGAGTGAACAAACGGCATTATACTGATAATCTGGCAGCACAAGCAGAGGATGCAGCTGCTCGTGGTGAACAAGGAACCGTCTACAAAATAACGTAGCTTATCAGTGGTAAACGGCAAACACGAACAAACACTCTCATCAGGAACAAACAAGGACACCTACTAACAACCAAAAAGAACAAGAAATGTGCTAGACAGAGCATTTCAAAGGATTACTGAATGGGGAGCCACCTAAAGAGGAAGAAACATCCAGGAGGCAGAAGATCTTGAGATCAACAGAGACACCCCAACTAAGGAAGTGATCATTCAAGCCATCAAATCCTTAAAAAATGGGAAAGCTCCTGGCAAGGATAATTTGAATGCAGAATTGTTCAAGGTAAATCCTAAATTAGCAGCATTTATCCAGGCCCCTCTATTTACATCAGTCTGGGAAAGGGGAAAAGTGTCAGATGAGTGGACCAATGGGGTTATAGTGAAGATACCAAAGAAAGGAACTTTCAGTGATTGCAATAACTGGCATGGTATCACACTTTTATCTGTGCCAAGCACAGTATTGTGTAAGATCATAGTCCAGCGTATATCAGAGGCACTTGATAGCGTTTTCAGAAAAGAGTAAGCTGGTTTTTGGAAAGGGTGTGAATGCACAGACCAGATCTTCACTCTTTGAAACATAATAGAATAGTGCTTAGAATGGCAATGGCAACTCTACATAAATTTAATAGACTTTGAGAAGGCTTTTGATAGCATTCACAGGACCAGCCTATGGCGCATTCTGCGGGCATATGGAATTTCTTTCCATATAATCAACGTCATCAAAAGCTTCTATTTCAACTTTACATGCAATGTTGATCACAGTGAGCTCAGTTTTGAAGTCAAAGCAGGAGTACGTCAGGGGTGTGTCATGTCCCCAATCTTTTTCAACATTACCATTGACTGGGTAAAGCGGCGTACAATAGAAGACATACCAAGAGGCATTAAATGGACACTCTTCTCATCCCTTGAAGACCAGGACTTCGCAGATGATGTCACTCTCCTATCACATACCCAACACCATATACAAGAAAAAACAGCTCTACTCCATGCATTCATCAAGCAAACTGGATGGAAAATCAACCGCAATAAGATGGATATGACCTTTACCTCACCACCACCAGTACGGATAGAAGATTATGTTCTCACCAATGTAGAAACATTCATGTACTTGGGCAGCACCATCAGCGAGGCTGGTGGAACAAGCCAGGACATTGGAACAAAATCAATAAAGCCAGAAACACCTTCAGGAGCTTAAATACAGTCTGGAAATTATCAAACTGCAACACCAAAACCAAACTCAAGATTTATCAGAGCTGCATACTTTCAACACTACTTTATAGTGCAGAATGCTGCTGGGGACTGAGAAAGTATGACATATCCAAACTGTCTTCATTCCATACAACCTGCCTCAGAAAAATCCTCTTTAGCTTTAGGCCCAGAACAATCTCAAACCAAGACCTATTGACACAGTGCAGCCAAAAGGATCTGATCACCATCATTGCAAGGAGGCGTTGGAGATGGATCAGTCATATGCTTCGGATGGAAACTGATTCCATCACCAGAGTAGCAGTAAGATGGACACCTGAAGGAAGGAGAAAACCTCCCAAAAACAACATGGCAAAGAGCTGTGGAAGCCGAGCTGAAAAACCTGGGACACAGCTGGGGAACCATTGAAAGACTTGCCAGAAACAGACAGGAGTAGAGGAGCTTCATCACTGCCCTAAATGCCAGAGGCATAATAGGAACATGATGATGATGATCTGCCTGTTACAGGGCCATGTGCCCGTGGGCTGGAGATTTGGAGCCAAAGCAGCCCTGCTTAGAGAAGGGTCCCCACCTGAGGGGAATCAGGCAATATTCAATAAAGGGCAGATGGGGGAAGAGGCAAACTCAGGAGGCTGAAGTTAAAGTTCAGAGAGTGAATGAGGGAAAACCCTGTGACCGGGGGAATTGCTCCAGCTAGGAAGAGCTGGGAGTGGCCCGCTAAGGAGGGCCGGAGTTAGACCAGAAGGGGGGAGTTTGGGGTGTAGGCAACTGGAGGGAAGGTGTCATCTGCAATTTAGTTTTGAATGTTAAGTTAATAAATGAAACCTAAATGGGGGCTATTGTGATTGGACTGGAAAAAGCCCGTGTGGAGTTTATTTGGGGACTGAAGAAGGGGAACTGAGGTGAGGGGCTGCGTTCTATGCTGCCCATAGGCCTACAGTGAGCGCTGTGAGGGGGCCACTCATCTAATCTCACTGGATTCAACTACACTGATGTAAAGCTGCTTGTATCAGGATAGTTCATTCCGAAGGGAAAGAAGCTATATATATACCGAAGGGGAAGAAACTGTGTCGTGCCTGAGCAGTGGTTCTCAAACTTGGGCTGCTGCTTGTTCAGGGAAAGCCCCTGGCGGGCTGCCCTGGCTAATTTACCTGCCGCGTCCACAGGTTCGGCCGATTGTGGCTCCCACTGGCCGCGGTTCACTGCTCCAGGCCAATGTGGGCTGCAGGAAGTGGCGCGGACCGAAGGACATGCTGGCCACCCTTCCTTTCTATTGATCTCTACATGGCATCTGATCTCAGTAAATGGTAAATAACCAGTAATAATGATTAAACCCCTGATTTCAGTCAAAAAGTATTCCTTAAGTTATGGAGTCAATCAACTTGGAGTTTAAAATTTAAGCCACGGTTTGGGAAGATTCTGGTTTGTCTCTATATTCTAGCCAGTTTCAGATGAGACGTGCATCCTTCAAAGCATTGAGCAATGGGATTTCATCCCTGGCTGCAATATGAAATAAAAATTCTGGTCCTGAATAGCTCTAATAATGAGAAAATCACCACCACAGTTCTTACAAATTTCATACAGAATGTATTTGTGCCTAATACGGTAAATTTCCAGCTAAAATAATATTTGCAGCTTTTTTGGTTTGTGTTTTTAATGAAAACGGGATAATTGTGTGGGAGCTAACCACAGGGATCTTCAAATTTTGTTAATTTTGGCATAAGATTCTCCCCTGGCTGGGTCTCTGTATGTAGTGATCCCTGCTGTGGACTAAGGAAAACCCGTTAAAGAGAAGGACAGAAGTGTGTATGTAGTGCTGTACCCACTTCTCTGTGGATATGCCATGAGCATATGGAGGAAACTGGATAATAAATTATTTTAGGCATCAGTTCTGCCGTACTCAAAAGTACCTGCCCATCAAGCTCAGTTCTGGGACCTACCTCTGGCACAATTTGGTCCAAAGTGTCGGTGTCAGGGACCTGGATCTTATGGGGAATCCTGCACTTGATCAATATGAGCAGACTGGATCCTACGTAGCACTGAGTGTTCCAGCCCCCAGACAGCAAAGCATTTAAGCACATGCTTAATTGTAAACACCAGGGAATTCCCACTGAAGTCACTACAGTTCAAGTTGTCTGAGTGGTTTGCTGAACTAGCATCCGGGGTAGATCTGTTCATTATGCCTGTTACTGCCAGAATATTGAATCCAGTTGACTAACACAACGGGTTCGTGTTTTTAACACTGATGGGAAGAGGGGAGAGATTAGAGCTTTCAGGGTTGCTGTTGGTGAGTTATGCTGCACTTCACTTTAGCTATGCCGGTTACTTGTGATGGATTTTTAAGTTATCTAAAGGGCACTTACAGACAGATTTGTAAAGGTATTTAGGTGCCCAGTGGGTTTTTCCAAAGCACTGAGGCTTCTCAAACTCACTGATTTCAAAGGGTGTTTGCAACTTCAATGCTTTTAAAAGTCCCACCAAGGGCTGGATTCACAAAGGATCTATGATAATTGGCCTACAAACTTAACCTCAGTGCGACCTCAACTGGGAGAAGTGAGTGAAAGTTCATACAGCGTGATGGTGACCAAAACAACAAATGGGGATGGAAAAAAGATGCAAAGAAGAGACAAAAGACTGAATTAGTCCAAACAAAATGCCCTTTTGCTAGAACTCAAGAATGGTGTTACGGTCGTGCCTGGTAAACGAGAACAGTGTGAGAGCGCAAGTCGATGAACCAAAACTGGTGTGTGGTAACTTAGAGATAATTGATGACAAGGTAGTGAGAGGATAGGCTATTGCCCCATCACTCCCTTTGGGGTTCTTGTAGAAAGAGTCTTTGGAAGGAAAGTTGGCCATCGCCACACTGGCTGACCAAAGGATAAGAGAAGGGGAAGGTGCAAACTTCACCAGTGTGGGCTCCCAACCCCACCATCTCCTGGCACCCTGGACTTGAGCAATGCCCTGGCCCAACATAACCACATGCACTTACTCTGCCTTGGCAGTGCGCTCAGGCGCCAGGGCACAGAACAGCTGTAGGGCACAGATGGGACGTGGAGGAGGCGTATGAAATAACTATTCATTGCAGCAAAGGGACTGCAGCTTGGGTTTCCCAGCTCTTACGTGAGTGCCCCAACCAGTGGGCTGGAGCGCAATTCTCAGTCTGTCTCTTTGGCCCAATGAATTTCACCCACACCTTCAACAGGACAGAGTGAGAGAGGCCTGGGGCAGGACCATCTCTTTGTTCTGTTTTTATACAGAACCGAGCAGAGTGCAGCCCTGTTCCATGTCTCAGGCTTCAAATAATAAAGACTTTTTAGTTCTGAAGCTTTTCCTTCTCTGTTCCATTCCCCGAGTGGCTGGAAGAAGTTTGAGTATATTAACATACTGTCTACCTCAAAAACCTAAACAAAACATGCTATTCACATTCTTCCTGGTAATTTAATGTGCACATTAGCAATATCTCAAGGGAAAATTCCCCTGTGGTGTTTGCAGGGTAAACAATGACTCAGGAGAGATATTTATTTTCTGATGAGAGATACAAGGCAAAGCTAATCAAGGGTCTCAGCACAACTAGGGTGTCCAGCCAGGAACACACAGGTCTCGTTACTGCTCTGCTCCACGGTGTGTAGCTACACAGACCCTACATGCCTCCGCCAGTGGTGTGCAGGTAAGACATACCTTGAGATAACTAAAATTGGTGAAGGTGGTGCAGATCAGAGATGGATCCTGCTCTCTGAAACACCAAGTGAAGAGGTCATGTTACAGATTCCAGCTTCTTCTATGCCAACTTTCAGGTAAACAAACCTTTCACCTCATCTTCGTTAAAAATAGATCATTCAGGACAGGGAAGAAAAAGTCACCTTATCGATCATGTGCACAGAGGCATCATTTCGTTTTGGATGATGCCAGGTGTTTTCCCCGGGCCATGGACAGAATTAACAGGTTCATGTTGTAAAGCATTTTGGTGATGAAAACTCTCAGTGATAAGAATGAGAACATTACTGAGGACTTTCCATCTTCAGTACTGAACAACATTACCGATACTTTACCACACAAAATTCTGGATTTGTACAGCTCCGAGCACAATGGATCTTGGTCCATGAATATGTCTCCTAGGGACCATTGCAATATTAATAATCAATAATAATCTCCATCAACAATTGAGTCTTATAATAATTCCCATAATCATTAATATAGTGTTGTGACTGATACTGTTGAGGAAAATAGCTGGTTGTCTGTGCAAAAAGGTGCTCTATATGTGAATGTATGTCTAATATCTCAGAAGAGAATCTGGAATTAGATAAAACTCTTAATCAGGAACTTGTTCCTCTAGAGCAGATTAAAGTTGATGGTCAGGTTAAAGCCTTAATTGAGGAAGAAAAAGGTTGCCTTTTTTGTAGGTAATGTACTGTTGTCAAGTAAAGTTTGTGAAAGTGAGCCTGAATAAGGTAGAAGTGATTTGCTTAAAGTAGCTCAGTACGATAAGGCTATTTATCTGTTGGGAGTGACAACTTGCCTGTTAAGAGCTGCTGCCCACGTTCCAAGTATATGTCTGAAATCAGCCATAGGTGCTGGGAGAAAGGAAATCTTGGAAAGGAATTGGAAAGGAAACCTCCAATTGTTTGTCTGTTAAGAATATCAGTGTGTCTGCTGCAAAAGTGTGGGCATGTCTAGCTCTTTGTATGTGGAGCAGACATAAAGCGCTTCTCATCTTATACTACTTGAAAATTTATCAGTTGTACCAGAGTTGGTTCTGGATTTAACAAAAGCCCAGGAAGAAAATGTTCCTAAGTTTGTGCCTGCTAGGAAGACTGGCATTGTAACCAGGTTGCACCCAGTTACTTTCATAGCAAAGTCCCAGGGACTTCTATTTTGCCTGTTGCTAGTGTGTTGCTGAGTAAGGTTATGACAATTCTGTTTAACCAGGTTGTTATCATGACCAGGGCACAAAGAGAACATGAAGGTGATTTAACTGTGTTACCCACTGACAGTGTGGAAACTTTTAACAAGGAGGGAATGGTCCCTAAGCCTGCGTGGATTGAGCCTTGTAACCTGCATGTTGCCAGTGACGAAAGCTGCAAAGGGAAAGAGAGTGCCTCTAACCTTTTAACTATGGAGTCTAGCTGCTTGCATAAAAGGGAATTGTGTGAAAATCCTCCTAATGTGCCAGAGGTGATTCTGGATTTAAGTGAAACCAGAAAGAGTCTGTTGTTGCTCAGGAAAATGTTCCTTTAGAGCAAGCCCTAGGTGAACAGGGTAAGGGCAGAATTTCTGTGAAAGATGGATTGCTGCTTAGGCCTGGTCTACACTATGACTTTAATTCGGATTTAGCAGCGTTAAATCAAATTAACCCTGCACCCGTCCACACAACGAAGCCATTTATTTCAAAATAAAGGGCTCTTAAAATCGATTTCTGTACTCCACCCCGATGAGCGGAGTAGCGCCAAATCGATTTTGTAATTTTGAATTAGGGGTAGTGTGGCCGCAATTTGATGGTATTGGCCTCCGGGAGCTATCCCACAGTGCACCATTGTGACCGCTCTGGACAGCAATCTGAACTCAGATGCACTGGCCAGGTAGACAGGAAAAGCCCCGCGAACATTTGAATTTCACTTCCTGTTTGCCCAGCGTGGAGAGCACAGGTGACCACAGAGAGCTCATCAGCACAGGTAACCATGCAGGCCGATAATCGAAAAAGAGCACCAGCATGGACCGTATGGGAGGTACTGGATCTGATCGTTATATGGGGAGAGGATTCAGTGCTAGCAGAACTTCGTTCAAAAAGACGAAATGCCAAAACTTTTGAAAAAATCTCCAAGGGCATGATGGAGAGAGGCCACAATAGGGACTCAGATCAGTGCCGCATGAAAGTCAAGGCGCTCAGACAAGCCTATCAAAAAACAAAGGAGGGAAACGGTCGCTCCGGGTCAGAGCCACGGACATGCCGCTTCTACGCCGAGCTGCATGCAGTTCTAGGGGGGGCTGCCACCACTACCCCACCTCTGACCGTGGATTCCCAGGCGGGGATAATCTCATCAGCTACACCTGAGGATTCTGTGGGCGGGGAAGAGGAGGAGGAGGAGGAGGACGACGAGCTTGCAGAGAGCACCCAGCACTCTGTTCTCCCCAACAGCCAGGATCTTTTTCTCAGCCTGACTGAAGTACCCTCCCAACCCAGTATCCAAGACCACGACCCCATGGAAGGGACCTCAGTGAGTTTACCTTTTAAAATATAAAACTTGTTTTAAAAGCAAGGGTTTTTAATGATTACTTTGCCCTGAGGACTTGGGATGCATTCGCAGCCAGTACAGCTACTGGAAAAGTCTGTTAACGTGTCTGGGGATGGAGCGGAAATCCTCCAGGGACATCTCCATGAAGCTCTCCTGGAGGTACTCCAAAAGCCTTGCACAAGGTTTCTGGGCAGTTCAGCCTTATTCCGTCCTCCATGGTAGGACACTGGACTGCGCCATGCTTGCAGCAAATAATCTGGTATCATTGCATGACAAAGCCTGGCAGCGTATGGTCCCGGTGTTTGCTGGCATTCAAGCAACATCCGTTCTTTATCTTGCTGTGTAATCCTCAGGAGAGTGATATCGCTCATGGTAACCTGGTTGAAATACGGGAATTTAATTAAGGGGACAGAGGTGGCCGTTCCTACTGGGCTGTTTGCCTGTGGCTGAAAAGAAATCCTTCCCTGCAGTTAGCCAAGCGCGGGGGAGGGGAAATGGCCCAGAGCTTTTCGCGTTTGGCTAGCAGGGATCTTCCCTGATACCAGCCATGTGGTGGGGGGAGGGATAAAGTGATCATCCAGAAAATTGGATGCGGGGCGGGGGTTAGTTTGTTTTCTGCTGCTGAAGGTTAACAGGAAAACCGCAGCACTCAACGGGCTTTGCTTGGTATGTGGGAAAGGAGGGAGCAGAAGCCGAAAGACAATGGCTTACCATGGCTGCATGCAAGCCGAATTCTGTTGCCCGGACCTGCGTCTGTGATCTCTAGCAGCAAAGCCACAGGCACTCAATATTAAGGGGCAAAATGCGACCTTGCACAGAAATCACATGTGCTATGTAATATGAATAGTGTTGGTCACCATGAGAGAGTATAAGCATTGTTCTGCAAAATGTATCTTTTTAAAAAATTCTCTCCTTTTTTCCCTCCCTCCAGCAGCTGCAAATTCTTCAAGCCTCCCTCCTCCGTCCCGAAGGCTATCGTCGGAAAAAGAAGACACGGGACGATATGTTCGGAGAAATCATGGAATCCACCCGCAGTGACAGAGCTCATCTGAATGAGTGGAAGGACACGGTTTCAAAGTATAGCAAAGAAGCCAGTGAACGTGAGGACAGGAGGGACCAACGTTAGGACATGTGGAACCAACGTGAGGACAGGAGGGACCAACGTGAGGACAGGAGGGACCAACGTGAGGAGAGGAGAGACACTCGAGATGAGAGGTGGCGGCAGGAAGATCAGAGGAGGGAGAATGCAACAAGAATGATTAAAGGTCTTGAGAACATGACCTATGAAGGAAGGCTGAAAGAACTGGGTTTGTTTAGTTTGGAAAAGAGAAGACTGAGAGGGGACATGATAGCAGTTTTCAGGTATCTAATAGGGTGTCATAAGGAGGAGGGAGAGAACTTGTTCACCTTAGCCTCTAAGGATAGAACCAGAAACAATGGGTTTAAACTGCAGCAAGGGAGGTCTAGGTTGGACATTAGGAAAAAGTTCCTAACTGTCAGGGTGGTTAAACACTGGAACAAATTGCCTAGGGAGGTTGTGGAATCTCTGTCTCTGGAGATATTTAAGAGTAAATTAGATAAATGTCTATCAGGGATGGTCTAGACAGTATTTGGTCCTGCCATGAGGGCAGGGGACTGGACTCGATGACCTCTCGAGGTCCCTTCCAGTCCTATAATCTATGAATCTATGAATGAATCTATGAATGCAATGCTGGGGCTGCTACGTGAGCAAACAGACATGCTCCGGTGTCTGGTGGAGCTTCAGGAATGGCAGCAGGATAACAGAGTGCCGCTACAGCCCCTGTATAACCCCCCCTCCCCCCTCACCATGTTCCATAGCCTCCTCACCCAGACGTGTAAGAATGCGGGGGGGGGGGGGAGATGCTCTGTACACCTTCCCATTCCACCCCAGTGGACAGCCCAAGCAAAAGGCTGTCATTTTTTTAACCTTTTTTTAGTGGCCTTTTCCTTCCCTCCTCCCAAACCCCACCCGGGTTCCCTCCCTATTTTTATAATCTATGAATAAAGAATAAATGATTTTTAAATGATAGTGACTTTATTTGGTTTGAAAGCAAGCTGGGGGAAGGGGGAGGGTGGGTTCCTTACAGAGAATGAGTCAATAAAGGGGGCGGATTTTCATGAAGGAGAAACAAACAGATATTTCACACTGTAGCCTGGCCAGTCATGAAACTGGTTTTCAAAGCTTCTCTGATGCACAGCACTTCCTGGTGTGCTCTTCTAATCTCCCTGGTGTCTGGCTGCGTGTAATCAGCAGCCAGGCGATTTGCCTCAGCCTCCCACCCCGCCATAAAGGTCTCCCCCTTACTTTCACAGAGATTGTGGAGCACACAGCAAGCAGAAATAACAATGGGGAGATTGGTTTGGCTGAGATCTGAGCGAGTCAGTAACGATCGCCAGCGACCTTTTAAACGGCCAAATGCACATTCTACCACCATTCTGCACTTGCTCAGCCTGTAGTTGAACAGCTCCTGACTCCTGTCCAGGCTGCCTGTGAATGGCTTCATGAGCCATGGCATTAAGGGGTAGGCTGGGTCCCCAAGAATAACTATTGGCATTTCAACATCCCCAACAGTTATTTTCTGGTCCGGGAAGTAAGTCCCTTGCTGCAGCCCTTTAAACAGAGTAGTGTTCCTGAAGACGCGAGCGTCATGAACCCTTCCCGGCCAGCCCACGTTGATGTTGGTGAAACGTCCCTTGTGATCCACAAGTGCTTGCAGCACCATTGAAAAGTACCCCTGGCGGTTTATGTACTGGGTACCCTGGTGCACCGGTGCCAAGATAGGGATATGGGTTCCATCTATCGCCCCACCACACTTAGGGAATCCCATTGCAGCAAAGCCATCCACTATAACCTGCACATTTCCCAGAGTCACTACCTTTCGTAGCAGCACCTCAGTGATTGCTTTGGCTACTTGCATCACAGCAGCCCCCACAGTAGATTTGCCCACTCCAAATTGATGCCCGACTGACCGGTAGCTGTCTGGCGTTGCAAGCTTCTACAGGGCTATCGCCACTCGCTTCTCAACTGTGAGGGCTGCTCTCATCTTGGTATTCTGGCATTTCAGGGCAGGGGACAGCAAGTCACAAAGTTCCATGAAAGTGCCCTGTAGTGAGTCGGTGTGGCTCCCCTCCTGCCCAGAAGAGGGAGCCCACGTGTAGGCACCAGAGTGGGTGGGACCACCACCGCCTGTCCCCGCCCCCCGGAAGTCAAGGGGCGGGACAGGAAGTATAAAGGCCGGCCGCCAGAGCTCAGTCGGCGGCCAGCCACCACAGGGAGCAGATGTACGGCCGGGAGCTCCCGGCCAGGAGACCGTCGAAGACCGAGGCCTGGACCCTAGCTGGCCTGAGCTACCCCGGGCTTGCTACGAGGAGGAGCCGCCGGAGCCCGTTCACGCCCGCCACTGGGAGAATCCCTGGGAACCGCACCCCACTAACCCTGAGGGTGAGACTGGACCCGAACCCCTTCGCCCCTGCTGCTATCCAGAGGAGCCGCCTGAGGACCATTGGCCGGACTTCCCGGCAGAGCTACCGGACTTGCCGCCGAGCCCGGGCAGAGAGGAGCCCATGCAGATGGACTGGCCCGATCCCGGCGCGACGAACGAGGTAGGCTTTGAGGGGGATCATGGAAGCAGCCCGGGGGTAGCCGACCCCGGTCTGGCTGTAACCGAGTGTGAGCCTATGTCAGTGTGTTGCGGTCTGGATACCCCACTGACCAGCAGCGGCAGCAACCGCTGTTAGGGCCCCGGGCTGGAACGCAGTGGAGTGGGTGGGCCTGCGTTCCCCCCTGCCACCCTCCGCACGGGTGGCAGGCTTCCCCCTCACCCAACGCTCGGCTACGGAAGCCTAGGCGTGCCTTACCTGAACTGTTTATCCGCTCAGCCCCTGCAAACAAGGGCCTGAGCCTAACTGTGTTTGCCCCGCCCTGATCCAGGGCCTGGGCTTTGAACTATCTGCCCGCTCAGCCCCTGCAACAAGGGCCTGAGCTAACTGTGTTTGCCCCGCCCTGATCCAGGGCCTGGGCTTTGAACTATCTGCCCGCTCAGCCCCTGCAACAAGGGCCTGAGCTAACTGTGTTTGCCCCGCCCTGATCCAGGGCCTGGGCTTTGAACTATCTGCCCGCTCAGCCCCTGCAACAAGGGCCTGAGCTAACTGTGTTTGCCCCGCCCTGATCCAGGGCCCGGGCTCTGAACTATTTGCTCGCTCAGCCCCTGCTAACAAGGGCCTGAGCCTAACTGTGTTTGCCCCGCCCTGACCCAGGGCCTGGGCTCCTGAACTGCTTGCTCGCTCAGCCCCCTGCAACAAGGGCCTGAGCTAACTGTGTTTGCCCCGCCCTGATCCAGGGCCCGGGCTCTGAACTATTTGCTCGCTCAGCCCCTGCTAACAAGGGCCTGAGCCTAACTGTGTTTGCCCCGCCCTGACCCAGGGCCTGGGCTCCTGAACTGCTTGCTCGCTCAGCCCCCTGCAGTCAAGGGCCTGAGCTTTAACTGTGGTTGCTCCGACTCTGCACCAAAGAGCCGGAGTTTCGGGACTAACTGACTGCTTGTTCCCACAGTAGTGAGTCGGTGTGGCTCCCCTCCTGCCCGGAAGGGTCGAGCCCCGGCTAGGACCTATTACAGCCCTTACGCATGCGAAAGTTCCGCAACCACTGGGAATCATCCCACACCTGCAACACTATGCGGTCCCACCAGTCTGTGCTTGTTTCCCTTGCCCAGAATCGACATTCCATGGATAGAACCTGCCCCATTAACAACATGATCTCCAAAGCACCGGGGCTCGCGGTTTGAGAGAATTCTATGTCCGTGTCCATGTCCGTGTCCATGTCCTCATCACGCTTGTTGCTGCGCTGCCGCCGCCGCCGCCTCCTCGCCTCGTTTTTCTGGTCCTGGCTCAGCATAAACTCCACGAAAACGCGCGAGGTGTTTACAATGTTCATGACTGCTGTCTGGAGCTGAGCGGGCTCCATGCTTGCCGTGGTATGGAGTCTGCAGTGTTCACCCAGGAAAAAAGGTGCGAAATGGTTGTCTGCCGTCCGTTGCTTTCATGCAGGGAGGGAGGGAAGGGTGAGGCTGTACCCAGAACCACCTGCGACAATGTTTTTTCTCCCATCAGGCACTGGGATCTCAACCCAGAATTCCAATGGGCGGGGGAGACTGCGGGAACTATGGGATAGCTATGGGATAGCTACCCACAGTGCAACGCTCCAGAAATCGATGCTAGCCCCGGTACATGGACGCACACCGCCGAATTAATGTGCTTAGTGTGGTCGCATGCATTCGACTTTATACAATCTGTTTCCCAAATTCGAATTATATAAATTCGGATTAATCCCATGGTGTAGACACACCCTTAGAGAAGTTCCTAAGGAGAAGAATCCTCATGGTAGTTTTTGCAAACAAGGGGTTTGGAAGTGATTTGATTGAGGTAGTTTCAGTTCCTAACTGCCAGAGTCTTTCAGATGTGTATGAATCCACTGACCCAGCTTTAGAAAGATCCAGTGTGGATAACTTAAAGAAGGTTTTAGATGGAACAAAAACTGTAAGGGAATTTAAACAGCCCTATATGCTAGTGGCTATGCTTGACCAGCTTCTTGGGAAGACAACGCTGTCGAGACATGAATGTCTCCATGTTGATTTTTTAAGTGAACAGTTAGTGTCTCAGGTTCAAAGGGAAGGCTGGATTCCTGGCTATACACAACAAAGCAACATTCTGGATAAATGCTTTGAATATGTCCTCTGATTTCTTAGTAAGCTCTCATGCATCTAATGCCTTGTGGATGCCAAAATTGGTAGTTGCAAAGCAGAATTGTAGTTCAGAGATGATGAGAGAAAAAGGTTTGTTTCCTGTAGTTCAAGTAGGGTGGTACTCTCCACTACACAATACTGGCAAGAGATTTTTAGCGGATGCGAGTTACCGAAAAGACTTGGGGCTAGCTCCCCCCGCCCCCGGTTCCTCTCCAGAGGAGAAGAAGGTGGCTAGGGAGGGCATTCATTCTTTACATGGTTTTAACAGCACAAAGCATATGCTAGCAAACATAAACAAAGACTTTGTTTAAATTTGTTAGCATATGTATTGTGCTGTTAAAATGGTCAAGTGATCTCAAGGTAGGGATAGCTCAGTGGCTTGCACATTGGCTTGCTACACCCAGGGTTCATTCCTTAATAGGGCCACTTAGGGACCTGGGGCAAATATCAGTCTGGGGTTTGGTCCTGCTTTGACCAGTGGGTTGGACTAGATTCCCTTTCTATTCTGGGAAGAGGTGGAAGGTATTTAAACAGTGTTTTTTATTCTGTTTCTCCATTGGTCTGAATTATCCATGACATTCATACTGCATCACATCAAGTCCAAGTCATTAGACGAATACCTCTGCTTGCTCTGACCAGAGGATGTTTAGATTCTGATGGCAGCCCAGTTCCGCAGCTTGACAGGAAACAGGTGTTGTCCCCAGTGTACATAGAATCCTTCTTTGCAGCCAAACTAGTCTAACATGCATTTTGCTAACTGGAACTGGAGCTGCAAAACAAAGAAAACAAATGCCTTGTTTTCCAGCTTTGTGGGTGAGAGAACCATAAGTGCAGATTAGAATGCTGGACACTGACAACCTTAAACCAGCTCCCTCAGGAATCTACCAAGAACTTTGCTGGTAAACCCTTAATCATTTGTTCAGTCCCATTGAAGACAATGTCTATGGACCACTTTTATGGTAAGAGTTTCAGGAGTCTGTTCTGTTCCTATAAAGGAAGTTGAATCTCCCATTGAAATGCAATATTTGGGTATAATATCATAATGCAATTTTGGATACAGTTCTACTTAAAATTTGTCTTTTAATAAGTCATACACGCTGAAATGGCTCCTAACAAAACTCCCATATTTGGGGGGAAAGTGAATAGTTAACCATGTTGATGTTTGTATATACAAACACCTATTTCATCACTATACCGGAAAAAATAGAAGAACTTAATTGTCTATGGAATTTGAAGAAAGTTTAACAGCCCCAATTGTTTTCTGTGTTAATCAGTGTGAACCTGAAAAAATTACATGCCTTTTAAGAAAAAAGAATCAGTCCACACCTACTGAAAATAAAACCTTCCAACTGGTGTTCAGAAGAGTGCTACAAGACACATACCTAACCTCATGAGCAGAGGGCAGCGAAGATACCCTCCCACATTATGACCAGCAAAATAATAATAATAATAATAATTAATAATTAATAATCTCAAAGAGGCAGAGGGTCATAGATTTGCAAACCTAAAAACCTGTGTTATGTTTTAAACCACCACAGCACATACCAGGTTTATGAACATTAAAAAGTTAACTGCAAAGGAACACTGAAGCCCATTAACCTGAATGTGTTCCAGTATGCCCTCACTGACTAAAGATGCAGTCACACCTGAACAGTTGAATATTAACCTTGCCCTTTTAGGCTAAACGGAGTCATGTCACTGGCTCCATCTCTGTTGTTACATAACAGAATAAAACTCCAGTGGGGCATGGTGCTGGCACATAGGGTCTCAGGTACGTGGTGTGATTTTTCTTAATCTCTTCTGGGAATAGTCATGTAGGTGAAATAGCTGGTACTTATGATTATGCTATTTCTATGTATTTATATTCATCTTGGTATCTGAAATTATGAATATTCACTATGTTTACTACATGTTTGCTCCTGTGGTAACACCCAAAAGATATTTAGTCAGCACTTGAAGGGACAAGTCAAGTTGAATGGCCCATTAAGAAACACTTAGCTCACAATGGACCCTGGAAAATGCCCGTTCACACTTAATGGGCTTTTTGTGAATGTTCTAACTAGAATATGGCTGGGGGTGATGGACACGTAATTTGCCCATGTGACTCCAAACACTATCTTTCACAGAGAGAACAGATTTCCCTTTATTTGGCACTTGGCAGAAGCTAAAAGGCCCTGGCCTGGAAACATCTCCATTTTGCCTCTTTCTCTGATACATGGTGGGAGCATTCTAACCAAGGGACTAAGGATTTTAAGGAAATCTGGAGCCTTCATATTTCCTTGATCCTTTGCAGATGGACTTATGAGTTGGATATGTTACAGAGAATGTTCTAGCCTCATTGGTTGCTGATTTCTCCCTTGCAATGGGCAAAGATCAGATGTCTGCTGACTTTCTCATGTTAGTCAGAAGTCTTTGATACTTGTGGTATAAGCAACATGGCCCTTGCTTGAGTGGTTTTGTTCTTTCCTCTCCAAATGTCAAAGCCTGTTCCCATTGAACTCAATAGCAAAACTTCTTTTGATCTCAATGAGAACAGGATTTGGCCCCAAAAGATCAGAGAATGTGATTTTGATGAATTGCTTATCTGTCCAGAGACAGTTCTCATGCATGTTCTGCCAGGCTGATTTTGATTGCCCTCCTGTATGTCGTGCAGGGGGAAATAATACAACAATCTGGGCTGCAGTTCTATCAAGACGTACATGGCACACACAGTTCAAAAGGGATATTGAACAAGCTGACTAAAAATGGTCTATCTAAACAAAAGGCTTGGCATGATTCTATGATTCTATGTTATCGATGTGATGTTAATATTCATGTTAATGTTACCTCTTGTGACTAGTTTGTTGTTAATACCAAAATCTGTAAAAATGTACAATATGTATGAACTTTTGGAAAAACCCTTAAACATGTTGGGAGTGAGACATAAGAACTCACTATGTGCTAGAAGCCTTTAGGATTATACTGTTTCATTTCATGACCACACACTTCATATTAAAAGGCCTTGTGATACTGATGTTACACAGTTAGTGCCTGTAACCAGGCTTGAAACTGTACACTGGAGAACAGACATTACACACCTAATGTGCTGTATGAAAAAGGGAAACTGAGGCACACTACAATCTTGCTTTCATGGCTAAATGCCAAAATTCCTACACTCTGAAGAACATTAATATTTACATTGACAAGATGTTAATTGGATTCCAAACATTTGCCAGAGCTTGGATGGATAAAACAGCTATGTTGATTAGCTCATGACAAGTTTGCATGAGATGTACAGGAATTACGCTGCAACAGCAAATCCAATCCACTATTGGTCTAACCAAGTTTTGCCTTGGGTTTATAAAGAGATTAAATAATATTATTACTTCCATAATGAACCTTACAAAGAAAAGGCCTGTTTTGATCAAATATAATTTTGATAAACCATTTCTGTTATACACTGATACTTCTAATATTGGTTTTGAAGCTGTAGTAATACAGAACCAAGAATCGGAAGTTCCTATGGTGAATTCAGCAGTGTCTGTGAGACCTCTTCCAGCATCAATTTTGCATTGGCGGTGTGACGTTATCTGATTAAAATATGACCATATAGATCATTGTTACTACCACTGTTATACAATTGCAACGAATCTTATACAATGTATGTCAAGTAAGATGTCAATAGAAAAGTGATGATTTTCTAAATATGACTGTGTTATTTGTATGCATGCACCATTTTTGTATCTGACGTTATGAGTATTGACCTCTTTCCTGCTCCAACCTCTGGACTATGATTAACTTGTACTAATGGGAGCATTCTAACCAAGGGACTGAGGAGCTTCCAATGATTCGGAAGCAATCAGAGAATTAACCAGCCAGCAGTTTATTCCATCACTGCTACAAGCCTGAACCAAGAACTTTGCCATTACGGTATGTAATTGATTCTTTTAGCCAATTTTAATTCTCACCTTTCTTTCTTTCTTTTTATAAATAAACCTTTAGATTTTAGTTACTAAAGGATTGGCAACAGCACGATTATTGGGTAAGATCTGAGTTATATATTGACTTGGGTCTGTGGCTGGTCCTTTGGGATCAGAAAAAAACCTTTTATTTGATGCAAATGGTTTAAATAACCCCTCCTCATTAAGTCTAGTGTTTTGGTGGTGGTAGAAGGACTGGAATACCTAAGGAGACTGCTTTTCTGACTTCTTATTAGCCAGTGTGGTGAGACAGAAGTTTATTTTGTTGCTGGTTTGGTATATCTTGTGGGAGAATAACCACCAGTTTTGGGGTGTGTCTGCCCTATTTCTCAGCAATTGGTTCTGCATTTTTTATTCTCATTTGTGACCCATGGAGGAAGACAGTTGAGAAGCTGTCTCATTGGGTTGTGGGTCCTATGCGAGTTCATAATCCCCCTTCACCTGGAACATGCGGCAGACAACACCAGCGAGGAGCAGAAGAAAAATCACAGCAGGACTGAGGAATGAGTCAATTGCAGACAGAAATAAAACGAGATTCAATTGGCGAGTGTTTTAGAGGGAAAGTAATTGAAACACCATGGTGGTTGTGGTGCCAGCAAAGGAAACCATAAGGGGAGTGAAGTGTAAAATTGGCATCAGTTTGTGATGCAACAGCTCAGTGATGTGTCTCTCTCTCTGGAGTGGTCCAAGATGAATGTGAAAAAAAGGAAAAAGAATAAAAGCAGGAAAGGGCTGGACCTTGTCTGATGGAGACTAACATAACCTGCTATGACAGTGTGTTGGTCACTGTCTCCTCTCTTGGCTGAGTCCATTAGAGCCTGCTAGCCATTAGCTGAACTGATAATATGTTTGCAGTGCAAGGAGTCACAGTCCACCCTGGTGAGCCATGCGGAGCACTTGTCAGAAGTTAAAAATGACTACTCAAAATGGCTTTGCCAATTTTGATATAAATATGCACAGCGGTTTGTGGTTTTCTGTCTGCATCGATCTCTTCACTGACTGGAGGGGGGGTGATAATGGAATCTCAAAGATCTGAATAGGAAATTTTCCTCCAGAGTCTTGGTTCTTCACTGACCTCACAGGATGAGGGGCCTTATGGAATATTTATGGAACTAAATTGATGCTAAAGCATGATGAAAATGTATCTTCTACAGATTCCATTGTAAATTTTGCTTTCTTTCCCCTAGTTGGAACACATGGTGAACGGAGAGGAAATGAACCAAACGTCCATCAGAGACTTCATCCTCCTGGGATTCGGGGATTTCCCTAATCTACAAACACTTCTCTTCCTGCTATTTCTAGCGATCTATATCGTGACCATGGCCAGGAACGTCCTGATATTTGCGCTTGTTGTGGCTGATCAGCACCTTCACACCCCCATGTACTTCTTCCTGGGGAACTTGTCCTGCTTGGAGACCTGCTACACCTCCACAATTCTGCCCAGGATGTTGGCCTGTCTTCTGATTGGGGACAGGACTATTTCATTCAATGGGTGTGTCACATAATATTATTTCTTTGGTTCTCTGATTGCTACGGAATGCCTTCTCCTGTCGGTGATGTCTTACGATCTGTATTTAGCGATAAGCAATCCACTGCACTATGCAGCCCGTATGAGTGGCTGGGCCTGCCTCCAGCTTGCAGGTGGCTCTTGGATAGGTGGCTTCCTAGGTAATAGCATAACAACATTGTCAATATCTCAGTTAACATTCTGTGGCTCCAACATTATTGACCATTTCTTTTGCGATTTTATCCCCCTTGTAAAACTCTCTTGCAATGACCCTCACCTGATGGACACATTGGCTTTCCCACTCAGCTTGATTTTCTTTCTGGTCCAGTTCCTTCTTACCTTGATGTCCTATGTCTGTATCATTGCCACCATCCTGAGAATCCTATCCACCACTGGGAGGCAAAAGACCTTTTCCACCTGCTCCTCTCACCTCATTGTGGTGAGCATTTATTATGCAACTCTGCTGACTGTCTATATGTTCCCAACCACTGACATCCTAAGCAACTTCAAGAAAGTTCTCTCTGTCGTCTATGCCGTCCTGACCCTTCTGGTTAATCCCCTCATCTACAGCCTGAGAAACAAAGAGGTCCAGGAGGCCCCGAGGAATGCTTGCAGGAAATTCATGTTTGGACCATGCTAACCAAACAATTTCCTTTGGTTAAAATAGATATAACATGGGCTGGGATAGGGCCTGAAGAGAAGCCTGCTGTAGTCTCAGGTTGTGTTTCCCTGAGCTCCACTGGGCTCCATGTCCTGCTCTTACACAGCGTCTCTCAACCTTTCCAGACTACTGTACCCCTTTCAGGAGTCTGATTTGTCTTCTGTATCTTCAAGTTTCACTTCACTTAAAAACTCTTTACTTACAAAATCAGACATAAAAATACAAAACTATTACATCACACTACTACTACATATAATTATGAAATAAATAAATTAGAATACAAATCCTGTTCTTACGTTTCAGTGTATAGTCTAGAGCAGTATATGCCAGTCATTGTCTGTATGAAATTTTAGTTTGTACAGACTTTGCTTGTGCTTTTTATGTAACCTGTTGTAAATCTAGGCAAATCTCGAGATGAGCTGCTGTACCTCAGAAAGACCTCTGTGTACCCCCAGGCTACACATGCCCTGGTCAATTACCACTGTTCTTACAGCCCTGGGAGAAAGTGGAGATGGAGACACTCAAAACCTGGGCCCCCAGTCTTGTTAGGGCCGGTATCCGATTCCACTGATGTGTATCACTGGGCTGGTGGGAGATTTGAACTCGTGGCTGCTCAAAGTTCAGACAACGGGGGCGATTGTGCTCAGTGAGAGGGTGCAGGTGAAATGGACTCAGCTGGAACACTGGGCATCCATTCATTGTAGGATGGGAGATTTCTAGACACACCCACACGCACCCACACACATGCAAACATAAACATATATACTCATACACACATGCACATATACATGCACGCACACATACACGCATGCATACGTCCACACATGCATACACACACACACATTTATGCACACGCACACTTACCCAAACGTATGCATGAAGACACACACACATGCATATCCACACCCACATGCACACATACGCAAATGCAAGCACATATACACATGCATACATATGCCCACATACACATATGCCCCCCCACACATATGCCCCCCCCACACACACATATGCATATCCACCCATATACACAACTGTACGATATCTACATTATAAAAACATAGGCTTGCAATGTCTGCCTGGAATGCCAGTGTTAGGTGATTATACCATTAATGTTTGTTTCCTAGTGTGTATTTCATCTCCTGGCTGCTTTCCAAAGGAAGAGAAAAGCCAAAGGAAACCTCTGGCCTTGGCCACAGGACGCCAGCACAGAACTCGTATTTGCCAACTTTTCAGAAACAATTTAGGGCCAGTTGATTCCAGATACTTGGGGGCCCATTGGGATTTTCCAAAGCCTCTGGGCACCTGACCTGCGGGATGGGCCCTGGAGGAGAGTCAGGCAGGGGAACACCCACCTTCCCCAGGTTTGTGCATCGCTTTGGGCCTCAGCATCCAGATGCCTAGTGTGGGGCTGCAGAGGGCACATCCAGGGGCACCTACAGCCCATTTACTGCAAACACTTGGGTGCCTGCAGGGTTTGCCAGCAGCCGAACTGGGTTTGGTAATCCTGGGGGGCTGGACTCTGGGATTCAGGTGCCTAAAGTGAGAGCTTTGTGATTCTAGCCCTAGCTCCACATCCTTGTCCTCATGCTATAGCTGGGGAAAGTCAGGCAGAACAAGGTGACATTACCTGAGGTGAGTCACTCAGCAGGCTCGTGGGAGAAAACCAACTCTCCAGAGTCCCAGTCCAGTACCCTGTCTGCTCCACCACGTCCCGTTGTAAGTGACAATGGGACCAAAGGCTGTTAGGTGCTCAACTCCCATTCACTGCCTATAGGATTTGGGTGCCTAACATCTGCCTCTTATGGGAAAACCCAGCCTGTACATTTACAGCCAAACCATTAGCGTGAGAATTTCTTCCACTCCCAGGGGATGTTTTCCACCAGTTCCTTCTTAGGTTTTACCTTGTTCCATGAGATCCTAATAACTGTGTGTCTGTCACCAAAAGGTCCGTGCAATAAAAGAACTAAACTGAGTCTTCTCTTTCTGTCATCTCTGTTGTCAGACCTCCCGTTATCTGTCCCCTTCGTGTCCAGAGTGAGGAATAAATGTGCACAGCTTGTCTACACATACAAGTTGCAGCACTTTAACTATATCTGCCTATGCCTGCCTGTGACAGGCTGGAGAGCCGGGGCCAAGCCAGCCCCGGTTAGAGAAGGGTCATTAGGCCCACCTGAGGGGAATCAGGCCATTTCCAATGAAGGGCTGAAAAGGGCCAGACTAAGGGTATGTCTACACTACGAGAGTAGTTCGATTTTACTTAAATCGAATATGTGGAATCGATATTACAAAATCGAACGTGTGTGTCCACACTACGGACAGTAATTCGACTGTGTGAGTCCACACTAACGGGGCAAGCGTCGACATTGGAAGCGGTGCACTGTGGGCAGCTATCCCACAGTTCCCGCAGTCCCCGCTGCCCATTGGAATTCTGGGTTGAGCCCCCAATGCCTTCTGGGGCAAAAAATGTGTCGAGGATGGTTTTGGGTAACTGTCGTCATCCAACCGTCACCACGGCCCTCCCTCCCTGAAAGCGCCGGCGGGAAATCAGTTCGTGCACTTCTCTGGTCAGTGACAGCCCGAACGCCACAGCACTGCGAGCATGGAGCCCACTGCGACCATCGCTGCAGTTATGGCTGTTGTCAACACCTCGCAGCTTATCATCCACCTTTCCCAGAGGCAGATGCTGAGAAATCGGGCGAGGAGGCTACAGCAGTGTGGTGAGGACCTGAAGTCTGAGAGTGGAACAGACCTGTCACAAAGCACGGGACCCCGCGCTGAGGACATCATGGTGGCAATGGGTCATGTTGATGTTGTGGAACGGCGATTCTGGGCCCAGGAAACAAGCACGGACTGGTGGGACCGCATAGTGCTGCAGGTCTGGGATGAATCACAGTGGCTGAGAAACTTTCGCATGCATAAGGGAACTTTCCTTGAACTTTGTGAGTTGCTGTCCCCTGCCCTGAAGGGCAAGGACACACGGATGCGAGCAGCCCTGACTATCCAGAAGCAAGTGGCCATAGCCCTCTGGAAGCTTGCAACGCCGGACAGTTACCGGTCAGTCGCGAACCACTTTGGGATGGGCAAATCTACCGTGGGGGTTGTTGTGATGCAAGTAGCCAACGCAATCGTTGAGCTACTGCTCTCAAAGGTAGTGACCCTGGGAAATGTGGAGGTCATCATAGATGGCTTCGCCGCGATGGGATTCCCAAACTGCAGTGGGGCTATAGATGGAACTCACATCCCTATCCTGGGACCGGACCACAAGGCCAGCCAGTACATTAACAGAAAGGGCTACTTTTCAATGGTGCTGCAAGCACTGGTGGACCATAGGGGACGTTTTACAAACATCAACGTCGGATGGCCAGGCAAGGTTCATGACGCTCATGTTTTCAGGAACTCAGGTCTGTTTAGACGGCTGCAGGAAGGTATTTACTTCCCGGACCACAAAATAACTCTTGGTGATGTGGAAATGCCTATAGTCATCCTCGGGGACCCAGCCTACCCACTAATGCCCTGGCTCATGAAGCCCTATACAGGCGCCCTGGACAGTGAAAAAGAACTCTTCAACTACCAGCTGAGCAAGTGCAGAATGGTGGTGGAGTGTGCTTTTGGACGTCTCAAGGGGAGATGGAGAAGTTTACTGACTCGCTCTGATCTCAGTGAAACCAATATCCCCATTGTTATTGCAGCTTGCTGTGTGCTCCACAATCTCTGTGAGAGCAAGTGGGAGACCTTTATGGCGGGGTGGGAGGTTGAGGCAAATAGCCTGGCTGCTGATTATGCCCAGCCAGACAGGCAGGCGATTAGAAGAGCCCAGCGGGATGCGCTGTGCATCCGGGAGGCTTTGAAAGCTAGGTTCCTCAGTGAGCAGGATAACCTGTGACTATTAAGTTTGTTTACAGAGAAGCTGAACCTGCCCCCGTTTCTTTACCCAGTAAATGTTCACTATCCTCTCCAGTTACATACCCCGTTCACCCCGTTCCCCCCTTTCCAACACACTTTTAAAAATAAAATCACTTTAAATTTGTTAATGAACACAGTTTTCTTTATTACTGTTTTCGCGGGAAAGTGTTGAACCTGGGACGCAGACTGTGGTGGGGAGCGGGTGTAGTGTAGTGATGCAAAGGACGCTTCTAAACTCCAGGAATGACAGGCTCCGCACTGGTGGACTGGTTGTTTCAACGGAGCCTGCCACCCCTCCTGTTCGGGACTCTGTGTGTGGGGGCTATGTGACTTTGTGGCAGGGGGAGGACGGTTACAGATCCCCTGCTGTGTGGCTCTGTGATCCAGGATAAGGACCGCTGCATAAGATCTCTAACCGCCCTCCCCTGCCACAAAGTCACATAGCCAACCCCCCCCCTGACAGAATATGAAAACCACCTCCCAGACTGACCAGGGTAACTAGTGAATGCAATGTGTGTGTGCCCTGCTGCTGAACCTGCCCCCGCGTCTGTACCCTGGTAAAGGTGACTGTCCTGTCCAATTACCAACCCCCTTCCCCCCCTTCAAACAGACTTTCCTGTAAAAGAACACGATGGAAACAGTAATTAACAGAAACATATTTTTTATTAGCAACTACACATGAAACTGGGGGATGAAACTGGGACAGGGGCTTGGGTGAGGCGGGAAGGAAAGGAATTATCAAATTTTGGGGAATGAGAGCCTTCTGGTACTTGAGCAGTCTGCAGGGGTGGAGTGAGAGTTTTCACGGACTCTGCCGCCCCTCCTTCTTGGGACTTTGGGTGAAGGGGGTATGGGACTTTGTGGCGGGGGAGGGCAGTTAGAGATAGACTGCAGGGGGCTCTGTCCTCCTGCCTCCGGTCCTGCAGAACATCCACAAGGCGCCAGAGTGTGTCTGTTTGCTCCCTCATTAGTCCAAGCAGTGTTTGAGTCGCCTGCTGGTCTTCCTGCCGCCACCTGTCCTCCCATTCCATGTGTGATCGGTGCATTTGGGACAAGTTCTCCCTCCACTGGGTCTGCTGGGCTGCCTGGGCTCAGGAGCAGCCCATAAGTTCCGAGAACATGTCCTCCCGTGTCCTCTTCTTCCTACGCCTAATCTGCGCTAGCCTCTGGGACTGTGATGCCAGGGTATTTCGGGAGACAGTCGCAGCTATGGGATGGGAAAAAGGCAGTGAATTCCTCAGAAAGATAAATTTTTGGTTGAACAAGGAACATAGTCTTTCTCTGTGAACAAGACCATGCACAGCACCTATCACATGCGCACTCAGGACAAGGTTGAATTTTCGGCCTTCACATTCAGTGCCTGGGGTCTTGCAGTGCAGATCAGACAAGCGGGACAGGACAGCGGAATTTGGGTAACAGGCTGACATGGTAAGCCGTAGACTTGTGGCTGCTTAAAACTTTAATAATAGCACTGGCCTCCTTTCACGTTCAAAGCAATGCCAGTCCCTGCTGCCAGCAATCCGGCAAGCATGAACTCTGCCCCTGTCCCACCCCCTCGAGGCTGTCCCAGGGAAAGATCCCTGTATGCTGCTCCTCTCCTGCCTCCACCGCGTGGCTCTAAACTGCCGGTTACAGTTCTGTAAAGGAACAGGCAAGCAGTCCCAATACTAACATTCCCCTACCTAATTCAAAGCAGGTCACCATGAGCGACATCACCCTGTTGAGGATTTCAGAGACGGAGAAAGAATGGATGCTTCGGGAAAGCCTGCAAAGACCAGGGCCGTATGCCGCCATGCTCTGCAAGGCAATGATACCCGAGTACTTGAT
Organism: Malaclemys terrapin pileata; assembly: GCF_027887155.1. NCBI lineage: Eukaryota > Metazoa > Chordata > Testudines > Emydidae > Malaclemys > Malaclemys terrapin. The sequence continues at coordinate 34,545,728 of NC_071516.1, read as the reverse complement.
TGTCTCCTGGCGCGGAAACGTTTCCTACCACGGAGGACCCAATAAGGCCGCTCTCCCCAGGAACCTGATGCAAAGGCTTTCCAATTACCTCCAGAAGAGCTTCGTGGAGATGTCCCAGGAGGATTTCTGCTCTATCCCCGGACATATAAACCGGATTTTACTGTAGCTGCACTGGCAGGGACTAAACAGTAGAGCGCCTAGGGCAAAACAATCATGCTAAACCGGACATTGTTAGATTTTTTTTCAGTAGTTGCACTGCCAAGGACTGAAACATTAAGTGCCTAGGGCAAACTAATCATGAAAAACCCATTGTTAATATTCCTGTTCTGTTAAAAATAAATGTGTACATGTTTAAAACACTTACTGACTGATCCTTCCCCTGATTCTGTGTCCGGGTTAACGCCTGGGGAGGGTTGGTAGGGGATCTCTGTAAGGGTGATGAAGAGATCCTGGCTGTCGGGGAAATCAGCGTTGTAAGTGCTGTCGACTGCCTCGTCCTCCTGATCTCCTTCCTCATCTTCCCCGTCCGCTAACATCTCCGAGGAACCGGCCGTCGACAATATCCCATCCTCAGAGTCCACGGTCAGTGGTGGGGTAGTGGTGGCGGCCGCACCTAGGATGGAATGCAGTGCCTCGTAGAAACGGGATGTCTGGGGATGGGATCTGGAGCGTCCGTTTGCCTCTTTGGTCTTCTGGTAGCCTTGTCTCAGCTCCTTGATTTTCACGCGGCACTGCATTGCATCCCTCTCTCTGCCATGGCTTTAGAGATCTTCTCGTACATCTTTGCATTCCGTCTTTTCGATCGCAGCTCGGAAAGCACGGACTCATCGCCCCACACAGCGATCAGATCCAAGACTTCCCGATCAGTCCATGCTGGGGCCCTCTTTCTATTCTGAGATTGCATGGCCATCTCTGCTGGAGAGCTCTGCATTGTTGCCAGTGCTGCTGAGCTCGCCATGATGTCCAAACAGAAAATGAGATTCAAACTGCCCAGACAGGAAAAGGAATTCAAATTTTCCCGGGGCTTTTCCTGTGTGGCTGGTCAGAGCATCCGAGCTCGGACTGCTGTCCAAAGCGTCAACAGAGTGGTGCACTGTGGGATAGCTCCTGGAGCAATTACCGTCGATTTCCATCCACACTTAGCCTAATTCGACATGGCCATGTCAAATTTAGCACTACTCCCCTCGTTGGGAGGAGTACAGAAGTCGAATTTAAGAGACCTCTATGTCGAACTAAATAGCTTTGTGGTGTGGACGGGTGCAGAGTTAATTCGATGTAACGGTGCTAAATTCGACATAAACTCCTAGTGTAGACCAGGCCTAAGAGGCAAGCTCGGGAGGCTGTGTGTTTGGGGTAGGACAGCAATAATGGGGGTGAGGGTGTAGTTCATTGGCCGAGCTGGGGCCACAGTTTGTGGACAGGAATAGTAGAAGTGATGTAAGTCAGGACTGAGGCATGTCACCAAAGCAGTGAAGGGAGCTAACACTGGGATTGTGGGATACCAGAGGGATTGTGTGTTAGGAATAATGGACTTCGGCTGAGATGTGTGTGGGGTAGCCCAGGGCTGGGATACCAGGGAGCTACAGACTGGGACTCGGTCAATGACAGAACTGTGCGTGTGTGAACCCAAAGATGGAACAGTGGAAGGGGCTGTGGGTTCGGAATGAGGGACACTGGCAGAGCTGAGGTGCATGGGTAGCACAGCAAAGCCTGTCACAACCCAGATATGTTGGCTGAGCTCCATCCCTGAGACCTAGAAATCTGAAATTGCCTCTTTCTCCCCACACCTGGGCTGTGCTGCCTTGGCTAACCAAGTGGGAATCAGATTTGTTTACATGCCAGTTTCATTGCAGCCATCCCTCCTCCCCTTGCATTCCCTCACTCTGTGGGGGTCTGATGGAATTTATGAAGGAAGGGATTGCTGTTCACAGGGGCTGGGAGTGAAGGGCTTGACCATTTCGCTTTAACCACTGGGGGCTACTTGCCATAGGAACAGACTCATCTGTCGGAGAAAAACTGAGTTCTCACTATTTTGTTAGGTACAGCAAGTCAGATGTTTATTAACTCTCACATGTGCAGAGGGAGAGAGCTAAACAGGTCTCTCCCTGGTAACTAATTACAGCAAGCATTTATACTTTTCATTACAAAAATAATGAGAGACAGCAGCATTTTTGTTTATACATAGGCCATCTTGATATCTCATTTCTTCAGTTGTTTTGACTCTTGCCAACATACAATTATTTTCTATACCTTATCTACCCAAGGTCTTCTACACTTTATCTATGCTGAGGTCATCATAACTTCTTACACAGCTCTTTCTCACCCGCCTCACACAATCTTCGCTTTTACAAATCTCGCGTTATCAGGGTTACAGTTAGCCTGACTCTTGCTAACAAATGTCATGCATTACAGTTCTCTTCTGTCAGTTCTTTTCTCTGCTTCCACACATCCCTTCTTTTGTCTAACTTCAATCAGTGCCTTTGACTTTCTCTTCTAATCAGCTCCAATGGGACTGTTGCTGCAACCTGCATTTACCAACAGTGTTTCCAGTCTAATGGCCCTCGACGGACCCATTAAAATAACAAGTAACTTTTTCTGCCACTGGCAGAACCTTCAGAGGTTTGTTAAATCTCCAGGCAGTGCCCAGGTCTCAGCTGGGTTTAACATTCCTGAGTGCTGATTAAGGCACGTGAAGTTTTAATGACCATTGTGTCCTCTTTTAAATCTCTCTAGAGTCACAGGTGCTGCATGGCTAACTGGAGGGATTTCTTTTTAATAGGAGTGTTGCTAACTGGGGTGGTTTTAACAAGCACATAATGAAGCAGGATTTTTTAAATTATTTTTTGAATTATTTTTATCTAAGCAAAGCATCAGTGAAATTAACATGTTCCAAGGGAAACTGATCTGTGTTCCTTCAAACTGGGGATCTGTCACAGCAAATCTGTGATTAGACCTATAGAATCAGCTGCATCCTTAAGGTCAAGCACCTTTCGCACCATGGACAGACCATTCATTGCCACTTCTCTCATCAGCCATCAGGGACCAAGATAGCACTTATTACAGTCTATCCCCTTGCCACTGCTGTCCTTAGCAGTGTTACAGTCACACTGCCAGCCTCTTGTCAGCTCCAATTCCCACCTGCTTTGCCTGTGAAATTAGCAGCACACAGCATGAGAAGGAATATTCCTTAGTTACCAAATACCAGGTTATATCTGTAAATTGAATTTAGTGCCTGTGACTGTGACATGTCCCCACTCAGCAGCCCCTGCCCACTGAAGTCCACTTCCACAGGGAAGGATCCTTTAGCGATAGATAGATAGATAGATAGATAGATAGATAGATAGATAGATAGATAGATAGATAGATAGAGTGTAAACACATTTAGTCAGGTGCAGCGAGAGATGATTAGACAGATGAACAGCTTGGAAGACAGATTCACAGAAGTGTAGACAGACAATGAACCTGACCAAGGGGTAGATACTTGGATGAACAAATAGCAGGAGGAGGAAAAAATGGACAGACATCTTGAAGGACAGACAGCAAGAAAGACAATTAGATGGATGGACAGATGATTATATAGATGGACAGTTGAATGGATGGATAGTTGAATAAAGAGATGATTAGGTAGATCAGTGGGGATACATGTGCATGCTCTCTGTCTTGTCCCCCACCCCACATAAGGCAGTGTGCTCCATAAGTGCCCCAAGGCACTCATTTCTATGGGTCAGAACCCAGAAGCTTGTTCACACTCCATGTCTATTGTCCCTTCATGTGGCTTCTGAACTTGCCAGGATGGAGGCCAATTGGTGTGGTACACATGTGGCTGATTGGCCAACTAAGGGCAGGGCTGAATGGGCAGGGCTGTGAAATTCAATTCTGGATTCTGAGACTCATCACTGAGTTTTTTGTCTCAGATCCTGAAGTCCAGGAAGCATCATTCAGGCCCGTTGCTGCTGTGGATTAGGCTGAGACCACCAAGTGATTCACAGAGCGGCCTGGACAGAGCTGCAAGAACGTGGCAATAAACAATTGCTGCCAGTGATGCAGATTCATAGATTCATAGATTCTAGGACTGGAAGGGACCTCGAGAGGTCATCAAGGGCAGTCCCCTGCCCTCATGGCAGGACCAAATACTGTCCAGACTATCCCTGATAGACATTTATCTAACCTACTCTTAAATATCTCCAGAGATGGAGCTCCACAACCTCCGTATGCAATTTATTCCAGTGTTTAACCACCCTGACAGTTAGGAACTTTTTCCTAATGTCCAACCTAGACCTCCCTTGCTGCAGTTTAAGCCCATTGCTTCTTGTTCTATCCTTAGAGGCTAAGGTGAACAAGTTTTCTCCCTCCTCCTTATGACACCCTTTTAGATACCTGAAAACTGCTATCATGTCCCCTCTCAGTCTTCTCTTTCCAAACTAAACAAACCCAATTCTTTCAGCCTTCCTTCATAGGTCATGTTCTCTAGACCTTTAATCATTCTTGTTGCTCTACTCTGGATCCTCTCCAATTTCTTCACATCTTTCTTGAAATGCGGTGCCCAGAACTGGACACAATACTCCAGTTGAGGCATAACCAGCGCAGAGTAGAGCTGAAGAATGACTTCTCGTGACTTGTTCACAACAAACCTATTAATACATCCCAGAATCATGTTTGATTTTTTTGCAACAGCATCACACTGTTGACTCATATTTAGCTTGTGGTCCACTATAACCCCTAGATCCCTTTCTGCCATACTCCTTCCTAGCCAGTCTCTTCCCATTCTGTATGTGTGAAACTGGTTGTTCCTTCCAAATTGGAGAACTTTGCATTTGTCTTTATTAAACTTCATCCTGTTTACCTCAGACCATTTCTCCAATTTGTCCAGATCATTTTGAATTATGACCCTATCTTCCAAAGCAGTTGCAATCCCTCCCAGTTTGATATCATCTGCAAACTTAATAAGCATACTTTCTATGCCAATATCTAAGTTGTTGATGAAGATATTGAATGGAGCCGGTCCCAAAACGGACCCCTGCGGAACTCCACTTGTTATACCTTTCCAGCAGGATTGGGAGCCATTAATAACTACTCTCTGAGTACGGTTATCCAGCCAGTTATGCACCCACCTTATAGTAGCCCCATCTAAGTTGTATTTGCCTAGTTTATTGATAAGAATATCATGCGAGACCATATCAAATGCCTTACTAAAGTCTAGGTATACCACATCCACCGCTTCTCCCTTATCCACAAGACTCGTTATCCTATCAAAGAAAGCTATCAGATTGGTTTGACATGATTTGTTCTTTACAAATCCATTCTGGCTATTCCCTATCACCTTACCACCTTTCAAGTGTTTGCAGATGATTTCCTTAATTACTTGCTCCATTACCTTCTCTGGCACAGAAGTTAAACTAACTCGTCTGTGGTTTCCTGGGTTGTTTTTATTTCCCTTTTTATAGATGGGCACTATATTTGTCCTTTTCCAGTCTTCTGGAATCTCTCCTGTCTCCCATGATTTTCCCCATGGATGTCTCAGTCAGGGGTGCATTTAGCATCAGTCAGTTGAAGGGGCTGCTCTGTGGAGAACCATTGTGCCTGGACATCAGTGGTACAGAGGAGCAATCGGGGAGACATTTGGAACATCAGGCTAGATCCTCACACTCGTTTTCACCACCTAACTCAGTTGTCCACAGTGGAGCTACTTTCACTTACACCAGCTGAGGGTCTGCCTTCAGCCATCTGTTACACAGAAAATTACAACTCACACAAATACTAACCAAGAATTCATTTCTCAACACACACACAGTATTACACAAGCAGGCAGAAGGACACACACAGAGATACACACGCAATGCAGAAATACACAAAGCATGCACACACAAGCATATTCCACATAAGGCGGTTCACACAATGGCCCCCCCACAAAATATGCATACACACACACACAGTAACACTATCAAATACAAAGGCCCTGCTATTTTTTTTTTACCAATTTTCACCCTAATTTTGGACCACTCAAGTATATGAAAAATACTGATTATGTTAAACCAGGGGTTCTCAAACCAGCTCCCGGCAGCAGCAGTTCTCAGGCTCTCAATCCCTACAGCTCTAGAGCCCCCAACTCTAAGGGTTCTGCTATCCGGCCTTTCCTCCGCAGCCAGTTCTCAGGCTGCTGAAGCTGCTCTCATGCAACTTGCAGATCCCCTCCTAACTCAGGATATTACCCCTCCTGTCCTGTGCTGGAGGGAGTATGGCTGTTGCACTGGGGGTTAACACAGTGCCTGGAACTGAGCCAGCAGGTTTGCTCCTGGTGGGATTTTCAAAGAAGTCTAATGGAGTTTGGCACTCAAATGCCATTGTACTTCAGTGGGAGTTGTGCACCTAACTCCCTTTGGCCTCCTTTTAAAATACCAGCCCGCATCTCTGTTTACTCCAGTACAGTCCCTGGGTGGTGTCATTTGACAGTGCAGGCTGGGATCTACAGAACCAGTACACAGGACCAGCTCTTGGCACCAGCAAAGCAAGCACGTGCTTGGGGTGGCACATTTTCAGGGGCGACATTCCGGTTGTCGGCCGGGCTGGGCTGTGTGTTGCGCAGCAGCAGGGCGGGCAGGGCCAGCAGGCCAGCCAGCAGCCAGAGCGCGGCAAGTGAGAGCAGCGTGGAGGCATATGGGCCAGGAGTGCAGGAGCGAGCACATGATGGCCTAGTAGCTCTCGAAGCTGAGGCAGCCCAGGCAGAAGGTGGAGGCGAACATGTTGAGGAGCACCAGGTAGCTGCTGAGCTTGCACAGTGCCGAGCCAAAGGGCCAGTGGAAGCACAGCACCGTGTAGGCGGCCCACAGCGGCAGGGTCACTATGAAGGCCAGGTCGGCCAGCGCGAGGTTGCCAATGTAGATGTCGGCGGAGCGGCACTTGGCCCACAGACCCCGCCACACGGTGAAGATCACCAGCCCATTGCCCGACAGCCCCAGCATGAAGACAAGCATGTAGAGCATGGGCAGCAGCGAGAAGGACATCTCCCAGTCCGCCGGCCACTCGCACTGCGCAACCGGCCTGCTCTCATTTACCTCCCCATAGTAATAGTAGGGCTCACCCCACAGCGGGTCCACAGCCACATCCTTCATGGCCCCGCACTGCACCCCGCCGCCCGCCACCTATAAAGGGGGCTCCCGCCACTGCCCCCCACCCCCTGCAGCACACCCAGAGACCCATCCCCGGCTGTCGCTCTGCCAGCCCAGCCCGCTGGGGGCCGGACTGTCCTGGGCCAGGGTCCTGCCCTCTGCCCCAGGCACACCCGATCCAGAATCCCAGCCCCTGACCAAGGCATATCACTTCTCCAACCCCTTCCAGAGTACCCCCACCCCCTGCCTCCCAGCACAGAGCGAAGCTTGAAGAGAGACAGAAAGGGAACAAGGGGGGACTCCTGTTTGCTTGGGTTGGGGGGCGAGTGGAATCGCTCCAGACCCCACACCAAGGGAGCCATGGGCCAGTGGCAGAGGAAGAGAGAGAGAGAGCCCCATTCAGTGCCGATGGAACTGCACACCCCAGCAATAACAGCGCACATCCACAGACACACACAGCAGCAACAGCAGGCACATACAAACTGCAGCAAGAACAGTACAAACACACACACACGCACACACACAAACACACACACAGAATGTGCACACACACTAAAACCAGTGCACATACCCACACCAACAATAATAGCATGCTGTGCTCATACACACACACACAGCCACAGGAGTCACACACACACACTGTCCTTTAGACTGACTCTCTCTCTCTCACACACACACACACACACACACATTCTGCCACGGGGAGGTCTTACATACACAACCTTGGGAAATCGCACACATACACACAACACAAATGCTCATAACACACCCACACACACCACATACCCTCATATTCCCCCCCTACGTACCCATACACAGCACATACCCTGATATCCCTGCGGAACTGTTAACTAAGGTTTGTAATCTGTCCTTTAAATCAGCTTCTGTACCCAATGACTGGAAGTTAGCTAATGTAATGCCAATATTTAAAAAGGGCTCTAGAGGTGATCCCGGCAATTACAGACCGGTAAGTCTAACATCTGTACCGGGCAAATTAGTCAAAACAATAGTTAAGAATAAAATTGTCCGACACATAGAAAAACATAAACTGTTGAGCAATAGTCAACATGCTTTCTGTAAAGGGAAATCATGTCTTACTAATCTATTAGAATTCTTTGAAGGGGTCAACAAACATGTGGACAAGGGGGATCCAGTGGACATAGTGTACTTAGATTTCCAGAAAGCCTTTGACAAGGTCCCTCACCAAAGGCTCTTACGTAAATTAAGCTGCCATGGGATAAAAGGGAAGGTCCTTTCATGGATTGAGAACTGGTTAAAAGACAGGGAATAAAGGGTAGGAATTAATGGTAAATTCTCAGAATGGAGAGGGGTAACTAGTGGTGTTCCCCAAGGGTCAGTCCTCGGACTGATCCTATTCAACTTATTCATAAATGATCTGGAGAAAGGGGTAAACAGTGAGGTGGCAAAGTTTGCAGATGATACTAAACTGCTAAAGATAGTTAAGTCCAAAGCAGACTGTGAAGAACTTCAAAAAGATCTCACAAAACTAAGTGATTGGGCAACAAAATGGCAAATGAAATTTAATGTGGATAAATGTAAAGTAATGCACATTGGAAAAAATAACCCCAACTATACATACAATATGATGGGGGCTAATTTAGCTACATCAAGTCAGGAAAAAGATCTTGGAGTCATCGTGGATAGTTCTCTGAAAATGTCCACGCAGTGTGCAGAGGCGGTCAAAAAAGCAAACAGGATGTTAGGAATCATTAAAAAGGGGATAGAGAATAAGACTGAGAATATATTATTGCCCTTATATAAATCGATGGTACACCCTCATCTCGAATACTGCGTACAGATGTGGTCTCCTCATCTCAAAAAAGATATACTGGCACCAGAAAAGGTTCAGAAAAGGGCAACTAAAATGATTAAGGGTTTGGAACGGGTCCCATATGAGGAGAGATTAAAGAGGCTAGGACTCTTCAGCTTGGAAAAGAGGAGACTAAGGGGGAATATGATAGAGGTATATAAAATCATGAGTGATGTGGAGAAAGTGGATAAGGAAAAGTTATTTACTTATTCCCATAATACAAGAACTAGGGGTCATCAAATGAAATTAATAGGCAGCAGGTTTAAAACAAATAAAAGGAAGTTCTTCTTCACGCAGCGCACAGTCAACTTGTGGAACTCCTTACCTGAGGAGGTTGTGAAGGCTAGGACTATAACAGAGTTTAAAAGAGAACTGGATAAATTCATGGTGGTTAAGTCCATTAATGGCTATTAGCCAGGACGGGTAAGGATTGTTGTCCCTATCCTCTGTCTGTCAGAGGGTGGAGATGGATGGCAGGAGAGAGATCACTTGATCATTGCCTGTTAGGTTCACTCCCTCTGGGGCACCTGGCATTGGCCACTGTCGGTAAACAGGATATTGGGCTAGATGGACCTTTGGTCTGACCCGGTACGGCCTTTCTTATCTTCTTATGTTCTTAATATAACACACAGATCATAACACACACATTCATCTCCCAACACAACCAAACAAATCCACCCTTCACAGCACACCCACTCATTCCTTCACACACATTTATGAGCAACTGGGCACACTAGAAGACACTAACATTTTTCATTACAGTTGAACCCAAATTGTTTGTAATTGTGATTTTGTTAAAATAAAATGAGTACACTAGTAGGAAATTGTTTTATTTCACTAACTACAAATTCTCTGTTTTCATTTTTTTTTTAATTTTAAACAGTCCAAAAACAAAACAAAACAAAAAAAAATTGAAAAGTGCAAACAAGTGTAAAAGCCAAAAAGGAGGGAAATGGGGGGCAGCCAAAACTGTTTTTGCTTGGGGCGGCAAAAAAACCTAGAGCCGGCCCTGCCAGTACAGGTGCCTTAGAATCGCCAGACTGGACCAGACCATTGTCCATCAATTCCGGTATCCTGTCTCTGACAGCAGGCAGTCCCAGATGTTCATCCTCAATGAGTCTTATTTCTGTTAATTACACTCAAGTCTTGTCTATTCCCTACTGGGTGAAATTCACCCTCATCCAGTGGGCCCGCCCAAGGCCTATGCATTACTGCACTACCACATAGGACCTGTTTAGAGGTTTTGTGGGATATAGATGTTCAGTTCCCAGTAATAGGAAATGGGTGCCCTGAATCTCTCAGGTGACTTCAAAATCCCACCTGTCCAAATTAACTGTCTTTTCATGCTCTTCTCCCATAAATTCATAGATTCCAAGGCCAGAAGGGCCCGTCCAGTCTGAACTCCTCAATAAAAGAGGCCTGAGAAATGCCCCAAAATAATTCCTAAAGCAGAACTTTTAGAAACAAAAAAAAATCTACTCTTGATTTAAAAACTGTCAGTGATGGAGAATCCGCTACAATCCTGAATAGGTTGTTCCGATAGTTCACTAATGTCTTGAATGCATTCAGATACTGTGGCGAGTTTTCCACTTAAGCTGAAATTCACCCCTGTGAAGAGGGGCAGCACAAAATGTATACACCAATCAAAAGGGTATGGTTGAGATTAAAGGAATTAGTCACTGAGCTGCCATCGAATCCCTTGGGATGTGGAGTGTTTAGCTACAAGAATCAGCATTAATAAGTCATCAGAGGTATAGCTACAGAGTGACTACTTACATTGAACGCTCTGGAGCAGGGACCTTCTCTCTGTTCTGCATTTGTACAGTGCCTATTAGAACAGGGTCTTGGTCTATGACTGGTGCTCCTGGGCTATGTTTACACAGGCTATGGCAGCAAGACTCAGAGCCCAGGTCGACAGACTGAGGCTCACAGGGCTCATGCTACCATGTTAAAATAACAGTGCACATGTTCCACCTAGGGCTGGAGCTCTGAAGCCCACCCCCTTTCTGTACACTTCAGAGCCCAAACTCCAGTTCAGGCCGCAACATCTATTTTTAGTGCAGTAGCGCAAGACCAAGACTGTCGACCTGAGCTTGGAGGCTCACTTCCACGGGTTGTGTAGAGATACCTCTAGGGGACATAGCAAGACAAATAATTATTGCAACTGTAAGTGCAACCCCCTTTACGATTTTCTGCCCATCCAGATGTTGTGCTGTGGCAGGAATTGTGGGCTTCTGACTAGAGCACAAGGCCAGGACTCAGGACACCTAGATCCTGTTCCCAATGCCGCCACTGACCTGCAGTGTGGACCTTGGGCAAGTCACTTGCCCTTTCCCTTCATCTCTGTTTCCCCTCCCACCCCTTCTCGGTCTTAATTTAAGTCAATATGTCAATTTTAAAAAATCAAACCCTTATTTAAAAATGAAATATTTTGCTTCAATTTGACCTTTGGAAATATTTTTAATCTCCAACTTAATTAAATATATACTTTTAATTTTCCAACAGAAAATTGAGATATTTTGTCATAATTGACATTTTCCGGTGGAAAACTTTGATTTTAACTAAGCCACATTTTCTGATATTACAATGTTTTGTGTGGGAAAAAAGTAGTTACCTCTTCACAGCTACTCTATCAGTCTTCTGCTAGGTCCCCATGGAAGGACTGGACTCAGGGTCTTTCCTTCTATAGTCTCCAGGGTGATAGTCACATGATCCTTTGTCAGCTAACCCAAATTACATCATGTGCCCTGTCCGGAGCCTGCAACTCCCCGCAATCTCTGGTCTTAAAGGGCTACATCCCTGTAGCATAATTCTGGCTGAACTTGCAACACAAGATTCTCTGTTTCATCCTGGTAAGCCTTGCGGTTAAAATATTCAAAAGCAACAAAGGTGATTCAGCATTTGAAAATGCAGCTAGATGTCTTGATTTACAGGAACACCTAGGCAGATTATTCACCTAATTCCTATGGATTTCAGTGGGGTGCCAAGCTACCTTTAAACATCTGGCTTTCAGACACTTGTGAACATTTTCCCCAGTTTCTCAGACGTCTCTGCAAGGCACACTTTCTCCCTCATATGCTTGACATGGCACAACTTGCTTCTCCCTGTTACAGGAGTGTTCTGTAATGTTATACACTAGCCAGACCCTTCACTGGTTTACATCATGATAGCTCTCCTGAATGGCACCAGATGGGCCTCTGGTTCCACCAGTTCTGTTTTCACTTATATCAATTAGAAGATAGAGCCATCAATGGCTATTAGCCAAGATGGTCAAGGACACATCCCCATGCTCTGGATGTCCCTAAGTCTCTGACTGCCAGAAGCTGGGATTTGACTATGGCAGATGGATCACTCAATAATCGCCCTGTTCTTTTCACTCCTTCAGAAGAATCTGGCATTGGTCACTGTCAGAAGACCGGATGCTGGGCTAGAGGGACCATTGGTCTAACCCAGTATGGCCATTCTTATGGTCTTAGTGTAAAACAAGAGTTATTCCTTGAAGTTCAATCTATTAGTTTACCAAAGAGGTGGCTTGAACATGGTTTATAACGGTCAGCTCTGTAAAGGATTTAGGTGCCTAAAGATCATAGAATCATAGAATATCAGGGTTGGAAGGGACCTCAGGAGGTCATCTAGTCCAACCCCCTGCTCAAAGCAGGACCAATTCCCAACTAAATCTTCCCAGCCAGGGCTTTGTCAAGCCGGGCCTTAAAAACCTCCAAGGAAGGAGATTCCACCACCTCCCTAGGTAAAGCATTCCAGTGCTTCACCACTCTCCTAGTGAAATAGTGTTTCCTAATATCCAACCTAGACCTCCCCCACTGCAACTTGAGACCATTACTCCTTGTTCTGTCATCTGCCACCACTGAGAACAGCCGAGCTCCATCCTCTTTGGAACCCCCCCTCAGGTAGTTGAAAGCAGCTATCAAATCCCCCCTCATTCTTCTCTTCTGGAGACTAAACAATCCCGGTTCCCTCAGCCTCTCCTCATAAGTCATGTGCTCCAGACCCCTAATCATTTTTGTTGCCCTTCGCTGGACTCTTTCCAATATTTCCACATCCTTCTTGTAGTGTGGGGCCCAAAACTGGACACAGTACTCCAGATGAGGCCTCACCAATATCAAATAAAGGAGAACGATCATGTCCCTCGATCTGCTGGCAATGCCCCTACTTATACAGCCCAAAATGCCATTAGCCTTCTTGGCAACAAGAGCACACTGTTGACTCATATACAGCTTCTTGTCCACTGTGACCCCTAGGTCCTTTTCTGCAGAACTGCTACCTAGCCATTCGGTCCCTAGTCTGTAGCAGTGCATAGGATTCTTCCGTCCTAAGTGCAGGACTCCGCAGTTGTCCTTGTTGAACCTCATCAGGTTTCTTTTGGCCCAATCCTCCAATTTGTCTAGGTCCCTCTGTATCGGATCCCTACCCTCCAGCGTATCTACCACGCCTCCCAGTTTAGTGTCATCTGCAAACTTGCTGAGAGTGCAGTCCACACCATCCTCCAGATCATTAATAAAAATATTAAACAAAACCGGCCCCAGGACCGACCCTTGGGGCACTCCGTTTGAAACCGGCTGACAACTAGACATGGAGCCATTGATCACTACCCGTTGAGCCCGACGATCTAGCCAGCTTTCTAACCACCTTACAGTCCATTCATCCAGCCCATACTTCTTTAACTTGGTGGCAAGAATACCGTGGGAGACCATATCAAAAGCTTTGCTAAAGTCAAGGAATAACACATCCACTGCTTTCCCCTCATCCACAGAACCAGATATCTCCTCATAGAAGGCAATAATTAGGTTAGTCAGGCACGACTTCCCCTTGGTGAATCCATGCTGACTGTTCCTGATCACTTTCCTCTCCTCTAAGTGTTTCATAATTGACTCCTTGAGGGCCTGCTCCATGATTTTTCCAGGGACTGAGGTGAGGCTGGCTGGCCTGTGGTTCCTCAGATCCTCCTTCTTCCCTTTTTTAAAGATGGGCACTACATTAGCCTTTTTCCAGTCATCCGGGACCTCCCCCGATTGCCATGAGTTTTCAAAGATAATGGCCAATGGCTCCGCAATCACATCCGCCAACTCCTTTAGCACCCTCGGATGCAGCGCATCCAGCCCCATGGATTTGTGCTCATCCAGTTTTTCTAAATAGTCCAGAACCACTTCTTTCTCCACGGAGGGCTGGTCACCTCCTCCCCATACTGTGCTGCCCAGTCCAGCAGTCTTGGAGCTGACCTTGTTTGTGAAGACAGAGGCAAAAAATCATTGAGTACATTAGCTTTTTCCACATCCTCGGTCACTAGGTTGCCTCCCTCATTCAGTAAGGGGCCCACACTTTCCTTGACTTTCTTCTTGTTGCTAACATACCTGAAGAAACCCTTCTTGTTCCTCTTAACATCTCTTGCTAGCTGCAACTCCAAGTGCGATTTGGCCTTCCTGATTTCACTCTTGCATGCCTGAGCGATATTTTTATACTCCTCCCTGGTCATTTGTCCAATCTTCCACTTCTTGTAAGCTTCTTTTTTGCGTTTAAGGTCAGCAAGGATTTCACTGTTAAGCCAAGCTTGTCGCCTGCCATATTTACTATTCTTTCTACACGTCGGGATGGTTTGTTCCTGCAACCACAATAAAGATTCTTTAAAATACAGAATACAGCCAGCTCTCCTGGACCCCTTTGCCCTTCATGTTATTCTCCCAGGGGATCTTGCCCATCTGTTCCCTGAGGGAGTCAAAGTCTGCTTTTCTGAAGTCCAGGGTCTGTATTCTGCTGCTCTCCTTTCTTCCTTGTGTCAGGATGCAGCTAGACATAGTGTAGATTTTAAAAAAACACCTCACTGCCATTGAGTCAAATGGGAGTTAGGATCCTAACTTGCCTCAGCACGTTTGAGAATGTCAATAGGTTCCCATCTTCATTTTTAGATTTGTCAAATACCTTTGACAATCTAGTGCTACGTACCTGTCAAAGGAAAATATTTCTAATAGTAGAGGTGTCCTTAATCTAGTGAACAAAAGCAGTATGAGACCCAATTCAACCTGGAAATAAGCACATTTTGCACCATGCAGGTAACTAACCACTGGAACAACTTATAATGGATGTGGCAAGATCTCCATCGCTTGAAGTCTTTAAATGAGGATTGGATGTCTCTTCTAAAAGAGATGCTGTTGCTCAAACTGAAGTTAGGGGCTTGTAGGAATCATGGGGGGGAATTCCCTGACTGTGGTGATACAGGAGGTCAGATCATAACGGTACATTCTGGCTTTAATATCTATGAATTGCTGAATTCAATATGTCTGATTGTCTCCTCACTCAACCCTATGTAAATCAGGAGCAACTCCACTGCAGTCAGTAAAGCTGATTCCCCTTTCACTCATTCCAATGTAATTGGTCCCATTTCTGTGCTTCAGTTTCCCCAGCTGTGAAATCGGAATCCTGCCTTCCTTGGTAAAATGCTTTGAGATCTAAAGCCCAGTGTAAGAGCTAAGTATTATTGCTATTCTTTGGCTGTCCCACTGTGCTCTGTTATTCAGCCCACTCTGTTTGGGACAAGATATAAGAATAATGGATGGAGGTTTGACATGAAGCAAGAGCATGAAGACGTTGCTCAGAATTTAGTGCAGGGGAACTCTATGTAGGAAAATGTGTGAGTTCACAACACCCATACAGACATGTGGGAATTACAGCCAGCTTCTCTGAGGCCTGGCCCTTGAGTTATTTATTTAATGACTTCACAAGCAATCCACCCCAAAGCTCAGGAGACAGTCTGTGAATTTCTCTGTAGATCATGTCCCAAGGCTGCCTCTGAGCAGATTAAATCAGCCTTCCTGAGTCGAACACTGTTATTTTGCCTGAATAGAGCATACAGGAAAATCTAAGCATATAAGATATAGATAGTTCGGTTTTCAATTACAATGTGATGTGCCTACAATCTATTAAGATATTGGATGTTTGACTCCAATAGGGCAGGCTGAGTGCTTGAACCTTTTGACAAGTTTCAAAAGAAGTGTGTGTTAGAGAAGCAGATTGACTGGTTTTGGTTTTCTGACGGTGCTAAAACATCACTTTCTTCACTTATGATGTGATATCAAATGTTTGTTTGTTTTTTTTCCAATTCAGGATACATCCACAGGTTTGCTACAAACACAGTGAGTATATTTTGAAAATTCTTCAAGTACCTTCCCAGAATACTTAGCAGTTACACCAATTTAATTGAAATGAAAATGTGTTGTTTTTATTATTATTACTAGCATTCAAGTTAATATTTGTTCCTTAAACGGAACAAATTTTTCAGCCTGATTTTCTTTTCATTGTTTGTGCTGGGGTGGGAGAGGAGGGTTTAGGTTAGAATTTTCATTGGATTCTAAAGGAGTTTGGTGCATAAATTCCATTGAAATTCAGTGGTGTGAGGTGCCTAATTCCCTCAAGCTTCTTTGAGAATGCCAGCCCATGTTTCTGCGTGTGTCTCCACACTCCAGTATAAAAACAGATTAGACAATTTCACAAGTGCTTATAGTCACTTTCTGATCAGTTTCACCATCTTGTTGTCTTGCAGAATAATGTTGGGTTTGCAAATAATGCAGTCTCTACACTTTCCAAAATAAAACCATCTTCCCCACTGTTTACTCTGAATCAGATCTGATCATTTTAGAGAGAGAAAAAAATTGCCGAAAAGAAAAGAAGTAGTTCTGCAGTCAGTACAGCTCAGAAAGGAGGACATGGATTCCCTTCCATCTTCTGTATCATCAACATAATTATTTACTAAGTTTACATCAGTTACGTTCGTGAAAATATCCTGAAGACAGTGAAGTTTGCAGAAGGGTCATTAAACTGAAGAAAATGGGGTCAAACTTTATATTAGGGTACCATTTATAAATGCTTTATAAATCGGCTTCGCAGGATTAGATTTTTATTGCTAAATGTGAATAAACGTCAATTTTACCTTACACACACAAACCGATAAAATATTTCCATTGATAATCATCTAAATTTATAGGTAGGCAAAGTCAAGAAAATGCTGCCTGAGAACTTATTAGAATTTGATTAACACTATTTACTTTGTGTATTTTGACATGTGATGTTGACAGTTTGTGTTTTAAGGGTCATAAAGCTTTAAATATGTGAAACTCAACATTTACAGGCATTAAATAATTATTGTCTGACCCACCCATTGTCTGTACCCCTTCTCATAATTTGGCACAAGTGTGAAAATTTAAATAGCTAAAATTAGGAAAAAATGCTTAAAAATAAACATTGATATTATGTGCTGAAATTATTTAAAAAATTCTGTCCAGCCTTCCTATAAATGATTAATAGATTATATATATGTTATACCACATATACCGTTAATTAAATACTTGTTTCGTCTACCACATGGTCATCTGCCCTCACGTTGCCCATTGTGAATACATTTTCTGGGTGAGGGATTTATGAAAGAGGACGTGTGGCAAGCTTCATGGTCCACAGAGAAAGTGACAAACAATTATCTTGTCTCAGACCACACTCAATGTCAACCAGGGTTTGATTTACCACAAAGACAATGGAGCCTTCTGAAGCGATTTCATACCAGACATGGAATTGATACTGCAGCGGAATTTCAGTAGCGTTTTAGAGACAGTGCATTATGTCATTGTAGGCAGCCACAAACCATGACTCATATTGTTGAGGACTGCAAAATGACTCAATTTCCTGGAGGTCTTCATGCCTTGAACATTGTTAATAAGAACGCTCTGGCTTGGCTTGACCGGATTGCATAGACCAAATAATAGTAGTAGTAGTAGTAATAATAATAATAATAACAATAATAATAGTATGTTAGAGACATGAGCATTATATGTCCCAGATGGTTATAAGCACATCAATATAAAGTTTTACAAATGGCTGTAAATCAGATTTATAAGCAACATATTTTGACCAGAGAACTCAGTACAAATTGCCTTAAGCATTTATGAAAACATCAATTACTAATCCTTCATGAACTATTTATTAATATAAACTATGACTGAAGTTAGAGGTGAATGGAATCTGTCAATCTGTGGTACCATCACAGTTACAATTGGTCAAAGGAGGCATAAGTCAAATATGAGGGTATCATGAACAGCAACAGCAGATTGTCCTTTTCGGTGTTAGGGTTGGGGACCAAGTTGCACACTAGCGGCAGGCCCCTTTAAGATGTCTCAAAGCAGACATCCCAAAACAGAGGCACCCCAAATCAGTAGTCTTTTTTGAAAATATATGAAATATAGGACTCTTGGGTGTGGTTTCAGGCTCTGGGTGAGGAGTGTGTTCTAATAGCTCAGACGAAGGAACAGGGAATCAGGGTTCTGTTTCCAGGTCTGGGAGTGGAATGGATGCTCATCTCCGTCTAATGCTCTGAGCCGACAATATGCTGAGGGCTCTGGGCTCCCATTGAGAGCTTTGAGCAGGGGGTTGGACTAGATGACCTCCTGAGGTCTCTTCCAACCCTAATCTTCTATGATTTTATACATGTGCACTACACCATACAAGTTCTGTTCAGCATCCAGATATATATGTGACTGCTCACTTCATTGTCTATCAACAATGATATGGCTCTAACAATATCACCTATTATTTCTTTGTCTTCCCTTTACAGTTTCATGTATTTTGGCAGGTACAAAACCTGGCCCCAATGGTGAAGGGAAATCAAACCAATGTGAAGGAATTTATTCTGCTTGGGTTCCCTGGCTCTCGGTATTTGCAGATCTCACTCTTCATGATATTCTTGTTAATATACCTCCTGACATTCACAGGAAACACCACCATCATATCCTTAGTGTGGATCCACCGTTGCTTCCACACCCCTATGTACTACTTCTTCTGCAATCTCTCCTTCCTGGAGATCTGGGTCACCACAGCCTACATTCCCCAAATTCTTGCCAATCTCATGTCACAAAGCAAAACTATCTCCTTCCCCAGTTGCCTCCTGCAGATGTACTTTGTTTTCTCCCTAGGCTGCACTGAATTTCTACTCCTGGCAGTCATGGCCTATGATCGCTATTTGGCCATATGCCACCCATTGCGCTATCACTCCATCATGAACAGCACCTTGTCCACTCAGTTGGCCCTTGGCTCATGGGTAGGTGGTTTCCTGACTCTTTCTGTGCCGATGTTTCTGATCACCAGGTTGTCCTTCTGTGGCCCTACAGTCATCAACCATTTCTTCTGTGACATAGATTCTTGGATAGCGCTCTCCTGCACAGACACACACCTGGTTGAAATGGTGTATATTGCTCTTTCCTTATTGTCGTTCTGGGGTCCTGTGCAGTCACCCTTGGCTCCTACATTCACATTATCTCCACCATTGTGAGAATCCCATCTGCCCAAGGCCGGGAAAAGGCCTTTTCCACTTGCTCTGCCCATCTCACCATTGTGGTTATGTTGTACAGCTGCTCCATCTTTCTGTACGTCAAGCCTTCTAAACAGAACTCACTGGACATGAACAAAATGGTCTCTGTCTTCAATACTATTGTGACACCATTGCTTAACCCTTTCATTTACACTCTAAGAAACAAAGATGTCAAAGAAGTCATGATAAAGTCTTTCAGTAGGACATGACATGATTGTTCAATGACCTGGATATCATTAATTTAGGCAGGCAGCAAGGGAAAAATCAAGTGAAACATCAAAACATACCACTATTAAATACATTTATCTGGTTATCCAAATAAACTAATAATAATAATAACAATAATAATAATAATAATAATAATAATAATAATAATAATAATAATACAGAATTTGACCCAGTGTTTGGAAACTATATTACATGGGCCTGCTTCTCATTCACAATAAAGCAACTCTGGACCCTTTTGGCAGTGTAAATGGGCCTTAAAGTGGGTATAACACTAATTTTTCAAGCTCTTGAAGACCTCTTTACACTGCTGGAATGACGGAAAGGGGACGTGTAGTCGGGTGGTGGTCATCCCCCCGCCCCCCCAGGTCGAAGGGAGGCCACACCATCTCACTACGCCATCGGGAGCTAGGACTAGTATTTGGAGGGAATTAGCATTTAGGTGTTAGTATCCTGACTAGCCTAACGGGATTGAATTCTCTGATAGGCAATTAGCCTCTGCCCGTAGGCAGAAACAGGTTCTCACAGGGTCCCATATGCCCTCGCCCCAAGGCAGGGGCTGAACAGTCAAGAGTCTATAGCCCTTGGGCCCTTTAAGCAGGGATTGTGCAAACACCCTGGTCAATTGGCCCTGGCCTCTTGATACAGAGACAGCGCAAACCCAGTAGTCAATTAGTTCAGGGCCCTTATTGCAGAGCCTGAGCAAACTCCAGGTGTCGGATGTCCTAGCTCCAGCGAATGGCCCACGAACACAGGCCACTGAACCCGGCAAGGGGAGGCTGCCACCTCAGCAGTGGAGTGGCATGTGGGGTCTGGGCTTACCCTACTCCACTGGACCCAGGGCCCTAACAGTGGTGAAGCAGTCCACCACTGGGTCAGCGGGGATCCCAACTGCAACACGCTGACCAGGCCTCAGGCAGAGCTGTAGCCAGACAAAGGTTGGCTATCCCTGGGCCACCTCCTTTCCTCAGGGTGTACCTGGGTCAGCGGGTGTCCTCCAGCTCTTGTGGGTAGGTGGCCCATAGCAATCCCAGCGGGCCCATGGCAGAAGCAAGTTCCCTGGAGGGCAGGGCATCGCTGGGCTCAGCAGCAGGGTCAGCACCCAGGAGCGAGCAGGATCCATCTGCCTATCTCGGTGTCCCAGCACCAACTGAATGGGAGGCCCCGTCCTTTATACTTCCTGTCCTGGTTGCATACTTCTGGTTGGAGGGGTGAAGCAGGCCTAGCTCTGCCCACTTAAGTACAAAGGGTGGTTTCTCCCCCTCTGGCTCGGAAGGAGGTCACACTGCCTCATTACAGGCTGTATTTACAAGCATAGAATCATAGAATCATAGAATATCAGTGTTGGAAGGGACCTCAGGAGGTCATCTAGTCCAACTCCCTGCTCAAAGCAGGACCAATTCCCAACTAAATCATCCCAGCCAGGGCTTTGTCAAGCCGAGCCTTAAAAACCTCCAAGGAAGGAGATTCCACCACCTCCCTAGGTAAAGCATTCCAGTGCTTCACCACTCTCCTAGTGAAATAGTGTTTCCTAATATCCAACCTAGACCTCCCCCACTGCAACTTGAGACCATTGCTTCTTGTTCTGTCATCTGCCACCACTGAGAACAGGTCATGTCCTCATTGTGTGTAAAAAAGTCTGATAAGAGGTATTTCTCCATTTTACCCAGATAGTTGCTTGTGACATTTAGCACTCTGACAGTTTTGGCTAATCTCCTCATGCATTGGCACCACTTTGCTTACATTCCAAAAAATGTTGATCAGACTGTCTGAAAACTTGAAGAAGACTTGGACATGTCTGCAAAGCTGTGACAATACTTTGTCACATTGATGTAATCCTGATGTAGTTTAACAAACTTTTACATGATCTGACCTCTCTCTCTCACTCTATTACATCCTTTTGTCAAGGGTCTATGGCCCAACTCCTTAAAGGTATTTAGGTGCTAAAATCAGATTGGCATTTTCAAATGAGCCTAAGGGAGTTAGGCATGAAACTTTCATTCTGATGGGGTTTGTGAGCCCAGCTCTCTTCAGTGACTTTCAAAATTGCAACCTAAACAACAATAAAACATATTGGAGCTAGGTGTTGGTAAACCTCACATTTTCAATGATAGATATTCAAAGTAAGAAAAATGCTGCTTGACCACTTATTAGAGTCAAAATACAGTGGTTTAGACTTTTGAATTAGGTTTGTTACAAATGGACTACCGAATGAACAGTAAAAACATGTGCAATTTGTTGATTTAAGGATATTTAATGTGCATATTTTGATAGGAGAGGTTGAGATTCAATATGTTAAGCTTCATAAACCATTAAAGCAAAAATGTTCAATGTCTATTGTCATTAAAAAGCAACAGAGGGTCCTGTGGCACCTTTGAGACTAACAGAAGTACTGGGAGCATAAGCTTTCGTGCATCTGAAGAAGTGAGGTTCTTACCCACGAAAGCTTATGCTCCCAGTACTTCTGTTAGTCTCAAAGGTGCCACAGGACCCTCTGTTGCTTTTTACAGATTCAGACTAACACGGCTACCCCTCTGATATTGTCATTAAATAATTGTTTGCTTCCCCATAATTTTGAAAATTTAAATCAATCTAAAAAAAAGAAATTCTTAAGAGAAAACATTGATATTGTCCATCAGATTCCACCAAGCCAATGCATATACATCAAATGTAAGTCAATGATGCTACTCATATGAGTAAGACAATTACAGTCTGGCCTAGTGACTCCAGAGATTTTTTGCTTTTTCTTATATTTTTTTAAAACTGTAGATATCATGTTGCCTTACTTAGTTACACTGATGTAATTCCAGGGGAAATCCACTGCATGTAGTAGGTGGACACCAGAGTGAATGAGATCAGAAGATTTTCAGTCTTTTGGTTCTCATCACAGCACTGCCAACTACTTGCTGTGGGTTAAGATTCTGTGCCTCACCGTGATGGGATGGTGGCCCCACTCAGGTGTAGAAAGAGTTAACTAAGCAGCTAGCAGTAGAGATGAGTCCTTCGAGCAGCCCAGGGAGGCTGGGTGAGGTGCAACCAATCAGGCAGGAGTTGCAGGGACCAACCAATCCAGGACCAGCTAGCTCAGATAAGAGGAGCTGAAGGGCAGAGCAGGGTGAGTAGCTGCCTGGAGCTCATGAACTGAACACTGGGCTCCCAGCAGGTGGAAGGCCACTAGCACTGCAGAGCTTGAAGGCCGTGAGGTAAGGGTGAAGTAGGCAAAGAGGCTACATGGAACAGGCCCAGGGAAAAGTAGTGAGCAGTTCCAAGGAGAGCAGCATGAGGCTGCCATTGACAGGGTCCCTGAGTCAAGACCCAGAGTAATGGGTGGGTCTGGGTCCCCCCCACTGACTACTGGAGAAGTGGCATGATTATTGGACTACAATACTAATCCCCGGAAGGGGGAAACACAGATGATGACACGGCCAGAAAGCCAAGCCAAGAAGAGGGTGCTGCAGCTCCTGAGGCTGTGAGAGTGGCTGCAGGACGATGCAGAGACAGAGTGACAGTGTGCAAACCGCAGACAGGAAGCATTGGCCTTGAGCTAATCCCAGGAGTTGACCAGGCAGAGGCACCAGCCCAGAGGTGAGTGATGGGCCCCATGACACTCACCTTACCCATCTGGACTTACTGACACTTAATATATCTGAGATCCCTATTCAGACAGTATCAGGCATTATTATTTGAAACATTTTGATATCTGTGTCTATGGGCCTGATTCCCCCTTTTCTGGTCTAAATCAGGAATAATGACCTTGACATCAGTGGGGCCAGATCCCCAGCTGGTGGAAATCAACATAGTTCCAATGAAATCAGTGGGGCCAGATCCCCAGCTGGTGTGAACTAACTCCATTGGATTCAATGGGCCATTTCGCCAACCTGATGTAAACTAGCATCGCCCCATTGACGTCAAAGGGGTGAGATCCGCAGCTGATGTAAACTAATATATTTCTGTTGAACTCAATGGGCCAGTTGCTCAGATGGTTTTAATCAGCAGTAGCTCCATTAAGATCAATGGATCCAGATCACCAGCTGGTGTAAATTAGTGAAGCTATGTCAGTTTACACCAGCTGAATATGTTGGACAAAGTTTTTTTTTCTGACTAAGAACTATTCTGTGGGCTGACTCTACCAGCGGTTACTCATGAAACTATTTCTTACCCCATTGAAAGCCCTGGCATCAACAGGCCTATTCCCACAAGTAAGGATCTTCAGGGTTAGGCCCATTTGAGTATTTGCAGGACGCAGCCCCTAACTTGTGTGGTTAAAAGGACAAATGACTGACCTGATTATTCACTCATGGCATTCCATTTTTTTTGCACAGATCTCCAGTGATTTAATGGAACCAATCCCCATTTACCTTAGTGAACATGATGGGAGAATTTGGCCTGATGTATCTGGTGATGACTTAAAATTCCAGGTCTCGCAGCTAGACAGAGCCTAAGGTTGTTAGACGCCTAGCGCCCATTGACTCTCTGTAGGATTTGGACACCTAACTCCCTTAATCCCCTTTGAAAATCTCAACTGCAGTTTTCCTGAGCAAATCGTGTGGTTGAGATTTTCAAAGATGTCCAATTCCCATTGATGTAACTGGGCATCTGAATCCATTAGGCTGGTATTCACAAAGAAGCCTACAGGAATCAGGTGCCCAACCCCCATTGAAATTCAATGGGAGTTGAGCACCTAACTCCTTTAGGCCCTTCTGAAAATCACACCTTGAGAAAGCCTTGAAAATCACAAGCTGGGAGTTTGGGATGTGCTGGACCAAGCTGGCTAGATGAAATATGTTTATTTCTTGAACCTTATGTTCATCCACAATAAATTTACAGTATGGGATACATCCTAGATCTGCTCTAGGAATTATTTTTGGAAAGTTTTGTTGCCTGTGATATGCTGGAGGTCAGACTAGATGATCACAGTGGTCCTTTCTGATGTTACAATCTATGAATCAAAGAACTGCATTCTGCCCCATATCTTTATATTTGGGTATGTCTACACTACGAAATTAGGTCGAATTTATAGAAGTCGATTTTTTAGAAATCGATTTTATACAGTCGATTGTGTGTGTCCCCACTTAAGACCATTAAGACCATTAACTCGGCAGAGTAAGTCCATAGTACAGAGGCTAGCGTCAACTTCTGGAGTGTTGCACTGTGGTAGCTATCCCACAGTTCCCGCAGTCTCCGCCGCCCATTGGAATTCTGGGTTGAGATTCCAATGCCTGATTGGTCAAAAACACTGTCGCGGGTGGTTCTGGGTACATGTCTTCAGGCTCCCCCTCCCACCCTCCATGAAAGCAACGGCAGACAATCATTTTGAGCATTTTTTCCTGGGTTACCCCTGCAGACGCCATACCACGGCAAGCATGGAGCCCGCTCAGCTCACCGTCACCGTACGTCTCCTGGGTGCTGGCAGACGTGATACTGCATTGCTACACAGCAGCAGCTCATTGCCTTTTGGCAGCAGACGGTGCATTACGACTGATAGTCATCATCGTCATCTCCTGGATGCTCTTTTAGCCGATCTCAGTGAGGTCGGTCAGTGGCACCTGGGCAGACATGGGTGCTCCTGGCAGACCTTGGTGAGATCGATCAGGGGCATCTGGACATAAATGGGAGTGACTCCAGGTCATTCTCTTTTTAAGTTTTGTTTCATGGAGATTCAGTCATACTGCACCGTCTTCTGGTGAGCAGCCAGGAGATGATGATGGCTAGCAGTCGTGCTGCATCGTCTTCTGGTGAGCACCCAGGAGACGACGATGGCTAGCAGTTGTACTGCACCGTCTGCTGCCAAACTAAGATGTATAAGAGAGATGGAATGGATCAAAACAAGAAAGAGACCAGATTTGTTTTGTATTCATTTGTATTCATTTACTCCCCCTCCCTCCCTCCATGAATAGTGGGGGGAGGGATACCTCAGTGGTTTGAGCATTGGCCTGCTTAAACCCAGGGTTTTGAGTTCAATTCTTAAGGGGGCAGTTGTGTGTGTTTCTCCTTGATGCAAACCCACCCCCTTTGTTCATTTTAATTCCCTGTAAGCCAACCCTGTAAGCCCTGTCATCAGTCACTCCTCCCTCCATCAGAGCAATGGCAGAAAATCATTTTGCGCCTTTTTTCAGTGCAGACACCATAGCACAGCAAGCATGGAGCCCGCTCAGATCACCGCAGCAATTATGAGCACTGTAAACACAACACGCATTATCCTGCAGTACATGCAGAACCAGAACCTGCAAAAGCAAAACCAGGTGAGGAGGCAACGGCAGCACAGTGACGAGAGTGATGAGGACATGGACACAGACTTCCCTTGTGGACATCATGGTATTAATGGGGCAGGTTCATGCCGTGGAACGCCGATTCTGGGCTCGGGAACAAGCACAGACTGGTGGGACTGCATAGTGTTGCATATCTGGGACAATTCCCAATGGCTGTGAAACTTTCGCATGCGTAAGGGCACTTTCATGGAACTTTGTGTCTTGCTTTCCCCTGCCCTGAAGCGCAAGAATACCATGATGAGAGCAGCCCTCACAGTTCACAAGCGAGTGGTCATAGCCCTGTGGAAGCTTGCAACGCCAGACAGCTACCAGTCATTCGGGCATCAATTTGGAGTGGGCAAATCTACTGTGGGGGCTGCTGTGATCCAAGTAGCCAATGCAATCAAAGAGCTGTTGATATCAAGGGTAGTGACTCTGGGAAATGTGCAGGTCATTGTGGATGGCTTTGCTGCAATGGGATTCCCTAACTGTGGTGGGGTGATAGACGGAACCTATATCCCTATCTTGGCACCGGAGCACCAAGCTAGTGAGTACATAAACCGAAAGGGGTACTTTTCAATGGTGCTGCAAGCACGGGTGGATCACAAGGGACATTTCATCAACATCAACGTGGGACGGCTGGGAAAGGTACATGACGCTCGCATCTTCAGGAACTCTGGTCTGTTTCAAAAGCTGCAGCAGGGGACTTTCTTCCCAGACCAGAAAATAACCACTGGGGATGTTGAAATGCATATAGTTATCCTTGGGGACCCAGCCTACCCCTTAATGCCATGGCTCATGAAGCCGTACACAGGCAGCCTGGACAGTAGTCAGGACCTGTTCAACTATAGGCTGAGCAAGTGCAGAATGGTGGTAGAATGTGCATTTGGACGTTTAAAAATGCACTGGCACAGTTTACTGACTCGGATAGACCTCAGCGAAACCAATATTCCCATTGTTATTACTGCTTCCTGTGCACTCCACAATATTTGTGAGAGTAAGGGGGAGACATTTATGGCGGGGTGGGAGGTTGAGGCAAATCACCTGGCCACTGATTATGTGCAGCCAGACACCAAGGCGATTAGAAGAGCACAGCAGGGTGTGGTGCGCATCAGAGAAGCTTTGAAAACCAGTTTCATGACTGGCCAGGCTACGGTGTGAAAGTTCTGTTTGTTTCTCCTTGATGAACCCCCCCGCTTGGTTCACTCTACTTCCCTGTAAGCTAATGTGAAAATAGAATGAATTGTATTGTAAAATAGAATGGATTAAATAAATGTTGTATGTACCTTTAAGCAGAAATAAGGAATGTTGAAATACAGGAAAAGGAACATTAAGGCATAAACAATGAGTCCACTTAAGCTAATGGTGGAACATTAGCCGGAGATCTGTAAAAGTTAGTAAGAAAAATGAATATGTATGTCTAGCCTCGGGTAAACTTGTCAGTTCTGCTTTCTTTGTCCTCTTGTTATGTTCGGGCTCTTTTTATCTGTATAAAATAAGGTAGGGTGGGTCTTGCATGGTGCTCACATTATCTGAATGTATTAGCAGAGCAAGGTGCTAATAAACAGAATGGTCTAAAAAATTGTGAGTCCTGAATCTAACTTTGACACTAACCACCCTCCCCTCCCCTCTTCGATCACCACTTGCAGAGGCAATAAAGCCATTGTTGCTTGAGGCTAGGGCCTTGTCTACACTACGAGAGTAGTTTGATTTTACTTAAATCGAATTTTTGGAATCGATATTGCAAAGTCGAACGTGTGTGTCCACACTAAGGACAGTAATTCGACTTTGTGAGTCCACACTAACGGGGAAAGCGTCGACATTGGAAGTGGTGCACTGTGGTCAGCTATCCCACAGTTCCCGGAGTCCCCGCTGCCCATTGGAATTCTGGGTGGAGCCACAAATGCCTTCTGGGTAAAAAAAATGTGTCCAGGGTGCTTTTGGGTAACTGTTGTCATCCGTCCATCACTCCTGCCCTCCCTCCCTGAAAGCGCCGGCGGGAAATCAGTTCGCGCACTTTTCTAGTCAGTGACAGCGCGGACGCCACAGCACTGCGAGCATGGAGCCTGCTGCAACCATCACTGCAGTTGTGGCCGCTCTCAATGCCTCGCAACTTATCATACACCTTTCCCTGAGGCAGATGCAGAAAAGTCAGGCGAGGAGGCTACGTCAACGCGGTGATGGCCTGAAGTCTGAGAGTAGCACAGACCTCTCAGAAAGCAGGGGACCCAGCGCCGAGAACATCACGGTGGCAATGGGTCATGTTGATGCCGTGGAAAGGAGATTCTGGGCACGGGAAACAAGCACTGAGTGGTGGGACCGCATAGTGCTGCAGGTCTGGGATGAATCCCAGTGGCTGCGAAACTTTCGCATGCGGAAGGGAACTTTCCTGGAACTTTGTGAGTTGCTGTCCCCTGCCCTGAAGCGCAATGACACCCGGATGTGAGCAGCCCTGACTGTCCAGAAGCGAGTGGCCATAGCCCTGTGGAAGCTTGCAACGCCAGACAGCTACCGGTCAGTCGCGAACCAGTTTGGGGTGGGCAAATCTACCGTGGGGGTTGTTGTGATGCAAGTAGCCAAGGCAATCGTTGATGTACTGCTGCCAAAGGTAGTGACCCTGGGAAACGTGGAGGCGATCATAGATGGCTTCGCAGTGATGGGATTCCCAAACTGCGGTGGGGCCATAGATGGAACTCACATCCCTATCCTGGCACCGGAACACCAGGCCAGCCAGTACATTAACAGAAAGGGCTACTTTTCCATGGTGCTGCAAGCACTGGTGGACCACAGGGGACGTTTTACCAACATCTACGTGGGATGGCCGGGCAAGGTTCATGACGCTCGTGTTTTCAGGAACTCTGGTCTGTTTAGACGGCTGCAGCAAGGTATTTACTTCCCGGACCACAAAATAACTCTTGGGGATGTGGAGATGCCTATAGTCATCCTCGGGGACCCAGCCTACCCGCTAATGCCCTGGCTCATGAAGCCCTATACTGGCGCCCTGGACACTGAAAAAGAACTCTTCAACTACCGGCTGAGCAAGTGCAGAATGGTGGTGGAGTGTGCTTTTGGACGTCTCAAGGGGAGATGGAGAAGCTTACTGACTCGCTGTGATCTCAGCGAAACCAATATCCCCATTGTTATTGCAGCTTGCTGTGTGCTCCACAATCTCTGTGAGAGCAAGGGGGAGACCTTTATGGCGGGGTGGGAGGTTGAGGAAAATAGCCTGGCTGCTGATTACTCACAGCCAGACAGCCGGGCGATTAGAAGAGACCAGCGGGAAGCGCTGTGCATCCGGAAGGCTTTGAAAGCAAAGTTCCTGAGTGAGCAGGGTAACCTGTGACTTTAAAGTTTGTGTATTGAGAAGCTAAACCTGCCCCCGTTTCTTTACCCAGTTAATGTTGACTATCCTATCCAGTTACATACCCCCTTCACCACACTTCCAACACACGTTTCAAAATAAAAATAGTTCTACTTTGTTAAAGCACACCGTTTTCTTTAATACTGTATTCGCGGGAATTTTTTAAAACTGGGACGCAGACTGTGGTGCGGAGCGGGTGTACTGTAGTGGCGCGAATGCAGCTTCTAAACTCAAGGATTGACAGGCTCCGCTGCGGTGGGATGGTTGTTTCAACGGAGCCTGTCACCCCTCCTGATAGGGACTGTGTCTATGGGGGGGTCTATGTGACTTTGTGGCAGGGGGAGGACGGTTACAGATCCCCTGCTGTGTGGCTCTGTGATCCTGCCTAAGGACCGCCGCTTAAGATCTGTAACTGCCCTCCCCTGCCACAAAGTCACAGAGCAACCCACCCCCCACCACATAACATGAAAACAACCTCCCAGACTAACCAGGGTAACTAGTCACTGCATCACTGCACTATGTATGTGCCCTGCTGCTGTGCCTGCCCCCGACTATATACCCTGCCAAAGGTGACTGTCCTGTCGAATTACCAACCCCCTATCCCCCCCTCCTCCAAAAGAACATGATGGAAACAGTAGTTAACAGAAACGTATTTTTTATTATCAACCAAACATGGAACTGGGAAAGTGAAACTTGGACGGGGGCTTGTGTCAGGCGGGAAGGAAAGAACTTGTCAAATTTTGGGGAATGAGAGCCTTCTGCTGCTCGAGCTCTCTGCAGGGGTGGAGTGAGAGTTAGCAGGGACTCTGCCGCCTCTCCTTCTGTGCACTTTGGGTGAGGGGAGTATGGGACTTGGTGGCGGGGGAGGGCGGTTAGAGATGGACTGCAGCGGGGCTCTGTCCTCCTGCCTCCGTTCCTGCAGAACATCCACAAGGCGCCGGAGCGTGTCCGTTTGCTCCCTCATTAGTCCAAGCAGGGTTTGAGTCGCCTGCTGGTCTTCCTGATGCCACCTCTCCTCCCGATCCATGTTGGCTTGGTGCATTCGGGTCAAGTTCTCCCGCCACTGGGTCTGCTGTGCTGCCTGGGCTCTGGAGCAGGCCATAAGCTCCGAGAACATGTCCTCCCGTGTCCTCTTCTTCTTATGCCTAATCCGCGCTAGCCTCTGGGAGTGTGATGACAGGCTAGGTTGTGAGACAGTCGCAGATGGGGCTGTGGGAATGGGAAAAAGGGAGTGAATTCCTCAGAAAGATAAATGTAGTTGTGAACAAAGAACATAGTCTTTCTCTGTTAACAAGACCATGCACAGCACCTATCACATGCGCACTCAGCACAAGGTCGAATTCTCGGCCTTCGCATTCAGTGCCTGGGGTCTTCTACAGCACATTTGAGAAGCCTCTCAGGAGAACGGAATTTCTGTTGCAGGCAGACATGGTAAGCCGTAGACTTGTGGCAGCTTAAAACTTTAATATTAGCAATGGCCTCATTTCACATTGAAATCAATGTCGGTCCCTGCTGCCAGCAATTCGGCAAGCAGGAAGTCTGCTCCTGTCCCACACCCTCGCGGCTGTCCCCGGGAACGATCCCTTTCGGCTGCCCCTCTCCCGCCTCCACCGCGTGGCTGCAAACCAGCGGTTACAGTTCTGTAAAGGAACGGCAAAGCAGTCCCAACACTAACATTCCCCTACCTCATTCAAAGCAGGTCATCATGAGCGACATCACCCTCATGAGGATCTCTGACAGCGAGAAAGAGAGAATGCTCCGGGAAAGCCTGCAAAGACCAGGGCCGTATGCCGCCATGCTGTGCAGAGCAATGATTCCAGAGTACTTGCTTGTCTCGTGGCGTGGCAACGTGTCCTACTACGGAGGACCCAATAAGGCCGCTCTCCCCAAGAACCTAATGCAGCGGATTTCCAATTACCTCCAGGAGAGCTTCCTCGAGATGTCACAGGAGGATTTCTGCTCCATCCCCGGACATATAGACCGCATTTTACTGTAGCTGCTGTAGCAGTGACTAACCAGTAGAGCGGCTTGGGCAGGACAATCATGCAAAACCGGACATTGCTAGATTTTTTTTCAATAGTTGCACTGCCCATGACTGAACCGTTAAGCTAATCAAACTAATCATGAGAAACCCATTTTTTAAATTGTTAATATTCCTGTTCTGTTACAAATAAATGTTTAGATTTTTACAACACTTACTGGCTGATCCTTCCCCAGATTCTGTGTCTGGGGTAACGGCTGGGGAGGGTTGGTAGGGGATCTCTGTAAGGGTGATGAAGAGATCCTGGCTGTCGGGGAAATCAGCGTTGTGAGCGCTGTCGACTGCCTCGTCCTCCTCATCTCCTTCCTCATCTTCCCCGTCCGCTAACATGTCCGAGGATCCAGCCGTGGACACTATCCCATGCTCAGAGTCCACGGTCACTGGTGGGGTAGTGGTGGCGGCCGCACCGAGGATGGAATGCAGTGCCTCGTAGAAACGGGATGTCTGGGGATGGGATCCGGAGCGTCCGTTTGCCTCTTTGGTCTTCTGGTAGCCTTGTCTCAGCTCCTTGATTTTCACGCGGCACTGCGTTACATCCCGGCTGTATCCTCTCTCTGCCATGTCTTTAGAGATCTTCTCGTAGATCTTTGCATTCCGTCTTTTGGATCGCAGCTCGGAAAGCACGGACTCATCGCCCCACACAGCGATGAGATCCAAGACTTCCCGATCAGTCCATGCTGGGGCCCTCTTTCTATTCTGAGATTGCACGGCCATCACTGCTGGAGAGCTCTGCATCGTTGCCAGTGCTGCTGAGCTCGCCACGATGTCCAGACAGGAAATGAGATTCAAACTGGCCAGACAGGAAAAGGAATTCAAATTCAAATTTTCCCGGGGCTTTTCCTGTGTGGCAGTTCAGAGCATCCGAGCTCGTACTGCTGTCCAGAGCGTCAACAGAGTGGTGCACTGTGGGATAGCTCCCGGAGCTATTAGCGTCGATTTCCATCCACACCTAGCCTAATTCGACATGGCCATGTCGAATTTAGCGCTACTCCCCTCGTCGGGGAGGAGTACAGAAGTCGAATTAAAGAGACCTCTATGTCGAACTAAATACCTTCGCGGTGTGGACGGGTGCAGGGTTAATTCGATGTAACGGCGCTAACTTCGACATAAACGCCTAGTGTAGACCAGGCCTAGGTCTATACTACCCGCCTGAATCGGTGGGTAGAAATCGACCTCTCGGGGATCGATTTCTCGCGTCCCATCGGGACGCGACAATCGATCCCCGAATCGGCGCTCTTACTCCACCAGCGGAGGTGGTAGTAAGCGCCGCCGACAGAAAGCCGCAGAAGTCGATTTTGCCGCCGTCCTCACAACGGGGTAAGTCGGCTGCGATACATCGAATTCAGCTACGCTATTCACGTAGCTGAATTTGCGTATCTTAAATCGACTCCCCCCTGTAGTGTAGATGTACCCTCACATTCATGCATTCTTTATTAATTCATCACACAAATAGGGGGATAACTTCCAACGTAGCCCGGGATGGGTGGGGGAGGAGGGAAGGACAAGGCCACACTGCACTTTAAAACGTATCGAATGCCAGCTTTCTGTTGCTTGGGCAGTCCTCTGGGGTGGAGTGGTTGGGTGCCTGGAGGCCCCCCCACTGCGTTCTTGGCTGCCTGGGTGAGGAGGCTATGGAACTTGAGGAGGAGGGTGGTTGGTTACATAGGGGCTGTAGCAGCAGTCTGTGCTTATGCTGCCTTTCCTGAACCTCAACCATATGCCAGAGCATATCAGTTTGTTCCTCCAGTATCCTCATCATTGCCTCTTGCCTTCTGTCAGCAAGCTGATGCCACCTATCATCTTCAGCCTGCCACTTATTATCTTCAGCCCGCCACCTCTCCTCGCGTTCATATTGTGCTTTCCTGGACTTTGACATTGTCTGCCTCCATGCATTCTGCTCTGCTCTTTCAGTGTGGGAGGACTGCATGAGCTCAGAGAACATTTAATCACGAGTGCATTTTTTTCACCTTCTAATCTTTGCTAGCCTCTGGGAAGGAGAAGATAGTGTGAGCGTTAAAACATTTGCAGCTGGTGGAGGAAAAAAAAGGGAGAGTGGTAGTTAAAAAGACACATTTTAGAGAACAATGGGTAGACTCTTTCACGGTAAACCTTGCTGTTAACATTACATAGCACATGTGCTTTTGATACAAGGTTGCATTTTGCCTCTTATTGAGGGTATGCCGGTTTGGTGTGAGAGATCACAAACGCAGGGCCGGGCAACAGAATTCAGCTTGCAGGCAGCCATGGTAAGACACAGTCTTTTGGCTTCTTTAACATTCATAACTTGTGGGAATGGTTTCAAACAGCAGCGCCCTCATTTCCCATACCAAGCAGCCGTTGGGTTGGCCATTTAAAATGGGTTGGCAATTTAAAAGGAGGGGCTGCGGTTTTCGGGTTAACATGCAGCACAAACCCAACTAACCTCCCCACACACACCCAATTCTCTGGGATGATCGCTTCACCCCTCCCCCCACCGTGTGGCTAACAGCGGGGAACATTTCTGTTCAGCCACAGCAAACAGCCCAGCAATAACAGGCACGTCTGAATGTCCCCTTAATAAAATCACCCTATTTCAATCAGGTGATCATGAATGATATCAGTGTCCTGAGGATAACACAGAGAGATAAAGAACGGATGTTGTTTGAATGCCAGCAAACACGGGGACCATACGCTGTGTTATGCAATGATTCCAGACTATGTGCTACTGGCCTGGCGTGGTAAAGTGTCCTATCATGGAGGACGGAATAAGGCTGCCCTCCCCAGAAACCTTTTGCAAGGGCTTTGGGAGTACATCCAGGAGAGCTTTATGGAAAAATGATCTTGAAAGAAAGATATGTTTAAAAAATTCAGTGACCATGAAATGAAGACAACTTCAGCATTCCATTTCTGCCACACCCCTCCCCCCAACCCAGAAAATTGTTTTAAATATTTTTGACCAGCTCTTGGTAAAACTGTCAAAAATCCGTAAGTGACCTAGCACTTTCTCATGGAAAGTCAATGGACTTTGTCTACATAGGAGAAATTGACTTGCATATGTAGTCCAGAATAATTTCGCTGTTCTGGAAATACTTCCCCATGCGGGCATTGTATTCAGAATAAAAGTGATTTTAGGCTGGATTAATTACTCTGCTTTGTAAGAAGACTAATTATTCAGGAATAAAGTTGTTCTGATTCTGGAATACAGTGTTCACATCGGGAGCTGTTCTGGAATAGCTATTGAGCACAGCCTATTCTGCAATAGCTATGCAGGTTGATTTTCCCATGAAAGCAAGATCTTTAACTCCTAAGCAACTAAATTACTTTTGGAAATAGGACTTACTCTCTGAAATCATTTAAGTACTTTTGAAAATTGTATGCCTAGTCAATAGTGTTTTTCTATGTTATTGCCAGTGCAAATGAGAAGAACTGTCCAATTATTGTAGGAGTTCCATATGTTATTGCCAATGCAAATGAGAAGAACTGTCCAATTATTGTAGGAGTTCCATATGTTATTGCCAATGCAAATGAGAAGAACTGTCCAATTATTGTAGGAGTTCCACCAGCAAAGAATCTATCCTAAAGTTTAATCAGAGTAGTCAAAGCACTTGCTGTCTTTATTGTGATAGGGACCATCTAAGTAAACGGTTCCTTGTATCGTTATTGGCAGCATGTCAAATATTTTCCTTTGTGTATTAAACTCCTTTGTCCCTGTCTTTTGCACAGAAATGTTTGCCATTCTTTGCATACTGAATAGGTTTCCTTGAACATATTGGACACCAGATCCTCAACTTTTGCAAATTGGTCCAACTCCACGTAAGATGCTATTTAAGATTCGTATGTATTTGACTCAAATTCCCATTGAATTCAATGTGAGTATAAAGTGGATATGGACTAGAAGATTAGCCCCTAAGATTTCTA
Organism: Malaclemys terrapin pileata; assembly: GCF_027887155.1. NCBI lineage: Eukaryota > Metazoa > Chordata > Testudines > Emydidae > Malaclemys > Malaclemys terrapin. Next base: position 34,510,656 of record NC_071516.1, on the reverse strand, counting down.
CAAGCAATTGAAACCAGGGTTTTTACTTACTGCCTGGAGCATCCGTTCACATGAATTCCACATCCTCAGCTGGTGCAAACTAGTATAATTCTATTGAAGTCAATGAAGCTCTTGGATTTACACTAGCTGAGGATCTGACCCTATATATATGCTTGGCAGAATTATTATTTTTTACTTTGTTGTGATTTTGATAGCTATCAATGTTTATTTTTAAGCATTTTTTAAAATTTTCAATTTACATTTTCACAGTTGCACAAATTTATGGGATGAGGTTCAATATCACATGTAAAAATACACAAAATAAATATCCTTGAATCAAACTCTAAGTGCTCAAACAGCATTTTTTTATTTGTATATCTGCAAATTTCAATTATTATAGATAGAAATATTTTTGGTCAATTTATATGTGCACTGTGAAATTGATGTTTACCAACATTTACCAGTAAAAATGTAATGCTTTAAACCTACCTATATGTCATAGTAGATGTTTGCAGAATTAGCAGAGCTGCTCAGATAATTGAATTTTCATCCTGTAGGAAATTCTGATATTTCAACATTTGTTTTCATCTCAACTTGGGAAAAAATATTGAATTTTTTTGTCATACAACAAATTCAGAATTTATTCCGAAATGAAAAAAAAATGGCATTTGTTATTAAAAACAAAATGTTTCTTTAGTCATTTTAAAAAATGTTTTATTTTCAAATGTCAAGTCAAAATGAAACAAAAAAATTGAAACGAAAAATCTATTTTCCAATTGATATTTTTAGACTTAAAATTACATTATGAGTTGAAATATCAATTTAGAAGTATATTGTTCATGGAACCAAAACAAATGATTGAAATTGATTCTTTCCTGTTAATTTCAATTAAACCACATTTTGCAATGGGAAAATTGTTGGTCAAATATTCACTATTGTATACCCTCACACTCAGATGCCATCAATGCTGGATTACATTTACCATAAGAAAGGAAGAAAGAAAAAGGAAAAGGAAGGAAGGAAGGAAAGGACCGAGTTACAGTAGTACATATGAATAATAAATTAAATAAAGCACTGTTCTCAGAACTAACAACATTCTTCTGGGTTGCTTTCTCTCTATATGAAGACATGTCTGGTGCAGGAGGGGAAAATCAAACCACCATCACAGAGTTCATCCTCCTGGGATTCAAGGACCTTTGTAAGCTGAAGATCCCTTCTTCTTGGCTATCTACATAGTAACACTCACTGGGAATATCCTGGTCATGGTGATGGTATCATATATCCACATCCTGGGAACCTGTTTGTCCTGGAGATCTGCTTCACTACCAGCATCACCTCCCAAAATGCTGAAAACCATCCTGATTGTGCAAGAAGAGGTTTCCTTCTCCACTAGCCTCCTGGAGTTCTATGTCTTTGGCTCTCTGGTGATTGCTGATTGCATTCTTCCTGCTGCCATGTCCTGTTACCACTACTTGGCCGTATGTAACCCACTGCCTTATGCCTCCATCATGTTCTTTCAACTTTGCCTTTGGCTGGTGATGGGATTGTGGGTCAGCATGTTCCTTTCACTGGTGCTCACCATGCCCATGGTTTCTACCTTAACTTTCTGTGCTTCTAATGAGATTGACTATGTCTTATGTGACCTGACACCCATCATTAAACTCTCCTGTGGGGACACCCACATGGTTTGGATACCAGCTTTCATCATAGAGTCTCTGGTGTCTTTCCTCCCCTTTTCTTTTAACCTTGCTGTCCTGCTACAAAATCATCTCCACCATCCTGAAGATCCTTTCTGCCAACTGGAAGCAGAAAGTCTTCTCCATTTGCTCCTCTGTATGGCCTCATGGCCAACCGGTGGCCAAACATAAAGAAGGCCTTCTCTGTGCTGTGCATAGTGGTGACCCCAATGATCAGCGCCATTGCATGCAGTCTGAGGAGCAAGGAGGTCAAAAAGGCACAGAGAAAGCTTTTCACTAAAAATCCAGTGTACACTAAGGGGATCATTAAGTCCATGAATGGGGCTCTGACTGTATCAGAATCACTAAATCTTTTTTTTTTTTTTTGCCTTGTACACACAAGTGGTTCCATTGATGGCATTTCTCTGCTTATCTGTCTGACTGTCTGCAAAGTGAAAATGTTTTCACACCATATCAAATCAATTCAGAAATGTCAGGGAATGTTCTAGGTGTCCATGGGCAGAACCCTGTGGAATTGAGGAAAAAAACAGAAAACTGAAAAGCTCAGGGCACAGTAATATGTCACATCCAAAGACTCTTATTGTATATGTGTGTTCGGGAGGGTTGCTTGGTTTTGTGTTTTCAGAAAACTTAAAAAGCCATTTGCACTGAAAATGTTGGCTAACACACTCATCTCAGCCTACGCGAGCAACAAAGAATGACTTTGGTCATTAGAGAGATCATGTCTGGGATTTTAAAGGGCTGTAAGTGAGCTAGGTGCCTACATCCTACTAAGTTTCCCATTGACTTTAAAACCCTAACCCATAACAAGGCTCATATTTCTAGTTATTTGAATGTAAAGCCCCATGAGTCTAGTACCCAGGTCTGTAGCACTACCAGGCAGTTAACATCTTCAGGCTGCAACTGGCAGTTGTTGTAACCACCCTGCACTCCACTTCCCATGACCCACTGTGGACACAGACCATGGGAAGGTCTGCCTCAAGGGTTTGCCTGGCAGCAGCCCCATGGCTCCTGATAGCTCCCTGCCATCTATAAACCCAAGTCCATGAACCAGTCAGTATTTTATATAATAATTTATACAATGTGGAACATCTTAAATACCCCAGAATACTTTAGAGACTAGAGATTACGTCTCTTTTCTCAGCGTTGGGAGATCTCACTTCAATTCTCTACCACCCAACAGGTAGACAGGGGAAGAAAACCATTGTCTCCCATATGGAAGAAGTGTGACCTAACCATTGAACTAAACTTACAAGAAAAATTGGTAGCTGTGGGAGTCCTCTTCCTCCTGCTATTCTGTGAATTTAGCCCAATATTTTTTTTGGGTTGAAACAATTCAGCCAAAATCTGTTAAAATTATGAATAATTTTGAGCTGACCAAATCTTCCCTGTCGGGTGAATAAACTGTTTATTGAAAAAAAAACCTTACAATTTATCTCCTCCTTTGTCTCAATGCCTATTATTTACAGCCATCATACACAGTCTATTTACTCCTTTTCCCCATTCCCTAACCTATGTCCATTTCTTAGTGAAGTTTAAGGCTGGCTGACCATGTTGCCTTCTTGTGGTAATTATATCTATTTGGCTAGGAGCTTCAAAGCACTGTAGGGGAGATGAAATTATTTGCTATTTGGGTGTCTAGCTCCTTAGGCTGTTTTGAAAATAGGAGCCTAAATATATGCCTTTTTTATTGACTGTTGCTGAGATTGGATACCTAAATCCTGTAATAATCCAAGCCCCATTGCTGTCATTGTTGCACACTACAGAGTGTTTCTTAAGGGCTGACCCTGCCCAGTGTTAGTAGGAGCTTGTTACAGAGAGTGCACTTCAGGGATCTTGTCCCAGGGGGAACAAAATGGCAATTAAACAGTTGTTAAGAAATCAGCATTTAGTCTTGGAGTCAGCTCAGCAAAGGCTCTTTGCTCCACTCCCACAGATAACCACATGCACTTTGAGGGGTTTCTCTGCTCCGGGGAAAGGGTGCAAGGGTCACATCCATAGACATGTTAGATGTCCTCAGATGCTGTATTCCAGATGCAAATAGACAGACTAGATAGCCAAATCCATACATCAGTAGGTAAACTAAAATCACGGGTCAGAATGATCTCACCACATATATGATCCATGTTTAAAAGGCAGGTGAGTTGATTCATATTTTCATTCCTTTTTAATCTTTTTATTCTTTCAATTTCAAAGGACCAGAATCTGCCCCACTTATATAGGTGTGGTTTCTCTGCAGAGTATCATTGACTTCTGCCTGGATGCAGCAGTCTGCTCTCGCAGAGTCAGTTACACCATGGGGCAATGGCTGGCAACCCAGCTACTATTTGAATCACCCAGCTCGCTGTCTCACCCAGGACAGCACTGAGACAAATGAGATCAGTTGGTGCGTGTTAGCAGTAATTTCTATTTGTGGGATGTGTGTGTTAGTGGGTGGTGAGGTTAGGGGCAGGGCATTCTCTGCAGAAAGCACTTAGCTTTGGAGTTCACTTCGCACAGAATCTGCCTGTGTTGACATTCAGGTTCTAGTGCAAGATCTCTTTGCTTGGGTGTTTGCCTGATGAGCTGATAATGAGGAAAAGATTTAGTTTATTTCTGGGAGACATTTGGGATTAAACATAGATTTAACATTGGACAGAACACTGGCTCCGTTCCCATTTCCACTTAAAATCAATGTCAAAATAGCCACTCACTTCCAAGAGGGCAGGAGACATTCTCTTATGTATGAGCAGCCTGATATTCAGACTTGCGGGACACTGAGCCAGAAGTGCCATTAGGTCAGAATTTCAAAGGAACTTAAGTGATTTAGGCACAAAAGTCCCATCTACGTTCAGTCGGACCCCTCTTTTTAAAATCATGTCAGCGTGCATACAGAGTGTTTTCTGGGCACATTCCTTTATTGTGATTATTATTAATGTCCCTCAATATTATTTAAGGTGTATTTTTTAAAAAAAAAATAGTTTTCACAACATACAAAATCTTTAAGCTTAAGAAGGAGAAAGCTGCTGACTAAAATGTATCCTCATGAGTCATAAATAAATCCTGGCTGAACGGACTCTGTAGGTTTGGGTAGTTGGGAGATTTGTTAAACCCTCTGCAGAAATCCTACATTGTAGGTGCTCAAATTTATTCATTCTCCTTTGACTTTCCTTCACATTCTCGTAGTGCCTTAGAGTGCTGTCTTCTGGAAGTCACTGACCATGATGTCTTGCAGTCTGAACATGTCTATACCCCTAGGGATCTCGCCAAGTGCTCCAATAACTGCTGGAATTGTCTTTGTTCTAGTTTTCCATAACTGTTCCCCTTTGAGGCAGAGACCCTCATACTTCTCCATCGTCTTTTTTCTGTTTCTGTCTGCTGGCATGACAACATCAATGTACACAGGCTTGTTTTGCCTTCTTCTTTTCTAAAACTTCTCTGGACTGTTCGACTGACCATTTGGTCTGTGACAATGGCCAGATCCCATTAAATCTTACCCTCTTCTTTTTCTAGAGTGCTTTCAGTTTGGTGTTTGTAACAGTGCAATGTTCATACAAATCCATACTTAACACAGCTTCTAAAGTGCAGACATTTGGCAACCTCACTGTGTCTGTTCATATATTCTCTCCTAGACAGACTCTAACAGTTACTCAATATTGTTCCACCATCTCTTCCTTTTTAGAATCCATTCTACACTTCAGGGAGAAGTTCTGTCAGTCATTTTTACTTCTTATATAATTAAGCCTTAAGGACTTCCTCTGTCCGCTCATAATGAAGCTCTCTGACTCTCTTTTGAGTGATCCGTCTACAAGCCATGAGTTTGTTAATATTTTATCACTAATAGGTTTGATCTCACTCCACCACTGTCCATCCACTGATTTCTTGTAAATCGAGTCTTTTGGGGGACTCCTTTCTTTCACACTTTCTTGGCTAGGATGCAGTTCAGTCATTGCTTGTTAACATGACCAGATGATCTTTATTGTGGTTGACTCCTCATATATTTTGATATTATATTCTTCGTTATCAATTGCTTCCTCTATAGATAGCAGAATTTTTCTCTCATCACACCATGGGATGTACATCTTTTCAATGCCTTCCTTGCTAATCAATATTCTGACATCCAAACAAGACAACTGCTGGTGATGCATAATTTTTTTTCTTCTCCTCTTGATTCCACTTGATCGCTCCAGCAATGTGCGGTACTACTGGCATCACCTATACATAAATGGCTGAGATCAAATTCTTAAGACTTGAGTTTTGTCCTTAGAGTAGTTCTTACACATCCATACAATTCTTTCCTCCCTCTTTCTCTCAGTTTCTGATGTTGCATCTCTGACAGTTCCCTGATTCAAAGATATTTTTAGGGGCAATGCCGAGATTTCATGGACAATTCCTTCACTAAAGTGCATGCCATCAGATTGTACCAGTTTGGCCATCTTTACAGATGCTGATACACAGTTAGCCAAGCCAACCCATAGCTTTATATCTCCACCAAACTTTTCCACATATCATCCATCTCTGTAGAGCCTTTTTGTGACTGTTCATGGAATTTCACAAAAAGAACAGGAGTACTTGTGGCACCTTAGAGACTAACACATTTATTTCAGCATAAGCTTTCATGGGCTACAGCTCACTTCTTCAGATGCATAGAGTGAAACACACACACAGAAGATATTTATACATACAGAGAACATGAAAAGGTGGAAGGGTGAGGGTTAGGGTTAGGGTTAGATTGCCCAGGTCTAACAAATGGTTAACTGGTCGTTGCTCTTTGCTGATCACCACAATTTATCATATCTCAACAAGTATCCATGCCAGTGGCTACCACAAATAGCACTGGTGCTAAGGAATCCCTTTGAAAGATTTCTTTTAATTTGAACCTCATCAATGAATCCCTTACCTATAGAGTCGAGTGCTCCAGTTCAACATAGATTGCTGCAGAAAGGAAATGATCTTTGGATGAGCCATGGGCATTTTCAGTGTCTCAGTGAGCCATGATTGTGCGACACTGTTGTATGCTTTAGAATAGTCTATCCACACAATCACTAACTTTTTCTTTCTTTGATTTTTCTGTTTATTCCTTTGTGGTGTAATTTGTAAATTTTTCTTCTCGTTTTTAATCTGGTTCACTGTCTGATTATGTTGCGCAGTCTCAGACCAGATTTCCTTCCAGTAGCGCTGAAACTATTCCACATCATTTATTGGCTCCCTATTTTTGCCTATTCCGTTTTTAACATCCATCAGATCAAAGAATCTCCTAGGGTGTCTGATGAAGTGCCTGATTTCTTGATACTAATAACTTTGTGCTGAATATCTTTCAAGCCTATAACTCTGATGGATAAGCTTTCATTTACATTGTTCCTTCACAACTCTCTCATCCAGCTGATATCTCCAAAGCCATTTGCTTCTCTTGTCTCTTCAGATGATTTTTCTGATTCATCCAGTAGGCTGGTATCTCAATGTAAAAGCTTATTCTTCTGCTTTAACCTTAATTGCCCTGGAGGTTATTGAGTAGATGGAGTTTTCCAATGATGCACGTCCTCAGATGGCTTGATGTTAAACCAATGAGATGCTACTATTATTGTAGCATAAATTATATAATTCTACTGGCTAAACCTTGTTGGTTTTACTCCACAGTTTTCTTGAACATTTCATTAAGTGCTTGCATTATATCATCCAGTCTTTGCTTGTCTACAAATTTCATACTTGATAGCACTGGTCAATCCTCAATGTCTTGCACTCTGCATGATCTCGATCAACAAATTATTCATATTTCCCATACTTTCGTCAGGTGCTGTTTCACTCATATTTGTTCTCAATTTTTCTTCCATTCCTAGCTTCTGTTTATCCTGTGTCACTACTCCCACCAAAATGTTTTCATGCAGTTCCACATGACTAATCTCCCTTTTCAAGCTTTAAATCCCCATTTGCATAAATTCCCTTCTTTAGAATAAAGCTCTCAGTGGTGCAGTGAGTCTATACTCGGCCATTCTCCCCTTCCAGTGTTGGAGCATTTGTTTGCTCCAGCCTCTCTCTTCTGGTTTTGCCAAAAGATAACCTCAGATCACTTCTGGGTTTATAAGATGAGTCCTTTTTACTCTTTTGTGGCAAATGATCTCTGGTGTTTGTTTGGACAGTTGCATGATATATGAGGTTGCCCATCTCCACACAAACACACGCTGCTAGGGGAGGAGGCTGTCATCCAGATAAGATCTTCTGAGGCCCCCTTTATGGCATTCATAATATTTATAATTTACATGGTATTCTCCATATTGGTTTGGGTTGACGGGCTATACCCTGCTGGGTGGCACACCAGTACTTCTGGGCCACGGTGGTGGGTAGGTGCCAAAGTCCAACAAGCCAATTTTTTCTATTTACAACACACATTTCACAGGATGTAGTCAGCCTTTCTTTACATTCATCCTACTAATCAGATGATCTCCATAGGCTATTTCAATGTATTTATATTCGTTAATTTCATTATTTTTTTTCAGTCTGACATGTAGGATTTCCTGAGTCAGAATTAATGGAAAATCGAACCAATGTGACTGAGTTTATTCTCCTGGGACTTTCCAGTGACCCACAGATTCAGATTTTCTTCTTCCTGGTGTTTTTAGTTGTCTACCTAGCCACACTTTTGGCGAACATGGTGATCATGCTGGTGGTAAGGGCTGATTCTCACCTTCACACCCCCATGTACTTCTTCCTCTTCCATTTGTCCTTTGTCGATATCTGCTATTCCTCAGCCATTGTCCCTAAGATGTTGGTGAATTTCCTAGCAGAGCACAAAACCATTTCTGTCAATGGCTGCCTTGCCCAGATGTTCTTCATATTCCTGCCAGCTGGTGCTGAAATTTTTATTCTCTCAGCAATGGCGTATGACCGCTATACTGCCATCTGTGACCCATTGCGTTACATGAAGACCATGAGCAAAGGAATCTGTGTTCTGCTGGTGAGTGGTGCATGGGCAATAGGCTTCACAGATGCCCTACTTAACACAGTTTTAGCCCTCAGGTTGCATTTCTGTGGCTTCAATCAAATCCACCATTTCAGCTGTGAGCTCCCTCCTCTATTACAACTGTCCTGCACTGACACCTTCACCAATCAAGTGGTGCTGTTTACTTCTGTTGTCATACTTGGATCAAGCTCCTTCCTCTTCACCCTCATCTCCTACATTCACATCATCTGCACCATCCTGAGGATACGCTCTGCGGAGGGCAGGCGTAAAGCCTTCTCCACCTGCAGCTCCCACCTCATGGTGGTTGGTTTGTTGTACCTGACAGCTTTTTTCCAGTACACAAAACCCAGCTCAGTCTCCTCTGTGGCTCTGGATGAAATCGTCTCCATCCAGTACAGCATCTTGACTCCCATGTTAAACCCCATCATCTACAGCCTAAAAAACAAGGAGGTGAAAACAGCTGTAGGGAAAATGTTGGGGAAATTCAAGTTTCTCAAGTAGTGTCAATCTCATTTTAAAAAAATCAAAGAGCATAGAACTGTGGGTAACTTGCGTTTTGGAGATTCTCAGCTCAGGTATCTCACTGACATTTTGGGCCAAAGCCTCAGCTGGTTTAAATCCATTGAACTCAACAGGTCAGATCTTCGTTGAGGAGAAACGACACTGGAGCAAATGGGACTGGATCCTGGGTCTCCATCTAGGGTAAGTGCTAGAAGCACCAGGATCTAGTGCCAGTTAAGAAAGACACCACCTTCTCCTCTCAGTTTCACAGGGAGAATTTCTTCTTTCACATTCTTCAAAAAAACTGAATAGAGCTGGTTGAAAGTGGGAATATTTTCAAGAAAAAAATCATGTCCCTCTTCCTCATCAGAATTAAAAACATATGTAACCCACTCATTGAATAGAAAATAGCACAGTTTAGCTACTTCCACCTCCTGCTTTCACAGGGTGGTGGCCTGTCTACTAAGTATCATTCTGTCAGATTGTAATTTCTTTAGCATAGGAATGATGATTACTGCTATGTTAGTTCTGGTCAAAATTTTTCCATGATTGGAAAAAGAATCGGAAAGTGTTGTTACATCAAGATAGAAATTTTCTGTGGAAAAATCTGAATTTTGAAGAAAAAATATTTCATTTTATTTGGGGGGGATTTCAATTCAATTTCACATCTCAAATACATAATAATAATAATAATGCAGAATTTGGTCCAGTATTTGGAAACTATGGTACATGGGCCTGATTCTCATCTACAGTAAGGCAACTTTGGACCCTCTTGGCAGTGTGAACAGGCCTGAAGGTGAAATTAACTTTAATTTACAAGGTCTTGAAGACCTATTTACAGATAGTTAAGGGTTAATGCCTCTTTTACCTGTAAAGAGTTAAGAAGTTCACCTAGCCTAGCTGACACCTGACCAGAGGAACCAATGGGAGGACAAGATGGTTCAAAGGGAAGGAGGAAAGTCCCCTTTGTCTGTTAAGTTTCACTTTGGACCGGAGTGGGAAAGCTCCAGAATTCAGCCTCTTATTAAGTAGTGAGTATTAGTGAAGGAAATAAATAGGTTTATGTTTATTTCTTTGTAACCTGTCTTGTGCAATTAGAGGAATAGTCAAATTGGGTATTTGAGTATCTTTTTTTGTGTAACTAAGGTTTTGCCCAGGGGAACATCCTCTGTGTTTGGAATCTGTTGTCTGTGAGAGTAGCTGGTATGCTAATCTCTCCCAGAGGGTTTTCTTTTACCTTTCTTTTCTTTAATTAAAATTCTTTTTCGTAATACCTGATTGATTTTTCCTTGTTTTTAGATCCAAGGGGGTTGGATCTTGATCCACCAGGAGTTGGTGGGAGAAAGGAGGGGGGATGGTTAATTTCTCCTTGTTTTAAGATCCAAGGGGTTTGGATCTGTATTCACCAGGGAATTGGTGAAGAGTCTCTCAAGGCTACCCAGGGAAGGGAATTAGCACTTTGGGAGTGGTGGCAGCAGACCAGAGAAGCTGGTAGTTAAGCTTAGAAGTTTCATGCAGGCCCCCACATTTGTACCCTAAAGTTCAGAGTGGGGAAGCAGCCTTGACAGATGCAAAGGAACTTTATTTTAAATGAGGATCAGGGTCTCATTATTCATGTGTCTACACTAGTCTGATATGAGATATTTCTCCATTTTGCCCAGATACTTGCTTGTGATCATTAGTACTCAAAAATTTTTGATGTATCTCCACATGCATTGTCATGATTTTGCTTACGTTCCAGAAACTGTTGATTAGACTCTGAAAACTTGGAGAAGACTTGGATGTGACTGGGAATCTGTAACAATACTTTGTCACACCTGTCAACACCTTGATGTAAATCTGATATGTTTTCATAAACTTTTACATTTGATATCTCTCTAACTCCATTGCAATAATTGTTATAAGGCTCTATGGGCCAGATCCTCAAAGGTATTTAGGTGCTAAAATGAGGCTGAGACTTTTAAAGAAGTTTAAGGGAATTAGGCACAAAACTCCCATTCAATTTTGATAGGATTTGTGGGCCTAACTTTCTTAGGCTCCTTTAAAAATCACAACCTAAACAACAGTAAAATATAAATATGTGGCCAGTGTTGGTAAAACTCACATTTTCAATTCTGTGTACATAGGCTTGGAAGCATTAGATATTTGTCAGTAAATGCTGGCAAAATGTCAATTCTCACCGTACACACACAAACTGATAAACAAATAGTCTCACTGAGAATCACATAAATTTACTGATAGGCAAAGTAAGACAAATGCCGCTTGACAACTTATTAGAGTCCAAATCCAGTGATTTACACTTTTATATTAGGCTTGTTACAAATGGACTTGTGAATGATCAGTAAAGACAGTAGGATTTGTTGATTAAAGGATCTTTAATTTGCACATTTTGACATGTGATGTTGACAATGTGTGTTTTAATGGTTTATATAAAGCTTATTGAATCTCAGTGTCTCCTGCCACTAAGTAATTGTCGGACCCTCCACACCCATAATTTTCTGCAACTGTGTCAATCTGAAGTAACTCCCCTGAAGTCAGTGGCATTATAGCTGTGTAAAGCCAGCATAAGAGTCTGGATGATCAGTCTCTCAGATTCTGGGTATTTTGTTTGCTTGTTTTTTTTTTTTTTTTGGTCAGTTCCATTGATATTTAGGGAGATTTTCCGTCTGAAATAACAGCAGGGAAAGGAGAAAATAAAATAGTTTCCATGATGCCAGCATGAGTCTGGTGGTGGGGAGGTGGTAGGGCTGTATCTGTAGTCACACAAGCCGAAAACTGGAGTAACACAGAGGTGAATCAGAGATGCAGAGCCATTGATTTCAATGGGAGTTAGGAACCTAGGTGCCGCTGAGTGTCTGGACCATTGTTCTTAAACAGTTATTTCGTGTAAGTTACGGCAAGTTAAAAACAATGGAGCTGCACTCTATTTACTCAAGCAGAACAAGTGAAATCTCTTAGCAGAGTTCAGAATTTGTGTCTAAATCCATTGATTAAAGAGGGCTAACTCTGAATTTATAATAGGATAATTGAGATCAGATTCCATCTTGATTCTTTTGACTTCAGAGGGGAGGCTGTGGATTTGCATTGAGGTAACTAAGATCAGAATCCATACCTAATCCCATTGGCTTCTTTGGGATAACTGAGTTCAGAAACTGGCCAGAAACCCTGATTAGAATGAGTTATACTGGATCCCCATGAAAACATGGTAGCTTTGACTTACATGAATAGATAAGGTTACCTATGTATTTTTAATATCCCCTCAATAGCCCTATATTTTGGGCTTTTCTACTTAGTATACTTTTAAGTTAAACAGGTACCATTCACGCAAATGGCAGCCATTTAGAGCAAATGGTCATTTGCTCTAAATGCCTCCCAATTTCCCCATGAGAAATCATCTTTGACTTTGATCCAATGAAAGCAGGATCAAAAAGGCCCTCTTGATGCCATCAACCATTATGTTTTAGATGTTCAATAGACACCTGCCCCATACAGGCATTATACCCTGTAACACGCCAGATTTGTTTCAGGACAGAACCTCATGGAGGCACAAAATGTATTCAATGGCCTCTGTGCTGTCCACACGATATGAGAACTCACCAAGTATTTGAAAGTACATTAAGATAAGGAAGACAAGGACACTTTAGTACATGGAAAGAGAGTTCACATGGGAGTTAGTGCAGAGACACTAATGTACTGTAAACTTACCCCTAGCTTGCTGCCCACTAACTTCTTCTGTACACAAGTTCTTATTATAGGTAGGGCATTCCACAAATAACAGCATAACCCTACTTATCTTTCTAAAGCAATTGGCAAGACTTCTGGGAGGCAATAGAGCTGGTCAAAACTCTGAATTTCCATTTTGTGGGATATGTTGATGTTTTAAAATTTGTTTTCATTCCTAACCAGAACAGAAACAAGTATTTTCTATATGTCATTTGAAGTGGAAATTGATAAACAAAGTTATTTCAAACTGTTTGTTTTGGGGAAAAAATCAAAACTCCACTTCAAAATGAATTTTTTGTTTTCCAATTTACTTTATTATTCCTTATATTAGTTTAACATTATGTCATGACAAGTCAGTAGTATACACAATATGGCATGCCTTATTATGTTGTCTTCATACTATGACAATAAAAAAGTCAAAATATTATTTTCTTTTCTCATTTCTTTTTTCTCTTCCCTTTTTGCTTTTCACAAACAAACAAATTTTGGAGGGCAGCTGCTACTTAGGACAGATTTGAACAGAAAATATGATAATGTGTGAAAATGGCAAACTGCCTCATGAAAACAGAAATAATATCCCTTTTGATCTAGAAAGAAGATATTTCAATCTGTACTGAGCAGTAGCTGTCATTAGTTCTTTTAAGTAAAATAATAGAAAAACACAATACAATAATAGATTATTTCAATTTATGTTGTGAAATATTGTGAAAAATAACAGAAATAATATAAACATGAAAAAGAAAATGAAAGAAAGCTATCTACTCTGAAGCTTGGATTTCCAAAGGAGCGTAAGAGATCAGGTACCCAAATCCCATCAGAGGTGCTGACTAACTACTTTGGCATCCTTTGAAAGCTGCAGACTAAATTCTTCCCTATGACCTATTCCCCAGTACACTGATCCTGAGCAGCTATGGTTCGGTGTCTAGGGCACTGAACCACGAGCCAGGAGAGTTTGGGTCACTCCATGACACACACAATAGCAGACGTTAAGGTAGCCATCTTACAGCAAAAAAACTTCAGGACCAGACTCCAAAGAGAAACTGCTGAGCTCCAGTTCATTTGCAAATTTGACACCATCAGATCAGGGTTAAACAAAGACAGTGAATGGCTATCCAACTACAGAAGCAGTTTCTCCTCCCTTGGTGTTCACACCTCTACTGCTAGCAGAGCACCTCACCCTTCCTGATTGAACTAACCTTGTTATCTCCATACTGATTTATACCTGCCTCTGGAGATTTCCATTACTTGCATCTGAAGAAGTGAGGTTCTTACCCATGAAAGCTTATGCTCCCAATACTTCTGTTAGTCTTAAAGGTGCCACAGGACCCTCTGTAGCTTTTTACAGATTCAGACTAACACGGCTACCCCTCTGATACTTGACTCCATGACCTCAGTTACACTGACGAAATTTCAGAGAAACTCCACTGCATTTAACAGCTGGCCACTACAGTGAACGAAGGACAAGTGTAGAGTCCTGCACTTAGGATGGAAGAATCCCATGCACTTCTGCAGGCTGGGGACCGACTGGCTAAGCAGCAGTTCTGCAGAAAAGGACCTGGGGATTACAGTGGATGAGAAGCTGAATATGTGCCCTCGTTGCCAAGAAGGCCAATGGCATATTGGGCTGTATTAGTAGGAACACTGCCAGCAGATCGAGGGAAGTGATTATTCCCCTATGTTCTGCACTGGTGAGGCCACACCTGGAGTGTTGCATCCAGTCCTCCAGAGAAGGGATGTGGACAAATTGGAGAGAGTCCAGCAGAGGGCAACGAAAATGATCAGGGGGTTGGGGTACATGACTTACGAGGAGAGGCTGAGAGAACTGGGGTTGTTTAGTCTGCAGAAGAGAAGAGTGAGGTGGGATTTGATAGCAGCCTTCAACTACCTCAAGAGGGGGGTTCCAAAGAATCATAGATATCATATGTAACCCCTAAGGAGATTATCTAGATTCCTGGGGTCCTGTCTGCTGGCAGCTCAGGGAGAGGCACTCTGTCCCTGCTAGGGAGGGGGAGACAAGGCAAACTCAGAGTCTGCCTGGCAACCAATAGGGAGTGAGATGCCCCTCCCAGGGAGATCAGGAAATGGGAGAAGCCATTTTTGAGTCAGTCTGGAGCCAGCCAGGGCAAGGGCAGGACTGGCTGTGTGGGGAGTTGGTGAGTGCCAGGCCTGCATGCAGGGTTCCCCCTGAAAACTGGCCTCTAGGGACGTGAAAGCAAGATCCCTCAGCTGGGCTTTTCCTTCTCCACTGATGAGTCCCAGTTTGTAGAGATTTGCTGGGAAACTCCCCCAGCCAGGCTGAGTTAGCCCTCCAGCCCCCTACGGGAGACCAGTCACCACATGGTCAGCTCTGCTCTGGCTGCTAGTCCAGGGCTGCTGCCTGCTCTGTGTATGTCTGGATGCTGGGCTAGGAGACTACAGTTTGGATTTTAGTACAGTTGTGTAACCTGCACCTTGAGCCCTGCAGCCCTTTGTGATGAGGGGAAATCCTGGGACTGAAGCAGCCTGATTCCTGCCTGAAGAGGATCCCTGCCAGCAAAGATCAGCCCCTCTGCAGTGACTGAGGAGTCCAGAGTCATCTCTGAACCTGAGGATCATTCAAGGAGTTTGTGAGTGCACCATCTTTCAGTTAGTCAGGGAATTTGTTTTGGAGACCCCCTATTCCCTGAACTGTGTCCTCAAGCCAGGGAGTGAGGGTTTGGGGATTTTATAACCTGCTGCATATTAAACCTGTGGAGGGATTTACCACCTTCTCCCACTTGTGAGTCCTTTAGGCTGTATTGAACCCAGTCAGCCACACTGCTAAACCACTGCAGAGAAGAATTTTGTGGTCATTGGTCATCAAGGGCCCCAACAAAGTATGCGTACCAATGAGACACTAATCTTACATTTGCTACCTCAAGTCACGTGACTGGGGAAAGTCACAGGTATTAGCAGCTTGGGCACTGGTGACCGTAAACATAGTGTTTTACCCTGTTATGCATATTCGTCTAGTGTTTAATACAATTACTGTGTTGAATATATTGTGTGTTTGTGTTATTTCTTGGAAGTCTCCAACTATCAGGCAAGTAAGTGGGTATTACCCTGTGGTTAGAGTTTTCCTCCCAAGCTGCCCTGGTGACCCTGCCAAGAAGGAGCGAGGGAGGGTGGAGGCACCACGAAATAAATTCATAGGAAAAAATAAAGAAGATACACCCTGCTGAAAGGGTGGCGGGATCCAGAAGAACCCAGACCTGTCCATGAAAACCTGTAAGCAGATTGGCATTAAAGAAGGTAACCGGGTGGAGAGGGGGCGCTACACATAGAATATCAGGGTTGGAAGGGACCTCAGGAGGTTATCTAGTCAAACCCCCTGCTCAGAGCAGGACCAGAGGATGGGAGCTAGGCTGTTCTCAGTGGTGGCAGATGACAGAACAAGAAGCAATGGTCTTAAGTTTCAGTGGGGGAGGTCTAGGTTAGATATTAGGAAACACTATTTCACTAGGCATGTGGTGAAGCACTGGAATAGGTTACCTAGGGAAGTGGTGGAATTTCCATCCTTAGAGGAGGGCACCTCACTCCCGTAGACGCTGCTGGAAATCATACCCGCTGGTAGCCTGAAAAAATTACAACTTGTGTGTTTTGGCTGTGCTGGATCAGGCTGGCCAGATAAAACACACATGCTTTGCTTGACCCTTATATTCATCCACAGGACATATATATAGTGTGGGCACCATCCTAGCTATATTCTAGGAATTATTTTGGGGAAGTTCTCTGGCCTTTGTTATACAGGGGGACAGACTAGATTAGCACAGTGGTCCTTCCTGTCATCAGAATCTATGAATCTAAGCATTGCATTCTTCCCCATCTCTTTATCCTAGTCAGTGTCCCCCAGCCCTAACGTAGAGGGACGATCTGCCTTTCTTTAAAGCCCCACAAATCACCATGATATAAAGGAACCTCCATGGTAAATTGTAACATCTACCAGTTCAGGAAAGTGACATTTACCCGTGTGCAGAGTCAACGCATGGCCAATTAAGCCCTTGAAATAGGATTGTGATGACCCCCTGGGGTACATCTGCGGAGACAATACACAGATACAGCCTATGAAACAGCTGCACCAAGGCAATAGGTATAGCTCTAGAAACACAGTGGGTACAAGAGTCCCACAACTTTGGGATGACGTGGTAAGAGGAAGCAGGGTTTACAGGACTTTAGCGGCATGTGGACCTTGTGTTTTACAGACATTGGTTTTCTGTTTTCAGAAATAAACTTACTTACAATTTAGCTCCTCCTTTGTCTCAATGCTTATTATTTACCACCATCATATACAGTGTATTTATTCCTTTTCCCCATTCCCTTACCTGTGTCCCTTAACTAAGGATGGCTGGCCATGTTGCCTTCTTGTGGTAATTATATATATTTGGCTAAAAGCTTAAAAACACTGTAGGGGAGATGAAGTTTGCAGATGATATTAAACTGTTCAAGATAGTTAAGACCAAAGCAGACTGTGAAGAACTTCAAAAAGATCTCACAAAACTAAGTGATTGGGCAACAAAATGGCAAATGAAATTTAATGTGGATAAATGTAAAGTAATGCACATTGGAAAAAATAACCCCAACTATACATACAATATGATGGGGGCTAATTTAGCTACAATGAGTCAGGAAATAGATCTTGGAGTCATCGTGGATAGTTCTCTAAATATGTCTACTCAGTGTGCAGAGGCGGTCAAAAAAGCAAACAGGATGTTAGGAATCATTAAAAAGGGGATAGAGAATAAGACTGAGAATATATTATTGCCCTTATATAAATCAATGGTACGCCCACATCTTGAATACTGCGTACAGATGTGGTCTCCTCATCTCAAAAAAGATATACTGGCACTAGAAAAGGTTCAGAAAAGGGCAACTAAAATGATTAGGGATTTGGAACGGGTCCCATATGAGGAGAGATTAAAGAGGCTAGGACTCTTCAGCTTGGAAAAGAGGAGACTAAGGGGGGACATTATAGAGGTATATAAAATCATGAGTGAGGTAGAGAAAGTGGATAAGGAAAAGTTATTTACTTATTCCCATAATACAAGAACTAGGGGTCACCAAATGAAATTAATAGGCAGCAGGTTTAAAACAAATAAAAGGAAGTTCTTCTTCACGCAGCGCACAGTCAACTTGTGGAACTCCTTACCTGAGGAGGTTGTGAAGGCTAGGACTATAACAGGGTTTAAAAGAGAACTGGATAAATTCATGGTGGTTAAGTCCATTTATGGTTATTAGCCAGGATAGGTAAGGAATGGTGTCCCTAGCCTCTGTTTGTCAGAGGGTGGAGATGGATGGCAGGAGAGAGATCACTTGATCATTGCCTGTTAGGTTCACTCTCTCTGGGGCACCTGGCATTGGCCACTGTCGATAGACAGGATACTGGGCTAGATGGACCTTTGGTCTGACCCAGTACGGCTGTTCTTATGTAAGTGATTTGCTATTTGGGTGTCTAGATCCTTAGGCTGTTCCTGGAGCCTAAATTCACACCTTTTGTATTGACAGTTGCTGAGATTGGATACCTAAACCCTGTGATAATCCAAGCCCCATTGCTGTCATTCTTATGCACTACAGAGCATTGCTTAAGGACTGACCCAGCCCAGTGTTAGTGGGAGCATGTTACAGAGAGTGAACTTCAGGGATCTTGTCCCAGGGGGAACGAAACAGCATTTAAACAGTTCTCAAGAAATCAGCTTTTAGTCCATGGAGTCAGATGAGGAAAGGCTCTTTGCTCCACTTCCACAGATAACCCTACACAGCTTGAGAGGTTTCACTGCTCCAGGGAAAGTGTGCAAAAGTCACATCCATAGACACATTGGATGTCCTGAGATGCTGCATTACAGATGTAGATAGACAAACTAGATAGCCAAATCCATACATTGGTAGGTAATCTAAGAAAACAGAAAGAGAAAATCATAGGTCAGAATGTTCTCACCACATGTATGATCCATGTTTAAAAGGCAGGTGAGTTGATTCATATTTTTATTCCTTTCTAATCTTTTTATTCTTTCAATTTCAAAGGAACAGAATCTGCCCCACTTATATAGCGGTTGGTCTCTCTGCAGGGTCCCATTGACTTCTGCCTGGATGCAGCAGTCTGCTCTTGCAGAGTCAGTTACAGTACAAGGGCCATGGCAGGCAACCCAGCTACTCTCCCTCTCGCCTAGGACAGGCACTGAGACAAATGAGATCAGTTGGTGTGTGTTAGCAGTAATTTCTATTTGTGGGGTGTATGTGTTAGAGGGTTGCAAGAGTAGGGGCAGGGCATTCTCTGCAGAAAGCACTTAGCTTTGGAATTCACTTTGCACAGAATCTGCCTGCGTTGACATTCACATTCTAGTGCAAGATCTCGTGGCTTGGGCCTTTGTCTGATGAGCTGATAATGGGGAAAAGATTTAGTTTATCTGTGGGGGACATTCAGGATTAAGCATAGATTTGACATTGGACAGAACATTGGCTTCATTCCCATGTCCATTTAAAATCAATGTCAAAGTAGCCAGTCGCTTCCAAAAGGGCAGGAAAGAGACTCTTATGTATGAGCAGCCTGATCTTCAAACTTGCAGGTCCTGTTGCATCAGATTTTAAAAGGAACGTAAGTGATTTATATATAAAACTCCCATCAACTCCCATCAGCATGCCTAGAGTGTGTTTTCTGGGCACATTCCTTTATTATGATTATTATTAATGTCCTTCAGTATTATATAAGATGTATTTTTAAAAAAGAAATAGCTTTCACAACATACAAAATCTTTAAGTTTAAAAAGGATAAAGCTGCTGACTAAAATGTATCCCTGTGAATCACCATTAAATCCTGGTTGAATGGACTCTGTAGGTTTGGGTAGTCAGGAGGTTTGTTAAACCCTTTGTAGAATTCCTGACTTTTAGGTGTTCAAATTCACTCATTCGCCTTTGAATTTCCTTCACATTCTCAAGGTGCCTAAGAGCGCTGTCTGCTGGAAGTCACTGACCAAGATGTCTTGCAGTCCAAACATGTCCATACCCCTGCTTGTCCATAACATTGTCCATAACCTTAGGGATCCCTCCAGGTGCTCGAATAACTGCTGGGGTTGTCTTTGTTCCAGTTTTCCATAACTGCTCCCCTTCGAGTCAGAGTTCTTCAGACTTCTGCATCTTCTCTCTGTGTTTCTTTTTTATGTTTTTGTCTGCAGGCATGGCAACATCAAAAAACACAGGCTTGTTCTGTTGTCTTCTTTTCTACAACTTTGTCTGGCCTGTTTGACTGCACCATTCGGTCTGTGACTATGGTATTGGACTACTGGCATCATGGACATATTAATGGCTGAGATCAAATTCTTAGACTTGAGTTTTGTTCTTAAAGTAATTTGTATACATCTGTAATATTCTTTCCTCAATTTTTCTTTCAATTTCTTATGTTGCAGCTGTGACAGTTCCCTGATTCAAAGATATTTGTAGAAGTCATGCTGAGATATCATGGAAAGTTCCTTCATTAACTTGCATGCCACCAGATTGTACCAGTCGGGCCATCTTTACAGATGCTGACACACAGTTAGCTAAGCCAACCAGTAGCTTTATATCTTCACCAAATTGTTCCACACATATCTCTGTAGCTCCTTCTTGTGACTACTTATGGATTTTCAGATTGCCCATGTCTAACAAATTGTTAATTAATTGTTGCTCTTTGCTGATGTGATAACCACAATTTATCTCAACAACCATCCATGTCGGCAGCAGCCTGGCTACCACAAACAGCACTGGTGCTAAGGAATCACCTTGAAATATTTCTTTTAATTTGGACCTCATCAATAAGAGTCCCTTCCTGATAGAGTCAAGTGCTCCAGTTAAACATAGATTGCTGCAGAAAGGAATTGATCTTTGGATGAAACTTGGACATTCACATTGTCTCAATGGTCCATGATAGTGAGATGTTCTTCTATACTTTCTGGTAGTCAAGCCACACAATTTCTATTTCTTTCTTTCTTTTTTCTTTCTTTCTATCTTCGATGAGCCTCCTGTTTAGCCTCGGGTGGTCGTTTATCACTTTCATGTTTAGTGTGCTGTATTTTTTGCTCAAGAGGCAGCATTCCATTGTGAGCTCACACTATCCAGATCTTCTTTGCCAGATTCATTGATAGAAATGCCCATATAGTTGGTCAATATGTGGTCAGGCTATAATTCATAGGATCACTGCAGCCTTCTTTTTTTTTTCCTATATGAGAAGAGTTACCACTGTCACCCTCTACCTTGGAAATCCATCCTTCAAATATTTATTAAGTTGTTCAAGTAAACAATTATCCAGTGTTGTAATGAATTTCAGCTACAATCTATGCATCCCATCTGATCTGGTGTTTTCCAATTTTTTATTCCTTTCAGTACCTCATAAATTTCTTTCTTTGATCTTTCTGTGTATTTGTCTTTGGTGTGGTTTTCTACATTTTATGCTACAATACATTTGTTACTCTCTAAGATGCCACAAGTACTCCTATTCTTTTTGTGGATATAGACTTACACGGCTACTACTCTGAAACCTGTCATTCCTCAGACTAGATTTCCTTCCAGTAGCACTGAAACTCTTCCACGTCATTTATTGGCTCTATTTTTTTCCTATTCTGCTTTTAATTCTCAATCAGATCAAAGAATCTCCTAATGTCTCAGGTCAAGTGACTGTTCTTCTCATACTTGGTGGGAAATCTTTCAGGTCCATGACACTGAGTGAACAGCTTCCATTTACATTGTTCCTCTACAATTTTCACATCCCTTTCATTCAGCAGATATTTCATCTCCAAGGCCATTTGCTGCTATTTCTCTTCAAATATTTTTTCTCATATTCATCTACTGGGCTGGTATCTCTAAGTAAAACCTTATTTGTTTCCATGGAGGTTGTTGAATATAGATTGTTTTTCAATGGTTTGCATCTTCAGATGGCTTGATGTTAAACTGATGAGCTGCTACTGTTACTGTAGTATAAATTATCTAATTCAGATGGTTAATACTTGTTGGTTTTACCCAACAATTTCCATAAGCACTTCATTAAGTGCTCTCTTTATATCATCCAGTCTTTGCTGGTCTACAAATTTCATACTTGGTAGTGCTGGTCAGTGCTCAATGTCTCTTACACTCTGAATGACCTCCATCAACAACTAATTCATATTTCCTGTACTTTCTTTAGATGGTGTTTCATTCACATTTGTCCTTGTTTTTTCTTTTCTTTTGTGGTTTCTGTCCTATTGTGGTGGGATCCCCGCGGGGAGCAGCCTGGGACTGTGGGACCACTGTGCCTCCTTAACTCCCTCCAGATTGGGATGTCTCTCACAATGCCTTGCTAGTGACTAGCAGCAATCCCCTCCAGGTGCTGTGATCACTCAGCACAAGAGCATGTGGAGCCCCACACGCCCAGCTAGATTGCATGAATGCTCCCAGAGCCACTCATGAATCATACAAAGAAAGGCACCAGAGCCAAATCCCCTCATCTACCAGCACTGTACCTCAGAAATATACCGTTTTGCACCGCTCAAGACTAGCAATGCAGATTTATTAATTGGTTCACCACTTCATCAATGGAAAGTGAACATACACCAGCCTTTGTCAAACCTGAGCAGATTTGCAACACACTTCATTCAAAGTCACTGGCAAAGATAAACAGTAAAATAAATCTATTAACTATAAAAGGTAGAGTTTAATTGATAGGCAAAGTTAGTTCAGAGTTAGTTACCAAAAGAAATAAAATATAAGCACGCAGTCTAAAGTCTCAACCCTATTAGACTGGGCAGCAACTAGATTAAGCAGTTTTTCTCACCCTGCTGGATATTGCAGTCCTTTATATAAAGGACTGCCTCTTAAATCTGGGCCAATCTCTTCTGTTGAAGTCTTCAGTCTTCTTCTCAGTGTCTTTGTTGCTTGCAACATAGGTGGGGGAAGAACAAAAGGACCAGTATGTGCCCACTCTGTCTGTTTTATACCCTCAGTCCGTGTGCTTGGAAAACACAAGTCCAGGCATGTCTGGGGGCATTGCTGAGTCTCCAGGCAAGGTTGAGCAATTGCCCTGGTGTGGCCTCATGCAGGTGAGTCATTACAACGTAGCTCCCTGGACAATGGTTGATGATGGGTTGATTGATACCCCACCCGTGTGTTGGCTACTTTCCTTGCTGTTGCCTCTGGGGAGCAAATGTCTGGCTGATTCCTCAACTTACAGCATATTTTAGTGACCACCGTACAACACAATTCTCATAACTTCATATGCATTAATGATATACGTATATGTATAGAGAAATGACTTTCAGCAGATCATAACCTTTCCCCTGATACCTTACAAGGCATGCTTTGTATGTAAGCTCACAATTATATGAAAATGAGGAATATGGGGTTACAGGATGCTCCCCCACGGTATAGAATGTCACACCTATATCACTTCTTTTATCAAAATGTTTGCATGTGGTTCAATATGATTAATCTCCCTTTTCAGGCTTTCAATCTCCAGTTGCATAAATAGTCCTTGTGGCAATTAAGATCTGAGTTGTCCAGTGAGTTTGTGATTGGTTGTTTCTTTCTATGTGTTGTTGTTTTTCTTCTTTGAGTCTTGGAGCATTCACTTCCTCCAGACCTTCTCTTCCAGTTTTGCTAAAATACAATCTTAGATCATTTCTTGTTTTGCCCAGTGAGTCTTTTTCACTCTTTTGTTGAAAATTATCTCTGCTTTTCTTGGATTGTTTGGTCAGTTGCATGATATTAGCCTGGAGGTACTTGCCTCCAAACAACACAGTTTGCCAGTGTGGGAGCCTGTCATACAGCTATGCTCTTCTGACACCCTCTTTATGGCATTCATAATATTTATCAATTTGTCTGTATTCTCTATACTTAGTTGGGTTGTCAGCCTATACTGGGTCACAAACTAGGCTGGGGATATTGTTGTTTGTATTAATTATTAATTAATTATTAATTATTATTATTATTATTAATAGAAATCCAAGATATTTTGATATGGATGAATCATATAAAATACTAAATACTCTTCACAAATTACCACATGTAACAGAGAAAGAGGTACTACTTATAGAATTGGCCAGATCCCCAGTGGGTATGAATCAGCCACAGTTCCATTAGAATAAAGAGGCCAGATCCCCAGCTGGAAGGGAAACAACTGTATCTCTATATGTTAGTGGGACAGATTAAAACATTATTAGGCCAGAGAGAAACAGCAAGAGAGTGGATGACTTTATAGCCTGGTGGTTGGGTACCTCACACCAGATGCAGTGTCCAGTCCCCTTTCTCCAATGCCTCTTTAGTTATTAAACCACAGTGGAACAGAGTCAACAGGAGAGACTAAGCAAGGCCTGCATCAAACTATTCCATAATCCCATCTGGGTGGGGATTTTGTGAATAATCTTGGGGCCAGATTCTGGGATTTAGGTACTTAAAGTGGCAGTTAGGGGCCTAAATCATTGTCTGTATCTGGCCCATTTTGTCACCGTAAAACATACAAAATCCAAACAGCTTATTTCTATCTCTTTCTATAAATTTTGTTTATTTAAAAAAAATTAAAGGCTAGAATACAGTTCTCTTTTAATTCATACTTCTGAACAGATGGTCTCCACAATCCATTTCAATTCACTTTTAGGATACGGGCTAATTTCATTTTCTTGTCTTACAGGTCACATTTTTCCTGAATAAATGTCAATGGAAAATCAAACCAGAGTGACTGAATTTATTCTCCTGGGACTTTCCAGTGACCCACAGATGCAGATTTTCCTCTTCCTGGTGTTTTTAGTGATTTATCTAATCACTCTGGTTGGGAACATACTGATCATGGTGGTGATAAGAGCTGATTCTCACCTTCACACCCCCATGTACTTCTTCCTCTTCCATTTATCCTTTACTGATACCTGCTATTCCTCAGTCACAGTGCCTAAAATGCTGATGAACTTCCTAGCAGAGCACAAAACTATTTCTGTCAGTGGCTGCATTGCCCAGATGTTCTTCATCCTCTTCACAGCTGGTGCTGAAGTTTTCATTCTCTCAGTCATGGCATATGACCGCTACGCTGCCATCTGTGACCCATTGCATTACGTGAAGAAAATGAACAAAGGGATTTGTTTTCAGCTGGTGAGTGGTGCATGGGCAATAGGCTTCTTTCATGCCCTTCTTAACACAGTCTTCTCATTCAATTTATATTTTTGTGGACCCAATCAAATCAGCCATTTCAGCTGTGAGCTCCCTCATTTATTAAAATTGTCCTGCAGTGAAACCCTCACCAATCAAGTGGTGCTTCTCACTTCTATTGTGATATTTGGATCAAGCTCCTTCCTCCTCACCCTGATCTCCTACATTCACATCATCTCCACCATCATGAGGATACGCTCTGCGGAGGGTAGGCATAAAGTCTTCTCCACCTGCAGCTCTCACCTTATTGTGGTTGGTTTATGGTATCTGACAGGTTTTTTCCAGTACACAAAACCCAGCTCAATTTCTTCTGGGGCTCTGGATGAAATGTTCTCTGTCCAGTACACCATCTTGACCCCCATGTTAAACCCCATCATCTACAGCCTGAAAAACAAGGATGTGAAAAGGGCACTGGCGAAAATGTTGGGGAAATTGAACTTTCTCAAGTAGTGTTGATGATTTTATTTTTATTTATTTTTACGTCAGAGAGCACAGAATTAAGGATAACTTGTCTTTGAGACATTCTCAGCTCAGGTAACTGAGCAACATGATGGGACAAAAACCTCAGCTGGGCTAAAATGGTGTGGCTCTTTGGAAGCCAGCAGGCCAGGCCCTTAATTGTACAAGAGTCACGAGAGCCTGGGGGCCTGGAGCCTGGGTCACCTGCACTCGGGTTGAGTGCTCAGACCACCAAGATGTGGAGTCATTCACACATGTTGCTCTTTCATCTCTCTGCATCTTTCTTTAATGTGGCTCACTGACTTCAGGGGAGCTATGGCCAATTTATACCTGCCAGGCATCTGGTCAATTCTATAAAAAGAATCTCTTCCTCTATTAATTTCTGTTCTCTTTGTTTTTGGCCTAATTTGTAGAAAACCTTATTTAATATCTGTAGTATCTTATTGGATTCTACCCTATTAAAATCTCAGGGTTTTTTTTCAATAATAATTCATGAAGTCAATGGGTTTACTCCCCAGGTAGTGATATATACTCAAAGGGACTGAGCCTTGCACAAGAGAATATGAGAGAGACCCAGATTAGGATATCCCATATGCCAGTGGGTTAGGGTACCCAACTGGGTGGAGAAAGATCCCTGTTTAAATCCTTTCTCCTTGTCAGGCACTTGAAGTGGGGCCCTCCCACATCCCAGGTGACTACCCTAATCAGTGGAATAAAAGTTATTTGCTGTCTCCTCCTTTAAATTTGTTGTTCTTCCTCTTCCCACCCTGCACCTCATCTTCTTGTAACAAAAAAAGTAGGTGGGGTTAGTGGGTTCCCAGCTGAGAATCCCAAGCAGAATGAGGTGTGTCACTCCTGGGAATATGAGGAGTGAATTCTTTGACACCTGCGGGGTTAAGAACACACCCTACTCCTCTGTATATAGTTTCCTAGCCAATGGATATATCATCATGTTAGAACATAAGAACCAATGAAAGACCATCCCAGGTGTAGTAGGAAGAAGGCCTGAAACATGTGCCCTTGTCTGAGAGGCCTGGTATGAGACCTGAGGCCTAGGCTAAAGTAGTGGTCAAAACTTTGCTGATATAAAGCAAAGTTCAGTTGTAAGCAAGAGGCAGGCCCTGCTCACATAATCTGGCAAAAGCAGGGCTGATATTGCAGAAATATACATCCCTAAGAAGTGATAGGCACAAAACACATGCAAACACACTCCAGAAGGGTGGTACCAGAACACCTCAGTACCAACACATTCCCCAAAGATAACAGGAACACACTGACCCACCCTAAAGATAAGATCAGGATGACAGCATGATGGATAGAGATGTTTTGATTGAACCAACAGGTACAAGGTAATGGGGGGTGGTTAGCTATGTTAGAGGATGGCACCTAACTAGGTCAGAGGGCAGTAACTAATCACTTCAGAGAGGTAATACGAAACTTGTTTGTATCTGTGTATAAAGTTGCATCTCAGAGGCAGTATTTTTGTCTGGCCAAGGGGAAAATGGAAAGTTCCGCCATTCACTGAGCCAGTCCATTGTCACGGACATACATGTGTTAGTATACCTGTAACCATTGAGCCCAGGCATTAACACCGTGCCTCATTGGCAATTAACCCGACCAAGTTCCTTCGCTACGAACCGAATCTGGATTTATTGTGCAGCTTGATCAGAGCCTGCTGTATGGGCTATTTAGCCAGAGTCAGTGCAGCACGCAGAGAGAACACACACGCAGCCAAACATCTGATGACACCATCCCTAGGACAATGCATCCCATGCATCTGGACCAATTGGGGTCTCCTTCTGATACTTTCCCTCAGAGCGCTCTTCCAAATCCTTACACAGCTTCGACCTTTCTGGGTCTTACCTTGGAGCATTCAGCATCCTTTTCCACACCGAGCACTTCCCACAGTGAGTCCACCCAGCCAGGGCTCCTAGGAAAGCCAGAGGGCCCTTCACCCCAACTCCACAGTCAGATGTGACTCTCAGCCAGCCGGTAAAACAGAAGGCTTATTAGTTGAAAGAAACACAGTGCAGAACACAACTTGTTAGGACAGAAATCAGTGACTTTCAGCCAAGTCCATCTTGGGGAGAAGGGAGTCCAGAGCCAGGGCTCTGATCCTCCCCTGAGCCCCAAGCCAGCTGAGACTGACTCGCTTCCAGCTGCCTGACCCCTGCCTGCCCATTGCTCCTCCTCCAGCCTTTGTCTCACTTCCCAGGCCAAGATTCACCTAGTAGTATCCCCCTCCTGTGTCTCAGGTTATGAAGGGGCGGCCATAGCATCCATGCAGGCAGCTGGAGAAGCCCCTGCAAAAGTCACCCCCCCTTATTCCCACCACCTAGACACTGGTGCAATACACAGGGAAACTGAGGCACACACAGCATTCATGCAAAACTGTAAGACTCGCATAGGCTTATATACAACATAGCAAGGTAAAATACCTACTTTGTCATATCTCTCCCCCCTTTGAGACCGAACTGAGTGGGGTCACTTTAGCCAGTGACCTAGGAAAGTTCAGGCCACCCTCTCCGGGACAAAGCATCAGGCCTTGGTATGGGCAGGCACCAGACATGGTGATGGCATTGAGCCTCTGACACACCACACAGAACTGGCTTGACCCATCTTTCCTGGGAACCAGCACCATGGGAGAGGCCCCCAGGACTGGTGGATGGCTGGATCACCCCTAAGCCAGTACGTCTCTGACCTCTCCCTCCAAGGCCTGTGCTGTATTCCCTGTTACTCTGAATGGGGAACACCTAATGGGAGGGCTGGCTCCTGTCTCCACCCAGTGGACAGCTCGGTTAGTGAGCCCAGGCCGGTTGGAAAACGTATTGGTATGAATGCAGCATCTCTCTGATCGCTGCCTGTTGGGAAGGGGTTAATTGGTCAGAGAGGGGGGCTGATTCCACAAAGGGGCTGGCTCCAGTCTCAGGGAAGATACCCACCAGGAGATCTTCCCCCTTCTCCCACTGGCCACACACGGCCAGTACCAGCCTCTCCCTGTCCCTGTACGGCTTCATCATGTTGACCTTGTCCCCTCGGTGGCTGTGAGCCCGGTTGAGCTGTTCCACCACATCATTCTCCTCATTCAGCGGCTTGATGACCGTGAAGGGCCCGTCCCAGGCAACTTGAAGCTTATTCTTCCTCACCAGGATGAGAACCCTCACCTGGTCCCCGGTGCCATAGGCTGAGCGGTCATACCAGACCTTCTGTCTCCCTTGGGCCCTGGCTAGGTTCTCCCTGACCGGACCGATGAGCTCAGCGAGCTTTTCCTGGAAAATCAGTACATACTCCACCACTGATTCTCCATCGGGAGAGGACTTCCCCTCACATCAGTCCCTCACCCAGTCCAGGACCACCTTCTGAAAAGGCTCATCTAGGACAGGTCGGTGTCCCAAGGCTGCGTTACCCCTGTCCTGAGCCATTTGCACCTCTGGACAAGGCAGCCCTGATTGGCAGTTGTCCCACCCTGGCTGTGCTTCCCCACATTAAGCTGGGGTCTCCGATCCCCCTGGGATCAGCCTTGACTCTGCTGTCCCAGTGAGGGCAGGCAGGGAGCCTCCTGCTTGGTTCACAGCATCAGAGCCAGGGTGAGCCACTCCCCCATTTGCAGGGGGACGGGGAGCATTTCTCTGTCCCACTCAGCTCCAGGGCTCTGGTTACAGAGAGACAGGTATCCTGAGCTTAGCATTTTCACTGACCACTTCAGTCTCAGCCAATTGGTTCCCTGGATTCAAATTCAAATCCTTGGCTGTTACAGGAGCAGGGCCTGGATCCTGTCCCAACAGGACTTCACAGCCAATATCTTGGAGAACCCCAACTACCAGCCAGCCTGACCCCTTCTGTGTCTGCACAGGGATCTGGGCCATAGGCAGGGCAAGGGGCTTCATCCCTGGGACCTACACCAAGGTCACACAGCCCCTCATCATCTGGTGAGGCTGCACCACCCAGGGCCTGACAACAGTTCTCTCTGTCCCAGGATCTCGCCACCCCAAGAATATCTCCCTATTGACCACCACTTTCATTATAGTGATATGTCTCTCCTGCTGCTGATGTATACAATATGAACAGCTTCAACAGGAAAGCCTGAGAAAGTTGTGCCCTCAATTACCTTATAGACCAAAGATTAAAGCAATTTCCTGAGAGATGGGAGACCTATCTACACATCTCTGCTCCACAGAAAGCAGAGGTGGGAAGTTAGTGAGTTTCTCCAACATCCGAGTAGCCCAGCCAATAGGTTAAATGTATTCAGTGTGGATGCTAGGGTTCCATATCATGGGTTGTCAATTTAGACTCCTCTCCCACCTTGCATGCAGATATTTGGTGAATGGGCATCAAATTTGCAAATAATATAGGATTAACCAAAACTGCTTTTTTTTTTTCCAAAAGAAGTATTTGTCTGAAAAGTTTTGCCAAATTCTGCACACTATAACTCCACCTTTGTCTCATCACCTACTTTTTTCCTGCCACCTCATGCAGTCTAGTTGTTCCTTTCACATTATGGTTAGCATCTTCAAAGGAGTGTTTGGGAGATGAAATGATTTGCTATGTGGGTGTCTAACTACTAGGGTGCTTTAAAAATCCAAGCCTAAATATGTGTCTTTTTTATTGACTGTCACTGAGATTGGATACCTAAATCCATTAGGCTCCTTTTCTAATCCAAGCTTCTGTCCTCTCATTCTTATGCATGGTAAATCGCTGCTGAAGGACTGACCCAGCACGGTGTTACTTGTAGCTTGTTACAGAGGGTGAACTTCAGGGATCTTGTCCCGGGTGGAATAGGACAGCATTTAAACAGCTCTCAAGAATCAGCTCTTAATCTAGGAGTCAGATGAGGAAAAGCTGTTTGCTCCACTCACAGGGATAACCCTACCTCCCTTGTCAGATTTAAGTGTTTGGAATAAAGAAAAGTTGATATCCTAAGATGCTGTATTGCAGAGGCAGACAGACAAATTAGAAAGTAGGGAGATAAATAGACTAAGACAACAGAAAGATAAAAGCACAGGTCAGAGTGATCTCACCATTTTTATGATCCACATTTAAAAGGCAGGTGAGTTGATTCATATTTTTATTCCTTTTTAACCTTTTTTTATCCTTTCCATGCCAAAGGACCAGATTCTGTTCCCCCGTATCCAGGGGTGGGTCTCTCTACTGAGTCCCATTGACTTCTGCCCACATGCATCAGTCTGCTCACACAAGCTGGGTGAGATAATATTTTTTTATTGCACCAGCTTCTGTTGGTGAGAGAAACAAGTTTTCGAGCCACACAGAGCTCTTCCCTCTCACCCACAAAAGTTGGTCCAATAAAAGATATTATCTCACTCACCTTGAGTCTTGAATCTCCTAGGACCGAGACAGCTACAACAACACTGCATGTTCACACAGAGTGAGTTGCCACCCAAGGGCTGTGGTTGAGAACTCGGCTATTACTTCAATCACATATCTCTCTCTCTCTCTCTCTAACTCTCTCTCTTTCTGAAATACCACTGAGACAGTTCTGGTCTCTCATGTTTAAGAAGGATGAATTTAAACTGGAACAGGTACAGAGAAGGGCTACTAGGATGACCCGAGGAATGGAAAACCTGTCTTATGAAAGGAGACTCAAAGAGCTTGGCTTGTTTAGCTCTCTATAAATATATCAGAGGGATAAATACCAGGGAGGGAGAGGAATTATTTAAGCTCAGTACTAATATGGACACAAGAACAAATGGATATAAACTGGACCTCAGGAGGTTTAGACTTGAAATTAGACAAAGGTTTCTAACCATCAGAAGAGTGAAGTTCTGGAACAGCCTTCCAAGGGGAGTAGTGGGGGCAAAAGAAATATCTGGCTTCAAGACTAAGCTTGCTAAATTTATGTAGGCGATGGGATAGCCTAATTTTGGTAATTATTTGATCTTTGACTATTAGCGGTAAATATGCCCAAGAGCCTGTGATGGGATGTTAGATGGGGTGGGATCTGAGTTACTACAGAGAATTCTTTCCTGAGTGTCTGTCTGGTGAGTCTTGCCCACATGGTCAGGGTTTAGCTGATTGCCATATTTGGGGTGGGAAGGAATTTTCCTCCAGGGCAGATTGGCAGAAGCCCTGGGGTTTTTTCGCCTTCCTCTGCAGCGTGGGGCACGGGACACTTGCTGGAGGATTATCTGCACCTTGAAGTCTTCAAACTATGATTTTAGGACTTAAATAGCTCAGACATAGGTTAGGGGTTTATTATAGGAGTGGGTGGGTGAGATTCTGTGGCCTTCGTTGTGCAGGAGGTCAGACTAGATCATCATAATTGTCCCTTCTGACCTTAAAGTCTAAAGTCTATGACAAATTGAGATCATTTTGTTAGTGTTAACTGGTGTTTCTTTTTCTGTGTGTTTTATGGGCATACAGAGGTTAGGGGTATGGCATTCTCTGGAGAAGCCTCTTAACTATATTAAGAGTATAAGAATGGCCATACCAGGTCCAATAAATTTTCCATCTAGCCCACTATCCTGCCTTCCAATATTGACTGGCGTCAGATGCTTCAGAAGGAGTGAACAGAATAGAGCAATTTATCAAGTGATCCATCCCCTGCTGTCCAGTTCCAGCTTCTAGCAGTCAGATGTTTAGGGATATCCAGAGAGTGGGGATGAGTCCCTGACAATCTTGGCTAGTAGCCATTGATAGATTTATCCTCTATGAACTCAATTCTATTTTGAACCCAGTTATACTTGTGGCCTTCACAATATCCCCTGGCAATGAGTTCCACAGCTTGACTGTGTGTTGTGTGAAGAAGTACTTCCTTATATTTCTTCAACATCTTTCTCAGTGATTTGGATGATAGGATTAATTGCACCCTCAGCAAGTTTGCAGATGAAACATAGCTCACAGGAGAGTTAGATATGCTGGAGGGTAGGGATAGGGTCTAGAGTGACCTAGACAAATTGGAGGATTGGGCCAAAAGAAATCTGATGAGTTTCAACAAGGACAAGTGCAGAGTCCTGCACTTAGGAAGGAAAAATCCCATGCACAGGCTGGGGACCAACTGGCTAAGCAGCAGTTCTGCAGAAAAGGACCTGGGAATTACAGTGGACAAGAAGCTGGATATGAGTCAGCAGTGTGCCCTGGTTGCCAAGAAGGCTAATGGCATATTGGGC
Organism: Malaclemys terrapin pileata; assembly: GCF_027887155.1. Classification (NCBI taxonomy): domain Eukaryota; kingdom Metazoa; phylum Chordata; order Testudines; family Emydidae; genus Malaclemys; species Malaclemys terrapin. Next base: position 34,478,086 of record NC_071516.1, on the reverse strand, counting down.
TGGATTAGTATGAACATTGCCAGCAGATCTAGGGAAGTGATAATTCCCCTCTATTCGGCACTGGTGAGGCCACACCTGGAGTATTGCGTCCAGTTTTGGTCCCACCACTACAGAAGGCATGTGGACAAATTGGAGAGAGTCCAGCAGAGGGCAATGAAAAAGATTAGGGGGCTGGGGCACATGGCTTATGACTGGGATTATTTAGTCTTCAGAAGAGAAGAGTGAAGGGGGATTTGATAGCAGCCTTCAACTACCTGAAGGGAGGTTCCAAAGAGGATGGAGATAGAATCATAGAATCATAGAATATCAGGGTTGGAAGGGACCTCAGGAGGTCATCTAGTCCAACCCCCTGCTCAAAGCTGGGGATAGGCTGTTCTCAGTGGTGGCAGATGACAGAACAAGAAGCAATGGTCTCAAGTTGCAGTGGGGAAGTTCTAGGTTGAATATTAGGAAAGATATTTCACTAGGAGGGTGGTGAAGCACTGGAATGGGTTGCCTAGGGAGGTGGTGGAATCTCCATCCTTAGAGGTTTTTAAGGCCCAGCTTGACAAAGCCTTGGCTGGAATGATTTAGTGGGTGTTGGTCCTGCTTTGAGCAGGGGCATGGACTAGATGACCTCCTGAGGTCTCTTCCAACCCTAATATTCTATGATTCTATGAAAAGCTGATGCCTATTAATTTCATCAGGTGATCCGTTGTTTGTGTGTTATGTGAAGGGATAACACTTCCTTATTCACTTTCTCCACACCATTCATGATTTTATAGACCTCTATCACATTCCCCTTCATCATCTCTTTTCATAAGAACATAAGAATGGCCCTACTGGTCAGACCAAGGGTCCATCTAACGCAGTATCCTGTCTTCTGACAGTGGCCAGTGCCAGGTGCCCCAGAGGGAATGAACAGAACAAGTAATCATCAAGTGATCCATCCCCTGTCGCTCATCCACAGTTTCTGGAAAACAGAGGCCAAACAGTCCCAATCTTTTAAATCTCTCCTCATACAGCAGCTGTTCCATACTGTTAATCATTGTTGTTGCCCTTCACTGTACTTTTTCCAATTCTAACATATCTTTTTTGAGATGGGCCAACCAGAACTGCATGTAATATTCATGATGTAGGCATACCATGGATTCATATAGTGGCATTATGATATTTTCTGTCTTATTCTCTCTCCCTTTCTTAATGGTTCCTAATATTCTATTAGCTTTTTTGACTGCTGCTGCATATTGAGCAGTTGTGTTTTAAGAACTATCCACAATGACTCCAAGATCTCTTTCCTAGAACAGCTAATTAAAACATCATTGTTATGCATGTATAGTTGGGATTATGTTTTCCAATGTGATTTATTTTCAGTTTATGAACATTTAATTTAATCTGTCCTTTTCTTGCCCAGTCATTCAGTTTCTTGAGATTCCTTGGTAACTCTTCGTAATCTCCTTTGTATTTAATTATTTTGAGTAATTTTGTGTCATCTACAAACGTTGTTATTTACCTATTTTTCCAGATCATTTATGAGTATGTTAAACAGCACTGGTGCCAGTACTGATCCTTGAGAGACCCAGCTATTTACCTCTCTCCACTGTGAAATTTCCCTCTGTACAGAGTCTGCCTGTGTTAACATTTACATTCGATTACAAGGTCTATTTCTTTTCTTAGGTATTTCTCTCTTAAGCTGATAATGGAGTAAAGGTTTAGTTTATCTCTAGGGTCATATGGAGTCAAAGATTGGACATTGGAGAGGATATTGGCTTCATTCCAATTTCTATTAAAAACTGATGTCAGAAAGCCACTCACTTACATGAGGGCAGAAAAGATTCTCTTCTGTATGTACAGCCTGACATTCAGTTGTGCAGAACAATGAATCAAAGTCAGTTTTCAATAGAGCTTAAGTAATTTAGGGGGGGAAATCCCATTAATTTTCTATCTTGCTCTTTTCAAAATTATGTCACCATGACTAGAGAATGTTTGCTGGGCACATTCATTTCTTCTTCTTCTTCAAAAATATTAGTGATTTTAATAGGGATGAATCCAATAAGATACTAAAGATATTAAACTGCATTTTCAACAAAATAGTCTAAACCAGTAGACATAAATAATGGACAAAATGGTAACTGACCAGATCCCCAGTAGGTGTAAATCATACATAGTTCTTTTGCTGTCTATGATCTAAATTTGCTGTGGCTGAATTGAAGTCACTGGGGCAGATAAAGAGATATTAGGCCAGAGGGAGTGGACAACATAGAGAGTGAGAGAGAAAATTAATGACTCTATAGCCTCATGGCTAGAGCACTCAGCCTGGATGTGGAAAACCCAGTATCCAGCACACCGGTTGCACTTTCTCTCTAATTCTTTAGCCAGAGTGGAACAGCTTGCAGAGAAGAGTCTGAGGAGCCCCACATCAGCCTGTCTCAGAGTCCCAGTTGAGCAGGATATTTGTGAATACCAGTGGGGCCTGATTCTGGGTTTTAGACATCTAAAGGGGCAGTTAGATGCTTAAGTCCTTTTGTATATCCAGCCCATTTTGTCTATTTAAAATATACAAATTCCATTCAGCATCGCTCTCGCTCTCTCTCGCTCTCTCAATTTAAATGATGTAAAACACATATTTTACAGGCTGGAATAGGACTCTTTTTACTTTCATACTGCTGATCAGATTATCTCCACATGCTGTTTAAATTTACTTTGGTTCTAAATGTTAAATTCATTTGTTTTTTCCCCCGCGTTTCCCAGGTCACAGTTTCCCTGAATATATGTCAATGGAAAATCAAACCACAGTGACCAAATTTATTCTCCTCGGACTTTCCAGTGACCCACAGATACAAATTTTCCTCTTCCTGGTGTTTTTAGTTATTTACCTAATCACCCTGGTTGGGAACATAGTGATCATGGTGCTGATAAGAGCTGATTTTCACCTTCACACCCCCATGTATTTCTTCCTCTTCCACTTATCCTTTGTTGATATCTGCTATTCCTCCGTCACAGTGTCTAATATGCTGATGAACTTTCTTGCAGAGCACAAAACAATTTCAGTCAATGGCTGCATTGCCCAGATGTTCTTCTTTTTTCTCTTAGCTGGTACAGAAGTTTTCATTCTCTCAGCCATGGCTTATGACCGCTATGCTGCCATCTGCTACCCATTGCATTACGTGGATGCAATCAACAAAGAGATCTGGGTTTAGCTTGTGAGTGGTGCATGGATCACGGGCTTCTTTTATGCCTTAATTAACACAGTTTTTGCCCTCGAGTTGCACTTCTGTGGACCCAATCAAATCAGCCATTTTTGCTGTGAGCTCCCTCCTCTGTTACAACTCTCCTGTACTGACATTCTCACCAATCAAATGGTGCTTCTTACTTCTGTTGTGATACTGGGATCAAGCTCCTTCCTCTTCACCCTCATCTCCTACATTCACGTCATCTCCACCATCTTGAGAATACGCTCCGCGGAGGGCAGGCGGAAAGCCTTCTCCACCTGCAGCTCCCACCTTATTGTGGTTGGTTTGTTGTATCTGACCGCTTTTTTCCAGTACACAAAACCCAGCTCAGTCTCCTCTGTGCTTCTGGATGAAATGTTCTCCATCCAGTACAGCATCTTGACCCCTCTGTTAAACCCCATAATCTACAGCCTGAAAAACAAGGAGGTGAAAACAGCTCTAAGGAATATATTAGGGAAATTCAGGTTTCTCAACTAGTGTTGATGTTCTTATCTTTTTAAAAAAAAAATCAGAGACCATAGATTTCTGGGTAACAGGTGTTTGGGACATTCTCAGCTAAGGTATCTGACAGACATTTTGGGCCAAATCTTCCACTAGTCTAAATCAGTGTAGATCCAGTAAAGTAAATTGGCCAGATCCCCAGCATGTGTAAAATAGCATAACTACATTGGAACCAATGGGTGCTGGAGTTAGACTCACAAAGGGTCTGCAACAGGAGAAATTGAGAGAGATATCCCATATTCCAGTGGTCAGGGCACACATATGAGATTTGTTCAAATATTTTTCCTCATCATACACTTGAAGAGGGGGGTCTGCCACATACTAATTAACTACCCTAAGCAATGGGATAAAAGTTATGTGGAAGGTCCATGCTAATGATCATAATATAGTATTCAGGCCTGTATATTTGCCTTAGATAGAATTTTGGGCTTTGTTTGCTCGTTTGACTTTTGATACTTTATATTCTTGCTAACATGTGAGAACAAAGACACTGTGTATTGGATCTGCTCACAACCAGGTGGGGTTTATAGCAAGTGAGAAAAGATAAGGAAGAAAGTTAAAATGTTGCTGGGTATGGTGGGGAGTGTAATGTACAAGCATACACTTGAAGGCTGCCTGACTCCTCCCTCAAGCCAAGGTCAAACAACCAGTTAGGAGGGACAAGAGGGGGGATGGGAGAGAGACATAAGAAACACTAAAAGCTAAAGAAAAGCCTGGCCAGTACACAACCTCCCTTCCTCTCCCTCCCATGGGGTACAAAGAGGTGGAATCAAAGCCCCAAGACTCAAGACCCTCCAAAATGGAACATGACTATGCTGCTGCCAAGGGCATGCAGTACGGGTATAATTATGTCTGCTGAGAAAGAGAAGGGAGGAACAGGGGAAAAGTGCTCCTGGTGTGGAGAGCTATGGATAAGTTTGTTTGATTAACCCCAATAAACATCACATTGTCTGCACTTCTGGTCTTCTGCTTTCTGTCTGTGTGGCAAGAACCAAGGGAAGGTGAAGGACAAGTCCTAATATCTTGTTGACATGACTCGGATGCATCATGCTGGACAGGTGAGTAACAGCCAGATAAGTCTCCCTCAATAACAGTCCACAAAGCTGCTTGATGGTGATACGATGGGCTCTGGTAACCTGAGGTAACAGCCTTTTAAAATAAATTGATACAGAGGAATCAGGGCCCATACCAGTTAAGGGGGGGTCAACCTGAGATGAGATTGAAAAGGAGATGGGGGACGTTATTGGGGATCCCAAGGGAAAGGAATATTGGAAAAGAGGAACGGTATTACAAGGTCTGTGCCCAGGCATGGTGTACTGGGTAAAAAGGGAAGCTGATCTCCTCCAACATATTAAGGCTTTGGAGTGGACCAACAGATTTTAATGAAAAAAATCCATACTAGCAGTAGAGGTAGTAAATCTAACGACACGCGATGCTGTATGGACAGAAGAGTCCTGTGAGGCAATTTGGTGGGAGAGGCATGAACGGCTGGGGAGTGGAGCAAATTATTAGATGAGCTATATCAATGTAAGTGTGGGACTAATGGTCTTGGGGGTCTCAAACCTCAGTTTTTGGAGCAGTTGAATGTGTGGAGGTAAATACATCAGAGGAAGGAGCCAATCCATGTTATTATCCTGAGGGGACAGATCCCAGATGGTCATAGCCCTCTGCCCCATGCCTTCCCCGAAGGGAACAGCAGGAATCGTGTATGGTAGCAAAGTTAATAGACAATCTTAAGAGCCAGAAACTGCAACTCAATCCCAGGGAAGGGAATACAAAGGAATTTCACAGTGAAAAACAGTGAGTGAGTGGGTTAACATCTAGAATTAATGCATTAACATATGGGGTTGCCCAGAAACAGTTAACTGCAGCAGGCAATGGCACTCCTGCAATTCATTTGGCATGCAAACAAAAGCAACACTAAGAACAGGAGTACTTATGGCACCTTAGAGACTAACAAATTTATTAGAGCATAAGCTTTCGTGGACTACAGCCCACTTCTTCGGATGCATATAGAGTGGAATAAATATTGAGGAGATATATATACACACATACAGAGAGCATAAACAGGTGGGAGTTGTCTTACCAACTCTGAGAGGCCAATTAAGTAAGAGATGGGCTGTAGCAGGCTGGCTAACCTAGTGAGGAGGGCTTTAAACTAGGTTCACCGGGGGAAGGAGACCAAAGCCCTGAGGTAAGTGGGGAAATGGGATCCTGGGAGGAAGCACAAGCAGGAGAGCGCAACAGGGGAGGACTCCTGTCTCATGCTGAGAAAGAGGGACGATCGTTGAGTTATCTTAAGTGCCTATACACAAATGCAAGAAGCCTGGGAAACAAGCAGGGAGAACTGGAAGTCCTGGCACAGTCAGGGAACTATGATGTGATTGGAATAACAGAGACTTGGTGGGATAACTCACATGACTGGAGTACTGTCATGGATGGATATAAACTGTTCAGGAAGGACAGGCAGGGCAGAAAAGGTGGGGGAGTTGCGTTGTATGTAAGAGAGGAGTATGACTGCTCAGAGCTCCGGTATGATACTGCAGAAAAACCTGAGAGTCTCTGGATAAAGTTGAGAAGTGTGAGCAACAAGGGTGATGTCGTGGTTGGAGTCTGCTATAGACCACCAGACCAGGGGGACAAGGTGGACGAGGCTTTCTTCTGGCAACTAGCAGAAGTTGCTAGATCACAGGCCCTGGTTCTCATGGGAGACTTTAATCACCCTGATATCTGCTGGGAGAGCAATACAGCGGTGCACAGGCAATCCAGGAAATTTTTGGAAAGTGTAGGGGACAATTTCCTGGTGCAAGTGCTGGAGGAACCAACTAGGGGCAAAGCTTTTCTTGACCTGCTGCTCACAAACAGGGAAGAACTAGTAGGGGAAGCAAAAGTGGATGGGAACCTGGGAGGCAGTGACCATGAGATGGTCGAGTTCAGGATCCTGACACAAGGAAGAAAGGAGAGCAGCAGAATACGGACCCTGGACTTCAGAAAAGCAGACTTTGACTCCCTCAGGGAACAGATGGGCAGGATCCCCTGGGAGAATAACATGAAGGGCAAAGGGGTCCAGGAGAGCTGGCTGTATTTTAAAGAATCCTTATTGAGGTTGCAGGAACAAACCATCCCGATGTGTAGAAAGAATAGTAAATATGGCAGGCGACCAGCTTGGCTAAACAGTGAAATCCTTGCTGATCTTAAACGCAAAAAAGAGGCTTATAAGGAGTGGAAGATTGGACAAATGACCAGGGAGGAGTATAAAAATATTGCTCAGGCGTGCAGGAGTGAAATCAGGAAGGCCAAATCACACTTGGAGTTGCAGTTAGCAAGAGATGTTAAGAGTAACAAGAAGGGTTTCTTCAGGTATGTTAGCAACAAGAAGAAAATCAAGGAAAGTGTGGGCCCCTTACTGAATGAGGGAGGCAACCTAGTGACCGAGGATGTGGAAAAAGCTAATGTACTCAATGATTTTTTTGCCTCTGTCTTCACGCACAAGGTCAGCTCCCAGATTGCTGCACTGGGCAGTACAGCATGGGGAGAAGGTGGCCAACCCTCTGTGGAGAAAGAAGTGGTTCGGGACTATTTAGAAAAACTGGACGTGCACAAGTCCATGGGGCCGGATGCGCTGCATCCGAGGGTGCTAAAGGAGTTGGCGGGTGAGATTGCAGAGCCATTAGCCATTATTTTTGAAAACTCATGGCGATCGGGGGAGGTCCCAGATGACTGGAAAAAGGCTAATGTAGTGCCCATCTTTAAAAAAGGGAAGAAGGAGGATCCGGGGAACTACAGGCCAGTCAGCCTCACCTCAGTCCCTGGAAAAATCATGGAGCAGGTCCTCAAGGAATCAATTATGAAACATTTAGAGGAGAGGAAAGTGATCAGGAACAGTCAGCATGGATTCACGAAGGGGAAGTCGTGCCTGACTAACCTAATTGCCTTCTATGATGAGATAACTGGCTCTGTGGATGAGGGGAAAGCAGTGGATGTGTTATTTCTTGACTTTAGCAAAGCTTTTGATACTGTCTCCCACAGTATTCTTGCCACCAAGTTAAAGAAGTATGGGCTGGATGAATGGACTGTAAGGTGGATAGAAAGCTGGCTAGATCGTCGGGCTCAACGGGTAGTGATCAATGGCTCCATGTCTAGTTGGCAGCCGGTTTCAAGTGGAGTGCCCCAAGGGTCGGTCCTGGGGCCGGTTTTGTTTAATATCTTTATTAATGATCTGGAGGATGGTGTGGACTGCACTCTCAGCAAGTTTGCAGATGACACTAAACTAGGAGGCGTGGTAGATACACTAGAGGGTAGGGATCAGATACAGAGGGACCTAGACAAATTAGAGGATTGGGCAGAAAAAAACCTGATGAGGTTCAACAAGGACAAGTGCAGAGTCCTGCACTTAGGACGGAAGAATCCCATGCACTGCTACAGACTAGGGACCGAATGGCTAGGTAGCAGTTCTGCTGAAAAGGACCTAGGGGTCACAGTGGACGAGAAGCTGGATATGAGTCAACAGTGTGCTCTTGTTGCCAAGAAGGCTAACGGCATTTTGGGCTGTATAAGTAGGGGCATTGCCAGCAGATCGAGGAACGTGATCGTTCCCCTTTATTCGACATTGGTGAGGCCTCATCTGGAATACTGTGTCCAGTTTTGGTCCCCACACTACAAGAAGGATGTGGAAAAATTGGAAAGAGTCCAGCGGAGGGCAACAAAAATGATTAGGGGTCTGGAGCACATGACTTATGAGGAGAGGCTGAGAGAACTGGGATTGTTTAGTCTCCAGAAGAGAAGAATGAGGGGGGATTTGATAGCAGCCTTCAACTACCTGAAGGGGGGTTCCAAAGAGGATGGAGCTCGGCTGTTCTCAGTGGTGGCAGATGACAGAACAAGGAGCAATGGTCTCAAGTTGCAGTGGGGGAGGTCCAGGTTGGATATCAGGAAAAACTATTTCACTAGGAGGGTGGTGAAACACTGGAATGCGTTACCTAGGGAGGTGGTGGAGTCTCCTTCCTTGGAGGTTTTTAAGGCCCGGCTTGACAAAGCCCTGGCTGGGATGATTTAGCTGGGAATTGGTCCTGCTTTGAGCAGGGGGTTGGACTAGATGACCTCTTGAGGTCCCTTCCAACTCTGATATTCTATGATTCTATGATTCTATGATTCTAAAGCGTGTGCTCTAATAAATTTGTTAGTCTCTAAGGTGCCACAAGTACTCCTGTTCTTTTTGCGAATACAGACTAACACGGCTGCTACTCTGAAAAAAGCAACACTGGGAGAACAAATTCAAGGTTTGGAAGTGCAGTTAACAAACACCCACTTTTCCCCCAGAGCCAGGATAAAAACTAGGGGTAAGGGTTCCCAATTATTTTAACTCGGGGAGCCCTACTCTTAGCTCAGAGCTAATAATATCCTTTTTTGAAATTATTTGTCTTTCTTCCTTTTTTTCCAGTTTGCTAAATTTGCTGCTGTTAGCCTGTACTTTAAAATTACTTCACAGGCTTAACTGTTTGCTACACACACACACACACACACACACACACACACATACACACACACACACGTTTTTCTGAAGTTTTCAGGGAGGTTACTTTGGATACTTATGTGAAAAGTATTTTTGACAAAGCATGACAGAGGTCCGCTGTATTCCACTGAAATTTTAAAGCAAAAGACCCATGGGCAACCATGGAAATAATATTAATACTGCCTTTTCCAACAGTTCCATGGTAAAGAAAGCACAGACTAAGGTAGCTGTGTTGCAGGGACTGTACTTGGTGGCTAAGTCCTTACAGGCAAAATGCACCACTTTAAAGAAATGAATGCAGAAGTGAGTGACTTAAAGAAAGAGTGTGAAGAGATAAAACTAGCTGTTGCAGAAATTAATATTACAGAGTTTGGAGGGAAGTAAATAGTTGAGAGTTGTGGAAATGTTAAAGAGTAACCCTTGTGGTGTTATAAGAATAGAATTCTTGCTTTGATAATAAAACCCAGTCATGTAAATATAAATATATGTGCAACTCGGTACAGTCATACTGGGTGGAATCCTGTTAGTTAAACAAATTATACAAGGGGGTCAGGTACTGGCCACTACCACAACTATGATTTTGTCCCCAGGAGCCTTTGTTACCCAGGGTTTTCAGACCCCCAACACTGGTAACTTAACTATTTCACTCCAGGCAGTGTCAGGAATAAATCAATAGGAACAGAGCAATTCTGCCTATCAAGGATTAAATGCAAATAAGCATGTTCTTGTCTAACACTGCAGTTTATTAGATTTACGCATGAACAAACATAAGCAATAGGTTTAGAACATCCCAGACATTTCACTAACATCTGGAATGGTATTGAGTAGTTAACAGCAGGTTTGTAGTGGCCAGTTGCTCACCCACTGGGGAGAAAAGGTGTCAGGAAAAAGTCTCTCAAGATGGCTTCAGAGGACTGCTCCAAAGTACACTCTATTATCTAAACTTTTTATAGCTAACTTCTACAAAACACATAGGTCATGATGACCCCTACTGGATCATCATTTTTCTAACTTTCAATAAATTTTTAATATCAGAGGCATCTAGATTCAAGGCTTTCCAACCACCAAGCTTTTCAGTCTCACTTGTTTACTTGTCTGTCCCCTCCTCCCACTCTGATTAGCAGAAATGGCCAGCTAGATATGACCTTGTTTCTGAAAGCCTGCTTTCAATTAACCCTTAACTATGTGGTGTTCTATTTTATTAAATCATGATGGCTGAATGCACATAATATGGTTGCAATTGGCTTGATCGTGTTCTGAGTATACACATCCTTCAAATCCAGGACAACATCTTTACATCTAATCGAAAGGAGAATGGGCCCTTTCCCCAAAGGAATGGTCTGTAAATAATCAATTGTAAAGTGATGCTGCAGGTAGCATGCAGAGAGACAATCTGATTTAAATTATTTAACTATTGGATGATTTAATCAGAATCGCTAAAAGAAATAAGTGTTTACCATTGGAACTTGACTTGACTGCCTCCAATTGTATGCTATGGAAATGTAGTCTGGGCATAGTTGTAATAAAAATGAATGTTGGGAAAAGGGCATTTTTGTATGTGTGTATGTATTTTTGTGTAATTATGCAAGGTTTTAAGGACCTAAACCAACCCTCATGTTTTGTAAAACCCTGTTTTGTAGGTTTAAGATAAAAACAAAATAAAATCAGTTTTTTTTTAAATAACAATGTCACTAAAACTCCATTTGAATTTCTCATTCAAAGTTGCAATACTTACAGTCCCTTTTGCCAGACACATGCGGCTAGTTTGGCTTTGGTATTTAGTATTTAACCCTTTGGGTACTTCCATGTTTTTATAAAGTTTAATATCTTTTAAAATAAGGACCAGAGAATGTGGCCATGGCTAGGGCAGACAGAACCAGGAGTATAAAGTGAGATTCTGGATTCTTTTTGTTGGGGGGTGGGGGAAAACCAATAGCAGCTAAGAACTGCAGGAGAAGAACAAAAAGTTAAAAGCCAGTGTAACTCTGATACAAAAGAAGCAATGTCAGAAACAATGAGCCTTAAGGTGGCTCTGAGTAATCAGACTGTCAAAATGTTAAACCTTAGAATAAATGTAATGTTAGTAAGTAACCATGCAACAATGTATAATATGTATGGTTTCGGGGGGCGGAAATTAAGCATGCTAAAAATGGTAATTGAAAACAAATTTCATGTTCAAAAGTCTCCTGGTAATGCTGCCTCTCAGCTATTACCTGTAAATAAACCTATATCTTGGCACAGAAGAGAAACCATTACAAACCTGGTCTGCTGTAGAAGAAGGGAAACTGAATTACACCACCTCATGAATTTCATAAATGAACAGTAGGATAATCCACCCTTCCTCTTAAGGGTAGAAGCCATTAAAGCCTGGTCTGCTGATAGAACAAAAAAACAAGAAACTGTGAAAACAACAAGGAGTCTGGTGGCACCTTAAAGACTAACAGATTTATTTGGGCATAAGCTTTCGTGGGTAAAAACCTCACTTCTTCAGATGCAAGAAACTGTGGAGACAATTATTCTGTTTTTCCTGCAATCAGCAAGGAAGTTTGTAAAAGGAAGGGTTATTTTAAGCAATAATCTACTGCCCCCTAAAGGAGGTAGAAAAATGTGCTTTTTGTCTTTCAGAACTTTAGAAAATCTGACGCCAGCTGAAGAGGAACCCAGAATACCATGGATCACAGCAGGCAGTGGCCTGGCAAGAGGAACAAGGAGCAGCAAAGGTCAAAGCATGATGTGACCTGCCCAAAGAGCATTATCCACGCAAGATGGGAGATCAAGTGATGTCCCGGATTTGAGAGCAATACCATCCATTCTCAGCTCTTCACTGGAGGGGCCCTACATAGCCCTTGACCAATTAGGGCCCAGCCTGCTGCGATTGGGAACAGAGGATGCAGAGCAGGGATGGGTTCATTGCACACAAATAAAAGGGACAAAATGGAGGTTAAGAAGGATGACGTATAAATTCTATTGCATGTATCTTACAGATGAACCCACAAAGGAAAACAAGGACCCGTTGGCCTGGAATGTAACAATTGTTGCTGCTAATCACAATTGTTGCTATTGTAAGCCCTACCCGGAGCCCACAATGTGAGGCGACAAAAGGAGGAAACACGTGGACTGCTACACCCTCAAGTTATGGTAATGAAGCAAATGAGGACTTTAAGGATCTACCCATAAAAGATGCTACCACCAATCCTCCCATGGGAATTTGGCAGCGTCGGTATGTGGTGTACAGATCAGATGGTGGGAGGGGGGGTCCCCAACCCGGTGAAGAATATCAAATTTACCAGGACATATTGTGTGGTATTCCCTAGACTATGCCATGATCAATGACAATAGGAAACATAGTCATCCAGACATGTGATTTGTCATGGAGGGCCCCAAAAATATAACCCTCTGGTCTCCGAGTGTTTGAACCACCTTTGAGTTATGGGGTCTCATAATTAGGGTGTGATGTTACCATGTCTAATCACAATGGAATCTCCATAGAGGAAAATTCCAGGGTGTGAAGTTGTTATGTACACATCACTCTAGACATAAAATCTACCCTGGGACATTGGGTATATGACAATTTAACCGTTTTGAAGAATGTAACCCTACATGTAATATGGATGCCAAATTGGAAGAATCTGGATTTAAACTGGCCACAGCCTGGAGCTGGAAGTACTCCCCAACAGGTGAACGTGTGGGAGCAGGTGCACCCAGCGCTTTTCAATGTGTCCTTTCAGTCTAATACATGGGTGGTACATCCAAAAGAATGGTGGGTGGTCGGAATACACCCCAATTGCAACACATATATAGAAGGGTTAAAGCAACAATTTAATTGGTGGGTGAGGGGACATACAAGGAATCATCATTGGAGAAGGGATTTGTGGGCAGCAGAATAACTTGTAACTCTGAGTCACTCATTTATCCAGTTCGGCTATCTGAAAAGACCTTGGCTAGGTAATCAGCCAGAGACAATAGGTCTCTGCCCAAAGTGCAGCTTCTAAAGTAGCTTTAAAATTTGCATTTCCTTAACCCACCAAAATGTCCCAGGACATCCACTTCACATGTAATATCCCCCAAATTTCTTTCACGTTCCTAATTTCTTCCAGAGACTGAACTAATAATGACTTCTTCCTAAATAAGCTCCACATAATCTTGCAATAGTAAATAAATGTGCATTTTCATACAATCAACTCAGAAGATATTAATTCAATAATGTTTAATTTAACTCAAAAAGGTTTGTCCAGGGTGTTACAGGACAGTGTGATATCTGTCACAATTATGATCTTGTATTTAAGGGTATGTCTACACTACAAAATTAGGTTGATTTTATAGAAGTCATTTTTTTAGAATTCGATTTTATACAGTCTATGGCTTATGTCCACACTAAGCGCATTAAGTCGGCGGAGTGCGTCCTCACTAACATGGCTAGCATCGACTTACAGAGCAGTGCACTGTGGGTAGCTATCCCACAGTTCCCTCAGTCTCTGCTGCCCATTTGAATACTGGGTTAAGCTCCCAATGCCTGATGGGGCAAAAACTTTCTCGTGGGTGGTTTTGGGTACATGTCGTCAGGCCTCCCTCCCTCCCTCTTTCTGTGAAATCAATGGCAGACAATCATTTCACGCCTTTTTTCTGGAGTCCCGTCTGCCAGACCCGCTCAGCCTGCTGCCGGTCTAGGGCTCTGTCCACTGGCTCCTGCCAGCCAGGGTCCTGCTCAGCCCCACTCAGCTGGCAGACCTCGGTGAGGTCGATCAGGGGTGCCTGGACAGACATGGTTATCCTCCTCTTAGAGCACCGAATGGGAGTGACTCCAGGTCATTCTCTTCTTTAATTTTTCTCTAATGGAGATTCAGTCCTGCCTGGAATATCATGCAAGCTGGAGGCTTCTGCCCCAGGCTGCTCTCCTAGCCGGCAGCACCACGCAGTCACACCTACCCCAGCCTGCCCCTTGCTTCCATGGCTCATGAAGCCTGGACAGTAGTAAGGAGCACTTCAACTTGTGGAATGACAAATCCAGAACGAAGGATTGCACTCTATGGGCCACGTTAAGATTATTTCAGAGTCCTAGATAGCATTTAGTCCCTATAAAAGGCTTCATGACAATTTTCCCCAGCCCCTAACAAAAATGTTAATTTATCAGAGCAGCTGAAAGGGTAAGGAACCTGGGACTATAACAGAGAGAGGTTCCATATAATTTAACTCATAATTGATATAATTCAAGGTAAAAATTCACAGCGCGGTCTGTTCTAAGACTAAAAATGCAAGAGGGGAGTCAGAAAAAGGAACACTGACCTGTTTCCGCTCGGTTTCAAACCAGGGATATTTCGCGTGTTAGGTGAACGTGATAACCACTACACTACAGGGCTTCTCTTTTTTTGCCACCGACTTTGCTGAATGCACAGGAATGTTTTCTCTAGCTACAGAAGCTACCTATTGCAATGTCTATATCTATGGCCTTCCTGCTCACAAAGCAGTCATGCCCCCGACCAAGGCTGACACAGCGCGGAGTGCATGTGGCACAGCGACCTGTCTCGGGCAGGATCGCTAGCGAGGCATGATACTTTTGCCGTTAAGCAAACACAGCAATTCTTTCCTGGCCTCTGCCACTGAATGCCTCCATGCATTATGCTGTGCCCTATCAGTGCGGGAGGACTGCATGAGCTCGGAAAACATGTCATCGCGAGTGCATTTTTTCGCCTTCTAATCTGCAATAACCTCGGGGATGGAGATGATAGGGGGAGCATAGAAACATTCTGGGGGGACTGCATGGTCACCTGTGCTGCTGAGTGCTGCTGAGTTCACCACACTGGCCAAAAAGGAAATGAAATTCAAAAGTTCCCGGGGCTTTTCCTGTGTACCTGGCTAGTGCATCTGAGTTCAAAGTGCTGTCCAGAGCGGTCACAATGGAGCACTCTGGGATAGCTCCTGCAGGCCAATACCGTCAAATTGCGTCCACACTACCCCAAATTCGACCTGACAATGTCGATTTCAGTGCTAATCCCCTCGTCAGGGAGGAGTACAGAAATCGATTTTAAGAGCTCTTTAAGTCGACAAAAATGGCTTCGTCGTGTGGATGGGTGCAGGGTTAAATTGATCTAACGCTGCTAAATTCAACCTAAACTCATAGTGTAGACCAGGGCATAGTATCTGAATCCCTTGCTGCACTAACTCAACTCAAGGGCTTTTGGGATCCTTCTTATCCATTCCAGTCTGCCTTAAAGACAGTTCCTTAGAAACTCCAGAGCAAATCAAATCCATTACTATGAAATCTATCCATCTAGTTCTGGGTCTCCCAATTCTTCTCTTACCCTCCAATTCTAACTTTAACACTCTGTTCCCTATATATTCTTCTGGTGTTCTTTTCACATGGCCAAACCATCTAACCTGGATTCCCTCAGCTTTTTAATAACTAGTACCACCTTCTTGCTTCACCTATATAATTTATTTTGAACATGGTCCATTCTTGTAACTCCAACCACCCATCTTAATATATTCATGTCCACTGTGTTCAAGATCTGCTCTTGTCTCTTCCTCAGTGCCCAACTTTTGCAGCCCTGACAAAGTGCAGACCTAATTACAGTCTTATAGTTCTTACATTTAAATTTGATAGGCTTACTGAAAACTTAAAAGTTCATTTAAATATTAATATATTGCCCAATCCTGCTCAAGGCTTACCCCAGAGAACAGGTTGAACCCATGATTTGTAGGAATGTGTTGCTCCCTAATCACAAGCCTTGAAGAACGGCAAACTGTTCCCTTGGCAATGAGGCAGGAGTGACCTTGTTCTAGCGCCTAGGTTTGGGAAACTTATTTGGCTGATTTGATTGTTTCCTCGCAGCTGGCATTCACGCGCTCAAGAGATGGGTTCGTTATCTTATGTGCATGTATACTGCCTGGCCTTTTTATGCGCAGGAAATGTAACCACTAAGAAGTGTTGTAAACAAAGCAAGGAGAGAAATAAAAACCCCAGGAAAAGTTTTCCTGGGAGGCTTTTTGCAAGAGGCTTGTAAAGCTCTCTGGCTACCAACAAACCTGGCGTTCTGTTTCCTGCGTCGTCACCCCACAGCTGGTGACCCCGACGTGATACCCCTCTACTCACCAGCTGGATATGCCGAGTGCACTCTGCGGCCGTTTGCCGCCCCTTATTCGTGAGTATGGGGGAGGGACTTTCCAGTGCCCAGAAGGAGCACGCAAGAGAGTTACAAAAGATTATAAGGCAGCGATCATGTGTCGTTGTCTCGGTCGCTCATATTGAGGACTGTCGCGGAGTATTGGGGGACTCAGGGCCCTGCACCCCCGGCTTCCTGCGATTCACCATGACTCTCAGCCAGCCAGTAAAGCAGAAGGTTTATTTGGATGACAGGAATACAGTCCAAGACAGGTCTTGCAGGCACAGACAACAGGGACCCCCTCAGTTAGGTCCATCTTGGGGTCCCCGGGCATCCCAGCCCAGCCCCCCTTGGGAGGTCAGAGCCATCTCTGCCCCCCAGCCCTCTCTCCCTGCCTGCTTCTAGCCTGCTTCCAGCACTCTCCTTTTTCGACCCCCCCCACAGCCTTTGTTCAGTTTCCCGGGCTAAGGAGTCACCTCACCTTCAACCCCTTCCTGGGTTCTCATGTTACACACTCAGGTATGCGCCCTCGGGCGCCCTCGGGCAGATCCCATCCTGCAATGCAGACTATCCCAGCACACTCCCCTGTCAGCATTCACAGACCACGGTGAGAACAGGCCCAGTTCGTCACATCTCTCCCCCCTTCGAGACCGAACTGAGCAGGGTCACTTTAGCCAGTGACCCGGGGAAGTTCGAACCTACCCCCGTTCCCATGGATGCCCCCGCATCCCTCCCATTCCTTGGTGAGAATTACACCAGGCCCCTCCAGTTTCACGCTCCCCCTTAGGTTGGGGTTGCTTGATGGCACTCGCAGTTCGCATGTGGGAAGGTTTATGCGGCCTGCGCCCTTTTCCCACCCCCATACCTCTGGGGCTCCAACTGGGCTGTGGTCTTCTCCCAGCGCTCCAGTCTGGAGGTCTGTGCTTTGGGCTCTCTTGGTTTAGAGCCGCCCTTTTTACCTTGGCCACCCTCCGAAAAGGCTCCTCTATGCTGGGCAAGGGTCCTAAAGCTGTTTTCCCCTTGTCCCAGGCCTTCCTCCCCCTCTGACAGGGGTCACAGGATCCGCAGTACTGTCGGACAGTAACAAAGACCCCAGGCCAGTAAAAGCTCCGTAGCAGCCTCTGCTGGGTACGCCAGGTTCCCTGGTGCCCTGAGAGGGGAATGTCATGGGCCCGGCACAGCAGCTGGCGGCGATACTTCTGGGGTACCACCGGCTGCCTCCTGATCCCCCCTGACTCCATTTTCCCTGGGGGAGCCCATTCTCGGTACAGGAACCCCTTCTCCCACAGGAACCTTTTCCGGCCACCTCGTCCCATGGTCTGTACCGCATTGAGGTCGGCCAGGTCCCTTATCTTCCGCAAGGAGGGATCTCTCTGCAACTCGGCCTGGAACTCAGCAGCTGGGACGGGGACCTGCTCTTTCTCGCCCGCTGGGTCCGAAGCTGCAGCCTCCCTGAGCCGCGTCCCTGGGCGTTCCCTCCCCACCAGGTTAGAGTCCCGCGCCTTAGGCAAGGCACCCCCCCCAAGGCCAGGGCGCAGTGCCCCTCGCCGGCTCTGACCGCGGGTCACAATTAAGGCGGTCTGGGGGCTGCTGGGCCAGTCCTCTAGGTCCCCCCCCATCAACACCTCAGTGGGCAAATGGTGGTGCACTCCCACGTCCTTGGGGCCCTCCTTGGCCCCCCATTTCAGGTGTACCCTCGCTACGGGAACCTTGAATGGGGTCCCGCCCACCCCGGTCAGGGTCAGGAAGGTGTTGGGCACCACCCGATCTGGGGCCACCACCTCGGGCCGGGCCAGTGTCACCTCTGCGCCCGTGTCCCAGTAACCATAAACTTCCTTCCCATCCACCTCCAGGGGAACAAGGCACTCGCTCCGCAGGGACAGCCCCGCGCCAACCCTGTAAATGGAGAACTTTGAATCCGGAGCATCTGGCCCCCCAGAGAAGCTGGCCTGGGGCTCTCCTCCCTCCTTAGCAGGTGGTACTCTGCCAGCCCCCCTTCCCTGGGAATGCTGCCTCTCGCCGGGCTGGGTCTCTACCCAGTCAACCCTCTGTGGGTTCGGCCTGCTCAGTCTGTCCCTGAGCCTGGGGCACTGGGCCCGTATGTGGCCCTTTTGGCCACAGTGGTAGCAGCCCATGTCCCATGGGTCCCCTTGAGTGGGTCGGATGGTCCTGATGCCGGATGTTCCCCTCTGATGGGGTTTTTCTGTATTTTCCCATGGGGAGGTCCCATGGTGACTCTCTCTCTGCGTTGTGGTGGGATTGCTCCTTTGGGACTCCTCCCTGCCACCCCCTGACCGGCTCTTTACAAACTCATCAGCCAGCTGCCCGGCGTGTCGCGGGTTCTCTGGCTTTCTGTCCACCAACCACAGCCTCAGGTCGGATGGGCACCGCTCATACAGTTGCTCCAGTACCAGCAGTTTAATCAGGTCCTCCTTCGTCTGGGCCCCACCAGCCCACTTGCTGGCGTATCTTTCCATGCGGGCGGCTAGTTGCAGATATGAGATCTCAGGGGTTTTATCTTGACTCCGGAACCTTTCCCGGTACATCTCAGGAGTCAGCCCAAACTCTCGTAGCAGGGCCTTTTTGAATAGTTCGTAGTCCCCTTTCTCTGCCTCTCCCAGTTGGCGGTACAATGCCACGGATTTGGGGTCCAGTAAGGGGGTAAGGACCCGGAGTCTGTCCGCGGGGTCCACACGGTGCAGCTCGCAGGCCGTCTCAAAGGCCTCCAGGAAGTCATCCATGTCCTCCCCCTCCTTGTATGGGGCCATGATGCACTTATCAAAGCTCCGTGCAGTCCTGGGTCCCCCCTCACTCACCGCAGCCGGGGGTTCGCTGCCCTTCAATCTCGCCAGTTCCAGGTCATGCTGACGCTGTCTCTCATTCTCCTGTCTCTGTCTCTCTTCATGCTGACGCTGTCTCTCATTCTCCTCCCGTTCACGCTGATGCTGTCTCTCTTTCTCCTCCCGTTCATGCTGACGCTGTCTCTCTTCATGCTGTCTCTGTCTCTCTTTCTCCTCCCGTTCATGCTGTCTCTGTTGTTCACGATCCTCCAGCTCTCTCAGTTTTAGCTCTTTCTCCCATTCCAGCCAATTCCGCTCCCCGGATGCCGAACGCCGCCGGGAGGATCCTCTGCTGGCCGGTGGGCTTCGCCGGGGGGACCCCCTGCTGGCCGGGGGGTTCACGGCGCCTTCGGTATTTGCTGGGCTCCTCCCCACCCTTCTCCTAGGCATAGGAAGGAGGGGTCTCGGGAAGCCCTCAGCAGCCGGCTGACCACTCCCAGCTGGGACAGACACTGGTGCCTGCGCTGCATTTGCCAGGCTGCTTCCCTGAGACACAGGGATCAGTTCATTCGCGCGATCTTCCGCCTCCAGCTGGGCAATGAGCTGTTCTTTGGTGAGCCTCCCAATGCGCAGCCGCCTCTGCTTGCACAGCTCCACCAGGTCGCTCTTAAGCCGCTTGGCATACATCTTCCTGCTGGCCACTCACCGGCCTGTGTGCTCACAGCTCCCCACAGTTCCCAGGGGGCCCCCTAGTGTGCCAGCCCTTCTTGAGGTCACCACCTCTCTGCCAGGGTCGAGCTGCAGACTCCTCCGCCCCTGGGACCACTCGCTGCGATCCCCCCGGGGGACCCTGTTACTGCAAAAGTCCTTCTCGCTGGTCACACACTCCCAGGGGTAATAACCGTCTCTCTCTTACTCTTCAGCACGCCTGGTCCCCGTCAATCCCCCTTCGTTTTACTGCTCCCCAGTTACTTACTGCAGGAAGCGCCGTCCACGGGGTGCAGTAGATCCCGCCGCTGCCACCAGTTGTTGCGGAGTATTGGGGGACTCAGGGCCCTGCACCCCTGGCTTCCTGCGATTCACCATGACTCTCAGCCAGCCAGTAAAGCAGAAGGTTTATTTGGATGACAGGAATACAGTCCAAGACAGGTCTTGCAGGCACAGACAACAGGGACCCCCTCAGTTAGGTCCATCTTGGGGTCCCCGGGCATCCCAGCCCAGCCCCCCTTGGGAGGTCAGAGCCATCTCTGCCCCCCAGCCCTCTCTCCCTGCCTGCTTCTAGCCTGCTTCCAGCACTCTCCTTTTTCGACCCCTCCCACAGCCTTTGTTCAGTTTCCCGGGCTAAGGAGTCACCTCACCTTCAACCCCTTCCTGGGTTCTCATGTTACACACTCAGGTATGCGCCCTCGGGCGCCCTCGGGCAGATCCCATCCTGCAATGCAGACTATCCCAGCACACTCCCCTGTCAGCATTCACAGACCGCCCAGTTCGTCACAAGGACCTTCTAAGGGAAATAGATCGCCAGTGCCCCTGGTATCTGAACTGCGGGTCATTACAGCTTTTTGATTGGATACGGATTGGGATCACCTTGTATAGTGAACCCCGTGCCCCAGTTCAGCACCTGCTGCTCTGGCAGCGTTGTAAGGAGGCGCTGGAGGGGTTTGGCCCCGACGGCCTTAAGCCGGTTTCCCCTTTGCCCCCAGGTGATGGGCCACCCCCCTCCTGCCCGCAGCTGACCCCCCCTGCACCGCCGCCCATGGCGGCGCCCCCGTGCCTACCGGTCGGGTGGGGGGGCGCTGTCGCCGCGGCGGTGCAGCCGGTGCGCGAGGCTGGTCTCTTGACCGACAGGGAATCCAGCTGTGGGTTCAAGGCGTTCCCCGTCTCTAAGCAAAATAATGGAAATGGGGGGCGGGTAGTGGACTGGGAGGCTCTCCCCTACTCGGTTCTGCACGAGCTCCGGGGGATCTTGAAAGGTGTGTCAAACGGTTATCACTTGCTCCCCCAAGATTGGAAAGACATGTCGCATGGTGCTGTCTCCCACGCAATATGTTGTGTGGGACAGCGAGTACCAGCGAGAGGCGCTTGCGGCAGCAGCACAAGGTGGGGGGGCTTATCTTGCTGAGCAGTTATATGGCACAGGGCAGTTTTTGAGCATCCCCGAGCAGGCGGTGGGCACGCCCCAGGTAGCTTTTCCCATCATTGGCCAGTGTGCCCGTCGCGCGTTTCGCAGGGTCCCCGCTGCGAGCGAGTCCTCTAAGTCCTTCGACCCTGGCGGAGTTGCTGCAGGCGTGTACTGATGTAGGCACTCAAACCCATCAGATGGCCCTGCTGACAGCTGCCCTGCACAAGGGGCAGAAGCCTCAGGGGAACTGCTTTAACTGCCACCATCCATATTGATGATTAGGTGTACGGCCCTCCCCCTCCGTTGGCTCACTGACGAGCCCGTATGGGTTGCGCAGTAGCCGCTTTTCCCCAGAATATGTGCAGTGTATATTGTAGCAGAGGTAAAGGAAATGCAAACCTACCAATATAGGTTGTGTTGTCTTGTTCAGATCACTGTGTGTTTGAAAGCAGGAGTTAGAAGTAAAAGGCAATCAAAAGACTGGGAAAGTTAATTGTGTCCCTTTTAAGTAAAAATCTTTAAGCTGTGGATAGCTTTGGATTTGGAAGCAAGCCAGAAAGCATTTGTATTAATGCAAGTTTCTAACTAATAAGGTAGAAGCCACTGAAATCTGGGCTGCCTATGAACAAATACAAGGAAACATTTTAAGCAATGACTGACTGCCCAGAAGGGGTAGACCTCTGTTCTTTTGTTTTTCAGATCATCAGAGAAAACGGATGCCAGCTGAACAGCATTCAATGTACCATGCATTTACTGGCACAATAGGGATTATTTTTGTGTTTTATGGCAAAAATTGTTGTTAAGAATTGCATATCAACAGTCTTTGGAAGCAAGGACATGGAAGGTTAACCCACTCCCCATATTGCCCATGGGATCCTTCTGGCTACCTCAGATTTCTAGCCAGAGGGCTGGGGAGGGAGGAAAGCAATTAGACACCTGAGGTTGTACCGAGCGCACTCCTCAAAAGTGGGTGTGCTTGTCCCGGTTTGTTGCTCCAAAGCTCTGTAATAAAGTTATTTTACTGGAAGAGTGAAGGTTTCCTTTGTAGGTTAAAAGAAGCCGAGAAAGGGAGAAGAGGAAAAAGCACAGAATGAGTTAACTGAGAGGAAAATACAGCTTGCAGGCTCATCCAAGGTCACAGCCAAAACTTGGCTGACCCCCAAGACAAGGGGGGGGCTTAAATGTGCCCGAGCAACAATGAAATTTGTAAAACACTGCCAGGCATTAATGAAATGTGTTAGGTTTCTTTTCTCACAGGTAGAGAAGTGCTACCCAAAGACCCTAGCACCCCTGCCATTCATTGAAACCAGGAGACTGAGTCTATGTAAAGTCCATCAACGAAAGACTGCTTTGGCTCCATGCTGGAAGGGCCCTTTCCAAGTCCTGTTAACCACCAACACCGCTGTGAAGTGCCAAGGACTGACTGCCTGGACCCATGCTTTTCACTGCAAAAAGACCCCTCCACCTCGGGAGGACCTTTTGACTAATGACAAGCCTATTTCTCCTTCTAGTTCTGCTGTGCCGTCTGGACAGCAGGAAAAAGGAAAAAAAGACAAGGTGAAGTGCTAGTAACCTCTCCCTTGTCCACTGACAGACCTACTGTTGCTTTGAATTTTTCTAAAAGACACAAAACCATTACAGGGTGTGCCAGTAACCTCTCCCCTGTATGATGCTAAACCACACTGTTTCAGGAAAAGAGAAGAAGGAACACTTGCTTCATTGAAACCACAAAGTCCAGGAATTCCTGACTACAAGAGACATTAAGAACTGACCCTGGTGAAGAAACAAAAAATTATAACCTGGAAAAAAAGAAACTTGTGGGACCCATGTTTGGGAACGTGGTATTGATTGGATTTTGGGGTTTATTCTACAGGCTGCGCCCTGTGTTTTGAATAAGTCCTTCAGTATGTATTGCCTTCCCTAATTGGATTTTAAATGATAAGTACCAAAGGCACCTTGTTGCCATTGCCCCTGCCATCTCCTCTACTACACTATTACCCCTGTAACACATCAAAATACAGACAATGACCCAGAAGTTGCTGACAGAGATGGTATTAAATATCACTGAGGCTGGGAAGGCATTGCAGTGGGATCTAGCATGTTCAGGCTTGGCCCACTGCCCTTACAGACACATCAGGAGTACCATCTGATCTGTGGCCATGGAGACATACTTGGAGACTTTCTGGGTGGAAGTGTAGATGTTCTCAATGCTCCTTCCAAGCATATGGACCGGTAAAGGGGGTGTGGCCTCCCACATACCAAATCCTGCCGGGTCCATGGGGAGGATGCATGTGGGATTGAGTAATTCACCAAAACATCTGGGAAATTAAACTACCTGGTATGCCCAGTTAATTTTAGTCAGTGCTCCTGGGATTACACCTGACAGGACACTTACTTTTTCAAGTTAATGACAGTTGTGTGTATGTTAATGACACCACATTACAAGACATTTGGGTCCACCTGGCACAAGTATTGAATCAATCTGATTTCTGCCTGGCCGTTGCCCCGAAAATGCAAGGTCTGTTAAGTACTTGCCTTGTTCCTGTCTGCAAACCACCCAGCAACATCTGGGATGTGAGACAGTGAAAGAAATGTGCTGTTTTAAGCTTACTGATAATAGTTTTGCATGCAATAGCAAATTAATATGCTAAAATGTTATGCTTAAGTTATCCGCCAAAACGTTTTTTCTTTCTTGGTGGGATTATATCTAGTTATAGCCACCCTTAGAGTGGATAAAGACCCTTTTATAGTATGGGGTCCTAGTTTTGATGTTTGATGTTTTACTTTGCTGCTTTGTTTAATGTATACCCAATCTAGTGACATTGTGTATGCTACCCTGCGAAGGTGTTTTGTTTAAACACCGCATCTATATAATAAAATAGGGGGGGATGTAGGAATGTGTTGCTCCCTAATCACAAGCCTTGAAGAACGGCAAACTGTTCCCTTGGCAATGAGGCAGGAGTGACCTTGTTCTAGCGCCTAGGTTTGGGAAACTTATTTGGCTGATTTGATTGTTTCCTCGCAGCTGGTGTTCACGCGCTCAAGAGATGGGTTCGTTATCTTATGTGCACGTATACTGCCTGGCCTTTCTATGCGCAGGAATGTAACCACTAAGAAGTGTTGTAAACAAAGCAAGGAGAGAAATAAAAACCCCAGGAAAAGTTTTCCTGGGAGGCTTTTTGCAAGAGGCTTGTAAAGCTCTCTGGCTACCAACAAACCTGGCGTTCTGTTTCCTGCGTCGTCACCCCACAATGATTAATCATATTGAAGTTAAGCATGACTATGGAGCACTAGCATGAGAGTGAATCTATTTGAAGGACTGGGATTATACACAAATGTGATTGGGCTCAATCCTGCAGATTGTGTTCTGTGAGCCTTGGCTGGAGTTCTGCATGGAGACAGACTGTGGGGATATGTCCATTTAGTCAAAATACTCAAGTTAATGCAATATCACAAATATAGAGAAGAAGAGATGCAGAAAAAGACATAATAGATGAATGAAAAAGCCCATTCAGCTGAGACCTTCTCTCTTCCTTTCTATAGGATTTTGATAATGTGAGGGTGATGGTTTGTTGAACCACTAATGGAAAGATGTTCTATGCATGTGCTGATGGCACAAAGAAGACACATAATTGGACTATGGAACTCATTGCCACAGGGAGACACTGAGACCCAAAATGCACCAAGGTTCAGGAAGGAATTGCATAAGAAGATTATCCAGAGCTATTATAATTATTTAGAATACTATTTTTGGAAGGGATATTAAATATCATGCTTCTGGGCTTAAGACGTTCTCTAAAAAAAATCCAGACTCTATTATGGGTGCAGAGTGTCCCACATCTGTGTACTGCCAGGTTCCTGAGCCTTCCTCTGAACAGCTGGGTCTAGTCATTGTCAGAAACAGGATACTAGACTGGATGACCGGTCTGACTCAATACGGCAATTCCCATGTTCCCATAACACAGACAATGTCAGTAGAAGAAGTGAGCAGTGTTCTTCAGCAGCTTCCTTCACTCAAATATCTCAAGGGATTTCATGTGCATCAATGTAGGTTCTAATTTAGAAGGACTATATGGGCCCAAAGAGTCATCATAACCCAGTCACTGTGCAACATTAAACAGTATTAAATACAGTTCAGCGTTTGGTATGCAGAGCTCATCCTGCTTAATACCATGGTAAACACACCATGAAATATCCTATCTAGCTGGAGAGCTTTAAGAAGGGGGTTGGGAGGTAAAACTCTGCAGATAAACGTTTGAACTCTGGGGCTGCACTGACCACGGGCAGAGACTTTTGGGTTGTTGGACTTTTGGGTGATTTTTGGGTTGCTGGACTCAAGAGACTTTTGGGGTATTGGACTTTTGGGACTTTGGGTGATTTTTTGGGTTGCTGGACTTAAGAACCTGGGGGGAAAAGGTCACTGCCAAACTTACTTGGGGGTGAGTCTTTTGCTCATGGTTTGTGTTATGAATCCTGTTTGTGGTGTTTCCCCAACATAATCCTGCGTTGTTTCCCTCCTTTATTAAAAGGATTTTGCTACACTCAGACTCCGTGCTTGCGAGAGGGGAAGTATTGCCTCTTAGAGGCACCCGGGGGGTGGTATGTAATTGTCCCAGGTCACGGGGTGGGGGCTTCAGACGGTTTTGCATTGTGTTATTGAAATGGAACCCCTTGTTGCTGTCAACTCAGACAGGCAGAAGGGTTACATTTTGGGGGGCTCGTCCGGGATGGAAGATGTGCAACAACATCTTCAGGAGCTGGCTGCGAATGGCATCATTACAGAGTCCCACAGCCCATATGCCTCACCCATTGTGGTGGTCCATAAAAAGAATGGGAAAATCCAGATGTGTATTGACTACCTCACCCTAAACAGTCGCACTGTGATTGACCAGTACACTATGCCCTAAGTCCAAGATGCCTTAGACTGCTTGCTGGGAAGCCAGTGGTTCTCTGTGTTGGATCTTCGGAGTGGATACTACCAGATCTCTCTGGGAGAAGAAGATAAGGAGAAGACAGCCTTCATCTGCCCATTAGGGTTTTATCAGTTCGAACGCATGCCCCAAGGGATTTCTGGAGCACCTGCCACATTTCAACATCTTATGGAGAAAGTTGTGGGAGACATGAATTTACTGCAAGTGTTAGTTTATTTGGATGACCTAATTGTGTTTGGAAGAACCTTGGAGGAGCATGAAGAAAGACTTCTTAAAGTGCTTGATAGGTTGGAGGATTATGGTTTGAAGCTTTCAATTGACAAATGCCAGTTCTGCAGAACCTCAGTGAAGTATGTGGGTCACATTGTATCCCAAGAGGGTGTGAGTACTGATCCCGATAAAATAGAAACACTCACTACATGGCCATGTCCAAGTAACTACAGAGAACTCAAGACCTTTCTTGGGTTTAGTGGCTACTACCACAGATTTGTGAAAAACTATGCTACGATTGTAAAACTTCTGAATGATCTTACCAGGGGATACCAGTCCAGCAAGAACAAATATAAGACCAAGAATAAGGGGAGGTCCCCAAAGCCTCCTGTGCAAAGACACTATGGCCACTTCGAACCATGTGGGCCACGGTTGGATGAGAGATGCGAAAGGGCTTTTCGAGAAATCATTACTTGCCTAAGTCATGCTCTGGTCCTAGTCTTTGCTGACCCAAGCAAGTCGTTTATCGTGCATACTGATGCCAGTTTGGAGGGTCTGGGAGCAGTCCTGTACCAGGAATTGAAAGGCAAATGTAAACCTGTAGCCTTTGCCAGCCGAGGACTGTCTGATAGTGAAACTCGCTATCCCACCCACAAGCTAGAGTTCTTGGCCTTGAAATGGACCATCACTGAGAAATTTCGAGACTACTTGTATGGTGCTCAGTTCCAGGTGTGGACAGACAACAACCCACTGACTTATGTGTTAACAAGAGCTAAGCTGGATGCTACAGGGCAAAGATGGGTGGCCGCTTTGGCTAGCTATGACTTCAGCATTCAATACCAATCAGGGAGAACAATGTAGATGCAGACGCATTGTCCTGGCATCCGCAGGCACCAGAAGTTGCTGTGATACCCACGGATGGAGTGAGAGCTATTTGCAGTGTGAGTCACCAAGAGCCAGAGGCCCATGAGAGCCTTCATGGATGTGTTGCAGAAGCTCTGGGCCTGCCCCCTGAAAGCATGCCTTCTGCCTCAGTGAACTATATTGCATTGGACCAATCTCCCTTGCCCATGCTCAATGCGGCCAACTGGCAAAAAGCCCAGCTGCAAGATATTGACATTCATGGTACACTACTTGCCAAAAGGTAGGGGCGAAGCCCAGCTGCGGTTGTCCCATCTAACCTGGAGGGTAAACTACTATTGAGAGAATGGACCAAACTAAAATTGATTCAGGGAGTGCTACACCGAATGGCCACCGACCCCTTACAAAAGCAACGAGCACAACTAGTGCTGCCAAAAGAGTACAGAGCCCTGGCCATGAGGGCCTTGCATGATGACTTTGGACATTTAGGGATGGAGAGGACCCTGGAACTTATTTGTAGTAGGTTCTATTGGCCCTGGATGGCTGAAGATGTTCACAGGAAATGTGAGACTTGCGCTCAATGTGTTCAAAGGAAAACTCTGCCCACAAGGGCTGCATATCTGAAGAACATCACCAGCAACAAACCTCTGTAGCTGGTATGCATTGAGTTCTTGTCTTTAGAAGTAGACAAGAGGAATGTTGGGAACTTTCTAGTAGTGACTGACCATTTTACACGGTATGCACAGGCATATCCCACACGTGATCAGAGGGCCACCACTGTCACTTGAGTACTGTGGGAAAAATATTTCTCAGTTTATGGATTCCCAGCCCGGATACCCTTGAATCAGGGATCGGGGTGGGACTTTAAGAGTCACCTTCTGAAGCAGGTGCTGAGGATAGCGGGAATTAAAAAGTCTAGGACAATGCCTTATCACCTGCAAGGTGACCCTCAGCCAGAGAGATTCAACCGAACCCTATTACACATGTTGGGGACTTTGCGACCAGAGCAGAAGGCAACCTAGAGCCAACATGTCACATTTCTGGTGCATGCCTACAACGCCACAAAGAACGATGCTACGGGAGTCACCCCATATCTCTTGATGTTTGAGCAAGAACCAAGATTACCCATAGACTTATGCTTTGGTGTATCAGAGGATAGAGATAACTATGAAACTCATCAGCAATATGCATCCTGACTAAGAGAAAAGCTGCGGGATGCTTATCACTTAGCTACATCTATGGCTTGGAAGAACCTCAACAAACATTGATATGATGCTAGGGTACGTTTGCAGGAACTCCAGCCGGGGGACAGAGTCCTGCTGTGAAATTTGGGTATTGCTAAATTAGGTATTACCTAAATCACTTGGGCTCTTTGAGAGTCAAAGCCACAGTGCTCTCATTTTTATGAACCACACACTGTTGCTTTAAGAGCTGACCCAGCACAGTGTTACTGGTAGCTTGTCACAGAGAGTGAACTCCAGGGATCTTGTCCCAGGGGAACAAGACAGCATTTAAACAGCTCTCCAGAAATCAGCTCTTAGTCTTGGAGTCGGCTAAGAAAAGGGTCTTTGCTCCATTCCCACTGATAAGCCTGCACACACTGAAGGGTCTCACTGTTCCTGGTAAAGAGTACTGAATGTCCTTAGATGCTGTATCCCAGAAGCAGATAGAAAAATTAGACAGACAAATCAATAAGTAAGTAGATAGACTAAGAAAAAAAAAGAGAAAATCACAGGTCAGGAGCTCTCATCATAGTTATGATCCACTTTTAAGAGGCAGGTGAGTTGATTCATATTTTTATTCATTTTAACCTTTTATTATCCTTTTGATTCCAAAGGACCAGATTCTGCCCCCCATTATCTAGGAGTCTGTCTCTGTGCAGAGTTGCATTGACTACTTAAACTGCACAACTCTTTCTCAAGGCATCCCTGAGAAAACTGGGTTCAATTAGTGTGTAATAGAAGTAGTTTCTGGTTTTGGAATGAGTGTTAGTGTGTGTGTGTGTGTGCGTATTAGGGGTAGGGCATTCTCTGCCTTTGTTATCATTTTGGTTCCAATACAAGGTCCAGCTCTTTGCTCAGGCATTTGTCTGATAAAGTGATAATGGATAAAAGTTTTAGGTTCTGTCTGGAAGACTACAGGATTAAACATAGGTTTGACTTTGGACAGAACATTTCCCATTTCCACTCAAAATCAATGTCAAAGTAGCTGCTAACTTCCTTGAGGGCAGGAGAGATTCTCTTATATATGAACAGCCTGAAATTCAGATGTGCAGGACCCTGAGTCCAAAGTCCCATTGGATTGAATTTTCAAAGGCATGTACTGTAGCATTTTTCAGGAACGTAACCACGTTAAGCGAGGAGTTACTGTAACAGATTTAGGAACAAATCTCCCATTAACTTTCAATTCAACCCCTTTGTTTCAAATCATGTCACCGTACCTAGACAGTATTTGCTGGGCACATTCATCTGTTATGTTCAGTATTACACAAGGGGGATTTTTAAAAACAAATAGCTTTCACAATATACAAGTATAAAAAGGGGAAAGCTACTATCCAAAAGTTATCCCCATGAGTCACCAATAAATCCTGCCCAGCACCTGCTGTGTAGGTTTGGGTAATCAGGAGTTTTCTTAACCCCTCTGCAGAATTCCTGCATATTAGATGCTGGAATGCATTCATTTTCCTTTGACTTTCCCTAACATTCTCACAGTGCCTGAGAATGAGAGTTCTGTTTGCTGGAAGTCACTGACCATGATGTCTTGCACTCCTAATGTGTTCTTCAGCTGCTCAGTGATACCCTTAGGGATCACTTTAAGTATTCCAATAATTGCTGGGATACTCTTTGTTCTAGTTTTCAATAATCATTCTACTTTGTGGAAGTGTTCTTCATACTTTAGTATCTTTTCTTCTTGATTCTTATTATGATGGTGTCTGCTGGTATGGAGATATCAGTTAACATGCTTGGCCTGTTTTTCTGCACCACTCAGTCTGTGACAATTCCCAGATCCCAAAAATCTTAGCCTCTTTGTTCTCTAGAGCACCTTCGATTTGGTGGTGGTAATAATGCACAGTTTGTTTAAATCCATACTTCAACAGAGATTCTAATTCAGGAACTTGGTGGCCTCCTGTGTCTGTGCATATAGTCTCTCTCAGTGAGGCTCAACTGTCTTTCTTTTCCGAATGCGTTCTGCAATTCAGGGAGCAGTTTTTGTTGGTCAGTCTTACTTCTATATGATTAAGCCTTAAGGACTTCTCTTGTGCACTCATATTGAGCATCTCTTTCTCTCTGCTCAGATATCCTTCTAGAAGTCATGAGACTGTTAATGTTCTCTCACTAATAGGTTTGATCTCTCACCACCACTGTGCGTGCATTTCTTTCTGTTGAAAATTGTGGTGTCTTTCTGTGGGGATTTCTTTCTACTTTTTTTCACTGTTTTGGGGGCTGGAATAGACTCTCAGTCATTGATTGTTATCTCCACCAGATGATTTTTTACTCTGTCTGACTTTTCATATATTTTGATGTTGTATTCTTCATTATCACTTTCTCCTTCCACAGATAGACTTTTTCCACCATCACATGCCCTGTCCATCTCTTGCTTCATAATCAATACCCTGCATTACCAGCAGCTGTCTTGTTGGATGCCAAATTTTTACTTTTCCCCGTGATTCCACTTGGTCACCCCGGCAAAGTACCGTACTACAGGCACCACCCTCATATTAGTGGCTTGGATCAAATTCTTAGCCTTGAATTTTGTCCTTAGAATAGTTGCTATTGATCTAATGTTCTTCAATAACTTATTCTTTGACTTTGTTATGTTGTAGCTCTGACAGTTCCCTGATTCCAAGGTATTTGTGAGGATCATGCTGAGAGATATCTTGATAGTTCCTTCATTAACTTGTATGCCATTTGATTGTACCAGTCTGCCCATCTAATACAGATGCCAACACTGTCAAGGCTGCTTCCACACTCTGAACTTTAGGGTTGAAATGTGGGGGCCTGCATGAAACGTCTAAGCTTAACTACCAGCTTAGATCTGGTCCGTTGCCACCACTCCCAATGTGCTAATTCCCTTCCCTGGGTAGCCTTGAGAGACTCTTCACCAATTCCCTGGTGAATACAGATCCAAACCCCTTGGATCTTAAAACAAGGAGAAATTAACCATCCCCCCTCCTTTCTCCCACCAACTCCTGGTGGATCAAGATCCAACCCTCTTGGATCTAAAAACAAGGAAAAATCAATCAGGTTCTTAAAAAGAAGGCTTTTAATTAAAGAAAAAGGTAAAAATCATCTCTGTAAAATCAGGATGGGAAATAACTTTACAGGGTAATCAAACTTAAAGAGCCCAGAGGACCCCCCTCTAGACTTAGGTTCAAAGTTACAGCAAACAGAGGTAAACACCCTAGTAAAAGGTATATTTACAAGTTGAGAAAATAAAGATAAAACTAACACGTCTTGCCTGGCTGTACTTACACGTTTGAAATATGAGAGACTTGTTCAGAAAGATTTGGAGAGCCTGGATTGATGTCTGCTCCCTCTTAGTCCCAAGAGCGAACTCCCCCAAAACAAAGAGCACAAACAAAAGCCTTCCCCCCACCAAGATTTGAAAGTATCATGTCCCCTTATTGGTCCTTTGGGTCAGGTGTCTGACAGGTTACATGAGCTTCTTAACCCTTTACAGGTAAAAGGATTTTGGAGTCTCTGGCCAGGAGGGATTTTATAGTATTGTACACAGGAGGGCTGTTACCCTTCCCTTTATAGTTATGACAAACACACAGTTAACCAAGCCACTCCAGAGCTTTATATCTTCACCAAACTTTGTTACACATGTCATCCATCTCTGTATCTCCTTTTGGGACAGTTCGTATAGTTTTAGTCTATCCATGTCTAACAAATGGTTAACTGGTTGTTGTTCTTTGCTGATATGATAACCACAATTTATCTCACAGAGCTTCCATGTCTACGGCAGCATAGATACCACAAACAGCACTGGCACTAATTAATAAGAACATAAGAACGGCCATACTGGGTCAGATCAAAGGTCCATCCAGCTCAGTATCCTGTCTTCCGACAGTGGCCAATGCCAGATGTCCCAGTGGGAATGAACAGAATAGGTAATCATCAAGTGATCCATGCCTTGTCGCCCATTCCTAGCTTCTGGCAAACAGAGGCTAGGGACACCATCCCTGCTCATCCTGGCTAATAGCCATTGATGGACCTATCCTCCATGAACTTATCTAGTTCTTCTTTGAACCCTGTTATAGTCTTGGCCTCACGACATCCTCTGGCAAGGAGTTCTACAGACCGTGTGTTGTGTGAAAAAAAATACTTCCTTTTGTTTGCTTTAAATCTGCTGCCTATTAATTTCATTTGGTGACCCCCTAGTTCCTGTGTTAGGAGAAGGAGTAAATAACACTTCCTTATGTACTTTCTCCACACCAGTCATGATTTTGTAGATGTCTCTTTTCCAAGCTGAAAAGTCCCCGTTTTATTAATCTCTCCTCATACAGAAGCTGTTCCATACCCCTAATCATTTTTGTTGCCCTTTTCTGAACCTTTTCCAATGTTTTGTGAGATGGGGTGACCACATATGTATGCAGTATTCAAGATGTGGGAAGACAATGGAATTATATAGAGGCAAAATGATATTTTCTGTCTTATTATCTGTCCCTTTCTTAATGATTCCCAACTTTCTAGTCTCTTTTTTGACTACTGCTGCACATTGAGTGAATGTTTTCAGAGAACTATCCACAATGACTCCAAGATCTCTTTCTTGAGTGGTAGCAACTAATTTAGACCCCAGCATTTTATGTTTATAGTTGGGATTATGTTTTGCAATGTGCATGACTTTGCATTTATCAAAACTGAATTTCATCTGCCATTTTGTTGCCCAGTCACCCAGTTTTGAGAAATCCTTTTGTAGCTCTTCATGGTATGCCTGGGACTGAACTACCTTGAGTAGTTTTGTATCATCTGCACATTTTGCCACCTCACTGTTTACCCCTATTCCAGACACCACTATTTACCTCTCTCCAGTCTGAAAACTGACCATTTATTCGTATTCTTTGTTTCCTATCTTTTAACCAGTTACGAATCCATGAGAGCCAGTTACCAATCTTCCCTCTTATCCCATGACAGCTTACTTTGTTTAAGAGCCTTTGGTGAGGGACCTCGTCAAAGGCTTTCTGAAAATTGAAATACACTATATCCACTGGATCCCCTTGGTCCACATGCTTGTTGACCCCCTTAAAGAATTCTAATAGATTGGTGAGGCATGATTTCCCTTTACAAAAACCATGTTGACTCTTCCCCAACAAATTATGTTCATCTATGTGTCTGACAATTTTGTTCTCTACTATAGTTTCAACCAGTTTGCCTAGTACTGAAGTGAGACTTACCAGCCTGTAATTGCCAGGGTCACCTCTGGAGTCATTTTAAACAATTGGCATGTCATTAATTATCCTCCAGTCATTTGGTACAGCAGCTGATTTAAATGATAGGTTACAGACTACAGTTAGTAGTTCTGCAATTTCACATTTGAGTTCCTTCAGAACTCTTGGGTGAATACCATCTGGTCCTGGTGACTTATTACTGTTTAGTTTATCAATTTGTTCCAAAACCTCCTCTAATGACACCTCAATCTGGGACAGTTCCTCAGATTTCTCACCTAAAATGAATGGCTCAGGTTTGGGAACCTCCCTCACATCCTCAACCATGAAGACCGATTCAAAGAATTCATTTAGTTTATCCGCAATGGCCTTATCATCTTTGAATGCTCCTTTAGCATCTCGATCATCCAGTGGCCCCACTGGTTGTTTAGCAGGCTTCCCACTTCTGAGGTACTTAACCTTTTTTTTGCTATTAATTTTTGATTCTTTGACTAGTTGTTCTTCAAATTCTTTTTTTTGGCCTTCCTAATTATAATTTTACGCTTCATTTGCCAGAGTTTATGCTCCTTTCTATTTTCTTCACTAGGATTTAACTTCCACTTTTTAAAGGATGCCTTTTTGCATTTCACTGTTTCTCTTACTTTCTTGTTTAGCCATGGTGGCACTTTTTTGGTTCTCTTACTATGTTTTTTTTTTTTTTTTTTTTTTTTAAATTTGGGGTGTACATTTATGTTGAGCCTCTCCTATGGTGTCTTTTAAAAGTTTCTATACAGATTTCAGGGATTTTACTTTTGGTGCTGTACCTTTTAATTTATGATTAACTAACCTCCTCATTTTTGTGTAGTTACCCTTTCTGAAATTAAATGCTACAGTGTTGGGCTGCTGTGGTGTTTTTCCTGCCACAGGGATATTAAATTTAATTATATTATGATCACTATTCTCAAGTGGTCCAGCTATATTCACCTCTTGGACCTGATTCTGAGCTCCACGTAGGACTAAATCAAGAATTGCCTCTCCTCTTGTGGGTTCCTGGACTAACTGCACCAAGAAGCAGTCATTTAAGGTGTCAAGAAACTATCTCTGCATCCCTTACTGAGGTGACATGTACCCAGTCAATATGGGGATACTTGAAATCTCTCATTATTATTGATTTTTATTTTTATTTTTATAGCCTCTCTAATCTCCCTGAGCATTTCACAGTCACTATCACCATCCTGGTCAGGTGGTCGGTAGTATATCCCTACTGCTATATTCTTATTACTCGAGCATGGAATTACTATCCATAGAGATTCTGTGGTACAGTTTGGTTCATTTAAGATTTTTACTTTATTTGATTCTATGCTTTCTTTCACATATAGTGCCACTCCCCCACCAGCACCACCTGTTCTGTCCTTCCAATATATTTTGTACCCTGGTATTACTGTGTCCCATTGATTTTCCTCATTCCACCAAGTTTCTGTGATGCCTATTGTATCAATATCCTCATTTAATATGAGACACTCTAGTTCACCCATCTTATTATTTAGACTTCTAGCATTGGTATATAAGCACTTTAAAAACTTGTCATTTTTTAATTGAATGGGACTTTTTTTCATTTGACTGTTTATTATCAGATCCTACCTGTATTTTATCATCTTCCATCCTCTCCTCCTTACTAGGACACAGAAAATCTCCATTAATAGATCCTCCCCTAGGGGTTGTCTCCATCTGAACCACGTACTCCTCCTCACCTGTTGGCTTTCCCCCAGCCCTTAGTTTAAAAATTGCTCTATGGCCTTTTTAATTTTAAGTGCCAGAAATCTGGTTCCATTTTGGTTTAGGTGGAGCCCATCCTTCCTGTATAGGCTCCCCCTTTCCCCAAAATTTCCCCAGTTCCTAGTAAATCTAAACCCCTCCTCCCTACACCATTGTTTCATCCACACATTGAGACCCTGCAGTTCTACTTGTCTAACTGGCCCGCATGTGGAACTGGAAGCATTTCAGAGAATTCTACCATGGAGGTCCTGGACTTCAATCTCTTACCTAGCAGCCTAAATTTGGCCTCCAGGACCTCTCTCCTATCCTTCCCTATGTCATTGGTACCTACATGTACCACAACCACCGGCTCCTCCACAGCATTACACATAAGTCTATCTAGATGTCTTGAGAGATGTGCAACCTTTGCACCAAGCAGGCAAGTCACTACGTGGTTCTCCCCATCATTGCAAATCCAGCTATCTATGTTTCTAATGACTGAATCGCCCATTACTAATACCTGTCTCTTCCTAATAACTGGGATTCCCTCCCCCGGAGAGGTATCCTCAGTGTGAAAGGATAACACAACATCATCTGGAAGGAGGGTTCCAACTATGGGATTATTTCCTTCTGCTCCAGTTGGATGTTCTTCTTCCCTGAAACTTCAAAGTTACCCTTCAAAGATTACTTTTTTAATTTGGATCTCATCAATAAGAGTCCCTTTCTGCTAGAATTGAGTGTTCCAGTTTAACATAAATTGCTGTAGAAAGAAAATGATCTTTGAATTAACTTTAGGCATTTTCAGTGTCTCTGTGATCCATGATCGTGGAACGTTGTTGTATGCTCTCTGGTAGCCTACCCACTCAATCGCTAATTCTTTTATTTCTTTGTTTTGTATATTCTGTGATCCTCCTGTTCAGCTTGTGGTGTTCCCTTGTACCTTTCAGGTTTACTGTGCTGCTTTTTTGCTCAGGAGCAAATTGTGAGCTGGCACTCTCCACCCACATCTTCTTTGCCAGAGTTGTTGATAGAAATTTCTATATAGTTGAAAAACACATGGTTAGTCTATAATTCATGGGATCACTGCAGCCTTCTTCTTCTTTTGTTTGTTTGTTTGTTTGTTTGTTTGTTTGTTTGAGAAGAGTTGCTCCTGTCACTATCCATCTCAGGAACCCAGCCTTCAAACATCTGTTAAACTGTTCAAATAAGCAGTCGGGGAGGCATGTGCTGTAGGGGGTGCCTTGTTGGTCTAGGAATGTGAACCTCACTTAGGGTCTGAAAGATCCTGGGTTTCAATGCTAGACAAGATCTTGGTTTTTTTTTTTCTGTTGTAGCTTGAATTTGGAGGGCTAGTTATTTTAGAGATCCTCCTTTAGCTCAGGATGTGGAGGTGCAGATTCTGAGTGCTGTACACTGAGGGTTCAAGCCCAGCTGGTGACCTAAAGAGATAGAGATATTGCTGGGGGAAGACACACATTTAAGTGCAGGGTGATTGGAAAGCAAACAAGCTTCCTTAGAAAAGTAAGGCATTACAGCCAGAGTTCATGCATCCCATGGGCCTTCCACTTTTCAGTTCTCTCAATTACAGCATCTCAGCTATTTTTTCTTTGATTTTTCTGTGTATTCCTCTATTGTACTTTAAAAAAAAATTCCTCGCACATTTTTAATCTAGTTTGCTCTCGGATTATGTTGTAAGCTCTTCTCAAGCCCTCTTTATGGCATTAATAGTATTTATCAATTTGTCTGTATCCTCTGTATTTGGTTGGTTGTCAACCTATACCAGGCTGGGTCCCAAACCAGTATTTCAAAGTCTCAAGGGGTTGATGATGATGATGATGAATCCATGAAGATACTATAGACACTTATGCATCCGAAGAAGTGGCCTGTAGTCCAGGAAAGCTTATGCTCTAATAAATTTGTTAGTCTCTAAGGTGCCACAAGTACTCCTGTTCTTTTTGCGGATACAGACTAACACGGCTGCTACTCTGAAACCTATAGATACTTAATACTCAAAAAAATTACCACAGGTAACAGACAAAGATGTACTTCTTATAGAATTGGCCAGATCCCCAGTGAGTGTGAATCAGCCATAGCTCCATTGGAGTAAAGCGGCCAGATCCCCAGCTGGAGTAAAAAAGCTGTATCTCTATATATGTTAGAGGTATAGATTAAAAAGTCATTAGGCCATAGAGAAACAGGAAAAGAGTGGATAACTTTATAGCCCAGTGTTTGAGGCCCTCACCCCAAATCTAGGAGACCCAGTATCCAGTTCCCTTTCTCCAATAGCTCCTTACTTTTGGACCTGATTGAGGATTTGGGTACTTAAAGTAGAGGTAAGTGCCTAAATCATTGTCAATCTAAAACACACAAATTCCAACCAGCTTCTTGCTATCTCTTTCTATAAATTTTGTCAATTTAAAAAAATAATGATTTACATACTGGAATAGGGCTCGTTTTACATTCATCCTATTGATCAGATTATCTGCACAAGCCATTTCAATTCATTTTTATGACATCTGTTAATTTCATGGCTTTTCTTAATTAATTTATTTATTTATGTTCTTACAGGTCACAGTTTTCTTGAATAAATATCAGTGGAAAATCAAACCACAGTGACTGAATTTATTCTCCTGGGACTTTCCAGTGACCAACAGATGCAGATTTTCCTCTTCCTGGTGTTTTTAGTTATTTACCTGGTTACTTTGGTTGGGAACATACTGATCATGGTGGTGATAAGAGCTGATTCTCACCTTCACACCCCCATGTACTTTTTCCTCTTCCATTTATCCTTTACTGATATCTGTTATTCCTCAGTCACAGTGCCTAAAATGCTGATGAACTTCCTAGCAGAGCACAGAACTATTTCTGTCAATGGCTGCCTTGCCCAGATGTTCTTCATCATCCTCTCAGGTTCTGCAGAACTTTTCATTCTTTCAGCTATGGCATATGACCGCTATGCTGCCATCTGTGACCCATTGCATTACATGGAGATAATGAGGAAAGGGATCTGTGTTCAGCTGGTGAGTGGTGCATGGACCATCGGATTCTTCTATGCCCTGCTTAACACCATTTTTGCCCTCAGGTTGCATTTCTGTGGGCCCAATCAAATCCGCCATTTCAACTGTGAGCTCCCTCGTCTATTACAACTGTCCTGCACTGAGACCCTCACCAATCAAGTGGTGCTTCTCACTTCCGCTGTGATATTTGGATCAAGCTCCTTCCTCTTCACCCTGATCTCCTACGTTCATGTTATTGCCACCATCCTGAGAATACCCTCTGCAGAGGGCAGGCAAAAAACCTTCTCTACTTGCAGCTCCCACCTGATTGTGGTTGGCTTATTGTACGTGACAGGTTTTTTCCAGTACACAAAACCCAGCTCAGTCTCCTCTGTGCTTCTGGATGAAATGGTCTCCGTCCAGTACAGCATCTTGACCCCTATGTTAAACCCCATCATCTACAGCCTGAAAAACAAGGAGGTGAAAACAGCTGTAGGGAAAATATTGGGGAAATTCTGGTTTCCCAAGTAGCAATGTTCTTTTTTTTTGTAATCAGAGAGCGTAGATTTGTTGGTAACTAGTGTTCGGGACATTCTCAGCTCAAGTAGCTGACTGACACTATGGGACAAATCCTCGACTGGTATAAATTAGTGTAGATCCATTGAAGTTAATTGGACTTATCATCATAGTTTCTTTGGAACTAATGGGTGGGCGGGGGTGGAGGGGTGCTAGACACACAGGGACTTGAACAGGAGAAATTGAGAGAGATATCCCTTATTCCAGTGGTCGGGACACGCACAGGGGAGGTGACAGATCCCTGTTTAAATCATTTCTGCTCATCAGACACATGAAGTGGAGGTCTCCCCCATCCCAGGTGACTACCCTAACCACTGGGTAAAAGTTATATGGGAGCTCCTCCTCCTAATTCTGTCTCCTTGTTTGTATAAAAACAAATGGGTATAACTGGCTATGAACAAATTCAAGATGGAAATTAGAAGGTTTCTCACCACCAGAGGGTTTGAGTTTCTGGAAAAAATCTTCCAATAAGAGCAGTAGGGACACACAACTTAATCACTTTTACGAGAGACATGGATAAATTTATGAGTGTGGCTGTAAGATGGCATTTCTTGTGATGGTGGGGGGCAGGGCTCAGCAGTACTGGGGCATGCTTCTGATTGTTTGTCTTTTGTTCCCAGCAGTCATGCTTCAGGGTTTCAACAAGACATCAGAACAGATCAGGAAGGGGATCCCCCCACATCAACATATTCCAGGAGGGCTTTTTTTTTCACTTCTTCCTCTGAAGCTTCAGGGATGACCATGGCTGGAGAGGGGCTATTCGATGGGGTGAGCCAGGACTCAGAGGTGGCACTGAGCATTCTCTCTCTCTTGGATGTTTACCTAGGCCATTCAGGGAGTAACTGATTGACAATTAGCTAATGACACAAAAACTTATAGAAAATAAAAGTACATCAGAAACATGAAGTCTGACAAACAATCAGAGGTCTCCCTGGATGATCAAGGTGCTAAATGAGCACTCAAGCAAGACATTGCTGTTGTGGTCAAGCTACATGAATTCTTTGCAATGGTCTTCACTGTAGAGAATGGGAGGGAGAGCCTCACAGCTTAGGTCACAACTCAAAGGAACTGTCCCACATTGAGGTGTTGATAGAGAAGGTTTTGGAACAAACTGATAAATTTAGCAGTAATAAGGCACCAGGACCAGATTTTATTTATCCAAGAATTCTCATAGACTCATAGATTCATAGACTTTAAGATCAGAAGGGACCATTATGATCATCTAGTCTGACCTCCTGCATGATTCAGGCCACAAAAGCTGACCCACCCACTCCTGGAATAATTCTCTCCCTTGACTCAGCTGTTGGAGTCCCCAAATCATGATTTAAAGACTTCAAGTCACAGAGAATCCTCCAGCAAGCGACCCCTGCCCAGCAAGCGACCCCTGCCCCATGCTGCGGAGGAAGGCAAAAAACCTCCAGGGCCTCTGCCAATCTACCCTGGAGGAAAATTCCTTCCCGACCCCAAATATGGCGATCAGCTGAATCCCGAGCATGCGGGCAAGATTCTCCAGCCAGACCCTCCGGAAAAAGTTCTCTGTAGTAACTTTTAATATCCCATCATTGACCATTGTTACTAATTACCAGCGATGGTACATTATTGAACTATTGACTAAAATCACGTTATCCCATCAAACCATCCCCTCCATAAACTTATCAAGCTTAATCTTAAAGCCAGAGAGGTCTTTCGCCCCCACTGTTTCCCTTGGAAGGCTGTTCCAGAACTTCATCCCTCTGATGGTTAGAAACCTTCGTCTAATTTCAAGCCTAAACTTCCCGATGGCCAGTTTATATCCATTTGTTCTCGTGTCCACATTAGTATTGAGCTGAAATAATTCCTCTCCCTCTCTGGTATTTATCCCTCTGATATATTTAAAGAGAGCAATCATATCCCCCCTCAGCCTTCTTTTGGTTAAGGTAAACAAACCGAGCTCCTTGAGTCTCCTTTCATACGACAGGTTTTCCATTCCTCGGGATCATCCTAGTGGCCCTTCTCTGTACCCGTTCCAGTTTGAATTCATCCTTTTTAAACATGGGAGACCAGAACTGCACACAGTACTCCAAACGAGGTCTCACCAGTGCCTTGTATAACGGAACCAGCACCTCCTTATCCTTACTAGAAATACCTTGCCTAATGCATCCCAAGACCGCATTATCTTTTTTCACGGCCACATCACATTGCCAACTCATAGTCATCCTGCGATCAACCAGGACTCCGAGGTCCTTCTCCTCTTCCGTTACTTCCAACCGATGCGTCCCCAGCTTATAACTAAAATTCTTGTTAGTCATCCCTAAATGCATAACCTTACACTTCTCACTATTAAATTTCATCCTACAAGGTCATCCAAATCTCCCTGCAGGATATCCCAATCCTTCTCCGAATTGGCAATACCTCCCAACTTTGTGTCATCCGCAAACTTTATCAGCACACTCCTACATTCGGTTCTGAGGTCAGTAATAAATAGATTAAATAAAATTGGACCCAAAACCGAACCTTGAGGAACTCCACTGGTAACCTCCCTCCAACCTGACAGTTCACCTTTCAGTACGACCCGCTGCAGTCTCCCCTTTAACCAGTTCTTTATCCACCTCTGGATTTTCATATCGATCCCCATCTTTTCCAATTTAACCAATAATTCCTCATGCGGTACCGTATCAAATGCTTTGCAGAAATCGAGGTATATTAGATCCATCGCATTTCCTTTATCTAAAAATCTGTTACTTTCTCAAAGAAGGAGATCAGGTTGGTTTGGCATGATCTACCTTTCATAAAACCGTGTTGTAATTTGTCCCAATTGCCATTGACCTCAAGGTCCTTAACTACTTTCTCCTTCAAAATTTTTTGCAAGACCTTGCATATTACAGATGTTAAACTAACAGGCCTGTAGTTACCCGGGTCACCTTTTTTCCCCTTCTTGAAAATAGGAACCACATTAGCTATTCTCCAGTCAAAGGGTTCCCTCTGAAGGAACTCATGAAATTGCAGAACTACTAACTTTGATATGTTAAGTAAGTTAAGTAGGTTAAGTAAGCCTCTGTACAGATGACTGGAGGGTACCTAATGTAACGCCTATTGTTAAAAAAAGCTTCCAGAGGCAATCCTGGCAATTACAGGCTAGTAAGCCAAACTTGTGGATCATACAAATTGGTTGAAACTATAGTAAAGAATAAAGTTATTAGAGACATAGATAAGAACAGTATGTTGGGGAAGACTCATCACGGCTCTTGTAAAGGTAAATCATGCCTCACCAATCTATTAGTATTCTTTCAGGGAGTCAACAAGCATATGGACAAGGATGATCCAAGGGATATAGCATACTCAAACTTTCAGAAAGCCTTTGACAAGTTCCCTCACTAAAGGCACTACAGCAAACTAAGGAGTCAGAGGATAAGAAGGAAGGTTCTGCCATGGGTCAATAACTGGTTAAAGGATAGGAAAGAGAGGATATGAATAAATAGTCAGTTTTCATCATGGAAAGAGGTAAACAGTGGGGTCCCCCAAGGATCTGTACTGGGACCTGTGCTATTCAACATATTCATCAAAGACCTAGAAAAAGAGGTGAACAGTAAGGTGGCAAAAATTGCAGAGGATAGAAAATTATTCAATATAATTACATCAGAAACAGGAAGTCTGATAAATAATCAGTGGGGCCATTGAACAATGAAGGTACTAAAGGAGCACTCAGTGAAGACACAGCGGTTGCCAAGAAGCTAAATGAAATCCTTGCACCAGTCTGAACTGCAGAAGATGGGAGCAAGATCCCCTCACCTTACGTGACAAATCAGAAGAACTGTCCCAGACTGAGGTGTCGATAGAGGAGGTTTTGGAGCAAATTGATAAATTAAACAGTAATAAGTCATGAGGACCTGGTGGCATTCATCCAAGAGTCCTGAAGGAATTCCGATATGAAATGGCAGAACTCCTTCTTTTCCTTACACTCATGAAATCTGTCGTTTCACTAACACTGTCTCCCAGAATTGCCTTCCTCCTTCAGATTCACAACCAATTCCTCCCTGTTGGTCAGTCGAAAATGGCACCAGAGCCACACCTTTCACCCCCACTCTCACCACCCACACAGAAAAGCCACTGGCTCCCACTCCAGCCAGCTCCACCCAACAGGTAGTGTAAAGTAATTTCGGTGTATTCTATAGGGCTCAGTCATAGGGTGACCAGATGACAAGAATAAAATATCGGGACACATGTGGGGGGCAGCCACAGGCTCACAGCCCTCATCCCACTGGAGCCATGGGGGAAGGGGGATACACAGCTTGAGGAAGCCACGGGTCAGAGGCATATGGCCCCGGCTCCAGGCACAGCCCCGCCATGGGTTGGCGGTGCACAGCCCTGGCTCTAGCCGCAGCCCCTCCGCAGGTCGGGGTTGCATGGCTCCTGCTCCCAACGCAGGCCTGACACGGGTCAGAAGCGCAGGGCCCTAGCTCCCACCGCAGCCCTGCCACAGGATAGTTATTTAGCAATATGTAATCCACTACACTATGCAGCCCGTATGAGTGACAGGTCTTGCCTGCAGCTCACAGGTGGCTCCTGGATATGTGGCTTCCTAGGTAATAGAATAACAAAGTTATCGATATCTCAGTTAATGTTCTGTGGCCTCAATGGTATTGACCTTTTTTTTTTTTGTGATTTTATCCCCCTTGTAAAACTCTCCTGCAATGACCCTCAGCAGACAGAAATGGTGACTGTTGCACTCAGCTGCATTTTCTCACTGTTTCCATTCCTTCTTACTTTGATGTCCTACATCTGCATCATCACCACCATCCTGAGAATCCTGTCCACCACCACGAGGCAAAAGGGCTTTTCCACCTGCTTCTCCCACCTCATTGTGGTGAGCATTTATTATGGAACTCTGTTGACTGTCAATATATTCCCAACCACCGACCTCCTGAGTGACTTCAAGAAAGTTCTGTTTGTCGTCTACACAGTCCTGACTCCCCTGGTCAATCCCCTCATCTACAGCCTGAGAAACAAAGAGGTCCAGGAGGCCCTGAGGAAAGCGTGCAGGAAATTCATGCTTGGACTATGCTAATCGGTTAATTTCCTTGTGTTAAAATAGATATAACATGGGCTGGGTAGGGCCTGAACCAAAGCCTGCTGTAGCCCCAGGTCGTGTTTCCTTGAGCTTCATTGGTCTTCAAGTCATGCTCTTACAAAGTCACAGCCCTTGGACAAAGTGGAGATGGGGAGACCTGTGAAAACCTGTGACTCCATTGTTTTTATGGCCCATATAAGATGCCACAGTTCGATAATACTGGGCTGGTTGGAGACTTGAACTTGTGGCTACTGAAAGCCCAGACAATGAGAGGAGATTGTGCTCAGTGAGAGGGTGCAGGTGAAATGGACTCAGCTGGAACACTGGGCATCTATTCTGTGTAGGGTGTGTAGATATATACACACACATCACTAAACAAATAAGATGCCTGCATTCTAAAAATACAGGGTTGCAATGTCAGCATGGAACTCTACTTTTACAAAATTGAGTAATTAATTTTTTTTTCATAGAGTGTATTTCATCCCCAGGCTTCATTCAAAGGAAGAGAAAAGCCAAAGGAAACCCTCTGACCTGTGCCCCAGAACAGAGGACACCAGCACAGGCCTCTTATTTGCTCATTTTCAGCAACAGTTTAAGACCAGTTGTTTCCAGATATT
Source organism: Malaclemys terrapin pileata (assembly GCF_027887155.1). Lineage (NCBI taxonomy): Eukaryota > Metazoa > Chordata > Testudines > Emydidae > Malaclemys > Malaclemys terrapin. The sequence continues at coordinate 34,433,499 of NC_071516.1, read as the reverse complement.
TGTGGTCCAAGTGGGATTTTTCAAAGCCTCTGGACACCTGCCCTTTCAGATGGGGCCCTGGAGGAGAGTCAGGCAGGGGCATGCGCAACTTCCCCAGGTTTGTGCGTCGCTCTGGGGCCTCGGCATCCGGATGCTTGGTGTGGGGCTCCACAGGGTACGGCCAGGGGCACCTACGGCCCATTTACTGCAAACACTTGGGTACCTGCAGGGTTTGCTGGCAGGCAAGCTGGGTGTGTGAATCCCAGAGGGCCGGAATCACTCAGTATGCTGGTGGCAGGAAACCAACTATCCAGAGTGCAGGCCAGTGCCCTGTCTGCTCCACCTCATCCAATTGTATTTGACACTGGGACCAAAGGGTGTGAGGAGTCCAACTGCCATTCACTGTTCATAGGATTTGGGGCCTTTTATGGGAAAACCCAGCTTGTTCATTTACAGCCAAACCACTATCCTGAGAACTTTCCCAGGGGATGTTTTCTACCAATTCCTTCTCGTGTTCCTCCATTTTCTCAGTGACCCTTGTAACTGCGTCTCTGTCACCAAAAGCATTGTGCAATAAAAGAACTAAACTGAGTCTTCTCTTTCTGTTGTCTCTCTTGTCAGACCTCCCGTTATCTGTCCCCTTAATGTCCGGTGTACTGTATAATGAGAAATAGGGGGCAGCAGAGGGTCAGGGGTGGGAACGTTCAGCAATACTGTATAATGGGCACTAGGGGATAACAGAAGCTGAGGGACGAGGAAGGGGCGTCTGCACTGTATAATGGGCACTAAGGGTCAACCAGGGTTTCAGACCAGTGTTCTGTGTCCATTCTTAGGATCTCTCAATCACACCTGATCATGGGGAATGACACATGGACAGCAGTAACATTAAAACAGTGATTTTAGTTAACATATTGTTTAGTTAAAATATTAAGTGATTAAGAGTTGATAAACTTGGAATTTAACATTTGAAGTTAAAATGTGGAATTAAAAATGTAAGCCAAGCTTCATGATGATTCAGGTCTGTCCCTTTTTAATATATTCTGGCCCTATATTCAGTCGTAGCCTTCAAAGAACTAAGCAATAAGATTTCATCCATAACTGCTATATTTTTGTCCGGTTAATTAAATAACAAACAAGAAACCTCTTTTTTAAAAAAAAGCCATTATGTGAACCACAAATATTCAGATTTGGGCATTATGAAGAACAAAGCTTTGGTGACACAAAATTATCCAAGAAGAGAAAGGGAGAAAAGGCCGAACTCTTCTAGCAATTCAGTGGCAGTTGGGTGCTTGTTGTGTATGTTACCCGTTTTTGAAAATCCCAACCTACATATGTAAAGCACCCTGTTCTATCTGCACTTTATCTGAGGAAAAGTTGGGTAACGTTTTCAAAAACATGTAAGAGAACTTCAGAAGTGACTTAGGAGCCTTGTTGACTTTCAGTGAGACTTAGGCTGCTAAGCCTTGGTAACTAAGATACTGGGACATAGGCAGCAGAATAATTTCTTCACAATGGGAATAACATTCATCCAGTAAGCAGAGATTTATTTTAGGATGAAATGTTTTTCCTCTCTCCAGGACTTTTCCTTTGAGACTAGAAGTCCAACTCTACCAACATTGTCTAGAAATAAACCAAACACTAACTTCCCCTTGCCTGTTGCTTTCCCCACAACAGACGTGCCTCGGGAGACTGTCTCTTCCCACAGAAGGATATATAATGAATCAGAAAAGACGTTCCCCATTTAACAGAGGGTATGAGGCACAGGGTTACGTTACCAGAGATGGAACGGACCCTCGGTAGCTTTTATAGGTTATCATTCCAGTTACTTGGCATGAGGAAGTAGGTGAATGCAGTGTGGACGGAAAACAGGCTGAGTAACCTGGATCCTGGTCTTGAAATGCTGCATGAGGAAGTGACAACAGAGACCCCAGCTGCTGACAGACCCACCTTACAGGTAAGTCAACCTTTTCCTCCCTGCTCCTTGAATCTTGAGGAGTTTGAAGCAATATAGGTTTGCAAGGTTACTAACCCCACTGGAATCCAAGGGGAACTGGGCACTGATCTCTCTTAAACTCTCAAGTCAAAGCAAAATGACTGAATTTGGGAAAAGGAAAGACCTGACAGGTCACGTCTATCCTAGGTCTTTACCTAGGGTGACCAGATGCCCCATTTTTAAAGGGACAGTCCCATTTTTGGGGACTTTTTCTTATATAGGCACCTTTTACGCCCTATCCCCTGTCCCGTTTTTCCACAGTTGCTATCTGGTAACCCTATCCTTATCTGGCCCCCATCACCCTGGTATCTGGGCACCTCACTGCCTTGAATGTATCTATCCTCCCACCACCCCGTGTGATGCTATTACCTCTGCTTCACAAATGGGACCTGTTGCACAGAGGGGCAGATTTATGGATGTATATTGGGCACCTCAAGACGCAGACCCCCCCAGTGGGATTGGAAATCGATGGGCATTAGGTATGGCAACTACTCAGGCGCCTATATGTGCATTGTTAGGTACCTACCGGCCTTTGGAAATCTGGCCTCAAAATCACACAAGGAGCTGGTGATGAAGCAGGGAAATGAACCAACATCTGCCGAGTGAGTCCAAGGCCAACACTTGAAACACTGGAGCAGCCTTCCTTCCTCTCAAACCTCTTCTACGTGCTACGCAAAAGAGTTTACTATTCTTGGTGGCACTGACCTGGCCGGGACACTGAGAGATCAGCGAGGTGAGGTGGGTAATGCAGAGCTGATAGCTGCTGCTGTCCACAGTGCTCAGGGAGGAGACATTGATTATGAGCAGGCTTAGCAGTATGAGATTTTATTTTTGTGATTTGGACCACTAATATTGATTTTTATTAAGGATTTTTTCCCCCAGTTATTAACTAATTTAATGTTGACTGTTGTGGGAAAATTCAATGGGGGTGCGGTTGGGGTAGGACTGACAACGGGGGTACGGGGGGACTCCCAGTAGTGACAGCGGAGATACTGGTGGCTCCCTGCACTACCGAGGGGTCCAGGACACCAGCGCAAGGGGCAGGGAAGGCAGCTGCTCTGACCCTGTTGTTGGATGGCTCTGTCCATGGGCAGAAGCCATTCAGCCATTCAACAGTGGTGGGCCCACAGCGAGGCACTCCTCCTTCTCCTCCTCCTCCTCCTCCTCCTCCTCCTCGCAGACCAGGCTGGGGCTCTCGGCTCTGGCAGCCTTCTCCGTGCCTGGTGCCTGCAGGGATGGGTATCACTGGCCCCACAGCCATGCAGGGAGCCCTCAGCAGCTCTGCTGTCCCAGCCCCGCTCGCTCACTCCCAGGACAGCTGGGTGCAGAAGGCTCCGTGCATGGCCACTGGGCCAGTGACATCATCTCTGCAAGCACAAGGTGTGGGGAAGGCAGCACTAACGCCGACTGTTGCTGATATAGTTTGTTGTTGGTTCACGGTGTCAGCTGATATCGATGTTTACCAATGTCTGTCAATGGAAATCGAATCCTGCCAAGCTGAGCTATAAGTTTCAAAGAAGGCTAAAGGCATTAGCTGTCCAAATGCCATTGGAACCAAAGGGCCCCATCCTTGAAGTCAGTGGAAATTTTATCTCTGACTTCAGTGGGAGAAGTTGACAGAACAGAAATATTCCTGGGGTGTAAAAATAACCTTGTGCATAACTCTGTGCAGGATCAGGGCCTTACTGAGCAGTTAATAAGGATTAGTAAATCAGTCTAATAAAAGACATGACCTCACCCACCTTGTCTCTCTAAGGATCAGCAATGACAAGAGAGACAGTAAGGGCAGACTAGAGAGCCACAAACAGTGAAAGAATTAATTTTGTTTTAGCCAAAGAAGAAAATGTAGAGCTGATAAAAACGTCTGATGGAAAATGTGTCAATCAAGATCAAAATGTTCCCTGGGAACATATCAATTTCTACAAAATGTTGTCCAGGAAGTTATTGTATAGAGCTTTATGAAATAATATAAAATGAAATATTATAAAAATGACATAATATAAATCAATTTAAAGAACTATAAAATACAATGTAATATAAAATAAAAAATAACCTAGAAATGCAATTAAAAATAGATAAATACATTTTTTAAAAATGAAAATTGGAATGAAAACCCCAACATTTGAAATCACAGAATTGACAATGAAATGGAAGTTTGGGTTCTACATCCCTCTCACAATATGAAAATAGCACATTTCTTACAAATTTCAAATTTTATACAGAATTTTTTTCTTGCAAGAGAGAATCCATTTCTAGCTAACATAGTGGTTTCCAGCTGGAGTTCTTTTGTTTGTTTGTTTTTTAACGAAGATCATGTCTCTATATGTAGAGTGTCCGAATGAAGGACAATGAAATCTTGGCCTAGGGAAGGAGAGGCATTTGTCTGACGATAAAAACTTTCATATGGCTCTAATACAGTTAGACAGCCCATTTCCACTTCAATTCATTTGGAGTTGGCTCCCCACACACTGCAAATCCCACCCTTAGTTGCTTGGTTTGTTTCTTTGTTGCGGCTTCCTCTAAAATATCAAATCTTGGCCTGTTTGGCCCATGGATTTCCAATCTATAAAGGACATTGTTCTGCTTTCATACACCAGGCAGTGAGACGTGTGACTATTTCAAGCAATACGTTTTTGTACTGTTGTACCTAAGCCCCATCACAATAGTGTTAGAGTGCTTGATGCCACCAGTCAAGTTATTACACAAGTTTCGAGAGATTAAAGTTTTGTTGAACCTGCAGCCAGCTCAGATATGAAATCTGCCCCAGGGATCACGAGATGACATTTCCCCTCCCCTGGCCTCCATTCTCCACTCACCCACCGTTCTAATAGCCAGCAGAGGGGGACAATGAAAACAGTGCTGATGATTTATTGAGTGAACATTGCTTTTCATTTACATTGCAGTTAATTTCTTTCTTGTAGATAAACCCCATGGCAAATCCAGAAAAGGGAAATCAAACGTCTAACACAGAATTCATCCTCCTGGGATTCGGGGATCTCCCTAAACTGCAGCTCCTCTTCCTGCTGTTCCTAGTGATCTACATTGCAACCGTGGCTGGGAACGTCCTCATCATGGTGCTAGTTGTGACTGATCAGCACCTTCACACCCCCATGTACTTCTTTCTGGGAAACTTGTCCTGCTTGGAGACCTGCTACAGCTCCACCATCCTGCCCAGGGTTCTGGTTGGTCTCCTGACTAGGAACAGGACTATTTCATTCAATGGGTGTGTTACACAATATTATTTCTTTGCTTCTATGCTTGCTACAGAATGCCTTCTCCTGTCGGTGATGTCTTATGATCGGTATTTAGCAATATGCAATCCACTACACTATGCAGCCCGTATGAGTGACAGGTCTTGCCTACAGCTTGCAGGTAGCTCTTGGATAGGTGGCTTCCTTCTTTGTAGCATAACAACATTGTTGATATCACAGTTAACGTTCTGTGGCCCCAATGGTATTGACCATTTTTTTTGTGATTTCATCCCCCTTGTAAAACTCTCCTGCAATGACCCTCACCTCATGGAAACGTTGGCTTTCACAGTGAGCTTCCTTTTCTCACTGGCCCCATTCCTGCTTACCTTGATGTCCTACATCTGCATTATCACCACCATCCTGAGAATCCCATCCACCACCGGGAGGCAAAAGGCCTTTTCCACCTGCTCCTCCCATCTCATTGTGGTGAGCATTTATTATGGAACTCTGCTGATTGTCTATATGTTCCCAACCACCGACATCCTGAGCGACTTCAAGAAAGTTCTCTCTGTCGTCTACACAATCCTTACTCCCCTGATCAATCCCCTCATTTACAGCCTGAGAAACAAAGAGGTCCAGGAGGCCCTGAGGAATGCTTGCAGGAAATTCATGTTTGGACCATGCTAACTGGTCAATTTCCTTGGGTTAAAATAGATATAACATGGACTGGGTAGGGCCTGAAGCAAAGCCTGCTGTAGTCCCAGGTTGTGTTTCCCTGAGCTTCATTGGTCTTCAAGTCCTCCTCTTAAAGAGTCACAACTGTGGGAGAAAGTGGGAGATGGAGAGACCTCTTAAAACCTGTGACCCCCGTCCTTTTAGGACCTATATAAGATGCCACAGGTGGGTACTACTGGGCTGGTGGGAGACTGGAACTTGTGGCTGCTCAAAGTTCAGAGAATGATGGGAGATTGTGCTCTGTGAGAGCGTGCAGGCGAAATGGACTCAACTAGAACACTGGGCATCTATTCTGGATAGGGTGTGATACTTCTAGATAGACACACACCCTTAAAAAAGTAAGATGCCTGCATTCTAAAAATATAGGGTTACAATGTCAGCATGGAACTCCAACGTTAGAAAATTGAATAATTAACTTTTGTTTCTTAGAGTGTATTTCATCCCCAGGCTCCCTTCACAGGAAGAGACAACCCAAAGGAAACCCTGCGACTGGTGCCCCAGAACACAGGACACCAGCACAGGCCTCGTATTTGCCCATTTTTCAGCAATGATTTTAGGCCATTTTTTTCCAGATAATTGGGGGCCCAGTGGGATTCTCCAATGCATCTGGGCACCTGACCTCTGGGATGGGGCCCTACAGGTGAGTCAGGTAGGGGATCACCCACCTTGCTCATGTTTGTACATCACTCCAGTGCCTCAGCTTACGGATACCTGTTGTGGGGCTTCAGAGGGCACGTCCATTGTCACCTACAGCCCGTTTGCTGCAAACACTTAGGTACCTGCAGGGTTTGCCAGTAGCCGAGCTGTGTTGGTGAATCCTGGGGGGGCCAGATTCTGGGATTCAGGTGCCTAAAGTGGGAGCTTTGTGATTTTAGCCCCAGCTTCACACCCTTGTCCTCGTGTATTAGCTGGGGAAACTCAGGCAAAAAGAGGTGATGTTAACCTGCCCAGAGTCACACAGTGGGCTAGTGGCAGGAAACCAACTGTCCATAGTCCCAGTCCAGTGCGCAGTCTGCTCCACCACGTCCAGCTGTAATTGACAATGGGACCGAAGGGTGTTAGGTGCTCAACCTCTGTTCACTTTCCATAGGATCTTAGTGCCTAACATTGGCCTCTTATGGGAAAACCCAGACTGTACATTTACAGCCAAACCAATTTTCTTCTCATGTTTTACCTTTTCTAGGAGCCCCTAATTATTGTGGGTCTTACACCAAAAGCATCATGCAATAAAAGAACTAAAGTAAGTCTTCTCTTTCTGTCGTCTCTGTTGTCAAAACTCCCGTTATCTGTCCCCTTCATATCTGATGTGTGGAATAAATGTGCAAGGCTTGTCTACACATAGACGGTGCACCATGTTACCTATATCTGCCCATCCTTGCCGGTGACAGGGCCGTGTGCCCTTGGGCTGGACAGCCGGGGGCCAAGCCAGCCCGGGGAAGAGAAGGGTCCCCACCTGAGGGGAATTAGACAATTTCCAATAAAGGGCTCGGGAAAAAGGCAAACTCAGGAGGCTGGAGTGAGACTTCAGAGAGTGAGAGTGGCTCCTGCAGGGAAAACCTTGAGACCAGTGAAATTCCTCCATTATATGGGGAATGAAGAAGGGAAACTGAGGTGAGGGGCTGTGTTCTTGGCTTCCCTAAGTCCTCCGGGGGGCAACATGAGGTGTCCACTCGTCTACACCAAGTAGTTGCAATGATATTGATTTGATGCTGCTTCTGGTGGGATAGTTCCTTCCCATATGGGAAGGGAAATAAGTGATCAATTGGTAAACTGTGTCCGCACGAGAAGGTGTAGTGGTATAACTATTTCCATAACACATTCGCACCACTAATCAAAATAGTTATCGTGGTGCAAAATCTGTGTGGAGACCTCATGTGAGTCCCAGTGAAAATACGTCCATACGTTCCTGGCTTTGAAACAAACTCAGATAATCCACGTGAAATGTCTTTTCCATTAACAGAATCATAGAACAGTAGGACTGGAAGGGACCTCAGCTGGTCCTGATTAAAAACCTGATTGCCTTCTCTGATGAGATAACTGTCTCTATGGATATGGGGAAAGCAGTGGACATGATATATCTTGAATTTAGCAAAACTTTTTATACAATCCCCCACGGTATTCTTGCCAGCAAGTTAAGAAAGTATGGATTGGAAGAATGGACTATAAGGTGGGTAGAAAGCTGACTAGACTGTCGGGCTCAACGGGTAGTGATCAATGGCTCGATGTCTAGTTGGCAGCCGGTATCAAGCGGAGTGCCCCAAGAGTCGGTCCTGGGGCCGGTTTTGTTCAACATCTTTATTAATGATCTTGATGATGGGGTAGATACGCTGGACTGTAGGAATAGGGTCCAGAGTGACCTAGAAAAAATGGAGGATTGGGCCAAAAGAAATCTGATGAGGTTCAACAGGGACAAGTGCAGAGTTCTGCACTTTGGAAGGAAGAATCCCATGCACTGCTACAGGCTGTGGACCAACTGGCTAAGCAACAGTTCTGCAGAAAAGGACCTGGGGATTACAGTGAATGAGAAGCTTGATATAAGTCAGCAGTGTGCCCTTGTTGCCAAGAAGGCTAACGGCATATTGGGCTGCATTAATAGGAGCATTGCCAGCCCATCGAGGGAAGTGATTATTCCGATCTATTTGGCACTGGTGAGGCCACATCTGGAGTATTGTGTCCAGTTTTGTGTCCACTACAGAAAGGATATGGACACATTGGAGACAGTCCAGTGGAGGGCAATGAAAATGATTAGGGGGCTGAAGCACATGACTTGCGAGGAGAGGCTGAGGGAACTGGGCTTGTTTAGTCTGCAGAAGAGAAGAGTGAGGGAGGATTTGATAGCATCCTTCAACTACCTGAAGGGGGGTTCCAAAGAGGATGGAGCTCGGCTGTTCTCAGTGGTGGCAGATGACAGAACAAGAAGCAATGGTCTCAAGTTGCAGTGGGGGAGATCTAGGGTGGATATTAGGAAAACTATTTCACTAGGCGGGTGGTGAAGCACTGGAATGGGTTACCTAGGGAGGTGGTGGAATCTCCAGCCTTAGAGATTTTTAAAGCCCGGCTTGACAAAACCCTGGCTGGGATGATTTAGTTGGTGTTGGTCCTGCTTTGAGCAGGTCATTGGACTAGATGACCTCCTGAGGTCTCTTCCAACCCTAATCTTCTATGATTCTATGATCTAGTCCAGTCCTCTGAACTCAAGGCAGGACTATGTCCTTATCAGACCATTCCTCACAGGTGTTTGAGCTGTTCTTAAAAACCTCCAATGGTGGAGATCCCACAATCTTTTCCTAATGTCCAGTCTACAGCGCCCTTGCTGCACTTTAAGCCCATTGCATTTTGTCCTATCCTAAGTGGTTAAGGGGAATAACTTTTCTCTCTGCTTTTGTAACAACCTTTTATGTCCTTGAAATCTCTTATCATTTTCCCTCTAAGTCTTCTCTTCTCCAGATTAAACAAACCTTTTTTTTCCCTATCTTCCCTCATAGGTCATGTTTTCTGGACCTTTAATCATTTTTACTGCTCTTCTCTGGACTTTTTTCCAATTTGTCCCCATCTTTCCTGCACAGGACACAATTGAGGCCTTAGCAGTGTGGTACAGAGTGAAAGAATTGCATCTTTATCTTGCTTACAACACTCCTGCTAATACATCCCAGAATGGTGTTCGGGGTTGATTTGTTTGTTTCCAACAGGGAACTGTTGTGCGTATTGTTTTTGTACAGTGCCAGGTGCACATGCAAAATGTACCTGGGGCAAAGGGGCATTGGGGGAGCAAATGGTGAGGAATGGGAAAGGGGAAGTTCAAGTATATCATGGGCACTAGGGATAGCAGAGGAGGAAGGCTCGGAAAGGGGCGGCTATACTGTGTATTGGGCATCGGGGGAAGCAAAAGTTAATGTGGCCAATGTTTTATGTAACCTTCCTAATGATCTCTACAAGGCAGCTGATCACAGGGAATGCCAAATAAAATAATTCTTTTAAACTGAAATCACAGGTTTAATATTCCTTAACTTGGAATTAAAAATTTAAGCCGCCGTGTCAGAAGATTCAGCTCTCGCCTTGTATTCTAGCCAACGTGCAGATTAGACGTGTTTCCCTTGAAGAGTTAAGCAATGGGAGTTCATCCCTGTCGGCATGAGTGATGTGTGAGACGTTCCTTGGGGGAGTCAAGCCCCCAGCCCCGTCCCATCTGCCTGAGGCCCCGGCCACCTCTGTCCATTCCTCCAACCCTTCTGCCCCCTTACCCTGCCGGAGCCTCGAGCCCCTCTCTTCTCCCCGCAGCTGCTGGCCCCGCCGCCCCAGCCCCGGGCTGCCCTGCCCCAGTGCCCTAAGCCCTCCCAAGCACTGGGTGGCATGGTCCCACTGCCCGGGGGCCCCAGCACTAGGTATCCAGCTGCCTCAAGTCCCGGACACAGGCTCTAAACCAAGCCCAACCCCGGTACGCTTCCTGGAAGAGGAGCAGCCTGCCAGGGCTCAGGGAGCCAAGGGGAAAGCAGCAAGCAGGAGGGGGTCTTGGGGCAGAGCGTGGGCAGGGCCACGCTGGGCTGTTTGGGGAGGTTTAGCCTCCCCCAGCCTATGATACAAGCGACCCAGGCCTGACAGCAATGTTTTTGCCAGAGATCAATTACAAAAACAAAGAAAGAAAGAAACCCCTTTTGCAAAAATACAATTATGCTAGACACAAATATTCAATGTTTGGACATTATGAACAACAAAGTTTAGACACAAAATTAGTCACACTAGGGATAAAATGGATTAAGACTTTACTGCATGGATAAGGGGGCAAATTATGGTAGGAGAGGACTGGGAATTATAACTATCTCCTAGTTGCTTTTGCATTCAGAAATAAGTGGATATTTGTATTCTTCTATAAATGCTGGAAGAAACCTTCCTTTCAGGGGAAGAAGTGACAGTCGGTCAAAAACTTCATGCTGAAAAAGGACAGTGTTGGAGTCAAGTTGTAGAATATATTGCAATACACACACCTGAAATGATTATATTGGCTGCACCCAAACTGGCCCATGAACTGGATAGTGTGAATGTAAAACACTGTCCTTTACAGGATGGAATCAGTGCTATTCTTTGGTTCTCAAACTCTAAAAGACCAATTTCAGACCTACAGTTCTGGACAGGGCTGGATTAACACAGGGACTTGTTGAACCCCTCAAAGAATTCTAGTAGAGTGGTGAGGCATGATTTCCCTTTACAAAAACCATGTTGACTCTTCCTCAACAAATTCTGTTCATCTATATGTCTGATAATACTGTTCTTTATTATAGTTTCAACCAGTTTGCCCAGTACTGAAGTCAGGCTTACAGGCCTGTAGTTTCAGGGATCACCTCTGGAGCCCTTTTTAAAAATTGGCGTCACATTAGCTATCCTCCAGTCATCTGATACAGAAGCTGATTTAAATGACAGGTTAAAGACTACAGTTAGTAGTTCTGCAATTTCACATTTGAGTTCCTTCAGAACTCTTGGGTGAATACCATTTGGTCCTGGTGACTTATTGCTGTTTAATTTATCAATTTGTTCCAAAACCTCCTCTAATGATACCTCAATCTGGGACAGTTCCTCAGATCTGCCATCTAAAAAGAATGGCTCAGGTTTAGGAATATCCCTCACATCCTCAGCCATGAAGACCGATGCAAAGAATTAATTTAGTTTCTCCACAATAGCCTTATCACCCCTGAGTGCTCCTTTAGCACCTCGATTGTCCAGTGACCCCACTGGTTTTTTAGTAGTTCCCCTTTCTGAAATTAAATGCTGTTGGGCCGCTGTGGTGTTTTTCCTGCCAAGGGATATTAAATTTAATTATATTATGATCACTATTACCAAGCGGTCCAGCTATATTCACCTCTTGGACCAGATCCTATGCTCCACTTAGGACTAAATCAAGAATTGCCTCTCCTCTGGTGGGCTCCAGACCAGCTGCTCCAAGAAGCAAATTAGGAAAAATACTTGTATACAGGGGCCCCACAAAATCTAATAGCCCCAGGCCCACAGGAGAGTTAATCTAGCCCTTGTGAGCCTGAAAGTTTTCTGCGAATGGGAAGAAATTATTTGTACTTTATAATCTCAGGTCTCTGACTTCCATGCTTTCATGGTATGGGCCTTTCCAAAAAGCCTAAGGGAGTTGCCAAATTCTCACAGCAATCTCATGGGAGTTGGGTCTTTATTTGGTACATTACCCCCCTTTGAAGATCCCAACCCAAATGCATAAAGCACCCTGTTGCACCTCCATTTTATCAGAACAGCAGGCTGCACTTCCTCGTTTCGGAAAAGACTGACCAGGAGGCATTGAGCTAACGGTAACATTTTCAAAAACACTTAAGAAAACTTCAAAAGTAACATAGGAGGCTAAATCGTGTTGCCTTTAAATGAGATTTAGGTTGATAAGCCTCAGTAAGTGAGAAACTTTAGAAAATGGGACTTAGGCTTCTAAATCATTTAGACTCTTTTAAAAATGTTACCTGAACTAATTGAGTGAGCTCATTGGATGGTGACTGGGTACATGTGCACTTGCTACAAAGGGCAACAGAGGGGTTGGTTGGAGAAAATGTAAGATCAGCTGCTGATCTAACTGCTGACTTTTTCAAATCTTTCTAAGGGAATTGGACGGGAACTCAGTGTCTAAATCACCGAGGCAGTGGTAAAATCTAGAATTAGTGCATTATTTCTTGACAGTCAACAGAGCATTCACTCAATAAAAAGACATATTTGCTTAGGATTAGAAATTTCTTCCATCTCCAGGACTCTCCCTTTGAGATTAGAATTTTGACACTGGTTTAGTTTTAGAGAATGTCAGTAAATACCAACTTCCCCTTGCCTATTGCCTTCCCCACAGCAGACGGGCCTCTGGAGACCGCCTCTCCTTGCAGAAGGATATATAATGAATCAGAAAAGACGTTCCCCATTTCACAGAGGGTCTGAGGCATAGGTCACGTTACCAGACATGGAAAGGTTTCAGAGTAGACATGGAAAGGAGCCTCGTTAGCTTTTCTAGGCTGTCGTTCTAGTTACTGGGCACGTGGAAGTAGGTGAAAGCAGTGAGGAGAGAAAATGGACTGAATAACCTAGATCCTGGTCCCTGAAATGCTGCATGAGGAGGTGACAACAGAGACTCCAGCTGCTCACAGACCCGCCTTAGAGGTAAATCACCCTTTTCCTCCCTGCTCCTTGAATCTTGAGGCGTTTGAAGCAATGTAGGTTTCCTAGGTTACTAACCCCACAGGAATCTATGGGGAACTGGGCACTGATCACTCTTAAACTCCCAACCCAAAGCAAAATGGATGAATTTGTAAAAAGGAAAGAACTGTCAGGTCACATCTATTCTAGGTCCTTACCTGGCCTCCATCACCCTGGTATCTGGGCACCTCACTGTCTTGAATGCGTCTATCCTCTCAGCGCCCCTATATTGTGCTATTACCCCTGCTTTACAGATGGGATGTGGCACACAGAGGGGCATATTTATGGAGGTTTATGGGCACCTCAAGACCCAGATCCCCCAGTGGGATTGGAAATCGATGGGTGTTAGGTACGGCCCCTACTCAGGCACCAGTGTGCGTTCTTTGATACCTAGCGGCCTTTGTAAATCTCACCTGAAAGTCACACAAAGAGCTGGTGAAGAAGCAGGGAAACAAACCAACATCTGCCGAGACCAAGACCAGCACTTCAAACACTAGAGCAGCCTTCATTCCTCTCTAACCTCCCGTCTAGACCCCTTCCATGGCAGCTCCCCCCTCATGGGGCACTGAGTGAACTGCCAGGGGGAAAGCAGAGTTGCTGCTGGCTATTGTGCTCAGTGCTCAGGGGTCAGACACTGGCTATAAGTGGACTTGGCACAAATCGGTTTTGTTTCTCCCTTAAGACAGTTAATCTTGAGATTATTTTATCTTTATGATTTCCCCCCCAATTTTTAACTATTAATTTTTACAGACGCAGGAAGATCAGTGGTGGTTAAGGTTCAGGCCAGGGCGAGGGTAGCACTGCCAGCGAGGTGTGGGGGGCTCCTGACCTGCCGAAGGATCCAAGACACCAGGGCGCAAGAAGCAGGGAAAGCGGCTGCTATGGCCCAGTGGAGCAGAGATCCATGGCCAGGGCTGGGAGCAGGAGGAGGATGGCGGGGAGCCCCCGGCCACTGGAGTGGCCACCTCATTGTTGAACTGCTCTGTCAATAGGCAAAACCATTCGGCCGTGGAGCGGCCTCCCCCATAGCCAGGGACTCACCCTCCTCCTCACAGCACAGGCCTGCCATGGCTGCAGCATTCCCCACACCTTGCACCTGCAGAGATGGGTGTCACCAGCCATGTGACCATGCAGGGAGCCCTCTGCAGCTCTGCTGTCCCAGCCCCGCTCATTCACTCCCGTGACAGCTGGGTGCAGAGGGCTCCCTGCACAGCTGCGGGACCAGTCACACCATCCCTGCAGGTGCAGGCGCAATGTGAGGCCGCACTAACGCCCACTTTTCCTGATAGTTTCTGTTATTGGTTTGGATCTATCAGCTGATACCAACATCTTTCGATGGAAATCTAATCCAGCCAAGCTGTACATTTAAACAAAGCTCAAGGCATTTGCTGTCCAAATCCCATTGAAATCAAAGGAGCCCATCCTTGAATTCAGTAGAACTTTTATATTAGCTGTCAGCGGAGAAGTCTTGGAACAAACGGAATTATTCCTGGGGTGTGAAATTAACCATGTGCATCACTCTGTGCAGGATCAGGGCCTTACTGAGCAGTTAATAAATATTAGTAAATCAGTCTGGGAAAAGATATAACCTCACCCACCCTCTCTCTTTAAGGATCAGTAATGGGGAAAGAGACAGAAGTAGCAGACGAGAGAGAGAGAGAGAGAGAGAGAGAGAGAGAGAGAGAGAGAGAGGATTACTATGGGTATGTCTACACTACGAGAGTAGTTCGATTTTACTTAAATCGAATTTGTGGAACCAATATTACAAAGTCGAACGTGTGTATCCACACTAAGGACAGTAATTGGACTTTGTGAGTCCACACTAACGGGGCAAGTGTCGACATTGGAAGCAGTGCACTGTGGGCAGCTATCCCACAGTTCCCGCAGTCCCTGCTGCCCATTGGAATTCTGGGTCGAGCCCCCAATGCCTGCTGGGGCAAAAAATGTGTCGAGGGTGGTTTTGGGTAACTGTCATCATTCAACCGTCACTCCCGCCCTCCCTCCCTGAAAGCACCTGCGGGCAATCAGTTCGCGCACTTTTCTGGTGAGTGACAGCGCGGATGCCACAGCACTGCGAGCATGGAGCCCGCTGCAATTATCGCTGCAGTTATTGCCATTGTCAACACCTCGCACCTTATTGTCCACCTTTTTCAGAGTCAGATGCTGAGAAATCGGGCGAGGAGGCTACGGCAGCGCGGTGAGGACATTAAGTCTGAGAGGGGCACAGACCTCTCACAAAGCACGGGACCCCGCGCCGTGAACATCATGGTGGCAATGGGTCATGTTGATGCTGTGGAACGGCGATTCTGGGCCTGGGAAACAAGCACGGACTGGTGGGACCGCATAGTGCTGCAGGTCTGGGATGAATCACAGTGGCTGCGAAACTTTTGGATGTGGAAGAGAACTTTCCTGGAACTTCGTGAGTTGCTGTCCCCTGCCCTGAAGTGCAAAGACACCTGGATGCGAGCAGCCCTGACTGTCCAGAAGCGAGTGGCCATAGCCCTCTGGAAGCTTGCAACACCAGACAGCTACCGGTCAGTCGCGAACCACTTTGGAGTGGGCAAATCTACCGTGAGGGTTGCTGTGATGCAAGTAGCCAACGCAATCGTTGAGCTACTGCTGTCAAAGGTAGTGACCCTTGGAAACGTGCAGGTCATCACAGATGGCTTTGCCGCGATGGGATTCCCAAACTGCGGTGGGGCTATAGATGGAACTCACATCCCTATCCACCAGGCCAGCCAGTACATTAACAGAAAGGGCTACTTTTCAATGGTGCTGCAAGCACTGGTGGACCATAGGGGACGTTTTACAAACATCAACGTCGGATGGCCGGGCAAGGTTCATGACGCTCGTGTTTTCAGGAACTCAGGTCTGTTTAGACGGCTGCAGGAAGGTATTTACTTCCCGGACCACAAAATAACTGTTGGGGATGTGGAGATGCCTATAGTGATCCTTGGGGACCCAGCCTACCCGCTAATGCCATGGCTCATGAAGCCCTATACAGGTGCCCTGGACAGTGAAAAAGAACTTTTCAACTACCGTCTGAGCAAGTGCAGAATGGTGGTGGAGTGTGCTTTTGGACATCTGAAGGGGAGATGGAGAAGTTTACTGACTCACTCTGATCTCAGCAAAACCAATATCCCCATTGTTATTGCAGCTTGCTGTGTGCTCCACAATCTCTGTGAGAGCAAGGGGGAGACCTTTATGGCAGGGTGGGAGGTTGAGGCAAATAGCATGGCTGCTGATTACACCCAGCCAGACAGCCGTGCGATTAGAAGAGCCCAGCGGGACGCGTTGTGCATCCGGGAGGCTTTGAAAGCTAGGTTCCTCAGTGAGCAGGGTAACCTGTGACTATTAAGTTTGTTTAAAGAGAAGCTGAACCTGCCCCCGTTTCTTTACCCAGTTAATGTTGACTATCCTCTCCAGTTACCAACCTCCTTCCCCCCCTTCCAACACACATTTAAAAATAAAATAAATGAAACTTTGTTCATTAAAACCGTTTTCTTTATTAAGGATTTTGTGGTAAACTGTTGAAACTGGGACGCAGACTGTGGTGGGGAGCGGGCGTAGTGATGGAAAGAACGCTTCTAAACTCGAGGAATGACAGGCTCCTGCTCCTAGAGCGGTCCGCAGTGGTGGACTGGTTGTTTCAACGGAGCCTGCCACCCCTCCTTTTCGAGACTCTGTGTGTGGGGGCTATGTGAATTTGTGGTGGGGGAGGATGGTTACAGATCCCCTGCTGCGTGGCTCTGTGATCCAGGATAAGGACCGCTGCATAAGATCTCTAACCGCCCTCCCCCTCCACAAAGTCACATAGCCCCCCGCAAACAGAACATGAAAACCACCTCCCAGACTGGCGAGGGTGCCTAGTGACTGCAATGTGTGTGTGACATTCTGCTGAACCTGCCCCTGTGTCTGTACCCTGGTAAAGGTGACTCCTGTCCAATTACCAACCCCCTTCCCCCACTTCAAACACACTCTCCTCTAAAAGAACATGACGGAAACAGTAATTAACAGAAATGTATTTTTTATTAGCAGCTACACAGTTAGGGGATGAAACTGGGACGGGGGCTTCGGTGAGGCGGGAAGGAAAGGACTTATCACATTTTTGGGAATGAGAACTTTCTGGTACTTGAGCAGTCTGCAAGGGTGGGGTGACAGTTTTCACGGCCCCTGCCGCCCCTCCTTCTTGGAACTTTGGGTGAGGTGGGTATGGGACTTTGTGGCGGGGGAGGGCGGTTAGAGATAGACTGCAGCGGGGCTCTGTCCTCCTGCTTCCGGTCCTGCAGAACATCCACAAGTCGCCGGAGCGTGTCCGTTTGCTCCTTCATTAGTCCAAGCAGCGTTTGAGTCGCCTGCTGGTCTTCCTGCCGCCACCTGTCCTCCCGTTCGCTGTGTGCTCGCTGGTATTGTGACATGTTCTCCCTCCACTGGGTCTGCTGGGCTGCCTCAGCTCAGGAGCAGCCCATAAGTTCTGAGAACATGTCTTCCCGTGTCCTTTTCTTTCTCCGCCTAATCTGCGCCAGCCTCTGGGAGGGGGATGCCGGAGTAGGTCGGGAGACAGTCGCAGCTGTGGGATGGGAAAAAGGGAGTGAATTCCTCACTAAGATACATTTTTGTGAACAATGAACATAGTCTTTCTCTGTGAACAAGACCATGCACAGCACCTATCACATGCGCACTCAGGACAAGGTCGAATTTTCGGCCTTCACATTCAGTGCCTGGGGTCTTGCAGTGGAGATCAGACAAGCGGGGCAGGACAGCGGAATTTCGGTAGCAGGCTGACATGGTAAGCCGTAGACTTTTGGCTGCTTAAAACTTAATTTATAGCAGTGCCCTCCTTTCACGTTCAAAGCAATGCTCCTAGCGTTGGCCAGTTCCTGCTGCCAGCAATCTGGCAAGCCTGAACTCTGCTCCTGTCCCACCCCCTCGCGGCTGTCCCCGGGAAAGATCCCTGTATGCTGCCCCTCTCCCGCCTCCACCGCATGGCTGTAAATCACTGGTTACAGTTATGTAAAGGAACAGGCAAGCAGTCCCAATACTAACATTCCCCTAATTCAAAGCAGGTCACCATGAGCGACATCACTCTGATGAGGATTTCTGACACAGAGAAAGACCGCATGCTGCATGAAAGCCAGCAAAAACCAGGGCCATATGCCGCCATGCTCTGCGAGGCAATGATCCCAGAGTACTTGATGATAGCCTGACGCGGAAAAGTTTCCTATCACAGAGGACGCAATAACGCCGCTCTCCCCAGGAACCTCATGCAAAGGCTTTCCAATTACCTCCAGGAGAGCTTTGTGGAGATGTCCCATGAGGATTTCAGCTCTATCCCCGGACATATTGACCTCATTTCCCAGTAGCTGCACTGGCAAACTAATCATGAAAAACCCATTGTTAATATTCCTGTTCTGTTCAAAATAAATGTTTACATGTTTTAAACACTTACTGACTGATCCTTCCCCTAATTCAGGGTCTGGGTTAACACCTGGGGAGGGTTGGTAGGGGATCTCTGTGAGGGTGATGAAGAGATCCTGGCTGTCGGGGAAATCAGCGTTGTAAGTGCTGTCGACTGCCTCGTCCTCCTCATCTCCTTCCTCATCTTCCCCGTCCGTTAACATCTCCGAGGAAGTGGCCGTCGACAATATCCCATCCTCAGAGTCCACGGTCAGTGGTGGGGTAGTGGTGGCGGCCGCACCTAGAATGGAATGCAGTGCCTCGTAGAAACGGCATGTGTGGGGCTGGGATCCGGAGCGTCCATTTGACTCTTTGGTCTTCTGGTACTCTTGTCTCAGCTCCTTAATTTTAACGCGGCACTGCGTTTCATCCCGGCTGTATCCTCTCTCTGTCATGGCTTTTGAGATCTTCTCGTAGATCTTCACATTCCGTTTCTTGGAGCACAGCTCCGAAAGCACGGACTCATCGCCCCACACAGCGATCAGATCCAAGACTTCCCGATCAGTCCATGCTGGGGCCCTCTTTCTATTCTGAGATTGCATGGTCACCTCTGCTGGAGAGCTCTGCATCGTTGCCAATGCTGCTGAGCTCGCCACGATGTCCAAACAGGAAATGAGATTCAAACTGGCCAGACAGGAAAAGGAATTCAAATTTTCCCAGGGCTTTTCCTGTGTGGCTGGTCAGAGCATCTGAGCTCGGACTGCTGTCCAGAGCGTCAACAGAGTGGTGCACTGTGGGATAGCTCCCGGAGCTATTAGCGTCAAATTCCATCCACACCTACCCTAATTAGACATGGCCATGTCGAATTTAGCGCTACTCACCTTGTCGGGGAGGAGTACAGAAATCGAATTAAAGAGACCTCTATGTCAAACTAAATAGCTTCGTTGTGTGGACGGGTGCAGGGTTAATTCGATTTAACGCTGCTAAATTCGACATAACCTCCTAGTGTAGACCAGGCCTATTACTTTTAACCAAAGATAAAGAAGAAAACATACAGCTGATAAAAATTTCCGATTGGCATTATTGATGAAAAAATGTTTTCTTGATAGACCTCAAAATGTTCCTGGGGAACATATCAATTTCTATGCAATTTTGTTTAGGAAAAGAGTTATTGTACAGAGCATTATGAAATAAAATAAAATAAAAATAATTAGAAATAAATGTAAATAACTTAAAAATGCAATGTGATATAAAATAAAAATATCCTAGAAATTAAATTAAAAATGGGTAAATGCATTTTTAAAAGTAAAATTAGAATGAAATCCAACATTTGAAATCATGGATTTGCGGATGAAATGGAAGTTCGGGTTCTACACAACTCTCATCTTATGAAAACTGCAAATTTCTTACAAATTTTATCCAGAAATTTTCTTGTAAGAGAGGATCAATTTCTAGCTAACGCAGTCATTTCTAGCAGGATTTTTTTGTTTGTTTGCTTTGATTTTTAATAAGATCCCATCTCTATATGTTGAGTGTCCGACAGCAGGACAATGAAGTATTGTCCTAGGGAAGAATCATTTGTCTGATGATAAAAACTTTCAAATGGCTCTAATACAGGTCAGCGGCCCATTTCCACTGCAATTCACTTGGAGTTGGCTGCCCACACACTGCAAATCCCAGCCTTAGTTGTTTGTTTGTTTCTCTGTTGCGGCTTCCTCTAAAATATCGAATCCTGGCTTGTTTTGCCCATGGATCTCCAATCTATAAAGACCATTGCTCTGCTCTGCTCTGATACACCAGGTAGTGAAACATGTGACTCTTTGAACCAATACATTTATGTACTGTTGTACCTAAGCTCCATCACCTTAATATTTGAGTGCTTGGTGCCATCTGTCAAATTACTACATGAGTTTCCAGAGCAATTAATATTTTCTTGAACCTGCAGTCTGCTCAGATATGAAATCTGCCCCAGGGATCATGAGATGTCATTTCCCCTCCCCTGACCTGCATTCTCCACTCACCCATCATTCCAGTAGCCAGCATAGGGGGATAATTTAAAAAAAGGTTATGTTTTATTGAGTGACTGTTCTTCATTTATGTGGTATAATTCATTTCTTTCCCGTATACAAACCCCATGGAGAGTCCAGAGCAGGGAAACCAAACGTCCATCACAGAATTCATCCTCCTGGGATTTGGAGATCTCCAGGAACTGCAGATCCTTCTCTTCCTGCTGTTCCTAGTGATCTACATTGTGACCGTGGCAGGGAACATCCTTATCATTGTGTTAGTTGTGACTGATCAGCATCTTCACACCCCCATGTACTTCTTCTTGGGGAACTTGTCCTGCTTGGAGACTTGCTACACCTCCACCATCCTGCCCAGGATGCTGGCTGGTCCCCTGACTGGGGACAGGACTATTTCATTCAATGGGTGTGTCACACAATTTTATTTCGTTTGTTCTCTAGTTGCTACAGAATGTCTTCTCCTATCGGTGATGTCTTATGATCGATATTTAGCCATATGCAATCCACTGCACTATGCAACCCATATGAGTCACAGGTCTTACCCGAAGCTCGCAGGTGGCTGTTGGATAGGTGGCTTCCTAGGTAATAGCATAAATATGTTCTCAATGTCTCAGTTAACATTCTGCGGCCCCAATGGTATTGACCATTTCTTTTGTGATCTCATCCCCCTTGTAAAACTCTCCTGCAATGATCCTCACCTCATGGAAATGGTGACTTTCACACTCACCTTGCTTTTCTCACTGGTCCCATTCATACTTACCTTGATGTCCTACATCTGCATCATTGCCACCATCCTGAGAATCCCGTTCACCACCGGGAGGCAAAAGGCATTTTCCACCTGCTCTTCCCACCTCATTGTGGTGAGCATTTATTATGGAACTCCGCTGATTGTCTACATGTTCCCAACCACCAACATTCTGAGTGACTTCAAGAAAGTTCTGTCTGTCATCTACACAGTTCTGAGTCCCCTGGTCAATCCCCTATCTATCAATCTACTGCCTAAGAAACAAAGTGGTCCAGGAGGCCCTGAGGAAAGCTTGCAGGAAATTCAAGTTTAGACCATGCTAACCGGACAATTTCCTTGGGTTAAAATAGATATAACATGGGCTGGGGTAGGGCCTCAAGGAAACCTCTGGCCTTGGCCATAGGACGCCAGCACCGAACTCGTATTTGTCCACTTTTCAGCAGTGATGTAGGGCCAGTTTTTCCAGATACTTGGGGGCCAAGTGGGATTTTCCAAAGTCTCTGGGCACCTGGCCTGTGGGACGGGCCCTGGAGGAGTCAGGCAGGGGAACACTCACCTTCCCCAGGTTGGTGCATTGCTCCAGAGCCTCGGCATCTGGATGCCTGGTGTGGGGCTGCAGAGGATAGCAGAGGAGGAAGGCTGGGCAAGGGGTGGCTATACTGTGTATTGGGCATCGGGGGATGCAAATGTTAATGTGGCCAATGTTTTATGTCTACTTCCTAATGATCTCTACATGGCAGCTGATCACAGGGAATGGCAAATAAAATAATTCTTTTTAACTGAAATCACAGGTTGAATATTCCTTAAAGTGACAAAGAGTGAATCAACTTGGAACTAAAAACTTTACCCCCAGTGTGAGAAGATTCAGCTCTCGCCTTGTATTCTAGCCAATGTGCAAGTTAGACATACCCTTTGAAGAGTCAAGCAATGGGATTTCATCCCTGTCAGCATGGGCAGTATGTAATCTGCTCCTTGAGGAAGGCTAGTCCCCAGCCCCACTCCTTCTGCCTGAGGCCCTGCCCCCCATCCACCTCCCCTACCCCACCAGTGTCCTGAGCCCCTCTCTCCCCTCCCTGCCACCACATCCCGGGCCACACCTTCCCAGATTTCCCAGCCCCCCGAGCACCGGGCGGCATGGCCCCAGTGCCCGAGGGCCCCCAGTACTAGGCGGCCCCAACTGCCTCATGTCTCAGCCACAGGCTCTAGCCCCAGCCCCAGCACGCTTTCCAGAAGAGGAGCAGCCTGGCAGGGCTGGGTCCAAGGGGAAAGCGTCAAGCAAAAGGGGGCCTCGGGGCCGATGGGAGCAGGGACATGCTGGGCTGTTTGGGGACGCTTTGCCTCCCCCAGCCTACGATACGCACCATTCAGGCCTGTCAACAATGTTTTGCCAGAGATCGATTAAAAATACAAACAAACAAATCCCTTTTTCCAAAATACAACTATGCGAACCAGAAATAGTCTACATTTGGACATTATGAACAACAAAGCTTTGACACAAAATTATTCACTCTGGGGATAAATTGGAATGAGACCTTTCTGCATGGTTAGGGGGCAAAATATGGTAGGAGAGAACTGGGAATTATAACAATCTCTAAGGCCTGGTCTACACTACAGAGTTAGGTCTAAGGAAGCCCCCTTAAGTGGACCTGTTAATGTATGTGTCTACACTACCGGGTCCTTTACGTTGACCTAAGTCTCCTCTGATGTTGACTTTTGTAATCCACCACTGCAAGAGACATAGTGCTTAGTTAGATTTTCATGGGTCAACTGTGAGGTAGTGCAGATGCAGCGTTGTGTAATTTGACTTAATTGGCCTCCAAGTGGTGTCCCACAATGCTCATCTGTGGCCGCTCTGGAGATCATTCTCTACTCTGCTGCACTGCAGAAATATCCCCTCCCCTGCTAAAGCCCCGCAAACTTTTGAATTCCCATTTCCTGTTTGAGTGTGCCAGCTTGAGTACAACTGATCATGGAGACTACACGCCCCAAACACGCTCAGTCCTGGTCTGCACAGGAGGTGGTGGATCTCATCGCTGTGTGTGGGGAGAAGAGTCTGTGCAGGCAGAGCTCTGATCCAGCAGAAGAAACACTGACATCTATGCAGATCGCTCGTGGAATGGGGGAGAAGGGCTACATGAAGGACACGCAGCAGTGCCGTGTGAAAATAAAAGAACTGCTAACCCCAGGGTTCTGAGTTCAATCCTTGAGGGGGGCCATTTAGGGATCTGGGGCAAAAATAATCTGTCAGGGATAGTACTTGGTCCTGCTGTGAAGGCAGGGGACTAGACTCAATTACCTTCCAAGGTCACTTCCAGTTCTATGAGATAGGTATATCTCCATATTTAATTTAATGTGGACACCTCACAGGTGCATGAGTCTAGGGACAACAAGGAGGATTATATGGTGGATGAGGAAGAGGATGAGGAGGGTAATGGGAGACAGGCGAGTGGTGGATCCATTCTCCCCGAGAGCCAGGAAATATTTTTAACCCTGGAGCCTTGTGGGTCGCAGGACATGACGGTGGCTGACTGTGATGCCAGGGAAGGCACCTCTGGTGAGTATGTAGTTACAATCAAAGTCCAGTTAAATTTTAGTGGGTGCACACATTTGGTGGTATTGCATGTTTACTGTGAAGAAAAAGTGAGGTGCTGTGGTTCTCTGCTTACAAGAGGCCGCTCCCACTACGCAGAGGGTGGCCTCCGGAAAAGACTGTTTATGTGTACTGGGATAGCCCGGGAATCCTCCATGGATATCTCTAGGAAACTTTCATGGAGGTACTCTGCAATCCTTTGCAGAAGGTTTCTGGGCAGGGCAGTCTTATTTCTTCCACCATAGTAGGACACTTTCCCACACAACTCCTGAATTAATTCTGCTGGCATCATTGCAGTACACAGCGTAGCAGCATAAGGACCGGGTCTATTGCCATGCTTGCAGCATCTCCTTCCTTTTCGCCTCTGTTACCCTCAGGAGACTGATATCACATAGGGTCACCTAGGGGACATGGAGGAAGTTCTCATTAAAAGTGCTCTGACATGGAAAAAGGGGCATGTAGACCCTCCCCTCCCCCCCCCCACATTCCGGATCACCAAACCACATGGCCGCTAATGTACCTTTACTGTGCTCAGCCTGGTCGGCAAGTAGTTTAAAGTGGCTGATAGGGGACTGGGCCCCACATGAGAGATTCCACAATTTGGGAGTGTAAAGGTTCCCCCCTCCACCGCCCTGTTCGTAAACAGCTTCCCGTGGTGCTATGGGGAAGAGCCATTGTTCGACTAGCTACCTCTGCTCCTAACATGAGCCTGCCATAAACTTCATTAAAAGTGCGGTCACCCATGACCCGGGGCGGGGGGGGGCTACTCGCTATGGCTGGAGAAGCAAAATGGCACAGGGAACAGTTACTGATTCTCATTATGTTATGGCTTGTACCTAGTGCAATAAGGTTGGGTTTTTTTATGAAAACGGCCTTGCTATGGAAACATTTTATTCACATACAATGGGTCGTTTATTTTTTTCCCTGACTGACAGCTGAAAATGTTTCCTTAGGCATATCATCCACACCTGAAAGCAGACTTTCGCTGATTAGAAGGAGGAGAAAGAGAACGTGGGAGGACATGTTCACCGAGATAATGAAGTTGACGCAGAGCTAAGAGTGCGGAGGATTTCACTGTCCTAGAAGTTAGACATGGGCATGGAGAGCAAGAAAGCTTCCAATGAGTGAGAGTATGTGGCACAGAACGACATGCTTCTGATTATGGGGACTGGGTACATGTGCGCTTCTGATTATGAGGGACCAAGCAGACATGTTGAGGCATCTGGTTGAACTGCAAGAACAGAATCAGGAGGGTAGAGTCCCTCTGCAGACCCTGGTGCACAGCCAGCCAGCATCGCCTGGCACAGAATCACCCTCCCCCAAGTGTTCCATGAGGCGTGGGCAAAAACTCCATTATCCCTTTCACTTAACTCAGGGTGGGAGGATACAAGGAACAGAAGGCACCCATTCACAGACCTTTGATGGTCTGGAATGCGGTGTTATGTTACACAGCTGAAAATGTTTCTCCTGTTCCAACTTTACAACCCCTTAACCGCAAGGTTACCTTTTCTTTCTGTTTTCCCTCTTTACTTATGGTTGTTAAATAAAGTAAATGGATTCAAGAAATAAATGTTCTTTATTGAGTAGAAGCAGTGGGCTTAGGTGGTGGGTTGGCTTTACAGGGACAGTGATACAAGCCGGGGAAGGTTTGGGAAAGCACTATGCAGACAAGCAACTCACATTACTGTGACTCAAAGCCTCGCAGATATGCAGTGCCCCTTGCTGTGGTCTTCTTATTGCCCTGGTATCTGGATGCTCAAAAATGGCTGCCATGCAATTAGTCTCAACTGCCCACCCCGGCAGAAAATTTTCCCTCTTTTTTTCCACAGATATTATGGAGCACACAACAGTCAGCTGTAAGCATGGAGATATTCTCCTCACTAAGGTCCAATCTTGTTAGGAAACTTCTCCAGCGTCCTTTCAGGAGACCAAAGGCACATTCAACCACCATTCTGTACTTGCTGAGACTATAGTTGAATCATTCCTTACTGCTTTCCAGACAGCCGGTGTATGGCTTCATGAGCCATGGGAGCCAGGGGTAGTCTGGGTCCCCCAGGATAACTGTAGGCATCTCAATGTCATCAATGTTAATTTTGTACTCTGGACAGAAACTCCCAGACAGCAGCTTTTTGAATAGACCCGAGTTCCTAAAGATGCGCGTCATGAACCTTTCCTGACCATCCTACATTGATGTCGGTGAAATGCCCCCTTGTGATCCACTAGCGGTTGCAACACCATTGAAAAGTATCCCTTTCGGTTTATGTACTCTTTGGCAAGGTGGTCTGGTGCCAAGATGGGGATATGCATGCCAGCTATCGCCCCACTGCAATTAGGGAATCCCATCGTGGCAAAACCATCCACTATGTCCTGCACATTTCCCAGACTCACTGCCCTTCGTAGCAGAAGTCAATGAATGGCCCTGCACACTTGGAGCACAGCAGCTCCCACGGTTGATTTACCTACTCCAAACTGATTCCCCACTGACTGGTAACTGTCTGGTGTTGCAAGCTTCCAAATAGCAATCGCCACTCGCTTCTCCACTGTCAGAGCAGCTCTCATTTTTGTGTTGCTGAACTGCAGAGCAGGGGAAACCTCTGCTCAAAGTTCCTGGAAGGTGGCTTTCTGCATTTGAAAGTTCTGCAGCCACTGCTCATCATCCCATACCTGCAAAACAATGCATTCCCACCAGTCAATGCTAGTTTCACAGGACCAGAAATGGCGCTCAAAGGAGGCAAATAGGTGTTCTGGGCCTGAACCCCACACATGCCGGTTCTACAATGAGCTACATGCGAGTCTTGGGAGTGACCCCACCAGCACCCTCACAAGCAATGTGCAGTTGCTCTGTGACTGCCATCAGTAACTGAAGTGTTTTTTTCAATGGCTTGCAGCAGGGCTGCTTGCAGGACATCGCTATGTTCCACGCGGTGGACCCTACTTTGGCTCTGGAAATACTGCAGGAGAAAGCGCGAGGTGTTTGAGATGCTCATAGCAAGAGAGCACAGCTGAGCAGGCTCCATGCTTCTGGGGTTATGGCGTACGCACGGCGGTTTAAAGGTGAGAGAACCACTGCGTTTTTTGCCATGGATGTCAGGGAGGGAGCACAGTGCATCATGGGATGCCAATGCAATGTTCCCATTCTCACCTGCAACAATGTTTTGGTCCCATGAGGCATTGCACAAACTTCCCAAAGCACAATGCACCAAGTTGCATTTTGGGATAGCTACCTACAATGCACTGCTTTGTGCATTGATGCAGGGGCTGCAAGTGAGGATGTACTCCATCGAGACAGTGAGCATGGTGTGGACACGCACAATCGACTTCATTAATGTGGGCGCTCGAGGTCGAATAAGATAAAATTGACATAATTTTGTAGTGTAGACAAGCCCATAGTTGGTTTTTCATTCGGATATAAGTGAATATATGTATCCTTCTGCAAATGCTAGAAGAAACCTTCCCTTCAGGGCAAGAAGTGACAGTAGGTCAAAACTTCATGCTGAAAAAGGACAGTGTTGGAGTCAAGTGGTAGAATATATTGCAATACACACACCTGAAATGATTATATTGACTACCCAAACTGGCCCACGAACTGGCTAGTGTGACTGTAGAACAGTGTCCTTTACTGGATGGAATCAGTGCTATTCTTTGGTTCTCAGACTCTAACAGACCAGTTAGAAACCTACAGTTCTGGTACATAATTTGTATTATGTGCTGTGGCACTGAAGATGCGTGAGACTCTGAAACTTTTCTGAGAATGGGAAGAAATTTTTGTACTTTATAATCTCAGGTCTCTGACTTCCATGCTTCCATGGTATGGGCCTTTCCAAGAACCCTATGGGAGTTAGGTGCCAAATTATCATAGCAAGTTGGAAGTTGGGCCCTATTGGGTCCTTATTCTGTGCATTAACCCCCTTTGAAATTCCCAACCTAAACATATAAAGCACCCTGTTACACCTGCATTTTATCTGAGCAGCAGGCTGCACTTCCTCATTTCAGAAAAGACCAGCAGGCATTGAGCTAAGGGTAACATTTTCAAAAACACTTAAGCAAACTTCAAAAGTAACATAGGAGGCTAAATCCCGTTGCCTTTCAGTGAGATTTAGGTTGCTAAGCCTGAGTAACTGAGATCAGCTAACTCTGCTGACATTTTCAAACCTTTCTAAGGGAATTGGATGGGAACTCAGTGTCTAAATCACTGAGGCAGCTGTAAAATCTAGAATTAGTGAGTTATTTCTTGACAGTCAAGAATTGAGTCTTATAATAATTCATGTAATCATCAATATAGTGTTGTGACTGATACTGTTGAGGAAAATAGCTGTTTGTGCAAAAAGTGCTTTGTATGTGAATGAAGTTTCTGAATGTCTGTCTAATATCTCAGAAGTGAATCTGGAATTAGAGAAAACACAGAGAGAACTCTTAATCAGGAATATGTTTCTCTAGAGCAGTTTAAAGTTGATGGTCAGGTTAAAGCCCTAATTGAAGAAGAAAAGGGTAATTTTTTATAGGTAATGGATTGTTGGCAAGTGAAGCTTGTGAAAGTGAGTCTGAACAAGGTAGCAGTTATTTGCTTAAAGCAGCTCAGTAAGATGAGACACTATCTGTGGAGAATAGCAATTTATCTGTTGGGAGTGACAACGTGCCTGTTAAGAACTTTCCAAGTATATGTCTGAAATCAGCCATGGATGCTGGGACAAAGGAAATGATATCTCCAATTGTTTGTCTGTTAAGAATAGCAGTGTGTCTGCTGCAAAAGTGTGTGTGTGTGTGTGTATGTCTAGCTCAGATGTGGGCAAACTATGGCCCGCAGGCCACATCCAGCCCGTGGGCCTGTCCTGCCCGGCCCCTGAGCTCCCGGACGGGGAGGCTAGCCCCCGGCCCCTCTCCAGCTGTTCCCCCTCCCCTGCAGCCTCAGCTCACCATGCCACGGGGGCACGCTGGGCAGGAGAGCAGGGAGGGAGGCTCACCCACAGCCTCAGGGGAGTAGGCGGCCAGTGCGGATGGCAGGAGTGCCGCAAACACGGGCGGAGGACTCAGGAGGACACCAGGCGGCCGCGCAGCAGGCCGGAGAGAAGCGGCACTTTGAAGTGGAAACCACCACTTCTCTGTGGCTGCGCGGCTGCCCCTGCTCTTCCTGAGTCCTCCGTCCGCATTCACCAGGACACATTCGGAAGGGGGCTGCGGGGAGTCTTGGGGGGCCAGTTAGGGGCAGGGCATCCTGGGAGGGGCAGTCAGGGGACAAGGAGCGGGGGGGGGTGGATAGGAGGTGGGTTCCCAGGGGCCTGGCTGAGGGAAGGGGTGTGGATAGGGGTCGGGGCAGTCCGGGGACAGGGAGCGGGGGGGGTTGGCTAGGGGATGGGGTGACCGGGGGCCTGTCAGGGGACGGGGCAGTCAGGGATGTTAATTGGGTTCCAAACATTTGCCAGAGTTTGGATGGATAAAATAGATATTTTCATTAGCTCATGGCAAGTTTGCATGAGATGTACAGGAATTATGCTGTAGCAGCAAATCCAAGTCATCATTGGTCTATCCAAGTTTGACCTTGGGTTTATAAAGGGATTAAATAATATTATTACTTCCATAATGAACCTCTTTTGATCAAACATAATTTTGATAAACCATTTCTGTTATACACTGATACTTCTAATATTGGTTTTGAAGCTGTAGTAATACAGAAACAAGAATGGGAACTTCCTATGATGCATTCAGCAGTGTCTGGGACACCCCTTCCAACATTAATTGTGCGTGGGCGATATGACGTTATCTTATTAAAATATGACTATGTAGATTATTGTTGCTACCACTGTTATACAATTGCAATGAATCTTATACAATGTGTGTCAAGTAAGGTGTCAGTACGAAAGTTATGATTTTCTAAATATGATTGTATTATTTGTATGTGTCTCATTTTTGTATCAGTCATTATGAGTATTACTCCAACCTCTGGACTACAATGAACTTGTACTAATGGGAGCATTCTAACCAGGGGACTGAGGACCTTCCAATGACTCGGATTTGGGATCAGAAGAAACCTTTTGTTTGATTAAATTGGTTTAAATAACCCCTACTCATTAAGTCTAGTGTTTTGGTGGTAGTACAAGGACTGGAATGCCTAAGACTGCTTTTCTGACTTCTTATTAGCCAGTACGGTGAGACAGAAGTTTATTTTGTTGGTGGGTTGGTATTTCTTATGGGAGAATAACCACCAATTTTGGGGTGTGTCTGCCCTATTTCTCAGCAGTTTGTCCTGCATTTGGTTGTGAACCATCAGTTGTGAACCAAGGAGGCACAGTGACACTCGGTCAACAGAAGAATTGTATCCTCAACCTAGTGGTGTCTACTCTTTGGGAGAGGTGGGGGTTGACTTGACTGCATTGCAGAAGGCGTAAAATTGTCCTTATCCCTGAACGATGTAGCTAAGTTTTCTAAGTTTTAAGTGTAGACCAGCCCTAGGAAACACAGAAATGAACAGGATCTCTGTCCATGACAGGAGGTGAGGGGGTTAAGAAGACTTTGCCCCACTCGGGCCCCATAAGGCTGCTGGGTGACTCCTGGTGTGTTTGATGTTTGTTTTAAATCTGTTTGCTGTCTTTTAATGATCTGTTCCTCGGTAATGCTTTCACCTTGAAAATAAATGTTCTGTGGGGTAACTCATAAGTGTTAGCAACACCTGTTTGTAGCCCTTGCAGAGAAAGCAACGCAGTGCTGCTGGGCGCTAGGCAGACTGGCTTCCTGGGGACCTCCCTGTGCAAGGCAGGCAGCTGTGCAGTCTTAAAACCCCCTGTCAGATGGGACTGGGAAAATGGTCTCTGCCCACAGACAAGTGATGGCTGAAGACCTGACTAGGAACTCCCAGACTGGACCATAGAGGGGGAAAACAGGTGCCGTTACCCTGAAATAGTGACAATAATTCCACTAATTCTACATATTGTTCCATTATTTTCCTAACATTGCCTATTTTATTAGTGTTTGATTATTAGGAAAGTAATTGATAACTGCCTAGAAGGCCTGGGGGAAATGAGTCACACAGAGAATTTAGCGGCTGTAAAAATAAATCTTATTACACATGTGCCATTATTGTCAGTGGAATTATACAGTGGCTAACAGGGTTGCACTGATGTGACATGTGCGGTGTTGGACACTCTGTATCACTGTTTGAAAATATCCGATTGCCTTCGCTAATGGCACTACCGTGTGGCTGGCTGAGTGGCTCAGTTTCCAGAACCAATGGGATTCAGTAACAGAGAGCGAAAGCATGAGCTGGGGAACAGGGGTGTTGGGTAAAATAGCATTAAAACAGAACAATCAGAGAGTGGGGGGCAGCCAGGTTGGGGAGCGAGCTCATTGGATTGTGGGTCCTGTGCGAGTTCATAATCCCCCGTCACCCGGAATGTGAAGTTAATCACGGTGGCAGACAACACCAGCGGGGAGTGGGAGCAAACTCACAACAATACTGAGGAACCAGTTAATTGCAGACAGAAACAAAATTAAATTCAATTGGCGAGTGTTTCTGAGGAAAAATGACCAAAACACCACAGTGGTTGTGATGCTGGCAAAAGAAACCGTAAGGGGAGTGAAGTGTAAATTTGGCATCAGTTTGTGATTCAAGAGCTCAGTGATGTGTCTCTCTCCCTCTCTTTGGAGAGGTCCAGGATGAATGTCAAAAAATGGAAAAAGAATAAAAGGAGGAAAGGGCTGGACCTTGTCCCATGGAAACTAATGTAACCTGCTTTGATACCGTGTTGCTCACTGTCCCATCCTCTTGGCTGAGTCCACTAGAGCCTGCTAGCCGTTAGCTGAACCGATAATATGTTTGCAGTGCAAGAAGTCACAGTCCACCCTGGTGAACCATGGGGACCACTTGTTGAAGTTACAAAGGACTAATACAAAATGGCTTTGCAAATTTTGAAATAAATATGCACAGTGCTGTGTGTGGTTTTCTGTCTGCATTGATCTCTTCACTGACGGGGGGTGGTGATAATAGAATCTAAAAGATCTAAATAGGAAATTCGCCTCTAGAGTCTTGGTTCTTTACTGACCCCACAAGATGAGGGGCCTTATGGAATATTTATGGAACTAAATTGATGCTAAAGCATGATGAAAATATATCCTCTTCAGATTCCACTGTAAATTTTGGTTTCTTTCCCCTAGTTGGACCTCATGGTGAACCCAGAGTGGGGGAATCAAACGGTTCTCATGGAATTCATCCTGCTGGGATTTGGGAATCTCCCTGAGCTACAAACTCTTCTCTTCCTGCTGTTTCTAGTGATCTACATCGCGACTGTGGCTGGGAATGTCCTGATCTTTGCACTAGTTGTGGCTGATCAGCAGCTTCACATCCCCATGTACTTCTTCCTGGGGAACTTGTCCTGCTTGGAGACCTGCTACAGCTCCACCATTCTGCCCAGGATGCTGGCCTCTCTCCTGACTGGGGACGGGACTATTTCATTCAGTGGGTGTATCACACAATATTATTTCTTTGGTTCTCTGGTTGCCCCAGAATGCCTTCTCCTGTCGGTGATGTCTTATGATCGGTATTTAGCGATATGCAACCCACTGCACTATGCAGCCCATATGAGTAGCAGGGCCTCCCTCCAGCTTGCTGGTGGCTCTTGGGTAGGTGGCTTGCTAGTTAATAGCATAACAACGTTGTCAATATCACAGTTAACATTCTGTGGCCCCAACGTTATTGATCATTTCTTTTGCGATTTTATCCCCCATGTAAAGCTCTCATGCAATGAACCTCACCTGCTGGAAACGTTGGCTTTCACAATCACCTTCCTTTTCTCATTGGTTCCATTCCTATTTATCTTGATGTCCTACATCTGCATCATTGCCACCATCCTGAGAATCCTGTCCGCCACTGGGAGGCAAAAGACCTTTTCCACCTGCTCCTCCCACCTCATCGTGGTGAGCATTTATTATGCAACTCTGCTGATTGTCTATATGTTCCCAAGCACTGACATCCTGAGCAACTTCAAGAAAGTTCTCTCTGTCGTCTACACAGTCCTGACTCCCCTGGTCAATCCCCTCATCTACAGCCTGAGAAACAAAGAGGTCCAGGAGGCCCTGAGCAAAGCTTATAGAAAATTCATGTTTGTATCATGGACATTTTCAAAAACAATTAAGCAAACTTCAAAAGTAACATAGGAGGTTAAAATCCATTGCCTTTCAGTGAGATTTAGGTTTCTAAGCCTTAGCAACTGAGAAACTTTTGAAAATGGGATTTATGCTTCTAAATCACTCAGGCCTGGTCTACACTAGGCGTTTATGTCGAAGTTAGCGCTGTTACATTGAATTAACCCTGCACCCGTCCACACTGCGATGCTATTTAGTTCGACATAGAGGTCTCTTTAATTCGACTTCTGTACTCCTCCCCGACGAGGGGAGTAGCGCTAAATTCGACATGGCCATGTCGAATTAGGCTAGGTGTGGATGGAAATTGACGCTAATAGCTCCGGGAGCTATCCCACAGTGCACCACTCTGTTGACGCTCTGGACAGCAGTACGAGCTCGGATGCTCTGACCAGCCACACAGGAAAAGCCCTGGGAAAATTTGAATTCCTTTTCCTGTCTGGCCAGTTTGAATCTCATTTCCTGTCTGGACATCGTGGCGAGCTCAGCAGCACTGGCAACGATGCAGAGCTCTCCAGCAGTGATGGCCGTGCAGTCTCTGAATAGAAAGAGGGCCCCAGCATGGACTGATCGGGAAGTCTTGGATCTCATTGCTGTGTGGGGCGATGAGTCCGTGCTTTCTGAGCTGCGCTCCAAAAAATGGAATGCAAAGATCTATGAGAAGATCTCTAAAGACATGTCAGAGAGAGGATACAGCCGGGATGCAACGCAGTGCCGCGTGAAAATCAAGGAGCTGAGACAAGGCTACCAGAAGACCAAAGAGGCAAACGGACGCTCCGGATCCCATCCCCAGACATCCCGTTTCTACGAGGCACTGCATTCCATCCTCGGTGCAGCCGCCACCACTACCCCACCACTGACCGTGGACTCTGAGGATGGGATAGTGTCCACGGCCGGTTCCTCGGACATGTTAGGGGACGGGGAAGATGAGGAAGGAGATGAGGAGGATGAGGCAGTCGGCAGCGCTTACAACGCTGATTTCCCCGACAGCCAGGATCTCTTCATCACCCTTACAGAGATCCCCTACCAACCGTCCCCAGCCATTACCCCGGACACAGAATCTGGGGAAGGATCAGCCAGTAAGTGTTGTAAACATCTAAACATTTATTTTTAACAGAACAGGAATATTAACAATTAAAAGAATGGGTTGTTCATGATTACTTTGCCCTAGGCGCTTAACGGTTCAGTCATGGGCAGTGCAAGTTTTGAAAAAAAATCTAGCAATGTCCGGTTTTGCATGATTGTCCTGCCCAAGCCGCTCTACTGTTTAGTCCCTGCTACTGCAGCTACAGTAAAATGCGGTCTATATGTCCGGGGATAGAGCAGAAATCCTCCTGGGACATCTCGATGAAGCTCTCCTGGAGGTAATTAGAAAGCCGTTGCATGAGGTTCCTGGGGAGAGCGGCCTTATTGGGTCCTCCGTAGTACGACACGTTGCCGCGCCACGAGACAATCAAGTACTCGGGAATCATTGCTCTGCACAGCATGGCGGCATACTGCCCTGGTCTTTGGAGGCTTTCCCGGAGCATTCTCTCTTTCTCGCTGTCAGAGATCCTCATCAGGGTGGTGTCGCTCATGGTGACCTTCTTTGAATTTGGTAGGGGAATGTTAGTGTTGGGACTGCTTGCCCGTTCCTTTACAGAACTGTAACCGCTGGTTTGCAGCCACGCGGTGGAGGCGGGAGAGGGGCAGCCGAAAGGGATCGTTCCCGGGGACAGCCGCGAGGGGGTGGGACAGGGGCAGAGTTCCCGCTTGCCGGATTGCTGGCAGCAGGGACTGACATTGCTTTCAATGTGAAATGAGGCCAGTGGTAATATAAAAGTTTTAAACTGCCACAAGTCTACGGCTTACCATGTCTGCCTGCAACAGAAATTCCGTTGTGCTGCCCCGCTTCTCAAATGTGCTGTGCAAGACCCCAGGAACTGAATGCGAAGGCCGAGAATTCGACCTTGTGCTGAGTGTGCATGTGATAGGTGCTGTGCATGATCTTGTTCACAGAGAAAGACTATGTTCTTTGTTCACAACTTCATTTATCTTTCTGAGGAATTCACTCCCTTTTTCCCATTCCCACAGCCCCATCTGCAACTGTCTCACAACCTAGCCTGGCATCACACTCCCAGAGGCTAGCGCAGATTAGGCGTAGGAAGAAGAGGACACGGGAGGACATGTTCTCGGAGCTTATGGCCTGTTCCCGAGCCCAGGCAGCACAGCAGACCCAGTGGCGGGAGAACTTGTCCCAAATGCACCAAGCAAACATGGATCGGGAGGAGAGGTGGCGGCAGGAAGACCAGGCGACTCAAACGCTGCTTGGACTACTGAGGGAGCAAACGGACACGCTCTGGCGCCTCGTGGATGTTCTGCAGGAACGGAGGCAGGAGGACAGAGCCCCGCTGTAGTCTATCTCTAACCGCCCTCTCCCGCCACCAAGTCCCATACCCACCTCACCCAAAGTCCAAAGAAGGAGAGGCGGCAGAGTCCATGCTAACTCTCACTCCACCCCTGCAGAGAGCTCTAGTAGCAGAAGGCTCTCATTCCCCAAAATTTGACAAGTTCTTTCCTTCCCGTCTGACACAAGCCCCCGTCCAAGTTTCACCTCCCAGTTCCATGTGTAGTTGATAATAAAAAATACGTTTCTGTTAACTACTGTTTCCATCATGTTCTTTTGGAGGAGGAGGGGAAAGGGGGTTGGTAATTGGACAAGACAGTCACCTTTGGCAGGGTACATAGGCGGGGGCAGGTACAGCAGCAGGGCACATACACAGTGCAGTGATGCAGTGACTAGTTACCCTGGTTAGTCTGGGAGGTGGTTTTCATGTTATGTGGTGGGGGGTGGGTTGCTCTGTGACTTTGTGGCGGGGGAGGGCAGTTACATATCTTAAGCGGCGGTCCTTATGCAGGATCACAGAGCCACGCAGCAGGGGATCTGTAACCATCCTCCCCCTGCCACAAAGTCACATAGCCCCCCCATACACACAGTCCCGATCAGGAGGGGTGACAGGCACCACAGCGGAGCCTGTCAATCCTTGAGTTTAGAAGCTTCATTTGCGTCACTACACTACACCCGCTCCGCACCACAGTCTGCGTCCCAGTTTTAAAAAATTCCCGCGAAAACAGTATTAAAGAAAACGGTGTGCATTAACAAAGTAGAACTATTTTTATTTCGAAACGTGTGTTGGAAGAGGGGGTGAAGGAGGTATGTAATTGGATAGGATAGTCAACATTAACTGGGTAAAGAAACAGGGCCAGGTTCAGCTTCTCTGTACACAAATTTTAAAGTCACAGGTTACCCTGCTCACTCAGGAACTTAGCTTTCAAAGCCTCCCGGATGCACAGCGCGTCCCGCTGGTCTCTTCTAATCGCCCGGCTGTCTGGCTGTGCGTAATCAGAAGCCAGGCTATTTTCCTCAACCTCCCACCCCGCCATAAAGGTCTCCCCCTTGCTCTCACAGAGATTGTGGAGCACACAGCAAGCTGCTATAACAATGGGGATATTGGTTTCGCTGAGATCACAGCGAGTCAGTAAGCTTCTCCATCTCCCCTTGAGACGGCCAAAAGCACACTCCACCACCATTCTGCACTTGCTCAGCCGGTAGTTGAAGAGTTCTTTTTCAGTGTCCAGGGCGCCAGTATAGGGCTTCATGAGCCATGGCATTAGCGGGTAGGCTGGGTCCCCGAGGATGACTATAGGCATCTCCACACCCCCAACAGTTATTTTGTGGTCCAGGAAGTAAATACCTTGCTGCAGCCGTCTAAACAGACCAGAGTTCCTGAAAACACGAGCGTCATGAACCTTGCCCGGCCATCCCACGTAGATGTTGGTAAAACGTCCCCTGTGGTCCACCAGTGCTTGCAGCACCATGGAAAAGTAGCCCTTTCCGTTAATGTACTGGCTGGCCTGGTGGTCCGGTGCCAGGATAGGGATGTGAATTCCATCTATGGCCCCACTGCAGTTTGGGAATCCCATCGCTGCGAAGCCATCTATGATCGCCTCCACGTTTCCCAGGGTCACTACCTTTGGCAGCAGTACATCAACGATTGCCTTGGCTACTTGCATCACAACAACTCCCATGGTAGATTTGCTCACGCCAAACTGGTTTGCGACTGACCGGTAGCTGTCTGGCGTTGCAAGCTTCCAGAGGGCTATGGCCACTCGCTTCTGGACAGTCAGGGCAGCTTGCAACCGGGTGTCATTGCGCTTCAGGGCAGGGGACAGCAACTCACAAAGTTCCAGGAAAGTTCCCTTCCACATCCAAAAGTTTCGCAGCCACTGGGATTCATCCCAGACCTGCAGCACTATGCGGTCCCACCACTCAGTGCTTGTTTCCCGTGCCCAGAATCGCCGTTCCACGGCATCAACATGACCCATTGCCACCGTGATGTCCTCGGCGCTGGGTCCCATGCTTTCTGAGAGGTCTGTGCTACTCTCAGACTTCAGGCCCTCACCGCGGTGCCGTAGCCTCCTCGCCTGACTTATCTGCATCTGCCTCTGGGAAAGGTGTATGATAAGCCACGAGGCGTTGAGAGCGGCCACAACTGCAGCGATGGTCGCAGCGTGCTCCATGCTCGCAGTGCTGTGGCGTCCGTGCTGTCAATGACTGGAAAAGTGCGCG
The DNA here is from genome assembly GCF_027887155.1 of Malaclemys terrapin pileata. Lineage (NCBI taxonomy): Eukaryota > Metazoa > Chordata > Testudines > Emydidae > Malaclemys > Malaclemys terrapin. Next base: position 34,395,925 of record NC_071516.1, on the reverse strand, counting down.
AACTGATTTCCCGCCGGCGCTTTCAGGGAGGGAGGGCGGGAGTGATGGACGGATGACAACAGTTACCCAAAAGCACCCTGGACACATTTTTTTACCCAGAAGGCTTTTGCGGCTACACCCAGAATTCCAATGGGCAGCGGGGACTGTGGGAACTGTGGGATAGCTGACCACAGTGCACCGCTTCGAATGTCGACGCTTTCACCGTTAGTGTGGACTCACAAAGTCGAATTACTGTCCTTAGTGTGGACACACACGTTCGACTTTGCAATATCAATTCCAAAAATTCGATGTAAGTAAAATCGAACTACTCTCGTAGTGTAGACATGGCCTTAGATACTTTTAAATATTTTACCTGAGCTAATTGAGTGAGCTCATTGCATGGGGACTGGGTACATGTGCGCTTGCTATGGAGGCAACAGGGGGTTGGTTGGAGAAAATGTAAGATCAGCTAACTCCTGACATTTTCCAACCTTTCTAAGGGAATTGGATAGGAACTCAGTGTCTAAATCTTAAAACCTTGGACCCCAGTCTTTTTAGGGCCTGTATCAGATTCCACAGGTGGGTACTACATGGCTGGTTGGAGACTTGAACTCATGGCTGTTCAAAGTTCAGACAATGACGGGCAATTGGGCTCAGTGAGAGGATGCAGGCAAAATGGACTCATCTGGAATGCTAAGTGTACATTCATTGTAGGATGAGAGACTTCTAGATACATCTAACACAGAGAACTATATGATACCTATGTTGTAAAAACATAGGCTTGCAACGTCCGCCGGAACTCCAGTGTTAGGTGATTGTACAATTAACGTTTGTCTCCTAGTGTGTATTTCATCCCCAGGCTGCTTTCCATAGGAAGAGAAAAGCCAAAGGAAACCCTCTGGCCCAGGCCACAGGACACCAGCACAGATATCCTTATTTGCCCATTATTCAGCAATGATTTAGGGCCAGTTGTTTCCAGATATTTGAAGGCCTAGTGGGATTTTCCAAAGCCTCTGGGCCCTTCAGGTGAGTCAGGCAGGGGATCACCCACCTTCCCCAGGTTTGTGCATCAGGTCATCGGTGTCCAATGCCTGGTTTGGGGCTGCAGAGGGTATGTCCAGAGGCAGCTATGGCCCATTTACTGCAAACACTTGGGTGCTTGCAGGGTTAGAGCTGGGTTTGGGAATCCCAGGGGGGTGGATTCTGAGATTCAGGTGCCTAAAGTGGGAGCTTTGTGATTGTAACCTTTCCTCCACACCCTTGTCCTAAGTCTCCTCTTTCTGTCATCTCTGTTGTCTGTAGCCCTAAGGATTAATCTGCTTTTCTGTATAAATATATCTTTCTTATAAAATGAGTATTTAATATATTAGATTTATAGATTTTATATTCAAAGTAAGTTTAGCTGTAATGCAAGAGATTTACCTACAGGCTAAAACTCTGTATGTTAAGCTAATGCATAGTTAACACCTTTTGAGACCCTTCCCAGGAAAAGTAAAATTAGACAAAACACCCACGCAGATGTCTAGAGACCTTTACCTAAACCAATAGTAATATGGGGTGGAAAAGTAAGGGGTTTTGCCCACATTCTAAAAAAATTATGACAAGTGTGTACATACCTGTCATCCATACGCACATGCATATTAGCCTATGGGGTAAGTGTACCCTAACATTTCCGTGGGGGAGGAATGAAATATGAGCATAAGAGGAAGGATTTCCGATTAATACCCTATAAAAGGCAAGGCAGCTCGCTATTAGACAGGCAATCTACCCACCTATCTGCTCCTGTCTACTCTTCATTGCCTCCACCTTTCAACTACATATCTATGCTACCCATCTCCTACACGGCTATTAACTATTGATAGGCCGTCTTTCGTTCTTCATTCTTTTAAACTGTAAGTGTAAGTATCTCCCTCATATTTTATTTAGTTAAGGCACATAGAGTTAAGTTAGAAAACGAATAACCCTGCTGTAGCTTTCTTTACCAGAGGTGTGAAAAACGCCCAAGGTGTTGCCAACACCAGATTATTATAAAAACAGGGTGTGAGTATTAATCAATTTTGCAGCCTATAATCTTATATTCATATATATCTAGCTCTTTAAAAACTGTGATACAAGTGTAACTCTGTAATTCTAACTGTTTTACCATTTACTTACTATCTTCATTGATTTTAATAAAAAGATCTTTATGAGTACTTCTGTCTCCGTGTAAACTTCCTGTCACAACCCCAAGGTTCCTTTTATAAACTCTGTGAAGCCTGATTCAGGACAAACTTTATCTTCTGATCAAACAAATTGGCGAGCCAAAACCCATACTAATTAATATCCACAATAATCATTATTAAAATTAATAAAATTATTTATTAATTAATTAAAATTGAAATTAAGTGGATACATTAAATCAACACTACTAACACACCCCAAATCAGGCTACAGGCTGGCGAGCCAGCCAGGAGTTTCGAGGAGCGTGTGACAGGAATTTTTAGGGATTCCAGGTATCCTTAGACCCTTAGGAAAAATCTCACCTAGGCATAAGTAAATGGTTAAAAGTATAAAGTTTTACAAATCCTTTTTCTCTGAAGAAAAACAGAGTAGGCTTGACTTCCTGTGATTGCAGCTTGGCTGTCGTCCCAGTATTACCAGTTGTTTATTGTGGTTTTGACTCAGAAGTTTAATTTTAAGGGTTTTTTCCAATATAATAAAATAATAAAGTTTGTGATTAAAGTGATATTGTTTGAAGTGATACACATGTTTAAGGGGTTTTGTAAAGGTTGAAGTTATAACGTATGGTACCGATAAGATATTAGCAGTAGCATTGGATCCGATGACCCACACGAGTGGTGGCGGGGAAGTTGACAAAGCAATGTATTAATCGCCACCAGAAAGGCCGTAATCAGTCAGAACTTGAACAGTTCAAAGATACCTTATCTCAGTCCCCTTGACTTCCCCGGACTGCACCTCTGATCCATCTGCCTCAGTATTCCCCAGTACTTGGCAGGTCCCGACAGAGGGGAAAGACCTCTTGATTTGCTACGAGCCATCGAGGGAAGAGAGGGAACTTACCCACATCCCTCTATTACTTGGGACTTATTGGAAAAGTGTAAGGGGTGTTATTTCCTGTTGTTTCTGTGAAGGGATGCCTTCCATGTCAGAGTAAATCAACAGTGTATTTATTCTAGTTTATTGAATAAGCTAGTAAAGTTGTAGAATTAAGATGAATTCTCTATTCCATATTAAGAGTGTTAAAAATGAATCAGGGGCAAGAGTAGAGTCTGTTGGAGTTGCCTGTAGTCTGGCTTTAGAAAACTTTGCCAAGAAATATATTCAGGAACATGGAGGAAGTTTAGAACAGCTGAGAACTAGTGAGATGATTTCTGAGCAAAATAACCAATGGGGTTTTGTGAGTAAAGTATTTAATGAAGAAACAGAGCAGAAAAAGAAAAGGGCTAAATTGGTAAAGGGAATAGCTGTTGAATGCCTGCTCATGGCTTGTAGTTCATTGGGAAAGAAATTGGATAAGAAAATGGAGTTACTCAGGGAAGCTCAGGAAATGTTGTTGGCCGATAGAGCAGACTGTGGCCGGTTGTTGGAAAAGATTAAAGAATTAGAAAGGGGAGAAAATATGGTAGAGGAGGATAAAGAATCAATTCCCATCCCTATTGGTATGGTGGAACTGACAGAGGTAGAAAACCCTACTGGACCAACAACTAGAAGTAAAACAAGAGAATTAGCAGCTCAGGCTAACAAAGTACATTTAGAAGCGGAGATGGAGATTGGGTCTGAGGAGCCATGAGGAGAGTCAGAAGAGGAAGCTGGCAGTGCAGAAGTTACTGGCAGTCTGCAGATAGAAGAAGGAAGTCCTGAGGTGGCACCACAGGAGGTGAAGACTAGCGTCACAGAAAAAGTGGCTAGTGATGCAAAAGAGGAGATAAGCGAAGGACAGAAGGAGGAAAGATCCTCTCCTTTGTTAGTGCCAGCCCCTGGTAGGAAAGAAGCAGTGCTTTTAGAGACTGTCATTGTTCAAGGATTAGAGGATGCAGTGTCACAAGTGACTCGAGCAGCTAGTGCATGTGATGTAGTAATCTCTAAATTACAACAGAGAGAGCGACAACTACCAGAGAATAGAATCCCTGCTCCTCCACCCAATATTACATTGGCACCATACAGAGTAGAAGATTCGTTCCCTTTGGGTGGACATTTATTGGCATTTGGGCAATCAACATTGCCCAGACCCCAAGAATTTCACAGACCCCATACACCCCCTTGGTATATGTTGGTCTCACCTGGTATATCGGTAGAATGCCCTACTACACCAGACCGTAGACTAAGGGATGTCCTGCATCAATGTGGTTTTATGGAAAATTATCCTACATATCCAGGATTATCTCCAGTAGAAAATTCTGATGGTTCAGATGAGGAAAATGTGAATTTGGGTAGAAGGAGTCAAGGAATAGAAATTATAGATTCAAGCTCAGATGAAAGCTCAGACCCTAATCCAGAAGGAGGAGCTTCTGGTTCTAATTCTGATTGTCCTGTAGCAGTTGTTACAGATATTAAAACCTTAGACCTAGTAGCTAAGCAAGTAGGAATGATGGAGGATTCTTCAGTTGCAATGCATGCACGTGTGCAAGAGACAGCAAAAGTGTTTGGTTTACCAAGGGAAGATTGGATTAAAATCTTACAACTCACAGTGAATTGAGCATTGTGGAGTACTTTGCCACCTGAGTATAGAGTAGGAGGAAAAACTTTTAATGAAACAGTAGCCCTATTGGAACATAACCAACACCCCAGACAAGCGGGAGTGGCGATCCTGTCTAATTTAAAGCAGAAAACTAATGAAACTCCACACCAGTTCCATCTGCAGTTAAGTGCAGCCTGGCAGAGTCATATGAAAGAGGAAACAGATGAGCCACAGTACATCAGTTTGCTGGTTAATAACTCCCTCCTTCAGTTACAGGAAATGGTTAACATGCACATAACTGATGATATTTCTTTAAAGAGAGCACTAGCCTTACTGGCTAAGGGATATGCACAGGGAGGCTATAAATTAGGTCGGCATGGAGCCCCTGTTACAGTACTTCAGGAACCACAAACTAATCCCACGGTGAGGATTGAGGGACCTCGACCTCAACCAGGGTTAGGACGAGGGGCTCCTAAATTCCCTAGGTATCAACGTTGGCAAAACGACCCTAACCCACATAATAACCCTGGACCTTCGAGTGGCCAGGCCCCTCGACAGGGTTATGTGTTTGGATCCTATGTAGGGGCTCGGGACCGTGTTCCTTTCTTTCCAGACACTGCACAGAACAATTCACGTATGCAGAGACCTAAATCACCGCCTCTGCACAAAACTGAGGACTCAGTTGTAAGGATGTTTAGGACAGTGCAGCAAATGCTTGAGGCTCAACGACGGGATATCTGGGAACTCCATGCCTGTGTGAATGAGCTGATGATAGAAGGCCAAGGCCCAGCACCCTTGAACCATCCAGTGGCCTCCGTTGATCCATCCCCTTTTCCCCAGTGGACAGCCACTCCTCCAGAATTGGCTGCCTCTGAGGAGATAGAGGAAGAACCTTTAGATTATTTGTCTGCATATGCTGCATGACTACAAACCACCCCGAGTGTAGTCATAACCCCTTTAGGCAGGGATGAAAGTGGGAGACCCACAATATCTGCAGTGGTAGGGGGCCTTGACAGGAGTTTTATTATAGATACTGGAGCAGCAATTAGTATTATCCATGTCAAGGATCCTAGATCCTCTCCTCTATCATCAGGATGTACTAAAACACTTGCAACTTTTACAAGTAATCAGGTTGTTACCACACTTTCTATACCCCTTGAAGTACAGATAGGTCACCTAAGAAAGGATCATACCTTTGCATTGATGAAATTAGCAGACCCAAAGAATTGTCTACTGGGAACTGATTTCTTATACAAACAAGGATGTGTTCTTGATTTGTGTAACCAATTGTTGTGTCTTTCAGTAGAACAGGCAAAGGATGACTCTCCAGTAGTCATTCCTGAGTGTGGTATGGTATCTCCAGTAGAGGACTCTGAACCTGAGGGGTATGATTTGAACAAAATAGTGGCTAAGTATGCAGACCAACCTGAGTTTCAGGCATTACTTTGCAAGCATGCAGATGCCTTTGCTAAACAGAAGCATGATTGTGGATGCATGGCAGTCACTATTGTTGTGGAAGGAGGAGAAATTTCAGCCCAAAGACAGTATCCTTACCCAGAACAAGCAAATCCATACATAGAAAAGACTATCAAGTCTTTGCTAGCACAGGGGGGTACTACGTAGATGTACTTCCACTGCAAATTCCCCTATTTGGCCTGTCAAGAAACCAGATGGTTCGTGGTGTCTCACAATAGATTACAGATGTCTAAATCAGGTCACACCCACTTGTGCCCCCACAATGGCCAAAATGCCAGATCTGATCAAATCCTTTGACCCAGAAGCTGTATGGTTTACTGTATTAGACATCAGTAACAGCTTTTGGACATTGCCATTGGCTCACATTTGACAGTACCGTTTTGCATTTAGTTTTCAGGGAGTGCAATATTCTTGGACACGTCTACCCCAGGGATATAAAAACTCTCAGCTTTATTCCATGCACAAATGAGGCGGGTGCTGTCACAATTTTCTAAACCAAATGTTCTATTTCAATATGTAGATGATCTGTGTTTAGCAACACAGACAAAAAAGGAGCATTTAGAAAGACTTGACGAGCTCCTGCAAATTCTAAAGGAAACAGGATTAAAGTGCAATCCAGCTAAAGCCCAGCTAATGGCCAATTGTGTCTCTTTCTTGGGCCTCACCCTGACAAAGTGGGGTGGGACTCCAGCGCAACAGAAAGTAGATGCAATCCAAACATTGCCTTTACCACGGGACCCAACGGCTTTAAGATCCTTTTTAGGTTTAACTGGGTACCACAGGGATTTCATCCCCAATTTTGCTTCTATTGCAGGTCCTCCCTTGTACCAACTACTAAAGAAAGGTGTCCAATGGAAATAGTCTGAGCAACACACAGAAGCAGTATCCCAGCTAAAACAGGCTGGCGAGCCAGGCAGGAGCCGTTTATTAATGGCTCGTAAGGAGACTCACCTCATCCAAATTACTAACGATGTGGACGAAGCCCAACAAGTTATTACCCAGTTAATGAACGAAGGTAATGAACCTGCAACAACTCCCAGAGAAAATTTTGGATTAAAAGGATGGGTGATTATCCAAGGGATTGCTATTGGAATTAATTTCCTTATTTTAGGTTACTTGCAGTATAAATTCAACAAACCCAAGCCTGAACCTAGGCAAATGCCTAAGCAGACACCTAGACAGAGGCATAGACAAGAATCACAGGGTGATGAATATACATACATGATGCCCATTCCAGATACCTACCAAAATATGCCCCGGTATGAAACTGGTGCTAAAAAGGGTCCCACAGATACTAAATCCAATCTAGGTGACAGGGTTTCTTTGTGCAAACCACCTCGTCAAAGGGGGGGTGTAGCCCTCAGGATTAATCTGCTTTTCTGTATAAATATATCTTTCTTATAAAATGAGTATCTGATGTATTAGATTTATAGATTTTATATTAACAGTAAGTTTAGCTGTAATGCAAGAGACCTACCTACAGGCTAAAACTCTGTATGTTAAGCTAATGCATAGTTAACACCTTTTGAGACCCTTCCCAGGAAAAGTAAAATTAGACAAAACACCCACGCAGATGTCTAGAGACCTTTACCTAAACCAATAGTAATATGGGGTGGAAAAGTAAGGGAAAGTAACAAATTTACCACAAGTGCATACATACCTGTCATCCATACGCACATGCATATTAGCCTATGGGGTAAGTGTACCCTAACTTTTCTGTGAGGGAGGAATGAAATATGGGCATAAGAGGAAGGATTTCCAATTAATACCCTATAAAAGGCAAGGCAGCTCGCTATTAGACAGGCAATCTACCCACCTATCTGCTCCTGTCTACTCTTCATTGCCTCCACCTTTCAACTTCGTATCGATGCTACCCATCTCCTACATGGCTATTAACTATTGATAGGCCGTCCTTTGTTCTTCATTCTTTTAAACTGTAAGTGAAAATGATTCGATCTCCCTCATAATTTATTTAGTTAAGGCATATAGAGTTAAGTTAGAAAACGAATAACCCTGCTGTAGCTTCCTTTACCAGAGGTGTGAAAAACGCCCAAGGTGTTGCCAACACCAGATTATTATAAAAACAGGGTGTGAGTATTAATCAATTTTGCAGCCTATAATCTTATATTCATATATATCTAGCTCTTAAAAAACTGTGATACAAGTGTAACTCTGTAATTCTAACTGTTTTACCATTTACTTACTATCTTCATTGATTTTAATAAAAAGATCTTTATGAGTACTTCTGTCTCTGTGTAAACTTCCTGTCACAACCCCAAAGTTCCTTTTATAAATTCTGTGAAGTCTGATTCAGGACGAACTTTATCTTCTGATCAAACAAATTGGTGAGCTGAAACCCATACTAATTAAAATCCACAATATATCATTATTAAAATTAATAAAATTATTAATTAAATAATTAAATACAATTAAAATTAAGTGGATAAATTAAATCAACACTACTAACACACCCCAAATCAGGCTACAGTCAGAACTCCCCTTCATGTCCGGTGTGTGGAATAAATGTGCAAGGCTTGTCTACAAATCGACGTTGCGCCACTTTACCTATATCTGCTTATCCCTGCCTGTGACACAGCCACAGGCCCTTGGGCTGGAGAGCCGGGGGCCAAGCCAGCCTTGGTTAGAGAAGGGTCCCCACCTGAGGGGAATCAGGCCATTTCCAATAAAGGGCTGAAAGGGGCCAGAATAAGAGGCAAACTCGGGAGGCTGAAGTGAGACCTCAGACAATGAGTGAGGCTCCTGCAGGGAAAACCCTGAGATCAGGGAAATTCCTCCATTATATGGGGAATTAAGAAGGGAAACTGAGGTGAGGGGCTGTGTTCTGGGCTGCCCTGTCTCCTCCAGAGGGTGCCGTGAGGTCGCCACTCATCTACACCAAGCAGATGCAATGATACTGATGTGATGGTGCTTCTGGTGGGATAGTTCATTCCCAGATAGGAAGGGAAATAAGCAATCTATTGGTAAACTGTGTCCACACCAGATATGGTGACCAGATGTCCCAATTTTATAGGGACAGTCCCAATTTTGGGGTCTTTTTCTTATATAAGCTCCTATTACCCCCCACCCCCATCCCGATTTTTCACATTTGCTGTCTGGTCATCCTAACACCAGAAGTTGTAGCAGTATAACTATTTCAATAACACATTCACACCACTAACCAAAATAGTTATCCTGGTGCAAAATCTAGGTGGAGACCTCATGTGAGTCCCAGTGAAAATACGTCCGTACCTTGCTGGCTTCGAAACAAACTCCGATAATGCAAGGGAAATGTCTTTTCCATTAACAGAATCATAGAAGAGTAGGACTGGAAGGGACCTAAACTGGTCATCTAATCCTCTGAACTCAAGGCAGGACTACGTCATTACCAGACCATTCCTGACAGGTGTTTCTTTGACCTGTTCTTAAAATCTACAGTTCTGGAACAAGATTTCATAATTTATATAATTGCCGTGGCACTGAAGATGCATGTGACCCTGAAACTTTTCCGGGAATGGCAAGAAATGATTTGTATTTCATAATCTCAGATCTCTGAGTTCCATGCTTCTGTGGTATGGGCCTTTCCAAGAATCGTAAGGGAGTTAGGTGACAAATTCTCATAGCAATCCCATGGGATTTGGGTCTTAATTGCGTACATTACTGCCCTTTGAAAATCCCAACATAAGTGTGCAAAACACCCTGTTGGACCTGCATTTTATCTGAGCAGCAGCCTGCACTTCCTTCTTTCAGAAACGACTGACCAGGAGGCATTGAGCTAAGGGTCACATTTTTGAAAACACTGAAGCAAATTTCATAAGTGACATAGGCGGCTAAATCCCATTGCCTTTCAGTTAGACTTAGGTTGCTAAGCCTCAGTAAGTGAGAAACTTTTGAAAATGAGACTTAGGCTTCTAAATCATTTAGACTCTTTTAAAAATGTTACCTGAACTAATTGAGTGAGCTCATTGGATTGTGACTGGGTACATGGGCACTTGCAATAGTGGGAAACAGAGGGGTTGGTTGGAGAAAATGTAAGATCAGCTAACTCTGCTGACTTTTTCAAATCTTTCTAAGGGAATTGGATGGGAACTCAGTGTCTAAATCACTGAGGAATCTATACAATTTAGAATAAGTGCGTTATTTCTTGATGGTTAACAGAGCATTCACTCAATAAAAAGACGTATTTGCTTAGGATTAGAAGTTTCTTCCCTCTCTAGGACTCTCCCTTTGAGATTAGAAGTTTGACGCTGGTTTAGTTTTGGAGACTGTCAATCAATTGCAACTTACCTTTGCCTGTTGCTTTCCCCACAGCACATGTGCCTCCAGAGACTACCTCTCCCCGCAGAAGGATATATAATGAATCAGAAAAGATGTTCCCTATTTGACAGACGGTATGAGGCACAGGGTCACATTACCAGACATGGAACAGAGCCTCAGTAGCTTTTCTAGGTTGTTGTTCTAGTTACTGGGCACGTGGAAGTAGCTGAATGCAGTGAGGAGAGAAAATGGACTGAATAACCTGGATCCTGGTCCCTGAAATGCTGCATGAGGAGGTGACAACAAAGATTCCAGCTGCTCACAGACCCGCCTTAGAGGTAAATCACCCTTTTCCTCCCTGCTCCATGAATCTTGAGGAGTTGAAGCAGTGTAGGTCTGTTCGGTAACCTATCCCATCGGACTCCATGGGGAACTGGGCACTGATCTCTCTCAAACTCCCAACTCAAAGCAAAATGACTGAATTTGTAAAAAGGAAAGAACTGTCAGGTCACATCTATCCTAGGTCCTTACCTGACCCCCATCTCCCTGGTATCTGGGCACCTCACTGGCTTGAATGCATCTATCCTTCCAGCACCCCTAGATCATGCTATTACCCCTGCTTTACAGATGGGACCTGGCACACAGAGGGGCAGATTTCTAGGGGCTTCTTGGCACCTCAAGATACAGACCCCCCAGTGGGACTGAAAATCAATGGGCATTAGGTATGGCCCCTACTCAGGCCCCGGGTGCATTGTTAGGTACCTACCGGCCTTTGTAAATCTCACCTGAAAGTTACACAAGGAGCTGGTGACAAAGCAGGGAACTGAACCAACATCTGCCGAGTCCAATACCAGCCCTTCAAACAGGGGAGCAGCCTTCGTTCCTCTCTAACCTTTCCTCCTGACCCCTACAGGGTTTTGCCCTCACTGGCAGCTCCCCTTTCATGGGGCGCTGAATGAACTGGCGTGGGGAAAGCAGAGCTGCAATTGGCTTCGGTGCTCGGGGGCAGACACTGGCTATAAGTAGACTTGGCACAAATTGGTTTTGTTTCTCCCCTTAGAGGGTTAATATTGGGATTATTTTACCTTTAAAATTTTTAACTATTAAATTTTCCAGTCACAGGAAGCTCAGTGGGGGTTAAGGTGTGGGTTAGGATGAGGGCAGCGCTGCTAGCGGGGTCTGGGGGGCTCCCGACCGGCTGAGGGATCTAAGACACCAGGGCGCTAGGGTCAGGGAAGGTGGCTGCTCTGGCCCAGTAGAGCAGAGATCCATAGCCAGGGCTGGGAGGAGGATGGTGGCAGTGATCACTGGGCCATAGGAGGTGCCATCTCATCATTCATCCTGGCATTGGCCACTGTTGGAAGACAGGATACTGGGCTAGATGGAACTTTGTGTAAGGGGACTGTTGTCCGCTTCCTAAAACTCAGTGGGGTTGTTTTGGCTGGCTAGCTCCCAGTACCAAAAGGAAGGGGAAGGGTCGATGGGAAACCAGACTCTGAGACTGACAGTCCCCAGGAACAATATGGAGAGGCCAATGCTCCAGGTCAGCCTGATTGACAGGGAGGGCAGGCTAATCAGGGAGTCAGGCGGCCAGGGGGGTCCCTTCCTCCGTGTGATCTGGAATTGCCTCAGTCAGACAGAGTGGGGCCAAGCTAAAGAGAAAGCAGGAGCCCAAGCTGAGCTAGGGGCAGTTACAGAAGCAGCCCACAGAGCAGACCTGCAGCAACCAGAGCCAGAGATGCAGCCCAGGGAGCTGGAGGCAGAGCAGCCGCAGCAGCAGCGTTGAGGCAGAGTGGTGGAGCTGGAACTGGGGCTGGAGCAGTCCAGAGCCAGGTGCAGTGAGCAGCTGGAGAGAGCGAGGGGGACCGTTTCTCTTAAAAAGGGAAGAAGGAGGATCCTGGGAACTATAGGCCAGTAAGCCTCACCTCAGTCCCTGGAAAAATCATGGAGCACGAATCAATTTTGAAGCACTTCGAGGAGAGGAAAGTGATCAGGAACAGTCAGCATGGATTCATCAAGGGGTTACGAGGACTCTGCCATGCCGGAGAATGGAAAGGGAGCCCTTGAGGGCAGGCAGGCCTCTGGGTAAAGGAAGTGGGAGCGAGGACTCAGATCCTTTCACTAGCCCATTTCACCGGGGTAGTGTATAAGCCAGGAAAGTTCCCCACAATACCGGGACCATTCCCCCGCTTACATTTGGTCTCACAAAGTAAGGCCATTCTCATGTATGTTCTTATGAACTGCTTTATAGAGCTGCAGTAAAATTGGAATGAAATCCACATTTGAAATCATGCAATTGCCGATGAAATAGAAATTTGGGTTCTACGCATAATATGACAATTGCACATTTCTTACAAATTTCAAATTTTATACAGAAATTTTTCTTGCAAGAAAAGATCAATGTCTAGCTAATGTGATGGTTTCCAGCAGCACTTTTTTTGGTTTTTGGTTTTAATTAAGATCATTTCTCTATATGTAGACTGCAGGACAATGAAATATCGTCCCAGAGAAGGAGCTGTATTTGATGATAAAAACTTTAAAATGGCTCTGATAGAGTTAGGCAGCCCATTTCAACTGCAATACCCAGCCTTAGTTGCTTGTTTGTTTCTCTGTTCTGGGTTCCTCTAAAATATCAAATCATGGCCCATTTCACCCATGGATCTCCATCCATAAAGGCCATTGCTCTGCTCTGATACACCAGGTAGTGAAACGTGATTATTTGAACCAACACATTTCTGTACGGTTGTATCTATAAGCCCCATCCCCAGCGTATTTGAATGCTTGGTGCCATCTATTTCCGGAGAGATTAATGTTTTGTTTAACCTAAATCCTGGTCAGATATTGAATCAGTGCCAAGGATCAAGAGATCACATTTCCCCTCCCCTGCCCCCATTCTACACTCACTCATCATTCTGGTAGTCAGCAGAGGGAGAAAATGGAAACAGTGCTGACGTTTTATTGAATAAATGTTCTTGGTTTATGTGGCAGAGTTCATTTCTTTCCCATAGACTCACCTCATGGCGAATGCAAAACAGGGAAATGGAACATCTGTCAAGGAATTCATCCTCCTGGGGTTCGGGGATCTCCCAGAACAGCAGATCCTTCTCTTCCTGCTGTTTCTAGTGATCTGCATTGCGACCATGGCTGGGAACATCCTCATCATTGTGCTAGTTGTAGCTGATCAGCACCTTCACACCCCCATGTACTTCTTCCTGTGGAACTTGTCCTGCTTGGAGACCTGCTACACCTCCACCATCCTACCCAAGGTGCTGGCCAGTCTCCTGACTGGGGACAGAACCATGACATTCAATGGATGTCTCATGCAATTTTATTTCTTTGGTTCTCTAGCAGGTACGGAATGCCTTCTCCTGTCAGTGATGTCTTACGATCGGTATTTAGCCATATGCAATCCACTGCACTATGCAGTCTGTATGAGTGTCAAATCTTGCCTGCAGCTCGCAGGTGGCTCTTGGATAGGTGGATTCCTAGGTGGTAGCATAACAACGTTGTCCATATCTAAGTTAACGTTCTGTGGCCCTTGTATCCCCCTTGTAAAACTCTGCAATGACCTTCAGGAGATGGAAATGGTGGCTGTTGCACTCACTTTGATTTTCTCACTGGTTCCATTCCTTCTTACCTTGATGTCCTACATCTGCATCATTGCCACCATCCTGAGAATCCCGTCCACCACTGGGAGGCAAAAGGCCTTTTCCACCTGCTCCTCCCACCTCATTGTGGTGAGCATTTTTTATGGAACTGTGATGACTGTCTATATGTTCCCTACCACTAACATCCTGAGCGACTTCAAGAAAGTTCTGTCTGTCTTATACACAGTCCTGACTCCGCTGGTCAATCCCCTCATCTACAGCCTGAGAAACAAAGAGGTCCAGGAGGCCCTGAGGAAAGCTTGCAGGAAATTCATATTTGTACCATTCTAAACTGTCAGTTTCCTTAGGTTAAATAGATATATCATGGGCTTGGGTAGGACCTGAACCAAAGACTGCTGAAGTCGCAGGTAGTGTTTCCCTGAGCTTCATTGATCTTTGAGGCATGCTTTTATAGAGAGGAGAAAGTGGAAATGGAGAGACCTCTTAAAACCTGTGACCCTAGCCTTTTTAGGACCTATATAAGATGCCACAGGTGGGTACTACTGGGCTGGTGGGAGACTTGAACTTGTGGCTGCTCAAAGCTCAGACAAAGAAGGGAGACTGTGCTCAGTGAGAGGGTGCAGGTGAAATAGACTCAGCTGGAACACTGGGCATCTATTCTGTGTAGGGTGAGAGACTTCTAGATATACAGACAAACCCCTGAAAAATCAGACACCTGCATTCTAAAAATACAGAGTTGCAATGTCAGCATGGAACTCCAACATTAGAAAATTGAATAATTAACTTTCTTTTCATAGAGTATATTTCATTCCCAGGCTTCATTCAAAGGAAGAGAAAAGCCAAAGGAAACCCTCTGACCTATGCCCCAGAACACAGGACATCAACACAATCCTCTTATCTGCCCATTTTCAGCAGCAATTGAGGGCGAGTTGTTTCCAGATACTTGGGGTCCGAGTGGAATTTTTTAAAGCCCCTGGGCACCTGACCTGCCAGATGAGGCTCTAGTGGAGAGTCAGAAAGCGGAACATCCACCTTCCCCAGGTTTGTGTGTCACTCTGGGGCTTCAGTGTCCAGATGCCTGGTGTGGGGCTCCACAGGGCATGGCCATGGGCACTACGGCCCATTTACTGCAAACAGCTGGGTTCCAGCAGGGTTTGCCAACAGCCAAGCTGGGTTGGTGAATCCCAGAGGGCCGGAATCACTCAGTGTGCTCATAGTAGAAAACCAACTAGCCAGTGTCCCACTCCAGTGCCCTATCTACTCCACCACATCTAATTGTATTAGACAATAGGACCAAAGGATCTGAGTTGCTCAACTGCCATTCACTGCCCATAGGATTTGGGTGCCTAACATCGGCCTTTTATGGGAAAACCCAGCCTCTACATTTACAGGCAAAACTCTGTCCTGAGAATACCTTCACTCCCAGGGGACATTTACCACGAGTTACTTCTCATTTTTCTCAGTGACCCTAATAACTGTGTTTCTGTCACCAAGAGCATCGTGCAATAGAAGAACTAAACTCAGTTTTCTCTTTCTCTTGTCTCTGTTGTCAGACATCCCCTTATCTCTCCCCTTCATGTCCAGAGTGAGGAATAAATGCGTGACGACTTGTCTACACATAGAAATGGCACCACTTAAACTATATTGGCCTATCCCTGCCTGTGACAGGGCCGTGTGCCCATGGGCTGGAGAGCCGGAGCCAAGCCAGCCCTGGTTAGAGAAGGGTCCCCACCTGAGGGGAATCAGGCCCTTTCCAATAAAGGGCAGAAGGGGGATGGGGGAAGAGACAAACTCAGGATGCTGAAGTGAAAGTTCAGGGAGTGAATGAGGGAAAACCCTGCGAAGGGGGGAATTGCTCTAGCTAGGAAGAGCTGGGAGTGGCCTGCTAAGGCGGGCAGGACTCAGACTGGATGGCAGCAGTTTGGGGTACAGGTAACTGGAGGGAAGGTGTCATCTGTCTTTCAGTTTTGAATGTTAAGTTAATAAATAAAACCTAAATTAGGGGCTGTTGTGATTGGACTGGAAAAAAAATGCATATGAATTTTATTTGGGGAATGAACAAGGGAAACTGAGGTGAAGGGCTCTGTTCTGGGCTGCCCCGAGGCCTCCACTGGGTGCCGTGAAGGGGCCATTCATGTAATCTGACTGGATACAACTACACTGATGTAAAGCTGCTTGTATCAGGATAGTTCATTCCAAAGGGGGATAAACTATACCAGTCCAAGGGACCTTGATATTGGTTCGCTGTGTCCGTACTAGAGGTTGTACTGGTAGAATGATTTCCAAAACAAAGTCACACCACTAACACAAATAGAGATCCTGGTGCAAAATCTGCATGGAGACCTCGTGTAAGTGAGTCCCTGTGAAACTACATCAGTACATTCGTGGCTTTCAGAAGAACTCTGGGAATCCAAGGAACCTGTCTGTCTTCTGCATTAAAATGGCATGCTGAGAATTTACGCTGATTTGCCAAGTCAAAAGCAGCTGACTGACGGAAAGAGGCCTGACTGAATAATTCAGTTTACATAATGGGGTGTGTCTACATTGCAGCCAGGGGTGTGAATGGCATTTTCTGTAGCTCACTAAAACTACAAACTGTGGTACCAGCTGCAGCGCTGGCTGCACAAGCAAAAATGTACCCAGGGCCAAGGGGCATTGGGAGCTGCAGAGATGGGAAAGGGGCAGTCATACTGTATCATGAAGACTAGGGAGAACAGAGGGTGAAGTGTGGTAAGGGCGTTGCCATGGTGTACAATGGGCATTAGGAGGAAAGCAATGTTTTCTGTATCCTTCCTATTAATCTCTACATGGCAACTGATCACAGTGAATGGTTGTGACGGTGCTCCCCCTAGGGCTTTATGGAATATGCTTATGAATGTATATATGACATAACTAGTGTAACTTTAATGCCCTCGTGGCCAAGATAGAGTTGATGGAAAAGGCCTAGAGATCTAAATAAAATTAGGGATATGTATCTAATCATGCATTTAACCATGTCAGCTATTTGTTAATTGGCTCATTTGGCTCACAAATATATGCAGCTGCTTCTCCATATCTCCCCAAGGTATTTAGTGCAAAGGGTCAAGGGATGTACCTTGTTCTCCCTTCAATATGATAAATGTATCCGCAACAGATGTTTCTTGTACCCCCTTCCCCAAAATAATATATGTATTCTGTGTAACCTATTATCTATAGGTCAGTGTAATGACGTAAAAGAATCAAGGCTAAGTTGTTTGTTACTGGTTATAAAAAGAGGCCTGTTTGGCCCTGTAAGGTGTGTCTCTCCTCTGGCATGAGCCGATGGGAGCACCCTCTCAGCTGACTGACAAATAAAGGACCTGGTACCCGTCTTCTTGTCTCTCCGTGCCTCCTTGGTGTAATTAGGTAAGTTCCGGGGGGAAACGGGCCCTATTTGGCCAACAGAGTCTGCTCTGCAGGCAGCTCTGGCCAAGAGAAGGCGTGTGCAGGAATGCAGCAGGAAAAATCCCCTCCACCCCAGGGGCACCTGTTCCAAATCCCTCAGAGGGAACACACACCCACAGGAAAAGTACAATGGATATAACAAAGGGAAATATTTATTTACAGAGGGATGAGAGGAGAAAAACAACAAGGGGAAATATAGGGGGAACAGTAAAACAGGACTGCATCCAAGCCAAGGCCCCACAGGCCCAGTGGTAGCACAGTCTGGAAGGGCAGACACTGAGCAATGTGTCTGCACACAGAGTTCAGGAGTCCTGAGCAAAGTTCCAGTCCAGTGGTGAGTCTTGGGTGCTCCTGGTCATCTTCGGCACCAGTGAACTTTTCCGAGCAAACCCCTCCAGTGCCCAGGAGCGGCGCCAGGGTTTTTGGCGCCCTAGGCGGGGTCCTTCCGCACTCCCAGTCTTCGGGGCACTTTGGCGGCGGGTCCCGGAGCGAGTGAAGGACCCGCCGCAAAATTGCCGCCGAAGACCCGGAGCGCGGAAGGACCCCCCGCCGCCAAATTGCCACGCCCCCAAATGCTGGTGCCCTAGGCAACTGCCTAGGTTGCCTAAATGGAAGCGCCGGCCCTGCCAGTGCCCTCTTCTGCCGCTCTCTGTAAAGCCACACAGAGCGACCACCTCCCCACTTAACTAGCTACAGCCTCCCTCCTTGTTCCCAATGCAGAGTCCCAGGCCCCAGTACTCACAGCCCCATGCAGCTCTGGGCAGCAGTGATACTGGGTCCAGCTCCGGCCTGTCCTTCTCGGGCGATTCCTCCTTGGCACAGTGCTCCTCCTGGCTCCTGTCCTGGGGGGTCCCCGATTGGCCCTGTTCTGCCCAGGCTTCAGGCAGGTTCTCTGCTGCTTCACTGCATGAGGGCCTGCGGGCTGCTGCCTCTCCCTCCCGGGGAGCTCCAGAGCCACACCCCTGCATTTCCCTCCTTTCTCTCACTGCTCCCCCTCCACCCAAGAAAAAGGTTTAAAGGGGCCATGCTCTCTGAACCTCAAAGAGGTTACACTAGAATATGTAGAGGGTGAACAATTTATGAGTTTACCCTGTATAAGCTTTATACAAGGTAAAATGGAATTATTTGGGGTTTGGACCCCATTGGGAGTTGGACACCTGAGTGTTAAAGACTTTTGTTAGCTGCTTTCAGTTAAGCCTACAGCTGTTAGAGGACGTGGTTCAGACCCTGGATTTGGGTTTGCAGCAGGCTAGCAGGTCTGGCTCAATCCAGGCAGGGCACTGAAGTCCTAAGCTGCCAGGGCAAGAAAGCAGGGGTAGAAGTAGTCTTGGCACATCGGTTGACAACCCCCAAAGGGTTTCTGTGATCCAACCCATCACAATGGTAAATAGGCAGTAATAAAGATTAAAACCCTGATTTCAGTTAAATTTCAGAAGATTCTGGTCTGTCTGTATTCTAGACAGTTTCAGATTAGATGTGCATCCTTCAAAATGTTAAGCAATGGGATTTCATCCCTGTCTGCAATATTTTTGCCAGAGATTAATTTTTAAAAAACCTCTTTTTCCAAAATACAGTTGTGTGAGCCACAAATATTCAACATTTGGGCATTATAAGACACAAAGTTTTGGTGACACAAAATTATTCACACTGGTGATAAATTGGCTGAGACCTTACTGCATGATTAAGGAGTAAATTATGCTAGGAGAGGACTTTGAATAACAATCATCTAGTTTGTTTTGTATTCAGGAATAAGTGGATATTTGTGTTCTTCTGTAACTGCTAGAACACGCGTTCTGATGGTTATCATGCACTCTAATAGACCAACAAGGGGCCTATAGTTCTGGTACAAGATTCTCTGATATGTGCTAATGAAGATCGATAATTTTCTGATGGAATGTTTTTACCATCAGAAAATGCCAAATTGTCAAGATCAAGATGTTCCATAGGAAATTTCTACAAAATTTTGTGTAGGGTGAACAAACAATTGTATAAAATACAAAATTAAATATAATATAAAAATTAAAGAGTGGAATAGAATAGAAAATATAAGTGACATAAAAAGTAATAAAACATTAAATAAAATTTAAAATAAAAAAGTCAGAATTGGAATGAAAAAAAAATTGAACTCATGGGATTTCCCATGAAATGAAAATTCTGGTTCTGAATAGCTAATAATGAGAAAATCACCATCACATTTCTTACAAACTTGATACAGAATTTATTCATGCCTAAGAAGGTAAATTTCCAGCTAAAATAATATTTGCAGCTTTTTTGGTTTGTTTTTAATGAAGATGGAATAGCTGTGTGACCAGTAATATTGTTTCTACCCCTGCATCATTGCCACCATCCTGAGAATCCAATCCACCACCTCGAGGCAGAAGGCCTTTTCCACCTGTTCCTTCCACCTCAGTGTGGTGAACATTTATTATGCAACGCTGCTGATTGTCTATATGTTCCTAACCACCAACATCCTGAGAAACTGAAAGAAAGTTCTCTCTGTCGTCTACACAGAGTGTGAAAAATGAAACCTAAATTGGGGGCTGTTGTGATTGGACTGGAAAAAACCCATGTGGAGTTTATTTGGGGAATGAAGAAGGGAAACTGATGTGAGGGGCTGCATTCTGGGCTCCCCTGAGGCCTCCCGTGGGTGGGCCACTCATCTAGCGTGATTGGATGCAACTACACTGATGTAAAGCTGCCTGTATTAGGATAGTTCATTCCAAAGGGGATAAGCTATACCAGTCCAAGGGACCTCAATATTTACACTGATTTGCCCAGTCAAAGACAGCTGACTGACGGAAAGAGGCCTGACTGAATAATTCAGTGTACATACATGGGGTGCGTCTACACTGCAGGCAGGGGTGTGAATGGAATCTCCTGTAGCCGCTCTAGCTGTACTCTAGCTAGCTCACTAAAAATAGAAACCAAGGTACCAGCTTCAGCGCCGGCTGCACAAGCAAGAATGTACCCAGGGCCAAGGGGCACTGGGGGGTGCAGAGATGGGAAAGGGGTAGTCATGCTGTATCATGGAGACTAGGGAGAGCAGAGGGTGAAGTGTGGTAAAGGTGAGGCCAGGGTGTACAATGGGCATTAGGCGGAAGCCAAGGGTAATATGGACAATGTTTTCTCTATCCTTCCTATTGATCTCTACCTGTCAGCTGATCACAGTGAATGGTAAATAGCCAGTAATAATGATTAAGCCCCTGATTTCAGTTAAAAAATATTCCTTAAATTATCATAGAATATCAAGATTGGAAGGGACCTCAGGAGGTCATCTAGTCCAACCCCCTACTCAAAGCAGGACCAATCACCAACTAAATCATCACAGCCAGAGCTTTGTCAAGCCTGACCTTAAAAACCTCTAAGGAAGAAGATTCCACCACCTCCCTAGGTGACCCATTCCAGTGCTTCACCATCCTCCTAGTGAAAAAGTTTTTCCTAATATCCGACCTAAACCTCCCCCACTGCAACTTGAGACCATTCCTCCTTGTTCTGTCAGTTACGGAGTCAAACAACTTGGAATTTAAAATTTAAGCCACGGTCTGACAAAATTCTGGTCTGTGTCTGTATTCTAGCCTGTTTCAGATTAGATGTGCATCCTTCGAAGACTTAAGGAATGGGATTTCATCCCTGTCTGCAATATTTTTGCCAGAGATTAATTTTTTTTAAAACTCTTTTTTCCAAAGTACAGTTCTGTGAGCCACATATATTCAACATATGGGCATTATGAGCCACAAAGCTTTGGTGACAGAAAATTGTTCACACTGGTGATAAATTGGATGAGACCTTACTGCACGATTAGGGAGCAAATTATGCTAGGAAAGGACTGGGAATAACAATTGTCTAGTTTATTTTGCATTGAGAAATAATTGGATACCTGTGTTCTTCTGTAAATGCTGGATCACACATTCTGATGGTTATCATGCACTCCAGTAGACCAACAAGCAGCCTATAGTTCTGGTACAGGATTCTCTAATATGTGCTAATGAAAATCGATAATTTTCTGATAGAAGGTTTTTACCATCAGAAAATGCTAAATTGTCAAGATCAAAATGTTCCAGGGAAAATTTCTAGAAAACAATAATTTTATAAAATAATTCACAATTAAATATAATATAAAAAGGAAACAGTAGAATAGAATAGAAAATAAAACAAACAACAAAATGTAATAAAAAATCTCAAAATAAAATTTAAAATAAAGAAAGTCAGAACTCATGGAATTTCCCATGAAATGAAAATTAAAGTCCTGAATAGCTCTAATAATGAGAAAATCATCACCACAAATTTGATACAGAATTTATTCATCCCTAAGTGGGTAAATTTCCAGCTAAAATAACATTTGCAGCCTTTTTGGTTTACGTTTTTAATGAAGACAGGACAGTTGTGTGACCAGTAATACTGTTTCTACCTCTGGGAGCTAACCACATGGATTTTCAAACTTCGTTACTTTTGGCATAAGGTGCTCCCCTGGCTGGGTCTCTGTATGTAGTGAGCCCTACTGTGGAATAAGGAAACCTGGTTAAAGAGAAGGACAGAAGTGTGTATGTAGTGCCGTGCCCACTTGTCTGTGTATATGCCATGAGCGTCTGGACGAAACTGGACAACAATGATTTTAGACCTCAGTTCTGTTGTACTCATGTCTCCATCAAGAACACCTGCCCATCAAGCTCAGTTCTGAGACCTACCTCTGGCATAATTTGGTCCATAGTGTTGGTGACAGGGACCTAAAACAATGGATTTGTGTTTTTAACACTGATGGAAGAGGGGAGAGATTGGTGCTTTAGTTATGCCAGTTACTTGTGATGGGTTTTTAAGTTCTCAAGGACACTTACAGACAGATTTTTAAGGTATTTAGGTGCCTAGTGGGTTTTTCCAAAGCAGTGAGGCTCCTCAAACTCATTGGTTTCAAAGGGTGTTCGCAACTTCAATGATTTTGAAAGTCCCACCCAGGGCTGGATTCACAAAGGGTCTGTGATAATAGGCCTACAAACTTACCCTCAGTGCGACCTCAACTGGGAGAAGTGAGTGAAAGTTCATAGAGCGTCACTGTGACCAAGAACAACAAATGGGGATGGAAAAAAGATGCAAAGAAGAGACAAAAGACTGAATTAGTCCAAACAAAAAGCTTTTGCTAGAACTCAAGGACAGTGTTACGGTCATGCCTGGTAAACGAGAACAGCGTGAGAGCGCAAGTCAATGAACCAAAACTGGTGTGTAGGAAATTAGAGCTAATTGACGGACAAGATAGTGAGGGGATGGGCTATTGCCCCATCACTCCCTTTGGGGTTCTCAGAGAAAGAGACTTTGGGAGGAAAGTTGGCCATCATCAGGCTGGCTGACCAAAGGACAAGAGAAGGGGAAGATGCAAACATCACCAGTGTGGGCTCCCACACCCACTGTCTCCTGGCACTCTGGACTTTCTTCCTAATGAGGAGATGTGGGGTAAAGTTACATGCCAATGCTACCGTAACTCTGCGCTCCTTGAGCAATGACCCGACCTGCCATAATCCACATGTGCTCACTCTGCCTTGGCAGCGCGCTCAGGCACTAGGGCACAGGACAGCACTAGGGCACAGACAGGATGTGGAGGAGGTGTATGAAATATCTAACAGATTGGAGCTTGGTTCTCTAAGCTCCTATGCAAGTGCCCCAAACAGTGGGCTGGTGCGTAATTCTCAGTTTGTCTCTTTGGCCCAATGAATATCTATGTATTTCACACACACCTTCAACAGGACAGAGTGAGAGGCGCCTGGGGCAGGGACCATCTCTTTCTTCTCTGTTTGTACAGCACCGAACACAGTGGGGCCTGCTACATGTTTCCAACTTCAAATAAAGACTTTTTAGTTCTGAAGCTTTAGCTTCTCTGGTCCATTCCCTGATTGGCCAGAAGAAGTTTGAGTCTATTCACATACTGTCAACCTCAAAAACCTAAACAAAACATGCTATTCACTTTTCCTTCCCTGTAATTTAATGTAAAAGAACTAAAAAAGAGCCACCATGGCTTAACAACCATGTAAAAGAAGCAATGAGAGATAAAAAAGCATCTTTTAAAAAGTGGAAGACAAATCCTAGTGAGGTAAATAGAAAGGAGCATAAACACTGCCAAATTAAGTGCAAAAATGTAATAAGAAAAGCTAAAAAGGAGTTTGAAGAACGGCTAGCCAAAAACTCAAAAGGTAATAAAATGTTTTTAAGTACATCAGAAGCAGTAAGCGTGCTAAACAACCAGTGGGGCCCCTTGATGATCGAGATACAAAAGGAGCGCTTAAAAACAATAAAGTCATTGCGGAGAAACTAAATGGATTCTTTGCTTCATTATTCATGGCTGAGGATGTTAGGGAGATTCCCAAACCTGAGCCGGCTTTTGTAGGTGACAAATCTGAGGAACTGTCACAGATTGAAGTGTCACTACAGGAGGTTTTGGAATTAATTGATAAACTTAACATTAACAAGTCACCAGGACCAGATGGCATTCACCCAAGAGTTCTGAAAGAACTGAAATGTGAAATTGCAGAACTATTAATTATGGTTTGTAACCTGTCCTTTAAATCAGCTTCTGTGTTAGCCAAATGGGCTCGTTTCCCCCTGGAGCTGCCCAATTACCCCAAGGAGGCACGGGAGTCGAGAAGACGGCTTCAAGTTCTTTATTGATCAGTCAGCTGAGCGGGTGTCCCCCTCGACTCATGCCAGAGGGAGGAACACACCTTACAAGCACAACTGGGCTTCTTTTATACAGAGAGACAAACAACTTAGCGTGTCTAAATTCTGCTAACCTATGCATTGTTTAAATTCAGTTCTAGTAGTAATCAGGATACATCTGTTTAGCTTCCCGTCCTTCACATTCCTTTCCCAGGGTCCGTCCAACCCCCTCCCCTTTTCCATATATCTTCTATACATCCTGTATACGTGCAGCTTCATGCATGGGAAATGACAGTGAGAACTGAGATAAACATGTTTACTGGGATAACAAGCAGAAGCCGAGATAAACATGTTTTTCGGTTTTTGGGCCTAACAAGATTCCCCCCTAAAAAGCATTTTGAGAGCCTTATGGCCCCCAATCCTCAGCCTTCACCGGCTGGTATAGGGCCATCATTTGTTGGTGTATAATTTGATTAGCCATTCGTCAGACTAATGCAACTACACAGGGAGCTAAGCAAGCTAGGGTTAATAGGGTTGTAATAAAGAGTACAAAGAGAAGAAGGCCTTCTTGGAGCCATCCCAGTTGCGGTAACCAGGACATGAACCAGTCCATATTCCACCCACCCCATGTTTGGACCGGGACATGGGCTAGCTTCCTCATTTCTTTTGTTAGCTGTTTTACCGGCTTTCCATTATCATCTATTTGTAAACAGCAATTAGATTCGTTTAATTTTGCACAAATTCCCCCTTCTTCTGCCAGCAAATAATCAAGAACTAGATGATGCTGGTAGAGCACATTCCTCATCTGAGTGGACTGATCGGCCAAAAGATCAAGAGCTGCAGCCGTCTGATTAGTTATTATTTCTAAAATGGCTTGCAGCCTAATTATCCGATTCAAGTTGTAAATGGGCTCCCTTGCCCCTGAGATCCACTCATTAGGATTCCATGTAGCTGGACCATAATGTTTTATAATTCTCTCAGGGGGCCACTCCTGAGCCCCCCATGTTTGGGAGCTCCCGGCGGTCAGGGTGGAATCCACGAACCGCCTTTCTCTAATTAAACCTTAATTCCCAATTTATTTCCCTGCATCTGGGGTAATAGAAAGAACAAGGGTCTTATATATCCAACATAACATATCCCAGACCAATTTGGAGGCAATCTTCAGTAGGCATAGGACCCGCAGATCCAATAATGGCCCTTTAGAGCCCAGGTTCCATTAGCAAAGGGGCCATCCCAGGTTTCCTCATTCTCATCGTCCTCTAGATGGTCAAAATATAAAGGATTACCTGGCCCTAAAGGTCCCCCCACCATTCCATCAGCTGAACTGCAATAATCACATCTCCATGCCCCAGCTCCTGCTTTCCAGACTCAATCGCAGCCTCATTTTGGCTGATTGGTGCTAGACCAGAATTGTTTAAAACCCCATACTTGAGTTCCATTCTGATTCTGCCATTCCCATTGAAACCACCGTACCCCGTGGTCCTTGCTAGTGGTATTGTCTACCTGGCAACTCGTGAATAGGGCGTCAAAGAACCCATCCTGTCCTACCGCCCTGCAACCTTCGGCCGTAGGGTAGTATTGTTTGGAGCATTTCACCCAACTATTATTGGTGAGCCTCACATGGGTCTGGTTCCATTGCCCCTGATATTTAGAACAGTCATACAGATGACAATAAGGGTCCCAGCAATCAAACCCTGGGGATAGAGTCCAATCACACTTGCTTTCTCCCAAGTACACTCCCTCCCGCCTTGTCCAATTAAGGCAGAGAATACCCTTTCCAGAAGAATACAGTCGCCAGGGGCTACTATCCTCAGTCCAAACCCCCGTTCCATCGTGGACTATACTCAAATTGCTGAGCCACCATTTGGGCTGTACCGGCTGGGCTACCCAAGGCCATTCATTTAATTCCCCTGGGCCTCCGCGTACCCATCAGTTACTGAGGTTAAAGGATTTTGCTATTGTCTCCCCCAGCTGTAAAAACCTATTTTCCCAACCATAATAGTGGTGGAAGCACATAAACAAAGATATTAACAATAATTTCATTATCTTTTTCTAAACAGTCCCTTTAGTCCATCCAAGTACTGATACTCCCAGGTGGAGTCTTCACCTGTGCCACCCTGGGCGTCTGGAGCCGGGGCGGGCAGAGGGCTGGTGTCCTCTTCCGCTAGTTCAGTCTCCGGGTTAGGGTTCAGAAACCACTTTACCTGTGTATGGTGTGCCCATTTGTCACTCCCAAGAACTTTGACTGCAGCTTGGCTGATGAGCGAGACAGTGTGCGGGCCGTCCCACCATGGTGTTAGGGGGTCACGCTTCCACTTCTTGACGAGGACCTGATCACCGATCTGGAACGGGTACATGGGCTGGTCCAAGGGAAGGGCCTGAAAAGGCACTGCGTCGATGCAGCTGTAACAAAACAGATTGCAACCCAGAGACCTGTTTCCATAAGGAGTCCTTCCCCATTTCCCAGTTTACATCCTCCCGGAACCCCGGGATAATGGTGAAAGCTTAAGACCCTTACGTGGGGCCCTTCGAATGCGGGTAAGGGCGAGTGGTAATGCATCAAGCCACTTTAAACTAGACTCTGTGCATAGTTTAGTGAGGGTATCCTTGAGAGTTCTATTCATTCTTTCCACCTGTCCCGTGCTTTGCGGCCTCCAGGGTGTATGCAACTTCCATTGTATACCGAGTGCCTGGGACACCTGTTGCAAGACTTCAATACAGTCATGAGTGGGGCTGGTCTCATAGGAAACCCAAGGGTCAGGCAATAGGGTAGCTAGGTTGAGGGAGCTAACTGTCCTAGAGGTTAAGTTAGGGGCTAGCAAGGGCCCTACCTCATATCTGGTATGTCGACTGGGATTTAGATGCTTTTCCCCAGCGCCTGTCCCCAGTATTTGAGGCATCCCGTGGGGAACCACAACCTCAGTGTCCCCCCCCAGGGTAAACTTTTCAGCCTCCTGTACAAGGAGAGCGGTTGCTGCAACGGCCCATAAGCAGGCAGGCCACCCCTTGGCGACAGGGTCCAAGACCTTCGAATAGTATCCAATGGGTCGCCAGGTTGGTCCTGACCTTTGGCACAGGACTCCAGCTGCCACTCCTCCTCTTTCATGAACGTATAGGGTGAATGGCTTCCGGGAATCTGGGAGGGCTAGAGCAGGAGGCTGAACCAAGCCTTCTTTAAGCTCTCGAAATGCTTTTTTCATTTCCCTGGTCCATTTCCAGTGGAGCAGACCTTCTTTAGTCAAAGACTCATATAGTGGTCTGGCTTTTCCCCCATAGTCAGGGATCCAGAGTTGACAGAAGCCAGTCAGTCCCAGAAATGCCCTTAGTTCTCGGGGGTTCCGGGGCTGAGGGCTATCAAGTATAACCTGGATTCTTTCTTTGCCCAAACTGCGACTCCCTTGGCAGAGGTGGTATCCAAGGAAGGTGACCTGCTGCTTAACCAACTGAGCTTTTTCCTTTGATACTTTATATCCCTGTACCCCAAGGTGATTGAGGAGATCTACAGTTTGCTCCTTGCAGACTGTCTCTGTTTCAGTACTTAAGAGCAGATCATCGCAGTACTGAACTATGTTACATGCAGAATGGTTAGCCAGGAATGGGGCCAGGTCCCTTTTTAGCTGGCTGCCAAAAATCTCGGGTGCACAGGTGAGTCCCTGTGGGACAACAGTCCAAAGATATTGGGCCCTGTAATGGGTGTCCGGATCCTCCCATTCAAAGGCAAACAGTCTCTGCTATTAACTTGTTAATTTGTCTTAGGTCCTGGACCAACCGATAATGCCCATTAGGCTTAGGCACCCCCATTATTGGAGTATTGTATGGGGACGTGTCTTCCTTTAACCACCTGCACTGCAAAAACTTTTGAATCAGGGGTTTTAACCCGATCCGAGTGGTTAGCTTAAGGGGGTATTGTCGAATTCAGACTGGGCTGCTTCCCTCCTTAAGGGAAATATGCACTGGTGTAGCATTCCTGGCTCGGGCCACGCCTCCTTCCTCCGCCCAGACCTTGGGATTTACACCCCCCTCCCCTCCCCCGCAGGTGGCTTCCAACACTTCCCTTACATTCCAGGGAGTGATCTCTAGCATTTATGAGAGCCATCTGGTAATTAGAGGCTTGTTGCTTAGGGATTCTGACTTCCATTGTCCCGTTATCGAATGAGATCTCCGCCTGTAATTTAGTGAGGATATCTCCTCCGAGCAGCGCTATGGGGCAGGAAGGACTGCAAACAAACTGATGGGAAATTTGATGGTCTCCTATTTTTACTAGGAGAGGCAAAGTTTTTTCCAAAGCTATAGTTTGTCCCTCTATCCCCTGGACTATGGCATGTCCCCGAGCTCTATCTCGGGGAGCCTTATTAAGGGGGAGCAAACTAAGAGTGGCCCCAGTATCAATAAGGGCTTCAATTGGGCGGCCCTCCACTTTAATTTTTACTGTGGGATCCAGGCTGGCAGCTTGTGCTGTCAGGAGGGGCCGCTGGGTTCCCCGACCCCCCTATGGGGAAGACTCCTCCCCTGAACGTCCTGTACTGTTGTAGAGGATGGGAAGGGACGGGGTTTTATCTTTATGTTCCTTTCCCATGGCCTGTCACTGGGGGCATTCATTCTTCCAGTGCCCCTCTTTCCTACAGATAGCGCACTGATTTCGACCCAGGCAGGGGCCCCGCCCCTACCCCGGTGGCCCTGGCCGTCCCTTAACTTTGTCCCCCCTTTCTTCATATCCTTTCCTTTGGGCCATGGCTAAAACGTGGGCCCCTTTCTTCCGAGAACGGGGGATTCTGTTGCTTCCAATTATATAGATCACTAGTGGTAAAGGGAACATATACCATAGTGAGATTACCCTCAGGGGCTACAGTTTCCTGCAGTGGACACAAATAATTCTGTTGCAGGGGCCCTTGGAGTACCGGGCCACCCTTGCTCCTGGTGTGGTTAGACACCAGGGAGCTCAGAGAGATCGGAGGGGGCTCCCGTTTGGAAAAGTCCTGGTCGCTTGGCTCACCCCTTTCAGTTGAGCCATTATCCTCAGAGGAGGGGGTGGGGATTTCAATTGAGGATACCGGAGCCAGGAGGCCGGGATACAAAGGGGGAGGGGGCATAGGATCAGGGGCAGAGGGAATCACAGCCCGCAGACAAGATTTCTTAACAGGGAAACAGGGTTTCCTAACAGGGGCACGGGCCATTAAGGTTTTAATAGTTTGTGATCTACATTTTTGCAACCATGGGGGATGATTGGCCACAAGGTCCTGCCAAATATCTATATAGGGATATTGGTCCCAATGCCCATCCCAGGTCACAATGCTATGTACTGCTTGTACAACCCCTGGTTTGAGCGTCCCTCCCTCGGGCCATTCCACCCCGAATGTGATCCATTCAAGAGTACAGAATTTTACAAGCTTGTCTTTACATAATACAATTCCATAATTAGCCTGGCATCTAAACGCCTTCCAGTTATGCAGCATACATCCCAGGGGTGTCCAGGAGAAGGTGCTTTGTCCGGACCCCATTATGCTTTACCCAGAGTTTTCCGAGACAGAGATATCAAGAGGGGGAAGAGGTATAGATCTAGTTCTAACTCAGATATCCACTGGGTCACGAGGTTCGGCTGACCCCCCTTGCAATCAAGATATCCTGGTCATCGGGATTCCCCTTGCAGGAGTCTTGGGGCGGCTGAAGTCAGCTTAAGCCTCAGACCTGTCAGCAGCACTCATTCATCTTTCACACAGATCCTTTAATCAGTTACAATCTCGGTTTCCAACACACCATTAAGAGGAGAAACAAGATTACCCTTCCTATAGACAAGAGTAATCCCTGAGGTTGCTCCAAGTCCCAATAATTGTTAAAAACGGCCCATGGACTTGTGGAGTTAGTTACGTTACTCATTGGCCGTTATTTGCTTACCCTTTAACCAAAAACACAACAACAAGACATTTACAAAGCTACAATAATGTTAACATACCTTCCCGTATACAGGCTGCCTAGGGGATTTCCACTGTCCAACCCACACCTCGGGGACGTTATTCCTCAAACCCAGGAGGTAAACACACTTACCGCCCGAAGTGGCCGCGTCCGGCAGTCAGACTTCCCCTCCTTCTGAAGCCGTCTTGCTTCCGTGTCCTTCAGAGTTCTCTTTAGAGAGGACGCAGCCGCCCCGGCCGATTGTGACGATCCGAGGCCCGAGCAAAGCAACAGCTCGAGGTGGCCACTCCTCGGAATCGCCCTCGGCCGTCGGTCAGTGCCCTCTACAGGGAGAGAAGTCCCGGCGGAGTCGCCATTTGTTAGCCAAATGGGCTCGTTTCCCCCTGGAGCTGCCCAATTACCCCAAGGAGGCACGGGAGTCGAGAAGACGGCTTCAAGTTCTTTATTGATCAGTCAGCTGAGCGGGTGTCCCCCTCGACTCATGCCAGAGGGAGGAACACACCTTACAAGCACAACTGGGCTTCTTTTATACAGAGAGACAAACAACTTAGCGTGTCTAAATTCTGCTAACCTATGCATTGTTTAAATTCAGTTCTAGTAGTAATCAGGATACATCTGTTTAGCTTCCCGTCCTTCACATTCCTTTCCCAGGGTCCGTCCAACCCCCTCCCCTTTTCCATATATCTTCTATACATCCTGTATACGTGCAGCTTCATGCATGGGAAATGACAGTGAGAACTGAGATAAGCATGTTTACTGGGATAACAAGCAGAAGCCGAGATAAACATGTTTTTCGGTTTTTGGGCCTAACATCTGTATCCAATTACTGGAAGATAGCTAATGTAGCGCCAATATTTAAAAAGGGCTCTAGAGGTGATCCTGGCAATTACAGACCGATAAGTCTAACGTCAGTACCAGGTAAATTGGTTGAAACAGTAGTAAAGAATAAAATTGTCAGACACATAGAAGAACATAAATTGTGGGCAAAAGTCAACATGGTTTCTGTAAAGGGAAATCATGTCTTACTAATCTATTGGAGTTCTTTGAACAAACATGTGGACAAGGGGGATCCAGTGGACATAGTGTACTTAGATTTCCAGAAACCCTTTGACAATGTCCCTCACCAAAGGCTCTTACATAAATTAAGTTGTCATGGGATAAGAGGGAAAATCCTTTCATGGATTGAGAACTGGTTAAAAGACAGGGAACAATGGGTAGAAATAAATGGTAAATTTTTAGAATGGAGAGGGGTAACTAGTGATGTTCCCCAAG
Organism: Malaclemys terrapin pileata; assembly: GCF_027887155.1. Classification (NCBI taxonomy): domain Eukaryota; kingdom Metazoa; phylum Chordata; order Testudines; family Emydidae; genus Malaclemys; species Malaclemys terrapin. The sequence continues at coordinate 34,364,686 of NC_071516.1, read as the reverse complement.
GGTGAGTCCTGGGACCAATCCTATTCAACTTATTCATAAATGATCTGGAGAAAGGGGTAAACAGTGAGGTGGCGAAGTTTGCAGACGATACTAAACTGCTCAAGATAGTTAAGACCAAAGCAGACTGTGAAGAACTTCAAAAAGATCTCACAAAACTAAGTGATTGGGCAACTAAATGGCAAATGAAATTTAATGTGGATAAATGTAAAGTAATGAACATTGGGGGAAAAAACCCAACTATGCATACAATATGATGGGGGCTAAATTAGCTACAACGAATCAGGAAAAAGATCTTGGAGTCATCATAGATAGTTCTCTGAAGACGTCCACACAGTGTGCAGCGGCAGTCAAAAAAGCAAACAGGATGTTAGGAATCATTAAAAAAGGGATAGAGAATAAGATGGAGAATATCTTATTGCCCTTATATAAATCCATGGTATGCCCACATCTTGAATACTGTGTACAGAGGTGGTCCCTTCATCTGGAATTGGAAAACGTTCAGAAATGGGCAACTAAAATGACTGGGGGTTTGGAACGGGTCCCATATGAGGAGAGATTAAAGAGGTTAGGACTTTTCAGCTTTGAAAAGAGGAGACCAAGGGGGGATATGATAGTGGCATATAAAATCATAAGTGATGTGGAGAAAGTGAATAAGGAAAAGTTATTTACTTCTTCCCATAATATAAGAACTAGGGGCCACCAAATGAATTTAATGGGCAGCAGGTTTAAAACAAATAAAAGGAAGTTCTTCTTCACACAGCGCACAGTCAACCTGTGGAACTCCTTGCCTGAGGAGGTTGTGAAGGCTAGGACTATAACAGGGTTTAAAAGAGAACTGGATACATTCATGGAGGTTAAATCGATTAATGGCTATTAGCCAGGATGGGTAAGGAACGGTGTCCCTAGCCTCTGTTTGTCAGAGGGTGGTGATGGACGGCAGGAGAGAGATCACTTGATTATTACTTGTTACGTTCACTCCTTCTGGGGCACTTGGCATTAGCCACTGTCAGTAGACAGGATACTGGGCTGGATGGACCTTTGGTCTGACCCAGTCTGGCCATTCTTATGTTCATGCAGACACTTACTCCAGCGACTGAACAGGTTTTCCTATCTCTGTAGTAAATCCTCCTCCCCAAGAGGCGATAGCTCAGTGTGATGTTATCTGATTAAAATATGACCACATAGATCATTGTTACTGCCTCTGTTATACAATTGCAACAAATTTTATACAAAGTGTGTCAAGTAAGCTGTCAATAGGAAAGTGATGATTTGCTAAATATGCTTGTGTTATTTGCATGCATGTATCATTTTTGTATCTGAAGTTATGAGTATTGGCCCCTTTTCTGCTCCAACCTCTGGATTATGATGTACTTGTACTAATAGGAGCATTCTAACCAAGGGACTGAGGATCTTCCAATGATTTGGAAACAACCAAAGACTTAACAAGCCAGCAGTTTATTCTATCACTGCTACAAGCCTGGTCCAAGAACTTTGCATTTATTATATGTATTTGATTCCGTTAACCAATTGTAACTCTCACCTTTCTTCCTTTCTTTTTATAAATAACCTTTAGATTTTAGATACTAAAGGATTGGAAACCACATCATTATAGTGTAAGATCTCAGTTTTATATTGACCTGAGTGGTCCTTTGGGATCAGAAGAACACTTTTGTTTGATGAAATTGGTTTAAATAACCATTCATCACTAAGTCTAGTGTTTTGGTGGTGGTACAAGGACTGGAATGCCCAAGGAAAACTGCTTTTCTGACTTCTTGCTAGTCAGCGTGGGGAGAAAAATTTACTTTTGTTGCTGGTTTGGTATATCCTATGGGGGATTAGCCACCAGTCTTGGGGTGTATCTGCCCTATTTCTCAGCAGTTCGTTCTGAATTTGGCATTCTCAGTTGTGAACCAATGAGGCAAGTTACGGTGGCAAGTCAGCAGGATCCACAGAACAAGGTCAATTAAACTTTCGATCAGAACCCCATGCTATTGAAATCTGATATTGAGAGTTTTAAAGGTTAAAGATCAGTGACCATGAGCCAGAAGGCATCAGCAGAATCAAACTGCAAGCCCTGAGAGAGAGCCTGTGTCTTGAACATGAACAAAGAACGGCTGTAAGAGAGCGGGGCTCACCCCTGCGGCACCTCCTGCTGGTTGTCCTTGGGAATTAGCATCCAGCCTCCAGAGTACCCTCTGCAGGCTGGTGTCTCGCCACCACTGTTGGCCCCCATGTCCCTCCCAGGACTCCAGTGCCCCTTTAACTGGGTGCTGCCAGCTGGCAGTAACCCCACAGTTCTGGGTCTCCCCCTCCCAGGGGAACCCCCACCCACTATCCCCACTTTGCCTCAGTCTTGGCTGCTGCCCAGTCTCCATATAGCCCCTATTCACTGGGGCAGACTGCAGTATAAACTGGTCATCACAGGCAAAGCGGATCGGACCTGCTGCCTCTGCCTACCCATGGGCTGCACCATTGCAACCCTGCACCTATTCAGCCTATAGTCAGGCCTGCAGCCTGGGGCTTTCCAGGCCAGAACTCCCAGCTCATCTGGCCCTTCCCCAACCCTGCTCCTAACCTGGGTGTCTTGCTTAGGTCCCTGCAGCCAGGCCCTTCTCCCTCTATAAGCAGAGGGAGACTGACTGGGCGTCTCACTCCCAGGCTCTTATAGGGGCCAGCTGGGCCTGATTGGAGCATAGCCACAGCTGAGCCTACTTTCTCCAATCAGCCCAGGCTTCTTGCCCAGCCACAGCCCTCTCCTGGGCTGTTTCAACCACCCCGCTACAATGGCAAATATTCGATAGCAGGAACTAGTAGCTAAGGAAATGCTACAAAAGGTCAAAAGGGATATTGAAGAAGCTGACTAAAAATGGTCTATCTAAACAAAAGGCATGGCGTGACTAAATGCTTGTAAATGTACAATTGTGATAGATCTGATGTTAATATTAATGCTAATGTTAACTCTTGTGACTAGTTTGTTGCTGATGCCAACATCTGTAAAAATGTACAATATGCATGAGCTTTTGGAAAAACCCTTAAACATGCTGGGAGTGAGACATAAGAACTCACTATGTGCTAGAAGCCTTTATAGTTATACTGTTTAATTTCAACATAACAACACACTTCACGTTAAAAGGCCTTGTGATTCTGATGTTTCAGTTAGTGCCTGTAACTAGTCTTGAAATTGTACTTTGGAGAAAAGACATTACATTCCTAATGTGCTCAAGGAAAAGGGAAATTGAGGCACGCTACCTTATTGCTTTCATGGCTAAATGCCAAAATTCCTACACAACGAAGAACATTAATCTCTTCAAAAAGAACGAGGAGTACTTTTGCCACAAGTACTCCTCATTCTTTTTGCTGATACAGACTAATACGGCTACCACTCTGAAATTAATATCTATGTTGACTTCATGTTAATTGGGTTCCAAACATTTGCCAAAGCTTGGATGGATAAAATAGCTGTTTTCATTAGCTCATGGCAAGATTACATGAGATGTATAGGAATTATGCTGCAACAGCAAATCCAATCTACTATTGGTCTAAAGGATTGGCCATGGCATGATTATTGGGTAAGATCTGAGTTATATATTGACCTGGATGTGTGGCTGGTCCTTTGGGATTAGAAGGGCCTTTTGTTTCATGCAATTGGTTTAAATAACCCTCCTCATGACATCTAGTGTTTTGGTGGTGGTACAAGGACTGAAATGCCTAAGGAGACTGCTTTTCTGACTTCTTACTAGCCGGTGTGGTGAGACAGAAGGTTATTTTGTTGCTGGTCTGGTATATCTTATGGGGAAATAATCACCAGTTTTAGAGAGTGTCTGCCCTATTTCTCAGCAGTTTGTCCTGCGTTTGGTATTCTCAATTGTGACCCACAGAGGCATGGTGTCACTCGGTCAACAGAAGAATTGTTTCCTCAATCTAGTGGTGTCTACTGTGGTGGGGAGGGGGGTGGAGGTCAACTTGACTACGTCGCAGAAGGTGTAAAATTGTCCCCAACCCAGAGTGATGTAGCTAAACTGATCTAAGTTTTAAGTGTAGACCAGCGTAGGAAACACAGAAATAACTGGATCTCTGTCCAAGAAGGGAGGGCAAAGACGACTTTGCCCCACTCGGGCTCCATAAGGCTGCTCGGTGACACCTGCTGTGTTTGATGTTTGTTTTAAATTTGTCTGTTGTCTTTTAAAGATCTGTTCCTCGGTAATGCTTTCACCTTGAAAATAAATGTGCTGTGAGGTAACTCATGAAAGTTGGCAATACCTGTTCATCACCCTTGGCAAGAAAGCAACGCAGTGGTGCTGGGCATTAGACAGACTGGCTTGCTGGAGACCTTCCTGTGCAAGGCAGGGAGCTGTGCAGTCTTAAAACCCCCTGCCAGATGGGACTGTCTAGAAGGCCTGGGGAAAATGAGCCATACAGAGGATTGAGCGGCTGTAAAAATAAATCTTATCACACCCGTGCCATTATTGTCAGTCGAATTATACAGAGGATGACGGGGTTGCACTGATGTGACATGTTCGGGTGTTATGCGGTATTGGACACTTTGTATCACTACGGCTGTTTGAAAATATCCGATTGCCTTCGCTACTGGCACTACCGTGTGGCTGGCTGAGTGGCTCAGTTTCCAAAACCAATGGGATTCAATAACAGAGAGTGAAGCCATGAGCTGGGGGACTGGGGTGTTGGATAAAATAGCATTAAAACAGAGCAATCAGAGAGTGGGGGGCAGCCAATTTGGGGAGCAAGCTCATTGGGTTGTGGTCCTGTGCGAGTTCATAATCCCCCTTCACCCAGAACGTGAAGTTAATCACGGTGGCAGACAACACCAGCGGAGAGCGAAAACAAACTCCCAGCAGGACTGAGGAACGATTCAGTTGCAGACAGAAACAAAACAAGATTCAATTGGCAAGTGTTTCTGAGGGAAAGTGACTGAAACACCACAGTGGTTGTGATGCTGGCAAAGGAAACTGTAAGGGGAGTGAAGTGTAAATTTGGCATCAGTTTGTGATTCATCAGCTCAGTGACGTGTTGTTGTATCAGCCAGGCAAGGAACTAACAAACTTCAATAGGACTTGATTTTTACAGTGGAAACCTCTTTACCAATCTGCTGCTGCACACTCTGTAACTCTCACTCAGCCTCCTCAACTCCTCACCCCTCTTTCCTGTTTCCTGTCCTTTCAGACTCCCAACAGCCAGTGCTCCCAGTTCTAATAATTACAAGCACATCTAAACACCACATTCCCTTCTCTCTTAAGAAACTCTCTCAATTAAAATAAACATTGTTGTTCTAACCACAGGAACAAATAGGAAACAAGACACTATACTATTGGCAGAAATATTACACTGCAAACACTGTAGATACTATATAACACTGTCTTTAGTCCACACAGGTGGTCATCTGCGTCTGACAGGCCATCTCTCAAGCCCCGGTTCCAGTGCAATGTCTTGTTTTGTTGGTTCTATGGTGAAGTCATCCAATACAGACTGGGTGTTGGCATAATCTCCTCTTGGTGCATAGGCAGGTGCAAGATAAGAAGTATTCCATACCCGCCCATCAGAAAGTCGATAGGTGTAAGGTCCCTTCTTCGCTATGATTTTAAGAGGAGCTGTGAATTTATGGTCTCCTTTGCGTAAAATTCCAGGTTTTCGTATTCTAACAAAGGAACCACACTTAAACTTTGTTTCCTTAGCACTCCGCCCCTTGTCTGTGAAAGCCTTATACTTTCTTGGGTTCTGTTCAATTGTTTTTCTCACCTCATCCTCGTTTGGGATATCAGGTCTTGCCTATAACAATCCAGCAATGTTCAGTTTAGTATTCATCTGTTTCCCATGCAGTAACTCTGCGGGTGATCTTTGCGTTGTGGCATGTCGTGTAGCCCGGTATGCTTCCAAGAAATCAGTAGTGATTTTGTACACACTCAGCACAGTAACATCGGGTATTGTAACTGCATGCACCTGTTGATTAAACTGGCTACTGCGACATTAGCACAATGCCCAATCTTTTTGCAATGATTGCACTGAGCTACTTTTCCTGGACATCCTGTGTAGCTTGCAAGATGTTGTGGGGATCCACAGCGAAAGCATGTTTTTACTGTATTTTGCATTTGCTGATTCTGTGGCTTTTTATTAGTTTTCCTCTTGCAATTGTTTGTCAGCAGCGATAGTGAACTTTTCTGCAAAGGAGTCACAGCCTGAACTGTGCTTTCTGTATCTCTGCTCATTATTTTGGCTTCAGCTGTAGCTGACACAATCTGAGTAGCAATGGGTATTGCTTTTTCTAGTGTAAGTTGTGGTTCTAGAAGTAAGTGTTCTCTTACATGAAGCATGGTTGTTTTCAATGAGCTGGTCTCTGATCGTCTTATCTGCCATATTCCCAAAGTCACAAGATACAATCAGACTCTTCAGGGAAGCAATATACTGCATTATAGTCTCCCCTGGTTTCTGCTCACACTGGCAAAATCTGTAGCGATTAGCTACTACATTCACTTTTGGCACAAAAAAGTTCTTTAATGCAGTGAGTGCAGTTTCATATTTATCATCTGCAAGGGGAAAAGTGTAAAATATACGCTGCCCTTCTGCTCCAAGGCAGTGGATTAGCAGAGCACGCTTTCTTACTTCAGAAATCTTTGTAGCGCTGATTGTAAGCAGGTAAGTCTCAAACATATGGTTCCAGACAGAAAAAGCAATTGGAGGCTCACCTGGGCTTTGCAGAAAGGATGCAGGTGGGTTCAGAGGCAGAAGATCCATCCTCGTCACCAAAATGTTGTATCAACCAGGCAAGGTCCTAACAGACTTACCATCTGCTGCTGCACACTCTAACTCTCACTCAGCCTCCTCAACTCCTCCCTGCTCCTTCCTGTTTCCTGTCCTTTCAGACTCCCAACAGCCAGTGCTCCCAGTTCTAATAATTACAAGCAACATCTAAACACCACAAGTGTCTCTCTCCCTCTCTCTCTGGAGAGATCCAGGAGAATGTCAAAAAATGGAAAAAGAATAAAAGCAGGAAAGGGCTGGACCTTGTCTCATGGAGACTAACGTAACCTGCTTTGATACTGTGTTGATCACAGTCCCCTCCTCTTGGCTGAGTCCAATAGAGCCTGTTATCCATTAGATGAACCGATAATATGTTTGCAGTGCAACAAGTCACAGTCTACCGTGGTGAGCCATGGGGACCACTTGTTGAAGTTACAAAAGACTAATACAAAATGGCTTTGCCAGTTTTGACATAAATATACCCAGCGGTGTGTGTGGCTTTCTACCTGCACCGATCTCTTAACTGAGCGGAGGGCAGGTGATAATGGAATCTCAAAGATCTAAATAAAAAATTTGCCTCCAGAGTCTTGGTTCTTCACTGTCCCCACAGGATGAGGGGCCTTATGGAATATTTATGGAACTAAATTGATGCTAAAGCATGATGAAAATGTATCCTCTTCAGATTTCATTGTAAATGTTGGTTTCTTTCCCCTAGTTGGACCTCATGGCGAACCCAGAGTGGGGGAATGAAACAGTTCTCACGGAATTCATCCTGGTAGGATTTTGGAATCTCCCTGAGCTACAAACTCTTCTCTTCCTGCTGTTTCTCGTCATCTACATCGTGACCGTGGCTGGGAACATCCTTATCTTTGCGCTTGTTGTGGCTAAACAGAACCTTCACACCCCCATGTACTTCTTCCTGGGGAATTTGTCCTGCTTGGAGACCTGCTACACCTCCACCATCCTACCCAAGGTGCTGGCCAGTCTCCTGACTGGGGACAGGACTATTTTGTTTAGTCTCTGCCTCACACAATTTTATTTAGTTTGTTCTCTGGTGGTTACAGAATACCTTCTCCTGTCAGTGATGTCCTACGATCGGTATTTAGCGATATGCAATCCAATGCACTATGCAGCCCATATGAGTGTCAGGGCCTGCCTCCAGCTTGCAGGTGGCTCTTGGATAGGTGGCTTCCTATGCAGTGGCATATTAACATTGTCTATATCTCAGTTAACATTCTGTGGCCCCAACATTATTGATCATTTCTTTTGCGATTTTATCCCCCTTGTAAATCTCTCCTGCAATGACCCACACTTGATGGAAACGCTGGCTTTCACACTCAGCTTTCTTTTCTCACTGGTTCCATTCCTACTTATCATGATGTCCTACATCTGCATCATTGCCACCATCCTGAGAATCCCATCCACCACCGGAAGGCAAAAGGCCTTTTCCACCTGCTCCTCCCACCTCATTGTGGTGAGCATTTATTATGCAACTCTGCTGATTGTCTATATGTTCCCAACCACAGATATCCTGAGCAACTTCAAGAAAGTTCTCTCTGTCATCTACACCGTCCTAACTCCCCTGGTCAATCCCCTCATCTACAGCCTGAGAAACAAAGAGGTCCAGGAGGCCCTGAGGAAAGCTTGCAGGAAATTCATGCTTGGACCATGCGAACCGGTCAATTTCCTTGGGTTAAAATAGATATAACATGGGTTGGGGTAGGGCCTAAAGCGAAGCGTGCTGTAGTCCCAGTCCTGTTTCCCTGAGCTTCACTGGGCTTCATGTCCTGCTTTTACACAGTGTCACTCAACCTTTCCAGGCTACTGTACCCCTTTCAGGAGTCTGATTTCTCTTGCGTATCCCCAAGTTTCACCTCACTTAAAAACTGCTTGCTTACAAAATCAGACATAAAAATATTTGTAGAAATACAAAACAGTCACAGCACAGTACTACTGAAAATCTGCTGGTTGTCTCATTTTTACCATATAATTGTGAAATAAATCAATTGGTATATAAAGATTGTACTTACATTTCAGTGTATAGTCAGAATATACAAGTCATTGTCTGCATGAAATTTTAGTTTGTATGAACTTTGCTTGTGCTTTTTCTGTAGCCTGTTGTAAAACGAGGCAAATCCCTAGATGAGCTGATGTACCCCCTGGAAGACCTCTGCGTACCCCCAGGCTACACTTGCCCCTTGTTGAGAACCACTGCTCTGACAGCCCTGGGCGAGACCTCTCAAAACCTGGTACCCCAGTCTTTTTAGGGCCTATATCAGATTACACAGGTGGGTTTAACTGGGCTGGTGGGAGACTTGAACTTGTGGCTGTTCAGAGTTCAGACAAAGACCCGCGATTGTGCTCAGTGAGAGGGTGCAGGTGAAATGGACTCAGCTGGAACACTGGGCATCCATTTATTGTAGGGTGAGAGACTTCTAGATACACACACACAAACACACATATATACACGCACACATACGCACATGCACGCATATGCAAACGGACACATACACACACACACGCGCACACATGCACACACACATATGCACACACACATACCTGCACATATACATACACACATACATGCACACATGCATAGGTACATTCACGCATACGCACAGGCACACTTACCCAGATACACGTACGCATGTGCACACACACACATGCACACATACACACATGCATACGCGTGGACAAGATACACACACCAACACGCACACATACGCAAACATAAGCACACACTCACACGCATGCACACATATATGTATGCACACATATACACACGATGCACACATATTTACATGCATGCACTCACGCACACATACTCACACATATGCACATGCATGCATACACACGCCACACACATATGCATGCACACACACATGCACACATGGATAAATTGGATTTAGACCTTATTGGCGAATTTAGATTTAGGATTTATATTGTGCTTGCAGAGCCATTGGCCATTATCTTTGAAAACTCATGGCGATCGGGGGAGGTCCCAGACTATTGGAAAAAGGCTAACGTAGTGCCCATCTTTAAAAAAGTGTAACCCCTTTGAGGTTTAGAGAGCATGGCTCCTTTAAATCTTTTTCTTTGGGGGAGCGGGAGCAGTGAGAGAAAGGAGGGAAACTCAGGGGTGTGGCTCTGGAGCTCCCCTGGAGAGAGAGGCAGCAGCCCACAGGCCCTCACAAAGTGAAGCAGCAGAGAACCTGCCTGAAGCCTGGGAAGGACAGGGCTGATCGGGGACACCCCAGCACAGGAGCCAGGAGGAGCACTGTGCCAGGGAGGAATCGCCCGAGAAGGACAGGCCGGAGCTGGACCCAGTATCACGGCTGCCCAGAGCTGCATGCGGCTGTGAGTACTGGGGCTTGTGACTCTGTATTGGGAACAAGGAGGGAGGTTGCTAGCTAGTTAAGTGGGGAGGTGGTGGCTCTGTGTGGCTTTGCAGAAAGCAGCAGAAGAGGGCCCCGGAAGGGTTTGTTCGGGGAAAGTTCACTGGCGCTGAAGACGACCAGGAGCACCCAAGACTCACCACTTGGCTGGAACTTTGCTCAGGACTCCTGAACTCTGTGTGCAGACACATTGCTCAGTGTCTGCCCTTCCAGACTGTGCTACCACAGGGCTCGTGGAGCCTTGGTTTGGATGCAACCCTGTTCTGCTGCTCCCCCTATATTTCCCCTCATTGTTTTTCTCCTCTCATCCCTCTGTAAATAAATATTTCCCTTTTTTATATCCATTATACTTTTCCTGTGGGGGTGTGTGTTCACTCTGGGGGGGTTGGAACTGGTGCCACTGGGGTGGAAGGGATTTTCCCTGCTGCATTCTTGTGCACGCTGTCTCTTGGCCAGAGCTGCCTGCAGAGCAGACTCCATCTTGGTCATGAGGGCGCTAAAGTTACGAAAGGGAAGAAAGAGAACCCGGGGAACTACAGACCGGTCAGCCTCACCTCAGTGCTGGGCAAAATCATGGAGCAGGTCCTCAAGTAATCCATTTTGAAGCACTTGGAGGAGGAGAAGGTGATCAGGAACAGTCAACATGGATTCACCAAGGGCAAGTCATGCCTGACCAACTTGATTGCCTTCCATAATGAGATAACTGGCTCTGTGGATATGGGGAAAGTGGAGGATGTGATATATCTTGTGTCATAACTATAAAGGGAAGGGTAATAGCTGTCCTGTGTACAGTACTATAAAATCCCTCCTGGCCAGAGACTCCAAAATCCTTTTCCCTGTAAAGGGTTAAGAAGCTCAGGTACCTGGCTGGCATCTGACCTAAAGGACCAATAAGGGGACAAGATACTTTCAAATCTTGGCGGGGGGGAAGGCTTTTGTTTGTGTTCTTTGTTTGGGAGTGCGTTCGCTCTTGGGACTGAGAGGGACCAGACATCAATCCAGGTTCTCCACATCTTTCTAAACAAGTCTCTCCTATTTCAAACTTGTAAGTAAATAGCCAGGCAAGGCATGTTAATTTTCCTTTGTTTTCTCAACTTGTAAATGTACCTTTTACTAGAGTGTTTATCTTTGTTTGCTGTACTTTGAACCTAAGACTAGAGGGGAGTCCTCTGAGCTCTTTAAGTTTGATTACCCTGTAAGGTTAATTTCCATCCTGATTTTACAGAGATGATTTTTACCTTTCTTTAATTAAAAGCCTTCTTTTTAAGAACCTGATTGATTTTTCCTTGTTTTAGATCCAAGGGGGTTGGATCTGTATTCACCAGGGAATTGGTGAAAGGTTTCTCAAGGCTTCCCAGGGAGGGAATCCATTGGGAAATGGTGGCAGCGGACCAGACCTAAGCTGGTAGTTAAGCTTAGAAGTTTCATGCAGGTCCCTACATTTGTACCCTAAAGTTCAAAGTGGGGATACAGCCTTGACACCTTGACTTTAGCAAAGCTTTTGATACGGTCTCACAGTATTCTTGCCAGCAAATTAAAAAACTATGGTCTGGATGAATTAACTATAAGGTGGATAGAAAGCTGGCTAGACATTCGGGCACAATGGGTAATGATCAACAGCTCCATGTCTAGTTAGCAGCTGGTATCAAGCAGAGTGCCCCAGGGGTCGGTTTTGTTCAACATCTTTATTAATGATCTGGATGATGGGAGGGATTGTACCCTCAGCAAGTTCGCAGATGACAATAAGCTGGGAGAGATAGATATGCTGTAGGGTAGGGATATGGTCCAGATGAGCTAGACAAATTGGAGGATTGGGCCAAAAGAAATCTGATGAGGTTCAACAAGGACAAGTGCAGAGTCCTGCCCTTAGGATGGAAGAATCCCATGCACTGCTACAGGCTGGGGACCGACTAGCTAAGCAGTAGTTCTGTAGAAAAGGACCTGGGGATTACAGTGTATGAGAAGCTGGAAATGAGTCAGCAGTGTGCCCTTGTGAGTCTACATCTGGAGTATTGTGTCCAGTTTTGGGTCCCCTACTACAGAAAGGATGTGGACAAATTGGAGAGTCCAGCGGAGGGAAACGAAAATGATCAGGGGGCTGGGGCACATGACTTACACAGAGAGGCTGAGGGAACTGGGCTTGTTTAGTCTGCAGAAGAGAAGAGTGAGGGGGATTTGATAGCAGCCTTCAACTACCTGAAGGGGGGTCCCAAAGAGGATGGAGCTTGGCTGTTCTCAGTGGTGGCAGATGACAGAACAAGGAGCAATGGTCTCAAGTTGCAGTGGGGGAGGTCTAGGTTGGATATCAGGAAAGACTATTTCACTAGGAGGATGGTGAAGCACTGGAATGGGTTACCTAGGGATGTGGTGGAATCTCCATCCTTAGAGGTTTTTAAGGCCCGGCTTGACAAAGCCCTGGCTGGGATGATTTAATTGGTGTTGGTCCTGCTGTGAGCAGGAGGTTGGACTAGATGACCTCCTGAGGTGTCTTCCAACCCTAATCTTCTATGATTCTATGATGTAGTCCTGTCCTCTGAACTCAAGGCAGGACTATGTCATTATCAAACCGTTCCTCACAGGTGTTTGGACTGTTCTTAAAAGCCTCCAATGGTGGAGATCCCACCATCTTTTCCTAATGTCCAGTCTACAGCGCCCTTGCTGCACTTTAAGCCCATTGCATTTTGTCCTATCCTAAGAGGTTAAGGAGAATAACTTTTCCCCATGCTTCTTGTAACGACTTTTATGTACTTGAAAACACTTGTCATGTCCCCTCAGTCTTCTCTTCTCCAGACTAAAGAAACCCAATCTTCCCTCATAGGTCATGTTTTCTGGACTTTTAATCATTTTTGTTGCTCTTCTCCGGACTTTTTCCAATTTGTCCCCATCTTTCCTGAACAGGACACAATACTTCAGTTGAGGCCTTATCAGCGTGGTATAGAGTGAAAGAATTGCTTCTCTTACCTTGCTTATGTAACCCTTCTGCCCCTCTGAGTTGGCAGCAACAAGGGCCGGGTTCAGTATCTAGGGGTTCCGTTTCAATAATGCAATGCAAAACCGGCTCGAGCCCCCACCCAGTGACCTGGGACAATTACATACCACCCCCCGGGCGCCTCTAGGAGGCAATACTTTACCTTTCGCAAGCCCTGGGAGGGGCCGTCAGGGTGGAGCATGGACGGGGCCATACTGGAGTGTTTGGGGAGGGTTAGCTTCCCCCAGCCTACGATATGCGCCACCCAGGCCTGACAGCAATATTTTTCCCAGAGATCAATTAAAAAAAACAAAGAAACAACCCCCTTTTTCCAAAATACAATTATGTGAGCCACAAATGTTTAACATTTGGACATCTTAAACAACAAAGCTTTACACAAAATTTTTCACACTGGGGATTAATTGGAATGAGACCTTGCTGCATGGATAGGGAACAAATTATGGAAGGAGAATACAATCTCCTACTTGGTTTTGCTTTCAGAAATAAGTGTATATTTCTATCCTTTGCAATACACACAACTCAAATGATTATATTGACTGTACCGGAACTGGCCCATGAACTGTCTAGTGTGAATGTAGAACAGTGTCCTTCACGGGATGGAATCAGTGCTATTCCTTGGTTCTCAAATGCTAACAGACCAATTAGAGACCTACAGTTCTGGAACAAGATTTCATAATTTGTATTAAGTGCTGTGGCACCGAAGGTGCTTGTGACCCTGAAACTTTTCTGGGAATGGGAAGAAATTATTTGTATTTTATAATCTCAGGTCTCTGACTTCCGTGCTTCCATGGTATGGGCCTTTCCAAGAAGCCTAAGGGAGTTAGGTGCCAAATTCTCATAGCAATCATGGGAGTTTGGTCTTTATTGTGTACATTACCCCCCACTGCTATGGGTATCCGCATGGCCCCACAGTATGCCAACTTTTTTATGGCTGACTTAGAACAATGCTTCCTCAGCTCTCATCTCCTAACGCCCCTACTCTAGTTCCGCTACTTTGATGACATCTTCATCATCTGGACCCATGGAAAAGAAGCCCTTGAGGAATTCCATCATGATTTCAGAAATTTCCATCCCACCATCAACCTCAGCCTGGACCAGTCCACTCAAGAGATCCACTTTCTGGACACTACAGTGCTAATAAGTGATGATCACATAAACACCACCCTATACCAGAAACCTACTGACCACTGTACTTACCTACATGCCTCCAGCTTTCATCCAGACCACAACACACGATCCATTGTCTACAGCCAAGCTCTGAGATACAACCACATTTGCTCCAGCCCCTCAGACAGAGACAAACATCTACTGAAGTGAAGAAACAAATTGACAGAGCCAGAAGAGTACCCAGAAGTCACCTACTACAGGACAGGCCCAATAAAGAAAGCAACAGAACACCACTAGACGTCACCTTCAGCCCCCAAATAAAACCTCTCCAGTGTATCATCAGGGATCTACAACCTATCCTGAAGGACAATCCCTCACTCTCACAGATCTTGGGAGACAGGCCAGTCCTCGCTTACAGACAGCCCCCCAACCTGAAGCAAATACTCACCAGCAACCACACACCACACACCAAAAACACTAACCCAGGAACCTATCCTTGCAACAACGCCTGTTGCCAACTCTGTCTACGTATCTATTCAGGGAACACCGTCATAGGACCTAATCACATCAGCCACACTATCAGAGGCTCGTTCACCTGCAGACCTACCAATGTGATATATGCCATCATGTGCCAGCAATGCCCCTCTGCTTTGTACACTGGCCAAACCGGACAGTCCCTACGCAAAAGAATAAATGGACACAAATCAGATGTCAAGAATTATAACATTCAAAAACCAGTCAGAGAACACTTCAACCCCCCTGGTCACTCAATTACAGACCGCAAAGTCACAATACTCCAACAAAAAAACTTCAAAAAGAGACTCCAATGAGAAACTGCAGAATTAGAAATTAATTTTCAAACTGGACACCATTAAATTAGGCTTGAATAAAGACTGGGAGGGGATGGGTAAAAAGTCTTTCCCCATGCTCATTTTTCCCCTACTGTTACTCACACCTTCTTGTCAACTGTTGGAAATGGGCCATCCTGATTATCACTACAAAAGTTTTTTTTCTCCCACTCATAATAGCCCACCTTAACTGACTACTCTCGTTATAGTTAGTATGGCAACACCCATTTTTTCATGTCCTCTGTATATATATATATATATATATATCTTCCTACTGTATTTTCCACTACATGCATCCAATGAAGTGGGTTTTAGCCCACGGAAGCTTATGCTCACATAAATTTGTAAGTCTCTAAGGTGCCACAAGTACTCCTCGTTCTTTTTGCTGATACAGACTAACACGGCTACCACTCTGAAACCTAAATATGTGAAGCACCCTCTTGCACCTGCATTTTATCTGAGCAGCAGCCTGCACTTCCTTGTTTCAGAAATGACTGACCAGGAGGCATTGAGCTAAGGTTCACATTTTCAAAAACACTTAAGCAAACTTCAAAACTGACATAGGAGGCTAAGTCCCATTGCCTTTCAGTGAGATTTAGGTTGCTAAGATTTAGCAACTGAGAAACTTTTGAAAATAGGATGTAGGCTTCTAAATCACTTAGACTTTTTAAAAAAAGGTAACTGAATTAATTGAATGAGCTCATTGGATGGGGACTGGGTACATGTTTGCTTGCTATAGAGGGTAACAGGGGGGTTAGCTGGAGAAAATGTAAGATCACCTAACTCTGCTGACAGTCTCAAACCTTTCTAAGGGAATTGGATGGGAACTCAGCATCTAAATCACTGAGGCAGCTGTAAATCTAGAATTAGTGTGTTATTTCTTAACAGTCACCATAACATTCACGCAATAGGGAGAGAGATTTGTTTCCGGAGCAGAAGTTTCTTCCCTCTCCAGGACTCTCCCTTTGAGATTAGAAGTTTGATGCTGGTTTAGTTTTAGAAAATGTCAGTAAATACCAACTTCCCCTTGCCTGTTGCTATCCCCACAGCATACGTGCCTCAGGAGACCGCCTCTCCCCGCAGAAGGATATATAATGAATCAGAAAAGACATTCCCCATTTGACAGAGGGTCTGAGGCACAGGATAATGTTACCAGACATGGAACGGAGCCTCAGTAGCTTTTCTAGGTTGTCTTTCTAGGTACTGGAAATGCGGAAGTAGGTGAATGCAGTGTGGAGAGAAAATGAGCTGAAAAAAATGGATCCTGGTCCCTGAAATGCTGCATGAGGAGGTGACAACCGAGACTCCAGCTGCTGACAGACCCGCCTTAGAGGTAAATCAACCCTTTCCTCCCTGATCCATGAATCTTAAGGAGTTTGAAGCAATGTTGGTGTGTTCGGTAACTAATTCCACTGGAATCCAAGGGGAACTGGGCACTGGTCTCTCTTAAACTCCCAACCCAAAGCAAAATTACGGTTTTTGGAAAAAGGAAAGACTTGTCAGGTCACGTCTATCCTAGCTCCTTATCTGGCCTCCATCACCCTGGTATCTTGGCACCTCACTGCCTTGAATGCATCTATCCTCCCATGACCCCTATGTGATGCAATTACCCCTGCTTTACAGACAGGACCTGGCACCCAGAGGGGCAGATTTATGGAGGTTTCTTGGGACCTCAAGACACAGACTCCCCCAGCAGGATTGGAAATCGATGGGTGTTAGGTACGGCCCCTACTCAGGTACCCATGTGCGTTGTTAGGTACATCTGGCCTGAAAGTCACACAAAGAGCTGGTGAAGAAGCAGGGAAATGAACCAACATCTGCCAAGTCCAAGGCCAGTGCTTTAAACATGGGAGCAGCCTTCGTTCCTCTTTAACCTCCCCTCCTCACCCCAACAGAGTTGTGCCCTCCATGGCAGCTCCCTCCTCATGGAACATTGAGTGATCTGCCGTGGGGAAAGCGGAGCTGCTTTTGGCCTGCTGTGCTCGGTCCTCAGGGGGCAGACCCTGGCTATAAGTAGAGTAGCCACAAATTGTTTTTGTTTCTCCCTTTAGATGGTTAATATTGGGATTATTTTATCTTTAAGGTTTTTCCCCCCAATTTTTAACTATTAATTTTTACAGTCTCAGGAAGCTCAGCGGGGGCTAAGGTGCGTGTCAGGATGAGGGCAGCACTGCCAGCGGGGAAGTGGGGGGTTCCTGACCGGCCGAGAGATCCAAGATACCAGGGCACAAGGGGCAGGGAAGGCGGCTGCTCTTGGCCAGTGCAGCAGAGATCCATGGCCAGGGCTGGGTGCAGGAGGAAGATGGCGGTGAGCCCCCGGCCATGGGAGTGGTCACCTCATTGTTGAGCTGCTCCATCGATGGGCAGAAGCCATTCGGCAGCGGGGTGGCCTCCCCCACAGCCAGGAACTCACCCTACTCCTCTCAGCCCAGCCTGCCAGGGCCGCAGCCTTCCCCGCATCTTGCGCCTGCAGGGATGGGTGTCGCCAGTCATGCGGCCGTGCAGGGATTCCCTCTGCAGCTCTGCTGTCCCAGCCCCGCTCATTCACTCCCATGACATCTGGGTACAGAGGGGTCCCTGCTCGGCAATGGGACCGGTCACACAATCCCTGGAGCTGCAAGGTGCAGATAGAGGCTGCACTACTGCCCACTCTTCCTGATAGTTTCTGTTGTTGGTTTGGTTGTATCAGCGGATATTGACCTTTACCAACGTCTGTTGATGGAAATCGAATCCAGCTGAGCTGGACGTTTAAAGAAACCTCAAGGCGTTCGCTGTCCAAATCCCATTGAAATCAAAGTGGCCCCATCCATTAAGTCAGTAGAACTTTTATTGTAGATGTCAGCAAAAAAGTATCAAACGGAACAGAATTATTCCCGGGGTGTAAAATTAACCTTGTGCATAACTCTGTGCAGTATCAGGGCCTTACTGAACAGTTAATAAAGATTAATAAATCAGTCCCGGAAAAGATACAACCTCACCCAACTTGTCTCTCTAGGATCAGTAATGGGGAAAGAGACAGTAATGGCAGACTAAAGAAAGAGAGAGAGAGAGGGGATTAAATATTACTTTTAACCAAAGATAAAGACAAAAATGTAAAGCTGATAAAAAATTCTGAGTGGCATTTTTGATGAAAAAATGTTTTGTTGATAGAGATCAAAATGTTCCAGGGGAACAGATCAATTTCTACACAGTTTTGTTTAGGAAAAGAATTATTGTATAGAGCTTTATGAAATAAAATATAAAAATGAATAGAAATAAATGTAAATAACTATAATATGCAATGTAATGTAAAATAAAAATATGCTAAATATTAAATTAAAAATAGATAAATACATTTTTAAAAATGTGGAATGAATGTTCTTCATTTATGTCACAAAGTTCATTTGTTTCCCATAGGTGCACCCCATGGCAAACCCAGAGCAGGGAAACCAAACGTCCATCACAGAATTCATCCTCCTGGGATTCGGGGACCTTCCAGAACTGCAGATGCTTCTCTTCCTGCTGTTTCTAGTGATCTACATCGCGACCGTGACCGGGAACATCCTCATCATGGCACTAGTTGTGGCTGATCGACACCTTCACACCCCCATGTACTTCTTCCTGGGGAACTTGTCCTGCTTGGAGACCTGCTACACCTCCACCATCCTGCCCAGGATGCTGGCCGGTCCCCTGACTGGGGACAGGACTATTTCATTCAATGGGTGTGTCACACAATATTATTTATTTGGTTCTCTTCTTGCTACAGAATGCCTTCTCCTGTCAGTGATGTCTTACGATCGGTATTTAGCCATATGCAATCCACTGCACTATGCAGCCCGTATGAGTGGCAGGGCCTGCCTCCAGCTTGCAGGTTGCTCTTGGATAGGTGGCTTCCTAGGTAATAGTATAACAACATTGTCGATATCTCAGTTAACATTCTGCGGCCCCAATGGCATTGACCATTTTTTTTGTGATCTCATCCCCCTTGTAAAGCTGTCCTGCAATGATCCTCACCTGATGGAAACGTTGGCTTTCATACTCAGCTTCCTTTTCTCTCTTGTCCCATTCCTGCTTACCTTGATGTCCTACATCTGCATTATCGCCACCATCCTGAGAATCCCGTCCACTACTGGGAGGCAAAAGGCCTTTTCCACTTGCTCCTCCCACCTCATTGTGGTGAGCATTTATTATGCAACTCTGCTGATTGTCTACATGTTCCCAACCACAGACATCTTGAATGACTTCAAGAAAGTTCTCTCTGTCGTCTATGCTGTCCTCACTCCCCTCATCAATCCACTCATCTACAGTCTGAGAAACAAAGAGGTCCAGGAGGCCCTGAGGAAAGCTTGCAGGAAATTCATGCTTGGACTACGCTAACCGGTGAATTTCCTTGGGTTAAAATAGATAAAACATGGGCTGGGGTAGGGCCTGAAGCGAAGCCTGCTGTAGTACCAGGTCGTGTTTCCCTGAGCTTCATTGGGCTTCGTGTCCTGCTCTTACACGGTGTCTCTCAACCTTTCCAGACTACTGTACCCCTTTCAGGAGTCTGATTTGTCTTGCTTATCCCCAAGTTTCACCTCACTTAAAAACTATTTGCTTACATAATCAGACATAAAAATACAAAACTGTCACAGCGTACTGCTACTGAAAAATTGCTGACTTTCTCATTATTACCATATAATTATGAAATAAATAAATTGGAAAATAAATATTGTTCTTACATTTCAGTGTATAGTCTATAGAGCAGTATACACAAGTCTCTATGAAATTTTAGTTTGTACAGACTTTGATAGTGCTTTTTATGCAGCTTGTTGTAAAACTAGGCACATCTCTAGATGAGTTGGTGGAAGACCTCTGTGTACCCCCAGGCTACACATACCCCTGGTTGAGAACCACTGCTCCTACCGCCCTGGGAGATGGAGAGACCTCTCAAAACCTGGGGACCCCAGTCTTTTTAGGGACTTTAAAAGATTTCACATGTGGGTATCACTGGGCTGGTGGGAGACTTGAACTCGTGGCTGCTCAGAGTTCAGACAATGACGGGCTATTGTGCTCAGTGAGAGGGTGCAGGCGAAATGGACTCAGTCGGAATTCTGAGTATACATTCATTGTAGGATGCGAGACTTCTAGATACACATACACTAACACACACAAATGTATGATGCCTACGTTATAAAAACATGGGCTTGCAATGTCCGCCGGAATTCCAGTGTTAGGCGATTGTACAATTAATGTTTGTTTCCTAGTGTGTATTTCATCCCCAGGCTGCTTTCCAAAGGTAGAAAAAAGCCAAAGGAAAACCACAGGACACCAGCACAGTTATCCTTATTTGCCCGTTTTTCAGCAATGGTTTAGGGCCAGTTGTTTCCAGATACTTGAAGGCCCAGTGGGATTTTCCAAAGCCTCTGGGCCTTGCAGGCAAATCAGGCAGGGGATCGCCCACCTTCCCCAGGTTTGTGCATCGTTCTGGAGCCTTGGTGTCCAGATGCCTGGTGTGGGGCTGCAGAGGGTATGTCCAGAGGCACCTACACCCATTTACTGCTAACACTTGGGTGCCTGCTGGGTTTGGTAATCCTGGGGGGCCGGATTCTGGGATTTGGGTGCCTAAAGTGGGAGCTCTGTGATTCTAGCCCTAGCTCCACATCCTTTTCCTCACATTATAGCTGGGGAAAGTCAGGCAGAACGAGGTGATGTTACCTTTCCCAGAGTCACTCAGCAAGCTAGTGGCAGGCAATCAACTCAGCGGGATCGTGAGCCAGAGTCCCAGTCCAATATCCTGTCTGCTCCACCACATCCAGTTGTAATTGACAATGGCACCTAAGGGTGTTAGGTGCCCAACTCCCATTCACTGCCTGTAGGATTTGGGTGCATAACATCAGCTTCTAATGGGAAAACCCAGCCTATACATTTACAAACAAACCAGTATCCTGAGAATTCCTTCCACTCCCAGGGGATGTTTTCCATCAGTTCCTTCTCCTGTTTTACTGTTTTCTAGGAGCCCCTAATTATTGTGGATCTTACACCAAAATCATCATGCAATAAAAAAACTAAACTAAGTCTTCTCTTTCTGTCATCTGTTGTCAGAACTCCTGTTATCTGTCCCCTTCATATCCAGTGCGTGGAATAAATGTGCAAGGCTTGTCTACAAATCAATGTTGCACCACTTTACCTATATCTGCTTATCCCTGCCTGTGACAGGGCTGCATGCCCAGGCGCTGGAGAGCCGGGGGCCAAGCCAGCCCTGGTTAGAGCAGGGTCCCCACCTGAGGGGAATCAGGCCATTTCCAATAAAGGGCAGAAGGAGAGCTAGGGAATGAGGGAAACCAGGGAGGCTGTAATGAGATTTCAGAGAGTGAGAGAGGCTCCTGCAGAGAAAACCCTGAGACCAGGGAAATTCCTCCATTATACGGGGAACAAAGAAGGGAAACTTAGGTGAGGGGCTGTGTTCTGGGCTGCCCTGAGTCCTCCATGGGGCGTCGTTAGGTGTCCACTCATCTACACCAAGTAGATGCAATGATACTGATGTGACGGTGCTTCTGGCAGGATAGTTCATTCCCCCATGGAAGGGGAATAAGCAATTTATTGGTAAACTCTGTGCACACTAGAGGCTGTAGCGGTATAACTATTTCCACAACACATTCTTATCACTAACCAAAATAGTTATCCTGGTGCAAAAGCTGGGTGGGGACCTCGTGTGAGTCCCTGTGAAAATACATCCGTATGTTCCTGGCTTTGAAACAAACTCTGATAATCCAAGGGAAATGTCTTTTCCATTAACAGAATCATAGAAGAGTAGGACTGAAAGGGACCTGAGCTGGTCATCTAGTCCAGTCCCCTGCACTCAAGGCAGGACTACATCATTACGGGATCATTCCTGACAGGTGTTTGTCTGACCTGTTCTCAAAAAAGTCTCCAGTGACGGAGATTCCACAATCTTGCAAAGCAATTTATTCCAGTGCTTAACCACACTATCTGTTAGGAAGTATTTCCTAATGTCCAACCTAAACCACCCTCGCTGCAATTTAAGCCCATTGTTTCTTATCCTATCCTAAGAGGTTAAAGAGAATAACTTTTCACCCTCCTTCTTTAAACAATCTTTTATGTACTTGAAAACTGTTATGTCCCCTCTCAGTCTTCTCTTTTCCAGACTAAACAAACCCAATTTTTTCAATCTTCCATCATAGGATCTGTTTTCTAGACCTTTAATCATTTTTGTTGCTCTTCTCTGGATTTTTTCCAATTTGTCCCCATCCTTCCTGAACAGGGCGCTAAAAGTCCACCAACACAGCAGGGCTCAGGCAGGCTGCCTGCATGCCGTGGTCCCACGCCGCTCCCAGAAGCGGACAACTGCTGACACATCTCTGCAGTCCCTGGCGGGTGGAGGGAGGAGGTTTCATGAGCTGTCCCAGCCCCCAGCACCGTCCGGGCAGCTCCTATTGGCCAGGAACTGCCCCAGGACAGAATCCCCTCCTGCACCCAACTCCCTCTAAGATCCCGCACCCCTCACCCTCTCCTGCACCCCAACACTCTGCCCCAGCCTAGATCCATCCTGCACCCAAAATCCCTCCCAGAAATAAACTAATATAATAGCTGTTCCAAGGCAAGAAGTAGGCTATTTTGAATTAACTTAACTATATTCTACATATTTTAAGACTGAAATGTAACCACAGAACAGCTTTCTGTTAATTAATATGCAAGATTAATATAGCATTAATAGCCTCGATGCCATAATTGTGATCATTTTGTTTTAAATTAGGAAAAAGACTTGTATACAGGGGCCCCACAAAATCTAATAGCCCCAAGCCCAAAGGAGAGTTAATCCAGCCCTGGTTCTGTAACAAGATTACATAAAGCAACCTATCTTTTCATGTTCTCTGTATTGTGTCAGAGCTCTGACCTTGTCCCCGTGGATCCCACGCTTCTAGGCAGTTTATGCTAGCCTCAGAAGCTCACTACAACCCTCCACGTAGCCCTTCTCTCTCTAGGGCCAGGGTTACTGAGCCCTTTTCATCATAGGCCAGCAAGTAGGTTGGTGAGAGAACTCCCACAGTCTCTGTTGTCTCTAGGGCTTATTTCAGAACAGTTTAGCCTCCTGTCCTGACAGGGGCCTGTCTACCCTTCCCAGGAGATGTTTCTGTAGTGGCAGGTTGGGGGAACCCGGGCCCACCCTCTACTCCGGGTTCCAGCCCAGGGACTCTAATGGTAGCAGCTGTTGGCAGCCAACCTTTCACTGCCAGAGTTGCTACATTTCCCTGGGCCACTTCCCCACAGCTCTCCTGCTTCTCCCTTACCTTAGGCCTTCCTTACCAATGGTTTGAGGGTGTCTTCATTAACCAGCCCTTCAGCTGCACTTCCTCTCCTCTGGCTCCCTGGCTCTCCCCAGCCTGACTGGAGTGAGCCCTTTTATAGTGTCAAAAGGGCCTTAACTAGAGTCAGGTGTTCACATTATCTTAATGGACTCACCTGACTCTTTGGCTCTGGTCAGTCAGGGAACAGAAAACTGCTAATCCAGTGGCCAGTAGATCTCCCTTTGACTCCTCTGCTGTAGAGGGAAGGAGGAAGAGGGCTGCTGCTGCTGTTCCTGTTCCTGCTGGGCACCGGGCCCTTGCTGCTGCTTCAGCTGCTCGCCTGGCTGGGCTAGACACCTCCACCAACCACCTTTCTCTGTTACCTGCTTGCTGGCTGGCTAGTGGGACCCCCCCTCAGTTGCTGCTGTCACTCCAACTACGGCCCCTTGGGGACGGGGGGGCTGCTGGCTTGCTCCCCAGAGGAAGGGAGTGAGGGACCCCAGCTCCAGCCTTTTTTGCTGAGGACACCACCATCTGAGCGGGGTCCCTCCTGCCTGGCCACCAGACCACCACCACCTGGAGCTGCTGTGTTCGCTGCTGGGGAGCTGCTGGAACCCTGAGGAGGAGAAGGAAAGGACCACCCGTTGCTGAGGGGACATATGGAGACTTTGAAGACCACTATGGAGGGGGCATTTCTGGACTGAGTATTTTTCAAACTGTGCTCTTGTGGTGGGGGTCTGGACTGTGTTTTGGGGGACACCGGGGGTGTGGCTTGGAGCCTGCCCCCGGTCCATCAGTGTTCCCCTTTGCCCCCACCACCACCCCCACTGGCTGTTTTCCATCTGCCTTGTCCTCCTGCCTCTGGGACTGAGCTGCTCGCCCGGCTTGCCACACCCACTTCCACCATTTGGGCCTGCAGCAGCAGCCAGCCAAACATTGACTTTATATACAAGCACTTGTGGACACACATACCCCTACCCCCCTTGGACTGACCCCCTCTCCTTTGCAACAGGCCCCCAACTTATCCCTTGCTGCCTACCCCATTTGTTAGTCTCTAAGGTGCCACAAGGACTCCTCATATAATTTGTATTATGTGTTGTGGCACTGCAGATATGTGTGAGCCTGAAACTTTTCTGGGAATGGGAAGAAATTATTTGTACTTTATAATCTTAGGTCTCTGACTTCCATGTTTCCATGGTATAGGCCTTTCCAAGAAGCCTAAGGGGGTTAGGTGCCAAATTCTCATAGCAATGTCATGGGAGTTGGGTCTTTATTGCGTACATTACCCCTCTTTGAAGATCCCAACCTAAATGTGTAAATCACCCTGTTGCACCTGCATTTTATCTGAGCAGCAACCTGCACTTCCTCCTTTCAGAAAAGACTGACCAGCAGGCATTGTGCTAAGGGTAACATTTTAAAAAACACTTAAGCAAACTTCAAAAGTGACATAGGAGGCTAAATCTCATGGCCTTTCAACGATATCTAAGCTGCTAAGCCTCAGAAAGTGAGAAACTTTTGAAAATGGGACAGGCTTCTAAATAACTCAATCTTCTTTTAAAATGTTACCTGAACTAATTGAGTGAGCTCATTGCACTGGGACTGGGTACATGTGCACTTGCTATGGAGGGCAACAGGAGGGTTAGTTGGAGAAAATGTAAGATCAGCTAATTCTGCTGACATTTTCAAACCTTTCTAAGGGAATTGGATGGGAACTCAGTGCCTAAATCACTGAGGCAACTGTAAAATCTAGAATTAGTGTGTTATTTCTTGACAGTCACCATAGCGTTCACGCAACAAATAGAGAGAGAGAGATTTGTTTCAGGAATAGAAGTTTCTTCCCTCTCCAGGACTCTCCCTTTGAGATTAGAAGTTTGACGCTGGTTTAGTTTTAGAAAATGTCAGTAAATACCAACTTCTCCTTGCCTGTTGCTTTCCCCACAGCAGACGTGCTTTGGGAGACCACCTCTCCCCGCAGAAGGATATTTAATTTGACAGAGGGTATGAGGCACAGGGTCACATTACCAGACATGGAATGGAGACTCGGTAGCTTTTCTAGGTTGCCATTCTAGTTACTGGGCATGCAGAAGTAGGTAAATTTAGTGGGGAGAAAAAATGAGCTGAATAACCTGGATCCTGGTCCTTGACATGCTGTGTGACTGAGACTCCAGCTGCTGACAGAACCACCTTACAGGTAAATCAACCCTTTCCTCCCTGATCCATGAATCTTCAGGAGTTTGAAGCAATGTTGGTGTGTTCAGTAACTAATTCCACTGGAATCCAAGGGGAACTGGGCACTGGTCTATCTTAAACTCCCAACCCAAAGCAAAATTAGGGAATTTGGAAAAAGGAAAGACCTGTCAGGTTACGTCGATCCAAGGTCCTTACCTGGCCTCCATCACCCTGGTATCTTGGCACCTCACTGCCTTGAATTTATCTATCCTCCCAGCACCCCTGTGCGATGCAATTACCCCTGCTTTATAGATGGGACCTGGCACACAGAGGGGCAGATTTGTGGAGGTTTCTTGGCACCTCACAACACAGACGCTCCAGTGGGATTGGAAATCAATGGTGTTAGATTCGGCCCCTACTCAGGCACCCGTGTGCGTTGTTAAGTACCTACCAGCATTTGGAAATCTTTCTTGAAAGTCACACAAATAGCTGATGAAGAAGCAGGGAACTGAACCAACATCTGCCAAGTCCAAGGCCAGAGCTTCAAACAGGGGAGTAGCCTTCATTCCTCTCTAACCTCCCCTCCTGACCCCTACAGGATTGTGCCCTCCATGGCAGCTCCTCCCTCATGGGGCACTGAGTGAACTGCCGTGGGGAAAGCAGGGGCGTGGTTGGCTTCGGTGCTCGGGGACAGACACTGGCTATAAGTAGACTTGGTAGAAATCAGTTTTGTTTCTCCCCTTAGACAGTTAATATTGGCATTATTTTATCTTTAAGATTTCCCCCCCAATTTTTAAGTATTAATTTTTACAGTCACAGGAAGCTCAGCGGGGGTTAAGGTGCAGGTCAGGGCGAGGACAGCACTGCCAGCAGGGAGTGGGGGGCTCCCAACCAGTCAGGGATCCAAGACACCAGGGCACAAGGGGCAGGGAAGGCGGCTGCTCTGGCCCAGCGGAGCAGATATGCTCCGTCAATGGACAGAAACCATTCAGCAGCGGGGTGGCCTCCCCCACAGCCAGGGACTCCCCCTCCTCCTCACACCCCAGGCCTGCCAGGACTGCAGCCTTCCTCACACCTTCCACCTGCAAGGATGGGTGTTGCCAGCCATGCGGCCATGCAGGGAGCCCTCTGTAACTCTGCTTTCCCAGCCCCGCTCATTAACTCCCATGACAGCTGGGTGCACAGGGCTCCCTGCATGCCTGTGGAGCCAGTGACACCATCCCTGCAGGTGCAAGGCGCAGGGAGAGGCTGCACTAATGCCCACTCTTCCTGATAGTTTCTGTTGTTGCTTTAGCTGATATCGACCTTTACCAATGTCTGTCGATGGAAATTGAATCCAGCCAAGCAGTATGTTTAACGAAAGCTCAAGGCATTCGCTCCAAATCCCATTGAAATCAAAGGGGCCATCCTTGAATTCAGTAGAACTTTTATCTGAGATGTCAGGGGAGAAGTCTTTGATGGACAGAATTATTCCCGGGGTGCAAAATTAACCTTGTGGATCACTCTGTGCAGGATCAGGGCCTTACTGAGCAGTTAATAGATATTAGTAAATCGGTCTGGGAAAAGATATGACCTCACCTGTGATAAATGAAGTGGGGTTGGTTAGTTCCCTTTTATGGACGGACACCCACCCAGCCAGCCAGTTAGCTATAAAATCCCTCCTAGTAGCTGTTTTTTACTTGCTTTACCTATAAAGGGTTAAAAAGTCTCACTGCTATGCATAGGTAAAAGGAAGTGAGTGGGCACCTGGCCAAAAGAGCCAATGCGAAGGCTAGAACTTTTTAAAATTGAGAAAACACTCCCCTTTTGTCTGTCTGTTGTTGTTCTCCCAGGGAGAGGCGGATAGGGCAGCAGCTATGCTGCTTGGGCCAGGTATGAAAAATCATCAGTATCATACCTAGAAACTAAACTACTCATGTGAAACCCCAGATATGTAAGTAGATCAGAATAATGTCTAGGAAGATGTAATTAGGTTTATCCCTTGTATTTCTTTATGGCTTATGGATTCCTCTGTGCTAATCCCAGGTGCTTTTGTGTTGCTTGTAACCTTTAAGCTGGACCTCAAGAAAGCTATTCTTGGTGCTTAATCCTTGTAGCTGCTCTTTTAAAATCTAGCAATAGCCTGCGTTCCCAGATGTATTTCCTTTTTCTTTTTTTTAATAAAATGTACCTTTTTGAAGAACAGGATTGGATTTCTGTGTCTTAAGAGGTCTGTGCACATGTTTTTCAATTAGCTGGTGGCAAGAGCTGATTTTTTCTCTCTCTCTCTTTCTCAGCTCTTCCCCGAAGGGGCAGTGAAAGGGCTTGAGGTTACCCCACAGGAAGGATTTCCCAAGTGCACCTTCCTGGGCTCTCAAAGGGGTTCTGCACTTGCATGGTGGCAGCATCTACCAATCCAAGGTCAGAAAGAAGCTGTAATCTTGGGAGTTTAATACAAGCACGGAGTTGCCAGTATTAATTTTTAGAATCCTTGCGGGTCCCCACCTTCTGCACTCGAAGTTCCAGAGTGGGGAATCAGCCTTGACATCACCCACCCTCTCTCTATAACAATCAGTAATGGGGAGAGAGGCATTAATGGCAGACTGGAGAGAGAGGATTAATCTTACTTTTAACCAAAGATAAAGACGAAAATGTAGAGCTGATAGAAACTTCTTATTGGCATTTTTGATGAAAAAAATGTTTCGATGATAGAGATCAAAATGTTCCAGGGGAACAGATCAATTTCTACAGTTTTGTTTAGGAAAAGAATTACTGTATAGAGTTTTATGAGACAAAATAATATAAAAATAAATAGAAATAAATTTTAATAACAATAATATGCAATGTAACGTAAAATAAAAATATCCTAGAAATAAAATTAAAAATAGATAAATACATTTTTAAAAGGAAAATTGGAATGAATGTTCTTCATTTATGTCACAGAGTTCATTTGTTTCCCATAGATGCACCCCATGGCAAACCCAGAGCAGGGAAACCAAACGTCCATCACAGAATTCATCCTCCTGGGATTCGGGAACCTCCCAGAACGGCAGATTCTTCTCTTCCTGCTGTTCCTAGTGATCTACATCGCGACTCTGACCGGGAATATCTTCATCATGGCACTAGTTGTGGCTTATCGTCACCATCACACCCCCATGTACTTCTTCCTGGGGAACTTCTCCTGCTTGGAGACCTGCTACACCTCCACCATCCTGCCCAAGGTGCTGGCTGGTCTCCTGACTGGGGAAAACACCATTTCATACAATGTCTCATACAAGTTTATTTCTTTGGCTCTCTGCTTGGTACAGAATGCCTTCTCCTGTTGGTGATGTCTTATGATCGATATTTAGTCATATGCAATACAATGCACATATGCAGCCTGTATGTGTGACAGGTCTTACCTGCAGCTCGCAGGTGGCTCTTGGATAGGTGGCTTACTAAGTGGTAGCATAACATTTTCCATATCTCAGTTAATGTTCTGCGGCCCCAATGGTATTGACCATTTTTTTGTGGTGTCTTCCCCCTTGTAAAGCTCTTCTGCCATGACCCTCACCTAATGGAAACATTGGCTTTCACACTCACCTTCCTTTCCTCACTGGACCCATTCCTACTTACCTTGATGTCCTACATCTGAATCATCGCCACCATCCTGAGAATCTGTTCACCACAGGGAGGCAAAAGGCCTTTTCCACCTGCTCCTCCCACCTCGTTGTGGTGAGCATTTATTATGCAACTCTGCTGATTGTCTATATGTTCCCAACCCCACTGACATCCTGAGCGACTTCACCTACACTGTCCTGACTCCCCTGGTCAATCCCCTCATCTACAGCCTGAGAAACAGACGTCCAGGAGGCCCTGAGGAAAGCTTGCAGGAAACTCATGATTGGACCATTCTAAATAGTCAATTTCCTTGGTTTAAAATAGATTTAACATGGGCTGTAGTAGGGCCTGAACCAAAGCCTAATGTAGTCCCATGTCATGTTTCCCTGAGCTTCACTGTCTTCGTATCATGCTCTTACACAGTCACAGTGGAGATGGGGAGACCTCTGAAAACCTGTGACCCCATTGCTCAGCTGGAACACTGGACATTTATTCCATGTAGGGTGAGACACTTCTAGATATACACACAAACCCCTGAAAAATCAGATGCCTGCATTCTAAAAATACAGGGCTGCAATGTCAGCACAGAACTTCAACGTTAGAAAATTGAATAATTAACTTCCTTTTCATAGAGTGTATTTCATCCCCAGGCTTCATTCAAAGGAAGAGAAAAGCCCAAGGAAACCCTCTGACAGGTGCCCCAGAACACAGGACACCAGCACATGCATCTTATTTGTCTATTTTCAGCAACAATTTAGACCTAGTTGTTTCCAGATACTTAGGGACCGATTGGGATTTTTCTAAGCCTCTGGCCACCTGACCTGCTGGATGGGGCCCTGGAGGAGAATCAGGCAGAGGAATGTGCAACTTCCCCAGGTTTGTGCGACACTCTAGGGCCTTGGTATCCGGATGCCTGATGTGGGACTCCACAGGGCACGGCCAGTGGCACCCAAGGCCCATTTACTTGGGTGCCTGCAGGGTTTGCCATCAGCCAAGCTGGGTTTGTGAATACCAGAGGGTTGGAATCATTCAGTGTGTTCGTGGCAGGAAACCAACTATCCAGAGTCCCAGTCCAGGGCCCTATCTGCTCCACCGTGTCCAATTGTTTTTTACTCCTGTGAGGAAATAGAACAGGGGGGCCTTCTTTTTAATAGCCAGAGCTGTGAATCTGAAGGCCCCGAAATAAACCCTCCAACAGAGATCTGTTATGCTGACTGCCCTTGCACAGGGCGGTGCAGGCCTAAGCCTGAGCAAGACTGAACAACACAGTTTTCTGCCAAACTCGGTCAAGGGTCATGACCAGAGGAGGGGGGGGGCAAGGAGGGAAAAAATAAAAAGCCCCAGCAGCAGCACTAATGAAATATGTTCATGGCTGATGAAATATAATAACCGCTTGTGTGAAGCAATAGGTAACTTTAGCTAAATGCAAACTGACTCGTGCAGCTTCTCCTTTGGGTGATCTGTGACCCACTCCGTGATTCCAGCTATCTGCAAAAATAGCCAATCATAGATCTTCTTTAGGCATCCCATGGAACCCCCCTCCCCTTAATCTTTAACCAAAAGACCCCGGAAAATAACATGTGTCTTGAGAAATGTACCCAAACTGGTGCCAAGTACTACCCCTGGGGAAAACCACCAAGCGCCCCTCTACCCAAATAAACACCCACTTCTCGGAAAATTAATGAGGAAGGTACTGGGCGGGGGGGACTGACCCTACTTTCTTAACTCGCGGTTTGGGGGAGGGAGTAACCCCAACCCTAATTTCTTAACTCATGACTTATTGTTTGTACTTTGCTTGTGGTTTGACGAAATAAAAGCCCGCCTGCGAATGGTCCTCGGGGTGTCAGTCTTCGGACTGCATTCCAGTGCATTGGTATGTATGTCAATAAACTGGCCTCAGGCTTGAGTCTTTGAACTAAAATCACTGCATGGGGGTCTTTGACCATGACACTCCCATTCACTGCCCATAAGATTTGGATGCCTAACATCGGCCTTTTATGGGAAAACCCAGCCTCTACATTTACAGCCAAACCTCTGTTCTGAGAATACCTTCATTCCCAGGGGATGTTTTCCACCAGTTACTTCTTGTGTTTTTCCATTTTCTCAGTGACCCTAATAACTGTGTCTCTGTCATGAAAAGCATCGTGTAATAGAAGAACTAAACTGTGTCTTCTCTTTCTGTTGTCTCTCTTGTCAGACCTCCCCTTATCTCTCCCCTTAATGTCCAGAGTGAGGAATAAATCCATGAAGACTGGTCTACACACAGAAATTGCACCACTTAAACTATATTGGCCTATCCCTGTCTGTGACTGGGCCACAGCCTGTAGGCTGGAGAGCAGGGGCCAAGCCAGCCCTGGTTAGAGAAGGGTCCCCACCTGAGGGGAATCAGGCCATTTCCAATAAAGGGCAGAAGGGGGATGGGGAAAGAGGCAAACTCAGGAGGCTGACGTGAAAGTGAGAGTGAATCAGGGAAAACCCTGTGACCGGGGGAATAGCTCAGCTAGGAAAAGCTGGGAGTGGCCCGCTAAGGCGGGCAGGACTCAGACTGGATGGGGGGAGTTTGGGGAGTAGGCAAGTGGAGGGAAGGTGTCATCTGCATTTTAGTTCTGAATGTTATGTTAATTAATGAAACCTAAATGTGGGGCTGTTGTGATTGGACTGGAAAAAAACCTGTGTGGAGTGTATTTGGGGAATTAAGAAGGGAAACTGAGGTGAGGGGCTGCGTTCTGGGCTCCCCTGAGGCCTCCAGTGGGCACCGTGAGGGGGCCACTCATCTAATCTGACTGGATGCAAATACACTGATGTAAAGCTGCCAGTATCAGGATAGTTCATTCAGAAGGGGAAGAAGCTATACCAGTCCAAGGGACCTCGATATTGGTTCTCTGTGAACACGTTAGAGGTTGTATTGGTAGAATGATTTCCATGTGTAGCGAGGTCGAGACTCACCAGTGCAGCGCCTCCTGCTGGTTGTCTTGGGAATTAGCGCTTGTCCAGCCCAGATCGCCCTCTGCAGGCCGGTATCTCTCCTACCTCTGGCCCCTGTGTCCCTCCCCGACCCCAGTGCCTGTTTACTTCGGGGTTCTGCCCCCAGCAGTAATCCACAGTCTCGGTCTCCCCTAGCAGGGGAACCCCCAACCCTTTATCCCCACTTTGCCTCAGTGGCTACTGCCTGTCATCATTTAGCCCTGCTCACTGGGGCAGACTGCAGTCTGCACTGGTGTCAGAGAATAACAGAGTTCTCACTCTTTGGTTGGGTACAGCAAAGTCAGATACTTTATTCTCTTAAGCAGCTGTGTAAAGGGAGAGAGTGCACTAGGACACAGGGTCTCCCCCTCCTAGGCAGGTCTCTCAACAGGTAAACAATTACAGCAAGCATTTATACTTTTATTACAAACAATTAAAAGCAACAGCTGCATTTTGTTTATACATAGGTCATTCTGATATCTTGTTTTTCTCACTTATGTAGACTCTTAGTCTACATTCCATATTGTCTGCACATTATCTACACAAGGTCACAACAACTTCTCACACAGTTCTTTCCTACTCACCTCACACAATCTTCGCTTCTACAAATCTCGCGTTATTAGGGTTACAGTTAGCCTGACTCTTGCTAACAAACTGTCATGCATTGCAATCCCCTTCCTGTCAGTTCTTTCGCTGCTTCCACGTCTCCCCCCTTTTGTACTACTAGTACAACAAACATTCTCAAATCTCTATTTGCATTAAGTCTTGGAATTCAGATTCTACATCAGATGTTTCAACCTTAGGGGTTCTGATTGGATCTAATGACAATGCATGATTAGCATGAACATGAAAGGTATTACTATTTGTACGTCCTTTACAACAACAATAACATAATCCTAAACTAACTAATAACAATACAAGCAATAACATTCCCATAGCAATAATATAATGGGGTTGTTGTACAATTTTAGTCGTAAAGCACAATACATCATACTTAGTACATGAAGTAGACACTCTATAAGCTGTATGAAAGGCATACTTTTCAACTTGATATATATTTTGAAGCATGTAAATTTGCCCTTGTATTTCAGAGATTCTTTGAACCTCTGGTAACACTGAAAGCAAATTTTGAAATCGATCAGGTACTAAACTGGTCCAATTAAAGGGTATCTGGAACCTAAGGGCTACTTGCAAAATTCTATCTGCAGGCCAGGAAATAATGTGATTGCCTGCAGTGGTAATGAGATTAAAATGTATATCTTGCAATGTGGTGGTTTTAACGTACACACAGCTATCATTAGCTTGAAAAAGTAAGTGTCCTGTCAGGGTAGTTCCTTGTCCCCTACCCTCCCACCAAACCCAGTCATGAACAGTGACAACTTCTCCTGGCTTCAGTTTACGGATACACTGAAGCTGTGGGGGTTCTAATGGCCAAAATGTCCATTGACTCCCTAACCCCATTCAAATGTCAGAGGTAATCCCAGGAGCACTGACTAAAAATTGATTGGGCACACCAGGTAGTCTAATTTCCCAGATGTCTTGGTGAATAACCCAATCCCACATGCATCTTCCCCATGTACCTGGCACGATTTGGTATGTGGGAGCCCACACACCCCTAACCGGTCCATATGCTTGAAAGGAGCACTGAGAACGTCTGCACTTCCACCCAGAAAGTCTCCAAGTATGTCTCCATGGCCACAGATCAGATGGTACTCCTGATGTGTCTGTAAGGGCAGTGGGCCAAGCCTGATGCTCTAGATCATTCCGAATGGCCATTAGCTGGTCATTCAGGAAATCCTGAATTTCTGAACATGCTAGATCCCAGTTCAATGCCTTCCCAGCCTCAGTGGTACTCAATACCATCTCTGTCAGCAACTTCTGGGTCATTGAACTAAGGGCGGAGATAACATGTAACTCACCAACTCCAGCCTGTACCTGGGTTAGCTGTGCCCCAGAAATAAAGCCAATGGCCTTCTCTAGTTGCCCCAATTTCTCATTATGTTCTTGGCTCTTAAAAATATTCCAAACTGCTGCTGCACTATTGGCCTCATCCCATAGGGTTCTGGTCAAGTCTCTCTTCTTTCTAGAGGAAATAACCCAAGCCTTCTGTTGTGCTAATCTAATGGCAGCCCCCCTTGAACAATTTAGGTATGTAGAGGTGATCTGGAAACTGGATAAGGGCAATGAAAATTTAACAGTCCCTAGTGTAGTGTTAATCACAGTCCATCGATATCCTAATACATCTCTCTTTGGTGTAGTACTATACCACATCTGTTGGTAGAACACCTTTATGTATTTCCGGGAAGCATTGATACTAATGGCATAAGAGGGGATATATTGCAATAAGGTACAGGTAACATTATTAGTCACTGGAATAATTTCTTTGCAGAACAAACTCTTTGGGTATTCATTTGACTATTCACTAATTGGGTGACCAAATAACAATAAGGGCCTCTCTCATTTAACACAGTGCAAATTCCAGGAACAGCCATCATATCCACTTCGCTATAGAACCCATCAATTGCAATTACAGATTCTTGGGGTTCACTGATAGTGATATCATATATTTCTATCTCCACTGATCCATTTGTTTTCATTCAATTGTTCACTCATATAAATTATCCTGAACTTTAAAGAATAATTTTTCTGAACAAAATTTCAATAAATCACTAAGATGTGAAGGCCTTGGCCAATGGGTTTCATTGGAATACACAGTATTGTTTGTATCTGGGTAAGTTACAGTGGTGATGGCAGGGGTTAAGGGGCTAGTGGGAGTAATCTTCGTGGTGGCAAGGCGCTTTTGATATTCATCATCTGAAATCAAATTAGGGAGGGCAGTGCATCCTGAAAGTACCTGTTCATAAGCACAGAGCCCTGCCCCTGGAAGAAATCCAAACCACCACTCGACCCCGCATTCCCAAGCACGATCCCCACAGTGCCCTCCTTGCCAATTAACAATGCTCCGTCTCTTCCACCAGGACCAGTTCTTAATGTCTTTTGTAGTCAGGAATCCTTGGACTTTGGTGGTTTCAGCAGAGCGAGTGTTTCTTCTTTTCTTCTCCAAAAGCAGTTGTGATTCAGCATAATACAGGGGAGAGGTTAGTAGCACTTCACACTGTACTGGTGTAATTCCTTTAGAAAAATCCAAAGGCACAGTAGGTCTGCCAGTGGACAATGGAGAGGTTACTAGCACTTCACCTTGTCCTCCTTCCCTGCTGTCCAGAAGGCACAGCAGAGCTAGCAGGAGAAATAGGCTGACCATCATCCGGAGAATCATCTCCAGTTGGAGGGGTCTTTTTGCACTGAGAAGCATGGGTCCAGGCAGGTAGTCCTTGGCACTTCACAGCAGTGTTGGTGGTTAACAGAACTTGAAAAGGGCCCTTCCAGCATGGAGCCAGGGCAGCCTTTCACTGATGGACCTTTACGTAGACCCAGTCTCCTGGTTCCAGTGAGTGGCAGGGTTGCACAGGATCCTTGGGTAGTGCTTCTTTCCAGGGCCGGCTCTAGGTTTTTTGCTGCCCCAAGCAAAAAAAAAATTGGATGCCCCCCACCGCAGCGCTGGGCTCTCCCCCCCCCCCCCCCACCTGCACCCTCCTGCTGCCCCAGCCCAGTGTCCTTTACTGGATGGAATCAGTGCTAGTCTTTGGTTCTCAAATGCTAACAGACCAATTAAAGACCTACAGTTCTGGAACAAGATTACATAATATGTATTATGTGCTGTGGCACTGAGGATCTGTGAGACCCTGAAACTTTCCTGGGGATGGGAAGAAATTATTTGTACTTCATAATCTCAGGTCTCTGACTTTGATGCTTCCATGGGGTATGGGCCTTTGCAAGGAGCAGGAGCAGGTTTCTCTAGAGCAGATTAAAGTCGATGTTCTAATTGAGGAAGAAAAGGGTAGATTTTTATAGGTAATGGATTGTTGGCAAGTGAAGCTTGTGAAAGTGAGCCTGAACAAGGTAGAAATGATTTGCTTAAAGCAGCTCAGTGCAATGAGACACTATCTGCAGAGAATAGCAATTTATCTGTTGGGAGTGACAACTTGCCTGTTAAGAAAGCTGTCGCCCACTTTCCAAGTATCTGTCTGAAATCAGCCATGGGTGCTGGGACAAAGGAAAGGATACCTCCATTTGTTTGTCTGTTAAGAATAGCTGTGTGTGTGCGCACGCGCGCCATCCAGTCTGAGTCCTGCCCACCTTAGCAGGCCACTCCCAGCTCCTCCTAGCTGTAGCAATTCTCCTGGTCACAGGGTTTTCCCTCATTCACTCTCTGAACTTTCACTTCAGCCTCCTGAGTTTCCCCTTTTTCTCCATCCCCCTTCTACGCTTTATTGGATATTGCCTGATTCCCCTCAGGTGGGGACCCTTCTCTAACCAGGGCTCGCTTGGCTCCGGCTCTCCAGCCCATCGCACATGGCCCTGTCACAGGCAGGGATAGGCCAATATAGTTTAAATGGTGCAATTTCTATGTGTAGACAAGTCTTCACATATTTATTCCTCACTCTGGACATGAAGGGGAGAGATAAAGGGCGGTATCATAACAGAAATGACAGAAAGAGAAAACTCAGTTTAATTGTTCTATTGCACAATGCTCTTGGTGACAGAAACACAGTTATTAGGGTCACTGAGAAAGTGGAGAAAAATGAGAAGTAAATGGTGGTAAACGTCCCCTGGGAGTTAAGGTAGTCTCAGGACAGAGTTTTGGCTGTAAATGTACAGGCTGGGTTTTCCCATAGAAGGGAAAGTGCTTCTCAGCTTATGTTACTTGAAAGTTTATCAGTTGTACCAGAGTTGGTTCTGGATTTAACAAAAGCCCAGGAAGGAAATGTTACTAAATTTGTGTCTGCTAGGGAGAAAGGCATTGTAACTAGGTGGCATCCAGTTAGTGTCATAGCAAAGTCCCAGGGACTAGGCGATTCTGGTGCTTCTATTTTGCCTGTTGCTAGTGTGTTGTGGAGTAAGGTTATGACAACTCTGTTTAACCAGGTTGATATCATGACCAGGGCACAGGAGAGCATGAAGGTGATTTAACTGTGTTACCCACTGACAGTGTGGAAACTTGTAAGAAGGAGGGAATGGTCCCTAAGCCTGCGTGGATTGAGCCTTGTAACCTGCATGTTGCCAGTGATCAAAGCAGCAAAGGGAAAGAAAGTGCCTCTAACCTTTTAACTATGGAGTCTAGCAGCTTGCATAAAAGGGAATTGTGTAAAAATCCTCCTAATGTGCCAGAGGTGATTCTGGATTTAAGTGAAACCTAGAAAGAGTCTGTCATTGCTCAGGAAAATGTTCCTTTAGAGCAAGCCCTAGGTGAAGAGGGTAAGGGCAGAATTTCTGTGAAAGGTGGATTGCTGCTTAAAGAAGCTCATAAGGAAAAGAATCCTCATGGTAGCTTTTGCAAGCAGGGGTGTGGAAGTGATTTGATTGAGGTACTTTCAGTTCCTAATTGCTGGAGACTTTCAGTTGTGTATGGATCCACTGACTGAGCTTTAGAAAGATCCAGTGTGGATAACTTAAAGAAGGTTTTAGATGGAACAAAAACTGTAAGGGAATTTAAACAGCCCTATAAGCCAGTGGCTATGCTTGATCAGCCTGTTGGGAAGACAATGTTGTTGAGACATGAATGTCTCCATGTTGATTCTTTAAGCGAACAGTTAGTGTCTCAGGTTCAAAGGGAAGGCTGGATTCCTGTCTATACATAGCAAAGCAGCCTTGTGAATAAACCCATAGATGCTTTGAATATGTCCTGTGATTTCTTAGTAAACTCTGAAAATATAATGCCTTGTGGATGCCAAAATTGGTAATTGAAAAGCAGAACTGTACTTCAGACATGATGACAGAAAATGGTTGTGTCTCTTTAAGGCAGGGGTCTCAAATGCGTGGCCTGCAGGGTGATTTTCTGCGGCCTGCGAGCCCCTCGCAGTCCCCCCTCCCCCGCCGCCCTCTCCCAGTGTTTACCAGAGCAGCTCCAGCGGGACATGCACCGGGAGCAGGGAATGCTCCCTGCCTGCCTGCCTGCCTGCCCTGCCCCCGCAAGAGGCTGGAACGTGGGGAAGGGGGGGCGAAGGGGCTGTGTGTGGCTGTTGCTTCAGGCAGCGCCCCCAGCAGCTCCAATTGGCAGGGAACGGGGAACCGCAGCCAATGGGAGCTGCTGGCGGCGGTGCCTCAAGCAACAGAAACACACAGCCCCTCCCCCCCCTCTTCCCCACGTTCCAGCCTCTTGTGGGGGCAGGGCAGACAGGCAGGGAGCCTGCCCTGCCCCCGGTACGCGCCGGGCCAGATCCTGCCCCCCGAACCACTCCTGCAGCCGAACCCCCTGCCCTGAGCCCCATGCCACACCCCTCATGCACCCTGACCCCCTGCCATACTCTGCACCCCTCCTGCACCCTGAGCCCTGCCCTGAGCCCCCTGCCACACCCTGCACCCCAAACCCCTGCCCTGAACCCCCTGCTGCACCCCGCACTCCTCTTGCACCCCAACCCACTGCCCTGAGCCCCATGCCACACCCCTCATGCACCCCGACCCCCTGCCATACCCTGCACCACTCCTGCACCCTGACCCCTGCCCTGAGCCCCCTGCCTCACCCCGCACCCCTCCTGCATCCCAACCTACTGCCCTGAGCCTCATGCCACACCCATCCTGCACCCTGACTCCCTGCAGTACCCTGCACCTCTCCTGCACCCTGACCCCTGCCCTGAGCCTCCTGCCGCACCCTGCACCCTGACCCCCTGCCCTGAACCCCCGGCCGCACCCCACACTCCTCTTGCATCCCAACCCACTGCCCTGATCCCCCTGCTGCACCCTGCACCCCTCTTGCACCCCAACCCCCTGCCCTGAGCCCCCTGCCGCACCCTGCACCCTGACCCCTTGCTGTACCCCTCACCCCTCCTGCACCCCACACCCCAACTCCCTGCCCTGAGCCCCCACCACACCCCACACCCCTCCTGCACCCCCTGGGAGCAGGGAGCGGGCAGAGTTGGGGTCGGGATTTCGGGGAAGGGGTTGGAATGGGGGCAGGGAAGGGGTGGGAAGAGGCGGGATGGGGCGGGGCCTCATGGAAGGGGTGGAGTGTGGGCGGGGCTGTGGGAGGTGTCAGTAATGCAGCCCTCGGGCCAATGTACTAGTCCTCATGTGGCCCTCATGGTCATTTGAGTTTGAGACCCCTGCTTTAAGGTGTGGTGTCCAGGCAATCTACCTAGCTGAAAAGGGAGAAACAAAGTTGCCCATAGCTGCCAGCAATAAGACCATAGCCAGACAGACTATAGATTATGGCATACCAGAAATCTCAAATTTCAACCCTTTAAAGAGGGGAAAGAAGGAAGGCCAGTGAACCCATGAAAGGCCAAATGCCCTTATAGACTTTCCTCACTCATCTCTAAATTACCAAAGCCTCAAGGATGTGGTTAAACTAAAAGCCTATTGTTGCCTGCCCTAAAGGGCTCGAGGGGACAACAATGGTCCGTCGCCCGGTGTGCTTGGCACCAATAAAGACACCGAGGGGAGAAAGCAAGCCAAGTTTATTTTAGAGCTCTGAAATGGCACTAGGAGACCAGCATGTCTCAAATCCAGTGCAACAAATACAAACAACTTTTACCTTTTATACTTCAAACTGTTTGCATACATCTCTTTGTCTGGCTGTCCCCCTTACCCCTCCCTTCCAGACAACTGTTACAATAAGCTCTACATAAGCTTGTGAGAAAACTTTCTCAGTCTTTGCGACCTTGAGTTAGACGCCTGCAAACTAACTACCCCGCTTCTTATCTCTATTATTTCTGCTAGTGTGAGTGAAACTGCAGCCATCTGCTAAAAAGCTGACATTACATTTCTGCTTCAACCTACTTAAGAGCATGTAAGCAGTTAGCATAGAAGTAGGTGAGAGTTCCCAAGATGGAGTCACTGTGGTTCACAGACCCAGAGCAAAAGAGCTTCATCGGCACTTGTGGCCTTCCACTCTCCCGAGTTACCTGGTAGCTATGCCTAGTGGACCCCAACACTATGTTAAGGAAAACCCTGAGGTAAAGAAAAAGCTACAAAGCGTTGAAAGGGTATTGAAGAAACTGACTAAAAATGGTCTATATAAACAAAAAGCTTGGTGTGACCAAGTGCTTGTAAATGTACAATTGTGATTGATTTGATGTGAATATTAATGCTAATGTGAACTCTTGTGACTAGTTTGTTGCTAATACCAAAATCTGTAAAAATGTACAATATGTACAAAAACGCTTGAACTTGTTGGGAGTGAGACACAAGAACTCACTATGTGTTGGAAGCCTTTATGATTATACTGTTTCATTTCATGGCAACACACTTCACGTTAAAAGGTCTTGTGATTCTAATGTTTTGGTTAGTACCTGTAACCAGTCTTGAAACTGTACTCTGGAGAAAAGATATTACACACCGAATGTACGCTAGGAAAGGGGAAACTGAGGCACATTACCATATTGCTTCCTACACTGTGAAGAACATTAATATCTACATGGACTTGATGTTAATTGGGTTCTAAACATTTTCCAGAGCTTGGATGGATAAAATTGTTATTTTCATTAGCTCATAGCAAGTTTGCAAGAGATGTACAGGAATTATACTGCAACAGCAAATCCAGTCCACTATTGGTCTAACCAAGTTTGACTTTGGGTTTATAAAGGGATTAAATAATATTACTACTTCCATAATGAACCTTACAAAGAAAGGGCCTCTTTTTATCAAACATGATTTTGATAAACTATTTCTGTTATACCCTGATACTTCTAATATTGGTTTTGAAGCTGTAGTAATACAGAACTAAGAATGGGAAGTTTCTATGATGCATTCAGCAGTGTCTGGGACACCCTTTCCAGCATCAATTTTGTATTGGCCATGTGACGTTATCTGATTAAAATATGATCATGTAGATTATTGTTGCTCCCACTGTTGTACAATTGGAACAAATCTTATACAATGTGTGTTAAGTAAGTCGTCAATACGAAAGTGATGATTTGCTGAATATGACTGTGTTATTTGTATGCATGTATCATTTTTGTATTTGACATTATGAGAATTGGTCTCTTTCCTGCTCCAACTTCTGGACTATGATGAACTTGTACTAATGGGAGCATTCTAAACATGGGACTGAGGATCTTCCAATGATTCGGAAGCAACCAAATACTTAACAAGCCAGCAGTTTATTCCATCACTTCTACAAGCCTGATCCAAGAACTTCGCATTTATGGTATGTATTTGATTCATTTAACCAATTGTAACCCTTACTTTTCTTCCGTTCTTTTTATAAGTAAACCTTTAGATTGTAGATACTAAAGAATTGGCCACAGCATGATTATTGGGTAAGATCTGAGTTATATATTCACCTGGGTGTGTGGCTGGTCCTTTAGGATTAGAAGAACCCTTTAGTTTGATGCAATTGGTTTAAATAACCCTTCCTCATTAAGTC
This sequence comes from Malaclemys terrapin pileata, assembly GCF_027887155.1. Taxonomy (NCBI): domain Eukaryota; kingdom Metazoa; phylum Chordata; order Testudines; family Emydidae; genus Malaclemys; species Malaclemys terrapin. The sequence continues at coordinate 34,323,191 of NC_071516.1, read as the reverse complement.
TAGTGTTTTGGTGGTGGTACAAGGACTGGAATGCCTAAGGATGGCCAATGGCCTTCTTATTAGCTAGTGTGGTGAGACAGAAGTTTATTTTGTTGCTGGTTTGTTATATCTTATGGGAGAAGAACTGCCAATTTTGGTGTGTGTCTGCCCTATTTCTCAGCAGTTTGTTTTGCATTTGGTATTCTCAGTTGTGACCCATGGAGGCACGGTGACACTCGGTCAACAGAAGAATTGTATCCTCAACCTAGCGGTGTCTACTGTTTGTGGTGGGAGGTCGACTTGACTGCGTTGCAGAAGGTGTAAAATTGTCCTTATCCCTGAGAGATGTAGCTAAGTTGATCTAAGTTTTAAGTGTAGACCAGCCCTAGGAAACAAAGAAATGAACAGGATCTCTGTCCATGATGCAGGGGCCAAGAAGACTTGGCCCCACTTTGTCCCCATAAGGCTGCTGGGTGACTCCTGGTGTGTTTGATGTTTGTTTTAAATCTGTTTGTTGTCATTTAATGATCTGTTCCTCAGTAATGCTTTCACCCTGAAAATAAATGTGCTGTGGGGTAACTCGGAAGTGTTAGCAATACCTGTTCATAGCCTTGGAGAGAAAGCAACGCAGTGGTGCTGGGCGTTAGGTAGATTGGCTTGCTGGGGACCTCCCTGTTCAAGGTAGGCAGCTGTGCAGTCTTAAAACCCCCTGTCAGATGAGACTGGGAGAAGGGTCCCTACCGAGAGACAAGTGATGTCTGGAGACATGACTGGGAACTCTCAGAGTGGACAATGGAGGGGGAAAACATGTGCAGTTACCCTGAGATTGTAATAATAATTCCCTAATTCTACACATTGTTCCATTGTTTTCCTAACGATTCCTATTTTATTATTGTTGTTTGATTATTAAGAGAGCAATTGATAAGTGTCTAGAAGGCCTGGGGAAAATGAGCCACACAGAAGACTGAGTGGCTGTAAAAATAAATCTTATCACACAAGTGTCATTATTGTCAGTGGAATTATACAGTGGCTGACGGGGTTGCACTGATGTGACATGTTTGGGTGTTACATGGTGTTGGACATTTTGTATCACTAGGACACTGTTTGAAAATATCTGATTGCCTTCGCTACTGGCACTACCGTGTGGCTGGCTGAGTGGCTCAGTTTCCAAAACCAATGGGATTCAGTAACAGAGCAAAGCCATGAGCTGGGGGACTGGGGTATTGGATAAAATAGCTTTATAATAGAGCGATCATAGAGTGGGGGCAGCCAGTTTGAGGAGCTAGCTCATTGGGTTGTGGGTCCTGTGCGAATTCATAATCCCCCTTCACCCGTAACGTGAAGTTGATCACTGTGGCAGACAACATCAACCGGGTAGCGGAAGCAAATTCACAGCAGGACTGAGGAACCAGTCAATTGCAGACAGAAACAAAATGAGATTCAACTGGCGAGTGTTTCTGAGGGAAAGTAACCAAAACACCACGGTGGTTGTGATGCTGGCAAAGGACACCATAAGGAGAGTGAATTATAAATTTGGCATCAGTTTGTGATGCAACAGCTCAGTGACGAGTCTCTCTCCTTCTCTGGAGCAGTCTAGGGTGAATGTCAAAAAATGGAAAAAGAATAAAAGCAGGAAAGGGCTGGACATTGTCTGATGGAGACTAACGTAACCCGCTATGACAGCGAGTTGGTCACTGTCTCATCTCTTGGCTGAGTCCACTACAGCCTGCTAGCCATTAGTTGAACCGATAATATGTTTGCACTGCAAGAAGTCACAGTCCACCCTGCTGAGCCATGGGGACCACTTGTCGAAATTACAAACGACTAATACAAAATGGCTTTGACAATTTTGACATAAATATGCACAGCGGTGTGTGTGGTTTTCTGTCTGTATCGATCTCTTAACTGACCAGAGGAGGGTGATAATGGAAACTCAAAGATCTGAATAGGAAATTAGCCTCCAGAGTCTTGGTTCTTCACTGACCCCACAGGATGAGGAGCCTTATGGAATATTTATGGAACTAAATTGATGCTAAAGCATGATGAAAATGTATCCTCTACAGATTCCATTGTAAATTTTTGTTTCTTTCCCCTAGTTGGACCGCATGGCAAACCCAGAGCAAGTGAATCAAATGGTTTTCACATAATTCATCCTACGAGGATTTGGGAATCTCCCTGAGCTACAAACTCTTCTCTTCCTGCTGTTTCTCGTTATCTACATCGTGACCATGGCTGGGAACATCCTGATCTCTGCGCTAGTTGTGACAGATCAGCACCTTCACACCCCCATGTACTTCTTCCTGGGGAACTTGTCCTGCTTGGAAACCTGCTACACCTCCACCATCCTGCCCACGGTGCTGGCTAGTCTCCTGACTGGGGACAGGACTATTTCATTCAATGGGTGTGTCACACAATTTTATTTCTTTGCTTCTGTGCTTGCTACAGTCGGTGATGTCTTACGATCGATATTTAGCGATATGCAATCCACTGCATTATGCAGCCTGTATGAGTGGCAGGGCCTGCCTCCAACTTGCAGGTGGCTCTTGGATAGGTGGATTCCTAAGTGGTAGCATAACAACGTTGTCCATATGTCAGTTAATGTTCTGTGGCCCTAACGTTATTGATCATTTCTATTGTGATTTTATCCCCCTTGTAAAGCTCTCCTGCAATGATCCACACCTGATGGAAACATTGGCTTTCACACTCACTTTCCTTTCCTCACTGGTCCCATTCCTACTTACCTTGATGTCCCGTACCTGCATCATCGTCACTATCCTGAGAATCCCATCCACCACCAGAAGGGAACAGGCCTTTTCCACCTGCTCCTCCCACCTCATCGTGGTGAACATTTTTTATGGAACTCTGCTGATTGTGTATATGTTCCCAACCACCAACGTCCTGAGTGACTTCAAGAAAGTTCTGTCTGTTATCTACACAGTCCTGACTCCCCTGGTCAATCCCCTCATCTACAGCCTGAGAAACAAGGAGGTCCAGGAGGACCTGAGGAAAGCTCGCAGGAAATTCATGTTTGGACCATGCAAACCAGTCAGTTTATTTTGGTTAAAATAGATGTAACATGGGCTGGGGTATGGCCTGAACCAAAGACTGCTGAAGTCCCAGGTTGTATTTCTCTGAGCTTCATTGGTCTTCAAGTCATGCTTTTACAGGGTCATAGCTGTGGGAGAAAGTGGAGATGGAGAGACCTCTTAAATCCTGTGACTTCAGCCTTTTTAGGACCTATATAAGATGCCACAGGTGGGTACTATGGGGCGGGTGGGAGACTTGAATTTGTGGCTGCTCAGAGTTCAGAGAATGAGGGGAGATTGTGCTCAGTGAGAGGGTGCAGATGAAATGGACTCAGCTGGAACACTGGGCATCTATTCCGGGTAGGGTGAGAGACTTCTAGATAGACACACAAACCCCTGAAAAATAAGATGCCTGCATTCTAAAAATACAGGTTTGCAATGTCAGCATGGAACTCCAATGTTAGAAAATTGAATAATTAACTTTTTTTTCATAGAGTGTATTTCATCCCCAGGCTTCACTCAAAGGAAGAGAAAAGGCAAAGGAAACCTCCTGACCTGTGCCACAGAGAGAGGACACCAGCACAGTACTCGTATTTGTCCATTTTTCAGCAATAATTCAGGGCCAGTTGTTTCCAGATACTTAGGGTCTGATTGGGAGTTTTCAAAGCCTCTGGGCACCTGGCCGGCCAAATGGGGCCCTGAAGGAGAGTCATGAAGGAGAACGCCCACCTTCCCCCGGTTTGTACATCGCTCTGGGGCCTCGGCGTCCGGATCCCTGATGTGGGGCTCCACAGGGCACAACCAGTGGCATCTGAAGCCCATTTACGGGAAACACTTGGGTGCCTGCAGGGTTTGCCATCAGCCAACCTGGGGTTGTGAATCCCAGAGGGTCGGAGTGTGTTCGTGGCAGTAAACCAACTACCCAGAGTCCCAGTCCAGTGCCCTGTCTGCTCCACCACATCCAATTGTATTTGACAATGGGACCGAAGGGTGTATGGTGCCCAACTCTCATTCACTGTCCATAGGATTTGGGTGCCTAACATCTGCCTTTTATGGGAAAGCTCACCCTGTACATTTACAGCCGAGCCAGTATCCTGAGAACTTTCCCAGGGGATGTTTTCTAGCAGTTCCTTCTCATGTTTCTCCATTTTCTCAGTGACCCAATAACTGTGTCTCTGTCACCAAAAGCATTGTGCAATCTGAGAACTAAACTGAGTTCTTTCTGCTGTCTCTCTTGTCAGATGTCCCCTTATCTCTCCCCTTTGTGTCCAGTGTGAGGAATAAATCCATCAAGGCTTGTCTACACATAGAAATTGCACCACTTAAACTATATTGGCCTATCCCTGCCTGTGACAGGGCCATGTGCCCATGGACTGGAGAGCCGGGGCCAAGCCAGCCCTGGTTAGAGAAGGGTCCCCACCTGAGGGGAATCAGGCCACTTCCAATAAAGGGCAGAAGGGGGATTGGGGAAGAGGGAAACTCAGGAGGCTGAAGTGAAAGTTCAGAGTGTGAATGAGGGAAAACCATGCGACTGGGGGAATTGCTCCAGCTAGGAATTGCTGGGAGTGGCCTGCTAAGGCGGGCAGGATTCAGACCCAATGGTGGGAGTTTGCGGTGTAGGCAACTGGAGGGACGGTGTCATCTACATTTTAGTTCTGAATGTTAACTTAATAAATGAAACCTAAATGGGGGGCTGTTGCTATTGGACTGGAAAAAAACTGTGTGGAGTTTATTTGGGTATCGAAGAAGGGAAACTGAGGTGAGGGGCTGTATTCTGGGCTTCCCTGAGGCCTCCAGGGGGCGCGGAGTGGGGTACACTCATCTAATCTGACTGGATACAACTACACTGATGTAAAGCTGCTTGTATCAGGATAGTTTATTCCGAAGGGGGATAAGCTATACCAGACCAAGGGACATCGATATTGGTTTGCTGTGTCCGAGCTAGAGGCTGTACTGGTAGAACTGTTTCCAAAACAAAGTCACACAACTAACCCGAATAGTGATCCTGGTGCAAAGTCTGTGTGGAGACCTCGCGTAAGTGAATTCCTGTGCAACTACATCAGTATGTTTGTGGCTTTGAAAAGGACTCCAGGAATCCAAGGAACCTGTCTATTCTGTATTAAAATGGCATGCTGAGAATTTACACTGATTTGCCAAGTCAAAACCAGCCGACTGACGGAAAGAGACCTGACTGAATAATTCAGTTTACATACGTGGGGTGCATCTACACTGCAGCCAGGGGTGTGAATGGCATCTCCTATAGCCGCTCTAGCTGTACTCTAGCTTGTTCACTAAAAATAGAAACCGTGGTATCAGCTTCAGTGCCAGCTGCACAGGCAAGAATGTACCCAGGCCAAGGGGCATTGGGGGCTGCAGAGATAGGAAAAGGGCAGTTGTACTGTATCATGGAGACTAGGAAGAGCAGAGGGTGAAGTTTGGTAAAGGCATGGCCATGGTGTACAATGGGCGTTAGGAGGAAGCCAAGAGTAATATGGACAATGTTTTCTGTGTCCTTCCTTTGGATCTCAACACAGCAGCTGATCACAGTGAATGGTAAATAGCCAGTTGTAATGATTAAACCCCTGATTTCAGTTAAAAAATATTCCTTAAGTTATGCAGTCAAACAACTTGGAATTTAAAATTTAAGCCATGGTCCGAAAAGATTCTGGTCTGTCTCTGTATTCTAGCGAGTTTCCGATTAAATGTACATCCTTCGAAGAGTTAAGCAGTGGGATTTCATCCCTGTCTGCAATATTTTTGCCAGAGATTAATTTTTTAAAAACCTTTTTCCAAAATACAGTTGTGTGAGCCACAAATATTCAACATTTGGGCATTATGAGACACAAAAGTTTCATGACACAAATTTTTCACACTTGTGATAATTTGGACGAGACCTTACTGTATGATTAGGGAGCAAATTATGCTAGGGGAGGACTGGGAATAACAATCCTCTAGTTTGTTTTGCAGTCAGAAATAAGTGGATATTTGTGTTCTTCTGTAACTGCTGGAACACGTGTTCTGGTGGTTATCATTCACTCCAATAGACCAATCAGGGGCCTATAGTTCTGGAACAAGATTCTCCAATATGTGCTAATGAAGATCGATAATTTTTGATGGAAGTTTTTTACTATCAGAAAATGTCAAATTGTCAAGATCTAAAAGTTCCATGGGAAATTTCTACAAAACTTTGTGTAGGGGGAATAAACAATAATTTTATAAAATAATTCAAAATGAAATAGAATATAAAAAGGAAACAGTAGAATAGAATAGAAAATAAAATGGATGACATAAAAAGTAATAAAATATAAATAAAATCTCAAAATAAAATTTAAAATAAAAATTCAAAATTGGAATGAAAACAAAAATTTGAACTCATGGAATTTCCCATGAAATGAAAATTCTGGTCCTGAATAGAGTCAGGCATGGGAACACCCACCTTCCACAGGTTTGTGCATCGCTCTGGGGCTTCGGTGTGCAGATGCCTGGTGTGGGGCTGCAGAGGGCACATCCAGGGGCACCTACCACCCGTTTACTGCAAACACTTGGGTGCCTGCAGGATTTCCCAGCAGCCGAGCTAGGATTGTAAATCCTGGGGGCCAGACTCTGGGATTTGGGTGCCTAAAGTGGGAGCTTTGTGATTCTAGCCCTAACTCCACACCCTTAACCTCATGTTATAGCTGGGGAACGCAGGCAGAATGAGGTGACATTACCTGAGGTGAATCACTCAGCGGGCTCGTAGCAGAAAACTAACTCTCCAAAGTCCCAGGCCAGTGCCGTGTCTGCTCCACCACGTCCAGTTCTAATTGACAATGGAAGGAAGGGTGATAGGTGCCCAACTCCCATTCACTGCCCATAGGATTTGAGTGCCTAACATTGGCCTCTTATGGGAAAACCCAGCCTGTACATTTAGAGCCAAACCACTAGCGTGAGAATTCCTTCCACTCCCAGGGGATATTTTCCACCAGTTCCTTCTCAGGTTTTACCTTGTTCCATGAAACCCTAATAACTGTGTGTCTGTCACCGAGAGCATCATGCAATAAAAGAACTAAACTAAGTCTTCTCTTTTTGTTGTCTCTTGTCAGATGTCCCATTATCTGTTCTCTTCATGTCCAGAATGAGAAATAAATGTGTCAGGACTTGCCTACACATAGAAGTTGCACCACATTACCTATATCTGCCTATCCCTGACTGTGACTAGGCCGCGAGCCCATGCACTGGAGAGCAGGGGCCAAGCCAGCCCTGGTTAGAGAAGGGTCCCCACCTGAGGGGAATCAGGCCATTTCCAATAAAGGGCTGAAGGGAGCCAGAATCAGAGGAAAACACAGGAGGCTGAAGTGAGACTTCAGAGAGTGATAGAGGCTCCTGCAGGGAAAGCCATGAGACCAGGGAAATTCCTCCATTATATGGGGAATGAAGAAGGGAAACTGAGGTGAGGGGCTGTGTTCTGGGCTTCCCTGAGTCCTCTGGGGGAGCCGTGAGATGTCCACTAGTCTACACCAAGTAGATTCAATGATACTGATGTGATGGTGCTTCTGGTGGGATAGTTCATTCCCACATGGGAAGGGGAATAAGTGATCTATTGTTAAACTGTGTCTGCACGAGAGGTTATCCTGGTGCAAAATCTGAGTGGAGATCTTGTGTGAGTCCCAGTGAAAATGCATCCATACATTCGTGGCTTAGAAACAAATTCAGATAATCCAATGAAAATGTTTTTTCCATTAACAGAATCATAGAAGAGTAGGACTGGAAGGGACCTCGGCTGGTCATCTAGTCCAGTCCCCTGCACTCAAGGCAGAACTACGTCATTACAAGATCATCCCTGACACCTGTTTGTCTAACCTGTTCTCAGAAACCTCCAATGACGGAGATTCCACAACCTTGCGAAACAATTTAGTCCAGTGCTTAACCACACTGGCAGTTAGGAAGTTTTTCCTAATGTCCAACCTATATTGCCCTGTCAAAAAATATAAAAGGAAGGGTAACAACCTTTATGAATGCAGTAACATAAAATCCCTCCTGGCCAGAGGTACAGAATCACTTACCTGTAAGGGGTTAATCAGTTCAATTAATCTAATTGGCACATGACCAGAAGGACCAATGGGTAAAGAAGCTACTTTCAAATGGAGGGGGGGGGGGTTGTTTGTGCTCTCTTTGTTGGTTCCCTCTCAGGACAAACAGAGAGACCAAGCAGGTAAAGCAGCTCCTAACAAGATCCTGAAATGATACATCTAAAATTACAGAAAGTGTAAGTAAAGCAAGGAAATGCATTAGATTATCTTTTGTTTTAGCTTGTCAATTTTCCCTGTGCTAAGAGGTAATTTTATTCCTGTTTTGTAACTGGGAAGCAGAGTCAGAGGGGAATCCTCTGTGTTTAAAATCTTTTTATTTACCCCGTAAAGTTATCTTCCATCCTGATTTTGCAAGTGTGATTCTTTTACTTTTTTTTTTAATAAAATTATTCTTTTAAGAACCTGATTGATTTTCAGTGTCCTAAAAAACAGGGATTTGGTCTGTGCTCACTTTGTTAACGTATTGGTTGATATATTATTCTCAAGCCACCTCCCCTCCAGGAAAGGGGGTGAAGGGCTTGGGGGGATATTTGCGGGGGGGGGATAGGGCTCCAAGTTGCCCCTCTCTGAATGTTTGTTTACCATCCAAGGACAGCAATACCATTCAAGGACAAGGAAAGGAAGTTGTGCATTGGGGAAGTTTTTAACCAAAACTGGTGAAATATAAGCTTAGGGGGTCTTTAATGCAGGTCCACACATCTGTACCCCAGAGTTCAAAGTGGGCAGGGAAGTTTGACATGCACTTGCTGCAATTTAAGCCCATTGCTTCTTGTCCTATCCTAGAATCATAGAATCATAGAATATCAGAGTTGGAAGGGACCTCAAGAGGTCATCTAGTCCAACCCCCTGCTCAAAGCAGGACCAATTCCCAGCTAAATCATCCCAGCCAGGGCTTTGTCAAGCCGGGCCTTAAAAACCTCCAAGGAAGGAGACTCCACCACCTCCCTAGGTAACGCATTCCAGTGTTTCACCACCCTCCTAGTGAAATAGTTTTTCCTGATATCCAACCTGGACCTCCCCCACTGCAACTTGAGACCATTGCTCCTTGTTCTGTCATCTGCCACCACTGAGAACAGCCGAGCTCCATCCTCTTTGGAACCCCCCTTCAGGTAGTTGAAGGCTGCTATCAAATCCCCCCTCTTTCTTCTCTTCTGGAGACTAAACAATCCCAGTTCTGTCAGCCTCTCCTCATAAGTCATGTGCTCCAGACCCTTAATCATTTTTGTTGCCCTCTGCTGGACTCTTTCCAATTTTTCCACATCCTTCTTGTAGTGTGGGGCCCAAAACTGGACACAGTATTCCAGATGAGGCCTCACCAATGTCGAATAAAGGGGAACGATCACGTTCCTCGATCTGCTGGTAATGCCCCTACTTATACAGCCCAAAATGCCGTTAGCCTTCTTGGCAACAAGAGCACACTGTTGACTCATATCCAGCTTCTCGTCCACTGTGACCCCTAGGTCCTTTTCAGCAGAACTGCTACCTAGCCATTCGGTCCCTAGTCTGTAGCAGTGCATGGGATTCTTCCGTCCTAAGTGCAGGACTCTGCACTTGTCCTTGTTGAACCTCATCAGGTTTTTTTCTGCCCAATCCTCTAATTTGTCTAGGTCCCTCTGTATCCGATCCCTACCCTCTAGTGTATCTACCACGCCTCCTAGTTTAGTGTCATCTGCAAACTTACTGAGAGTGCAGTCCACACCATCCTCCAGATCATTAATAAAGATATTAAACAAAACCGGCCCCAGGACCGACCCTTGGGGCACTCCACTTGAAACCGGCTGCCAACTAGACATGGAGCCATTGATCACTACCCGTTGACCCCGACGATCTAGCCAGCTTTCTATCCACCTTACAGTCCATTCATCCAGCCCATACTTCTTTAACTTGGTGGCAAGAATACTGTGGGAGACAGTATCAAAAGCTTTGCTAAAGTCAAGAAATAACACATCCACTGCTTTCCCCTCATCCACAGAGCCAGTTATCTCATCATAGAAGGCAATTAGGTTAGTCAGACACGACTTCCCCTTCGTGAATCCATGCTGACTGTTCCTGATCACTTTCCTCTCCTCTAAATGTTTCATAATTGATTCCTTGAGGACCTGCTCCATGATTTTTCCAGGGACTGAGGTGAGGCTGACTGGCCTGTAGTTCCCCGGATCCTCCTTCTTTCCTTTTTTAAATATGGGCACTACATTAGCCTTTTTCCAGTCATCTGGGACCTCCCCCGATCGCCATGAGTTTTCAAAAATAATGGCTAATGGCTCTGCAATCTCACCCGCCAACTCCTTTAGCACCCTCGGATGCAGCACATCCGGCCCCATGGACTTGTGCACGTCCACTTCTTTCTCCACAGAGGGCTGGTCACCTTCTCCCCATGCTGTACTGCCCAGTGCAGCAATCTGGGAGCTGACCTTGTGTGTGAAGACAGAGGCAAAAAAATCATTGAGTACATTAGCTTTTTCCACATCCTCGGTCACTAGGTTGCCTCCCTTATTCAGTAAGGGGCCCACACTTTCCTTGATTTTCTTCTTGTTGCTAACATACCTGAAGAAACCCTTCTTGTTCCTCTTAACATCCCTTGCTAACTGCAACTCCAAGTGTGATTTGGCCTTCCTGATTTCACTCCTGCACGCCTGAGCAATATTTTTATACTCCTCCCTGGTCATTTGTCCAATCTTCCACTTCTTGTAAGCTTCTTTTTTGCGTTTAAGATCAGCAAGGATTTCACTGTTTAGCCAAGCTGGTCGCCTGCCATATTTACTATTCTTTCTACACATCGGGATGGTTTGTTCCTGCAACCTCAATAAGGATTCTTTAAAATACAGCCAGCTCTCCTGGACCCCTTTGCCCTTCATGTTATTCTCCCAGGGGATCCTGCCCATCTGTTCCCTGAGGGAGTCAAAGTCTGCTTTTCTGAAGTCCAGGGTCCGTATTCTGCTGCTCTCCTTTCTTCCTTGTGTCAGGATCCTGAACTCGACCATCTCATGGTCACTGCCTCCCAGGTTCCCATCCACTTTTGCTTCCCCTACTAGTTCTTCCCTGTTTGTGAGCAGCAGGTCAAGAAAAGCTTTGCCCCTAGTTGGTTCCTCCAGCACTTGCACCAGGAAATTGTCCCCTACACTTTCCAAAAATTTCCTGGATTGCCTGTGCACCGCTGTATTGCTCTCCCAGCAGATATCAGGGTGATTAAAGTCTCCCATGAGAACCATGCTATCCTAAGCAGTTAAGGAGAACAACTTTTCACCCTCTTCTTGTAACAATCATTTATGTACTTGAAAACTGTTATCATGTCCCCTCTTAGTCTTCTGTTCTCCAGACTAAACAAACCCATTTTTTTCAATCTTCCCTCATAGGTCATGTTTTCTAGACCTTTACTCATTTTTGTTGCTTTTCTCTGGACTTTCTCCAATTTGTCCCCAATCTTTCCTGAACTGGACACAATACTCAGGTGCAGGCTTAATAAGCGTAGTATAGAATGAAAGAAGTGTGTCTCATATCTTGCTTACAACACTCCTGATAATACATCCAGAATGATGTTAAGGGTTTGTTTGTTTGTTTCCAAGAGTGTACTGTTGTACATCTTGTTTTTGTACAGTGCCAGTTGCACATGCCAGAATGTACCTTGGGCAAAGGGACATTAGGGGCAGCAGAGGGTTAGAATGGGAAAGGGGAAGCTCTATTATAGCATGAAGAAGAACAGGAGTACTTGTGGCACCTTAGAGACTAACAAATTTATTAGAGCATAAGCTTTCGTGGACTACAGCCCACTTCTTCGGATGCATGGGCTGTAGTCCACGAAAGCTTATGCTCTAATAAATTTGTTAGTCTCTAAGGTGCCACAAGTACTCCTGTTCTTCTTTTTGCGGATACAGACTAACACGGCTGTTACTCTGAAACTTATTATAGCATGGGGGCACTGGGCATAGCAGAGGAGGAAGGCTGGGAAAGGGGCGGTTATATTGTGTACTGGGCATCAGGGGATGCAAAGGTTAGTGTGTCCAATGTTTTATGTATCCTTGTTAATGATCTCTACATGGCAGCTGGTCACAGGGAATGCCAAATAAAATAATTCTTTTTAACTGAAATCACAGGTTTTATATTCCTTAAAGTTATGAAGAGTGAATCAACTTGGAATTAAAACGTAAGCCGCAGTGTGAGAAGATTCAGTTCTCTCCATGTATTCTAGCCAATGTGCAGATTAGACGTGTTTCCCTCGAAGAGTTGAGCAATGGGATTTCATCCCTGTGGGCATGGGAGGTGCGTGAGCCACTCCTTGGGGGAGACTATCCCCCAGCGCCGCCCCTTCTACCTGAGGCCTCGCACCCATCTACCTCCCCTATGCTGCCGGAGTCCTGAGCCCCTCTCTCCCCTCCCTGCCACCTGGGCAGGGAAGTCTTATTTTTTCCACCATGGTAGGACACTTCCCACACAACTCCTGAATTAATTCTGCTGGCATCATTGCAGTACACAACATAGCAACCTAAGGACCGCGTCTATTGCCAGACGCTTGCAGCATCTCCTTCCTTTCCGCCTCTGTTACCCTCAGGAGACTGATATCACATTGAGTTGCCTAGGGGACATGGGGAAAGTTCTCATTAAAAGTGCTCTGACACGGAAAAAAGGGGCATGTAGAACCCCCCCACACACACACACACACAGTGGATCATCAAACCACACGGCCGCTAATGTACTTTTACTGTGCTCGGCATTGGTCATCAAGTATTTAAAGTAGCTGATGGGGTCTGGGGCCCCACGTGAGAGATTCCATAGTTTGGGAGTGAAAATATTCCCCACCCCAGCCCCATTTGTAAACAGCTTCCTGTGGTGCTATGGGAAAGGGCCATTGTTGACTAGCTACCTCTGCTCCTGACATGAGCCTGCCATAAGCTTCATTAAAAGTGCAGTCACCCATAACCCGAGGGGCCTACTCACCATGGCTGGAGCAGCAAAATGGCACCGTGAACAGTTATGGGTTCTGATTATGTTATGGCTTGCGCCTAGTGTAATAGGGTTTTTTTTTTATGAAAACGGCCTTGCTATGGAAACATTTTATTCATGTACAATGGCTCCTTTATTTTTTTCCCTGACTGACAGCTGAAAATGTGTCCTTCAGCATGTCATCAACACCTGAAAACAGACTTTCACTGATTAGAATAAGGAGAAAGAGAACGCGGGAGGACTTGTTCACTGAGATAATGAACACATCCAGGACAGATGACACAGAGCTGAGGGTGTGGAGGATTTCACTGTTTGAGTAGTTCGATGTGGACATGGAGAGCAGGAAAGCTTCCAATGACTGAGAGTGTGCGGGGGAAGGTACAAGGAACAGAAGGCCCCCATTCACAGACCTTTGATGGTCTGTAATGCAGTGTTATGTTACACAGCTGAAAATGTTTCTCCTGTTCCAACTTTACAACCCCTTATCCCCAAGGTTAACTTTTCTTTCTGTTTTCCCTCTTTACTTATGTTTGTTAAATAAAGTAAATGGAGTCAAGAAATAAATGTTCTTTATTGAGTAGAAGCAGTGGGCTTGGGTGGGGGATAGGCTTTACAGGGACGGTGATACAAGCCAGGGGAAGGTTTGGGAAAGCACAGTGCAGACAAGCAGCTCACATTACTGTGACTCATTATTGAAACGGCTTTTCAAAGCCTCGCAGATACGCAGCGCCCTTTGCTGTGCTCTTCTTGCCCTGGTGTGTGGCTGCTAAAAAATAGCTGCCATGTGATCAGTCTCAACTGCCCACCCTGGCTGAAAATTTTCCCCCTTTTTTTCACAGATATTATAGAGCACACAGCAGGCAGCTATAAGCATGGGTATGTTCCCCTCACTAAGGTCCAATCTTGTTAGGAGACTTTTCCAGCACCCTGTCAGGAGACCAAAGGCACATTCAACCACCATTCTGCACTTGCTGAGCCTATAGTTGAACCATTCCTTATTGCTGTTCAGACAGCCGGTGTATGGCTTCATGAGCCATGGGAGCATGGGGTAGGATGGGTTCCCCAGGATAACTATAGGTATCTCAATGTTGTCAATGTTAATTTTGTGGTCTGGAAAGAAACTCCTGGACTGCAGCTTTTTGAACAGATCCAAGTTCCTAATGATGTGTGCATCAAGAACCTTTCCTGACCATCCTATGTTGATGTCGGTAAAACACCCCCTGTGATCCACCAGTGCATGCAATCTATCGCCCCACCGCAACTAGGGAACCCCATCACAGCAAAACCATCCACTATGTCTTGCACATTTCCCAGTCTCACTGCCCTTTGTAGCAGAAGTCGATGAATGGCCCTGCACACTTGGAGCACAGCAGCTCCCACAGTTGATTTATCTACTCCAAACTGATTCCCCACTGACCAGTAACTGTCTGGCGTTCCAAACTTCCAAACAGCAATCGCCACTCGTTTCTCCACTGTCAGAGCAGCTCTCATTTTTGTTTTGATGAACTGCAGGGCTGGGGAAACCGCTGCACAAAGTTCCTGGAAGGGGTCTTTCTGCATTCGAAAGTTCTGCAGCCACTGCTCATCATCCCATACCTGCAAAACGATGTGGTCCCACCAGTCAATGCTTGTTTCATGGGACCATAAATGGTGCTCAAAGGAGGCGAACAGTCGTTCTGGGGCTGAACCCCACACATGCCGGTTCTACAATGAGCTGCATGCGATTCTTGGGGCTGACCCTACTAGCACCCTCACAAGCAATGTGCAGCTGCTCTGTGACTGCCATCAGTAACTGAAGTGTTTTTTCAATGGCTTGCAGCATGGCTGCTTGCAGGACATCGTTATGTTCCATGTGGCAGACCCTACTTCGGCTGTGGAAATATTGCAGGAGAAAGCACAAGGTGTTTGAGATGCTCACAGCAAGAGAGCACAGCTGAGCAGGTTATGGCGTACGCACGGCAGTTTAAAGGTGCAAAAACCACTATGTTGTTTGCCATTAATGTCAGGGAGGGAGCACAATGCATCATGGGATGCCAATGCAATGTTCCTCCTGCAACAATGTTTTGGTCCCATGAGGCATTGCACAAACTTCCCAAAACACAATGCACCAAGTTGCACTTTGGGATAGCTACCTACAATGCACTGCTTTGTGCATTGATGCAGGGGCTGCTAGTGAAGATGCACTCCATCGAGACAGTGAGCATGGTGTGCCCACGCACAATCGACTTCATTAATGCAGGGGCTCAAGGTCGAATAAGATAAAATCGACAGAATTTTGTAGTGTAAAAAAGCCCATAGTTGGATTTTCATTCGGATATAAGTGGATATTCGTATCCTTCTGCAAATGCTAGAAGAAACCTTCCCTTCAGGACAAGAAGTGACAGTAGGTCAAAAACTTCATGCTGAAAAAGGACAGTGTTGGAGTCAAGTTGTAGACTATATTGCAATACACACACCTGAAATGATTATATTGACTGTACCCAAACTGGCCCACAAACTGGCTAGTGTGAATGTAGAACAGTGTCCTTTATTGAATGGAATCAGTGCTATTCTTTGGTCCTCAAACTGTTACAGACCAGCTCGAGACCTACAGTTCTGGTACAAGATTACATAATTTGTATTATGTGCTGTGGCACTGAAGATGCGTGAGACTCTGAAACTTTTCTGAGAATGGGAAGAAATTTTTGTACTTTATAATCTCAGGTCTCTGACTTCCATGCTTCCATGGTATGGGCCTTTCCAAGAACCCTATGGGAGTTAGGTGCCAAATTCTCATAGCAAGTTGAAAGTTGGGTCCTTATTGGGTCCTTATTCTGTACATTAACCCCCTTTGAAATTCCCAACCTAAACGTATAAAGCACCATGTTACACCTGCATTTTGTCTGAGCAGCAGGCTGCACTTACTCGTTTCAGAAATGACTGACTGGGAGGCAGTGAGCTAAGAGTAACATTTTCAAAAACAGTTAAGCAAACTTCAGAAGTGACATAGGAGGCTAAATCCTGTTGTCTTTCAGTTAGACTTAAGTTGCTAAGCCTCAGTAAGTGAGAAACTTTGAAAATGGGACTTAGGCTTCAAAATCATTTAGACTCTTTTAAAAATGTTACGTGAACAAATTGAGTGAGCTCATTAGATGGTGTCAAGGCTGCTTCCCTACTTTGAACTTTAGGGTACAAATGTGGGGGCCTGCATGAAACTTCTAAGCTTAACTACCAGCTTAGATCTGGTCTGCTGCCACCATGCCAAAGCTAATTCCCTTCCCTGGGTAGCCTTGAGAGATCTTCACCAATTCCCTGGTGAATACAGATCCAAACCCCTTGGATCTTAAAACAAGGAGAAATTAACCATCCCCCCTCCTTCCTCCCACCAACTCCTGGTGAATACAGATCCAACCCACTTGGATCTAAAAACAAGGAAAAATCAATCAGGTTCTTAAAAAGAAGGCTTTTAATTAAAGAAAAAGGTAAAAATCATCTCTGTAAAATCAGTATGGAAAATAACTTTACAGGGTGATCAAACTTAAAGAGCTCAGAGGACCCCCCTCTAGCCTCAGGTTCAAAGTACAGCAAACAGAGATAAACACTTTAGTAAAAAGTACATTTACAAGTTGAGAAAACAAAGATAAAAACTAACACGCCTTGCCTGGCTGTTTACTTACAAGTTTGAAATATGAGAGACATGTTTAGAAACATGTGGAGAACCTGGATTGATGTCTGGTCCCTCTCAGTCCCAAGAGCGAACAACCCCCAAAACAAAGAGCACAAACAAACAAGAAGTGACAGTAGGTCAAAAACTTCATGCTGAAAAAGGACAGTGTTGGAATCAAGTTGTAGACTATATTGCAATACACACACAAGATTTGAAAGTATCTTGTCCCCTTATTGGTCCTTTGGGTCAGGTGTCAGCCAGGTTACCCGAGCTTCTTAACCCTTTACAGGTAAAAGGATTTTGGAGTCTCTGGCCAGGAGGGATTTTATAGTACTGTACACAGGAGAGCTGTTACCCTTCCCTTTATAGTTATGACATGCCCCCCAAATCACAGATAGTGTTGGACAGCCGGTTCCTCACTGGCTGTGATTTCTTCCTGGAGCTCTAGGAGAAAACAGAGTTAATAAGACACGTGCACCTTTAGACATACTACTGATTATATAAAAACTAACAATATGTTTCACATTCCAAGAACAATTTTTAACCAGTTGATTCTGGAAATCTTTCCCGGGGGAGTGCATCAGCCACTTTGTTAGAAGCCCCTGAAATGTGTTGTATTTCAAAATCAAAATCTTGGAGAGCTAAACTCCACCGAAGAAGTTTTTTGTTATTCCCCTTGGTGGTATGAAGCCACTGTAGCGCAGCATGGTCTGTTTGTAGTTGGAATTGCCGTCCCCAAACATATGGGCGTAGCTTTTCCAGCGCGTACACAATGGCGTAGCATTCCTTTTCGCTGATTGACCAGTGGCTTTCCCTCTCAGACAGTTTCTTGCTGAGAAACACGACAGGATGGAATTCTTCATCTGGTCCTTCCTGCATTAAAACTGCTCCCACGCCTCGCTCGGACGCATCTGTGGTTACTAGGAATGGTTTGTCAAAGTCTGGGGCCCTTAGCAAAGGGTGAGACATGAGCGTCGCCTTAAGCTGGTGAAAGGCCTTTTGACACTCGTCAGTCCACTGAACTGCATTTGGCTGTTTCTTTCTGGTTAGGTCTGTCAGCGGGGTGGTGATTTGGCTGTAGTGTGGTACAAATCGCCTATAATATCCGGCCAAGCCTAAGAAGGATTGGAGCTGTTTCTTTGACTTTGGAACCGGCCACTTTTGGATAGCATCCACTTTGGCCTGTAGGGGATTTATAGTTCCTTGACCCACCTGGTGCCCCAGGTAAGTCACTCTGTTTTGGCCTATTTGACACTTTTTAGCCTTAACAGTTAGTCCTGCTTGCCAGATGCGCTCGAAGACTTTTTCCAGGTGCTCCAGGTGTTCTGTCCATGAATCAGAAAAAATGGCCACATCATCAAGGTAGGCAACTGCAGATTCTCCCAATCCTGCTAGGAGACCATCTACAAGTCTTTGGAAGGTGGCGGGTGCATTTCGCAACCCGAAAGGGAGTACATTGAATTCATACACCCCTGCCTGGGTGACGAAGGCTGACCTTTCCTTAGCGGGTTCATCTAGTGGTACTTGCCAGTACCCTTTGGTTAAGTCTAAAGTAGAGATGAATTGGGCATGTCCCAATTTCTCCAATAGCTCATCTGTGCGTGGCATTGGATAGTTGTCAGGACGAGTTACAGCATTTAGCTTACGGTAGTCCACGCAAAAGCGTATTTCCCCATCTGGTTTGGGAACTAGAACCACTGGAGATGCCCATGCACTGTTAGAGGGGTGGATTATACCCATCCTTAGCATGTCCTGGATCTCCCTTTGTATAGCAGTTTGGGCATGAGGTGACTCCCGGTAGGGTGGGGTTCTAATTGGGTGAGCATTACCTGTGTCAATGGAGTGGTATGCCCATTTGGTCCGTCCTGGAGTGCCTGAGAAAATTGGTGCAAAGCTTGTGCACAGCTCCTTGATCTGCTGTCGCTGCAGACGTCCAAGGGTCGTGGAGAGGTTCACCTCTTCCATGCCACCATCACTTTTTCCTTCGTAGTAGACACCTTCAGGCCACTCCGCGTCATCTGTTTCCTGGGCTGTAAACTGGCAAACGTTTAATTCTCTGGAATAAAAGGGTTTAAGAGAATTAACATGGTATACCTTAGGCTTTATGTTGGAGGTGGGGGAGGCTATGAGATAGTTAACAGCTCCTAGGCGCTCCTGGACCGTGAATGGTCCTTCCCACGACGCTTCCATTTTATGGGCCTGGAGCGCCTTTAAGACCATGACTTGGTCTCCTACTTTGAAGGACCGTTCTCTGGAATGTTTATCATACCAGGCCTTTTGCTGTTCCTGAGCATCCTTTAGGTTTTCTTTAGCAAGGGCTAAAGAGTGTCGGAGGGTGCTTTGTAGGTTGCTTACAAAGTCTAGAATGTTAGTTCCTGGAGAAGGCATAAACCCCTCCCATTGCTGCTTCACCAACTGTAATGGCCCCTTAACCTCGCGGCCATACACAAGTTCAAATGGTGAAAACCGTAAACTGGGATGTGGTACAGCCCTGTAGGCAAAAAGCAACTGCTGCAACACTAGGTCCCAATCATTGGAGTGTTTATTTACGAATTTACGTATCATGGGCCCCAAAGTTCCATTAAACCTCTCCACCAGGCCATTGGTTTGATGGTCATAAGGGGTGGCAACCAAGTGATTCACCCCATGAGCTTCCCACAGGATTTTCATGGTCCCTGCCAGGAAATTAGTTCCCGAATCTGTAAGGATGTTGGAGGGCCACCCTACCCTGGCAAAAATGTCTGCTAATGCCTGGCACACACTTTTAGCCCTGGTGTTGCTTAAGGGTACTGCTTCCGGCCATTGGGTAGCAAAATCCATGAAAGTCAGTATGTACTGCTTTCCTCTGGGTGTCTTCTTTGGAAAAGGACCCAGAATATCCACAGCTACTCACTGAAATGGGACCTCAATTATGGGTAGTGGCTGGAGAGGGGCTTTAACCTGGTCTTGGGGATTTCCCACTCGTTGGCACACCTCACAAGACTGGACATAATTAGCAACGTCCTTGCCCATTCCCTCCCAGTGGAAGGACTTCCCCAACCGGTCTTTGGTTCTGTTCACCCCAGAATGGCCACTGGGATGATCATGGGCTAAGATCAAGAGCTTTACCCGATACTTAGTGGGAGCTACCAACTGTCTTTGAGGATGCCAGTCTTCCTGGTGCCCACCAGAAAGAGTCTCCTTGTATAAAAGTCCTTGTTCTACAACAAACCAAGATCGGTTAGAAGAGCTGAGAGGCGGTGGGGTGCTCCGTGCCGCTGCCCAAGCTTTCTGAAGGCTGTCATCTGCTTCCTGCTTGGCCTGGAACTGTTCCCTTGATGCTGGAGACATCAGTTCCTCCTTGGACTGTGGACTGGGGCTTGGTCCCCCTGGAAGCGATGCAGGTGCTGGGGCTGTTTCCATTGACTGTGAACCGCTGTCCACTGGTGCACTATGTGGTATTTCAGGCTCTGGCTGAGCCTCTTGGGTAGGGTTATCTGCTGCTTCCGCCAGGTCAGGCTCGCTGGTGCCCTCTGGCATTGGAGTTGTAGACGGGTTTGCAAGCGCTGGACTCAGTGCTGGCAATGGTTCTGGTGCTGGTTGCGTTGCCAGTTCCAGTTCTGGGACTGGCTTTGGCTGGGTCTCTGGGATTGGATCCACTATGGCTGTTGCAGTCGTTGGCAGGGGATCCAGTTCCACCACCTTTGTTTGGGTCTCTGGTAACACAGACGGGGCCCTGGTGGACGGCTCAGGAACAGGGATGGGGGTGAAAGCTTGCTTAGCCTGGCTGCGGGTGACTATTCCCACCCTCTTGGCTAGCTTCACATGGTTGGCCAAGTCTTCCCCCAGCAGCATGGGGATGAGATAATTGTCATAGACTGCAAAAGTCCACATTCCTGACCAGCCCTTGTACTGGACATGCAACTTGGCTGTAGGCAAGGTTACAGACTGTGACACGAAGGGTTGAATTGTCACTGGAGCCTCCGGGTTGATGAGTTTGGGGTCCACTAGGGAGTGGTGGATAGTTGACACTTGTGCCCCAGTGTCCCTCCAAGCGATAACCTTCTTTCTGCCCACTCTCAAGGTTTCCCTTCGCTCCAAGGGTATGAGAGAGGCATCTGGGTCTGGGGATCTTTGGTGTGATTGGGGTGTAATGAACTGTAATCGGTTGGGGTTCTTGGGGCGGTGAGCCTTTATATGTCCCAGATCATTACAAGGCAGGCCCTTTCAAAATTTTCTAAGAAGCCCTCAGTATCATCACCTGCCTTGTAGGTGGGGAATTTTCTGGGATGGGAAGTGGTACCTGGAGAGGGGTTGTTAGGATTGGCTGTTGTATCCGGCGTAGCCCGTGCTAATTCCAGTTCATGCTTCATCTCTTTTTCTTTCAGCTCCATAGCTCTCTTGTGGGCCTCCTCTTTGGCTTTTTCTTCTCTTTCTCTCTGCTCCATAGCTCTCTCATCAGCTTCTTTCTCGAGTTTTTTTTAATTGAAGCATTCTCTGATGTTTCCTGTCATTTTCTTCTGCTTCTAGTCTGGCCAGTTCTATTTTGTTAGCTACTTCTTTGGTAGTCATTTTCCTGTTTTCTTGTGCTGGGTCACACCCCTCTGCAGTTGACTGAAACTGGGATGCACTCAGCTCAGGCTGCTGCTGAGGTAACAGAGACTTTCTAACTAGCTATTCCCCAGGAGGTAGAAAGAAAAAAAAACAATTCATCTTGTAAATTCCTTTTACCAGTTGTTTGCTCAATGATTGAACCCTTCTCTTAACAAAGACCCTTGTTAAAAATACTTAACACCTCTGCCTTCAGGCAAGGAGAGATAAGATATGCATTTACCTTCAGCTCTGCCTTCCAAGCAGCTAGAAGGAAAAAAAAATCTTACTGGCTTTTGAGTTTAAAATGATTCCCCCCGCTCTGCCACCATGTCAAGGCTGCTTCCCCACTTTGAACTTTAGGGTAGAAATGTGGGGACCTGCATGAAACTTCTAAGCTTAACTACCAGCTTAGATCTGGTCCGCTGCCACCATCCCAAAGCTAATTCCCTTCCCTGGGTAGCCTTGAGAGACCTTCACCAATTCCCTTTTGAATACAGATCCAAACCCCTTGGATCTTAAAACAAGGAGAAATTAACCATCCCCCCTCCAACTCCTGGTGAATACAGATCTAACCCCCTTGGATCTAAAAACAAGGAAAAATCAATCAGGTTCTTAAAAAGAAGGCTTTTAATTAAAGAAAAAGGTAAAAATCATCTCTGTAAAATCAGGATGGAAAATAACTTTACAGGGTGATCAAACTTAAAGAGCTCAGAGGACCCCCGTCTAGCCTCAGGTTCAAAGTACAGCAAACAGAGATAAACACTCTAGTAAAAGGTACATTTACAAGTTGAGAAAACAAAGTAAAACTAACACGCCTTGCCTGGTTGTTTACTTACAAGTTTGAAATATGAGAGACTTGTTTAGAAAGATGTGGAGAGCCTGGATTGATGTCTGGTCCCTCTCAGTCCCAAGAGCGAACAACCCCCAAAACAAAGAGCACAAACAAAAGCCTCCCCCCCCCACCAAGATTTGAAAGTATCTTGTCCCCTTATTGGTCCTTTGGGTCAGGTGTCAGCCAGGTTACCCGAGCTTCTTAACCCTTTACAGGTAAAAGGATTTTGGAGTCTCTGGCCAGGAGGGATTTTATAGTACTGTACACAGGAGAGCTGTTATCCTTCCCTTTATAGTTATGACAGATGGGGACTGGGTACATGGGCACTTGCGATAAAGGGCAACAGTGGGGTTGGTTGGAGAAAATGTAAGGTCAGCTAACTCTGCTGACATTTCCAAACTTTTCTGAGGGAATTGGATGGGAACTGAGTGTCTAAATCACTGAGACAGCTGTAAAATCTAGAATTAGATACAGACTAACACGGCTGCTACTCTGAAACATTTCTTGACAGTCACTATAGCGTTCACCCAATAAAAAGACAGATTAGTTTAGGATTACAAGTTTTTTCCCTCTCCAGGACTCTCCCTTTCAGATTAGAAATTTGACGCTGGTTTAGTTTTAGAGAATGTCATTAAATAGCAACTTCCCATTGCCCGTTGCATTCCCCACAGCAGATGTGCCTCGGGAGACTGCCTATTCCCGCAGAAGGATATATAATGAATTAGAAAAGCCGTTCCCCATTCGACAGAGGTTATGAGGCACAGAGTCACATTACCAGACGTGAAACGGAGCCTCGGTAGCTTTTCTAGGTTGTTTTTCTAGTTACTGGGAAAGTGGAAGTAAGTGAATAGAGTGGGGAGAGAAAATGGACTGAATAACCTGGATCCTGGTCCCTGAAATGCTGCGTGAGGAAGTGACAACAGAGACTCCAGCTGCTGACAGACCCGCCTTAGAGGTAAATGACCCTTTTCCTCCCTGCTCCTTGACTATTGAGGAGTTTGAAGCAATATAGGTTTGCCAGGTTACTAACTCCACTGGAATCCAAGGGGAACTGGGCACCGATCTCTCTCAAACTCCCAACCCAAAGCAAAATGACTGAATTTGGAAAAAGGAAAAAAACTGTCAGGTCACATCTATCCTAGATCCTTACCTGACCTCCATCACCCTGATATCTGGGCACCTCACTGTCTTCAATGCATCTATCCTCCTAGCACCCAATATCATGCTATTACCCCCACTTTACAGATGGGACCTGGTGCACAGAGGGGCAGATTTCTAGGCATCTCAAGATGCAGACACCCCCCACCCCCACAGTGGGACTGGAAATCGATTGGTGTTAGGTACAGCCCATACTTAGGCCCATGTGCATTGTTTGGTACCTACTGGCCTTTGGAAATCTCACCTGAAAGTCACACAAAGGGTTGGTGACAAAGCAGGGAACTGAACCAACATCTGCCGAGTCCAAGGCCAGTGCTTCAAACACAGGAGCAGCCTTCGTTCCACTCTAACCTCCTGCCCTCTACAGGGTTGTGCCCTCACTGGCAGCTCCCCCCTCATGGGGTGATGAGTGAACTGCCATGGGGAAAGCGGAGCTGCTGTTGGCTGCTACACTCAGTGCTCAGGGGGAAGACACTGACTGTAAGTAGACTTGGCACAAATCGGTTTTGTTCCTTCCCTTAGAGGGTTAATATTGGGATTATTTTATCTTTAAGATTTCCTCCCCCCCAATTTTTAACAATTAAATTTTCCAGTAGCAGGAAGCTCAGCTGGGGTTAAGGTCAGGTCAGGGTGAGGGCAGGGCTGCCAGCAGGGGGTGGGGGGCACCCGACCAGCCGAGGGATCCAAGACACCAGCGTGCAAGGGGAAGGGAAGGCATCTGCTCTGGCCCAGTGGAGCAGAGATAAACGGCTAGGGCTGGGAGCAGGAGGAGGAGGATGGTGGCGATCACTGGGCCACGGGAGTGGCCACCTCATCATTCATCCTGGCACTGGCCACTGTTGGAAGACAGGATACTGGGCTAGATAGACCTTTGTGTAAGGGGACTGTTGTCCCCTTTCTAAAACTCAGTGGGGTTGTTTTGGCTGGCTAGCTCCCAGTACCAAAAGAAATGGGAAGGGTCGATGGGAAACCAGACCCTGAAACTGACAGTCCCCAGGAACAATGGGGAGAAGCCAATGCTCCAGGTCAGCCTGATTGACAGGGGGGGCAGGCTAATCAGCGAGTCAGGAGGCTGGGGGGTCCCATCCTTCATGTGAGCTGGAATTGCCTGGTCAGACAGAGTGGGGCCAAGCTAAGGAGAAAGCAGGGGCCCAAGCTGACCTGGGAGCAGAGTTACAGAAGCAGCCCACAGAGCAGACCTGTGCTGGGAGGAGAGCTGCAGCAACCAGAGCCACAGACACAGCCCAGGGAGCTGGAGGCAGAGCAGCAGCAGCAGCAGCATTGAGGCAGAGTGGTGGAGCTGGAACAGGGGCTGGAGCAGTCCAGAGCCGGGTGCAGTGAGCAGCTCGGGAGAGCGAGGGGGACCCTTCCTTTTAAAAAGGGAAGAAGGAGGATCTGGGGAACTACAGGCCAGTCAGCCTCACCTCGGTCCCTGGAAAAAGTGGGAGCGAGGACTCAGATCCTTTCGCTAGCCCATTTCACCGGGGTAGTGTATAAACCAGGAAAGTTCCCTACAATGGCGGGACCATTCTCCCGTACATTTTTTCTCACCCAGTATGGCCGTTCTTATGTATATTCTTATGAACTGGTCAGTCATTGTGCAGAAACCATTCGGCAGCGGGGTGGCCTCCCCCACAGCCAGGGACTCACCCTCCTCCTCACAGCCCAGGCCAACCAGGACCGCAGAGAAGGGTGTCGCCAGCCATGCGGCCGGGCAGGGAGCCCTCTGCAATTCTGCTGTTACAGCCCTGCTCATTCACTCCTGTGAAGTTGGGTGAAAGGCCCCGGGGCCCGTGACACCATCCCTGCAGGTGCAAGGCACAGGGAGAGGCTGTACTAATGCCCACTCTTCCTGATGGTTTCTGTTGTTGGTTTGGTTGTATCAGCTGATATCGACCTTTACCAATGTCTGTCAATGGAAATCAAATCCAGCGAAGCGGTACTTTTAAAGAAACCTCAAGGTGTTCACTGTCCAAATCCCATTGAAATCAAAAGGGCCTATCCTTGAAGTCAGTGGAGATTTTATCTTAGATGTCAGCAGAGAAGTTTCAGACAGAACAGAATTATTCCCGGGGTATAAAATTAACCTTGTGCATAACTCTGTGCAGGATCAGAGCCTTACTGAGCAGTTAATAAAGATTTCACATTATGTGTAATAAAGATTGCACATTTCTTACAAATTTCAAATTTTATACAGAATTTTTTCTTACAAGAAAAGATTGATTTCTAGCTAACATGATGGTTTCCAGCAGCAGTTTTTTTGGCTTTTGTTTTTAATTAAGATCACTTCGCTATACGTAGACTGCAGGACAATGAAATATTGTCCTAGAGAAGGAGACGTATTTGTCTAGTGATAAAAACTTTCAAATGGCTTATTTCAAATGGCCCATTTCCACTGCAATTCCGAGCCTTAGTTGCTTTGTTTCTCTGCTGTGGGTTCCTCTAAAATATCAAATCCTGTCTCGTTTCACCTATGGATCTCCAATCTATAAAGGCCATTGTTCTGCTCTGATAAACCAGGTAGTTAAACATGTGATTATTTGAACCAACACATTTCTGTACGGTTGTACCTATAAGCCCCATCCCCAGCGTATTTGAAAGCTTGGTGTCATCTATTTCCAGGGAGATTAATGTTTTGTTTAACCTAAAGCCTGGTTAGATATTGAATCAGTCCCACCAATCAAGAGATCGCATTTCCCCTCCCCTGCCCCCATTCTACACTCACTCATTGTTCTGGTAGCCAGCAGAGGGAGAAAATGAAAACAGTGCTGAAGTTTTCTTGAGTGAATGTTCTTTGTTTATGTGGCAGAGTTCATTTCTTTCCCATAGACACACCCCATGGTGAACACAGAACAGGGAAATGGAACGTCTCTCAAGGAATTCATCCTCCTGGGATTTGGGGATCTCCCAGAACTGCAGACCCTTCTCTTCCTGCTGTTTCCAATGATCTGCATTGCGACCATGGCTGGGAACATCCTCATCATTGTGCTAGTTGTGCCTGATCAGCACCTGCACACCCCCATGTACTTCTTCCTGGGGAACTTGTCCTGCTTGGAGACCTGCCACACCTCTACCATCCTGTCCACAGTGCTGGCCAGTCTCCTGACTGGGGACAGAACCATTTCATTCAATGGGTGTCTCACACAATTTTATTTCTTTGGTTCTCTAGTAGCTACGGAATGTCTTCTCCTGTCAGTGATGTCTTACGATAGGTATTTAGCGATATGCAATCCAATGCACTATGTAGTCTGTATGAGTGTCAAGTTTTGCCTGCAGCTTGCAGGTGGCTCTTGGATAGGTGGATTCCTAAGTGGTAGCATAACAACGTTGTCCATATGTCAGTTAATATTCTGTGGCCCTAACGTTATTGATCATTTCTATTGTGATTTTATCCCCCTTGTAAAGCTCTCCTGCAATGATCCACACCTGATGGAAACATTGGCTTTCACACTCACTTTCCTTTCCTCACTGATCCCATTCCTATTTACCTTGATGTCCTACATCTGCATCATCGCCACCATCCTGAGAATCCCATCCACCGCCAGAAGACAAAAGGCCTTTTCCACCTGTTCCTCCCACCTCATTGTGGTGAGCATTTATTATGGAACTCTGCTGATTGTCTATATGTTACCAACCACCAACATCCTGAGCAACTTAAAGAAAGTTAAGTATCAGAGGGGTAGCCGTGTTAGTCTGAATCTGTAAAATGCAACAGAGGGTCCTGTGGCACCTTTAAGACTAAAAGAAAGTTCTGTCTGTTGTCTACACAGTCCTGACTCCCCTGGTCAATCCCCTCATCTACAGCCTGAGAAACAAAGAGGTGCAGGAGGCCCTGAGGAAAGCTTGCAGGAAATTCATGTTTGGACCATGCTAACTGATCAATTTCCCTGGGTTAAAATGGATATAACATGGGCTGGGGTATGGCCTGAACCAAAGACTGATGAAGTCCCAGGTTGTATTTCTCTGAGCTTCATCGGTCTTCAAGTCATGCTCTTAAAGATCACAGCTGTGGGAGAAAGTGGAGATGGAGAGACCTCTTAAATCCTGTGACTTTTTAGGACCTATATAAGATGCCACAGTTGGGTACTACTGGACTGGAGGGAGACTTGAACTTGTGGCTGCTCAAAGTTCAGAGAATGAGGGGAGATTGTGCTCAGTGAGAGGGTGCAGGTGAAATGGACTCAGCTGGAACACTGGGCATCTATTCCGAGTAGGTGAGAGACTTCTAGATATACACACAAACCCCTGAACAATCAGAGATCTGCATTCTAAAAATACAGGGTTGCAATGTCAGCATAGAAATCCAACGTTAGAAAATTGAATAATTAACTTTCTTTTCATAGAGTGTATTTCATCCCCAGGCTTCATTCAAAGGAAGAGAAAAGCCAAAGAAAACCCTCTGACCTGTTCCCTAGAACACAGGAAACCAGCACAGGCCTTGTATTTGTCCATTTTTCAGCAATAATTCCGGGCCAGTTGTTTCCAGATACTTAGGGTCCGATTGGGACTTTTCAAAGCCTCTGGGCACCTGGCCGGCCAGATGGGGCCCTGGAGGAGAGTCAGGCAGGGGAACACGCAAATTCCCCAGGTTGGTGCATTGCTATGCGGCCTCGGCGTCTGGATGCCTGGTGTGGGGCTCCACAGGGGATGGCCAGGGGCATCTGCGACCTATTTACTTGAAACACTTGGGTGCCTGCAGGGTTTGGCATCAGCCAAGCTGGATTTGTGAATCCCAGAGGGTTGGAATCACTCAGTGTGTTCTTGGCAGAAAACCAACTACCCAGAGTCCCAGTCCAGTGCCCTGTCTGCTCCACCACGTCCAATTGTATTTGACAATGGGACGGAAGGGTGTAAAGTGCCCAACTCTCATTCACTGTCCATAGGATTTGGTTGCCTAACATCGGCCTTTTATGGGAAAACCCAGCCTGTAGTTTTATAGCCAAACTACTATCCTGAGAACTTTCCCAGGGGATGTTTTCCACCAGTTCCTTCTCGTGTTTCTCCATTTTCTCAGTGACCCAATAACTGTGTCTCTGGCTCCAAAAGTATCGTGCAATTAAAGAACTAAACTGAGTCTGCTCTTTCTGTCATCTCTCTTGTCAGACCTCCACTTCTCTTTCCCCTTCATGTCCAGTGTGAGGAATAAATCCACCAAGGCTTGTCTACACATAGAAATGGCGCCACTTAAACTACATTGGCCTATCCCTGCCTGCCACAGAGACACTTACCCGGTGGCTGGAGAGTCAGGGCCAGACCAGCCCTGGTTAGAGAAGGGTTCCCACCTGAGGGGAATCAGGCAACATCCAATAAAGGGCAGAAGGGGGTGGGGGAAGAGGGAAACTCAGGAGGCTGAAGTGAAAGTTCAGAGAGTGAATGAGGAAGAACCCTGCAACTGGGGGAATTGCCCCAGCTAGGAAGAGCTGGGAGTGGCCTGCCAAGGCGGGCAGCACTCAGACTGGACGGGGGGAGGTTGGAGTGTAGGACAACTGCATTTTAGTTTAATAAATGAAACCTAAATGGGGGGCTGTTGCTATTGGACTGGAAAAAAACTGTGTGGAGTTTATTTGGGGAATGAAGAAGGGAAACTGTGGTGAGGGGCTGTGTTCTGGGCTTCCCTGAGGTCTCCAGGGGGCTCTGTGAGGGGGCCACTCACATAGGTGCTGACTTCTGCTGGTGCTGATGGGTGCTCGATCCCCCTCTGCCCCCAGTCCCGCCCCTTCCCTGCCCCCGCCCCGTCCCCTGCTGCCCCTTCCCCGCCCCATTCCAACTGCTTCCCCTAATCCCCACCCCAGCCCCACCTCTTCCCTGCCTCCTCCTCTGAGCACACCATGTTCCCGTTCTTCTCCCCCCTCCCGGATCTTGTTATGCCGCGAAACAGCTCTTTTGCAACGGCAAGTGCTGGGAGGCAGGCGGAGAAGCGGGGATGCGGCGGGCTGAGGGGAGGAGGTGGAGGTGAGGTGGGGCAGGGGTGGGGGGCACTTGGCTGCTGGTGGGTGCAGAGCTCCCACCAATTTTTCCCTGTGGGCACAGAGTCGGTGCCTATGGCCACTCATCTAATCTAACTGGATGCAACTACACTGATGTAAAGCTGCTTGTATCAGGGTTGTTCATTCTGAAGGGGAATAAGCTATACCAGTCTAAGGGTATGTCTACACTACAAAATTAGGTCGAATTTATAGAAGCCGGTTTTATAGAAATCGGTTGTATACAGCCGATTGTGTGTGTCCCTACATAAAATGCTCTAAGTGCATTAAGTCGGCGGACCGCGCCCACAGTACCGAGGCTAGCGTCGACTTCCGGAGCGTTGCACTATGGGTAGCTATCCCACAGTTCCCGCAGTCACCGCCACTCATTGGAATTCTGGGTTGAGATCCCAATGCCTGAATGATGCAAAACGGTGTCACTGGGGGTTCTGGGTACATGTCGTCAGGCCCCTCCCCCTCCGTCAGAGCAACGGCAATCGATTCACGCTTTTTTACCTGGGTTACCTGTGCAGACAACATACCACGCCACGCATGGAGCCCGCTCAGCTTAGCTCAGCTCACCATCACCATATGTCATCTGGGTGCCGGCAGACGTGGTACTGCATTGCTACACAGGGACCTCGATATTGGTTCACTGTGTCCACGTTAGAGGTCGTACTGGTAGAACGATTTCCAAAACAAAGTCACAATGCTAACCCGAATAATGATCCTGGTGCAAAGTCTGTGTGGAGACCTCACATAAGTGAATCACTGTGAAACTATGTCAGTACATTCGTGGCTTTGAAAAGAACTCCAGGAATCCAAGGAACCTGTCTGTCTTCTGCATTAAAATGGCATGCTGAGAATTTACGTTGATTTGCCAAGTCAAAAAAAGCCAACTGACTGTTTAACCCCTTCTAGCCATGCATCACACTATCGTAACTCTGTGCTCCTTGAGCAATGACACAACCCACCATAACCCACACACGCTCACTCTGCCTTTGCAGCGTGCTCAGATGCCAGAGCACAGAACAGCTCTAGGGCACAGACGAGACGTGGAGGAGGCGTATGAAATAACTAACTATTCATGGCAGCTAGAGGACTGGAGCTTGGGTCTCCCAGCTCCTACACGAGTGCCCCAACCAGTGGGCTGGAGTGTAATTCTCAGTCTGTCTCTTTGGCCCAATGAATATCTAAATATTTCACACACACACCTTCAACAGACTGGAGTGAGAGAGGCCTGGCGCAGGGACCATCTCTTTCTTCTGTGTTTGTACAGCACTGAGTACAGTGGGGCCTGCTCTGTGTCTTGGGCTTCAAATACTAAAGACTTTTTAGTTCTGAAGCTTTTCCTTCTTTGTTCCATTCCCTGAGTGGCCAGAAGAAGTTTGATTCTATTAACTTACTGTCTACCTCAAAAACCTAAACAAAACATGCTATTCACTTTTCCTTCCCGGTAATTTAATGTGCCCATTAGCAAAGTCTCAAGGGGAAATTCACCTGTGGTAAACAATGACTCAGGAGAGCCATTTATTTTCTGGTGAGACATACAAGTCAAAGCAAACCAAGGGTCTCAGCACAACTAGGGTGTCCAGCCAGGAACGTGCAGGTCTCATTACTGCTCTACTCTGCTACACAGACCCTACATGACTCTCAAGACATTCCTTGAGACAACTAAAATAGGTGAAAGGAGTTCAGATCAGAGATGGATCCTGCTCTCTGAAACCCCAGGTGAAGAGGTCACTTTTCCCTGGGCCATGGACAGAATTAACGGGTTCATGTTGTAAAGCATTTTGGTGATGGAAAACTCTCAGTGATAAGAATGAGAACATTGCTGAGGACTTTCCATCTTCAATACTGAGCAACGTTACCAATACTTTACCACAAAAACATTCTGGGTTTGTACAACTCTGAGCGCAATGGGTCTTGGTCCATGAGTAGGTCTCCTAGGGACCATTGCAACATTAATAATCAATAATAATCTCCATCAAGAATTGTGTCTTATAATAATTTACATAATCATTAATATAGTGTTGTGACTGATACTTTTTGTATTAAGGTCATGGATCACTCTGGGTCGGGGCTTGTATGCAACTCCGAGGGGGAGGGTCACCACAGCTCCGTCAGGAACCAGAAATTGGAGTGGAGGATGATGAAGGCAAGTTACTAAGACTACACAACTCCAGAGAAGTTGCACCCTCCCAGGGATGGTTTGCATGTACTGGTTCAGCCTCCCTTTTCCAGAGACTGGTAGCATGTCTACGCTGCAAGAGATACCGGGGCCCAACTGCAGCTACGCCACTGTCGTGTAGACACTTACTCCAGCGATCAAATGGGTTTTCTTATCTCTGTAGTAAATCCTCCTCCCCGAGAGGCGATAGCTCAGTGTGATGTTATCTGATTAAAATATGACCATGTAGATCATTGTTGTTATTACTGTTGTACAATTGCAATGAATCTTATACAAAGTGTGTCAAGTAAGGTGTCAATAGAAAAGTTATGATGTGCTGAATATGATTGTGTTATTTGTATGCGTGTATCATTTTTGTATCTGAAGTTAAGAGTATTGGCCTCTTTCCTGCTCCAACCTCTGGACTATGATGAACTTGTACTAATGGGAACATTCTAATGAAGGGACTGAAGACCTTCCAAAATAGAAGCACCAGAATCGCCTAGTCCCTGGGACTTTGCTATGACAATAACTGGATGCTAATTCTATTTTGCCTGTTGCTAGTGTGTTAATGAGAAAAGGTATGACAACTCTGTTTAACCAGGTTGATATAATGACCAGGGCACAAGGAGAGCATGAAGGTGATTTAAATGTGTTACCCACTGACAGTGTGGAAACTTGTAACAAGGAGGGAATGGTCCCTAAGCCTGCGTGTGTTGAGCCTGGTAACCTGCATGTTGCCAGTGAGGAAAATTGCAAAGGGAAAGAGAGTGCCTCTAACCTTTTAACTATGGAGTCTAGCTGCTTGCATAAAAGGGAATTGTGTGAAAATCCTCCTAATGTGCTAGAGGTGATTCTGGATTTAAGTGAAACCCAGAAAGAGTCTGTTGTTGCTCAGGAAAATGTTCCTTTAGAGCAAGCCCTAGGTGAAGAGGGTAAGGGCAGAATTTCTCTGAAAGATGGATTGTTGCTTAGAGAAGCTCCTAAGAAAAGAATCCTCATGGTAGCTTTTTCAAGCAGGGGTGTAGAAGTGATTGAGGTAATTTCAGTTCCTAACTTCCAGAGTCTTTCAGATGTGTATGGATCCACTGACCCAGCTTTAGAAAGATCCAGTGTGGATAGCTTAAAGAAGGTTTTAGATGGAACGAAAACTGTAAGGGAATTTAAACAGCTCTATATGCACATGGCTATGCTTGACCAACTTTTTGGGATGAGAACGATGTTGAGACATGAATGTCGGCATGTTGATTCTTTAAATGAATAGCTAGTGTCTCAGGTTCAAAGGGAAGGCTGGATTCCTGGCTATAGACAGCAAAGCAGCCTTGTGGATAAACCCATAGATGGTTTGAATATGTCCTGTGCTTTCTTAGTAAGCTCTGATATATCTAATGCCTTGAGGATGCCAAAATTGGTAGTTGAAAAGCAGAACTGTAGTTCAGAGATGATGACAATAAATGGTTGTCTCTCCTTAAGGTGTGGTGTCCATGCAATCTACCTAGCTGACAAGGGAGGAATAAAGTTGCCCATAGCTGCTAGCAATAAGAACATAGCCAGACAGACCATAGATTATGGCATACCAGAAATCTCAAATTTCAACCCTCTAAAAAGGGGAAAGAAGGAAGGCAAGTTAACCCATGAAAGGCCAAATCCCCTTATAGACTTTCCTCACTCATCTCTAAAATAGTAAAGCCTCAAGGATGTGGTTAAACTAAAAACCTATGTTAAGGAAAATTCTGAGGCAAAGAAAATGCTACAAAGAGTTGGAAGGGGTATTGAAGAAACTGACTAAAAATGGTCTATTTAAACAAAAAGCTTGACGTGACCATGTGCTTGTAAATGTACAATTGTGATTGATTTGATGTGAATATTAATGCTAATGTGAACTCTTGTGACTAGTTTGTTGCTAATACCAAAATCTGTAAAAATGTACAATATGTATGAGCTTTTGGAAAAACCCTTGAACATGTTGTGAGTGAGACATAAGAACTCACTATGTGCTAGAAGCCTTTATGGTTATACTGTTTCATTTCACGGCAACACACTTCACGTTAAAAGGCCTTGTGATTCTCATGTTTCAGTTAGTGCTTGTGTCATAAATATAAAGGGAAGGGTAACCACCTTTCTGTATACAGCACTATAAAATCCCTCCTGGCCAGAGGCACAAAATCCTCTTACCTGCAAAGGGTTAAGAAGCTCAAGTAACCTGGCTGGTACCTGACCAAAAGGACCAATAAGGGGACAAGATATTTTCAAATCTGGGGTGGGGGGAGGAAAGACTTTGTTCTGTCTGTTCCATGTGGCTTTTGCCGGAGACAGATCAAGGAAGCAAGCAATCCAACTCCTATAGAGTTAGTAAGTATTTAGCAAGAAAATGCATTAGATTATCTTTTGTTTTGGCTTGTGAATTTCTCTGTGCTGGGGGGGAATGTGTATTCCCGTTTTTTTCTTTTTGTAACTTTAAGGTTTTGCCTAGCAGGAAATCCTCTGTGTTTTGAATCTGATTGCCTGTGAGATTATCTTCCATTCTAATCTTACAGAGTTACTCCTTTCACCTTTATTCTTTCTAATAAAGTTCTGGGGTTTTTTTTTAGAATCTGATTGGGTTTTTTAGTATCCTAAAAACCCAAGGCTGGTCTGTGCTCATCTTGTTTATTCTCAAGGCTCCCCAGGAAAGGGGGCGTAGGACTTGGGGGGATATTTTGGGGAAATAGGACTCAAAGAGGTCCTTTCTCTGATTCTTTGTTTGAATCACTTGGTGGTGGCAGCATTTACCTAATCCAAGGTACAAGGGAAAATTTGTGCCTTGGGGAAGTTTTAACCTAAACTGGTAGAAATAAGCTTAGGGGGGTCTTTCATACGGGTCCCCATATCTGTACCCTAAAGTTCAGAGTGGGGAGGGAACCCTGACAGCTTGTAACTAGTCTTGAAACTGTATTCTGACTAAAAGACATTACGCACAGAATGTGCTCTAGGAAAGGGGAAACTGAGGCACACTACCATATTGCTTCCATGGCTAAATGCCAAAATTCATACGCTATGAAGAACATTAATATCTACATTGACTTCATGTTAATTGGGTTCTAAACATTTGCCAGAGCTTGGATGGATAAAATTGTTATTTTCATTAGCTCATAGCAAGTTTGCATGAGATGTATAGGAATTATGCTGCAACAGCAAATCCAATCCACTATTGGGCTAACCAAGTTTGACTTTGGGTTTATAAAGGGATTAAATAATATTATTACTTCCATAATGAACCTTACACAGAAAATGCCTCTTCTTATCAAACATGATTTTGATAAACCATTTCTGTTATACAATGATACTTCTAATATTGGTTTTGAAGCTGTAGTAATACAGAACTAAGTATGGGAAGTTTCTATGATGCATTCAGCAGTGTCTGGGACACCCCTTCCAGAATCAATTTTGTGTTGGCGGTGTGACATTATCTGATTAAAATATGACCCTGTAGATCATTGTTGTTACCACTGTTGTACAATTGGAAAGAATCTTATACAAAGTGTGTCAAGTAAGGTGTCAATAGAAAAGTGATGATTTGCTGAATATGATTGTGTTACTTGTGTGCGTGTATCATTTTTGTATCTGACGTTATGAGAAATGGCTCCAACCTCTGGACTATGATGAACCTGTACTAATGGGAGCATTCTAACCAAGGGACTGAGGATCTTCCAATGATTCGGAAGCAACCAAAGACTTCACAAGCCAGCAGTTTATTCCATCACTTCTACAAGCCTGATCCAAGAACTTTGCATTTATTGTATGTATTTGATTCCTTTAAGCAATTCTAACTCTTACTTTTCTTCCTTTCTTTTTATAAATAAACCTTTAGATTGTAGATACTAAAGGATTGGCCACAGCATGATTATTGGGTAAGACCTGAGTTATATATTCACCTGGGTGTATGGCTGGTCCTTTGGGATCAAAAGAACCCTTTAGTTTGATGCAATTGGTTTAAATAACCCCTCCTCATTAAGTTTAGTGTTTTGGTGGTGGTGCAGGGGCTGGAATGACTAAGAAGACTGCTTTTTGGCTTTCTTATTAGCTACTGTGGTGAGACAGAAGTTTATTTTGTTGCTGGTTTGGTATATCTTATGGGAGAATAACCACCAGTTTTGGGGTGTGTCTACTCTATTTCTCAGCAGTTTGTCCTGCATTTGGTATTCTCAGTTGTGACACACAGAGGCACGGTGACACTCGGTCAACAGAAGAATTATATTTTCAAACTAGTGGTGTTTGCAGTGTGCTGGGGGGAGGTCGACATGACTGTGTTGCAGAAGGCATACAATTGTCCTCAGCCCTGAGCGATGTAGCTAAGTTGATCTAAGTTTTAAGTGTAGACCAGCCCTAGGAAGCACAGAAATGAATAAGTTCTCCTTCCACGATGAGAGGGCCAAGGAGACTTGGCCCCACTTGGGCCCCATAAGGCTGCTGGGTGACTCCTGGTGTGTTTTAAATCTGTTTGTTGTCATTTAAGGATCTGTTCCTCAGTAATGCTTTCACCCTGAAAACAAATGTGCTGTGTGGTAACTCAGAAGAGTTGGCAATACCTGTTTGTAGCCCTTGGAGAGAAAGCAATGCAGTGGTGCTGGGCGTTAGGTAGATTGGCTTGCTGGGGACCTCCCTGTTCAAGGCAGGGAGCTGTGCAGTCTTAAAACCCCCTGCCAGATGAGAGTGGGAGAAGGTCCCTGCCAAGAGACAAGTGACGGCTGGAGACCTGAATGGGAACTTTCAGAGTGGACCATGGAGGGGGAAAACATGTGCAGTTACCCTGAAATTGTGACAATAATTCCCCTAATTCTACACATCGTTCCATTGTTTTCCTAACGATTCCTATTTAATTATTGTTGTTTGATTATTAAGAGAGAAATTGATAAGTGTCTAGAAGGTCTGGGGAAAATGAACCATACAGAGGACTGAGCAGCTGTAAAAATAAATCTTATCACACATGTGCCATTATTGTCAGTGGAATTATACAGTGGCTGATGGGGTTGCACTGATGTGACATGTTCGGGTGTTACACGATGTTGGACACTTTGTATCACTAGGACAATGTTGGAAAATATCCGATTGCCTTCGCTACTGGCACTACTATGTGGCTGGCTGAGTGGCTCAGTTTCCAAAACCAATGGGATTCAGTAACAAAGAGCGAAGCCATGAGCTGGGCGACTTGGGTAGTGGATAAAGTAGCATTAAAAGACAGGAATCAGACAGTGGGGGTGTCATAACTATAAAGGGAAGTGTAACAGCTCTCCTGTGTACAGTACTATAAAATCCCTCCTGGCCAGAGACTCCAAAATCCTTTTCCCTGTAAAGGGTTAAGAAGCTCAGGTAACCTGGCTGACACCTGACCCAAAGGACCAATAAGGGGACAAGATACTTTCAAATCTTGTGGGGGGGGGAGGCTTTTGTTTGTGCTCTTTGTTTTGGGGGGTTGTTCGCTCTTGGGACTAAGAGGGACCAGACATCAATCCAGGCTCTCCACATCTTTCTAAACAAGTCTCTCATATTTCAAACTTGTAAATAAACAGCCAGGCAAGGTGTGTTAGTTTACCTTTGTTTTCTCAACTTGTAAATGTACCTTTTACTAGAGTGTTTATCTCTGTTTGCTGTACTTTGAACCTAAGGCTAGAGGGGGATCCTCTGAGCTCTTTAAGTTTGATTACCCTGTAAAGTTATTTTCCATCCTGATTTTACAGAGATGATTTTTACCTTTTTCTTTAATTAAAAGCCTTCTTTTTAAGAACCTGATTGATTTTTCCTTGTTTTTAGATCCAAGGGGGTTGGATCTTGATCCACCAGGAGTTGGTGGGAGGAAGGAGGGGGGATGGTTAATTTCTCCTTGTTTTAAGATCCAAGGGGTTTGGATCTGTATGCACCAGGGAATTGGTGAAGAGTTTCTCAAGGCTACCCAGGGAAGGGAATTAGCTTTGGGAATGATGGCAGCGGACCAGATCTAAGCTGGTAGTTAAGCTTAGAAGTTTTCATGCAGGCCCCCACATTTGTACCCTAAAGTTCAGAGTGGGGAAGCAGCCTTGACAGGGGGGAAGCCAGTTTGGGGAGCTAGCTCATTGGGTTGTGCGTCCTGTGCTAGTTCATAATCCCCCTTCACCCGGAACATGAAGTTAATCGTGTAGGCAGACAACACCAGCGGGGAGTGGAAGCAAACTCACAGCAGGACTGAGGAACCAGTCAATTGATGGGGATCAATATGAAAATTGAAAGGTGGATAAGGAACTGGTTAAAGGGGAGACTACAACAGGTCATACTGAAAGGTGAACTGTCAGGCTGGAAGGAGGTTACTAGTGGAGTTCCTCAGGGATCGGTTTTGAGACCAATCTTATTTAATCTTTTTATTACTGACCTTGGCACAAAAAGTGAGAATGTGCTAATAAAGTTTGCGGATGACACAAAGCTGGGAGGTATTGCTAATACAGAGAAGGACCGGGATATCATACAGGAAGATCTGGATGACCTTGTAAACTGGAGTAATAGTAACAGGATGAAATTTAATAGTGAAAAGTGCAAGGTCATGCATTTAGGGATTAATAACAAGAATTTTGGTTATAAATTGGGGACACTTCAGTTGGAAGTAACAGAGGAGGAGAAGGATCTCGGAGTATTGGTTGATCACAGGATGACTATGAGCCACCAATGTGATATGGCCGTTAAAAAAGCTAAGGCGGTCTTGGGATGCATCAGGCGAGGTATTTCCAGTAAAGATAAGGAGGTGTTAGTACCATTATACAAGGCACTGGTGAGACCTCATCTGGAATATTGTGTGCAGTTCTGGTCTCCCATGTTTAAGAAGGATGAATTCAAACTGGAACAGGTACAGAGAAGGGCTACTAGGATGATCCGAGGAATGGAAAACCTGTCTTATGAAAGAAGACTCAAAGAGCTTGGCTTGTTTAGCCTAACCAAAAGAAGGCTGAGGGGAGATATGATTGCTCTCTATAAATATATCAGAGGGATAAATATCAGGGAGGGAGAGGAATTATTTAAGCTTAGTACCAATGTGGACACAAGAACAAATAGATATAAACTGGACATTAGGAAGTTTAGACTTGAAATTAGACGAAGGTTTCTAACCATTAGAGGAGTGAAGTTCTGGAACAGCCTTCCAAGGGGAGTAGTGGGGGCAAAAGAAATATCTGGCTTCAAGACTAAGCTTGATAAGTTTATGGAGGGGATGGTATGATGGGATAGCATAATTTTGGCAATTAATTGATCTTTGATTATTAGCAGGTAAATATGCCCAATGGCTTGTGATGGGATGTTAGATGGGGTGGGATCTGAGTTACTACAGAGAATTCTTTCCTGGGTGCTGGCTGGTGAGTCTTGCCCACATGATCAGGATTTAACTGATCGTCATATTTGGGGTCGGGAAGGAATTTTCCTCCAGGGCAGATTGGCAGAGGCCCTGGAGGTTTTTCGCCTTCCTCTGCAGTGTGGGGCATGGGTCACTTGCTGGAGGGTTCTCTGCACCTTGAGATCTTTAAACCACAATTTGAGTACTTCAATAACTCGGGCATAGGTTAGGGGTTTGTTACAGGAGTGGGTGGGTGAGATTCTGTGGCCTGCGTTGTGCTGGAGGTCAGACTAGATGATCATAATGGTCCTTTCTGACATTAAAGTCTATGAGTCTATGTATTGCAGACAGAAACAAAACAAAACTCAATTGGTGAGTGTTTCTGAGGGAAAGTAACCAAAACACCATGGTGGTTGTGATGCTGGCCAAGGACGCCATAAGGGGAGTGAAGTATAAATTTGGCATCAGTTTGTGATGCAACAGCTCAGTGATGAGTCTCTCTCCCTCTCTGGAGAGGTCTAGGATGAATGTCTAAAAATGGAAAAAGAATAAAAGCAGGAAAGGGCTGGACCTTGTTTCATGGAGACTAACATAACTTGCCTTGACAGCATGTTGATCACTGTCCCCACTCTTGGCTGAGTCCACTAGAGCCTGCTAGCCGTTAGCTGAACCGATAATATGTTTGCACTGCAAGAACTCACAGTCCACCCTAGTGAGCCATGGGGACCACTTGTCAAAGTTACAAACGACTAATACAAAATGGCTTTCCCGGTTTTGACATCAATATGCACAACGGTGTGTGTGGTTTTTTACCTGCATCGATCTCTTAACTGACCAGAACGGGGTGATAATGGAATCTCAAAGATCTAAATATGAAATTAGCCTCCAGAGTCTTGGTTCTTCATTGACCGTCAGGATGAGGGGCCTTATGGAATATTTATGGAACTAAATTGATGCCAAAGCGTGATAAAAATGTATCCTCTACAGATTGCATTGTAAATTTTGGTTTCTTTACCCTAGTTGCACCTCATGGTGAACCAAGAGCAAATGAATCAAACATCTCTAACAGAATTCATCCTGCGAGGATTTGGGAATCTCCCTGAGATACAAACTCTTCTCTTCCTGCTGTTTTTCATCATCTACATCGCAACCGTAGCTGGGAACATCCTGATATCTGCGCTAGTTCTGGCTGATCAGCACCTTCACACCCCCATGTACTTCTTTCTGGGGAACTTGTCCTGCTTGGAGACCTGCTACACCTCCACCATCCTGCCCAGGGTGCTGGCTGGTCTCCTGAATGGGGATAGGACCATTTCATTTAGTGGCTGCCTCACCCAATATTATTTCTTTGGTTCTCTGGTGGTTACAGAATGCCTTCTCCTATCGGTGATGTCTTACGATCAGTACTTAGCAATATGTAATCCACTGCATTATGCAGCCCGTATGAATGGCAGGGCCTGCCTCCAGCTTGCAGATGGCTCTTGGATAGGGGGCTTCTTATGTAGTGGCATATCAACATTGTCGATATCTCAGTTAATGTTCTGTGGCCCCAACGTTATTGATCATTTCTTTTGCAACTTTTTCCCTCTTGTAAAGCTCTCCTGCAATGACCCACACCTGATGGAAACATTGGCTTTCACACTCAGCTTCCTTTCCTCACTGGTCCCATTCCTACTTACCTTGATGTCCTACATCTGCATCATCGCCACCATCCTGAGAATACCATCCACCACTGGAAGGCAAAAGGCCTTTTCCACCTGCTCCTCCCACCTCATTGTGGTGAGCATTTTTTATGGAACTCTGCTGATTGTCTATATGTTCCCAACCATTGACATCCTGAGTGACTTCAAGAAAGTTCTGTCTGTTGTCTACACAGTCCTGACTCCCCTGGTCAATTCCCTCATCTACAGCCTGAGAAACAAAGAGGTGCAGGAGGCCCTGAGGAAAGCTTGCAGGAAATTCATATTTGGACCATGCTAACCGGTCAATTTCATTGGGTTAAAATAGATATAACATGGGCTGGGGTAGGGCCTGAACCAAAGACTGCTGAAGTCCCAGGCTGTATTTCTCTGAGCTTCATTGGTCTTCAAGTCATGCTCTTAAAGATCACAGCTCTGGGAGAAAGTGAACAGGGAGAGACTTCTTAAATCCTGGGACTCCAGCCTTTTTAGGACCTATATAAGATACCGCAGGTGGGTACTACTGGGCAGGTGGGACACTTGAATTTGTGGCTGCTCAAAGTTCAGAGAATGAGGGGAGATTGTGCTCAGTGAGAGGGTTCAGGGAAGTGGACTCAGCTGGAACACTGGGCATCTATTCCGGGTAGGGTGAGAGACTTCTAGATATACACACAAACCCCTGAACAATCAGACATCTGCATTCTAAAAATACAGACTTGCAATGTCAGCATAGAAATCCAATGTTAGAAAATTGAATAATTAACTTTCTTTTCATAGAATGTATTTGATCCCCAGGCTTCATTCAAAGGAAGAGAAAAGCCAAAGGAAACCCTCTGATCTGTGCCCCAGAACAAAAGACACCAGGACAGGACTCGGATTTATCTGTTTTTCAGCAATAATTCAGGGACAGTTGTTTCCAGATACTTAGGGCCCAGTTGGGATTTTCCAAAGCCTCTGGGCACCTGACTAGCAGGTGGGGCCCTGGAGGAGAATCAGGCAGGGAAACGCCCACCTTCCCCAGGTTTGTGCATCACTCTGGGGCCTTGGCGTCCGGATGCCTGGTGTGGGGCTCCAGAGGGCACGGCCAGTGGCACGTGTGGCCCATTTACTTGAAACACTTGGGTGCCTGCAGGGTTTTCCGGCAGCCAAGCTGCGTTTGTGAATCTAAGAGGATTGGAATCACTCAGTGTGTTCTTGGCAGGAAACCAAATATCCAGAGTCCCAGTCCAATGTCCTGTCTGCTCCAGCACGTCCAATTGCATTTGACAATGGGACTGAAGGGTGTGAGGTGCCCAACTCTCATTCACTGTCTATAGGATTTGGTTGCCTAACGTCGGCCTTTTATGGGAAAACCCAGCCTGTACATTTACAGCCAAACCAGTATCCTGAGAACTTTCCCAGGGAATGTTTTCCACTAGTTCCTTCTCGTGTTTCTCCATTTTCTCAGTGACCAAAAGTATCGTGCAATAAAAGAACAAAACTGAGTCTGCTCTTTCTGTTGTCAATCTTGTCAGATCTCCACTTATCTCTCCCTTTCATGTCCAGTGTGAGGAATAAATGAGTCAAGACTTGTCTACACATAGAAATTGCACCACTTAAACTACATTGGCCTATCCTTGCCTATGACAGGGCTGGGTACCCGGTAGCTGGAGAGTCAGGGCCAGGCCAGACCTAGTTAGAGAAGGGTTCCCACCTGAAGGGACTCAGGCAATATCCAATAAAGGGCAGAAGGCAGATGGGGGAGGAGGGAAACTCAGGAGGCTGAAGTGAAAGTTCAGAGAGTGAATGAGGGAAAACCCTGCAACTGGGGGAATTGCTCCAGCTCAGAGGAGCTGGGAGTAGCCTGCTAAGGCGGGCAAGACTCAGACCGGACGGGGGGAGTTTGGGGTGTAGGCAACTGGAAGGAAGGTGTCATCTGCATTTTAGTTTTGAAGGGTAACTTAATAAATGGAACCTAAAAGGGGGGATGTTGCTATTGGACTGGAAAAAACCTCTGTGGAGTTTATTTGGGGGACGAAGAACGGTAACTGAGGTGAGGGGCTGAATTCTGGGCTTCCCTGAGGCCTCCAGGTGGCTCTGCGAGAGGGCCACTCAAATAGGCGCCCATTTCTGCTGGCGCTTGTGGGTGGTCGACCCCCCTCTGCCCCTTGTCCCACCCCTTTCCCTGCCCCGCCCTGCCCCCTGCTGCCCCTTCTCCACCCCCATTCCAACCCCTTTTCCAAATCCCCACCCCAGCCCCGCCTCTTCCTTGCCTCCTCCCATGAGCACACCACCTTCCCGTTCCTCGCCCCTCCCTCCCAGAGCTAGTTATGCTGCGAAACAGCTGTTTTGTGGCGGCAAGTGCTGGGAGGCAGGCGGAGAAGCGGGGAAGCAGGGACCTGGCGGGCTGAGGGGAGGAGGTGGAGGTGAGGTGGGGCAGAGGTGGGGAGCACTTGGCTGACGGTGGGTGCACCCACCAATTTTTCCCCATGGGTGCTCCAGCCCAATAGCACCCACAGAGTCGGAGCCTATGGCCACTTATCTAATCTAACTGGATACAACTACACTGATGTCAAGCTGCTTGAATGAGGATAGTTCATTCCAAAGGGGGATAAGCTATACCAGTCCAAAGAACCCCGATATTGGTTCGCTGTGTCCGCGCTAGAGGTTGTACTGGTTGAATGATTTCCAAAACAAAGTCACACCACTAACCCGAATAATGATCCTGGTGCAAAGTCTGTGTGGAGACCTCACGTAAGTGAATCCCTGTGAAACTACGTCAGTATGTTCGTGGCTTTGAAAAGAACTCCAGGAATCCAAAGAACCTGTCTGTCTTCTGCATTAAAATGGCATGCTGAGAATTTACGCTGATTTGCCAGGTCAAAAACAACTGACTGACAGAAAGAGGCCTGACTGAATAATTCAGTTTACATACGTGGGGTGGGTCTACACTGCAGCTAGGGGTGTGAATGGCATCTCCTGTAGCTGCTCTAGATGTATTCTAGCTAGCTCACTAAAAATAGAAACCGCGGTACCAGCTTCAGCACCAGCTGCACACGCAAGAATGTATGCAGGGCCAAGGGGCATTGGGGGCTGCAGAGATGGGAAAGGGGCAGTCGTACTGTATCATGGAGACTAGGGAGAGTAGAGGGTGAAGTTTGGTAAAGGCATGGCCATGGTGTACAATGGGCACTAGGAGGAAGCCAAGGGTAATATCAACAATGTTTTCTGTATGCTTCGTTTGGATCGCTACATGGCAGCTGATCACAGTGAATGGTAAATAGCCAGTAATAATGATTAAACCACTGATTTCAGTTAAAAAATATTCCTTAAGTTATGCAGTCAAACAACTTGGAATTTAAAATTTAAGCCACGGTCCAAGAAGATTCTCGTCTGTCTCTGTATTCTAGCAAGTTTCCGATTAGACGTGCATCCTTTGAAGAGTTAAGCAATGGGACTTCATCCCTGTCTGCAATATTTTGCCAGAGATTCATTTTTAAAAACCTTGTTTTACAAAATACTGTTGTGTGAGCCACAAATATTCAACATTTGGACATTATGAGACACAAAGGTTTCATGACACAACTTTTTCACAGTGGTGATAAATTGGATAAGACTTTACTGAATGATTAGGGAGCAAATTATGCTAGGAGAAGACTGGGAATAACAATCATCTAGTTTAGTATCAGGGGGTAGCCGTGTTAGTCTGTATCTACAAAAACAACAAGGAGTCTGGTGGCACCTTAAAGACTAACAGATTTATTTGGGCATAAGCTTTCGTGAGTAAAAACAGAAATAATTGGATATTTGTGTTCTTCTGTAACTGCTGGAACACGCGTTCTGGTGGTTATCATTCACTCCAATAGACCAACAAGGGGCCTATAGTTCTGGTACAAGATTCTCTGATATGTGCTAATGAAGATTGATAATTTTCTGATGAAATGTTTTTATTATCAGAAAATGCCAAATTCTGAAGATCAAAATATTCCATGGGAAATTTCTAGAAAAGTTTGAGTAGGGGGAATAAACAATAATTTTATAAAATAATACAAAATGAAATATAATATAAAAAGGAAACAGTAGAATAGAATAGAAAAATAAAATAAATGACATAAAATGTAATAAAGTAAATAAAATCTCAAAATCAAATTCTAAATAAAAAGTCAGAATTGGAATGAAAACAAAAATTGAACTCATGGAATTTCCCATGAAATGAAAATTCTGATCCTGAATAGCTCTAATAATGAGAAAATCACCACCACATTTCTTACAAATTTCATACAGAATTTTTTCATGTCTAAAAGGGTAAATTTCCAGCTAAAATAATATTTGCAGCATTTTCGGTTTGTGTTTTGAATGAAGACAGGATAGTTGTGTGACCGGTAATGCTTTTTC
Organism: Malaclemys terrapin pileata; assembly: GCF_027887155.1. Taxonomy (NCBI): domain Eukaryota; kingdom Metazoa; phylum Chordata; order Testudines; family Emydidae; genus Malaclemys; species Malaclemys terrapin. The sequence continues at coordinate 34,278,455 of NC_071516.1, read as the reverse complement.
TGCTCCTGGGAGCTAAACACAGGGATTTTCAAACTTTTTTTACTTTTAGCATAAGATTCTCCCATGGCTGGGTCTCTGTATGTAGTGAGCCCTATTGTGGAATAAGGCAACACGGTTAAAGGGAAGGACAGAAGTGTGTATTGTGTGTGTAAGTTCCTCCTCTATCTTGGTGGGTCCTGCGCTTATTGGTGGATTTTCTTGCCTCAGAGATTCACCATGTGGGTTGGGGAACAGCCCAGAGACCTTCCCCTCTGGGAGAACTCACAGTCCAGGTCAATTGGGAGGTTTGGGGGGAACCCGGGCCCGCCCTCTACTCCGGGTTCCAGCCCAGGGCCCTGTGGACTGCAGCTGTCTATATTGCCTCCTGTTACAGCTGCATGACAGCTACAACTCCCTGGGATACTTCCCCATGGCCTCCTCCAAACACCTTCCTTATTCTCACCATAGGACCTTCCTCCTGGTGTCTGATAATGCTTGTGCTCCTCAGTCCTCCAGCAGCATACCATCTCACTCTCAGCTCCTTGAGCCTCTTGCTCCCAGCTCCTCACACTCGCCCCACAAACTGAAGTGAGCTCCTTTTTAAAACCCAGGTGCCCTGATTAGCCTGCCATAATTGATTCTAGAAGCTTCTTCTTAATTGGCTCCAGGTGTCCTAATTAGCCTGCCTGCCTTAACTGGTTCTAGCAGGTTCCGGATTACTCTAGTGCAGCCCCTGCTCTGGTCACTCAGGGAACAGAAAACTACTCATCCAGTGACCAGTATATTTGCCCTCTAACAGACTCCTGTACCCCACTGGTCTGGGTCTGTCACATATCCCTCCTCCCTGCTCAACGCCAAGGGGTTGGGCAGCTTGGAACGCCAGACAGTGCACATGTGACAAGCCATCGGCATTGCCATGATGGCTCCCTGCTCCGTGTTGCACACGGAATTGGAAAGGTTGGAGGGATAAGAACCATCTAGTCACCCTTGTGTTCTTCTCCTTGTTCCGCTGTGTAGAGGTCCGGACTCACCCCTGCGGCGCCTCCTGCTGGTCGTCCAGGGAATTAGCTCACCAGCCTCTGGCGCGCCCTCTGCAGGCCAGTGATCTGCCTTGTCCTCTGCCCTGGCCCCCGTGTCCCTCCCAGGACCCTGGTGCCCCTTGCTCTGGGTGCTGCCCCCTGGCAATACCCACACACGCTAGGTCTCCCCTCCCAGGGGAACCCCACCCACTATCTGCACCTTGCCTCAGTACTAGGCCACTGCCAGTCACCAACTAGCCCCCGCTCCCTGGGGCAGACTGCAGTCTAGGCCACTCATCACTAGCAAGGAGGATTTGTACCTGCTGCCTTGGCCTAGCCCTGGGCTGCCCTCTGCAACCCCTAGTACCCCTTGGCCTAATACTAGGCCGCAGCCTGGGGCTTTCCAGCCTGGAGCTCCCCAGCTCCTCAGCCTTTCCCCAGCCCTGCTCCACCCAGGTACTCTAGTTCCCTGCAGCGAGGCCCTTCTCTCTCTGCACTCAGAGAGAGACTGCTGAGCTCTTGGCTCCCAGCCTTCTTATACAGGCCAGCTGGGGCCTGATTGGGGCGTGGCCCAGCTGTGGCTACTTTCCCAATCAGCCCAGTAGCTTTTCTCTTTGCCCCAGCCCTCTGCTAGGGCTCTTTTAAACCCCTCAGGCAGGAGCGGGGTAACCACCCCACTACACGCTGCATCCATTGAAGAGGGGCATGGTCAGTCACCAGGACAAATCTGCGCCCAAGCAGGTAGTAGCGCAATGTTTCCATGGCCCATTTTACAGCGAGGCATTCTCTCTCCACCACTGCATATTTTTGTTACCTTGGAAGGAGTTTCCTACTGAGGTATAGAATTGGGTGTTCCTCCTACCTGACCATCTGTGATAGAACGGCCCCCAACCCTACTTCCGATGCATCCGTCTGCAGGATAAACTCCTTGGTGAAATCAGGGGCTATCAGTACGGGGTTATTGCAGAGGGCAGTCCGTAGGTCTGTGAATGCTTCCTCTGCTGCATCAGACCATCTCAACAGATCAGGTCCACGGGCTTTCACTAGGTCTGTCAGGTGGCTTGCCCTTGTGGCAAAGTGGGGGATAAATCGTTGGTAATACCCCACCACACCTAGGAACGCCCGGACTTGTTTCTTGCGACTTGGTCGGGGCCAATTTTGGATGGCCTCTAACTTGTTCACTTGGGGTTTTACCAGACCTTTTCCCACAATGTAGCCAAGATATTTGGCTTCTGTAAACCCTACAGTGCACTTGGCAGGGTTTGCTGTAAGGCCAGCTCGCCTGAAGGTATCGAGGACTGCCTCCACCTTCTCCAGGTGGGTTTCCCAGTCTGGGGTATGAATGACCACATCGTCCAAGTAGGCAGCAGCATAACTGTTATGCGGGCGTAATAGCTTGTCCATGAGGTGCTGGAAGGTAGCTGGGGCCCCATGTAGTCCAAAAGGGAGGACAGTATATTGAAAAAGACCCTCTGGTGTTGAGAACGCAGTCTTTTCCTTTGTGTCTTCTGCAAGGGGAATCTGCCAGTACCCCTTTGTCAAGTCTAGGGTAGTCAAGTACCGGGCATTACCCAGACAGTCCACTAGCTCATCTATGCGAGGTATGGGGTACGCGTCGAACTGGGATACTTCGTTTAGTCGCCGGAAGTCGTTGCAAAATCTTGTGGTGCCATCAGGTTTGGGCACCAGCACGATTGGGCTGGACCACTGACTGTGGGATTCTTCGATGATCCCCAACTCCAGCATTTTTTTTACTTCTGCTTTTATTTCCTCCCTTTTTGCTGCTGGCACCCGATAGGGCCTCATTGTTACTCTGGCCCCAGGGTTCGTGACGATGTGGTGATATGTCTTGGTTGTTCGACCCGGTTTTGTCAAGAACACATCTTGGTTCCGGAAGATCATCTCAGACACCTCATTCTTCTGGTCTGGTATTAAATCGGGAGTCACTCTCACCTGTTTGGAAGGCTTGTTTTCCTGGGTTAGATCTTTTTGGACCGTTGTGCATGCCTCTTGTGCATGCCAGGATTTCAGAAGGTTAACGTGATAAATCTGTTCTTGTTTTCTGCGTCCTGGCTGCCGCACCCTGTAGGTTACTTCCCCCATGGGTTCAACCACCTCATAGGGCCCCTGCCATTGGGCCAGAAGCTTGCTTTCTGCTGTGGGTACCAACACCATAACCCGATCCCCTGGTTGGAACTGTCGCACTTTTGCCTGGCTATTGTAATGGGTTCGCTGGGCCTCCAGTGCCTTCTCCAAATGTTCCCATACAATAGGGGTAACCCAGGTTATCCAGTCTCGCATCTGCATTACAAGCTCTATTATATTTCTCCCCTCATTGGGTTCCTCTTTCCAGATCTCTTTGGCGATATCTAGTATGCCACGGGGGTGACGCCCGTATAATAACTCGAAGGGGGAAAACCCAGTTGAGGCCTGTGGTACCTCCCGGATAGCGAACATAAGGTAGGGTAGTAGGGTGTCCCAATCCTTCCCATCCCGACTTACCACCTTCCTTATCATAGCCTTGAGGGTTCGGTTAAACCTTTCTACCAACCCATCAGTCTGCGGATGGTAGACCGAAGTTCTCAGGGTATGTATATGGAGCAACGTACAGAAGTCCTTCATTAGCTCCGACATAAATGGAGTTCCTTGGTCGGTTAATATCTCCTTCGGTAGCCCCATTCGGGCAAAGATCCCCACCAGCTCTTTGGATATAGTTTTAGAGGCCGTGTTCCGCAGGGGGGCGGCTTCTGGGTAGCGAGTAGCATAGTCCAAAACAACAAGTATATATTGGTGGCCCCGAGACGTCTTCTCCAGGGGTCCCACTAGGTCCATGGCTATTCGCTCGAAGGGGACTGTAAAGGTGCCCTCAAGTGGGGACGGGGACTGTGCAGCTGACACTCCGGGCAGGAGGCACAGTACCTCCACACTTCTTCATGTACTTCGGGCCAGAAGAACCGTCGTAGGACTCGTGACAGGGTCTTCTCTACCCCCAAATGCCCCCCAAAAAGATGACTATGAGCAAGACTTAATACAGCGTTCTGGTGTTTTTGAGGTACTAGGATCTGCTGTACCTTCTGCCACTGTACTGGCGCAACCCGGTATAAGAGATCCTTCTTCATTATGAAGTAGGGTCCTGGTCCCTGGGGTTTTTCTTCCACGGGGACCCCATCTATTTCAGTCACCTCCTTCCTAATGTTGTCATTCCTTGGGTCTTCTGCCTGGTCCCGTCCAAAATTTCCTCTCCCGGGGCTAATCTGCCCAAGATCTAGGGGCCCAGTCTCTGTTGCCTCTACTGGTTCAGAAGCATTAGGGTGGGGGTCAGACTCAGGTGCTTCTCCCTCCTGCATGGCTTCCTTTTCAGCTGTGCGGGTCTGCCTACCTACAAGAGAGACCCTCTGGCTTTGGGTCAGTATTCGGGTTCCCAAGGCCTTAGCTGCCTTTCTTTCCCTTTTTGTCTTTCTACCCTGTCTGGGAGTGGATAACAAATCTGGGGATATTTCAGAGAAGATTGGGGGTTGACAGTCTGCTGTGGATGCCTCATCAATTTTAGGGTCCTCGTTTTTCTCCAATCCCCCTACTGGGAGTAAGTTTCCAGACCCTGGGAAGTCCCTCCCTATGAGCACCGGGTATGGGAGTTTAGGGACTACACCTGCTGCTACCTCAGTAGTGTTCCCTTGGATATCGATTTTTACTGGGATGGTGGGGTAGTAACTAACTGTCCCATGGACGCATGTTGTCCCCGTACGTTTAGCCTGCAGCAACTGACTACGCTTCACGAGATTCCCTGAGATAAGCGTGATAGCACTCCCCGAATCAACCAGTGCCGTGGTCCCTTCCCCATTTAGTTTCACTGGTCTGGTATACATATGTGGGGTTAGTGAGACCCCCACAAGGTGGATTAGGGAGCATGGATCTGCCCAGTTCCCCAGGTTAAACTGCATAGGCTCCTCAGCATTGGGACACTGTGCAGCTATCTGTCCCCACTCCCCGCAGGCATAACATCTGTATGGAGCCCTAAGCGTTCCCTGGTCTCTTGGTTTGGGCAGTCTAACATCACGATCCTCTTCTCCCTCAGTGCTCCGACTCTTTGTGGTCTCTGATGGGCCTTCAGCCTCTCTCTTTTTCCACCTGGGCCCTCCTGGTGGCCCAGTCACCTGAACTTTAGGGCTTGGTGTTGCTAGTTTAACCCGGGGTGCCTCTTCCTTAACTGGTCAGGTCAGCTCCCTCGCTGTCCTTCGCCTCTCTACCAGGGCGACAACCTCATCATAGGTGGAGGGTTCGTTCTGGCTTACCCAGGCACGAAGGTCTGGTGGTAGTCCCCTCATGTATTGGTCGATTACCAGAACCGCTAGTATCTCTTCCGGACTCCGGGACTCTGTTTGCAACCACTTTCGTGCGAGATGGATGAGGTTATACAATTGGGACCGTGGGGTTTTGTCTTCCTGGTACCTCCAACCGTGATACTGCTGGGCCCGCGTTGCTGTCGTTAGCCCAGATCTGGCCAGGATCTCTGCTTTCAGCTGGGGGTAGTCTGCCGCAGCCTCTTCAGGCAGATCATGGTAGGCCTTCTGGGCCTCCTCACACAGGAATGGGGCAAGGATGCCAGACCACTGATCTCGAGGCCAGGCCTCCCGTAGGGCTGTCCTCTCAAAGGCCAGAAGATATGCCTCTACATCATCCTCCCATGTCATTTTCTGCAGCTAATGGCTGGCCCGTATGAGCCGCGTCCCATCATGGTCGCGATTCAGCTCTGTAAGAGACTTTACCTGGTTTACCAGTTCCTGCAACATAGCTCGGTCTTGAGCAGCCTGGTCCATCAGCAGGCGATTAGTCTCTTGCTGCAGCCACACTGCCTCCTGCTGGTCCGCCGTACCTTGTATCAGTGCCCGCACTACATCATCCATTGTGGTGGAAAAAAATAAACCCTCTCCTTTTTTTTGTTTTTTGTTTAAATCACCCTCCTTCTTCCGCCACGCTGTGCACCCCAAGATCCCACTCCTGACACCAGTGTGGCAAAGTTCCTCCTCTATCTTGGTGGGTCCTGCGCTTATTGGTGGATTTTCTTGCCTCAGAGATTCACCATGTGGGTTGGGGAACAGCCCAGAGACCTTCCCCTCTGGGAGAACTCACAGTCCAGGTCAATTGGGAGGTTTGGGGGGAACCCGGGCCCGCCCTCTACTCCGGGTTCCAGCCCAGGGCCCTGTGGACTGCAGCTGTCTATAGTGCCTCCTGTAACAGCTGCATGACAGCTACAACTCCCTGGGATACTTCCCCATGGCCTCCTCCAAACACCTTCTTTATTCTCACCACAGGACCTTCCTCCTGGTGTCTGATAATGCTTGTGCTCCTCAGTCCTCCAGCAGCACACCCTCTCACTCTCAGCTCCTTGTGCCTCTTGCTCCCAGCTCCTCACACTCACCCCACAAACTGAAGTGAGCTCCTTTAGTGAGCTCCTTTTTAAAACCCAGGTGCCCTGATTAGCCTGCCTTAATTGATTCTAGAAGCTTCTTCTTAATTGGCTCCAAATGTCCTAATTAGCCTGCCTGCCTTAACTGGTTCTAGCAGGTTCCTGATTACTCTAGTGCAGCCCCTGCTCTGGTCACTCAGGGAACAGAAAACTACTCATCCAGTGACCAGTATATTTGCCCTCTAACAGACTTCTGTATCCCACTGCTCTGGGTATGTATGTAGTATGTAGTGACGTACCCACTTCCCTGTGGATATGCCATGAGCATCTGGAGGAAACTTTACAACGATGATTTTAGGTATCAGTTCTGCTGTACTGAAGATCACCTGACCATCGAGCTCAGTTCTGGGAGAAATTGGTCCACTGTGTTGGTGCCAGGGACCTGGACCTGATGGGGTATCCTGCTCTTGATCAATGTGAGCAGACTGGGTCCTACATAACACTGAGTGCTCCAGCTCCCAGGCAGCAAAGCATTTAAGCACATGCTTAATTGTAAACGTCAGGGTATTCCCACTGAGTCACTACAGTTCAAAGTGTGCGAGTGGTTTGCTGGACTGGCATCTGGGGAGTTCTGTTCATTATGCCCATTACTGCCAGGATATTGAATCCAATGGACTAACCAAGGGATTCGTGTTTCAAACGCTAATGGAAAAGGGGAGAGATTGGTGCTTTCAGGGTCGCTGAGTTATGCCGGGTACTTGTGGTGGGTTTTTAAGTTATCTCAAGGGCACTTACAGACAGATTTTTAAAGGTATTTAGGTGCCTAATGGGTTTTTCCAAAGCACCCAGGCTCCTCAAACTCACTGATTTCAAAGGGTGTTTGCAACTTCGATGCTTTTGAAAGTCCCACCCAGGGCTGGATTCACAAAGGGTCTGTGATATTTAGCCTACAAACTTACTCTCAGTGTGAGCTCAAATGGGAGAAGTGAGTGAAAGTTCATAGAGCATCACGGTGACCAAGAAAAACAAATGGGGATGGAAAAAATATGCAAAGAAGAGACAGAATAGTGAATAAGTCTAAACAAAAAGCCTTTTCACTAAAACTCCAGGACAGTGTTATAGTCGTGCCTGGTAAATGAGAACTGCGCAACAGCAGAAGTCAATGAACCAAAACTGGTGTGTGGGAAATTCGAGCTAATTGATGGAGAAGATAGTGAGGAGATGGGCTATTGCCCCATCACTCCCTTTGGGGTTCTCGGAGAAAGAGACTTAGGGAGGAAAGTTGGCCATCGCCACACTGGCTGACCAAAAGACAAGAGAAGGGGAAGGTGCGAACTTCACCAGCATGGGCTCCCACCCCCACCATCTCCTGGCACCCTGGACTTTCTTCTTAATGAGGAGATGCTGAGTAAAGCTACATGCCAATGCTACTCTGACCGGGGTGCCAGTGGGGGTCTGCAAAGATGAACTGCAAAGAATGGGGCAGACAGTCTCCATAAAGCTGGTGCATTTTCTCATACTTAGATTTACCAAGCCAGCATAAAACAGCTTCTTTATTAACTTACTGGTTACTCAGAAGTCTAAACAACACAGTTCCCTTAAACTGATCCAGCCTCAGGCCTCCATCCAGGTACGTAACTCAAATATGATGATTTCTGAAAATCTTATTTCATCATATAAAATAATAGGTTCTACCAATCCCAAAGGATCGGACACATCCCAGGTTAACGAATGTTTCATATCTTACCCAAATACACACTATAGCCATTACTTATTAACTAAGCTAAAATTTATTAAAAAACAAAAGAGAGAGGATGATTAAAAGATCAATATACATACAGACCTGTGTTCAATTCATTGAGGTTCAGATTCATACCAGAGATGATGAGCTTTGTAGTTGCAAAGAGTTCTTTCAGAAATAGTTCATAGGTTATAGTTCAAAGTCATTGCAGGGTGTTCCAGGCAAGGACTAGGATCTCTAGGCTTCCCCTGCATGAAGCCTCAGCAGATCTGAGATGACAGAATCAGGACCCAAGGATCTTTTATACAATTTCATGTTCTCTTTGACAAGGTGGGAGTTCCTCTAGGAACAAAAGGAAATTTAGGATGGCTTTGAAGGAGGTCTCTGAACTAATCAGAATACAGCATGGGATAGGGTCTGTTGATTACATTGTCGACCCTACTCAAACATATATAAATACACAAAAACACAAACATTATCCCTCCACATGTCTTTTGAGAGTTGTTTATTTTGCAGGATGTTTAACCCTTTCTAGCCATGCATCACACTATCATAAGTCTGCGCTCCTTGAGCACTGACCCAACCCACCATAACCCACACACGCTCACTCTGCCTTTGCAGCGCACTCAGATGCCAAGGCACAGAACAGCTCTAGGGCACAGACAGGATGTGGAGGAGGCGAATGAAATATCTAACAATTCATTGCAGCAAGGGGACTGGAGCTTGGGTCTCCCAGCTTCTACACGAGTGCCCCAACCAGTAGCTGGAGCGTAATTCTCAGTCTGTCTCTTTGGCCCAATGAATATTTAAGTATTTCACACACACCTTCAATAGGACAGGATGAGAGAGGCCTGGGGCAGGGACCATCTCTTTCTTCTGTGTTTGTACAGCACCGAGCACAGTGGGGCCTGCTCCATGTCTTGGGCTTCAAATAATAAAGACTTCTAGTTCTGAAACTTTTCCTTCTCTGGTCCATTCCCTGCGTGTCACTAGGGAATGGACCAGAAACACGCAGGTCTCATTAGTGCTCTTCACTGTGGTGTGTAGCTACAAAGTCCCCACACGCCTCCGCTAGTGGTGTGCAGGATAGATGTACCTTGAGACAACTAAAATAGGTGAAGGGGGCGCAGATCGGAGACGGATGGCAGAACCAGGATCCTGCTCTCTGAAACACCAAGTGAAGAAGTCATGTCACAGATTCCAGCTTCTTTTGTGCCAGCCTTAAGGTAAACAAACCTTTCACCTTCATCTTCATTAAAAATAGATCATTCAGGACAGGGAAGAAATTGTCACCATATCCATCACCTACACAAAGGCATCATTTCCTTTTGGATGATGCCAAGAGTTTTCCCCAGGCCATGGACCGAATTAATGGGTTCATGTTGTAAAGCATTTTGGTGCTGGAAAACTCTCAGTGATGACAATGAGAACATTGCTGAGGACTTTCCATCTTCAGTATTGAGCAACATTACTGATACTTTACCACATGAACATTCTGGGTTTGTACAGCTCCTAGCACAATGTGTCTTGGTCCATGAGTAGGTGTCCTAGGGACCACCACAATATCAATAATAATGTCCATCAATAACTGAGTCTTATCATAATTCACATAATTATTAGTATAGTGTTGTGACTGATATTGCAACGGCATGCAGTGTCTTTGGGGACCTCCCTGTATTAAAACACAAGGAGTCTGGTGGCACCTTAAAGACTAACAGATTTATTTGGGCATAAGCTTCTGTGGGTAAAAACCTCACTTCTTCAGATGCACTTCTCTATGCATCTGAAGAAGTGAGGTTTTTAACCATGAAAGCTTATGCCCAAATAAATCTGTTAGTCTTTAAGGTGCCACCAGACTCCTTGTTGTTTTTGTAGATACAGACTAACACGGCTACCCCTTGATACTTGACTCCCTGTATTAAGTTCATGGATCAGTGTGGGTCAGGGCTTGTATGCAGCTCCAGGGGGGAGGGTCACCACAGCTCTGTCAGGAACCAAAAACTGGGGGGGGAGTGATGAAGGGAAGTCATTGAGAAGTTGCACCCTCCCAGGGATGGTTTGCATGTACTGGTTCAGGTTGGCTTTTCCAGAAACCGGTGGCATGTCTACACTACAAGAGGTATAAGGCACAGCTGCAGCTTACTCTGGTGACTGAAAGGGATTTTCCATCTCTGTCCTACATCCACTTCCCCAAGAAGCGATATCTCCTTCAATAGAACACAAAATGGCTTTGCCAATTTTGACATCAATACACACAGCGGTGTGTGCGGATTTCTGCCTGCATCAATCTCTTAAGTGACTGGGGTGGGGGGAGCAGGTGATAATGGAATCTCAAAGATCTAAATAGGAAATTTGCTTCCAGAGTCTTGGTTCTTCACTGATCCCACAGGATGCAGGGCCTCATGCAATATTTATGGAACTAAATTGATGCTAAAGCGTAATGAAAATGTATCCTCTTCAGATTCCATTGTAAATGTTGGTTTCTTTCCCCTAGTTGGACCGCATGGTGAACCCAGAGCAGAATTCATCCTGTGAGGATTTGGGAATCTCCCTGAGCTACAAACTCTTCTCTTCCTGCTGTTTCTAGTGATCTACATCGTGACTGTGGCTGGGAACATCCTGATCTTTGCGCTAATTGTGACGATCAGCACCTTCACACCCCCATGTACTTCTTCCTGGGGAACTTGTCCTGCCTGGAGACCTGCTACACCTCCACCATCCTGCCCAGGATGCTGATCAGTCTCCTGAGCGGGGACAGAACCATTTCTGTTAGCGGCAGCCTCACACAATATTATTTCTTTGGTTTCACGGCAGTTGCAGTGTTATCTCCTGGCAGTGATGTCTTACGATTGGTATTTAGTGATCTGCAAACTGCTGCGCTATGCAGCCCTTATGTACAGCAGGTCCTGCCTCCAGCTAGCAGCAGGCACTTGGATAAGTAGCTCTCTAGTTGCTAACATAACAATATATTTAATGCAGCAATTAACTTTCTGCGGCCCCAATGAAATTGACCATTTCTTCTGCGACTTCGTCCCAGTAGTAAAACTCTCCTGCCGTGACACACGTATGATGGAGCTTGTCACTACCCTGATATCTGCTGTATGCACTCTGCCGCCATTTCTGTTAACCCTGGCAACATATGTCTGCATCATCTCCAGCATCCTTCAAATGCCTTCCACCACTGGGAAGAGAAAAGCCTTTTCCACCTTCTCCTCGCACCTCATCGTGGTGTCGGTTTTCTATAGGACTATAATGATTGTCTACATGCTACCCAAAACTGACACACTCAGACACCTGTACAAAGTGTTCTCCGTCTGCTACACAATCCTCACTCCCCTGGCCAATCTGCTTATCTACAGCCTGAGGAACATGGAGGTTAGAGAGGCCCCGGGGAAAGTTGTCACTAAATTCTCCGCTAGCAAAAGGATTCAGAGCTTCCTGCTCTAGCTTGTTCAATGCACATGAAATGGGAAGAAGCTGGCTTGCGGTAATGCATCTGAGGCACCACTCTCACTGGCCAGCTGGCTCTCCAGGTGAGGCCAGTGACAGCTCTTGCTCACACTCAATATGGGGCTGATATTTCTGCTATCTGGGCTTGGGGTTTGGCCAGGGTTACGGTTTGATTAGTCTGATATTTCACTGTTGTTGTGAGTTACTTTTCTGTGAGCCTCCATTACAGTACAGCCTGTAATTACATGAGCACGCACTATGTTTTATACCGGGCCCCTTTACCATGGATTGCACCTGATGCTCAAGATTTCTTTTTATCCTCATCCTTCAATGTGCAAAGTTAATGTGAGATGCGAACCAGGGCCCAGGGCCCAATCTCTCTGTAAAAACAGGAGCCCTGAGGTGGGACAGTAAAGAAGAAAGGTTTGTACAGTGATAGTGGCACAGAGAGACTTGGCTACTTTGTCACTGGGATCGAGGGAAGCTGACTTCACCTCTCTGGTCCTGTTTCCTCATTTGTACAATGGAGTTTCTTGAGACCCCGGGGTGAATGGCTGCTTTGGTCCCTTACTGCCCGGGGTACCCTTGTTTTGCAGATATCCAAACATCATAGCTCTGAAAGCTGATCTGTCAATAGTACAGCAGAGAAAGTGCCTGGTGTCCACGCCTGCCAGGTGCTGGGCATGTTCTGTGAATGCAAAGCGTTCCCAGCTCTCGGTGAGCCCAGTGGGAATCCAGGGCATTCGGCATCCTGTAATGTGAAGTCCCAAGGTGAGCATGTGGGTGAACACAGCCTGGTCTGGGACAGCCCCGGCAGATACGCTAGGTTCTGGGTTCGCAATTCACTGATGCCCTGTTAGTGTTGTGGTGATAGCAGAATATGCAGAATGCCAGCTCTAGTGTATTTAGGCTTGGAAGGAGTCGATTTTTATTGGTAAATGTCAGTAGATGTTGATTTTCCCCATACGCGCACAAATATTTCCATCAATCATCATCGAAATGTGCAGAGAGGCAAAGTCAGAAAAACGCTGCTTGAGAATGTGTTGGAGTTTGATTTAAGGCTATGGACTCTGTGGAGTTTGACATGTGAGTTGACAATTGGTGTTTTAATGGTTATAAAACGTTACCGTTTTGAATCTCCATGCCGGCTGTCATTAAACAATTATTGTCTGGCCCTCCCGTGATTTTGCATGACTGTGAAAATCAAAAACTCAAAATAATGCTTAAAACTAAATGCCAGTATTATCCCTCTGACAGAGTGCGAGGCAAGAAAGGCTGAGTCAGGGCTCTGGGTCAAGCACTGCAGAATGGAGCTGACAAAGCAGAGCTGTGCCACATTCATAGGTGGGCCGGGCAGGAAGGCTAATTAAGCCATTAGGCAGCGCCCATAAATAGGCACAGGAAGGAGGTAGAAAGGGGGGAAGCAGATAGTAAGGGGAGAGAGAGATTGCTCTCCCCCCCCCCCCCCATAGCAGGGCTAGATTAACTTTTTGTGGGCCTGGCGCCAAACATATTTGTGGGCCCCCTACCCATAGACCTCCCCACTGTCCACCACCTTCCTCACAATCCCACCATCACAGCTGCACAGCACCCCATAGTCCTGAGGGGATTCTGCACCAAAAAATTAAAAATTCTGCGCACAATAGTTTAAAATTCTGCAAATTTTATTTGTCAATAAATAAATGTGGAGGCTCCAACATGGCAGTGGGGAGAACAGGCCACTGGTTGCATGGAGGTGGGAGATTACTCTGCAGCCTCCCCCCACCCCACCCCGGGACAGGGACTCAGCAGTGAGGCTGCACCCACCCTGACACAGTGCAAGGGCCAGGCCTGCCCCAGAAACATCCTGGGGCCCTGCCCTCCTGTGCCAGGTGCACCAGGTGTGGGTGAGCAGGCTCAGCCCGGCAGCAGGGTCCAAGTGCAGAGGGACTTAATGTGGTGGGATCCAGGTGGGGGTATCCCCATCCCATGCTCCTTCCCCGCTGCTCCATCTCCTCCCCATCCCATCCCCTTCCTTCCCCCTTGTATCTTTCCCCCTGCCCCCGCTTCTCCCATCTCCTTCTCTTCCCCATCCCATGCTCCTTCCCCACTGTTCCATCTCCTCCCCATCCCACCCCCTTCCTTCCCCACAGCCTCTTTCCACCTAGCCCCAGCCTGCCCCTGCCCTTCCCCACCATAGGCACTCACTGTTGTACAGAAAACAGGATGGTACCCAACACACAGAAGGTGAGCTCAACCAGCACTAAGACCCAGAAATTGGCATCTTCTGAGTAGCACCCTCTTTTTTCAGCTGTGCAGCTCTGTGCTTGCAGAAAGGGGGAAAGGCAGTGGCAAGTGACTCTGTGTGCTCCCATGTCTCGCCTCTGTTTGGGGGCATTGATCCCCAAACTAAGCCCATTGGCATTCTCAGCTGCCACCCCCCTCCCTTTGCTTCTCGCTCACTTTTGAAAGGGAAGCAAAGAAACCTGCAGGGGATTTGTTTTCATTCCCCCAGGAGTACCCCACACAGAACCCCCACTGCCCAGTGCCCCCCCACAGACCCTCCAGAGACTCACTCCCCCATGCCCTTTCTGCCCCCCAGCCACACTCACCGGCCTGCTGGAAGTGACTATGTCCATGCATGGGCTGAGCCTGCAGCATTGCTAGAGCTGGTCAGGGGTCCCTCTGGCCTCTCAGAAGTGGCACAACCAGCCAGGTCAGAGCGGGAGCCACATGCCTGGAGAGGCCCAACCCACCACTCACGCCCCAGGGTTAGGTGGGAGAGAGGGAGGTGAAGAGGAGTGAGCAGTGGCCGCGGCCTCATCTGGGCAGAACCCAGCAAGAGCGGATTGGAGAGGTGGGGCCATCGTCCGGACACCGGGGCCCCTTCTGAGTGCGGGCCCGGCACCATGGAGCTTCTGGTACTGTCTCATAGGCACTGACTCCATGGGTGCACCCAGCACGTCCCACCCGCTAATGAGCCATACCGATCAACGCCTCCCACTCTCTTCCCATGTCTCCTGCCCACTGCGATCAGCTGTTTTGCAACATGCAGGAGGCTCTCGGGGGGAGGAGGAACGAGGATGCAGCTCACTCAGGGAAGAGGGTAGAATGGGGTGGGAAGAGGCGGGGTGAGGTGGGGTTTTGGAGGAGGGAATGGACTGGGGGTGGGGCCTGGGGTAGAGCCAGGGGTCAAGCACCCCTCCCCCCCCCGGCACATTGGAAAGTCGGCGCCTGTGCTCCCCAGCTTGTTACAGGAGCTGTATATCTTATGAAAGTGGTGGGACTCCATTTGTAAATAAACTGCAAAGATATTGGACCAGCACAGGGGTCTCTATGTAGTTTGAACACTGAGACAGAAACAGGACCAAATATCAAATTCATTTTAAATAATGAATTCTGCCCAGCCTAGCTGTTTTTAGGTTTGAGCTTCCCTTTCTCTTTTAAGAGGGATCAATCTAAGTGCTTCTAAATTTGCCCTGCCTCGTGGGGCAGCTAGGTACCATTAGAGGTCCAAATTTGAACCAGAGGTTCCTGAGATACAAACCTCCCCCAACCCCACAAAAGCAACAGCATTTGAAAATTCAAGTTGTGTGAAAAATAAAATCCTTAGAAGAACAGCTGGGGCTCAAACTATGGCTCGGCTCTGCCCCAAACTTCGCAGTCGCTCAGGATTTATCTCGGCTATTGCACAGAGCCCACTGTCCCTTTGGGATTATATTGAAGAAGCCAGTGTGACACAGAGACCTCATGGTGTAAACTGGCAGAGGGGTTGTCAAGGCTGATTCCTCACTCTGGCACTTCGAGTGCAGAAGTGGGGCCCGCAAGGATTATAAAAATTAATACTGGCCACTTGAGGATTCTATTAAACTCCTAAGGTTGCAGGGGTTGGCAACCTTTCAGAAGTGGTGTGCCGAGTCTTCATTTATTCACTCTAATTTAAGGTTTCGCGTGCCAGTAATACATTTTAATGTTTTTAGAAGGTCTCTTTCTATAAGTCTATAATATATAACTAAACTATTGTTGTATGTAAAGGAAATAAGGTTTTTACAATGTTTAAGAAGCTTCATTTAAAATTAAATTAAAATGCAGAGCCCCCCGGACCGGTGGCCAGGACCCGGGTAGTGTGAGTGCCACTGAAAATCAGCTCACGTGCCGCCTTTGGCACGCGTGCTATAGGTTGCCTACCCCTGGGTTACAGCTTCTCTCTAACCTTGGATGGGTAGATGCTGCCACACCCAAATGCAAAAAAATTCCTTGAGAATCCAGGAAGGCGCACTTGGGAAATCCTTCCTGTGGGATACCCTCAACCCCTTTCACCTCCCCTCCCTCCGGGGAAGAACTGAGAAAGAAAAAACAAAGGAAATGAGCTGTTGCCACTAGCTAATTAAACAACATGTCCACAAACCTCTTAGGGACACAAAAATCCAATCCTGTTTTTAAAAAAGGTAAATTTTATTAAAAAGAAAAAGAAAGAAAACACATCTGGAACGTAGGCTTTTTGCTAGGTTTTAGAAAAACAATTACAAGGATTAAGCATCAAGATAGCTTCTTGAAGTCCAGCCCAAAGGTTACAAGCAAAACAAAAGCACCTGGGGTTAGCACATAGGAGTCCACAAGCCATAAAGAAATAAAAGAGTTAAGCCTAATTGCATCTTCCTAGACATTTCCTGATCTACTTACGTATCTGGGGTTCAAATGAGTAGTTTCTAGGTATGATCTGATGGTTTTTCATACCTGGCCAAAGCTTTTACAGCATAGTTCCAGCCCTGTCTCTCCTCTCCGGAGAACAACAGACAGACAAACAAAGGGGAAGTTTTTTCCCAATTTTAAAAAGTTCTAGCCTCCCCTTTGGCTCTTTTAGTCAGATGCCCGCTCCCTTCCTTTTAACTATGGGACTTTTTAACCCTTTACAGATAAAGCAAGTAGAGAACAGCTACTAACAGGGATTTTATAGCTAACTGGCTGGCTGGGGTGTCCATAAAAGGGCGCTATCCCCCGCCCCTTCATTTAACACAGAGGTCCATAGACTTTTACAGGGATCCCCTAGGTCAGTTATATACAGTAGCCCACCGGTCATCATAATTACTGCAAGATATTTGCACAGGCAATAGTTTGAGAGATGTAAACTATTTTGTTCCAAAACTGTTGAAGTCACCCGAGTCGAGCATATCGAACAATGAGTCTCACGGGAGACGGATGGATGTTTGCTGTCTGGGCCAGGTGCGGGCCTGGGGATTTTCAAAGACAAAGGAACCCCAGGAGAAGTAAGAAAGAGGGGTCACAGCCAGCCTGCCCGTGAAGCGCAGGTGAGCAATACTGTAGCACAGTGCTTTCAAACCAGTATTGGGTCACTCTGGACAGCACCATCAACCGGGCCATTAAAAGTCCCATCAGCGGTGCTGCCTAGCTAAGGCAGGCTAGTGCCTACCTGTTCCAACACTATGCTGTGCCCCAGAAGTGGCCAGCAGCAAGTCCGGCTTCTAGGCGGGGGATCATGGGGCTCTGCGCACTGCCCCCACCCTGAGCACTGGCTCCATACTCCCAGCCAATGGGAACTGGAGGGAGGGGGGCGGTGCCTGCATCCAAGAGTCACACGAAGCCACTTGCATGCCTCCACTTAGGAGCCGGACCTGCTGCTGGCCACTTCCGGTGCACAGTGCCAGGACAGGCAGGAAACCTGCCTCTGCACCCCAGCTGCACCATTGACCGGGAGCCACCTGAGGTAAGCCCGTGCCCCAACCCAGCACCCCAATTCCCTGCCCCAACCCTGAGCCCCCCCAAACCCAGAGCCCCCTCCTGTACCCCAAACCCCTAATCCCCGGCCCCAGCTCAGAGCCTGCACCCCCAGCCCAGAGCCCTGACCCCCTCCCACACCACAACCCCCTGCCCCAGCCCAGAGCTCCCTCTGGCACCCTGAGCCCCTCATTCCCAGTCCCACCCTGCAACCCTCATCCCTGCACCCCAACCCTCTGCCCCAGCCCTGAGCATCTCCCACACCCCAAATCCCTCATCCTCAGCTCCATTGGGTCATGGACATCAACAATTTTCTTCAACTGAGTCCCCAGAATAAAAAGTTTGAAAACCACTGCCGTAGCAAGACATGAGAGTATCTTGTTAATTACATCTAGGCACTAGGATGCCTGTTAGGATTTTAATTTATATGGAACCATTTGTTTCCAGTGCTTATTCTTGAATCTCAGTGTGTTGTTAGTTAAACCTATTTCTGATTTCACTATAAGCAGATCTGTGTTAAACAGAGCAATGAGCTGAGGTTGTCTTCTTAGCATATGCACGGCGTGCCTCAGGCAGCGTGTGAGCGGATTCATAGCCGAATTTGGTCCACTGGTTGGATTGTTACTTCCCCGGCTTGTGCCAGGCCCTGATGGGGACTGCGATGTCAACGCCGATCCATACCCCCCACGAGCTGAGGTGAAACTGGTGAGCGGGGTGCACGGCTTCTTGGGAAGCAGCAGATCTTTGAATACTGTGATGGCCCAGTGGAACAGGGGCTGGATGCTCCAGGGGGCTCAAGGGTCAGAACAAGCCTATAACTAGCCTGTAGATTGACAGTGGGCCTGCCTAGGCCTAGGGGGAGTGCTGGTATTGCCCATGCCCGGTGGATCCCCAACAGGCACAGACAAGACTTCCTCACACTCAAGGCAGATGGTAACGGGGTACCACGCAGTGCTGGGTACCCCCGGGAAGCGTCACAGCTCTTGAGGGTTATGTTAAGGACTCCAGGTTGGCGCATTGGGAAAGCAGGCCAAAGAGAGTGAACGTTTGTGGGTCTGCTGTCCCAAGAATTCGATGGTTACAGGTGATGGTTGCTGAACCAAAGTTATGCCCAGGCACAAGTGGGATGTAGCCCACGAAAGCTTATGCTCAAATAAATTTGTTAGTCTCTAAGGTGCCACAAGTACTCCTGTTCTTTTTGCCCATGCACTGTGAGTCTGAGCCCTGTCCTTGGCAGTTCTCGGAGCATGGGGCCCGGGCACAGTCCCTGTATTCTGAAGGGTTCCTGTGGGGAGTTTTGCCCTGAAACCAAAATTTCTGGTTTGGCAGCATCATTTCAAAGGGCTCTAAAATCGATGTGTAGCCCCTGGTTTTATTTTAGCAGCATTGTCAAGTACATTCGCCTTGATCAAACAGCGGGAAATGGAAAGACTCTACTAACCTGTTAGTATTTCGGCCATGCTGAGCAATGGAACCGAGTGCAATCTAAGACAAACAAGTTGCAGGGTCATTTGGTCAAGGGATTTCTGACATACCCTTCATCTAAGGTGAGCTGCTCATTGCATTTCCAGATCCTTATTTTGGATGCAGAACTAGGAATGAGTGAGGGGGAATGTGTGGGGCGGGGGGGAGACAGGAGATGGGTTTGGAACTCAGCAAGGGGACGGGGAATGAGGAAGATAATGTTGTGACAATTTTCAAAAAAGGCAACCAGGGTGATTGGGTATCGATAGGCCGGTTGTCCTGACAACAATCCTGGTCGAAATACCAGAAAAGCTGAGCCGGGGTTCAACCGATAAAGAATTAAAGGCTAGGAATATAAGTAATGCCAGTCAACGTGGTCTTATGGAAAACCAATCTTGTCAAACTAACCTGACTTCACTCTTTGAGATGACAAGTTGGGTTGGCAAAGGCAACTGTGATGTGATCTGTATGACATCAGTAAAGACAGCCAAGAAAGGAAGTACAAGAATCAATGGTTGGAAGATGAAGCCAGACCAATTCAAATTAGAAATAAGGCCCATGTTTTTAACAGTGGGGGTGATTGACCATTGTAACAAACCAATGGTGGATTCTCCATCTCTTAATATCTTCGGACCCAGACTGGCTGCCATTCTGGAAGATGCTTTAGCCAAACACAAGTTATTGGGTCCAAAACATGGGTAGCCGGGTGACATGCTATATGGGAGCCAGACTAGAGCTCCTAATGGTCCCTATGGTCCCTTCTGGCCTTGAACTCTATGACTCATGGATAAATGGGGATGGGAGGTAGGGGAGAGGATTGAGGGGGGGAGGGTGTGTTGGGCCAGGGGAGGGGAGAAACACTGGAAGGAGGACATGGGTGTGGATGGCAGGGGGAGGGACTTGTCAGCTCCACATTCCCTTATCCGGTGTGAAGCCACCACCCCTTTCCCCTCCTCTCCCCTCCCCTCCCCTGCTCCTGTCCAGCTGGGTGATATGGGGGTGGGGTGGGGGTAAGGAGAGACACCTCTTCATAGCGCCATCGCTCAGGGCAATGGCCAGGAGACAGAGAGGGACATACCTCAGACAAAGGGGGAAATAGGGCAGCACCTTCCCCAACCCCAGTTGGGATCTGGGGGCCCCTGCATCTCTGGAAGTGTTTGATCAACTATTCCTGTCCCCGTGCATGAGCCTGGTCTGCACAGTTCCATTGGCCCCTCCGACAGGACTCAGTTCTGCAATGAGCCATCGATCTCTCAAAGTGCAGCCTCACATCACAGCAACAGATCTGATCACAAGCTGCTCCAGCTGATCCCTCCACGGCTCAACACAGCTACGCCTCATACAGCAAACCCGCTTGGAGCACACGCAGACAAAGGCTGGAATTCAAATCTGTGGGACACACCCCAACACCACCCTATTCTCTTAGCCCTTCCTCACGCCTCTTGATTATGGGTAAGTAGATTTCAGAGTCAGAGGGGACCAACAGATCCTGTAGCCTGTATAACAAGCCGGAGAATTTCTCCAGTCACTTTTGCATTTAGTCTAATAACTTATGTTTGACAAAAGCATATTCTGGTCTTGATCTGAAGACATCAAGAGCTAGAGAATCCCCCACTTCCGTTAGTGGTTTAAACTTTGCACCCCCACTACTGACTCAGACACGATGGCTATTGTCCACTCCAGGAATCGGAGTTAAAGTCGTGTTGCAGTGACATGGGTGTACTTTAACTCTCCACTACAGGGTTTTCAGAGGTTTAAGTTTAATGACTTTCCTCATTCTGGAGGGGCACAAGGCACCTCTGGGCAACCTTAACTCTGCTTTCACAAAGTTTGGGGGAATTTAATATATGTGGTAAAGAAGTAAAAAATGGAGAAGAGTTTTTCTTTGAAGTTAGGAGTTATATGCCCTCCAACTCGTTCCCTTTGAGGTTAAGAGTTTGACGTTCTTAACAATGTCCCAGTTGTCCTAAACATGGATTTAAAATCCCATCTACAGAAGTGTCCAGGGAGATTTCACCTTCTTGCAAGAAGGGTAAATAATGAGACACCAGAGACGGCCACTTTTATACAAGGCACAACGTACACCAAACAGGAAGCAGAACTAGGACATCCAGACTGGAATCTGCTTGTTGAAGGAAATCAGCTACATGGAGAGATGACATTAGAAGATGGACAGTAGAACCTCCATCCTAAAGAAAGGAGTCCTATCAAACAATTCCAGCTTGAAATAGACCTGTTTTAGAGGTGAATCAACCTTCATTACTCTTTCCAGTTAAATCAGAATTGCAGATGGACAAGAGTGAGCGGCTGATAAAGTCCATCCTCTCTTCTCACTGCTGTGTTTTACCTTTCAGGAGGGGGATCTGCCTCCCTGAGCTGTTGAGAAGCTTAGTGCTACATAGATGCTAACAATGTTTTAGCTGTATAGGTTGAGCTTTGCATAGCCTCTTTACTGTGCACCCCGCTCCCCAAGGCAGGTTTGGAAATCTCAGCCTGAAGAGTATAGTTTGGAACCATAGAAATAGCTAGATCAGATGAGATCATTGATCCACCCAGTGCAGTATCCTGTCTCCAACCATTACATGCACAAGCTACTTAAGAGGTAGGTGCACAGCGCAGCTTTCTTCCAACCCACCCATTTAATTAGCCATTTAATTGTCCTATACAGTAAGGCAGGGGGATTTATTTCCCTTTTCAAACCTCTGAATTTTATCTTTGGTTTGTTTTTGAGTTCTCAATCGTGTAACTCTGGCCATTCCGGTTCGCCATGTAAATGCTCGGTCCTTTAGAATCACGGTTTCCTGCTCATGGCTTGCCTTCTGCAGACCAGGGCAGCATGGGGTGGGATCAAACAAAACGCCCTTGCAGAGAA
Organism: Malaclemys terrapin pileata; assembly: GCF_027887155.1. Lineage (NCBI taxonomy): Eukaryota > Metazoa > Chordata > Testudines > Emydidae > Malaclemys > Malaclemys terrapin. Next base: position 34,256,808 of record NC_071516.1, on the reverse strand, counting down.
TACATTGAATGGGCTTTCCAAATATTTTAATGTTCTGGTTCTCAAACTTTTGTATTGGTGAGCCCTTTCACACAGCGAGCCTCTAAGTGCGACCCCCCCCATAAATTAAAATAATATTTTTAAAAATTTAACACTATTATAAATGTTGGAGGAAAAGCAGGGTTTGGGGGTGGAGGCTGACAGCTCGCGATCCCCCACATAATAACCTTGTGACCCCTTAAGGGGTCACGACCCCCAGTTTGAGAACCCCTGATCTAGAACATGACAAATTCATGCAGCTCCATGAAGCTGACCAATTTTTTTAAAGCCAACACAAAAATAAAATAAAAGATTTTTATTGTGCATTGCACAGGACTTCCAGTGCTTTCCATGCAGTTCTTCACACTGATATAACCTGTACTTCTATACCATATGAATACCTAGCCTGATATTGCGTGTCATAAATTCAGTGTCCATATAGAATGACAGTGTCTTTAAGCTGCTGTTCATGGAGATCAAAAATCTGTTACAGAGATTGAGTTGTCTGTCAGTTTGCAGCTTGGGTTGCATTCCTCTAGTGACCTGCAGAAGACATTAAAAAAAAGAAACTTATGGCATTATTTGCTAATGGTGTATTAATCTTGAAATGTATTTTTATGTTCTCTTCCAGGGGATGCGGGATTTTCTTTAGCTACTACCTATGGCCAGTGCAGACTGGGGCAATAAAACAGCTACAGAATTCATCCTACTGGGATTTGGGGATATCCCTGAGCTGCAAATTCTTCTCTTTCTTCTTTTGTCAGTGATCTACATTGTGACCATGGTAGGGAACATCCTAATCGTTACACTCATTGTAACTGATCAGCACCTCCACACTCCCATGTATTTCTTCCTGGGGAACTTGTCCTGCTTGGAGACTTGCTACACCTGCACCATCCTGCCCAGGCTGCTAGCCAGTCTCCTGACGGGGGACAGAACCATTTCTGTCCAGGGCTGCCTTACACAATATTATTTGTTTGGTTTATTTGGAGCCACAGAATGTTATCTCTTAGCTGCAATGTCTTATGATCGGTATTTAGCAATATGTAAACCACTGTACTATGGAGCCCGTATGAATGGCCGATTCTGTGTCCTGCTAGCAGCTGGGTCTTGGATAAATGGGTTTTTGCCTATTACCATAACAACTTCTTTGATGTCACAACTGACTTTCTGTGGCCCCGGTAAGATTGATCACTTCTTTTGTGACTTCACCCCAGTGATAGACCTCTCCTGCAGCGACACCCGCCTGATAGAATTTTTGGGTGTTGTCCTTTCGGGTGTATGTTCACTGCCCCCATCTCTACTGACTGTAACATCTTACATTTGTATCATCACCTCCATCCTGAGAATCCCTTCCACCACTGGGCGGCAAAAGGCCTTTTCCACCTGCTCCTCTCACCTCATTGTGGTTACAACTTTCTATGGGACCCTGATCATTGTTTATCTCCTCCCCAAAACTAAGATACTGCGAGACCTGAACAAAGTGTTCTCCGTCTTCTACACTGTCCTGACACCCCTGGTCAATCCTCTCATCTACAGCCTGAGGAACAAAGAGGTAAAAAAGGCCCTAAGAAAAGCAGTCAGTAAATTTATGGCTTTCACAAGAATTTAGAAACTGGTAGGTCATTGTTTTAGCTGTCAATGAAATGGCAATAAACTGTGGAGATTTACTGAATGTGGGAAACGGATCTTTCTGTTTGGTGTTGTGTGGTCATTTCTTCAGAATAGCTAGTGATGACTTGTGGCAAAGAAGAATGGAGTTGCTAACCCAATAGAGTGAGGAAAATCAAGACTTCTCCAGGGTCAAAAAAATTAGGTGATATCCTGACCCTGCTGAAATGAATGGCAAAACTCCCATTGACTTCAATGGAGCAGGGATTCACCTATTAAAATAACACACCATTCAAATGTAATTTACCCATTGTACCCACTTTATATAACAATTGTTGTGCACAGTACAAATAGGCTTGGAAGCATTAGATTTTAATCTGTAAATATCAGTACATGTTGATTTCACCATGCACACTCAAACTGACTAAAAAATATTTCGATAGAAAATTATAGAAAGCTACAGACTGGCAAAGAAAGAAAAATGCAGCTTGAGAACATACTACAATTTGATTTAAGGCTATTTACTTTGTACGGTTTTGCATGTGCTGGAGACAATTTGTGTTTTAGCAGTTATAAAGCTTTAACCCTAATTTAACCTCACTTAAAAACTACTCGTTTGCAAAAGTCAAACATAAAAATACACAAGTGTCACAGCACTCTCTTACTAAAATAATTGCTGCCTTTCTGATGTTTACCATACAATTATCAAATAAATCAATTGGAATATAAATCTTGTACTTCCATTTCAGTGTATAGTGCAGGGGTGGGCAACCTTTCAGAAGTGCTGTGCCGAGTCTTCATTTATTCACTCTCATTTAAGGTTTCGTGCTCCAGTCACACATTTTAATGTTTTTAGAAGGTCTCTTTCTATAAGTCTATAATATAGAACTAAACTCTTGTTATATGTAAAGTAAATAAGATTTTTAAAATGTTTAAGAAGCTTCATTTAAAATTAAACTAAAATGCAGAGCCCCCAGGACCGGTGGCCAGGACCCGGGCAGTGTGAGTGCCACTGAAAATCAGCTCGCATGCCGCCTTTGGCACGCGTGCTATAGGTTGCCTACCCCTGGTATAGTGGATAGAACTGTATAAACAAGGCATTGGCTGTATGAAATGTTCATTTGTACTGATTTTGCTAATGCTTTTTTGTAGCCTGTTGTAAAACTAGGCAAATCGCTAGAGGAGTTGATGTACCTCCTGGAAGACCTGGAACCACTGGGTTAGTGTACTTACCAGGGATGTGGGAGGACAAGGGTCATTCCCCACTCTGCCTGATGCAGAGAATGGATTTGAACTTGGACTCCCATCTCTCAGGTGAGTGGTTAGGGTGCTGCTTAGGAAGCTTGGGGTGGGGACGAGGGGCAGGATGTGTCTCCGTCTCTCCTGTCAAAACTCTTCCACTTTGTTAAAATAATTAAATAATCATTGGAACAGGGACTTAAATGTGGCTTTCCCACCTCCCAGGTGAATGCCCTAACTACCAGGATATGGATCCACACACTCTTTCTCTGGCCCAATGACCGTTCAAATGGTCTCTCGTCACAGAGCACAGAGATCTGAAACCGGCCAGAGAAATGCCTGGAGATTTCTTCCTCTGGAGGGGGAGACCCCAGCCAGGGCAATGTCAATGGGTTGTCTGACAGGGACAACAACCGAGTGCTATCATCAGTCCTGAGTGGTGAAGCAAGGTCAACCTAACTCTTAGGTGCAGACCTGCGGCCCATGGTCCATGCAGCAAAGATCTCACTATTTGAACTGAGACAAGAGAAGTTGGTCTGGGAGGTAACAGCAGGCCAGGGAGACAGATGGAGTGCAGAAGGAATGAACAGATTAAGGTGATGCCTGACTGGTACCGTATGAAGTCCATTGCCTTTCTCTCTTTCTCTCTTTTTCTTTCTCTCTGAACTATGTTATTATCTCAAGGGCATTCCTGACAGAATTACTGACTGAGGGATCGTGGGGGAAGAAATGCGTTTGGAAGAAGGATCTGAAGGGGGTGAGAGAGTTTGCCTGAGCTCCAGGACAAGGGATGGCCATTTAGGTGGAGGCTGCCGCATGGCAAAAGTCACTAGTCAGAGAAGGAAACAAAGCCGGCATAGCAGCAGGCAGAACACACTGTCTGAAGAGGAGAGAGATGAGCAGCCAAGTAGATGTCAGGCAGTAAAAGGAGGGGGCAATGGAGTGCTGCTAACATTTAATCTGGGGCTCCCCCAAAGCCATTCCTCATTACCTTCTGGAGCTGGTAGCAACTGCAGAGGAGACAGATGAGAAATCCTCCTATTTGTTAACCGCCTTGTTACTCGCATGGCTCTAACCTGGGATTTTCATAGGCAGGGGACTGAAAATCCCAGACTGAGAGGCGAAAGGGGAAACAGAGACCCAACATCAGATAGCAGAGCTGGGAACAGAACGCAGCTCTATGGATGCCCAAGCCAGTGATTGTTTGCAAGGACTATGCGGCCACACATTTTAAATGCATCTTCTAACCCATTAGTAGGTAGTGTCACTAGGTGACGGCACTTCTGTTAAGAACAAATCCTTGGGAACAGTGCTGTCTCGTTGCTAAAATGGAAGCAGAATGCTGTTAGTTCATAGCATATCACCGTGTTTAACTTGGGCCATTTGAAATGGGGTCAGTGGGTGTGTTGGCAAAAGCAGTACCCCCCTGGCTGGGATGCTGAAGAGTTCCTTGGTTATAGTGGATTATACTGGGAAGGGAGAGAGCTGAACTGAAACTTTTCTTCAGTCATTGTCACTGAAATGCAGAGCCAAGTAAAAGGGAAGAGTGGGTGACACAAGGCTGCAGGTTGTCGTGTCCTACTGCCTGGATGAGAAGATGCTGGAGATGAGAGGTTTAAAAATCTGTGGAGAAAGCAACTACCAACAGAAGAGCCCCTCCCATAAACATAGGGGAATCAAACTGCTAGCTTAGGAGTTTTTAAAACAAAATCTAGAGGGATATTATTTAAATTAGGAATGGAGAGGAAGCTGCGAGGGAGAGAAGTCAATCAAAGATGTGCATTAGGAAGGGTGAAGATATCTGATAAGTGGCTGAGCTGCAAACAAAATACATAGTCGACTCTATGATGAAAACAAGATATTCTACTATATGACTGGAGGAGAGTAGCAAATAGAGTGAGCTGCTTGGGAATTGTCCATCACAATGTTTTTTCAACAGGAAATGCAGTTCTGGCTGAATCAACATTTTCCACGGGAATTTCAGCCAAACATTTTCAGGGTTTTTTTTCCTGAGGGAGAATTGGAACGAAATATTTTGTTCTGGATCAGGAGGATTTAAAATGAAAATGTCCGTTTGTCAAACCCATTCAAAGCATTTTATTTCACGGCTGTTGGCCATCAATGAGCATCCAACTGAGCTGCCATGACAATTCATGGGAGCTGTAGTTTAGATGCCTCGCTCCTTCATTCTCCCCTATGGGCTGGGCTCCTGGATTGGACTACATCTCCCATGATGCAATGAGGACTCCCTTCTGGTTGAACCATTAAAAAATACATAGATTCCTAGGCCAGAAGGGACCACTGTGATCATCTAATCTGGCCTCCTGCATAACGCAGGCCATAAAACTTCCCCCAAGTAATTCCTATTTGAATTAGAGCAGATATTTTAACAAAAATCCCAATCTTGATTTTAAAGTGTCAGTGATGGAGTATCCACCACAACCCTTGATAACTTGTTCCAATGGTGGTTTACCCTCACTATTAAAAACGTACACCTTATTTCCATTCTGACTTTGTTCAGCTAAGTTTTCAGCCATTGGCTCTTGTTAGCTGTTTCTCTGCTAGATTGAAGAACCCATTCTCACGGGTTCCCCCCAGGGTGCCACCTGGAACTGGGGTACCACTGAACCCTCCTGACTCACCAACCTGGGCTCCCTTTACACTGTATTGCTGTGACGGGCCGTCAAGCCCCCTCCAGCACACATACAGATAGGGACACACCCAACTGCAGCTACACACAGATGCTGAAATCAGCTCTGCATGGGAAGGCTCAGCTAAGGCACCTCGCAACTCCTAAGGCACACAGTGTGTAAACCCTACATTATATCCTCTTACACTGCACAGAGAACTGTACAGCATAAGTTCATGAAATTCACCCCCTCCCTCAATGTGGAGGAAGATATGCAACAGCTTTATGCCCCCAGTAACATACTAGATAGGTAGGATATGAAATAGCAAATTCTCACCCTGAGTGATAAACTGGCTGGCAGTCTCTTAAGACACAAGCTACCTTGGTTTTGCAGCTTGGGTTTCCCAGAATTTCAAACACAGGCTAGGAATCCCTTAGCCTGGGACCATCACTTCCCCTCCCCCGCCCCGTTCAGTCTTTATTCCTCAGGTGTTTCCAGGTGTGGTGTTGTAGGGAGAGTGAGGTACCATCATGATGTCATTTCTCCCCTTTTATATCTTCTTCCCACTTTCTGGAAAGCTCTTTTGCTGTGACCTGGGTCAAACAGTTCCCATTGTGTAGTGCTTTCTCTGAGAGGTTTCTATTGTACACAGTTCCTGGGGTAATCCTTGTGCTTGTGTGCATTTCTTAATCCATTAACATTGTTTGGCCTTTTTACTGTTTGTAACGAGGCGGTCTGGTTCCCCGCCGCCCCAGAGAGGGACGAGCCCCTCTGGACGCCAAAGTGGGTGGAGCCAGTGGAGCTTGCGCCCGACTCCCAGAGGTCAGGGCGCAGGACAGGAAGTACAAAAGCCCAACCCCAGAGCTCACTAGAGGCCCAGCCACTGGAGAAGCCAGACACCTATGGCCTAGTTCCCAGTTGGGAGACTCCTGCAGTTTGCGACCGACCCGAGGACTGGCCAGACCTGCCGAGGCCTGATGCCAACCAGACCCTGGGGAAGCTGTTAATCCTGCCTGTGGCAAGCTACCCAGAGGAGCTGCCAAGCCTACCGCTCACAGAGTACCCTGAGGAGCCCATGGTGCTTGATTCCATGGAGGAGACCGTCCAGACGCAGGTACCTCTAGAGGGGGAGGTAGGAAGCAGCCCGGGGGCAGCCGACCCTAGTCTGGCTGCAGCACACCCAGAGTTGATGTCAGTGTGTTGCGGCCAGGATCCCCACTGACAGAGCAGCAGGTGGTCTACCGCTGCTAGGGCCCCGGGCTGGGACACAGTGGAGTGGGTGGGCCTGCTTCCCTCCTGCCACCCAACATGCAGGTCACAGTCTCCCCCTCTCCCAGGGCCTTTGAAGCCAGGGCCTAGGCCTCCTGAACTCATTTGGTTGCTCAGCCCCCGCATAAGGACCTAAGCACAGACTCTCTACTGTCCCTCCCTGACCCAGGGCTAGGACCTGTGTTAAACTCTTAGCTCAGCCCCTGCTTAAGGGCCTGAGCCAAAGACTCTTGACTACCCCGCCCTGAACTAGGGCCTGGGTCTACTGAATAGAGCTGTTTGTTGGTCTCTACCATTGCCGTGGCGTGAAACCCCGAAATAACCCGATGGACGTAGCGAGGCGGTCTGGTTCTGCACCGCCCTGGAGAGGGATGAATGCGGCCAAACTCTTCTACACAGTTGTAACTGAAAGTCTGCTTGTGGGTGTTTTCAACCTCACAACATGTTTCAGTAACACATACATAGCCAAACTTCATAACTTCACATATGATGATAACACGTACAGTCCAATGAGATGTTAATGTCTAGCAGATCAAGACTTTTAGAATGATACCTTACAAGGCATACTTTGTGCAACACATATCCTAATTACATGATGGTGGTGAATATTGGGGTGCCAGGGTGTTACATCCATTGTTGGGATATGTGTATATCTATATCTATATCTATATCTCTCTCTATATATATAGATATCCATATATCCACATAATGTGTTATAGGCCATCAGGGCCTAGTGTGGATGGAGTGTATTCGACATATGTATGTGCATTGCATGTTGGCAACTGAAGCAAGAACTTAAGATTTCAAGTGGTCAAGGACTATTTGTACAAAACAACTTTGTTATGTCCCTGGGAAATATATGAAGAATCAGCAGTTAAAGAAACAACACCAGCTGGACTGCTATAAAAAAATGTGTAAGAATTGGAGGAAATGGCATGCCTTGGATCATGGTGGCCTGCCTGGAACTAAGTTGTGGGTGAAAGGCCCAAACAACAGAGACAAAAGACTAATGGCGTCACAAAGTGGATAATAAATGGAGGCTTCACACATTTGCAATTTGGAGTCTTTCAGCAACCCCAGAGCCCTGGGGGTTTTGCAATTTGCAATTTGGAGTCTTTCCACCGGCTCACCACATCTCATCTGATCTGATCTGATCTGATCTGACCAAACCTCGACTAGCCATTGGGACTTCATTCTGATCTGCGGACTCTGGTGTAGATGTTTGGTGTATGAATGTGGAGTGAATGAGGTTTATTTTGTAAGCAATAAAGAGTACTTAGAGTATTATATACCAATACTGTGTCTGGTACCTTCCTGCTCCCCCATCCTGTATGGAGAACCCTGCTGCGGGTCTAACACCATTATCAAATATTTGTTCCCAGTGTAGGCTCTTATAGACTGCGATCAAATCACCCATTAACTATCTCTTTGTTAAGCTAAATAGATTGAGCTTTTTGAGTCTATCACTAAGGCAGGTTTTCTAATCCTTTGGTCATTCTTGCGTCTCTTCTTTGACCCCTTCCCAATTTATCAACATCCTTCATGAATTGTGGACACCAGAACTGGACACAGGATTCCAGCAGTGGAAACACCAGTTCCAAATACAGAGTCAAATAACCTCTCTACGCCTAGTTGAGATTCCCCTGTTTGTGCCTTCATTGCAGTAGATCAGATGAGATGTAATCAAGCCAGAGGGTCCAGCTCAGAAAGGAAAATGAAAGCATGAGGCACCCACACTACAATGCCCATGAACCACTAAAACAGCCAAGGAGGGGAGTGTTTAATGTCTAATTGAGTTTCAATTTGGTTCAAAAAAGCCACCCAAAATGGATCAATCTGAGAATGTTTATTATTGGGGGGAGACAGGTGGAGACATGCCTGTGGAAGAGAACCTAGATCTTCCATCTCCCACTCCTTTGCCTTAACACAAAGACCATCCATCATTCCCATGCACAGAGTTTCCCATAATGAAATAGCTTTCATTTACCCCCTTGCAGGAGAGCTCCTCTTCAAGCAGAGAAATGGCTAATTGGACAATCGTGGCCAAATTCGTCCTTATGGGACTTTCCAATCGCCCAGCCATTTGTTTCTCTCTTTTTGGTGCCTTTCTGTCGATGTACCTGACTGGCAATGGCCTCAACATCCTAGCCATAGGGACCAAGGCTAAGCTGCACAACCCGCTGGACTTCTTCCTCTGCAACTTCTCCTGGTTAGACATCTGCTGCCCCACTGCTACCATGGCCAAGATGCTGGAAAACCTCTTGTCAGAGAGCAACATAATTTCCTTCACTGGCTGTATGTTGCAGGTCAACTTCCTGGTGGCTGTAGCAGGGAGGGAGGTTTTCCTTCTGGCCGTGATGGCCTACGACTCATACGTGGCCGTGTGTAACCCTCTGAGGTATGGTCATTAGGAACAAGAGACTCTGCATTCTGATGACAGCCGGGAACATGGGTCACCAGATTCCTCAACTCCCTCCTGCACACAGTGCCTACCTTCACCCTGCCTTTCTGCCACTCCAACGAAGTCAACCAATATTACTGTGACATTCCTCCAGTGCTGGCTTCATCCTGCACTTCCATGTACCTCAGGGAGATGGTGGCCCTCGTCGTAGGGGGGATATTCGACGTGGGCGCCTTTCTGGTCACCCTGCTCTCCTACATCCAAACCCTCTGGACCATCCAGTCAGCCGAGGGCAAACACAAGGCCTTCTCCACTTGCACCTCGCACCTCATGGTGGTACATCAGTTCTACAGCACCACTGTCTTCAGCTACATACACTGCTTGTCCAGCCGCTCGCTGGATCAGGACCGGCTGGTGGCCATGCTGTATGGAGTCTTCACTCCCATGCTGACCCCGTTACCTAGAGCATGTGGAATGTGGAATTGAAAGGGATTTTGAGGAGAGTGATGGGTCGTAAATGTCAGGAAATAGGCATTTTGGGCGCCTCTGCAGACTCTGTGCTGACCTTCACTGGGGCACTGGTCAGCCTTGGAATGAGATTTTCAGAGCCACCAAAGGCATTTGGATGTGCAGTTCCCATCAAATGCGATGGAAATTTTGCCTGCAAATCCCTTGGGTAACTCTGAAAATCTCAGCTTGGGGTCCCAAGTCCACTGATGTCACAGGGCTAGATTCTGGACTTCTCACTCAGGGCCTGATTCTGCGAACCCTATGGGGCCTGGTTCCCCACTGTGCTACTCCAGGTTTATGTCTATATGACTCCACTGAATATGGATGGAGTTACACAGCACAAAGTGGAACAAAGCAGTGGTAGTTTAGGCCCACTAGATAATGACTTACAGCTGTGATTTTCAAAGAGGTCTAGAGGAATTAGGTGACCAACCCCATAAAGTTTTAATGGGAATTGGATTCCTGACTCCCTTTGGCCCATTTGAAAATCCAAGCCTCACTAAACAAATGGTCCCATAGATTTCAATTGCACTTTGGAGAGCAAGGACCTCATCCTGCATTTTAACTTCAATGGGGGACCAAGCATGGGGCAGGATTCCACCCTAACAGAACAGCTGGTGGGATCTGCCACACTCCCCAGTCTGAATAAGGGTGGTAGAAAACGGGTTGTCAGTTTGAGCCAAGTCCAGCATAGCGTTGACTTTCATGAGCGTTGATTGAGTCTAACATCTTGTGATTAGTTCTCATTAGTTTTGAATCTTGATTAGTAAATTCACAGTAAATCAAAGTATGTTTTTTTTTAATTAACAGTATGTAAAAAGTCATGGCAACAATAGATCAGTCATTTTAATTTCCTACATATGGGTCAGGGAGGTACTTTCAGTTTAAATGGTGCCTTGGGTTAAGCGCTGTTAACTGGTTGAAGGTACTTTTGGTCAATAATGTCTATTGGGCTTTTGGAATTCATGAGATAATATATGAGAACCTAATTCTCTACAGTAGAGCTGGCCAAAAAATGTCCAACAAAAAAATTTGCATTGGAAAATTACGGTTTAATCAATTTTTTGTTTTACTTTTTTATTTACAGAAATATTTCATTGAAATTGTTCCTTTTCCAGACTTTCAACACCATTTTTTCTTCTGGAAAAAAAACCTGAACATTTGTTGTTATTTCTGAAATTATTTGTTTCAAAATTGTGGGATGTTCTGCACTTCCTGTCTGTTTTCCAACTTGCAAAAGTTAATTAAGTTAAGCATGTAAGTAGTATTTTTCACTTTTCCAACCTGGAAAATTTTGGAAAATGGTGAAGTGTGAGAGAGAGGGTGACACAAAATCTTTCCCACATTTTCAACATTTCTCACACTGGAGTTTCCTGGTGGAATTTGTCAAATGGGAATTTTTCCTTTAAAAATTGTCATGGGAAAAAATCCTACTTTTCCAATGAACTGTAATAATCACAAGTGTAGAGCCTGGTGTACATTGTCCTGTGACATCAGTAGAGTGCCACTGATTTACACCAGTTGAAGATTTGTCCACTGTGCTTCATATCTGCTTGTCAATGAGATGTTTTTGCTTTAACATAAAGTCCAAAATTCTGCCTATTGACACACAACTTTAATATATTTGATCACTTAGAAAACAAAATTACAAAAATAAAGAAGATGATGTGGCTTGTCTTCCTTTCGGTGTTTTAAATGGTGTTCATTTTGCAAATAATTGCATCTCTGCAGTGCCTTCCATTGAAAGCTCTCAGATCCATTTCTACAGACATTAGTGAATGAAACTTTCCAGGGCTCCTCTGATATACACAATGGAGCTGGTCAGAAAATGGGGATGGAATATTACGAAAGTGTTCATGAGTTCCACCCTCAGGCTGTTTTTCCTCCAGACTTCATTTGACCGCTATTTTCCAACCATCTCTATATTACCCCTTAGTGTAATGTAAAGATGTGACTATGAAAATATTCTACACATGGATAATTAACTGAGTCAGATAAACCAGTTTATTGGGGCTGGTCAAAAATTTTCCATCAAAACTTCTTCCAAACAACTTGGAGTTTGATTAAATAAAATTTTTCATGGAAAGTACATTCTTCCCTTGCAAATTATTGATTTTTCATCAGAAAACTGAAACCCTCAAAACAAAAACAAAAATTGTAGAGGGTGGCAGTTTTTGTTTGAAAATGTTTTAGTTTTTGGCCAAAAATTGTTCCATTTTCAGCTGAAAGTTTTTAGATTTGTGATTGCTGAAAATTGAAAAATAATTGATTTGGTCAAAAAGTCAAAATTTTCCCAAAACAAAAACATGTTCTGACCAGCTGTACAGATTGTTTGTCAAAACCTGTGTGACATGGTGAGGAAAGAGAGGTTGATACTGAGTGATTCTTCTGTATTTCCAAAGTCTCATAGATGATATTCAAGTATTTTCTTCTGTTGTTCCATCCCTTGCATGCAGAAGACTGAGATTTTTCAGAGGCCCCTGTAAGATTTGGATGATTCTCATCAGTTTTGAGAACTGGGCTTCCAAATTCCTAACACAACTTCAAGAATTTCAATCATTGACTTCTCCACAAACTGAGTCTACAGTTAACGTGGTACCCCTTTTGTGTGTAGAAAAGGCTTTCTCCACCCAAGTTGTACTGGATTGGAAATTTAATCTGATTTATTTCAAGCAGCCCAACCCCAATTATGAACACTCTTGTTTTCTTTTAAGAATAGCTTGTTTGGGTTTAGTTTAAATCAATTAGGAACAAATTTGAGCTAAAAAAAATGGAAAGGGCTCAGAAAAGGGCTATGAGAATATTTCAAGGCCCGGAAAACCTGCCTTTGAGTGAGATATTTAAGAAGCTCCATCTGTTTAGTTTATCCAAGGGAAGATTAAGAGTAGAAGTGATCCAGAATTTTTCTGCAAAACTTTTTTCCAGTCATAAAATGCCAACTCGTCAAAATCAAAACTTTTCACTGAAAGTTATCCCAGTTCTGCTAATGTTTCTCACACAGAAGCAAGAGCCTAGAGTAGCCAGTAGTGGATGTTGCTTCAAGTTCTTACTATCAGGCAATTTTTTTTACCAATGAGCATACTTAATTATTGGAACCATTTATCTAGTGATGTGGTGAATTCTCCATTGCTTGGAGTCTTTACATCAAGCCTGATTTCTTGTCATTGCCCTGTGTTCTGCAGGAGGTTCAGAGTTGATTTACTAATGGGCCCTTTTTCCCTTACAATTTATGAATGAACCACTCATGCCCTGCAATAAGTGTGTCCACGCTGGAGTTTGCACCAGTCAGACTAAACCAGTTTAATTAAAATGCTACACGTTTGCGTGTAGAGAAGGCCTCAGTTTAAAAACAACAATTGAAGTTAAACCGAGGGCTATTTATGTGTGTGGACAAGGCTTGGAAAACAGAGAGAACATGTAAGCGCTTAAAAAACATTTGACATCAATACAACTTTCCAATACAACTTTCCAGTTCCCATGAGACGTAAAGCTGATTTAATGAGTCCATCTGAGATCCAGAGCTCTGAGCAATTCAGGGACTCTGTCCCCAAATGCCATGATTTCATGTATAAAGAGCATACTCTGCAAACTGCACGTGTGGTCATAACAAGATCCATCTGCATGCCCGCATGTTAGACTTCTATCTCTCCCACAGGCAGTAGGTTTAGTAACAGTAGCCTCCAATAGCTCTGGAATACGTTTTGGTTCTACCTGGAACTAGCTCTGATTTCAATCGGATCTGTTTGTTCAATGAAATTAGATTTCACTAAAAGTTTGGCTACTGGTATTCATTCCTGAATTGTTCTCTTATTTTTCTATTTTCCGGTAAATTAGGAGAGGAAACTGATGCAATGATGCCAATACCCTGAACCCTACCCGGGACTGATCGGGTAAGTGCATACTATTTGCATTCTATTGCACCATGTAAGATGTGCCAGAAGGAAATTATGGCAAAAGAGACTATTCTGCAATTTTTGCCATTTTCCAAAGTGACCCTATAATTTTGGGTTCCTTGCATTTTGAGTGCCCAACTTTACACATGGGCAAAGCGCAGTAACTCCATTGCTTTCTTTGTAGAATCTGACCTGAGAATTGTCTAAGTGAGGAACCAATGAGAAATCTGAATCTATAGGCAATTTACTAAATTGTAATAGACTCTAATTCTGACCTTCATTTCACCAGGTTTACATGAGTATAACTTCATTCTCGGTTGCTGCAGCACCTTCCTCTCTGACCTCCCAGACACTCACACTAACCCCCTAAACTCCTCTTTCTTTCACATCACGTTGGTCATGTAATCCCCCTATGAGTCCTTCCCTTGGCTTTCCAGCCAATATTGTATCATATTGAAGCTTCTTGTCACTGCCTTCAAAGCTCTACATAGCTCTGCCCCTCCTTCGTGATCTTCTTTGTCTAGCCTCCCAGCCTCACCCACCCTCTGGCTGGATTCTCACCCGGTCACCTTCCTGCCATGTTCCATGCAGCCACCTATTCATAGTCCAGCCTCCCCGAGCTCTTCCAACCCTCTTCACATGCGAGTCCCTCTTCAACCCCCAGCTCTGCCTCTCTGTGTTTGCTGAATCTTGTTGCTATAGCTACATACATGAGTGCAAATTGTATGTGTGTTGCCTCTGGTTATTCCCCTTCACCTCACCTCTGTCTACTTGCCTGTTCTTAAATTGGAAGTTACTCCAAGCAGGAATTGTCCTTCTGAGGTGTTTGGAGAGTGCCTAACACACAGTGGGGAATACTCTTCTTAGCATATATGTAATAATGTACATTATTATATATTATAACCTATATTTTCATGTTCCAGTTGTTACAGTAATTATTATAACAACAATGGACTTTGAAGGAGTTACTCCTGAGGCTAAATCCTCAGCTGGTGTAGAACAGCATAACTCCATTGATTATACAAGACCTACACTGATTTATACCAGCTATGGACCCACCCCTGCCATCTACCTGACTCTCTCTATCTATCATACTACAGCCTTCAGTGTCTGTGCAGCTACATTGGTGTGATATCAAAATCAGGCCCAGAACACTTTCTTGTATACTATATTTTCCAGAGAAAAATAGTCCAGTCCTATTCGTATTGAAGTAAATGGGAGTTTTGTAATGGACACCAGTGAGAGCAGTACAGAGTCTAAATATTGATTAATTACAAAGACTAAGAAAGGTTGTTTCTTGTACTTCTTGATTCAAGTTGCTGGGGGGAGGACGGGCAGAAATCTGTCAATCTTGGGATAACATTAAATAGAACAAGGTTCCTTCACTCTCCTCACAGTCGTAGTGTTTCACAGTAATTTCCATTTTATGTACATTGTCTAGGTATAATGTCCCTGATTCTCTGCTGCCTTGCACCTTGTGTCATCATTAACCTTTGCACAAACAGAGTGTACCAAATAATTGCTGAGAGCTGCTATTTCCAATGTGCTTATCTGAACCTCTAGGCTCCTAACTACCTTTGAAAATCTGGCCTTTCAGTTCTTTGGAACATTTCACCCCCTCTCTAGACACCCGAGGAGAACACAAACTTCAAGTACAATTGTCTCTGATCCAGCTGTATTTTTTCTCAGATTTAGAATCCACATCATCCCTCCACCAGCTTTGTATACTGCACCACAGTCTCACCCAGACCAGATTTTCCACCAAATGCCTTCTAATTAACAGGTAAGTGTTGATAAGAGCATAAGAATGGCCATACTGGCTTAATGATGCCAAGCATTCTATTTGCTTTTTTGACTGCCACTGTACATTGAGTGGATGTTTTCAGTGAACTAGCCACAATGACTCCAAGATCTCTTTCTTGAGTGGTGACAGCTAATTTAGACCCCATCATTTTATATGTATAGTTGGGATGATGTTTTCCAATGTGCATGACTTTGCATTTATCAATATTGAATTTCATCTGCCATTTTGTTGCCCAGTCACCCAGTTTTGTGTGATCCCTTTTTAACTCTTCACAGTCAGACTTAACTATCTTGAGTAGTTTTGTGTCATCTGCAAATTTTACCCCTTTTTCCAGATCGTTTATGCATATGTTGAGCAGCACTGGTCCCAGTACAGACCTCCCTGAGCATTTCACAGACACCATCACCATCCTGGTCAGGTGGTCAGTAATATATCCCTACTTCTATATTCTTATTATTCAGACATGGACTTACTATCCATAGAGATTCTATGGTACAGTTTGGTTCATTTAAGATTTGTACTTCATTTGATTCTATGCTTTGTTTCACATATTGTTTCACATCCACTCCGCCACCAGCGTGACCTGTTCTGTCCTTCCAATATATTTTGTACTCTGGTATTACTGTGTCCCATTGATTATCTTCATTCCACTAAGTTTCTGTGATGCCTATTATATCAATATCCTTATTTAATACAAGGCACTCTAGTTCACCCATCTTATTATTTAGACTTCTAGCATTTGATAGAGATATGTTTGACTGGAGTGTTTCAGGAAGGGGTTTTCAGAGGAAATGAAGTGAGTTAGGCATCCAAATCCCATTGGTCTGGATGTCTGAATCCCTTAGGCTTAATTTATCCAGCTTCCCCACTAGCATATTTCTTCTTTATTTTATTTTATTTTATTTTATTTTATTTTAAAGAAAATTACAAGGAAGTAAGTGTTACATGCAGAGCACCTGCGGTGATGGAAAGGGGCAGGAAAAGCTAAACTAATTTGTCCTTGTGATTGTCATACATTCATCAATGTTTATGGCCATCTGGGACCACGAGGATTTTCTAGTCCGACGTCCTGCATTGCACAGATTTGGTGTAAAACGACGCAGCTCCGGTTACAGTACAATGGAGCTGGTTTGATTTTCACCAGCTCCGGCTCTTGCCCTGTGTTTGATGCTGATGTTTCTCTGTTATTTATTTATTTATTTTGATGGGTACAAAAATAGAAAGTCCTGGGTGCCCGGACACAAACCTGTGCCATGCAGCCCACCATCCTCAGCCATGGAATTTTGAGTTGCTCTTGGATGTCGCTCTGGATTCTCACCCCTCTTCCCAAAGCTTTAGGGATCAAGGGATCAGATCAAAGATTTTGATAACACTTTCTCTCTTTGTCTCCTCCTGTTCACTTCTTAATTCCAACACCGCAACTGGAAAGCCACTTGGAATCACTCTCTCTGTCACCTCTTTCACTCTTCCAATACTTCTTAACTGTAAAGCTGTGTCCCCCCCACTTGGGTAGGCTGTACCCCAGAGGCACTGAAATGCTAAAAACAGTAACAATTTCAATTCGGTCAGACTTCATCAGCACAGAACAGAGCTTCATCTTTCTTGCTTCATTTGTGGTGTGAAAAGGGGTCATTTAAAAATAGTTCCTTTGCAGAGCTGAACTAAATTTAGGTACAAGGGGCCAGGATTTTTTTTAATACTTTTAGGCTCCTAAAGATGCAGATAAGGTGTCTACTGAATTTTTTCAAATGCATTTAGGCACCTAACTCCACTTGATTACAATGGGAGTTAGGCACTTACACTGCTTCGGTGTCATTGCCAATCCCACTAAGCAACTATCTGCATCTTTAGGTGCCTAAATACCTTTGGAACTCTGGCCCCAGATTTTTTATTTAAAATAAGGAGAATTATTGACAGTTCACATTATGTTCTTGCACAAATATTAAGAGTGATTGGCGACTAATAAAAAGGTCTGGGGACCCAGCAGAACTGAGTCAGTGTAGATCATAATGCTCAGTGAGTTACAGGTGAGGTTTTTGTAGTTTAATGGGAGTTGTATGTCAAACTCCTACATGCCCACAGCATGTAAATATAGAGGTGGGAATATTCAAAGTGCCCTAATAGACTTGGATGCTCAATTAATGGGAACTTGGCATCCAAATACCCTAGGCAGCTTTGGAAAATCTCATCCACTGATCTTTGACAGTTCCATGGGTGATTGTTCCTCTCATTTTGTTCCATTTGGCCCATCTTTCCTTGAATAGCTCCATGACTAATTTAATACGGGTAGTAAGACATTCCATTTCTCTCAGTTTGTCAGTGATGATCAACCTTCTTCGAGTTGATGGTGTTTGGTTTTGCAACCACAGTGATGAAAGCCATTCATTGACATAGGACTGCATTATAAAGGCTGTGTTTAGTCCCCGAATTGTTCTGGTTTATTGTCTTTTGTGCTTGAATGGTGCACTGTGTTTTCTCTAGACACTGCGCACATGGCAGATGTTGAGAGGGGAAACCAAAGCGACGTTACAGAATTCATCCTCCGCGGGTTCAGGATCCTCTACCCATTCCAAATAGGTCCCTTTGTGCTGGTTCTGCTAACGTACTTCACCACCGTGGCTGGGAACACCCTGATCATTGTCACCATTCTGATTGACCGAGGCCTTCACACCCCCATGTATTTCTTCCTGGGGAACTTGTCCTTTTGGATATCTGGTACACGTCCAACATCGTCCCCAAAATGCTGCAAGGTTTCCTGGCTGAGAAGGGTGTGGTGATCTCCTTCAGTGGCTGTGTCACGCAGCTTTATATCCTTGGCTCCCAGGCAGCCACCGAGATCCTCCTGCTAACAGTGATGGCCTACGATCGCTACTTGGCGATATGCAACCCGCTGCGTTACACGGCCCTCATGAATGCGAGGGTGTGCATCGAGCTGGCTTCCTGCTCTTGGCTGGGTGGCTTCCTCTTCAACCCGGTGATAATGGCCTGGATTTACAAGCTACGTTTCTGTGGCCCTAATGAAATTGACCATTTCTTCTGTGACTTCATGCCCCTGGTCAAGCTGTCGTGCAGTGACACCCACCTGATCACCTTAGCAGCATTCTTACTCTCCTCTACAGCCACCTGATCCCCTTCCTGCTAACCCTGACATCCTACGCATTCATCATCATGGCAGTAGTAAAAAACCCTTCCAGCACTGGGAGGCGGAAGGCCTTCTCCACCTGCACCTCCCACCTTATTGTGGTCAGCACTTTCTATGGGGCTCTGGCCATGGTCTACATGGTGCCGACGGCCAGTGCAGCCATCAACCTAAACAAAATATTCTCCCTTCTCTACAGCCTGGTCACCCCATTGCTCAACCCCCTGGTCTACTCCCTCAGAAACAAGGATGTGAATGATGCCCTGAGGACAATGGCCACTAGACTGTTGGATTTTCGAAGGAGGTAGAGCCAAAAAGGGAGCATGAGGGATTTAAAAATGAAAACTACAGTAGAACCTCAGAGTTATGAATCCCTTGGGAATGGAGATTGTTCGTAACTCTGACATGTTCGTAACTCTGAACACAACATTATGGTTGTTCTTTCAAAAGTTTACAACTGAATGTCGACTTAATACAGCTTGGAAACTTTACTGTGCAGAAGAAAAATGCTGCATTCCCTTTAATTTTTTTAGTAGTTTATGTTTAACACAGCTCTGTACTGTGTTTGCTTTTCTTTCCCCTCTGTTGCTGCCTGATGGTGTACTTTCCGTTCTAAACAAGGTGTGTAGTTGACCGGTCAGTTCCTAACTCTGAAGTTCTATTGTCCTGGGCCGCATTCCCACCTGGTGTAAACTGACATAACCCTGTTTGAATCAGTGGAGCTGTGCAAGTTAGTACTAGCTGCAGAGCTGGTCCATGCCCCTCCCCTCCCAGATTTAACAGATAAGACAATCCCATGTTGTATTCCAGCTGCATCCTTAGCATAGAATCTTTGTCCAGGAGTTTCTGGTCTACATCCGCCCAGTGCCTATCACTCCACATGCTGCATTTGCCCTCCGTGGACTGCAGTAACCTAGGGTTTGCTGTCCATCAGGACAAGGGATGATTATGGGGCAGATTTGTAAAGGTGTTTAGGTGCCTGAGGATTCAGGTAAGACACCTAGTGGGTTTTTTCAGAATAGCATCTGTTGATTTCAATGGGAGTTAGACACCTCGGTGTTAGAGGGCTTTCCCTCAACCCTCCCACTTCCCTGGTTCTTGTCACACAGACAGCAAGCAGCAAAAGACCAGAACTCCAAAGCGCAGACAAAGCGATGTTTATGGGGGTTAGTTTCCAAGCAAGCATATTCCGAAGCCCTTCACACCAGTCGGGCTTATCTCTATATGCCGATAGAGTCTGTTTCCCAGTGTTCCCTTCCAAGCTCATACGCCACAGAGCGTTTACCCCACATCCCCCTTCCCAGCTCCGGTGCCGCAGAACGTTCACCCCGTGTCCCCCTTCCTGGCTCCGACACCGCAGAGCATTCACCCCGCGTCCCCCTGCCCAGCTCTGATGCCACAGAATGTTTACCCCAGATCCTCCTTCCCGGCTCTGACACCGCAGAGTCTTGCCTGTGTCCCTGGTCCCTGGTCCTTATTCTCTTCCTCCTCAGCAAACATGATTCCAATTTCCCTTCCATTTCCTGTTTGACCCCAGTTTATATAGTAATATTCTCAGCTATATCTTAACCAATTATTTTACTGAAATTTAACTAACCAATTCTAACATATTGTAACATAATTCTCTAACCAATTATATACAATTACCCTAATTAACTTACACCTAGCAAAATTAATTATACAGCAAACAGAAACAAATAGAGAACTAGACAGATTAACAACAGAAAAGTCGGGGCCATAAAGATAAAACAATACAGAAATGAGGGTTTCACAACCACAACCACTGATAAGTGATTTCTTGCCAGACAGGATGCTATCTTAAGATCTGTTTCTTTATCTGGTGGTGATGGGCACTATCAGGACAGGATCATCTTCCTAACAGCCCAATACCACCTTATTTCAATATGACTGGTTTGGGATGTGAGGATGTGACCATATGCTTCCCAGGTGATGGCTGCCCCTGCTGCTTAGCCAAAGGCCTTAGCCTAAGAACAAGGCCTCAGACTGTCCTAGTGAGAGAAGGCCCGTACACAGGCAGAGTGTGATTTTGATTCTTTGTTTTATACCCCTGTAACTAGCTAAATGATAAAAATACTCCTTCAAAGTCCATTGTTGTTATAATAATTACTGTAACAACTGGAACATGAAAATATAGGTTATAATATATAATAATGTACATTATTACATATATGCTAAGAAGAGTGTTCCCCACTGTGTGTTAGGCACTCTCCAAACACCTCAGAAGGACAATTCCTGCTTGGAGTAACTTCCAATTAAAGTATAGGCCTTTACAGGCAGGCCTGACTATCTATAGTCTAACACCTCACCTCTTTCTTTTTCTTTTGGGATCCTCCTGCCCAGGTATCCCTGGAAAAGCATAGGACACATGGCGACACATTTCCTGATAGGGCCAGGCATTAAGGTGGAATGTGTCGATGCTCCATCTGTCCCACTGCCCTTTGTGCAGTAGAATGTCCTTCACCTTCTCTTGTACGGGCATACTACACCTATTCCGATTAGTGTTCCAGACTTCCCATTATAGTGGGCCCAAGAAGGTCTAGTACACTGGGAGGAGGGCCTATTACATTACTTATATGTGACAATTAGTGGTTGTACCTTGTGGGTCTGTGCACCCCTTAACCACCGTAGTATACATTGCAAAATTAGCATACTGAACAATAGGCCAATAGCCACAATAATCCACAGTAATATTGTCAGCCCTGACCATCGTAATATAGTCCAACATCCGAGCCACCACCATAAACACTGCTTCTCCTCCTTTGACAGGGTTAAAACCCTGTTAACGCCATCCCAAAGTGTATATTTTAAATGTATCCATTTGTTGGCAGTTGTAGGGAGCTGCCCCTGCAGGTTTCGTATGCTTTTGTCCATATCATGAGTCCACTGAATATTCACAGAAAAATGGGGTATTGGCCAAACCAGCTCGACCACTTGGTATGGAATTGGGTAGTATGCACTAATTCGATTGTTCACAGCAATGAGTTCCACAGATCCATTCGTGCACCGAAGTCCCAATGGCAGTGTATAAATGTGCATAATTGTGCCAGATGCTGGTGCACTTGTGTCCCCAAGTGTTGTGTACATTCCCAAACACCTCATGCCCCTAATGGACCCCATTTGCAACAGGCCATTAATTCTGTCCCTCCATGGCCATTGAAGAGGGACACATTCAAATATTTTCTCTGGACGAACAATTACTTAACTGAATTATTGTCCATTTTACACCATTCTATCCTCCCCATCTATCTCCCCGTGGTTCCTAGTGAGCTCCTTCCTTTCTCATTATTCCCATAGGGCCCTTGGGGACCACCTTAGTAGCTCTCCCACTCCAAGGTACGACATTACACAAGTGCTAGCCTCAGAGTTGAGCATTTTGTATTTCCATACACACCTCCCGCTCCCAAGTTAGCCTTTTGAAGCCATCCTCCACCCATGTCACGAGGTTTCCTGTCCATTGAGTTAGCCGCAGGTTCACTTTTGCCACCCTTTTCCATCCCATTGCGATTGCAGACAGCTTTTGTGCCAGTAGCTCATTGATTTGCTGCTGCAATTTCACATTTTGGCTTATCAGTTACTTTAATTACCCACTGGTCCTTCAGATTTCATACACCCAACCCTGTGTTTCCTGCTGCCCACAAACCCCTTTTCCAGTGATGATTCCATGTATGTCCCCTCACCCCCCAATTAAATTGTTGCTTCAACCCTTCTATGTATGTACTGCAGTTGGGGTGTACCCGGTCCACCCACCATTCTCTGGGGTGTACCACCCATATTATGGACTGGAAAGACACGTTGAAAAGCACTGGTTGGACCCGGTCCTACAGTGGCTCCCACACATTCACTCATCAGGAAGTATTTCCGGTTCCAGGCCGCAGCCAGCTTAGATCAGGATTCTTCCAGCTTGGCATCCATATTACCTGCAGGGTTACATTGACCTGCTAAACCCAGGGTTGTGAGTTCAATCCTTGAGGGGGCCATTTAGGGATCTGGGGCAAAAATCTGTCTGGGGATTGGTCCTGCTTTGAGCAGGGGATTGGACTAGATGACCTCCTGAGGTCCCTTCCAACTCTGATATTCTATGATTCTGCAAAGCAGTTAAATTGTCATACCCAGTATCACAGGGGAGACTGTATGCCCAGTGTCATGTGTACATAACAACTGCATGTCCAGGGATTTTCCTCTTTGGAGGTACCATTATGATTACACATGGTAACATCACACCCTAACTGTGGGACCCCATAATCCAAACACCCCAGGAGACCAGAGGGTTATTTGATTTTTGGGCCCTCTGTGACAAACCTCATGTCCAGAGGACTGTGTTTCCCACAGTCATTGCTGTCCATCAAGACAAGAGATGATCATGGGGTAGATTTGTAAAGGTGTTTAGGTGCCTGAGGATTCAGGTAAGAAACCTAGTGGAGTTTTTCAGAATAGTATCTGTTGATTTCAATGGGAGTTAGACACCTAGGCACATTTGAAAATCCCATAGTGTGTCCACACAGGGAGAGCTAGAACCATAGAAATGCCAGGTTGGAAGGGACCTCAACAGGTCATCAAGTCCTACCCCCTGTGCTGAAGCAACACCAATAAACCTAGGTCAACCGCAAGAGGCATCTGTCCAGCCTGTTCTTAAAAACCTCCAGTGACAGGACTCCAAAGCCTGCCTTGGCTTCAATCATTTTTGTTGCTCTCCTCTGAACTCTCACCAATTTGCCCACATCTTTCCTTAAGTGTGGCATCCAGAATGGGACACAGTACTGCAGCTGAGACCTCCCCAATGCTGAGTGGAGCAGAACAATGACTTCCCATGTCTTCCATACGACGATCCTGTTAACACACCCTAGAATGAGATTAGCCTTTTTCGCATCTGCATCACATTCTTGATTCACGTTCCATTTGTGACCCATGGGAACCTCCAGATCCTTGTCTGCAGTGCTGCCCCCGGCCAGTGATTCCCCAGTTATAGCTGGTCCTGACTAACTCCCTGTGTAGACCTGCCCTTAAGGCTGAGTTCAACACTTAAAGAAAGGATTCAGCTGCCTCTGTTTGCATGGGAAGTGCAACGTATTCTCCCCAAACTTGCAGCCCTCAGTATTTGACTGGAAATAAAGTGCCAGATTCCCAGCATAGCTCCCTTTCAGTCAACAGTCCAACAATGTAAATTGGCATCAATCCACTGGAGACAGTGGGCCAGATCCTTCAGCGGTGTGAAGCAGTGTCACTCCCATGAAGTCATTGTAACTGTGATTTACAGCAGTGGAGGATCTGGCTTGTGATTTACACCGTGGGTAAGATTTTAAAAGCCATGTCAAGGATTTTGATGACCAGTTTCCATTAAAATTGTTCCCTACGGCTATTTACCTTCTTTATTTAATTAGCTTTGGAATTCTGCAGGCTCTAATAGACAGATATAATTATACAATGTAATTAGGATTCATCTCTTTATTAATTGGATTCATCCCTTTACTAATAACTGATCAGGATGAATATCATAAACCATTTCCCAAAAATATTTTCTCAAAAATTGAACTGAATTCACAGCCAGACTTGCCTGAATAAAGATTCATTCGGAATTAATTGTTGTTGTTGTTTTTCTTAATTACTGTGGGAGCTAACAACTGTTGCAGAACTGGGGCCTCGTTCTGCTCAGTGTTATCCACAGACTGTGCCCCTGAAGAGCATACACTCCAAAAAGACTTGAATTTGCCCTTGAAAAGCTGGATGGAAGTGGTTAGCATCCTATGTCCAGAGGTGGGAAATCCAGGTTCAATGTATTGGTGTACCATGGACTTTGTGTAGGGTGACCAGATCGCAAGAGTGAAATATCAGGACACATTGGGTGGGCGGGGCGGGGGGAGGGGAGGGGAGGGGAGAGGACGACAATGACAGACACAGGTGCACAGAGCCATGAGAGGGGGCCCTAGGAAGCTGCAAGAGGGGTTGTACGGCCCCTGCTGCAGCCCGCACCACAAGCCACAGGGCAAGGACACCTATTGAATTCAATGAGAATTTTGCATGTGAATTGATGTACCTAGTTCTGAGATTATAAAGCCAGAAGGGATCCGGTGATCACCTGGTCTCACCGCCTGTATAGCACAGACATAGAACTTTCCCAAAATAATTCCTAGAGGATAGCTTTTAGAAAAAGCTTTTAGAAAAACACCATGACCCTTAGTATATTGTTAATCGTTAATCACTCTCACCATTGAAAAGGTATGCCTTATATCCAGTCTGAATTTGTCTAGCTGCAATTTCCAACCATTGGCTCATGCTCTACCTTTCTCTGCTAGACTGAAGTGCCCATTATTAACTATTTGTTCCCCATGTAGATAGTCGATCACTATAAGGCATGTTTTATAATCCTTTAATCAGTCTTGTGACTCTTCTCTGAACACTCTCCAATTTATCAATATCCTTCTTAAATTGTGCACACCAGAACTGGACACAGGATTCCAGCAGTGGTTGCACCAGTGCCAAATACAGAGATAAAATAACCTCTCTCCTCCTGCTTGCGATTCCCCTATTTAGGCATCTGGTCATCCTATTTCTGTATGCATTTCCCGAGGTTTTTTTGTAAAAATCAAAACTGAACTGCCCCAGAAATTCTGGCATGTGGAATCATCGTGAAACTCGCATGGCTCCAACCCTGCTGATGAACCTTTAGATCCACTGTACAGACTTCTGCCACTTGAGCTAACGCAGTAAGTGATGGCAGACGCAGTAGGTTGTCATCCTATATGTGATAGATCAGCTCTATAGGGGGATGAGACACTTTTTTTGTCACTGGGTTTCACAGATATCTGCTGACAGAAGAGGATCTGTGAAACTCAGGAATCCTGGGTCTATTCCAGACTCCTGAACGGAGTGGTCTCTAGTAGTCAAAGACCCTTCTTCCCCGTCCCCTCCAGTCTATGTCTATCCTATTGCTGTCTAACCCGCCCCAGCTCCTCATCTGATTTCAACTGCCCCCCACTGCTCTGGATTCCTTGTCCCAGTTTCCTGGTCGTGTCTCACTCTCCTCTCTCCCCGCCCCCATCCCTCAGATGGGATGTTCGTTGCAGACTAGCAAAATTATAAGGCTTCCCAACATTTCAACACTTCCCATTCTAAATTTTCAGTTGCTTAACTATAGGCTAGCTCTGCCTACAACAAAGCATATTCAGAACCTCTGATTAAAGGGATTATAAGTGTAACAACCTCCATCATAGCTAGTCACCAAAGATTGAACCCGAGCCATCCAGACTTAAAAGCATGAGCTTCTACTACTTGAGTTCAAGATATAACTCCCTTAGTGGTAGCTATACAGTTATCCTCTAAAAATCCACCAGAGGAGAGCACAAAACATGTTGGACAGTGAATTACAAAAGCGCCAAAAATTATTATTAGACCTGCAATACTTTTCACAATGAACATCTGCAGGGGATAAACTGGGAGTTTAAGAATATTTGGAAAACAATTTTAGAATAACATTCAGTGCTGTGGTTTAAAAGAAAAAAAACTTGTTAAAACTCATAACTTAGCAGCATTCAGTGTTTGAAAAAAAAAACTTCTAGGAGCTATGGGATACAAGTTAAGAATGTTGAAACAGGAAGATGTTATGCTTAGTTACCACTTGGGCAAGGCGGCGTGCTATGTAATACTTGCAAGATTTCACCGTAATGTTTTACAATACATAGCAGTGCAATGCTGATTCCATTGATATTGTTGAGCAATTCATGCTAATTTTATTTCAGCCCACATCTTAATAGTTTTGAATACTATAGATCACAATTTTCAGCTCAGTTGCTCTGAACATGCAGAGCTTTAAAATTGCTATGCTCTAAACTATATATTAACTACAATTTTATAAACCTGCATGTCAGAGAACTGTGTGCCACTACTACTAGACAGTGGCACAAGGCAATTCAGTGTGAATCACAGAAATGTAGGACTGGAAGGGACATCAACAGGTCATCTAGTCAAACCCCTGCACTGAGGCAGGACTGAGTAATAACAACTAGACCATCCTTGACAGGTGTTTGTCTAACCTCTTAAAAAACTCCAATGACTGCTATTCCATAACCTCTCTAGGTAATTTTTCCAGTGCTTAACTACCTTTACAGTTAGGAAGTTTTTCCTAATGTCTAACCTAAATCTCCCTTGCTACAATTTAAACCCATTGCTTCTTTTTCCTGCATATCCTGAGTGGGATGGGGGTGGGTCCAGGCAGTGGGATTGGGGGGAGGGAGGTCGAGGGAGTCGGTGGGTGTGTGGGGATGGACCGGGGGAAGCAGGGTGGAGGAACTGAGGGGGACAGGACTGGGACTGGGGGAGTTGGGGGGGCTGAGGAGGATGGGACAGGACTGGGATGGGGGGAGTAGGGTAGGGGCTGAGGGGAGCATGAATGGGATAGGGTAGAGAGAGCTGTGTAGAGTGGGGCGGGGCGGGGGAGGGGCGGGGGGTTGGGGAGAGGGACAGGGTCTGGAGGGGATGAGACAGAGGGGAGCAGGAATGGAATGGGGGGAAGTTGAGGGGGTGGGACAGCAGGGGGAGTGATGGGGGTGGGATGACGGGAGAGGCTAAAGAAGAGACTTGGGGTA
This sequence comes from Malaclemys terrapin pileata, assembly GCF_027887155.1. Lineage (NCBI taxonomy): Eukaryota > Metazoa > Chordata > Testudines > Emydidae > Malaclemys > Malaclemys terrapin. Next base: position 34,229,694 of record NC_071516.1, on the reverse strand, counting down.
GGGCAAGGCTGAGGGCAGTGGGTTGAGGGGAGCAGGTGGACTGTCAGGGAGGCTGTTGGAACAGGGTCAGGGGGGCTGAGGGCAGTGGGAGGTACAGAGGGGACTGCGGGGGAGGGAACAGAGTCAGGGTGGGGGCTGAGGGCAGTGGGTCGGGTCTACACTGGCACCTCTCAGCATTGCTGTGCCGGGCGGCAGACCTGCACCAGCGCTACCCTGGCGATGGAAGAGTCCTCAGTCGAAATGCAGACTTCATGACACAGACCCCCCTGGTCACTTCAAACCTGGTGCTGCTCTGGTCAGTCGCTAGGCTTTCGTCACTTTCAAACCCATGCAGGGTATCTGGCTCTTTTTCAGTTCTCAGGTTAAGAAAAGCCTCTGCATTTTGTGAGGGCTTCAGCATTCACTTTCCTACTAGACAAACTGTCTGCCTGACACATTACTCCCAGGGCATTCATCTTTATTCATTATCGGCAGGTCCATCAGATTAATGAGCAACACGGGGAAAGCAACACAATGGTGTCATGGAGTTTTAATTTTTCAAACCACTTTGGCCTCAACAGGGATAACAGCAAATCTGGACAGAGCAGATGGGTGTCAGGATGGGTTTGGGTATTTATTTATTTATTTTTAAGTGAAAATGTTTGGGTCTGAGCAAAGGCTGAAAACTTCCCTTTGGAAACCTCTGCTGATCTTTTGCCCCAGGGGCTAACGACAGCCTGGAATCCGGGACAGATTTCCACATCCATGCAGGGTGAGATGATGGGGGGAGGGGAGGGACTGTGGGGGAGGCAGAGGGAACAGGGTCAGGGGGGCTGAGGGCAGTGGATTGAGGGTGGGGGCACAGGGGGGACACTGCGGGGGAGGCTGAGGGAACAGGGTCAGGGTGGGGGCTGAGGGCAGTGGGTCGGGTGAGATGATCGGGGGAGGGGGGGACTGTGGGGGAGGCAGAGGGAACAGGGTCAGGGTGGGGGCTGAGGGCAGTGGGTCTGACGGGAGCCCCCCAGAGGGACTTGCCAGGGGACCAGGTGAGTCCAGCAGTGCTTACCTGGAGCGGCTCCCAGGAAGCATCCAGCCGGCAGGTCCCTCCCAGTCCCTCTGGCTCCTTCCTCGGGTCAGGTTGGGTCGAGGGGAGGGGGTCGGGGGCAGGGGCGGGGGGGGGCTCTCTGCCCGCTGCTGGAGTCTACAAGCCCCACCCCGCTGCAGCACGCAGGGGAGCGAGACCTCCTCGCTGCCTCTCTGTGTGCCCAGAATAGGGGCAAGGCTGTGCTGTGCAGGCTCCTGCCGGCCAGGCGGCGGGCCCCGTGGGCTGGCGCCGCCCCACCGGGAGCTCAGCTGCGCGCTGCCCCAGGGCCCAGGGAAGAAAGGTGAGTGGCGCCGGTGGCACCGGCTTGCCGTGGTCCCCATCGTATAGGGTGACCAGACGTCCCGATCAATGTAAGGTTGGGACGAGGGACAAGTCCCCTAAAATCGGGACTGTCCCAATAATATCGGGACATCTGGTCACCCTAACTTTGTGTGTGACCTTGGGGCAAATCGCTTGGTCTCTGAGGGGCAGATTTTCTTAGGGATTTGAGTGCATACGCTGCTAAGATGAAATTTTTAAATCCTGCCAGGAGCTAGATTCACAAAGGGATTTAAACACCTACCTGCTACCTTAGTGTATCTAGAGGGGGAACCAATATTTGATAACGGGCTCTTCAGCCTAGCAGAGAAAGGTTCTAACACCATCCAATGGCGGGAAGTCGAAGCTAGACAAATTCAAACTAGAAATAAGGCTTAAATGTGTAAGAGTGGGGGAAATTAACCATTGGAACAGTTTACCAAAGGTCTCAGCAGATTCTCAATCATTGACAATTTATAAACCAAGATGGGATGTTTTTCTAAGAGACCTGCTCTAGGAATTATTTTGGGGCAGGTCTCTGGGCTGTGAGGTCAGACTAGATGATCACAATGGTCCCTTCTAGCCTAGGAATCTATGAAACCGGAGAAGTGGCAGATCTCTGTCCAAGTCCTATCTCTCCCTGAGGTAGAGGAGGGACCTGAGGCACAGTTATCCCACGCCCCAGCTACATAGCCTAACCACTGGGCTAAAAGTTATGAGGGAGGTCCTCCGCTTCCCCACATTCCAGCCCATCCTCGCCTTGTGTAAGCTCACCTACATGGGCCCAATCCGGTAGGTGAGCTCTGAGCATGCTTACCCAATTGGGCCCCATGGGCAAGTGAGGCAAAGGCCTGGCTATCTCCCCCCAGCTCGTGCATGGCTCTGGGACTCAGCTGTTGGGATGGTTGGCCTGGGGCTGCCAAGCACATTCCCAGAGGCACCTGGGGAAATTTTCCTGCAAAAAAGTAGTGAGTTTAGGCACTGAAGGCATTTGACGGCACCTGAGCAGCAGTTTTGTGAATCCCCCAGGGGCCTGAATCTGGGATCTGTAGCTGCCTAAAGTGGTAGGTAGCCACCTAAGTGGCTTTGTGAATTGGGCCATTCCCTGTGTAGGCGATTTTGAAAACCCACTAGGTGCCTGTCTGCATCTTTAGGGTCTTAAATACCTTTTCAAGGATACCCCCCACACCACCCCGCATCTTTGTGTGCATCTGCTCCCTGTTTGCAATTTGCGGACAATAGCATGATCTACAGCACAGGGGTGTTGTGAGGCTAACGAAATTAAGAGTGTGAGGCGCTTACTCCTACGTGGGCCTTGCAGAGAGAAATAGTGAGGTTCTTTATGGGTAATAAGCTCAAATCAGGGATTTAAAGATTTAAGTCCCATTTTCGAAACGTTTTTGGGATTCCCATCTCCCAAACCAGACCCTATCATTGAAAATCCAATTTTCTAGTGGAAAAAGTTTTGATTAAAAATTTTCCACCAGCCTTTGTTCAAAACAGCTGTCCCTGGAAACATGGACCCTCTATTGTCCATGCCAAAGAAAAAATAAAAGTCCCTGTCTCATCTCTGAATCTTTGATGTAGCAAGGATTCAATGCATGAGGGAACCTGTCTCAATAGAGACATAAAAGAACTTAAATACTCAGACTCCTCGAGATGTGGCCTCTTCAGCGTTGGGGAATGCACTGTTCGCTCTGCTGCCTGTAAGTTTTACAGCACATGATTATATGAGATTAGAATATTTTTTAAAGTCAATGTTTTTTCTGCATGTTATTGCTTTTTAACCAAGCACATTGGTGCATAGCTCTACCTTGGTCCTTTTTCTCCTCTGCTTTGTACCTTTGTGTAGTCATTTACATGTGAGTGCTGACTGGGTGTGGGACCCTGCCGGTACAAGTGGGTAATTCTGATACGGAGTCATTTTGTACTCACCTTGCATTGGTATAAATGACTACACATGGTACAAGGGAGCAGGGAGACAGCCACTGGTGTGCTCTTCCTCTCCTCTGACTGTTTTGTTATACTAAGGAATAGTACAAAGAATTCTAGTTCATAGCTGGAATTTCTAAAGGAACCTAAGGGAATTACACAACCATCTCCCACTGAACTTAGCATAGTAATGTAATCAGGATCTGGGCTGCTAAGTATAGTTTTAATGCGTGCTCTATGAAAATAGATAGATAGATAGATAGATAGATAGATAGATAGATAGATAGATAGATAGATTGGGTGTATGGGGATAGATCGATGATGGATGGATATAGTGTCATTGTAGCCATGCCGGTCCTAGGATATTAGCGAGACAAGGTGGGTGAGGTGATATCTTTTATTGGACCATCTTCTGTTGGCAAGAGAGAGACAAGCTTTTGAGCTCTCCTTCAGGTCTGGGAAACATTCTCAGTGTATCCCAGCTAAATACAAGGTGGAACAAATTACTAGTGTAGACATGGCCTTTGTCTTCTATCATTTTCCTGAGTGAGTTCATTAAATCACTAAATGCCCAATAGCAACTATGTGGGTGAAACCAGACAGTCCCTACAGTCTCGAATGACCTCACATAGGCAAATGACTGGAGGGGTGTTAATGGGCCACTTCACCTTGAATTGTCCCTTGAAATACATGTTAGCTACTTATGCTGAACAATCTGTTCCATCTCTTACCAACAGAAGTTGGTCCAGTAAAACAGTGGTTCTCAACCAGGGTACATGTACCCATGGGGGTAAGCAGAAGTCTTCCGAAGAGTACATTAACTCATCTAGATATTTGCCTACTTTTACAACAGGCTACCTAAAAAGCACTAGTGAATTCAGTACACACTAACATTTCATACAGACAATGACTTGTTTACACTGCTCTATACACTATACACTGAAATGTAAGTACACTATATTCCAGTTGATTTATTTTATAATTATATGGTAAAAATGAGAAAGTTTTTCAGTAGTAGTGCACTGTGACACTTTTGTATTTTTATGTCTGATTTTGTAAGCAAGTAGTTTTTAAGTGAGGTGAAACATGGGGGTACACAAGACAAACCAGACTCATGAAAGGGGTACAGTAGTCTGGAAAGGTTGACAGCCACTGCAGTAAAAAATATTACCTCGCCCACCTTGTCAGATAGATAGATAGGATATTGCATATGTAGTGTGACCATATTTCCCAAAGGGAAAACAGGACACCATGTGGGGCTAGCTCAAGCCCCTCTCCCTTCCCTCCGCACACTAGGCTCTCCCGAGATCCACTCCCCTTGCGAGGCTGGCGTAACTGATCACCCGAGTCCTGTCTGCCCACCACCTGAGCCCTGCCTCCCACTCTGTGCAGGGCTGGCATGGCCCCTTGCCTCCCTGCACATTCCTCCGCACCCCACTTTTTGACAACAGTGTGCACATGTGTCCTGTTTGCTCTTGCCAACTGATCAAGTTGGCAAGAGCAAATGGGCCAAATGCTCACTTTTGCCAGAAATGTCAGGACAGCCACGACAGGGCTAGATATCCCTAGATTAATGCACACTAGGAAATGTTAGTGCACGGCACCAGGGTCTACATGGACACTCCATGTGTATCACACTAGTGAAAAGGTAGATTTACACCCTGGCTTGCTGCAAACTGTCTACACAAGCCCTGAGAAATGAGGCTGAGATTTTTCCAATCTGCCTTCAACAGGAAATGGAAATAATTTTTGTTCTCAAGCTCAGTTTTTTTTGGGGGGGCGGGAATGGATGGGGATTGACAAAAAGCCAACATGTTCTGCTGAAAAATTCTATGGAAAAAATATTTTTGTCAAAAGTTTCCATGGCAAAACAAACAAAAGAATACTCCAAACCATTCCAAGGGTGAGCCAAAACCATGTAATGTGGACTTTGAGCATTCTCTGCAAATGCTGAGGGGCTCTGAACTAGAGTTTTGCTTTCTCCCAATACAGAGGTAAGGACAGCTGTGGAATTAGGAGCTCCATTATTTTTTCCTACACAGAGAACAGAGCATGTACATTCAATCCATATATTTCTAAGTAAGGCTACAATTTAATCACAGAGGTCACCTATTCCGTGACTTTACCGGACCTCCATGACTTCTTCGGTTTCAGCTTTTTATTTCCTTATTATTATCATGATTGTTATTATGGTGTGAAAAATGTTTCTCTAGAGTTTGGATCTTGACCAAGAAATTTGGACCTTGACAAAAAATAATTGACTAACCTTGTCTTACAGGGTCCAGGCCTGTAGGTTCCATGGGACTTCAGCTGTGATTCCTCCCCCCTACCTAACGCTGCCCCCTGGTTATTTTTAGTAAAGTCACAGACAGGTCACGGCTCCCATTATTTTTTGTTGCCCATGACTTTTACTAAAAATAACCATGACAAAATCTTAGTTTTATTTCTAAGAACAAAAGAGAGACTATAGACCAGGATTCACTACAGACTCTAAGCATGGGCCTACGCTAAGCATGTGACTGGTCTCATAGAAGTCAGTGGGACGATTCCCATGCCAAGGTTTAGCCACCTATTTACTGTCTTATTGGGCCAGGACCACAAACTCTCCATGCCAGTGTGAACACAGTGACTGTGACCCACACCGCTGCTGCCCCATGGACCCGCCCCAGGAGGCTTCCCATCACGTATAACTATAAGAACCACTACGTGCCTCCGACACAGTGCCTGAGCCTTCAAGTTTCAGACCCACAACCCTGTCACTGGAGCGTCCCGGTCAGTGCTGGTTGTGGTGGGCAGATTCCTCTCACTTCTGAATGCAGCCCCTGTAACTTTAAAGTGACTAGAACTAGTGTTGAGGCTGCTCGGATGCAGCTAATGAGACCAAGTTCCCTGGTGGCACCCCGAGCCCGTTTCTAAAACTGCTAACAATGCCTTTTGGAGAATGGGTTAGGAACCATGTCCCCAATGCCTCTGCCCTGTCACTCAGTGAGAGATCACTGCAACAAGTGCATATAGGCCAGTACAGACAGACTGATGAGAAAGTTCTTCAGCTGAGGACGTTCGAGTGTTTTCCAAAAGATGCAAAAGCAGGAAGGCGACAAGCACAGAGAGGGCCGGAGAGCGTCTCTTAGTGGGAGCGTGGACTCACTCCTCTTTCATCTTCGCTCCTGAAGCGGGTAAAACCCTCTCATTTATTTCACCAATCTCTTCCCCCCCTTTAGACCAAGGAAAACGAACACATATGTGTCTAGGATTTTGGCTGTCTCAGAAGACCAGGTCAAGAGACCCTACAGGGCATGGGCAGTGTAACTTTCCTTGCACATTATCAGCCTCGGTCAAGCTAAAGCTGTGTTGGTCACTTGCTTGCCTGGTCTGACACATCCGACTGAGCCTCAGCAGTCATCTTTTGTGCTCTGGTGCTACAAAACCAATGCCCATGACTCACTTTCCTCATGCGAGTAAGTGTGTTGAGAGCATGTGAAAGGAGTTACTCGTGTGTGTGTGTCAGTGTCCTAGCTTCTTGTGCCGCAGCGACAAGCAATTTAAGCTGGATAGATAATGGGCTGGACCCAGTCCAGAATTTTTTGATAAAATGTTTTTTTTCATTTGTAAATGATGATTCTTCAAAAAAAATTAAATTAAACACTAGTTTTGACTAAACTTTTGCCAGGAAGGTTTGAAAATTGCAACCTGAAACCAAATTTTGAAACACTGAACATTTTCATAAAATTCAATTCTTATTTTCCACCTGGCTGTGGTAAGGGGCTGGATGGGTGGGTGAGTGGATGGATAGGAAAGCTGATATTTTCTGTGAAAATAAAATATGAATACTGAATAGAACTTCTTAGAAAATTTTAATTGCAAAAATTATTGAGGGAAGGGTGAGAATTTCAAAAGCACCAAAGGGAATTAGGGAAATAAGTTGATTTGAAAGTCAGGGCTCCTAACTCCCTAACACACTTTTGAAAATTCCCCCAGAAGACACATTATTTATTTGTTTGTTTATTATTTATGTATTTATTCAACAATAGTTCAAGATTTTTTTCTCATCCATTTTCTGGCCAACTTAACTCATCCTGAACATGTTAGGGTTGGATTTTCAAAGGTAGCTAGGCGTATTAGGCACCCAACAGGACTATCAACAGGAACTGCTGAGCACCTCCCTCTCTTAAAAAATCATTCCTTTAGTCCACATTCCCACCCAAAACCTTTGTTGATGCAGAGTTCAGACACTCAGCACAGCCTCACGCCCTTCCAGGGGCTAAACTTCAATCTCTGAAGAGCAGGAAACAAAGTATTAAGGTACATGCCACCCCTGCAAAATAACCTTAGCTCTGCCCCTTTTGAGTTGGCCCTAGCCACTTGGAGTGAATGGATTTAAATATGCTGCTGGGTGGCTATCAGAGCAGATAACACCCTTCCAGACCTTTAGAGTGACACAAACCGAACAGTGAGGGGGCAAGTCACAAAGTAGTGCCCTTAATTTGGGGCATTTCCAAAAGTTGCTTTTAAATGAGACACGTCTGCTCAGAAAATGATAGTCTTGGGAGATTCTGCTTTAGCTCGAATAGCACCATCTCTGATTAATTTCCCTTTGGTGGAGGATAGATTCATTCAAGGCAATGACCTCATCAGCCATCTAAATAATTCATTTTTATTTTAGGTCATTAAAAAAATAAGCTATAACATAACAAAGGTATGAATTTTCCACCCAAAAAGCAATATCAAGCACGTGTTTGAATTGTAAGTTTGTGCACAGGTGTTTGTTGGGGAGTCCAGGGCTGTATTTCACAGTAATTGCTGAATGTATTTGATGTAAGCTTTATGTGTCTGTAAAAGTCCTTGTGTATGTTTATAACAAATATGTGTTCCCAAAAATAGAGTGCATTTGCAGTGGTGTCTATTTGTGTCTGTCTGTGATTGTGTTACAGAGTCTGTAACCGTGTGTTTGCATCTGTATCTGTGTCTATCTGTTAGGGATTTCTTAGGGAGAGTGTCCTTGTGTATATGTATTGCTGGTGTGTGGGTTGGGATGGGGGTGTGTGATACCTCTGACCCTTTGTACACGTATATTTTAATGCTCATAATTAGCAGGTTTGCTTTGTTTCTGTGTAAACAAGAAAACATTTGTGTTTATACCATTGTGTTTGTGAGTGTGCCACTAAGTCTTCCTATTGTGTGTTTGTGTCCAGATGTGTATTTCTGCACTTGTGTCTGAGCTTTTGAAAAGATCATCCAACATGAACAATAGCCCCATTTTAGAGACGGCAAAAGAAGAAAACCAGGAACAGTACATGTGTGAGGAGGGTCTGAATTCGATGCACTAGCCATTGGACAGCCTCATTTTCAGTGAAGCTAGCTCAGATTTACACCAAAATAACTGAGAGCAGAATCTGTCCTATTACGTTTCAATGGATTGTATTTTGCCTTGTGCTCATAAAACAACAAAAATTCCGTGGTTATTGATACTTCAGGAGTCAGTCAGATTACACTGGTGAATAATATTACTCATGTCTGTTAGTAATGGCAGGATTCAATAGGAGGATGAGAGAAACAAATTATTCATTTTCCCAGATCTGTATTCAATTTAAAAACAAAAACCTGGAAATAGTGAAAAATGCAAACATTATATTGTCATTTTTTTCTTGGTCAAAATTTCACATTTTTGAAAAATACCAACCCTTCTATGAACTGAGCAAAACATTTTTACCAATTTTTTGAGAAAAATGTATATTTTATTTAAAACTTCCACTTTTTTGAAGTTCTAATATTTTCCTCCATTGATTTTTCCCTACAGAATTTTGTCCCATTGTTTGGATTTGCCTTCAGTGCTTTTCGTCCTATCCCTTTGCTTTCAGAGTCCCAGCGTCTCTGTAGCTTCTTAAATAACATTTACATTTTTATTTATTGAAACCATTCTCGTTTTCAGCTTTAGTTAATTAATTTTTATAAAGATGGTTCTACTTTAAATTCATCAAGGGCCAGAATGTGCCGTTCTCCCTCTCACAGTGTAGTACCTTAATCTCCAAGTAGGAATATCTGTTCTGTGGAACTATTTCTGGAGTTAGGTGATACTCGCTAGAGGGGTGAGTGGCTGATGGCTGGGTTGGGATTTTTAAAGGATTCTAAGTGGGTTGGGAACCCAAATCTAATTGAATTTCACTAGGTGCTGCTACCTGTCTCCTTTAGGCCTCTTTGAATGGCCCTGGTCATGGTAGTAAGCACTATACCTTGGTGATAAGTGTCTATGGAATCAGGTCTGAAAACCAGAGCTGGATTTTCAGTCAAATAAACTACTCCTGGCTACAGACTGTTCATAGCCAATATTACCTTATGTGGGTTCCTTCTCCTTGTGTTAGAAGGAGTCGGGTGCAGTTGACACTGGGGTATTCCTCAGGGAGCTGGTAAGGAGAAGCAGAGAGGTCAGGGCAAAGAAGGGCTTCTGCTAAGATACTCCTGGACTGAGGGGAGCGATAAAGGTGCTGAAGGTTCTGGTGCCAGGCTTGGAGTTCATGGCTAAGCTGATTCTAGTCCGATAACAGAACAAATCAGAAACCACCCAAAATTTGATCTGGACTCTGCTGCCAGTGGCCCCTCTCTTTAATTTCTAGCACTTGTTTGTGTGTTTAAAAAAATATTTTTTTCCAGTGAAAGAAAAAAATGAAAGAAAATGGGGAATCACTTTCTTTCCTGTTTTTATTTATTTCCCTTTTCTCCCCTCAGTATCAAGCAGGGGGAGTGAGGCTTTTTAAAGGTTTAAAATAGGAGAGAAAGCAGCACTTTTATTAATTGTTAAAACTTTTAAACACTTTTCCAGTGGGGTGGGGAAGTTTTAAAACATGGGGAGGTGTTTTACCTCCCAACTTTTTCTCCTTTTTAAAGAATAAAAACTTTTTTCTACTGACTTTTTGTCAATATCCCATTTTTCAAGTTTTGGTTGAAAAAATGTCAGCCAGCTTTAGGTGAATCTTCCCCCTCCAAATTCTTCCTGCTCTGAAATCCCAGGCCTCAGGCACTGAAGCTCAAAGAGCACCTGTGTTACCTGTCACAGGACAAGGCCTTTGACAAGCAGCGAAGCAATTCTGATCATACTGCCTGTGATGGGGCGCTCTCACCCCACTCATGTTGGGAATGGGTTAAAATTGGTCTGAGGGGCCAATGAATCTGCCTGCTCTCACCTAGGATGGGCTAGGTCTAGTTAAAGATCAAGCCAAGCAGGGGGAGCCCAGCTGGGGAATGGAGAGTTCCTAGGGTTACCATACATCCAGTTTTTCCCGGACATGTCCGGCTTTTTGGTAATCAAACCCCCGTCTGGGGGGAATTGCCAAAAAGCTGAACATGTCCGGGAAAATACCGGCCGGGCACTTCCCCTCCTGTGGCTGCTGTGCTCCTCCCCTGACTCTTCGGCTCTGTTTAAGAGCCGAGCTGCCCGAGCGCTACCGGCTTCGGGCATCCCCCTTGCCTCCGGACCCCAGCCGCCGGCCGGGCACTTCCCCTCCCGGGCTCCAGCTGCTCTGCTCTGGCGGCTTCCCCTGAGCTTCAATGGAAGACAACAGGACTTAGGCACCCAAGTCAGTTGGCACATCTGAAAATGTTACTTGTACAGTTTTCAGCTAGTGAGTTGTTCATGAATTCTTCACCTTGACTATTCCTTATTTGTGATTGGTCACTGACTGCATGCAGATAATTGCTTCACTCTGATTGGTAAATAACCAATCAATTGCTAGGATGAACTTCCAGCAACTAATCATCTGCGCTAAACACCCTGGAATTTCTAGGATTTACAGACACTGTCATGAATCCACAATGGTTAGCTCAGCAGTCGTAAAGAGCAAACACCCCAAGCAGAAGCAGACAGAGGAGCTGGACCATTTATTTATAGGTTTGCTCATTTTTCTCATTAGCCAGCTAATATGGCACAAGAGCCCTAATTTGTGCATAGTCACTTTTCTGCAGAGTGTCGCTATTCCTTGTTTTACAGAGCCCACCATGCTGAGAGATGCTACAGGAGAGCCGAGTTGGTGTGCCAAACACCTTGCCTTTTAAATCAAACAGTCCGTATAAGATACACATGGTCCCGTGTCCGGGAAGCATAGGTATGGGGTCAAAGATTTTACACCTGCGCAATGCCATTCAGCCCGGTGTGGTTATTTCTTATTTACATGCTGGCAAGTGAGAGGAGAATTGGGTCCATTTAACACCAATGGAGTTACTCTTGATTTACACCAGGGTAAGTAACAGAGGAGGCCCATGTAAGAGTGGAGAAAACCAGGTTCCCAATAGTTTTAGGAAACACTGGAAATGAGTAACGATGTCCCACAAATAAGAGTCACTCCTCACCCACACCGTATGAGGAAGGAAGTCTGCCTTACTATTGACTTTCTGAGTGCACTCCTCACCTCCTTGTTCCTTAGACTGTAAACAATGGGGTTGAACATGGGTGTCACCACCGTGTAGAGCAGAGAGAGCAGCCTGTCGCTGCCCAGAGAATAGACCGACTTGGGCCTCACGTAGGTGAATGTGACTGTCCCATAGAAGAGAGAAACCACAATGAGGTGTGAGGAGCAGGTGGAGAAGGCTTTGCGCCGGCCCTCGGCCGAGGGCATCCTCAGGATGGTGAAGAGGATGAGGATATAGGACAAGAGAATGAGCAAAAATGGGATGAAGATAAAGACCACCGTGACTATGGCAACGGCAGCTTCATTCTTGCGGGTGTCTGTGGTGGCCAGTCTGAGCACAGGGAGAATGTCACAGAAGAAATGGCTGATACTATTAGACCCACAGAAAGGCAGAGTAAATATTGACACTGTTTGACCGAAAGCCACCAAAGTACCAACGGACCATGAAACAGCTGCCATCTGAATGCAGACTCTCTGGTTCATAACCAGGGTGTATTGCAGGGGGTGGCATATGGCCACATAGCGGTCGTACGCCATGACGGAGAGAAGGCAGCACTCCGTGATGCCGAAGAGAATGAAGAAGCACATCTGAGCACCGCAGCCTGCAAAGGAGATGGTCTGGGTCTCCAACAGCAGGTTCAGCAGCATCTTGGGGATCATGACCGAGGTGTAGCCAATTTCCAAGAAGGACAAGTTCCTGAGGAAGAAATACATCGGGGTGCAAAGAGCCCGATCTGTCACCGTGACAATAACTATCAGAGAGTTACCCAGCAGGGCCACCATGTAGAAGGTGAACACCACCACAAAGAGCAGGACTTGCAGTGCCTGGAAATCTGAGAACCCCAGGAACACAATCTCTGTCACACAGGTCTGGTTGCTCTTCCACATCTCTTCTACTTGCTTGACTCATGCAGAGTTCATGGAGACTGCAAAGAATGCAAAGAAATTTACAGGTGTTAAATGTTCTTACAGGAAGATAAATTGATGGTAGTGGACAGAGATGGATTGTACAGCAAGCCCCCACTCTATACACCCGCTAGCTTACTGGAGGTTTCATAATACATATCTGGCTTCAATTCCAGCTTTTAACATCCTGAAAAATACCCCTTTCATATTTCTGAGTAGGAAGCTGGAACAACCAAAGAAGATTCTGTCCTCACACAATCCATCACAATTTTAACACTGAATCATAAGAGTATTTTTCTTTTTTTATCTGTAGATCTCAAAGCAGTTGACAAAGGTGGGTACGTACAATTATCCCCATTTTGCACATGAGCAAGCTGATGAAGAGTGAAAAGATGCAATTTTTCTAAGGTCTCACAGAAGGTCAAAGGAAAAGCTTTGATTAAATTCTTATCCACTAGACCACCCTGGCTCCCCAGGAAAGAGCCAGCACGAGGGCCTTGGGAATCTAATCCATGATTTGTTCTAAGCAGAAAAGATTCAATTTTCCAATTTTTGAGTTTTCAATATTTTTTGCTCATAAATCCAATTTTAGATTTAAAAAGAAAAAAACTCATAAAAAATCATTCATTTTTTCTGCATCTTTCAGACACCTCCAGTTCCAAGTTCGTCAGTTGAAGTAGCTCTTTTGCAAAGCACACCTTCAGGATCAGGGGAGCTGCAGTATGGAGACCTTAGGTATGAACCTCCATCCAAAAGCAAAGTGGGTGCAGCAAACAGATCCCTCACAACCAAAGTCACCCATAACTTCCCTCTCTCTGTCACCTTCACGAGGCACTCGGAGTTTTCATCCAACCAACACTTTTAAGAGAAAATGTATAAATCACTGACCAGGAGATAGATCAATAGATTAATAGATAGATCGATAGATGATTAAAGAAATACCTTACAGGAAGGTTTGTGGAAACCTGTGCAATAAAATAAAATGGTCTAATTCTCCTACTGTCCTGTCTGCTGTGTTGTCTTAAACACCTAAGCAAAGAGAATTCAAAGTGGCTTCAAAAGGCTGGAAGCTGAAGCTAGGCAAATTCAGACTGGAAATAAGCCATAAGTTTTTTAACCATCAGGGTAATTAAACATCGGAACAATTTACCAAATGTTGTGGTGGATTCTGCATCACTGCCAATTTTTAAATCAAGACAGGATGTGTCTTTAAAAGAAACAAGACCATATAAAAACTCTCCATCCATTCACATTGGTAGTTGCATTTTACCCCTGCTTTGCACTCTTTTGCACACTTGTGAATGGTGACACAAGGTGCAAAGCAACAGTGAATAGGGTCTCCTGTATCCTCTTCCCTTTGGAATGGCATTAGGTTGTCTCTAAGATAGTTTTTAAAATTTAAATTAATGGAGATGTCCTATCTCCTAGAACTGGAAGGGACCTTGAAAGATCATTGAGTCCAGCCCCCTGCCTTCACTAGCAGGACCAAGTACTGATTTTGCCCCAAGTGGCCCCCTCATGGATTGAACTCACAACCCTGGGTTTAGCAGGCCAATGCTCAAACCACTGAGCTATCCCTCCCCCCTAGTTCTTTGTCCTAGCATCACAACAAGCAGAGCACTATGAGGGCACTGCTGCAGTGTACACTCTCTGACACTTCCCTCACCCCTTACTCAAATGCTGAAGCTTACTCCAGACTCAGGCAAAGTCAGCGAGAGCTTGGAAGGAATAAAGACTGTATAAAAACTGAGTATGCAGCTCAAGACTTAGTGTCTTCCTGAGACAAAAATATGTCAGGATGCCAGTGTCATAACTATAAAGGGAAGGGTAACAGCTCTCCTGTGTACAGTACTATAAAATCCCTCCTGGCCAAAGACTCCAAAATCCTTTTACCTGTAAAGGGTTAAGAAGCTCAGGTAACCTGGCTGACACCTGACCCAAAGGACCAATAAGGGGACAAGATACTTTCAAATCTTGCGGGGGGAAAGGCTTTTGTTTGTGCTCTTTGTTTTTAGTTGTTGTTCGCTCTTGGGATTGAGAGGGACCAGACATCAATCCAGGTTCTCCACATCTTTCTAAACAAGTCTCTCATATTTCAAACTTGTAAGTAAAAAGCCAGGCAAGGCATCTTAGTTTTACTTTGTTTTCTCAACTTGTAAATGTACCTTTTACTAGAGTGTTTATCTCTGTTTGCTGTACTTTGAACCTGAGGCTAGAGCGGGGTCCTCTGAGCTCTTTAAGTTTGATTACCCTGTAAAGTTATTTTCCATACTGATTTTACAGAGATGATTTTTACCTTTTTCTTTAATTAAAAGCCTTCTTTTTAAGAACCTGATTGATTTTTCCTTGTTTTAGATCCAAGGGGTTTGGATCTGTATTCACCAGGAGTTGGTAGGAGAAAGGAGGGGGATGGTTAATTTCTCCTTGTCTTAAGATCCAAGGGGTTTGGATCTGTATTCACCAGGGAATTGGTGAAAGGTTTCTCAAGGCTTCCCAGGAGAGGGAATTAGCTTTGGGAATGGTGGCAGTGGACCAGATCTAAACTGGTAGTTAAGCTTAGAAGTCTTCATGCAGGCCCCCACATTTGTACCCTAAAGTTCAAAGTGGGGAAGCAGCCTTGACAGCCAGCAACTCATTTATATGTTTTTATTGAACTTTATGCTGGTGAGAGTGAATTTCTGCCATCAGCCAGAGAGCAGAAAGCACACAGAAAGCAGCCGTGAATGATGCCCTGCTTTGCTGCACTGGTCCAATACCCATAGGGTATTTGCTCCATAAGGGATAAAACAAATCTTATTGATATTTAAACCACCATGGGACCTACAGGGCCCATATAAAATAACAGCCCCATTGGGCCAGGTGCTGCACAGACATAGTGAGAGGCAGTTCCTGCCGCAGTGGGCTTGTTAATCTGAACACAGAAGCCAGACAATGAACTACTATTTACAACATATTTCAGATAGGGAAACTGAGGCACAAAGTGACTAAGGGTGAAATTTTCTGAAGGTGCCTAAGGGCCAGATTTTCCAAGGTATTTAGGCCCCTGCTCGGAATTTCAAAAGCACCTAAGCAGGCTAGGAACCTACCACCAGTGAAATCAATGAGAGTTATGCAGCTAACGTATTCAGACACTTCTGAAAATTCCACTAGGGGTCTGTCTGCATCTTCAGGCACCTAAATAATGTTGCCAATATGTTCTGTAGACATGGAAGAGCCTAGATCTTGTTGAAAGTCAAGGAGATTTAGGCTCCTAAATTATTTTGGTGCTTTTAAAAAAAATGTCACTCTGCATGGCTTGCCCGGGATCCCAAAGACAGACTGTGGGAAAGCGAGGGATTGAAGCCACCTTTACTGCTTTCCCCATGAGATTACCTTTGCTTAGCAAGCGGTGAGATTAAAGGCTTCATCCTTGAGGTTCTTTGTTTCCAACATCTTCCATTGCTCTTATCTGGGCTGCTGAGTGATGAACCAACATAGCCCTCCCCCCTTAACTCTCCCTCCGCCGAGCCAAGGAGCCTTTTGTTGCTTAATTTCTGATTTGTAATCTTTATCATGGACAAACTTTTCAAATCGCAACAGCCTCTGAAACAATGACGGAGCTTCCTTGGCACTAGCAGGCTGATGTTTTCAGAGCAAAGTCAATAGGAATTGGACAGCTAACTCGCTAGGCAAATTCCTTACTCTGAGACGAAGAATTTGTCTCCTCGTGCTTGTGTTGCTGATGCCGAGTACCTGGGAATGGATTGAAGAGGAGCTTTTAAACTCTCCCTAAGAGCCACAGGGAATGTGATGGTCAAAATAGAGCAGGTGGCTCTTCCCTTAAGGATGTCACCCAACAAACATGCTAATAATACTCTTCTTGTTTGTTTGCTCCAAATTAGTGTTAGGGGAGAAATGCTGTACAGTGCTGTCAATATCCATTGGGGGCAAGAGGGAAATGGACTCTGGGGAATTCGGACTCTATGAGCAATTCAAGCTTTGCCCACTCTGTTTAGCGTTCTAGCAGAGACAGTCAATTAATGCTAACGGGTTGGGATTTACCAACAGTTTCCATTCAGCTCAGCAAGGAGCTGTCAAATGTAGAGTTGGTCAGGTTGTTGTTTTTTTTCTTTCGCAAAGGACGTTTTGATCAAAACAAAACAGTTTGAGTTCTTGTCCAAATTTCCCATGGTACATTTAGACTTTTCATTGAAAAACTGGAAACCAAAAATATTTTACTTTTCAGCAACTGAAATTTAAAAAAATTGGGCCAAAAACTGCCCACACTCAAAATTTGGGACTGAAAATTGGGGGGCGGGGGGAAAATCAGCTGAAAGTTTACAGTTTCAGGGATTTGGATTTTGATGGGAAATTTTCAACCAAGTCTAATCACATGTCAAGTCTCCTCCTTGTTTATTGCTACAATTCTGTGGCTTCCTTTAATTTCATGGCTGTTACTGAGCATCACAGCAGTAGAGAGAGAATTCAGGAGGAGAGAGAGTGCAAGAGAGACACTGGGGGTATCTCTATACTAGAAAGTAACGTCGCCCTATATTAGGCCGACTTACAGCCACTGCAGTAATTACTGCAGTGGTGCAGTTCACACGACCCTTCTTGGGTCGGTGGTTCGTGTCCTCACCAGGAGCGCTTCCACCGACCTAAAAGGGGCAGTGTGGGGAGCTGAGAGCCCAGTCCACAGGCAGCTTCCTGCTGGAAGCTTGGCTGTCCCACAGGCTCCCGGGCTCCCGGCAGGCTGTCCCCACCCTTAGTTCCCCATTCCCCACGGGGACCATGGGAACCCGCCCGGGGTTTCTCAGCTCCCCATTCCCTGCCGGGAGCTGGGCAGCCTTGTCAATTTCAGGCTCCTGGAGAGAACTGGTGCAGAGAAACCCCAGGTCCCAGCCGGGAGTAGGGTCCAGCCACCCAGTTCTCCAGAGGAGCGGGGGGCAGCTGGGCTCTTGCTGCCTGGCTTTCTTGTCAATTTCACAGCAGGAGCCAACCAATGAAAGTAATCTAACTACACCGCCATAAGCCCTACACCTTTGGTGGAGGTGGAGTTATGAAGTTGGGGGAGTAGGGCACTTACCTTGTCAGGAGCAAGGCTGTAGTGTGGACACTGACATAACTAGGTCGACGTAAGCTGCCTTACGTCGACCTAACTGTGTAGTGTAGACCAGGCCTGACACTAGAGCCTGGTGGGTCGTGCATTCAGCGGGGTGATGGAAGACCCAAGATGGAGTCCTCCAGTGTCTATTTAAGTATTTCTCCAAAGTGGAACAGCTTCAGCAGGAGCGATTGAAGGATCCTTAACATTAGAATAGGCCCTAGCTCAGTGGTTCTGGTCCACATTTAAGAGGGAGGAGAAAATCACTGGCCTGTAGTTTGCAGGAGGTAAAATAAGACACTCATCATGGCCCCTTCTGGTTTTGAGAGCTCTGGAAGTATGAATCTAGGAGCTCCCAATGAAGGGAGTATTCTGTGCGTGTCTGGTTCTGATTTCACTACATAGTGATCAGAGACAGAAGCGGAAGGACCCAATTCTAACAAATATCATCTATGGAGTTTGACCTTTAGCTCAGTTGTTGTCTCCTGAGGGCAAGATTTTGAACGGTATTTAAGTGCAAAAAATGCAGGCACCTAGTGACATTTTCAGAAGGAAACAGGCCCTGAATGCCCGTTGATTCAATAGCAATGAGGCACTTGAACATCTCACTTGATGCCTAGCTGCATCTTGAGGCAAATAAATACCTTTAACACTCTGGCCCTGAGAGTTTGGAAACAAAGAGCCAGTGTGCTAAGCCCAGATCCCTGGTGGTGAGGATGGAGGGTGTCCGTACACATGCAAAGTATCTGGTATAACTGGCACGTTATTATTCTGAGCTACTGGAGAACTTTGAACTTGCCCAATGGCCCAGATTCTCAGCTCAGTCACAGTGGTGTAAATCTGGAGTCATTCCACTGGCTCCAGTGCTGTCTCTGTCTCTGTTATCAGAATCCGAGCCACTCTCTCGGTGATGTTAATGCACTGGGCCAGATAAATCCTTGGTGTAACCATGGTGAAATTGGTGCAATTACACCAGGGAGTGATTTGGCCCAGTCTTGCCATTGAAAACTCCTTGTACTGAGCTCGGGCTAGATCATGCCGCAATAATGTTGTTTTTAATTAATACCCAAAGGGCCTAATTGCAAACCCTCCATCAACGCACACAGCTTAGAATCCATTTAGGAGTCATTATGTTGTGTTTATACATCAGTTATTTAAATCCCATGTTCCCCAGTTGTTAGGAACAGGTTAGCTCCAGGCAAATTCATCTGGACTTTTCACTCCTCAGTGTTGGAAGGAATCCAGGTGCTGTCTCAATGCTGGTAAAAAGGGATGACATTTTGGTAGCCTGAGCCCATTTCATATCAAAACCATGGCTGCCCCTCCTGTCCTAGAACCAGGCCATGCGAAGCCACCTGGCAGGGCTTTGCTAGCGTCTGGTGGAGTTTGACCTGACCCTCATTGTTAGGTTGTTTTTCACTCTTTACCCTTACACTGGGTAGCAGCGAATCCATGCAGAATACGTATGGATGCTTGAGTGTATCGAGTGTCTGACCAACCACTTACCACCACCAGAAAGAAAGGTGCTAGTTAAACGCTCAAGCATGCTCTAATAACCAGGTCATTTTCTTTGCAGAGCCCCTCAGAGATTCATGATGCTTTAGGAATGGGACCAAGGGGAGTTAGGTGCCTTTGGAAGTCACTGTGAGTTGGGCTTCTAACTCCCACAGGCCCCCTTTAAAATCCCAGGCTCTGTGGGTAAACATCATGTTTAGTTTATGTGCAGTGTCCATAGAAAAAGCAACAACAATGGTCTGAAAGGCCTTAACCAGTCATTTTGGGCAGCGTGCCATTATTATTTTATAGCACACACAGGTGTGCTGGAAGCATCAAAGAAAAATACCATTCCTTGGTGACCGAGCTTGCATGCCAAACGAATGACAGGTTCAAATACAGCAACACTTCAGCAATCACATGAGACACATAAGCGACCAAGAGCCTGGCAGGGCCTGCCCTTACAGCAAGTTACCATGCAGCAAGCCAGGACGTGCATCTTTTGTTCCTCATCAGAACTCCGTACAAGAGGTTTGCCTGGGCCCTGAGCAGTGCTGGGGTACGCTTTGTGCTGCTGTTCTATAAGCCAGGGACTCTCAACCTTTCCAGATTACTGTACCCCTTTCAGGAGTCTGATTTGTCTGGTGTACCCCCAAGTCACACCTCACTTAAAATCCACTTGCTTACAAAATCAGACCTAAACTACAAAAGTGTTACTGAAAAATTGCTTCTTTCTCATTTTTAACCACATCATTACAAAATAAATGGATTGTTATTAGGGCTGTCGATTAATCGCAGCTAACGCATGCGATTAACTAAAAAAAATAATTGTGATTAATCGTAGCTTTAATCGCACTGTTAAACAACAGAATACCAATTGAAATTTATTAAATATTTTGGATGTTTTCCTACATTTTCAAATATATTTATTTCAATTACAACCTAGAATACAAAGCGTACAGTGCTTGCTTTATATTATTATTTTTTATTACAAATATTTGCACTGTAAAAATGATAAAAGAAATAGCATTTTCAATTCACCTCATACAAGTACTGTAGTGCTCTCTCTTTATCGTGAAAGTGCAATTTACAAATATAGATGTCAAGGCTGCTTCTCCACTCTGAACTTTAGGGTACAAATGTGGGGGCCTGCATGAAAACTTCTAAGCTTAACTACCAGCTTAGATCTGGTCCGCTGCCACCACTCTCGATGCTAATTCCCTTCCCTGGGTAGCCTTGAGAGACTCTTCACCAATTCCCTGGTGAATACAGATCCAAACCCCTTGGATCTTAAAACAAGGAGAAATTAACCATCCCCTCTCCTTCCTCCCACCAACTCCTGGTGGATCAAGATCCAACCCCCTTGGATCTAAAAACAAGGAAAAATCAATCAGGTTCTTAAAAAGAAGGCTTTCAATTAAAGAAAAAGGTAAAAATCATCTCTGTAAAATCAGGATGGAAAATAACTTTACAGGGTAATCAAACTTAAAGAGCCCAGAGGACCCCGCTCTAGCCATAGGTTTAAAGTTACAGCAAACAGAGGTAAACACCCTAGTAAAAGGTACATTTACAAGTTGAGAAAACAAAGGTAAACTAACACGCCTTGCCTGGCTGTTTACTTACAAGTTTGAAATATGAGAGACTTGTTCAGAAAGATTTGGAGAGCCTGGATTGATGTTTGGTCCCTCTTAGTCCTAAGAGCGAACAACCCCCCAAAACAAAGAGCACAAACAAAAGCCTTTCCCCCCCAAGATTTGAAAGTATCTTGTCCCCTTATTGGTCCTTTGGGTCAGGTGTCAGCCAGGTTACCTGAGCTTCTTAACCCTTTACAGGTAAAAGGATTTTGGAGTCTTTGGCCAGGAGGGATTTTATAGTACTGTACACAGGAGAGCTGTTACCCTTCCCTTTAAAGTTATGACAATAGATTTTTTGTTACATAACTGCACTCAAAAACAAAGCAATGTAAAACTTTAGAGCCTACAAGTCCACTCAGTCCTACTTCTTGTTCAGCCAATCGCTAAGACAAACAAGTTTGTTTACATTTACAGAAGATAATGCTGTCCGTTTCTTATTTACAATGTAACCTGAAAGTGAGAACAGGCGTTCGCATGGCAATTTTGTAGCCGGTATTACAAGATATTTATGTGCCAGATATGTTAAACATTCATATGCCCGTTCATGCTTCGGCCACTATTGCAGAGGACATGCTTCCATGCTCATGATGCTGATTAAAAAAATAATGCATTAATTAAATTTGTGACTGAACTCCTTGGGGGAGAATTGTATGTCTCCTGCTCTGTTTTACCTGAATTCTGCCATAAATTTCATGTTATAGCAATCTCGGATGACGACCCAGCACATGTTGTTCATTTTAAGAACACTTTCACCGCAGATTTGACAAAACGTAAAGAAAGTACCAATGTGAGATTTCTAAAGATAGCTACAGCACTCGACCCAAGGTTTAAGAATCTGAAGTGCTGTCCAAAATCTGACTGGGATGGGGTGTGGAGCATGCTTTCAGAAGTCTTAAAAGAGCAACACTCCAATACGGAAAGTACAGAACACAAACCATCAAAAAAGAAAATCAACCTTCTGCTGGTGGCATCTGACTCAGATAATGAAAATGAACATGTGTCAGTCTGCACTGCTTTGGATGGTTATTGAGCAGAACCCATCATCAGCATGGCGGCATGCCCCCTGGAATGGTGGTTGAAGCATGAAGGGACATATGAACCTTTAGCACATCTGGCACATAAATATCTTGTGGCGCCAGCTACAACAGTCAGGTGACATTGTAAACAAGAAGTGGGCAGCATTATCTGTTTGTCTGAGCGATTGGCTGAACAAGAAGTAGGACTGAGTGGACTTACAGGCTCTAACGTTTTCCATTGTTTTATTTTTGAATGAAGTTATTTTTGTACATAATTCTACATTTGTAAATTCAACTTTCATGATAAAGAGATTGCATTACAGTACTTGTATTAAGTGAATTGAAAAATACTATTTCTTTTGTTTTTTACAATGCAAATATTTGTAATAAAAAGTAAATATAAAGTGAGCACTGTACACTTTGTATTCTGTGTTTAATTAAAATCAATATATTTGAAAATGTAGAAAACATCCAAAAATATAAATAAATGGTATTTTATTATTAACAGCTCAATTAATCATGCAGTTAATCACGTGATTAATCATGATTAATTTTTTGAATTGTGTGATACATTTTTAATTGCTTGAATGCCCTAATTGTAATATAAATATTGTACTTCCATTTCAGTGTATAGTCTATAGAGCAGTATGAACAAGTCATTGGCTGTATGAAATTGTAGTTTGTAATGACTCGGCTAGTGCTTTTTCTGTAGAGTTGATGTACCCCCTGGAAGACTTCTGTGCATAGACACCAACTCCATGGGTGATCCAGGGCTGGAGCACCCACAGAAAAAAATTAGCGGGTGCTTGGTAACCACTGGCAGCCAAGCTCCCTCCCTCTTCCCAGTGCCTCCCACCCACTGGAAGACCCACTGATCAACTCCTCCCGCTCCCTCCTAGCATCTGCTGCACGCCACAGAACAGCTGTTCAGTGGTATGCAGGAGGCACTGGGAGGAAAGGGGAGGAGCAGGGATGGGGTGCGCTCAGGGGAGGGGGCGGGAAGAGGCAGGAAGGAGACAGAGTGGGGACAGGAAGAGGCAGGGCAGGGGTGGGGCCTTGGAGGAAGGGGTGGAGCAGGGGCGGGAAGAGATGGGGTAGGGGTGGGAGCTTGGAGGAAGAGATGGAGTGGGGGTGGGCATAGGGCAGAGGGGGGGTCGAGCACCCCCCAGGTAGAGAGGAAATTGGCACCTGTGCCTTTGCGTACCCCCAGGGGTATATGTACCCCTGGTTGAAGACCACCGCTATAAGGAATGGGACATGCTGGCCCCAGTCCCTTTGGTGCTCTTCTAGAAAGGCGGCCTGCTCAGCTCCCGGCGTCCTATTGATCCTTTCCACCATCCCATCAGATGAGGGTGTGCTGGGGTGGGGCAGGTTTTGAGGAGCCCTAGAATCTCCCAAATCTGCAGAAATGCTTTGTATTCAAAGTGTGTCCCTTGATCTGTGTGTTACTCATCCAGGATCCCAAATGTGGTGAAGAATTCATTCACTAGGACCCCGGTTGCTGTCACAGCTCTGGAGCTCTTACTGGATAAGCCTCAACAAGTCCTTTTGTGAAGCAGTCCAGAACAACCAGCAAATATTGACCTCCAGCCTCTGTCTCAGGAAAGGTCCCAAGAACACCAATGGCAGTGCACTGCTTTAGCCCCTTGGAAATTTTAAAATTGTCATTGATGGAGAATCCACTCAACCCTTGCTAAGTTCTTCCGGTGATTAATCATCCTCACTGTTAAAAATGTACACTTCATTTCCAGTATGAATTAGTCTAGCTTCAACTTCCATCGTGTTACACCTGTGTCTACTAGCCAGTAGAGCCCATTACTAAATATTTGTTCTCCATGTAGGTACTTATGGACTCTGATCACGTCACTTCTTAACCATCTCTTTGCTAAGCTAAATAGAATGATCCCCTTGAGTGAACAACTATAAAGCATGTTCTCCAATCCTTTAATCTTTCATTTCCTAGGAGCTCATAAGGTTTTGTCAAACTGCAGTCAGAAAAAAGTCAAGTATCAGAGGGGTAGCCATGTTAGTCTGAATCTGTAAAAAGCAACAGAGGGTCCTGTGGCACCTTTGAGACTAACAGAAGTACTGGGAGCATAAGCTTTCGTGGGTAAGAACCTCACTTCTTCAGATGCAAGAAAAAAGTCAGACACTCGATTCAAATTGTTTAAAAAGTGGAAATTTCTGACATTGTCAACCCAATCCGCACAAACACAACATGAAAAAACAATTATAGGTTATTTGCAATAGCCATTTTTGTCACTTTTACATTTCTTAAAACTAAATATTTACCACTTCTGTTAAAATGAAATCTCTGCAGCAAATTTACCTGCAGATTTCTACCACCCTGCGATGGTAACAATAATAAATCAGACAGGATGCTAATAAAAGTTTATTGAAAATTTTCCATCAAATTTGTTTATTTTAATTAAAAAATTGAGTTTTGACTAAACGAAACTGTTCAAGAATGAGTCTGCTCTTTTCAAATTTTTTCAAATTTTGATCAAAACCTGAAACCCTGAAAAAAATTGGTCAAACATCTCTCCCTCCCCCTTCTCCCCCAACTTTTTTGGTTTGGGGCAGTTTTCATAATAATATTTTTGGTGTTTGGTTGCTGAAAACCAAAATATTTCTCAGAGTAACAGCCGTGTTAGTCTGTATCCGCAAAAAGAAGAACAGGAGTACTTGTGGCACCTTAGAGACTAACAAATTTATTAGAGCATAAGCTTTCGTGGACTACAGCCCACTTCTTCGGATGCATATAGAATGGAACATATAATGAGGAGATATATATACACACATACAGAGAGCATAAATAGGTGGGAGTTGTCTTACCAACTCTGAGAGGCCAATTAATTAAGAGAAAAAAAAAAAAAAACTTTTGAAGTGATAATCAAGCTAGCCGAGTACAGACAGTGTGATAAGAAGTGTGAGAGTACTTACAAGGGGAGATAGTCAACGTTTGTAATGGCTCAGCCATTCCCAGTCCTTATTCAAACCGGAGTTGATTGTGTCTAGTTTGCATATCAATTCTAGCTCTGCAGTCTCTCTTTGGAGTCTGTTTTTGAAGTTTTTCTGTTGTAATATAGCCACCCGCAGGTCTGTCACTGAATGACCAGACAGGTTAAAGTGTTCTCCCACTGGTTTTTGAGTATTTTGATTCCTGATGTCAGATTTGTGTCCATTAATTCTTTTGCGTAGAGACTGTCCGGTTTGGCCAATGTACATGGCAGAGGGGCATTGCTGGCACATGATGGCATAGATCACATTGGTAGATGTGCACATCTGTACTTGGCTAGCTTGATTATCACTTCAAAAGTTTTTTTTTTTTTTTTCTCTTAATTAATTGGCCTCTCAGAGTTGGTAAGACAACTCCCACCTGTTTATGCTCTCTGTATGTGTGTATATATATCTCCTCATTATATGTTCCATTCTATATGCATCCGAAGAAGTGGGCTGTAGTCCACGAAAGCTTATGCTCTAATAAATTTGTTAGTCTCTAAGGTGCCACAAGTACTCCTGTTCTTCTTTTTGCAAAATATTTCTGATTTTCAGGTGTTCAGTTTTTTGATGAACAGTCAAAGTTCTCCAGTGAAAATGTTGCCAAATATATATACATAATTTTCAATTAACTTTCCCATGCCAGCACAAAAATCCATTCACTTCTATTTGCAGCAGTCTATTTCGTTTGCACTGGTGTTAAAAAAAAAAAAAAGCATTAGAACAATTATGATTCAGTCATTCCCAATGCTCTCTTTGCTTGGCACAACTGTAATGCAGATACAGATGACAATGACAATTTAGAATGATTCCCTACCTTGTGATTTCTCTGCACGGTTGTAATGCAAATAATACAATAAATGGTAATTAATATGTTTCCCTAAAGTATGTGCCCCATGCAGAACTGTGCCTTACATTGTACAGCCCACTTCCCGTGACAATATCAGAGTCAGACCCTTTGTTGCATTGATTATTGTCTCTACTTTAGTTATTCTTTTCCAAGGAAGCAGTTTCTCCTTAGCGCTTTCCTCAGAGCAGATTTCACTTCCTGGTTCCTCAGGGTGTAGATCAGGGGGTTCAGGGCAGGGGTGACAATGCTGTACATGAGGGTGGCAACCATCTCCCTCTCAGAGGAGCTTCCCGCAGAGGAGAGCATATAATTGAAGATGACCGGCACATAGAGCAGTGCCACTACCATGAGGTGGGAGATGCAGGTGGAGAAGGCCTTTCTCCTGCTTTTCTGGGAGCAGACCTTCAGGAGAAGGAAGGAGATGATGTAGAGGTAGGAGAGGAGTGTGAGGACAAAGGAACCCAGACCAATGCCCCCGGTAATGATGTTGAGCAGGGTCAAATTGAGGTGGATGCTGCTACAGGCCAGGCTCAGCAGGGGCTTGATGTCACAGAAGAAGTGCTGGATTTCATTGGGGCCACAGAAATTCACCTGAGATATCATGACCGTGTGCATCAGGGCATGCAGGAAGCCATTGGACCAGGTGGCCACTGCCAGGAGCAGGCAGGTCTGTGGGCTCATGACCAGCCTGTAGTGCAGCGGGTTGCAAATGGCAACATAGCAGTCATAGGCCATGACAGCCAGCAGCATGGCCTCACTGCTGCCCAGAAAGTGGAAGAAGTGGAGCTGGGCCAGACAGCCAGCAAAGGAGATGGTTTGGCGCCTCCAGAGGAAGCTGACCAGCATCTTGGGAATGGTGACCGTGCAGTAGAAGATGTCCAGGCAGGAGAGGTTGCCCAGGAAGAAGTACATGGGGGTGTGAAGCCGGGGCTCAGCCAGCACCACAGCTATGATGGCCCCATTACCCAACAGACTGGTCACGTAGAGCAGGAGGAAGAGAACGAAGAGAGGGCACTGTAGTACCAGGAGATGGGTCAGGCCCAGGAGGACGAACTCGCTCACCACTGTCTGGTTCTCCATTGCTGTGGAGGGAAGAGGACAAAGCAGGAGAAAAGCAAATAGGCTGAAGGTAGCATCCACCACCATGTCAATGGTCCTATTCCCAATGCAATGGAGCTGGATGGACACTTAGGGGTTTTGTTTTCTGGCTGCAGCCACAGGTGCAATCTGTACCCAGATATGACTGAGCAGTAAAAAGAGGCAGAATAATTAGAGCAGTTTGCATTTCTTTATAAATCTGAGAGAGAAAGAGAGAGAGAGAGAGAGGGAGAGAGAGAGAGAGCGGATTCATGGGACCAGGGCTGTTCGGCATAGTCATAAAAGATCTGGAAAAAGGGGTAAACAGTGAGGTGGCAAAATTCGCAGACAATACAAAACTACTCAAGATACTTTAGTGCAAAGCAGACTGCAAAGAGTTACAAAGGGATCTCACAAAATTGTGTGACTGGGCAACAAAATGGCAGATGAAATTCAAAGTTGATAAATCCAAAGTAATGCACATAGGAAAACATAATCCCAACTATTCGTATAAAATGATGGGGTCTAAATTAGCTGTTACCAATCAGGGAAGAGATCTTTGTGGACTCATTGTGGCTAGTTCTCTGAAAACATCCACTCAATGTGCAGCAGCAGTCAAAAAAGCTAACAAAGTATTAGGAAAGGGAAAGATAATAAGACACAAAATATCATTTTGCCTCTATATAACTCCATTGTGGCTACATAGAATCATAGAATCGTAAGACGGGAAGGGACCTCGAGAGGTCATCTAGTCCAGGCCCCTTTACTCATGGGGCATCTAGACCATCCCTGACAGGAGTTTGTCTAACCTGGTCTTTAAAAACTCCAATGATGGAGATTCCACAACCTCCCTGGGCAATTTATTCCAGTGCTTAACCACCCTGACAGTTAAGAAGTTTTTCCTAATGTCCAACTTAAACCTCCCTTGCTACAGCTTAAGCCCACTGCTTCTTGTCCTATCCTCAGAGGTTAACAAGAACAATTTTTCTCCCTCCTCCTTGTAACAACCTTTTATGTACTTGCAGACTGTTATCATGTCCCCTCTCAGTTTTCTCTTATCCAGACTTAAAAAACCCAATTTCTTCAATCTTCCCTCATAGGTCATGTTTTCTAAACCTTTCGTCATTTTTGTTGCTCTTCTCTGCACTTTCTCCAGTTTGTCCCCATCTTTCCTGAAATGTGGCACCCAGAATTGGACACAATATTCCAGCTGAGGCCTTATCAGTGCGGAGTAGAGCGGAAGAATTACTTCGCGTATCTTGCTTACAACACTCCCGCTGGATATTCGCTTTTTTTGCTACAGTGTTACACTGCTGACTCATATTTAGCCTCTGGTCCACTATGACCCCCAGATCCCTTTCCACAGTACAGTCAGAAGTCAGACTTCCTAGGCAGTCATTTGCCATTTTGTATGTGTGCAAATGATTGTTCCTTCCTAAATGGAGTACTTTGCACTTGTCCATCTTGAATACTGTGTTCAGCTTTGGTTGCCCCATCTCAAAAAAGACATATTAGAAATGGAAAAGGTACAGAGAAGGGCAGCAAAGATGATTAGGAGGATGGAACAGCTTCCATATGAGGAGAGAATAAAAAGACGGGGACTGCTCAGCTTGGAAAAGAGATAGTTTGGGGGGGATATGATTGAGGTCTATAAAATCATGACCGGTGTAGAGAAAGTAAATAAAGAAGTGTTATTTACTCCTTCTCATAACTCAAGAGCTAGGGCCACCAAATGAAATTAATAGGCAGATGGTTTAAAACAAACATACGTAAGTATTTCTTCACACAACGCACAGTCAGTCTGTGGAACTCATTGCCAGGGGATGTTGTGAAGGCCTAAATATAACTGGGTTCAAAACAGAATGAGATATATTCCTGGAGGGTAGGTCCATCAATGGCTATTAACCAAGAAGGTCAGGGACAAAACCTCATGCTCTGGGTGTCCCTAAACCTCTGTCTCCCAGAAGCTGGGACTGGACAACAAAGGGTGGATCACTCCATAAATTGCCCTGTTCTGTTCATTCCCTCTGGGGCACCTGGCACTGGCCACTGTCGGAAGACAGGATACTGGGCTAGAAGGACCATTCATCTGACCCAGTCTGGCTATTCTTAGGTTTGTATGAAATTTTTGAGGCAATGGTTTGTGAGAAACCCAGGACTGACTCACAGGCGTGCTCAGGGGAGTGGCAGGAAGAGGCAGGTGTCCAAGGAACTGAAGAGAAATCAAGAGCCCCTTTGACTTTGCTGAAAGGAAACTGGGAGAACATACCATTCGAACAGAGTCAAGACAGCAAGCATGAACCACACGGGTTTTAGAGGAAAAAGAACAGGAACGAGACAGGTTATATACAGAGGCTGTTTTAATCCATTTCCACAACCTCTGAGCTGAAATACTCTCCTATCTGGATATATCACAGGACTGGTCAAAAGTTTTCCACCAATCATTTTGACAGAAAATTTTGGGTTTTTGGCAGAAAGTGTGTTTTCCTCAAAATATTTTAATTTTGGAAAATGCCAAAAAAATTGGGTTTTCAAGTTTTTAGTATTTCAGTTTTTCAATGTAAAGTTTTATAAAAAATTGTGTGGTTTTTTTCATTTTTTGTTGAAATTTTTTATACAAAACCAAAATATTTTCTGACCAGCTCTGTTTATAAACTCCATATAGTCTAGGACAATTAGAGCTGGCTTAAGCCCAGCCAGGTAACAAACAGAGAACGAACTATGTAACCCAGCTTTTCCAATTAGCGAGTGAAGTTTAGGGAGGAGAAGAAACACAGGTGACCTAAAAGAATGATTCCAGCTAAAGAACAGACCCTTTCAGTGAGGACTTTATTGAAAGTCCTGGCTCTCATTGACCTCGCAGTGACAATGTTAACGCCACTCTTAAAGTCCAGTCTTCAAAAGACAGTTTATCTGAACAACATTGCCCTAGATAAAATCAACTGGTTTTCCTATCAGTTTCATGACTACCTATATAGCAATCTATGCAAGCACTTATACTGGGAATTATCACCACAGAATCTGAATAACTCCCAAGAATGCACTCTTGGGATTAAATGAAAGTGCTCAGTGAAGCCGTTTTTGAGAGGGGACCACAGACTATGCAGCGGGGAGCTTGGCAGAAGCCATGACTTTGAGGGAAGAAAGACTGAGGGACTGAAAACCAAGATAGAAATGCCAGAGAAGAGGAGAGGGAGGGAGGGAGTTGAAAGGTGAAGGGGTGGTGATCAAAGAATGGGAATAAGATTAGATAGATAGATAGATAGAATGAATATGGGAAATACCAGTGGAAAAATCAGCCCTTTGGTAAGTGGTGTATTTTCCTCACTGAGTTTGGTCCCTGATCTCTGCATGGTGACCAAAGTGGATAGGTGAGCCAGCGGGTTAGAGACATTCCAGGATTTAACTATAGGCAAATGCCAAAGAGATTCTGCGCGGGCTGAAGCACCGTACCTTGTAGCTGAATGTGTCTTGTACATAATTAACCTTCCCAGCTGTTCAGGAGCCAGCAGGAACATTTCCCCCCTTGATATTCCTCCACCCTTTTGTTTTGTTTTAAACAAACGATTGTACAAAGCAAACAGACCTGCTTGTTCTACCTCATCCTTTCTGCTAAGCGAAGAATCATGTTGGCAGCAGCGCTGCTGATCTTCCCTGCGTGCTCTCATCCCTACTACAACCTGCTCATATTTAATGGGCATCCTCTCAATACACTGGGGATTAACAGCAGAGAGTCACTGTTTATTGGAGAAAACAGCAGGCACTAGTTAACTCTGACTGGTCTCCCCAGTGTGAATGTTTTGCTTTTGTTCGGAGAACCCCTCTGTTGGCTTCCATGCAACATTTCATTGTGCAATAGCTTCATTGTCTGTCTATCCATCCATCTATCTGTTTGTACTGGTGCCTGCCCATCCTGATATTATCTGAGGCCTCCCAGGGACACAGACTGGCATAACAGAGTCCCTACTGGATTTCACTGAAGCGTCTGCCCTTTCCCAGGTTATGCTCAGGTGCTGAGAACAGCTACTAGGACGATCCGGGGAATGGAAGGCCTATCTTCTGAGAGGAAACTGGAAGAGGCTGTCTTGTTTAGTCTAGTGAAAAGAAGGCAGAGTATTCTGGATAAATAAGTTGGGTGGAGGTTAAATACCAGGGAGGGTGAAGAGCTATTGAAGCTAAAGGACAAGGTTGGCTCCAGAACAAATGGAGATGAACTGGCCATGAGCAAATTCAGGCTGGAAATTTGAAGTTGGTTTCTAATCACCAGAGGAGTGAGGTTCTGGAGAAGCCTCCCAATGAGAGTTTGGTAGGGGGGGCAAACAACTGAATCCGTTTAAAGAGAGAGCTCTCCCATCGGTGTAGGAGTGTCTTCATTTAAGTGCTACAGCGGTGCAATTGTGTCAATGTGGTATTTAACATGTAGACCTGTCCTCTAGCACCTAAGTCCCACAGGCCTCTTTGAAAAGCCCAACTTGGGTTGACAGAAGCACAGACTGTTGCAAGAAAAAGACAAAATTTAAACCTTTTCCAGACTGTCTAGGTGTGACGGGATCCCCAGGGTACAACCTGGAACTGGGGTATCACTGTGCCCCCTTAACTCTCCAGCCTGGGCTGTCCCTCCCAATGCTTTGCTAGTGACAAGCTGCAAACCCCTCTAGATGTTGTTCTCACTCAACTCAACAGCATGTGGCGCACCACACCCAGCTAGCTTGCATGAATGATCCCAGAGCCACTCAGGAATCACACCGAGAAAGGCACCAGCCAATTCCCCCACATCTCCCCAGCCTTGTACCCCAGAGCTGTACCATCTTGCCCTGGTCAGAAGCCTGAACATTGTAAGTTTATTACCCAGTCTGCCCCTCCCTCAATGTGGGGAGAACATACACCAGCCTTTGTAACCTGAGTTGAGATTTCCCAAGAACTTCATCTGAAATACAGTTTTAGGTAAAATGTAAAACTACAGAAAGATAGATTTTAAGTTGTTATAAGTAGAAGGCTTAAAAGGTCAGAGATAGTTACCAAAGAAAATAAAAGATAAGTGCATAATCTAAATCTTAACCCTATCACACCAGACAGTATTTAGAACAAGCAATTTTCTCACCCCACTGGATGTTGCAGTTCACAATACACAGGACTCTTGCTCAAGCCTGGGACCAGTCTCCTCTGTTGAAGTCTTCTGTCTCCCCAGCATTCTTGTTGCTTCCAGCATGGGTGAGGGAGGAGAAAGGCCCAAGCATGATGCCCTAGTCCCCTGTTTTATATCCTTAGTTAATGTGCCTAGAAGACACTTGCCCCGACATGTCCTGGTGGGCGTTGCTGAGTCACAGTGATCACATAAACCACCCATTGTGGTGGACTTGTACAACTGAGTCATAGACTTGATTAGTGGTTTGTTAACACACACCTGGCAGTAGAGTCTCTCAAACTTACAACATATTTCAGTAACAACAATACAGCAAAATCTCATAATTTCATACACACTAATGACATACATGTTTGGATAGAACAACAGGTTTCAGCAAATCATGACCTTTCTTATGATATCTTACATAGCATGCTCTGTATGGAATATCACAACCAACAATGAACATGGGGGTTACAGGGCGCTATTTGGAGGTACAGTGTGTCACACCAGGTTCTCATGTTTTCGGGGTTTCTGGTAAAAGGACTCTGAGAACGCTCCATAGTTGCCTTGCTGGTCAATTGCAGACAAATATAAACCACAAAGGACTTTAAGGCGGATGGCTGGCTTTTTGTTGACTTGCTCATTTTTATCTAGCCCTTTTCATTTATTTTTCTTATTTAGTGCTCCTCTAGGTCCCTTGGAAAGTCCCAGTTTAGAAGCTGTTCTTTGGGCTCCCATAATTGAAAGTCTTGTCCACAGAATTACCTCTCTTAAAGAAATCGAAGTACAATCTCTGTATTAATTCATCTCCGGAATCTTTCTCCCTCCACACCAGTACTCCCTCTCTCTCTCCCTCGTTCTTTCAATACCAATGCCACAGAAAGAAAAGAGCAAGTTGTGAGCAAGGTGTGCTTTTGGCGAGAGATAAATGATTAACAGATTGCAAGGCCAGAAGGGACCGCTGTGGTCATCCAGTCTGACCTGTTGTATAATACAGGCCATAGAACTTCCCCAAAAATAATTCCCCAAGCAGATCTTGATTTAGAACAAATCCCATGTTGATTTAAAAATGGTCACTGATGTTCCAATGACTAAATGCCCTCACTGTTAAATAGTGATGACATATTTCTACTTTTATTTAAAAAAATGAAGGCTCAAAAATGAGGCTCAAAAATGAAGGCCCTGATCACCCTGGGGAAGCATGACACTTGCAGGGACAAGTATCTGGTGAGCAAGCTGCAAACAAGAGGTTGTGAAACTGCAACCACCTACCCCTCCAGCGCCCCTGGTTAGCTGAGTAGAGGAAAATCACAGTCTAAACTACTGTGATCTCCTTGGGGTCCAGACCGTTCCTTCTATCTTCTCTGGAAAGAGACAAGCACAAAGCATTATGGTCCCATACTAAAGTGCTGCACTGCTGAGGTGAGAGGAACAGGCCTCCCACTGGTGGACGGGATTCACAGGATGGTGCTGATGACACAAACATAGGATGTCAACGTTAATGGAAATGGGGAAACTGCATCTAGGAAGGTAAATATATAAAGAACCAGGGTGATCAGGCTGGTGTTGCTGCAGGACAGTTTTAGCACTCGGGTGAGATCACCAGAAAAATGAGCCGTTTCATTGGGGTCTGTGATAAATGAAGGGCTGGCTGGCTGGGTGTCCATAAAAGGGAGTTACCCTCTCCCCCCACACACACACTTCATTTATCACAGGGTCACAGAGAATTAATTGGGACAGAAAATACATGGATGGTTTCCAAACTAAAAATCAATTTACCCAACATACAGCCATGGGATTTGTCCACAGCTCCCACCCATCCCTCCCACACCCCCTTCAATCCCCCAGAGATCCCCAAATAACCCCCTCCTATAGTCCCCACCTCCTTCCCCTCAGCCTCCCACCCAACCCCACTGTGCTCCTGTTTAATCCCATCCAACCCCCTCCTGCCCCATCCCCAAATAAACACTTCCAACCCTCCCCAGAAAAACCCAAACCCCACAAAACCTCCTCCTGCAACACCCCCCCACACACCCATCCCACCTCCCCACTCCACCAACCCCCCTCTCCCCACATAAACCCACCCCTTGGCACAACCCCCCAAATAAATGCCCCCTGGAAACATCACCCTGCCAGTCGCCTCCCCCTCCAACCCCCTGCACCCAGACCTTCCCCTGACACCGGTCACCGCCTCCCCAGCGCCATTCCCCAATAAACCCACCTCTGAAAACTGCCCCCACACCCCCATCCCCCACTGACACCAAACCACTTCCCTCCATGCAGCCTCCCTCTATCTTCACCCCAGCCCCCTACCACCACCCCTTACTCCCCCCAGATCCCTTCTGCAGCCCCCAAAACCCAGGTCCATCTACCCTACACATCAGCCCAAATACCCCCAACTCTTGGCTGCACGAAACCACTCTCCCTTCTTCCATCACTCCCATCCCCTGGAGCTCACCTGGAACCCCCCACATACACACACAGGGCCCCTCACACTTTTTTCTTGGCACCAGCATCCCACCTTCACTGTATGTGGTGCTAGGGACCTTTTCCCTCCTTAACCCTCCACATCCTTGTCCCCTTGGGGTGGTCAGACAGCTCAGCCCCCCACTTACTGAGAGGAGCCCCCACAGCAAATCTGTGAGTGAGGAGAGCCAACGTACCGGAGCGGAAGCCAAGCCCAGTCCCACAGGAAAGGTGGGGTAAGGGCAAGGGTAACTGCTGTGGGGTAAGTGCGGGGTGAACTCGCTCCCCAATTCCCCATTCTTCCCTTGCTGGGGCCTCACAGCCACACCAGGCTGGGGTAGAGACAGCGAGAGTTGGGCCTGGCAGTTTTACCGAGCTCCCCCAAATCTTCACCAGCCCCCAGTGCACTGGGGCTGAGTGACCAATCCCTGGCTGGCCTGATCTGGTCTCTACTGGGCAGCAGCTGTGACTACAATGATCAGAATGGACTTTTTTCACCTTAAAAGCTATGAATCTCCGAGTTTCCGCACCCACCCCACCTGTGGCCCTCCGCGTCCCCTCCCTCCCCCTGCCCCGGAAGAGTGGGTTAATGGGGAAGTGTGACTCCTGCAGGGCGGAAAGAAGGTGTGTGCATGGGGGGGGGCAGGGTTGGGAGTCCAGGGCCCCCTCTTTCTCCTGTCCCTGCACAACTGAGTAGAAAGGGGTACCGTGTAAGGGGCATGCTCATCTCCTTGGGGCACAGACCATTCCTTTTCCCAAGCTGGGAGGGGATGCAAGTGCTTTGGAGGATAGGAATAAAATTCAAAATGATCTGGACAAATGAGAAATGATCTGACGTAAATAGGATGAAATTCAACAATGACAAATGCAAAGTACTCCACTTAGGAAGGAACAATCAATTGCACACATACAAAAAGGGAAATGACTGCCTAGGAAGAAGTACTGCGGAAAGGGATCTGAGGGTCATAGTGGATCACAAGCTAAATGTGAGTCAACAGTGTAACACGTTAGCAAAAAAAGTGAACATCATTCTGGAATGTATTACTAGGAGTCTTGTAAGCAAGATACGAGAAGTAATTCTTCCACTCTACTCTGTGCTGATAAGGCCTGAACTGGAATATTGTGCCAGTCCTGGGCGCCACTTTTCAGGAAAGATGGGGACAAACTGGAGAAAGCCCAGAGAAGAGCAACAAAAATGATGAAAGGTCTAGAAAACATGACCTATGAGGGAAGGTTAAAGAAATTGGGTTTGTTTAGTCTGGAGAAGAGAAAACTGAGAGGGGACATGATAACCGTCTGCAAGTACATAAAAGGTTGTTACAAGGAGGAGGGAGAAAAATTGTTCTCCTTAAACTCTGAGGATAGAACAAGAAGCAATGGGCTTAAATTGCAGCAAGGGTGATTTAGGTTGAACATTAGGAAAAACTTCCTATTCGGGTGGTTAAGCACTGGACCAAATTGCCTAGGGAGGTTGTGGAATCTCCATGCTTAGGGGTTTTAAGAACAGGTTAGACAAACACCTTTCTAGTCCTACACTTCTAGGATTCTAGGATTCTCTGCTCGCTGGAAAGAAGCAAGCACAGAGCAATGTGACTATGAACAAGAAATAAATCATAACCCTTGCAGATTGGAAGGGAGTATCCAATGGAACTGAGATGGGGATTATTAAGAACTCCACATACAAAACTAAACAAAGGAAGTCAATTTGCAGTGTGCAACAATAATTTTTATTGGTCCTAAAAAGAAAAATACATATTCTTGAGCACCAGCTACCAGCTCCTCATCCATTCACATACTGTTTACTAGAGCTGGTGAAAACTTTTTAGTAAAAGCTTATTTCAACAAAAACTTTTGCATGAAAAATCGCTGCTTCCCTCAGAGATACTGACTTCTTTTTT
Organism: Malaclemys terrapin pileata; assembly: GCF_027887155.1. NCBI lineage: Eukaryota > Metazoa > Chordata > Testudines > Emydidae > Malaclemys > Malaclemys terrapin. The sequence goes on along the minus strand of NC_071516.1, from coordinate 34,193,433 downwards.
TTTTTTTGACAGAAAACAGAAAACAAACAGAACCATTTTTTTCAACTTCCAGCTGAAAGTTTTCGGATTTCACATGCCAAAAAACAAAACTTTTTTCATTTTCATGGCTTTCAGTTCTTTGATGAAAAGTCAAAAGTTTCTCCCCCCAAAAAACCTCCAAAAACATTTTCCAACCATCTCTATAATTTACAAATATATTTATTCACATGCACATCTTTCATACAGCACTTCGGTGTCAGGGGCCACTTGACCCTGCCACTTTGACAAGAGAAACCTGATTGACCGATCCTCATTTTAGAAAACTAATCTAAATTCTTTGTAAGGGTCACAGATCTCCTGACAGCGTTTCTCAAGGCCTCCTTGACCTCTCTGTTTCTCAGCCTGTAGATGAGCGGATTGGCCAGGGGCGTCAGGACTGTGTAGCAGACAGAGAACACTTTGTTCAGGGCTCTTAGGGTGCTGGATTTCGGTACCATGTAGACAATCATTATGGTCCCATAGAAGATTGTCACCACGATGAGGTGAGAGGAGCAGATGGAAAAGGCCTTTTGCCTCCCGGTGGTGGAAGGGATTCTCAGAATGGTGCTGATGACACAAACATAGGATGTCAAGGTGGATAGAAATGGGAGAAGTAAATTAAGGAAGGAAAATGTATAACTAACCGGTGTGATCTGGCTGGTGTCACTGCAGGAGAGTTTTACCATTGGGATGAGATCACAGAAGAAGTGGTCCATTTCATTGGGGCCACAGAAAATTAACTCTGACATGAGACACACTAATATTGTACAAGCTAGAAATCCACTTATCCAAGATCCAGCTGCTAGCTGGAGGCACAGCCGGCCGTTCATAAGGGCTCCATAGTGCAGCGGTTTGCATATAGCTAAATACCGATCGTAAGACATCACCACCAAGGGCTGGTCTACACTTAGTTCGGACTTCGGACTAAGGTACGCAAATTCAGCTACGTTAATAACGTAGCTGAATTCGAAGTACCTTACTCCGGACTTACCGCGGTCCAGACGCGGCCGGAAGTCTCCCCCCGTCGACGCCGCGTACTCCTCTCGGCGAGCTGGAGTACCGGCGTCGATTGTGAGCACTTCCGGGATCGATCCGGGATCGATTTATCGCGTCTTAACCAGACGCGATAAATCGATCCCAGAACATCGATGGCGTGCCTCCGGACCAGCCGGTAAGTGAAGACTAGGCCCAAGAGATAACACTCTGTAGTTACTAGAAAATCAAATACAGCCAATTGTGTGATGCAGCCCTCCACAGAAATGGTTCTGTCCCCAGTCAGGAGACTGGCCAGCACCCTAGGTAGGATGGTGGAGGTGTAGCAGGTCTCTAAGCAGGATAAGTTCCCCAGGAAGAAGTACATGGGGGTGTGAAGGTGCAGATCAGCCACAACTAGTGCAACGATGAGGAGGTTCCCGGCCAGGGTCACAACGTAGATCACCAGAAACAGCAGGAACAGAAGAATCTGCAGCCCAGGTTGATTCCCGAATCCCAGGAGGATGAATTCTGTGACGGGCGTTTGATTTCCCCCTTCTCCTTTCTCCATGAGCTGTAATAGTAGGAAGAAAAGCACCAAACAGTGGAATAATTTCCTCTGCTATTAAACAATAGAAAGCTTACTCCATTCAATTACATGAACGTTCAAAGAGGAAAATGACAAAGTCACATATTGTCTTCTAGTGCCACGTACCTTGGACCTGTGAGACTCGGTCAGAAACACAGGTATCGACACACCCAAGACGAGCAGTGATTCCTCTAATCTGGAGTCCTGTCTTAAAGAGCGGCCAGTACCAGATGCTTTAGAAAGTATTCAGGTCCCTTAAAGACCTTTGCACAATCTCACATATATGGGGAATGTTTTCCCCAGACAATGGAGTTGTAGCCATGTTGATAGCAAGATATTACAGAGACAAGCTAGGTGAGGTAACATCTTTTATTGTTCCAATAAAATTGGTCACACACCTTGTTTCCCCAGAGTTAATTCTTGGCCTATGTTATAAAACCTTCTATGTTTTATACTTTGTTGGTGTAACTAGACATTGTTAGGTGATTATCAGGCCCCAATTACTGTAGTATCTGAGCACCTCACAGTCCTTAATGTATTTATCCCCACAACACCACAGCGAGATTGGAAAACCTTTTTATGCCCATTGTACAGATGGAGAACCGAGGCCCTAAGTGATTCCCGCAAAGACCCCTGGGAGCCCGCAGTAGACCTCAGAATTGGTCCCAGGGGTGCAACACCCACGGTTAGCCCCCTACCCAAATCTATCCGTCGCTATAGCTCGCCACATTATCCAGTTTCCTGAATTACCAAATAACCTCCTATGAAAATGAGTTCCAGTCAATAAATACACAATGCGTAAAAAGAAAATTGTTTCATGTCTGAGCATTAAAGGTGTTGTCTCTTAAGTTCATTGGGTCACTCTTGATTTCTAGGTGCCCCTTATGGAGCTTCTCTGTCCCATTTATAAGTCCTCTCGCACATCCCCTTTTGTTCATCTCCTCCTTAAATTAAACTCTCCCTGAGTCTTTACTGAAGTTGGGATATTCAAAGGGACCTAAATAAATTAAACACTATTGAAAATCAGGGGGATTTGGTCACCGGAATCCCTTGAAATTCCCAGCCCCATTAAACTCTGCCCATCCAGGCACCTGCTTCTCTGCTCCATTCCCAGCCCCATTCAGCAGGTGGGAAAAGAAGAGACTCTCTCATCCCCCCGCATTGAGACACCTGGCGCAGCACAGGAGCTTGCGTGTCAGCGCCAGCAGAACAGGGCGTGAGCATGCTCGCCTCCTGCTAGTGCCTGAGACACTGAACAGCAGTGCAGCAGGGAAACGGCCTCAGCCCAGCGCCCTGCCCCGAGCACAAAGGGAAACCCTAGCAGCCATGCACAGACCCCCCTTCCTGCTTCCATCCTTGCCCACCAGAGACACGCTCTACCCAGCTGCACTCTGCAGCCCAGCTGACGAGTGAGTGTGTCTGGGCCTAGATTCAGTGCAGCGTCATGCTCCCTGCCACGTTCTGCAGTGCCACAGGGGCAGGGAGCAGGAAGTGAGACAGAGCAGGAAATGCACAGCTCCGGTGAGCTCCAGCTGGTCTCCTTCCCACTACGGCACCGTTTTGTCCTCTGTGAGATCTCCAGGGTCTGACTAAGGGCTTGTCTAAATGAAAAGCTGGGGTGTGATTCTCCAGAGCACTAGCCTGCCACGTACTAACGCTGCATGGACCCTGCTGCAGGCACTCAACTTTCCCTAGTGCACTTTGACCTCCCCCCGTTTCAAACAGCACTAGAGCAAGGTCCACTAGGAGACTTTTAGTGCACAACAGCAGGATCCGTGCGGCCCCTTACTGCACAGCAACCTAGAGCACTGCAGATTTTCACCCCAGCCAGCCACACACTAACTCCACGTGTGGACAAACCTCAGGAAGGATCAGATTTAAATTGAATCCGCTGCAGGAAATGGCAATGCTGAGTGGCTGTGGGGATTGGGACCTGCTTTCCACTTCCAGGCTGCTCCCCCCAGTGTCTCCTGCTCTCAGAGCTTGTCTGCAGGGTGGAGGAGTGCACTCAAGAGCAATGGGATTTCTAAAGGGCACCTGCAAGTTGCATGCGAACTGGTTCATATAGACTCTTGCTGGAGCCCACTGAAATTTCCTTTGTGCACGACGTTTGGTGCACTGTAGAATTGACACCCTGCATTTGTGCACCACCCCCACACATGGACAAGCCTGCATTCACTCGGCAAAGACACCTACCTTCTATTGCTGCACTGGGCTGGCGTTTGCTTTCTTGCTTGATGCTCACACCTGTGTGTATTATGAGGGACCTTCTTGCCTCCTGCTCTGGAGCTTCCAGGGTTTATAGAGGAAAGCTGTCTCGCCCTGGCTCAGGCGGCTGTTGGGATCTCCACTGAGGCTGTTGATAATGATCCCAGTGAAAGTGCCCTCGGGAGGGAATTCAGTGCTATGTTGTTGTTAAAACGGTGTAAACATCAAGACCACTGACGCCTGGTCTACAGTACAGAGTTAGGTTGACGCAAGGCAGCTTATGTCAACCTAACTGTGGAAGTCTCTACACTTGAATTTCGCTCCTGCTGACGTAACTACACCACTGCACTGTGTCCCTCCCAGGACCCCATGAGAGGCACAGCAACATGGTTACACTGACCCAAACCCCTGTGTAGACAGTGCTATGTGGACGATAGAGGGTCTCCCATAGACATAGCTACTGTTTCTCAGGGAGGTGTGATTTTTTTCAATTTTCTCACCCCACGGGATGTTACAGTTCACAATACACAGGCCTCTCGCTCAAGCCTGGGACCAGTCTCCTCTGTTGAAGTCTTCTGTCTCCCCAGCATTCTTGTTGCTTCTAGCATAGGTGAGGCAGGAGAAAGGCCCAAGCATGGTGCCCTAGTCCCCTGTTTATATCCTTAGTTCATGTCTCTAGAAGACACTTGCCCTGGCATGTTCTGGCGGGCGTTACTGAGTCGCTTTGATCATGTAAACCCCCATTGTGGTGGACTTGTACAAATGAGTCATAGAGCTGATTAGTGGTTTGTTAACATCCACCTGGCAGTAGAGGCTCTCAAACTTACAACATATTTCAGTGACAACAATACAGCAACATCTCATAATTTCATACACACTAACGACATACATATTTGGATAGAACAATAGGTTTCAGCAGATCATGATCTTTCTTATGATATCTTACATGGCATGCTCTGTATGAAATATCACAATCTTCTATGAATGATGAACATGGGAGTTACAGGGTGCTATTTTGAAGTACAGTGTGTCACACCAGGCTCTCATGTTTTCAGGGTTTCTGGTGAAAGGACTCTGAGAATGCTCCATAGTTGCCTTGCTGGTCAATTGCAGACAAATATAAACCACAAAGGACTTTAAGGAGGATGGCTGGCTTTTTGCTGACTTGCTCAACTACCAAACTGGTTAGCCACAGACCTGTAGCAGTCTGGGTAGAGCCGCCCACTTCTGCACTAGTAGGGCCACTCTTGTGGATGTGTTGTGTTGCTGGAGGGTCAGGACAAGCTGCTTACAGAGTACCAGGAATGTAGCTTTTTTCATAAGCAAGTTCTGGACCCATTGCTGGTCATTCCAGGTCTGCATGATGAGGTGGTTCCACCCACCTGTGCTTGTGGCCCTGCTCCAGAAGCGCCAGTCTACATAGGAGGCATCAGTGACTCTCCTGAGAGCCGTGAGCAGCATCAGCCGGTTTCAGTCTTCCATGTCTGTATCAGCCTCCTCCTCCTCCAACAGGGGTCATCAGCAGGTCATAAAATGCTGCCGACATGTCCACCGTTCCTGAAACTGGAGCAAAATCACAAGCAAGACAAGTGCTTTGTACGCCGACTCCTCCATGGCTCCATCTTCCAGGAGCGGGGAGACCCAAAAGACAGATCGGCTGCTAGATGGACAGTCAAGTTTTCCCACAGGGCACCACAAACTAAAGGCTGGAGTGGCTTCAGCTGGGGAGCTGCTAGGCAACCTGGCACAGGCTGGTTTCACTTCGGTCTGCGTAACGCAGTGTCGATGCCTGAGAACTGGCGTGAGGCCTGAGGCCAGAAATTATAAACCGAGGACCAATATTCAGCATGGATGCTCACACACCCTGAAACTACGGCTTCGAGTCCCACGACCCTAGGCGTACACTGCAGTTTAGGCACACCCTTACACACCTTCCGCCCATTGCAAAATGACACAGTGACGGGTTCCCCTGGGGTGCCACCTGAAACTGGGGTGTAACTGAGTCCCCTGACCTACCAGCCTGGGCTCCCTCTCACACTGTACTCCTGAGACAAGCTGCGAAGCCCTCCAAGCTTGCATTTTCACCAGCATTCACACAGGTAAGGAGGCTCCCAGCTGCATCACATGCAGGTTCTATGACCAACCACTGCATGGGAAAGCATAGCTAGGGCATCTCCCAGTTCCTAAGGCACACAGCCCCTCTGGAGTATAAACCCAAAATTACACCGCCTTGTGCTGCACAGAGAACTATACAGTGTAACCTCATAAAATTCACCCCCTCCCTCAATGTGGAGAGGAATATGCAACAGCTTTCTGCCCCAGAGTTATTATTCTCACACACTGATTTAGAATAAAGCAAAAATAAGTTTATTAACTACAACAGATAGACTTTAAGTGATTATAAGGGATAGCAAACAGATCAAAGCAGAGTACCTAGCAAATAAACAAAAAACACAATCTAAACTTAATATACTAAATAGATTGGATAGAAATAGCAGATCTTCACTCTAAGTGATGATACAAGCAGGTTGCAGATTCTTAAGGGGCAAGTTGCACTTGCTTTACAGCTTGGGATCCCCAGGTGTTCCATACACAGACTAAAAATCTCTTTAGCCTGGGTCCAGCACTTCCCCCAGTCACGGCTGCCCAGAGTGGGGGACAAGTAGGGAAATTTGTCCCAGGCTCCGGGCCCCGCAGGGGCCCCTATGAGACGGGCTGAGGCTCACCCCCACCCCGCCATCCCCCATCCCCCTTGCACCTCAGTGTGCACATCCAGGATCCGCGTGCCTCCAGCGGGACCTGAGCTCCTCCCCACTCAGAGAAGCATGATAAGGGTGTGGGGCTGCGAACTCCAGGCCAATTGGCGGGAGCTCCGGTCCCGCTGGAGCTCACAACCCTGCCCCCTTACCACGCGGCTCTGAGTGGGGAGGAGCTCAGGCCCCGCCGGAGGCACGCGGCTGCAGCGCTGTCCACGGACGCTCCTGGATGCACGCGCTGAGGCTCCGGGAGAGGGAGTAAGCAGCCGGGGCCAGGGGGATTGGATAAGGGGCAGGGAGTCCTGGGCACTGAAGAGTCCTTTTACCTCTGTACTATAGTTACACTGTTGAGGTTTGCACCAATGTAGCTAATGCCCAGTCATTGTTTCCATCACAATCAAGGTTTCAATGAAGGTATTAATAGAATTTCTCTGCCTTGAAATTTGGTATGAAAAGATATAGGGACTAGATAGCCATGCAGGTTGTTGGACTTGCCTTTTCATCTCTTGAGATCCAGGACCAGCTGGTGCACAGGAGTGCATTCTTGTGGGATTATTAATGTTGCAACAGAACCTAGAGACCTCAGGTAAGATCAGGGCCCCATGATGTTAGGCACTGTACAGACACCCTGCCCCACAACATTTCTTATCTGAATGGACAAGACCAACAAAGAAAGCTTTATTTCCATTTTAGAGATGGGGAACTGAGGGCTGGGCTATAAAATGACTTGCCTCAGGTGAGACAGAAAGTCTGTGACAGCCAGAATTGAGCACACATCGCGCAAACTCCAAACCAGCTCCTTAACCACAAAACTATGCTTTCTTTCTGGGGGTTCTCTGTTAATATTCCAAATCCAAAATGAAGCTGAGGTGCTTTTCCCTGACACTGCAGACATTTACTCTCTCTCTGCATGTGATAAAGCATCGCTGCCAGAGATGACTCAACCCTGGGGCTCATAAAATACTTCTCAAGATCAAATACTTTGTTTGTGGAATGGAGCAGATTGGACCAAGCATTTGGAGTTTAAACACAGCAACCCACCCAGTCCTAGGACCTAGAGCTGGTCAGAAATATTCCAGTGAAGTGTTTCTTTGAAGTTTAGCATTTGTTGAAATACAAGTGTTTTGTGGAGTTGGTTTGGTTTCAGTTAAACCTGCCTGGTTTTCTGCCAGGTCACCTGCTTGGCTCCTAACAACACACCTGCCAGACTGGCTCAGAATCCAGGGCTCCATCCTCCCTATTGAAATCCTCTGCAAAATAGAATTTCCTTCTCCACACAGCTCAACAAGGAACTGAGGGGGTTGGATAAGGGGCAGGGAGTCCCAGGGACAGTCAGGGGACGGGGGGGGGGGTTGGATCGTGGGCCTTATATAGCTTTGCATATGGCGGGAATCCTTAGTTTCAAAGCTTGGTTCCCATGCCAGTCAGTGGAAAAATACTTACATCCCAAGATGGAGAGCAGCACCAGGTGATCTGGTCACATGTCCCTGTAGTGTCACAGCAGCCATTACTCGGAGGCTGTCTGTGGTGTCCTCAGGGAGGCTCCCCAGGTGGGAGATAAGCTTCTCCTAAGGCCTATTGTTCTCGCTAATGGCTCATTAATCTGAATGGGCCCTTCCTAGCCAGCCATCTAGACTGACAGCATTTTGCCTAGTGGGCATTGCCCAGGAATAGCTACGTGTGAAATAGATACATAGTCAATATTCATAAATTCAGATACAAAAACAATACATGCATACAAATAGGATAATCAGATTCAGCAAACCATAATCTTTCCAATTATCCCTCACAGACATATCGTGCATAAAATACATCATAATTTTGATATAATTATATCATACTAATATCACTATGAAGAATATGGGGTGCAGTGTCACAGACACATAGTACAAAAAATAGGAAGACAGCACAATCTTCCCAGATATAAATGTATGTAGCTGTTGGGAATCCAGGGCATCAAGGAGAGAGAAACTATTTTAACAAGCTAATCCTACCCACGGTATCTGAGGCCAGTGCCAAGTAAAACATGGCATTTTCCCAACTCAGAGAGAGCAGAGAAGTAGGTGAAACACATAACTTAAATCTCAAATTTCACTGTGTAAAGTGCATGACAGTCAGGTTTCCAATTAAGGCAGTAGCAAGTATCAGCTTTAGCCAGGAATGGGATTCCGCAATCCCAAAGTTTAGTATGTCCTCACATTCCCCAAAGAAGGCATTAACTATCTTGCTCATTAAGCCAGAAAGATTCCTTCAGTATCAGTGACTCCATTGGAATTCATTTGACCAACACACATTAGCTGATGACTTTCCGCAGGGCCTCCTGGACCTCTCTGTTTCTCAGGCTGTAGATGAGGGGGTTGACCAGGGGAGTCAGGACTGTGTAGAAAAGGGAGAAAACTTTGCTCAGGGCTCTCAGGATGCCGGATTTCGGTAGCATGTAGACAATGATCAGGGTCCCATAGAAAAGAGCTACCACTATGAGGTGGGAGGAGCAGGTGGAAAAGGCTTTCTGCCTCCCGGTGGAGGATGGGATTCTCAGGATGGTGCTGATGATACACACATGGGATGTCAGGGTTAATAGAAATGGGCAAAGTGAATCAAGGGACACAAGTATAAAACTAACCTGTGTGATCAGGCTGGTGTCGCTGCAGGAGAGCTGAATTAGTGGGGTGAAATCACAAAAGAAATGGTCAATTTCATTGGGGCCACAGAAAATTAATTGTGACATAAAAGACATCACTATTACACATACTAGAAATCCACTGATCCAAACCCCAGCTGCTAGCTGGAGGCAAAGCCTACCGTCCATAAAGGCTGCATAGTGCAGGGGTTTACATATCGCTAAATACCGATCATAAGACATCCCTGCCAGGAGATAGCATTCTGTGCATGCCAGAGAACCAAAGCAATAGAATTGTGCAAAACAGCCACTGACTGAGATGGTTCTGTCCCCAGTCAGGAGACTGGCCAGCAGCCTGGGCAGGATGGTGGAGGTGTAGCAGGTCTCCAAGCAGGACAAGTTCCCCAGGAAAAAATACATGGGGGTGTGAAGATGCTGATCAGTCACAATTAGCACAACAATGAGGATGTTCCCAGCCATGGTCGCAGTGTAGATCACTAGAAACAGCAGGAAGAGAAGGGTCTGCAGCTCAGGGAGATCCCCAAATCCCAGGAGGATGAATTCTGTGATAACCGTTCGATTGTCCTCTTCTGCTTTCTCTATGAAGTGCATCTAGGTCAAAATAAAAGTATTAAAACTCAGAGGTGGGACTTTCATAGGCACAAGCAGGTAGCACCAAAATCCCACCCATTAAAGCACATGGAGAAGGACAGATATTCCAAGGCATTTAGGGACCCAAAGTTGCAGATAGGCACCTAGTGGGATTTTCAAAAGTACCTACGCAACCTAGGTGCCTTAGGCCAGATTTTTTTAGCTATTTATGTGCTTCAGCACTCAGAATCGCAATGCCTAAGCCTAAATCTCATTTTCCCAGATTCTATTGATGGTCAATGGGATTTAGACTCCTCAGTGCCCAAATCCCTTTTGAAAATGGAATTTAGGCTCCTCAATCAGTTAGGCGGTGCAACACTGAGCTCAGCATCCCCTAAATTGCTTTAGAAATCTAGGCTGAGTGCTCTGCTAAATCAGGACCTGAATTCAAGCCATGCAGAGCCGCAAAGGATTTTTTGTTCCTCAACGTATGCTAGCCACTGGGTAGTTTCAGACCACACTAAAAAAGGTCTGAAGAGCTTAGCGAGAGAAAAGGAATGGCTTTCACAGGAACGATGGTGCAGTCTTTCATCAGATGAATAAATCCACCAGGTCTAATTCTGAGAGCAGAACCAGGCCCTGTAATTCTGAATAAATGTAAATCCCACAGGCTTATAGGTTTTATTTTTAAATAACTGCAACTTGCTGCACTGAATATATGTACATATTATTGTTATTGTTTTCATAGGAAGTTGCGGTCTGAAAGACTGACTGCTGAAAGACACTGACCTCATGTTTCCATACCAAGCCCCCTGCTCTGCAAGCAGGACCAGGAGAACCCTTGAGAATTTCAAGTGATAGTGTATTATTTTAACACAGTTTTCAATGTACCATAGGTGCCATAGAAAGAGAGAGAAAGGTATAGGCAAAGAGACAGACAGACAGGCACTGAGAAACACATGCAGACAGACACAGAGACATCAGACAGCTAGAGGGAGATGTGTGAAACACCTCTATGTAACATTAGATATGACTGGGATTTTTTTTCTTCCAAGAAATTTTTGACTTTTTGTGAAAAAAATTGACAATCAAAATTTTGTGGCCAAAAACTGGAAATTTTCCATGAAAATTACAGAGCAGCTGATTTGGCTTGCCACAGTCAAAAATTGGCTACACAGGAAACAATTCTCATCCAGTCACTACATCTCATTCATAGCATAAAAAGGGGCTTGGAAAAGCAAGTGCAAAATTTCACAGAGAGTAATCAAATGCAGGCAATCAAAGAAACTCTGACACACCATGTCTGGGACAGGGATAGAATGGGGAATGCTCAGAAACCGAGAGAGACAGACAGACCGACACCTAGTAGAACACTGGAAGGCCTGCATTTCTTCATCAGCCTTCACTCAGTGGAAATTCCCATCCCCCCAGAACAATGGAAGTGTATTGATTACAGACTGAGTAAAAAGTGAATAAACCCCAGAATTTTCCTCAATAATGATATTTACTGGTCTTCCCCCACGCCCACAAACTGTCAACTTTTCATCAAAAACCTGAAAACTGAAAAATGTGGGCTGAAAATTACTGAAAACCAGAAGAATTCCACCACAAACCAAAATATGTTAGCGTTTTCAGAAGATTTTTTTTAAAATGGAGGAAAACAGACACTTTCCATGAAAAATTAAATTAAAAAAAAAAGTTCAAGGTGGTGGAAAATGTCCACCGAGCCCTAACGCTTACCTTCAGTGGTGCGTGTGAAGGAATGACTAATGTAGTGGGGTGCGAGGAGTGACCAGTGTATCAATGGTGACTGGTTTGGGGAATCATGATGCAGGTTCCACCATCATTCACTCTCCTCTCTTCATTTTATTTATGCCCCTTCACTCTCTCTTCACTCTCTCTGTAAAGACCCATCCGTTTTCTTGATGGGATGGACTGGTCCTGCTACCGTGCTTATTCCATTGTACAAAACCTTCATTACCCTTTCTCTGATGACTATGGGCTTTATAGAAGAAAGCTGCCTCTCCTGCGTGCTGCTAGCACAGGAATCACCCTGGAGACTGCTTGTGTTGATCATATCTAAATTAATGTGATGGGGTAATTGTTCATATTTTGCATTTCCAAACAGGGCACTTAACCAGACCAATGTAAATAACATTCTAACAAAACTGAGCATTGCACACAGTGATTGTTGCATCAAGTTCACATCTTCAGGTTGAACTCACTTACTGAAATCACCCAACTATTCGAGATAGCTGACTTGTGTGGACAAAGTAAATAAGGAAGTGTTATTTACTCCTTCTCATAACACAAGAACTTGGGGTCACCAAATGAAATTAATAGAGAGCAGAATTAAAAAGAATAAAAGGAAGTATTTTTTCACACAACGCACAGTCAACCTTTGGAACTCCTTGCCAGAGGATGTTGTGAAGGCCAACACTATAACAGGGTTTAAAAAAGAACTAAATAGATTCATGGAGGATAGCTCCACCAATGGCTATTAGCCAGGATGGGCAGGGATAGTGTCCCTAGGCTTTGTTTGCCAGAAGTTGGGAATGAGCAACAGGGGATGGACCACTTGATGATTACCTGTTCTGGTCTTTCCCTCTGGGGCACCTGCCATTGGCCATTCTTGGAAGACAGGATACTGGGCTAGATGGACCTTTGGTCTGACCCAGTATGGATGCTCTTATGTTCTTATGAGATCTAGGCTGGGATTTTCCGTGCATTTCAGTGAAAGTCAGACCTATGTCAGCATTGTGATGGGTTGGGTCACAGAGACCCCCTTGGGATTGCCATCTGATGTGCTGAGACTACCTCTGAGCCAGTTTTCCCTGCCAGCTTTGGACTTCAGTACCCTGTCTTGTTGAGCCAGACACTCTTGCATGCTGCAAACACAGACCCAGGTCTGAACCATGTCCCCCAAAAGCTTCAAACGTAACTGAAAACTACTTAGCAGGAACTCCTGTCTCCAGCACCCAGACACCCAGTTCCCAGTGGGATCCAAATCCCAAACAAATCCATTTTACTCTGCATAAAGCTTATATGGGATAAACTCATAAATTGTTCACCCTCTATAACCAGTCAGCCCTCCCCAACCCGAGATCCAGATGCCAGGATGAAGGGATGCCTTTAATTCAGGCCAAGTTCTAACTGAGGCAGAATGGAATTTCTTCCTAGAGATGAAGCGCGTGGAAGAGGAGGACAAGCATTTGGAGGCAGAAGTGGAGGATAGGACAGAAGTGAAGCACTGGGAAGTGGAGTTGAAGTGCTTAGAGCTGTAAAGGGCTACGCTGGATCAATCAGATAGCCCTAACAATCCTCCTCCAGGTACCGCTCCCCATTCCAAAAAATTCCCCACATACAAGGTAGGCTATGATACAGAGGTCTTCATAGAAAATTTTAAAAGGGCCTGCCTTGGGTACAACACCCCTATAGACCAGTATATGATGGAGCTAAGGCCAAAACGCAGTGGACCCTTAGCAGAGGTGGCAGCTGAAATGCCTAAAGAACCATGAACGAGTATGAACTTTTTAAACACAAGGCCAGAATTAGGATGGGACTAACACCTGAGCATGCCCATCGGTGGTTCAGAGCCCTAAGGTGGAAACCAGACATGGCATTTTCCTGACACGCCTATCACATTGTAAAAATTGGGATACTTGGATATCAGGAGCAAATGTTAAATCTCTGGAAGAGCTGTCTCTCCTAATACAAATGGAGCAGTTCTTAGAGTCAAGTATCAAGGGGTAGCCATGTTAGTCTGTATCTACAAAAACAACAAGGAGTCTGGTGGCACCTTAAAGACTAACAGATTTATATGGGCATAAGCTTACGTGGGTAAAAACCTCACTTCTTCGGATGCATCCGAAGAAGTGAGGTTTTTACCCACGGAAGCTTATGCCCATATAAATCTGTTAGTCTTTAAGGTGCCACCAGACTCCTTGCAGTTCTTAGAGGGTATTCCTGAGGACATAGAAAGGTATATCCTAGATGGGAATCCCAAAACTGTAATCAAGGTGGGGGAGATCAGACCCAAAAGGGTGAGGTGGCAGAGAAGAAAAAAAAAGTGGCAGTTGGTGCAGATACCAGAAGGGGCAACCCGAGATGACACCCCACCATCGGGGTCAGCCCAAAGCCCCACCTTGCAAGGAGGAGCGCTCCACACAGCCAAGGAGAACCCAGATGCCCTCTCATCCCACCACCCTACTCTCCAACCACCCACCTCGCCCCAGCCCACAGTCAGCTGGGCGATGCTTTAAATGTAATGAGCTGGGGCATATGAAGGCCAACTGCCCCAAGAGCACCCGCTGACTGCAATTTATCATCCCTGAGTCCCACCAAGAGCCTTCAGGCCCAGATGCCTTGCAAATACCCCCAAAGCGAAGGGAAACTGTAAGTGTGGGCAGAAGGAAGATTACTGCGTGGAGGGACACTGGACCACAGGTGTCAGCTATCCACCAATCCCTGGTGAACCCCAAATTCATTGACACAGAGGCCCAAGTGATGGTACAACCCTTTACGGCCAACTCTTTTAACTTGCCTACAGGCAGGTTGCCCGTCCAGTACAAGGGCTGGTCAGGAATATGGACTTTTGCAGTCTATGACGATTATCCCATTCCTATGCTGCTGGGAGAAGACTTAGCCAATCATGTGAGGCTAACAAAAAGGGTGGGGATGGTCACCCACAGCCAGCCTAAACAGGCCTCCACACCTAACTCCATTCCTGAGCCTCCTACTGGGACCCAGCCAGAATTGGTGGAACCAGTCCCCAAACCAGAGTCTATGGCAATACCTATAGATCCAGTTCCTGGGACCCAGCCAGAACCAGCCCAAGGATGGGAACTGGCAGAGCAGTCAGCACCAGAGCCCGTGCTTGCAACCCCACCAGAGTCAGGGGAGCCAGCACCAAACTGTCCCACAGAGCCTGCACCTCCAGCAGCAGCTAAACCGGAGCAAGAAGCTCAACTAGAGCTGGAAATACAACCTAGTGCACCAGGGGAGAGCGGTTCACAACTCAGCGAGGATCTAATGTCTCCAGCATCAAGGGAGCAGTTCCAGGCAGAGCAAGAAGCAGATGAAAGCCTCAAGGGACCTTGGATGGTGGAACAGAATGTTCCACTGCCTCTCAGCTCTTCCAATAGATCCAGGTTTGTTGTAGAAGGAGGACTTTTACACAAGGTAACACTGTCTGGTGGGCACAAGGAGGACTGGCATCCTCAAAAACAGTTGGTTGTTCCAACTACATATAGGGAAAAGATCTTGAGCTTAGCCCACAATTACCCTAGTAGCCATGCTGGGATGAACAGGACTAAGGATCGTTTGGGGAAATCATTCCACTGGGAGGGGATGGGCAAGGACTTTTCTACCTATGTCCGGTCTTGTGAGGTGTGCCAGAGGGTGGGAAAGCCCCATGACCAGATCAAGGCCCCTCGCCAGCAACTCCCCATCATTGAAGTTCCATTTCAGCGTGTAGCTGTGGATATTCTGGGTCCTTTCCCTAAGACGACACCCAGCGGAAATTGTACATACTGACTTCCATGGATTTTGCCACCCAATGGCCGGAAGCAGTAGCTCTAAACAAAACCAGGCCTAAAAGCATAAACCAGGCATTGGCAGACATATTTGCCAATGTAGGTTAGCCCTCCAACATCCTTACAGATTCGGGAACTAACTTCCTGGCTGGACCATTAAATGTCTTTGGGAAGCTGTCAGAGTTCCCTCCCCACTCTGAACTCTGGGGGACCACATGAAAGACCCCCTAAGCTTATTTCTACCAGCTTAGGTTAAAACTTCCCCCAACAAACAAATCCTTTCCTTGTCCTTGGATGGTATTGCTGCCAGCACCCAGTGATTTAGACAAAGATTCAGGAAAAGGACCACTTGGAGTTCTTATTTTCCCAAATATCCCCCCGAAGCCCTTCACCCCTTTCCCGTGGAGGCTTGAGAATAATATACCCACCAATTGCCTTTAATAAAAGTATAGACCGGACCCTTTATTTTTAGGACACTAAAGTCAATCACAACAAGCAACTGAGGGTCCTGTGGCACCTTTGAGACTAACAGAAGTACTGGGAGCATAAGCTTTCGTGGGTAAGAATCTCACTTCTTCAGATGCAAGTAATGGAAATCTCCAGAGGCAGGTATATATCAGTGTGGAGATAACGAGGTTAGTTCAATCAGGGAGGGTGAGGTGCTCTGCTAGCAGTTGAGGTGTGAACACCAAGGGAGGAGAAACTGTTTCTGTAGTTGGATAGCCATTCACAGTCTTTGTTTAATCCTGATCTGATGGTGTCAAATTTGCAAATGAACTGGAGCTCAGCAGTTTCTCTTTGGAGTCTGGTCCTGAAGTTTTTTTGCTGTAAGATGGCTACCTTTACATCTGCTATTGTGTGGCCAGGGAGGTTGAAGTGTTCTCCTACAGATTTTTGTATATTGCCATTCCTGATATCTGACTTGTGTCCATTTATCCTCTTGCGTAGTGACTGTCCAGTTTGGCCAATGTACATAGAGGGGCATTGCTGGCATATATAACATTGGTGGACATGCAGGTGAATGAGCCGGTGATGTTGTAGCTGATCTGGTTAGGTCCTGTGATGGTGTTGCTGGTGTAGATATGTGGGCAGAGTTGGCATCGATCTACACCCATCCTGGACAATGATCCCCCACTTTCACAGACCTTGGGAGGCAGGCCAGTCCTCGCCCACAGACAACCTGCCAACCTTAAGCATATTCTCACCAGCAACCACGCACCGCACCATAACAACTCTAACTCAGGAACCAACCCATGCAACAAACCTCGATGCCAACTCTGCCCACATATCTACACCAGCAACACCATCACAGGACCTAACCAGATCAGCTACAACAGCAAAAAACAACAGCCATCTTACAGCAAAAAAACTTCAGGACCAGACTCCAAAGAGAAACTGCTGAGCTCCAGTTCATTTGCAAATTTGACACCATCAAATCAGGATTAAACAAAGACTGTGAATGGCTATCCAACTACAGAAACAGTTTCTCCTCCCTTGGTGTTCACACCTCAACTGCTAGCAGAGCACCTCACCCTCCCTGATTGAACTAACCTCGTTATCTCCACACTGATATATACCTGCCTCTGGAGATTGTCCAATTTGTGTCCATTTATTCTTTTGCAGAGGGACTGTCCGGTTTGGCCAATGTACATGGCAGAGGGGCATTGCTGGCACATGATGGCATATATAACATTAGTAGATGTGCAGGTGAATGAGCCCTTGATGGTGTGGCTGATGTGGTTGGGTCCTCTGATGGTGTCGCCAGAGTAGATATGGGGACAGAGTAGGCAACGAGGTTTGCTACAGGGATTGGTTCCTGGGTTGGTGTTTCTGTGGTGTGGTGTGTAGTTGCTGGTGAGTATTTGCTTCAGGTTGGGGGGTTGTCTGTAAGCGAGGACTGGCCTACCTCCGAAGGCCAGTGATGGTCACATAAACGCCACCCCATACCGGAATCCTACTGACCGCTATACGTACCTACATGCCTCCAGCTTCCATCCAAGACACATCACACGATCCATTGTCTACAGCCAAGCCCTAAGATACAACCGAATTTGCTCCAACCCCTCAGACAGAGACAAACACCTACAAGATCTCTATCAAGCATTCTTAAAACTACAATACCCACCTGGGGAAGTGAGAAAACAGATTGACAGAGCAAGATGGGTACCCAGATATCTCCTACTACAGGACAGGCCCAACAAGGACAATAACAGAATGCCACTGGCCATCACATACAGCCCCCAGCTAAAACCTCTCCAGCACATTATCCACGATCTACAACCTATCCTGGAAAATGATTCCTCACTCTCAGACATTGGGAGGCAGGCCAGTCCTCGCTTACAGTACCCACCTCTGGAAACTGCCCCTACACCCCCATTCCCCACCAACCCCAAACCACTTCCCTCTGCACAGCCTCCCTCTATCTTCACCCCAGCACCCTACCACCACTTATTACTCCCCTCAGGGCGCTTCTGCAGCCCCCAACATCCAGGTCCATCTACCCTACATATCAGCCCAAATACTCTCAACTCCTGGCTGCACCAAACCCCTCTCCCTTCCTCCATCGCTCCCGTCCCGGGCTCACCTGAAAACCCACACACACACAGGGCCCCTCACCCATTTACCCTGGCACCAGCATCCCGCCTTCACTGTATGTGGGGCTGGGGACCTTTCCCCTCCTTAAACCTCCTCCTCCTTGTCCCCTTGGGGTGGTCAGGTGGCTTGGCCCCACTCACTGAGAGGAGCCCCACAGCAAATCTGTGAGTGAGAAGAGTCAATGTTCTGGAGCGGGGAGCCGAGCCCAGCCCAACTGGAGAGAACTCACTGCTGTGGAGTGAATGCAGGGTGAACTCACTCCCCCAATCCCCCATTCTTCCCTTGCTGGGGCCTCACAGCCACACCAGGCTGGGGTAGAGACAGTGAGAGTGGGGCCTGGCAGTTTTACCGAGCTCCCCCAAATCTTTACCAGTGCCCAGTGCACTGAGGCTGAGTGACCAATTCCTGGCTGGCCTGATCTGGCCCCTGCTGGGCAGCAGCTGTGACTAAAATGATCAGAATGGACTTTTTTCACCTTAAAGGCTATAAATCTCTGAGTTTCCACCCCAAACCCCCCAGAAGAGTGGGTTAATGGGGAAGTGTGACTCTTGCACGGTGGAGAGAAGGTGCCTGCATGGGGGGGGCATGGTTGGGAGTGCAGGGGCCCCTCCTTTTCCTGTCCCTGCACATGTGAGTAGAAAGGGGCATCGTGTAAACCATGTTGATCTCCTTGGGGCACAGACCAGTCCTTCTCCCAAGCTGGGAGGGGCTGCAAGTGCTTTGGAGAATAAGAATAAAATTCAAAATTATCTGGACAAACTGGAGAAATGGTCTGAAGGAAATAGGATGAACTTCAATAAGGACAAATGCAAAGTATCCACTTAGGAAGGAACAATCAGTTGCACACAAAAAATGGGAAATGGCTGCCTAGGAAGGAGTACTGCGGAAAGGGATCTGGGGGTCATAGTTGTCGGAGAAAAACTGAGTTCTCACTATTTTGTTTAGGTACAGCAAGTCAGAGGCTTTATTATTAACTCTCACATGTGCAGAGGAGAGAGCAAGCAGGTCTCTCTCTGGTAACTAATTACAGCAAGCATTTATACCTTTCATTACAGAAATAATGAGGGACAGCTGCATTTTGTTTATACATAGGCCATCTTGATATCTCATTTCCTTACTTGTTTTGACTCTTGCCTACATACAATTAGTTTCTATACTTTATCTACACAAGGTCTTCTACACCTTATCTATACTGAGGTCACAATGACTTCTTACACAGCTCTTTCTCACCCGTCTCACACAATCCTCACACAATCCTCGCTTCTACAAATCTCGCCAGGGTTATCAGGGTCACAGCTAGCTTGACTCTTGCTAACAAAGACTGTCTCTTGCTAACGAAGCCTGACTCTTGCTAACAACCATCATGCATTGCAGTTCCCTTCTGTCAGTTCTTTTCTCTGCTTCCACAACCCCCCCCTTTTGTACTTCTAGTACAACAAACATTCTCAAATCTCTATTTGCATCAAGTCCTGGACTTCAGATTCTAAATCAGATGCTTCAACCTTAGGGGTGCAATGATAATGCATGATTAGCATGAACATGAAAGGTATTACTATTATTACGTCTTTTACAACAACAATAACATAATCCTAAACTAACTAATAACAATACAAGCAATAACATTCCCATAGCAATACTATAATGGGGTTGTTGTACAGCCTTTGTCATAAAGCACAATACATCATATTTAGTACATAAGGTAGATACTCTATAAGCAGTGTGAAAGGCATACTTTTCTACTTGATATACATTTTGAAGCATGTGAATTTGCCCTTGTACTTCAGAGATTTTCTGAATCTCAGGTAACAATGAAAGCAAATTTTGAAATCTATCAGATAGTAAACTAGTCCAATTAAAGGGTATCTGGAACCTAAGGGCTACTTGAAAAACTCTATCTGCAGGCCAGTAAATGATATGATTGCCTGCAGTGGTAGTGAGATTAAAATGTATGTCTTGTGATATGGTGTCATTAACATACACACAGCTATCATTAGCTTGGAAGAGTAAGTGTCCTGTCAGGGTAGTTCCTTGTCCCCTACCCTCCCAGCAAACGTAGTCATAGACAGTGACAACTTCTCCTGGCTTCAGTTTACGTGTACACTGAAGCTGTGGGGGTTCTAATGGCCAGAATATCCACAGGTTACCCAACCCCATCCAAATGTCAGGTGTAATCCTAGGAGCACTAACTAAAAATCGATTGGGCATACCAGGTGGTCTAATTTCCCAGATGTCTCGATGAATTACCCAATCCCATATGCATCCTCCCCATGGACCCGGCAGGATACGGTATGTGGGAGCCCACACCCCCTGTACCGGTCCATATGCTTGGAAGGAGCACTGAGAACGTCCACACTTCCACCCAGAAAGTTTCCAAGTATGTCTCCATGGCCACAGGTCAGATGGCACTCCTGACGTGTCTGTAAGGGCAGTGGGCCAAGCCTGGTGCTCTAGATCATTCCGAATGGCCATTAGCTGGTCATTCAAGAAATCCTGAATCTCTGAGCATGCTAGATCCCACTGCAATGCCTTCCCAGCCTCAGTGATATTCAATACCATCTCTGTCAGTAACTTCTGGGTCATAGAACTAAGGGCGGAGATAACATGTAACTCACCAACTCCAGCCTGTACCTGGGTTAGTTGTGCTCCAGAAACAAGGCCTATGGCCTTCTCTAGTTGGCCCAATTTCTCATCATTGGAATGTGTAGTACTGTTTGTATCTGGATAAGTTACAGTGGTGGTGGCAAGGGTCAAGGGACTAGTGGTAGGTGTAGTCTTTGTAGTGGCAAGGCGTTTTTGATATTCATCATCTGAAAGCCAATTAGGGAGGGCAGTGCATCCTGTCCATAAGCACAAAGCCCTGATCCTGGAAAGAATCCACCCCACCACTGGACCCCACATTCCCAGGAACGTTCCCCACAGTTCCCTCCTTGCCAATAAACAATACTTCGTTTCTTCCACCAGGGCCAGTTCTTAATGTCTTTTGTAGTTAGAAAGTTCTGGACTTTGGTGGTTTCAGCAGAGCGAGTGTTTCTTCTTTTCTTCTTCAAAAACAGTTGTGATTCACCACAGTGCAGGGGAGAGGTTACTAGCACTTCACCCTGTACTGGTGTGGTTCCTGTAAAAGAATTCAAAGGCACAGTAGATCTGTCAGTGGACAAGGGAGAGGTTACTAGCACTTCACCTTGTCCTCTTTCCCTGCTGTCCAGGAGGCACAGCAGAGTTAGCAGGAGAAATAGGCTGATCAGCAGCTGGAGAATCCTCTCCAGGCGGAGGGGTCTTTTTGCAGTGCGAAGCATGGGTCCAGGTGGGCAGTCCTTGGCACTTCACAGCAGTGTTAGTGGTTAACAGGACTTGGAAAGGGCCTTTCCAGCGTGGAGCCAAGGCAGTCTTTCGCTGATGGACCTTTACGTAGACCCAGTCTCCTGGTTCCAGCGAGTGGCAGGGCTGCACAGGATCCTTGGGTAGTGCTTCTTTCACCTGTGTATAGAAAGACTTAACACATTTCATTAGTGCCTGACAATACTTAAGCATTGTGTCATCCATTAAATGAATGTCCATCTGAGCTAGGGTCAGTGGGGGCGCAGCTGGTAGTCTCATCGGGCGCCCTGTCAGAATCTCATGAGGGCTGAGTCCAGTCTTTCGATTGGGAGTGGCCCTCATACTCATTAGAGCCAGAGGAAGGGCATCTGGCCACTTCAAGTTTGTTTCAGCACAAATCTTGGCCAGTTTATTTTTCAGAATTCCATTCTGGCGTTCCACTGTCCCAGCAGACTGCGGATGGTGGGGACAGTGAAGGTTGTGTTGAGTCTGCAAAGCTGCACATAACTCCTTTACAATCTGTCCAGTAAAATGAGTTCCACGGTCACTGTTGATACTCACAGGGATGCCAAATCGTGGTACAAAATCTTTAAGCAGAAGTTTCACAACAGTCCTGGCATCTGCTTTCCTGCAGGGAAAAGCTTCAACCCAATTTGAAAATACATCCACCAAAACCAATACATATTCATAGCCACAACATTTAGACAGTTGAATAAAATCAATCTGAATATTTACAAAAGGTCCCCAAGGGGGAGGGTGAGCTGCCTGCCTAACTTTAACAGCTTTACCAATGTTATGCTGCTGACAAATCACACATTGTTGACAGTAGTGATGTGCAATGACTGGGAACCCGAACGCACACCAATCTCGGTTAACCGCAGCAACCATTCCCCCCTTTGCTCACGTGAGCCATTCCGTGGTATACACGAGCAAGATAGGGCATTAGCATCTTCGGTGCAACC
The DNA here is from genome assembly GCF_027887155.1 of Malaclemys terrapin pileata. Lineage (NCBI taxonomy): Eukaryota > Metazoa > Chordata > Testudines > Emydidae > Malaclemys > Malaclemys terrapin. Next base: position 34,171,270 of record NC_071516.1, on the reverse strand, counting down.
AGGCGACCAGCTGGGGCACGCCAAAGATGATCAGGGTGTAGAATACAGCCATTAGCACTCCATAAACGTTTCTCAGCTGCCGGTGCTGCTTCCTGGATCTTGGCCAGATCCTCAAGGGAGGCTAGTGGAGGCTGTTCAATCAAAGCACAAGTATATTCAGCCTGAGGTGCAGAAAGGGCCGCTGCTTTGGCTGCAGAGTCTGCCAAAGCATTTCCATGGGTAACTTCATCATGAGGGGTCTGGTGAGCTGTACATTTCACGACAGCTATAGCTTTGGGCAATAAAAGAGCATCTAAAAGAGCAGAGACATACAGACTGTTCTTAATAGGAGAACCAGTGGATGTAAGAAAACCTCTATACTTCCAGAGCAACCCATAATCATGTACCACTCCAAAAGCATAACGAGAGTCTGTATAGATTGTAACTGCTTGATCCTGAGCGAGAATGCAGGCTCGAGTTAAAGCCACAAGTTCGGCCACTTGAGCAGAAAACACAGAAGGAAGGAAAGCACTTTCAATAACAGCATGTGCAGAACACACAGCATAACCAGCAACCAATTTGCCCTTAGAATCTCGCAAGCACGAACCATCTACAAAGTAAATAAGATCAGGATTTTGCAAAGGCACATCTAGTAAATCATCTCTTGGACGAGAGAGAACCGATGTCACAGACACACAGTCATGTGGGTCTCCATCTTCGGGCCCAGGCAACAAGGAGGCAGGATTTAGAACAGGGCAACGAGCCAAAGTAATATGAGATGAAGACAACAAGACAAGTTCATATTTTGTAAGACGAGAAGTGGATAGATGCTGTGTCTTAGATTTTAACAAGAGAGCAGCCACAGCATGAGGAACAGCAACAATCAAAGGAGAACCTAAGACAATAGATTCAGATACCTGTACAGCAAGAGCTGCTGCAGCTACAGCACGCAGGCAAGGGGAAATCCAGCTGCCACAGCGTCTAGGGCAGTACTGTAATAAGCAACGGGACGGTGTTTGTCTCCGTGCTTTTGCGTTAATACAGCCAAAGCAAACCCATTACGCTCATGACAGAAAAGAGTGAAGGGCTTAGCATAATCAGGAAGTCCCAGGGCTGGTGCACTGGACAGACTTTGCTTGATAGCAACAAAAGCTTGTTCAGCCTCTGGAGACCAAGGAAGAGGCTCAGGGGTACCTGACTTAGTCAGATCCTGTAAGGGTTTAATCATTGTTGCATAGCCTAAAATCCATTGTCTACAGTACCCAGTCATGCCAAGAAAAGTACGCATTTGAGAAATAGTTCCAGGCCTCTTAAAGGAACCTGGAGTGCATGTGCCACACTTCTAGTAAGATAACGGGTACTTTCCTCAGAGGGATTAGAATCAGGGGAGCTACTGGGAGGCTCAGAATCACCTCTTTGTGGTGAAGAGGAGGCTTCTCTCCCAGGGGAAGAGAGAACAATGTGTGCAGCTGATACATGCGGTGGTGAAACTGGCACTGCCGGGTGAGATTCGTTAGCAGACCCAGGCTGTGCAGGGGGAGGAGGCAGCATGGGCTGCTGCTGCTGCTGAATGTTACTGAAGAAATCTAAAATATCCTCAGCAGTTTCCTCCTCACTGTCAGATCTAACTAATTGGGGATAAAGGGGAGCAGAAGGAATTGCTTGAACGGGATTAGGATACACAGGAGCAGAAGGAATCACCCTAGGGGGTAAACAGCTGGATGCCTTGCATTTAAGCTGTAAATGTTGCACTTGAGCTTTTAACTTTTCCTGGGAGTCTTTTAGACTCCGCACTCGAGACTCGTGGAGTCTCTTTGTTGCTTCCTCCCACCAACAGACAAATTGCTCCCACTGTGTATCAGAGGCTTTTGGTGAAGCCAGAGTTTCTTTAAGGTATTTAAGTTTGTCTAAATCAAAGGTACCTTCTAGTGGACATTGTTTAGATGGATTTGCACGCGTGTAAAGATTCCAATTATCTAAATACCTGCAGGTTTTCGGGCCATAATGTACGTACATGAAATAAGCTGGGGTACCCTTAGGGGGTGAGAGGGAAGACTTAGACTGTCCCCCACCCATTTTCCAATCACACACTCAAAGGGGGAAGGATGCCCTGTCCGCGCTAGCGGCTCATAAACTAAGGATCTCTCCCTACAGGGTATTCACACAGGAGTGACTAACGAGGATAGCCATGACCCCCTACACCTCCCTTCAGCAAAGAGCGTCGGCTAATCTCAGAGAGAAAGCGCCGCTTACTCTGTTGCATCCAGTGAGATGGTCAGACTGTCAGTGGCTCACACGGAGAGGAAAAGGGGAGGGAAGATGGGTGCACACACTCCTAGACCCAGGTAGCCTCCTCGCCGGACGATGCCAGGCCGAGTCAACCTACATGGGTCGGATCTCCTAAAGATCCTCTAGTTACCGGGCTTGCGTTAGAGTAGTTCTGGTCACGAGCCAAAAGACTTCGCAGAGTACTCTGGGCGTCTTCCGGTAACACTCAATTCACACTGTGTACACACACACACAGACTACACACATGCACACATACCAAGGCCTTATACCAGGTACTACTCCTGAGTACCTCCAGGTACTATTCCCAAGTACCTCGATGCATCGCTTGAGGCGGTAAAAACCCCTCTTGAGGCAGTAACAACTCCTCAATACAGGTGCAAACCCTATGCACCTAGCATATGCTTACAGGGGGCGGCAAACAATTCCCCTATTACGCCGCTCAGCATCTGACCTTGCTGCACAGTCAATAAGTTCGGATGGCGTGAGCCCAACAGGGGCAGACGGCCCCACGGACAGTCCTCCTCCGACACCCCAATAGAGATTTCAAAAGGTCTCTTACCTCTATTGTGGCGCCATGGGGTTCGAAGGGGAACGATCCGTAGCAGCTGCCGTTGCCTCAGTGGGCGTTGCCATCCCGGACGAGCCCCCAAATTGTCGGAGAAAAACTGAGTTCTCACTATTTTGTTTAGGTACAGCAAGTCAGAGGCTTTATTATTAACTCTCACATGTGCAGAGGAGAGAGCAAGCAGGTCTCTCTCTGGTAACTAATTACAGCAAGCATTTATACCTTTCATTACAGAAATAATGAGGGACAGCTGCATTTTGTTTATACATAGGCCATCTTGATATCTCATTTCCTTACTTGTTTTGACTCTTGCCTACATACAATTAGTTTCTATACCTTATCTACACAAGGTCTTCTACACCTTATCTATACTGAGGTCACAATGACTTCTTACACAGCTCTTTCTCACCCGTCTCACACAATCCTCACACAATCCTCGCTTCTACAAATCTCGCCAGGGTTATCAGGGTCACAGCTAGCTTGACTCTTGCTAACAAAGACTGTCTCTTGCTAACGAAGCCTGACTCTTGCTAACAACCATCATGCATTGCAGTTCCCTTCTGTCAGTTCTTTTCTCTGCTTCCACATAGTGGATCACACACACTTTTGACTCATATTTAGTTTAACACTGTAGCAAAAAAAAGCACCCCTCATTCTGGGATGTATTAGCAGTGTTGTAAGCAAAACATGAGAAGTAATTCTTCTGCTCTACTCTATGCTGACAAGGCCTCAGCTGGAGTATTGTGTCAGTCCTGGGTGCCACATTTCAGGAAATATGGGGACGAATTGGAGAAAGCCCAAAGAAGAGCAACAAAAGTGATCAAAGGTCTAGAAAACATGACCTATGAGGGAAGATTGAAGAAATTGGGTTTGTCTGCAGAAGAGAAGATTGAGAGGGGACACGATAACATTTTTCACGTCCATAAAAGGTTGTTACAAGAACTGAACAAAGGAAGCCAATTTGCAGTGTGAAACAATTTTTATTGGTCCTACAAAAACAACGATACATATTCTTGAGCACCATCGACCAGCTCCTCATCCAGTCACTTACTGTTTACTAGAGCTTGTGAAAACGTTTTAGTCAAACCTTATTTCAACAAAAATAGGGATTTGACTAAATAACATTTTTCATGAAAAATGTCTGCTTCCCTCAGAGAAACTGACTTTTTTTTGACAGAAAATGGAAAACAGAACCATTTTTTTTCAACTTCCAGCTGAAAGTTTTCGGATATCACATGCCCAAAAAAAAAAAAAAAAAAAAAAAATTGATTTTCATGGTTTTCAGTTCTTTGTGAAAAGTCAAAAGTTTCTGCCAAAATAACCCCACAACATCATTTTCCAACCATCTCTATAATTAAATATATTTGTGCACACGCACGTCTTTCACACAGCACTTGGGTATCAGGGGCCACGTGGACCCTGCCACTTTGACAACAGAATCCTGATTGACTGAACCTCCTTTCAGTCACCTAATCTGATTTCTTTGTAAGGGTCACAGATTTCCTGACACCATTTCTCAGGGCCTCCTTAACCTCTGTTTCTCAGGCTGTAGATGAGCGGATTGGCCAGGGGAGTCAGGACTGTGTAGCAGACAGAGAACACTTTGTTCAGGGCTCTCAGGGTGCTGGATTTCAGCAGCATGTAGACAATCATTATTGTCCCATAGAAGATGGTCACCACGATGAGGTGGGAGGAGCAGGTGGAAAAGGCCTTTTGCCTCCCGCTGGTGGAAGGGATTCTCGGGATGGTGCTGATGACACAAACATAGGATGTCAAGGTTGATAGAAATGGGAGAACTAAATTAAGGAAGGAAAATGTATAACTAACCGGTGTGATCTGGCTGGTGTCACTGCAGGAGAGTTTTAGCATTGGGGTGAGATCACAGAAGTGATCCATTTCATTGGGGCCACAGAAAATTAACTCTGACATGAGACACACTAATATTGTACAAGCTAGAAATCCATTTATCCAAGACCCAGCTGCTAGCTGGAAGCACAGCCGGCCGTTCATAAAGGCTCCGTAGTGCAGCGGTTTGCATATAGCTAAATACCGATCATAAGACATCACCGCCAAGAGATAACACTCTGTAGTTACTAGAAAAACAAATACAGACAATTGTGTGATGCAGCCCTCCACAGAAATGGTTCTGTCCCCACTCAGGAGACTGGCCAGCAGCCTGGGCAGGATGGTGGAGGTGTAGCAGGTCTCCAGGCAGGACAAGTTCCCCAGGAAGAAGTACATGGGGGTGTGAAGGTGCTGATCAGTCACAACTAGCACAACGATGAGGAGGTTCCAAGCCATTGTCATAACGTAGATCACCAGAAACAGCAGGAAGAGAAGAATCTGCAGCCCAGGTTGATTCCCGAATCCCAGGAGGATGAATTCTGTGACGGGTGTTTGATTTCTCCCTTCTGCTTTCTCCATGAGCTGTAATAGTAGGGAAAAAAGCACCAAACACTGGAATAATTTCCTCTGCTATTAAACAATAGAAAGTTCCCTCCATTCAATTACATGAACGTTCAAATAGGAAAATGACAAAGTCACATATTGTCTTCCCGGGCCACGTACCTTGGACTTGTGAGACTCAGTCAGGAACACAGGTATTGACACACCCAGGAAGAGCAGTAATTCCTCTAATCTAGACTCCTGTCTTTAAGAGTGGCAAATACTAGATGCTCCAGAAAAATATTCAGCTCCCTTAAATACCTTTGTACAATCTCATAAGTGGGAAATGTTTTCCCAAGATAGTGGTGTTATAGCTTCTCTGTCCCATTTATCAGTCTTCTCGCACTTCCCATTTTGTTCATCTCCTCCTTAATTTAAACACCTCGGAGTCTTTTCTGAGGTTGGGATAATTCAAAGGGACCTAAAGAAAATTTGACACTATTGAAAAATCAGGGGGATTTGATCACCAGACTACCTTGAAATTCCCAGCCCCATTAAACTCTGCCCATCCAGGCATCCGCTTCTCTGCTCCATTCCCAGCCGCATTTAGCATGTGGGAAAAGAAGAGACTCTCTCATCCCCCCGCTTTGAGACACCAGGCGCAGCACAGGAGCCTGCGGGTCAGCGCCAGTAGAACAGGGCGTGAGCATGCTCACCTCCTGCTAGTGCCTGAGACACTGAACAGCAGTGAAGCAGGGAAACGGCCTCTGCCCAGCGCCCTGCCCCATACGCAAAGGGAAACCCCAGCAGCCATGCACAGACCCCCTCCCTCTCCCACTCTTCGGGCACCAGAGACACGTTCTACCCCAGCTGCACTCTGCAGCCCAGCTGACAAGTGAGTGTGTCTGGGCCTGGATTCAGTGCAGCGTCATGCTCCCAGCCATGCTCTGCAGTGCCACAGGGGCAGGAAGTGAGACAGAGCAGGAAATGCACAGCTCCGGTGAGCTCCAGCTGGTCTCCTTCCCACTACAGCACCGTTTCTTCCTCTGTGAGATCCCCAGGATATGACTGACGGCTTGTCTAAACAAAAAGCTGGGGTGTGACTCTCCAGAGCACTAGCCTGCCACGTACTTACGCTGCATGTACCATGCTGCAGTGCACTCAACATTCCCTAGTGCACTTCGACCTACACCCGTTTCAAACAGCACTAGGGCAAGGTCCACTAGGGGACTTTTAGTGCACAATAGCAGGGCCCGTGTGGCCCCTTACTGCACGGCAACCTAGAGCGCTGCAGATTTCCATCCCAGCCTGCCACGCATTAACTCCCTGTGGGCACAAACCCCAGGAAGGATCAGATTTAAATTGAATCCGCTGCAGGAAATGGCAATACTGAGTGGCTGTGGCCATTGGGACCTGCTTTCCACTTCCAGGCTGCTCCCCCCAGTGTCTCCTGCTCTCAGAGCTTGTCTGCAGGGTGGGGGAGTGCACTCAAGAGCAATGGGATTTCTAAAGGGCACCTGCAAGTTGCACATGAACTGGCTCGTATAGACTCTTGCTGGCGCCCACTGAAATTTCTTTTGTGCACGACGTTTGGTGCACTGTAGAATTAACACCCCGCATTTGTGCACCAGCACCCCCCACATGGACAAGCCCGCATTCACACGGCAAAGACGCCTACCTTCTACTGCTGTACTGAGCTGGCGTTTGCTTTCTTGCTTGATGCACACACCTGTGTATATTATGAGGGACCTTCTTGCCTCCTGCTCTGGAGCTTCCAGGGTTTATAGAGGAAAGCTGCCTCGCGCTGGCTCAGGCGGCTGTTGGGATCTCCACTGAGGCTGTTGATAACGATCCCAGTGAAAGCACCCTCGGGAGGGAATTCAGTGCTATGTTGTTGTTAACACAGTGTAAACATCAAGACCACTGACGCCTGGTCTACACTACAGAGTTAGGTTGATATAAGCTGCCTTACTTCAATCTAACTGTGGAAGTCTCTACACTTAAATTTCGCTCCTGCTGACGTAACTGCCCCGCTGCACTGTGTCCCTCCCAGGACCCCATGAGAGGCACAGAGTCAAGGTCAATGTAGTTAGATTGACACAGTGTCAGCGTAGACACTGCGTTATTTATGTCAATTGTTACTGGCTTTCAGGAGCCGTCCCCACAATGCCCAGCACTGACAGTACAACTGATACCAGCACTGCTGGTGAGGCTGTGCACTGCCGACTCAAGGAGCAAAGTGTAGATGCACAAATGCTGTAATTACTGTGGCAGGTGTATGCCGATATAAGTTAGGTCGACTTAATTTCATTGACAGTCAGACCTATGTCAACATAACTACGTCGCTCAGGGGGTTGAAAAATCCACATGCCGAGCAACAGTTAGCACTGTCTACATGGGGGTTTAGGTCAGTGTATGTGGACAATAGAGGGTCTCCCATCGAGATAGTTACCGCTTCTCAGGGAGGTGTGATTTTCTCACCCCACTGGATGTTACAATTCACAATACACAGACCTCTCACTCAAGCCTGGGACCAGTCTCTTCTATTGACGTCTTCCAGCATATGTGAGGGAGGAGAAAGGCCCAAGCATGATGCCTTAGTCCCCTGTTTTATATCCTTAGTTCATGTGCCTAGAAGACACTTGCCCAGACATGTCCTGGTGGGTGTTGCCGAGTCACAGTGATCACATAAACCCCCATTGTGGTGGACTTGTACAACTGAGTTATAGAGTTGATTAGTGGTTTGTTCACATCCACCTGGCAGTAGAGGCTCTCAAACTTACAACATATTTCAGTGACAACAATACAGCAAAATCTCATACACACTAACGACATACGTATTTGGATAGAACAGGTTTCAGCAGATCATGATCCTTATGATATCTTACATGACATGCTCTGTATGAAATATCACAATCATCTATGAATGAACATGAGGGTTACAGGGTTCTATTTTGAAGTACAGTGTGTCACACCAGGCTCTCATGTTTTCAGGGTTTCTGGTGAAAGGACTCTGAGAATGCTCCATAGTTGCCTTGCTGGTCAATTGCAGACACATAAACCACAAAGGACTTTGAGGATGGCTGGCTTTTTGCTGACTTGCTCAACCACCAAACTGGTTAGCCACAGACCTGTAGCAGTCTGGGTAGAGCCACCCACTTCTGCACCGGTAGGGCCACTCTTGTGGATCTGTCGTTTCATTGGAGGGTCCAGGCAAGTTGCTTACAGAGTGCCAGGAATGTAGCTTTCTTCATGAGCAAGTTCTGGACCCATTGCTGATCATTCCAGGTCTGCGTGATGAGGTGGTTCCACCCGCCTGTGCTTGTGGCCCTGCTCCAGAAGAGCCAATCTACATAGGGTCAAGTATCAGAGGGGTAGCCATGTTAGACTGAATCTGTAAAAAGCAACAGAGGGTCCTGTGGCACCTTTAAGACTAACAGAAGTATTGGGAGCATAAGCTTTCGTGGGTAAGAACCTCACTTCTTCAGATGCAAGTAATGGAAATTTCCAGAGGCAGGTATAAATCAGTATGGAGATAACTAGGTTAGTTCAATCAGGGAGGGTGAGGTGCTCTGCTAGCAGTTGAGTGTGAGCACCAAGGGAGGCGAAACTGCTTCGGTAGTTGGATAGCCATTCACAGTCTGTTTAATCCTGATCTGATGGTGTCAAATTTGCAAATGAACTGGAGCTCAGCAGTTTCTCTTTGGAGTCTGGTCCTGAAGTTTTTTTGCTGTAAGATGGCTACCTTTACATCTGCTATTGTGTGGCCAGGGAGGTTGAAGTGTTCTCCTACAGGTTTTTGTATATTGCCATTTCTGATATCTGACTTGTGTCCATTTATCCTCTTGCGTAGTGACTGTCCAGTTTGGCCAATGTACATAGCAGAGGGGCATTGCTGGCACATGATGGCATATATAACATTGGTGGACGTGCAGGTGAATGAGTCGGTGATGATGTAGCTGATCTGGTTAGGTCCTGTGATGGTGTTGCTGGTGTAGATATATGGGCAGAGTTGGCATCGAGGTTTGTTGCATGGGTTGGTTCCTGAGTTAGAGTTGTTATGGTGCAGTGCCTGGTTGCTGGTGAGAATATGCTTAAGGTTGGCGGGTTGTCCGTGGGCGAGGACTGGCCTGCCTCCCAAGGTCTGTGAAAGTGAGGGATCATTGTCCAGGATGGGTTGTAGATCACTGATGATGCGTTGGAGAGGTTTAAGCTGAGGACTGTAGGTGATGGCCAGTGGAGCTCTGTAGGTTTCTTTTCTGGGCCTGTCTTGTAGCAGGAGGCTTCTGGGTACACGTCTGGCTCTGTTGATTTGTTTCTTTATTTCCTTGTGTGGGTATCGTAGTTTTGAGAATGCTTGGTGAAGATCTTGTAGGTGTTGGTCTCTATCTGAGGGGTTGGAGCAGATGCGGTTGTATCTCAGCGCTTGGCTGTAGACGATGGATCGTGTGTTGTGTCCGGGGTGGAAGCTGGAGGCATGAAGGTAGGCGCAGCGGTCGGTGGGTTTTCGGTATAGGGTGGTGTTAACGTGGCCATTGCTTATTTGTACTGTGGTGTCTAGGAAGAGGATCTCCCGTGTAGATTGGTCCAGGCTGAGGTTGATAGTGAGGTGGAAGCTGTTGAAATCATGGTGGAATTCTTCCAGGGTCTCCTTCCCATGGGTCCAGATGGTGAAGATGTCAGATCAGAATTAAACTAAGACTGTGAATGGCTATCCAACTACAGAAGCAGTTTCTCCTCCCTTGGTGTTCACACCTCAACTGCTAGCAGAGCACCTCACCCTCCCTGATTGAACTAACTCAGTATCTCCATACTGATTTATACCTGCCTCTGGAAATTTCCATTACTTGTGTACATGTGTAGAGATAGCTGGGAGTGCTGGTGGCGTACGGTCTGAGTAGGGAGTCCACATATCCAGACAGTCCTTCAGTGAGAGTGCCAATGCCCGAGATGATGGGGCACCCAGGATTTCCAGGTTTGTGGATCTTGGGTATTAGAGCCCCGACCGGGGTTATTCTAAGGGTATGTTGATTTGTTCCTGTGTTAGTGTAGGGGGTGTCCTGAGTAGATGGTGCAGTTTCTTAGTGTATTCCTCAGTGGAATCTGAGGAAAGTGGCCTGTAGAATTTGGTATTGGAGAGTTGTCTGGCAGCCTCCTTCTGGTAGTCAGACCTGTTCATGATGACAACGGCACCTCCTTTATCAGCCTCTTTGGTGATAATGTCAGGGTGGTTTCTGAGGCTGTGGATGGCATTGCGTTCTGCACGACTTAGGTTATGAGGCAAGCGATGTTGTTTTTCCACAATTTCTGCCTGTGCACGTCGGCGGAAGCATTCTATGTATAGGTCCAGACTGTCATTTCGACCCTCAGGAGGAGTCCATGTGGAGTTCTTCCTGTGTTGTTGGTGGGAGGGTATCTGTGTATTGAAAGATAACACTGAACAGCACTCCAGCTATCTCCATGACACCACAGATTTCCTGAGAAAACTACAATGCATTGGTGACCTCCCAGAAAACACCATCCTAGCCACCATGGATGTAGAGGCTCTCTACACAAACATCCCACACACAGATGGAATACAAGCTGTCAGGAACAGTATCCCTGATGATGACACAGCACAACTTGTTGCTGAGCTCTGTGACTTTATCCTCACGCATAATTATTTCAAATTTGGTGACCATATATACCTCCAGACCAGTGGCACCGCCATGGGCACCCGCATGGCCCCACAATATGCCAACATTTTTATGGCTGACCTGGAACAACGCTTCTTCAGCTCTCGTCCACTCATGCCTCTTCTCTACCTATGTTACATTGATGACATCTTCATCATCTGGACCCATGGGAAGGAGACCCTGGAAGAATTCCGCCATCACAGGACCTAACCAGATCAGCTACATCATCACCGACTCATTCATCTGCACGTCCACCAATGTTATATGTGCCATCATGTGCCAGCAATGCCCCTCTGCTATGTACATTGGCCAAACTGGACAGTCACTACGCAAGAGGATAAATGGACACAAGTCAGATATCAGAAATGGCAATATACAAAAACCTGTAGGAGAACACTTCAACCTCCCTGGCCACACAATAGCAGATGTAAAGGTAGCCATCTTACAGCAAAAAAACTTCAGGACCAGACTCCAAAGAGAAACTGCTGAGCTCCAGTTCATTTGCAAATTTGACACCATCAGATCAGGATTAAACAGACTGTGAATGGCTATCCAACTACCGAAGCAGTTTCGCCTCCCTTGGTGCTCACACTCAACTGCTAGCAGAGCACCTCACCCTCCCTGATTGCACTAACCTCGTTATCTCCATACTGATTTATACCTGCCTCTGGAGATTTCCATTACTTGCATCTGAAGAAGTGAGGTTCTTACCCACGAAAGCTTATGCTCCCAATACTTCTGTTAGTCTTAAAGGTGCCACAGGACCCTCTGTTGCAATCTACATAGGGAGCATCAGTGACTCTCCTGAGAGCCGTGAGGAGCATCAGCCGGTTTCAGTCTGCCACATCTGTATCAGCCTCCTGAGCCTCCTCCTACAACACAGGTTGTCAGCAGGTCATAAAATGCTGCCAACATGTCCACCATTGCCTGAAACTGGAAAGAAATCACAAGCAAGACAATTGCTTTGTACACCGACTCCTCCATCTTGCTGGCTCCATCTTCCAGGAGTGGGGAGACCAAAAGACAGATCAGCTGCGGAATGGACAGTCAACTTTTCCCACGGGGCACCACAAACTAAAGGCTGGAGGAGCTTCAGCTAGGAAGGTGCTAGGCAACCTGGCACAGACTGGATTCACTTCGGTCTGCGTAACGCAGTGTCGACGCCTAAGCACTGGTTTGAGGCCTCAGGCCAGAAATTATAAACCTAGGATCAATATTCTGCATGAATGCTGACACACCCTGAAACTACGGCTTCAAGACCCACTGACCCTAGGCTTACACTGTAGTATAGGCACACCCTTACACACCTTCCGCCCATTGCAAAATGATACAGTGACGGGTTCCCCTGGGGTGTCACCTGAAACTGGGGTGAAACTGAGTCCCCTGACCCACCAGCTGCAAAGCCCTCCAAGCTTTCATTTTCACCAGCATTCACACAGCTAAGGACACACCCAGCTGCATCACATGCAGGCTCTCTGACCGGCCCCTGCATGGGAAAGCATAGCGAGGGCACCTCCCAGTTCCTAAGGCACACAGCCCCTCTGGAGTATAAACCCAAAATTACATCATCTAGCGCTGCACAGAGAACTATACAGTGTAAGCTCATAAAATTTACCCCCTCCCTCAATGTGGAGAGGAATATGCAACAGCTTTTTGCCCCAGAATTATTATTCTCACACACTGATTTAGAATAAAGCAAAAATAAGTTTATTAACTACAACAGATATAATCACTTAATGTCTAAGGGATACCAAACAGATCAAAGCAGAGTACCTAGCAAATAAACAAAAAAACACAATCTAAACTTAATATACTAAATAGATTGGATAGAAATAGCAGATCTTCACTCTAAGTGGTGATACAAGCAGGTTGCAGAGTCTTAAGGGGCAAGTTGCACTTGCTTTACAGCTTGGAATCCCCAGATGTTCCATTCACAGGCTAAAAATCTCTTTAGCCTGGGTCCAGCACTTCCCCCACTTCAGTCTTTGTTCCTCAGGTGTTTCTAGGAGTCTTCTTGGGTGGGGAGTCAGTGACAGGGCTGGCTCTAACTATTTTGCTGCCCCAAGCAGCAAAAAAAAGCGCCACCCCCCGGTGAGCCCCCCAGCCGAGCGCTGCCCCACGTCCCCCCGCCGAGCGTTGCCGGAACATCCCCCGCCCCCCCCCCCCGAGCGCCACCGGAGCCCGCCCCCCCCCCGCAGAAACACACACACCCTGAGCGCCGCTGGAACCCCCCCCGGGCGCCGAGCCCCGAGCCGCCCCACCGAGCACTGCCGGAACCCCCCCCCCAGCGCCACGCCCGTGCTGTGCGCGCCGCCCCCCGCTGAGCACTGCACCGCCGGAGCGCCCCCCCCTCCCTGCAGAATTCCACGCCGCACTCCCCCCCGCCGCCCCTTACCAGGTGCCGCCCAAAGCATGTGCTGGGTTGCCTGGTGCCTGGAGCCGGCCCTGGTCAGTGAAGAACCCAGATGACATAACTCCCCTGCCTTATATAGCTTTTGCATATGGCGGGAACCTTTTGTTTCAAAGCTTGGTTCCCATGCTAATCAGTGGAAAAATACTTACATCCCAAGATGGAGAGCAGCACCAGGTGACCTGGTCAGATGTCCCTGTAGGGTCGCAGCAGCCATTACTCAGAGGCTGTCTGTGGTGTCCGCAGAAAGGCTCCCCAGGTGGGATATAAGCTTCTCCTAAGGCCTATTGTTCTCTTTAATGGCTCATTTATGTGAATGGTCCCTTCCCAGCCAACCATCTAGACAGAGCATTTTACCTAGTGGGCGTTGCCCAGGAATAGCTACATGTGAAATAGATACATAGTCAATATTCATAAATTCAGATACAAAAACAATACATGCATACAAATAGGATAATCAGATTCAGCAAACCATAGTCTTTCCAATTACCCCTCACAGACATATCTTGCATAAAATACATCATAATTTTGATATAATTATATCATACTAATATCACTGAAGAATATGGGGTGCAGTGTCAGACACATAGTACAAAAAATAGGAAGACAGCACAATCTTCCAAGATATAAATGTATGTAGCTGTTGGGAATCCAGGGCATCAAGGAGAAAGAAACTATTTTAACAAGCTAATCCCACAGATAGTTCTCACATTCCCCAAAGAAGGGGTTGACATACTAAACTTTGGGATGGTGGTATCCTATTCCTGGCTAAAGCTGATTGGTGTGGTGGGGTGAGAAGACATCTGGGGTTTTTCTTGGGATGTGGGTGGGGCCTTGGGTTGTCCCCGGTGGTAAGGTTTTGTTTCGGCTTGCCCCTTCTGATATTCGCTCCAACTGCTACTAGTTTTTCCTCTTTTCTGCCACCTCTACCCATTTGGCTCCAATCTCCCCCACCTCGGTTACAGTTTTGGGCTTCCCATCTAGGATGTACTTTCTATTTCCTCAGGAACACTCTCTAAAAACTGCTCCTTTTGCATTAGGAAGGGCAACTCTTCCGTAGATTTAACATTTGCTCCGGATATCCAGGCATCCCAATTTTTCCCAATGTGGTAGGCTTGTCAAGTAAATGACACATCGGGTTTCCACCTTAGGGCTCTGAACCGCCGACGGGCATGGTCAGGTGTTGCCCCATTCTGATTCTGGCCTTGTTTTTAAAAAGTTCATAACTGTTCATGTGTTCCTTAGGCATTTCAGCCACCACCTCTGCTAAGGGTCCACTGAGCTGCGGCCTCAGCTCTACCATGTACTGGTCTGTAGTGATGCTGTATCCAAGGCAGGCCCTTTCAAAATTTTCTAAGAAGGCCTCAGTATCATCGCCTGCCTTGTAGGTGGGGAATTTTCTGGGATGGGAAGTGGTACCTGCAGAGGGGTTGTTAGCATTGGCTGTTGTATCCGGCCTAGCCCGTGCTAATTCCAGTTCATGATTCATCTCTTTCTTTCAGCTCCATAGCTCTCTTGTGGGCCTCCTCTTTGGCGCTCTCTCTTCAGCTTGTTGCTCGAGTTTTTTTAATTGAAGCAGTCTGATTTTTTTTTTCATTTTCTTCTGCGTCTAGTCTGGCCAGTTCTAGTTTGTTAGCTACTTCTTTGGTAGTCATTTTCCTGTTTTCTTGTGCTGGGCCACACCCCTCTACAGTTGACTGAAACTGGGATGCACTCAGCTCAGGAACAGACTTTCTAACTAGCTATCCCTGAGTAGAAAGAAAAAAAAAAACAAACCAAAAAAAAACACCAATTCAGCTTGTAAATTCCTTTTACCAGCTGTTTGCTCATTGATTGAACCCTTCTCTTTAACAAAGACCCTTGTTAAAGAAAACTTAACACCTCTGCCTTCAGGCAAGGAGAGATAAGATCTGCATCTACCTTCAGCTCTGCTTTCCAAGCAGCTAGAAAGGAGAAAAAAAATCTTACTGGCTTTTGGTTTAAAATGATCCCACCGCTCTGCCACCATGTCAAGGCTGCTTCCCCACTTTGAACTTTAGGGTACAAATGTGGAGGCCTGCATGAAAACTTCTAAGCTTAACTACCAGCTTAGATCTGGTCCGCTGCCACCATCCCAAAGCTAATTCCCTACCCTGGGTAGCCTTGAGAGACTCTTCACCAATTCCCTGGTGAATACAGATCCAAACCCCTTGGATCTTAAAACAAGGAAAAATCAATCAGGTTCTTAAAAAGAAGGCTTTTAATTAAAGAAAAAGGTAAAAATCCTCTCTGTAAAATCAGGATGGAAAATAACTTTACAGGGTAATCAAACTTAAAGAGCTCAGAGGACCCCCCTCTAGCCTTAGGTTCAAAGTACAGCAAACAGATAAACACTCTAGTAAAAGGTACATTTACAAGTTGAGAAAACAAAGATAAACTAACACGCCTTGCCTGGCTGTTTACTTACAAGTTTGAAATATGAGAGACTTGTTCAGAAAGATTTGGAGAACCTGGACTGATGTCTGGTCCCTCTCAGTCCCAAGAGCGAACAACTTCCCAAAACAAAGAGCACAAACAAAAGCCTTCCTCCCGCCCCCCAAGATTTGAAAGTATCTTGTCCCCTTATTGGTCCTTTGGGTCAGATGCCAGCCAGGTTACCTGAGCTTCTTAACCCTTTACAGGGAAAAGGATTTTGGAGTCTCTGGCCAGGAGGGATTTTATAGTACTGTACACAGGACAGCTGTTACCCTTCCCTTTATAGTTATGACACATGTAGACAATGATCAGGGTCGCATAGAAAAGAGCTACCACCATGAGGTGGGAGGAGCAGGTGGAAAAGGCCTTCTGCCTCCCGGTGGTGGAGGGGATTCTCAGGATGGTGCTGATGATACACATGTGGGATGTCAGGGTTAATAGAAATGGGCAAAGTGAATCAAGGAACACGAGTATAAAACTAAGCTGTGTGATCAGGCTGGTGTCGCTGCAGGAGAGTGGAGGAAAGGTTCTGCTGAAGAAAACTAGCAGCTACAGGGCTAGGAACAGGCACAGAACTCCCACCTTATGGGAAAATCCAGAGGGACATTTTTGGAAACAACTGAGGAAAGGACTGAGAATCCCTGGGAAAGAAGTGAGTTGTCAGGGAGACAGAAAGGCATGCAAGCCACGTCTAAAGGGCAGGGGTGGAGAGATAAAGGCTATGGGAATCGCTCTTGTACTGTTATGCTCACAGCATGCAAACAGTGAAGGTGGCAATGTAACAACTTTATTGCTTAAAATCCAAAACCCTAATGCACAAGAACCAAAACTAGAGAGAAAAAGCAGCGAGACACAACTCACCCCACTTTGCTCTAGGCTGACTCCTTCCATACTTACTGCTGAAAAACAATGACCTCATGCTTCCCTACCGAGCCCCCTGGTCTTCAGGCAGGACCAGGAGAACCCTTGAGAATTTCAAGTGATAGTGTATCATTTTAACACAGTTTTCAATGCACCATAGATGCCATAGAAAGAAAGAGAAAGATATAGGCAAAGAGAGAGACAGACGGACAGGCACTGAGAAACACATGCAGACAGACAGAGAGACATCAGACAGATAGAGGAAGATGTGTGAAACTCCTCTATTTAACATTAGATTTGACTGGGATTTTTCTTCTTCCCAGAAATTTTTAACTTTTTGTGAAAAAAATTGGCTACACAGGAAACAATTCTCTTCCAGTCACTACATCTCATTCGTAGCATAAAATGGGGCTTGGAAAAGCAAGTGCAAAATTTCACAGAGGAATCAAATGCAGGCAATCAAAGAAACTCTGAAACACCATGCCTGGGACAGGGATAGAATGGGGAATGCTCAGAAACCGAGAGAGACAGACAGACCGACACCTAGTAGAACACTGGAAGGCCTGCATTTCTTCATCAGCCTTCACTCAATGAAAATGCCCATCCCACCCAGAACAATGGAAGTGTGTTGGTTACAGACTGAGTAAAAGTGAATAAAGCCCCCAGAATTTTCCTCAATAATGATTGTAACAGCGTGGACTCACCCCTGCAGCACCTCCTGCTGGTCTCTGTAAGGAATTAGCTCATTTTCCAGCCAGGAGCACCCTCCGCAGGCCTGTGATCCACCTTACCGCTGGCCCCGTGTCCCTCCCAGGACCCCAGTGCCCCTTTCTCTGGGGTGCTGCCCCCTTGGCAGTAACCCCTCAGTCTCAGGGTCTCCCCACCCAGGGGAACCCCCAACCCTCTATCCCCACTTCACCTCAGTGTTAAGCTACTGCCAGTCCCCATCTAGTCCCCTGCTCACTGGGGCGGACTGCAGTGTAAGCCACTCATCATAGGCAAAGGGGTTCAGACCTGCTGCCTCTGCCTACCCATAGGCTGCCCCCGGCAACCCTGCACCTATTTGGCCTTTCCAGGCCAGAGCTCCCAGCTCCTCTGGCCCTTCCCCAATCTAGGTTCCTTGCTTGGCACCTTGCAGCCAGGCCCTTCTCCCTCTACAGGCAGAGGGAGACTGACTGGGCCCTGGCTCACAGCCTCTTATAGGGGCCAGCTGGGCCTGATTGGAGCATGGCCACAGCTGAGCCTACTTTCCCCAATCAGCCCAGGCTTCTTGCCCCAGCCACAGCCCTCCCCTGGGCTGTTTTTAACCCTGTCAGGGCTGGAGCGGGTAACCACCCCGCTACAATGGTATTTACTAGATCTGGCTGGAAGTCTTCCCCCACGCCCACATGCGAACAGTCAACTTTCCATCAAAAACCGAAAACTGAAAAATGTGGGCTGAAAGTTACTGAAAACCAGAAGAATTCCACCACAAACCAAAATATGTTACGGTTTTCGGAAGATTTTTTTTTTTTTTTTTTTTTTGAAAAATGGAGGAAAACAGACACTTTCCATGAAAAACTAAATAAAAAGAAAAGTTCAAGTTGGTGGAAAATGTCCACCCAGCCCTAACGCTTACCTTCAGTGGTGCGTGTGAAGGAATGACTAATGTAGTGGGGTGCGAGGAGTGACCAGTGTATCAATGGTGACTGGTTTGGGGACTCATGATGCAGGTTCCACCATCATTCAATCTCTTCTCTTCGTTTTCTTTATGTCCTTTCACTCTCTTTGTAAAGACCCATCCGTTTTCTTGATGGGATGGACTGGTCCTGCTACCCTGCTTATTCTATTGTGCAAAACCTTCATTACTCTTTCTCTTGTGACTGTGGGCTTTATAGAAGAAAGCTGCCTCTCCTGCATGCTGCTAGCAGAGGAATCACCCTGGAGACTGCTTGTGTTGATCATATCTAAATTAATGTGATGGGGCAATTGTTCATATTTTGCATTTCCAAACAGGGCGCTTAACCAGACCAAAGCAAACAACATTCTAACACAACTGAGCATTGCACACAGTGATTATTGCATCAAGACCACATCTTCAGGTTGAACTCACTTACTGGACTCACCCAACTATTTGAGATAGCTGACTGGTGTGGCGAAAGTAAATAAGGAAGTGTTATTTACTCCTCACAACACAAGAACTAGGGGTCACCAAATGAAATTAATAGGCAGTAGATCTAAAATGAATAAAAGGAAGTATTTTTTCCCACAACGCAGTCAACCTTTGGAACTCCTTGCCAGAGGATGTTGTGAAGGCCAACACTATAACAGGGTTTAAAAAAGAACTAGATAGATTCATGGAGGATAGCTCCACCAATGGCTATTAGCCAGGATGGGCAGGGATAGTGTCCCTAGCCTTTGTTTGCCAGAAGTTGGGAATGAGCAACAGGGGATGGATCACTTGATGATTACCTGTTCTGTTCATTCCCTCTGGGGCACATGGCGTTGGCCACTCTTGGAAGACAGGATACTGGGCTAGATGGACCTTTGGTCTGACCCAGTATGGATGCTCTTATGTTCTTATGAGATCTAGGCTGGGATTTTCCGTGCATTTCAGTGAAAGTCAGACCTATGTCAGCATTGTGAAGAGTTGGGTCACAGAGACCCCCTTGGGATTGCCATCTGATGTGCTGAGACTACCTCTGAGCCCATTTTCCCTGCCAGCTTTGGACTTCAGTACCCTGTCTTGTTGAGCCAGACACTCTTGCATGCTGCAAACACAGACCCAGGTCTGAACCATGTCCCCCAAAAGCTGCAAACTTAACTGAAAACCACTTAGCAGTGACTCCTGTCTCCAACACCCAGACACCCAGTTCCCAATGGGATCCAAATCCCAAACAAATCCATTTTAATCTGCCTAAAACTTATACAGGGTAAACTCATAAATTGTTCACCCTCTATAACACTGATAGAGAGATATGCACAGCTGTTTGCTCTCCCATGTACTGATTACTTACTCTGGGTTAATTAATAAGGAAAAAGTGATTTTATTAAGTATAAAAATTAGAATTTAACTGGTTTCAAATAATAACAGACAGAACAAAGTAAATTACCAAGCAAAATAAAACAAAAACACACAACTCTAAGCTTAATACAGTAGGAAACTAAACGTGGTAAATCTCACCCTCAGAGATGTTCCAATAAGCTTCTTTCCTAGTTAAAAAGTCTCCCTGGCTAGGTAAAAGAAAGGGAGTGGGCACCTGACCAAAAGACCCAATGGGACGGCTAGAACTTTTTAAAATTGGAAAAAAAGCTTTCCCTTTGTGTGCTGTTGTTGTTCTCATAGACTCATAGACTTTAAGGTCAGAAGGCACCATTATGGTTATCTAGTCCGACCTCCTGCACAACGCAGGTGACAGAATCTCACCCACCCACTGCTGTAACAAACCCCTAACCTATGTCTGAGTTATTGAAGTCCTCAAAGACCTCAAGGTGCAGAGAATCCTCCAGCAAGTGATCCATGCCCCACGCTGCAGAGGAAGGCGAAAAACCTCCAGGGCCTCTGCCAATCTGCCCTGGAGGAAAATTCCTTCCTGACCCCAAATATGGCCATCAGCTAAACCCTGAGCATGTGGGCAAGACTCACCAGCCAGCACCCAGGAAAGAATTCTCTGTAATAACTCAGATCCCACCCCATCGAACATCCCATCACATACCATTGGGCATATTTACCTGCTAATAATCAAAGATCAATTAATTGCCAAAATTAGGCTATCCCATCACACCATCACCTCCATAAACTTATCAAGCTTAGTCTTGAAGCAAGATATGTCTTTTGCCCCCACTACTCCCCTTGGAAGGCTGTTCCAGAACTTCATCCTCTAATGGTGTTTATTTCATCTAATTTCAAGTCTAAACTTCCTAATGTCCAGATTATATCCATTTGTTCTTGTGTCCACATTGGTACTAAGCTTAAATAATTCCTCTCCTTCCCTGATATTTATCCCTCTGATATATTTATACAGAGCAATCATATCTCCCCTCAGCCTTCTTTTGATTAGGCTAAACAAGCCAAGCTCTTTCAGTCTCCTTTCATAAGACAGGTTTTCCATTCCTCGGATCATCCTTGTAGCCCTTCTCTGTACCTGTTCCAGTTTGAATTCATCCTTCTTAAACATGGGAGACCAGAACTGCACACAGTATTCCAGATGAGGTCTCACCAGTGCCTTGTATAACGGCACTAACACCTCCTTATCTTTACTAGAAATACTCGCCTGATGCATCCCAAGACCACATTAGCTTTTTTAACAGCCATATCACATTGGCGGCTCATAGTCATCCTGTGATCAACCAATACTCCGAGGTCCTTCTCCTCCTCTCTGGAGAGCGGAGACACAGAGCAGCAATGCTGTAAGCAGCTTTCGAACCAGGTATGAAAAAGCATCAATTCATACCTCGAACCACTTATTTAACAACCCAAATATGTAAGTCGATCGGGAATGTTTAGAAAGATGCAATTAGGATTATTTCTGTTTATTTCTTATTGGCTTGCGGACTCCTCTGTGCTAACCCCAAATTCTTTTTGTTTTGCTTAAGTTTCAGAGTAACAGCCGTGTTAGTCTGTATCCGCAAAAAGAAGAACAGGAGTACTTGTGGCACCTTAGAGACTAACAAATTTATTAGAGCATAAGCTTTCGTGGACTACAGCCCACTTCTGATGCATCCGAAGAAGTGGGCTGTAGTCCACGAAAGCTTATGCTCTAATAAATTTGTTAGTCTCTAAGGTGCCACAAGTACTCCTGTTCTTCTTTTTGTTTTGCTTGTAACCTTTAAGCTGGACCTCAAGATGGTTGTTCTCGATATTTAATTTTTGTAAGTGTTTTTTTTTAAATCTAGCAAAAGCCTAAGTTCTGGGTGTATTTTCTTTCTTTTTGTTTTTAATAAAATTTACCTTTTTTAAGAACAGGATTGGATTTTTGGTGTTCTAAGAGGTTTATGCATATGATGTTTAATTCACTGGGGGCAACAGCTAATTTCCTTTGTTTTCTTTCTCAGCTCTTCCCCGGGGGGGGGGGGGGTTGAAAGGGCTTGAGGGTACCCCACAGGAAGGAATTCCCAAGTGCGCCTTCCCAAGGAGTTTTTTTGCACTTAGTGGTGGCAGCATCTCCCCATCCAAGGTCAGAGAGAAACTGTGACCTTGGGAGTTTAATACCAGCCTGGACTGGCCAGTATTAATTTTTAGAATCCTTGTGGGCCCCCACCTTCTGCACTTGAAGTGCCAGAGTGGGGAATCAGCCTTGACATGGTGACAGAGCAGTGGGATCATTTTGAACCAGAAGCACAGACCTCAGGATTTTAAAAGGACACATTTTTCCTTTTGGCTGCTTCAAAGCAAGGGAGGGGTTTTTTTTCTCTTTTCTTTTCTTTGCTGCCTAAGAGGGAACAGGCATGCAAAGGGTTCAACCTGCAAAGCCAGGGAGTCGAACAGGCAGGGATTTTTTTCTAGCTTCGTGGCAACGGAATAGCTAGGCTACAGTAGGGCAGCCCTGTGCATGAGGTTGAGGTCTGGCACCAAAACCCTAGAGAAACCAGTCTTCCCAAAGTGGCGTGCGATGGAGAAAACAGACCCAGATCAAGCCCAGAGATCCAGCTCCATGACAGAAATGCAGGGAGGGGATGGGGGACCAGGAATTTCCCAGGAGGGAAGAGTCAGCCCTCCCAAACCCGAGATCCAGATGCCAGAATGAAGGGATGCCTTTAACTCAGGCAGAGTTCAAACTGAGGCAGAAAGGAATTTCTTCCTAGAGATGAAGTGCTTGGAAGTGGAGGACAAGCATTTGGAGGTGGAAGCGGAGGAGAAGAGAGAGGCAAAGCACTTGGAAATGAAGCGCTTGAAGGCGGAAGCAGAGGCAAAGCACTTGGAAGAGGAGTTTAAGTGCTTAGAGCTGGAAAGGGCTAAGCTGGATCGATCCGGTAGCCCTAGCAATCCTTCTCCAGGTACCGATCCTGTCACGTTATTGATTTGAACTGGGACCATATAGATCATGGTTGCAACCAAAGTCGTTTAGTGGCACCAAATCTTGTATAAAGGGGGTCAAATAGGGTGTCTAAGACAAGGTTATGGTTTGCTGGTTATGATTACGCTATATGTATGCATATATCATTTTTGTATTTAAAGTTATAAGTATTGGCTCTATACTGTCTGTATTTCAAAATTATGCTATGCTTCTGGGTGACACGCCAGACAATTAGGTGTCAGCTCTGCCTAGCCTGCTTGATGGCCCATTAAGGACCATCAGCTATACAACTGACCCATTGAGAGAAGGCAAATACACCTTGTAACTCAGCAAAGTATGCAGGAACTTGGCCATGTGACTCCAGACTCCATTTTGCTGTAATTTTCCACAATAAGAACAAAGAGGTGTTCTTACACCTGGAAAAGGCTGATGCCTCATCTCCATCTTGTCTTCAATCCTGCTTCTTACCTCTGGAGGAACTTTGCTACAAACTGAAGCTCTGAACAAAGGACTGATGACCCATCTCAGCTGTGGATGTACTCCAGAGACTTGATTTGAACCTGCAGTTTATTCTATCACTGCTACAAGCTAAACCAAGACTTTACCATTACTGTATGTAATTGATTCCATTTAACCAATTCTAGCTCTCATCTATATCTTTTTCCTTTTATGAATAAACCTTTAGATTTTAGATTCTAAAGGTTTGGCAACAGCGTGATTTGTGGGTAAGATCTGATTTGTATATTGACCTGGGTCTGGGGCTTGGTCCTTTGGGATCAGGAGAACCTTTTTTCTTTTACTGGGGTATTGGTTTTCATAATGATTTGTCCCCATAACGAGTGGCACTGGTTATGAAACTGGAATGTCTAAGGGAATTGCTTGTGTGACTTGTGGTTAGCCAGTGGGGTGAGACCAAAGTCCTCCTTGTCTGGCTGGTTTGGTCTGCCTTAGAGGTGGAAAAACCTGAGCCTTAGGCTGAAACTGCCCTGTTTTAAGCAATTTGTCCTGAATTGGCACTCTCAGTTGGGTCCCGTCAGAACCAGCATAGTTACAGCTCCCCATTCCAAAAAATTCCCACATACAAGGTAGGCAATGATACAGAGGTCTTCATAGAACATTTTAAAAGGGCGTGCCTTGGGGACAACCTCCCTCCAGACCAGTATATGGTGGAGCTAAGGCCACAACTCAGTGGACTCTTGGCAGAGGCGGCAACTGAAATGCCTAAAGAACACATGAACGAGTACGAACTTTTTAAACACAAGGCCAGAATTAGGATAGGACTAACCCCTGAGCATGCCCGTCAGCTGTTCAGAGCCCTAAGGTGGAAACCAGACATGGCATTTTCCTGACACGCCTATCACATTGTAAAAAATTGGGATACCTGGATATCATGAGCAAATGTTAAATCTCTGGAAGATCTGTCTCTCCTAATACAAATGGAGCAGTTCTTAGAGGGTGTTCCTGAGGACATAGAAAGGTATATCTTAGATGCGAAGCCCAAAATTGTAATCAAGGTGGGGGAGATCAGAGCCAAATGGGTAAGGTGGCAGAGAAGAAAAAAGCTAGTAGCAGTTGGTGCGGATACCAGAAGGGGCAACCCGAGATGACACCCCACCATCGGGGTCAGCCCAAAGCCCCACCTCGCAAGGAGGAGCGCTCCACACAGCCAGGGAGAACCCAGATGCCCTCTAGTCCCACCACCCTACTCTCCAACCACCCACCTCGCCCCAGCCCACAGTCAGCTGGGCGATGCTTCAAATATGATGAGCTGGGACATGTGAAGGCAACTGCCCTAAGAGCACCAGCTGACTGCAATTTATCACCTCTGAGTCCCACCAAGGGCCTTCAGGCCCAGATGTCTCGCAAATACCCACAGGGCAAAGGGAAACTGTAAGTGTGGGCAGAAGGAAGATTACTGCGTGGAGGGACACTGGACCACAGGTGTCAGCTATCCACCAATCCCTGGTGAACCCCAAATTCATTGACACAGAGGCCCAAGTGATGGTACAACCCTTTACGGCCAACTCTTTTAACTTGCCTACAGGCAGGTTGCCTGTCCAGTACAAGGGCTGGTCAGGAATATGGACTTTTGCAGTCTATGATGATTATCCCATTCCCATGCTGCTGGGAGAAGACTTAGCCAATCATGTGAGGCTAACAAAAAGGGTGGGGATGGTCACCCACAGCCAGCCTAAACAGGCCTCCACACCTAACTCCATTCCTGAGCCTCCTACTGGGACCCAGCCAGAGTTGGTGGAACCAGTCCCCAAACCAGAGTCTATGGCAATACTTATAGATCCAGTTCCTGGGACCCAGCCAGAACCAGCCCAAGGATGGGAACTGGCAGAGCAGTCAGCACCAGAGCCCGTGCTTGCAACCCCACCAGAGTCAGGGGAGCCAGCACCAAAGGGCGCCACAGAGCCTGCACCTCCAGCAGCAGCTAAACCGGAGCAAGAAGCTCAACTAGAGCTGGAAATACAACCTAGTGCACCAGCGGAGAGCGGTTCACAACTCAGCGAGGATCTAATGTCTCCAGCATCAAGGGAGCAGTTCCAGGCAGAGCAGGAAGCAGATGAAAGCCTCAAGGGACCTTGGATGGTGGAACGGAATGTTCCACTGCCTCTCAGCTCTTCCAATAGGTCCAGGTTTGTTGTAGAAGGAGGACTCTTACACAAGGAAACCCTGTCTGGTGGGCACAAGGAGGACTGGCATCCTCAAAAACAGTTGGTTGTTCCAACTACGTATAGGGAAAAGATCTTGAGCTTAGCCCACAATTACCCTAGTAGCCATGCTGGGATGAACAGGACTAAGGATCGTTTGGGGAAGTCATTCCACTGGGAGGGGATGGGCAAGGACTTTTCTACCTATGTC
Source organism: Malaclemys terrapin pileata (assembly GCF_027887155.1). NCBI lineage: Eukaryota > Metazoa > Chordata > Testudines > Emydidae > Malaclemys > Malaclemys terrapin. Next base: position 34,145,785 of record NC_071516.1, on the reverse strand, counting down.
CGGTCTTGTGAGGTGTGCCAGAGGGTGGGAAAGCCCCATGACCAGATCAAGGCCCCTCGCCAGCAACTCCCCATCATTGAAGTTCCATTTCAGCGTGTAGCTGTGGATATTCTGGGTCCTTTCCCTAAGACGACATCCAGCGGAAATTGTACATACTGACTTCCATGGATTTTGCCACCCAATGGCCGGAAGCAGTAGCTCTAAACAAAACCAGGCCTAAAAGCATAAACCAGGCATTGGCAGACATATTTGCCAATGTAGGTTAGCCCTCCAACATCCTTACAGATTCGGGAACTAACTTCCTGGCTGGACCATTAAATGTCTTTGGGAAGCTGTCAGGGTTCCCTCCCCACTCTGAACTCTGGGGGACCACATGAAAGACCCCCTAAGCTTATTTCTACCAGCTTAGGTTAAAACTTCCCCAACGAACAAATCCTTTCCTTGTCCTTGGATAGTATTGCTGCCAGCACCCAGTGATTTAGACAAAGATTCAGGAAAAGGACCACTTGGAGTTCCTATTTTCCCAAATAGCCCCCCAAAGCCCTTCACCTCCTTTCCTAGGGAGGCTTGAGAATAATATACCAACCAATTGCCTTTAATAAAAGTACAGACCGGACCTTTTATTTCTAGGACACTAAAGTCAATCAGGTTCTTAAAAGAAGAACTTCATTATAAAGAAAAAAGTAAAAGAAACACCTGTGTAAAATCAGGGTGGAAAGTAATTTTACGGGGTGATAAAAATATTTAAAACACAGAGGATTCCTCTTTAGACTCAACTTCAAAGTTACAAAAATAGGAATAAACCTCCCTCTTAGCATAGGGAAAATTCACAAGCTAAAGCAAAAGATAATCTAAGGCATTTCCTTGCCTTTACTTACAATTTCTGTAATTTTAGATGGATCATTTCAAGGTATCTTTTCAAGAGATGGGTTACCTGCTTGGTCTCTCTCTTTTTATCCAGAGGGAACAAAAAAAGAGAGCACAAACAAAACTTGCTCCCCTCCCCAGATTTGAAAGTATCTTCTTTTCCCATTGGTACTTCTGGTCAGGTGCCAACTAGGTTAATTGAACTGATTAACCCCTTAAAGGTAAAATGATTCTGTACCTCTTTTTGTACCTCTGGCCAGGAGGGATTTTATGTTACTGCATACATAAAGGTTGTTACCCTTCCTTTTATATTTATGACAGAAGCTTATGGGGTATACCACTTGGTTGACATCCCTTACTACCATTAAAATGAATGACCCAGTGGAGAAATTTAATGAGACTTTGGGGGCCACGATACATAAATTCATGAATGAGCTCTCCAATGATTGGAACCTAGTGTTGCAGCAGTTGCTTTTGGTTTACAGAGCTGTACCACATCCCAGTTTCGGATTTTCACCCTTTGAACTCATTTATGGCCACAAAGTTAAGGGGCCATTATAGTTGGTGAAGCAGCAATGGGAGGGGGTTACATCTTCTCCAGGAACTAACATTTTGAACTTTGTAACCAACCTGCAAAACACCCTCAAGGACTCTCTAGCCCTTGCTCAAGAAAACCTACAGAAAGTTCAACAGGAGCAAAAGGCCTTGTATGATAAACATGCCAAAGAGCGTTCCTTGAGAGTAGGTGACCAAGACCTGAAAGCGCTCCAAGCCAATAAGATGGAAGCATCATGGGATGGGCCATTTATGGTCCGACAGTGCCTGGGAGCTGTTAATTACCTCATAGCGTTCCCAGACCTTACCCTAAAACCTAAAGTATACAATGTTAATTCTCTAAAGCTATTTTATTCCCAAGAAATCAAGGTTCTCCAGTTTTCAGTCCAGGAGAGAGACAATGCTGAGTGGCCTGAAGGAGTCTACTATGAAGGAAAAAGTAATGATAGCATAAAAGAGGTGAGCCTTTCCATCACCCTTGGGTGTTAACAGCAACAGCAAATCCAGGAGCTGTGCACCAGCTTTGCACCCATGTTTTCAGCAACCCCAGGATGGACAGAATGGGCATACCACTCCATTGAAACAGGCAATGCACGCCCAATTCGAGCCCAACCCTACCGGATGACTCCTCAAGCCAAAACCGCAATAGAAAGGGAGATCAAGGACATGTTACAGATGGATGTAATCCACCCCTCTGAGAGTGCATGGGCCTCTCCAGTGGCTCTGGTTCCCAACCACATGGGGAAATCCGCTTTTGTGTGGACTACTGTAGGCTAAATGCCGTAAATTGCCCAGAAAACTATCCAATGCCATGCACAGATGAGCGACTGGAGAAACCGGGACATGCCCAGTTCATCTCCACCTTAGACTTAACTAAGGGGTACTGGCAAGTGCCGCTAGATGACCCCGCCAAGGAGAGGTCAGCCTTCATCACCCAGGTAGGGTTGTATGAATTTAATGCACTACCTTTTGGAATGCAGAATGCACCCGCCACCTTCCAAAGACTGGTACATAACCTTCTGGCTGGATTTGGGGAATTTGCAGTCGCCTACCTTGATGATGTGGCCATATTCTCAGATTCATGGGCAGAACACTTGGAACACCTCCAAGCTCTCTTCCAGGGCATAAGGGAGGCAGGATTAACCGATAAGGCCAAAAAATGTCAAATAGGCCTAAATAGGGTAACGTACCTTGGACATCAGGTAGGTCAAGGAACTATCAACCCCCTACAGGCTAAAGTATATGCTATCCAAAATTGCCCTTTCCCTAAGTCAAAGAAGCAGGTCCAATCCTTCTTGGGCTTGGCCAGGTATTACAGACGATTTATACCACATTAAATGTAGGTTCGAGGTATGAATTTTGATGCTTTTTCATACCTGGTTTTCAAGCTGCTTACAGCATTGCTGTTCTGTGTCTCCACTCTCCGGAGAACAACAACTACAAAGGAGAAGTTTTTTCCAATTTTAAAAAGTTCTAGCCGTCCCATTGGCTCTTTTGGGCAGGTGCCCGCTACCTTTCTCTTACCTAGCCAGGGAGACTTTTTAACCCTTTACAGGTAAAGCAAGCAGAGAACAGACATCAAGAGGGATTTAATAGTTAATTGTCTGGCTGGGTGTCCATAAAAGGGAGTTCCTCCCCCCCACTTCATTTATCACAGGGTCACAGAGAATTAATTTGGACAGCAAATACATGGATGGTCTCCAAACTAGAAATCAATTTACACAACATACAGCTGTGGGATTTCTCCAGAGCTCCCACCCGTCCCTCCCACACCCCTTCCAATTCCCCAGAGAGGCCCAAATCGCCCCCTCCTATAGCTCCCACCTCCTTCCCCACAGCCTCCCACCCAACCCCACTGTGCCCCTATTTAATCCCATCTAACCCCTGCTGCCCCACCCCCAAATAAACACGTTCAACCCAGAGAAACCCAACCCCACAAATCTCCTCCTGCAACACCCCCCATCCATCCCACCAACCCCCCTCTCCCCACATAAACCCACCCCTGGGGCACAACCCGCCAGATAAATGCCCCCAGGAAACATCGCCCTTCCAGTTGCCTCCTGCCCAAACCTCCGCACCCAGACCTTCCCCTGCCACCTGTCACCACCTCCCCAGCCCTATTCCCTAATAAACCCACCTCTGGAAACTGCCCCTACACCCCCATTCCCCACCACCCACAAACCACTTCCCTCCATACAGACTCCCTCTATCTTCATCCCAACCCCCTACCACCACCCCTTACTCCCCCGAGGGCCCACTGCAGCCCCCAATACGCAGGTCCATCTACCCTGGCTGCACCAAACCCCCGCCCTTCTTACATTGCTCCCATCCACTGGGGCTCACCCGGAACCACTCCACACACACACAGGACCCCTCATCCCTTTACCCTGGCACGAACATCCTGCCTTCACTGTATGTGGGGCTGGGGACCTTTCCCCTCCTTAACCATCCATATCCTTGTCCCCTTGGGGTGGTCAGACAGCTCAGCCCCCACTCACTGAGAAGAGCCCCTACAGCAAATCTGTGAGTGAGGATAGGGTTACCATACGTCCGGATTTTCCCGGACATGGCCAGCTTTTTGGGGCTAAAATCCCCGTCTGGGGGGAAATCCCAAAAAGCTGGACATGTCCGGGAAAATAGGGAGGGAGCGAGGAGAGAGGGCTCGGCGGTGCTCGGCCGGGGCCTCTGGGGCTGGGGTCCACAGTGCGGGGCTGGGCCAGGGCCGGCGGTGCTCGGCAGGAGCCGGGGGTACGGGGTTGGGGCCGGGGGCACGGTGCTGGGCCCAGGAGCCGAGGGCGCGGTGCCGGGCCGGGGTCCAGGAGCCGGGCGCGCGGTGCCGGGCCGGGAGCCGGGGGCGCGGTGCCGAGCCAGGGGCCAGGCCGGGCCAGGAGCCTGGGTTGCGGGGCCGGGCTGGGGTCCAGGGTCGCGGGGCCGGGCCGGGCCAGGAGCCGGGGTCGTGGTCCGGGCCGGGGGCCGGGGTCGCGGTGCTGGGCCGGGAGCCAGTGGCCCAGGGCCCGAGCCAAGCCGGGCGGGAGATGCCGGGGCCACAGCCTCTTGGCCTGGGCCGGCCGGCAGCCAGAGGGAGCCGCTTGGCCAGGAGGGCCGGACTGAGCCGCGCCGCACCCCGCCCCCGCCTACCTGCTGCCTCCCTGTTTCAGGCTTCCCGCGAACATTTGATTCACGGGAAGCAGGGGAGGGGGAGGAGCAGGGGGTGGAGCGTTCAGGGGAGGGGGCAGAGTTGGGGCAGGGCTGAGGGCGGGGAAGGGGCAGGGTTGGGGCGGGGCCGGGTCCCCATGGAATGTCCTCCTTTTTAAAAACTAAAAGATGGTAACCCTAAGTGAGGAGAGCCAATGTACCGAAGCAGGGAGCTGAGCCCAGCGCCACTGGAGAGGCCCCACTGCTGTGGGATGCATGCAGGGTGAATTTGCTCCCCAATCCCCTATTCTTCCCTGGCTGGGGCCTCACAGCCACACCAGGCTGGGGTAGAAACAGCGAGAGTTGGGCCTGGCAGTTTTACCGAGCTTCCCCAAATCTTCACCAGCCTCCAGTGCGCTGGGGCTGAGTGACCAAACCCTGGCTGGCCTGATCTGGTCTCTACTGGGCAGCAGCTGTGACTAAAAGGATCAGAATGGACTTTTTTCACCTTAAAAGCTACGAATCTCCGAGTTTCCACACACACACCCCTGCGGTCCTCCGCGACCCCTCCCTCACCCCGCCCTGGAAGAGTGGGTTAATGTGGAAGTGTGACTCTTGCATGCTGGAGAGAAGGTGTCTGCATGGGGGAGGCATGGTTGGGAGTGCAGGGCCCCCTCTTTTTCCTGTCCTTCCACACGTGAGTAGAAAGGGGCATCGTGTAAACCACGTTGATCTCCTTGGGGCACAGACCAGTCCTTCTCCCAAGCTGGGAGGGTTGCAAGTGCTTTGGAGGATAGGAATAAAATTCGAAATGATCTGGACAAATGAGAAATGGTCTGAAGTAAATAGGATGAAATTCAATAAGGACAAATGCAAAGTATCCACTTAGGTGGGAACAATCAATTGCACACATACAGAATTGGAAATGACTGCCTAGTAAGGAGTACTGCGGAAGGGAATCTGGGGGTCATAGTGGATCACTATGTAAAAAAACCAACATCATTCTGGGATGTATTAGCAGGAGTGTTGTAAGGAAGACACGAGAAGTAATTCTACCGCTCTATGCCGCACTGAAAAGGCCTCAGCCAGTCCTGGGCACCACATTGCAGGAAAGATGGGGACAAACTGGAGAAAGCCCAGAGAAGAGCAACAAAAATGATGAAAGTTCTAGAAAACATGACCTATGAGGGAAGATTGAAGAAATTGGGTTTGTTTAGTCTGAAAAAGAGAAGACTGAGAGCGGACATGATAACAGTTTGCAAGTACATAAAAGCTTGTTACAAGGAGGAGGGGAAAAATTGTTTTCCTTAAACACCGAGGATAGGAAAAGAAGCAATGGGCTTAAAAGGTCGAACATTAGGAAAAAATTCCTATCCTGGTGGTTAAGCACTGGAACAAATTGCTCAGGGCGGTTATGAAATCTCCATCCTTGGGGGTTTTAAGAACAGGTTAGACAAACACCTGTCAGAGACAGTCTGTATAATACTTAGTCCTGCCGTGAGTGCAGACGACCACTCGAGGTCCTATACTTCTAGGAATCTAGGATTCTCTGCTGTCTGGAAAGAAGCAAGCACAGAGCAATGCGACTATGAACAAGAAATAAATCATAAACCTTACAGATTTGCCGGGAATCTCCAATGGCACTGAGATGGGGATTCTTAAGAACTTCACATAAAGAACTTAACAAAGGAAGCCAATTTGCAGTGTGCAACAATAATTTTTATTGGTCCTAAAAAATAAAAATACATATTCTTGAGCACCAGCTACCAGCTCCTCATCCATTCACTTACTGTTTACTAGAGCGGGTGAAAACTGTTTAGTCAAAGCATATTTCAACAAAAATAGGGATTTGACTAAACAAACTTTTTCATGAAAAATGTCTGCTTCCCTCAGAGATACTAACTTTTTATTTATTTACTTTTTGAAGAAAAGAAAACCTTAAAACAAACAACAGAACCATTTTTTTCAACTTCCAGCTGAAAGTTTTCAGATTTCCCAGGCCAAAAAATAAAACTATTTTTCATTTTCATGGTTTTCGGTTCTTTGATGAAAAGTCAAACGTTTCTGCCAAAAATAACCCCCAAAAGCAATTTCCAAATATCTCTATAATTTACAAATATATTTATTCACATGCACGTCTTTCATACAGCACTTCGGTGTCAGGGGCCACTTGGACCCTGCCACTTTGACAAGAGAAACCTGATTGAAGATCCTCATTTCAGAAAACTAATCTGAATTTTTTGTAAGGGTCACAGATTTCCTGACACCATTTCTCAGGGCCTCCTTGACCTCTCTGTTTCTCAGGCTGTAGATGAGCGGATTGGCCAGGGGTGTCAGGACTGTGTAGCAGACAGAGAACACTTTGTTCAGGGCTCTGAGGGTGCTGGATTTCGGTAGCATGTAGACAATCATTATGGTCCCATAGAAGATTGTCACCACGATGAGGTGAGAGGAGCAGGTGGAAAAGGCCTTTTGCCTCCCGCTGGTGGAAGGGATTCTCAGAATGGTGCTGATGACACAAACATAGGACATCAAGGTTAATAGAAATGGGGGAACTGCATTTAGGAAGGAAACTGTATAAATAACCTGAGTGATCTGGCTGGTGTCACTGCATGAGAGTTTTAGCATTGGGGTGAGATCACAGAAGAAGTGGTCCATTTCATTGGGACCACAGAAAATTAACTCTGACATGAGACACATTAATATTACACAAGATAGAAATCCACTTATCCAAGACCCAGCTGCTAGCTGGAGGCACAGCCGGCCATTCATAAGGGCTCCATAGTGCAGCGGTTTGCATATGGCTAAATACCGATCATAAGACATCACTGACAAGAGATAACACTCTGTAGTTGCTAGAAAACCAAATAAAACAAATTGAGTGATGCAGGCCTCCACAGAAATGGTTCTGTCCCCACTCAGGAGACTGGCCAGCAGCCTGGGCAGGATGGTGGAGGTGTAGCAGGTCTCCAGGCAGGACAAGTTCCCCAGGAAGAAGTACATGGAGGTGTGAAGGTGCTGATCAGTCACAACTAGCGCAACGATGAGGAGGTTCCCGGCCATGGTCACAACATAGATCACTAGAAACAGCAGGAAGAGAAGAATCTGCAGCCCAGATTGATTCCCGAATCCCAGGAGAAAAAATTCTGTTACAGGCGTTTGATTTCCCCCTTCTGCTTTCTCCATGAGCTGTACCACTAGGAAGAAAAGCACCAAATAGTGGAATAATTTCCTCTGCTATTAAACAGTAGAAAGTTTCCTCCAGTCAATTATATGAAAGTCTTCTAGGGCCACATAACTTGGCCCTGTGAGTCTCGGTCAGGAACACATGTATTGACACACCCAAGAAGAGCAGTGATCCCTCTAATCTAGAGTCCTGTCTTAAAGAGAGGCCAATACCAGATGCTCTAGAAAAATATTCAGCTCCCTTAAAGGCCTTTGTACAATACCATATATGTGGGGAATCTTTTCCCAAGACAGTGGTGTTGTAGCCATGTTGGTAGCCGGATATTACAGAGACAAGCTAGGTGAGGTAACATCTTTTATTGTTCCAATAAAATTGGTCACCCACCTTGTTTCCCCAGAGGGTTAATTCTTGGCCTATGTCATGAAATGGTCTATGTTTTATACTTTGTTGGTGTAACTAGACATCTTCATTCATTGTTAGGTGATTATCAGGCCCCAGTTACCACAGTGTCTGATCACCTCACAGTCCTTAATGTATTTATCCCCACAACGCCGCAATGAGATTGGAAAACCTTTTTGTGCCCAATGTACACATGGAGAACTGAGGCGCTAAGTGATTCCCCCAAATGGCCCCAGCCTCTAAACCTAACCTTGATGGAGCATCTCTGTCCCATTCATCAGTCTTTAACCTCTCGCACATCCCCTTTTTCTTCATCTCCTCCTTAATTTAAACAACCCCTGAGTCTTTTCTGAGGTTGGGATATTCAAAGGGACCTAAAGAAATTTGACACTATTGAAAATCAGGAGGATTTGGTCACTGGACTCCCTTGAAATTTCCAGCCCCATTAAACTCTGCCCATACAGGCACCTGCTTCTCTGCTCCATTCCCAGCCCCATTCAGCAGGTGGGAAAAGAAGAGACTCTCTCATCCCCCCACTCTGAGACACCAGGCGCAGCACAGGAGCCTGCAGGTCAGCGCCAGCAGAACAGGGCATGAGCATGCTCACCTCCTGCTAGTGCCTGAGACACTGAACAGCAGTGCAGCAGGGAAACAGCCTCTGCCCAGCGCCCTGCCCCATGCACAAAGGGAAACCCCAGCAGCCATGCACAGAGCCCCCTCACTCTCCCACTCCTCCCCACCTTGGGCACCAGAGACACGTTCTACCCCAGCTCCACTCTGCAGCCCAGCTGACAAGTGAGTGTATCTGGGCCTGGATTCAGTGCAGCGTCGTGCTCCCAGCCACACTCTGCAGTGCCACAGGGGCAGGGAGTAGGAAGTGAGATGGAATAGGAAATGCACAGCTCCGGTGAGCTCCAGCTGGTCACCTTCCCACTACAGCTCTGTTTCTTCCTCCGTGAGATCCCCAGGATCTGACTAAGGGCATGTCTAAATGAAAAGCTGGGGTGTGACTCTCCAGAGCACTAGCCTGCCACGTACTAACGCTGCATGGACCCTGCTGCAGTGCACTCAAAGTTCCCTAGTGTACTTCGACCTACACCCGTTTCGAACAGCACTAGGGCAAGGTCCACTAGGGGACTTTTAGTGCACAATAGTGCCCGTGTGGCCCCTTACTGCACGGCAACCTAGAGTGCTGCAGATTTCCACCCCAGCCTGCCACGCATTAACTCCACGTGTGGACAAACCCCAGGAAGGATCAGATTTAAATTGAATCCGCTGCAGGAAACGGCAATGCTGAGTGGCTGTGGGCATTGGGACCTGCTTTCCACTTCCAGGCTGCTCCCCCCAGTGTCTCCTGCTCTCAGAGCTTGTCTGCAGGATGGGGAAGTGCACTCAAGAGCAATGGGATTTCTAAAGGGCACCAGCAAGTTGCACATGAACTTGCTCGTATAGACTCTTGCTGGCGCCCACTGAAATTTCTTTTGTGCACGACGTTTGGTGCACTGTAGAATTAACACCCCGCAGTTGTGCACCACCACCCCCACATGGACAAGCCCACATTCACTCGGCAAAGACACCTACCTTCTACTACTGCACTGGGCTGGCGCTTGCTTTCTTGCTTGATGCACACACCTGTGTGTATTATGGGGGACCTTCATGCCTCCAGCTCTGGAGCTTCAAGGGTTTATAGAGGAAAACTGCCTTGTGCTGGCCCAGGCGGCTGTTGGGATCTCCACTGAGGCTGCTCATAATGATCCCATTGAAAGCGCTCTCAGAAGGGAATTCAGTTCTATGTTGCTTGTTAAAACAGTGTAAACTTCGAGGCCACGACAACTGAGTCATAGAGTTGATTAGTGGTTGGTTAATGCCCACTTTTGTCTGCTAGATTGAAGAGTCTTTTATTATTTTATTTCTGTTCCCCATGTTCATACTTATAGACTGTGATCTAGTCAATACTTAAGCGTCTCTCTTTTAAGCTAAATAATTGATCTCATGTTTTCCAATCCTTTAATCATTCTCGTGACTCTTCTCTGGACCCTGTCCAATTTTTCAGCATAATGCTTCCTTCTGGCTTTAAACTATCTGAAGCTATTCAAAATCATTAAATCCAAAAAATAGTTTTTTTTTCTCATTTTCCTTTTAGTTTTTGAGCCTTCATTTTTTAAAATAAAAGTAGAAATATGTCATCAATATTTAACAGTGAGGGCAATTAGCCATTGGAACAATTTAACAAAGTTTATGGCAGGTTCTCCATCACTGACAATTTTTATATCAACTCAGGATTTGTTCTAAGCCCTGGTCTACACTATGAGTTTAGGTCGAATTTAGCAGCATTAGATCGATTTAACCCTGCACCCATCCACACGATGAAGCCATTTTTGTCGACTTAAGGGCTCTTAAATAAATGTCTGTACTCTTCCCCGATGAGGGGATTAGCGCTGAAATCGACCCTGCTGGGTCGAATTTGGGGTAGTGTGGACGCAATTCGACAGTATTGGCCTCCGGGAGCTATCCCAGAGTGCTCCATTGTGACCGCTCTGGACAGCACTCTCAACTCAGATGCACTGGCCAGGTAGACAGAAAAAGCCCCGCGAACTTTTGAATTTCATTTCCTGTTTGGCCAGCGTGGCAAGCTGATCAGCACAGGTGACCATGCAGAGCTCATCAGCAGAGGTGACCATGGAGTCCCAGAATCGCAAAAGAGTCCAAACGGGAGATAATGGATCTGATTGCTGTATGGGGAGACGTATTCATGCTATCAGAACTCTGTTCCAAAAGACAAAATGCCGGAATATTTGAAAAAATCTCCAAGGGCATGAAGGACAGAGGCTATAACGGAACCCGCAGCAGTGCTGCGTGAAACTTAAGGAGCTCATGCAAGTCTACCAAAGAACCAGAGAGGCAAACGGCCGCTCTGGGTCAGAGCCCCAGACATGCCGCTTCTATGATGAGCTGCATGCCATTCTAGGGGGTGCCCCTACAACTACCCCCCCCATGCGTGGACTCCATCAATGGATTCTCACACAATAGGGATGCAGATTTGGGGGACAAGGAAGATCATGAGGAGAAGGAGGTTGAAGAAAGCGCACAGCAAGCAAGAAGAGAAACCGTTTTCCCCAACAGCCAGGACCTCTTTTTCACCTGGATCTAGTACACTCCCAACCCACCCACGGTGGGCTCCCGGACCTTGAAGGCTGAAAAGGGACCTCTGGTGAGTGTACCTTTGTAAATATAATACATGGTTTAAAAGCAAGCATGTTTAATGATTAATTTGCCCTGAAGACTTGGGATGCATTGGCAGCCAGTACGGCTACTGGAAAAGTCTGTTAATGTGTCTGAGGATGGAGCGGAAATCCTCCAGGGACATCTCAGTGAAGCTCTCCTGGATGTACTCCCAGGGTCACCTGGTTGAAATAGGGGAATTTTATTAAGGGAACATTCAGAGGTGGCCATTCCTGCTGGGCTGTTTGCCTGTGGCTGAACAGAAATCATCCCCGCTGTTAGCCACGCGGTGGGGGGAGGGATGAAGCGATCATCCCAGAGAATTGTGTGTGTGGGAGGGGGGGTTAGTTGGGTTTATGCTGCACGTTAACCCCAAAACCGCAGCTCCTCCTTTTAAATGGCCAACCATTTTTAATGGCCAACCCAACGGCCGCTTGGTATGGGAAATGAGGGAGGGTGCTGCTGTTAGAAACATTTCCACACTGTAGTGGGGCGGCTGCCCCACTCCCCTAGAATTTAGGCTGCAGCAGGCCAGTGGGCCTGCGCAGACAGGCAGCCAATAAGAGAAGGGCTTATTGGGAGCCAATCAGGGCCCGGATTGGAGGCAGCCAATCAGGGTCAGGCTCAGCCCTATAAGAAGGCTGCTCAGAGAGCGGAGCAGTCAGTCTGTCCCAGACCTTCGGGGAGGAAGGTCTGTCTCCTGAGCAGGAGACCAGTACCCAGGACAGTGCAGTGCTGGGCAGGCTTAGGGAAGCACAGTGGAGCTTCAGCCTGATACCTGCCAGACTGCTGGCCCTGAGTAGAAGGGCCTAGAGGGTGCAATGGGGTCAGAGGGGAAGTGACCCAGGGAAGGCTGAAGACAAGGGGAGAGAAGGAGGGCTGAGAGGCTGCCATTAGAGGGTCCCTGGGTCGGGACCCAGAGTAGCGGGCGGGCCTGGGTGCCCCCGTTTCCCCCTTGTACTGCACCGGGCCGTGGAGCAGTGGCCGAGTCAGGCTGCAACCTGCCTCTGATGTAAGAGGGGCTAGACTTGCGGGTTGTGGCAGGCCAGTGTAAAGACTCCTGTTAACTCCCCCACACCCGGAAGGGGGTGTGGCTGGAGTAAGGGGCACTGCCGGAGGGTAGTGATCTTGAAGAGGACGCCATGAGCTGGTGAGTGACGCGGGCTCAGACGCCAACCAAGGGCGAGACAACGGACGGGACACCACCAGGCGGGGGCGCTCCACTGGACAGAGTTAATTCCCAGAGACAACCAGGAGGAGGCACCAGGTGGTGAGTCCCAACCCCATCACACACACGTTATGAAGGTTAAAGAAGCCAAAAGACTGTGGCTTACCATGGCTGCCTGCAAGCTGAATTCTGTTGCCCACCGGCCCTGCGTGTGTGATCTCTCACACCAAACTGGCAGGCCCTCAATATAAGAGGCAAAATGGGACCTTGTAAAGAAAGCACAGATGCTATGTAATGTTAACAGCTTGGTTCACCGTGAAAGAATCTACCCATTGTTCTCTAAAATGTGTCTTTTTAAATACTACTCTCCCTTTTTTTCCTCCCACAGCTGCAAATGTTTCAATGCTCCCCATATCATCTCTGTCCCAGAGGCTAGCAAAGATTAGAAGGCGAAAAAAATGCACTTGTGACGAAATATTCTCTGGGCTCATGCAGTCCTCCCACACTGAAAAAAGCCCAGCAGAATGCCTGGAGGCACACAATGTCAGAGTGCAGGAAAGCGCAAAATGAACACGAGGACAGGTGGCGGGAGCAAGAGGAGAGATGGCGGGATCAAGATGATCGGTGGCGTCAGCGTGATGAGAGGAATCAATGCTTAGGCTACTGGAGGATCAACTGATATTCTCCGGCATATTGTTGAGGTGCAGGAAAGGCATCAGGAGCACAGACCGCCGCTGCAGCCCCTGTGTAACCAACCGCCCTCCTCCCCAAGTTCCATAGCCTCCTCACCCAGATGCCTGGGCTCACACTGAACTATTGGCTCAGCCCCTGCCTAAGGGCCCGAGCTCCTGACTGTTTGTTTACTGGACAGCCCTGACCCAGGGCTTGGGTCCATAGCAAACTGTTGCAAGGCGGTGGGATACCCCACAGCCCCACGGAGGGATGAGCCTCAGCCAAGCCCTTCTACACATGGTACCACAAGTAGGGACTCTTGCCCAGGATGTGGGCGTGAGCCCTTGACCCCTGTGAGAAAGGTTTTTTGGGGAGGAACGGTCCCCCACCGAAGACATGAATTTGTCCAAACTTTTTACGCTCCTGGCGGAGAATCAGGAGTGACAGCAGGCAGCCCAAGCTGCCCAGCTCCAACAGCAACAGCAGCTTGTCCAGCAGCTGGGGGCACAGCAGCAGCAGCTGATTCGGGACCTGACCGTGCAGAACCAAGAGTTCCAGCAGCAATGCTTGCAGCAGCTGGTGACGGCACTGCCTCACCCCACGGAGCCCCAGCCAGGAGACACAGCCGGGTCACCCCGCCCCACGCCTCCCGTGTGGCTTACCAAGATGGGACCACAGGATGACCCCAAAGCCTTTTTGGTGACTTTTGAAAGGGTGGCACACATTACCGGGTGGACACCTGACCCGTGGGTGACCCTTCTAGCCCCGTATTTGACGGGGACGGCCCAAGCTGTGTACTGGGGGCTATCCACAGAGGATGCCCGGGACTATGCCCGGGTAAAGATGGCGATTCTAGACATCTTAGACATCAGCCCGGAAACCTTCCAGCAGCGGTTCCGGAGTCTGTCCTACACCCTGGGTGCCCGACCCTGGTTGGTGGCCCAGGAGCTGAGAGACCTGTGCAAGTGGTGGCTGCAGCCTGACAGGCGGAACCCTGAGGAGCTCACTGAGCAAGTCATCCTGCAACAGTTCGTCCATATCCTCCCGTCGCGAGGTAGGGCTTGGGTCCTTTGTCATCGGCCTCCAATGGTAGCCGCCACCGTCGCCCTCATGGAAGACTTCCTTGCGGCAGAAGTCCCGGTCGGACCGGCTACTCGGGGCCACCCTCCACGGCTCGAGCACCCTAACCTTGAGAGGAAGGCAAGTGCCCGGATCGAACTGCAAAATCCTCCACGGAGTCAGGAGCCCCGTTATAGACGTCCCGCGGGACCCGCTCGACAAGCCCCCACGGGCTTGGAGACCGGGAGTGGCTGGGTCCCGCAAAGTCCCCCCAGGGGCCAGAGGGAAGGCTCGGCCCGGCCCGGACAACCAGAACTCGGGCCCTGCTTCTCCTGTGGGAAACATGGACACTGGCATCGGGAGCTTTGCGCACGTTTGCACAGGGGAAAACCATGCCTGACCGCCGCAGGCCACCAAGGTCACCGTGCCCGTAGTTGTCAGGGAATGCCTGACGTGGGCCCTGGTTAACTCGGGCTGTGGCCAGACCCTAGTCCGCCAAAGCGTAGGCCTCCAGGCGGACCGCCACTTGGGAACCATCCAGTTGCAGTGCATCCATGGCGACGTCCGGCCTTACGCCAGTGCCCAAGTCCGACTAACCGTGGATGGGGTCACGCAGACAATGGTGGTTGGCCTGGCCCCACGACTCGCCTACCCCATGATCCTGGAACGGGATTGGCCAGAGTTCCCTGGAGTCCTTCGTTCAAATGCCGAGGAGAGCCCCGATGTCACCCCAGCATTGGAGGGGCACTGCCGCAAGGACCCCGCCGCGGAGGTGGAAGAACTGGACCCTATTAGACAGGCAGGAGGGCCAATGTCTGCTGATGACCCCAGGGTTGACACTGACTTCTGCCGGGACCAAAGGGGGGACCCTACCCATAGTCGGGCATATGAGCAGCTGGCGGCAGTGGATGGCACTCTAATTGATCCAGGCTGGGTCAAGGTCTAGCTCCATTTCGAGCTACACCACGACCACCTCTATCGGGTAGACCAAGATTCCCACACCGGAGCGGTCCAGACCCAACTGCTAGTGCCTCGGTGCCACCGACGCGCGGTGATGAAACTCACCCATGACGTACCAGCTGCAGGGCACCTGGGTCAGGAAAAGACCCTTGCCTGAATCCTGACCTGATTCTTCTGGCCCGGGGTGCACCATGAGGTACGGAAGTATTGTAGTTCCTGACCGGAGTGTCAGCTGGCTGCTCCCGCACAGATGGCCCCGGTCCCCCCGATCCCCATGCCCATTGTGGAAATGCCATTTGAGCGAGTGGCCATGGATTTGGTGGGACCGCTCCCGAGAAGCAGGGCAGGGTTTCTGTACATCCTGGTCATCGTGGACTATGCTACCCGTTTTCCTGAAGCCGTCCTGCTCCGAAGCATCACCACCAGGACCATTGCTGATGAGCTCGTCAAGGTCTTTGCCCACGTGGGCTTGCCCCAGGAGATCCTCACTGACCAGGGCACCAACTTCACCTCCAGGCTACTGCGGTAGGTGTGCAACCTCCTGGGGATTAAGCAACTACGCACCTCTATTTACCACACACAAACCGATGGCCTGGTGGAACGGTTCAACTGGACCCTGAAAGACATGCTGCGCAAGTTTTTCCCAGAGGACCTGCGCTGATGGAATCAGTTGCTCCCGCCTTTGCTCCTGGCCATCCGTGAGGCACCCCAATCCTCCATGAAATTTTCCTCCTTTGAGCTGTTATACGGCCGCCGTCCTACCCCTCGCCAGCTACCCCGAGGAACAGCTGAGCCTACCCTTCGCTAGTTACCCGGAGGAACCGATGGTGCTGGAAACCGCCAAGGACACCGGCCAGACTCAGGTACCTTACAAGGGGGAGTCCAGAAGTACCCCAGGGGCAACCAACCCTGGCCTGGCCACAGCAGGGCCAGAACCAATGTCAGTGTGTTGTGGTCAGGATCCCCACTGACACAGCAGCGAGTCTTCTGCCACTGTTAGGGGCCCGGGCTGGAGCGGGTGGGCCTGCCTCCCCCCCTGGCACCCCCCTCACGGGTGGCAGTCTCCCCCTCGCACCAGACACTCAGAAGCCTGAGCTCCTGACTGTTCGTATGCTGCCCCCGCCCTGACCCAGGGCTTGGACCCATAGCGAACTATTGTAAGGCGGTGGGATACCCCACAGCCCCGCGGAGGGATGAGCCTCGGCCGAGCCCTTCTACAGGGCCTGATAATCACCTCACAATGAATGACGATGTCTAGTTACACCAACAAAGTATAAAACATAGAACATTCATGACATAGGCCAAGAATTAACCCTCTGGGGAAACAAGGTGGGTGACCAATTTTATTGGAACAATAAAAAATGTTACCTCACCTAGCTTGTCTCCGTAATATCCGGCTACCAACATGGCTACAACACCACTGTCTTGGGAAAACATTTCCCACATATATGATATTGTACAAAGGCCTTTAAGGGAGCTGAATATTTTTCTAGAGCCTCTGGTATTGGCTGCTCTTTAAGACAGGACTCTAGATTAGAGGAATCACTGCTCTTCTTGGGTGTGTCAATACCTGTGTTCCTGACCGAGACTCACAGGGCCAAGTTACATGGCCCTAGAAGACTTTCATGTAATTAGAAAGTTTCCTCCATTCATTGTTTAATAGCAGAGGAAACTATTCCACTGTTTGGTGCTTTTCTTCCTACTAGTACAGCTCATGGAGAAAGCAGAAGGGGGAAATCAAACGCCTGTAACAGAATTTTTTCCTAATGTTCAACCTAAATCGCCCTTGCTGCAATTTAAGCCCATTGCTTCTTGTCCTTCTTCGGCATTTAAGGAGAACAATTTTTCTCCCTCCTCCTTGTAACAAGCTTTTATGTACTTGCAAACTGTGATCATGTCCCCTCTCAGTCTTCTCTTCTCCAGACTAAACAAACCCAATTTCTTCAATCTTCCTTCATAGGTCATGTTTTCTAGACCTTTCATCATTTTTGTTGCTCTTCTCTGGGCTTTCTCCAGTTTGTCCCCATCTTTCCTGCAATGTGGCACCCAGCACTGGCACAATACTCCAGCTGAGGCCTTTTCAGCGCAGCATAGAGTGGAAGAATTACTTCTTCTATCTTCCTTACAACACTTTTGCTAATACATCCCAGAATGATGTTTGGTTTTTTTGCATAGTGATCCACTATGACCCCCAGATTCCCTTCCGCAGTACTCCTTACTAGGCAGTCATTTCCTATTTTGTATGTGTGCAATTGATTGTTCCCGCCTAAGTGGATACTTTGCATTTGTCCTTATTGAATTTCATCCTATTTACTTCAGACCATTTCTCATTTGTCCAGATCATTTTGAATTTTATTCCTATCCTCCAAAGCACTTGCAACCCCTCCCAGCTTGGGAGAAGGACTGGTCTGTGCCCCAAGGACATCAACATGGTTTACATGGTGCCCCTTTCTACTCAGATGTGCAGGGACAGGAGAAAGAGGTGGCCCTGAACTCCCAACCCTGCCCCCTCCCCATGCAGACACCTTCTCTCCACCTTGAAAGAGTCACACTTCCACATTAACCCACTCTTCCGGGGGGTGTGGGGTGGAAACTCAGGGATTCATAGCTTTTAAGGTGAAAAAAGTCCATTCTGATCATTTTAGTCACCGCTGCTGCCCAGCAGAGGGCAGATCAGGCCAGCCAGGGATTCTTGACTCAGCGCCTTTTTGGGAGCTCGGCAAAATTGCCAGGCCCCACTCTCGATGTCTCTACGCCAGCCTGGTGTGACTGTGAAGCCCCAACAAGGGAAGAATGGGGGATTGGGGAATGAGTTCACCCCGCACTCACCCCACAGCAGTGGGTCCTCTCCTGTGGGGCTGGGCTCAGCTCCCCGCTCCTGTACATTGGCTCTCCTCTCTCACAGATTTGCTGTGGGGCTCTTCTCACTGAGTGCGGCCAAGCCGTCCGACCACCCGAAGGGGACGAGGAAGAGGTTTAAGGAGGGGAAGGTCCCCAGCACAACATACAGTGAAGGCGGGATGCTGATGCCAGGGTAAAAGGGTGAGGGGCCCTGTATTTGTGGGGGGGGTTCTGGGTGAGCCCCAGGGGACGGGAGCAATGGAAGAAGGGAGAGGGGTTTGGTGCAGCCAGGAGTTGGGGGTATTTGGGCTGACGTGTAGGGTAGATGGACCTGGGTATTGGGGGCTGCAGAAGGGCCCTGGGGGGAGTAAGAGGTGGTAGGGGGCTGGGGTGAAGATAGAGGGAGGCTGTGCGGTGATGGGTTTATTGGGGAATGGGGCTGGGGAGGGGGTGACCGGCGGCAGGGGAAGGTCTGTGTTTGGGAGTTTGCGGGGAGGCGACTGGCAGGGTGATGTTTCCTGGGGGCATTTATCTGGGGGGTTGTGCCACGGGGGTGGGTTTATGTGGGGAGAGGGGGATTGATGGAGTGGGAAGGTAGGATGGGTGGGGAGTGTTGCAAGAGGAGGTTTTGTGGGCTTTGGGTTTCTCTGGGGGGGTTGGAAGTGTTTATTTGGGCTTGGGGCAGGAGGGGGTTGGATGGGATTAAACAGGAGCACAGTGGGGGTGTCAAGGCTGCTTCCCCACTCTGAACTTTAGGGTACAGATGTGGGGGCCTGCATGAAAACTTCTAAGCTTAACTACCAGCTTAGATCTGCTCCGCTGCCACCACTCTCGATGCTAATTCCCTTCCCTGGGTAGCCTTGAGAGACTCTTCACCAATTCCCTGGTGAATACAGATCCAAACCCCTTGGATCTTAAAACAAGGAGAAATTAACCATCCCCCCCTCCTCCCTTCCACCAAATCCTGGTGGATCAAGATCCAACCCCCTTGGATCTAAAACCAAGGAAAATCAGTCAGGTTCTTAAAAAGAAGGCTTTTAATTAAAGAAAAAGGTAAAAATCATCTCTGTAAAATCAGGATGGAAAATAACTTTACAGGGTAATCAAATTTAAAGACCCCAGAGGACCCCCCTCTAGCCTTAGGTTCAAAGTTACAGCAAACAGAGGTAAACACCCTAGTAAAAGGTACATTTACAAGTTGAGAAAACAAAGGTAAACTAACACACCTTGCCTGGCTGTTTACTTACAAGTTTGAAATATGAGAGACTTGTTCAGAAAGCCATCGAGAGCCTGGATTGATGTCTGGTCCCTCTTAGTCCCAAGAGCGAACAACCCCCAAAACAAAGAGCACAAACAAAAGCCTTCCCCGCCCCCAAGATTTTAAAGTATCTTGTCCCCTTATTGGTCCTTTGGGTCAGGTGTCAGCCAGGTTACCTGAGCTTCTTAACCCTTTACAGGTAAAAGGATTTTGGAGTCTCTGGCCAGGAGGGATTTTATAGTACTGTACACAGAAGAGCTGCTACCCTTCCCTTTATAGTTATGACAGGGGGTTGGGTGGGAGGCTGAGAGGAAAGAGGTCGGGGACTATAGGAGGGGGTTATTTGGGGATCTCTGTGGGAGGGACGGGAGGGAGCGGTGGACAAATCTCACGGCTGTATGTTGGGTAAATTAATTTCTAGTTTGGAGACCATCCATGTATTTTCTGTCCCAATTAATTCTCTGTGACCCTGTGATAAATGAAGGGGGAGGGGACTCCCTTTTATGGACACCCAGCCAGCCAGTTAGCTATAAAGTCCCTCTTGGTGGCTGTTCTCTGCTAGCTTTACCAGTAAAGGGTTAAACAGTCTCCCTGGCTAGGTAAAAGAAAGGGAATGGGCACCTGACCGAAAGAGGAAATGGAACGGCTAGAACTTTTTAAAATTGGAAAAAAATTCTCCTTTGTTGTTGTTGTTGTTGTTGTTCTCTGGAGAGCGGAGACACAGAGCAGCAATGCTGTAAGCAGCTTGAAAACCAGGTATGAAAAAGCATCAATTCATACCTCGAACCTACATATAGTGTGGTACAAATCATCAGTAATTCCCGGCCAAGCCCAGGAAGGATTGGACCTGCTTCTTTGACTTCGGGACAGGCCAATTTTAGACAGCATTTACTTAAGCCTGTAGGGGGTTGATAGTTCCTTGACCCACCTGGTGTCCAAGGTACGTTACCCTGTTTAGGCCTATCTGACATATTTTGGCCTTAACGGTTAATCCTGCCTCCCTTATGCGCTGGAAGACAGCTTGGAGGTGCTCCAGGTGTTCTGCCCATGAATCTGAGAATATGGCCACATCATCAAGGTAGGCGACTGCAAATTCCCTAAATCCAGCCAGAAGGTTATCTACCAGTCTTTGGAAGGGGTGGGTGCATTTTGCAGTCAGAAAGGGAGCACATTAAATTCATACAGCCCTACCTGGGTGATGAAGGCTGACCTTTCCTTGGTGGGGTCATCTAGCGGCACTTGCCAGTACCCCTTAGTTAAGTCTAAGGTGGAGATGAACTGGGCTCCTCCCAGTTTCTCTAATGGCTCATCCAATGTGTGGCATTGGATAGTTTTCTGGGCAAATTAAGGCATTTAGCTTATGGTAGTCCACACAAAAGCCGATTTCGCCATCTGGTTTGGGAACCAGAACCACTGGAAAGGTCCATACACTCTCAGAGTGGCAGATTACATCCATCTGTAACGTCTTTGATCTCCCTTTTTATTGCGGTTTTGGCTTGAGGAGCCATGCGTTAGGGTTGGGCTCTAATTGAGCGAGCATCACCTGTGTCAATGGAGTGCTACGCCCTTTCCGTCTGTCCTGGTGTGGCTGAAAACATGGGCATGAAGCTGGTGCACAGCTCCTGGATTTACTGTTGCTGCTTACGGTCAAGGGTGATGGAGAGGCTCACCTCTTCTATGTCACCATTGCTTTTTCCTTCATAGTAGATTCCTTCAGGCCACTCAGTGTCGACTCTCTCCTGGGTTCTAAACTGGAGAAACTTGATTTCTTGGGAATAAAAGAGCTTTAGAGAATTAACATGGTATACTTTAGGTTTTAGGGTAGGGTCTGGGAACGCTATGAGGTAATTAACAGCTCCCAGGAGCTCTCGGACCATAAATAGACCCTCCCACAACGCTTCCATCTTATTGGCCTGGAGTGCTTTCAGAACCATGACTTGGTCACCTACTCTGAAGGAACGCTCTCTGGCATGTTTATCATACCAGGCCTTTTGCTCCTGTTGAGCATCTTGTAGGTCTTTTCGAGCAAGGGCTAGAGAGTTTTTAAGAGTGTGTTGCAGGTTGGGGTTACAAAGTCCAAAATGTTAGTTCCTGGAGAAGATGTAACCCCCTTCCATTGCTGCTTCACCAACTGTAATGGCCCCTTAACTTCGTGGCCATAAACGAGTTCAAAGGAGCCAAAGAGGTCCATGAGCTCAGCAAGTTTTTCTCGGAAGGTCAGGACATACTCCACCACTGATTCTCTATCGGGAGTGGCCTTCCCCTCCCATTAGTCTCTCATCAGGTCTAGGGGCTCCCTTACCCTCCAGCCATATAACAGTTCAAAAGGTGAAAACCCAGTTGACTCCTGGGGTACTTCCCTGTACGCGAACAGCGGGTGAGGTAAGTACTTGTCCCAATCCTGCAGGTGCTGATTCATAAAGGTTTTCAGCATCATCTTTAATGTTCCGTTGAACCTTTCCACCAGCCCGTTAGACTGGGGGTGATATGCTGAGGCCCAGTTGTGCCGGACCCCACACTTCTGCCACAAGCACCGGAGCAGGGCTGACATGAAGTTGGACCCTTGATCTGTCAAGACTTCCTTGGGAACCCCACTCGGCTGAAAATGGTTAGCAGCGCATCTGCCACAGTGTCTGCTTCAAGGGTACTGCCTCGGGGTAGCAGGCCAATGCTCAAACCACTGAGCTATCCCTCCCCCCCGAAATTGTGTAGCAGGGCCTTTTTGAATAGTTCGTAGTCCCCTCTCTCCGCCCCTTCCATTCGGCTGTACATCGCCACGGCTTTGGGGTCCGGTAAGGAGGTGAGAAACTGGAGCCTGTCTGCTGGGTCAACCTGGTGCAGCTCGCAGGACATCTCAAAGGCAATCAGGAATTCATCTATGTCCTCCCCTTCCTTATGCTGGGCCAGGAAGCGCTTATCAAAGCTCCATGATGTCGTGGGTCCTCCCTCACTCACCACAGTGGGGGGGGCTCTCTGCTCCTCAGCCTCACCAACTCCAGTTCATGCTGACGCTGTTTCTCCTTCTCCTCCAGTTCATGCTGACACTGCTTTTCCCATTCTTCACAATCCTCCTGCAGTTCCTGCTGCCTCAGCTCCAACTCTCTCATTTTTAGCTCTCTCTCCCATTCCAGCCGTCTCAGCTCCAGGGATGGGAAGCTCCACTGGGAGGATCCCCTGCTGGCTGCAGGGGTCACGGTGCCCTCGGTATTCACTGGGCTCCTCCCAGACCCTCCCCTAGGTATAGGAAGGAGGGGTCTCAGGATGCCCTCAGCAGCCGGCTGACCACTCCCAGATGGGACAGACCCTGGTGCCCGCCTAGCATCTGCCAGGCTGATTCCCCCGTAGACAGGGATCGGTTCGTTTGAGCGATCTCTCTCCTCCAGCTGGGCAATCAGCTGTTCTTTGGTGAGCTTCCCAATGCGCAGCCCCCCTCTGCCTGCACAGCTCCACCAGGTCGCTCTTAAGGCGCTTATTATACATCCTCCTGCTGGCCACTCGCAGGCCTGTTTGCTGCTTTCCAGGAGGAACCCCTGGTGTGTCAGCCCTTCTCCAGGTCACCACCTGTGACATTATGAGTGTAATATAATATTTCATTGGAAGGTGACAGGGCCAGAAAGAGTTAATTAACTCACAGACTCACCTGACCCATGGCCGAACTTTAGAGACTGGTTAGGAAGATATGTAAATGAATAGAGCTTTGAAATGCAGGCCTGTATTGTGAGAGGTAGAAGGGTAGATGTTTGCTTAGGTCTTGTGATGTAAGCAAACAAGTCTTGTCTATTGCTATAGCTTTGATTCAAAGATCAAAAAAGGAATAGTAACATTTAGGAAGACACTTGAGTAAATTAGTATTATTGTCTCTAGGTCTCTTTGAAGGTTGTGGTAACCTGTATCTGAACTGTTTAATGGATAAATTACCCTGAGCTAATTGCCAGGATGTTTGGGAGAAGGAGAATTAAGCCTATTGTTTTCTCAGGCCAAAAGGCTGCTGAAAATGTATCAGAACCTTGGGACATGATCCTACTTCATCTCAGATCTGATTTGGGTTTCAAGAAGGGGAAACCTTAAGCCACAAGGATTGAGATCCACAGTCACTGACTGAAGTCACCCTGAATATGGACATTGGACTATAAACTATGAACTATTTCTAAAAGGACTTTTGGCAACTACAAGCTCATCTCTACTATGTATCTGAACCTCAAGAATTGAATTCAAGTCTGTATGTATTTTGATCTTTTAACCAACACTCTCTCTCTTTTCTTTTTTAATAAGTTTTAGCTTAGTTAATAAGAATTATCTATAAGTGTGTACTTTGGGTAAGATCTAAGTTATAATTGGACCTGGGTGTTTGGCTGATCCTTGGGATTGGAAGAACCTTTTCGTTTGTATGATGAGGTAAGATTTTCAGTAATCATCATCATATCTGACAGGTGTGTCTGGAGGGAGGCCTGAGGCTGGGTACTTTAAGGGAACTGCGTTGTTTGGACTTCTGAGTAACCAGCAAGGTAATATAGAAGTTGTTCTGTGCAGGCTTGGTAAACTAAGTATTGGAATATCCACCAGCTTTTGGGGTTTGTCTGCCCCGTTTTGTTTGCAGTTCACCCTAATTGAGTGACCTCAGCTGGCTCCCACGGGCAGCACCGTCACACCACTTCTCTCCCAGAGTCGAGCCGCAGACGACTCCGCCCCTGAGACTGATTCTCGCTGACTCTTCAGCACATCTGGTCCCTGTCAATCCCCCTTCATTTACTGCTCCCTAGTCACTTACTGCAGGAAGCGCCGTCCACGGGGTGCAGTAGATCCACCAGTTGTCACGGAGTTTGGGGGAGACAAGGCCCTGCACCCCCAACTTCCTGCAATTCACCGTGACTCTCAGCCAGACAGTAGAACAGAAGGTTTATTAGATGACAGGAACACAGTCCAAACCAGAGCTTGTAGACATAAACAGGCCCCTTAGTCAGGTCCTTCTGGGGGGTAGGGAGCTTAGACCCCAACCTTGGGGTTCCCTCCGATTGCCCAGACAGCCCAAAATTGAAAAAAAAAACCTTCCAGCAGTCTCCCTCCCCCTCCCCCCGGCTCCTCCTCCAGCCTTTGTCCAGTTTCCCGGGCAAAGGTGCCTCCTGGCTCAGGTATCTTCCCTCAAGTAAAGTCACCCCCAGCTATCCCATACCCAATGCAGACAGTCCCAGTAAAACTAGACGACATTCCCAGGTCAATCCACCCTGCTCCCTACAGCATCACACCCCCTCTTTCGCCTGTCCTTGCACATCTGAGTAGAAAGGGGTACCGTATATGGGGCATGCTGATCTCCTTGGGCACAAACAATTCCTTCTCCCAAGCTGGGAGGGGTTGCAAGTGCTTTGGAGGATAGGAATAAAATTCAAAATGATCTGGACAAATGAGAAATGGTCTGAAGTAAATAGGATGAAATTTAATAAGGACAAATGCAAAGTACTCTATTTAGGAAGGAACAATGGGTTGCACACATACAGAATGGGAAATGACTGCCTAGGAAGGAGTACTGCGGAAAGGGATCTGGTGGTCATAGTGGATCACAGAAGCTAAATATGAGTCAACAGTGTAACATCGTAGCAAAAAAAGCAAACATCATTCTGGGATGTATTAGCAGGAGTGTTGTAAGCAAAACAAGAGAAGTAATTCTTCTGCTCTACTCCGTGCTGATAAGGCCTCAGCTAGAGTATTGTGCCAGTCCTGGGCACCACATTTCAGAAAAGATAGGGACAAACAGTAGAAAGCCCAGAGAAGAGCAACAAAAATGATGAAAGGTCTATGAGGGAAGATTGAAGAAATGGGGATTGTTTAGTCTGGAGAAGAGAAGACTGAGAGGGGACACGATAACAGTTTTCAAGTCCATAAAAGCTTGTTACAAGGAGGAGGGAGAAAAATTGTTCTCCTTAAATGCCGAAGAAGGAGAAGAAGCAATGGGCTTTAATTGCAGCAAGGGCGATTTAGGTTGAACATTAGGAAAAACTTCCTATCCGGGTGGTTAAACACTGGAACAAATTGCCTAGGGCGGTTATGGAATCTCCATCCCTGGGGGTTTTAAGAACAGGTTAGACAAACACCTGGCAGGGATGGTCTAGATAATACTTAGTCCTGCCATGAATGCAGATGACCTCTCAAGGTCCTTTCTAGTCCTACACTTCTAGGATTCTAGGATGCTATCTGGAAAGAAGCAAACACAGAGCAATGCGACTACGAACAAGAAATAAATCATAAACCTTACAGATTGGCCGGGAGTCTCCAATGGGACTGAGATGGGGATTGTTAAGAACTTCACATAAAGAACTGAACAAAAGAAGCCAATTTGCAGTGTGCAACAATAATTTTTATTGGTCCTACAAAAACAACGATACATATTCTTGAGCACCATCAACCAGCTCCTCATCCATTCACTTACTGTTTACTAGAGCTGGTGAAAACTTTTTAGTTAAAGCTTATTTCAACAAAAATAGGGATTTGACTAAACAAACTTTTTCATGAAAAATATCTGCTTCCCTCAGAGATACTGACTTTTTTTTTTGGACATAAAATGGAAAACAAACAACAAAACCATTTTTTTCAACTTCCAGCGGAAAGTTTTCGGATTTCACCTGCCAAAAAACAAAACTATTTACAAATATATTTATGCACATACACATCTTTCATGCAGCATTTCAGCATCAGGGGCCACTTGGACCCTGCCGCTTTGACAAGAGAAACCTGATTGACTGATCCTCATTTCAGTCAACTAATCTGAATTCTTGTAAGGATGGATGACCAACAAATGCCAAAGATCAGCAGTCACATGGTCACCGAAAGTTTTGGTGGCATGATAAGCTCTCCAGTGATGGACCTAGACTGAACCTCCAGCCAGATGTCAGCGCCTAGCTAGGGATGGATCTGGGCCACCAGAACACGTCAGGGCCTAGCTAGAGATGGATCTAGGCAGCCAGAGCATGTCAGGGCCTAGCTAGAGATGCATCTGGGTGGCCAGAGCATGTCAGGGCCTATCTAGGGATGGACCTGGGTGGCGCTCAATGCGCAAGGAATCTACATCCCCCCTATGGGATTGTTGCCCTGATGCTCAAGTTGGTGGCTGGCTGACACTATTTCTAGCTATACCAAAGCTGGGTTACCTTGGGGAATTGCCTCCCTTCTCGGTGCCCATTTGTCTCGCCTGTGAAATGGGGATGAGGACACTTGCCACCCTTTGCCACGTGCTTTGAGATCCACGGCTGGAAAGTGGTATGTAGGAGTTTAATCTGATCATTAAAGGGATTGAAGCTAATTTCCCATTTGCTTGGGCTCTTCACACGCAGACGGCACATGGGAACACAGGAGCTTTCCGTGGGGATTAGGATGCCAACTGCACCCGCTTTGCTGTAATACTGTTTTAACAAATAACTCAGCATCAGCTCCCCTCTGCAGGGAACCCAGAGCATCGCCGGCAGCAGTCCCCAGCGAGATCCCACCGCCAGCGGCAAGGCCCAAGGGGGCGGCTGCTTTCACTGATAAACCCGGCAAGAAGCCAGAGCAGGAGGCACTAAGGGTCTGTGTGATGCCAGCAATCACCCTGGCCAGTGAGAGGCGCCCGTCCCAGCTAGGGTGACCAGATGTCCCAATTTTATAGGGACAGTCTCAATTTTGGGGTCTTTTTCTTATATAGGCTCCTATTACCCCCCCACCCCGTCCGGATTTTTCACATTTGCTGTCTGGACACTCTAGTCCCAGCAGCCACAGACATGGGCCTGCCCAGGAACTGAGACACGAAGGCTGACTGACACCAGCCCCGGTTCCTGGCCATGGAGAGCACACTGCTGCATGCTGAGGATTGGAGGTGAGTGTCACTAGCCTCGGGGCAGATCTTCAGGTCCTTACTCCTACACAGCCCTTGGTCTGAGACACCCCCTCGGCCAGTATCCTCATACCCTGGGAGCTCTGCCGGCGGAAGGACTTCAGAGTGGGTTGCTTTGAGGTTTGCAGCTAGAGACACTGATGGATCAGAAAGGAGACCCAGTTCTCATCTCAGCCCTTACACATCCCTCTGTCTGTGCTCCCCACTCCCTCCTGCTCTCTGGCTGGCTGTCCCCCTCTGTCTCCCTGACAGCTCATTGTTTGCTCAGGGACTCTGTCCCTCAGGTTCTCAGCTGCCCCTCCACCCTTTCCTGGGGGGCAGATTCTGATACACCTTCCTGCCCAGTGCTGAGATGCTTCATGAGCACCTCCTCCATGGCTTTCTGTGGGAGCGGAGAGACTATCAGCATTTTGTGGGTGGTACTGGGCTCCCCCCAGGAAAGGGGTGTATGTTAGAAATGCACTGTCTGGAGACAAGAATCCTTACAGATCAGGAAGCAGTGCTCCCTGTGTCTATGTCACATCTTTTGCCTGAGCACTGACTGCTCTACCTTCATTTTCTCCAGAGCATGGGGCTGATGCTGGTTAGGGCTCCAGCCTGTGACAGGAGACCTGGGATCTCTTCTCTGCTCAGCCACAGCCTTGCTGAGCAACGTTCGGTAAGTGACTATGGATCATATTTTGAAAGGTATTTAGGCACCTAGTGGGATTTTCAGAAGCATCGTGGCTCCCAGTATTAAGTCACAGGAGTGGTGTGAAGATGAACACATTAGAGATTGTGAGGAGCTTGGACTCTGCAGTAACGGGGGCGGGTGAGTACCAGGCACAGGCAGACTTTCCATTCTCCCCCTGTATCTCCCACCCCAGGCCCTGGTACCGCTACAGTGAGAGAGCATCGGGCAGGGCTGAGTTAGGGGGTCCCTGTGGCAGCTGGGCTACAGCACAGACTCTGCCTGCAGTTCCACCCAGTGCCCTCGGGCTGTATAGCTGGTGGGAATTGTTACTAATTGTTGGGTGTTTACACAGCACCCAGCGCAGTAAGGACCCAATCCCCCGGCACTGCCACAACACAACAATCAGTGATCGACAGCCAGTAATTCATAGTTAACAGTAAGAGCTGGAAATTCATTATCAGCAGTTTCAGTGTGTCTGGACCAGTCACTACTGCGCTATGAACGAGAGGCGTCTGAGTGTGCTTCTGCCCCTAGGGTGGTTTGATTTGTGCCCTGGTCACGGCCGGGGGCAGAGTCACTTTCCCGTCTGTGCTGTGGGTCAGCGTCACTCCCTCATCGCAGGCACTGCCATGGCACCACCTCCCTCCTGCCCTTTCTGGGGGGCAGCTCGTGTGTGTGACCCTGGCCCCCATCACAGCACGGGTAGGGGCTACAGGGGGCGAGAAACCCAACATCAGCTTCCAGTGCGGCGGGGTGGGGCATGGGCTGACGCCGTCCTTGGTTGTATAAACAGGGGAGCAGAGAACGGGAGCAGGGAGGGGATTTCACCTCTGCAGACAGCCCTGGTGACACCAATGCTGGAATACCGTGTGTAGGGCTGGGGGCACGGTGTAAAACGGACACTGAAAGATTTTGGAGGGTGCAGAAAAAAGCCACACAAATGATGTGAGGGCTGGAGGAAATACCTTCCGGTGAGAAACTTAAAGAGCTGGGTCTGTTCAGTGTATGAAAGAGAAGTGACTTGATTACAGCATCTCAGTATCTTCATGGGGAGAAAACCCTGGTTACCAAAGGGCTCTTTCATCACCCAGAGCCAAGGGCTGGAAGCTGAAGCCAGGCACGTTTCAAAGGGAAATAAAGTGCAGGTTTTGTTTATTTTTCCCAGTGAGGGTGATTATCCATTGGAAAAAACTGGCAAGAGAAGAGGGGGATTTGCATCTCCTGCTATCTCCAGATCAGGACTGGCTGCCTTTCTGGGAGGACTGTCTCAGCCAAACACAAGCTCAGCGCAGGGTAAGTGGGGAAATTCTGTGGCTTTTGTTATGTAGGGGCTCAGCCTGGATGATCCAATGGTCACTTTTTTGTCTTCAATCTAAGAATCTGTGAGTGAAAAACATTGTGTGTGTGGGGCAGAACATTGGGTGTGGGGCAGAAGAGAGGCAAATTAACTGGGTGGCAGCGCCCTGGAGTACAGCCAAATCTTTCGATGCTCATTACACTTTCACTATCACAGGATGCAGCTCATGGAGAGAGGAAAAGGGGAAAATCAAACGGCCGTCATGGAATTCATCCTCTTGGGGTTTGGGGATCTCCCTGAACTGCAGATCCTTCTCTTCCTGGTTTTCCTAGTGATCTACATTGCGACCATGGCTGGGAACTTCCTCATCATTGTGCTAGTTGTGACTGATCAGCACCTTCACATCCCCATGTATTTCTTCCTGGGGAACTTGTCCTGCTTGGAGACCTGCTACAGCTCCACCATCCTGCCCAGGGTGCTGGCCAGTCTCCTGACTGGGGACAAGAGCATTTCTGTTCCCAGCTGCATCACACAGTTTCATTTCTTTGGTTCTCTGGTAACAACAGAGTGTTATCTCCTGGCAGCCATGTCTTATGATCGGTATTTAGCCATATGCAAACCGCTGCACTATGGAACCAGTATGAATGGCAGGCTGTGCATTCAGCTAGCAGCTGGGTCTTGGATTAGTGGATTTCTAATTTGTACAATAGTTTCATGTGTTATGTCACAGCTAATTTTCTGTGGCCCCAATGAAATTGACCATTTCTTTTGTGATTTTATCCCACTGATTCAACTCTCCTGCAGCGACACCAGCCAGATCACACCGGTTATTTATATATTTTCCTTCCTAGATGCAGTTTCCCCTTTTCTATTAACCCTGACGTCCTACATTTGTATCATTGCGACCATCCTGCAAATCTCATCCACCACTGGGAGGCAAAAGGCCTTTTCCACCTGCTCCTCTCACCTCATTGTGGTGGCACTTTTCTATGGGACCATAATGATTGTCTACATGGTACCGAAATCCGGCACCCTGAGAGCCCTGAACAAAGTGTTCTCCCTCTTTTACACAGTCCTGACTCCCCTGGCCAATCCGCTCATCTACAGCCTGAGAAACAGAGAGGTCAAGGAGGCTCTGATAAACACTGTGAGGAGAGCTGTGACTCTTACAAAGAATCCAAACTAGTTGAATGAAATGAAGATCAGTCAGTCTGGGTCCTATTGTGAAAGAAGGAGGGTCTAAGTGATCGTGAATACAGAAATGTAGTATACGAGAGATGTGTGTGCCCACCGACACCCCTTTATCATACATATGTGGCCTGGCTGGTAAGGAACTCAGTTATGCATGGACATGTGACTTGCCCATGTGACTCCAAAACTCCATCTTGGAGCTGAATTCTGGATAGGAACAAGGAGGGGGTCTCCACCCACAAGAGAAAGTCTATTTAAGCCCCTGGAAGACCCCTCCATTTTGTCTTCAGCTGGCTCAAGAGATATCCTCTCCACCCCCAAAGGATACCTGAAAGAAACTGGAACAAAGGATAGTACCCATAGGGGTGAGTGATTGCTGGACCCAAACTAGAAAGAGGCTAGTCTGTAAAAGAAGCTTACTGAAACATCTCTGAGGGTGAGATTTCATCTGTATTCACTTTCTTACTGTATTAGGCATAGATTTGTGTGTTTTATTTTATTTTGCTTGGTAATTCACTTTGTTCTGTCTGTTATTACTTGGAACCACTTAAATCATACTTTTTTGTTTTTAATAAAATCACTTTTTACTTATTAATTAACCCAGAGTATGTATTAATACCTGGGGGGGGGGCAAACGGCTGTGTATATCTCTCTATCAGTGCTATAGAGGGCGAACAATTTATGAGTTTACCCCGCATAAGCTTTATACAGGGTAAAACGGATTTATTTGTGGTTTGGACCCCATTGGGAGCTGGGTACGTGAGTGTTGGAGACAGGAACACTTCTTAGGGCTTGGCTACACTGGCACTTTACAGCGCTGCAACTTTCTCGCTCAGGGGTGTGAAAAAACACCCCCCTGAGTGCAGCAAGTTACAGCGCTGTAAAGCACCAGTGTAGACAGTGCCCCAGCGCTGGGACCCGCGCTCCCAGCGCTGTAAGCTAATCCCCTCATGGAGGTGGAGTACCTGCAGTACTAGGAAAGCTCTCTCCCAGCGCTGGCGTGCGACCACACTCGCACTTCAAAGCGCTGCCTGAAGTGTTTAGGGTACGTGGTTCAGAGCTGGGTCTGTGTTTGCAGCAGGCAAGCATGTCTGGCTCAAACAAGGCAAGATTCTGGAGTCCCAAGCTGTCAGGGAAAATGGGTTAGAAGTAGTCTCAGCACATCAGTTGGCAGTTCCCAAGGGGTTTTCTGTGATCCAACCCATCACAATATATATATACACATACACACACACACACGCACACACAATAAGAGAGAGACAGATTATTGGAATTTTGCAGGGAGCAGGGAGGGGAGAGAAGATTTTGACATTTTATCAAAACAACTGAAATCTTAAAAATCAAAACGTTTTGCTTTTTGGCAAGTGACAATTGAAAACCTTCAGATGGAAACTGTCAAAAAAATGCCATGCACTGTTGTTGTGATTGTGTTTATCCCCAGATGTTACAGAGACAAGACAGGTGAAGTAATATCTTTTATTGGACCATCTTCTACTGGTGAAAGACACAAGCTTTCAAACTTATACAGAAGCGCTCTTGTTCAGGTCTGGGAAACACTCAGAGTGTCACAGCTAAATACAAGGTGGAACAGATTGTTTAGATTAAGTAGTTAGAACATATTGAAAGGGCCTGATATCAAGTGATCACTTTGTGAATAAAGTGTTCACATCAGGTGATGGGGTGTTTTTGTCTTATCATTTTTTAGTGAGTTCATGCGAGAGCACAGTGATTGTCTGGTTTCACCCACATAAATGTTATTGGGACATTTAGTGCACGGGATGAGGTACAGCACATGTTGTGATAAGCATGTGTAGGATCCCATAGATCTTGACAGGTGTGTTGTGGTGGGTGTTGATCATTGTAGCACTGGAGATATGGCTGCTGCTTTTGCAGATGTTGTTCTGGCCGGGTCTGGTGTCGCTTTGAGTTGGTGGGTTCCGGTCTGTGGAGAGCTGGCTCTGCTGATGAGGTTGGAGAAGTGAGGGGATTGTTTGAAAGCCAGAAGTGGGGATTCAGGAAAGATTTCTTTCAGGTTGTGATTCCCCCTCAAGTGTACATTGCAATTTTTTAAATGGCACTTATCACAAAATGATCACTCTACATCTGACCTCTCAGTCCTCAGCCGCAAAGGAAACCTGCACAACCCCGTCCAAAGATGTGCCTGGGAACATAAATTCATAACTCTGCTAGACACTAAAAGGCATGGACTGAACAGAGACGCTAGCTTTATGGCTTATTACCACAAACTATAGCCAACGAACAACCCCCACCAGCTGCCTTCTCCTCCCCTCCCCCCATCCCTCCCATGACTGGAAGGGTAGTAACGGCCCCTTCATCTTGAATGGTCCCTTCAAATACGTGTTAATCACTTATGATAAACCAGGAGTGCAAGTAGGGGAGTACCATCCGGTACACAGTACCTGCAAGAGATTTCTAGCCAGTATAGGGTACTGGAAAGAATGGGGCTAGCCCCCATGATCCCTCTCCCCCTGGAGGTGGGGTGGGGCTGTGCTCAGCTCCTTAAAGGATCAGACCACAGCAAGGGGGCATTCATTCTTTATATGGCTTTAACAGCACAATACATATGCTAACAAACTTAAACAAAGGCTTTGTTTAAGTTTGTTTGCATATGTATTGTGCTGTTTTACGTTAGTTAGGACTGGAATCCTCAAGAGGAGAGGGGTGGGGGGTACAGAAGGTGTTTTAAAACAGTGGTTTTTATTCTATTTCTCACCATTGGTCTGAATTATCCATGACATTCATACTGCATCATATCAAGTCCAAACAATTAGACGAATGCCTCTGCTTGCACTGACCAGAGGATGTTTGGATTCTGATGTTAGCCCAGTTCCACAGCCTGACAGGAATCAGTGGTGTTGTCCTGAGTGTAAACATAGAATTCTTCTTTGCAGCCAAACTAGTCAAACATGCATTTTGTTAACTGGAACTGGAGCAGCAAAACAAAGAAAACAAATGCCTCATTTTCCAGCTTTGTGGGTTAGAGAACTATAAATGAAGATTATAATGCCGGACACTGACGGACTTAAACTAGCTACCTCAGAATTGGAATCTGCCAAGAACTTTGCTGAAAATATGTTCCTCATCTTAGCAACGGAACTAAGACTTATCACACATCTGCCCACCTTTATTCAAATGAAGCTCCTTCTGATTTGAGAGCTCAGGCATTGTCAGTTTCATCCAGAACAATTTACAGACTTGGAACCTAATCCTGTAAGCCCTTAATCATTTGATCAATCCCATTGAGGACTAGTTGCATGACTATGGACCACTTTTGTGGTAAGAGTTTCAGGAGTCTGTTCTGTTCCTATAAAGGAAGTTGAATCCCCTATTGAAATGCAATGTTTGGGTACAATACCATAATACAGTTTAGGATACAGTTCTACTTAAAATTTGTCTTTTAATAAGTCATACATATGCTGAAATGGCTCCTCACTCAACTCTCATATTCCATATAAACAGACTGAAATACTACATATCGGGGGAAAGTGAGTAGTTAAGCATGTTGATGTATGTATATACAAACACCCATTTCATCACTGTACTGGAAGATATAGATGAACTCAATTTTCTATGGAATTTGAAGAAAGTTTAACAGCCCTAGTTGTTTTCTGTGTTAATCCGTGTGTACCTGAAAAAATTACATGCCTTCTAAGAGAAAAGAATCAGTCCACACTTACTGGGAAAAAATATATACTTCCAACTGGTGTTCAGAAGAGTGCTACAAAACACATACATAACCTCATGAGCAGAGGGCAGACAGGATACTCTCCCATATTATGACCAGCAAAAAATAAATAAAATCTCAGAGGCAGAGGTTCACAGATTTGCAAACCTAAAAACCTGTGTTATGCTTTAAACCACCTCAGCACATAACTTTTTAATGTTCATAAACCTGGTAACTGCAAAGGAACACTGAAGCCCATTAACCTGAATGTGTGCCAGTATCCCCTCACTGACTAAAGGTGCAGTCACACCTGCACTTGCCCTTTTAGGCTAAACAAAGTCATGTCACTGGTTCCATCTCTGTTGTTACAGAACAGAACAAAACTCCAGTGGGGCATGGTGTTGGCACATAGGGTCTCAGGTACATGGTGTGCGATTTTTCAGAATCTCTTTTGGGAATAGTCATGTAGGTGAAATAGCTGATACTGGTACTGGCAAGAAATGATTTATACTTGCACCACTGGGATAAACTCAGTGAAAAAGTCCATTCTGATCAGGTTACTCCCATCTCCTGTCCTGCAGAGCACACCAGTCAGGGATCACTCCCTCAGCACAGGCGCCCTGTGGCAGATCTCCTTTGGGGGAGATCAGTAAAACTGCCAGGCCCCCTTGACTGTCTACCCCAGCCTGGTGGGGCTGTGAGGCCCCAGCGAGGGGAAAGGCGGGTTGGAGAGCCAGCCTGCCCCCCGCTCACCCCACAGCAGCAGTGGGGGCTCCTCTGAGTGAGTGGGGACTGAGCCATCTGACCATCCCAAGGGGACAAGGAAGGGGAGGGCTAAGGAAGGGAAAGGTCCCCAGCCCTGCATACAGGGAAGCTGGGATGCTGGTGCCAGGGTAAAGGGGTGAGGGGCCGTGGGGAGGGGTTCCTGGGTGAGCCCCAGGGGCAGGAGTGACTGAAGAAGAGAACATAAGAATGGCTATACTGGGTGTAACCATGCCTTAGTGGGTCAGAACTGAGAATGCCAAATTCAGGACGAACTGCTGAGAAATAGGGCAAACAACCTAAAACTGGTGGTTATTCTTTTATAAGATATACAAAACTAGCCACAGAATTAAACTCCTCTTTCATCACACTGGCTAACAAGAAAACATAAAGGCAGTTTCCTCAGGCATTCCAGTTCTTATATCACCACCAAAAACACTGGATTCAGAGATGACTGGTTATTTACAACCAGTCTCATCAAATAATAGGTTCTTCTGATCAGGGCCGGCTCTAGGTTTATTGTCACCCCAAGCAAAAAAAATTTTGGCCGCCCCCCCCACTCCACCCGTGGGCTCTCACCCCCACCCCACCCAGACCCCCTGCCGCCCCAGCCCTGGGCTCCCCCCCACCAGTGCTGACTCCACCCGCGCCCCTCTCGCCTCCAGCCGGTCTGGCGCTGGCAGGGTCGGGTAAGCAACGGGCCTCCTGGGCCGTGCCTCAGCCCAGGGTCCCTCCAGCCAGGGCTCCCGCCTCCAGGAATGCCCGGGACCCTGGAGGGCAGAGCTGGGGGACGGCCCGGCAGGGGGCTGAGGAGCCAGGGCAGGGTAGCCCCAGACAGAGTGGAGCCCCGGAGAGCAGGACGCAGGCCCCGCACGGCAGCGCCCCGCCCTCTATGGCCCCGCTGCTGCTTCTGGCCACCCTGCTGCAGTCCCTGGGCGGCTCGGGCCGCTTTGCCCAGCCCTGGCTGTGGCGCTAGGGGGGCAGCCGCCCTGCGGCATCTGCAGGCAGTTCCGTGTGCCCCGAGGGGCAGGCCCCAGCCCGAGTGTCCCCAGCTCGAAGCCTGCCCGGCCCAGCCACAAGGTGCGGGCGCTGCTCCCCCATGGCGCGAACCACAGTGGCTGCAGGGCGACACGCTGCTGCTGCCAGGGCCGGCTCTAGGCTTTTGCTGCCCGAAGCAAAAAAA
This sequence comes from Malaclemys terrapin pileata, assembly GCF_027887155.1. Taxonomy (NCBI): domain Eukaryota; kingdom Metazoa; phylum Chordata; order Testudines; family Emydidae; genus Malaclemys; species Malaclemys terrapin. The sequence continues at coordinate 34,109,813 of NC_071516.1, read as the reverse complement.
GACAGCCAGAATGCTGCCCTTGAAAATGTGCTGCCCCAAGCACGTGCTTGGTTTGCTGGTGCCTAGACCCGGCCCTGCTTCTGATCCCAAAGGATCAGCCACACACCCAGGTCAATATACCACTTAGATCTTACCCAGAAATCACGCTGATATTAATCCCTTAGTATCTAAAATCTAAAGGTTTATTCATAAAAAGAAAGAAAGGTGAGAGTTAAAATTGGTTAAAGGAATCAATTACATACAGTAATGGCAAAGTTCTTGGTTCAGGCTTGTAGCAATGATGGAATAAACTGCTGGCTTAAGTCAAGTCTCTGGAGTACATCCACAGCTTGGATGGGTCATTCAGTCCATTGTTTAGAGCTTCAGTTTGTAGCAAAGTTCCTCCAGAGGTAAGAAGCAGGATTGGAGACAAAATGGAGAAGATGCAGCTGCCTTTTATAGTCCTTTGCCATGCAGCCTGTGCTTCTTTGTTTCAAACACAAGCGCTTGGAAGCTTTAGAGTTCTCTCCATAGGCATGTCCCTGCATGCCTTGCTGAGTCATAAGTTGTATCTGCCTTCTCTCAATGAGTCAATTGTATAGCTGATGGTCCTTAACCCATCCCCTGTCACCCATTCCTTGCCTCTGGCAAATAGAGGCTAGGGACACCATCCCTGCCCATCCTTCACAACATCTTCTGGCAAGGAGTTCCACATGGTTGACAGTGCATTATGTGAAGAAATATTTCCTTTTGTTTGTTTTAAACCTGCTGCCTGTTAATTTCATTTGGTGACCCCTAGTTCTTGTGTTAGGAGAGCGAGAGGGAGTTTAGGGAGCCTGAGTGCCTCTCTCAGATACTGTGAGCCCCAGTGATCTCCTAGCTGCTGACAAGCTAAGTGGTGCTACACTCTAAGTTCCTGTGTGAATCACAGAAACATAGGATGGGAAGGAACTTGAGAGGTTCTCACTACCCATGGCAAGATGTCCCCAGTGCCCTGCTACTGACACAACCTAAACCATGGTTCTCAACCTGGAGGTCCACAGACTGTATCTAAGGGGTCTGTGAAAGGCTGTCATTACCCTAGAACAGTGGTTTTCAACCAGTGGTCCACAGCCTATGTCTAAGATTTCCAAAGGTGGAAATCCACACCTTCGTTCAAAAATGTGTAGAGTTCCGCAAATGAAAAAAGGTTGAAAACCATCACCCTAACTGATTCTGTATTGGAATGGGTACTGACCGCAGTGAGCTGAGCTGGGAGAGCAGTCTGCAGCTTTAGCGATGGGCAGGGAGTTTTCAGCCTTTACTCCTTTGTGAACCCCTTAAAATTTTCAAATGGAGGCACAGACCCCTTTGGAAATCTTTGACTTAGTCTGCAGCCCCCGCAGGGATCCACACACCACAGGTTGAAAACCACGGTTACAGTGCAATGTAGATAATGGCCATGCTGTTCAATGTTTGCTGTGTGCAGTTGCTAACAGGGCTGGGGAGAGAAACCTCGTCCATGGTCTAGATCCCCAAACCTCAGGAGCTTTATTACATGGTGGTTACAGTAACTTTAAGTGTGTTATAGACAACCGGAATGTCTCTCTCCTTCTCCACCCCCTCCCCCTTAACATGTAATACCCCCCCATCAACATTTCCAGTGCCCCTCCCCTTCCCATTAACACATCAGGAGTTGCTCCTTGGGGTCTCCTGTAATGATACCTGCACACATCACAGGCTACCGCTTCCTGGAGGGACACACACTACCTTGGTCATGTGGCTCGAGCCAGGACTCTGCCCCTGCTTCAGCCAGGCTCTCTCAGCCATGACCCAGGGCCGCCCTGTCCGCCCTTCCTCAGAACGGGGCCCCTCCTTCACACTCCAGCCCCTTCCTTCAACCCACCCAGGGATGACATCCATTATTTTCTGGATTTCATATGTTTATGTTTGTTACTTACACTCCCCCCACCCCAGCTGACCAGAAGGGGCAGGGAGAGGGCTCAGACACCCCAAGAGGAGTAGGGTCCCCCAGCTCCCAGCACACACAGTGGGTGGGGGAGGGGCTCACAGGGAAGGAGACAATTCAGGGCTCACAAGCCCCACCCCACCAGAACTGAGCTCACCTAGGGAGAGACTGGGGAGGTGGGTCAGACCCCCATGGAGGGGCAGGGGCCCCAAAATACTGCAGAGTGGTGTGGGGCCCATAAATTGGAGTAAACAGGACATGGCTGTGAGTGCACGTTAGCAAGCCCTGACCGTAGTGCTGTCACGGACCGTCTTTCACTGCCACGTGGCTGGCTGTGGCCATCCTCCTCCACTCAGCTGTTTGGAAATCTCAGCTCATTGCCATTCGCTGCCAGTGCACTGCCACACAGCTAGGCCTGGCGATTAGCTCTCACTCCATTGGGTGTCCTCTTCCGTCAGCTGACTCGGGATGCTCCCTCTTTGTGACAGCCCTCCAGCCAGGTCACTATATGGCCCCTGCCTCCACCAGAGTAACGATGTCCCAGCAGACAAGCCATCCATCTACCTTCTCAGGCAGCCTTCTGTCTCAGCACCAGCTTCTGGGCCACTCTGCCAGCAGCTGGTGGGGAAACTCAACTCCCCCCACTCCTCCAGCTCCCAGCCCAGGAACCCTTAGACCCCATGGCTGTCCCCCAGCTCTCTATCTCCTTGCCTACCTCTGCCTTTACCCCTGCAGATTCACCCACTCTCTGTGGTGACTTCACCCCTCTTGTGAGACCCCTTAAGTCCAGGGAAGAACCACTGGATCTCCTTCCCCCTGGATCTCCTCCTTGTCCCAGGCCAACTCCTTGTCTCTCAAGGGAGCAGCTGCCGACATCCTGTCTCCCGGCAGCCCATGGCTGCTCAGGCTTCCTGGTTTTGTAACACTGTGTCCGCTCCTCCCACAGCTGGGCTCCATCTGCCAGTAGGGCCCCGTCAAGCCCTGGGTTCCCTCCAGGGTAGCATCTAAAGGTAATTGGCCCCTCCCAGACCACATTAACCCCCTCAGGGCTTGTGCAGGGAGGATACCCCATCACACACACATACCCAGTGCAATTTTCACTGGTGGGGGCAAAAAAACCAAACTGACTTCCAGCAAGAGTGTGGTAAGTGTCTGGGGGGACTGGGATGATGGGGCTGCCTACAATAGCATGTAGCCTATCTGCACCTTCTAATCAGCAAATATCTCCCAACAGCTGGTGAGAGGGCACTACTGGGGAGGGCTCTGAGTTACTACCGAGATTCTTTCTCGGGGTCTGGCTAGTGGGTCTCACCCGCATACTCAGGGTCTACCTGATCGCCATATTTGGGGTCAGGAAGGAATTTTTCCCCAGGTCAGATTTGCAGAGACCCTGGGGCATTTTCCCCTTTCTCTGCAGCATGGGGCATGGGTCACTTGCAGGTTTGAACTAGATAAATGGTGGATTCTCTGTAAACTGAACTTTAAATCGTGAGCTGAGGATGTCAGTAACTCAGCTGGAAGTTCAGGGTCTGTTACAGGAGTGGGCAGGTGAGGGTCTGTGACCTGCGATGTGCAGGAGGTCAGACTAGACAATCACGCTGGTCCCTTTTGGTCTTAAAGTCTATGAGTCTAAGTGACCTCATTGTTCTCTGATTGAGGGGGGAAACTGAGGCAGCCCACAGCAGAGCCACACTTGGCTGCAATGGGGTGCTCCAGGAGATGATGGTGCCCTTCTACACACCCTGGATCAATTGCATTTGAAACCCGTTAATTTCAATAATGCTCTGGTTAAGACAAAAATAATCATTAATAAAGAACCCAAAAAAAGCCTTGCTTCAGTCTGTGCTTGTTAAAACCATCCCTGGTAAGAGCAGGTTAGACACGCCTGGCAGGGATGGTCTAGATCAGGGATCGGCAACCTTAGTTCGCCAGGGTACACACCCTGGCTGGCCTGGCCAGTTTGTTTACCTGCTGCATCCGCTCCAGGCTAATGGGGGCGGTGGTGGGTGGCGGCCAGCATATCTCTCGTCCCGCGCCACTTCCCACAGCCTCCATTGGCCTGGAGTGGCGAACCGTGGCCAATGGGAGCCGCGATCGGCCAAACCTGAGGACACAGCAGATAACCAAACCGGTCGGGCCAGCCAGGATGCTTACCCTGGCGAACTGCATGCCAAAATTACCAATCCTTGGTCTAGATAATACTTAGTCCTTCCTGATTGCAGGAGACTGGACTAGATCTCTCTCGATGTCCCTTCCAGTGTGACACTTTTATGCTTCTATTAGCCAAGCACCTTCTAAAAAGAACTCTCTGCAATTAGCCTTGCAGCACCTGTTGCTGTACAGAGCCCTACAGGAGGAGCCACATGGGTGATTAGAGCTTCACATGGCTTAATGAGCGTTCCATGAGCGGTTCAGCCCAGCCCAGAGCTGGGCCCTGCCTCGAGAGCTCTCTAGGGCTTCCACCAAGATATGCATCGTTTTAATAGGTCCCGCCGAGTGCCATTAGCCTGGAGACGTTGCCGGGAAATGCTGGGCTCAGGGGCAGTCTCATGGGAGCTGATTAGAAGAGAAAGTGAGAGGCACTAATCAAGTTAGACAGAGGACGGGATGGGTCTGTTTCTATAGCAAACAGACCTGATGTGTAAAGTAACAGGGGTCAAGCCGTTCACTCCCTGCGCCTGGGACAGGTGATGTGGCCCTTTGTACGTTCCAGCAGGCTCCCCTCAGGGAGCGAGGGAATGTTAGCAGGGGTGGGGGGATGCAATGAAACAGACACATGAACAAGCCTCAGTTTCCCATGCAGTCAGCAAAGGCAGCACAGTCCAGTGAGCAAAAGGCAAGTCCGGGTATCCGGGCCGCAGTGACTGATGGGCATTGCTGTCCTGCCCACAGCCCCCAGCTCTGCCCGTGTCCTCAGTCCTACCCCACAGCCCCCTTCCATCCCAGGGCTCACACACGCACACAGCTCCGCTGGTGCCCCTCAGTCCTGACCTAAGTTCCCTGTGAGCTGTGCGGCCGCCTATTTAGCCATGTCCAGCGACTGGTTTTTAAAGGGTTAGGTGGAGGTTCTCCCCTCAGGGAACCTGCCCCACCTAGCCTGGCCCTCACTTCCCTGGCCCCAACTCAGCCTCCGGCCCGGACCTGCCGCAGCCGGGGCGGCAAGGCCGGAGCAGCCCAGACCCAGGCGTGGCCCTCCCTTGGCCCAGACCCAGGCAAGGCCGGGGCGGCCCTCCCTGGGCCAGGACCTGCTGGGCCGGGAGAGGGGTGCTTATCCTGTAGCCCTAACCCCAGCCCCAGGGCACTTGTGGCAGGGAGAGGCTCCTCTCCCCACCCGCACAGGTGCTGCTGCAGGGAGAGAGCACTGAGGGGAGTCCTCTCTCACTGCCACAGCCCCGAAGCACCCTTCTGCACCCAAACCCCTCATCCCCGGCCCACCCCACAGCGCAACCGGGATTTGCAGCAACACTCAAGCAGCGCACGCGAAACAGCCGGGTTTATTAGTCACTCGAACACAGTATTGGCACTTCGCACGTTGGCACAGAGAAATGAAAGTGAAGGCAGCATGGGTTCGGGTCAGCCCAGGGCCCACCCCAGCTGGAGTAGCATCCTGGGTTCTGGCTGTGTCTGTCTGACCTCCGTAGAGAGATCCCAGCAGCCACCTCTTCCCCTCAGCTCCCCAGTCCTTCCTTCTCCAGCTGGGGTCTTTGCTCTGCTTCCCTGCTGAGACAGCGGGGGAGATCCAGGTGGCACTGGCCCTGGCATCAAGTCGCTGGGCACCTTGTTCACATGGGTCGGTTCTAGCTGGTTCCTTAACGACTCCTCGTTCCCCCCAGGCAGGGAGGTGTCACTCATGCGGGGGTCTTTTAGCCATTCCTGAAAACACAGAGTCCTTTGCCTCTGCTGGGCAACCACACTGCATATGGGGAAACTGAGGCACACAGCAGGGTCATAATACCCCAAAATCCCCCCTTCCTCCCATACACACACAGTTATATAGCATCAAACACATTTACACTTCTATCTTCACAGTGTAAATCAGACTAAACCGGGGCTGATGCTGCTATACATCAAGGCACGTGAGACCGGCTTTGTCTCCAGAGGTCAGTTTCTAACCTTGCTCTCGCTGGCGTAAGTTTGGCAAAGGAGAAGAATTCATAATAACGACAGTTTGGAGCACATGATGGGGATCCAGAGACCTTCACTGTGATCCCGGAGCTGCCCGGGCTTCCTTTGCGCCCTCAGCCCAATCCCTTCGGCAAAAGTTTTCAAACTCGGGTGCCTCAAAGTAGCCAGGAAAAAATCCCTGGCCAGCCGTCTCAGGTCTGCCCAGCAAGCCTGAAAAAAATGGCTAAAACTGAGACATTAAGGCAAAGATTTCCAAACTGCCTAAGGGGTTTAGATGCCCAGGTCCTATTCCTCTCTACAGGAGTTAGGTGCCTAACTTGCTTAGGCACTGGTGAAAATTCCACAAGGCCCCTGAATACCTTTAAAAAACAGTCCCTGGACATGGAATTAGGTGCTTTGGAAAGAGTGACCCATCACCGCTCTGTGTCTCAGTTTCACCACATGGGGCTGAGGTCTATGGTTGGGCCAGATGAGAGCTATGGCTCGCACTCGGAAAGCAGCTTTATAGGAGCTCAGTGTCCACATCCTGCTGAAATTCAACCGCATTTAGGTGCCTAAGTCCAGCCAAATTATTATTGTCAGGTCCCCACACTTGAAAACAGCCACAAATCCATGGATAAAAGCACAGCATGTGTTAAACAATGCCTACTGCTGGTCAGTTGGGGAATGTGGGGGCTACAGCGTTCCCAGAGGAGCAGGACGCCCCCTGCTAAACAATCGCTTTGAACAGCCCTGCATCAGTTTCACTAGGAGAGTCACAGGCTGGGTCTACACTACCCGCCTGAATCGGCGGGTAGAAATCGACCTCTCGGGGATCGACGCTCTTATTCCACCAGCGGAGGTGGGAGTAAGCACCGTCGACGGGAAGCCGCAGAGATCGATTTTGCCGCCGTCCCTACAGCGGGGTAAGTCGGCTGCGATACGTCGAATTCAGCTACGCTATTCGCGTAGCTGAATTTGCGTATCTTAAATCGACCCCCCCCCCCCGTAGTGTAGATGTAGCCACAGATTCCCAGCTGCTCTAAGGCCGGAAGGGAGCATTGCGATATAGCCTGGTCTGTGCATGGCACATGCCCAGGGCCGGTGCTTCCACTAGGCAACCCTAGGCGGTTGCCTAGGGTGGCAGGATTTGGGGGGCGGCATTTTGCCGCCCTCGGTGGAAATTCGGCGGCGGGGGGTCCTTCCACTTGGGGTCTTTGGCAGAAATTCGGCGGCGGGTCCTTCACTCACTCCGGGACCCGCCGTCGAAGTGCCCCAAAGACGTGGAGCGGAAGGACCCCCGCCGCCGAATGCTCAGAGGAGGAGCGCTGCCGCCTAGGGCGGCAAAAACCCTGGCGCCGCTCCTGCACATGCCAGAGACCCCAGCAGGGAGATGATGTCTGAGCGTGTGTTTGAGGCATCAGCTCGGCCCTTGGAACTCACAGCTCTGTTCCTGGCCTTGCTGCAGGCTCCCTGGGTGCCCCTGAGTGGGTCACTTAGGTTGAGGTTGAGGTTTTCAGACTAAATTTAATGGGAATTGTGTGTCCAAATCCCCAAGTCAGAACTGGAAAATCTCAACCTTAAGCTCTGTGGGACAGATCCTCAGCTGGTGTCCATCAGCTGTCGCGCCATTGGGGTCACTGGGCCAGATCCCCAGTTGGCATGACTTGGTTGTAGCTCCATTGGAGTCACCTCATCCCTGCGTGTGCTCAACTCCTACAGTGATCAGAAGCATTTACCTTCCTAGATAGTCAGTGGGTGCAAACCCTGTCCCCACTGAGATCAAAGGCCAAACTCCCATGGGCCCCCGTCTCACCAGGATTGGCAGCTACGTGCATTACCTGCTGGTGAATTAACAATACAAAGGCAAATCTGTGCGGGTGCCTGGCACCCTGCGAACCCATCCAACCAGCCCTTGGTGTGTAGCCGTTTAGACTGACAAATGGGAGGGAAGCGTTTGGAAGCAAACCGGTAATGAGCAAAGATGGAGAACAAGGCTGATGGTGGTGAAATTCTGGTTCCTCCATGTGATCGCCAGAGGGCAGCAACGGCTAAGGAATGAGACAGATGCTGCATTATAGGTACTGGACAGGAGGAGGAGATGACTCACTGGTCTCTTCTGGCCTTGGTCAATGTGACCATCTCCTCTGCCCCTCCTGTATAACACAGGCCCAGCACTAATCTCACTCTGGGTTGTATTCATAGATGCTAGGACTGGAAGGGACCTCGAGAGGTCATCGAGTCCAGTCCCCTGCCCTCATGGCAGGACCAAATACTGCCTAGACCATCCCTGACAGACATTTATCTAACCTACTCTTAAATATCTCCAGCGATGGAGATTCCACAACCTCCCTAGGCAATTTATTCCAGTGTTTAACCACCCTGACAGTTATTAACAGTAGGGTCGTATGTAGGACACAGGAGAGAATTGTCCCGCTCCACTCGGCGCTGGTGAGGCCCCAACTGAAGTTCTGGGTGCCACATTTTAGGCAAGACGTGGATAAATCGGAGGAGTCTAGAGGAGAGCAGCAAAAGTGAGCAAAGGTTTAGAAAACCTGACCTAGGAAGAAAGATTAAAAAAAACAACAACCAGGGCCTGTTTAGTCTTGAGAACAGAAGACTGAGGGGCGACCTGATAGTCTGCAAATACCTTATGGGCAGTTCTAAAGAGGACGGGAATCAATTGTTCCCCATGTCCCCTGAAGGCAGGACAAGCCGTAATGAGCTGAATCTGCAGCAAGGCAGATTGAGGTGAGATATCAGGAAACACTTTCTAACTCTCAGGGGAGTGAAGCTCTGAAACAGGCTGCCCAGGGAGGCTGGGGAGCCCCTGTCACTGGAGGGTTTTAAGAACAGGCTGGACAAACGCCTCTCAGGCTGGCCTAGGTTCCCCCTGCCTGACTCACAGATGAATGATCTATTGCAAGAGGAGACGTGAACTATCCATTTGATGTGTGACATTTCTTGTTCAGAACCATTTCTGGGTCAGTAATTGGCTCAGCGCAGCCAGCACTCAGGGCCTAGGCTGCTGCGAAGGGGGGATGGGACAGAGCCCAAGTCCAGCTGAAACGTGGGTTCGAGCCCTGTTGTTTCCAGAGTCTGATCAGTGCAGTGTGGATGTATTAGCACAGCCATGAGAGCCAGGTCCAGCAAGCACAAACCCAGGCTTCCCATGCAGTGCAGACACACAAGCACTTGGAAACCCCTCGTCTCCAAGCCTGGGTTTCCGATGCCATCCAGACATGCTGCCGGAGACAGGGCTCCAGAGAAGTTCCATGCCCTTGAGGGCGGGTCGCACAGACCGGGCCAGGCTGACTTTCCAGAACCGAGGAACCAAAGAAAGGCCTTTGGCTCTGAAAGGATGAGCAGGAACTCGCTCAGACCCATCACATGGCCAGGACCTTCTAGCCATGGAGTCTTCGCCCTGGCGGAAGGGTGGGAAAGACTCTGGCCCGCTAAGGCCCTGTAAGACTGAGGGTGACTCCTGCTCTGCTCAGTGTGTTTACATCTGTTTAGTGTCTGTGACACTTTTACCACAGGAGAAGCCAGGAGTCCTGAATCCCAGACCCCCCGCTCGACCCACTAGGCCATCTCTGCCTCCAGGAACCAGAGCAGAACCCAGGAACGCCATGGGCCAGGCCCCTGCTCTAATCCCTACCACCCAAAGCCAACCCAGGGCCAAGCAGAGCAGCCAGGAACCGGGGACCAGATGGGCACGGACAGGGCGTTACATGCTGGAGTGTTCAGACATTACTGGCTGTGCTACACTACGTGAGGCCACGTATGTGTGAGTACAGACGGTCGTACGACTTGATGGTGTTATTCTGCATGTGGATTTTCTCTCTCTCTCTCTCTCTCTCTCTCTAAAGGCTCAGGTATACAGACAGGGCCTGCTTCAAAGGCCACTGAAGTCGGCTGGTAACGGGGCTTTCCAAAGGAGCCTATGGGGACTAGGCAACCCGCTTCTGCCGACGGAGTTTATCTGAAGGCCACTGAAAAGGCTCAGGCTGAAATTTGCACCTGCTGGAGTGAAGGCAAAAGGCCATTTGGTTTCAGTGGGGCCAGGATGTCACCACTGGCATCTAAGTCCCACTGTTCATAGCGGGCCATGAGAATTAGGATCTCTGAGTTCCATCTGCCCCTTGGGGGGAATCTCAGCCAAAGGGCTGCGTTCCTTCCCAGTGCTGGCTCAAGGCAATCGATCCTTCCCCCGAGCCTCCATGCAATGCAGGGCATGGGGCAGCAACAGGACCTGGGGGCTGTGCATTACATTGGCTGAGTTGCCTTCTCACTAGGGACACGACCCAGCACAGAGGCACATGGTGAGAGCAGTTCAAGGTTGGTCGACACTGGTTAACATGAAGAGGGAAAACTGTTTGCTTCTTTGCTATTTTCGTGCAGTTCCTTGATAAACATAATGCTTTCTCCCCGGGGAATTAAAGAGCTGAGGTCTTCCAGTGTTTGCTTGAGCCCCAGGACATCCTGAGAAGAGCCCAACGCTGCCCAAGGTGGGCAGTCAGGTTGGATGGCCAGGTTTTAAGCATTTCTTCCTTTGGTAGAGAATTCAGCAGCTGGTGAATGGGGACAGATTCACAACACACAGCACGTGGCAAGCATCCTCTATCTGCTGCCCACTTCCACCTGTCAGCCTTCCCCACTGAATCCCAGCTGCCAACTGAATAGTGTTCAGCTGGAAAACGTCTGAGCAGCTCTAATAATGCATGCAAAGCCCTGGGCTACGGTTCCCGTTCCAGACTGTCTATCGCAGAGATATCTGCCATTATGACCAAATGAAGTTGTGTTTGGACACGCAAAGATCCTGTCAGTCTGTCTGTCCAATAGCTGAACTCCGTGCAGATGGGCCTAGGTTTACACTCGATGGCTCATGCAGGGCGAGGTCAGTGCAGCCACCTATGGGGTGGGGCGCAGGGGCTGTTAATAGAGGGTCATTTGGAAAAAGCGAATAAATGTGCGACATTGACACCGGCGATCCAGAGGACTCCCCACCACAATCCTGAGAGGAGGTGGCAGCTGTGAGCGGCGTGGGGGTTACTGAACACTGAGTCAGCGTGGGGTGGAGCCGGGGGGCAGCCATGGCGCCTCTTCAGCCAGCAGGAGCCGGATGCATCCAAATTGGTGGCAGAGGTGGGATCTCAGCGGGGGGTTAACTCCAGGCTGGGCACAGGCCGGCCAGGTGGGTTTACACCCAGTGCCCCCTGCTGGCCCTTGGGGCTTCCCAGTTGGAGGCCCAGGGTAGCTTCGGGGGTGGGAATGGGGCTCAGAGCCCAAAGACGGCAGGGCCAACGGTGCACCCCAGCAGAGTGTTGGCAGCTTCCAGGCATTCGCTCAGCCGGGGCCCTGAAACAAGAGGGGGGCGTCAGGGGGGAGACATCAGCCAGGAAAACGGGTGGGGGTACTAATCGAGGAATGGGGTAGCGAGGGCCGGGGGGGGACACCAGTCTGGGAAGTGGGGTAGTGAGGGCTGTGGGGGGAAGACACCAGACAGAGGAACAGGGGCGGGCCTGGGGGCAAAGGCCAGAGAGCTCACGGAGTGTGGGGGACTGGCATGGGGGGCAGGGGAGTAAAGGCACTGGGGGGCTGGGCACGGAGACCCCAGATGGGTGCTGAGATTGGGACAGGGAGACGCTGCGGATAGGGGCTCTCGAGGGCTGGGCTATGGGCTGTGGGGTTTCCATGGGACCCAGGGTTCTCCGGTCGAGGCCCTGGGCCTGCCCCCAACCCCCTAGCCCCATCTCACCTGCTCGGCCCCGCACCCAGACCACAGCCTTGGCCTCCAGCAGCTCCCACTCATCGCGCTGCCCTGCGGCCCGGCCGTGCAGCCAGACCACAGCCAGCACCATGGCCCAAACGCCGGGGGCCACATCCTGGGGGGGGGGGGAAGGAGAGCGAGAGCATTAGACAGCACCTGCCCTGAGGACCCCTCCTGCCCCCACAAGCACTGCCTCCTCCTCCTGCCCTGTGGACCCCCCCCATACTTCTGAGCACTGCCCCCATCCCCCTGCCCTGGGAACCCCCAAATCCAGCGCTCCCTCCTCAGATTCAGAGAGTTCCCAGCTCTAGCACCGTGGACCCCCTACCCAGATGCCCAATGCCATGGCCGGGGGTAGGTAGACAGCCTCAGAGTGGGCCCAGCCTGGGCTTCCCCATGTCCCCCCAACCCCCAGTCCTAGAACCTCTTGATCCAATGCTCCAACCCCCTGTTTGGGGGTTCCCAGCCCCCCACTCTGGGCCCATCTCACCCACTGGGCTCCAGGTTCAAGGGTCTTTTGATCCAGTTGCCCTCAGACCCGCCCCCAGCCTGGGTCACCCCCAGTCTCATCTGGGAGCAGAGAACAGGCTCAACTCATGGCACCTGAGCCCCATCTCTCCCCGCCTTTCCTCTGTCCTTGTCCCCTCCCACACTCACCTCAATGGGCATCCTCCCCCTGGCATGGGTCTCGGTCACCCCCAGTGCGGCAGCCAGCCGGGGGTCCAGGTCCCACGAGCCATCAGCATTCTGAAGAGACACCAGCCTCAGCAAGGGAGACTCCTCCGGTGCCCGCTCTAGGGAGAGATGTGGGGAGATTGGGCTGGGACATCGTTACAGAACAGTGACATGGCCTGTCCAGGCTAAGGGACAGCCTACAACCTTAACTGTGCCCCCCCCATGAGCGTCCTTAACCCTGCCCCATCCATGGGCGTCTTTTACCTGCTTCTCAGCACCGTTAACCCCTCTGTGGGCACCCTGAACTATGCCCCTTCCTGCACCCATGGGATGACAATTAACTTTAGTTAGGCACCCAACTTCCTTGGGCCCCTGTGAATGTCCCAGCCTCCGCCATTAATCCCAAAACTCCAGGGTATTTCTCAAATACAATCTGACCCCGGGACCATCCCACACCACAACCTGTGATACAAACCTATGTCTGGGAAAAAGAAGAACAGGAGTACTTGTGGCACCTTAGAGACTAACAAATTTATTAGAGCATAAGCTTTCGTGGACTACAGCCCACTTCTTCGGATGCATATTGGACTACAGCCCACTTCTTCGGATGCATATATGCATCCGAAGAAGTGGGCTGTAGTCCACGAAAGCTTATGCTCTAATAAATTTGTTAGTCTCTAAGGTGCCACAAGTACTCCTGTTCTTCTTTTTGCGGATACAGACTAACATGGCTGCTACTCTGAAACCTATGTCTGGGGAAACACACAAGCATCTAAGTGTGTGGGGAAAATGGGATGTTACAGAGGCTAAACGATATTATAGCTATGCCTGTTCCAGGGTTATGGGGCAGAGTTTTTTGCCTGTGAGTTTCCTTATTTTTTATTTATTTTGTTGCAAGACAATTTGCATCACGACACTTAAAAAAAAACCTGCTGCGGATTCCCCTTCCCCAAGCGTCACACCAGTGTTTTACCCAGGAAGTTCCTTCACTTTCTATGCAGCTGTTAAACATTTGCCCAGCTCCGGGACCGTCAGGGCACGTCTGTCTCTGACCTGATGAAGTGTCATCCTGGTGTTTGCCGCCTTCCCCGAGTCCTGACTGCCAGCCCCTGCCCCCCTCACCTTTCTGGGGCACAGTCTCCGGCGGGGCACCATGTCTGCAGGACTTCCTGCCTTCGCGTCGGAGGCTCCCCCGGATGAACTCTGGGAGGCAGCAGAGCCAGAACAGGCACCTCCGAGGGGGGCGCCGCTTTACGCAGTGGTTCACGTGCTCCACAACCACCACATCGCGCAAGGTGAAGGAGCGTTGGTTGTCTTCGTCCAGGCAAGGGAAAACGTACGGCAAATGTCCTGCCATCAAATCAAACTCTAGGGAGCAGATGGTCAGAGAGAGGGACAGACAGATGGACACGCAGACAGACAGAGACAAGCTACGGGAGGGAAGCGAAATCCTCCCCCACCCGGCACCCAGAGCCAACACGCCGGTAGGACCCCTCTTCCCTGCCCCCCAGCTGGGACCCACACACACACCCAGCCCCATCCTCCCCTCCCCTTAGCTCCCTCAGAGTCAGGATCCCCTCCCAGGCTCTGGGCTGGGACCCCCCGGATCCAGCCCCTCCCCTGCAACTTCCCCCCAGCTGGGACACCTCTTCCAGCCCCAAGGGATGCAGGGGGGGTGTTGCGCCCCATGGATGAGGGCAGGACACTGGGGGACGAGAGGCCCCCGCTAGCCAGGCCTGCTCATGCCAGCGATGCGCCCACCCCTCTGGTCCCTGCCTCTGTCTGGGTCGGTCTGCCTGTCTCCATCTCCCCGTCTCGGTCCATCTATCTGATTCTCGGTCTCTGCCCCCATCTGTTTGGGTCTCCGGTTCCGGGTCCGTCAATATGCCCACCTGTCCACCCCAGAGGCCCCACTCTCCCAGCTTGGAATGGCCAGGCCCCGCAGGCTGCTCCCCCGTCTCACCTGGCCAGCGCCGGGGAGACTGGGGTCACCCTGGGGGGCAGGGTGGAGCCAGCAGAGCCACATGATAGCTGGGGCAAGGAGAGGGGCAAAGGGACATTAGCCCATATCCATGATGCCTCCCCATGCATCCAGGTGCCCCTCCACCAACTGGGATTCACCCTGCTGGGATCCCTCCTGGAATTCCCCTGCCAGTGGCAGGTTCCACCACCCCCCAACCCAGCCCCAGGTTCCCCCTCCCACCCGAGCCCCCCACCCACATGCTGCCCCCCCGGCCCCAGGTTCCCCCTCCCACCCGAGCCCCCCACCCACATGCTGCCCCCCCGGCCCCAGGTTCCTCTTCCCACCTGAGGGCCCCCTCCAACCCCTCCAGGGTTACCTGTGAGCAGGATGTCCCGTCTCACCAGCGGCCCCTGCACCGGCTGCGTCCGCTCTGTGACCACCCCAACATAGGCCGTGAGGGAGCAGACGACCCCCGAGCTCAGGCTGGTCTCCAGCACCCGGCGCTGGTCCCCCTCCGACCCGGTGTCCACTGCCCCCTCCAGCTCCAGCAGCAGCGACTTGGCTGCCAGCCGGTGAATGGGCAGCCTGTGCCGGGGACAGAGAGTCATGGGGTGAGCCCCGGACGCCTGGATTCCAGCCATGCAGAAAGGGGAGCAGGGGCTAGTGGGATAGTGTATGGGTGGGGGGAGCCAGGACTCCTGGCTTCTAGTGAAAACAATAAGGTGCCACCAGACTCCTTGAAGACTAACAGATTTATTTGGGCATAAGCTTCTAGTGGTTACAGCAGGGGGGCTGGGAGCCAGGACTTCTGCTTCCCTCTGTGAGCTGAGGCAGGTCCCCTCCCTTTCCTGTCCTGTTGGGAATGGGGGGGAGGGGCAGGACCCAGATACCTGGGGGTAATGAGGGCCACAGGAGCGTTGCTGTCACCTGTCTCCATCCTGTGGCTGCAGGGGGAACTGCAGCGTCTCCTTGTAGGTCTGGTCCTGGATGCGGTACTGCAGGGTGACGCCCCCCATGGCAGTGTCTGGGGGCTGCAGGCAGAGAAAGGGGGTCAGAGGTGGAGTGCGAGGGGGGGAGGAGATGCCCAGGGACCCCCCCAGACCCAGGTTACAGAACAAAGGGGATAAATACGCCTGATTAACAGCAGCCGGGGGGCTGCCTAGTCAGCCTAATGGCCATCAGTAGGGTCTGGAGTTAATGATCCTGACTGAGATCAACTCAGTTGGGGTAGCACAGAGACCCCCAGCCCAAAGGCCATCGTTAGGGGTCAGAGTTATCACCCAGGAGGGGGTGGGAGGTTCCAGGCTCAATCACTGACCCCAAGCCCTGGGGGTGTCCGGGGGGGCGGTTGCTCTCTCACCTGGGGCTGCCCGTGGAGCTGGGCGTAGATGAGGCACCGCTGCCCAGGGAAGATCACCTCAGGACCCCGGCCCAGCAGCGCCGCCTCCATCCCGGGTGGCAGATCCCAGCTCAGCGAGATCCCAGTCATGGCCGGCTGCAGGGCCCGCTTCAGAGACTGCAGGGCCTGGGGGAGAGACCGGCACTCTGGGACCAGGAGGCTTGGGTCCTATCCCTGGTCTAGGAGAGGAGTAGGGGCTGGTGGGTTAGAGCAGGGTCGGGGAGGATCCCAGACTCCGGGGTTCTCTCCCATCTCTAGGAGGGGAGTGGGGTCTGGAGGGTTAGCACAGGAGAGGGATGGAGGAGCCCGGACTCCTGGGTTCTCACCTTGGGCTGCATGCGGTCCTGGCCTGTGATGAACTCGGCACTGCCCCCTGCTGCCCAGGCGATGCCTTTGATCAGAGCTGTGGAGGCCCCTTCCCCGATGCCGAAGGAGAAGCACCTGTGGGGGGGCAGAGTCCGGGGGGTGAGAGCAGTTGAAGAGGGGGCAGAGTTGGGGTTCACTTGGGGGTCGCTGGGGGGCAGGGTTAGAAGAGCGCCCTGTTACCTGTGGGCCCCCTGGTGACGCTGCACCTCGGTGATGATGTCCTGAGTGTTCCCCACCTCCCCGTCCGTGAACACGAACAGCTGGAGGAGGAGAGACGCTGTCAGAGCCAGGGACCCCAAATCCCCCGCAGATACCTCCTCCCCCTGGGAATGGGGGCAGCCCCCAGAGATCCTGCCCCACTGACCCCCCTCCCAGAGACCCCTGGCCCCATGAGACCCCCCGCATAGCCTTCTTCCTCCTGTCCCAGAGCTCTCCCCTGGGGGGGGCTGACAGATGGGGACCACTGACCTTCTCCCCATCTCTAACTGTGACCCCCAACACCCACCTGTCACCTCTTCCCCAGCCCCCGGAGACACTAACCCACCCAACTGCTGGGGGCACCTTTCTGGGAGCTCCCTCCTGACCCCCCCCCCACTAGCCCTCCCTGCCCCCTCGCTGCAGGGCGCCCCCCAGAGCTGGGCGCAGCACCCAGAGCTGCCCCCCAGCTCTATACAGAGGTGCCCCCCCAGCTCCTGCCCAACATGCCCCACTTACACCGCAAGGGGCATCAGCCCCCGTCCCACTCTGAGCCCCCCACACTCCCAAAGCCCCCATCAGCTGCCCCCAGGGCTCCCAGCCCCTCTCCAAGTCCAGGAAGTTCAGAAACAGCCTCCCGAGGGGAGCAGGGGGCGTGAGCCATGGCAGGGAGGCCAGGCACCAAGGGGCCTGCGATGGTGCATGATCCATGGCAACAGCTGGGGGCAAACACCCCCCGGCTTGGGACAGGGCACTAGGTGGGGGGCGGGGGCTCAGAGTTACTGCAGAGAATCCTTCCCAAGGGCTGGCTAGGGGGTCTCGGCCCCACGCTCGGGGCTCACTGACCTCCACATGTGGGGTGGGGGGTGGGAAAGGGACTTTCCTGCATCAGATGGGCAGAGACGCTGGGGGGTTCGTCACCCTCAGCAGCCAGGGCCCTGGAGTAATTGGGGGGACTCTGTGACCCTACGTCTGTACTTCAGGGCTCAGGGGTTTGGTGACTCAGCCCCAGGGGCTGGGCTTGTCAAGGGGCTGTCACTGGGGGGGGTGAGGGGCTGGGATGATCAGGATGGTCCCTTCTGGCCTGAAAGTCTCTGAGTTTATTCTCCACCCCAGCCCCATTTCCTTCTGACACCCCCCAACCCTCCTCAGCTCCCCCAGCCGCTTTCTGAACCCCGGGACACCCCACGGCTGCCCCCCTGGTCCCCAGCCCCTCTCCAAGCCCCCGGGATGCCCTGCGGCTGCCCCGATACCTGGCGCGGGTGCCCATCCAGGCAGGGGCTGCGGGAAATGGCTCGTAGCGGCGCCAAGATCTCGGTGCCCCCCATGTTGGCCTGGAGCTGCTGGACGTGCTGCAGGGACTCGGCCATGGTCTGTTGGGTGTATCCCACGCTCTGCCTGTGGGAGGGCGCCGAGGGGTCAGAGGCCAGGACAGCTG
This sequence comes from Malaclemys terrapin pileata, assembly GCF_027887155.1. Taxonomy (NCBI): domain Eukaryota; kingdom Metazoa; phylum Chordata; order Testudines; family Emydidae; genus Malaclemys; species Malaclemys terrapin. The sequence goes on along the minus strand of NC_071516.1, from coordinate 34,091,976 downwards.
GAGCCAGGGACACCCCGTCCCTAGCCAGCCCTGCCCCCAACCCAAAAACATCCTGACCCCAGCTACCCCCACCGCCTGCCAGCCCTGCCCCCAACCCACAGACACCCCGACCCCAGCCTGCCCTGATCCCTAACCCAGCCAGCAACATGCCCCGCCCCGGACTCACGGGTAGAAGGACTCGAACCAAGACCCAAAGCCGTAGATGTTGAAATAACAGCCCAGGGGCAAACTCTTCAACAGCAGGACCAGGGTCTTCTGGGGACAGACAAATGGAAGGAGTCACCGCCCGTGTCCAGCCAGCTTGAGCTGCTCCCCCACTCAGCTCTGTCCCCTCAGGCCCAGCCAGCCTGAGCTGCTCCCCTCCACAGGCCCATCTAGTGTGGCCTCCCGCCTGGCCGTACCTTGGCGCTGTCAATGCGCTGGCGGGAGTGGTCTAGTCTGTCCATGGGGCACGCCATGCTGCCGGAGTGGTCCAGCAGGAAGATGAACTCCCCGGACGAGCTCTGGCCTGGCACCACCTCGGGCAGGCTGGGCAGCAGGGTCACCATCACGGCTGGGTCGCCCATCAGGGAGCCTACGGGGAGATGGGGCCAGTCCCAAATGGGGGGGGGCATGGGGACAAGCCCTGTGAGCCTGTGAGAGCTCCCAGGCCCCCCTGACTGCCCCAGAGCCCCACCCATGGCCCTTCCCCCTCCCCCATGCTGCCCTCCCCATAGATCCCCCACCACCCCAGCCCCAGCCCCCCAGCATCCCCCGACTATCCCAGAGCCCCACCCCCAACTCTGCCCTCCCCATAGATCCCCCACCGTCCCCAGCCCCTCAGCGCCCCCCAACTGCCCCAGAGCCCCACCCCCACCCCTCTGTCCCTCCCCCCACACCACCCTCTCCCCAGATCCCCAACCACCCCCAGCCCCCCGCAACCCCATCTTCCCCTGAGTACCTCCCCCACTCCTCTGTCCTTCCCCTGCCCTCCCCTTACGTCCCTCACCACCACCAGCCCCTGCCCTCCCAAACCTGCAGTGAGCCCCAGTGTCCACCTGTTGACACCCCACCTTCCCACCTCCAGCTCCGCTGAGACCCCCCCCAATCCCATCCCCCAACCCTCGCTTGCCCTGATTCCCCCAGCACTGCTCTGAGAACCTAGCCCTAGCACCCCCCATTCCCCTACTATCCCCCTTATTGCCCCATGCCCCCCGATCCCACATCACAGCCCAGCACACTCCTACCCCACCCCATAGACACCCCCCTGCCCAGGGGCAGCAGGGTGCAGGGGCCCTCACCTGGCTCCACTCCGGGCAGTCCAGCCTCCAGCACCGCGCTGGGTTTGTGCGGCTCCGCGTAATACACCAGCAGCTCCACGTCCCGGTCCCACGGGGGGGCCTCGGATAGTGACACCTGGGGGGCGACAGACACAGTCACCTCCCCTTGGCTCCTGGGGGACTTGGCTCTTCCTGGAGCAAACACTGCAAACTTCTCACTTTTGTTTGGCTAAATCTTTCCAATTTGGGGGTCACATTTTCCCACCACGCCCCCCATTTTCTCCCATTGAAAATCAAGGAGCGGGAAACTCCCAGAAAGTGAAGAGAACCAAGGGCCCATCGAACGCCCGGGATTTCACCCCCACGGGCTGGTCTCAGCCCCACAAGTTCTTTCCCAGAGAACTCGAGCAATTGACCCACACACATACCTTCTGGGACCAACCCCCCTGCCCTGCCCCAGAGCTCCCACCCCCCTGCATACCGCTTCCAGGAGCCACAGGCAGATGGTCCCCTGGAACCTGCCCCGGCCCAAATCCCCCAGCACCTCCCCCACACTGACCCTCCCAGCGGGGATGACTGGGACCCAGGTGTCCGGGTGAGCCCTTACCTGGGCGGTGGTCCGGTTCCCGGCCGTATAGGTCAGGGGGCTGAGGGGGCAGTTGGAGAGCACGCGGTCGATGCCGTGGGGCGACTGCAGCGTGACGCTCAGGTTCAGGGTGTAGGGCAGCTCCCCCTGGGGGACTTGCGGGACCCCCTGGGTGACGTCCTCCCCGTCCCACCCTGCAGAGAGACATGGGGTGTGGGCTGAGAGAGCGGGAGGGTCCTGGGGGCTGGCATAGCAGGGGAAGATGGGGGTATGGGATATTGGGAGGCATGGGGGGATATCGGGGAGCACCTGAGGGGCTGGCATAGTGCAGGATTTGGGGGTGGCTGGGGGGGTCACATACCCTGGAGCAGGGATTGTGGGGCTGGGGGGGGCACTTACTGTGGGACACATAGTAGTGGCCTAGGGGGTGTTATGGGGCTGAGGGTCCATGTGGGATACGTAGCAGGGGCTAGGGGGTCTCGGGGGGGCTACGGGCTGTGGGGTCACTGACTGTGGGGTATGTAGTGGGGGAGTTGCGGACTATGGGTCCCACTGTGGGGCGCATGGGGAAGAGCAGGGGATATGTGGGTCTCACTGTGGGGCAAATGGGGGACACAGGGGGGGGATCTGTGGGTCTCACCATGGGGTGTGTAGCGGGGGCGCAGCACGGCTGGCAGCATGTAGCGGGAGGCTCCATCGGGCTCCAGCGGCAGCTCACAGACGTAGCGCAGGGTCAGCGCCACCTCCTCCCCAGGGGGCAGGTTACCCAGGGAGCAGCTGAAAACGTCGCCCCCGGTCCCCTCCTGCTGCAGCAGGAACGAGCTCTGCCCCCCCGGCCAGCGCATCCCCGTACAGCTCTTGTGCCTGCTGGAGAGACAGGGTCATCCTGAGATCCCCCTGCCCCCAACAGCCTCCTACCCCAGACAGTGCCCTGCCCTGCCCCCCAGCCAGCACGTTCCCATACAGCTCCTGGGCCTGCCTGATAGACAGGGTCACCCCAAGATCCCCCTGTCCCCTGACATCCCCCTGCCCTAACCCCCAGCCAGTGCATCCCCGTACAGGTTACTCCTGGGGGAATTCTACACCACTGCTCAAGCGCAGAATTCATGTCTGGTGCAGAATTCTTTTCCGCCACAGAAAATACATTCTGGCCCAGAAGTGCTGCAGTTATCCAACTCTCCCAAGCCTTTGCACTGCTTCTCACAGGTTCAGGAAATACAGTTCTGTATTGAAATTTAAATGAATTATTACTCAAAGTTCTGTATGAATATGCCTAGTTACACACACCATTGCTGACAGGTATTTTGAAATAAATTACCAAAATAATTGAAACTGACGTGATTATATTGTATTATTTTGACAAATAAAATATGCAGAATTTTGTAGAATTTTAAAATGTTGTGCACTGAATTTTTTATTTTTTGGCACAGAATTCCCCCAGGACTAACAGGTCCTGCGCCTGCCGGAGAGACGGGGTCACCCCAAGATCCCCCTGCTCCCCAAAATCCCCTTTCCCCCAGCCCACACGTCCCCATACAGCTCCTGCGCTTGCCAGGGGAGACGGGGTCACCTCAAGATCCCCCTGCTCCCCAAAATCCCCCTGCCCTTCGAGATCCTCCTGCCCCCTGTGTCACTGACAGGCCAGCTCAGACCAGAGTCTCTGTAGAACTTGCTTGGGTGTGAATGTCAGAGAAGGAAGGTACTGGCTCACTCGTACAGGAGAACAGTTCACAGCAACCCGATGGTTTTGTTTTACCAATGTGTTTCCTGGGACTGCCCTCCCTGTTCTCAGCCTCAGATCTAAAGACTGTTTGGGTGCCAAGAAGAGGAGATGTCTGATGTGCAAACTGCACGGAATCGAAGGAACTAAACCCATCCTGTGTCACTGCCCAGCCCCCGGGCCTGGAGCCTGGGAACTGCACACGAAGAAACATGCTCACGTCACAGCATGGGTTGACCATGGAAAACCTCCAGAGCCAGGCTGTGATGGGCACACTTGCCGCACGGTCCTGCGGGCAATGAGTCCTAAGCTGGGCTCCGGGGAGCGATCCTGTATCTCTGCCCGGACGGCTTCTGCCAGGGGAATCCCGAGCAATGGGGCAGAGATCCCCAGAGCCCTTCTAGGGAACCCGGAGAGCCTTAGGGGACCACTGGCAAATCCCTCCGCCTCTGCTCTCGCTTGCTCTGCAAACCGTGACTCACCTGGCTCGTATTTTACCTGCTGAACCTCTCCACAGCTTATTTCTTCTTCTTGGCTAACAAACCTTTAGTCGTTTGCTAGAGAACGTGGCTGCAGCGCTGTCTTTGGGGAGAGCCGGAGCGCCCATGGACCGGGGGGAGTGACCCACCCTTTGAGTTTGGAAGAAACCTGACGGGAGGTGATCTGGGCTTTTACTACCCTCCCGTCCCAAAGTCCAGCCTGGCCTAGGAGTGGAGGGGCTGGAGAGGGGGCTGGCCGGGGCTCCGTAGGGAGCCAGGAGCTCACGTTGGGCGCTGGCCACATGAAACCCCAGGATAGAGACATCCAGCAGTTAGGGGCGTCTGTCCTGTTTTCTGATACTCGGCCCCGAGACTGGCACTCTCACTTGTGAGCCGCTACAGACAGCGGGACACCCCGACATCGCCCTCCCCTGCCCCCATACAGCTCCTGTGGGGAGAGACAGGATCACCCTGACATCCCCCTGCCCTGCCCCCCATACAGCTCCAGCAGGGAGAGATGGGGTCACACCGAATTCCCCCACCTCCCGACAGCCCCCTGCCCGCGAATCCCCATACAGCTCCTGTGCCTGCTGGAGAGATGGGTCAGCCCAAGATCCCCCCCAGTCCCACCCATAACCCGCCTCTCTACCCCCGGGACCCATGCCCCCCAGTACCTGTTTCTTCTCGCAGAGCTGGGCCTGGATGCAGGTGCCCCCCAGGCGGGCCTGGAAGGCGTAGACGGCCACCTCGGCATCCACAGGGAACACGAACACGGCCTCCACGGGCCCCGGCTCCTCGTTCCTGTAGAGCAGCTCGCAGCCCACGTCCGCAACAAAGCCTCGGATCAGCACCGTCACCGAGCCGCTGAGCAGGGGCACTGGGGGGAACAGGGTCATCAGCCAGGGGGCCCCCCATGGGTGCTGGGGGAGGGGGCTGTCAGCTATGGGACCCCACAGACCCCCATCGGCGCCGGAGGAGGGGGGTGTCATCTACGGGCCCCCCACATACCCCATGGGTCCTGGGGGAGGGGGACTTCAGCCACGGCCCCCCACACACACCCCCATGTTCACCGGGGGAGGGGCCATGTCAGCCATGGGGCCACCCTCCCCCTTGCAGCCCCAATTCCCGACCCCCAGCCCTGACTCACCCAGCTTGTTGAAGCCGGTCAGGAGGCCGCACTGCGTCATCTCAGGTCCGGGATCGGGGGATCTGTGCAGGGGAAGGGGGGTGAGATACGGGGTTCCTATAAAAACTGACAGGTACAGGGTGCCCCACCACCAGCAATGGCTCCGAGACTCCAGCCCCACCTCCCTGCTCAGCCAAGTCCTGTGGCAGAGAGTCCCACAGGCTTAGAGGGCCTAGCTCAGAGATCACAGTGATGGCTCCTCTCCGGGCCCCCCTCCCCGCAGACGGTGCCAGCCAGCAATGGAGGATGTGTGGAGAAATGTAGAGGGCGGTGTATAGGGATGTATGGACGGACGGACAGATGGAAGGAGGGAAGTGGGGATGGACAGAGCACATGGGGGGCTGAGGATGGATGGACAGACAGAAGGAAGGGTGGGGGTTCGGACAGAGCGCAGGGAAGGAGCTGGTGGTTAGAGTGGGGGGAGGCTGAGAGCCAGGACTCCTCGGTTCTATCCCTAGCTCTGGGCAGGGAGTGGGGACTAGTGGGTTAAGTCGGGGGGGCATGGAGCCAGGACTCCTGGGTTCTATCCCCAGCCCCGGGAGGCGGGGGGGCCTGGAGCAGTGCCAAGCTGCAGGGAACCTAGGTGGGTCACTGGGGGGTTGTTCACCCAGCTAGGGTGACACCCTGCAGAGAACAGAAGAGGTTTGCACAGCAGCCGTTCCAAGTGGGGGGTGCTGCTATTTACCTTCACCTGGGGCCGCCATGAACCCCCTGCCCTGAGACTGCAAAGTCCAGCCCTGGCCACAGCTGGGGACTCCTGCTCCCTGCCACGGAACCGGCTGGCCTGAGCCTGGTGGGAGTGAAAGGCCGGCAGAGGGCTGGGTTCTCCAGCAGCAGGAACCCGGCTCTGAGCCCATGGGGAGTCTCCATTGTGCAGCAGGGATCTAAGGGTGCAGGGCGGGGGTGAGGAACGCCAGAGCTGCCATGACCAAGAGGGGCTCCAGAGACCTAAGTTCCCTCTAAGCTGCACGGCCGTGCAGCTGGCTACCGAGGGCCGCGCAGGAGCTGCCACTGAGAGGTGCCTCTCCCTTGGCCCGGTCCCGAGCTGCTGCAGGGAGAGAGGGCTGGGGGGAGACCTCTCTCCCCAGGGCAGTCTGTACCCCAAACCCCTCATCCCCGGTCCCACCCCAGAACCCACACCCCCAGCCGGGGCCCTCATCTCATCCCACACCTCAACCCTCTGCCCCAACTCTGAGCCCCCTCCATCACCCAAACTCCTCATCCCCGGCCCCACCCCAGAGCCTGCACCCCCCAGCCAGAGCCCACACCTCAACCCTCTGCCCCAGCCCTGAGCCCCCTCCCACACTCTGAACCCCTGGGCCCCACCCCCACCACACATCACCTCCATATTGCTGCACATAACAAAATTCATTCTGCACATACATGTAAAAAATTAGAGGGAACATTGCTCCAGACCCCACTCTCGGGGCCCCATGTTACCTCGCCGCCGCTGGGCCAGCTGAAGAATTCCCAGATCCGAGGTCGGACGGGAATGTTGGGATCACCCAGGTAACCTGCATTCCCAGCAGCGCCTGGAATGAACTCCTGGGGAAACTGAGGCCCAACCCCCACCGTCCCGCATCAAACGCTGGCCGTAATGGAGGATCCACCACACAGCCCCGGGTGAGCTGTGCCAATGGCTAGTTACCCACACCCAGAAATATGCGCCTTCCCTCCAGTGCAATCTCATCTGCCTGCCACCCCTATCCCCGGGCCGGTGCCAGAGCAGGGCCTGCTACCTGCCGCAACCCAACGGAGCAGGTATTCACAACCAGGCGCCTCTTCGCCTGCTCCAGGGTAAGCACCACAGACCAGGAAATGGCGGAGGCCCCGGGAAAGGCTCTGGCAGGGAAGGGAGGCTGGTTGTTTGTCCCTGGGATTTAACTCTGATGCCGAATTCCCAGGCCGGAGAAAGTGAGTCAGCGTGAAAGCTACAGCAATTCACCAACTGCGACTCTCGCTGCTGCAGCTGCTTCTGGCAGAACGCCCGAGGCTGAGTCACTCTGCCGGGGGGTGAGGTCAGAGCAGGGAACAGGCCCCCAGCAGCTCCCAGAGCCCGTGGGGAGCAGGACAGACCTGGCCGGGTGCCACGGGGATGGGCACCCGGAGATCCATGCAGGGAGAAGTCCGTAAAGGAACAAAAAGGTGGGAGGATGGGTTGGAACCAGGAAGGTTTAGGGGTCACCTCCCTCCAACCCCCCCCCCAACCTGCCCCAGCACACAGGGTCCCCACTTCCAGGGACGGGAGACTCTGCAGGGGCAAAGCCCCAAGTCCGGGGGCTGGGGGTGAGGGGGGACCCCGGGACACAGTTCCCAAAGAAAGGGGGCCCGTGGACCCAGAGAGGATGAAGGGGACCTTGGACCCATGGGGCAGGACCAGGGCGGTCCATGGACCTCAGGAGGGGGTGCTCTGGGGGACCCGATCCGCACCTCTGGTACCTTCCCTCTCGGTCCCGGTAGCGAAGCCTTGAGTCAGCTGGAAGGGAAACTAGCTCCGCCCCCCGCCGGGGAGCGTCTGCAAACTCCCCACCCTCAGCTACTGCAAACCAGGGGCCGTCTGCAAAGTCCCTCCCCCGGCGGGAGCCAGAGACCATCTGCAAATCCTTCACCACACACCGCCCGCCATATGCCGGTGCAGTGGCACTCAGCCTTTCCAGACCGCTGTACCCCCTTTCAGGAGTCTGGTGTGTCTGGCGTACCCCCAAATTTCACCTCACTTAAAAACCACTTCCTTGCAAAATCAGACAGTAAAATGCAAACGTGCCCCAGCACACTGTGACTCCCCAATGGCTGCCCTGTGCCCTTTTCCCAGACAATTAGAAAATCAATCGATCGGAATATAAATCTCGTACGGACATTTCAGTGTACTGTGTACAGAGCAGTATAAACAAGGCATTGGCTGTATGAAATGTTCGTTTGTACCGACTTCGCTGGTGCTTTTTATGTCGCCTGTTGTAAAATTAGGCAAATCTCTAGATGAGTTGAGGTACCCCCTGGAAGATCTCTGTGTATCCCCAGTGGTAGATGTACCCCTGGTTGAGAACCACTGTGCTAGGGCGTGTCTGCAAACTGCCCCCCCCCCCCCACACACACTGAATTGGGGCTGGGGGTGTCTCCAAACTGCCCCTCGCTCCTTCCTGACCCTTTGCTGCCCTCTGGGGGCCATTTCACTGGCAGGCCCATTGTCCATCCCAGCCGCGCTGCCTTCCCCGAGGAGGGTCCGATGACCCTGGAGCGTCATCTCAGCTCCAGGGTCGGGGGTTCTGTGCAGGGGAAGCGGGGTGAGATACGGGGTTCCTATAAAAACTGACAGGTACAGGGTGCCCCACCACCAGCAATGGCTCCGAGACTCCAGCCCCACCTCCCTGCTCAGCCAAGTCCTGTGGCAGAGAGTCCCACAGGCTTAGAGGGCCTAGCTCAGAGATCACAGTGATGGCTCCTCTCGGGCCCCCCTCCCCGCACACGGTGCCAGCCAGCGATGGGGGATGGGTGGAGAAATGTAGAGGGCGGTGTATGGGGATGTATGGACAGACAGACAGATGGAAGGAGGGAAGTGGGGATGGACAGAGCACATGGGGGGCTGAGGATGGATGGACAGACAGAAGGAAGGGTGGGGGTTCAGTCAGAGCCCAGGGGAGGAGCTAGCGGTTAGAGTGCGGGGAGGCTGGGAGCCAGGACTCCTGGGTTCTATCCCTGGCTCTGGGTGGGGAATGGGGACTAGTGGGTTAAGCCGGGGGGGCATGGAGCCAGGACTCCTGGGTTCTATCCCCAGCCCCGGGGGGGGGCCTGGAGCAGTGCCGAGCTGCAGGGAACCCAGGTGGGTCACTGGGGGGTTGTTCACCCAGCTAGGGTGTCACCCTGCAGAGAACAGAAGAGGTTTGCACAGCGGCCGTTCCAAGTGGGGGGTGCTGCTATTTACCTTCACCTGGGGCTGCCATGAACCCCCCGCCCTGAGACTGCGAAGTCCATCCCTGGCCACAGCTGGGGGCTCCTGCCACGGAACCGGCCGGCCTGAGCCTGGTGGGAGTGAAAGGCCGGCAGAGGGCTGGGTTCTCCAGCAGCAGGAACCCAGCTCTGAGCCCATGGGGAGTCTCCATTGAGGAGCAGGGATCTAAGGGTGCCAGGCAGGGGTGAGGAACGCCAGAGCTGCCATGACCAAGAGGGGCTCCAGAGACCTAAGTTCCCTCTAAGCTGCACAGCCGTGCAGCTGGCTACCAAGGGCCGCGCAGGAGCTGCCACGGAGAGGTGCCTCTCCCTCGGCCCGGTCCCAAGCTGCTGCAGGGAGAGAGGGCTGGGGGGAGACCTCTCTCCCCAGGGCAGTCTGCACCTAGGGTGACCAGAAGAGGGAAAGAAAATATCGGGACACATAGGAGGGATGCAAAAAAACCAAACAAACAAAAAGCCGAGTCAGCGCTGCAGGCGGATATCGGGAAAGTCCCACCCCCGGAACCCACACCCCCAGCCAGAGCTCTCATCTTATCCCACACCTCAACATTCTGCCACCACCATGAGCCCCCTACCTCACCCAAACTCATCCCCAGAGCCTGCATCCCCAGCCAGAGCCCACATCCCAACTCTCTGCCCCAGCCCTGAGCCCCCTCCCACACTCCAAACCCCTGGGCCCCACCCCCACCACACATCACCTCCATATTGCTGCACATAACAAAATTCATTCTGCACATACATGTAAAAAATTAGATGAGGGTCCGACCTGCCAGACAAGCAAGACCCCCATCATGTGCACCCCAGGGGCCCCCAAAGCCCAGCCCTGGGTGGGCAGCAAACTCACCCAGAGTTTCCCCCCAGAAATCTGTTTGATGACACTAAAAATCTCAGTGGTGATCCCCAGGCCGCCCTGGCCTCATTGCCTCTCAACTGTCATTTGTCAGACAGAATGTGAAACAAAACCCTGGGGGATAAAACTGATTTGTATTGTTTATTTATTTATTTGTTGCTATTTCTGACACATTTCATTTCAGACTCACTGGCAAATGCTCCCTTCCCTCCCCCCTTCCTATCTCAAGTAAGACTCACCAAGCACATCCCTTTGGGACTCATGGCCCGCCTCTTGGAGCAATGGGCTCAGGCTCTCTGCAAACTCAGGCAGCGTTGGTCACACTCAGGGCAACTCCCCGCTCTCACAGCTCAGCTGGCCGGGAACAGCAGGGGCCCAGGAGCTGCGAGCAGACAGGGGCTGCAGGGACGTGTTCTGCAGTCACTCACGGGGCCAAGGGAGGCATGTTTGGCGCTATGGAGTGGAGTCTGTGGTTTCTACCTGCCTGGGAGGAGGGCGTCTGAGCTGGCAAAGCCAGAGTGGGGAGCCAGAAAGGCTGAGGGGAAAGCAGTGGGTGAATGAGCTGCGGGTGTCCCCCGGGAGCTGCCGTGCAGGAGAGCGCACCGACCTCTGAGCTGCAGGTGTTGCCCCAGAAACTGCCATAGGGAATGGCTAAGAGGAGCCATTCGGCCAGAGAGCGAGCGAGTAACACTGGAGCCTGGTGCCTCAGAGCTCCCCGGGGGCGGGAGAGCAGGAACCCGTCCCCTGACTAGTGAGTTATGATCCAGAGTGAAACAGCTCCGGCTGGAGCCTCCCCGGGTTAGCCCGGAGCTCTGGGTTCGGGTGCTGCAGCCAGGTGAGAGGCCCACACTCCTGGTCTCTCCCCAGCCAGCAGGGCGGGGAGCTGAACTGGGGCGAGTGACCGAACCCCTGGGGTACAAGCCATAAGGAGACAGCCGGAGATCAGAGCACAGCCACTGGATCCGGCATCGCGACAGCGGCTTGGAGCCTCCCCCGGGGCTGGATGTGGGGCCGAGAGCCTGGGCACCCCCAGGAGGTGCAGGTCCTGGGGCAGAAATGGAGGTGCTGTAGGGACCCTGACAGGGAGTTCACAGGGCTCGGCAGCAGCTGAGCGGGGTTTGGGGAACGCCAGGGGAGCCTGAACATGGGTCAGAGCTGGAAGTGGGATTTGGGCACCTCTGTCTGAATCGTAAGATCCTGTGCCGGCCCCGGGCAGAGTTAAGGGCATTTGGGGACCATGCTCTGCGTTTCCTGGCTGAATGGGTTTGCATTTCTTTTCAGTGTCATGGGGATGGGAAGTCTCTGGGATTTGCTACACGTGCTGTGGGGATCCTGGCACCAGTCATGGGATATTTCTTACCCCGCAGGGACAGGCACCACCCCGAACCTTGAACTTCACCTTCACGGAGCTTTCTGTCTGGCGATCTACAAAGAGCCTAGATTCTGCCTGCCCCGACCCTGTTCCTGGGCTCAGAGGTGGGGGTTTGGCCCACCCCTAGGCCTGGGCTGGGCACCAGCTCCCCTGGGTTTATCGCTGTTACATATCAGGATAACAACCCGCGTCTCTCTAGACTGTCCGGGGTAGCTGGGCACCCGGCTGCCATCTGGGCCTGGAAAATCTCCCCCCGTCTTTTCTCTCTAGAATTCTTCCTTCCAATTTCAATGCCCTGGGCTGGAGCAGCAGGGCCTGGCCCAACAGCCGCTGGGGCTCAGCACAGGAGACTCGGCTGCCGGAACCCACACGGCTGTCAGTGTCAGCGCACAGACAGAAGCAGCCAGGCAAAGCGCTGGGGGGGGCTCTGTGTGGGGGGGAGAGTGTTTGCTGCTTCCCCTTCACTTTACAACGCCACTGTATCTTTGCTCTAGGCGGGGCCGGAGGTTCCCAAGCTGCTGGGGGGCTGGGCGCCTGGTTCCCAGGTATCTGAATGGGAATCATACATCCAAATGGCCAAGGTGCTTTGGAGATTCCCAAACCCACAGCATGTTTTAGTGACAACCATGCAACACAATTCTCATAACTTCATATGCATTAGTGATCCACATATTTAGATGGAACAGTGGGTTTCAGCAGATCATAACCTTTCCCGTGATACTTTACAAAGCCCGCTTTATATGCAATATCACAACTATATACAAATGATGAATATGGGGGTTACAGGGCACTCCCCCGGGGTGTAGAGTGTCACACTACTTTATTCCAGTGAGGAACTCGCAGAGATGGTCCCCACCCCCAGCACCAAAGGCCTGTCTACACAATGACATTCCTCCTGTTTGAGTTATGGCAGTGGCCCTCCAACTTTTTTACTGGTGACCCCTTTCACATAAAGTATTTTGAACAACGCTTCCTTAGCTCTCGTCCCCTAACGCCCCTACTCTACTTGCGCTACATTGATGACATCTTCATCATCTGGACCCATGGAAAAGAAGCCCTTGAGGAATTTCACCATGATTTCAATAATTTCCATCCCACCATCAACCTCAGCCTAGATCAATCCACACAAGCGGTCCATTTCCTGGACACTACTGTGCTAATAAGCGATGGTCACATCAATACCACCCTATACCGGAAACCTACTGACCGCTACACTTAACCTACATGCCTCCAGCTTCCATCCAGGACACACCACACCATCCATTGTCTACAGCCAAGCTCTAAGATATAACCGCATTTGCTCCAATCCCTCGGATAGAGACAAGCACCTACAAGATCTCTTTCAAGCATTCTTAAAACTACAATACCCACCTGCTGAAGTGAAAAAACAGATTGACAGAGCCAAACGAGTACCCAGAAGTCACCTCCTACAAGACAGGCCCAACAAAGAAAATAACAGAACACCACTAGCTGTCACCTTCAGCCCCCAACTAAAACCTCTCCAGCGCATCATCAGAGATCTACAACCTATCCTGAAAGATGATCCTTTACTCTCACAGATCTTGGGAGACAGACCTGTCCTCGCTTACAGACAACCCCCCAACCTAAAGCAAATACTCACCAGCAACCACACATCACTGAACAAAACCACTAACCCAGGAACCTATCCTTGTAACAAACCCCGATGCCAACTCTGTCCACATATCTATTCAAGTGACATCATCCTAGGACCTAATCACATCAGCCATACCATCAGGGGCTCGTTCACCTGCACATCTACCAATGTGATATATGCCATCATGTGCCAGCAATGCCCTTCTGCCATGTACATTGGCCAAACCGGACAGTCTCTACGCAAAAGAATTAATGGACACAAATCTGACATCAGGAATCAAAATACTCAAAAACCAGTGGGAGAACACTTTAACCTGTCTGGTCATTCAGTGACAGACCTGCGGGTGGCTATATTACAACAGAAAAACTTCAAAAACAGACTCCAAAGAGAGACTGCTGAGCTAGAATTGATATGCAAACTAGACACAATCAACTCCGGTTTGAATAAGGACTGGGAATGGCTGAGCCATTACAAACATTGACTCTATCTCCCCTTGTAAGTACTCTCACACTTATTATCAAACTGTCTGTACTGGGCTATCTTGATTATCACTTCAAAAGTTTTTTTTCTCTTAATTAATTGGCCTCTCAGAGTTGGTAAGACAACTCCCACCTGTTTATGCTCTCTGTATGTGTGTATATATATCTCCTCAATATATGTTCCATTCTATATGCATCCGAAGAGGTGGGCTGTAGTCCACGAAAGCTTATGCTCTAATAAATTTGTTAGTCTCTAAGGTGCCACAAGTACTCCTGTTCTTCTTTTTGCGGATACAGACTAACACGGCTGTTACTCTGAAATGTGGCACCTTAGAGACTAACAAATTTATTAGAGCATAAGCTTTCGTGGGCTACAACCCACTTCTTCGGATGCATATAGAGTTTATATGCAGAGGGGCCTGTGGCTGACATCCCCTTTACCCCAGTGTCCCTGCGCAGTGGCTCGCTGACGGTGCTCATCCGAGGCTTCGTGGCGGACGTGGGCTGCGAGCTGCTCTACGGGAACGATGAGCCGGGGCCCGTGGAGGCCGTGTTCGTGTTCCCTGTGGATGCCGAGGCGGCTGTCTACGCCTTCCAGGCCCGCCTGGGGGGCGCCTGCATCGAGGCCCAGCTCCGCGAGAAGAAACAGGTACTGGGGGGCAGGGATCCCGTGGGGGAGAGATGGTACCAGGGGGGCAGGGCTGGGGGGGATCTCAGGGTAACCCCTTCTCTCCCAGCAGGCACAGGAGCTGTACGGGTACCCACAGGCTGGGAGGCAGGGGGACCTCGCAGTGACCCCATCTCTCCCAGCAGGCGCAGGAGCTATATACTGACACGCTGGCCAGGGGGCAGGGAAGGGGGATGTCGGGGGAAGGGGGATCTCGGTGTGACCCCTTTCCCATCTCTCCTGGCATACGCAGGAGCTGTAGGGGGCTGTGTTGGCCAGGGTCAGGGGAATGTCAGGGAGCAGGGGTTCTCGGGGTCACCCCGTCTCTTCCAGCAGGTGCAGCAGCTGTACGGGGACACGCTGGCAGGGGGATCTCATGGATAGGTAGATCTCGGGCTGATCCTGTCTCTCCAGGAGGTGCAGGAGTTGTTACCCCTGGGGGAATTAGGCATCAAAAAACTTAAAATTCTGTGCGCAATATTTTAAAATTCTGCATTTTTTTGTCAAAATAACACAGTGTAATCATGCCAGTTTCCATTATTTTGGTAATTCATTTCAAACTAGTGTCGGCAAGTACGTCTGTAACAACAAAGACCAAAAAAAAGATTCTGGTAATTTTTTTCCAAGAATAGATTCCTTTCTAGGCCTATTCATACAGAACTTTGTGTAAGAATTCATTTAAACTACAATATAGAACCGGATTTCCTGCCCCCCCTCAGAAGCAGCGCAAAGGTTTGGGGGAGTCAGGGGTAATGGAGGAGTTGAGGGAGCGGGAAGGAGTGAACCTTGAGGATTGTTGGGTGTGGGTGGGAGAAATATGGAACAGGTTTTTTTGGGGGGAGGGATTGTTAGGGAGTTAGGGAGCCTCCCCCATGCAGACCCTTTCCCATTCAGTCAGGCACATCTGCCCCTGTCTCCACACCCTCCATCAATCTCTGCAGCCTCCTCCCCCATCCCTGTGTGTCACTGCATCCTCCTTCCCCTGTTCCCGTGTGGCCCTGCAGCCCCCTTCCACTGTTCCCGTGTGGCCCTGCCAGGGCCGGATATAGGCCAATTCCCCCCAATCAGGCCCCGCACCTAAGAGGGCCCCACGCTGACTTAGGTGCCTTTTTAATTTTTACTCAACCAGTGGCTCCGTGTTTTCAGCGGCACTTCGGCGGTGGGTCCTCCAGTGCCGCCGAAGACTCGGAGCGAGTGAAGGACCTGCCGCCGAAGTGCCGCCAAAGACCCGGAGTGCCGCCGGGTGAGTCATCCCTGCCAGGGCCCCATCGAAACTATTAGAATCGGGCCCCGCACTTCCTAAAGCCGGCCCTGGGCTTTGCACCCTCCTACCCCCCTGTTCCCGTGTGGCCCTGCAGCCCCCCTCCCATTCAGTCCCTGGCTCAATGGTGTCACTCACCCCACTAGCTCCTGAGCCCACAGCCCAGTCTCTGCCCCCACCAGCCGTTCTGAACCCCTCTCTGTGACACCCACTTCCCCCCCCCCCCCCCGCAGCCCTGTGTGCCCCACTCTGTCCTAACCTGGCTCTGCGGGCAGGGTG
Source organism: Malaclemys terrapin pileata (assembly GCF_027887155.1). NCBI lineage: Eukaryota > Metazoa > Chordata > Testudines > Emydidae > Malaclemys > Malaclemys terrapin. Next base: position 34,076,278 of record NC_071516.1, on the reverse strand, counting down.
CTGTGATTAACGCAACCAATTCCTGACTGTTCTGGTGCCACAGCGGCCTCTGGAGGGTGAAAGGTGGAACTGCAGCACTTCTTGGGATGGCCGGGGGGGGGGGGGGCAGAATTCTGTGCCAGACATGAATTCTGCACCTACCCAGTGGTGCAGAATTCCCCCAGAAGTAACCTGTATGAGGATGTGCTGGCCAGGGGGTGGGGCAGGGGGATCTCAGGGGCCAGGGGGATCTTGGGATGACCCTATCTCTCCAGCAGGCACAAGAGCTGTACGGAGATGTGCTGGCCGGGGGGCAGAGCTCGTTCTTGCTGCAGCAGGAGGGGGCCGGGGGCGACGTTTTCAGCTGCTCCCTGGGTAACCTGCCCCCTGGGGAGGAGGCGGAGCTGACCCTGCACTAGTCTGCGAGCTGCCGCTGGAGCCCGATGGAGCCACCCGCTACGTGTTGCCAGCTGTGCTGTGCCCCCGCTACACGCCCCATGGTGAGATCCACAGATCTCCCTGCTCCCGCCCACGTGCCGCATGGTGAGACCCACAGATTCCCCTGCCACTTTAGACTGCCTGGTCGTCCCCCAAACCCCACTGCGCACCCTACAGTGAGTGACCCACAGCCTGTAACCCCCCGAGACTCCCTACCCCTGCTACGTACCCCACAGGGAAAGACCCACATGGACCCTCATAGACCCATAGGCCACTACTATGTGCCCCATGGTAAGCGCCACCCCAGCCCTGCAATCCCTACCCCAGGGTAGATGACCCCCCCCCCAGCCCTCTCCCGACCTCCCAGCATCCCCCCATGCCTCTCAATAGCCCATTCCTCCCATAGAATCATAGGACTGGAAGGGATCTCGCAAGGTCATCTAGTCCAGTCCCCTGCACTCGTGGCAGGATTAATTATCTAAACCATTCCTGAGAGGTGTTTGTCTAACCTGCTCTTAGAAATCGCCAATGATGGAGATTCCACAACCTCCTTAGGCAATTTATTCCAGTGTTTAACCACCCAGATAGGAAGTTTTTCCTAATGTTCAACCTAAATCACCCTTCCTGCAATTTAAGTCCATTGCTTCTTGTCCTATCCTCAGAGGTTAAGAAAAACAATTTTTCTTCCTCCTCCTTGTAACAATCTTTTACATACTTGAAAACTGTTATCATGTCCCCTCTCAGTCTTCTCTTCTCCAGACTAAACAAACCCAGTGTTTTCAATCTTCCCTCATAAGTCATGTTTTCTAGACCTTTAATCATTTTTGTTACTCTTCTCTGGACTCTCTCCAATTTGTCCACGTCCTTCCTGAAATGTGACACAGTAGTCCAGTTGAGGCCTAATCAGAGCAAAGTAGAGAGGAAGAATTACTTCTCGTGTCTTGCTTACAACACTCCTGCTAATATAGCCCAGAATGATGTTCACTTTTTTTGCAGCAGTGTTACACTGTTGACTCATATTTACCTTGTGATCCACTGTGACTCCCAGATCCCTTTCCGCAGTACTTCTTCATAGGCAGTCATTTCCCATTCTGTATGTGTGCAACCCATTGTTCCTTCCTAAGTGGAGTACTTTGCATTTGTCCTTCAGACCATTTCTCCAGTTTGTCCAGATCATTTTGAATTTTAATCCTATCCTCCAAAGCACTTGCAACCCCTCCCGTCTTGGTGTATTCCGCAAACTTTATAAGTGTACTCTCTATGCCATTATCTAAATCATTGATGAAGATATTGAACAGAACCGGACCCAGAACTGATCCATTTGTGACTAGGGTGACCAGACATCCCGATTTTATCGGGACTGTCCCGATATTTCCTTGTTTGTCCCGCGTCCCATCCGACGTGCGGTCGGGACACTGGACAAACAAGGAAATGCGTCGGAGCCTGGAGCCCGGAAGTGCTCGCGCCCCCCCCCCATCCCAACTCCGCCCCCTCGTCCCCCGATTGGCTCCCTCCCCGAATCCCCGCCTCTTCCCCGGGCTCACCATTCCTCCTCCCTCTGCAAGCGCTGGAGGGAGGCCCGGGAGACTAGGGGGAAGCGAGACTCAGAGGAAGCGCGGGGCTGGGGTGAGTAAGAGTCCGGCCTGGTCCCCAGCAGGCAGGACTCAGTTGGGTGGTAGGGAGAGGAGGGGGGCGGCCCGCGGGGCCAGGCGGCGGCTGTTCTCCCCCCCGGGCAGCGGGACTCGGGAGCAGCCGCTGCTGCAGCTCCCACTGCCGCGGGGGAGGAAGTGGCCATGGCGCTTGGCGGCTGCGGCTCTGGCGCCCCCGAACCCCCCGGGCCTGCTGCAGGGACCCAGTAGCGCACACGCTGCGCCCAGCCCCTGGCCGGTCGCGTCTGGGCTGCCCAGCTGGTGCTATCGCACGGCGGCCCCGGGGCGGAGGCATCAGCAGCCCAGCCCCGTTCGTTCCCCTGCGGGACCCGAGCGGGACTGGGGGGCTGGGGCCTGCTACCCCCACTCCGGGACCGCCGCGCGATAGCACCAGCTGGGCAGCAGCCCAGACGCACCTGGCCAGGGGCTGGGCTGGGCGCAGCGTGCGCGCTGCTGGGTCCCCGCAGCAGGCCCCGGCTCGGGGGGTTCAGGGGCGCAAGAGCCGCAGCCGCCAAGCGCCATGGCCGCTTCCTCCCCCGCGGCAGTGGGAGCTGCAGCAGCGGCTGCTCCCGAGTCCCGCTGCCCGGGGGGGAGAACAGCCGCCGCCTGGCCCCGCGGGCCGCCCCCCTTCTCTCCCTACCACCCAACTGAGTCCTGCCTGCTCGGGACCAGGCCGGACTCTTACTCACCCTGGCCCCGCGCTCCCTCTGAGTCTCGCTTCCCCTGAGTCTCCCGGGCCTCCCTCCAGCGCTTGCGGAGGAAGGGTTTTTTTTTGGCCCCGCCCCCCGCCACGCCCCCCCCTCCGCGTCACCCTCCCCCCCCCCCTCCGCGTCCCAATATTTGACTTGGGTGATCTGGTCACCCTATTTGGGACCCCACTCGTTATGCCCTTCCAGCATGACTGTGAACCACTGATAACTACTCTCTGGGAACAGTTTTCCACCCACCTTATAGTAGCTCCATCTAGGTTGTGTATCCCTAGTTTGTTTAAAAGAAGGTCATGGGAGACAGCATCAAAAGCTTTACTAAAGGCAAGATATACCACATCTACCCCTTCCCCCTATCCACAAGGCTTGTTTCCCTGTCAAAGAAAGCTATCACGTTGGTTTGACACAATTTGTTTTTGACAAATCCATGGTGACTGTTACTTATCACCTTATTATCTTCTAGGTGTTTGCAATTGATTGTGTAATTATTTGCTCCATTATCTTTCCGGGTACAGAAGTTAAGTTGACTGGTCTGTAATTTCCCAGGTTGTCCTTCTTTCTCTTTTTAAAGATAGGCACTAGATTTATCCTTTTCATCTCTCCCATCTTCCATGACTTTGCAAAGATAATTGCTAATGGCTCAGGTATCTTCTCAGTCAGCTCCTGGAGTATTCTAGGATGCATTTCATCAGGCCCTGGTGACTTGAAGACAACTAATTTGTCTAAGTAATTTTTAACTTGTTCTTTCCCTATTTTAGCCTCTTCTGATCTCTACCTCATTTTCCCTGGTATTCACTATGTTAGACGTCCAATCACCACCAACCTTCTTGGTGAAAACCGAAACAAATAAGTCATTAAGAACCTCTGCCATTTCCACATTTTCTGTTATTCTTTTGCCCCCCTCACTGAGTAATGGGCCTACCTTGTCCTTCATTTTGTGCCTTGGCCTTTCTAATTTTGTCCCTACATACTTGTGTTATTTGTTTATATTCATCCTTTGTAATTAAACCTAGTTTCCACTTTTTGTAGGACTCTTTTGATTTTTAGATCACTGAAGATCTCCTGGTTACGCCAGGGTAGTCTCTTGCCATACTTCCTATCTTTCCTACGCATTGGGATAGTTTCCTCTCGTGTGCGCTTAATACTGTCTCTTTGAAAAACTGCCAACTGACTCCAGTTGTTTTTCCCTTTAGACTCACTTCCCATGGGACCTTATCTGCCAACTCCCTGAGTTTCTTAAGTCTGCCTTCTTGAAATCCATTGTCTTTATTTTGCTGTTCTCCCTCCTACCATTCCTTAGAATCATGAACTCTACCATTTCATGATCACTTTCACCCAAGCTGCCTTCCACTTTCAGATTCTCAACCAGTTCCTCCCTCTTTGTCAAAATCAAATCTAGAACAGCCTCCCCACTAGTAGCTTTCTCCACCTTCTGAAATAAAAAATTGTCTCCAATACATTCCAATAACTTGTTGGATAATCTGTGCCCTGCTGTGTTATTTTCCCAACAGAGAATGTCTGATGTCTGAGTAGTTGAAGTCACCCTCCACCACCAAGTCCTGGGCTTTTGATGATTTTGTTAGCTGTTTAAAAAAAGCCTCATCCACCACATCCTGGTTAGATGGTCTGTAGTAGACCCCTACCCTGACATCACCCTTGTTTTTTACCCCTTTTATCCTTACTCAGAGACTTTCAACAAGTCTGTCTCCTATTTCCATCTCAATCTCAGTCCAGGTATGCACATTTTTAATATATAAGGCAATACCTCCGTTTTTTCCCTGCCTGTCCTTCCTGAGCAAGCTGTACCCTTCTATCCCAATATTCCAGTCATGCGTATTATCCCACCAAGTCTCTGTGATGCCAACTATGTCATAGTTGCGTTTATTTACTAGCATTACGAGTTCTTCCTGCTTATTCCCCATACTTCTCGCATTAGTATACAGACATCTGAGATACTGATTTGATTCTCTCTGCCCCCCCCCCCCCATTCTGTCTTGTCTCTCCTTTATCTCTGCTGTAACAGCCCATTCTCCACCCAAATTCCGACCCTTCTCCCAGGTCTCCATGTTGTTGACTTACCTGTGGGTTTTAGTCACCTGCCCCCTTCAAACCCAGTTTAAAGCCCTCCTCACTAGGTTAGCCAGTCTGTAGCCAAATATGCTCTTCCCCTTCCTCCCTAGGTGGGCCCCATCTCTGCTTAGCAGTCCTTCTTCCTGGAACAGCATCCCATGCTCAAGGAAGCCAAAGCCCTCCTGGCGACACCATTTTCGCAGCCAGGCATTTGCCTCCAGGATGCATCTTTCTCTGCCTGGGCCCCATGCTCACTCCGTCTCTCTCTCTGCAGGGTGGGATGGGGAGGACGTCACCCAGGGGGTCCCGCGAGTCCCCCAGGGGGAGCTGCCCTATACCCTGAGCCTGAGCGCCACGCTGCAGTCGCCCCACAGCATCGACCGTGTGCTCTCCAACTGCTCTCTCACCCCCCTGAGCTACACGGCTGGGAACCGGACCACCGCCCAGGTAAGGGCTCGCCCGGACACCTGGGTCCCAGCTATCCCCACTGGCAGGGCCAGTATGTGGGGGGCAGCTCTGAACAGGGGGGTGATGGGGCTCTGGGCTGAGGGGTAGATGCCAGGGGATGGGGCGTGGGTCCTAGGTGGACATATACAGGGGTGGGAGCTCTGGGGCAGGGAAGGAGGTGGGTCCCAGAAGGCGCGGGGGCAGGGAAGAAGGTTGAGCGACACCAACAGATCCAGGAAATTGCCCATGTTCTCTGGGGAAAATCTCAAGGGGCTGAGACCAGCCCATGGGGGTGAAATCCTGGACATTCAAGGGGTCCTGGTTCCCTTTGCTTTCTGGGAGTTTCCCTCTCCTTGATTTTGAATGGGAGAAAATGGGGGGGGCAGGAAAATATCACCCCCAAATTGGAAAGATTTAGCCAAACAAAGTCAGAGTTTTCGCAGTGTTTTCTGCAAGAAGAGCCAAGTCCCCGTGTTGCCTTTGGGGTGTTTTTCCCTCTCTCCCTCTCTCCTAACCCGGAGTTGCTTCCTCCCCCCGGCTGCATGATGGGCACTGAGCTGGGCGCGAGAGCCAGCAGGACCCTGCCCCCCAGGAGCCATGGGGAAGTGATGGAGTCTGTCGCCCCACCAGGTGTCTCTGGCTGAGGCCCCCCCGTGGGACCGAGACGTGGAGCTGCTGGTGTATTACGCGGAGTCGCACAAACCCAGCGCGGTGCTGGAGGTCGGGTTGCCCGGAGCAGAGCCAGGTGAGGGGGGATCCTGCACCCTGCTGCCCCGGCTGGAGGGGTGGGAATGGGGAGGTCCATGGGCTGGGGATGTGGAGGAGGGGTGTTCTGGGTGGTGACTTGGAGTCGTGGAGCCTGGGGCAATGAGGGGGATGGTAGGGAATGGGAGGTCCTAGGGCTGATGGGGGTGCGTGCTCAGAGAGGTGCTGGGGGAATGTGGGAGCAGGGTTAAAAAGGTCATAGAGCAGATTTTAAACTAAGAGCTGGGGGGAAGCCGACAGGTAGTGAGGAGCACGTGGTTCGGACAGAGGGAGGATTTATTGATGGAGACTCTCTATGTCCCAGTACGGAGGAGAGGATGGACGATGATAAAATACAGCTAGGATCTGATGAGGAAGAGTCAAATGAAAGAAAGTCCCATTCGATTACATCACGTAATGGCAGACAGCTAAAAAGTGACAAGTTTTTAAAGTGCTTATATACCAGTGCTAGAATTCTAAATAATAAGATGGATGAACTTGGGTGCCTTGTATTAAATGAGGGTATTGATATAAAAGGCATCACAGAAACTTGGTGGAATGAGGATAATCAAGGGGACACAGTAATACCAGAGTACAAAATATATCAGACGGACAGAACAGGTCGTGCTGGTGGGGGAGTGGCACTATATGTGAAAGAAAGCGTTGAATCAAATGAAGTACAAATCTTAAATGAACAAAACTTTACCATAGAATCTCTATGGATAGTAATTCCATGCTTGAATAATAAGAATATAGCAGTAGGGATATACTACTGACCACCTGACCAGGATGGTGATAGTGACTGTGAAATGCTCAGGGAAAGTAGAGAAACTATTAAAATAAAAAACTCATGTAACTTTAGCGCCCTGGTGGCCAAGATGGAGTCTGCTCTGCAGGCAGCTCTGGCCAAGAGAAGGTGCGCGCAGGAATGCAGCAGGAAAAATCCCCTCCAGCCCAGGGGCACCTGTTCCAACCCCCCCAGAGTGAACACACACCCCCACAGGAAAAGTACAGTGGATATAACAAGGGAAATATTTATTTACAGAGGGATAAGAGGAGAAAAACAACAAGGGGAAATATAGGGGGGAGCAGTAGAACAGGGTTGCATCCAAGCCAAAGCCCCACAGGCCCAGTGGTAGCACAGTCTGGAAGGGCAGACACTGAGCAATGTGTCTGCGCACAGAGTTCAGGAGTCCTGAGCAAAGTTCCAGTCCAGTGGTGAGTCTTGGGTGCTCCTGGTCGTCTTCAGCGCCAGTGAACTTTCCCCCAACAAACCCCTCTGGTGCCCTCTTCTGCCGCTCTCTGCAAAGCCACACAGAGCAACCACCTCCCCACTTAACTAGCTACAGCCTCCCTCCTTGTTCCCAATGCAGAGTCCCAAGCCCCAGTACTCACAGCCCCATGCAGCTCTGGGCAGCAGTGATACTGGGTCCAGCTCCGGCCTGTCCTTCTCCGGCGAGTCTTCCCTTGCACAGTGCTCCTCCTGGCTCCTGTCCTGATCAGCCCTGTCCTTCCCAGGCTTCAGGCAGGTTCTCTGCTGCTTCACTTTTCCAGGGCCTCAGGCTGCCTCTCCCCCTCCCTGGAGCTCCAGCGCTGCCCCCTGGAGTTTCCCTCCTTTTTTCTTACTCTCCCCCTCCCCCTTTGGAAAAAGATTTAAAGAGGCCATGCTCTCTAAACCCCACAGGGGTTACACTCAGTAATAATAATGGGGGATTTCAACTATCCCCATATTGACTGGGTACATGTCACCTCAGGACGGATTGCAGAGATAGTTTCTTTACACCTTAAATGACTAGTCCTGGAACCCACAAGAGGAGAGGCAATTCTTAATTAGTCCTTAGTGGAGCACAAGATCTGGTCCAAGAGGTGAAAATACCTGGGCCGCTTGGTAATTTTGAGCATAATATAATTAAATTTAACATCCCTGTGGTCGGGAAAACACCATAGCAGCCCACCATGGTAGCATTTAATTTCAGAAAGGGGAACTACACAAAGATGAGGAAGTTAAGCAGAAATGAAAAGGTACAGCGCCAGAAGTGAAATCCCTGCAAGGTACATGGAAACTTTTTAAAGACACCAGAAGAGAGGCTCAACTTATACGTATACCTCAAATTAAAAAACAGTGAGAACCAAAAAAGTGCCACCATGGCTAAACAACAAAATAAAAGAAGCAGTGAGAGGCAAAAAGGCATCCTTTAAAAAGTGGAAGTTAAATCCTAGTGGGGAAAATAGAAAGGAGCATAAATTCTGGCAAGTGAAATGTAAAAATATAATTAGAAAGGCCAAAAAAGAATGTGAAGAACAGTTAGCCAAAGATTCAAAAAGTAATAGCAAAAATGTTTCTTAAGTACGTCAGAACCAGGAAGCCAGTTAACCAGTGGGGCCACTGGATGATTGAGATGCTAAAGGAGCACTCAAGGAGGATAAGGACATTGTGGAGAAACTAAATGAATTTGCATTGGTCTTCACAGCTGAGGATGTAAGGGAGATTCCCAAACCTGAGCCATTCTTATTAGGTGACTGATCTGAGGAATGGTCCCAGATTGAGGTGTCATTAGAGGAGGTTTTGGAACAAATTGATAAACTAAACAGTAATAAGTCACCAGGACCAGATGGAATTCACCCAAGAGTTCTGAAGGAACTCAAATGTGAAATTGCAGGACTACTAACTATGGTCTGTAACCTATCATTTAAATCACCTTCTGTACCAGATGACTGGAGAATAGCTAATGTGACACCAATTTTTGAAAAGGGCTCCAGAGGTGAGCCCGGCAATTACAGGCCGGTAAGCCTGACTTCAGTATCGGGCAAACGGGTTCAAATGATAGTAAAGAACAGAATTGTCAGACACATAGATGAACATGATTTGTTGGGGAAGAGTCAACATGGTTTTGAGAGAGTCAACAAGCATGTGGACATGGGTGATCGAGTGCATATAGTGTACTTGGCCTTTCAGAAAGCCTTTGACAAGGTCCCTCACCAAAGGCTCTTACGCAAGGTAAGTTGTCATGGTATAAGAGGGAAGGTCCTCTCATGGATTGGTAACTGGTTAAAAGATAGGAAACCAAGAGTAGGAATAAATGGTCTGTTTTCAGAATGGAAAGAGGTAAATAGTGGTGTCCCCCAGGGGTCTGTACTGGGACCAGTCCTATTCAACATATTCATAAATGGTCTGGAAAAAGGGGTAAACAGTGAGGTGGCAAAATTTGCAGAAAATACAAAGCTACTCAAGATAGCTAAGCCCAAAGCAGACTGTGAAGAGCTACAAAGGTACCTCACAAAACTGAGTGACTGAGCAACAAAGTAGCAGATGAAATTCAATGTTGATAAGTGCATAGTGATGCACAGTGGTAAACGTAATCCGAACTATACGTATAAAATGACGAAGTCTAAATTAGCTGTTGCCATTCAAGAAAGAGATCTTGGAGTCATCGTGGCTAGTTCTCTGAAAACATGACTTCTGCAGCATTCTGCATCAAAACATTAAAAATTCTGCTCCAAAAATATAAAAATTCCACGCACAGTGTTTTAAATTTCTGCAAATGTTATTTGTCAAATCAATTTGCCAGCTCCAGCATGGCTGCACAGAGGTGGGAGATCACTGTGCACCTCCCCCCAGGACACACACTCAGCGGTGAGGCTGCACCCAACCCTGACACAGCACAAGGATCGGGCCTGCCCCAGAAACACCCCAGGGCCCTGCCCCTCTGTGCCAGGTGCACCAGGTGTGGGGCGGGCACGCTCAGGAAGGCAGGATCCAAGTGTGGAGGGGCTTAGTGTGGGGGGATGCAGGTGTGGGTTGAGAGGGTTCTGTGTGGGGCAGTTTGGGTGCGGGCACCTCAGTGGGGGATCTGCAGGGGGGGATCTGGATGCACAGGAGCTTGTTGGGAGGTTCTGGGTGCAAAGGTAATGGGACTCTGCAGGGGGTTAGGGTGAAGGTGGTTGGGGCTCAGCAGGGTGGGCTCTGGGTGTGGGTGGCTCAGTGGGGTGGGGATCCAGGTGCAGCTGGTTGGGCCTCAGTGGGGTGGGGATCCGAGTGCAGGTGGCTCGTTGGGGTGGTCCAGGTGCAGCGGGAGTGGGGCTCATCAGGGTAGGTTCTGAGTGCGGGGGGGTGAGGCTCTGCAGGAGGGTCTGGGTATGAGGGTGTCTGGATGCATGGGGGTTGGACGGATGGGGGAGCAGCTGCCTGTACAGGGATCCCTCCCCCTGCAGCTGAGGAGCGATGGGTGCAGGAAGTGGGGGGGGGGGAGTTTGCAGAGCTTCCTGCAGCTGTGGGAGAACTCTGGGGGTGGATCTGACCCAGCCCCAATTGCCATGCTGGGGAAGAGGAAGTCCCGTCCTCCCCAGCCCAGCTGGGACTAGCAGCTGACCCCAGCACAGGGTAGGAGCCAATAGCTGGGTCTTTCCCAGTCCCGCCCCCTGCCCCACAGTGATATACCTCTCTGCCGGCTGCCCTGGGCACCTGAAACATACGGCTGGGGAGGGTCACATGACTGCTCTTGTGGCTTCCCTTTGCTTACCTGTCAGAAAGTCATTTTTTTACAGGGAACCAAAGAAATCTGCGCTGGACATAAATTCTGCGCATGCGCAGTGATGCCGAATTCCCCCAGGAGTAAAACATCCACTGAAAGTGCAGCGGCAATCTAAAAAGCAAACAGAATGTTAGGAATCATTAGGAAAGGGATAGATAATAAGACAGGAAATATTGTATCCCCTCTAGATTAGCAGTTCTCAAACTTTAGCCACCTGAGGACCCCCATTTTGATTTAAAAATTTTCGGGTAGTCCATGCTCTGCCCCTTCCTAGCCAATAGGAGCTGTGGAGCCAGCACAGGGGCGGGAGCGGTGAGCGGAGCCTCATTGGCTGCCCAGGCCCCTAGGGGCCACAGGGAGCTGGCAGCCGCTTCCGGGTGGAGGAGTTGAGGGAGCGGGAAGAGTTGGTCAGCGGGACCCGCGGACACCATGGAGTTCCCTCGCAGACCCCCAGGGGTCCGCGAACCCCAGTTTGAGAAACGCTGCTCTAGATGAATCTATGGTACACCCTCATATTGAATACTGTGTGCGGATGTGGTCACCCCATCTCAAAAAAGATATATTGGAATTGGAAAAGGTTCAGAAAAGGGCAACAAAAATTATTAGAGGTATGGAATGGCTTCCGTTTGAGGAGAGATTAATAAGACTGGGAAATTTCAGCTTGGAAAAGAGACGACTAAGGGGGGATATGATCGAGGTCTGTAAAATCATGACTGGTGTGGAGAAAGTAATAAGGAAGTGTTATTTACTCCTCATAACACAAGAACCAGAGGTCACCAAATGAAACTAATAGGCAGCGGATTGAAAACAAAAGGGAGTATTTCTTCACACAGTGCCCAGTCAACCTGTGGAACTCCTTGCCAGAGGATGTTGTGGAGGCCAAGAGCTAGATAAGTTCATGGAGGATAGGTCCATCAACAGCTATTAACCAGGATGGGCAGGAGTGGTGTCCCTAGCTTCTGTTTGCCAGAAGCTGGGAATGGGCAACAGGAGATGGATCACTTGATGATTACCTGTTCTGTTAATTCCCTCTGGGGCACCTGGCATTGGCCACTGTTGTCAGACAAGATACTGGGCTAGATGGACCTTTGGTTTGACCCAGTCTGGCCGTTCTTATGATTATGGGCGGGTGTTGAAGGAGCTGGGGATGAGGTGTGTGTAGAGACTGGGGGGACCGGAGCGGAGTGTCTCGGTGGAGCTGGGGGTGGGAGGGCGGGGTGCCTGGGAGCAGGTAGACACTGGGGTGCACTGCAGGTTTGGGGACATGGGGATGAACGGGGGATGGAAGGGCAGGCGCTGGTAATTGGGAGCAGTGTTGGATCTAGGGGGAAGGAGGTATGGGGAGAGGGATGGAGTGGGGCTCTGGGGCAGTCGGGAGGCGCTGAGGGGTTGGGGATGGTGGGGGATCTGTGGGGAGGGCAGAGTTGTGGGAGGGATATGGGTGGGAGTCTGGGGCAGTCAGGGAGGCCTCGGGCTCTCGCAGACTCACAGGGCTCGACCCCATGCCGGCCCCATTTAGGGCTGGCCACATCTCCCCACAGGCTCCCTGATGGGCGACCCGGCCGTAATGGTGACCCTGCTGCCCAGCCTGCCCGAGGCAGTGCCAGGCCAGAGCTCGGTCGGGGAGTTCATCTTCCTGCTGGACCGCTCCGGCAGCATGGAGTGCTCCATGGATGGCCGAGACCGCTCCCCCCAGCGCATCGACAGCGCCAAGGTACGGCCAGGCGGGAGGCCGCGCTAGATGGGCCTGTGGAGGGGAGCAGCTCAGGCTGGCTGGGCCTGGGAGGGGCAGAACCAGGTGCGGGAGCAGCCCAGGCTGGTTGGACCCGTGGGGGTGACTCCATCTGTCTGTCCATCCCCAGGAGACCCTGATCCTGCTGTTGAAGAGTTTGCCCCTGGGCTGTTATTTCAACATCTACGGCTTTGGGTCTCGGTTCGAGTCCTTCTACCCGTGAGTCCGGGGTAGTGGGGGGGCATGTTGCTGGCTGGGTTAGGGATCAGGGCAGGCTGGGGTCGGGGTGTCTGTGGGTTGGGGGCAGGGCTAGCTGGGGTCGGGATGTCCCTGGCTCCAGCTGTCCCGGCCCCTGACCCCTTGGCGCCCCCTACAGGCAGAGCGTGGGATACACCCAACAGACCATGGCCGAGTCCCTGCAGCGCGTCCAGCAGCTCCAGGCTGACCTGGGGGGCACCGAGATCTTGGCGCCGCTACGAGCCATTTACCGCAGCCCCTGCCGGGACGGGCACCCGCACCAGGTACCAGGGGCAGCCGCAGGGCGTCCCGGGGGCTCGGAGAGGGGCTGGTGCTGGGGGGAGCTGACAGGGGCTTGGGGTGGGGGCTCAGAGTAGGACTGGGGCTGACGGGGGGGCCAGTGCACCTCGGGGTGGGAGCAGGTCATGGTAGGCAGGAGCTGGAGGGGTACCTCTGTGTAGAGTTGGGGGGCAGTGCCGGTGCTGCGCCCAGCTCTGGGGGTGCCCTGCAGCCAGGGGGCAGGTAGAGCACGTCATGGAGAGCAGGAGGGAGAGCGGCGGGCGCTGGCCGGGTGGGGCAGGGAGCAGCCTGTGGGGCCTGGTCCATCCCAGCCAGGAGAGTGGGGCCTGTGGGACGGACGGACGGACAGATGGACCAAGAACTGGAGACCCAAACAGATGGGGGCAGAGACCGAGAATCAGACAGTCGGACCCAGACAGAGAGAGACAGACTGAGGCAGGGACTGGAGGGGCGGGCGCATCGCTGTCATGAGCAGGCCTGGCTAGCGGCGGCCTCTTGCCCCTCCCCAGCATCCTGCCCTCATCCATGGGGTGCAGCACCCACCCCCCGTGGGGCTGGATGAAGGGTCCCAGCTGGGGGGAAGCTGCAGGGGAGGGGCTGGATCCAGGAGGTCCTAACCTGGGGGGAATGGGCTGGGGGGATATCCTGACTCTGAGGGAGCTTAGGAGAGAGGAGGATAGGGCTGGGTGTGGGGAGGGGGGTCCCAGCTGGGGGGGTATGGGGGAGGGGTCCCATGCTGCGTTGGCTCTGGGTGCCGGGGGGGTGGGATTTCCCTTCCCTCTCTTAGATTGTCTCTGCGTCTCTGTCTGTCCCTCTCTGTCCGTCCATCTCCCCCTAGACTTCGGTGCCGCACCCTCCATGCAGGATGTTTTATGCATCACCTCCCAGATCCAGTCCCTCTGTTTCGACGGGTTCCAAGAGCTCTCCGATGTGGCCATGGACTGTGCCACGGACTGCGACTTTGACGACAGCTCGGATGTGCCAGGTGAGAACCACCGCCCCCTCCTCCCCCACCGGGGCACTCCCCCCAGAGCTCCCCATGGCCAGTACCGGCTATCTCCTCCCCCGGCGCCGCTCCTCCTGGCTCCCTCGCCATCCCAAAGCTCAGCCAGGGAGCCCCTGACATGAGGGCAGGAAGTCCTGCAGACATGGTGCCCCGCCGGAGACTGTGCCCTAGAAAGGTGAGGGGGGCAGGGGCTGGCAGTCAGGACTCGGGACGGGGGGAAAACACCAGGATGACGCTTCATCAGGTCCAAGACAGATGTGCCCTGACGGTCCCGGAGCTGGGCAAGTGTTTAACAGCTACATAGAAAGTGAAGGAACTTCCTGGGCAAAACACTGCTGTGACGCTGGGGGAGGGGCAATCCGCAGCTGGGTTTTTTAAGTGCCGTGACACAAATGATCTTGCAACAAAATGAAAAAAAATAAGGAAACTCCCAGGCAATAAACTTTGTGAAGCTGGAATTTGGGGTGTGAGTTTGTATCAATGAGCTAAGTCGGGCGGGGGGGGAGCAACTGGGCAGCAGAGGGGGTAATCAGTCGCTTTTTAGTAACAGAAATGTCGCTGAGCAGTTTTCTCTGAAATGGGCACACAGCTAAATTCCCAGACAAAAATACCTTGTGAAGCTGCGCCCAGCCTTGGATGTTTGTACAGGTGAGTTCAGGGGCACAGAGCGTGTTTGGCCCGGTCTGGTTTCTAAATGAAGAAGCCCACGAAAGGCAGAAATTTTAAAGTTAAGGCTCCCCTTAAAACCTGAATTTCAAGAGTCTGGAAATACAAAGGTTTCAGAGTAGCAGCCGTGTTAGTCTGTATCTGCAAAAAGAACAGGAGTACTTGTGGCACCTTAGACACTAACAAATTTATTTGAGCATAAGCTTTCGTGGGCTACAGCCCACTTCATCAGATGCATAAATATCTTCTTGCTGTATGTTCCCAGTCTATGCATCCGATGAAGTGGGCTGTAGCCCACGAAAGCTTATGCTCAAATAAATTTGTTAGTCTCTAAGGTGCCACAAGTACTCCTGTTCTTTTTGTGGAAATACAAAGTTGCTGTAGCCCAGGTAACCTTAACTCTGCTCCTAACCCTGGCCCAAGCATGGTTATAATATGGCATAGACCAGGGGTAGGCAACTTATGGCACAGGTTCCGAAGGCAGCATGCGAGCTAATTTTCAGTGGCACTCACACTGCCCGGGTACTGGCCACCAGTCCGGGGGGCTCTGCATTTTAATTTAATTTTAAATGAAGCTTCTTAAACATTTTAAAAACCTTATTTACTTTACATACAACAATAGTTTAGTTATATATTATAGACTTATAGAAAGAGACCTTCTAAAAACATTAACATGTATTATTGGCACGTGAAACCTTAAATTAGAGTGAATAAATGAAGACTTGGCACACCACTTCTGAAAGGTT
Source organism: Malaclemys terrapin pileata (assembly GCF_027887155.1). Lineage (NCBI taxonomy): Eukaryota > Metazoa > Chordata > Testudines > Emydidae > Malaclemys > Malaclemys terrapin. The sequence goes on along the minus strand of NC_071516.1, from coordinate 34,061,025 downwards.
GCTGACCCCTGGTATAGACTCTGTAACATCCCCTCTCCCCTATACCCTTAGACACTTCTGTCTCTCCCCGGACGTAGGTCTGTATCACAGGTTGTAGTGCGGGGTCAGATTGTGTTTGAGAAACACCTTGGGGTTGTGAGATTAATGACTGGGGCTGAGACATTCACGGGGCCCAAGGGATTTTGGTTCCCAACTCCAACTGCAAATTAATTGTCATCCCATGGGTGCAGGAAGGGGCAGGTTTAGGGGTGCCCACAGAGGGGTTAAGGGTGCAGAGGAGCAGATAAAGGATGCCCATGGAGGGGCAGAGTTAAGGATGCACGGACGGTCACAGTTAAGGTTGTTGGCTGTCCCCCAGCCTGGACAGGCCACGTTGCTGTTCTGTACCCATAACCCTGTGCAAGTGCTATTTCCCCACGTCTCTCCCTAGAGTGGGCACTGGAGGAGTCTCCCCTACTAAGGCTGGTGTCTCTGCAGAATGCTGATGGCTCGTGGGACCTGGACCCCCGGCTGGCCGCCTCGCTGGGGGTGAGCGAGACCGATGCCAGGGGGAGGATGCCCAGTAAGGTGAGTGCAGGGGGCAGAGGAGAGGGGAGAGACAGGGGGGACAGGTGCCATGAGTTGGGCCTGTTCTCTGGTCCTAGATGAGACTGGGTGTGGCCTAGACTGGGGGGGACAGGATCTAAGAGTGACTGGATCAAATGACCCCTGACCCTGGAGCCCAGTGCGGGAGACGGGCCCACAGCGGGGAGCTAGAAACCCCCTTGCAGGGGATCAGAGCATTGGATCGAGGGGGGCCCAGGGCTCGGGGGGGGGGACATGGGGAGGCCCAAGCTGGGTCCTATAAATAAAATAAATAAATACATAAATAAATAAATGGAGATATCCTATCTCCTAGAACTGGAAGGGACCTTGAAAGGTCATTGAGTCCAGCCCCCTGCCTTCACTAGCAGAACCAAGTACTTATTTTGCCCCAGATCCCTAAGTGGCCCCCTCAAGGATTGAACTCACAATCTCTGAGACTGTCTCCATACCCCGGGTATCCCACTGGGCATCTGGGTAGGGGGTCCACGGTGCTAAAGCAGGAGGGCTGGGAACCCTCTGAGTCTGGGGAGGGGATGGGAGCACTGGTTTGGGGGGTCCCCAGGACGGGGGATGGGGGCAGCACTCGGGGGGGCAGAGGAGTCCCCAGGGCAGGGGGTTGGGGGCAGCACTGGGGTGGGTCAGGGGGGTCCCCTGGGTGCAGGGATGGGGCAGCACTGGGGGGGTCCCCAGGGTGGGAGGATGGGCAGCATTGGGGGCAGGGAAGATGGGGGCAGCGCTGGGTGGTCAGAGGGTCCCAAGAGTGGGGGGATGGGGATAGCGCTCCGGGGGGACAGGGGTCCTCAGATTGGGTGCTGTCTCAGGCTGTGTCTCTTCCCCCTCCCCGCCCCAGGACGTAGCCCCAGGCGTCTGGGCCACGGTGCTGGCTGTGGTCTGGCTGCACGGCCAGGCCGCGGGGCAGCGCAACGAGTGGGAGCTGCTGGAGGCCAAGGCTGTGGGCTGGGTGTGGGGCCGAGCAGGTGAGACAGGAGTGGGGGGTCGGGGGCAGGGCCCAGGGCCTTGACCACAGAGCCCCTGCCCCATAGCCCAGCCCCCCCGAGACTCCCCTGTCCCACAGCCCAGCCCCCCCCCCCCCCGAGATCTCCCAAGCCCACAGCACCAACCCTACTCCATGGGATCCCACAGTCCAGCCAGCCACAGCCCTGAGATCCTGCGTCCCATGGGTCCCAGGGCCCCCTGCCCCCCAGCATCCTAACAGCCTCTGGCCCCCCAGCCAGACCCCCAGAGGCCTCCAGTCCCAGGATAGACAGGCTCCGAGCCCCTTGCTTCCCATCCCATTCCCCCCATCTCCCCAATATCAGTCCCCCGGGCTGTGAGCTCTTTGCCCTTTGTTCCCCAGGCTGACGTCTCCTCCGACCCTCTTCTCGTTGCAGGGCCCCAGCTGAGCGAATGCCTGGAAGCCGCCAACGCCCTGCTGGGCTGCAGCGTTGGCCCTGCTATCTTCAGACTCTGAGCCCCTCCGGATTCCTCTACCCTCCCTCTCTCGCAAGCTACCCTGGGCCTCCAACCCAGCTGAGCCCCCCCCCCCATCCCCGTACTCCTCCCCCAGCTACCCTAGGCCTCCAACCCAACTGAGCCCACCCGATCCCCATACCCCCCGCCTCCCAAGCTATCCTGGGTCTCAAGCCGCACTGAGCCCCCCCCCCCCCACACACACACACACACAACCACCAAGGATCCTAAATTAAGAGCAACCAATTGGTTTGCATAAGTTTAACGAAAACAGTTTAAATTAACCCTGTAACTTACAGCGGAGGAAGGTCGTTGTGCAGACAGGCCCTTGGTGCTGTGGGCGGAGACTGTCTCTGCCAGCCCCTCGCTGGAATAAAGCAGTTCCCCAAATTTGTCTGCCTGGCTTTGGCTGGGGTCCCGGGCTCCGAGCTCCCCACAACTGCCCAGGGCACTGGGTTCCCAGTAGGGTCAGGGACCGCCGGCCCTGAGCGGGTGGATTAGCGCTCCCACTCCGGCTTTCTGGTGGGGCAGAGCAGCAGGACCCAGACGCTGGGGCGGCTGGCGGGGGCCGGGAGGAGCCCCGGAGAGCAGGGAGCACATGGGATGCAGGTGGCAGACACAGGGCATTCGTCCAGGGCAGTGTTTAGCAGGACGTTTTAGCTCTGGGCCTGTGCGGACCCCTGACACCCCCTCACTGGTCTCTGCTCCACCAGGAGGAGGAGCTGCTAGGCCTGGAAAATCTGTCCCTGCTCGGCCGCTGTTGGGACACGTGATTGCCATTCAGATACTGGGGAACCGGGCGTCCAGCCTCCCGGCAGCTCGGGAACCCCCAGTCCTGCCTGGAGCGAGGACACAGAGGCATTGTAATGGGACAGGGAAGCAGCAAAGGCTCTCCCCCTGCCCACACAGCCCCCCAGCGCTTTGCCTGGCTGCTTCCGCCTGTGCTCTAGCAGCCGAGTCTCCTGTGCTGAGCCCCAGCGGCTGCGGGGCCAGGCCCTGATGCTGCCAGCCCAGGGCATTGAAATTGGAAGGAACAATTCTAGAGAGAAAAGACTGGGGAAGATTTTCCTGGCACAAATGGCAGCCAGGTGCCCAGCTCCCCTGGACAGTCTAGAGAGACGCGGGTTGTTATCCTGATGTGTAACAACGATAAACCCAGGGGAGCTGGTGCTCAGCCTGGGCCTAGGGGTGGGCCAAACCCCCACCTCTGAGCCCAGGAGCTGGGTGGGAGCAGGCAAAATCCAGGCTCTTTATAGGTCGCCAGGCAGAAAACTCCGTGAAAGTGAAGTTCAAGGTTCGAGGTGGTGCCTCTCCCTGCGGGGTAAGAAATATCCCATGACTGGTGCCAGGATCCCCACAGCACGTGTAGCAAATCCCAGAGACTCCCCATCCCCATGACACTGAAAAGAAATGCAAGCCCATTCAGCCAGGAAACGCAGAGCATGGTCCCCAAATGCCCTTACCTCGGCCTGGGGCCGGCACAGGATCTTACGATTCAGACAGAGGTGCCCCACTTCCACTTCCAGCTCTGACGTCCCATGTTCAGGCTCCCCTGGCATTACCCAAACCCCACTCAGCTGCTGCCGAGCCCTGTGAGCTCCCTGTCAGGGTGCCTACAGCACCTCCATTTCTGCCCCAGGACCTGCGCCTCCGGCGGGTGCCCAGGCTCTCGGCCCCACATCCGGCCCCGGGGGAGGCTCCAAGCCGCTGTCGTGATGCCGGATCCAGTGGCTGTGCTCTGATCTCCGGCTGTCTCCTTATGGCTTGTACCCCAGGGGTTCGAGCACTCGCCCTGGTTCAGCTCCCCACCCTGCCAGCTGGAGAGAGAGACTGGGAATATGGGCCTCTCACCTGGCTGCAGCGCCCGAACCCAGAGCTCCGGGCTAACCTGGGGAGGCTCCAGCCGGAGCTGTTTCACTCTGGATCATAACTCACTAGTCAGGGGACGGGTTCCTGCTCTCCCGCCCCCAGGGAGCTCTGAGGCACCAGACTCCAGTGTCACTCGCTCGCTCTCTGGCCAAATGGCTCCTCTTAGCCATTCCCTATGGCAGCTTCCGGGGCAACACCCGCAGCTCCCCACTCTGGATTTGCCAGCTCAGACTCCCTCCTCCCAGGCAGGCAGTAACCACAGACTCCACTCCATAGTCCCAAACATGCCTCCCTTGGCCCCGTGAGTGACTACAGAACATGTCCCTGCAGCCCCTGTCTGCTCGCAGCTCCTGGGCTTTCCACGGGCCCCTGCTGTTCCCGGCCAGCTGAACTGTGAGAGTGGGAAGTTGCCCCGAGTGTGACCGCCACTTCCTGAGTTTGCAGAGAGCCTGAGCCCATTGCTCCAAGAGGCGGGTCATGAGTCCCAAAGGGATGGTGAGTCTTACTGGGGGTAGGAAGAGAGGAGGGAAGGGAGCATGTGCCAATGAGTCTGAAATCAAATGTGTCAGAAATAGCAACAAACAAATAAATAAATAAACAATACAAATCTGTTTTATCCCCAAGGTTTTGTTTCACATTCTGTCTGACAAATGACAGTCGAGGCGCAATGAGGCCAGGGCGGCCTGGGGATCGACACTGTGATTTTTAGTGTCATCAAACAGATTTCTGGGTGTGCATTTGCTGCCCACCCAGGGCCGGGCTTTGGGGTCACCTGGGGTGCACGTGACGGAGGCTGTGTGTGTCTGGCAGGTCGAACCCTCCTCGGGGAAGACAGCACGGCTGGGATGGACAGTGGGCCTGCCAGTGAAATGGCCCCCAGAGGGCAGCAAAGGGTCAGGAAGGAGCAAGGGGCAGTTTGGAGACACCCCCAGCCCAATTCAGTCGGGGGGGGGGGGGAGGCAGGGCCGGCTCTGCCTTTTTGGCCGCCCCAAGCAAAAAAAAAAAAAAACCTGCGGCACGGCCGGAGCGCGGGTGCAGGGAGACCGGTTGGGGGGGGGGGGGGAAGGGAGCAGGCGGGAGAGAGAGAGAAGGGGGTGGCCAGGGCTACAGCAGGGGCGCTGCCACGCGGCCCCTCCCGCTGCGCCGCCTCCTTCCGCGAGGGCTCCTCTCCGGTTGGTGGGGAGGGAAGGAAGAGGACTGCCCTGCAGGGCGCTCTGGTTCTCTGCACCGCCGCCCCCTACAGGGCGGCTGGAGCGGAACAACAACAACAACAAAAAGCGGCCGTGCCGCCCTAGGATTGGGCAGAATGCCGCCTCGAACAATATGCTCCCCCCCAGGGCCGCCTCGAACAATCTGCGGCCTGCAGCCGGCCCTGGGGGGAGCAGTTTTCAGACATGCGCTAGCACAGTGGTTCTCAACCAGGGGTACATCTACCACTGGGGATACACAGAGATCTCCCAGGGGGTACCTCAACTCATCTAGAGATTTGCCTAATTTTACAACAGGCGACATAAAAAGCACCAGCGAAGTCGGTACAAACGAACGTTTCATACAGCCAATGCCTTGTTTATACTGCTCTGTACACTGTAATGTCGGTACGAGATTTATATTCTGATCGATTGATTTTCTAATTGTCTGGGAAAAGGGCACAGGGCAGCCATTGGGGAGTCACAGTGTGCTGGGGCATGTTTGCGTTTTTATGTCTGATTTTCCAAGGAAGTGGCTTTTAAGTGAGGTGAAATTTGGGGGTACGCCAGACACACCTATCTCATAGAGCTGGAAAGGAGCCTGAAAGGTCATAGAGTCCAGCCCCCTACCTTCACTAGCAGGACCAAGTACTGATTTTGCCCCAGATCCCTAAGTGGTCCCCTCGAGGATTGAACTCACAACCCTGTGTTTAGCAGGCCAATGCTCAAACCACTAAGCTATCCCTCCCCCCAGACTCCTGAAAGGGGGTACAGCGGTCTGGAAAGGCTGAGCGCCACTGCATCCCCTTGGAGACCCCTCTCCACCTGGGAATGGGGGCAGCACCCAGAGAACCTGCCCCACTGACTCCCAGCTCCCGTCCCTCCCCTCCCAGACATCTCCCCTGGGGGGGCTGACAGACAGGAACCCCTGACCTTCTCCCCTGTCTCTAACTGTGACCCCAACCCCCACCTGTCACCTCTTCTCCAGCCCCTGGAGACACTAACCCGCCCAACTGCTGTGGGCACCTTTCTGGGAGCTCCCTGATGACCCCCCACATACCCTCCCTGCTCCCCAGCTGCAGGGCACCCCCAGAGCTGAGCGCAGCACCTAGCGCTGCCCCCCAGCTCTACACAGAGGTGCCCTGCCCCAGCTCCTGCCTGCCACACCCTCCTCATACCCCCGGGGCACTGGCCCCTGGTTGGCCCCAGTTCTACTCTGAGCCCCCCCTAAAACCCCCATCAGCTTCCCCCCAGCTCCCAGCCCCTCTCCAAGCGCCCACCATGGCCCCCTGTCAACTGCCCCCAGAGCCCCCTGCCCCTCTCTGAGGGTCTCCCCCCCAGGAAGTTCAAGAACAGCCTCCTCAAGCGAGCCGAGGGGCACAGAATCCTTCCCAGGGGCTGGCTGGGGGGGTCTTGCCCCCATGCTTGGGGCTCACTGACCCCCATGTGTGGGGTGGGGAAGAGATTTTCCCCAGCGTCAGATTGGCAGAGATTCTGGGGGGTTCATCCCCCTCGGCAGCCGGGGCACTTGCTGGTTTGTACAGGTGTAACTAGGGGGGCTCTGGGACCTGACGTCTGTAAGTCAGGGTTTGGGGGCGTCGGTGCTGGAGCTGTCACAGGGGGATGAGGGGCTGGGGCTGACTGTGGGGGTGGGGTAGGGGCAAGGGTCTGGGACCAGATGAGATGATCAGGATGGTTCCTTCTGGCCTGAAAGTCTCTGAGTTTATCCTCCCCGACCCCATTCCCTTCTGAAAGCCCCCCTCAACCTTCCTTGGCTCCCCCAGCCCCTCTCTGAGCCCCCTGGGACACCCTGCTGCTGCCCCCGGTACTTGGCACAGGTGCCTGTCCCAGCACGGGCTGCAGAAAATGGCTTGTAGCGGCACCAATATCTCGGAGCCCCCCACGTTGGTCTGGAGCTGCTGGACGCGCTGCAGGGACTCGGCCATGGTCTGTTGGGTGTATCCCACACTCTGCCTGCAGGTGGCGCCAAGGGGTTAGGGGCCGGGACAGCTGGAGCCGGGGACACTCCGACCCCAGCCAGTCCTGCCCCCAACCCAGGGAAACCCCAACCCCAGCCAGCCCTGCCCCCCGTCAGACCTGTCCTGACCAGCCCTGGCCCCAGCCCACAGACACCCCTCAACCCCAGCCAGCCCTGCCCCCTAACCCAACCAGCTCCCTCTCTGCCCTGCCCCCCTGACTCATGGGTAGAAGGACTCAAACCGAGACCAAAGTCGTAGATGTTGAAATAACAGACCAGGGACAAACTATTCAACAGCAGGACCAGGGTCTCCTGGGGACAGACAGATGGACGGAGTCACCCCCCAGGCCCAGCCAGCCTGGTCTGCTCCCCCACCCCCAGGTCTGCCCCCTGCGCCCCCCTGGCTCTGCCCCACTGGCCCAGCCAGCCTGGGCTGCTCCCCCATACCGGATCTGCCCCACGGGCCCAGCCAGCCTGAGCTGCTCCCCCAGCTCTGCCCCATGGCCCATCTAGCCTGGCCTCCTGCCAGGCTTACTCCTGATGGAATTTCTGCACCACTGCGCACACGCAGAACTCATGTGTCTGGCAGAATTTTTTTCCTACAGAAAATACATTTCTGCCTGAGAAGTGCTGCAGTTCCGCCTTTCACCCACCAGAAGCCGCTGCGGTTCCAGAACAGCCAGCAGCATGAACTCAGCCGGTTGTTGTGGTAAACAGCGTAACTGCAGCACTTCTGGGGCAGAATGTATTTTCTATGGGGAAAAAAAATTCTATGCGTACCCAGTGCTGCAGAATTCCCCCAGGAGTAGAAGTTCATCACAGCACCCTGCTGGCAGAGCCAGGTTAGGACAGACAGAGGGGGGCATATGGGGCTGCTGGGGGGGACAGACTGGGGCACAGGCTAAGGAGCTAGTGGGGTGACACCATTGAGCCAGGAGCTGAATGGGAGTGGGAGTGCAAGGCCACATGGGAACAGAGGTAGGGGAGATGCAGGAACACATGGGGATGGGTGTGTGTGCGGAGGGGGGACAGGGGCAGATGTGGTTGTCTGAATGGGAGAGGCTGGGAATCAGCCAGGATCTGCATGGGGGAGGCTCCCCAACTCCCTAACTATCTGCCACTCCCCCCAAAAAACCTGTTCCATACTTCTTCTTTGAGTGATTGCTCAGGTGTATTACACAGTAGGTGTGCATGCTCGCCACTTGCACCAGTGCCGGAAGTTTTTCCCTTAGCAGTACCCGTACTCGGGGAGCGCCGCTATGGCCCCTAGAGCAGCGCCTCTATAGCACTCCCCACACCCTCAGTTTCTTCTTGCCGCCAGTGAAGATAGTCGGAACTTTGTGCTCCAGCTCTGCTGCAGCCTTTCTACTCGACCTTAGTGGTACAGAGGCCTGGTCTACACTACGACTTTAATTCGGATTTATCAGCTTTAATTCGAATTTACCCTGCAACCGTCCACACAACGACGCTATTTATTTCGATGTAAAGGGCCCTTTAAATCGATTTCTGTACTCCACCCCGACGAGCGGAGTAGCGCCAAAATCGATTTTAACATTTCGAATTAGGGATAGTGTGGCCGTAATTCGATGGTATTGGCCTCCGGGAGCTATCCCACAGTGCATCATTGTGACCGCTCTGGACAGCAATCTAAAGTCGGATGCACTGGCCAGGTAGACAGGAAAAGCCCCGCGAACATTTGAATTTCATTTCCTGTTTGCCCAGCGTGGAGAGCACAGGTGACCACAGATAGCTCATCAGCACAGGTAACCATGCAGGCTGATAATCGAAAAAGAGCACCAGCATGGACCGTGAGGGAGGTACTGGATCTGATCGCTGTATGGGGAGAGGATTCAGTGCTTGCAGAACTTCGTTCTAAAAGACGAAATGCAAAAACTTTTGAAAAAATCTCCAAGGGCATGATGGAGAGAGGCCACAATAGGGACTCAGATCAGTGCCGCGTGAAAGTCAAGGAGCTCAGACAAGCCTATCAAAAAACAAAGGAGGCAAACGGTCGCTCCGGGTCAGAGCCGCGGACATGCCGCTTCTACGCCGAGCTGCATGCAATTCTAGGGGGGGCTGCCACCACTACCCCACCTGTGATCGTGGATTCTGGGTCGGGGATAGTCTCATCAGCGACGCCTGAGGATTCTGCCAATGGGGGAGAGGAGGAGGATGAGGATGAGCTTGCAGAGAGCACACAGCACTCCGTTCTCCCCAATAGCCAGGATCTTTTTCTCACCCTGACTGAAGTACCCTCCCAAGCCTCCCAAGCCAGTACCCAAGACTCTGACCCCATGGAAGGGACCTCAGGTGAGTTTACCTTTTAAAATATAAAACTTGTTTTAAAAGCAAACAGTTTTTAATGATTACTTTGTCCTGAGGACTTGGGATGCATTCGCGGTCAGTTCAGCTACTGGAAAAGTCTGTTAACGTGTATGGGGATGGAGCGGAAATCCTCCAGGGACATCTCCATGAAGCTCTCCTGGAGGTACTCCAAAAGCCTTGCCACAAGGTTTCTGGGCAGTGCATCCTTATTCCCTCCTCCATGGTAGGACACTTGACCACGCCATGCTTGCAGCAAGTAATCTGGTATCATTGCCTGACAAAGCCTGGCAGCGTATGGTCCCGGTGTTTGCTGGCATTCAAGCAACATCCGTTCTTTATCTTGTTGTGTAATCCTCAGGAGAGTGATATCACTCCTGGTAACCTGGTTGAAATACGGGAACTTAATTAAGGGGACAGAGGTGGCCGTTCCTACTGGGCTGTTTGCCTGTGGCGGAAAATAAATCCTTCCCTGCAGTTAGCCAAGCGCAGATGGGAAATTGGCCCTGAGTTTTTCGCGTTTGGCTAGCAGGGATCTTCCCTGTTACCAGCCATGCTGTGGGGGGATGGGTACCGTGATCATCCCAGGGAATTCATGGCTGGAGGGGGGCGGCGGCGGGGGGGGTGGTTAGTTTGGTGCCTGCAGGGATCTTCCCTGATACCAGCCACGCAGTGGGGGGGAGGGGTACAGCGATCATCCCAGAGAATTCATGGCGAGGGGGGGGGGTGGTTAGTTTGTTTTCTGCTGCTGCTGAATGTTAACAGAAAAACCGCAGCACTCTACAGGCTATGCTTGGTATGTGGGAAAGGAGGGCGCAGAAGCTGTAAAACAATGGCTTACCATGGCCGCATGCAAGCCGAATTCTGTTGCCCAGACCTGTGATCTCTAGCAGCAAAGCCACAGGCACTCAGCATTAAGAGGCAAAATGCGACCTTGCACAGAAATCACATGTGCTATGTAATGTGAATAGTGTTGGTCACCGTGAAAGAGTATAAGCATTGTTCTGCAAAATGTATCTTTTTAAACAATTCTCTCTTTTTTCCCCTCCCTACAGCAGCTGCAAATTCCTCAAGCCTCCCTCCTCCATCCCGAAGGTTATCACAGATAAGGCGTCGTAAGAAGAGAACGCGAGACGAGATGTTTTCTGAAATTATGGAATCCAGCCGCAGTGACAGAGCTCATCTGAATGAGTGGAAGGAAACAGTTTCAAAGTATAGGAAAGAAGCCAGTGAACGTGAGGACAGGAGGGACCAACGTGAGGACAGGAGGGACCAACGTGAGGACAGGAGGGACCAACGTGAGGAGAGGAGAGACGCTCGAGATGAGAGGTGGCGGCAGGAAGACCAGAGGAGGCAGGATGCAACGCTGGGGCTGCTGCGTGAGCAAACAGACATGCTCCGGCGTCTGGTGGAGCTTCAGGAACGGCTGCTGGAAAACAGACTGCCGCTTCAGCCCCTGTTCCACCCTCCCCCATCCCCATGTTCCGTATCCTCCTCACCCAGACGTGTAAGAACGCGGGGGGGGGAGGCTCCGTACACCTTCCCATTCCACCCCAGTAGACAGCCCAAGCAAAAGGCTGTCATTTTTTTAACCTTTTCTTTGTGGCTTTTTCCTTCCCAGCAATCCTCCTCCCAAATACCACCCGGGTTCCCTCCCTCTTTTTCTAATCTATTAATAAAGAATAAATGATTTTTAAATGATAGTGACTTTATTTGGTTTGAAAGAAAGCTGGGGGAAGGGGGAGGGTGGGTTCCTTACAGAAAATCAGTCAATAAAGGGGGCAGGTTTTCATGAAGGAGAAACAAACAGATATTTCACACTGTAGCCTGGCCAGTCATGAAACTGGTTTTTAAAGCTTCTCTGATGCACAGCGCTTCTTGGTGTGCTCTTCTAATCGCCCTGGTGTCTGGCTGCGCGTAATCAGCAGCCAGGCGATTTGCCTCAGCCTCCCACCCCGCCATAAAGGTCTCCCCCTTACTTTCACAGAGATTGTGGAGCACACAGCAAGCAGAAATAACAATGGGGAGATTTCTTTGGCTGAGGTCAGAGCGAGTCAATAATGATCGCCAGCGACCTTTTAAACGGCCAAATGCACATTCTACCACCATTCTGCACTTGCTTAGCCTTAGTTAAACAGCTCCTGACTCCTGTCCAGGCTGCCTGTGTACGGCTTCATGAGCCATGGCATTAAGGGGTAGGCTGGGTCCCCAAGAATAACTATTGGCATTTCAACATCCCCAACGGTTATTTTCTGGTCTGGAAAGTAAGTCCCTTGCTGCAGCCCTTTAAACAGAGTAGTGTTCCTGAAGACGCGAGCGTCATGAACCCTTCCCGCTGTGGAAGCAGAGAAAAGAACTGACAGAAGGGAACTGCAATGCATGATGGTTGTTAGCAAGAGTCAGGCTTAGTTAGCAAGAGACAGTCTTTGTTAGCAAGAGTCAAGCTAGCTGTGACCCTGATAACCCTGATAACGCGAGATTTGTAGAAGCGAGGATTGTGTGAGGATTGTGTAAGAATTGTGTGAGACGGGTGAGAAAGAGCTGTGTAAGAAGTCATTGTGACCTCAGTATAGATAAGGTGTAGAAGACCTTGTGTAGATAAGGTATAGAAACTAATTGTATGTAGGCAAGAGTCAAAACAAGTAAGAAAATAAGATATCAAGATGGCCTATGTATAAACAAAATGCAGCTGTCCCTCATTATTTCTGTAATGAAAGGTATAAATGCTTGCTGTAATTAGTTACCAGAGAGAGATCTACTTGCTCTCTCCTCTGCACATGTGAGAGTTAATAATAAAGCCTCTGACTTGCTGTACCTAAACAAAATAGTGAGAACTCAGTTTTTCTCCGACAATTTGGGGGCTCGTCCGGGATGGCAACGCCCACTGAGGCAACGGCAGCTGCTACGGATCGTTCCCCTTTGAACCCCATGGCGCCACAATAGAGGTAAGAGACCTTTTGAAATCTCTATTGGGGTGTCGGAGGAGGACTGTCCGTGGGGCCGTCTGCCCCTGTTGGGCTCACGCCATCCGAACTTATTGACTGTGCAGCAAGGTCAGATGCTGAGCGGCGTAATAGGGGAATTGTTTGCCGCCCCCTGTAAGCATATGCTAGGTGCATAGGGTTTGCACCTGTATTGAGGAGTTGTTACTGCCTCAAGAGGGGTTTTTACCGCCTCAAGTGATGCATCAAGGTACTTGGGAATAGTACCTGGAGGTACTCAGGAGTAGTACCTGGTATAAGGCCTTGGTATGTTGGTGTGTGTAGTCTGTGTGTGTGTGTGTGTGTGTACACAGTGTGAATTGAGTGTTACCGGAAGACGCCCAGAGTACTCTGCGAAGTCTTTTGGCTCGTGACCAGAACTACTCTAACGCAAGCCCGGTAACTAGAGGATCTTTAGGAGATCCGACCCATGTAGGTTGACTCGGCCTGGCATCGTCCGGCGAGGAGGCTACCTGGGTCTAGGAGTGTGTGCACCCATCTTCCCTCCCCTTTTCCTCTCCGTGTGAGCCACTGACAGTCTGACCATCTCACTGGATGCAACAGAGTAAGCGGCGCTTTCTCTCTGAGATTAGCCGACGCTCTTTGCTGAAGGGAGGTGTAGGGGGTCATGGCTATCCTTGTTAGTCACTCCTGTGTGAATACCCTGTAGGGAGAGATCCTTAGTTTATGAGCCGCTAGCGCGGACAGGGCATCCTTCCCCCTTTGAGTGTGTGATTGGAAAATGGGTGGGGGACAGTCTAAGTCTTCCCTTTCACCCCCTAAGGGTACCCCAGCTTATTTCATGTACGTACATTATGGCCCGAAAACCTGCAGGTATTTAGATAATTGGAATCTTTACACGCGTGCAAATCCATCTAAACAATGTCCACTAGAAGGTACCTTTGATTTAGACAAACTTAAATACCTTAAAGAAACTCTGGCTTCACCAAAAGCCTCTGATACACAGTGGGAGCAATTTGTCTGTTGGTGGGAGGAAGCAACAAAGAAACTCCACGAGTCTCGAGTGCGGAGTCTAAAAGACTCCCAGGAAAAGTTAAAAGCTCAAGTGCAACATTTACAGCTTAAATGCAAGGCATCCAGCTGTCTACCCCCTAGAGCGATTCCTTCTGCTCCTGTGTATCCTAATCCCGTTCAAGCAATTCCTTCTGCTCCCCTTTATCCCCAATTAGTTAGATCTGACAGTGAGGAGGAAACTGCTGAGGATATTTTAGATTTCTTCAGTAACATTCAGCAGCAGCAGCAGCCCGTGCTGCCTCCTCCCCCTGCACAGCCTGGGTCTGCTAACGAATCTCACCCGGCAGTGCCAGTTTCATCACTGCATGTATCAGCTGCACACATTGTTCTCTCTTCCCCTGGGAGAGAAGCCTCCTCTTCACCACAAAGAGGTGATTCTGAGCCTGCCAGTAGCTCCCCTGATTCTAATCCCTCTGAGGAAAGTACCCGTTATCTTACTAGAAGTGTGGCACATGCACTCCAGGTTCCTTTAAGAGGCCTGGAACTATTTCTCAAATGCGTACTTTTCTTGGCATGACTGGGTACTGTAGACAATGGATTTTAGGCTATGCAACAATGATTAAACCCTTACAGGATCTGACTAAGTCAGGTACCCCTGAGCCTCTTCCTTGGTCTCCAGAGGCTGAACAAGCTTTTGTTGCTATCAAGCAAAGTCTGTCCAGTGCACCAGCCCTGGGACTTCCTGATTATGCTAAACCATTCACTCTTTTCTGTCATGAGCGTAATGGGTTTGCTTTGGCTGTATTAACGCAAAAGCACGGAGACGAACACCGTCCCATTGCTTATTACAGTACTGCCCTAGATGCTGTGGCAGCTGGATTTCTCCCTTGCCTGCGTGCTGTAGCTGCAGCAGCTCTTGCTGTTCAGGTATCTGAATCTATTGTCTTAGGATCTCCTTTGATTGTTGCTGTCCCTCATGCTGTGGCTGCTCTCTTGTTAAAATCTAAGACACAGCATCTATCCACTTCTCGTCTTACAAAATATGAGCTTGTCTTGTTGTCTTCATCCCATATTACTTTGGCTCGTTGCCCTGTTCTAAATCCTGCCTCCTTGTTGCCTGGGCCCGAAGATGGAGACCCACATGACTGTGTGTCTGTGACATCGGTTCTCTCTCGTCCAAGAGATGATTTACTAGATGTGCCTTTGCAAAATCCTGATCTTATTTACTTTGTAGATGGTTCGTGGTTCGTGCTCGCGAGATTCTAAGGGCAAATTGGTTGCTGGTTATGCTGTGTGTTCTGCACATGCTGTTATTGAAAGTGCTTTCCTTCCTTCTGTGTTTTCTGCTCAAGTGGCCGAACTTGTAGCTTTAACTCGAGCCTGCATTCTCGCTCAGGATCAAGCAGTTACAATCTATACAGACTCTTGTTATGCTTTTGGAGTGGTACATGATTATGGGTTGCTCTGGAAGTATAGAGGTTTTCTTACATCCACTGGTTCTCCTATTAAGAACAGTCTGTATGTCTCTGCTCTTTTAGATGCCCTTTTATTGCCCAAAGCTATAGCTGTCGTGAAATGTACAGCTCACCAGACCCCTCATGATGAAGTTACCCGTGGAAATGCTTTGGCAGACTCTGCAGCCAAAGCAGCGGCCCTTTCTGCACCTCAGGCTGAATATACTTGTGCTTTGATTGAACAGCCTCCACTAGCCTCCCTTGAGGATCTGGCCAAGATCCAGGAAGCAGCACCGGCAGCTGAGAAACGTTTATGGAGTGCTAATGGCTGTATTCTACACCCTGATCATCTTTGGCGTGCCCCAGCTGGTCGCCTGGTTGCACCGAAGATGCTAATGCCCTATCTTGCTCGTGTATACCACGGAATGGCTCACGTGAGCAAAGGGGGGATGGTTGCTGCAGTTAACCGAGATTGGTGTGCGTTCGGGTTCCCAGTCATTGCACATCACTACTGTCAACAATGTGTGATTTGTCAGCAGCATAACATTGGTAAAGCTGTTAAAGTTAGGCAGGCAGCTCACCCTCCCCCTTGGGGACCTTTTGTAAATATTCAGATTGATTTTATTCAACTGTCTAAATGTTGTGGCTATGAATATGTATTGGTTTTGGTGGATGTATTTTCAAATTGGGTTGAAGCTTTTCCCTGCAGGAAAGCAGATGCCAGGACTGTTGTGAAACTTCTGCTTAAAGATTTTGTACCACGATTTGGCATCCCTGTGAGTATCAACAGTGACCGTGGAACTCATTTTACTGGACAGATTGTAAAGGAGTTATGTGCAGCTTTGCAGACTCAACACAACCTTCACTGTCCCCACCATCCGCAGTCTGCTGGGACAGTGGAACGCCAGAATGGAATTCTGAAAAATAAACTGGCCAAGATTTGTGCTGAAACAAACTTGAAGTGGCCAGATGCCCTTCCTCTGGCACTAATGAGTATGAGGGCCACTCCCAATCGAAAGACTGGACTCAGCCCTCATGAGATTCTGACAGGGCGCCCGATGAGACTACCAACTGCGCCCCCACTGACCCTAGCTCAGATGGACATTCATTTAATGGATGACACAATGCTTAAGTATTGTCAGGCACTAATGAAATGTGTTAAGTCTTTCTATACACTGGTGAAAGAAGCACTACCCAAGGATCCTGTGCAGCCCTGCCACTCGCTGGAACCAGGAGACTGGGTCTACATAAAGGTCCATCAGCGAAAGACTGCCTTGGCTCCACGCTGGAAAGGCCCTTTCCAAGTCCTGTTAACCACTAACACTGCTGTGAAGTGCCAAGGACTGCCCACCTGGACCCATGCTTCGCACTGCAAAAAGACCCCTCCGCCTGGAGGGGATTCTCCAGCTGCTGATCAGCCTATTTCTCCTGCTAACTCTGCTGTGCCTCCTGGACAGCAGGGAAAGAGGACAAGGTGAAGTGCTAGTAACCTCTCCCTTGTCCACTGACAGATCTACTGTGCCTTTGAATTCTTTTACAGGAATCACACCAGTACAGGGTGAAGTGCTAGTAACCTCTCCCCGGTATTATGGTGAATCACAACTGCTTTTGAAGAAGAAAAGAAGAAACACTCGCTCTGCTGAAACCACCAAAGTCCAGAACTTTCTAACTACAAAAGACATTAAGAACTGGCCCTGGTGGAAGAAACGAAGTATTGTTTATTGGCAAGGAGGGAACTGTGGGGAACGTTCCTGGGAATGTGGGGTCCAGTGGTGGGGTGGATTCTTTCCAGGATCAGGGCTTTGTGCTTATGGACAGGTACCTTCAGGATGCACTGCCCTCCCTAATTGGCTTTCAGATGATAAATATCAAAAACGCCTTGCCACTACAAAGACTACACCCACCACCACTAGTCCCTTGACCCTTGCCACCACCACTGTAACTTATCCAGATACAAACAGTACTACACATTCCAATGATGAGAAATTGGGCCAACTAGAGAAGGCCATAGGCCTTGTTTCTGGAGCACAACTAACCCAGGTACAGGCTGGAGTTGGTGAGTTACATGTTATCTCCGCCCTTAGTTCTATGACCCAGAAGTTACTGACAGAGATGGTATTGAATATCACTGAGGCTGGGAAGGCATTGCAGTGGGATCTAGCATGCTCAGAGATTCAGGATTTCTTGAATGACCAGCTAATGGCCATTCGGAATGATCTAGAGCACCAGGCTTGGCCCACTGCCCTTACAGACACGTCAGGAGTGCCATCTGACCTGTGGCCATGGAGACATACTTGGAAACTTTCTGGGTGGAAGTGTGGACGTTCTCAGTGCTCCTTCCAAGCATATGGACCGGTACAGGGGGTGTGGGCTCCCACATACCGTATCCTGCCGGGTCCATGGGGAGGATGCATATGGGATTGGGTAATTCATCGAGACATCTGGGAAATTAGACCACCTGGTATGCCCAATCGATTTTTAGTTAGTGCTCCTAGGATTACACCTGACATTTGGATGGGGTTAGGTAACCTGTGGATATTCTGGCCATTAGAACCCCCACAGCTTCAGTGTACACGTAAACTGAAGCCAGGAGAAGTTGTCACTGTCTATGACTACGTTTGCTGGGAGGGTAGGGGACAAGGAACTACCCTGACAGGACACTTACTCTTCCAAGCTAATGATAGCTGTGTGTATGTTAATGACACCATATCACAAGACATACATTTTAATCTCACTACCACTGCAGGCAATCATATCATTTACTGGCCTGCAGATAGAGTTTTTCAAGTAGCCCTTAGGTTCCAGATACCCTTTAATTGGACTAGCTTACTATCTGATAGATTTCAAAACTTGCTTTCATTGTTACCTGAGATTCAGAAAATCTCTGAGGTACAAGGGCAAATTCACATGCTTCAAAATGTATATCAAGTAGAAAAGTATGCCTTTCACACTGCTTATAGAGTATCTACCTTATGTACTAAATATGATGTATTGTGCTTTATGACAAAGGCTGTACAACAACCCCATTATAGTATTGCTATGGGAATGTTATTGCTTGTATTGTTATTAGTTAGTTTAGGATTATGTTATTGTTGTTGTAAAAGACGTAATAATAGTAATACCTTTCATGTTCATGCTAATCATGCATTATCATTGCATCCAATCAAAACCCCTAAGTTTGAAGCATCTAATTTAGAATCTGAAGTCCAGGACTTGATGCAAATAGAGATTTGAGAATGTTTGTTGTACTAAAAGTACAAAAGGGGGGGGGTTGTGGAAGCAGAGAAAAGAACTGACAGAAGGGAACTGCAATGCATGATGGTTGTTAGCAAGAGTCAGGCTTAGTTAGCAAGAGACAGTCTTTGTTAGCAAGAGTCAAGCTAGCTGTGACCCTGATAACCCTGATAACGCGAGATTTGTAGAAGCGAGGATTGTGTGAGGATTGTGTAAGAATTGTGTGAGACGGGTGAGAAAGAGCTGTGTAAGAAGTCATTGTGACCTCAGTATAGATAAGGTGTAGAAGACCTTGTGTAGATAAGGTATAGAAACTAATTGTATGTAGGCAAGAGTCAAAACAAGTAAGAAAATAAGATATCAAGATGGCCTATGTATAAACAAAATGCAGCTGTCCCTCATTATTTCTGTAATGAAAGGTATAAATGCTTGCTGTAATTAGTTACCAGAGAGAGATCTACTTGCTCTCTCCTCTGCACATGTGAGAGTTAATAATAAAGCCTCTGACTTGCTGTACCTAAACAAAATAGTGAGAACTCAGTTTTTCTCCGACACCGCCCAGCCCGCGTTGATGTTGGTGAAACGTCCCTTGTGATCCACAAGTGCTTGCAGCACCATTGAAAAGTACCCCTTGCGGTTTATGTACTCGGTGGCTTGGTGCTCCGGTGCCAAGATAGGGATATGGGTTCCGTCTATCGCCCCACCACATTTAGGGAATCCCATTGCAGCAAAACCATCCACTATAGCCTGCACATTTCCCAGAGTCACTAACTTTCGTAGCAGCACCTGAGTGATTGCTTTGGCTACTTGCATCACAGCAGCCCCCACAGTAGATTTGCCCACTCCAAATTGATTCCCGACTGACCGGTAGCTGTCTGGCGTTGCAAGCTTCCACAGGGCTATCGCCACGCGCTTCTCAACTGTGAGGGCTGCTCTCATCTTGGTATTCTGGCGTTTCAGGGCAGGGGACAGCAAGTCACAAAGTTCCATGAAAGTGCCCTTACGCATGCGAAAGTTCCGCAGCCACTGGGAATTGTCCCAGACCTGCAACACTATGCGGTCCCACCAGTCTGTGCTTGTTTCCCTTGCCCAGAATCGGCGTTCCATGGATAGAATCTGCCCCATTAACAACATGATCTCCAAAGCACCGGGGCCCATGGTTTCACAGAATTCTGTATCCGTGTCCGTGTCCATGTCCATGTCAATGTCCTCATCATGCTTGTCGCTGCGCTGCCGCTGCCGCTGCCTCCTCGCCTCGTTTTTCTGGTCCTGGCTGAGCATAAACTCCACGAGAACGCGCGAGGTGTTTACAATGTTCATGACTGCTGTCTTGAGCTCAGCGGGCTCCATGCTTGCCGTGGTATGGAGTCTGCAGTGTTCACCCACCCAGGAAAAAAGGCGCGAAAATGGTTGTCTGCCGTCCATTGCTTTCATGCAGGGAGGGAGGAGGGAGGGAGGAGGTGAGGCTGTACCCAGAACCACCTGCGACGATGTTTTTTGTCCCATCAGGCACTGGGATCTTAACCCACAATCCCAATGGGCGCGGGAGACTGCGGGAACTATGGGATAGCTATGGGATAGCTACCCACAGTGCAACGGTGCAGAAATCGACGCTAGCCCCGGTACTTGGACGCACACCACCGAATTAATGTGCTTAGTGTGGCCGCATACATTTCGACTTTATACAACCTGTTTTTCAAATCCGAATTATATAAATTCGGATTAATCCCGTAGTGCAGACATAGACATTAGACTCCATGCTCTCCTGATGGAATCGGCGTTGGCCCCAACTCCGGCACGCCGGGTGGACTCGGCACCCGCCGCCACGTCGTCAGTGCATAGCGAGGCCCCCTCTACCAGCTGGCACCGCTCCCCCTCCAAGAAACAGGGAAAGGGCCCTACCTCGCAGTGGCGCCGAGACAAGGAAAGAGAGGAGGCTGGTCCCATGTCGGGCAGCCTACGGTCTCCCTCGCGCTCAAGACCACCGACTCATGTTGAGCGGAGCAGCCTGGCGCTGTCTGCCTGCACATCTCCGCCGGTACGGATGCCGTCGACGCTGGAGGCGATGCAGGCCTCAAAGGACATTATGAGTCTGCCTGTTCCAGGCACGCAGTCGGTGACGGCTCCCCAGTCCTGGGGCAAGCCCCCATTGGGTGCCCATCAGACCTCTCCTGCGGGCCACAGTCCTGCTCCGAGGGCCGCTCCCTGCACCGTTCGACGCGCAGTGACCAATCGTCCGGCAGCTCGCGCCCTCCCTCGATGCCGACCAGGGCATACCGGTCACCACCCTCACGGGAGTCTCGGGGACCCTGTACACCGTCTGCCAGCAAGCACAGGCATCAAGAGAGGCGCCGGGAACGTTTCCCTTTGCGACGTGACTACCGCAGCCATTCTCGACAGGATAGATGTCATCGTTCTCACTCCAGTTCCCGCTCAACTAGACGTCGCGATCGGGATTCCCCTCGCAATGACTCGGCACCGGAACACCGGAGCTCCCACCGCCGTCATCGGTACCAAAGTAGCACTTCGGGCGGGTACCGGTCCTCGACGTTGAGGTCCAGGTCCCGATGGAGGCGACATCGCATGCACTGCTGCTCATACCGTTCCCGTGAGACTGTGCGCTCGATGGTGACCTCGGCCTCAGCACCCAGCCACCCATCCCCGGCCCTCGCGCCCCAGCTGGGGCAACTACTGCCACCGGGCCCGCAGCCAGATCAGTAGCAAGGGGCCCTGTGGCAGGGACAGTGGTGCCAGTGGGCACCATGGCCACCGATGGCTGCCCAGACGGGGACCCACTCGGTTGCCGGAGCGTCTCAGGCCCCATCAGCCTCATCCGGCTGTGTAAGAGACAGATCGGCGGGCCACGAGTCGGCGGACCCGCGCCTGGACTCTGATCCAGGGCTCGACCCACCAGTACTGGCTGAAGCCCACGGCTCCGTGCCGGCCCTTTCCCCGGCACCGGACGACACCATAACGGCGCCCCCGCCATCAATCCCTCAGGAGGACTTTAAGGTGCACCAAGACTTGCTAAAGCAGGTGGCAGCCAGCCTCCAGCTGCAGGCCGAGGAAATGGAGGGCCCTTCCGATTCCCTCTTTAACGTGCTGTCCCCCTCGGCACCGGGCCACGTGGCTCTGCCCCTGCACCAGGGTGTAGCCAACATTTCCAGCACCCTGTGGCAAACTCCCGCCTCCTTGGCCCCAATCTCCAAAAAGGCTGAAAAGAAGTACTTTGTGCCCACCAAGGACCATGAGTACCTCTATTCCCACCCGGCATCTAACTCGCTTGTGGTAGAGTCGGTAACCCACAGAGAGCGACAGGGCCAGCCAGCGCCTACCCCCAAGAATAAGGATGCCAGATGACTGGACTCCTTTGGTAGAAAAATTTATTCCTCGTCAAGTTTCCAACTCAGGGTAGCCAACCACCAGGCCTTGCTGAGCAGATATGACTTTAACTTGTGGGAGTCTCTGCCTAAGTTTGAGCCTCTCCTCCCAGACCGGGACAGGAAGGACTTTAAGGTCCTGGTGGAAGAGGGGGCGGGCAGCAGCGAAAGCGGCCCTGCAAGCGGTATCGGACGCAGCCGACACTGCAGCCCGCTTGATGGCTTCGGCGATTTCCATGCGCAGAGCGTCGTGGCTCCTCCTGTCTGGACTGTCGACGGAGGCCCAATCCCTTATGCAAGACCTCCCGTTTGATGGGAAAGTGCTCTGCGTGGACCAGACGGATGTCAGGCTGCATGGGATGAAGGATTCCCGTACCACCCTGCAGACCTTGGGCCTCTACGTCCCTCCGGCTAAGGACAAGGCCAAACTGCAACCGTCGGCTCAACCTGCGAGGAGCAGATACGAGCCCCCGTATAAAAGACTGAGAGACCAAAAACGCCGGTCTCAGCGACAGTCCCGCTCTGCCCCGCAGCCCGGGCCCTCTAACGACAAGAGGCAGGGAAAGAGGCGGTTTTGACTATTTGCAGGGGGGCACCAGGCCAGTTGCCAGGGAGACCCCCCGATTAATAATGTTTGTGTTCTGCAACCGTTTGTCTGCCTTCCGCATGGTGTGGTCCCGCATAACGTCGGACCAGTCGGACCTGGGGGCGGTGGAAAGAGTACCAGTAGAATTCCAGGGCAAAGGGTTCTACTCCCGGTACTTCCTGATCCCAAAGGCCAAAGGGGGCCTCAGGCCCATCCTGGACCTCCGGGGCCTGAACAGTGTTCTGGCCTGCTCCAAGTTCCGCATGGTGTCCCTGGCCTCTATTATCGCTTCCCTGGACCAGGGGGACTGGTATGCGTCCCTGGACCTCCAGGACGCGTACTTCCACATCCATATTTTTGAGGGGCACAGGCGCTTCCTCCGCTTCCTAGTGGGGCTGGACCACTACTAGTTTGTGGTCCTTCTGTTTGGCCTGTCCATGGCTCCCAGGGTTTTCACGAAGTGTATGGCTGTGGTAGCAGCCTACCTCAGGCAGGACGGGGTACAGATCTTTTCTTACCTGGACAACTGGCTCCTCAAGGGCGACACTCATTCTGAGCAACAGAGGGTCCTGTGGCACCTTTGAGACTAACAGAAGTATTGGGAGCATAAGCTTTCGTGGGTAAGATCCTCACTTCTTCAGATGCAAGACTTGCATCTCTTGCATCTGAAGAAGTGAGGTTCTTACCCACGAAAGCTTATGCTCCCAATACTTCTGTTAGTCTCAAAGGTGCCACAGGACCCTCTGTTGCTTTTTACAGATTCAGACTAACACGGCTACCCCTCTGATACTCATTCCGAGGTAGAGACCAACGTGGAGCTGCTCCTCGCGACATGTGCTGGTCTCGGTCTAGTGGTGAACGAGACCAAGTCAACCTTAGTTCCAGTTCAGTGCATAGAGTTCATTGGGGCGCTGCTGGACTCGTCGAGGGCCACAGCCTCTCTCCCCCTAGACAAGTTCGAGGCCCTGAGAGAGCCCATTGCTTTGGTCACAGTTTTTCCAATGAAAACGGCAAGAGCGTGTCTTCAGATTCTGGGACACATGGCGGCATGTATGTACGTGGTCCGCCATGCCAGACTCCGAATGAGGCCCCTGCAGCTCTAGCTAGCCTCCCAATTCTCTCAGGCCCAGGACGGGCTGGACAAGGTTCTCACGATTCCATCCCCAATACTGGCTTCCCTTCAATGGTGGTCTTGCCTGAGCAATATGCTGCAAGGGGTTCCCTTTCGGGATGCCAGCCCGTCGGCTGACCTGGTGACCAACTCGTCGGACCTGGGTTGGGGAGCCCACACAGGAAACATGCAAACCCAAGGGACATGGTCGATACCGGACTTGTCCCTTCACATAAATGTCAAAGAGCTCAGGGCAGTACGGTTGGCGTGCGTAGCCCTCCATACACACCTTCGCGGCAAAGTGGTCAGGTTCCTCACAGACAACACCGCCGCCATGTACTACATCAGAGGTTCTCAAACTGGGGGGTCGGGACCCCTCAGGGGGTCGCGAGGTTATTACATGGGGGGTCATGAGCTGTCACCCTCCACCCCAAACCCCGCTTTGCCTCCAGCATTTATAATGGTGTTAAATATATAAATGAATGTTTTAATGTATAAGGGGGGTCGCACTCAGAGGCTTGCTGTGTAAAAGGGGTCACCAGTACAAAAGTCTGAGAACCCCTGTACTACATCAACAGGCAAGGCGGGACTCGCTCCCTAGCCCTCTGCCTGGAAGCCCTGAGCTTATGGGAGTTCTGTATAGCCCACGATATCTCCCTGAGGGCCGTGCACCTCCCGGGCATCCGCAATACGCAAACAGATCGCCTCAGCAGGGTCTTCTCCCCCCAGTACGAGTGGTTGCTTCACTTGGAGGTCGCTTACCGGCTTTTCCGAGAGTGGAGAGTTCCCCTGTTCTTTGCAACCCACCAGCACCGGCATTGCCCCCGGTTCTGCTCCAGGGAAGGGATGGGGAGGGGCGCGATCTCCGATGCGTTTCTCCTGCTGTGGTCAGGCCAACTCCTTTACACTTTCGCACCGTTCCCCCTCATCAACAAAGTCCTGCAAAAGGTAAAAGCAGACAAGGTGAGAGTCATCCTCATAGCCCCGGCGTGGGCCCGCCAACACTGGCACGGGACCCTCCTTTGCCTCTTGGCAGCCCGCTCGAGGACGCTGCTGCTTCGCCCGGACCTCCTCTCCTAGGAGGGGGCCGCCTCCTCCATCCCAATCTAGCCGCACTCCACCTGACAGCGTGATTGCTCCGTGGCTAGGCGAGGAGGAGGGCAGGTGTTCGGAGCAGGTAAAGTGGGTCCTCCTGGAAAGCAGGAAGCCGTCCACACGCCGTACATACATGGCGAAGTGGTCCAGGTTCTCCAAGTGGGCGAGTGAGCGGGGAGTCTCCCCCTCCTCCGCACCTCTCCAGCTTATCCTGGACTACCTCCTGTCCCTTAGGATCCAAGGACTGGCACCCGCCTCGGTCAGGGAGACCATATCAGCCTTCCACCCGCCGGTGCAAGGGCACTCGGTCTTCTCCCACTCTATGACCTCCCGCTTCCTGAAGGGCCTGGACTGTTCATTTCCATACGCTAGACCCCCCGTGCCACAATAGGACCTGAACCTGGTTTTCTCATGACTCACGGGTCCTCCCTTTGAACCCCTGGCCACGTGTTCCTGGTCTCACCTCTCATGGAAGGTGGCCTTCCTTGTAGCAATCACATCGGCCTGCCGTGTCTCGGAACTCAGAGCCTTGACCTCGGAACCCCTCATATGGTCTTCCACAGGGTTAAGGTCCAGCTTCGCCCACACCCGGCGTTCCTCCCGAAGGTGGTCTCCGCCTTCCATATGGATCAGAGCATCTTTCTCCCCGTGCTCTGTCCTAAGCCCCATTCCTCCAACGAGGAATGCCGCCTCCACACGCTCGATGTACGTAGAGTGCTGGCATTTTACCTGGATCAGACCAGACCATTCCAGAAATCCTCCCAGCTTTTTGTTGCCTCAGCTGAGCGGGTGAAGGGGCAACTTATCTCCACCCAGCGTCTTTCCCGCTGGATTACCTCGTGTATACGCATGTGCTATGACCTGGCAGGGGTTCACCTGCCACCAATCGTTAGGGCACACCCAACGAGGGTTCAGACCTCATCAGCTGCCTTCGTAGCCCATCTCCCTATCCAAGACATTTGTAGAGTGGCCACTTGGGCCTCAGTTCACACGTTCACTTCGCATTACGCGATCGTCTCCCAGTCTAGGGATGACGCTGGGTTCAGCAGGGCGGTACTCCATCCCGGTCTATTGTGAACTCTTACCCACCTCCAACAGGGATAGCTTGGAATCACCTACTGTGGAATACACCTGAGCAATCACTCGAAGAAGAAAGGACAGTTACCTGTTCCGTAACTGGCGTTCTTCAAGATGTGTTGCTCAGGTGTATTCCACATCCCGCCCTCCTTCCCCTCTGTTGGAGTTGTCCGGCAAGAAGGAACCGAGAGTGGGGGGAGTGCGCAGCTCCACTTATAGCGTGGTATAGAGGCACCACTTGTAGAACTGATGAATGAAATTGTTTTTAATTGTTCATTTTATTAATGTAACTTCAGAAGTAAGGTTTTATGAATGAAACAACATTCATTCATAAAACCGGTTACCCCAATAACTGGCTAATTGACAATTAAGATGCTTGTTAAGAGCCATAGCTGTTCAGTCAGCTGCCTTTGTAGGTTTCACTATCAATCCAATTCCTGCTTAAATCACTGAGAGTTGCACTGTTTCAGTATTGTAACTTCTGTTCACCATTTATTACACTTGCCTACATTGTAACTTCTGTTCACTGCTTGCCATCCACTACACTTGTCTATATTGTAACTTCTGTTCACTGTTCACCATTGTAATTCAAACCCCATTTTAAAACGCTTACTCCATTTTGTAAAAGCTGGCTCCAACCTTCATTTTTGCAAACCTTGCTGTAATCTTATTAGTTTAGGTTAGATGTGTGAATGAGGTATGTATGGATGATGGAATCAACCTCCAGCACCAGCCTGTCCTGATGAAATAGAGTTCAAACACCAATGGTTGAAGATGCAGACAACAGCCCTAACAAAGTAAGAAAAGTCCACCCCAAAAAGAAAAGAACAAAGGTACAACAGAAGAAAGATCAAAGCCAGATCCGAGGCTGAAAGTCATGTCTGCAATTGACAGGTGATCAATCACCAAACCCAGAGGCAGCGGGACACAGCAAGACCTATAGACTCTGGATTCAAACTAAAGCCTACAAAAAGGATGGGTGAAGATGGAAGACTTTGGAGGGTAACATTCTGCTGCCAACATGGAAGGGCATCGGTGCATGCCCAACAGAGACCCAGCCCTTCCTTGTGCCCGGCTTTCCTGGCCAGTTAGCCGCCACAAGCTATGAACCCAAGCTGCAAAATCAAGCCACAAACTCAAGCTATGTTCAGGACTGGTAACTATGCAGCAGCTGCAGAACATCTGATGGATGTGTGTGTGTGTGGATGTGTGTGTGTATAGGTATTAGGTATGTGTGTGTATAAGGATTAAGATATTAGTTATTGGTCATAAATCAAATTATCATAATAAATGTGGCATCTTTGTCTTGCCCCCTGAAAAGATCCTGTGTAGTTTTGTCTGTATAACACACTCTAGGGGTCGCAGCGGTGCTCCCCCAGTACGGATACTGCTAAGGAAAAAACTTCCGGCACTGGTGCACGTGGCGAGCACGCACACCTACTGTGGAATACACCTGAGCAACACATCTCGAAGAACGCCAGTTACGGAACAGGTAACTGTCCTTTCTCCCACCCACACCCAACAACTGTCCAGTTTTACTCCAGGCTCCTTCCCTCTCTCTCAGCTCCTCCGTTACCCCGAATTCCCCCAAGCCTTTGCACTGCTTCTGACAGGTGCAGGAAATACAGTTCAGTACTGTAATGTAATTGTTGAGTCTGAACTTTTGATGAGCTTAAACTTAACCCAGACTTGATGTCTCTGTCTGAACTTTTAACCAAAGCTCTGACCTGCGAACTACTCATGACACCCCCCCTCCCCTTAAGTAGCCATCTCCCCTTTTCTGTTTCTGAATTTACATTTTAACCTGTTTTATCCTGTAGAATCTTGATTGATTATGCATGACCATTATGATCTGTTAATCACTTTGTTTACTTCTGTGTATAAATATTGATGCTCACCCCTAATAAACTTGCCACACTTACTCTGAAGCCTTTCAAGCTAAGGATAGTGTGAGCCCGTTGATCAATGAATTGGTGTCTGGTCTCTGACAGATTGTGAGCCCCATACCAACTCCGCACGAACTCGGGTGCTGGAGAGGTGAGAGAGGACTTGCTTTTTTACCTAACAATTTGGGGGCTCGTCCGGGATTTCCTTCTGGTGCGGTGCCTCTGTCCAGTGGTCAGACCACTCATATACGAATTGGCAGGCACCACGGGAGATTTCTCCCAGCCAATTCAATATTGAGGGGTCGTGTACTGGACAGCAGGGTAAACGCCAGTTGGAGGGCTCCTGTCAGACACCATGGGTCAAGGGACTAGCGTGCCTCTTGAGAGTCTGTTGGGGATTGTAAATAAGTTATGAAACGAAGGGAAACTCCCAGTACAGACAGGAATGTCTAGGAGGAAGTTGTACACACTGTGTGTAAGGAATTGGACTGGGTATACCGCGGTATTGGCCGACCCGGAGATGAGGTGGCCTTCGTATGGCTCTTTCGAACAGGCTGCCTTAAGAGGAGTAAGGAGCCAGATCGAAAAAGACCATCCGGGACAGTTATGTTACTGGTTTTGTTGGGACACAGCAGCAGAGCTGTGGAAATCATTAAAAATTATGGCAGTCAGGTATTCTCCCGAGAGTGAACCCCCTCCATGTTATTTCGATGAAGGGTGTAAACCACGGCGTGTTTTGACTCGTCAGTTGGTCCCCACTGCACCTGCCCCTATTCCTCCGCAGGGGGACTCTCTCCAGGGCGCAGAGGGGAATCTGCAGGACTCCAGATCGGAATCTCTGCAGAGGGATAAGGGGGAAATGGAAGGGCACACCTCGGGAGGAGTAATTACTAGACAAAAGATCAAGCAGATGCAGCAGGTTGCATACCCCTCCCCTGGGGACGCCCAGAGGGTCCGGTCGCATCCGCAGATACTTACACCAGGGACGAATACACCCCTGCACCACCAGCTCAGCCCGTTCCCCAGGCCTGGATCAACTACGGGCAACAGCAGCAGCTGCAGCAAACTCAGCCTCCTCAATGACAGTACCCCGGGGGCGAAGGCAAACAAAGTGATGGTCTTATTTCCTTAATGTCTTTAGCCGGCTCCTTCCTCACTTTCTCCCCTCCCAGGCTCCTTCCTCACTTTCTCCCCTCCCAGCAAAGAGCCTCGTCTAACCCTTTCAGTCCAGGGACTGCCTGTCTCCTTCCTCATTGATACTGGAGCTACTTTCTCTCTTTTAAATCATGCCCCCTCTCCCTGGCTATCCTCTGAGGTTAAAACTGCAACTGGGGTGGGGGGCAACCCACAGTCTCTGGGACTCACTTTGCCTCTAAATGTTATTTATGCTGATAAATGTTTTTCTCACCGTTTTCTTTTTTCCCCAGCTTGTCCGATCCCTTTGATGGGCCGGGATTTACTCTGTAAGCTTGAGGCTACTTTAACCTGCACTCCTGAAGGGGTAGGATTATTGATGACAGTGTTAGGAGATTCGGCCCCAACTCAGGGTAATTGGGAAACCCCCCCCTCTCTCTCCCCTGACCTCACTGACTTGCCTTTAACCCTCTGGGGAATTTCTGACACTGATGTTGGCCTGCTCCTTTCGGCAGAGCCAGTAAGGATTCAAGTGAAGCCCTCCTTAACCCCCCCGTCAGTCCCTCAATACCCCCTGTCGCTGGAAGCCCGGGAGGGCATCCGCCCCATTATCGAGGGATTCATTGCACAAAAGCTAGTCCGCCCTCAGCGCACTCCCTGTAACACCCCTATATTGCCTGTCAAAAAGCCTCCTAAAAAGGACGGAGACCCTATTCGTTGGCGCTTTGTACAGGATCTACGGGTTGTTAATCAGTATGTGGTCCCTCTTCATGCAGTAGTTCCTGATCCAGCTACTATCATCAGCCAAATCCCCTGGGATGCTGAGTGGTTCACTGTTATTGACTTAAAATCAGCCTTTTTCAGCATTCCTGTGCACCCAGACTCTCAGTATCTCTTTGGTTTCACCTGGGAGGGACAAAGTTATGTCTGGCAATGACTTCCTCAAGGCTACAGAGACAGCCCCACGATTTTCAGCCAATGCCTCCGCCACGACTTGGAAGGCTTCACCAGTCCGCAGGGATCCACGTTAGTCCTATACGTAGATGACATCCTATTAGGTAACCGCGAAGAAGCTGCCCTCCGCATCGATGGTAAGGCACTTTTATTATACCTACACACCAGAGGCCACGAGATAGACCCTAACAAGATTCAGTGGGTCTCACAGAAGGTCCGATATCTGGGCTTCCTGTTAACCCCAGAGGGGAGACAAATGGACCCAGTCCGCATAAAGACTATCCAAAACTGCCCTCTGCCAAACGCCAAGAAACAACTTTGAGGTTTCTTAGGATTAATTGGCTTCTGTCGCCCCTGGTTGCCGTCCTGCGGGGAGTTAAGCAAACCGCTCCACCGACTCACTGCTAACCTTGCTCCTGACCCTTTGCAGTGGTCCCCGGACACGATCCAAGCCTTTCAGTTACTCAAGGACAGTGTGGCCTCCTCCATGTCTCTCCGCCCCCCCAATTACAGCAAACCCTTTCACCTTTTTGTCCACGAGAGGGGCGGAATTGCTAGTGGCGTCCTTACCTAGCTGAGCGGGCCCCACCATTTCCCGCTTGCTTTTTACTCTCAGCAGATCGACCCTGTCGCTCAGGGAACCCCATCCTGCACCCGGACTCTGGCAGCAGCTGCCCTGCTGATCACAAAGGCAAAGAGCCTGACCCTGGGTCATTTTACCACGGTTTGGACCTCTCATGCCTTGTCAGCCCTTCTGCATAGGGGCACAACCCAAGTCTTTTCGGCCCATCATCAGCAACAGCTAGAGGCCGAACTCTTAGAAGACACTAACCTAATTTTTGAAAGGTGTGGGCCCCTTAATCCAGCTACCTTGCTTCCTGACCTGCCAGTCCTCCAGGATCAGCACAACTGTGTGGAAGTAGTTTATAGCATCTTACAGATAAGGGACAACCTGTTTGACGTGCCACTGGACAACCCTGATTGCATTCTCTTCTCGGACGGAAGCTCCTTCTATGTTGATGGCAAGCGTTTCACAGGTTATGCAGTCACCTCTGAATGGGACATTCAAGAGGCCGCCTCACTGCCAGGCAACTGGGGAGCCCAAGCCGCTGAACTCTATGCCCTGGCCTGAGCTTGCCAGTTGGCCGCTGGTAAGACCGTTACCATTTTTACTGATAGCAAGTATGCTTTTGGAGTTGTGCATTGTCACATCCACCTCTGGAAGTTTCGAGGTTTCCAGACAGCTGCCGGTAAACCCATTCAGCACCTCCCCCTCATCCACAAGCTTTTGGACGCCCTCCAAGAACCCTCGGTCCTGGCTGTAGTTCACTGCCGGGCCCATACGAAAGATAATAGCCCCGTCACCCGTGGGAATGCCCTGGCTGACGCCTCCGCCAAGACGGCTGCCGTCTTACCCTTAGCCATGCCCACGTTGGCTATTGCAGCCTCCTCCTTTACTTCACCGCACCCCGTACCAGTACCTGCTGCTGAACTACAGTCGTGGGA
The DNA here is from genome assembly GCF_027887155.1 of Malaclemys terrapin pileata. Lineage (NCBI taxonomy): Eukaryota > Metazoa > Chordata > Testudines > Emydidae > Malaclemys > Malaclemys terrapin. The sequence goes on along the minus strand of NC_071516.1, from coordinate 34,030,241 downwards.
GAGCCTCGGAGCCACTCTGGTCAAAGGGACCTGGCTTATGCAGGATGGCTGAGCCTGCCTCCCTCGCTCCACATACCCTGTGGCAGTTCGCTGGCACCATGATAAGGGGGGTCACTACGGCACGCACGCCCTTGTGGACACCATCGCTCGCTTTTGGTATGCTCCAGGCATTCAACCCTACTGCCTGTCAATAGTGAAAGCATGCAGCACATGTCAGCGTAATGGACCTGCTCCGCCTCTTAACAAAATTAAGGGTGGAAGACCTCCGCCTGCAGCTCCATTTCAACATCTTCAAATTGACTTTGCAGATATGCCAAAGGCTTTTGGGAAAAAGCACCTCCTTGTTTTGGTTTGCCCTCTGACTTCCTGGGTTGAAGCTTTTCCTACTGCTAATTGTACTGCTGCCACAGTGGCGAAGATTCTCCTTAGAGAAATTGTACCCCGTTTTGGCATCCCTCTCGTGCTTGACTCAGATCGCGGACCTCACTTTACTGGTCATGTCCTTGGCCGTTTAAAACAAGGACTGGGCATTTCACACTCCTTTCATACACCCTACCACCCTCAGTCTAGCGGGAAAGTTGAGCGTATGAATAGGGAGCTTAAGTTTACATTGGCTAAATACTGTCAGGAAACAGGGTTAAAGTGGCCTCAGGTACTTCCCTTGGTCCTGTTTCACCTTCGTACTCGCCCAACCCGTGTATTGGGATTATCCCCCTTTGAACTGCTCTATGGACATCCCCCTTTCAAAGGCGGGGCGCTACCACGTGCTGATGTTTCACTATTGGGAGGGGATCATATGACTGCGTGCCAGTTTCTCTCCCTACAGGCTCGCCTCCGTACCCTTTGGAAAGCCTCGCAGTTTTCCCAGACTGTGCCGCTGGGAGAACAGATCCACCCATTCCAACCTGGGCCAAAAAGTTCGTTCGTGGCGACACCCTCCAGCCGAGGTTTACTGGACCCCACCAGGTTCTTTTAACAACCCAGACTGCAGTGTTCCTGGAAGGACGCAAATCCTGAATCCACCACTCCCACGTCAAGCCAGCCATAGTGGACCACAGTGACGGACCAGCAGCTCTTGCCACCACTGAGGACACTGCCTCCGACCAGTGGACCAGCTTACCTCTTTCAGACATCAGACTTAAATTGACTTGGCAAAAATGAGAGGACCTTTTATTCTGACAACTGTATGTTTTTTATTATGCCTTTTTAGTTTATTTTCTGCTTATGAAGATAATGCTTTTATTAGATATTCCCACGAGGTTAAAACTCGTATTTTAGGAAATAGAAGTAATTGCTGGGTATGTACTCAATTTCCAGTAAATGCAGAACAGGGACTCCCCTTCACACCCATTCCCCTGACCACTGCTAATATGACTTGGATGCCACCGGCTAGAGTAAAAGATCCAGTCCAACACAATCTTACATGGGACAAAACAGGAGTGCCAATTAACAGATATCTCAGGGTAACCAATCAGACAGGATCACTGTGTTTTGTTAAAGAAAAGGGGTCAACTTTTGTGGGAACAAATAAATGCAACATGTATTTTAATGGCACCGCCTTTAGTAAAAATCTTGGCTTCAAGCCTTGCACATCCCACTTATCCCATATGTGGATCCCTCACCCCGATCCAACTTTTTCATGGGTGGGCAGGCCTTCAGAGTCAGCTTTTAAGAAGCCCTGCTCAGATCACGAGGGTGTCCAACTAATTGCTAAGGGACATACGATTGCCTTCTACAACTGCTCAAGCAGTACTACACTGCCCTTTGAAAACACCACTACCAAATTGTGCCTCTGCAGTTCGCACAACGACCCCTCTGCGTTACCAGGGGAACAGTGGTCCAACGGGTGGTGGGTTACCTCCTACTTTGAGAAATGGAATACCCGAAACGCATTGTATGGAACATTCTGGGTGTGCGGGCCCAAAGCTTATTACTTTCTCTCCCCTGATTGGGCAGGGTCATGTTATTTAGCGTGGCTAACACCGCCTTCTCGCATCTCCCTCACTCCCCCTCATTTTCCCCACGTTCGTAACATCTGTGAAACCTTCAGAGATATTAATATCTGTGATGGTTTGTCGTGGCAGCGGTGGGCTGGTCTCATTAGCTTGAGGGGTGGTGTCATCCATCTACAGGGACTACTAGAATCTTTAACCAATGAAACTGCAACCCTATTTGAGAATCAGGCCAGGGAAATGTCCCAGCTGCACCAGTTAGCTTTGCAAAACCGAATGGCTTTAGACATAATGTTAGCAGCCCAGGGAGGAACTTGCGCCCTCATAAATGAAGAATGCTGTGTTTTTGTAAATGACACCTACTCTGACACTTTTCAACGTACCAAACATCTAAGGGAAATGGCTAAGAACTACTCCTCTGGCCAGCCACCTTATGATTGGTGGGGAGCCTTATGGAATTTTAAAAAACTCTTGGTGGGTATTGTTGGGGCCATAGTAATCCTTATAATACTGTGTTGCTGTATTCAGTGTGTCCCCTCCCTCATAGGCTCATGTGGGTCAGTTTATTCTTTTCCTACTTCAGCCAAGGGCCTTACTCTCTTCGAGTTGGCCCAGGCTGAAATTGCCAAGCGGCCCTTGGCTCCTTAAAATGGGGTGTAGCTTTTGGTAAATAGTTATCCCAAAGCTACAAATGGAGGAATGTTGAGTCTGAACTTTTGATGAGCTTAAACTTAACCCAGACTTGATATCTCTGTCTGAACTTTTAATCAAAGCTCTGACCTGCGAACTACTCATGACACCCCTCTCCCCTTAAGTAGCCATCTCCCCTTTTCTCTTTTTGAATTTACATTTTAACCTGTTTTATCCTGTAGAATCTTGATTGATTATACATGACCATTATGATCTGTTAATCACTTTGTTTACTTCTGTGTATAAATATTGATGCTCACCCCTAATAAACTTGCCACACTTACTCTGAAGCTTTTCAAGCTAAGGATAGTGTGAGCCCGTTGATCAACGAATTGGTGTCTGGTCTCTGACAGATTGTGAGCCCCATACCAACTCCGCACGAACTCGGGTGCTGGAGAGGTGAGTAAGGACTTGCTTTTTACCTAACATAGTGAATTACTCAAAGTTCTGTATCAGAGGGGTAGCCGTGTTTGTTGCTTTTTACAGATTCAGACTGAGGGTCTAGCATCTGAAGAAGTGAGGTTCTTACCCACGAAAGCTTATGCTCCCAATACTTCTGTTAGTCTTAAAGGTGCCACAGGACCCTCTGTTGCTTTTTTCAAAGTTCTGTGTTAATATGCCTAGTAAGGAATCTATTTGTCACACAAAAAAATGTTTTACCAGAGTCTTTTTGTTGTCTGTATTGTTACAGATGTACTTGCTGACAGATATTTTGAAAAAAATCACCAAAATAATTGAAACTGGCATAATTATATTGTATTATTTTGACCAAAAAATGCAGAATTTTAAAATATTGTGTGCAGAATTTTTAATTTTTTGGTGCAGAATTCCCCCAGGAGTACTGGCCGTACCTTGGCGCTGTCGATGCGCTGGCGGGAGCGGTCTCGGCCGTCCATGGGGCACCCCATACTGCCGGAGCGGTCCAGCAGGAAGATGAACTCCCCGGCCGGGCTCTGGCCCAGCACCGCCTCGGGCAGGCTGGGCAGCAGGGTCACCATCATGGCCGGGTCTCCTATCAGGAGCCTGCGGGGAGATGGGGCCAGCCCCAAATGGGGCAGGCATGGGGTCGAGCCCTGTGAGAGCCCCCAGACCCCCCTGACTTCTCCAGAGCCCCACCCATGTTCCTCCCCCCTCCCCATAGATCCCCCACTGCCTCATCTCCACCCCTCTGTCCCTCCCCCTACCTCTTTCCCCTAGATCCCACACTGCCCACAATTACCCATGCCCCCCAAATCTGCTGGGCACCCCACTGCCTGGCTCCTCCCAGGCACCCCACCCTCCTACCCCCAGCCCTACCAAGAGCCCCTGCTCCCCAAACCCCAATGCCCACCCCCTGATCCTGTCCCCAATCCCCTTCACACACTCTATCCCCAGCCCCTTCAATGCCCACCCCTAGTTCCCACCCCACAGACCTCACTGTTAGGGGGCTTATTTCTTTACCCTTTCACTTTCCTGGTCCTTTTTGCATGAACAGAGAGCAACAATACCCAAAGTCCAAAGGTGCAAACAATTTTATATTTATTGGGGTGAACTTCCAGCAAGCATGATTCCAGTTTCCTTTCTCAGTGTTCCCCTTCCCAGGTCTGACACCACAGAGCCATCCCTGTTCCCATGCCCTGTTCCCATTCCCCCCTTAGCAAAACATGATTCCAATTTCCCCATTCCCCTCTTTACTTCCTGATTGACTGCAGACTAAACAGTAAAACTTGAGTTCTGCTTAGCTATACCCTAACCAATTATTTTACTGAAATTTAACTAACCAATCCTAACACATTGTAACATGGTTATTTAACCAATGATATCCCACCACCTTAATTGGTTTACACCCAACAAAATTAATTATACAGCAGACAGAAACAATCACAGAACCAGACAGAGACCATGCAAATAAACATACAAAACAATATAGAAGCGAGGATTTTACATCCCAGCTATTGATAAGTGAGTTCTTGCCAGACAGGATGCTGTCACACTAAGTTTCCTTTTACATCTTCTAGGCTCTTTCCTTTCTCTGGAGGTGATCGGAATATCAGGACAGGATTGGATTCCTAACAGCCCAATAGCACCTTATTTCCATGGGACTAGTTTGGAATGTGAGGATGTGACCGGTCACTTCTCAGCTTATGGCTGCCTCTGCTGCTTAGCCAAAGGCCTTAGCCTAAGAACAGAGCCTCAGACTGTCCTTACACATACAGAGAGTGATTTTGATTCTCTCTTTTATATCTCTATAACTAGCTAAGTAATAACAATACACCTAAATTCTTAAAGGCAGGCCTGAATATCTATAGCCTAACACTCACCCTACTCAGGGGAAGAAGGGTGCAGGACTCCCCACAGCTCTGCTTCAGGCAGCCCAGCCTCCAGCACCACGCTGGGTTCGTGCAGCTCCATGTAATACCTATCTCATAGAACTGGACAGGACCCTGAAAGATCATTGAGTCCAGCCCCCTGCCTTCACTAGCAGGACCAAGTACTGATTTTGCCCAAGATCCCTAAGCGGTCCCCTCAAGGATTGAACTCATAACCCTGGGTTTAGGAGGCCAGTGCTCAAACCACTGAGCTATCCCCAGCAGCTCCATGTCCTGCTCCCATGGGGGGGGCCTGGGCCCCTCTCTTCAGCTCCTGCAGGGCAGGGTCCCGCTGGCTCTCAAACTCGACTTAGTGCCCCTCCATGGAGCCAGGGGGGAGAGGGCAACCCAGGAACGTGGGCTGCACCACCCCCTGGCTTAGGTGGGAGGGAGAGAGGGAAAAACACCTGGGGAAAACACTGCCCCCTCTCCTAGGGTTACCATATTTAGTGCCTCCGAAAGGAGGACACTCCACGGGGCCCCGCCCACGCCCCCAGCCCCGCCCACGCCCCCGCCCCAAAGTCTCCGCCCCCTCCCCTGCTTCCCGCGAACATTTGAGTCACGGGAAGCCTGAAGCAGGTAAGGAGGGGTGTGGGGGGAGGAGGCGCAGCCCACCCCCGGCCCCCGGCACCGCAGGTCCCCAGCCCATCCCCCGGCACTGCCGGCCCATCCCCCGAGCCCCCGGCACCACCGGCCTGTCCCCCGAGCCCCCGGCCCGGCACCGCCAGCTGAGCCCCCGGCCCGGCCCGGCACCGCCGGCCGAGCCCCCGAGCCCCCGGCACCGCTCCGCCGGCCCGGCCCCCGAGCCCCCTGTCCGGCACCGCATGTCCCGATTTTCCCGGACATGTCCGGCTTTTTGGGATTTCCCCCCGGACGGGGATTTGGAGCCCAAAAAGCCGGACATGTCCGGGAAAATCCAGACGTATGGTAACCCTACCCTCTCCTTCCCAGCCCCAACTTGGTAGCTGCTGCGGAGGGAGAGAGACAGTTTTCCCCAAACCAGTGCTAAAGCTTAATGAAAATCGCTTGTCCAGACAAGTGATTTCCATTATGTTTGGGGAGAGGTCTGGAAACCATTAAGGCCAGATCTTTGTTATCTGGTAAGGTTCTGGCTCTGCAGAGTTCTGCCATTGACTCTTAAACAGCACTAGGTTTGGCGGGGATGCTGCTAGGTGTTTTGTAGGATAAAGACCTTATTTGCAAGCTCTTTGAAGCAGGGATCTGTCTGCAAATTCCAAGCCATGTGTTCATGTTAGTGTGACCAGATGTCCTGATTTTATAGGGACAGTCCTGATTTTTGGAGCTTTTTCTTACATAGGCACCTATTACCCCCCACCCCCGTCATGATTTTTCACATTCACTGTCTGGTCACCCTAGTTCAAGTGCTCCAGGGCTTCTAAAAACTCCATGAGTCCATTGTGAGTTTTTGAGTTGGTGACACACATAATGCGAAACCAGGAGAACTTTGCCTGTTTCTACAGGGCTCTGTTGCACTTGCACAGCGTGGATCCTAAATACCCATTTAAAATACCCATAACCAACCACTTGATGTTTTATTTCCCTTTGTGTTTTCAGTGCTGTCACTTGTTTGTTTGTGGTTTCATTTTGCTGTTTGTGTTGCTTTATTATTTATTTTTACTGTTCTAGGTGTATGAAGTGTTAATCAAATTGAAAGTGGACATCTCAGAGAAATTGCATACGCCTGAGTGAATGCCTTTTCCGCTCCTTTCCAGTATCAGAACATATTGTATTAATATTTGCAATCAGGGCCGGCTCCAGGGTTTTTGCTGCCCCAAGCAGCCAAAAAAAAAAAAAAAAAAGCCGCGATCGCGATCTGCGGCGACAATTCGGTGGGAGGTCCTTCGCTCCGAGCGGGAATGAGGGACCATCTGCTGAATTGCTGCCGAATAGCTGGACGTGCCGCCCCAAGCACCTGCTTGCCAAGCTGGTGCCTGGAGCCGGCCCTGTTTGCAATGAGAGCATGGCTATTTCTAGTTGACTCATAGATTTGTTTAGCATCTTAAAGCTGCGCTATGTGTGCAGATAATATGCATTCAAGAGAGATAGTTAATTATTAGTAAGGGTTTTTTTATATTGTGCTTTTATCCAACAACAGTTAGCTAACAGTACAAAGAACATTAGGAAAGATCATTTAATTGGTGCTGGTCCTGCTTTGAGCAGGGGGTTGGACTAGAGACCTCCTGAGGTCTCTTCCAACCCAGATATTCTATGATTAAGTTATCCGCCAAGACCCTCAGCAATTTTCAAGTGGTCTGTAGGGGAAAAGAAGGTTGAGAACCACTGCCCTAGAAACTTGCCCATTTCCCCCTGGCTTTTGTTATCACTTGCTGTTAACTCGAGTGTATCTGCTTTGAACTGTATGTAACGGCCAGCAGGGCAGGGAGGCATCAGGTGCGGGGAGAGCACCCCGGAGTGGGGACACCCAGCCCCTGTCCTGAGTGACCAGACTCCTGGGCCCAGCCTTGTCGGGGTTTCGGGGACTCGGCCGAGCCGGATGGAGGAAGGGGAGCACTCGAGGGCACCCAGGCCTCCGGGCAAAGGGAGCTGGAGCGAGGACTCTGGTTTCACTAGCCAACTCCGCCGGGGTGGTGCAGACGCCAGGAAGGTTCCCCTGATAGCGGGACCATCCCAGGCCCCTGGGTGAGAGTAGCTGCGGGCGGGGAGTTTGCAGACGCTCCCTGGCTGGACTGGGCGGGGCTAGCCTGGAAAAGTGACTTTCGGTTTTGCTTTTCCAGCCTCTGCGCCACAGCCCGGGCTAGTGAAGGTAACAGGGACCCCACAGCCCCCTCCCCTGTGGTCCAGGGCCCCCAGTCGGGGAGAGAACCCAGGAGTCCTAGTGCCCAGCCCCCCCGACCGGGGCTAGGACCCACGAGTCCTGCCGGGCATACAAGTGTGTGTGCACTGCCCCCTGTAACACGGCCGGGGGGTCTCTCCGCCCCCAGCACTGCGCAGGGTGGATGTAGGGAGTGGGGGGTTTGGAGTGACGGCCCGGTCCCACCCACGGAGCTCCCACCGCCCCCTTCCCACTGGCAGGTTAGACGACAGGTATAGCAATCCTCCCGTTTTGCAACGGGCGTGGTTTCCGCCACGCAGCAGTAACAATCGGGGCTACTTGCTACCGCCTGGTCCATGGGGTTGGAGGAGGGATGGGGTTTGTGGTCAAAAACACTCACGATCTGCTTCCTCCTGGGTAATGTGACAAATTGATCTATTGCATGATTGAGGCGCGCTGTTTCACTTTTTTCTGTGTGAATACATGAAAAGGGAGGTAAGGTTTGGGGGTACAGAGCATACCGCTGAGCCCAAGGTGATACCAGAATGGCCACTTTCATTTTTTTCACTGGCTTTCTCCTTGCTCCTTTCCAATGACTTGGCTGCCCATGCACCTGTCACTGGTCCAGGGATATGGTTGCGAATTAGGAGGGATGGGGTTTGTGGTCGAAAACACTCACGATCTGCTTCCTCCTGGCTAATGTGCCAAATTGATCTGTCACATCTTTAATGCAGATGAGGATAAGGGAGTTGCCTGAAACTTGTCAACAGGGATCTAGGTGTGTCTCACACCGCCATTCACTGCTCTATGCAAGTTTTTTCTCTGATCAGTTTTGGTTCAAGTGGGGGGTGTCCTTTCATGAGTCAGACAGACTGGATACTGTGCCCTGGTTCCCCAAGAAGACCGGTATTATCTGTGACTGCAGAGATCTTAACAGGGCATTGAGCATGAAATGATCTTTAATAATATGTTGTGACTACATACATTAAAGAAATCCATTTCACCTTGGTTTAGGAGAGAAACCACTGATTGACCAATAAGAATCTAGTGTTGGAGATCCCCATAATGCAATTAGTTTTTCTTCTCCGTTGTCAGTGCAGCTTTTATTTTCGTGAGTTTCGCACACAGATGCAGAAATGTGGACTTGCGCATCCAAAAGTTCTGCAGCCACTGGTCATGAGCCCAAGCCTTCATTGTTGCAGAAGATTTTTGCCCTTGAGAAGGATGTAAGATGACACCATATAATACACTTACTGAATATTTCTGAATCAGCTTCTACACACCAGCAATGACGTGTGAACATGGGACTGTAAGGGCTGGATTCACAGGCAAGATGAATGCAGCAAAAGGCAATCCTAAAATTTGTGAACTGTTATGAGACTTCACATAGACAAATAGTTATGAGAGACTCTTTTAAATACTCAAAATGTGTGATGCCTTTTTTTTTAATCATATATGCTAGGGACAGTCTTGTCCTCTTCTCCTCCCTGATGTCAGTGTAGATGCAGGCAGTGCAAAATGTACTACAGTTGTATAGTATCTCAAATGCACAGCTGCATTTCAATGTGGAACTAGCTATTCTTCTTTGAGTGATTGCTCCTGTGTATTCCGCAGTAGGTGTGCGTGCTCGCCACGTGCACTGGTGCCAGAAGTTTTTCCCTTAGCAGTACCTGTAGTGGGGGAGCACCACTGCGACCTCTGGAGTGGCACCTCTATAGTGCCCTATAAGGGGAGCTGCGCACTCCCCCCACCATCAGTTCCTTCTTCCCGCCAGTGAAGGTAGTCGGAACTTTGTGCTCCTGCCTTGCTGTAGCCCTTCCAGTAGCCTTAGTAGTACTCATCTTCTCCTTAGTTGGATAACTTCTTTAGTTTGTTGCCTGGTGCGAGGCATGCCTCGTGCCCCAGGCTTCAAGTCATGTGACTCCTGTCGCAGTTCTATGCCAAGAAGCAACCCGCACACTCAGTGTCTTCGCTGCTTGGGCGAGACTCGTAACCGATCGCTGTAAGATCTGTTGGTCATTCAAGGCTCGAACGAAATGTGAGAGAGAGATCCGGCTCCGGGCCCTGCTGATGGTATCTGCATTGGCCCCGGCACCAGCACGCCGATCAGACTCGGCACCGAGTGCCTCATCGTCGGTGCGGAGCAAGGCGCCCTCCACCAGTCGGCACCGCTCACCTGCTAAGAAGCAAGGGAAGCGGCGCCGAGAAAAGGACAGGGGTGAGGCCGGACCCGAGTTGGGCAGCCCACGATCCCCCCCGGGACCCAGACCTCCGACTCGCGCCGAGTGGAGTAGTCCGGTCCCGTCCACGCGTGCCTCTCCCGCGGTGAGAATGCTGTCGACGCCGGAGGCTGCACTGGCCGCGCATGACATCCTTTCCCTCCCGGTGCCGGGTGTGCCACCTGAGACAGGCTCCCGGTCCTGAGGGAAGCCGCCGTTGGGAGCACACCAGCCCTCCCCGGCAAGAGACAGCCCGTGCTCCGAGGACCGCGCGCCCCATTCGCCGAGGTCCTCACATAGCTCGTGTCAGTCCTCCACTCCGATCAGACTTGCTGACTCACCTGCGCAGGAGCCTCGAAGGTCCTCCACTCCCCATCGGGAGCACAGGCACCGAGACAAGCGGCGTCGACGCTCCTCTTTGGATAGGAGCTACAGGAGCAGATCCCAACGCCATCGTTATGGACGCTCAGGCTCGAGTGCCCACTCCGCTAGACACCATAGACGGAGCTCTCCTCGGGCGTTACCGGCACCGAAGCGTTGAAGCTACGATCGCCGGGACGACTATGAGAGCAGCACTTCGGTCGAGTACTGCTCCTCATTGTCGTCGAGGCCCAGATCTCGAGGTCGGCACCGGCACCACCGTAGACGCTCCTGTTGCTCCTACGGCACCGTGCGGTCAACGGCGACCTCGGCCTCGGCACCCAGCCACCCGTCCCCGAACCGCTCCAGGCCCCAAGAGCAGCCTGCACCGCTCGGCACCCACGCCAGTCAGTGGCAAGGGGCGCCGTGGCAGGGCCAATGGTGTCAATGGGCACCGTGTCCGCAATTGCCTGCCCAGGCGAGACCCTGCGCGGTAGCCAGGGCGTCGCAGACCCATTCGGTGTCCCCCCTCTTGACAGAGTCAGAAGTCGACGGGCACCGAACCGGCGGCACCAGGCCCGGACTGGGTCTTGGGAGTCGAACCAGCGGCACCTCCCGATGCCCTGGTAGCCGGACCGGCCCCCTCGGCGGCACCGGAGGAGACCATAGCAGCACCTCCGTCCGTTGTACAAGAGGACTTTAAAGCTCACCAGGAGCTCCTCAAAAGGGTAGCCTCGAATCTCCAACTCCAGGCTGAGGCGATGGAGGAGCCGTCGGATACCCTTTTCAATGTTCTGTCCTCCTCGGCACCGGGCTGTGTGGCCTTACCCCTTCACCAAGGTGTGGCCGATATATTGACTGCCCTGTGGCAGACCCCAGCTTCCTTGGTGCCCATCTCCAAGAAAGCAGAAAAAAAGTACTTGGTTCTGGCTAAGGGACATGAGTACCTGTACTCCCACCCGGCACCTAACTCCCTGGGGTGGAGTCAGTCAACCATCGGGAACGCCATGGCCAGCCTGCACCCACCCCCAAGGACAAAGACGTCAGGGACCGGGAACATGCCACCCTCCTAAACCAAGAGGTGGCGCGCCTTCTCAACCTGGGTGTGGTGGAGAGGGTAGGAGCTGGGGGGCACTGGGCAGTGAGAGGATCTGTGGGGGGGGTTCTGAGTGAGTGAGGGAGTGGTCTGGGAGGGCACTGGGCATGTGGGTTTGCGGGGGTCTCTGAGTGGTGTGGCACTGGGCATAGGGTGCTGGGCAGGGGGGTAGCATGGTGCAGCATGGGCCCACCCCCAAGGGGAAGAAGCACGATGGCAGTGCAGGGCCGGGCTGAACAGTGTGGGTCTGGCAGCTCCCGGTTTGTAAACAGTGCCCTAATACTGGGCTGGGTGGAGTGGGGCTGTCCCTGCCGTGCCATGACCCATCTCCCATTGCCCCGGCCAGCCCCTCATTCTGAGGACTCTGCCCCCCTGCCCCATGTCCCCATTTCCCCCATGGGGGCCCACAAATATGTTTAGCACAGGGCCCACAAAAGGTTAATCCAGCCCTTTTTGGGGTGCAGGCTCTGGGATGGAGTTGGGGTGCAGGAGGGTTGCAGGCTATGGGGAGTTTGAGTGAAGGGTGCAGGCTCTGCCCTGGGGCAGGGGATTGGGGTACAGGAGGGGGTGCAGACATGTGGGCTCTGGGAGGGAGTTAGCAACTCAGCACGTTGTATAAGAGAAAGGAGCTGCAGTGATTTCATATAGACATAGAAATTGATAAAAGACTCTTTTACATATTCAAAATGTGAGATGCAGAGTTGGAGGGAGGGAGGGAGGGAGTACAATATTTCATCGCATTCAGTCTCCTGGCTGGAGCAGTAACGTAGGCCCGCAGCACTTGTATATGACAGAGAGGAGCTGCGGTGTCTAAGCTTTGACAGGCTAGGAATTGGAGGCCTGTGCCTTTAAGACCCCAGTCCCAGGAACCCGCCCTCTGCTTCAGGGCGGACATGCAGCGTCCTGTGAGCAGAATGAAAACAACCTCTGCACCCCCCACACCCCTAGATTAGTGAGCACTGCAGGTGGCTCATCCCACGGGGTCACTGTTCCCCCCCCCATCCCCTCCCTAAACGGGGGTTTTGTCCCCGCATGGGGTCTGGCAGCATCTCTCCCCCCCCCCCCCAAGGCTTAACCCCGGCTCCTACCCCCACCCCGATTTTTCCCCTTCAGCCCCTCTTCTGCCACTACCTACAGTAGCTTGATCCCCCCAGGCCAGTAAATTTCTGCCCCCTGCTCAGACCCTGACAGCCCCCCGCTGCGATTTGCCCCCCTTAATCCTTTTAAACCCCTCCAAAGAGGAGGCAGCAAATCGTAAGTAGAAGTAAGGGCAGAGAGAGGGCAGTGGCAACAGCGAAGGTTACTGGGCATGCTCAGTTCGGGTGAGCATGCTCAGTACACCCAAAGTAGGGAATTGGGAGCAGGGGCTGTTTTCGCGGGGACTCGCCCTCAGCAGAGCGGGGTCTATGACCCGGGACGGGCAGGTCCGGTTCTGCCCAGCAGGGGGCAGCGCAGCTCTGGGAGCGGGGCCTAGGGGGGGTGTTCGGATCAAAGCCAGATCAGGAAATTCACCAACTTGTTGAGTCAGAGGCGCCCGCCCCATTCTGTCCATCCTCAAAACCCCCACACACTGTGCAACCCCCCCTTCTGTCCGTCTGTCCATCCTCACCCATTCGCACTGTCCAACCCCCCCTTCCATCCGTCTGTCTGTCCTCACCCCCCCGCCTGTCCAACTCCCTCTTCTGTCTGTGCGTCCCCACCCACATGCCTCCCTCCCTCCATCCCCACTCCCCTCCTTCCGTCTGTTCATCCATTCCCCGTACATTTCCTTCTCAACCGTATCCCAGGCCCTGCCGGGGGCTGGGGCCATGTGGGGGGGGTTGGTAGTCCCGGATTGTGTTTGTCTGGCCTGGCTGAGAGCCGTGATGACTGGGTGTATCCATCCCACTCTGGGCAAGCAGGGGCGTTCTCCCCCACCCCCAGCAGATGTGCAGGGCCCTGTGACACTCCCCTACATTTCTCCACCCCTCCCCCAGCTCCCAGCCATTTCCTCCATCCAAACATCCATCCCCACCCCCCTCCCGTCCGTCTGTCCATCCATCCCCATTACCCAAAAACACACACACACACATTTCTCCATCCAGCTCCCAGCTGTGCCCTGGTCCCTGCCTGCCCCTACTTGCTGGGAGCTGGCGCCATGTGCAGGAAGGGGGAGCCCGGGGGGGCCCGAGAGGAACCGTCTCTCTGATCTCTGAGCTAGGCCCAAGAGCCTGCGGGACTCCCTGCCACAGGACTTGGCTGAGCAGGGGGGTGGGGCTGGGGTCTCAGAGCTGTTGCTGGGGGACACACCCTGTGCCCATCAGTTTCCATGGGAACCCTGTATCTCACCGCACACCGTTCCCCCGCACAGATCTCCGACCCCAGACCAAGATGACGAGCTGTGGCCTCCTGAACAGTTCCAACAAGCCGGGTGAGTCAGGGCAGTGGGGTCCCATGACTGATGCCCCCCTCCCCCAGAGCCCATGGAGGGGCTTGTGGGGGGACCATGGCTGACATCCCCCTTCCCCGGCGCCCATGGGGGTCAGAGGGGCCCGTGGCTGATGTCCCATTCCCCCGGCGCCCGTGGGGGTCAGAGGGGCCCATGGCTGATGTCCCTCTCCCCGCCCCCCAGTGCCCCTGCGCAGCGGCTCGGTGACGGTGCTGATCCGAGGCTTCGTGGCGGATGTCGGCTGCGAGCTGCTCTACAGGAATGAGGAGCCGGAGCCAGTGGAGGCCGTGTTTGTGTTCCCCGTGGACGCCGAGGCGGCCGTCTACACCTTCCAGGCCCGCCTGGGGGGCGCCTGCATCGAGGCCCAGCTCCGCGAGAAGAAAAAGGTACCCGGAGGCAAGGGTTCTGGGAAGGAGAGATGGTACCGGGGGGCAGGGTATGGGTACACGCTGGCTTTGGGGCAGGGCAGGGGGATCTCGGGGTGACCCCATCTCTCCCGGCAGGTGCAAGAGCTGTACAGGGACACACTAGCTGGGGGGCAGGGCAGGGGGATGTTGGGGGACTGGGGAATCTCGGGGTGACCCCTTCTCTCCTGACACACACAGGAGCTGTATGGGGACACCCTGGCAAGGGGATCTCATGGGATAAGGAGATCTCGGGCTGACCCTGTCTCTCCAGGAGGTGCAGGAGCTGTTACTTCTAGGGGAATTTGGCACCAAAAAAATTAAAATTCTGTGCACAATATTTTAAAATTCTGCATATTTTTTTGTCAAAATAACACAGTGTAATCACGGCAGTTTCCATTATTTTGGTAATTTATTTCAAAATAGTATCAGCAAGTACGTCTGTAACAACACTGACCAAAAAAGAGATTCTGGTAAATTTTTCCATGAATAGATTCCTTTCTAAGCTTATTCATACAATTATATTAAACTACAATATAGAGCCATATTTCCCGCCCCCCTCAGAAGCAGCACAAAGGCTTGGCGGAGTCAGGGGTAATGGAGGAGCTGAGGGAGAGGGAAAGAGTCGAGTGAACCTCGAGGATTGTTGGGTGTGAGTGGGAGAAGTATGGAACAGGTTTTTTTGGCGGGAGGGATTCTTAGGGAATTGGGGAGCCTCCCCCCATGCAGACCCTTGCTCAGCCCAAGCCTCTCCCATTCAGTCAGGCACATCTGACCCTGTCTCTACACACACCCCTCGGTCTCTGCAGCCTCTTCCCCCCATCCCCGTGTGTCCCTGCATCCCCTTTCTCCTGTTCCCGTGTAGCCCTGCAGCCCCCCTCCCATTCAGTCCTTGGTTCAATGGTGTCACCCCACTAGCTCCTGAGCCCACAGCCCAGTCTCTCCCCCCCACCCACTGCCCCGGAGCCCCGTGTGCCCCACTCTGTCCTAACCAGGCTCCGCAGGCAGGGTGTTGTGAAGAACGCAGCCGGCTCCTGGCTTCTCTAGTGCCACAGCAGCCTCTGGTGGGTGAAAGGTGGAACTGCAGCACTTCTTGGGCAGAATGCATTTTCTGCGGGGGGGAGAATTCTGCAGCAGACGTGAATTCTGTGCATACGCAGTGGTGCAGAATTCCCCCAGAAGTAACCTGTTCGACGATGTGCTGGTTGGGGGGCAGGGCAGGGGGATCTCAGGGGCCAGGGTGAACTTGGGGTGACCTTGTCTCTCCGGCAGGCACAAGAGCTGTACGGGGACGCGCTGGCCGCGGGGCAGAGCTCATTCTTGCTGCAGCAGGAGGGGACTGGGGGCGATGTTTTCAGCTGCTCCCTGGGTAACCTGCCCCCCGGGGAGGAGGCGGTGCTGACCCTGCGCTACGTCTGCGAGCTGCCGCTGGAGCCCGATGGAGCCGCCCGCTACATGCTGCCAGCTGTGCTGCGCCCCCGCTATACGCCCCATGGTGAGACCCACAGATACCCCTGCCACGTTAGCCTGCCTGGTGAGACTCGTAGTCCCCAACACCCCCACTGCGCACCCTACAGTGAATGATCCCACAGCCTGTAACCCTCCGAAGTTCCCTAGCCCCTGCTACGTACCCCACAGGGAAAGACCCACATGGACCCTCATAGACCCATAGGCCACTACTATGTGCCCCATGGTAAGCGCCACCCCAGCCCTGCAATCCCTGCCCCAGGGTACGTGAACACCCCGGCCCTCTCCTAACCTCCCAGCATCCCCCCATGCCTCTCAATAGCCCATTCCCCCCATAGAATCATAGGACTGGAAGGGACCTCGCAAGGTCATCTAGTCCAGTCCCCTGCACTCGTGGCAGGATTAATTATCTAAACCATTCCTGAGAGGTGTTTGTCCAACCTGCTCTTAAAAATCGCCAATGATGGAGATTGCACAAGCGCTCTAGGCAATTTATTCCAGTGCTTAACCACCCGATAGGAAGTTTTTCCTAATGTTCAACCTAAATCGCCCTTGCTGCAATTTAAGTCCATTGCTTCTTGTCCTATCCTCAGAGGTTAAGAAAAACATTTTTTCTTCCTCCTCCTTGTAACAACCTTTTACATACTTGAAAACTGTTATCATGTCCCCTTTCAGTCTTCTCTTCTCCAGACTAAACAAACCCAGTGTTTTCAATCTTCCCTCATAGGTCATGTGTTCTAGAACTTTAATAATTTTTGTTGCTCTTCTCAGGACTCTCTCCAATTTGTCCACATCCTTCCTGAAATGTGGCACCCAAAACTGGACACAGTACTTCAGTTGAGGCCTAATCAGAGCAAAGTAGAGAGGAAGAATTATTTCTCGTGTCTTGCTTACAACACTCCTGCTAATATAGCCCGGAATGATGTTCGCTTTTTTTGCAGCAGTGTTACACTGTTGACTCATATTTACCTTGTGATCCGCTATGACTCCCAGATCCCTTTCCGCAGTACTTCTTCCTAGGCAGTCATTTCCCATTCTGTATGTGTGCAACCCATTGTTCCTTCCTAAGTGGAGTGCTTTGCATTTGTCCTTCAGACCATTTCTCCAGTTTGTCCAGATCATTTTGAATTTTAATCCTATCCTCCAAAGCACTTGCAGCCCCTCCCGGCTTGGTATCGTCCATAATCTTTATAAGTGTACTCTCTATGCCATTATCTAAATCATTGATGAAGATATTGAACAGAACCGGACCCAGAACTGATCCATTTGGGACCCCACTCGTTATGTCCTTGCAGCATGAGTGTGAACCACGGTTTTCCAACCAGTTTTGCACCCACCTTATACTAGCTCCATCTAGGTTCCGTGTCCCTAGTTTGTTTAAGAGGTGGTCATGGGAGACAGTATCAAAAGCTTTACTAAAGTCAAGATATACCACATCTATCGCTTCCCCCCATCCACAAGGCTTGTTACCCTGTCAAAGAAAGCTATCAGGTGGGTTTGACACAATTCGTTTTTGACAAATCCATGGTGACTGTTACTTATCACCGAATTATCTTCTAGGTGTTTGCAATTGATTGTCTAATTATTTGCTTCGTTATCTTTCCGGGTACAGAAGTTAAATTGACTGGTCTGTAATTTCCCAGGTTGTCCTTATTTCCCTTTTTATAGATAGGCACTAGATTTGTCCTTTTCATCTCTCCCATCTTCCATGACTTTGCAAAGATAATTGCTAATGGCTCATGTATCTCCTCAGTCAGCTCCTGGAGTATTCTAGGATGCATTTCATCAGGCCCTGGTGACTTGAAGACCTCTAATTTGTCTAAGTAATTTTTAACTTGTTCTTTCCCCATTTTAGCCTCTTCTGATCCTACCTCGTTTTCACTGGCATTCACTACATTAGACGTCCAATCAGCACCAACCTTCTTGGTGAAAACCAAAACAAAGAAGTCATTAAGCACCTCTGCCATTTCCACATTTTCTGTTATTCTTTTGCCCCCGTCACTGAGTAATGGGCCTACCCTGTCCTTGGTCTTCTTCTTGCTTCTAATGTATTTGTTTTCTTGTTACCCTTTATATCTCTGGCTGGTTTGATCTCGTTTTGTGCCTTGGCCTTTCTAATTTTGTCCCTACATACTTGTGTTATTTGATTATATTCATCCTTTGTAATTATACCGAGTTTCCACTATTTGTAGGACTCTCTTGATTTTTAGATCGCTGAAGATCTCCTGGTTACGCCAGGGTGGTCTCTTGCCATACTTCCCATCTTTCCTACGCAGTGGGATAGTTTCCTCTTGTGCCCTTAATACTGTCTCCTTGAAAAACTGCCAACGGTCTCCAATTGTTTTTCCCTTTAGACTCACTTCCCAAGGGACCTTACACCTGTCAACTCCCTGAGTTTGCTAACGTCTGCCTTCTTGAAATCCATTGTCTTTATTTTGCTGTTCTCCCTCCTACCATTCCTTAGAATCATGAACTCTACCATTTCATGATCACTTTCACCCAAGCTGCCTTCCACTTTCAGATTCTCACCCAGTTCCTCCCTATTTGTCAAAATCAAATCTAGAACAGCCTCCCCACTAGTAGCTTTCTCCACCTTCTGAAATAAAAGATTGTCTTCAATACATTCCAAGAACTTGTTGGATAATCTGTGCCCTGCTGTGTTATTTTCTCACAGATGTCTGCGTAGTTGAAGTCCCCCATCACCACACAGTCCTATGCTTTGTATGATTTTATTAATTGTTAGCAGTTTAAAAAAAGCCTCATCCACCACTTCTTCCTGGTTTGGTGGTCTGTAGTAGACCCCTACCCTGACATCACCCTTGTTTTTTACCCCTTTTATCCTTACCTAGAGACTTTCGACAAGTCTGTCTCCTATTTCCAGCTCAGTCTCAGTCCAGGTAAACACATTTTTAATATATAAGGCAACACGTCCTCCCTTTTTTCCCTGCCTGTCCTTCCTGAGCAAGCTGTACCCTTCTATCCCAGTATTCCAGTCATGCATATTATCCCACCAAGTCTCTGTGATGCCAACTATGTCATAGTTGTGTTTATTTTCTAGCATTACGAGTTCTTCCTGCTTATTCCCCCATACTTCTCGCCTTAGTATACAGACATCTAAGATACTGATTTGACCCCTCTCCCCCAGTTCTGTCGTGTCTCTCCCTTATCCCTCTTTAACAGCCCATGCTCCCCCCAAATTCCGACCCTTCTTCCAGGTCTCCGTGTTGCTGACTTACCTGTGGGCTTTGGTCACCTGCCCCCTTCAAACCTAGTTTAAAGCCCTCCTCACTAGGCTAGCCAATCTGTAGCCAGATATGCTCTTTCCCTTCCTCGCTAGCTGGACCCCATCTCTGCTTAGCAGTCCTTCTTCCTGGAACAGCATCTTGTGGTCAAGGAAGCCAAAGCCCTCCTGGCGACACCATTTTCGCAGCCAGGCATTCGCCTCCAGGATGCATCTGTCTCTGCCTGGCCCCATGCTCACCCCGTGTCTCTCTCTGCAGGGTGGGACGGGGAGGACGTCACCCAGGGGGTCCCGCGAGTCCCCCAGGGGGAGCTGCCCTACACCCTGAGCCTGAGCGTCACGCTGCAGTCACCCCATGGCCTCGACCGCGTACTCTCCAACTGCTCCCTCACCCCCCTGAGCTACACGGCTGGGAACCGGACCACCGCCCAGGTAAGGGCTCACCCGGACACCTGGGTCCCTGCCATCCCCCTGGGAGAGCCAGTATGGGCGGGCAGCTCTGAGCAGGGGTGTGATGGGGGCTCTGGGCCGAGGGTTGGTGCCAGGGGACTGGGCGTGGGTCCTTGGTGGGCATATACAGGGGTGGGAGCTCTGGGGCAGGGCAGGGGGTGGGTCCCAGAAGGCACGGGGGGGTGGCAGGGAAGAGGGTTGAGCGACACCAACGGATCTGGGGAATTGCCCATGTTCTCTGGGGAAAAACTCAAGGGGCTGAGACCAGCCTGTGGGGGTGAAATCCTGGACATTCGAGGGATCCTGGTTCCCTTTGCTTTCTGGGAGTTTCCCTCTTCTTGATTTTGAATGGGAGAAAATGGTGGGGCCGGGAAAATATCACCCCCAAATTGGAAAGATTTAGCCCAACAAAGTCAGAATTTTCGCAGTGTTTTCTGCAAGAAGAGC
The DNA here is from genome assembly GCF_027887155.1 of Malaclemys terrapin pileata. NCBI lineage: Eukaryota > Metazoa > Chordata > Testudines > Emydidae > Malaclemys > Malaclemys terrapin. The sequence goes on along the minus strand of NC_071516.1, from coordinate 34,010,345 downwards.
CAAGTCCCTGTGTTGCCTTTGGGTGTTTTTCCCTCTCTCCCTCCCTCCTAACCTAGAGTTGCTTCCTCCCCCTGGCTACATGGGGGGCACTGAGCCTGGCGTGAGAGCCAGTGGGACCCTGCTCCCCAGGAGCCATGGGGCAGTGACGGAGTCTGTCGCCCCACCAGGTGTCTCTGGCTGAGGCCCCCCCGTGGGACCGAGACATGGAGCTGCTGGTGTATTACGCGGAGCCGCACAAACCTAGCGCGGTGCTGGAGGTTGGGTTGCCCGGAGCAGAGCCAGGTAGGGGGGGCGGGGATCCTTCACCCTGCTGTCCCTGGCCGGGGGGGGTGGGAATGGGGGTTCATAGGGTGGCGATGTGGGGGAGGCGTATTCTGGGTGGTGACGTGGGATCGGGGGACCTGGGACAATGAGGGGGATGGTAGGGGAATGGGGGCTCCTAGGGCAAAGAGGTGCTGGGGGAATTTGGGGCAGGGTTAAAAAGGTCGTAGAGCAGTTGTGACGATGCTGCTCGTGGGAGCCAGCTGAGGTCACTCAATTAGGGTGAACTGCAAACAAAATGGGGCAGACACACCCCAAAAGCTGGTGGATATTCCAATACTCAGATTTACTAAGCCAGCCCAAAACAGCTTCTGTATTACCCCATTGGTTACTCAGAAGTCCAAACAACGCAGTTCCCTTAAAGTGCCCAGCCTCAGGCCTCCGTCCAGACAAACATGTCAGATATGGTGATGATTATTGAAAATCTTATCTCATCAGATAAAAGACAAGGTTCTTCCAATCCCAAAGGATCAGCCACACACCCAGGTCCAGTTATAACTTAGATCTTATCCAAAATACACACTATTAGTCAATTCTTCGTAACTAAACTAAAATTTATTAAAAAAGGAAAGAGAGTGTTGATTAAAAGATCAATGTACATACAGACTTGAAGTCAATTATTGAGGTTCAGGTACATAGCAGAGATGAGTTTGTAGTTGCCAAAAGTCCTTTTAGGAATAGTCCATAGGTTATAGTCCAATGTCCATATTCAGGGTGAGTCCAGTCAGTGACTGGGGATCTCAATCCTTATGGCTTAAGGTTTCCCCATCTTGAAACCCAAAGCAGATCTGAGATGCAGAAGGCTCATGTCCCAGGGTTCTTACACATTTCCAGCAGCCTTTTGGCCTGAGAAAACAATAGGCTTAACTCTCCTTCTCCCAAACATCCTGGCAATTAGCACAGGGTAATTATCCATTAAACAGTTCAGATAAAAGGTTACCACAACCTTCAAAGAGACATATAGACAATAATACTATTTGTTAATATTCCTTTTTTGATCTTTGAATCAAAGCTATAGCAATAGACAAGACTTGTTTGCTTACATTACAAGACCTAAGCAAACATCTACCCTTCTACCTCTAACAATGCGGACTTCAAAGTCCTATTCATTTACTTATCTTCCTAACCAGTCTTTAAAGTTCGGCCATGGGTCAGTTCAGTCTGTGAGGTAATTAACTCTTTTTGACCCTGTCACCTTTCAATGAGATATATTACACTCATAACGTCACAGCGGTTTTTAAGCTAAGGGCTGGGTGGAAGCCAACAGGTGCTGAGGAGTACGTGGTTAGGACAGAGGGAAGATCTATTGATGAAGACTCTCTATGTCCCAGTACGGAGGAGAGGATGGAAGATGATAAAATACAGGTAGGATCTGATGAGAAAGAGCCAAATAAATGAAAGTCCCATTTGATTACATCACGTAATGGCAGACAGCTAAAAAGTGACAAGTTTTGAAAGTGCTTATATACCAGTGCTAGAATTCTAAATAATAAGATGGGTCAACTTGGGTGCCTTGTATTAAATGAGGATATTGATAGAATAGGCATCACAGAAACTTGGTGGCATGAGGATAATCAATGGGTCTCAGTAATACCAGGGTACAAAATATATCAGACGGACAGAACAGATCGTGCTGGTGGGGGAGTGGCACTATATGTGAAAGAAAGCATAGAATCAAATGAAGTAAAAATCTTAAATGAACCAAACTGTACCACAGAATCTCTATGGATAGTAATTCCATGCTCGAGTAATAAGAATATAGCAGTAGGGATATACTATTGACTGCCTGACCACGATGTGATAGTGACTGTGAAATGCTCAGGGAGATTAGAGAGGCTATTAAAATAAAAAACTCAATAACAATAATGGGGGATTTCAATTATCCCATATTGACTGGGTACATGTCACCTCAGGACGGAACCCACAAGAGGAGAGGCAATTCTTAATTAGTCCTTAGCTGAGCACAGGATCTGGTCCAAGAGGTGAATATAGCTGGGCCGCTTGGTAATAGTGACCATAATCTAATTAAATTTAACATCCCTGTGGCTGAGAGCCAAAAAAGTGCCGCCGTGACTAAACAAGAAAGTAAAAGAAGCAGTTAGAGGTAAAAAGGTATCGTTTAAAAAGTGGAAGTTAAATCCTAGTGAGGGGAATAGAAAGAAGCATAAACTCTGGCAAGTGAAGTGTAAAAATATAATTACGAAGGCCAAAAAAGAATTTGAAGAACATCTAACCAAAGATTCAAAAAGTAATAGCAAAAATGTTTTAAAGTGCATTAGAAGCAGGAATCCTGTTAAACAACCAGTGGGGCGACTGGAAGATTGAGATGCTAAAGGAGCACTTGAGGATAAGGGCATTGTGGAGAAACTAAATGAATTTGCATTGGTCTTCACAGCTGAGGATGTGAGGGAGATTCCCAAACCTGAGCCATTCTTATTTGGTGACAAATTTGAGGAACTGTCCCAGATTGAGGTGTCATTAGAACAAATTGATAAACTAAACAGTAATAAGTCACCAGGACCAGATGGAATTCACCCAAGAGTTCTGAAATTGCAGAACTACTAACTGTGGTCTGTAACCTATCATTTAAATCAGCTTCTGTACCAGATGACTGGAGGATAGCTAATGTGATACCAATTTTTAAAAAAGGTCCAGAGGTGAGCCCGGCAATTACAGGCCGGTAAGCCTGACTTCAGTATCGGGCAAACAGTTGAAACTATAGTAAAGAACAGAATTGTCAGACACATAGATGAACATGATTTGTTGGGGAAGAGTCAACATGCTTTTGAGGGGGGTCAACAAGCATGTGGAAAAGGGTGATCCAGTGGATATAGTGTAGTTGGACTTCCAGAAAGCCTTTGACAAGGTCCCTCACCAAAGGCTCTTACGCAAGGTAAGCTGTCATGGGATAAGGTGGAAGGTCCTCTCATGGATTGGTAACTGGTTAAAAGATAGGAAACAAAGGATAGGAATAAATGGTCAGCTCTCTGAATGGAGAGGGGTAAATAGTGGTGTCCCCCAGGGGTCTGTACTGGGACCAGTCCTATTCAACATATTCATAAATGGTCTGGAAAAAGGGGTAAATAGTGAGGTGGCAAAATCTGCAGAAAACACAAAATTACTCAAGATAGCTAAACCCAAAGCAGACTGTGAAGAGTTACAAAGGGACCTCACAAAACTGAGTGACTGAGCAACAAAGTGGCAGATGAAATTGAATGTTGATAAGTGCATAGTGATGCACACTGGTAAACGTAATCCCAACTATACGTATAAAATGATGAGGTCTAAATTAGCTGTTACCACTCAAGAAAGAGATCTTGGAGTCATTGTGGATAGTTCTCTGAAAACATGACTCCTGCGGCATTCTGCACCAAAACATTAAAAATTCTACTCCAAAAATATAAAAATTCCACGCACAGTGTTTTAAAATTCTGCAAATGTTATTTGTCAAATCAATGTGGCGGCTCCAGCATGGCAATGGGGAGCACAGGCCACTGGCTGCACAGAGGTGGGAGATCACTGTGCACCTCCCCCCAGGACACACACTCAGCGGTGAGGCTGCACCCAACCCTGACACAGCACAAGGACTGGGCCTGCCCCAGAAACACCCCAGGACCCTGCCCCTCCATGCCAGGCGCACCAGGGGTGGGGCAGGCAGGCTCAGGAAGGCAGGATCCAAGTTTGGAGGGGCTTAGTGTGGGGGGATTCCGGTGTGGGTTGAGAGGGTTCTGTGTGGGGCAGTTTGGGTGCGGGCAGCTCAGTGGGGGATCTGCAGGTGGGGGGGATCTGGATGCACAGGAGCTTGTTGGGAGGTTCTGGGTGCAACGGTAATGGGACTCTGCAGGGGGTTAGGGTGAAGGTGGTTGGGGCTCAGCAGGGTGGGCTCTGGGTGTGGGTGGCTCTGTGGGGTGGGGATCCAGGTGCAGCTGGTTGGGGCTCAGTGGGGTGGGGATCTGAGTGCAGGTGGCTCGTTGGGGTGGTCCAGGTGCAGCGGGAGTGGGGCTCATCAGGTAGGTTCTGAGTGCGGGGGGGTGAGGCTCTGCAGGAGGGTCTGGGTATGAAGGGGTCTGGATGCACGGGGATTGGACGGATGGGGGAGCAGCTCCCTGTACAGGGATCCCTCCCCGTTCAGCTGAGGAGCGATGGGTGCAGGAAGTGGGGGGGGGGGGAGTTTGCAGAGCTTCCTGCAGCTGGGGGAGAAATCTGGGGGTGGGTCTGAAGCGGCCCCAATTGCCATGCCGGGAAAGAGGAAGTCCCATCCTCCCCAGCCCAGCTGGGACTAGCAGCTGAACCCAGCACAGGGTAGGAGCCAATAGCTGGGTCTTTCCCAGTCCTGCCCCCTGCCCCACAGTGATTTACCTCTCTGCCGGCTGCCCTGGGCACCTGAAACATACGGCTGGGGAGGGTCACATGACCGCTCTTGTGGCTTCCCGTTGCTTTCTCACCAGAAAGTCATTTTTTTGCAGGGAAGCAAAGAAATCGGCACTGGACATAAATTCTGTGCATGTGCAGTGGTGTAGAATTCCCCCAGGAGTAAAACATCCAGAAAGCAAACCGAATATTAGGAATCATTAGGAAAGGGATAAATAATAAGACAGGAAATATTGTATTTCCTCTAGATCAGCAGTTCTCAAACTTTAGCAACCCAAGGACCCCCATTTTTATTTAAAATTTTTCGGGGACCTCCTGCCCTGCCCCTTCCTGGCTAATGGGAGCTGCGGAGCCACCACTCAGGCAGGGGCCGTGAGCGGAGCCTCACTGGCTGCCCAGGCACCTAGGGCCACAGGGAGCTGGCAGCCGCTTCCGGGTGGAGGAGTTGAGGGAGGGGAAAGAGTTGGTCAGCGGGACCTGCGGACACCATGGAGATCCCTCGCAGACCCCCAGGGGTCCGCGGACTCCAGTTTGAGAAGCGCTGCTCTAGATAAATCCATAGTACACCCCCATATTGAATACTGTGTGCAGATGTGGTGGCCCCATCTCAAAAAAGATATATTGGAATTGGAAAAGGTTCAGAAAAGGGCAACAAAAATGATGAGGGGTTGGAACGCCTTCCCTATAAGGAGAGATCAATAAGACTGGGACTTTTCAGCTTGGAAAAGAGACGACTAAGGGGGGATATGATCGAGGTCTGTAAAATCATGACTGGTGTGGAGAAAGTGAATAAGGAAGTGTTATTTACTCCTCATGACACAAAAACCAGAGGTCACCAAATGAAACTAATAGGCAGTGGATTGAAAACAAACAAAAGGAAGTATTTCTTCACACACAGTCAACCTGTGGAACTCCTTGCCAGAGGATGTTGAGAAGGCCAAGACTGTAACAGGGTTCAAAAAAGAGCTAGATAAGTTCATGGAGGATAGGTCCATCAACAGCTATTAACCAGGATGGGCAGGGATGGTGTCCCTAGCCTCTGTTTGCCAGAAGCTGGGAATGGGCAATGGGATGGATCATTTGATGATTACCTGTTCCGTTCATTCCCTCCGAACAGGGCCGGCTCTAGGCACCAGCAAAAGAGGACGTATTTGGGGCAGCACAGTACCAGGGGCTGTTGCGCTCTCGGAGCTTTTTTTTTTGCTCTTGGTGCTTGGGGTGGCAAAAAACCTAGAGCCAGCCCTGCCTCTGAAGCACCTTGCATTGGTCTCTGTTGGCAGACAGGATACTGGGCTAGATGGACCTTTGGTCTGACCCAGTCTGGCTGTTCTTATGATTATGGGTGGGTGTGGAAGGAGCTGGGGATGAGGTGTTGGGGGGGGCGGGGGGGCCGCGGGGACCAGAGCGGGGGGATTCGGCGGAGCTGGGGGTGGGAGGGTGGGGTGCCTGAGAGCAGGTAGACACTGGGGTGCACTGCAGGTTTTGAAATACTGGGGAGAATAGGAAATGGAAGGGCAGGCGCTGGGGAGCTGGTAATTGGGGGCAGTGTGAAATCTAGAGGAAAGGTGGGGGGAGGGGGGACTCTGGGGCAGTCAGGGAATACTGAGGGGATGGGGGTGGTGGGGGATCTAGGGAGAGGGTGATATGGTGGGAGGGACAGAGGGGTGGGGCTCTAAGGCAGTTGGGAGGTGGGGGCTGGGGGGGATCTATGGGGAGGGCAGGAGGGGTGAGGGACATGGGTGGGACTCTGGGGCAGGAGTGGGAGCCTGGGGGCTCTCGCAGGCTCACAGGGCTCGACCCCATGCCCCCTCCCCATTTGGGCCTGGTCCCATGTCCCTGCAGGCTCCCTGATGGGTGACCCAACCGTAATGGTGACCCTGCTGCCCAGCCTGCCCGAGGCTGTACCAGGCCAGAGCTCGGCCGGGGAGTTCATCTTCTTGCTGGACCGCTCCGGCAGCATGGAGTGCCCCATGGACGGCCGAGACCGCTCCCCCCAGCGCATCGACAGCGCCAAGGTACGGCTGGGCGGGAAGCCACACTACATGGGCCCGTGGAGGGGAGCAGTTCAGGCTGGCTGGGCCTGGGGGGACAGAGCCGAGTGGGAGAGCAGCCCAGGCTGGTTGGGCCCGTGGGGGTGACACCATCTGTCTGTCCGTTCCCAGGAGACCCTGGTCCTGCTGTTGAAGAGTTTGCCCCTGGGCTGTTATTTCAACATCTACGGCTTTGGGTCTCGGTTCGAGTCCTTCTACCCGTGAGTCTGGGGCAGGGCATGTTGCTGGGTGGGTTAGGGAGCAGGGCAGGCTGGGGTCGGGGTGTCTGTGGGTTGGGGGCAGGGCTGGCTGGGGTCGGGGTGTCCCTGGCTCCAGGTATCCCGGCCCTTGACCCCTTGGCGCCCCCCGCAGGCAGAGCGTGGGATACACCCAACAGACCATGGCCGAGTCCCTGCAGCGCGTCCAGCAGCTCCAGGCTGACCTGGGGGGCACCGAGATCTTGGCGCCACTACGAGCCATTTACAGCAGCCCCTGCCGGGACGGGCATCCACGCCAGGTACCGGGGGCAGCCTCAGGGCATCCTGGGGGCTCAGAGAGGGGCTGGGGCTGGGGGCGGGGGATAGCTGACGGGGGCTTTGGTGGGGGGGGGCTCAGAGTAGGTCTGGAGACAATGGGGGGCCACTGCCCCAGGGATGGGAGCAGGGCATGGTAGGCAGGAGCTGGGGGTGGGGTACCTCTGTATAGATCTGGGGGGCAGCACTTCATGCTGAGCCCAGCTCTGGGGGTGCCCTGCAGCTGGGGGGCAGGGAGGGCACATGGTTGGGGGCAGGAGGGAGCTCCTGGAAAGGTGCCCACAGCAGTCGGGCAGGTTAGTGTCTCCACGGGCCAGGGAACAGTTAGAGTCAGGGGTCGCTGTCTGTCAGCCCCCCCAGGGGAGATGTCTGGGAAGGGAGGGAGGGGGGCTGGGGAGTTTTATGGGGCTGGAGGTCTCTGGGAGGGGGGTCAGTGGGGAAGATTCTCTGGGGGCTGCCCCCATTCCCAGGGGGAGGGGGTGTCTCCAGGGGGATTTGGGGTCCCCGGCTCTGACAGTGTCTCTCCCCCACCAGCTGTTCGTGTTCACGGACGGGGAGGTGGGGAACACCCAAGATGTCATAGCTGAGGTGCAGCGTCACCGGGGGGCCCACAGGTAACAGGGGCACCTGCCCCTCCATCATCCCTCCCACCCTGCCCCCACCCTGCTACTTAAGATACCCCCAACCTTGCTGTCATGGTGTGCAGAGTGGCACCCAGCTGAGAGTGCCAACCTCAGCTCAGACTGTCAGAAGCCAAGGCAGATGCCCCAACCCCCAACCTGGGAGTGTTCCCTAGAATTCGGTTTCCCCAGCCAGGACCCAGTGTGCGCACCTGGATCACTGGGCCACTCTGACCACGGACGGTCCCCGTGGGTGCTCCAGCCAAACTGACCACCCGGACAGACTGGATGGAACGAGATTGGGCACATAAACCCAAAGTCACACGGTTCTCCAGGCACTGATCCCGCGGTCAGGACACTCCAGAGCTCGCCTGTGAACTAACCGCGGGTGTGTGAGCTCGGAGAAGGGAACAGCTAGCGAGAGGTTAGCGCAGTGAACCATGAAGCAGGTGAGTCAGTTTGTGGGTTCAGAGGATGGGAGAGACATGGGATCTGCATTCTCAGGGTGCCCCAGAATGGCTTTGGGGACCTCGGGCTGGTGTCCAGAAGAGCTCAGACGCACGATCCCTCCCAGGGTCCCTTTTCCTCGCTGAAAACCATCTGGCGAGTTTCCGTCACCGCCTGGGTCTCGCTGTGTGGCCTGAACGCAGACAGTTCGTGGAGCGTCCATTGGCCTGGTCGGGAGCCATGCTTCAGGGTGACCGTGGTTCTGCATTTACATGGGCCAGGTGCAAATGGGGACTGTCTGCCCCACAGCACCCCTTAACCCTGCCCCCAGCCTTGTTGCCTGGGGACCCCAAGCAACCCCAAACACTGTCCCCCCTGCCCTACTGGCATGGGCACCCTCAGCAACCCCAAACTCTCTCCCCCCAGCACCCACCAACCCTGCCTCCCATTATCTCACCAAAGCTGCCCCCTGCCCTCCCGACCTGGAGACCCCCCAGCAACCTCAAACTCTCTCCCTCCAGCCCTGTCAGCATGGAGAACCTCGGCCCTATCATCTCCCCAACCCTGCCGCCCAGCCCTGCCAACAGAGAGACCCCAACCCCAACATCTGCCTATCCCTTCACCTCACCCTGCCCCCCAGCCCTACTGTCCCCTCTCCAATTGCCCCCCAGCACTGAATGGGCCCCCCGAGCTCTGCCCCTGCCACTCCTGTCTCTGACCCCGCCCCCGGACTCTGCCCCCCTGCAGGTGCTTCTCCTTCGGCATCGGGGAAGGGGCCTCCACGGCTCTGGTCAAAGGCATCGCCCGGGCAGCAGGGGGCAGCGCCGAGTTCATCACAGGCCAGGACCGCATGCAGCCCAAGGTGAGAACCCAGGAGTCCAGGCTCCCCGGCTCTAACCCACCAGACCCCACTCCCCTCCCAGAGTTGGGAGAGAACCCAGGAGTCCTGGCTCCAAGCCCCCCCTGCTCTAACCCACCAGTCCCTATGCCCCCCCTACCCCCCAGGCCGGGGATAGGACCCTGGTGTCCTGGCCCCACCCTGGGTGTGTTGGTCTCTCCCCCAGGCGCTGCAGTCTCTGAAGCGGGCCCTGCAGCCGGCCGTGACTGGGATCTCGCTGAGCTGGGATCTGCCTCCCGGGATGGAGGCGGCGCTGCTGGGCCGGGGCCCTGAGGTGATCTTCCCTGGGCAGCGGTGCCTCATCTACACCCAGCTCCACGGGCTGCCCCAGGTGAGAGAGCGAGGCCCCCCTCCCTCCCCCAGGACACCCCCAGGGCTCGGGATCAGTGACTGCGCCAGGAACCCCCCACCCCTTCCTGGGCAATAACTCTGAAAGAAGCAGTGAGAGGTAAAAAGGCATCCTTTAAAAAGTGGAAGTTAAATCCTAGTTAGGAAAATAGAAAGAAGCATAAACTCTGGCCAGTGAAGTGTAAAAATATCATTAGGAAGGCCAGAAAAGAATGTGAAGAACAGCTAGCCAAAGACTCAAAAAGTGACAGCAAAAATGTTTTTAAGTGTATCAGAAGCAGGAAGCCTGTTAAAAAACCAGTGGTGCCACTGGACAATTGAGATACTAAAGGAGCACTCAAGGACGATAAGGCCATTGCGGAGAAACTAAATGAATTCTCTGCATCGGTCTTCATGGCTGAGGATGTGAGGGAGATTCCCAGACCTGAGCCATTCTTTTTAGATGACAAATCTGAGGAACTGTCCCAGATTGAGGTGTCATTAGAGGAGGTTTTGGAACAAATTGATAAACTAAACATGACTGGAGAATACCTAATGTGACACCAGTTTTTAAAAAGAGCTCCAGAGGTGATCCCGGCAGTTACAGGCCAATAAGCCTGACTTCAGTACTGGGCAAACTGGTTGAAATAATAGTAAAGAACAGAATTGTCAGGCGCATAGATGAACAGAATTTGTTGGGGAAGTGTCAACATGGTTTTTGCAAAGGGAAATCATGCCTCACTAATCTACTAGAATTCTTTGAGGGGGTTAACAAGAATGTGGACAAGGGGGATCCATTGGCTATAGTGTATTTGGACTTTCAGAAGACCTTGGACAAGATCCCTCTCCAAAGGCTCTTTAGCAAGGTAAGCTGTGATGGGATAAGAGGGTTGGTCGTCTCATGGATCAATAACTAGTTAAAAGATAGGAAATAAAGGGTCAGTTTTCGGAATGGAGAGAGGTAAATAGTGGTGTCCCCCCAGGGGTCTGTACTGAGACCAGGGCTGTTCAACATATTCATAACTGATTTGGAAAACGGGATAAACAATGAGGTGGCAACATTTGCAGATACAAAATGACTCAAGATAGTTCAGTCCCAGGCAGACTGCGAAGAGCTTCGAAAGGATCTTACAACATAGGCGGGGAGTTATATGGGCCTGTGGTGCCCGTGCTCCACCAATATTCAGGAACGTGGGCCCGGCTCCACCAATATTTGGGTTTATATTTAATCAGAACCGTCCCGTCCATAGGATGGACCGGGGCAACCCCTTCAGGTGGACGCGGGGTCCAGGGCAGCCTGGGCGGGTAGCAGGGGCCAGGCACCGGCAGCAGCAAGTGCCCCAGCCTGCCCTGCTCCGCCCACCCCCACTCCACCTCTTTCCCCAACTCCCTACCCCCACCCTGCCTCTTTCCGGCTCCCTCCCCCTCGCGACGCCGGGAGTCGGCGAGGCAGAGCACAGCAGGGCGGGGCAGGCTGGGGCCGGGTCGCTTGCTGCTGCCGGCACCAGGCCCCCTGCTAATCCCCCAGGCCGCCCTGGACCCCGCATCCCCCTGAAGCGCGGGGCCTGGGGCAGTTGCCCTGGTCTGTACTATGGACTGGACGGCTCTGCTTGGACCTGTTCTGGGCACCACCAAATTATACAAACCTGGGTGACTGGGCAAAAAAATGGCAGATGAAATTCAGTGTTGATAAATGCAAAGTAATGCACATTGGAAAACATAATTCCAACTGTACATATGAAATGATGGGGTCTAAATTAGCTTTAACCACTCAAGAAAGAGACCTTGGAGTCATTGTGGATAGTTCTCTGAAAACATCCACTCAGTGTGCAGCGACAGCAAAAAAGCGAACAGAATGTTGGGAATCATTAGGAAAGGGATAGATAATAAGACAGAAAATATCATGTTGCCTCTATATAAATCCATGGTACGCTCACATGTTGAATACTTTGTGCAGAGCTAGTCACACGAACTCAGAAAGGATAGATTGGAATTGGAAAAGTTTCAGAAAAGGGCAAAAAAAAATGATGAGGGGTATGGAATGGCTGCCATATGGGGAGAGATTAATAAGACTGGAACTTTTCAGCTTGGAAAAGAGACGACTAAGGGGGGATATGATAGAGGTCTATAAAATCATGACTGGTGTGGAGAAAGTAGATAAGGAAGTGTTATTTACTCCTCATAACACAAGAACTAGGGGTCACAAATGAAATTAATAGGCAGCAGGTTTAAACTGTTGGAGGGCAGGATACTGAGCTAGGTGGACCTTTGGTCTGACCCCGTATGGCCGCTCTTATGTTCTTAAAGATGGCCATTGGGCTGGGGGTCTCTGTGCTACTCCAGCTCCATCGATCTCAATGGGGATTGTTAACTCTGATCCCTAAATATGGCCATTGGGCTGCATGTCTCTTTGCTACCCCAACCTCGTTGATCTCAGTGGGGATTGTTGACTCTGAGCCCTAATGATGGCCATTTTGCTGGGGGTCTTTGTGCCACCCCAACCCCATTGATTTCAGTGAAGAATGTTAACTCTGACCTCTAATGATGGCAGTTGGGCTGGGGAGTTCTCTGCACTAGCCTGGCTGCATTGATCTCAGGGCAGGTCTATGCTATAAATTTACTTCGGCGCAGCTGCGCCACTGTAGTATGTCTGGTAAAGACGCTCTAAGCCAACGGGAGAAGTTCTCCCGCCGGCACGGCCCTGTCTACACAGGGGGGCTAAGGTCTGTGTAACTACGTCGCTCAGGGGTGTGGATTTTTCACACCTCTGAGCGACGTAGTTATACTGCAGCATGTAGTGTAGATGAGACCTCCATGGGGATCGATAACTCTGTCCCCTACCAGTGACCACTGGGCTGGAGGTCTATGTGCCACCCCAGCCCCATTGATCTCAAAGGGGGTCGTTAACTCCTGACCCTACTGATGGCCGTTGGGCTGACTAGGCAGACCCCTAACTGCTGTGAATTGGGCGTATTTACCCCCTTTGTTCTGTAACCTGGGTCTGAGGGGGTCCCTGGGCATCTTCTCCCCCCTCACACTCCACCTCTGACCCCCTTTCTCTGCCCGCAGCCCCCAGACACTGCCATGGGGGGCGTCACCCTGCAGTACCGCATCCAGGACCAGACCTACAAGGAGACCCTGCAGTTCCCCCTGCAGCCACAGGATGGAGACAGGTGACAGCAACGCTCCTCTGGTCCCCATCCTCCCCAAGCCGCTGGGTCCTGCCCCCCACATCCCCACCCCCAACAGGACAGAGATGCGATGGGACCTGCCCCAAATCACAGAAGGAAGCAGGAGTCCTGGCTCCCAGCCTCCCTGCTGTGTCCACTAGACCCCACTCCCCTCCTATAGCCAGAGATAGAACCCAGGAGTCCTGGCTCCCCCCGCCCCCCAATACACTATCCCACTAGCCCCTACTCCCCTCCCCACAGTGGCAGGAACCCAAGCGTCCGGGGCTCACCCCGTGACTCTCTGTCCCCGGCACAGGCTCCCCGTTCACCGGCTGGCAGCCAAGTCACTGCTCCTGGAGCTGGAGGGGGCCAGGGACACCGGGTCGGAGGGGGACCGGCGCCGGGCGCTGGAGACCAGCCTGAGCTCGGGGGTCGTCTGCTCCCTCACGGCCTACGTGGGGGTGGACACGGAGCGGAGGCAGCCAGTGCAAGGGCCGCTGGTGAGACGGGACATCCCGCTGAGAGGTAACCCCTGCGGGGGACTCGGGAGGGGGACCCAACCTAGCACTGTCGGGGGAACCTGGCACTGGGGCGAGGGAAGGGGGAGAGAATTATAGGAAGGATCCCAGAACGGGAGGATCCCAGTGTGAGAGGAGGGAACCAGAAGCATTGGAGAGGGGGCATCATGGTTATGGGCTAACGTCCCTTTGCTCTTCTCCCTGCCCCAGCTCCCGTGGGGCTGAGCTGCCCCCTCCCTGCCCCTCCTGGGCAACCCCAGTGCCCCCGTCCCCAGGGCAAGGGGAGAGCGGTGGGTGCTGGCCGGGTGGGATGAGGAGCAGCCCACGGTGCCTGGCCCATCCCAGCCAGGAGAGTGGGGCCTGTGAAATGTACGGACAGACAGATGGACCCAGAATCAGAGACCCAAACAGATGGGGGCAGAGAATCAGACAGTCAGACCCAGCCGACCCCCACAGGCAGGGACCAGAGGGGCGGGCACATCGTTGTCATGAGCAGGCCTGTCTAGCGGGGGCCTCTCGCCCATCCCCCCAGCATCCTGCCCTCATCTATGGGATGCAGCACCCACACCCCCTGGGGCTGGATGAGGGGTCCAAGCTGGGGGAAAGCTGTAGGGGAGGGGCTAGATGAAAGGGCTTCCAGCTTGGGGGGAAATCCTGACTCTGAGGGAGCTGGGGGGAGAGGAGGATGGGGCTGGGTGTAGGGGGTCCCAGCTGGGGGGGTATGGGGAGGGGTCCCAATGGTGCATTGGCTCTGGGTGCCGTGAGGGGGAGGGGGAGATTTCCCTTCCCTCTCTTAGCTTGTCACTGTCTGCATGTCTGTCCGTCCCTCTCTGTCCGTCCGTCTCCCCCCCCAGGCTTCGGGGCCGCATCCCACATGCGGAAGATGTGCTGTTTTGTCACCGCGAATTCCAGCGCCCCCATGGCCATGTCCTGTTCCGCCTCTCTGCCCATGGCCTGGACCCAAGGGTTCTCCGGTGTGTCCGTGGACTGCGCCATGGCCTGCGACTTTGACGACAGCTCGGATGTGCCAGGTGAGAACCACCGCCCTCCCCCGGAGCACTCACCCCCAGAGCTCCCCGTGGCCAGTACCAGCTATCTCCTCCCCCGGCATCGCTCCTCCTGGCTCCCTCGCCATCCCAAAGCTCAGCCGGGGGAGCCCCCAACACATGGTCAGGAAGTCCTGCAGACATGGTGCCCCGCCGGAGACCGTGCCCCAGAAAAGTGAGGGGGGCAGGGGCTGGCAGTCAGGACTCGGACGGGCGGCAAACACCAGGATGACGCTTCATCGGGTCAGATACAGATGTACCCTGATGGTCCCGGAGCTGGGCAAGTGTTTAACAGTTACATAGAAAGTGAAGGAACTTCCTGGGCAAAACACTGCTGTGACGCTGGGGGAGGGGGAATCCGCAGCTGGGGTTTTTAAGTGCCGTGACACAAATGATCTTGCAACAAAATGAAAAAAAATAAGGATACTCCCAAGCAATAAATTTTGTGAAGCTGGAATTTGGGGTGTGAGTTTGTATCAATGAGCTAAGTGGGGGGGGGGGGGCAACTGGGCAGCAGAGGGGGTAATCAGTCGCTTTTTAGTAACAGAAATGTCGCTGAGCAGTTTTCTCTGAAATGGGCACACAGCTAAATTCCCAGACAAAAATACCTTGTGAAGCTGCGCCCAGCCTTGGATGTTTGTACAGGTGAGTTCAGGGGCACAGAGCGTGGTTGGCCCGGTCTGGTTTCTAAACGAAGAAGCCCACAAAAGGCAGAAATTTTAAAGTTAAGGTTCCCCTTAAAACCTGAATTTGAAGCGTCTGGAAATACAAACTTGCTGTAGCCCAGGTAACCTTAACTCTGTCTCATAACCCTGGCCCAGGCATGGTTATAATATCTTACAGACTGTGTAACATCCCGTCTCCCCTATACCCTTAGACGCATCTGTGTCTCCACGGACATAGGTCAGTATCGCAGGTTTTAGTACAGGATGGTCCTGGGGTCAGATTGTATTTCAGAAACACCCTGGGGTTGTGAGATTATTGACTGTGACTGAGACATTCATGGGTGCAGAGGAGCAGATAAAGGATGCCCATGGAGGGGCAGAGTTAAGGTTGTTGGTTGTCCCCTAGCCTGGACAGGCCATGTTGCTGTTCTGTACCCATAACCCCGTGCAAGAGCCATCTCACCATGTCTCTCCCTAGAGTGGGCACCAGAGGAGTCTCCCCTGCTGAGGCTGGTGTCTCTGCAGAATGCTGATGGCTCGTGGGACCTGGACCCCCGGCTGGCCGCTGCGCTGGGGGTGAGCGAGACGGATGCCAGGGGGAGGATGCCCAGTAAGGTGAGTGCAGGGTGCAGAGGATAGGGGAGAGACAGGGGAGGCAGGTGCCATGAGTTGGGCCTATTCTCTGCTCCTAGATGAGACTGGGCGTGACCCAAACTGAGGGGTCAGGGTCTAAGAGCCACTGGATCAAATTACCCCTGAATCTGGAGCCCAGTGGGGGAGACAGGCCCACAGCGGGAAACTAGGCACCCCCTTAAAGGGGATCGGAGCATTGGATTGAGGGGTCCCAGGGCTGGGGGGGACATGGGGAGGCCCAGTCTTGGTCCTCTCTGAGGCTGTCTCCCTACCCCTGGGCATCCCACCGGGCATCTGGGTAGGGAGTCCACGGTGCTAGTGTGTGGGGGGCTAGGAACCCTCTGAGTCTGGGGAAGGAGCGCTGGATTGGGGGGTCCCCAGAGCAGGGGAATGGGGGCAGCACTGGGGGGCCACAGGGGTCCTTAGGGCGGGGGGGGGATGGGGGCAACGCTGGGAGGGGAGCAGGGGGCTCCCCGGGGCGGGGGGATTGGCAGCATTAGGGGGTAGGGAGATGGGGGCAGCACCCTGGGGAACAGGGGCTGGGCGCTGTCTCAGGCTGTCTCTCTCTCCCCCGCACAGGGCGTGGCCCCCGGTGTCTGGGCCACAGTGCTGGCTGTGGTCTGGCTGCACGGCCGGGCCGCGGGGCAGCGCGATGAGTGGGAGCTGCTGGAGGCCAAAGCTGTAGGCTGGGTGCGGGGCCAAGCAGGTGAGACGGGAGTTGGGGGTCGGGGGCAGGGCCCAGGTCCTCTACCGGAGAGTCCCTGCCCCATAGCCCAGCCCCCCCCCCCCCCCCCGAGACCCTCTGTCGCACAGCCCCCACCCCCCGAGATCCCCCAAGCCCACAGCACCAACCCTACTCCATGGGACCCCACAGTCCAGCCAACCACAGCCCTGAGATCCTGTACCCCATGGGTCCCAGGGCCCCCTGCCCCCCCGGCATCCTAACAGCCTCTGGCCCCCCAGCCAGCCCCCTAGAGGCCTCCAGTCCCAGGACAGACAGGCTCCCAGCCCCCTGCTCCCCGTCCCATTCCCCCCAGTCCCCCGACGTCAGTCCCCCGGGCTGTGAGCTCTCTGCCCTTTGTTCCTCAGGCTAATGTATCCTCCGACCCTCTTCTCGTTGCAGGGCCCCGGCTGAGCGAATGCCTGGAAGCCGCCAACACCCTGCTGGGCTGCAGCGTTGGCCCTGCTGTCTTCGGGCTCTGAGCCCCCCACGGATCCTGTACCTCCCCCACCCCCCAAGCAAGCTACCCTGGGCCTCCAACCCGGCTGAGCCCTGCCAATCCCCATACTTCCCCAACAAGCTACCCCGGGCCTCCAACCCAGCTGAGCCCCCCCGATCCCCATACTTCCCCCACAAGCTATCCCGGGCTTCCAGCCCTGCTGAGACCCTCCCCCCCCACACCGCCCCATGGATCCTAAATTAAGAGCAGCCAGTTGGTTTGCATAAGTTTTACGAAAACAGTTTAAATTGACCCTGTAACTTACAGCGGAGGAAGGTCATTGTGCAGACAGGCCCTTGGTGCTGCGGGTGGAGACTGTCTCTGCCAGCCCCTCGCTGGAATAAAGCAGTTCCCCGGGTTTGTCTGCCTGGCTTTGGCTGGGGTCCCGGGGCACCGCGCTTCCCTCAGTTGTCCAGGGCACTGGGTTCCCAGCAGCGTCAGGGACTGCCTGCCCTGAGCGGGTGGATTAGCACTCCCAGCTCCGGCTTTCTGGTGGGGCAGAGCAGCTGGACCCAGACGCCAGGGCAGCTGGCGGGGGCCGGGAGGAGCCCCGGAGGGCGGGGACCACGTGGGGTGCAGGGGGCAGACATGGGGCATTGCCCCAGGGCA
Organism: Malaclemys terrapin pileata; assembly: GCF_027887155.1. NCBI lineage: Eukaryota > Metazoa > Chordata > Testudines > Emydidae > Malaclemys > Malaclemys terrapin. The sequence continues at coordinate 33,992,937 of NC_071516.1, read as the reverse complement.
GTGTTTAGCAGGACGTTTTAGCTCTGGGTCTGTGCGGACCCCTGATACCCCCTCACTGGTCTCTGCTCCACCAGGAGAAGGAGCTGCCAAGCCCGGAAAATCAGTCCTTGCTTGGCCGCTGTTGGGACACATGATTCCCATTCAGATACCTGGGAACCGGGCGTCCAGCCCCCCAGCAGCTCGGGAACCCCCGACTCTCCCTGGAGCGAGGACCCAGCGGCGTTGTAATGGGACAGGGAAGCAGCAAACGCTCTCTCCCCTTCTCACACAGCCCCCCCAAGGCTGCTCCCGTCTGTGAGCTGACGCCGACAGTCGTGTGGGCTCCGGCAGCCGAATGTCTTGTGCTGAGCCCCAGCGGCTGCGGGGCCAGGCCCTGCTGCTGCCAGCCCAGGGCATTGAAATTGGCAGGAAGAATTCTAGAGAGAAAAGACGGGGGGAGATTTTCCAGGCCCAGATGGCAGCCGGGTGCCCAGCTCCCCCGGACAGTCTAGAGAGACGCGGGTTGTTATCCTGATGTGTAACAGCGATAAACCCAGGGGAGTTGGCGCCCAGCCCAGGCCTAGGGGTGGGCCAAACCCCCACCTCCGAGCCTAGGAGCTGGTTGGGGGCAGACGGAATCCAGGCTCTTTGTAGGTCGCCAGGCAGAAAGCTCCGTGAAGGTGAAGTTCAAGGTGAGGGGCGGTGCCGGGATCCCCACAGCACGTGTTGCAGACCCCAGAGTCTCCCTGTCTCCGTGACCCTGAAAAGAAATACAAACCCATTCAACCAGGAAATGCAGAGCATGGCCCCCAAATGCCCTTAACTCTGCCCACAGCCGGCAAAGGATCTTACAATTCAGACAGAGGTGCCCAACTCCCACTTCTGGCTCTGTCGTCCAACGTTTGGGCTTCCACGGTGTTTCCCAACCCTGTTCAGCTGCTGCTGAGCCCTGCGAGCTCCTGCTGCACCTGACTTCGCTGCCTGGGTCCCTACAGCCCTGCCCATGACCCCAGGCCCTGCACCTCCGGCGGGTGCCCAGGCTCTCGGCCCCAGGGGAGGCTCCAAGCAGCTGTCACAAGGCCGGATCCAGTGGCTTGCTCTGAGCTCCAGCTGGCTCCTTGTGGCTTTTACCCCAGGGCTTTGAGCAGTTGCCCCAGTTCAGTTCCCCACCCTGCCGGATGGGGAGAGAGGCCAGGAGCGTGGGTTTCTCACCGGCCTGCAGCACCCGAACCCAGAGCTCCGGGGGAGGCTCCAGCCGCAGCTGTTCTTCTCTGGATCAATAACTCACTAGCCGGGGATCCTGCTCTTTGCCCTCCGGGGAGCTCTGCAGGCTCCAGAGTCCCTCACTCGCTCTCTGGTCCAGCAGCTCCCCTTACCCGCTCCTCACTGCAGCTCCAGGGGCGACACTCGCAGTGCGGTCAGCACGCTGTCCTGCAGGGGGAGCCCAGGTTCAAATCCTGTCTCCCTCGCAGGCGGAGGGGGATCGACCCGGGTCTCCCACAGCCAGGTGGGCGAGGAATCATACCGATCTACCCCCTCCTCCCCTGGCCTCCAAACCAGCAAGTGCCCCGGCTGCCGAGGGGGATGAACCCCCCAGAATCTCTGCCAATCTGAATGCTGGGGGAAATCTGTTCCCCACCCCACATTTGGGGGTCAGTGAGCCCCGAGCATGGGGGCAAGACCCCCCCAGCCAGCCCCTGGGAAGGATTCTCTGCTCCTCGGCTTGCTTGAGGAGGCTGTTCCTGAACTTCCCAGAGAAGTTCAGAGAGGGGCTGGGGGCAGCTGACAGGGGGCCAAGAGGGGTGCTTGGAGAAGGGCTGGGGGGCAGGTGATGGGGGCTTTGGGTGGGGCTCAGAATAGGACTGGGTCAAAAAGAAACCAGTGTCCCTGGGGGTGTGAGCAGGGCGTGGCAGGCAGGAGCTGGGGGGGCACCTCTGTGTAGAGCTGGGGGACAGCACTAGGTGCTGTGCTCAGCTCTAGGGGGCACCCTGCAGCCAGAGGCGACATGCGGGGGGTCAGGAAGGAGCTCCCAGAAAGGTGCCCACAGCAGCTGGGCAGGTTAGTGTTTCCGGGGGCTGGGGAAGAGGTGACAGGTAGGGATTGGGGGTCACAGAGACAGGGGAGAAGGTCAGGGGTCCCTGTCTGTCACACACACACCCCAGCCCAGGGAAATGTCTGGGAGAGGAGCTGGGGGGGGTCTCATGGGGCTGGGAGTCTCTGGGGTGGGGGTCAGTGGAGCAGGTTCTCTGGGGGCTGCCCCCATTCCCAGGGGAGAGGGGCTTCTAGGGGGATTTGGAGTTCCTCTCCAGAGCCTGCACCCCCAGCCAGAGCCCGCACCCCAACCCTCTGCCCCAGCCCTGAGCCCCCTCCCACACTACGAACCCCTGGGCCCCACCCCCACCACATATCACCTCCATATTGCTGCACATAACAAAATTCATTCCACACATGCATGTAACATTGCTCCATACGCTCTCGGGGGCCCCGTGTCACCCCCGCCGCCGCTGGGCCACCTCGAGAATTAACATCCAGGGAGGGGAGACTCTGCAGGGATGAAGCCCTGAATCAGGGGGATGGGCCCAGACCGGGGGTGGGTGCGAGGGGGACCCCGGACACAGGGGGGCAGGACCCAAAGAGGATGGAAGGAGCCCCTGGATCTCTGGGGGGCCAGATCCGCAGCCACTGTACCTTCCCCCTTGTTCCCTGTGCGGCGAAACCCCGAATCAGCTGGAAGGGAAACTAGCACCGCCCCTCCGCCAGGGAGAGGCTGCAAACTCCCCACCCTCAGCTACTGTAAACCAGGGGCCGTCTGCAAAGTTCCACCCACCCACTGGGAGCCAGGGACCGTCTGCAAACCCTTCGCTCCACACAGCCGCCACCGATGCAGTGGCGCTCAGCCTTTCCAGACCACTGTACCCCCTTTCAGGAGTCTGGTGTGTCTGCCTTACCCCCAAATTTCACCTCACTTAAAAAACACTTGCTTGCAAACTCAGACATAAAAATGCAAACGTAACGTGTACAGTGTATAGATCAGTATAAACAAGGCATTGGCTGTATGAAATGTTCATTTGTACCGACTTCACTGGTGCTTTTTATGTCACCTGTTGTAAAATTAGGCAAATCTCTAGATGAGTTGAGGTACCTCCTGGAAGATCTCTGTGTATCCCCAGTGATAGATGCACCCCTGGTTGAGAACCACTGTGCTAGGGCATGTCTGCAAACTACACACACACACACACACACACACACACACACACACAGAGAATTGGGGCTGGGGGTGTCTCCAAACTGCCCCTCGCTCCTTCCTGACCCTTTGCTGCCCTCTGGGGGCCATTTCACTGGCAGGCCCACTGTCCATCCCAGCCACGCTGCCTTTCCCAAGGAGGGTCCGACCTGCTAGACACGCATGACCTCTGTCAAGTGCACCCCAGGGGACCCTGAAGCCCAGCCCTGGGTGGGCAGCAGGTTTCCCCCCAGAAATCTGTTTGATGACACTAAAAATCACAGTGTCAATCCCCAGGCCACCCTGGCCTCATCACCCATCGGCTGTCATTTGTCAGATACAAAGGCCTGGGGGATTAAACGGATTTGTATTTTTTATTTATTTATTTGTTGCTATTTCTGACACATTTCATTTCAGACTCATTGGCACATGCTCTCTTCCCTACCCTCTTCCTACCCCCAGTAAGACTCACCATCCCTTTGGGACTCATGACCTGCCTCTTGAAGCAATGGGCTCAGGCTCTCTGCAAACACAGGCACCGTTGGTCACACTTGGGGCAACTCCCCGCTCTCACAGCTCAGCTGGCCAGGAACAGCAGGGGCCCGCGGAAAGCCCAGGAGCTGCAAGCAGACAGGCTGCAGGGACGTGTTCTGCAGTCATTCCTGGGGCCAAGGGAGGCATGTTTGGGGCTATGGAGTGGAGTCTGTGGTTACTACCTGCCTGGGAGGAGGGCGTCTGAGCTGGCAAATCCAGAGTGGGGACCCAGAAAGGCCCAGGGGAAAGCAGTGGGGGAATGTGCTGCAGGTGTCCCCCGGAAGCTGCCATGGGGAGTGGCTAAGAGGAGCCATTGGGCCAGAGAGCGAGCGAGTGACACTGGAGCCTGGTGCCTCAGAGCTCCCCGGGGGCGGGAGAGCAGGAACCCGTCCCCTGACTAGTGAGTTATGATCCAGAGTGAAACAGCTCCAGCAGTATCCAGCTTGAGGAAGGGATAGCTCAGTGGTTTGAGCATGGGTCTGCTAAACCCAGGGTTGTGAGTTCAATCCTTGAGGGGGGCCACTTAGGGATCGGGGCAAAATTAGTACTTGGTCCTGCTAGTGAAGGCAGGGGCTAGACTCAATAACTTTTTGGGCTCCCTTCCAGAACCAGCTCTAGGCACCGGCAAAACAAGCACGTGCTTGGGGCGGCACATTTCCAAGGGCGGCATTCTGGCCGTTCTCTTCCAGGAGTTGAGGCTTTTGGGTGTTGCAAGGAAAAGAGCACTGGCCCATGTGCTTACTCGAGGTTCACGAGTTTACTGTACAATTGCCCGCTAGAAAAGAGAAGCTGGGCGCATGGAAAGCTAGAAGGAGCTCAGGTGCTGGGAACAGAGCCCGGAGCTGGACCAGACAAACTTCTACAGGGTCTCATTCTCTTTAAGATCTTGCCATCCTTACTAATGGGACTGACCCCACTGGCTCCGGTGGAACAATTTGTGGGGTAAGGATTACTCAGGCTAGGAAGGGTTTGCAGGGCCACTCTCAAAATCCCAATGGAGCTGAAATCAAGAACCTCTCCGAGCGCAGACCTCACTGTTTCCAATCAGGTTTGTCTCTCTGGACTCGAATCCATGTAGGGTTTAAACGGAAATCGGTACCGTTTCCAAGCTAACCAGTTTGCATCAAACTCAGAAGCCCTCAATCCTGAATTTCGGGGGTGTGCAAGGGGCCAGCACATCTGGAAAGAGGAGAGCACATAGGGGCTAGCACAGACGTGTCAGCCAATGCAGGGTCCCTTCACTGGGATACCTTGTAACCGCAATGGTTTATAATGGCAGAACGCAGTCAGGCACCTGAGGGGAGAGATCAAACAGCTGCTTTATGTACCTCCAGAGTGAAGTTCAGCGTGACAGCTAGGTCCCACGTGCATCCACCCTGTCCTCTAAGCAAACGTGGACTGGACCTTGGCAAGGCTAACACAGAGTTCAGGATATTTCACACTCGTGTGTCTGGATCAAGAGAGAGATTCCAGACCGGGCGCTCCTAGGGAAACCTAGGGGGACCTGTCCGTAAAAATAGGCAGCGTACACAGAGGGTCAGGCTGATGTAGCCAGGCCCATTTCTGCCCCACCATCACAGCTGGAGCCCAATTCCCCCAATCGCTCTGTATGGCTGCAGCAGGCTGCCCTAGCCAAAGGCGCCTGATCTGACAGAGCAGTGTCAAAAGAAGACATGACTAAAGAAACAAGGAATGGTCAGAGGGTCAGGGCGTAAGGACATTTTTCCGGAAGAGGCAATCTCCTCTCTCGCTCCGTCTCTGTATTTCTGCAGCACCTCATTGCAAAAGAGATTCTTCTTTAATAAGACAAGTTGCCCCCAATAAACCAAGTAACGAATCCAAGCCCCATCTTTCTTTTGAATCTAAGAGATGCCCTTGGAATGAGGTTCAAGAGCCATCATCAGTCATTGCTGAGCAGCCTGGAAAACAACGCAAATCAGGGGCTGTGCAAACATGAGGAGAAGCCAAAAAAAGTGTGTGGGGGGGATTTTTTGCTTGGGGCAGCAAAAAACCTAGATCAGGCAGGCCCCACATGGGTTATAATGAACTAATCACCTTCCGCTGCATTAATGCGATAAACATCCCAGTTTGCTGAACGGGCCAGAGCCTCCCTGGTGTAAATCCGGAGTAACTCGAGTCTAGTGAAAGCAGTTACGGTGACTTTACACTAGTGGAGGATTTGCCCCCAGGAACAATTCGCTCCATCCTTTGGGTCTGATGCAAACCCCAATGCGCTTGTCCCCTTTACACTGACAGACACTGTCCTGTGAGTCTGACACAGAGATGGGCCCCAGGAGAGCCAACGTGCCAGGTCTCCGAGGGGAAAGCGACTCAGAACAGGACTCACTCCGGATTGGAGTTCACAGATGAAGTGAGGGATCTCTGCACCACAGGCCCAGCAGGGCTCTGGGCAGGATGCAGACATTGCCAGGTAACGGAAGGGTTAAAACTGCCGGAGGTTTGTGTTACATTCACCAGTTGCCAGGTCTCCTGTCTGAGCAGGAAGCGGTGTGTGTGTCACTGCTGCCCCTGTGCAGCTGCCGGGAGAAGGGCGATTCCACAGCCTGGGTTTTTGCATGATCACAAATTGGTTTTGTTGTAGGAGCAGCAGTGATCTGTATGCTGTGTATAACTGTGCTATGTATAACCTGTATATTCAAAAGGTCTGTTATACTTCCCCCCTCCTCCCCTTCTTGACTCCTCTCCCTCTCTGAATGCCTGTGAAGTGGCTTTCCCACTCCCCCTCCCCCCTGGGATGCTTGTGGGGTGAATGGGCTGGTTGAACAGCTGCAAGATCAGAAGAGCTCCAAATAGACAAGATGTCTGGGACTCTAATTAGGCAGCGATCACACACCCAATGCATGGACACTGCATGGACACTGCCCGAGGTGGAGTGTGACCAACCAGATGCAGCCAAGTCATCTCTAGTCGCAGGCCATGAGGAGCAGGTCCTTAGAAGGGGAAGGGGCCATATCCTAGCAGTGCACTCACAAGCTTGTACCTCCCGTGAAGGCCCTTTGCCTGGACCGCCTGGTCAATGGTTCGCTGCATTGCATTCCATCGTGCCTCGGGAAGACTTACCTTCATCACACTGTCCATCACTGTGCTGTGGGACACTTACCTTCAAGGATCCTAACATCTCCAGTGCCATGCCTGTCCTGGGAGCGTGAGTATGCGAGTGTGAGTGCGACCCCCCCCACCTTCTTTTCAGCTTAGCTATCAGTATAATAAACGTGCTGCTTTCTGCCAAACTCTGGTGGGTCATTAGTCCTCCCTAAGCTTACTAGCTGGCCCAATTTCGGGTAACAGTTTCATTTCACTGTGTCTCACACAGTAATAGCGGGCGGTGTCCTCTGCAGGACGGTCTCTAGACACCAGCAAACCAAGCACGTGCTTGGGGCGGCATATTTTCAGGGGCGGTATTCCGGCCATTTTTTTTTTTTTTTTTTTTTTGCTTCAGGCGGCATAAGCCTAGAGCCGGTGTAGCCCTAAGGATTAATCTGCTTGTCTGTATAAATATATCTTTCTTATAAAATGAGTATTTGATTTATTAGATTTATAGATTTTATATTAAAAGTAAGTTTAGCTGTAATGCAAGAGACCTACCTACAGGCTAAAACTCTGTATGTTAAGCTAATGCGTAGTTCACACCTTTTTGAGACCCTTCCCAGGAGAAGTAAAATTAGACAAAACACCCACGCAGATGTTTAGAGACCTTTACCTAAACCAATAGTAAAATGGGGTGGAAAATGAGGGGTTTTGCCCACATTTTAACGTATTTACCACAAGTGCGTACATACCTGTCATCCATACGCACATACATGCTAGCCTATGGGGTAAGTACCCTAACATTTCTGTGGGGGAAGAATGAAATATGGGCATAAGAGGGAGAATTTCCGATTAAATACCTTATAAAAAGGCAGGCAGCTTGCCATTAAAGAGGCAACCTATCCACCTTATCTGCTCCTGTCTACTCTTCATTGCCTCCACTTTCAACTACGTATCAATACTACTCATCTTCTATACGGCTATTAACTATTAATAGGTCGTTCTTCATTCTTTTCAAGACTGTAAGTTAAAATCTCATTTATATTTTATTTAGCTAATAACACATAAAGTTAAGTTAAAAAACAAATAACCCTGCTGTAGCTTCCTTTACTAAAGGTGTAAAAGACGCCTAAGGTGTTGCCAACACCAGATTATTATCAAAACAGGGTGTAAGTATTAATCAATTTTTGCAGTTTATAGTCTTATATTCTCTTAAAAAACTGTAATACAAGTGTAACTCTGAGGAGAGGGATAGCTCAGTGGTTTGAGCATTGGCCTGCTAAACCCAGGGTTGTGAGTTCAATCCTTGAGGGAGCCACTTGGATGATCTGGGGCAAAATAAGTACTTGGTCCTGCTAGTGAAGGCAGGGGGCTGGACTCGATGACCTTTCAAGGTCCCTTCCAGTTCTAGGAGATGGGATATCTCCATTAATTATTATTATAATTCTAACTGTTTTGCCATTTACTTACTATCTTCATTAATTTTAAATCTCTGTGTAAACTTCCCATCACAACCCCAAATTTCCTTTTATAAACTCTGTAAAGTCTAATTCAGGACGAACTCTATCTTCTGATTAAACAAATTGGTGAGCCGAAACCCATACTAATTAATATTCACAATAATAATAATTATTAAAATATTAAAATTAATAAAAGTATTAATTGATTGATTAATTAAATTTAGTAGATAAATTAAATCAACACAACTAACACATCCCAAATCAGGCTACAAGCTGGCGAGCCAGGCAGGAGATTCGAGGAGTGTGTGACAGGAATTTTTAGGGATTCCAGGCATCCTTAGACCATTAGGAAAATCTCACCTGAGGCGCTAAGTAAATGGTTAAAATTTCAGAGATTTATAAATGCTTGTCTCTGGTAAGAGTAGCCACCGGCTTAAATTTCCTGTGACTGCGGTTTGGCTGTCGTCCCAGTATTTCCGGTTGTTTATTGTGGTTTTGACTTAGAAATTTAATTTTAAATAAAGTTTGTGATTAAAGTAATATTGTTTAAAGTGATACACGTGTTTAAGGGGTTTTGTAAAGGTTAAAGTTATAACGTATGGTACCAATAAGATATTAGCAGTAGCATTGGATCCGATGACCTACACTAGTCGTGGCAGGGGAGTTGACAAAGCAAGGTATTAATCGCCGCCAAAAAGGCCGCAATCAGTCAGAACTTGAACAGTTCAAAGATACCTTATCTCAGTCCCCTTGCCTTCCCCGGACTGCACCACTGATCTGTCTGCCTCAGTATTCCCCCAGTATTTGGCAGGGGGCGCCAGCCCACGGGCCCCCGGCCTAGCCGGCAGGAGCCTGCAGAGCGCAGCCCTGCCCCTCCCCCGGCACACAGAGAGGCAGGGAGGTCTCACTCCCCTGCGTGCTGCAGCAGGGCGGGGCTTGTAGACTCCGGTAGCAGTCGCCGGGCAGAGAGGCCCCCCCCCCCCCCCCGCCCCTGTGCCCCTCCCCTCGACCCGACCCTAGGAAGGGGCCAGAGGGACTGGGAAGGACCTGCCTGCTGGATGCTTCCTGGGAGCTGCTCCAGGTAAGCACTGCTGGGCTCACCTGGTCCCCTGGCAGGTCCCTCTGGGGGGGCTCCCCTCAGCCCCACTGCCCTCAGCCCCCACCCTGACCCTGTTCCCTCAGCCTTCCCCGCAGTCCCCCCTGTGCCCCCCAACCTCAATCCACTGCCCTCAGCCCCCCTGACCCTGTTCCCTCAGCCTCCCCCACAGGCCTCCCTGTGCCCCCCAACCTCAATCCACTGCCCCCAGCCCCCGCCCTGACCCTGTTCCCTCTGCCTCCCCCACAGTCCCTCCTCTCCGCCCAATCATCTCACCCGACCCACTGCCCTCAGCCCCCACCCTGACCCTGTTCCCTCAGCCTCCCCCGCAGTGTCCCCCCTTTGCCCCCACCCTCAATCCACTGCCCTCAGTCCCTGCCCCTGTTCCAACAGTCTCCCCCACAGTCCCTCCCCTCCCCTCTCCCCCCCCCCCATCATCTCACCCTGCATGGATGTGGAAATCTGTCCCAGATTCCAGGCTGTCGTTAGTCCCTGGGGCAAAAGATCAGCAGAGGTTTACAAAGGGAAGCTTGCAGCCTTTGCTCAGACCCAAACATTTTCACTTAAAAAAATAAATAAATAAATACCCAAACCCATCCTGACACCCATCTGCTCTGTCCAGATTTGCTGTTATCCCTGTTGAGGCCAAAGTGGTTTGAAAAATTAAAAATCCTTGACACCATTGTGTTGCCTCCCCCTGTGTTGCTTGTTAATCTGATGGACCTGCCGATAATGAATAAAGATGAATGCCCTGGGAGCAATGTGTCAGGCAGACAGTTTGTCTAGTAGGAAAGTGAATGCTGAAGCCCTCACAAAATGAAGAGGCTTTTCTTAACCTGAGAACTGAAAAAGAGCCAGATACCCTGCATGGGTTTGAAAACGACAAGAGCCTAGCGATTGACCAGAGCAGCATCAGGTTTGAAGTGACAAGGAGGGTCTGTGTCATGAAGTCTGCATTTCCACTGAGGACTCTTCCATTGCCAAGGTAGCGCTGGCGCAGGTCTGCCGCCCGGCACAGCAATGCTGAGAGGTGCCAGTGAAGACCCAACCCACTGCCCTCAGCCCCCACCCTGACCCTGTTCCCTCAGCCTCCCCCACAGTTCCCCCTGTACCTCCCACCCCGAACCCACTGCCCTCAGTCCCTGCCCTACCCCAAATCTCTTCTTCAGCCTCTCCCGTCAGCCCACCCCCATCACTCCCCCTGCTGTCCCACCCCCTCAACTTCCCCCATTCCAGTCCTGCTCCCCTCTGTCTCATCCCCTCCAGACCCTGTCCCTCTCCCCAACCCCCCGACCCTCCCCAGCCCAGCCCCATTGTCTCCCCTGCCCCGCCCCACTCTACACAGCTCTCTACCCTGTCCCATTCATGCTCCCCTCAGCCCCTACCCTACTCCCCCCATCCCAGTCCTGTCCCATCCCCCTCAGCCCCCCCTGACTTTCCCAGTCCCAGCCCTGTCCCCCTCAGTTCCTCCACCCTGCTTCCCCCGGTCCATCTCCACACACCCACCGACTTCCTTGACCTCCCTCCCCCCAATCCCACTGCCTGGACTCACCCCCGTCCCACTCAGGACATGCAGGAAAAAGAAGCAATGGGCTTAAATTGTAGCAAGGGAGATTTAGGTTAGACATTAGGAAAAACTTCCTAACTGTAAAGGTGGTTAAGCACTGGACAAATTACCTAGAGAGGTTATGGAATAGCAGTCATTGGAGTTTTTTTAAGAGGTTAGACAAACACCTGTCAAGGATGGTCTAGTTGTTATTACTCAGTCCTGCCTCAGTGCAGGGGTTTGACTAGATGACCTGTTGATGTCCCTTCCAGTCCTACATTGCTGTGATTCACACTGAATTGCCTTGTGCCACTGTCTAGTAGTAGTGGCACACAGTTCTCTGACATGCAGGTTTATAAAATTGTAGTTAATATATAGTTTAGAGCATAGCAATTTTAAAGCTCTGCATGTTCAGACCAACTGAGCTGAAAATTGTGATCTATAGTATTCAAAACTATTAAGATGTGGGCTGAAATAAAATCAGCATGAATTGCTCAACAATATCAATGGAATCAGCATTGCACTGCTATGTATTGTAAAACATTACGGTGAAATCTTGCAAATATTACATAGCACGCCGCCTTGCCCAAGTGGTAACTAAGCATAACATCTTCCTGTTTCAACATTCTTAACTTGTATCCCATAGCTCCTAAAAGTTGTTTTTTTTCAAACACTGAATACTGCTAAGTTATGAGTTTTAACAGGTTTTTTTTTTCTTTTAAACCACAGCACTGAATGTTATTCTAAAATTGTTTTCCAAATATTCTTAAACTCCCAGTTTATCCCCTGCTGATGTTCATTGTGAAAAGTATTGCAGGTCTAATAATAATATTTGGCACTTTTGTAATTCACTGTCCAACATGTGTTTTGTGCCCTCCTCTGGTGGATTTTTAGAGGATAACTGTATAGCTACCAACTAAGGGAGTTATATCTTGAACTCAAGTAGTAGAAGCTCATGCTTTTAAGTCTGGATGGTGTAGATCAATCTCTGATAATTTTCATATGACTTTACATTGTGCCTCTTCATATAACCTTGTGGTGGATCTACCCACGTGTGACCTCTGTTTTCATGGGACTTTGTATCAAAGCCTCATTTAGAAACTTTGCATTGCCCTTGGTATAATATTATAGCCCCTAAGGATAGAATAAGATAGAAGAAAAATTTCTGTTTGCTAGCAGTAGAACAAGAGCTCTCCCCCCCCACTCTTAATCAATTGCCCTGTTGGATGAATGAGGTGTGGATGAGCAAGGCATGAAAGGCAGCACCTCCAGACAGCCTCAACTGTTGGAGAGGGGCTGGGAGCCAGACCCAAGGACAATAAAAGGTGTCAAGTGGGCTCATTAAAGACAAGCAGACATACCGACGGCCTCCGGGGTTAGAAGCAAGCACCTTCTTTTGGAAACACCCTCTTTGCAGCATTGGGACAACACTCAAAAGAAAGCAGCACAAAGGACCAATAGACACAGACACAGAGTTTGAATCTGGTATAGATTTGCATAAGAGGAAAGCTGCTATAAAAGTGAGGTGTCTTGCAGAGGACCCCGGGTCTCGTCTTGTCAACATGGGAGCATCGATCCGGATCGGCAGAAGCCCGGCTCCACCCCCTCCCCCATCTAACTCACCTGGCCAGTGAAGTTAAGGGGAGCAACTAATTGGTAACAACAAGACGGAGTGTGTTTGTGTGTGTGTGTGAGTGTAAGTGTAATATATTATGTGCATATAATACAGTGTTAATGAATACATGTATTACTAATAAATGTGGCGTTTTGTCTTATTCCCCCTGAAAAGATCCTGTGCAGTATTTTAAGTACAACAATGGCTCGGGTTCAATCTTTGGTGACTAGCTATGATGGAGGTTGTTACACTTATAATCCCCTTAATCAGAGGTTCTGAATATGCTTTGTTGTAGGCAGAGCTAGCCTATAGTTAAGCAACCGAAAATTTAGAATGGGAAGTGTTGAAATGTTGGGAAGCCTTATAATTTTGCCAGTCTGGAACGAACATCCCATCTGAGGGATGGGGGCGGGGAGAGAGGAGAGTGAGACAGGACCAGGAAACTGGGACAAGGAATCCTGAGCAGTAGGGGGGGCAGTTGAAATCAGATGAGGAGCTGGGGCGGGTTAGACAGCAATAGGATAGACATAGACTGGAGGGGACGGGGAAGAAGGGTCTTTGACTACTAGAGACCACTCCATTCAGGAGCCTGGGATAGACCCAGGATTCCTGAGTTTCACAGTTCCTCTTCTGTCAGCAGATATCTGTGAAACCCAGTGGCAAAAAAAGTGTCTCATCCCCCTATAGAGCTGATCTATCACATATAGGATGACAACCTACTGCCTCTGCCATCACTTACTCCATTAGCTCAAGTGGCAGGAGTCTGTGCAGTGGATCTAAAGGTTCATCGGCAGGGTTGGAGCCATGCAAGTTTCACGATGATTCCACATGCCAGAATTTCTGGGGCAGTTCAGTTTTGATTTTTACAAAAAAACCTGGGGAAATGCATACAGAAATAGGGTGACCAGATGCCTAAATAGGGGAATCTCAAGCAGGAGTAGAGAGGTTATTTTATCTCTGTATTTGGCACTGGCGCAACCACTGCTGGAATCCTGTGTCCAGTTCTGGTGTGCACAATTTAAGAAGGATATTGATAAATTGGAGAGTGTTCAGAGAAGAGTCACAAGACTGATTAAAGGATTATAAAACATGCCTTATAGTGATCGACTCAAGGACCTCAATCTATTTAGCTTAACAAAAAGAAGGTTAAGAAGTGACTTGGTTATAGACTGTAAGTATCTACATGGGGAACAAATAGTTAATAATGGGCACTTCAGTCTAGCAGAGAAAGGTAGAGCATGAGCCAACGGTTGGAAGTTGCAGCTAGACAAATTCAGACTGGATAGAAGGCATACCTTTTCAATGGTAAGAGTAATTAACGATTAACAATATACTAAGGGTCATGGTGTTTTTCTAAAAGCTTTTTCTAAAAGCTATCCTCTAGGAATTATTTTGGGAAAGTTCTATGTCTGTGCTATACAGGTGGTGAGACCAGGTGATCACCGGATCCCTTCTGGCTTTATAATCTCAGAACTAGGTACATCAATTCACATGCAAAATTCTCATTGAATTCAATAGGTGTCCTTGCCCTGTGGCTTGTGGTGCGGGCTGCAGCAGGGGCCGTACAACCCCTCTCGCAGCTTCCTAGGGCCCCCTCTCGCAGCTTCCGAGGGCCCCCTCTCATGGCTCTGTGCACCTGTGTCTGTCATTGTCGTCCTCTCCCCTCCCCCCACCCCGCTCGCCCAATGTGTCCTGATATTTCACTCTTGCGATCTGGTCACCCTACACGGAAGCAGTATCCCAGCTAAAACAGGCCATTGTCAAGGCTCCGGTGTTGATCACTCCAAATCCTGAAATACCCTATCATCTGGAGGTAGTGGTGAGTGTTAATGCATTAGTGGCTGTGGCCTCACAAGAAAGGCATGGGAAAATCAGACCAGTGGTCTATGCCTCACGATTAATGTCATCAATTGAGCTTAAATATAACAATTGTGAAAAGTATCTATTGGCAACCAGTTGGGCCATACAACACTTTTCTTTTCTAATTGGCCTCAGCCCAATCATATTACACTCATCGCACACTCCCCTTCAGTTTTTACTGTCCAATAGGGTAAAAGATGGGCAAGTCTGAAATACTCACCTAGCCCACTGGGCATTACTACTGCAAGGGGAAAATATCGCAGTCAAACCTATTAGGACACCATCCTTGTTACCAACTGCTCTATTGTATCAAGGAGAGCCACACATGTGTCCCAATTTTAATCAATTGGATCTAAGGGGGAAGAAAAAACAAAAGTTCTTCCAACCTTTAATCCAGGAGACAGATTCCATTAATGGGTATCATTTCTTTGTTGATGGTTCTAGTTATTACCATCAAGGCAAACCCTGTACCGGGTTCGGAATCTATGCAGTTCCTCCCGAGGGAAAAGGAGAGCCTTGGGAGAAGGCATATTCAATATGCACTCCACATTCGGCCCAATATGCTAAATTAGTTGCAGTGGCTTGTGTGCTGGAGTACTGTGTGCAGTTCTCCATCACCACCACATGCCAAAATATCTGTCTGTTTTCAGACTCTGTGTGGGTATGCAATTCTCTCACAGAGTTTCTACCATGCTGGGAAACAAATGGGTTTACATCTTCTGATGGCACACCTATTGGGTATGCACCATTGATAAAATATATCCATTGGTTAGCAGTAATAATTACTATTCCAGGACAGCCGATTAAAGTAAAAAAAGTGAAAGCTCACTGGAAATTAAACCCTTATGCTATAAAAAATGAGAAAGCTGATAAATTGGCCCGAGAAGGAGCCCGATCAGGGAAATTTTGGGAAGGAAAAGATCAGGAGTATTCAGTTACTACTCCTAGTCCTAAATGTCCTATAGCTGCAACTAAATTGGTACAACCCGATATACCAGATTTAAAAGATGTGCAAAAATTGGATAAGGAGATAGTGAGAGTAATCCTGGAGCTTTCCAAAACGGGAAAAGAAGGGTCATTAACAATAGACCCTTTGTACAAAAGACATAAGCAGCAGTTACAAATAGTAGATGGAGTTCTCATGTATACAGGAGGTCCTTTCCCTGTGTGGGTAGTTCCAGCTCACCTACGGAGGGAAATGATGTACATGGTCCATGACACTCCTACAGGAGGACATCAGGGAGTGGACAAAACTGTCCAACATCTTGCATCTGTAGGGTGGTGGCCACTTCTTAGGATGGATGTGCAACAATATTGTGAAAATTGTCTGGCATGTGGCCAAGCTAATCCTACTCCATCCAAAAAAAATGCGCCACTAAAATCCCAGGTGTAAGAAGGTCCTTGGATGGCTTTGCAGATTGACTTTGTAGGTCCTTTGCCAAGGACTCAAAGAGGTAACCAATATTCATTGGTGATTATGATCCTTTCTCAAAATGGGTAGAGGCATTTCCTCTTAAAGCCAATACTGCAAAAGCCACTGCCAGAGTCCTAGTAGAACAAGTCTTCTCTCGCTGGGGAATCCCTGCAAAGGTAGAATCAGACCAGGGATCACATTTTATGGGACAGTTCTTTAGGGACTGTCTTAAATTAATGGGAGTCCCGCAAAGACTGCACATCCCATACAGACCACAGTCGTCTGGGATGCTGGAATGAACCAATCGGGCTATAAAAGTGATGTTGAGGAAACTGCTTGCTGCCAATGGACGTAACTGGGACACTCTCATGCCTTTAATTTTAATGGCATTGAGGGCAACTCCAGCTGCATCTACTGATAAAACACCTTTTAAAGTGATGACAGGCCAAACAATGCGATTACCAAAACATTTAATTTGGCACACTAGTGGCACTCAATTAGAGAAAATAAAAATGGATACCTACCTGCAAAATCTGCAAAAACATCTAAATCAAATCCATTTGCAGGTAGCTGCCAAATTGGAAAAATCCAAACGTAAGGCAAAAGCTTACTTTGACAAAAACCAAAGAGAGAATACTTGGGAGGTAGGAGACCAAGTAATGTTGTTATCATATAAGCCACCAGAACGCGGGTTGTGTAACCGATGGATCGAACCTTTCCAAATCATTAATAAACTCAGTTCAGCAGTATATAAGATTAAAGTAACAGAAGAAAAGTATAATAAAAATAAAATTTACCATGCTAACCAGTTAAAGCTGTATTGATCGTCCAGGTCGCAGGAGCAACTTCCTCCCCAGGACTTAAGTGAACAGCATCAGACAAAATTGCAACAACTGGAGCCCAGCAGATTGCAACCATAAAATTAACATTAATATTTCTGACTTATTACACCCTTATTGTTGCTATAAGGGTCGGACTGAGCCAAAATTCTAAGTCTGGGATTAAACTATTGCAACCCCAGGAAACCAGACAACCCAATCGTGCTCAATTGCCTGAGCACAAGCAACAAAACATACCAACAAAGAAGGAACGGACTATTTCACTCAACCCGGAAATTATCAACAACCCGATTCAACAGGTTAAGGGAATTAGAGGGGAGAATGTTACTTTTAAATATCAATTGATGGGAGTAACTTCATTGCCCTCTAGTGGTTGAAAAAAAATGTGGGCCTTAAATAAAAATTCAAAGGGAGAAGGGTGCAAGACATCCACAACAAATTCAACGTCCCTAAAACATGGTATATCTTATAAAACTTGAAAAAACAAAGCTAGCTGTACTAATTTGATCACAGGGGAAAGTTTAACCTTATATAAGCTTGAATATGAGGATCAAGGGCAATATGAGGTACTCATTATAGCTACCTTTCAAACCAAAACAAAAAGCAAAAGATATGTACAAAATATAACATTTGAACTTAAGGTTGAGAAGCCAGTTATTAACTATGATTATGATCATTCAATATCAAATAATGTAAATTGTCCAGTGTTAAGCCCAGGACCCGCTAGTGGTCTTACCACAACACCCTTAATAGGGAAACTGATTAATCAAGTTCAATTTATGCATATTCCTGTAGTGCTGAATTTGTCCAATTGGTACTTAGGAAAATGTAGCTACTGTCAGCATACTAATGCGGCTTCCATTTTCTCAGTACAACTTGTGGATAAAATTGTAGCCTATCAGCAACAAGTGCAAAATATTGTTCTGTTAAAGAATAAAAAAATCCCTAAGTCAAAAACTCCTAAGAGAAAGCATAGCTTAAATCTCCTTGGAGGTTTAGGATCCCTAACAGCACTATTTGGTACAGAAATGTCAATTTGAAACCAGGCGGATATTTGAAAAATCCGCAAGCATATAAATTATGTGTTAAAAGAGGAAGCCAACCAAGTGGTCAATCCAATGTTAAAACAAATAAAAAAATTGGCACAGAAAAAACAATTTACTGTCTATAATATGCATAATATAACCCAATTGTTTAATGAAACTCAACAAAAAATTAATCAGTTAATTAATTAAAACAAAATCAGCAAAGGGATCAACATTTGGAAAAAAAATTATATGCTCTGCATATGGGGAATATGTTGTAAGTACTATTGTTGATGCATTACGATCCTTAAGACTAGAAGAAGTTCCTGACTTAATTAAGGATGAGCAACTGTTAAATTGGTACTGCCCTAAATGTTTTCAAAAGCTAAAAAAGGAAAAATCCACTTGTTTGGATTCATGCCAGCATTTGTCAGTGGGTGCTATAAGAAAGATAGGATCTGTGACACCTCACCCCAACTGAGACAGTTGTTCTCTTTCAAAAAATTGTGTAATGGCACAATCTTTGTATGTCTCATTCACGGTCTTGTTATCGATGTTTAACCCAGACAAGGATGTGTACAGGCAATTGGCTACTATCCATTCTATAGGTCACCTCGAAAATGACATCTACAGGGAACGCATTAATGCACCTCCCCTGGTAGTCTATCACACTCCAACTCAGACCTGGAAAGTGCCACAGATGGCCTGTTGTTCTAAGAAAGGGCCTCAGTATATCTGTAGGTGTAATGTGTTTAAAACAGACACTGTTTTGTGTGAACTACAGGGAAAGAAATTACAGAATTCATCATCGTCATGCCTGGTGAGGCTGACCACGTGGAAAACACCAATGGAGAGGGTGACCTATGCAGGAAGTAACCAATTTTGTGTGGTTACCAACCAAAAAAGGTACCAATATGGTCCCTTGGAGTGTCCTGTCACAGAGCCAAATTTCTGTTTTACCCCAAAGCAGCCCACGGTAATAGGAAATCAAGCTATTTCCCCTATTCCCACTTTTGAGAACATTACCATTATTCAGTCCAACCCCGCTTATCAGGATTTAATTGTCCAAAGCACACCCACTTTTCTGGCCTATATTTCCCCACTAAACTTACAGCTAAAATCATTAATGGCTCGTAAAAAAACTCACCTTATCCAAATTACTAATAATATGAACCAAGCTCAACAAGTTATTACCCAGTTAATGAACGAAGGTAATAAACCTACAACAACTCCCAAAGAAAATTTTGAATTAAAAAAATGGGTAATTGTCCAAGAAATTGCAATTAAAATTAATTTCCTTATTTTAGGTTACTTACAGTATAAATTCAACAAACCTAAGCCTAAACCTAAACAAATGCCTAGGCAGACACCTAGACAGAGGCATATACAAACATCACAGAGTGACGAATATATATACATAATGCCTATCCCAAATACCTACCAAAATATGCCCAGGTATAAAAGTGGTGTTAAAAAGGGCCCCAAGAATACAAAATCCAATCTACATGACGGGGTTTCTTTGTGCAAACCACCCCGTCAAAGGGGGGCGTGTAGCCCTAAGGATTAATCTGCTTGTCTGTATAAATATATCTTTCTTATAAAATGAGTATTTGATGTATTAGATTTATAGATTTTATATTAAAAGTAAGTTTAGCTGTAATGCAAGAGACCTACCTACAGGCTAAAACTCTGTATGTTAAGCTAATGCGTAGTTCACACCTTTTTGAGACCCTTCCCAGGAAAAGTAAAATTAGACAAAATACCCACGCAGATGTTTAGAGACCTTTACCTAAACCAAGTAAAATGGGGTGGAAAATGAGGGGTTTTGCCCACATTTTAACGTATTTACCACAAGTGCGTACATACCTGTCATCCATACGCACATACATGCTAGCCTATGGGGTAAGTACCCTAACATTTCCATGGGGGAAGAATGAAATATGGGCATAAGAGGGAGAATTTCCGATTAAATACCTTATAAAAAGGCAGGCAGCTTGCCATTAAAGAGGCAACCTATCCACCTTATCTGCTCCTGTCTACTCTTCATTGCCTCCACCTTTCAACTACGTATCAATACTACTCATCTTCTATACGGCTATTAACTATTAATAGGTCGTTCTTCATTCTTTTCAAGACTGTAAGTTAAAATCTCATTTATATTTTATTTAGCTAATAACACATAAAGTTAAGTTAAAAAACAAATAACCCTGCTGTAGCTTCCTTTACTAAAGGTGTAAAAGACGCCTAAGGTGTTGCCAACACCAGATTATTATCAAAACAGGGTGTAAGTATTAATCAATTTTTGCAGTTTATAGTCTTATATTCTCTTAAAAAACTGTAATACAAGTGTAACTCTGTAATTCTAACTGTTTTACCATTTACTTACTATCTTCATTAATTTTAATAAAAAGTCTTTATAACTACATCTGTCTCCAAATGCATATATGCATCCGAAGAAGTGGGCTGTAGCCCACGAAAGCTTATGCTCTAATAAATTTGTTAGTCTCTAAGGTCCCACAAGTACTCCGGTTCTTTTATCTGTCTCTGTGTAAACTTCTCGTCACAACCCCAAATTTCCTTTTATAAACTCTGTAAAGCCTAATTCAGGACAAACTCTATCTTCTAATTAAACAAATTAGCGAGCCAAAACCCATACTAATTAATATTCACAATAATTATTATTATTATTAAAATTAACAAAAGTATTAATTAATTAATTGAATTTAGTAGATAAATTAAATCAACACAACTAACACATCCTAAATCAGGCTACACCGGCCTTGGCAGCAGCAGCATGTTGAGGGGGGGAGGCTGGGGCCGCTGCGGTTCGCGCCGCAGGGGAGCAGCACCCGCACCTTGTGGCTGGGCCAGGCAGGCTCTGAGTGGGGGACACTCGACTGAGGGCTGCTCCTCGGAGCACACGGAGCCGCCTGCAGGTACCACAGGGCAGCCGTCCCCCAGCACCGCAGCCGGGGCTGTGCGAAGCGGCCCGAGCTGCCCAGGGACTGCGGCAGGGCGGCCAGAAGCAGCAGGAGCAGTGGGGCCATAGAGGGCGGGGCGCTGCCGTGCGGGGCCTGCGTCCCGCTCTCCGGGGCTCAGGACCGGCTCCAGGCACCAGCCTGGCAAGCAGGTGCTTGGGGCGGCCACTCTGGAGAGGGGCGGCACATCCAGCTATTCGGCGGCAATTCAGCGGCCGGTCCCTCACTCGTGCTCTGAGCAAAGGACCTCCCGCCGAATTGTCGCTGCAGATCGAGATTTTTTTTTTTGGCTGCTTGGGGCGGCCAAAACCCTGGAGCCGGCCCTGCCGGGGCTCCGCTCCCTCTGGGGCTATCCTGCCCTGTCTCCTCAGCCCCCTGCCAGGGCGGTCCCCCAGCTCTGCCCTCCCATGTCCCGGCTGGTCCTAGAAGTAGGAGCCCTGGCTGGAGGGACCCTGGGCTGAGGCACGCCCAGGAGCCCCGCTGCTTACCCGACCCTGCCAGCTGCTTACCCAACCCTGCCAGAGCAGACTGGCTGGAGGCGAGGGGGGAGTGGGCAGAGTCAGCACTGGTGGGGGGGAGCCCAGGCCTGGGGCAGAAGAGGGTGCAGGTGAGGGAGGGCATTAGTGGTGGGGGGGGCAGCCACATTTTTTTTTGCTTGGAGCGGCAAAACGCCTAGAGCCGGCCCTGGTCCCTTCCAGTTCTATGAGATAAGTATATCTCCATATATTTGGAGCCCCAGCCCCAACTTGGTAGCCAGGCCCAGCTCTAGGCACCAGCAAAACAAGCTGGTGCTTGGGGCGGCACATTTTTAGGGGCAGCATGGCTGGCACCAGAATGCCGCCCCTAAAAATGTGCCCCGGCCGCCCTAGCTCGCCACGGTGCGCGAAACAGCTGATTCGCGCGCCGCTTCTCCCCCTCCCTCCCAGGCTCTCAAGCCTGGGAGGGAAGGGGAGAAGCGGCGCCCGCGCCGCGGCCACTCGGAGTCTCCCCCTCCCTCCCAGGCTCTCAAACCTGGGAGGGAGGGGGAGACTCCAAGTGGCCGCGGCGCGGGCGCTGCTTCTCCCCCTCCCTCCCTCCCTCCGTCCTAGGCTTGAGAGTCTGGGGGCAGGAGGCAGGGCTGGGGATTTGGGGAAGAGGCAGAGTTGAGGCGGGGCCGGGGGTGGGGTAATTAAAAAACGGGGGCGGGGGGGCAGCCAAAATTGTTTTTGCTTTGGGCAGCAAAAATCCTAGAGCCGGCCCTGTTGGTAGCTGCTGTAGAGGAGGAGAGACAGTTCTCCCCAAACTAGTGCTAAAACTTAATGAAAATTGTTTGTCCAGACAAAATTTCCATTACGTTTGGGGAGAGGTCTGGAAACCTTTAAGGCCAGATCTTTGTTATCTGGTATAGTTCTGGCTCTGCAGAGTTCTCCCATTGACTCTTAAGCAGCACTAGGTTTGGTGGGGATGCTGCTAGGTGTTTTGTAGGATAAAGACCTTATTTGCAAGCTCTTTGAAGCAGGGATCTGTCTGCAAACTCCAAGCCCTCTGTTCATGTGCTCCAGGGCTTCTAAAAACTCTGAGTCCACTGTGAGTTTGAGTTGGTGACACACACAATGTGAAACCAGGAGAACTTTGCCTGTTTCTACAGGGCTGTTGCACTTGCACAGCGTGGATCCTAAACCACCCATTTAAAATACCCATAACCAACCACTTGATGTTTTATTTCCCTTCCTATTTTCAGTGTTGTCACTTGTTTGTTTGTGGTTTTGTTTTACTGTTTGTGTTGCTTTATTACTTATTTTTACTGTTCTAGGTGTATGATGTGTTAATCAAATTTAAAGTGGACATCTCAGAGAAATTGCATATACCTGAGTGAATGCCTTTTCCGCTCCTTTCCAGTATCAGAACATATTGTATTAATATTTGCAATGAGAGCATGATTATTTCTAGTTGACGCATAGATTTGTTTAGCATCTTAAAGCTGCGCTATGTGTGCAGATAATATGCATGCAAGAGAGATAATTATTATTAAGGGTTTTTTTATATTGCGCTTGTATTCAACAATAGTTAGCTAACAGTACAAAGAACATTAGGAAAGATCATTTAATTGGTGCTGGTCCTGCTTTGTGTAGGGGGTTGGACTAGAGACCTCCTGAGGTCTCTTCCAACCCAGATATTCTATGATTCTGTGATCCGCCAAGACCCTCAGCAATTTTCAAGTGGTCTGTGGGGAAAAAAGGTTGAGAACCACTGCCCTAGAAACTTGCCCATTTCCCCCTGGCTTTTGTTATCACTTGCTGTTAACTCGAGTGTATCTGCTTTGAACTGTATGTAACGGCCAGCAGGGCAGGGAGGCATCAGGTGCGGGGAGATCACCCCGGAGTGGGGACACCCAGCCCCTGTCCTGAGTGACCAGACTCCTGGGCCCAGCCTTGTTGGGGTTTCAGGGACTCGGCCGAGCCAGATGGAGGAAGGGGAGCACTCGAGGGCACCCAGGCCTCCGGGCAAAGGGAGCTGGAGCGAGGACTCTGGTTTCACTAGCCGACTCCGCAGGGGCGGTGCAGACGCCAGGAAGGTTCCCCTGATAGCGGGACCATCCCAGGCCCCTGGGTGAGAGTAGCTGCGGGCGGGGAGTTTGCAGACGCTCCCTGGCTGGACTGGGTGGGGCTAGCCTGGAAAAGTGACTTTCAGTTTTCCAGCCTCTGCACCACAGCACGGGCTAGTGAAGGTAACGGGGGGCCCACAGCCCCCCGCTGCGGTCCAGGACCCCCAGTTGGGGAGAGAACCCAGGCATCCTGGCACCCAGCCTCCCCCCCCAACCGGGGATAGGACCCAGGAGTCCTGCCAGGGATACAAGTGTGTGTGCGCTGCCCCCTGTAACACAGCCGGGGGGTCTCTCCGCCCCCAGCACTGCGCAGGGTGGATGTAGGGAGTGGGGGGTTTGAAGTCACGGCCCAGCCCGGCCCCACTTCCCACTGGCCGGCCCCGGGAGTCACGGGGACTCGCCCTCAGCAGAGCAGGGTCTATGACCCGGGATGGGCAGATCCGGCTCTGCCCAGCAGGGGGCAGCGCGGCTCTGGGAGCGGGACCAGGGAGGGGGGTTCGGATTGGAGCCAGAGCCGGAAATTCAGCAACTTGCTGGGTCAGAGGCGCCCCCCCCCCCCATTCTGACCATCCTCAAACCCCCAACCCGCACAGTGCAACCCCCCCTTCCGTCCGCCTGTCCATCCTCACCCCCCCCACTGTCCAACCCCCCCTTCCATCCGTCTGTCCATCCTCAACCCCCCCTGCACTGTGCAACCCCCCCTTCCATCCGTCTGTCCATCCTAACCCCCCCCACACACTGTCCAACCCACCCCTTCCGTCCATCTGTCCGTCCTCACCCCCTCCCCGCCTGTCCAACTCTCTTTTCTGTCTGTGCGTCCCCACCCACACATCTCCCCCCTCCTTCCCTCCCTCCATCCCCCGTACATTTCCATCTCTCAGCCATACCCCAGTCCCTGCCGGGGGCTGGGGCCATGTGTGGGGGCGTCGGTAGTCCCTGATCGTGTTTGTCTGGCCCGGCTGAGAGCCCTGATGACAGGGTGTATCCATCCCACTGTGGGCAAGTGGGGGCGTTTCCCCGCCTCCCCCAGCACATGTGCAGGGCCCTGTGATGCTCCCCTACATTTCTCCATCCCTCCCCCGTCTCCCAGCCATTCCCTCCATCCAAACGTCCATCCCCACCCCCCTCCCGTCCATCTGTCCATCCATCCCCATTACCCCCCTCCACACACACATTTCTCCATCCAGCTCCCAGCTGTACCATGGTCCCTGCCTGCCCCTACTTGCTGGGAACTGGCCCCGTGTGCAGGAAGGGGAAGCCCGGGGGGGCCCGAGAGGAGCCGTCTCTCTGATCTAGGCCCGAGAGCCTGCGGGACTCCCTGCCACAGGACTTGACTGAGCAGGGGGTTGGGGCTAGGGTCTCAGAGCCGTTGCTGGAGGACACACCCTGTGCCCATCAGTTTCCATGGGAACCCTGTATCTCACCACACACCTTTTCCCCCCCCCCAGATCTCCGAACCCCGGACCAAGATGACGAGCTGCGGCCTCCTGAACAGTTCCAACAAGCCGGGTGAGTCAGGGCGGGGGGGTCCCATGACTGATGCCCCCTTCCGCCAGAGCCCATGGGGGGGCCATGGCTGACATCCCCCTTCCCCGGCGCCCATGGGGGTCAGAGGGGCCTGTGGCTGATGTCCCTCTCCCCACAGTACCCCTGCGCAGCGGCTCGGTGACGGTGCTGATCCGAGGCTTCATGGCAGACGTGGGCTGTGAGCTGCTCTACAGGAACGAGGAGCCGGGGCCAGTGGAGGCCGTGTTCGTGTTCCCCGTGGACGCCGAGGCGGCCATCTACGCCTTCCAGGCCCGCCTGGGGGGCACCTGCATCGAGGCCCAGCTCCACGAGAAGAAAGAGGTACCAGGGGGGAGAGACGGTACCAAGGGGGCATGGTATGGGTACACGCTGGCTCGGGGGCAGGGCAGGGGGATCTCGGGGTGACCCCATCTCTCCCGGCAGCTGCAAGAGCTGTACAGGGACACACACGCCGGGGGGAAGGGCAGGGGGATGTTGGGGGAATGGGGAATCTTGGGGTGACCTGGTCTCTCCCGGTACACGCAGGAGCGGTATGGGGATACCCTGGCAAGGGGATCTCATGGGATAAGGAGATCTCAGGCTGACCCTGTCTCTCAATGCGGTACAGGAGCTGTTGCTCCTGAGGGAATTAAGCACCAAAAAAATTAAAATTCTGTGCACAATATTTTAAAATTCTGCATATATTTTTTGTCAAAATAACATTGTAATCACGCCAGTTTCCATTATTTTGGTAATTTATTTCAAAATAATGTCAGCAAGTATGTCTGTAACAACACAGACCAAAAAAAAAAAAAAGATTCTGGTAAATTTTTCCACTAATAGATTCCTTTCTAGGCTTATTCATACAGAACTTTGTGTAAGAATTCATTTAAACTACAATATAGAACCGGATTTCCCACACCTCTCAGAAGCTGCGCAAAGGCTTGGGGGAGTCAGGGGTAACGGAGGAGCTGAGGGAGAGGGAAGGAGTCTGGAGTGAACCTCAAGGATTGTTGGGTGTGGGTGGGAGAAGTATGGAACAGGTTTTTTGGGGGGGTGAGTAGGGGAAGGAATTGTTAGGGAGTTGGGGAGCCTCCCAAATGCAGAGGCTCACCCCAAGCCTCTCCCATTCAGTCAGGCACATCTGCCCCTGTCTCCACACACCCCCGCATTGGTCTCTGCAGCCTCCTCCCCCATCCCTGTGTGTCCCTGCATCCCCCTTCCCCTGTTCCCGTGTGGCCCTGCAGCTCCCCTCCCTCTGAACTTGGCTCAACGGTGTCACCCCACTAGCTCCTGAGCCCACAGCCCAGACTCTCCCCCGCCCACCAGCCCTTCTGAACCCCCATCTGTGACACTGACACACACACACCCCGGCAGCCCCACTCTTTCCTAACCTGGCTCCGCGTGCAGGGTGCTGTGAAGAATACAGCCGGCTCCTGGCTGCTCTAGTACCACAGCAGCCTCTGGTGGGTGAAGGTGGAACTGCAGCACTTCCTGGACAATGTATTTTTTGTAGGGGATAGTTCAGTGGTTTGAGCATTGGCTTGCTAAACCCAGGGTGGTGAGTTCAATCCTTGAGGGGGCCACTTAGAGATCTGGGGCAAAATCAGTACTTGGTCCTGCTAGTGAAGGCAGGGGGCTGGACTCAATGACCTTTCAAGGTCCCTTCCAGTTCTAGGAGATAGGATATCTCCATTTATAATAAAAATAAAAAAGACCTGTATGAGGATGTGCTGGCTGGGAGTAGGGCAGGGGGATCTCAGGGTGACCCTGTCTCTCTGGCAGGCACAAGAGCTGTACGGGGACGCGCTTGCCGGGGGATAGAGCTCGTTCTTGCTGCAGCAGGAGGGGGCCGAGGGTGACGTTTTCAGCTGCTCCCTGGGTAACCTGCCCCCTGGGGAGGAGGTGGTGCTGACCCTGCGCTACGTCTGCGAGCTGCCGCTGGAGCCCGATGGAGCCGCCCGCTACATGCTGCCCGTCGTGCTGCGCCCCCGCTACACGCCCCATGGTGAGACCCACAGATCCCCCTGCTCCCGCCCACGTGCCCCATGGTGAGACCCACAGATCACCCTGCCACTTTAGCCTGCCTGGTCCTCCCCCAAATCCCCACTGCGCACCCTACAGTGAGTGACCCACAGCCTGTAACCCTCCCCCGCAGACCCATTAGCCCCTACTACGTACCCCACAGGGAAAGACCCACATGGACCCTCATAGACCACTACTATGTGCCCCATGGTAAGTACCTCCCCAGCCCTGCAATCCCCGCTCCAGGGTATGTTACCCCCGGCCCCTCCCCCAATATCCAAGCATCCCCCCCATGCCCCTCAATAGCCCATTCCCCCCATAGAATCATAGGACTGAAAGGGACCTTGAGAGGTCATCTAGTCCAGTCCCCTGCACTCGTGGCAGGATTAATTATCTAGACCATTCCTGACAGGTGTTTGTCTAACCTGCTCTTAGAAATCGCCAATGATGGAGATTGCACAAGCTCCCTAGGCAATTTATTCCAGTGCTTAACCACCCTGATAGGAAGTTTTTCCTAATGTTCAACCTAAATCGCTGTTGCTGCAATTTAAGCCCATTGCTTATTGTCCTATCCTCAGGGGTTAAGATAAACAATTTTTCTTTCTACTCCTTGTAACAACCTTTTCCATACTTGAAAACTGTTATGTCCCCTCTCAGTCTTCTCCAAAAGAAACAAACCCAATGTTTTCAATCTTCCCTCATAGGTCATGTTTTCTAGAACATTTTTGTTGCTCTTCTCTGGACTCTCTCCAATTTGTCCACATCCTTTCTGAAATGTGGCACCCAGAACTGGACACAGTACTTCAGTTGAGGCCTAATCAGAGCAGAGTAGAGTGGAAGAATTACTTCTCATGTCTTGCTTACAACACTCCTGCTAATATAGCCCAGAATGATGTTTGCTTTTTTTTGCAGCAGTGTTATACCATTGACTCATATTTACCTTGTCATCCACTATGACTCCCAGATCCCTTTCCACACTACTCCTTCCTAGGCAGTCATTTCCCATTTTGTATGTGTGCAACCCATTGTTCCTTCCTAATGAAGTATTTTGCATTTGTCCTTCAGACCATTTCTCCCGTTTGTCCAGATCATTTTGAATTTTAATCCTATTCTCCAAAGCACTTGCAACCCCTCCCGGCTTGGTGTCTTCCGCAAACTTTATAAGTGTACTCTCTATGCCATTATCTAAATCATTGATGAAGATATTGAACAGAACCGCACCCAGAACTTATCCCTGCAGGACCCCACTCGTTATGTCCTTCCAGCATGACTGTGAACCACTGATAACTACTCTCTGGGAACAGTTTTCCAACCAGTTTTGCACCCACTGTATAGTAGCTCCATCTAGGTTGCTAACCCTAGTTTGTTTAAGAGGTGGCCATGGGAGACGGTATCAAAATCTTTACTAAAGTCAAGATATAACACGTCTACCACTTCCCCCCATCCAGAAGGCTTGTTACCCTGTCAAAGAAAGCTATCAGGTTTGTTTGACATGATTTGTGTTTGACAAATCCATGGTGACTGTTTCTTAGCACCTTATTATCTTCTAGCTGTTTGCAAATTGACTGTGTAATTATTTGTTCCCTTATCTTTCTGGGTACAGAAGTTAAGTTGACTGGTCTGTAATTTCCCAGGTTGTCCTTATTTCCCTTTTTATAGATGGGCACTAGATTTGCCGTTTTCATCTCTCCCATCTTCCATGGCTTTGCAAAGATAATTGCTAATGGCTCAGGTATCTCCTTGTCAACTTCTGGAGTATTCTAGGATGCATTCCATCAGGCCCTGGTGACTTGAAGAGAACTACTTTGTCTAAGTAATTTTTAACTTGTTCTTTCCCCATTTTACCCTCTTCTGAGCCTACCTTGTTTTCACAGGCATTCACTACATTAGACGTCCAATCAGTACCAACCTTCTTGGTGAAAACCGAAACAAAGAAGTCATTAAGCACCTCTGCCATTTCCACATTTTCTGTTATTCTTTTGCCACCCTCAATGACTAATGGGCCTACCCTGTCCTTCATCTTCCTCTTGCTTCTAATGCATTTGTAGAATGTTTTCTTGCTACCCTTTATGTTTCTGGCTAGTTTGATCTCATTTTGAGCCTTGGCCTTGTTAATTTTGTCCCTACATACTTGTGTTATTTGTTTATATTCATCCTTTGTAATTATACCTAGTTTCCACTTTTTGTAGGACTCTTGATTTTTAGATCACTGAAGATCTCCTGGTTACGCCAGGGTGGTCTCTTGCCATACTTCCCATCTTTCCTACACAGTGGGATAGTTTCCTCTTGTGCCCTTAATACTGTCTCCTTAGAAAACTGCCAACTGTCTCCAGTTGCTTTTCCTTTTAGACTTGCTTCCCACAGGACCTTACCTGCCAACTCCCTGTGTTTGCTAAAGTCTGCCTTCTTAAAATCTATTGTCCTTATTTTGCTGTTCTCCCTCCTACCATTCCTTAGAATCATGAACTCTACCATTTCATGATCACTTTCACCCAAGTTGCCTTCTGCTTTCAAATTCTCAACCAGTTCCTCCCTCTTTGTCAAAATCAAATCTAGAAGAGCCTCCCTGCTAGTAGCTTTTTTTTTTTTTTTTTTTTGAAAGGAAAAATTGTCTCCGATACAGTCCAAGAACTTGTTGGATAATTTGTGCCCTGCTGTGTTATTTTCTCAACAGGTGTCTGGGTAGTTAAAGTCCTCCCATCACCACCAAGTCCTGTGCTTTGGATGATTGTGTTAGTTTAAAAAAAAGCCTCATCCACCTCTTCTTCCTGGTTAGATGGTCTGTAGTAGACCCCCACCCTGACATCACCCTTGTTTTTTAACCCTTTTATCCTTATCCAGAGACTTTCAACGAGTCTGTCTCCTATTTCCAGCTCAGTCCACGTAAACACATTTTTAATATATAATGCAACACCTGTTTTTTCCCTGCCTGTCCTTCCTGAGCAAGCCGTACCCTCCTATACCAATATTCCAGTCATGCCTATTATTCCACCAAATCTCTGTGATGCAAACTATGTCATAGTCGTGTTTAGTTACTAGCATTACGAGTTCTTCCTGCTTTTCCCTGTAGAGGAGCAGACTCACCCCTGCGGCACCTCC
This sequence comes from Malaclemys terrapin pileata, assembly GCF_027887155.1. Lineage (NCBI taxonomy): Eukaryota > Metazoa > Chordata > Testudines > Emydidae > Malaclemys > Malaclemys terrapin. Next base: position 33,963,106 of record NC_071516.1, on the reverse strand, counting down.
TGCTGGTGACTTCTGGGAATTAGCTCTTCCAGCATCCTGGAGCACCCCCTGCAGGCCAGTGATCTGCTTGTCCTCTAGCCCCCATGACCCTCCTGGACCCCAGTGCCCTTGTATCTGGGGTGCTGCCCCCTGGCAGTACACCCCTCAGTACTAGGGTCTCCCCTCCCAGGGGAACCCCCACCCACTATCCCTACCTTGCCTCAGGATAAGGCCACTGCTAGTCTCCAACTAGTCCCCGCTCCCTGGGGCAGACTACAGTATAGGCCACTCATCATCGGCAAGGTTGGGTTTGGACCTGCTGCCTTGGCCTAGCCCTGGGCTGCCCTCTACAACCCCCAGTTCCCCTTAGCCTTCTACTAGGCTGCAGTCTGGGGCTTTCCCGGCTGGAGCGCCCCAGTCTGTCCTCAAGTACCCTGTCTCTAGCTCCCTACAGCCAGGCCCTTCTCTCTGAACACAGAGAGAGACTCTTGGCCTTTGGCTCACAGCCTTTTTATATAGGGCCAGCTGAGGCCTGATTGGGGTGTGGCCCAGCTGCAGCTGCTTCCCAATCAGCCCAGTTTAGCAGCTCCCAGCCACAACCTTCCCCCAGGGCTTTTCCAACCCCTCAGGGCAGGAGCGGGTGTCCACCCCTCTACAGAGCGTGCTCAGTATCCTCTGTAGCTGCCCTCTTGGCTGGAGCTCTCCCTCCTTCTCCTTCTCCTCTCCACCTGCCTTGCTAGTTGGAGCTCTCCCTTACTCCCTGGGCTGCTGCTGCTGGCTAGAGCTCCCTCCCTAGACTGCTGTTGCTGCTGTTACCACTGCTCCTGAGTCAGGGGTGGGGGGGCCTTGCCGGCCAGCCCCCCCTCCCCACCATCTTTGGAGGGAGACGCTAAGACCCCCCACCTTCACCATGAGCACTACCACCTGTGGGGGTCCTTCCTGCCTGGCTGCCAGAGCTACTACTGCTGCTGCCGCCGGTGCTGTGCGTGTCCTGGGGAGCTGCTGGAGCCTGGAGGTGGAGGAAGAGGACTGCGCGGTCCATCTGCTGCTGGGGGAGCCCATGAGACTCTGGAGACCACTGTGGAGGGGGCTGTTTTGGACTGAGTAATTTTCGAACTGTGCTCTAGTGGTGGGGGTCTAGACTGTGTTTGTGGGGACACAGGGGGTGTGGCGTGGAGCCTGCCCCTGGTCCATCTGTGTGTGTCCCCCCCCAAACCCCCACCACCACCGTTGCCCCCTCCACCACCCACCACCAACCCCACAGCCCATTTTCCATCTGCCTCCGTTCCTGCCTCTGGGACTCTGCTGCTTTCCTGACCTGCCACGCCCTACTGACAGCGTTTGGGCCTGCAGCGGCGGGGAGGCGGCCCGCACATTGACTTTTCGCAAGCGCTCGTGGACGCACCTACCCCCCCTTGGACTGACCCCTTCCCCTTTTGCAACAGGCCCCCCAGCTTTGCCCTTTGCTGCCTACCCCCTTTGCCCTCTGTAGCCTTTTGCCCTTCCCCAGCTTCAGTTTGTTTGCCTGCCCCGCCCTTTTCCCTCTGCAGTTTGGTTTCGTTGTCCCACCCCAGCCCTGCGGTTAGCCCCTTGGTTCCTCTGCCCCATTCCCAGCCTCGTTACTCCCTTGCGCCCCCCTTCCCCTGATTGACCCCTCCCCTCGTGTGCCCATGCCCCCTCCCGTGCGCTTGTGCCCTTCATCACATTTTGGTTAATCACTGCACCCCCTTCTGTTATTGTGACCTTCCCTCCCCTAGTGTAACTAGAGGAGCCGGTGTCGGTGACTGTCCCCCCTGAGCCCTTGATACTCCCACATCTCCCTGCGTTTCGGTGCCCTCCTCCCCTGCCTGCAGCCTAGCGGGGAGGAGTAGTTGACCTGCCTTTCCTTTAGCCGCCCCCCCCCTTTTTTTTTTCTCCAGTGTGTTTTCCCCTCCCTCCCTGCTCAATATGGAGGGGAACACGGCGGGCGAGCCCCCCCAAGTAGGCCCCGCCACCCCTCCTCCGCCTGTTCCCTTAGCCTCTACCTCAACCTCCGCTGCCGAACCACCTGCCACCACTGCGGCATTGACAGCGGCGGGCGACGGGGTGACCTCCGCTGCTGCCACGTCCCTGGCTCCCTCCAATTATGGGGGAGCTGCCCCAGCCGGCAGGAAAGGCCAGGGCAAGAAAAAGGGAAAGAGCCCCGCTAAAAAGACTGGGCCCTCCATGGCAGGGGCTGCCTCCACTGCTGCGGCCCTGCCACCGGCCGCAACAATCCTTCCCGCTGCTCCCTCCACCAGCTCTGCGGGTGCCCCTCCCCCAGCCCCTAGGGCGTATGCCCAGGTGGCAGCGGCCACCGGTATGCCATCTCGCCCATCCACCGCCTCCGCTTCCAACTATAGTGGCCTGGGCCCCTTCCCCACCTTGACTAGGAGGCATGGCATCCGTTGCCTCCAAGTGCCCGCCTCGCCGCACGTGGAGACCTACGTGCGGGCGTTGGCGAGGGTGGTGGGGCCCGCGGCCATCGTGGCGGCCTCCAAAATGTATGGCAAGGTTGTCTTTTTCCTTGCCTCGGAGGCCGCCGCCCAAGAGGCGGTGGAGAAAGGCCTGGCGGTGGGGGGCGTATTCGTCCCCCTGGAGCCGCTAGAAGACCTGGGTGTCCGTGTAGTCCTTACCTCTGTTCCTCCTTACCTTCCCAATGTCGCCCTGCTGCCCGCCCTTTCCACCCTGGGGAACCTATTTCCATCGTTCGCCCTCTCTCGCTAGGCTGCAAGGACCCCGCCCTCCGTCACGTCCTCTCGTTCCGCCGGCACGTGCAGCTCCAACTGCCGCCGGCGGCACGTGCTGGAGAGGCGCTTGAGGGGTCTTTCTTGGTCCCCTATCGGGGGACCCATTACCGGGTGTACTATTCTACGGGGGAGGCCCGGTGCTACCTCTGCCGGGCGATAGGGCACGTCTGGAGGGACTGCCCCTTGGCCCGGCACAGAGGAGCGTCCGGGACCCCCGAGCCCCGGCAGAGTGCCAGCCCCACCATTGCTGGCGCTCCTAGTTGCCCGGTACCCGGAGCCGCCCCTCCTCCTTCTCGGACCACCACTGCTCCCGCTCGGGCTCAAGGGGTATCTCCCCCACCATGCCCAGATGAGCGAGAGAGCCCCGTCTCTGCTATGTGCACTGTGGCGGGACCTGTAGAGGAGGGTGCGGTGGGGGTATTGCCGGGCGCGAGAGAGGGCCCTCCCCAGGGGGATTCTGCCCCCCCTCCTACTGCCCCATTGTTACCTCCTCAGGTCCTCAAGCCGTCATCTCTGCCCCCCGACCCAATCCCTATCACCCAGCCCGCAGACGATGCCATGGAGGGCTGGACCCTAGTACAGGGACAGCGGGGCAAGCGGAAGGCTCGAGCTCCTCTCCTGCCATCCGGTGCGGAGGCCCCCCGGAAAACCAGGAAGGGGGGCTCCGCTGCTGAGCCTTCCGCTTTGCCCGCGGGTGCATTACATCTACCGTTGCCAGTTGGGGAAGCTGTGGCAGCACCGGAGGATGCCGCCATCCATTCTCCGCGGTCCTTCCTCGCGGAGGCCCACGTTGCGGCCCCTCCTACCCCCTTACCACCTATACCCTCTGCGATGCTCGAGGCAAGCGTCGCCTCTGGTGTTAGCGGGGATGATCCCGGGGTGGTGGGAGGTGAGCTGCCCTCTATCTATGAGGAGATCGAGGCCCTGGGTCTGACCCCGGTCACCCAGGGGGAGGACGACCCTCTGCCAGCGGGCCTTGATCTAGCTGCTCTCACCTCAACCCCCCCTTCTGCGTCTCCTGTTCCCCTGACCGATGCTCCTGCCTTCGAGGAACCCCTGGACTCCTTGCCCTGCCCGGCTGCGGGTGACACATCGCTGACGGCCGCCGAGCCTCTTCAGGCGACGGCCGGTGCCTCGCGGCCGGGACCCGAGTTACCAGGGGTATCCCTTGTTGGCGTGGGGCAACCGAGCTCCTTCCCGGGTGGGGGCCCCATTGCAGATTGTTCACCTCCTGCTGCCGTGGCTGTTCCATCTGCCGTAGAGCCTGAGCCCGGCATCCCTGGGGACCCCCTCCCTAACCCTCAGACCCCTGGGCCCGACCGAGAGGAGCTACCTTCCAGCTGTCCAGCTCCTGGGGCCCAGGATCCCGCCTCTGTCCCTCTTCCCGACCCTATTCCTGGCCCTGGCCCTACCCCTATTCCTGACCTCAGCCCTATCCCCTCCACCTCCCACGATGCCATTGCCGCCTCTGGGGATGTGTCTTTCTCTTTCCCAGAGGGTGACCCCCCGGGAGCGGCCTTTGTGTTCCCCAGTCCCGACCCACTAGGGGCTGCTGTCCTCCCTCCGCCGCCGTCCCCCATTAGGCCGGGGTCTGAGGTGGACCGTGTGGCGCCGGTCCATCGGGCGCCATGTCGAGGGTCCGCCCCTTGCCTGCCCGTCTCAGTGGGCCACGGGGCCGAGCCAGGGGCCCCAACGGGGGATGTTCTGCAGCCAGTGACCCCACCCCCCCATATGCTGCGAGAAGAGCTGCGGGAGTTTTTAGAAGATGTGCGTGGCTCCCGCAATAAGGTGCCGCTCGCTCTCCAGCGATGGGGGGATTTCCACCAGATCCTCCGGGCCGCGAGGGCCCTCATGGGGGAGGGTAAAAGGACCGGGAAGCAGGGTGCTGTGGCTTACCAGCGGGTCCGCAGCTTCCGTGACTCCTTGCTCACCTTCGGGGTGGGTCACGGTTTGCTGCGCGGCCCAATGGGGGCCGCGAGCGTCCCTGCCAGCGAGGATCCCCCCCAGCCCTCCTCATGCCACCTATCTCTTTTGCAACATTGAACACCCGGGGCTGTAGGGTGGTTCTCCGCAGGTGCCAGGTGCTCTCCTTCCTTCGGGAAGGGGGGTACTCTGTGGTTTTCCTGCAGGAGACCCACACGGATCCGGCCGCCGAAGACAGCTGGCGGCTGGAGTGGGGAGACAGGGTCTATTTTAGCCATCTCACAGCTCGTACGGCTGGAGTGGCTACCCTGTTCTCTCCCGACCTACGGCCCGAGGTGCTGGGGGTTGCCGAGGTTGTGCCGGGCCGCCTGCTACACCTCCGGGTCCATATGGAGGGGCTTGTGGTCAATCTTGTCAACGTCTATGCCCCAACATCGGGCCCGGAGCGGCTGCCTTTCTATCAGCAGGCATCCGCCTTCCTCGGCTCCTTGGATCCTCGTGAGTGCCTGGTCCTGGGCGGGGACTTCAACGCTACCCTCGAGGAGCGGGACCGCTCGGGGACCGAGCAGTGCCCGGCCGCCGCGGACGTCCTCCGGGAGATTGTAGAACGTCATTCCCTGGTGGACGTCTGGCGCGACCACCACCCGGACGACGTCTCCACGTTCACCTACGTCCGGGTGGAAGCCCATCGGTCGTGCCACTCCCGGTTGGACCGCATTTACTTGTCACGTTTCCATCTCTCACGGGCCCACTCCTCCGCCGTGCGGCCGGCCCCCTTTTCCGATCACCATTTAGTCACCGTGACGGCCTCTCTATGTGGGGAGAGGCCGGGGCCGGCCTATTGGCACTTTAACAATAGCTTGTTGGAGGATGTGGGCTTCGTGGCGTCCTTCCGGGAGTTTTGGCTGGTCTGGCGAGGGCAGCGGCGTGCCTTTCCCTCGGCGCGGCGATGGTGGGACCTAGGAAAGGTGCGCGCCCGGCTCTTCTGCCGTGATTACACCCGGGGCGCCAGCCGATGGAGGGATGCGGCGATAGAGCAGTTGGAACGGGAGGTCTTGGAGCTAGAGAGGCGTCTGGCCGCCAGCCCTGAGGATCCATCCCTTTGCGGAGCGTGCCGGGAGAAGCGGGAGGAGCTCCGGGCCCTCGACGATCATCGGGCCCAGGGTGCTTTTGTTCGATCCCGCATCCGCCTCCTTCGGGAGATGGATCGCGGCTCCCGCTTCTTCTACGCCCTGGAGAAAAGGAGGGGGGCCAAGAAGCACGTCACCTGCCTTCTAGCGGAGGACAGCACCCCCCTTACGGATCCGGTGGAGATGTGCCAGAGGGCCAGGGCCTTCTACGCACACCTTTTCTCCCCGGATCCGACCGACCCTACCGCTTGCAGAGTGCTCTGGGACGGACTCCCAACGGTCAGCGTGGGCGACCGGGACCGGCTGTAGTCGTCTCTCTCTCTGGCCGAGTTTTCGGAAGCCCTCCGCCGCATGTCCAGGACCCGGGCGACTTGGTGCGGGTGGAGGCTTGCCAGACCGTGTACTCGGCGGCCTCCTCCGCCCGGGTCAACTGGGTCAAGAGCTCTGGCCTGGTGGTAGGGGCTGGGTGGCAGGCGAGCTCCCTCCCACCCGCGCTTCAGGCCATCCGGTGGAGCGCAGGTCCGCTGCTCTATCTCGGCGTTTACCTTTCTGCCACGCATCCGTCCCCGCCGGAGAACTGGCAAGGTTTACAGGGCAGGGTGACGGAGCGGCTCCGGAAATGGACAGGACTACTCCGGTGCCTCTCCCTTCGTGGGAGGGCACTGGTACTCAATCAACTAGTCCTGTCCATGCTCTGGCACCGTCTCAACACCCTGGTCCCGGCCCCGGGCTTCCTGGCCGACCTCCGGAGGGTGATTCTGGAGTTCTTTTGGCCAGGACTGCACTGGGTCTCTGCAGGGGTCCTCCATCTGCCCCTGGAGGAGGGAGGGCAGGGCCTGAAGTGCCTCCACACTCAGGTCCATGTCTTCCGCCTCCAGGCCCTGCAGAGGCTCCTTTATGGTGCAGGTAGTCCGGCGTGGAGCGTATTGGTGCACGCCTTCCTGCGCCGCTTCCGAGGGCTCCGATACGACCGGCAGCTCTTTTATCTCGATCCGAGAGGTCTTCCGCGAGACCTCTCCGGGCTGCCGGTATTCTACCAGGACCTCCTCCGGACCTGGAAACTGTTCTCAGCGACCAGGTCCGTGGCGGCCACCGAGGGGGCAGATCTCCTCGCGGAGCCCCTGCTACACAATCCCCAGCTTCGTGTGCAGGTGGCGGAGTCCCCCGCGGTGCGCCAGAGGTTGGTCCTGGCAGAAGTCACTAGAGTCGGAGACCTCCTGGACTACGACCGGGGAGACTGGCTGGATCCCCTGACGCTCGCTCGGCGCATGGGGCTCTCCAGGCCTTGTACTCCCCAGCGCGTACTTCAGGAGGTGAGGGCCGCTTTGCCGCCCGCTGCTCGGGTTTGCCTCGACCGGATCCTGCACGAGGGCACGCCCCGCCCACCCTCCACCCCTGGCCCTCCGGACCTTTTCATTGAGCCCCTGCCCCGTGGACCCAACCGGCCCCCCCGCCCCTTCTCCGTGAGCCGGCTGCACGACTTGCAGCCGGTTCGTTTCCTGACCGCGCCAAGGAAACATCTCTACACGCTTGTGCTCCACACTCTTCACTTCCTCACCCTCGTGTCCCGCCCCGATACAAAGTGGCGGGACCTCCTGCCACCTGTCGAGGGTGAGAAGCCCCGGTGGGCCAGCCTCTATTCCACTCTGGTCCCGAGGCCCACCGGGGATCTCAGCTGGCGGCTCCTTCATGGGGCCGTGAGCACGGGTGTGTACTTGGCGCGGTTTACCCCAGTCCCGGACACCTGTCCTTTCTGCGGCGTGAGGGAGACCCTGGCTCACATTTACTTAGAGTGTGCCAGGTTGCAGCCCCTACACCGGCTCCTCACCGATATTATGTTACGTTTTTGGTTACACTTTTCCCCTCAGCTTCTCATTTATGCACTCCCTATCCGTGGCCCCACAAAGTCGCGGGACCTCCTGGTCAACTTCCTCTTGGCACTGGCTAAACAGGCCATCTATAAAACCAGGGAGAGGAGGTTGGCCGATGGAGGTTCCTGTGACTGCGGGGCCTGTTTCCGATCCTCTGTCCGTTCACGTATCCGGGCAGAGTTCCTCTGGGCGGCGTCCTCTGGCTCCCTTGAAGCCTTTGAGGAGCAGTGGGCGCTGTCCGGGGTTCTCTGCTCGGTGTCCCCGTCTGGTTCTCTTCTTTTGACCCTTTGACCACACTCCTGTCCCTGTTTTTACATTAGTTGTCCCCCGTAATTATTTGAGTTCCAGGCCCTGTGGATCCTCCCCTTAGCCTGGGGGGGGGATCCTTTAGCAGTGGGCGGGCTTACGCCCACCCACTTCCCGGAACCCAATAGGTACATTCCACATAGTTCTTGCTTTAGTATACAGACATCTAAGATACTGATTCGATCCCCACCCCAGTTCTGTCTTGTCTCTCCTTTATCTCTGCTATAACAGCCCATTCTCCACCCAAATTCCGACACTTCTCCCAGGTCTCCACGTTCTTGACTTACTGTGGGCTTTGGTCACCTGCCCACTTCAAACCTAGTTTAAAGCCCTCCTCACTAGGTTAGCCAGTCTGTATCCAAATATGCTCTTCCCCTTCCTCGCTAGGTGGACCTCATCTCTGCTTAGCAGTCCTTCTTCCTGGAACAGCATCCCGTGGTCAAGGAAGCCAAAGCCCTCCTGGCGACACCATCTTCACAGCCAGGCATTCGCCTCCAGGATGCATCTGTCTCTGCCTGGGCCACATGCTCACCCCTTGTCTCTCTCTGCAGGGTGGGACGGGCAGGACGTCACCCAGGGGGTCCCGCGAGTCCCCCAGGGGGAGCTGCCCTATACCCTGAGCCGGAGCGTCACTCTGCAGTCGTCCCATGGCATCGACCGCGTGCTCTCCAACTGCTCCCTCACCCCCCTGAGCTACACGGCTGGGAACCGGACCACCGCCCAGGTAAGGGCTCACCCGGACACCTGGGTCTCGGCTATCCCCAGTGGGAGAGTCAGTGTGGGGGGGCAGCTCTGAGCAGGGGGGTGATGGGGGCTCTGGGCTGAGGGGTTGGTGCCAGGGGACTGGGCGTGGATCCTAGGGGGGAAAAAAAAGGGGTGGGAGCTCTGGGGCAGGGCAGGTGGTGGGTCCAAGAAGGCGGGTGGCGGGGAAGAGGGTTGAGCAACACCAGCGGATCTGGGGAGCTGCCCGCATTCTCTGGGGGAAATCTCAAGGGGCTGAGACCAGCCTGTGGGGGTGAAATCCTGGACATTTGAGGGGTCCTGGTTCCCTTTGCTTTCTGGGAGTTTCCCTCTCCTTGATTTTGAATGAAAGAAAATGGGGGGCTGGGAAAATATCACCCCCAAATTGGAAAGATTTAGCCAAACAAAGTCAGAATTTTCACAGTATTTTCTGCAAGAAGAGCCAAGTCCCCGTGTTGCCTTTGAGGTGTTTTTCCCCCTCTCCCTTCCCTCCTAACCCGGAGTTGCTTCCTCCCCCCGGCTGCATGATGGGCACTGAGCTGGGCGCGAGAGCCAGCGGGACCCTGCTCTCCAGGAGCCATGGGGAAGTGACTGTGTCTGTCACCCCACCAGGTGTCACTGGCTGAGGCCCCCCCGTGGGACCGAGACGTGGAGCTGCTGGTGTATTACACGGAGCCACACAAACCCAGCGCGGTGCTGGAGGTCGGGTTGCCCGGAGCAGAGCCAGGTGCGGGGGGGATCCTTCACCCTGCTGCCCCTGGCCGGAGGGGTGGGAATGGGGGGGTCCATGGGATGTGGGGGGTGTTCTGGGCGGTGACTTGGGGTCGTGGGGGCTAGGACAATGAGAGGGATGGTAGGGGAATGGGAGGTCCTAGGGCTGATGGCGGTGCGTGCTCAGAGAGGTGCTGGGGGAATCTGGGGGCAGGGTTAAAAAAGTTGTAGAGCAGATTTTAAATTAAGGGCTGGGGGGAAGCTGACAGGTACTGAGGAACACATGGTTCGGACAGAGAGAGGATCTAAGGAAGAGAGGATGGAAGATGATAAAATACAGGTAGGATCTGATGAGAGAGAGTCAAATGAAAGAAAGTCCCATTCAATTACATCACATAATGGCAGACAGCTAAAAAGTGACAAGTTTTTAAAGTGCTTATATACCAGTGCTAGAATTCTAAATAATAAGATGGATGAACTTGGGTGCCTTGTATTAAATGAGGGTATTGATATAAAAGGCATCACAGAAACTTGGTGGAATGAGGATAATCAATTGGACACAGAAATAGCAGGGTACAAAATATATCAGACGGACAGAACAGGTCGTGCTGGTCGGGGAGTGGCACTATATGTGAAAGAAAACATAGAATCAAATGAAGTAAAAATCTTAAATGAACCAAACTGTACCACAGAATCTCTATGGATAGTAATTCCATGCTCGAATAATAAGAATATAGCAGTAGGGATATACTACTGACCACCTGACCAGGATGGTGATAGTGACTGTGAAATGCTCAAGGTGGATAGAGAGGCTATTAAAATAAAAAAATCAGTAATAATAATGGGGGATTTCAGTTATCCCCATATTGACTGGGTACATGTCGCTTCAGGACAGGATGCAGAGATAGTTTCTTGACACCTTAAATGACTAGTCCTGGAACCCACAAGATAAGAGGCAATTCTTGATTAGTCCTTAGTGGAGCACAGGATCTGGTCCAAGAGGTGAAAATACCTGGGCCACTTGGTAATAGTGAGCATAATATAATTAAATTTAACATCCCTGTGGTTGGGAAAACACCATAGCAGCCCACCACGGTAGCATTTAATTTCAGAAAGAGGAACTACACAAAGATGAGGAAGTTAAGCAGAAATGAAAAGGTACAGCACCAAAAGTGAAATCCCTGCAAGCTGCACGGAAACTTTTTAAAGACACCATAAGGGAGGCTCAACTTATATGTATACCTCAAATTAAAAAACAGTGAGAACCAAAAAAAAAATGCCACCATGGCTAAACAACAAAGTAAAAGAAGCAGTGAGAAGCAAAAAGGCATCCTTTAAAAAGTGGAAGTTAAATCCTAATGAGGAAAATAGAAAGGAGCATAAATTCTGGCAAGTGAAATGTAAAAATATAATTAGAAAGGCCAAAAAAGAATGTGAAGAACAGTTAGCCAAAGATTCAAAAAGTAATAGCAAAAATGTTTTTAAGTACGTCAGAACCAGGAAGCCTGTTAAACAACCAGTGGGGCCACTGGACGATCGAGATACTAAAGGAGCACTCAAGGAGGATAAGGGCATTGTAGAGAAACTAAATGAATTTGCATTGGTCTTCACAGCTGAGGATGTGAGGGAGATTCCCAAACCTGAGCCATTCTTATTAGATGACAAATCTGAGGAATGGTCCCAGATTGAGGTGACATTAGAGGAGGTTTTGGAACAAATTGATAAACTAAACAGCAATAAGTCACCAGGACCAGATGGGATTCACCCAAGAGTTCTGAAGGAACTGAAATGTGAAATTGCAGAACTACTAACTGTGGTCTGTAACCTATCATTTAAATCAGCTTGTGTACCAAATGACTGGAGAATAGCTAATGTGACACCAATTTTTAAAAAGGGCTCCAGCGGTGAGCCCGGCAATTACAGGCCGGTAAGCCTGACTTCAGTATCGGGCAAACGGGTTGAAACGATAGTAAAGAACAGAATTGTCAGACACATAGATGAACATGATTTGTTGGGGAAGAATCAACATGGTTTTGAGGGGGTCAACAAGCATGTGGACAAGGGTGATCCAGTACATATAGTGTACTTGGCCTTTCACAAAGCCTTTGACAAGGTCCCTCACCAAAGGCTCTTAAGCAAAGTAAACTGTCATGAGATGAGAGGGAAGGTCCTCACATGCATTCGTAGCTGGTTAAAAGATAGGGAACAAAGGGTAGGAATAAATGGAGAGGGGTAAATAGTGGTGTCCCCCAGGGGTCTGTGCTGGGATGAGGGCTGTTCAACATACTCATAAATGGTCTGGAAAAAGGGGGTAAACAGTGAAAAACATTAAAAATTCTGCTCCAAAAATATAAAAATTCCACGCACAGCATTTTAAATTTCTGCAAATGTTATTTGTCAGATCAATGTGGAGGCTCCAGCATGGCATTGGGGAGCACAGGCCCTGGCTGCACAGAGGTGGGAGATCACTGTGCACCTCCCCCCAGGACACAGACTCAGCGGTGAGGCTGCACCCAACCCCAACACAGCGCAAGGACTGGGCCTGCCCCAGAAACACCCCAGGGCCCTGCCCCTCCGTGCCAGGCACACCAGGGGTGGGGCAGGCAGGCTCAGGAAGGCAGGATCCAAGTGTGGAGGGGCTTAGTGTGGGGGGATTCAGGTGTGGGTTGAGAGGGTTCTGTGTGGGGTAGTCTGGGTGCGGGCAGCTCAGTGGGGGATCTGCAGGGGGAGAATCTGGATGCACAGGAGCTTGTTGGGAGGTTCTGGGTGCAAAGGTAATGGGACTCTGCAGGGGGTCCAGGTGAAGGTGGTTGGGGCCCAGCAGGGCTCTGGGTGTGGGGCTTAGAGCTCGGCTCGGGGGCCTGGGTGTGGGGGGCTCAGTGGGGTGGGAATCCAGGTGCAGCTGGTTGGGGCTCAGTGGGGTTGGGATCCGAGTGCAGGTGGCTCGTTGGGGTGGTCCAGGTGCAGCGGGAGTGGGGCTCATCAGGTAGGTTCTGAGTGCGGGGGGGTGAGGCTCTGCAGGAGGGTCTGGGTATGAGGGTGTCTGGATGCATGTGGGTTGGACGGATGGGGGAGCAGCTCCCTGTACAGGGATTCCTCCCCCTTCAGCTGAAGAGCGATGGGTGCAGGAATTGATGGGTGGGGGAGGAGTTTGCAGAGCTTCCTGCAGCTGGGGGAGAACTCTGGGGGTGGATCTGACCCAGCCCCAATTTCCATGCTGGGGAAGAGGAAGTCCCGTCCTCCCCAGCCCAGTTGGGACTAGCAGCTGACCCCAGCACAGGGTAGGAGCCAATAGCTGGGTCTTTCCCAGTCCCGCCCCCTGCCCCACAGTGATTTACCTCTCTGCCGGCTGCCCTGGGCACCTGAAACATATGCCTGGGGAGGGTCACATGACCGCTCTTGTGGCTTCCCTTTGCTTCCCCATCAGAAAGTCACTTTTTTGCAGGGAAGCAAAGAAATCAGCACTGGACATAAATTCTGTGCATGTTCAGTGGTGCAGAATTCCCCCAGGAGAAAAACATCCACTCAATGTGCAGCGGCAATCCAAAAAGCAAACCAAATATTAGGAATCATTAGGAAAGGGATAGATAATAAGACAGAAAATATTGTATTGCCTCGAGATCAGCAGTTCTCAAACTTTAGCAACCTGAGGTTCCCCATTTTGATTTAAATTTTTTTGGGACCCGCTGCCCATTCCTGGCGAGGACAGTGAGCGGAGCCTCACTGGCTGCCCAAGCACCTAGGGCCACAGGGAGCTGGCAGCTGCTTCCAGGTGGAGGAGTTGAGGGAGGGGGAAGAGTTGATCAGCGTGACCCACGGACACCATGGAGTTCCCTCGCAGACCCCCAGGGGTCCGCGGATCCCAGTTTGAGAAACGCTGCTCTAGATGAATCCATAATACGCCCTCATATTGAATACTGTGTGTGGATGTGGTCGCCCCATCTCAAAAAATATATGTTGTAATTGGAAAAGGTTCAGAAAAGGGCGACAAAAATGATTAGGGGTATGGAATGATTTCCATATGAGGAGAGATTAATAAGACTGGGACATTTCAGCTTGGAAAAGAGACGACTAAGGGGGGATATGATTGAGGTCTATCAAATCTGACTGGTGTGGAGAAAGTAAATAAGGAAGTGTTATTTACTTCTCATAACAAAAGAACCAGAGGTCACCAAATGAAACTAATAGGCAGCGGATTGAAAACAAAAACAAGGAAGTATTTCTTCACACAACACACAGTCAACCGTTGGAACTCCTTGCCAGAGGATGTTGAGAAGGCCAAGACTGTAACGGGTCAAAGAAGAGCTAGACAAGTTCATGAATGATAGGTCCATCAACAGCTACTAGCCAGGATGGGCAGGGGTGGGGTCTGTAGCCTCTGTTTGCCAGAAGCTGGGAATGGGCAACGGGATGGATCACTTGATGATAACCTGTTCTGTTCATTCCCTCTGAAGCACGTGGCATTGGCCACTGTTGGCAGACAGGATACTGGGCTAGATGGACCTTTGGTCTGACCCAGTCTGGTTGTTCTTATGATTATGGATGGGTGTTGAAGGAGCTGAGGATGAGGTGTGTGTGGGGGCTCAGGGGACCAGAGCGGGGGGTTTCAGCGGAGCTGGGGGTGGGAGGGTGGGGTGCCTGGGAGCAGTAGACACTGGGGTGCACTGCAGGTTTGGGAATATGGGGGAGAATGGGAAATGGAAGGGCAGGCGCTGGGGGGCTGGTAATTGGGGGCAGTGTGGAATCTAGGGGAAAGAGGTATGGGGGGAGGGATGGAGGTGGGGTTCTGGGGCAGCCGGGGGATACTGAGGGGCTGCGGGTGCTGGGGGAGCTAGGGAGAGGATGATATGGGGGGAGGGACAGAGGGGTGGGGCTCTGGGGCAGGAGGGGGGGGCTGGGGGCTTTCACAGGCTCACAGGGCTCGACCCCATGCCCCCCCACCCCCCATTTGGGGCTGGACCCTTCTCCCTGCAGGCTCCCTGATCGGTGACCCGGCCATGATGGTGACCCTGCTACCCAGCCTGCCCGAGGCTATACCAGGCCAGAGCTCGGCCGGGGAGTTCATCTTCCTACTGGACCGCTCCGGCAGCATGGGGTGCCCCATGGACGGCTGAGACCGCTCCCCCCAGAGCATCGACAGCGCCAAGGTACGGCCAGGCAGGAGACCACACTAGATGGGTCTGTGGAGGGGAGCAGTTCAGGCTGACTGGGCCTGGGGGGGCAGAGCTGAGTGGGGGAGCAGCCCAGGCTGGTTGGGCCCGTGGGGGTGACACCATCTGTCTGTCCGTCCCCAGAAGACCCTGGTCCTGCTGTTGAAGAGTTTGCCCCTGGGCTGTTATTTCAACATCTACGGCTTTGGGTCTCGGTTCGAGTCCTTCTACGGGTGAGTCGGTGGGGGTCAGAGGGCGTGCTGCTGGCTGGGTTGGGGGCAGGGCTGGCTGGGGTCGGGGGCAGGGCTGGCAGGCGGTGGGGGTGGCTGGGGTCGGGGTGGCTGGGGTCGGGGTGTCTGTGGGTTGGGGGCAGGGCTGGCTGGGGTCGGGATGTCCCTGGCTCCAGCTGTCCCGGCCCCTGACCCCTCGGCGACCCCCGCAGGCAGAGCGTGGGATACACCCAACAGACCATGGCCAAGTCCCTGCAGCGCGTCAGGCAGCTCCAGGCCGACCTGGGGGGCACCGAGATCTTGGCACCACTACGATCCATTTACCGCAGCCCCTGCCGAGATGGGCACCCACGCCAGGTATCAGAGGCAGCTGCAGGGCATCCCCGGGGGCTCGGTGGGGGGCTGGAGCTGGGGGGAGCTGATGGGGGTCGCTTGCCGAGGGGCTGAGGGGGTTAATTGATGGGGGCTTGGCGGGGGAGGCTCAGAGTAGGACTGGGGCCGACGGGGGGCCAGTGCCACTGGGGGTGGTAGCAGGCCATGGTAGGCAGGAGCTGTGGGGGTACCTCTATATAGAGCTGGGGGGAAGCGTTGGCTGCTGAGCCCAGCTCTGGGGGTGCCCTGCAGCCGGGGGGCAGGTAGAGCATGTTGTGGGGGGCACGAGGGAGCTCCCGGAAAGGTGCCCACAGCAGTCGGGCGGGTTAGTGTCTCCAGGGGCCAGGGAACAGGTGAGAGTCGGGGTCACAGTTAGAGTCAGGGGTCGCTGTCTGTCAGCCCCCCAGGGGAGATGTCTGAGAAGGGAGGGAAGGGGGCTGGGGGGTTTTATGGGGCTGGGGGTCTCTGGGAGGGGGGTTAGTGGGGAAGATTCTCTGGGGGCTGCCCCCATTCTCAGGGGGAGGGGGTGTCTCCAGGGGGATTTGGGGTCCCCGGCTCTGACAGCATCTCTCCCCCGCCAGCTGTTCGTGTTCACGGACGGGGAGTTGGGGAACACCCAGGACGTCATCGCTGAGGTGCAGCGTCACCGGGGGGCCCACAGGTAACAGGGGAACTTGCCCTCCAGCATCCCTCCCACCCTGCCCCCCAGCCCTGCCTCCCAGCGACTTCCCACCCTGCCACCTACCGCCCCCCCAACCCTGCTATCACGTGTACCGGCCCGAGCGCGCGGCGGCCCTGCAGGAGGTCTGTGATATGAATATCGGCGAATTGCCCCACTGTGCTAATCAATAGTAACCTGTCACACAGCATCATGCCTGTCCCCCAGCCCTGCCGGCCTGGGGACCGTCTGCCCCACAGCACCCCTCAACCCTGCCCCCAGCCCTACCGCCTGGGGACCCTCTGCCCCACCGCACCCCTCAACCCTGCCACCAGCCCTGCTGGCCTGGAGACCCCCCAGCAACCCCAAACACTGTCCTTCCAGCCCTGCTGGCATGAGCACGTTCAGCAACCCCAAACTCTCTCCCCCCAGCCTGGGGACCCCCAGCACCTCCCATCCCTGCCTCCCATTATCTCCCCAAAGTTGACCCTGCCCTGCCCACCTGGAGACCCCCCAGCAACCCCAAACTCTCTTCCTCCAGCCTTCCCAGCATGGAGAACCTCTGCCCCTATCATTTCCCACCAGCCCTGCCCATCAGCCCTGCCCATCAGCCCAACAGAGAGACCCCAACCCCAGCATCTGCCCATCCCTTCACCTCACCCTTCTCCCCAGCCCTACTGGCCTTCTCCAACTGCCCCCCAGCACTGAATGCCCCCCCCATCTCTGCCCCTCCCACTCCTGTCTGTGAACCACCACCCCCGCCCCGGACTCTGCCCCCCCTGCAGGTGCTTCTCCTTCGGCATCGGGGAAGGGGCCTCCACGGCTCTGGTCAAAGGCATTGCCCGGGCAGCAGGTGGCAGCGCCGAGTTCATCACAGGCCAGGACCGCATGCAGCCCAAGGTGAGAACCCAGGAGTCCGGGCTCCCCCTCCTGCCCTAACCCTGCAGACACCCACTCCCATCCCAGAGCTGGGAGAGAACCCAGGAGTCCTGGCTCCAAGCCCCCCACCAGTCCCCACACCCACCCCCAGGCTGGGGATAGGACCCTGATGTCCTGGACCCATCCTGGGTTTGTCGGTCCCTCCCCCAGGTGCTGCAGTCTCTGAAGCGGGCCCTGCAGCTGGCCGTGACTGGGATCTCGCTGAGCTGGGATCTGCCCCCCGGGATGGAGGCAGCGCTGCTGGGCCGGGGCCCTGAGGTGATCTTCCCTGGGCAGCGGTGCCTCATCTACGCCCAGCTCCGTGGGCAGCACCAGGTGAGAGAGCAAGGCCTCCCTCCCTCCCCCAGGGTTTGGGATCAGTGACTGTGCCAGAAACCCCCACCCCTTCCTGAGAGATAACTCTGAAAGAAGCAATGAGAGGTAAAAAGGCATCCTTTAAAAAGTGGAAGTTAAATCCTAGTGAGGAAAATAGAAAGAAGCATAAACTCTGGCCAGTGAAATGTAAAAATATAATTAGAAAGGCCAAAAAAGAATGTGAAGAACAGTTAGCCAAAGATTCAAAAAGTAACAGCAAAAATGTTTTTAAGTTCATCAGAAGCAGGAAGCCTGTTAAACAACCAGTGGGGCCACTGGACGATCGAGATATTCAAGGAGCACTCAAGGACGATAAGGCCATTGCAGAGAAACTAAATGAATTCTCTCCATTGGTCTTCATGGCTGAGGATGTGAGGGAGATTCCCAGACCTGAGCCATTCTTTTTAGGTGACAAATCTGAGGAACTGTCCCAAATTGAGGTGTCATTAGAGGAGGTTTTGGAACAAATTGATAAACTAAACATGACTGGAGAATAGCTAATGTGACACCAGTTTTTAAAAATGGCTCCAGAGGTGATCCCGGCAGTTACAGGCCAATAAGCCTGACTTCAGTACTGGGCAAACTGGTTGAAATAATAGTAAACAACAAAATTGTCAGGTGCATAGATTAACAGAATTTGCTGGGGAAGAGTCAACCTGGTGTTTGTAAAGGGAAATCGTGCCTCACCAATCTACTAGAATTCTTTGAGGGGGTCAACAAGCATGTGGACAAGGGGGATCCAGTGGCTATAGTGTACTTGGACTTTCAGAAAACCTTTGACAAGGTCCCTCACCAAAGGCTCTTAAGCAAAGTAAGCTGTCAGGGATAAGAGGGAAGGTTCCCTCATGGATCAGTAACTTGTTAAAAGTTAGGAAACAAAGGGTAGGAATAAATGGTGAGTTTTCGGAATGGAGAGAGGTAAATAGTGGTGTCCCCCAGGGGGTCTGTACTGAGACCAGGGCTGTTCAACGTATTCATAACTGATTTGGAAAAAGGGGTAAACAGTGAGGTGGCAAAATTTGCAGATGATACAAAACGACTCAAGATAGTTCAGTCCCAGGCAGACTGCGAAGAGCTTCGAAAGGATCTCACAACATAGGCGGGGAGTTATATGGGCCTGTGGTGCCCGTGCTCCACCAATATTCAGGAACGTGGGCCCAGGTCCACCAATGTTTGGGCTTATATTTAATCAGAACCGTCCCATCCATAGGATGGACCAGGGCAACCCCTTCAGGGGGACGCGGGGTCCAGGGCAGCCTGGGCGGGTAGCAGGGGCCAGGCACCAGCAGCAGCAAGTGACCCAGCCCCAGCCTGCCCTGCTCCGCCCACCCGCACTCCACCTCTTTCCCCAAGTCCCCGCCCCCACCCTGCTTCTTTCCGGCTCCCTACCCCGAGTGACGCTGGGAGCCGGCTGGGCAGAGCACAGCGGGGCGGGCGGAGGCAGGGTTGCTTGCTGCTGCTGGCGCCAGGCCCCCTGCTAATCCCCCAGTGTTGATAAATGCAAAGTAATGCACGTTGGAAAACATAACCCCAACTGTACATATGAAATGATGGGGTCTAAATTAGCTTTAACCACTCAAGAAAGAGACCTTGGAGTCAGTGTGGATAGTTCTCTGAAAACATCCACTCAGTGTGCAGCGACAGCAAAAAAGCGAACAGAATGTTGGGAATCATTAGGAAAGGGATAGATAATAAGACAGACAATATCATGTTGCCTCTATATAAATCCATGGTACACCCACATCTTGAATACTTCGTGCAGAGCTAGTTGCCCCAACTCAAAAAGGATAGATTGGAATTGGAAAAGTTTCAGAAAAGGGCAAAAAAAATGATGAGGGGTTTGGAACGGCTGCCAAATGGGGAGAGATTAATAAGACTGGGACTTTTCAGCTTGGAAAAGAGACGACTAAGGGGGGATTGTTGACTCTGAGCTCTAATGATGGCAGTTGGGCTGGGGGGGTTCTCTGCACTAGCCTGGCTGCATTGATCTCAGGGCAGGTCTATGCTATAAACTTACTTCCGCGCAGCTGCGCCACTGTAGTATGTCTGGTAAAGACGCTCTAAGCCAACGGGAGAAGTTCTCCCGCCGGCACGGCCCTGTCTACACAGGAGGGCTAAGGTCTGTGTAACTACGTCGCTAAGGGGCTGGGGGGAAATCCTGACTCTGAGGGAGCTGGGGGGAGAGGAGGATGGGGCTGGGTATCGGGGTCTCAGCTGGGGGGGTATGGGGAGGGGTCCCAATGGTGCATTGGCTCTGGGTGCCGTGAGGGGGAGATTTCCCTTCCCTCTCTTAGCTTGTCTCTGTCTGCGTGTCTGTCCGTCCCTCTCTGTCCGTCCTTCTCCCCCCCAGGCTTCGGGGCCGCACCCCACATGCGGAAGACACATGTTTTGTCACCGCGAACTCCAGCGCCCCCATGGCCATGTCCTGTTCCGCCTCTGTGCCCATGGCCTGGACCCAAGGGTTCTCCGGTGTGTCCGTGGGCTGTGCCATGGCCTGCGACTTTGACGACAGCTCGGATGTGCCAGGTGAGAACCACCGCCCTCCCCCGGAGCACTCACCCCCAGAGCTCCCCGTGGCTAGTACCAGCTATCTCCTCCCCCGGCGCCGCTCCTCCTGTCTCCCTCGCCATCCCAAAGCTCAGCCGGGGGAGCCCCTGACACGAGGGCAGGAAGTCCTGCATACACGGCGCCCAGCCAGAGACTGTGCCCCAGAAAGGTGAGGGGGGCAGGGGCTGGCAGTCAGGACTCAGGGTGGGGGGAAAACACCAGGATGACGCTTCATCGGGTCAGAGACAGACGTGCCCTGACGGTCCCGGAGCTGGGCAAGTGTTTAACAACTACATAGAAAGTGAAGGAACTTCCTGGGCAAAACACCAGTGTGACGCTGGGGGAGGGGCAATCCGCAGCTGGGTTTTTTAAGTGTCGGGACGCAAATGATCTTGCAACAAAATGAAAAAAAATAAGGAAACTCCCAGGCGATAAACTTTGTGAAGCTGGAATTTGGAGGGTGAGTTTGTATCAATGAGCTAAGTGTGTGTGTGGGGGGGGGGCAACTGGGCAGCGGAGGGGGTAATCAGTTGCTTTTTAGTAACAGAAATGTCGCTGAGCAGTTTTCTCTGAAATGGGCACACAGCTAAATTCCCAGACAAAAATACCTTGTGAAGCTGGTCCCAGGCTTGGATGTTTGTACGGGTAAGTTCAGGGGCACAGATCGCAGTTGGCACGGTCTGGTTTCTAAACAAAGAAACCCATGAAAGGCAGAAATTTTAAAGTTAAGGCTCCCCTTAAAACCTGAATTTGAAGAGTCTGGAAATACAAACTTGCTATTGCCCAGGTAACCTTAACTCTGCCTCATAACCCTGGCCCAGGGAATGGCTATAATATCGTATAGACTGTGTAACATCCCGTCTCCCCTATACCCTTAGACGCTTCTGTGTCTCCCCGGACATAGGTCTGTATCGCAGGTTGTAGTGCGGGATGGTCCCGGGGTCAGATTGTATTTGAGAAACACCCTGGGGTTGTGAGATTAATGACTGGGACTGAGACATTCAGGGTGCAGAGTAGCAGAGAAAGGATGCCCATGGAGGGGCAGAGTTAAGGTTGTTGGCTGTCCCCCAGCCTGGACCGGCCACGTTGCTGTTCTGTACCCATAACCCTGTACAAGAGCCATCTCCCCATGTCTCTCCCTAGAGCGGGCACCGGAGGAGTTTCCCCTGCTGAGGCTGGTGTCTCTGCAGAATGCCGACGGCTCGTGGGACCTGGACCCCCGGCTGGCCGCTGCGCTGGGGGTGAGCGAGACGGATGCCAGGGCGAGAATACCCAGGAAGGTGAGTGCAGGTGGCAGAGGAGAGGGGAGAGATGGTGGGAGGTGGGGAAGGTGCCATGAGTTGGGCCTGTTCTCTGCTCCTAGACGAGACTGGCCATGACCCAGACTGAGGGGTCGGGGTCTGAGTGCGACTGGATCAAATGACCTCTGAATCTGGAGCCCAGTGGGGGGAATGTGCCCACAGCGGGGAGCTAGGCCCTCCTTACAGGGCATTGGAGCATTGGATTGAGGGGTCCCAGAGCTGGGGGGGGACATGGGGAGGCCCAGTCTGGGTCCTCTCTGAGGCTGTCTCCCTACCCCCGGACATCCCACCGGGCATCTGGGTAGGGGGTCCCCGATGCTAGAATGGGGGGGCTGGGAACCCTCTGAGTCTGGGGAAGGAGCACTGGATTGGGGGTTCCCCAGGGCAGGGGAATGGGGGCAGCACTGGGGGGCCACAGGGGTCCCTAGGGCAGGGAGATGGGGGCAGCGCTGGGAGGGGAGCAGGGGGGTCCCCAGGCTGGAGGGATTGGCAGCATTAGGGGGATGGGGGCAGCGCTCCGGGGAACAGGGGCTGGGCGCTGTCTCAGGCTGTCTCTCTCTTCCCCGCACAGGACGTGGCCCCCGGCGTCTGGGCCACGGTGCTGGCCGTGGTCTGGCTGCACGGCCGGGCCGCAGGGCAGCGCGACGAGTGGGAGCTGCTGGAGGCCAAGGCTGTAGGCTGGGTGCGGGGCCAAGCAGGTGAGACAAGAGTTGGGGGTCGGGGGCAGGACCCAGGTCCTCTACCAGAGAGCCCCTGCCCCATAGCCCAGCCCCCCCCCCGAGACCCTCTGTCGCACAGCCCAGCCCCCGCCCCCTAGATCTCAGAAGCCCACAGTACCAGTCCTACCCCATGGGACCCCACAGTCCAGCCAACCACAGCCCTGAGATCCTGCACCCCATGGGTCCAAGAGCCCCTTCCCCCCTCCCCCCCCCCGGCATCCTAACAGCCAGCCCCCTAGAGGCCTCCAGTCCCAGGACAGACAGGCTCCCAGCCACCTGCTCCCCGTCCCGTTTCCCCCAGCTCCCCGACGTCAGTCCCCCAGGCTGTGAGCTCTCTGCCCTTTGTTCCCCAGTCTCCTCCTCCCCCTACCCCTGCATTCCCAGGGCTGATGTCTCCCCTGACCGTCTTCTCGTTGCAGGGCCCCGGCTGAGCGAATGCCTGGAAGCCGCCAACACCCTGCTGGGCTGCAGCGTTGGGCCTGCTGTCTTCGGGCTCTGAGCCCTCCCCCCCCCCCCCGGATCCCTGTACCCCCCCCCCTCGCAAGCTATCCTGGGCCTCCAGCCCTGCTGACCCCCGCCCCCCGGATCCTAAATTAAGAGCAGCCAATTGGTTTGTATAAGTTTAACGAGAACAGTTTAAATTGACCCTGTAACTTACAGCGGAGGAAGGTCGTTGTGCAGACAGGCCCTTGGTGCTGTGAGCGGAGACTGTCTCTGCCAGCCTCTCGCTGGAATAAAGCAGTTCCCTGGGTTTGTCTGCCTGGCTTTGGCTGGGGTCCTGGGGCACTGCGCTCCCCACAACTGCCCAGGGCACTGTTTTCCCAGCAGGGTTAGGGACCGCCTGCCCTGAACGGGTGGATTAGCTCCCAGCTCCGGCTTTCTGGTGGGGTAGAGCAGCTAGACCCAGACATTGGGGTGTCTGGCTGGGGCCGGGAGGAGCCCCGGGGAGCGGGGAGCATGTGGGGTGCAGGTGGCAGACACGGGGCATGGGCCCAGGGCAGGGTTTAGCAGGACGTTTTAGCTCTGGGCCTGTGCGGGTCCCTCACACCCCCTCACTGGTCTCTGCTCCACCAGGAGAACGAGTAGCCAGGCCTGGAAAATTTGTCCCTGCTTGGCTGCCGTTGGGACACGATTCCCATTCAGATACCTGGGAACTGGGCATCCAGCCCCCCTCCAGCAGCTTGGGAACCCCTGGCCCTGCCTGGAGCGAGGACACAGCAGAGTTGTAATGGGACAGGGAAGCAGCAAACACTTTCCCCCTGCTCACATAGCCCCCCCCCCCCCCCCCCCCCTCCCGCGCGCGCTTTGCAAGGCTGCTCCCGTCTGTGAGCTGACGCTGACAGTCGTGTGGGCTCCGGCAGCCAAATGTCTTGTGCTGAGCCCCGGTGCCAGGCCCTGCTGCTGCCAGCCCAGGGCATTGAAATTGGAAGGAAGAATTCTAGAGAGAAAAGACGGGGGGAGATTTTCCATGCCCAGGTGGTAGCCGGGTGTCCAGCTCCCCCGGACAGTCTAGAGAGACGCAGGTTGTTATCCTGATGTGTAACAGCGATAAACCCAGGGGAGCTGGTGCCCAGCCCAGGCCTAGGGGTGGGCCAAACCCGCACCTCTGAGCCCAGGAGCTGGGTGCGGGCAGACAGAATCCAGGCTCTTTGTAGGTCGCCAGGCAGAAAACTCCATGAAGGTGAAGTTCAAGGTGAAGGGTGGTGCCTGTGCCTTTGGGGTATGAAATATCCCATGGCTGGTGCCGGGATCCCCACAGCACATGTTGCAGACCCCAGAGACTCCCCGTCCCCGTGACCCTGAAAAGAAATACAAACCCATTCAGCCAGGAAATGCAGAGCATGGTCCCCAAATGCCCTTAACTCTGCCCGCAGCCGGCACAGGATCTTACAATTCTAACAGAGGTGCCCAACTCCCACTTCTGGCTCTGCCGTCCAACGTTCGGGCTTCCACGGCGTTTCCCAACCCTGCTCAGCTGCTGCTGAGCCCTGCGAGCTCCTGACTGTTCGCTGCCAGGGTCCCTACAGCCCTGCCCATGACCCCAGGCCCTGCACCTCCGGCGGGTGTCCAGGCTCTCAGCCCCAGGGGAGGCTCCAAGCAGCTGTCACAAGGCCGGATCCAGTGCCTGTGCTCTGAGCTCCAGCTGGCTCCTTATGGCTTTTACCCCAGAGCTTAGAGCAGTCGCCCCAGTTCAGCTCCCCCCCGCCGGATGGAGAGAGAGGCCAGGAGCGTGTCTCTCTCACTGGGCTGCAGCACCCGAACCCAGAGCTCCAGGGGAGGCTCCAGCCGCAGCTGTTCTTCTCTGGATCAATAACTCACTAGCCGGGGGAGCCGGGGATCCTGCTCTTTGCCCCCCAGGGAGCTCTGCAGCCTCTGGAGTCGCTC
This sequence comes from Malaclemys terrapin pileata, assembly GCF_027887155.1. Classification (NCBI taxonomy): domain Eukaryota; kingdom Metazoa; phylum Chordata; order Testudines; family Emydidae; genus Malaclemys; species Malaclemys terrapin. The sequence continues at coordinate 33,939,022 of NC_071516.1, read as the reverse complement.
GCTCGCTCTCTGGCCCAACAGCTCCCCTTACCCGCTCCTCAGGGCAGCTCCAGGGGCGACACTCGCAGTGCGGTCAGCGCGCTCTCCTGCAGGGGGAGCCCAGGTTCAAATCCTGTCTCCCTGGCAGGCGGAGGGGGATGGACCTGGGTCTCCCACAGCCAGGTGGGTGAGGAATCATATGGATCTACCCCCTCCTCCCCTGGCTTTCCTGGCATGGCGCCGAACTCCAGGACGGTGTTCCAGCTTCGGGGACTAAATCCCAGTGTTACCAGATTTGCCTGTTACTTTGGGGAACGCTCATTTATTAGTGTTACTTTTTGTGGGGGTAGGGGGTGTTTCTGTAATTATATCAGTGTTCTGTTTGTGTCACTTGTGTTTTCATATGGAGCTCTACTTCTCCCTTCTGCAAGTCCCCTGCAGAACCTAGGTTCCCCAGGGCTGGGTTCCTCCAGCCCCAGAACCGGATGAACGAACACACACACATTAACAGAGCAAGTCTGAGTGGACTGGGTCAAGCAGCACTTCCAAGCTGCCACCCTCGTATTATCACAGGTTCAGCACATCCCTATCCCCACTTTCACGTCACACTTGTATTGGTAGTAACCCATTTGATGAGCAAACCCCCCAATATTTTGGAGCGCTGCAGGGATCTTTAGCTTAGGTACGAGGAGCGTTGCTGCAGAGTAAAGGGGGAAGCTAAAAACACAAAAGAGTAAAGTTCAGAGAGCTCGGGAGGGAAGCAACCAGCTTAATCATAAAACTTATTTATTGAATAATAGTGATAACTACACAAGGAGCCTAAACCAACATCACAGTTACATTACTAAAGATTACAAAAGTCATATATAGAAAACTAGACCTGGTCAAACAGGGTTAGAAAGTTACACCTGAGGTAGAAAAGAAAACAGAGAGAGGGGGGGAGGGGGGGGATCTCACCGCTCCATGAGGCTTGAACTGGTCGGGGTTCCCAGGTGATGGTGGTAACTCAGGGTCCTGAGTGCTGGAGACAGGCAGAGCCCCCAGCACGATCAGCCAGGAGAAGATGAAATCCCAGTGGGACTGATGCAGAGTTTGGATCCAGGCATCGGAACACACTTGAGCTTGGGGAGGGGTTTCTTGTAGGGAAACAACAATGGTTCACGGGAGAACACTAGATTTGTTTATGGGTTAACGGATGACTTGGGCTGGGGATTGAGCAGCCCAGGCTGGCTGGGCCCATGGGGCAGAGGAAGGGGGCAGAGCTGGACATGGGGAGCCCAGGCTGGCTGGACCAAGAGGGTGACTCCATCCACCTGTCCATCCTCAGGAGACCCTGGTCCTGCTGTTGAAGAGTTTGCACTCGGCTATTATTTCAACATCTACAGCTTTGGGGCTCAGTTCGAGTCCTTCTACCTGTGAGTCAGAGGGGCAGCGCAGGGAGCGGGCAGGCTGGGATTGGAGTGACCCTGGGTTGGCGGCAGGGCTGGCTGGGGTTGGGGTGTCCCTTGCTCTTACTATCCTGGTCCCTGACCCCTCGGTGCCCCCCACAGGCAGAGTGTGAGATACACCCAACATACCATGGCTAAGTCCCTGCAGCGCGTCCAGCAGCTCCAGGCTGACTTGGGGGGCACCGAGATCTTGGCGCCGCTACGAGCCATTTACAGCAGCCCCTGCCGGGACGGGCACCCACACCTGGGGGCAGCAGCAGGGCATCCCAGGGGCTCGGAGAGGGGCTGGGGGAGCCAAGAGAGGTTGCGGGGGCCACTCAGAAGGGAATGGGGCCAGGGAGGATAAACTCTGAGATTTTCAGGCCAGAAGGAACCATCCTGATCATCTCATCTGGCCCCAGCCCCCCACCCCCCTGTGACAGCTCCAGCCCATGGGGCTGAGTCACCGACACCCCCAAACCCCGACTTACAGACATCAGGTCCCAGAGCCCCCCTAGTTACTCCAGTTCAAACCAGCAAGTGCCCTGGCTGCTGAGGGGGATGAACCCCCCCGAGTCTCTGCCAATCTGATGCTGGGGGAAATCTCTTCCCCACCCCACATGTGGGGGGTCTGTGAGCCCCAAGCATGGGAGCAAGACCCCCCCAGCCAGCCCCTGGGAAGGATTCTCTGCCCCTCGTCTGGCTTGAGGAGGCTGTTCCTGAACTTCCCGGGGGGAGACCCTCAGAGAGGGGCAGGAGGTGCTGGGGGCAGCTGACAGGGAGCTGAGAGGGGCTGGGAGCTGGGGGGCAGCTGATGGGGGTTTTGGGGGGGGCTCAGAGTAGAACTGGGCCAAAAAGGAGCCAGTGCCCCGGGGGTGTGAGGAGGGTGTGGCAGGCAGGAGCCGGGCAGGGCACCTCTATGTAGAGCTGGGGGGCAGCGCTAGGTGCTGTGCTCAGTTCTGGGAGGCGCCCTGCAGCTGGAGGGCTAGGAGGGCACGTGGTGGGGGGGTCAGCAGGGAGCTCCCAGAAAGGTGCCCACAGCAGTTGGGCAGGTTAATGTCTCTAGGGGTTGGAGAAGAGGTGACAGGTGGGGATTGGGGTCACAGTTAGAGACGGGGAGAAGGTCAGGGGTCCCTGTCTGTCACCCCCCACCCCAGGGAATGTCTGGGAGAGGAGCTGGGGGGGGTCTCATGGGGCTGGGAGTCTCTGGGGTGGGGGTCAGTGGGGCAGGTTCTCTGGGGGCTGCCCCCATTGCCAGGGGGAGAGGGGTCTCCAGGCGGATTTGGAGTTTCTCCCCAGAGCCTGCACCCCCAGCCAGAGCCCGCACCCCAACCCTCTGCCCCAGCCCTGAGCCCCCTCCCACACTACAAACCCCTGGGTCCCACACCCACCACACGTTAATGCCATATTGCTGCACATAACAAAATTCATTCCACACATGCATGCTCCAGACGCCGGCTCTCCGGGGCCTCGTGTCACCTCGCTGCTGCTGGGCCAGCTCGAGAATTGACATCCAGGGAGGGGAGACTGCAGGGATGAAGCCCCAAATCAGGGGGATGGGCCCAGACCGGGTGCGGGAGGGACCCCTGGACACAGGGGGGCAGGACCCAAAGAGGATGGAAGGGGCCCCTGGACCCAGAGAAGACGGAGGGGACCATGGACCCAGGGGAGCAGGGTCTGGGGGCCAGATCCACACCCGTGGTACCTTCCCCCTTGTTCCAGGTGCAACGAAGCCCCGAATCAGGTAGAAGGGAACTAGCTCCGCCCCTCCACCAGGGAGAGGCTGCAAACTCCCCGCCCTCAGCTACTGCAAACCAGGGGCCGTCTGCAAAGTTCCATACACCCACTGGGAGCCAGGGACCGTCTGCAAACCCTTCGCTCCACACAGCCCGCCATGTGCCAGTGCAGTGGCGCTCAGCCTTTCTAGACTGCTGTACCCCTTTCAGGAGTCTGGTGTGTCTGGCGTACCCCAAATTTCACCTCACTTAAAAACCACTTGCTTGCAAAATCAGACATAAAAATGCAAATGTAAAGTGTACTGTGTATAGATCAGTATAAACAAGGCATTGGCTGTATGAAATGTTCGTTTGTACCGACTTCACTGGTGCTTTTTATGTCACCTGTTGTAAAATTAGGCAAATCTCTAGATGAGTTGAGGTACCTCCTGGAAGATCTCTGTGTATCCCCAGTGGTAGATGTACCCCTGGTTGAGAACCACTGTGCTAGGGCGTGTCTGCAAACTGCCCCCCCCCCCACACACACTGAATTGGGGCTGGGGGTGTCTCCAAACTGCCCCTCGCTCCTTCCTGACCCTTTGCTGCCCTCTGGGGGCCATTTCACTGGCAGGCCCACTGTCCATCCCAGCCGCGCTGCCTTCCCCAAGGAGGGTCCGACCTGCTAGACACGCATGACCTCTGTCAAGTGCACCCCAGGGGACCCCAAAGCCCAGCTCTGGGTGGGCAGCAGGTTTCCCCCCAGAAATCTGTTTGATGACACTAAAAATCACAGTGTCGATCGCCAGGCCGCCCTGGCCTCAGCACCCATCGGCTGTCATTTGTCAGACACAAAGCCCTGGGGGATAAAACGGATTTGTATTTTTTTATTTATTTGTTGCTATTTATGACACATTTCATTTCAGACTCATTGGCACATGCTCCCTTCCCTACCCTCTTTCTACCCCCCAGTAAGACTCACCATCCTTTTGGGACTCATGACCCACCTCTTGAAGCAATGGGCTCAGGCTCTTTGCAAACTCAGGCAGCATCGGTCACACTCGGGGCAACTCCCCGCTCTCACAGCTCAGCTGGCCAGGAACAGCAGGAGCCCGCGGAAAGCCCAGGAGCTGCAAGCAGACGGGCTGCAGGGACGTGTTCTGCAGTCACTCCCGGGGCCAAGGGAGGCATGTTTGGGGCTATAGAGTGGAGTCTGTGGTTACTACCTGCCTGGGAGGAGGGCGTCTGAGCTGGCAAATCCAGAGTGGGGAGCCAGAACGGCCCAGGGGAAAGCAGTGGGGGAATGAGCTGTGGGTGTCCCCCGGAAGCTGCCGTGCAGGAGAGCGCATCGACGGCTGAGCTGCAGGTGTCGCCCCGGAAGCTGCCGTAGGGAGTGGCTAAGAGGAGCCGTTGGGCCAGAGAGCGAGCGAGTGACACTGGAGCCTGGTGCCTCAGAGTTCCCCAGGGGCGGGAGAGCAGGAACCCGTCCCTTGACTAGTGAGTTATGATCCAGAGTAACACAGCTTCAAGTATATCCCTCTAGGGGGAGGGATAGCTCAGTGGTCTGAGCATGGGTCTGCTAAATCTAGGGTTGTGAGTTCAATCCTTGACAGGGCCACTTAGGGATCTGGGGCAAAATCAGTACTTGGTCCTGTTAGTGAAGGCAGGCTAGACTCAACAACTTTTTGGGCTCCCTTCCAGAACCAGCTCTAGGCAGCAGCAAAACAAGCACGTGCTTGGGGCGGCACATTTCCAAGGGTGTCATTCTGGCTGTTCTCTTCCAGGAGTTGAGCCTTTTGGGTGTTGCAAGGAAAAGAGCACCGGCCCATGTGCTTACTCGAGGTTCACAGGTTTATTGTACAATTGCCCGGTAGAAAAGAGAAGCTGGGCGCATGGAAAGCTAGAAGGAGCTCAGGTGCTGGGAACAGAGCCCGGGGCTGGACCAGACAAACTTCTACAGGGTCTCGTTCTCTTTAAGCTCTTGCCATCCTTACTAATGGGACTGACCCCACTGGCTCCGGTGGAACAATTTGTGGGGTAAGGATTACTCAGGCTAGGAAGGGTTTGCAGGGCCACTCTCAAAATCCCAATGGAGCTGAAATCAAGAACCTCTCCGAGCGCAGACCTCACTGTTTCCAATCAGGTTTGTCTCTCTGGACTCGAATCCATGTAGGGTTTAAATGGAAATCGGTACCGTTTCCAAGCTAACCAGTTTGCATCAAACTCGGAAGCCCTCAATCCTGAATTTCGGAGGTGTGCAAGGGGCCAGCACATCTGGAAAGAGGAGAGCACATAGGGGCTAGCACAGATGTGTCAGCCAATGCAGGGTCCCTTCACTGGGATACCTTGTAACCGCAATGGTTTATAATGGCAGAACGCAGTCAGGCACCTGAGGGGAGAGATCAAACAGCTGGTTTATGGATCTCCAGAGTGAAGTTCAGCGTGACAGCTAGATCCCACGTGCATCGACCCTGTCCTCTAAGCAAACGTTGACTGGAACATGGCAAGGCTAACACAGAGTTCAGGATATTTCACACTCGTGTGTCTGGCTCGAGAGAGAGATTCCAGACCGGGCGCTCCTAGGGAAACCTAGGGGGACCTGTCCATACAAATAGGCAGCGTACACAGAGGGTCAGGCTGATGTAGCCAGGCCCATTTCTGCCCCACCATCACAGCTGGAGCCCAATTCCCCCAATCGCTCTGTATGGTTGCAGCAGGCTGCCCTAGCCAAAGGCGCCTGATCTGACAGAGCAGTGTCAAAAGAAGACATGACTAAAGAAACAAGGAATGGTCAGAGGGTCAGGGCGTAAGGACACTTTTCCGGGAGAGGCAATCTCCTCTCTCGCTCCGTCTCTGTATTTCTGCAGTACCCCGTTGCAAAAGAGATTCTTCTTTAATAAGACAAGTTGCCCCCAATAAACCAAGTAACGAATCCAAGCCCCATCTTTCTTTTGAATCTAAGAGATGCCTTTGGAATGAGGTTAAAGAGCCATCATCAGTCATTGCTGAGCAGCGTGGAAAACAACGCAAATCAGGGGCTGTGCAAACATGAGGAAAAGCCAAAAAAAAAATGGGGGGGGGTGCAAAAATTTTTTTGCTTGGGGCAGCAAAAAACCTAGACCAGGCCCTGGCCACAGTGACGGGCCCCACATAGGTTATAATGAACTAATCACCTTCTGCTGCATTAATGCGATAAACATCCCAGTTTGCTGAACGGGCCAGAGCCTCCCTGGTGTAAATCCGGAGTAACTCGAGTCTAGTGAAAGCAGTTACGGTGACTTTACACTAGTGGAGGATTTGGCCCCAGGAGCAATTCGCTCCATCCTTTGGGTCTGATGCAAACCCCAATGCTAGGGTGACCAGACGTCTCGATTTTATCGGGACTGTCCCAATATTTCCTTGTTTGTCCCGCGTCCCGACCGACGTGCGGTCGGGACACTGGACAAACAAGGAAATGTGCCGGAGCCTGGAGCCCGGAAGTGCTCGCACCCCCCCACTTCCCCGACTCCACCCCCTCCTCCCCCGATTGGCTCCCTCCCCGAATCCCCGCCTCTTCCCCGGGCTCACCATTCCTCCTCCCTCCGCCAGTCGCGTCTGGGCTGCTCCCCAGGTGGTGCTATTCCGCGGCGGCCCCGGGGCGGAGGCATCGGCAGCCCAGCCCCGTTCGTTCCCTTGCGGGACCCGAGCGGGACGGGGGGGCTGGGGCCTGCTGCCCCCACTCCGGGGCCGCCGCAGGATAGCAGCAGCTGGGCAGCAGCCCAGACGCGACTGGTCAGGGGCTGGGCGCAGCGTGCGCGCTGCTGGGTTCCCGCAGCAGGCCCCGGCTCGGGGGGTTCGGGGGCACCAGAGCCGCAGCCGCCAAGCACCATGGCCGCTTCCTCCCCCGCAGCAGTGGGAGCTGCAGCAGCGGCTGCTCCCGAGTCCCGCTGCCCGGGGGGGAGAACAGCCGCCGCCTGGCCCCGTGGGCCGCCCCCCTCCTCTCCCTACCACCCAACTGAGTCCTGCCTGCTCGGGACCAGGCCGGACTCTTACTCACCCCGGCCCCGCGCTCCCCCTGCGTCTCCCGGGCCTCCCTCCAGCGCTTGCGGAGGAAGGTTTTGTTGTTGTTTTTTTGGCCCCGCCCCCCGCCACGCCCCCCCCCCCCCCGCGTCACTCTCCCCCTCTCCCCCCGCGTCCCGATATTTGACTTGGGTGATCTGGTCACCCTACCCAATGCGCTTGTCCCCTTTACACTGACAGACACTGTCCTGTGAGTCTGACACAGAGATGGGCCAACGTGCCAGGTCTCTGAGGTGAGAGCGACTCAGAACAGGACTCACTCCAGAGTGGAGTTCACAGATGAAGTGAGGGATCTCTGCACCGCAGGCCCAGCGGGGCTCTGGGCAGGATGCAGAGACATTGCCAGGGAACGGAAGGGTTAAAACTGCAGGGAGGTTTGTGTTACATTCACCTGGTTGCCAGGTCTCCTGTCTGAGCGGGAAGCAGTGTGTGTGTCACTGCTGCCCCCGCGCAGCTGCCGGGAGAAGGGCGATTCCACAGCCTGGGTTTTTGCATGATCACAAATTGGTTTTGTTGTAGAAGCAGCAGTGATCTGTATGCTGTGTATAACTGTGCTATGTATAACCTGTATATTCAAAAGGTCTGTTATACTTCCCCCCTCCTCCCGCTCTTGTCTCCTCTCCCTCTCTGAATGCCTGTGAAGTGGCTTTCCCACTCCCCCTCTCCCTCCCCCTCCCTCCTGGGATGCTTGTGGGGTGAATGGGCTGGTTGAACAGCTGCAAGATCAGAAGAGCTCCAGATAGACAAGATGTCTGGGACTCTAATTAGGCAGCGATCACACACCCAATGCATGGACACTGCATGGACACTGCCCGAGGTGGAGTGTGACCAACCAGACGCAGCCAAGTCATCTCTAGTCGCAGGCCATGAGGAGCAGGTCCTTAGAAGGAGAAGGGGCCATGTCCTCAGCAGTGCACTCACAAGCTTGTACCTCCCAAGAAGGCCCTTTGCCTGGACCGCCTGGCCAGTGGTTCGCTGCGTTGCATTCCATCATGCCTCGGGAAGACTTACCTTCATCACACCATCCATCGCTGCGCTGTGGGACACTTACCTTCAAGGATCCTAACATCTCCAGTGCCGTGCCTGTCCTGGGAGCGTGAGTATGCGAGTGTGAGTGTCACCCTCCCTCTTCTTCTGAGCTTAGCTATCAGTATAATAAACGTGCTGCTTTCTGCCAAACTCTGGTGGGTCATTAGTCCTCCCTAAGCTTACTAGCTGGCCCAATTTCAGGTAACAGTTTTGTTGAGTCTGAACTTTTGATGAGCTTAAACTTAACCCAGACTTGATGTCTCTGTCTGAACTTTTAACCGAAGCTCTGACCTGCGAACTACTCATGACACCCCCCCTCCCCTTAAGTAGCCATCTCCCCTTATCTCTTTTTGAATATACATTTTAACCTGTTTTATCCTGTAAAATCTTGTTTGATTATGCATGACCATTATGATCTGTTAATCACTTTGTTTACTTCTGTGTATAAATATTGATGCTCACCCCTAATAAATTTGCCACACTTACTCTGAAGCCTTTCAAGCTAAGGATAGTGTGAGCCCGTTGATCAACGAATTGGTGTCTGGTCTCTGACAGATTGTGAGCCCCATACCAACTCCGCACGAACTCGGGTGCTGGAGAGGTGAGTGAGGACTTGCTTTTTACCTAACAATTTGGGGGCTTGTCCGGGATTTCCTTCTGGTGCGGTGCCTCTGTCCAGTGGTCAGACCACTCATATACAAATTGGCAGGCGCCACGGGAGATTTCTCCCAGCCAATTCAATATTGAGGGGTCGTGTACTGGACAGCAGGGTAAACGCCAGTTGGAGGGCTCCTGTCAGACACCATGGGTCAAGGGACTAGTGTGCCTCTTGAGAGTCCGTTGGGGATTGTAAATAAGTTATGGAACGAAGGGAAACTCCCAGTACAGACAGGAATGTCTAGGAGAAAGTTGTACACACTGTGTGTAAGGAATTGGACTGGGTATACCGCGGTATTGGCCAACCCGGAGATGAGGTGGCTTTCGTATGGCTCTTTCGAACAGGCTGCCTTAAGAGGAGTAAGGAGCCAGATCGAAAAAGACCATCCGGGACAGTTATGTTACTGGTTTTGTTGGGACACAGCAGCAGAGCTGTGGAAATCTTTAAAAATTATGGCAGTCAGGTATTCTCCCGAGAGAGAACCCCCCTCCATGTTATTTCGATGAAGGGTGTAAACCACGGCGTGTTTTGACTCGTCAGTTGGTCCCCACTGCACCTGCCCCTATTCCTCCGCAGGGGGACTCTCTCCAGGGTGCAGAGGGGAATCTGCAGGACTCCAGGTCGGAATCTCTGCAGAGGGATAAGGGGGAAATGGAAGGGCACACCTCGGGAGGAATAATTACTAGGCAAATGACCAAGCAGATGCAGCAGGTTGCATACCCCTCCCCTGGGGACGCCCAGAGGGTCCGGTCGCATCCGCAGATACTTACACCAGGGACGAATACATCCCTGCACCACCAGCTCAGCCCGTTCCCCAGGCCTGGATCAACTACGGGCAACAGCAGCAGCTGCAGCAAACTCAGCCTCCTCAATGACAGTACCCCGGGGGCAAAGGCAAACAATGTGATGGTCTTATTTCCTTAATGTCTTTAGCCGGCTCCTTCCTCACTTTCTCCCCTCCCAGCAAAGAGCCTCGTCTAACCCTTTCAGTCCAGGGACTGCCTGTCTCCTTCCTCAATGATACTGGAGCTACTTTCTCTCTTTTAAATCATGCCCCCTCTCCCTGGCTATCCTCTGAGGTTAAAACTGCAACTGGGGTGGAGGGCAACCCAGTCTCTGGGACTCACTTTGCCTCTAAATGTTATTTATGCTGATAAATGTTTTTCTCACCATTTTCTTTTTTCCCCAGCTTGTCCGATCCCTTTGATGGGCCGGGATTTACTCTGTAAGCTTGAGGCTACTTTAACCTGCACTCCTGAAGGGGTAGGATTATTGATGACAGTGTTAGGAGATTCGGCCCCAACTCAGGGTAATTGGGAACCCCCACCCCTCTCCCCTGACCTCACTGACTTGCCTTTAACCCTCTGGGGAATTTCTGACACTGATGTTGGCCTGCTCCTTTCAGCAGAGCCAGTAAGGATTCAAGTGAAGCCCTCCTTAACCCCCCCGTCAGTCCCTCAATACCCCCTGTCGTTGGAAGCCCGGGAGGGCATCCGCCCCATTATCGAGGGATTCATTGCACAAAAGCTAGTCCGCCCTCAGCGCACCCCCTGTAACACCCCTATACTGCCTGTCAAAAAGCCTCCTAAAAAGGACGGAGACCCTATTCGTTGGCGCTTTGTACAGGATCTACGGGTTGTTAATCAGTATGTGGTCCCTCTTCATGCAGTAGTTCCTGATCCAGCTACTATCATCAGCCAAATCCCCTGGGATGCTGAGTGGTTCACTGTTATTGATTTAAAATCAGCTTTTTTCAGCATTCCTGTGCACCCAGACTCTCAGTATCTCTTTGGTTTCACCTGGGAGGGACAAAGTTATGTCTGGCAACGACTTCCTCAAGGCTACAGAGACAGCCCCATGATTTTCAGCCAATGCCTCCGCCACGACTTGAAAGGCTTCACCAGTCCGCAGGGATCCACGTTAGTCCTATACGTAGATGACATCCTATTAGGTAACCGCGAAGAAGCTGCCCTCCGCATCGATGGTAAGGCACTTTTATTATACCTACACACCAGAGGCCACAAGATAGACCCTAACAAGATTCAGTGGGTCTCACAGAAGGTCCGATATCTGGGCTTCCTGTTAACCCCAGAGGGGAGACAAATGGACCCAGTCCGCATAAAGACTATCCAAAACTGCCCTCTGCCAAACACCAAGAAACAACTTCAAGGTTTCTTAGAATTAATTGGCTTCTGTCACCCCTGGTTGCCGTCCTGCGGGGAGTTAAGCAAACCACTCCACCGACTCACTGCTAACCTTGCTCCTGACCCTTTGCAGTGGTCCCCGGACACAATCCAAGCCTTTCAGTTACTCAAGGACAGTGTGGCCTCCTCCATGTCTCTCCGCCCCCCAATTACAGCAACCCTTTCACCTTTTTGTCCACGAGAGGGGCGGAATTGCTAGTGGCGTCCTTACCCAGCTGAGCGGCCCCACCATTTCCCGCTTGCTTTTTACTCTCAGCAGATCGACCCTGTCGCTCAGGGAACCCCATCCTGCACCCGGACTCTGGCAGCAGCTGCCCTGCTGATCACAAAGGCAAAGAGCCTGACCCTGGGTCATTTTACCACGGTTTGGACCTCTCATGCCTTGTCAGCCCTTCTGCGTAGGGGCACAACCCAAGTCTTTTCGGCCCATCGTCAGCAACAGCTAGAGGCCGAACTCTTAAAAGACACTAACCTAATTTTTGAAAGGTGTGGGCCCCTTAATCCAGCTACCTTGCTTCCTGACCTGCCAGTCCTCCAGGATCAGCACGACTGTTTGGAAGTAGTTTATAGCATCTTACAAATAAGGGACCTGGCTTATGCCGGATGGCTGAGCCTGCCTCCCTCGCTCCACATACCCCGTGGCAGTTCACTGGCACCATGATAAGGGGGGTCACTACGGCACGCACGCCCTTGTGGACACCATCGCTCGCTTTTGGTATGCTCCAGGCATTCAACCCTACTTCCTGTCAATAGTGAAAGCATGCAGCACATGTCAGCGTAATGGACCTGCTCCGCCTCTTAAAAAAATTAAGGGTGGAAGACCTCCGCCTGCTGCTCCATTTCAACATCTTCAAATTGACTTTGCAGATATGCCAAAGGCTTTTGGGAAAAAGCACCTCCTTGTTTTGGTTTGCCCTCTGACTTCCTGGGTCGAAGCTTTTCCTACTGCTAATTGTACTGCTGCCACAGTGGCGAAGATTCTCCTTAGAGACATTGTACCCCGTTTTGGCATCCCTCTCGTGCTTGACTCAGACCGCGGACCTCACTTTACTGGTCATGTCCTTGGCCGTTTAGAACAAGGACTGGGCATTTCACACTCCTTTCATACACCCTACCACCCTCAGTCTAGCGGGAAAGTTGAGCGTATGAATAGGGAGCTTAAGTTTACATTGGCTAATTACTGTCAGGAAACAGGGTTAAAGTGGCCTCAGGTACTTCCCTTGGTCCTGTTTCACCTTCGTACTCGCCCAACCCGTGTATTGGGATTATCCCCCTTTGAACTACTCTATGGACACCCCCCTTTCAAAGGCGGGGCGCTACCACGTGCTGATGTTTCACTATTGGGAGGGGATCATATGACCGCGTGCCAGTTTCTCTCCCTACAGGCTCGCCTCCGTACCCTTTGGAAAGCCTCGCAGTTTTCCCAGACCGTGCCGCTGGAAGAACAGATCCACCCATTCCAACCAGGGGACTTCGTCTGGGCCAAAAAGTTCATTCGTGGCGACACCCTCCAGCCGAGGTTTACTGGACCCCACCAGGTTCTTTTAACAACCCAGACTGCAGTGTTCCTGGAAGGACGCAAATCCTGGATCCACCACTCCCACGTCAAGCCAGCCGTAGTGGACCACAGTGACGGACCAGCAGCTCTTGCCACCACTGAGGACACTGCCTCCAACCAGTGGACCAGCTTACCTCTTTCAGACATCAGACTTAAATTGACTCGGCAAAAATGAGAGGACCTTTTATTCTGACAACTGTATGTTTTTTATTATGCCTTTTTAGTTTATTTTCTGCTTATGAAGATAATGCTTTTATTAGATATTCCCACGAGGTTAAAACTCGTATTTTAGGAAATAGAAGTAATTGCTGGGTATGTACTCAATTTCCAGTAAATGCAGAACAGGGACTACTAGAATCTTTAACCAATGAAACTGCGACCCTATTTGAGAATCAGGCCGGGGAAATGTCCCAGCTGCGCCAGTTAGCTTTGCAAAACCACATGGCTTTAGACATAATGTTAGCAGCCCAGGGAGGAACTTGTGCCCTCATAAATGAAGAATGCTGTGTTTTTGTAAATGACACCTACTCTGACACTTTTCAATGTACCAAACATCTAAGGGAAATGGCTAAGAACTACTCCTCTGGCCAGCCACCTTATAATTGGTGGGGAGCCTTATGAAATTGGCTGTCTGGATTTGGGTGGGTTAAAAAAACTCTTGGTGGGTATTGTTGGGGCCATAGTAATCCTTATAATACTGTGTTGCTGTATTCAGTGTGTCCCCTCCCTCATAAACTCATGTAGGTCAGTTTATTCTTTTCCTACTTCAGCCAAGGGCCTTACTCTCTTCAAGTTGGCCCAGGCTGAAATTGCCAAGCGGCCCTTGGCTCCTTTAAATGGGGTGTAGCTTTTGGTAAATAGTTATCCCAAAGCTACAAATGGAGGAATGTTGAGTCTGAACTTTTGATGAGCTTAAACTTAACCCAGACTTGATGTCTCTGTCTGAACTTTTAACCGAAGCTCTGACCTGCGAACTACTCATGACACCCCCCCCTCCCCTTAAGTAGCCATCTCCCCTTATCTCTTTTTGAATATACATTTTAACCTGTTTTATCCTGTAAAATCTTGTTTGATTATGCATGACCATTATGATCTGTTAATCACTTTGTTTACTTCTGTGTATAAATATTGATGCTCACCCCTAATAAATTTGCCACACTTACTCTGAAGCCTTTCAAGCTAAGGATAGTGTGAGCCCGTTGATCAACGAATTGGTGTCTGGTCTCTGACAGATTGTGAGCCCCATACCAACTCCGCACGAACTCAGGTGCTGGAGAGGTGAGTGAGGACTTGCTTTTTACCTAACAGTTTCATTTCACTGTGTCTCGCACAGTAATAGTGGGCGGTGTCCTCTGCAGGACGGTCTCTAAGACACTAGCAAACCAAGCACGTGCTTGGGGCGGCACATTTTCAGGGCGGCATTCCGGCTTTTTTTTTTGCTTCGGGCGGCAAAAGCCTAGAACCGGCCTTGGCGGCAGCAGCAGCACATTGTGTGTGTATGCGGGGGAGGCTGGGGCCGCTGCGGTTCGTACCGCGGGGGAACAGCACCCGCACCTTGTGACTGGGTCAGGCAGGCTCCAAGCGGGGGACACTCAGGTGCTGCAGGGTGACCGCCCCCCCAGTGCCGCAGCCGGGGCTGGGCAAAGCGGCCCGAACTGCCCAGGGAAAGCGGCAGGGTGGCCAGAAGCAGCAGGAGCAGTGGGGCCATAGAGGGTGGGGCGCTGCCGTGCGGGGCCTGCGTCCCGCTCTTGGGGGCTCCGCTCCCTCTGGGGCTACCCTGCCCTATCTCCTCAGCCCCCTGCCAGGGTGGTCCCCCAGCTCTGCCCTCTGGGTCCCGGCTGGTCCTAGAGGCAGGAGCCCTGGCTGGAGGGACCCTGGGCTGAGACGCGCCCGGGAGCCCTGCTGCTTACCTGACCCTGCCAGCTGCTTACCCAACCCTGCCAGCGCAGACTGGCTGGAGGCGAGGGGGGAGTGGGCGGAGTCAGAACTGGTCGGGGGAAGCCCAGGGCTGGGGTCGGGGGCAGCCACAAATTCAGTCCCAGGCAGACTGCGAAGAGCTTCGAAAGGATCTCACAACATAGGCGGGGAGTTATATGGGCCTGTGGTGCCCGTGCTCCACCAATATTCAGGAACGTGGGCCCAGGTCCACCAATGTTTGGGCTTATATTTAATCAGAACCGTCCCGTCCATAGGACGGACCGGGGCAACTGTTTCAGGGGGACGCGGGGTCCAGGGCAGTCTGGGGGAGGTAGCACGGGGCCTGGCACCGGCAGCAGCGGGGGCTCTGGCGCCAGCAGCAGCAAATGACCCAGCCCCAACCTGCCTGCTCCGCCCACCCCCACCCCACCGCTTTCCCCAAGCCCTCACCCTGCCTCTTTCCAGCTTCCTCCCCCGAGCGACACCAGGAGCTGGCGGGGCAGAGCTCAGCGGGGTGGGCTGGGGCTGGGTCACTTGCGGCTATCGGCGCCAGGCCCCCTGCTAATCCCCCAGGCCGCCCTGGACCCCGCATCCCCCTGAAGCACGGAGCCCTGGGCAATTACCCTGGTCAGTCCTATAGACTGGACGGCTCTGCTTGGACCCGTTCTGGGCACCACCAAAAATTATACAAGCCTGGGTGACTGGGCAAAAAAATTGCAGATGAAATTCAATGTTGATAAATGTAAAGTAATGCACATTGGCAAACATAATCCCAACTGTACATACAAAATGATGGGGTCTAAATTAGCTTTAACCACTCAAGAAAGAGACCTTGGAGTCAGTGTGGATAGTTCTCTGAAAACATCCACTCAATGTGCAGCGACAGCAAAAAAGCAAACAGAATGTTGGGAATTATTAAGAAAGGGATAGAAAATAAGACAGACAATATCATGTTGCCTCTATATAAATCCATGGTACACCCACATCTTGAATACTTCATGCAGAGCTAGTCGCCCCAACTCAAAACAGTTATATTGGAATTGGAAAAGTTTCAGAAAAGGGCAACAAAAATGATGAAGGGTTTGGAACGGCTGCCATATGGGGAGAGATTAAGAAGACTGGGACTTTTCAGCTTGGAAGAGAAACGGCTAAGGGGCGATATGATGGAGTTCTATAAAATCATGACTAGTGCGGAGAAAGTAAATAAGGAAGTGTTATTTACTCCTTCTCAAAACACATGAACTAGGGGTCACCAAATGAAATTAATAGGCAGCAGGTTTAAACTGTTGGAAGGCAGGATACTGAGCTAGGTGGACCTTTGGTCTGACCCCATATGGCCCCTCTTATGTTCTTAATGATGGCCATTGGGCTGGGGGTCTCTGTGCTACTCCAGCCCCATCGATCTCAGTGGGGATCGTTAACTCTGATCCCTAATGATGGTCATTGGGCTGCAGGTCTCTTTGCTACCCCAACCTCATTGATCTCAGCGGGGATTGTTGACTCTGAGCCCTAATGATGGCAGTTGGGCTGGGAGGGTCTCTGCACTAACCTGGCTGCATTGATCTCAGGGCAGGTCTACACTATAAATTTACTTAAGCGCAGCTGCGCCACTGTAGCACGTCTGGTGAAGATGCTTTAAGCCAACGGGAGATGTTCTCCCGCCGGCACAGCCCTGTCTACACAGGGGGGCTAAGGTCAGTGTAACTACTTCGCTCAGGGAGCTGGAGCTCAGGGGTGTGGATTTTTCACACCTCTGAGCGACGTAGTTATACTGCAGCATGTAGTGTAGACGAGACCTCCATGGGGATCGATAACTCTGTCCCCTACCAGTGACCACTGGGCTGGAGGTCTCTGTGCTACCCCAGCCCCATGGATCTCGAAGGGGGTCATTATCTCCTGACCCTACTGATGGCAATTGCGCTGACTATGCAACCCCCAACTGCTGTGAATTGGGCGTATTTACCCCCTTTGTTCTGTAACCTGGGTCTGGGGGGGTCCCTGGGCATTTTCTCCCCCCTTGTACTACACCTCTGACTCCCTTCCTTGCCCACAGCCCCCAGACACTGCCGTGGGGGGTGTCATCCTGCAGTACCGCATCCAGGACCAGACCTACAAGGAGACCCTGCAGTTCCCCCTGCAGCCACAGGATGGAGACAGGTGACAGCAATGTTCCCCTAGTCCCCATCCTCCCCACACCGCTGGGTCCTGCCCCCACATCCCCACCCCCAACAGAATAGAGATGGGAGGGGACCAGCCCCAGGTCACAGAAGGAAGCAGGGGTCCTGGCTCACAGCCTCCCTGCTGTGACCACTAGACCCCACTCCCCTCCTATAGCCAGAGATAGAACCCAGGAGTCCTGGCTTTCCCCCCCAAATACACTATCCCACTAGCCACTACTCCCCTCCACACAGTGGCAGGAACCCAGGCATCTGGGACTCACCCTGTGACTCTCTGTCCCTGGCACAGGCTGCCCGTTCACCGGCTGGCAGCCAAGTCGCTGCTGCTGGAGCTGGAGGGGGCCGTGGACACCGGGTCGGAGGGGGACCTGCGCCGAGCGCTGGAGACCAGCCTGAGCTCGGGGGTTGTCTGCTCCCTCACGGCCTACGTGGGGGTGGAAACAGAGCTGGGGCAGCCAGTGCAGGGGCCGCTGGTGAGATGGGACATCCCGCTGAGAGGTAACCCCAGAGGGGTCGGGGATCCCGGCACTGGGGGGGGATCAGCATGGGAGGGGCTCAGGTGGGAGGGGGACCCAACCTGGCACTGTGGGAGGAACCTGGCACCGGGGCGAGGGAAGGGGGAGGGAATTATGGGAAGGATCCCAGAACAGAGGGATCCTAGTGTGAGAGGAGGGACTCAGAAGCATGGGGCGGGGAGGGGCATCATGGTTACGGGCTAAGGTCCCTTGGCTCTTCTCCCTGCCCTAGCTCCCGTGGGGCTGTGCTGCCCCCTCCCTACCCTCCCCAGGGCGACTCCAGTGCCCCCGTCCCCAGGGCAGGGGGAGAGCGGCGGGCGCTGGCCGGGTGGGACGAGGAGCTGCCCTTGGGGCCTGGCCCATCCCAGCCGGGAGAGTGGGGCCTGTGAGATGTACAGACAGACAGATGGACCCAGAATCGGAGACCCAAACAGACGGGGGCAGAGACTGAGAATCAGACAGTCGAACCCAGACAGAGAAGCCGACCCCCACAGGCAGGGACCGGAGGGGCCGGCGCATCGCTGTCGTGAGCAGGCCTGGCTAGCGGGGGCCTCTCGCCCCCCCCCACAGCATCCTGCCCTCATCCATGGGGTGCAGCACCCGCTCTTGTGTCCCCTGGGGCTGGATGAGGGGGCCAAGCTGGGGGAAAGCTGCAGGGGAGGAGCTGGATCCAGGGGGTTCCAGCTTGTGGGGAAGGTGCTGTGGGGAAATCCTGACTCTGAGGGAGCTGCGGGGAGAGGAGGATGGGGCTGGGTGTCGGGGGTAGCCAGCTGGGGGGCTGTGTGTTGGCTCTGGGTGCCGTGGGGGGGGGATTTCCCTTCCCTCTCATAGCTTGTCTCTATCCACATGTCTGCCTGTCCCTCTCTGTCCGTCTGTCTACCCCCCAGGCTTCGGAGCCGCACAGCGCATGGCCATGTGCTATTCCGCCTCTGTGCCCATGGACAATTTTGTAAAGCCCTCCTGTTGCTTCACCATGGACTGCGACTCTGACGACAGCTCGGATGTGCCAGGTGAGAACCGCCGCACCCGCCCCTCCCCCACTGGGGCACTCACCCCCAGAGCTCCCCATGGCCAGTACCGGCTATCTCCTCCCCCGGCACCGCTCCTCTTGTCTCCCTCGCCATCCCAAAGCTCAGCCGGGGGAGCCCCTGACGCGAGGGCAGGAAGTTCTGCAGACATGGTGCCCCGCCGGAGACTGTGCCCCAGAAAGGTGAGGGGGGCAGGGGCTGGCAGTCAGGACTCGGGGCAGGCGGCAAACCCCAGGATGACGCTTCATCGGGTCAGAGACAGACGTGCCCTGACGGTCCCGGAGCTGGGCAAGTGTTTAACAGCTACATAGAAAGTCAAGGAACTTCCTGGGCAAAACACTGCTGTGACGCTGGGGGAGGGGGAATCCGCAGCTGGGTTTTTTAAGTGTCGGGACGCAAATGATCTTGCAACAAAATGAAAAAAATAAGGAAACTCCCAGGCAATAAACTTTGTGAAGCTGGAATTTGGAGGGTGAGTTTGTATCAATGAGCTAAGTGTGGGGACGGCCCAACTGGGCAGCGGAGGGGGTAATCAGTCACTTTTTAGTAACAGAAATGTCGCTGAGCAGTTTTCTCTGAAATAGAAACAGCTAAATTCCCAGACAAAAATACCTTGTGAAGCTGGGCCCAAGCTTGGATGTTTGTACAGGTGAATTCAGGGGCACAGATCGCAATTGGCACGGTCTGGTTTCTAAACAAAGAAGTCCACGAAAGGCAGAATTTTTAAAGTTAAGGCTCCCCTTAAAACCTGAATTTCAAGAGTCTGCTGTAGCCCAGGTAACCTTAACTCTGTCTCATAACCCTGGCCCAGGCATGGCTATAATATCATATAGACTGTGTAACATCCCGTCTCCCCTATACCCTTAGACGCTTCTGTGTCTCCCCGGACATAGGTCTGTATCGCAGGTTGTAGTGCGGGATGGTCCCGGGGTCAGATTGTGTTTGAGAAACACCCTGGGGTTGTGAGATTAATGACTGGGGCTGAGACATTCATGGAGCCCAAGGGACTTTGGGTCCCAACTCCAGCTGCAAATTAGTTGTCATCCCATGGGTGCAGAAAGGGGCAGAGTTAAGGGTGCCCACGGAGAGGTTAAGGGTGCACAGGAGCAGATAAGGGATGCCTATGGATGGGGCAGTATTCAGGATGCCCATGGAGGGGCAGAGTTAAGGTTGTTGGCTGTCCCCTAGCCTGGACAGGCCATGTTTCTGTTCTGTATCCATAACCCTGTGCAAGAGCCATCTCCCCACATCTCTCCCTAGAGCGGGCACCGGAGGAGTCTCCCCTGCTGAGGCTTGTGTCTCTGCAGAATGCTGACGGCTCGTGGGACCTGGACCCCTGGCTGACCGCTGCATTGGGGGTGAGTGAGACCGACGCCAGGGAGAGGATGCCCAGTAAGGTGAGTGCAGGGGATGGAGGAGGGGGGAGAGACGGGGGCGGGGGGGAAGGTGCCATGAGTTGGGCCTGTTCTCTGCTCCTAGATGAGACTGGGTGTGACCCAGACTGAGGGGTCAGGGTCTGAGAGCAACTGGATCAAATGACTCCTAAATCTGGAGCCCAGTGGGGGAGATGTGCCCACAGCAGGGAGCTAAGAACCCCCTTGAAGGGGATCGGAGGATTGGATCCTGGGGGCCCAGGGCTGTGGGGGACATGGGGAGGCCCAGGCTGGGTCCTCTCTGAGGCTGTCTCCCTACCCCCGGGCCTCCCACCGGGCATCTCGGTAGGGGGTCCATGGTGCTAGAGT
This sequence comes from Malaclemys terrapin pileata, assembly GCF_027887155.1. Lineage (NCBI taxonomy): Eukaryota > Metazoa > Chordata > Testudines > Emydidae > Malaclemys > Malaclemys terrapin. Next base: position 33,919,017 of record NC_071516.1, on the reverse strand, counting down.
GTGGGGGGGCTGGGAACCCTCTGAGTCTGGGGAAGGGGTGGGAGTGCTGGATTGGGTGGTCCCCAGGGCAGGGGAATGGGGGTAGCATTGGGGGGGCAGAGGGGTCCCTAGGGCATGGGGATGGGGGCAATGCTGGGAGGGGTGCTGGGGGGTCCCAGGGCGGGGGGATGGGGGCAATGCTGGGAGGGGTGCTGGGGGGTCCCAGGGCGGGGGGATGGGGGCAGCACTCAGGGGAACAGGGGCTGGGCGCTATCTCAGGCTGTCTCTCTCACCCCCGCACAGGACGTGGCCCCGGCGTCTGGGCCATGGTGCTGGCCTTGGTCTGGCTGCACTGCCGGGCAGCGTGACGAGTGGGAGCTGCTGGAGGCCAAGGCTGTGGGCTGGGTACGGGGCCAAGCAGGTGAGAGGGGAGTGGGGGGTTGGGGACAGGGCCCAGTTCCTTGACCGTAGAAACCCTGCCCCATAGCCCAGCCCAGCCCCCCCCCCCCAAGATCCCACAAACCCACAGTACCAACCCTACCCCATAGGAACCCACAGTCCAGCCAACCACAGCCCTGAGATCCTGCGCCCCATGGGTCCCAGGGCCCCCGGCATCCTAACAGCCTCTGGCGCCCCAGCCAGATCCCCAGAGGCCTCCAGTCCCAGGACAGACAGGCTCCAAGCCCCCTGCTCCCCAACCTCAGTCCCCGCAGGCTGTGAGCTCTCTGCCCTTTGTCCCCCAGTCCCTCGGCTGGTGTCTTCTTCCCCCTCCCCCCCACCCCCCAGTTCCCCAGGCTGATGTCTCCCCTGACCCTCTTCTCGTTGCAGGGCCCCGGCTGAGCGAATGCCTGGAAGCCGCCAACACCCTGCTGGGCTGCAGCGTTGGCCCTGCTGTCTTTGGGCTCTGAACACCGCCCCCCCGCCCCCCCCCCCCCCCGGCTACCCTGGGCCTCCAACTCAGCTGAGCCCCCGCTGATCCCCATACCTCCCCCACAAGCTATCCTGGGCCTCAGTCCCGCTGAGCCGGGCCCCCCCCCCCCTTTCCTCCCAGGGATCCTAAATTAAGAGCAGCCAGTTGGTTTGCATAAATTTAACGAAAACAGTTTAAATTGACCCTGTAACTTACAGCGGAGGAAGGTTGTTGTGCAGACAGGCCCTTGGTGCTGCGGGCGGAGACTGTCTCTGCCAGCCCCTCGCTGGAATAAAGCAGTTCCCCAGGTTTGTCTGCCTGGCTTTGGCTGGGGTCCCGGGGCTCCGAGCTCCCCACAACTGCCCAGGGCACTGGGTTCCCAGCAGGGTCAGGGACCGCCTGCCCTGAGCGGGTGGATTAGCGCTCCCAGCTCCAGCTTTCTGGTGGGGCATAGCAGCTGGACCCAGACACCGGGGCGGCTGGCTGGGGCCGGGAGGAGCCCCGGAGAGCAGGGAGCACGTGGGGTGCAGGGGGCAGACACGGGGCATGGGCCCAGGGCGGGGTTTAGCAGGACGTTTTAGCTCTGGGCCTGTGTGGGTCCCTGACACCCCCTCACTGGTCTCTGCTCCACCAGGAGAAGGAGCTGCCAAGCCCGGAAAATCTGTCATAAGAACATAAGAAAGGCCGTACCGGGTCAGACCAAAGGTCCATCTAGCCCAGTATCCTGTCTACCAACAGTGGCCAATGCCAGGTGCCCCAGAGGGAGTGAACCTAACAGGCAATGATCAAGTGATCTCTCTCCTGCCATCCATCTCCACCCTCTGACAGAGGCTAGGGTCACCATTCCTTACCCGTCCTGGCTAATAGCCATTAATGGACTTAACCACCATGAATTTATCCAGTTCTCTTTTAAACGCTGTTATAGTCCTAGCCTTCACAACCTCCTCAGGTAAGGAGTTCCACAAGTTGACTGTGCGCTGTGTGAAGAAGAACTTCCTTTTATTTGTTTTAAACCTGCTGCCTATTAATTTCATTTGATGACCCCTAGTTCTTGTATTATGGGAATAAGTAAATAACTTTTCCTTATCCACTTTCTCCACATCACTCATGATTTTATATACCTCTATCATGTCCCCCCTTAGTCTCCTCTTTTCCAAGCTGAAGAGTCCTAGCCTCTTTAATCTCTCCTCATATGGGACCCGTTCCAAACCCTTAATCATTTTAGTTGCCCTTTTTTGAACCTTTTCTAGTGGCAGTATATCTTTTTTGAGATGAGGAGATCACATCTGTATGCAGTATTCGAGATGAGGGCGTACCATCGATTTATATAAGGGCAATAATATATTCTCAGTCTTATTCTCTGTCCCCTTTTTAATGATTCCTAACATCCTGTTTGCTTTTTTGACCGCTTCTGCACACTGCGTGGACATTTTCAGAGAACTATCCACGATGACTCCAAGATCTTTTTCCTGACTTGTTGTAGCTAAATTAGCCCCCATCATATTGTATGTATAGTTGGGGTTATTTTTTCCAATGTGCATTACTTTACATTTATCCACATTAAATTTAATTTGCCATTTTGTTGCCCAATCACTTAGTTTTGTGAGATCTTTTTGAAGTTCTTCACAGTCTGCTTTGGTCTTAACTATATTTAGCAGTTTAGTATCGTCTGCAAACTTTGCCACCTCACTGTTTACCCCTTTCTCCAGATCATTTATGAATAAGTTGAATAGGATTGGTTCGAGGACTGACCCTTGGGGAACACCACTAGTTACCCCTCTCCATTCTGAGAATTTACCATTAATTCCTACCCTTTGTTCCCTGTCTTTTAACCAGTTCTCAATCCATGAAAGAACCTTCCCTTTTATCCCGTGGCAGCTTAATTTACGTAAGAGCCGTTGGTGAGGGACCTTGTCAAAGGCTTTCTGGAAATCTAAGTACACTATGTCCACTGGATCAACCTTGTCCACATGTTTGTTGACCCCTTCAAAGAACTCTAATAGATTAGTAAGACACGATTTCCCTTTACAGAAACCATGCTGACTATTGCTCAACAGTTTATGTTTTTCTATGTGTCAGACAATTTTATTCTTAATTATTGTTTCGACTAATTTGCCTGATACAGACGTTAGACTTACCGGTCTGTAATTGCCGGGATCACCTCTAGAGCCCTTTTTAAATATTGGCGTTACATTAGCTAACTTCCAGTCATTGGGTACAGAAGCTGATTTAAAGGACAGGTGTCACGGACTCACAGATCATGCCCACTCTTGGCCCTGTGCGGTCCATGGGGGGTGCCCCTTTTAGTGAGACAGCCCTTCTCGGGGGTCCACTCTCTCTCGGGGTCAGGCCCCTCCACCTCCTGGATCCGCACCTCTAGGAGCCCTAGCACACCTGTTTCTTGCCGTGGGCCCCCTCGGGAAGTCCACTCGCTCTGGACCCCCCGGACCTCCACCCCCAAAGGGGTTGATGCCACCCTGTTCTGTAGACCGGAGTGACTCTCAGCCAGCATAAAACAGGAGGGTTTATTGAGAGTTGAACACAGCACAGGAAACTCTCAGGGCCTCAGGCCTGGCCTCCCTCAGCCCAGCCCATCCCAGTCTCTCTGCATCCAGGTGGGCTCTGCCTGCTCCCCCTCCAGCCCAGAGCTCCCCTGCTCCCAGCTGGGCATCTGAGATCACTGGCCCCAGGCCCCGCCTCTGTCCATTGTCTTCTCTCCAGGTAAACAGGGTTGTAAACCGGGGCCTCCTCTCCTCGCTTCTGTCCTCTGGCTGGAACCGGCTGGTTAGGTCACTGGGTCCTCACTCTGCAGCCCATTGTCCTCCCACTGGCCAGAACCAGCTGCGTCTCCTCAGCTGGGCCTCCGGGTCACCAGGTCGCCAGGTCACCGGTCGCTGGGGTATCCATCCTCCCGGCCATCGGCTGGGTCCCCAAGTCCTCTCTCCAGTCCTCTGCAAAACACACTCCCTCTCCCCTCCCCTCGTTAAACCAGTAACACCCTGGGAAACTGAGTCCCACCCCCTCTGCATGCAAACCATTGAAACTCCACAGAAAACAAGAAAACCCCCCACTTCGTCACAACAGGTTACAAACCTTAGTTAACAGTTCCGCAACTTCACATTCAGAACTCTTGGGTGAATGCCATCTGGTCCCGGTGACTTGTTAATGTTAAGTTTATCAATTAATTCCAAAACCTCCTCTCATGACACTTCAATCCGTGACAGTTCCTCAGATTTGTCACCTACAAAAGCCGGCTCAGGTTTGAGAATCTCCCTAACATCCTCAGCCATGAAGACTGAAGCAAAGAATCCATTTAGTTTCTCCGCAATGACTTTATCATCTTTAAGCGCTCCTTTTGTATCTCGATCATCAAGGGTCCCCACTGGTTGTTTAGCAGGCTTCCTGCTTCTGATGTACTTAAAAAATATTTTGTTATTACCTTTGGAGTTTTTGGCTAGCCGTTCTTCAAACTCCTCTTTGGCTTTTCTTAGTACATTCTTGCACTTAATTTGGCAGTGTTTATGCTCCTTTCTATTTGCCTCACTAGGATTTGACTTCCACTTTTTAAAGGAAGTCTTTTTATCTCTCACTGCTTCTTTTACATAGTTGTTAAGCCACAGTGGCTCTTTTTTAGTTCTTTTACTGTGTTTCTTAATTTGGGGTATACATTGAAGTTGGGCCGCTATTATGGTGTCTTTAAAAAGTGCCCATGCAGCTTGCAGGGATTTCACCTTAGTCACTGTACCTTTTAACTTCTGTTTAACTAACCCCCTCATTTTTGCATAGTTCCCCCTTTTGAAATTAAATGCCACAGTGTTGGGCTGTTGAGATGGTCTTCCCACCACAGGGATGTTAAATGTTATTATATTATGGTCACTATTTCAAAGCGGTCCTGTTATTATTACCTCTTGGACCAGCTCCTGCGCTCCACTCAGGACTAAATCTAGAGTTGCCTCTCCCCTTGTGGGTTCCCGTACCAGCTGCTCCATGAAGCAGTCATTTAAAGTATCGAGAAATTTTATCTCTGCATTTCGACCTGAAGTGAAATGTTCCCAATCAATATGGGGATAATTTAAAACCCCCACTATTATTGAGTTCTTAATTTTGATAGCCTCTCTAATTTCCCTTAGCATTTCATCATCACTATCACTGTCCTGGTCAGGTGGTCAATAATAGATCCCTAATGTTATATTCTTATTAGAGCATGAAATTTCTATCCATAGAGATTCTATGGAACATGCGGATTTGCTTAAGATTTTTACTTCATTTGATTGTACATTTTCTTTCACATATAGTGCCACTCACCCTCTCCCCCTCCGCACGACCTGTTCTGTCCTTCCGATATATTTTGTACCCCGGAATGATTGTGTCCCATTGATTGCTCTCAGTCCACCAGGTTTCTGTGATACCTATTATATCAATATCCTCCTTTATCACAAGGCACTCTAGTTCACCCATCTTATTATTTAGACTTCTAGTATTTGTGTACAAGCACTTTAAAAACTTGTCACTGTTTATTTGTCTGCCCTTTTCTGAGGTATCAGATTCTTTTTTATGTGAATGTTTATCATCTGATCTGGCCCTTACATTATCCTCCTCCATCCTCTGTTCCTGACTATAACCTGGAGATTCTCTATCATTAGACTCTCCCCTAAGAGAAGTCTCTGTCCGATCCACATGCTCCTCTGCAGCAGTCGGCTTTCCCCCATCTCCTAGTTTAAAAACTGCTCTACAACCTTTTTAATGTTTAGTGCCAGCAGTCTGATTCCACTTTGGTTTAGGTGGAGCCCATCCTTCCTGTATAGGCTCCCCCCACTCCAAAAGTTTCCCCAGTTCCTAATGAATGTAACCCCCTCCTCTCTACACCATCGTCTCATCCACGAATTGAGACTCCGAAGCTCTGCCTGCCTACCTGGCCCTGCGCGTGGAACTGGGAGCATTTCTGAGAATGCCACTATAGAGGTCCTGGATTTCAGTCTCTTCCCTAGCAGCCTAAATTTGGCCTCCAGGACATCTCTCCTACCCTTCCCTATGTCATTGGTACCTACATGTACCACGACCACCGGCTCCTCCCCAGCACTACACATAAGTCTGTCTAGATGCCTCGAGAGATCCGCAACCTTCGCACCAGGCAGGCAAGTCACCATACGGTTCTTCCGGTCATCACAAACCCAGCTACCTATGTTTCTAATGATTGAATCTCCCAATACTAATACCTGCCTTTTCCTAGCAACTGGAGTTCCCTCCCCCGGAAAGGTAACCTCAGTGCGAGAGGCAACCCCAGCACCGTCTGGAAGGAGGGTCCCAACTATGGGAAGGTTTCCCTCTGCTCCCATTGACTGCTCTGCTTCCCAGGGCCTTTCATCCTCCTCAACAGCGCAGGGGCTGTCTGACCGGAGGTGGGACAATTCTACAGTGTCCCGGAAAGCCTCATCGACATACCTCTCTGCCTCCCTTAGCTCCTCCAGTTCCGCCACCCTGGTCTCCAAAGTCCGTACGTGGTTTCTGAGGGCCAGGAGCTCCTTGCACCAAATGCACACATACGCCACCCGCCCACAGGGCAGGTAATCATACATGCTACACTCAGTGCAATAAACTGGATAGCCCCCACTCTGCAGCTGGGCTTCTGCCTGCATTATCTCCTAGTTAATGAAGGGGCTGTTTAAAGCAAAAAGTTTTGAATGTAGTTTGGTTTATAGGTTTCAAGGGGAATAAAGGGTATAAAATAGAACCGGCAAGGGACCCTCGCTCCCTTCCTGCTCTCCTTGCGAAACTCCCTGTTAGCAGCCCCTGGTCACTTGTGCGCTGCTTTATAAAGCCCGGGCCTGGGTGAATGTCCCACCCACTGATTAAGGCTCAGCCAATTACCAGAGGCTTCTAGCCTTCAAACCTTCCTTTGAAGCTCACAGCTTCCAACTGCCAGCCACAGCACATGGTCCTTCAAACAACCAAACAAACAGACTGACAAACACAAGCTCAGCACACAGCAAGTAACCCCCAAACACAAACAAACACACTATGGACAGTCACTTACCGCAAGGGTCCTGTATTTGCTCCTCCTTCACCTGGAGAACTCCCTTGCGAAACTCCCTGTTAGCAGCCCCGTGTTTGCAAAATGTGTCCCTGTTCGGCCGCTGTTGGGACACGTGATTCCCATTCAAATACTGGGGAACCGGGCGTCCAGCCCCCCAGCAGCTCAGGAACCTCCGGCCCTGCCTGGAGCGAGGACCCAGCGGCGTTGTAATGGGACAGGGAAGCAGCAAACGCTCTCTCCCCTGCTCACACAGCCCCCCCAAGGCTGCTCCCGTCTGTGAGCTGACGCCGACAGTCGTGTGGGCTCCGGCAGCCGAATGTCTTGTGCTGAGCCCTAGCAGCCACGGTGCCAGGCCCTGCTGCTCCCAGCCCAGGGCATTGAAATTGGCAGGAAGAATTCTAGAGAGAAAAGACGGGGGGAGATTTTCCAGGCCCAGGTGGCAGCTGGGTGCCCAGCTCCCCCGGACCGTCTAGAGAGATGCGGGTTGTTATCCTGATGTGTAAAAGCGATAAACCCAGAGGAGTTGGCGCCCAGCCCAGGCCTAGGGGTGGGCCAACCCCCCACCTCCAAGCCTAGGAGCTGGTTGGGGGCAGAGGGAATCCAGGCTCTTTGTAGGTCGCCAGGCAGAAAGCTCCATGAAGGTGAAGTTCAAGGTGAGGGGCGGTGCCAGGATCCCCACAGCACGTGGTGCAGACCCCAGAGACTCCCTGTCTCCGTGACCCTGAAAAGAAATACAAACCCATTCAGCCAGGAAACGCAGAGCATGGTCCCCAAATGCCCTTAACTCTGCCCGCAGCCGGCAAAGGATCTTACAATTCTAACAGAGGTGCCCAACTCTAGGGTTACCATATTTTGTGCCTCCAAATGGAGGACACTCCCCGGGGCCCCGCCCCCGCCCCGCCCCCAGCCCCGCCCCCGCCCCAACTCCGCCCCCTCCGAAAGTCTCCGCCCCCTCCCCTGCTTCCCGCGAACATTTAATTCGCGGGAAGCCTGAAGCAGGTAAGGGGGGCGGGGGGAGGAGGCGCGGCCCAGGCTGGTCCCCCCACGGCTCCAGCCTGGGTCGGCTCGGGCCCTGGGGTGCCGGCCCTGACCGACCACCCCCCGGCTCCCAGCCCCGCACGCCCGGCGCACCCCCCGGCTCCCCGACCCCGGCGCACTCCCCGGCTCCCCGACCCCGGCTCCCCGACCCCGGCGCACTCCCGGGCTCCCCGACCCCAGCGCACTCCCCAGCCCCGGCGCACTCCCCGGCCCCGGCTCCCCGACCCCGGCGCACTCCCCGGCTCCCCGACCCCGGCGCACTCCCCGGCGCGCTCCCCGGCTCCCCGACCCCGGCTCCCGGCCCGGCGCGCTCCCCGGCTCCCCGACCCGGGCTCCCGGCCCGGCGCACTCCCCGGCTCCCCGACCCAGGCTCCCCGACCCCGGCGCACTCCCCGGCTCCCCGACCCGGGCTCCCGGCCCGGCGCACTCCCCGGCTCCCCGACCCGGGCTCCCCGACCCCGGCGCACTCCCTGGCTCCCCGACCCCGGCGCACTCCCCGGCTCCCCGACCCCGGCTCCCGGCCCGGCGCACTCCCCGGCTCCCCGACCCGGGCTCCCCGACCCCGGCGCACTCCCCGGCTCCCCGGCGCACCCCCCGGCTCCCCGACCCCGGTTCCCTGACCCGGGCTCCCGGCCTGGCGCACCCCCCGGCTCCCCGACCCGGGCTCCCGGCCCGGCGCACCCCCCGACCCCGGCCTGGCTCCCGGCTCTGCGGGCCCGGCCCGGCTCCCCGACCCGGCTCCGCGGGCCCGGCCCGGCACCGCGCCCCCGGCTCCCGGCCCCGCGGGCCCGGCTCCCGGCCCGGACCCCGGCCCCGCGCCCAGCCCAGCCCGGCACCATGCCCCCGGCCCCGGACAAAGAGACCCCGGCCGAGCCTCCCGATTTTCCCGGACATGCCCGGCTTTTGGGGATTTCCCCCCGGACGGGGATTTCAGCCCCCAAAAGCCGGACATGTCCGGGAAAATCCGGACGTATGGTAACCCTACCCAACTCCCACTTCTGGCTCTGCCGTCCAACGTTCGGGCTTCCACGGCGTTTCCCAACCCTGCTCAGCTGCTGCTGAGCCCTGCGAGCTCCTGCTGCACCTGACTTCGCTGCCAGGGTCCCTCCATGACCCCAGGCCCTGCACCTCCGGCGGGTGCCCAGGCTCTCAGCCCCAGGGGAGGCTCCAAGCAGCTGTCACAAGGCCGGATCCAGTGCCTGTGCTCTGAGCTCCAGCTGGCTCCTTGTGGCTTTTACCCCAGGGCTTTGAGCAGTCGCCCTGGTTCAGGTCCCCACCCTGCCGGATGCGGGGAGAGGCCAGGAGCGTGGGTCTCTCACCGGGCTGCAGCACCCGAACCCAGAGCTCTGGGGGAGGCTCCAGCTGGAGCTGTTCTTCTCTGGATCAATAACTCACTAGCCGGGAGAGCCGGTGATCCTGCTCTTTGCCTCCCGGGGAGCTCTGCAGGCTCCAGAGTCGCTCGCTTGCTCTCTGGCCCAGCAGCTCCCCTTACCCGCTCCTCAGGGCAGCTCCAGGGGCGACACTCGCAGTGCGGTCAGCGTGCTCTCCTGCAGGGGGAGCCCAGGTTCAAATCCTGTCTCCCCGGCAGGCGGAGGGGGATGGACCCGGGTCTCCCACAGCCAGGTGGGCGAGGAATCATACAGATCTACCCCCTCCTCCCCTGGCTTTCCCGGCCTGACGCCGAACTCCAGGACGGTGTTCCAGCTTCAGGGCCTAAATCCCAGTGTTACCAGATTTGCCTGTTACTTTGGGGTACGCTCATTTATTAGGATTACATTTGGGGGGGGTTCTGTCATTCTATCAAAGGTCTGCTTGTGTCACTTGTGTTTTCATATGGAGCTCTACTTCTCCCTTCTGCAAGTCCCCTGCAGGACCTAGGTTCCCCAGGGCTGGGTTCCTCCAGCCCCAGAACCGGATGAACGAACACACACACATTAACAGAGCAAGTCTGAGTGGACCAGGTCAAGCAGCACTTCCAGGCTGCCACCCTCGTATGTCACAGGTTCAGCACGTCCCTATCCCCACTTTCCCGTCACACTTGTACTGGTAGTAACCCACTTGATGAGCAAACCCCACAGTATTTTGGGGCGCTGCAGGGATCTTTAGCTTAGGTACGAGGAGCGTTGCTGCAGAGTAAATGGGGAAGCTAAAAACAGAGAGATCAGAAGGGAAGCAACCAGCTTAACCATAAAAGTTATTTATTGAATAGCTGCACAAGGAGCCTAAATAAACATAACAGTTACATTATTAAAGGTTACACAAGTCATATATAGAAAACCTGAGGTAGAAAAGAAAAGGGGGGGGGAGGGATCTCACCGCTCCATGAGGCTTGAACTGGTCAGGGTTCCCAGGTGATGGTGGTAACTCAGGGTGCTGAGTGCTGGAGACAGGCAGAGCCCCCAGCACGATCAGTCAGGAGAAGATGAAATCCCAGTGGGACTGATGCAGAGTTTGGATCCAGGCATCGGAACACACTTGAGCTTGGGGAGGGGTTTCTTGTACGGAAACAACAATGGTTCAAAGGAGAACACTAGATTTGTTTATGGGTTAACGGATGACTTGGGCTGGGGATTGAGCAGCCCAGGCTGGCTGGGCCCATGGGGCAGAGCTGGGGGAGGAAGGGGGCAGACCCGGGGGGCGGGGGGGGGCAGGCTGGCTGGATCAAGGGGGTGACTCCGTCCACCTGTCCAGCCCCAGGAGACCCTGGTCCTGCTGTTGAAGAGTTTGTCTCTGGGCTGTTATTTCAACATCTACAGCTTTGGGTCTCAGTTCGAGTCCTTCTACCTGTGAGTCAGAGGGGCAGCACAGGGAGGGGGCTGGTTGGGGGCAGGGCAGGCTGGGGTCGGGGTGTCCCTTGCTCCTGCTATCCTGGTCCCTGACCCAGGGCCGGCTCCAGGCACCAGCTTAACAAGCAGGTGCTTGAGGCAGCCAAGGGGAAGGGGCAGCACATCTGGCAATTCGGTGGCGGGTCCCTCTTGGAGGGAAGGACCTTTTGCCGAATTGCCACCGAAGAAGAAAGTGGCGTGGCTGAGCTGCCGCCGATTGCGATCACGGCTTCCCCCCCCACCCCACCCCCGCTGCTTGGGGCCGCAAAAACCCTGGAGTCGGCCTGTCCGTGACCCATTGGCGCCCCCCCGCAGGCAGAGCGTGGGATACACCCAACAGACCATGGCCGAGTCCCTGCAGCGCGTCCAGCAGCTCCAGGCCGACCTGGGGGGCACCGAGATTTTGGCACCGCTACGAGCCATTTACCACAGCCCCTGACGGGATGGGCACCCGCGCCAGGTACCGGGGGCAGCAGCAGGGTGTCCCGGGGGCTTGGAGAGGGGCTGGGGGAGCCAAGGGAGGTTGCAGGAGCCACTCAGAAGGGAATGGGGCCAGGGAGAATAAACTCAGAGACTTTCAGGCCAGAAGGAATCATCCTGATCATCTCATCTGGCCCCAGCCCCCCACCCCCCTGTGACAGCTCCAGCCCCAGGGGCTGAGTCACCAACGCCCCCAAACCCTGACTTACAGACGTCAGGTCCCAGAGCCCCCCTAGTTACACCTGTTCAAACCAACAAGTGCCCCAGCTGCCGAGGGGGATGAACCCCCCAGAGTCTCTGCCAATCTGACACTGGGGAAAATCTCTTCCCCACTCCACATGTGGGGGGTCTGTGAGCCCCAAGCATGGGGGCAAGACCCCTCCAGCCAGCCCCTGGGAAGGATTCTCTGCCCCTCGGCTCGCTTGAGGAGGCTGTTCCTGAACTTCCCGGGGGGGAGACCTTCAGAGAGGTGCAGGGGGCTCTGGGGGCAGCTGACAGGGGGCCAAAGGGGGTGCTTGGAGAGGGGCTGGGGAGCAGGTGATGGGGGCTTTGGGGGGGGCTCAGAATAGGACTGGGCCAAAAAGAAGCCAGTGTCCCTGGGGGTGTGAGCAGGGCGTGGCAGGCAGGAGCTGGGGGGGCATCTCTGTGTAGAGCTGTGGGGCAGCACTAGGTGCTGTGCTCAGCTCTGGGGGGTGCCCTGCAGCCAGAGGCGACATGCGGGGGGTCAGGAAGGCGCTCCCAGAAAGGTGCCCACAGCAGTTGAGCAGGTTAGTGTCTCCAGGGGCTGGGGAAGAGGTGACAGGTGGGGATTGGGGGTCACAGAGACAAGGGAGAAGGTCAGTGGTCACTGTCTGTCACACACACACACACCCGCCCAGGGAAATATCTGGGAGAAGAGCTGGGGGGGGTCTCATGGGGCTGGAAGTCTCTGGGGTGGGGGTCAGTGGAGCAGGTTCTCTGGGGGCTGCCCCCATTCCCAGGGGAGAGGGGTTTCTAGGGGGATTTGGAGTTCCTCTCCAGAGCCTGCACCCCCAGCCAGAGCCTGCACCCCAACCCTCTGCCCCAGCCGTGAGCCCCCTCCCACACTACGAACCCCTGGGCCCCACCCCCACCACATATCACCTCCATATTGCTGCACATAACAAAATTCATTCCACACATGCATGTAACATTGCTCCATACGCCGCTCTCCAGGGCCCCGTGTCACCGCGCCGCCGCTGGACCACCTCAAGAATTGACATCCAGGGAGGGGAGACTCTGCAGGGATGAAGCCCCGAATCAGGGGGATGGGCCCAGACTGGGTGGGGAGGGGCACCCCGGAGACAGGGGGGCAGTGTTGTACTTAAAGTACTGCACAGGATCTTTTCAGGGGGAATAAGACAAAACACCACATTTATTAGTAATACATGTATTCCTTAACACTGTATTATATGCATATAATATATTACACTTACACTCACACACACACACACACACACACAAACACACTCCGTCTTGTTGTTACCAATTAGTTGCTCCCCTTAACTTCACTGGCCAGGTGAGTTAGATGGGGGAGGGGGTGGAGCCGGGCTTCTGCCGATCCGGATCGATGCTCCCATGTTGACAAGACGAGACCCGGGGTCCCTCGCAAGACACCCCACCTTCACAGCAGCTTTTCTCCCATGCAAATCTAGACCAGATTCAAACTCTGTGTCTGTGTCCATTGGTCCCCCGCGCCGCTTTCCCTTGAGTGCTGTCCCAATGCTGCAAAGAGGGTGTTTCCAAAAGAAGGTGCTTGCTTCTAACCCCCGAGGCCGTCGGCACGTCCGCCTGTCTTCAATGAGCCCACCTGACACGCCCCACTGTTCCCGGGTCTGGCTCCCAGCCCCTCCCCAACAGTCGAGGCTGTCTGGAGGTGCTGCCCTCCATGCCTTGCTCATCCACACCTCACTCATTCAACAGGGCAATTGATCAAGAGTGGGGGGGGGGAAGAGCTCCTGCTCTACTGCCAGCAAAAAGAAATGCCTCTTCTATCCTATTCTATCCTTAGGGGCTACAACACTATACCAAGGGCAATGCAAAGCCTCTAAATGAGGCCTCGATACAAAGTTCCATGAAAACAGAGGCCACACGTGGGCAGACCCACCACAAGGCCATATGAAGAGGCACAATGTAAAGTCATATGAAAATTATCAGAGATTGATCTACATTGTCCCCCTTTTGACCTCTCAAGAACAATTCTTGAGTGGTCACCATATAAATCTTTTGTATTTGTTGCAAACAAACCAAACACTTATAACCAGGTGAATATAACTAAAACCATTACAATTGACTAAACACCAGATATAACATAAACACAAATGCAAACAATTATAATTATAATAATTGGAAATACAACAAAACCATTACCATTACAATAATAGGGTACACTGACAAACAAAATGAGGCCCAAGTTTGATGCTGCAATAGCCATCAAACAATAAAAGTCACTTTTTAAGCACAGACAACAAATAAGATTTTGTAGGAGTACCACAGTTGTTATGCAAGCTTAAGCTGATTTGGACTTAAACTAACATTCAGTTGCTAAAATGTTGTAGAATTACCTATTTTTAACAGTTGTTCTTAGAGGTTTTTGGGGACCTGAAAGATGGGGCCATACAATTATGGGCCAAGGTCTTACAGGTTATGGGGGCCCAAGAACTACCCTTCAGGGCTTGGGGAAATAGAACCAGAGTGCATAGAGGAAAGTGTGGAATTAATAATAATACAAGCAAATTTAACTAACAATACAAATGTATTAATAACAAAAATTAACAACAAAATGACTATTAGAGAACCTAACAAAAAATAAACCTGATGCCCTGGGGACCAAAGTGTTTTGGACACAAGTGGTGATTGATAAGTTGGATGGAGATGGGGGAAGTAGTGAGAGGAAAAGACATTTGCCCTGTCTAGTGTAGTATATCCCCTCGCTCTTTGGACCCAATGCTAACACAGGACACCACCAGAGACAGACACAGAACATGCAACACTGAACACAGACTTTGTCATGACACTATAACCATGGTATTTTATAACTCTTCAGCTGGTACCAGCTCTCCTGATGTTCTGGTTCAGCGCCTGAAAGATAGAAGCTTGGAAACAAATTAGCACAGTGCTTTTACCCTGGCAGAACCTGCTTGGTCTCTGCCACAGTGTGTTGGTACTTGGGGCTGCACAAATGCTAATTAAGTGGTGCATTTCTTGTGAGTGTAAATTTTCCCTTTCTCTCAGTAAAAGGGCGTTAAAACTTTATTTAGAAAAAAAAATTTGTTTTAAAATCTCCAGCCATTTTGCCATGGCCTGGAGATCTGAGGCAGAAGCAGGCACTGTTGTTAACTGTTTCAATGTCATTTTGGCCCTGGGAGGAGGAATTTACCCAAATATCCCCCTTCCCAATCTCCAGAGGGGTCCCAAAGGTCTGCCCCCTTCTGGGGTCTCAAATGTTTCTTCTCCTGATGTTACTGCTGCTGTAAGATTTGAGAGTGCTGTTTTAACTCTCTGTACTCAACCTGTTTTTTAGTTTCTTTATCTATTGCTTGCCTGGGCCCGATCCTGCTTTTTCCAATAAACAGTTCCTTTCCCTGGGCACAAGCCTTGTTCCACTACCAATTTAGCAAGGAGGGTGGGCTTTTTAACTAGCCCCCACCCTTCCTGGTTCCGTTTCTTAAACATTTTTTTCAAAATTGTGAAATTACCACAATATTACTTACCAAAACAAAACAAACAAACATAAACCACACTACACTGCCCAAACTCCTATATCCTTCAGAGTTTGGTTTAACAGAACAAGATCTGCATCTTATGTTTTTAACCCACTCTGGGCCAGAGGGAGAGACGCTAAGCTTCCCTCTGTATTACTCGGTCTGCTACCACCGAGGGTTCATACACCAATTATACAAATCCTTCCCCGGATTAGATCCTTCCCCGGATCAGAGTGAGAAACACTAAGTTCTCCTCTTTAGCTCAGCCTTCCTATGGCTGAGGGTGTATGTACCTCTACAACACAATTGAAACCTAAACTCCTATATCCTTCAGAGTTTGGTTAGATCCTTCCCCGGATCACAGTGAGAAACACAATTTAAACCTAAACTCCTATATCCTTCAGAGTTTGGTTAATTAACTGAAAGTTTACGCTCTTTTTCCTATAGTGCCAGGCTTGCTAAAGCTGGCGGTGTGCACACCAGTTTGATAATAACTGTGGATTCTATGCTTGCTCCCCCTTTCGCATTCTCCACCAAAATGTTGTACTTAAAGTACTGCACGGGATCTTTTCAGGGGGAATAAGACAAAACACCACATTTATTAGTAATACATGTATTCATTAACACTGTATCATATGCATATAATATATTACACTTACACTCACACACACACACACAAACACACTCCGTCTTGTTGTTACCAATTAGTTGCTCCCCTTAACTTCACTGGCCAGGTGAGTTAGATGGGGGAGGGGGTGGAGCCGGGCTTCTGCCGATCCGGATCGATGCTCCCATGTTGACAAGACGAGACCCGGGCTCCTGTGCAAGACACCTCACTTTTATAGCAGCTTTCCTCTTATGCAAATCTATACCAGATTCAAACTTTGTGTCTGTGTCCATTGGTCCTTTGTGCTGCTTTCTTTTGAGTGTTGTTCCAATGCTGCAAAGAGGGTGTTTCCAAAAGAAGGTGCTTGCTTCTAACCCCCGAGGCCGTCAGTATGTCTGCTTGTCTTTAATGAGCCCACTTGACACGTTTTATTGTCCTTGGGTCTGGCTCCCAGCCCCTCTCCAAGGGTTGAGGCTGTCTGGAGGTGCTGCCTTTCATGCCTTGCTCATCCACACCTCATTCATTCAACAGGGCAATTGATTAAGAGTGGGGGGGGGGGGGAGAGCTCTTGTTCTACTGCTAGCAAAAAGAAATTTTTCTTCTATCTTATTCTATCCTTAGGGGCTATAATATTATACCAAGGGCAATGCAAAGTTTCTAAATGAGGCTTTGATACAAAGTCCCAGGATACAGAGGTCACACGTGGGTAGACCCACCACAAGGTTATATGAAGAGGCACAATGTAAAGTTATATGAAAATTATCAGAGATTGCACAGGACCCCGGGTCTCGTCTTGTCAACATGGGAGCATCGATCCGGATCGGCAGAAGCCCGGCTCCACCCCCTCCCCCATCTAACTCACCTGGCCAGTGAAGTTAAGGGGAGCAACTAATTGGTAACAAGACAGAGTGTGTTTGTGTGTGTGTGTGTGTGAGTGTAAGTGTAATATATTATATGCATATAATACAGTGTTAATGAATACATGTATCACTAATAAATGTGGCGTTTTGTCTTATTCCCCCTGAAAAGATCCTGTGCAGTACTTTAAGTACAACATTTTGGTGGAGAATGCGAAAGGGGGAGCAAGCATAAAATCCACAGTTATTATAAAACTGGTGTGCACACCGCCAGCTTTAGCAAGCCTGGCACTAGAGGAAAAAGAGTGTAAACTTTCAGTTAATTAACCAAACTCTGAAGGATATAGGAGTTTAGGTTTAAATTGTGTTCATGACTGAGCTAAAGAGGAGAACTTAGTGTTTCTCACTCTGATCCGGGGAAGGATTAACCAAACTCTGAAGGATATAGGAGTTTAGGTTTAAATTGTGTTATAGAGGTACATACACCCTCAGCCGTAGCAAGACTGAGCTAAAGAGGAGAACTTAGTGTTTCTCACTCTGATCCGGGGAAGGATCTAATCCGGGGAAGGATTTGTATAATTGGTGTATGAACCCTTGGAGGTAGCAAACCGAGTAATACAGAGGGAGGCTTAGTGTCTCTCCCTCTGGCCCAGAGTGGGTTAAAAACATAAGATACAGATCTTGTTCTGTTAAGCCAAACTCTGAAGGATATAGGAGTTTGGGCAGTGTAGTGTGGTTTATGTTTGTTTGTTTTTTTGTTTTGTTTTGTTTTTTGTAAGTAATATTGTGGTAATTTCACAATTTTGAAGAAAATGTTTAAGGAACAGGACCAGGAAGGGTGGGGGCTAGTTGGAAAGCCCACCCTCCTTGCTAAATTGGTAGTGGAACAAGGCTTGTGCCCATGGAAAGGAACTGTTTATTGGAAAAAGCAGGATCGGGCTCAGGCAAGCAACAGATAAAAAAACTGAAAAACAAGTTGGGTACAGAGAGTTAAAACAGCACTCTCAAATCTTACAGCAGCAGTAACATCAGGAGAAGAAACATTTGAGACCCCAGAAGGGGGCAGACCTTTGGGACCCCTCTGGAGATTGGGAAGCGGAATATTTGGGTGAATTCCTCCTCCCAGGGCCAAAATGCCATTGAAACAGTTAACAACAGTGCCTGCTTCTGCCTCAGATCTCCAGGCCATGGCAAAATGGCTGAAGATTTTAAAACAGAAATTTTTTTCTAGATGGAGTGTTAACGCCCTTTTACTGAGAGAAAGGGAGGATTTACACTCACAAGAAATGCACCACTTAATTAGCATTTGTGCAGCCCCAAGTACCAAACACACTGTGGCAGAGACCAAGCAGGTTCTGCCATGGTAAAAGCACTGTGCTAATTTGTTTCCAAGCTTCTATCTTTCAGGCTCTGAACCGGAACATCAGGAGAGCTGGTACCAGCTGAAGAGTTATGAAATACCATGGTTATAGTGTCATGACAAAGTCTGTGTTCAGTGTTGTGTGTTGCATGTTCTGTGTCTGTCTCTAGTGGTGTCCTGTGCTAGCATTGGGTCCAGAAAAAGAGGAAATTTAAAGAAATAAACGATACAGAGAATTTGAAGCGTTAGTCATTGGTCATTGGGGGTAACATGCAGAGTAAGGGGGTATGTTGGTGTTTTGGGGCTGGGCAGCACACATAGTATATACACACTGCAATGTCCCCAATGAGGGGTGGGTAACCGGTGGGCGGGATCAGGAGACAGTCGATAAACGGTGAGGGTCCACCACCCATACGGGAGGCAGGGACAGTCATGGGTATAAGCAAGCGGGCTGGGTAATGGGGAAGGGGTGACCCTCACGTGGCGGGATTCAGCTAGGTTTGGTGGGTTTAGGGCTCAGGGGATAGGGTCCAGCAGGGGGTGTGTGTGGGTGCACGAGGTCTCCCCGGCTCACTCTCGGTATTGGCGGTGGCCGGTGATGTGCTCGGTGTAAATGTCCCGGGACCAACGGATAGTGTCCGAGACCATGAGGCGTCTCATGAGCCGCGCGTAATGACGGCCCACCCCACAGGACCTCAGCACGCGTTCGTTACACGGGTCCCAGGCACCCAGGGCCCCAACGAGCAGAGCGTCGACGTGCACCTCGTAGCCCTTGGTTCGCAAGGTGTCAGCCAGGGGGGCGTATTTTTCGAGCTTGCGGGCTCGGGCTTCGCGGAAGGCCGGGGTCCTGTTCTCGAACGGAATCGCTACGTCGACCAGGATGATCTTTTTCCCCACCTCGTCCGTGACGACGATGTCCGGGCGCAGCGGGCTGTCGGTGCCAGGGACGGTGCGGTTGACAGCGATCTCTCCCAGACGCGGGTTGATGGCCTTCACTAGACGGTCCTGGACGGCGTTGTGGCGTAGCTGCCAGGCTCTGGCGTGGGGCTTGCAGCAGCACAGGACGTGGGGCAGGGTTTCGTTGACGTACCCGCACTTCCTGCAGCGTTTGTCCCGGTTCCCGTGGCGGATGGCACCGTTGAGAGGGACGCAATTCAGCCGGGCGCGGTGAATGAACCGCCAGTCGGCGAACCGGGTGAAGCTGCCTGTGGGGAGGAAGTGGTTGCTGGAGTCCCACTTGCTGGTTATTTCGAAGACTTTACCCTGGTCCGGCTTTTTCTTCAGGGCGTCCACGTAGAGCGCGTGGACGGCGGCCTTCAGGGATCTCTCCAGCACGCCTCTGGCTCCCGGGGTGACGACGATGTTGTCCTCCGTTCCGATCCGCGGTATCAGGACTCCCAGCTCCTGCCGTTCCTCGTTCCATTCCCAGCGGCAGCCCAGGCGCTTTCCCAGCCGGCGCGTGGCATTGCGGGCGCGGGTCCACAGCGAGGCGAAGTCTCCCCTGTCCCGGGCGAAGTCGCCGTCCAGGGAGCCGCTCAAGAAGGTGGCCACATCTCGGTCGGAGGGAGGTCTGCCGATTCGTTTCTCGGTGGCGGCGTGCAGGGCGGTCGTTGCGACGTTCTTTACCGTGGCGTCCGGGCAAGTCAGGAGGCGGAAGGCGTGTGTGAGGACCGCGATGTCGCAGAGGTCTCCCATACGGGGGACGCCGGCACCACCGTGCCTGTGCTTGATGTATACGAGTTCGTTGCTGGCTCTCCGGGGCAGGGACATCCAGTTTTTGACCAGTTTCCGGATGGCGCTGTCCGCCTTGTTGAGGGGCACCTTTGCCACCTTTGCCAAATACTACACTAGACAGGGCAAATGTCTTTTCCTCTCTCTACTTCCCCCATCTCCATCCAACTTATCAATCACCCCTTGTGTCCAAAAGACTTTGGTCCCCAGTGCATCAGGGTTATTTTGTTTTGTTTTGTTAGGTTCTCTAATAATCATTTTGTTGTTAATTTTTGTTCTTGATACATTTGTATTGTTAGTTACATTTGCTTGTATTATTATTAATTCCACACTTTCCTCTATGCACTCTGGTTCTATTTCCCCAAGCCCTGAAGGGTAGTTCTTGGGCCCCCATAACCTGTAAAACCTTGGCCCATAATTGTATGGCCCCATCTTTCAGGTCCCCAGAAACCTCTGAGAACAACTGTTAAAAATAGGAAATTCTACAACATTTTAGCAACTAAATGTTAGTTTAAGTCCAAATCAGCTTAACCTTGCATAACAACTGTGGTACTCCTACAAAATCTTATTTGTTGTGTGTGCTTAAGAAGGTCCTGACCTCAGTGACTTTTATTGTTTGATGGCTATTGCAGCATCAAACTTGGGCCTCATTTTGTTTGTCAATGTACCCAATTATTGTAATGGTAATGGTTTTGTTGTATTTCCAATTATTATAATTATAATTGTTTGCATTTGTGTTTATGTAATATCTGGTATTTAGTCAATTCTAATAGTTTTAGTTATATTCACCTGGTTATAATTGTTTGGTTTGTTTGCAACAAATACAAAAGATTTATATGGTGACCACTCAAGAATTGTTCTTGAGAGGTCAAAAGGGGGACAATGTAGATCAATCTCTGATAATTTTCATATAACTTTACATTGTGCCTCTTCATATAACCTTGTGGTGGGTCTACCCACGTGTGACCTCTGTATCCTGGGACTTTGTATCAAAGCCTCATTTAGAAACTTTGCATTGCCCTTGGTATAATATTATAGCCCCTAAGGATAGAATAAGATAGAAGAAAAATTTCTTTTTGCTAGCAGTAGAACTCTCCCCCCCCCCACTCTTAATCAATTGCCCTGTTGAATGAATGAGGTGTGGATGAGCAAGGCATGAAAGGCAGCACCTCCAGACAGCCTCAACCCTTGGAGAGGGGCTGGGAGCCAGACCCAAGGACAATAAAAGGTGTCAAGTGGGCTCATTAAAGACAAGCAGACATACCGACGGCCTCGGGGGTTAGAAGCAAGCACCTTCTTTTGGAAACACCCTCTTTGCAGCATTGGAACAACACTCAAAAGAAAGCAGCACAAAGGACCAATGGACACAGACACAAAGTTTGAATCTGGTATAGATTTGCATAAGAGGAAAGCTGCTATAAAAGTGAGGTGTCTTGCACAGGACCCCGGGTCTCGTCTTGTCAACATGGGAGCATCGATCCGGATCGGCAGAAGCCCGGCTCCACCCCCTCCCCCATCTAACTCACCTGGCCAGTGAAGTTAAGGGGAGCAACTAATTGGTAACAACAAGACGGAGTGTGTTTGTGTGTGTGTGTGAGTGTAAGTGTAATATATTATGTGCATATAATACAGTGTTAATGAATACATGTATTACTAATAAATGTGGCGTTTTGTCTTATTCCCCCTGAAAAGATCCCGTGCAGTACTTTAAGTACAACAGCAGGACCCAAAGAGGATGGAAGCAGGGCCGGCTCTAGGCACCAGCAAAACAAGCTGGTGCTTGGGGCGGCACATTTTTAGGGGCGGCAGGGCCGGTGCCAGAATGCCGCCCCTAAAAATGTGTCCCGGCCGCCCTAGCTCGCCTCCACTGCTGCTGCCAGGACACGCGAAACAGCTGATTCGCGCGCCGCTGCTCCCCCTCCCTCCCAGGCTTGAGAGCCTGGGGGCAGGAGGCAGGGCTGGGGATTTGGGGAAGGGGCGGAGTTGAGGCGGGGCCGGGGGTGGGGTAATTAAAGAACGGGGGGGGGGGGGCGGCCAAAATTGTTTCTGCTTTGGGCGGCAAAAATCCTAGAGCTGGCCCTGGATGGAAGGGGCCCCCTGGACCTCTGGGGGGCCAGATCCACACCCGCGGTACCTTCCCCCTTGTTCCAGGTGCAAGGAAGCCCCGAATCAGCTGCAAGGGAAACTAGCTCCTGCCCTCCGCCAGGGAGAGTCTGCAAACTCCCCACCCTCAGCTCCTGCAAACCAGGAACCGTCTACAAAGTTCCATCCACCCACTGGGAGCCAGGGACCGTCTGCAAACCCTTCGCTCCACACAGCCTGCCTTAAGAAGAACAGGAGTACTTGTGGCACCTTAGAGACTAACAAATTTATTAGAGCATAAGCTTTTGTGGACTACAGCCCACTTCTTCTCCTCAATATATGTTCCATTCTATATGCATCCGAAGAAGTGGGCTGTAGTCCACGAAAGCTTATGCTCTAATAAATTTGTTAGTCTCTAAGGTGCCACAAGTACTCCTGTTCTTCTTTTTGCGGATACAGACTAACACGGCTGCTACTCTGAAACAGCCTGCCTTGTGCCGGTGCAGTGGCGCTCAGCCTTTCCAGACCGCTGTACCCCCTTTCAGGAGTCTGGTGTGTCTGGCGTACCCCCAAATTTCAGCTCGCTTAAAAACCACTTGCTTGCAAAATCAGACATAAAAATGAGAACCACTGTGCTAGGGCATGTCTGCAAACTGCCCCCACACACACACACACACTGAATTGGGGCTGGGGGTGTCTCCAAACTGCCCCTTGCTCCTTTCTGACCCTTTGCTGCCCTCTGGGGGCCATTTCACTGGCAGGCCCACTGTCCATCCCAGCCGCGCTGCCTTCCCCAAGGAGGGTCCGACCTGCTAGACACGCATGACCTCTGTCAAGTGCACCCCAGGGGACCCCAAAGCCCAGCTCTGGGTGGGCAGCAGGTTTCCCCCCAGAAATCTGTTTGATGACACTAAAAATCACAGTGTCAATCCCCAGGCCGCCCTGGCCTCAGCACCCATCGGCTGTCATTTGTCAGACACAAAGCCCTGGGGGATTAAATGGATTTGTATTTTTTATTTATTTATTTATTGCTATTTCTGACACATTTCATTTCAGACTCATTGGCACATGCTCCCTTCCCTCCCCTCTTCCTACCCCCAGTAAGACTCACCATCCTTTTGGGACTCATGACCCACCTCTTGAAGCAATGGGCTCAGGCTCTCTGCAAACTCAGGCAGCGTCGGTCACACTCAGGGCAATTCCCTGCTCTCACAGCTCAGCTGGCCGGGAACAGCAGGGGCCCGTGGAAAGCCCAGGAGCTGCAAGCAGACAAGGGCTGCAGGGACGTGTTCTGCAGTCACTCACGGGGCCAAGGGAGGCATGTTTGGGGCTATGGAGTGGAGTCTGTGGTTACTACCTGCTGGGAGGAGGGCGTCTGAGCTGGCAAATCCAGAGTGGGGAGCCAGAACGGCCCAGGGGAAAGCAGTGGGGGAATGAGCTGCGGGTGTCCCCCAGAAGCTGCCGTGCAGGAGAGCGCATCGACGGCTGAGCTGCGGGTGTCGCCCCGGAAGCTGCCGTAGGGAGTGGCTAAGAGGGGCCCTTGGGCCAGAGAGCGACTGAGTGACACTGGAGCCTGGTGCCTCAGAGCTCCCCGGGGGTGGGAGAGCAGGAACCCATCCCCTGACTAGTGAGTTATGATCCAGAGTAAAACAACTCCAGCTGTATCCCTCTGGGGGGAGGGATAGCTCAGTGCATCAGTCTGCTAACTGTAGGGTTGTGAGTTCAATCCTTGAGGGGGTCACTTAGGGATCTGGGGCAAAATCAGTACTTGGTCCTGCTAGTGAAGGCGGGGGCTAGACTCAATAACTTTTTGGGCTCCCTTCCAGAACCGGCTCTGGGCACCAGCAAAACAAAGCATGTGCTTGGGGCGGCACATTTCCAAGGGTGGCATTCTGGCTGTTCTCTTCCAGGAGTTGAGGCTTTTCGGTGTTGCAAGGAAAAGAGCACCGGCCCATGTGCTTACTCGAGGTTCACGGGTTTACTGTACAATTGCCCGGTAGAAAAGAGAAGCTGGGCGCATGGAAAGCTAGAAGGAGCTCAGGTGCTGGGAACAGAGCCCGGGGCTGGACCAGACAAACTTCTACAGAATCTCGTTCTCTTTAAGCTCTTGCCATCCTTACTAATGGGACTGACCCCACTGGCTCCGGTGGAACAATTTGTGGGGTAAGGATTACTTAGGCTAGGAAGGGTTTGCAGGGCCACTCTCAAAATCCCAATGGAGCTGAAATCAAGAACCTCTCCGAGCGCAGACCTCACTGTTTCCGATCAGGTTTGTCTCTCTGGACTCGAATCCATGTAGGGTTTAAACGGAAATCGGTACCGTTTCCAAGCTAACCAGTTTGCATCAAATTCAGAAGCCCTCAATCCTGAATTTCGGGGGTGTGCAAGGGGCCAGCACATCTGGAAAGAGGAGAGCACATAGGGGCTAGCACAGATGTGTCAGCCAATGCAGGGTCCCTTCACTGGGATACCTTGTAACCGCAATGGTTTATAATGGCAGAACGCAGTCAGGCACCTGAGGGGAGAGATCAAACAGCTGGTTTATGGATCTCCAGAGTGAAGTTCAGCGTGACAGCTAGATCCCACGTGCATCGACCCTGTCCTCTAAGCGAATGTGGACTAGAACATGGCAAGGCTAACACAGAGTTCAGGATATTTCACACTCGTGTGTCTGGCTCGAGAGAGAGATTCCAGACCGGGTGCTCCTAGGGAAACCTAGGGGGACCTGTCCATACAAATAGGCAGCGTACACAGAGGGTCAGGCTGATGTAGCCAGCCCCATTTCTGCCCCACCATCACAGCTGGAGCCCAATTCCCCCAATCGCTCTGTATGGCTGCAGCAGGCTGCCCTAGCCAAAGGCGCCTGATCTGACAGAGCAGTGTCAAAAGAAGACATGACTAAAGAAACAAGGAATGGTCAGAGGGTCAGGGCGTAAGGACATTTTTCCGGGAGAGGCAATCTCCTCTCTCGCTCCGTCTCTGTATTTCTGCAGCACCTCATTGCAAAAGAGATTCTTCTTTAATAAGACAAGTTGCCCCCAATAAACCAAGTAACGAATCCAAGCCCCATCTTTCTTTTGAATCTAAGAGATGCCCTTGGAATGAGGTTCAAGAGCCATCATCAGTCATTGCTGAGCAGCGTGGAAAACAACGCAAATCAGGGGCTGTGCAAACATGAGGAGAAGCCAAAAAAAGGGGGGGGGGTTTGCTTGGGGCAGCAAAAAATCTAGACCAGGCTCTGGCCACAGTGACGGGCCCCACATGGGTTATAATGAACTAGTCACCTTCCGCTGCATTAATGCGATAAACATCCCAGTTTGCTGAACGAGCCAGAGCCTCCCTGGTGTAAATCCAGAGTAACTCAAGTCTAGTGAAAGCAGTTACGGTGACTTTATACTGGCAGAGGATTTGGCCCCAGGAGCAATTCGCTCCATCCTTTGGGTCTGATGCAAACCCCAATGCGCTTGTCCCCTTTACACTGACAGACACTGTCCTGTGAGTCTGACACAGAGATGGGCCAACGTGCCAGGTCTTTGAGGGGAGACCGACTCAGAACAGGACTCACTCCGGATTGGAGTTCACAGATGAAGTGAGGGATCTCTGCACCGCAGGCCCAGCGGGGCTCTGGGCAGGATGCAGAGATATTGCCAGGGAACGGAAGGGTTAAAACTGCCGGAGGTTTGTGTTACATTCACCAGTTGCCAGGTCTCCTGTCTGAGCGGGAAGCGGTGTGTGTGTCACTGCTGTCCCCGCGCAGCTGCTAGGAGAAGGGCAATTCCACAGCCTGGGTTTTTGCATGATCACAAATTGGTTTTGTTGTAGGAGCAGCAGTGATCTGTATGCTCTGTATAACTGTGCTATGTATAACCTGTATACTCAAAAGTAGGGTTACCATATTGAACAAATAAAAAAAGAGGACCGTCCACGGGGCCCCGGCCCAGCCCCGCCCCTTCCCCGCCCTAACTCCGCCCCCTCCTCCCTCCCACTCCCAGCCACGCGAAAAGGGCTGCCCGAACGCTACCGGCTTCACGGTTTGCCGGGCAGCCCCCAGACCCTGCGCCCCCGGCCAGCGCTTCCCCAGTGCAGCTGGAGCCCCGGAGGGAAAGCGCCCAGCCGGGGGCGCAGGGTCTGGAGGCTGCCCGGCAAACCGTGAAGCCGGTAGCGCTTGGGCTTCGGGCAGCCCCTATGCCTCCGGACCCTGCACCCCCGGCCGGGCACTTCCCCTCCCGGGCTCCGGCGGCGCAGGGTCCGGAGGCATGGGGGCTGCCCAAAGCCCGTAGCACTCGGCTCTTAAACAGAGCCTGTCAAGGCTGTATCCCCACTTTGAACTTTAGGGTACAAATGTAGGGGCCTGCATGAAAACTTCTAAGCTTAACTACCAGCTTAGCTCTGGTCCGCTGCCACCATCCCAAGGCTAATTTCCTTCCCTGGATAGTCTTGAGAGACCTTCACCAATTCCCTGGTGAATACAGATCCAAACCTCTTGGATCTTAAAACAAGGAGAAATTAACCATCCCCCCTCCTTCCTTCCACCAACTCCTGGTGAATCAAGATCCAAACCCCTTGGATCTTAAACAAGGAAAAATCAATCAGGTTCTTAAAAAGAAGGTTTTTAATTAAAGAAAAAGGTAAAAATCATCTCTGTAAAATCAGTATGGAAATTAACCTTACAGGGTAATCAAACTTAAAGAGCTCAGAGGACTCCCCTCTAGTCTTAGGTTCAAAGTACAGCAAACAAAGATAAACACTCTAGTAAAAGGTACATTTACAAGTTGAGAAAACAAAGGAAAACTAAGACGCCTTGCCTGGCTATTTACTTACAAGTTTGAAATAGGAGAGACTTGTTTAGAAAGATGTGGAGAACCTGGATTGATGTCTGGTCCCTCTCAGTCCCGAGAATGAACACACTCACAAACAAAGAACACAAACAAAAACCTTCCCCCCCCACAAGATTTGAAAGTATCTTGTCCCCTTATTGGTCCTTTAGGTCAGATGCCAGCCAGGTTACCTGAGCTTCTTAACCCTTTACAGGGAAAAGGATTTTGGAGTCTCTGGCCAGGAGGGATTTTATAGTACTGTACACAGGAGAGCTGTTACCCTTCCCTTTATAGTTATGACAGAGCCGAAGAGTCAGGGGAGGAGCAGAGCCACCGCGGCCGGAGGCTCTGCTCCTCCCCTGACTCTTCGGCTCTGTTTAAGAGCCGAGCTGCCCAAGCACTACCGGCTTCGGGCAGCCCCCATGCCTCCGGACCCTGTGCCGCCGGACAGGGCCGGCTTTAGGCCGATTCAGCCGATTCGGCTGAATTGGGCCCCGCGCCAAGAGGGCCCCGCGCTGCAGCTGTCCGCCCCGCCCCCAGCTCACTTCCCCCTCTTCCCCTCCCCTGCACGCCCCGCCCCCTCCCCTGCTTCCCGCGAATCAGAGATTCGCGGGAAGTCTGAGACTAAGCAGGGGCGGGCTGGCAGCACGAGGTAAGCTGGGGTGGGGGCGGGAGAAGGGCTCCGGGGAGGCGCGGCCCCTTCCCGCAGGCCCCAGCGGCTTGGCCCCCCCCCCGGCCCCGCGGCGCGGCTCGGCTCCCCCCCCCCCCCCTGGCCCCGCGGCGCGGCTCGGCTCTCCCCGGCCCCGCTCCCCCCCCCGGCCCCGCAGTGCGGCGCGGCTCCCCCCCCCCGGCGCGATTCGGCTCCCCCGTCCCCCTCGCGGTACGGCGGGGCTCGGGTGTCCCCCCCCCCCGCAGCTCTGGTCGTCCCCCGCCCCCCCCCCCCGCGGCGCGGCTCGGCTCGGGTCCCCCCCCGCGGCGCGGCTCGGATCCTGGCAAGCCCCGCCCCCAGGAATCGGGCCCCGCTCTTGCTAAAGCCGGCCCTGCCGCCGGAGCCCAGGAGGGGAAGTGCCTGGCTGGCGGCTGGGGTCCGGAGGCATGAGGGCTGCCTGAAGCCCATAGCACTCGGGCAGCTTGGCTCTTAAACAGAGCCGAAGAGTCAGGGGAGGAGCAGAGCAGCCGCGAGAGGGGAAGTGCCCGGCCGGCATTTTCCCGGACATGTTCGGCTTTTGGGCAATTCCCCCCGGACGGGGGTTTGATTGCCGAAAAGCCGGACATGTCCGGGAAAAACCGGACGTATGGTAACCCTACTCAAAAGGTCTGTTATACTTCCCCCCTCCTCCCCCTCTTGTCTCCTCTCCCTCTCTGAATGCCTGTGAAGTGGCTTTCCCACTCCCTCCTGGGATGCTTGTGGGATGAATGGGCTGGTTGAACAGCTGCAAGATCAGAAGAGCTCCAGATAGACAAGATGTCTGGGACTCTAATTAGGCAGCGATCACACACCCAATGCATGGACACTGTCCAAGGTGGAGTGTGACCAACCAGATGCAGCCAGTCACAGGCCATGAGGAGCAGGTCATTAAAAGGGGAAGGGGCCATGTCCTAGCAGTGCACTTACAAGCTTCTACCTCCTGTGAAGGCCCTTTGCCTGGACCACCTGGCCAGTGGTTCGCTGCGTTGCATTCCATCGTGCCTCGGGAAGACTTACCTTCATCACACTGTCCATCACTGTGCTGTGGGACACTTACCTTCAAGGATCCTAACATCTCCAGTGCCGTGCCTGTCCTGGGAGCGTGAGTATGCGAGTGTGAGTGCGACCCCACCCCCCTTCTTCTGAGCTTAGCTATCAGTATAATAAACGTGCTGCTTTCTGCCAAACTTGGTGGGTCATTGGTCCTCCCTAAGCTTGCTAGCTGGCCCAATTTCAGGTAACAGTTTCATTTCACTGTGTCTCACACAGTAATAGCGGGCGGTGTCCTCTGCAGGACTGTCTCTAAGACACCAGCAAGCCAAGCACATGCTTGGGGCGGCACATTTTCAGGGGTGGCATTCTGGCCATCTTTTTTTTGTTGTTGTTTGGTTGATTTTTTGCTTTGGGCGGCAAAAGCCTAGAGCCAGCCTTGGCAGCAGCAGCACATTGAGGGGGGGAGGCTGGGGCCGCTGCGGTTCGCGCCGCAGGGGAGCAGCACCCGCACCTTGTGGCTGGGCCAGGCAGGCTCCGAGCGGAGGACACTCAGGCTGGAGGCCGCTCCTCAGGGCACATGGAGCTGCCTGCAGATGCCGCAGGGTTACCGCCCCCCCAGCGCTGCAGCCGGGGCTGGGCGAAGCGGCCCGAGCTGCCCAGGGACTGCAGCAGGGCGGCCAGAAGCAGCAGGAGCAGTGGGGCCATAGAGGGCGGGGCGCTGCCGTGCGGGATCCGCGTCCTGCTCTCCGGGGCTCCGCTCCCACTGGGGCTACCCTGCCCTGTCTCCTTAGCCCCCTGCCGGGGCGGTCCCCCAGCTCTGCCCTCCCACATCCCGGCTGGTCCTAGAGTCAGGAGCCCTGACTGGAGGGACCCTGGGCTGAGGCGTGCCTGGGAACCCCGCTGCTTACCCAACCCTGCCAGCGCAGACTGGCTGGAGGCGAGGGGGGAGTGGGCTGAGTCAGCACTGGTAGCGGGGAGCCCAGGCCTGGGGCGGCAGGGGGTGCAGTTGGGGTGGGGGGGAGAGCCCAGGCCTGGGGCAGCAGAGGGTGCAGGTGAGGGAGGGCACTGGTGGTGGGGGACAGCCCAGGGCTGGGGTGGGGGGCAGCCACAAATTTTTTGCTTCGGGCAGCAAAACACCTAGAGCCGGCCCTGGTCTCTTCCAGTTCTATGAGATAAGTATATCTCCATATATTGGGAGCCCCAGCCCCAACTTGGTAGCTGCTGTAGAGGAGGAGAGACAGTTCTCCCCAAACTAGTGCTAAAACTTAATGAAAATTGTTTGTCCAGACAAGTGATTTCCATTACGTTTGGGGAGAGGTTTGGAAACCTTTAAGGCCAGATCTTTGTTATCTGGTATAGTTCTGGCTCTGCAGAGTTCTCCCATTGACTCTTAAGCAGCACTAGGTTTGGTGGGGATGCTGCTAGGTGTTTTGTAGGATAAAGACCTTATTTGCAAGCTCTTTGAAGCAGGGATCTGTCTGCAAACTCCAAGCCCTCTGTTCATGTGCTCCAGGGCTTCTAAAAACTCCGAGTCCACTGTGAGTTTTTGAGTTGGTGACACACACAATGTGAAACCAGGAGAACTTTGCCTGTTTCTACAGGGCTGTTGCACTTGCACAGCGTGGATCCTAAACACCCATTTAAAATACCCATAACCAACCACTTGATGTTTTATTTCCCTTCCTATTTTCAGTGTTGTCACTTGTTTGTTTGTGGTTTTGTTTTACTGTTTGTGTTGCTTTATTACTTAGTTTTACTGTTCTAGGTGTATGATGTGTTAATCAAATTTAAAGTGGACATCTCAGAGAAATTGCATATACCTGAGTGAATGCCTTTTCCGCTCCTTTCCAGTATCAGAACATATTGTATTAATATTTGCAATGAGAGCATGATTATTTCTAGTTGACTCATAGATTTGTTTAGCATCTTAAAGCTGCGCTATGTGTGCAGATAATATGCATGCAAGAGAGATAGTTAATTATTAGTAAGGGTTTTTTTATATTGCACTTTTATCCAACAATAGTTAGCTAACAGTACAAAGAACATTAGGAAAGATCATTTAGTTGGTGCTGGTCCTGCTTTGTGTAGGGGGTTGGACTAGAGACCTCCTGAGGTCCCTTCCAACCCAGATATTCTATGATTCTATGATTCTGTGATCCGCCAAGACCCTCAGCAATTTTCAAGTGGTCTGTGGGGAAAAAAGGTTGAGAACCACTGCCCTAGAAACTTGCCCATTTCCCCCTGGCTTTTGTTATCACTTGCTGTTAACTCGAGTGTATCTGCTTTGAACTGTATGTAACGGCCAGCAGGGCAGGGAGGCATCAGGTGCGGGGAGATCACCCCGGAGTGGGGACACCCAGCCCCTGTCCTGAGTGACCAGACTCCTGGGCCCAGCCTTGTCGGGGTTTCGGGGACTCGGCCGAGCCGGATGGAGGAAGGGGAGCGCTGGAGAGCACCCAGGCCTCCGGGCAAAGGGAGCTGGAGCGAGGACTCTGGTTTTACTAGCCGACTCCGCAGGGGCGGTGCAGACGCCAGGAAGGTTCCCCTGATAGCGGGACCATCCCAGGCCCCTGGGTGAGAGTAGCTGCGGGCGGGGAGTTTGCAGACGCTCCCTGGCTGGACTGGGCGGGGCTAGCCTGGAAAAGTGACTTTCGGTTTTCTAGCCTTTGCACCACAGCACGGGCTAGTGAAGGTAACGGGGGGCCCACAGCCCCGCGCTGCGGTCCAGGACCCCCAGTTGGGGAGAGAACCCAGGCACCCTGGCACCCAGCCCCCCCCCAACCAGGGATAGGACCCAGGAGTCCTGCCAGGGATACAAGTGTGTGTGCGCTGCCCCCTGTAACACAGCCGGGGGGTCTCTCCGCCCCCAGCACTGTGCAGGGTGGATGTAGGGAGTGGGGGGTTTGGAGTCACGGCCCAGCCCGGCCCCACTTCCCACTGGCCGGCCCCGGGAGTCGCGGGGACTCACCCTCAGCAGAGCGGGGTCTATAGGGTTACCATTCGTCCGGATTTACCCGGACATGTCCTCCTTTTGTGTGCTAAAAATAGCGTCCGGGGGGAATTTGTAAAGCACTCACAATGTCCGGGATTTCCCCCTCCCCTGGCAGAGCAGAGTGAGCGGCTGGGAGGGCTGCAGGGAAGTCCCGGGCTGGACTCCCGAGCAGCTTCCTCCTCCCACCCCCCCCTCCCTGCATTCTGAGCCGGCCGGCAGCTCCTCCTCCTGCAGCCTGCTCCGGCAACCCTGTGCAGGGCCAGGGACCGGGTTTTGTGTTGTGCTGGGGAGCTCAGCCATGTGTCCGGCTGGCACAGAGCCCAACACCCTGTTCTGAGCAGCAGGGTAAGGGGGGGCAGGAGAAGGGACAGGGAGGTTCTGGATGGGGCAGTCAAGAAACGGGAGGGGGCTTTTGGAGGGGAGTGGAGAAAGTTTTGGGCAGTCAGGGTACAGGTAGGGGGTAGGGTCCTGGGGGGCAGTTGGGGGGGGGGTCTTAGGAGGGGGCAGTTAGGGGACAAGGAACAGGGAGTCTTAGGTAGGGGGTGGGGTTCTGGAGGGCAGTTAGGAGCAGGGGTCCCAGGAGGGGGCAGTCAGGGGACAAGGAGCGGGGGGTAGGGGGCTGGGAGTTCTGGGGGGGAGCTGTCAGGGGGCAGGAGTGTGGAGAGGGATCGGAGCAGTCAGGGGACAGGGAGCAGAGGGGTTTAGATGGGTTGGGAGTTCTGGGGGGGGCTGTCAGGGGGTGGGGAGTGGTTGGATGGGGCGTGGGAGTCCCAGGGGTCTGTCTGGGGGTGGGGGTGTGGATAAGGGTTGGGGCAGTCAGGGGACAAGAGGCAAGGAGGCTTAGATAGGGAGTGGAGTCCCGGGGGGCAGTTAGGGGCAGGGGTCCCAGGAGGGGGCAGTCAGGGGACAAGGAACGGGGGGAGGGTTGGGGGTTCTGGGGGGGCGGGAAGTGGGAGGGGCAGGGGCGGGGCTCCTCCCGTCCTCTTTTTTGCTTGTTGAAATATGGTAACCCTAGGGGTCTATGACCCGGGACAGGCAGATCCGGCTCTGCCCAGCAGGGGGCAGCGCGGCTCTGGGAGCGGGGCCGGGGAAGGGGGTTCGGATCGGAGCCAGAGCCGGAAATTCAGCATCTTGCTGGGTCAGAGGCGCCCGCCCCATTCTGTCCATCCTCAAACCCCCACCCCACACAGTGCAACCCCCCTTTCCGTCCATCTGTCCATCCTCACCCCCCCCACTGTCCAACCCCCCTTCCATCCGTCTGTCCATCCTAACGCCCCCCCCCCCCGCATTGTCCACCTCCCCCCGCACTGTCCAACCCACCCCTTCCGTCCATCTGTCCGTCCTCACCCCCTCCACGCCTGTCCAACTCTCTTTTCTGTCTGTGCGTCCCCACCCACACATCTTCCTCCTTCCCTCCCTCCCTCTCTCCATCCCCTCCTTCCATCTGTCCATCCATTCCCCCTACATTTCCATCTCTCAGCCGTACCCCAGTCCCTGCCGGGGGCTGGGGCCATGTGTGGGGGGGTCGGTAGTCCCTGATTGTGTTTGTCTGGCCCGGCTGAGGGCAAGTGGGGGCGTTTCCCCGCCTCCCCCAGCAGATGTACAGGGCCCTGTGATGCTCCCCTACATTTCTCCATCCCTCCCCCGGCTCCCAGCCATTCCCTCCATCCAAATGTCCATCCCCACCCCTCTCCTGTCCATCTGTCCCTCATTGCCCCCCTCCACACACACATTTCTCCATCCAGCTCCCAGCTGTACCCTGGTCCCTGCCTGCCCCTACTTGCTGGGAGCTGGCCCCGTGTGCAGGAACGGGGAGCCCGAGAGGAGCCGTCTCTCTGATCTCTGAGCTAGGCCCGACAGCCTGCGGGACTCCCTGCCACAGGACTTGGCTAAGCAGGGGGTTGGGGCTGGGGTCTCAGAGCCATTGCTGGAGGACAGACCCTGTCCCCATCAGTTTCCATGGGAACCCTGTATCTCACCACACACCTTTCCCCCCCCCACAGATCTCCGACCCCGGACCAAGATGACAAGCTGCGGCCTCCTGAACAGTTCCAACAAGCCGGGTGAGTCAGGGTGGGGGGGTCCCATGACTGATGCCCCCTTTCCCCTGGAGCCCATGGGGGGGGGCATGGCTGACATCCCCCTTTCGTGGCACCCATGGGGGTCAGAGGGGCCCGTGGCTGATCTCCCTCTCCCCCCAGTGCCCCTGCGCAGCGGCGTGGTGACGGTGCTGATCTGAGGCTTCGTGGCAGACGTGGGCTGTGAGCTGCTGTACAGGAACGAGGAGCTGGGGCCTGTGGAGGCCGTATTCGTGTTCCCCGAGGCGGCCATCTATGCCTTCCAGGCCCGCCTGGGGGGCGCCTGCATCGAGGCCCAGCTCCACGAGAAGAAAGAGGTACCGGGGGGAGAGACGGTACCAAGGGGGCAGGGTATGGGTACAAACTGGCTCGGGGGCAGGGCAATCTTGGGGTGACCCCATCTCTCCTGGCAGGTGCAAGAGCTGTACAGGGACACACACGCCAGGGGGGGCAGGGGGATGTTGGGGGAATGGGGAATCTTGGGGTGACTTGGTCTCTCCCAGCACACACAGGAGCTGTATGGGGATACCCTGGCAAAGGGATCTTGTGGGATAAGGAGATCTCAGGCTGACCCTGTGTCACGGAGTGTGGGGGGGCACAAGGCCCTGCCCCCCCAGCTTCCTGCAATTCACCATAACTCTCAGCCAGCCAGTAAAGCAGAAGGTTTATTTAGACGACAGGAACACAGCCCAAGACAGGTCTTGCAGGCACAGACAACAGGATCCCCCACAGTTAGGTCCATCTTGGGATCCCAGGGCCCCACAGCCCCCTTGGGAGGTCAGAGCCCTGTCTGCCTCCCAGCCATTCCATCAGCCAGCTCCTGAAACTCTCCCTTCAGCGACCCCTCCCACAGGCTTTGTTCGGTTTCCCAGGCAAAGGTGTCACCTGGCCTCTAACCCCTTCCTGGGTTCTCATATTGCATGCTCAGGTATCTTCCCTCAAGGCCAGTCTCCCATCCCCCAATGCAGACTGTCCTAGCCAACCTCCCCACTCAGCATTCAAAGACCACATTAAGAATAGTCCCAGTTCATCACACCCTGTCTCTCCAGGAGGTGCAGGAGCTGTTACTTCTAAGGGAATTAGGCACCAAAACAAATTAAAATTCTGTGCACAATATTTTAAAATTCTGCATATATTTTTTGTCAAAACAACACAGTGTAATCACGCCAGTTTCCATTATTTTGGTAATTTATTTCAAAATAATGTCAGCAAGTACATCTGTAACAACATAGACCAAAAAAAAAAAAAGATTCTGGTAGATTTTTCCACTAGTAGATTCCTTTCTAGGCTTATTCATACAGAATTTTGTGTAAGAATTCATTTAAACTACAATATAGAATCGGATTTCCTGCCCTTCTCAGAAGCAGCACAAAGGCTTGGGGGAGTCAGGGGTAACGGAGGAGCTGAGGGAGAGGGAAGGAGTCTGGAGTGAACCTCAAGGATTGTTGGGTGTGGGTGGGAGAAGTATGGAACAGGTTTTTTGGGGGGGCGAGTAGGGGAAGGAATTGTTAGGGAGTTGGGGAGCCTCCCAAATGCAGAGGCTCACCCCAAGCCTCTCCCATTCAGTCAGGCACATCTGCCCCTGTCTCCACACACCCCCGCATTGGTCTCTGCAGCCTCCTCCCCCATCCCTGTGTGTCCCTGCATCCCCCTTCCCCTGTTCCCGTGTGGCCCTGCAGCTCCCCTCCCTCTGAACTTGGCTCAACAGTGTCACCCCACTAGCTCCTGAGCCCACAGCCCAGACTCTCCCCCGCCCACCAGCCCTTCTGAACCCCCGTCTGTGACCCCCGCTCCCCCGGCAGCCCCACTCTGTCCTAACCTGGCTCCGCGGGCAGGGTGCTGTTAAGAATGCAGCCGGCTCCTGGCTGCTCTAGTGCCACAGCAGCCTCTGGTGGGTGAAGGTGGAACTGCAGCACTTCTTGGACAGAATGTATTTTTTGTAGGGGATAGCTCAGTGGTTTGAGCATTGGCCTGCTAAACCCAGGGTGGTGAGTTCAATCCTTGAGGGGGCCCACTTAGAGATCTGGGGCAAAATCAGTACTTGGTCCTGCTAGTGAAGGCAGGGGGCTGGACTCTATGACCTTCCAGTTCTAGGAGATAGGATATCTCCATTTATAATAAAAAAAAAAAAAAAAAACACACACACCTGTATGAGAATGTGCTGGCCAGGGGTAGGGCAGGGGTAGGGCAGGGGGACCCTGTCTCTCTGGCAGGCACAAGAGCTGTACGGGGACACGCTTGCCGGGGGACACAGCTCGTTCTTGCTGCAGCAGGGACACCATAAGGGAGGCTCAACTTATATGTATACCTCAAATTAAAAAACAGTGAGAACCAAAAAAAAAATGCCACCATGGCTAAACAACAAAGTAAAAGAAGCAGTGAGAAGCAAAAAGGCATCCTTTAAAAAGTGGAAGTTAAATCCTAGTGAGGAAAATAGAAAGGAGCATAAATTCTGGCAAGTGAAATGTACAATGCCCTTATCCTCCTTGAGGGGGGGAGGGATAGCTCAGTGGTTTGAGCATTGGCCTGCTAAACCCAGGGTTGTGAGTTCAATCCTTGAGGGGGCCACTTGGGGATCTGGGGCAAAAATCAGTACTTGGTCCTGCTAGTGAAGGCAGGGGGCTGGACTCAATGACCTTTCAAGGTCCCTTCCAGTTCTAGGAGATAGGATATCTCCATTAATTTAATTCTCTGGGGAAAATCTCAAGGGGCTGAGACCAGCCTGTGGGGGTGAAATCCTGGACATTCAAGGGGTTCTGGTTCCCTTTGCTTTCTGGGAGTTTCCCTCTCCTTGATTTTGAATGAAAGAAAATGGGGGGCTGGGAAAATATCACCCCCAAATTGGAAAGATTTAGCCAAACAAAGTCAGAATTTTTGCAGTGTTTTCTGCAAGAAGAGCCAAGTCCTCGTGTTGCCTTTGGGGTGTTTTTCCCTCTCTCCCTTCCCTCCTAACCTGGAGTTGCTCCCTCCCCCGGCTGCATGATGGGCACTGAGCTGGGCGTGAGAGCCAGCGGGACCCTGCTCTCCAGGAGCCATGGGGAAGTGTCTGTGTCTGTCACCCCACCAGGTGTCACTGGCTGAGGCCTCCCCATGGGACCGAGACGTGGAGCTGCTGGTGTATTACACGGAGCCGCACAAACCCAGCGCGGTGCTGGAGGTCGGGTTGCCCGGAGCAGAGCCGGGGGGGGGGGATCCTTCACTCTGCTGCCCCTGGCCGGAGGGGTGGGAATGGGGGGGTCCATGGGCTGGGGATGGGGGGGGGTGTTCTGGGCAGTGAGGTCGTGGGGACTAGGACAATGAGAGGGATGGTAGGGGAATGGGAGGTCCTACGGCTGATGGCAGTGCGTGCTCAGAGAGGTGCTGGGGGAATCTGGGGGCAGGGTTAAAAAAGTTCTAGAGCAGATTTTAAATTAAGGGCTGGGGGGAAGCTGACAGGTACTGAGGAACACATGGTTCGAACAGAGAGAGGATCTAAGGAAGAGAGGATGGAAGATGATAAAATACAGGTAGGATCTGATGAGAGAGAGTCAAATGAAAGAAAGTCCCATTCAATTACATCACATAATGGCAGACAGCTAAAAAGTGACAAGTTTTTAAAGTGCTTATATACCAGTGCTAGAATTCTAAATAATAAGATGGATGAACTTGGGTGCCTTGTATTAAATGAGGGTATTGATATAAAAGGCATCACAGAAACTTGGTGGAATGAGGATAATCAATGGGACACAGAAATAGCAGGGTACAAAATATATCAGACGGACAGAACAGGTCGTGCTGGTCGGGGAGTGGCACTATATGTGAAAGAAAACATAGAATCAAATGAAGTAAAAATCTTAAATGAACCAAACTGTACCACAGAATCTCTATGGATAGTAATTCCATGCTCGAATAATAAGAATATAGCAGTAGGGATATACTACTGACCACCTGACCAGGATGGTGATAGTGACTGTGAAATGCTCAAGGTGGATAGAGAGGCTATTAAAATAAAAAATTCAGTAATAATAATGGGGGATTTCAGTTATCCCCATATTGACTGGGTACATGTCGCCTCAGGACAGGATGCAGAGATAGTTTCTTGACACCTTAAATGACTAGTCCTGGAACCCACAAGATAAGAGGCAATTCTTGATTAGTCCTTAGTGGAGCACAGGATCTGGTCCAAGAGGTGAAAATACCTGGGCCACTTGGTAATAGTGAGCATAATATAATTAAATTTAACATCCCTGTGGTTGGGAAAACACCATAGCAGCCCACCACGGTAGCATTTAATTTCAGAAAGAGGAACTACACAAAGATGAGGAAGTTAAGCAGAAATGAAAAGGTACAGCACCAAAAGTGAAATCCCTGCAAGCTGCACGGAAACTTTTTAAAGACACCATAAGGGAGGCTCAACTTATATGTATACCTCAAATTAAAAAACAGTGAGAACCAAAAAAAAAATGCCACCATGGCTAAACAACAAAGTAAAAGAAGCAGTGAGAAGCAAAAAGGCATCCTTTAAAAAGTGGAAGTTAAATCCTAATGAGGAAAATAGAAAGGAGCATAAATTCTGGCAAGTGAAATGTAAAAATATAATTAGAAAGGCCAAAAAAGAATGTGAAGAACAGTTAGCCAAAGATTCAAAAAGTAATAGCAAAAATGTTTTTAAGTTCATCAAAAGCAGGAAGCCTGTTAAACAACCAGTGGGGCCACTGGACGATCGAGATACTAAAGGAGCACTCAAGGAGGATAAGGGCATTGTAGAGAAACTAAATGAATTTGCATTGGTCTTCACAGCTGAGGATGTGAGGGAGATTCCCAAACCTGAGCCATTCTTATTAGATGACAAATCTGAGGAATGGTCCCAGATTGAGGTGACATTAGAGGAGGTTTTGGAACAAATTGATAAACTAAACAGCAATAAGTCACCAGGACCAGATGGGATTCACCCAAGAGTTCTGAAGGAACTGAAATGTGAAATTGCAGAACTACTAACTGTGGTCTGTAACCTATCATTTAAATCAGCTTGTGTACCAAATGACTGGAGAATAGCTAATGTGACACCAATTTTTAAAAAGGGCTCCAGCGGTGAGCCCGGCAATTACAGGCCGGTAAGCCTGACTTCAGTATCGGGCAAACGGGTTGAAACGATAGTAAAGAACAGAATTGTCAGACACATAGATGAACATGATTTGTTGGGGAAGAATCAACATGGTTTTGAGGGGGTCAACAAGCATGTGGACAAGGGTGATCCAGTACATATAGTGTACTTGGCCTTTCACAAAGCCTTTGACAAGGTCCCTCACCAAAGGCTCTTAAGCAAAGTAAACTGTCATGAGATGAGAGGGAAGGTCCTCACATGCATTCGTAGCTGGTTAAAAGATAGGGAACAAAGGGTAGGAATAAATGGAGAGGGGTAAATAGTGGTGTCCCCCAGGGGTCTGTGCTGGGATGAGGGCTGTTCAACATATTCATAAATGGTCTGGAAAAAGGGGTAAACAGTGAAAAACATTAAAAATTCTGCTTCAAAAATATAAAAATTCCACGCACAGCGTTTTAAATTTCTGCAAATGTTATTTGTCAGATCAATATGGCGGCTCCAGCATGGCATTGGGGAGCACAGGCCCTGGCTGCACAGAGGTGGGAGATCACTGTGCACCTCCCCCCAGGACACACACTCAGCGGTGAGGCTACACCCAACCCTGACACAGCACAAGGACTGGGCCTGCCCCAGAAACACCCCAGGGCCCTGCCCCTCCATGCCAGGCACACCAGGGGTGGGGCAGGCAGGCTCAGGAAGGCAGGATCCAAGTGTGGAGGGGCTTAGTGTGGGGGGATTCAGGTGTGGGTTGAGAGGGTTCTGTGTGGGGTAGTCTGGGTGCGGGCAGCTCAGTGGGGGATCTGCAGGGGGAGAATCTGGATGCACAGGAGCTTGTTGGGAGGTTCTGGGTGCAAAGGTAATGGGACTCTGCAGGGGGTCCAGGTGAAGGTGGTTGGGGCCCAGCAGGGCTCTGGGTGTGGGGGGTAGAGCTCGGCTCGGGGGCCTGGGTGTGGGGGGCTCAGTGGGGTGGGGATCCGAGTGCAGGTGGCTCGTTGGGGTGGTCCAGGTGCAGCGGGAGTGGGGCTCATCAGGTAGGTTCTGAGTGCGGGGGGGTGAGGCTCTGCAGGAGGGTCTGGGTATGAGGGTGTCTGGATGCATGTGGGTTGGACGGATGGGGGAGCAGTTCCCTGTACAGGGATTCCTCCCCCTTCAGCTGAAGAGCGATGGGTGCAGGAATTGATGGGTGAGGGAGGAGTTTGCAGAGCTTCCTGCAGCTGTGGGAGAAATCTGGGGTTGGGTCTGACCCGACCCCAATTGCCATGCTGGGGAAGAGGAAGTCCCGTCCTCCCCAGCCCAGCTGGGACTAGCAGCTGACCCCAGCACAGGGTAGGAGCCAATAGCTGGGTCTTTCCCAGTCCCGCCCCCTGCCCCACAGTGATTTACCTCTCTGCCGGCTGCCCTGGGCACCTGAAACATATGCCTGGGGAGGGTCACATGACCGCTCTTGTGGCTTCCCTTTGCTTCCCCATCAGAAAGTCACTTTTTTGCAGGGAAGCAAAGAAATCGGCACTGGACATAAATTCTGTGCATGTTCAGTGGTGCAGAATTCCCCCAGGAGAAAAACATCCACTCAATGTGCAGCGGCAATCCAAAAAGCAAACCAAATATTAGGAATCATTAGGAAAGGGATAGATAATAAGACAGAAAATATTGTATTGCCTCGAGATCAGCAGTTCTCAAACTTTAGCAACCTGAGGTTCCCCATTTTGATTTAAATTTTTTTGGGACCCCCTGCCCCTTCCTGGCGAGGACAGTGAGCGGAGCCTCACTGGCTGCCCAAGCACCTAGGGCCACAGGGAGCTGGCAGCCGCTTCCGGGTGGAGGAGTTGAGGGAGAGGGAAGAGTTGGTCAGTGTGACCCACGGACACCATGGAGTTCCCTCGCAGACCCCCAGGGGTCCGCGGACCCCAGTTTGAGAAACGCTGCTCTAGATGAATCCATGGTACGCCCTCATATTGAATACTGTGTGTGGATGTGGTCGCCCCATCTCAAAAATATATATATTGGAATTGGAAAAGGTTCAGAAAAGGGCGACAAAAATGATTAGGGGTATGGAACGGTTTCCATATGAGGAGAGATTAATAAGACTGGGACATTTCAGCTTGGAAAAGAGACGACTAAGGGGGGATATGATTGAGGTCTATCATATCATGACAGGTGTGGAGAAAATAAATAAGGAAGTGTTATTTACTCCTCATAACACAAGAACCAGAGGTCACCAAATGAAACTAATAGGCAGCGGATTGAAAACAAACACAAGGAAGTATTTCTTCACACAACACACAGTCAACCGTTGGAACTCCTTGCCAGAGGATGTTGAGAAGGCCAAGACTGTAACGGGTCAAAGAAGAGCTAGACAAGTTCATGAATGATAGGTCCATCAACAGCTACTAGCCAGGATGGGCAGGGGTGGGGTCTGTAGCCTCTGTTTGCCAGAAGCTGGGAATGGGCAACGGGATGGATCACTTGATGATACCCTGTTCTGTTCATTCCCTCTGAAGCACGTGGCATTGGCCACTGTTGGCAGACAGGACACTGGGCTAGATGGACCTTTGGTCTGACCCAGTCTGGTCATTCTTATGATTATGGATGGGTGTTGAAGGAGCTGAGGATGAGGTGTGTGTGGGGGCTCAGGGGACCAGAGCGGGGGGTTTCAGCGGAGCTGGGGGTGGGAGGGTGGGGTGCCTGGGAGCAGTAGACACTGGGGTGCACTGCAGGTTTGGGAATATGGGGGAGAATGGGAAATGGAAGGGCAGGTGCTGGGGGGCTGGTAATTGGGGACAGTGTGGAATCTAGGGGAAAGAGGTATGGGGGGAGGGATGGAGGTGGGGCTCTGGGGCATCCGGGGGATACTGAGAGGATGCGGGTGGTGGGGGATCTAGGGAGAGGATGATATGGGGGGAGGGACAGAGGGGTGGGGCTCTGGGGCAGTTGGGGGGCTGGAGGCAGTGGGGGATCGATGGGAAGGGCAGGAGGGGGAGCGACATGGGTGGGACTCTGGGGCAGGAGGGGGGACCTGGGGGCTCTCACAGGCTCACAGGGCTCAACCCCATGCCCCCCCACCCCCCATTTGGGGCTGGCCCCTTCTCCCTGCAGGCTCCCTGATGGGTGACCCGGCCATGATGGTGACCCTGCTGCCCAGCCTGCCCGAGGCTATACCAGGCCAGAGCTTGGCCGGGGAGTTCATCTTCCTACTGGACCGCTCCGGCAGCATGGGGTGCCCCATGGACGGCCGAGACCACTCCCCCCAGAGCATCGACAGTGCCAAGGTACGGCCAGGCAGGAGACCACACTAGATGGGTCTGTGGAGGGGAGCAGTTCAGGCTGGCTGGGCCTGGGGGGGGCAGAGCTGAATGGAGCAGCAGCCCAGGCTGGTTGGGCCCGTGGGGGTGACACCATCTGTCTGTCCATCCCCAGGAGACCCTGGTCCTGCTGTTGAAGAGTTTGCTCCTGGGCTGTTATTTCAACATCTACAGCTTTGGGTCTCGGTTCGAGTCCTTCTGCCGGTGAGTCGGTGGGGGTGGGAGGGCGTGCTGCTGGCTGGGTTGGGGGCAGGGCTGGCTGGGGTCGGGGGCAGGGCTGGCAGGTGGTGGGGGTGGCTGGGGTCGGGGTGTCTGTGAGTTGGGGGCAGGGCTGGCTGCAGTCGGGATGTCCCTGGTTCAGCCGGCCCCTGACCCCTCAGCGCCCCCCGCAGGCAGAGCGTGGGATACACCCAACAGACCATGGCCAAGTCCCTGCAGCGCGTCAGGCAGCTCCAGGCCGACCTGGGGGGCACCGAGATCTTGGCACCGCTACGATCCATTTACCGCAGCCCCTGCCGAGACGGGCACCCACGCCAGGTATCAGAGGCAGCTGCAGGGCATCCCCGGGGGCTCGGTGGGGGGCTGGGGGTAGCTGATGGGGGTCGCTTGCCGAGGGGCTGGGGGGGTAGCTGATGGGGGGTTGGGGGGGAGGCTTAGAATAGGACTGGGGCCGACGGGGGGCCAGTGCCCCTGGGGGTGGTGGCAGGCCATGGTAGGCAGGAGCTGTGGGGGTACCTCTATATAGAGCTGGGGGGAAGCGCTGGGTGCTGAGCCCAGCTCTGGGGGTGCCTTGCAGCCGGGGGGCAGGTAGAGCATGTTGTGGGGGGCACGAGGGAGCTCCCGGAAAGGTGCCCACAGCAGTCGGGTGGGTTAATGTCTCCAGGGGCCAGGGAACAGGTGAGAGTTGGGGGTCACAGTTAGAATAAGGGGTCACTGTCAGCCCCCCAGGGGAGATGTCTGGGAAGGGAGGGACGGGGGTTGGGGGTTTTTATGGGGCTGAGGGTCTCTGGGAGGGGGGTCAGTGGGGAAGATTCTCTGGGGGCTGCCTCCATTCCCAGTGGGAGGGGGTCCCCGACTCTGACAGCATCTCTACCCCGCCAGCTGTTTGTGTTCACGGACGGGGAGGTGGGGAACACCCAGGACGTCATCGCTGAGGTGCAGCGTCACTGGCGGGCCCACAGGTAACAGGGGAACCTGCCCTCCAGCATCCCTCCCACCCTGCCCCCCAGCCCTGCCTCCCAGCGACTTCCCACCCTGCCACCTATCGCCCCCCCCAACCCTGCTATCACGTGTACCGGCCCGAGCGCACAGCA
This sequence comes from Malaclemys terrapin pileata, assembly GCF_027887155.1. Taxonomy (NCBI): domain Eukaryota; kingdom Metazoa; phylum Chordata; order Testudines; family Emydidae; genus Malaclemys; species Malaclemys terrapin. The sequence goes on along the minus strand of NC_071516.1, from coordinate 33,876,126 downwards.
GCTCTGCAGCAGGTCTGTGATATGAATACCGGCGAATTGCCCCACTGCTAATCAATAGTAACCTGTCACACAGCATCATGCCTGTCCCCCAGCCCTGCCGGCCTGGGGACCGTCTGCCCCACAGCACCCCTCAACCCTGCCACCACCCCTACCGCTGGGGACCCTCTGCCCCACAGCACCCCTCAACCCTACCCCCAGCCCTGCCGACCTGGGGACTGTTGCCCCACAGCACTCCTCGACCCTACCACCAGCCCTGCCGGCCTGGAGACCCCCCAGCAACCCCAAACACTGTCCTCCCAGCCCTGCTGGCATGGGCACCTTCAGCAACCCCAAACTCTCTCCCCCCAGCCTGGGGACCCCCAGCACCTCCCATCCCTGCCTCCCATTATCTCCCCAAAGCTGACCCTGCCCTGCCCACCTGGAGACCCCCCAGCAACCCCAAACTCTCTCCCTCCAGCCCTGCCAGCATGGAGAACCTCTGCCCCTATCATCTCCCCCCAACCCTGCCAACAGAAAGACCCCAACCCCAGCATCTGCCCATCCCTTCACCTCACCCTTCCCCGCAGCCCTACTAGCCCCTCTCCAACTGCCCCCCAGCACTGAATGGCCCCCCCATCTCTGCCCCTCCCACTCCTGTCTCTGAACTCCTCCCCCCCCCCCCCCCCGCCCGGACTCTGCCCACCCTGCAGGTGCTTCTCCTTTGGAATCGGGGAAAGGGCCTCCACGGCTCTGGTCAAAGGCATCGCCCGGGCAGCAGGGGGCAGCGCCGAGTTCATCACAGGCCAGGACCGCATGCAGCCCAAGGTGAGAACCCAGGAGTCCCGGCTTCCCCCTCCCCCTCCTGCCCTAACCCTGCAGACACCCACTCCCGTCCCAGAGCTGGGAGAGAACCCAGGAGTCCTGGCTCCCAGCCCTCCACCAGTCCCCACACCCACCCCCAGGCCGGGGATAGGACCCTGGTGTCCTGGACCCATCCTGGGTGTGTCGGTCCCTTCCCCAGGCGCTGCAGTCTCTGAAGCGGGCCCTGCAGCCGGCCGTGACTGGGATCTCGCTGAGCTGGGATCTGCCCCCTGGGATGGAGGCGGCGCTGCTGGGCCGGGGCCCTGAGGTGATCTTGCCTGGGCAGCGGTGCCTCATCTACGCCCAGCTCCGCAGGCAGCCCCAGGTGAGAGAGCAACCCCCCCCCCCCCCGGACACCCCCAGGGCTCGGGGTCAGTGACTGAGCCGGGAACCTCCCACCCCCTCTTGGGTGATAACTCTGACCCCCTAACGATGGCCATTGAGCTGGGGGCTCTGTGCTACCCAGCCCCATTGATTTTCTCCCCCCTCACGCTGCCCTTCTGACCCCCTTTCTCTGCCTGCAGCCCCCAGACACTGCCATGGGGGGCGTCACCCTGCAGTACCGCATCCATGACCAGACCTACAAGGAGATGCTGCAGTTCCCCCTGCAGCCACAGGATGCAGACAGGTGACAGCAATACTCCCTGGTCCCCATCCTCCCCAAGCCGCTGGGTCCTGCCCCCCACATCCCCACCCCCAGCATAATAGAGATTGGAGGGGACCTGCCCCAGGTTACAGAAGGAAGCAGGAGTCCTGGCTCCCAGCCTCCCTGCTGTGACCACTAGACCCCACTCCCCTCCTATAGCCAGAGATAGAACCCAGGAGTCCTGGCTCCCAATCCCCCCCATACACTATCCCACTAGCCCCTGCTCCCCTCCCCATGGTGGCAGGAACCCAGGCATCCGGGGCTCACCCCATGACTCTCTGTCCCCAGCACAGGCTGCCCATTCACCGGCTGGCAGCCAAGTCACTGCTGCTGGAGCTGGAGGGGGCCGTGGACACCAGGTCGGAGGGGGACCGGTGCTGGGTGCTGGAGACCAGCCTGAGCTTGGGGGTCGTCTGCTCCCTCACGGCCTACGTGGGGGTGGACACGGAGCGGGGGCAGCCGGTGCAGGGGCCGCTGGTGAGACGGGACATCCTGCTGAGAGGTAACCCCGGAGGGGTCGGGGATCCCGGCACTGGGGGGGGATCAGCATGGGAGGGGCTCAGGTGGGAGGGGGAACCTACCTGGCACTGTGGGAGGAACCTGGCTTCGGGGTGAGGGAAGGGGGAGGGAATTATGGGAAGGATCCCAGAACAGGGGGATCCCAGTGTGAGAGGAGGGACTCAGAAGCATGGGTTATGGGCTAACATCCCTTTTCTCTTCTCCCTGCCCCAGCTCCCGTGGGGCTGAGCTGCCCCCTCCGTGCCCCCCCCAGGGCGACCCCAGTGCCCCCGTCCCCAGGGAAGGGGGAGAGTGGCGGGCGCTGGCCGGGTGGGATGGGGAGCAGCCCTCAGTGCCTGGCCCATCCCAGCCGGGAGAGTGGGGCCTGTGGGATGGACGGACAGACAGATGGACCCAGAATCGGAGACCCAAACAGACGGGGGCAGAGACTGAGAATCAGACAGTCGAACCCAGGCAGAGAAGCCGACCCCCACAGGCAGGGACCAGAGGGGCGGGCGCATCGCTGTTGTGAGCAGGCCTGGCTAGCGGGGGCCCCTGCCCCCCCCCCAGCATCCTGCCCTCATCCATGTGGTGCAGCACCCACCCTTGTGTCCTCTGGGGCTGGATGAGGGGTCCAAGCTGGGGGAAAGCAGCAGGGGAGGGGCTAGATCAAGGGGGTCCCAGCTTGGGGGGAAGGGGCTGGGGGGAGATCCTGACTCTGAGGGAGCTTGGGGGAGAGGAGGATGGGGCTGGGTGTCAGGGGTCCCAGCTGGGGGGCATGGGAGAGGGGTCCCAACGGTGTGTTGGCTCTGTGTGCTGGGGGAGGATTTCCCTTCCCTCTCTTAGCTTATCTCTGTCCGCGTGTCTGTCTGTCCCTCTCTGTCAGTCCGTCTCCTCCCCAGGCTTCGGGGCCGCACCGCACATGGCCATGTGCTGTTCCGCCTCTGTGCCCATGGACGAGCTCCTAGAGACCGCCTGTGTGTCCATGGGCTTCGCCGCGGACTGCGACTTTGAGGACTTCTCGGCTGTGTCAGGTGAGAACCACTGCGCGCCCCTTACCGCTCCGGGGCACTAACCCCTAGAGCTCCCCATGGCCAGTACCAGCTATCTCCTCCCCTGGCTCCCTCGCCATCCCAAAGCTCAGCCGGGGGAGCCCCCAACGCAAGGGCAGGAAGTCCTGCATACACGGCGCCCAGCCAGAGACTGCACCCCAGAAAGGTGAGGGGGGCGGGGGCTGGCAGTCAGGACTCGGGGCAGGCGGCAAACCCCAGGATGACGCTTCATCGGGTCAGAGACAGACGTGCCCTGACGGTCCCGGAGCTGGGCAAGTGTTTAACAGCTACATAGAAAGTGAAGGAACTTCCTGGGCAAAACACTGCTGTGACGCTGGGGGAGGGGCAATCCGCAGCTGAGTTTTTTAAGTGTCGGGACGCAAATGATCTTGCAACAAAATGAAAAAAATAAGGAAACTCCCAGGCAATAAACTTTGTGAAGCTGGAATTTGGGGTGTGAGTTTGTATCAATGAGCTAATTGGGGGGGGGCAACTGGGCAGCGGAGGGGGTAATCAGTCACTTTTTAGTAACAGAAATGTCGCTGAGCAGTTTTCTCTGAAATAGACGCAGCTAAATTCCCAGACAAAAATACCTTGTGAAGCTGGGCCAAAGCTTAGATGTTTGTACAGGTGAGTTCAGGGGCACAGATCGTGGTTGGCCGGTCTGGTTTCTAAACAAAGAAGCCCACGAAAGGCAGAATTTTTAAAGTTAAGGCTAATCTTAAAACCTGAATTTCAAGTCTGCTGTAGCCCAGCTAACCTTAACTCTGCCTCATAACCCTGGCCCAGGCATGGTTATATCATATAGACTGTGTAACATCCCATCTCCCCTATGCCTTTAGACGGTTCTGTGTCTCCCTGAACGTAGGTCTGTATCACAGGTTGTAGTACAGGATGGTCCCGGGGTCAGATTGTGTTTGAGAAACACCCTGGGGTTGTGAGATTAATGACTGGGGCTGAGACATTCATGGGGCCCAAGGGACTTTGATTCCCAACTCCAACTGCAAATTACTTGTCATCCCATGGGTGCAGAAAGGGGCAGAGTTAAGGGTGCCCACGGAGAGGTTAAGGGTGCAGAGGAGCAGATAAAGGATGCCCATGGATGGGGCAGCATTCAGGATGCCCATGGAGGGGCAGAGTTAAGGATTCACGAAGGGTCACAGTTAAGGTTGTTGGCTGTCCCCTAGCCTGGACAGGCCATGTTGCTGTTCTGTACCTATAACCCTGTGCAAGAGCCATCTCCCCACGTCTCTCCCTAGAGCGGGCACCGGAGGAGTCTCCCCTGCTGAGGCTGGTGTCTTTGCAGAATGCCGACGGCTTTTGGGACCTGGACCCCCGCCTGGCCGCTGCGCTGGGGGTGAGCGAGACCGACGCCAGGGGGAGGATGCCCAGTAAGGTGAGTGCAGGGGATGGAGGAGGGGGGAGAGACGGGGGTGTGGGGGAAGGTGCCATGAGTTGGGCCTGTTCTCTGCTCCTAGATGAGACTGGGCATGACCCAGTCTGAAGGGTCGGGGTCTGAGAGCAACTGGATCAAATGACTCCTAAATCTGGAGCCCAGTGGGGGAGACAGGCCCACAACGGGGAGCTAGGAACCCCCTTGAAGGGGATCGGAGCATTGGATCTAGGGGGCCCAGGGCTGTGGGGGGACATGGGGAGGCCCAGGCTGGGTCCTCTCTGAGGCTGTCTCCCTACCCCCAGGCATCCGACCGGGCATCTGGGTAGGGGGTCCACAATGCTAGAGTGCGGGGGCTGGGAACCCTCTGAGTCTGGGGAAGGGGTGGGAGCGCTGAATTGGGGGGTCCCCAGAGCAGGGGAATGGGGATAGCATTGGGGGGGCAGAAGGGTCCCTAGGGCAGGGGGATGCGGGCAATGCTGGGAGGGGTGCCGGGGGGTTCCAGGGGCAGGGGGATGGGGGCAGCGCTCAGGAGGACAGGGGCTGGGCGTTATCTCAGGCTGTCTCTCTCTTCCCCGCACAGGACGTGGCCCCCGGCGTCTGGGCCACAGTGCTGGCCGTGGTCTGGCTGCACGGCTGGGCCGCGGGGCAGCGTGACGAGTGGGAGCTGCTGGAGGCCAAGGCTGTGGGCTGGGTACGGGGCCAAGCAGATGAGAGGGGAGTGGGGGGTTGGGGACAGTGCCCAGGTCGTTGACCATAGAACCCCTGCCCCATAGCTCAGGCCCCTCCCCCCTCCCCCCCCCCCCGAGATCCCAAAAACCCACAGTACCAACCCTACCCCATAGGAATCCACAGTCCAGCCAACCACAGCCCTGAGATCCTGCGCCCCATGGGTCCCAGGGCCCCCTGCCCCCCGGCTTCCTAACAGCCTCTGGCGCCCCAGCCAGATCCCCAGAGGTCTCCAGTCCCAGGACAGACAGGCTCCAAGCCCCCTGCTTCCCAACATCAGTCCCCTAGGCTGTGAGCTCTCTGCCCTTTGTCCCCCAGTCCCTCGGCTGGTGTCTTCTTCCCCCTCCCTCCCACCCCCCAGTTCCCCAGGGCTGATGTCTCCCCCGACCCTCTTCTCGTTGCAGGGCCCCGGCTCAGCGAATGCCTGGAAGCTGCCAACACCCTGCTGGGCTGCAGCGTTGGCCCTGCTGTCTTCAAGCTCTGAACCCCCCAGATCCCTGTACCCCCCCCCTCGCAAGCTACCCTGGGCCTCCAACCCAGCTGAGGCCCCCTGATACCCATACCTCCCCTCCAAGCTATCCTGGGCTTCCAGCCCCGCTGAGCCCCCCCGCAGGGATCCTAAATTAAGAGCAGCCAGTTGGTTTGTGTAAGTTTAACGAAAACAGTTTAAATTGACCCTGTAACTTACAGCGGAGGAAGGTCGTTGTGCAGACAGGCCCTTGGTGCTGCGGGCGGAGACTGTCTCTGCCAGCCCCTCGCTGGAATAAAGCAGTTCCACAGGTTTGTCTGCCTGGCTTTGTCTGGGGTCCCGGGGCACCACGCTTCCCTCAGCTGCCCAGGGCACTGGGTTCCCAGCAGGGTTAGGGACCGCCTACCCTGAACAGGTGGATTAGCTCCCAGCTCCGGCTTTCTGGTGGGGCGGCTGGACCCAGACACTGGGGCGGCTGGCTGGGGCCGGGAGGAGCCCCGGAGAGCGGGGAGCACATGGGGTGCAGGGGGCAGACACGGGGCATGGACCCAGGGCGGGGTTTAGCAGGACGTTTTAGCTCTGGGTCTGTGTGGGTCCCTGACACCCCCTCACTGGTCTCTGCTCCACCAGGAGAATGAGCTGCCAAGCCCAGAAAAACTTTCCCTTCTCGGACGCTGTTGGGACACGTGATTCCCATTCAGATACCTGGGAACCGGGTGTCCAGCCCCCCAGCAGCTCGGGAACCTCCTGCCCTGCCTGGAGCGAGGAACCAGCGGCGTTGTAATGGGACAGGGAAGCAGCAAACGCTCTCCCCCCCCCCCCTTCTCACGCAGCCCCCCTCCCCCCCCAAGGCTGCTCCCATCTGTGAGCTGACGCCGACAGTCGTGTGGACTCTGGCAGCCGAATGTCTTGTGCGGAGCCCCAGCGGCTGCGGTGCCAGGCCCTGCTGCTGCCAGCCCAGGGCATTGAAATTGGAAGGAAGAATTCTAGAGAGAAAAGACGGGGGGAGATTTTCCAGGCCCAGATGGCAGCCGGGTGCCCAGCTCCCCCGGACAGTCTAGAGAGACGCGGGTTGTTATCCTGATATGTAACAGCGATAAACCCAGGGGAGTTGGCGCCCAGCCCAGGCCTAGGGGTGGGCCAAACCCCCACCTCCGAGGCTAGGAGCTGGTTGGGGGCAGACGGAATCCAGACTTTTTGTAGGTCGCCAGGCAGAAAGCTCCGTGAAGGTGAAGTTCAAGGTGAGGTGCCTGTCCCTGTGAGGTAAGAAATATCCCATGGCTGGTGCTGGGATCCCCACAGCACGTGTTGCAGACCCCAGAGACTCCCTGTCTCCGTGACCCTGAAAAGAAATACAAACCCATTCAGCCAGGAAACGCAGAGCATGGTCCCCAAATGCCCTTAACTCTGCCCGCAGCCGGCACAGGATCTTACAATTCTAACAGAGGTGCCCAACTCCCACTTCTGGCTCTGCCGTCCAACGTTCGGGCTTCCACGGTGTTTCCCAACCCTGCTCAGCTGCTGCTGAGCCCTGCGAGCTCCTGCTGCACCTGACTGTTGTAGATAAATCTCTGATAATTTTCATATGACTTTACATTGTGCCTCTTCATATAACCTTGTGGTGGGTCTACCCACGTGTGACCTCTGTTTTCATGGAACTTTGTATCAAAGCCTCATTTAGAAACTTTGCATTGCCCTTGGTATAATATTATAGCCCCTAAGGATAGAATAAGATAGAAGAAAAATTTCTGTTTGCTAGCAGTAGAACAAGAGCTCCCCCCCCCCACTCTTAATCAATTGCCCTGTTGAATGAATGAGGTGTGGATGAGCAAGGCATGGAAGGCAGCACCTCCAGACAGCCTCAACTGTTGGAGAGGGGCTGGGAGCCAGACCCAAGGACAATAAAAGGTGTCAAGTGGGCTCATTAAAGACAAGCAGACATACCGACGGCCTCGGGGGTTAGAAGCAAGCACCTTCTTTTGGAAACACCCTCTTTGCAGCATTGGGACAACACTCAAAAGAAAGCAGCACAAAGGACCAATGGACACAGACACAAAGTTTGAATCTGGTATAGATTTGCATAAGAGGAAAGCTGCTATAAAAGTGAGGTGTCTTGCAGAGGACCCCGGGTCTCGTCTTGTCAACATGGGAGCATCGATCCGGATCGGCAGAAGCCCGGCTCCACCCCCTCCCCCATCTAACTCACCTGGCCAGTGAAGTTAAGGGGAGCAACTAATTGGTAACAACAAGACGGAGTGTGTTTGTGTGTGTGTGTGAGTGTAAGTGTAATATATTATGTGCATATAATACAGTGTTAATGAATACATGTATTACTAATAAATGTGGCGTTTTGTCTTATTCCCCCTGAAAAGATCCCGTGCAGTACTTTAAGTACAACATTTTGGTGGAGAATGCGAAAGGGGGAGCAAGCATAGAATCCACACTGTTCGCTGCCTGGGTCCCTACAGCCCTGCCCATGACCCCAGGCCCTGCACCTCCGGCGGGTGTCCAGGCTCTCAGCCCCAGGAGAGGCTCCAAGCAGCTGTCACAAGGCCAGATCCAGTGCCTGTGCTCTGAGCTCCAGCTGGCTCCTTACGGCTTTTACCCCAGGGCTTAGAGCAGTCGCCCCGGTTCAGGTTCCCACCCTGCTGGATGGGGAGAGAGGTCTCCCACAGCCAGGTGGACGAGGAATCATACGGATCTACCCCCTCCCCCCCTGGCTTTCCTGGCATGGTGCCGAACTCCAGGACGGTGTTCCGGCTTCGGTGCCTGAGCAGCGAGGTGCCTAAATCCCAGTGTTACCAGATTTGCCTGTTACTTTGGGGTACGCTCATTTATTAGGGTTACATTTCAGGTGGGGGGGGTTCTGTAATTCTATCAAAGGTCTGCTTGTGTCACTTGTGTTTTCATATGGAGCTCTACTTCTCCCTTCTGCAAGTCCCCTGCAGAACCTAGGTTCCCAGGGCTGGGGTCCTCCAGCCCCAGAACCGGATGAACGAACACACACACATTAACAGAGCAAGTCTGAGTGGACCAGGTCAAGCAGCACTTCCAGGCTGCCACCCTCCTATGTCACAGGTTCAGCATGTCCCTATCCCCACTTTCACGTCACACTTGTACTGGTAGTAACCCACTTGATGAGCAAACCCCACAGTATTTTGGGGCGCTGCAGGGATCTTTAGCTTAGGTACAAGGAGCGTTGCTGTAGAGTAAATGGGGAAGCTAAAAACACAAAAGAGTAAAGTTCAGAGAGGGAAGCAACCAGCTTAACCATAAAAGTTATTTATTGAATAATAGTGATAACTGCACAAGGAGCCTAAACCAACTTAACAGTTACATTATTAAAGGTTACAAAAGTCATATATAGAAAACTAGACCTGATCAAACAAATCAGGGTTAGAAAGTTACACCTGAGAGAGAGGGAGGGATCTCACCGCTCCATGAAGCTTGAACTGCTCGGGGTTCCCAGGTGATGGTGGTAACTCAGGGTCCTGAGTGCTGGAGACAGGCAGAGCCCCCAGCACGATCAGCCAGGAGAAGATGAAATCCCAGTGGGACTGATGCAGAGTTTGGATCCATGCATCAGAACACAGTTGAGTGTGGAGAGGGGCTTCTTGTAGGGAAACAACAATGGTTCACGGGAGAAGACTAGATTTGTTTATGGGTTAACAGATGGCTGGGGATTGAGCAGTCCAGACTGGCTGGGCCCGTAGGGCAGAGCTGGGGGAAGCAGGGGGAAGCAGGGTGCAGAGCAGTGGGGGGGAGCAGCCTAGGCTGGATGGGCCCGTGGTGCAAAGCCGGCAGGGGGGAGCAGAACAGGCTGGCTGGGCCCATGGGGCAGAGCCGGGGGGGAGGGAGGGGCAGGCTGCCTGGTGATTCTGTCCACCTGTCCAGCCCCAGAAGACCCTGATCCTGCTGTTGAAGAGTTTGTCTCTGGGCTGTTATTTCAACATCTACAGCTTTGGGTCTCAGTTCAAGTCCTTCTACCTGTGAGTCAGAGGGGCAGCGCAGGGAGGTGTCCCTGGGTTGGGGGCAGGGCTGGCTGGGGTCGGGATGTCCCTCGCTTCTGCTGTCCCGGTCCCTGACCCCTCGGCGCCCCCCGCAGGCAGAGCGTGGGATACACCCAACAGACCATGGCCGAGGCCCTGCAGCGCATCCAGCAGCTCCAGGCTGACCTGGGGGGCACCAAGATCTTGGCGCCTCTATGAGCCATTTACTGTAGCCCCTGCCGGGACGGGCACCCGCACCAGGTACCGGGGGCAGCAGCAGGGTGTCCTGGGGGCTCGGAGAGGGGCTGGGGGAGCCACGGGAGGTTGCAGGAGCCACTCAGAAGGGAATGGGGCCAGGGAGAATAAACTCAGAGACTTTCAGGCCAGAAGGAATCATCCTGATCATCTCATCTGGCCCCAGCCCCCCACCCCCCTGTGACAGCTCCAGCCCCTGGGGCTGAGTCACCGACGCCCCCAAACCCCGACTTACAGACGTCAGGTCCCAGAGCCCCCCTAGTTACTCCTGTTCAAAACAGCAAGTGCCCCGGCTGCTGAGGGGGATGAACCCCAGAGTCCCTGCCAATCTGATGCTGGGGGAAATCTCTTCCTCACCCCACATGTGGGGGGTCTGTGAGCCCCGAGCATGGAGGCAAGAACCCCCCCCAGCCAGTCCCTGGGAAGGATTCTCTGCCCCTCGGCTCGCTTGAGGAGGCTGTTCCTGAACTTCCCGGGGGAAGACCCTCAGAGAGGGGCAGGGGGCTCTGGGGGCAGCTGACGGGGGGCCAAAGGGGGTGCTTGGAGAGGGGCTGGGAGCTGGGGAGCAGGTGATGGGGGCTTTGGGGGGGCTCAGAATAGGACTGGGCCAAAAAGCCAGTGTCCCTGGGGGTATGAGCAGGGCGTGGCAGGCAGGAGCTGGGGGGGCACCTCTGTAGAGGTGGGGGGCAGTGCTAGGTGCTACGCTCAGCTCTGGGGGGCGCCCTGCAGCCCGAGGCGACATGGGGGGGGGTCAGGAGGGAGCTCCCAGAAAGGTGCCCACAGCAGTTGGGCGGGTTAGTGTCTCCGGGGGCTGGGGAAGAGGTGACAGGTGGGGCTTGGGGTCACAGTTAGAGACAGGGGAGAAGGTCGGGGTCCCTGTCTGTCACCCCCCACCCCAGGGAAATGTTGGGGGGGTCTCATGGGGCTGGGGTTCAGTGGGGCAGGTTCTCTGGGAGCTGCCCCCATTCCCAGGGGAGAGGGGTCTCCAGGGGGATTTGGAGTTCCTCCCAGAGCTTGCACCCCCAGCCAGAGCCTTGCACCCCCCAACCCTCTGCCCCAGCCCTGAGCCCCCTCCCACACTACGAACCCCTGGGCCCCACCCCCACCACACGTCACCTCCATATTGCTGCCCATAACAAAATTGATTCCACACATGTATGTAAAAAATTAGAGGGAACATTGCTCCAGATGCTGCTCTCGGGGCCCCATGTCACCTCGCCGCCGCTGGGCCAGCTGGAGAATTGACGTCCAGGGAGGGGAGACTCTGCAGGGATGAAGCCCCAAATCAAGGGGATGGGCCCAGACCGGGTGTGGGGGGGACCCCTGGACACAGGGGGGCAGGACCCAAAGAGGATGGAAGGGGCCCCTGGACCCAGAGAAGATGGAGGGGACCATGGCCCCCAGGGGGCTTGAACCCCTGGGGTACAAGCCATAAGGAGACAGCCGGAGCTCAGAGCACAGCCACTGGATCCGGCATCGGGACAGCGGCTTGGAGCCTCCCCCGGGGCCGAATGTGGGGCTGAGAGCCTGGAGGATGTGAAGTTGCACTCCATATGATTTGATGAAAATATGCTAATGAGTGTGAATATAATGGAACTGGATTATGCTTCATGCAAAAAGTCTCTTGTAAGGTATTATTACAAAGCTTATAATCTACTGAGTGTTGTCATCCTATTTGTATAAATGTATCATTCTTGTATCTGAAACTAGAAATATGAAATATAACTCTGAGGTCCTACTGAAGTTATGCAAAGTGTGGGCCGTTAATGGTGGTTTGGAATCTTGATGGCTCCCATTAACCAGAACAATTGACTGTAGATGGCTCTGTTTACTTGCAAACCTTCCTGTGAGTCAGGCTGGGAAGGATGAAGGCTTGGGGTCTCACAGGACATGTGACCATGGAATCCATCTTAAGCCTGGTGCTTTTCCATTTAGAAGGAGGGGTGGGGACCCAGAGAGACAAAGGATTCCCGCCTTGTGCCAAAGCTATATAAGGGGGTGGAACAGAACAAAGGAGAGTCCAGTCATGAGAAATCCCCTAGTTACCACCTGAGCTGACACTAACAAGGACTGCACCAGGGGAAAGGATTGGGCCCAGTTTCTTAATGTATTAGGCTTAGACTTGTGTGTTTTGTTTTATTTTGCTTGGTAACTTACTTTGTTCTGTTTGTTATTACTTGGAACCACTTAAATCCTACTTTTTATGCTTAATAAAATCATTTTTGTTTATTAATTAACCCAGAGTAAATAATTAATACCTGGGGGAGCAAACAGCTGTGCATACCTCTCTATCAGTGTTATAGAGGGCAGACAACTTATGAGTTTGCCCTGTATAAGCTTTATACAGAGTAAAACAGATTTATTCGGGGTTTAGGCTTGAATTGGGTATCTGGATACTGGAGACAGGAGTACCTGCTAAGTCGTTTTCAGTTAAAGCCCGCAGCTTTGGGGGACGTGGTTCAGATCTGGGTCTGTCTTGCAGTCAGCTGGCATGTCTGGCTCAACAAGGCAGGGTTCTGAAGTCCCAAGCTGGCAGGGAAAACGGGCTCAGAGGTCGTTTCAGCACATCAGGTGACAGTCTTCAGGGGGTCTCTGTGACCCAGCCCGTCACCCAAGGCCTGGGGCAGAAATGGAGGTGCTGTAGGGACCCTGACAGGGAACTCACAGGGCTCAGCAACAGCTGAGTGGGGTTTGGGTAATGCCAGGGGAGCCTGAACATGGGACGTCAGAGCTGGAAGTGGGAGTTGGGCACCTCTGTCTGAATGGTAAGATCCTGTGCCGGCCCCAGGCCGAGTTAAGGGCATTTGGGGACCATGCTCTGCGTTTCCTGGCTGAATGGGTTTGCATTTCTTTTCAGTGTCATGGGGATGGGAAGTCTCTGGGGTCTGCAACATGTGCTGTGGGGATCCTGGCAACGGCCATGGGATATTTCTTACCCCGCAGGGACAGGCACCTCCCCTCACCTTGAACTTCATCTTCACAGAGCTTTTTGCCTGGCGACCGACAAAGAGTCTGGATTTGCACCCAGCTCCTGGGCTCAGAGGTGGGGGTTTGGCACACCCCTAGGCCTGGGCTGGGCACCAGCTCCCCTGGGTTTATCGCTGTTACATATCAGGATAACAACCCGCGTCTCTCTAGACTGTCTGGGGGAGCTGGGCACCCGGCTGCCATTTGGGCCTGGAAAATCTTCCCCAGTCTTTTCTCTCTAGAATTCTTCCTTCCAATTTCAATGCCCTGGGCTGACAACATCAGGGCCTGGCCCCGCAGCCGCTGGGCCTCAGCACAGGAGACTCAGCTACTGGAGCCCACACGGCTGCCAGCGCACAGGCAGAAGCAGCCAGGCAAAGCGCTGGGGGGCTGTGTGAGCCGGGGGGGAGAGTGTTTGCTGCTTCCCTGTCCCATTACAACGCCGCTGTGTCCTCGCTCCAGGCAGGGCCGGAGGTTCCCGAGCTGCCGGGGGGCTGGATGCCTGGTTCCCAGGTATCTGAATGGGAATCATACGTCCAAATGGCCAAGGTGCTTTGGAGATCTCAGCCAGGGATTGTTTTCCACCCATCTTGTTACCCCACGCTGCCCCTCAGCCGAACAGGGGCAGATTTTCTGGCCCTGGCAGTTCATTCTTCAGAGACCAGTGAAGGGGTGTCAGGGATCCACACAGACCCAGAGCTAAAACGACCCACTAAAAACCCTGCCCTGGGCCCATGCCCTGCATCTGCCACCTGCACCACACATGCTCCCTGCACTCCAGGGCTCCTCCCGGCTCCGGCCAGCCACCCTGGTGTCTGGGTCCAGCTGCTCTGCTCCACCAGAAAGCCAGAGCTGGGAGCACTAATCCACCTGCTCAGGGCAGGTGGTCCCTGACCCTGCTGGGAACCCAGTGCCATGGGCAGCCGTGGGGAGCGCGGAGCCTCGGGATCCCAGCCAAAGCCAGGCAGACAGACACGCCACTGAAGACAAACTCAGGGAAGCTGCTTGTGACTGGATCCCCGGGGTGCACCCTGGGACTGTGCGACCTCTGTGCTCCCTTCACTCACTAATCTGGATTGTTTCTCACAATGTTTTACTGGTGACAAGCAGCAAAGCCCTCCAGGTGCTGTTGTCACTCAGTACAACTGCATGTGGAGCCCCACACCCAGCTAGATTGCATGAATGCTCCCAGAGCCACTCACAAATCATACAGAGAAAGGCACCAGCCAGATTCCTTCAGCTCCCATCCTAGTACCTCAGGAATATACCGCCTTGCAATGCTCGAGACCCTCTCTTGGGCAATGCAAATGTATTAATTGGTTCACCTCTTCATCAATGGAAAGTGGATATACACCAGGCTTTGTAACCGGACCAGATTTACCAAACACTTCAGGCAAACTCCCTGGTAAGGATAAATAGTAGAATAAGTTTACTGATTACAAAAGATGGAATTTAAGTGATCATAAGTGATAAGCAAAAAGTTAGAGTAGCTTTCAAACTAAAATAAAATGTAAGCACACAGTCAAAATTCTCAACCCTATTAGACTGGGCAACATCTAGATTAAGCAGTTTTTCTCACCCCACTGGATATTGCAGGTTGGTTACAGTCTTTTATACACAGGCTTTTCCTTGGTAGTCTGGGGACCAGTCTCTTCAGCTCCAGCATTCTCGTTGCCTTCAGAGTAGGTGGAGGAGAAGAGAAAGGACAAAGCATGGGACCACTATGTTCTGTTTTATACCCTTAGCCCATGTGCTTGGAGAGCACAAGTCCAGACATGTCTGGTGGGCACTGCTGAGTCACCAGGCAAGGTTGAGCAATTCCCCTGGTGTGGCCTTATGCAAGTGAGTCATTGCATTGTAGGTCCGTTACTGGACAATGGCTGTTGATGGTTGTTTGACACCTGCCTGCCCAGGTGTTGATTATCCCCCTGGTTATTGTCTTTGGGGAGCTAGTATCTGGGCGCTTCCCAAACCCACAGCATGTTTTAGTGACAACCGTGCAACACAATTCTCATAACTTCATATGCATTAATGATACACATATTTAGATGGAACAGTGGGTTTCAGCAGATTATAAACTTTCCCGTGATACTTTACAAGGCCCGCTTTATATGCAATATCACAACTATAGACAAATGATGAATATGAGGGTTACAGGGCACTCCCCCGGGGTGTAGAGTGTCACACTACTTTATTCCAGTGAGGAACTCGCAGAGACGGTCCACATCCCCAGCACCAAGGGCCTGCCTACACAATGACCTTCCTGCTATATGAGTTACGGTGTCAATTCAAAGTGATTTGGTTACACTTATACAAACCAAGTGGATGCTCTAAATTTGGTTGAAGAGCAGCTTGTATTGGTTGAGCTTAAATCATTTGGGAAAAGGTTTAAGCTAAACTGAAATGAGGCATTGTCATAAATATAAAGGGAAGGGTAACAACCTTTATGTATGCAGTAATATAAAATCCCTCTTGGCCAGAGGTACAGAATCACTTACCTGTAAGGGGTTAATCAGTTCAATTAACCTAGTTGACACCTGACCAGAAGGACCAATGGGGAAAGAAGATACTTTCAAATGGGGGGGGGGTTGTTTGTGCTCTCTGTGTGTTCCCTCTTGAGACAATGAGAGAGACCAAGCAGGTAATCCAGCTCCTACTGAAATGATACATCTAAAGTTACAGAAATTGTAAGTAATAGCAAGGAAATGCATTAGATTATCTTTTGTTTTAGCTTGTGAATTTTCCCTATGCCAAGAGGGAAGTTTATTCCTGTTTTGTAACTTTGAAGTTGAGCCTAGATGGGAATCCTCTGTGTTTTAAATGTTTTTATTACCCTGTAAACTTACCTTCCATCCTGATTTTACAGAGGTGCTTCTTTTATTTTATTTTTTTATAATAAAGTTCTTCTTTTCAGAACCTGATTGTTTTTTAGTGTTCTAAAAACCCAAGGGTCTGGTCTGTGCTCACCTTGTTTATTTATTTGGTTGGTATATTATTCTCAAGCCTCCCCAGGAAAGGGGATGAAGGGGCTTGGGGGGATATTTTGGGGGGGATAGGGGCTCCAAGTGGCCCCTCCCTGACTGTTTGTTTAAATCACTTGGTGGTGGCAGCAATACCATCCAAAAGACAAGGAAAGGAATTTGTGCTTTGGGGAAGTTTTTAACCTAAGCTGGTGGAATATAAGCTCAGGGAGTCTTTCATGCGGGTCCCCACATCTATACCCCAGAGTTCAGAGTGGGGAGGGAACCCTGACAGGCATCCTTAACCCAAAATAAAGGTGACCACGTGGGTTTGCATCAGCTCAATTAGATGGATTTACAAACCGATTTGAGTTAAACCGGTGCAACTCTTCCACATAGAAACTCAGGGTGAGGAATCCAGGCTCCTGGCAAAGAGCATCTTGCTTGCAATTCTCTGCAGAGCCTGCTTTATCTCCTTGTTTTGCAGGCTGTAGATGACAGGGTTCATGACTGGTGGCAGCACAGAATACAACACGGTGGCCAGCAGGTCCTGCTGTGGGGAAGACATGGACTATGGACACATGTAAGAGAGAATGGCGGTGCAGGTAAATAAAGAAAACACAACCAGGTGCAGCAGGCAGAGGTCCAGTAGAAAGGTATTACCGGTTTCCAGCACTGAATGCAACACACTGCTGAGACAGGAAGCAGCTGCTATCTGCACGCACACACCTCTGTTCATGGTTGGGACGTAGCGTGGGGGGAGGGTAGCAGATTGCCACGTAGTGCTCATAGGCCATGACCATGAGCAAGGCCAGCTCTGCGCTTGCAAAGGTGACCACCAAGAGGACTTGGACGATGTGGCTGGTGTTGGTTAGGGGGTTGGCCCTGGACTTGGGGACGGTGATGGAGAGGACAAGTTGCTCAGGAAGAAGAACATGGGGGTGTGAAGGTGGTGATCGAAGGCTACGGCTGTGAGGATGAGAAGATCCCCACCAGGGCAGCCAGGTAAATGACTAGAAACACCATGAAGTGCAGAATCTGCAGCTCCCCGAGGTCGGAGAATCCCAGGAGAAGGAATTCGGTCAGGGCGGTTCGACTGGGCATTTGTTGCCTTGGCTGCCCAGTGCTGAGGGGAGGACACAGAGAGTGATCAGAGAAAGAGGAGTCAAAGGCACAAAACAGAGCAGAGAAGATACTGGGTGTTTACAAAGTGAGAATGAGAGCTCACGTTTACTTCCGTGCCCAGTGCCCAGTGTGTGCATGTGTCTGTTCCTAGGTCACTTGTCTGGCTGTCTCTAGCAAACACCCATGTGGACATGGTGGAGCAGTAGAGGACACACTCGGCCATTCCGTCGGATTTTGCATTTCACTTGCAGTTCCGTGGAAAGTCCAATGTCCGGGCAGCTTTGGTGACACTTACAACATTTGAGAGGGAACTGATCTCCTGGCGTCATAACACACCGGTGAGACTGGTCTCCTCTGCCCCGGCCCGCTACCTCACTGTGCTGGGGGTTCGACTTCCTGCAGCTTACATGGGGCTTCCCCCCCCCCCCCTCAGAGCACCCCTGGTCCCATCCAGAGCTTTGTCGCAGATTCACTCCGGTCTCGGGCTGGTACGCACTGCCAAGCTGGGAGAACTTCATGCCCTGTGCCCTGGGAGGAAGCTGAGCTCTACCCTGTCAGGGACCCTGCTAGGGCAAGGGATGAACTCTCCTGTCAACCTTGCTGTGGCCTCCGAGAGCCGGTTTCTGGCAGTGCTAGGCACTGGAGTGGCATCTACACTGCAGCTGTGCCGCCGGCATGTCTTGTGCAGACAGTTCACTCTCTCGAACGCTGGCATCGTGGTAGCAGTTCAAGGCCAAAGGCAGAGCAACCTGAGAGCTCCTCTGTGTCTCACACTCCTCCAGCCCGGACAGAAACAGACTCCAACCCATCGCTCTGCGCAGACGAGCTCCCTGGCAGTCACTGCTTGGCCGTGGGAAGAGGTTTTATCCGGTTCTGTTCTCCAGGGGCTCTTGGCAGCTTGCTCTCCGGCGCCCTGCACAGAGGCGCAGAGGCAGAAGTTAACATCTTTCCACCGGGAGCTTTCTGCACGTTCCCCAGGGTCGAGCAACAGCAGCGCCTAGTGGGGAGAGCTGCGGGCTGGAGCCCAGAAACTGCTGAGTCCTAGGCCCGGTGTGACGAACTGGGACTGTTCTTGCTGGGGTGTGTGAATGCTGACAGGGGAGTGTGGCTAGGATGGTCTGCATCGGGGGATGGGAGTCTGCCCGAGGGAACATACCTGAGCTTGTAACATGAGAACCCAGGAAGGGGTTGGAGGCCAGGTGACTCCAGGGCCCAGGAAACTGAACAAAGGCTGTGGGAGGGGTCGCTGAAGGCAGAGTGCTTGAAGCAGGCTGGAGAGATGGCTGGGAGGCAGAGATGGCTCTGACCCCCCAAAGGGGGGTGGGCTTGGATGCCCTGGGACCCCAAGCTGGACCTAACTGAGGGGGGCCCCGTTGTCTGTGCCTGCAAGACCTGTCTTGGACTGTATTCCTGTCATCCAAATAAACCTTCTGCTTTACTGGCTGGCTGAGAGTCATGGTGAATCGCAGGAAGCCGGGGGTGCAGGGCCCTGAGTCCCCCAACACTCCGTGACAACTGGTGGCAGCGGCGGGATCTACTGCACCCCGTGGACGGCGCTTCCTGCAGTAAGTGACTGGGGAGCAGTAAAACAAAGGGGGATTGACAGGGACCAGGCGTGCTGAAGAGTGAGAGAGAGACGGTTATTACCCCGGGGAGTGTGTGACCAGCGAGAAGGACTTTTGCAGTAACAGGGTCCCCCGGGGGGATCGCAGCGAGTGGTCCCAGGGGCGG
This sequence comes from Malaclemys terrapin pileata, assembly GCF_027887155.1. Lineage (NCBI taxonomy): Eukaryota > Metazoa > Chordata > Testudines > Emydidae > Malaclemys > Malaclemys terrapin. The sequence continues at coordinate 33,857,472 of NC_071516.1, read as the reverse complement.
AGGAGTCTGCAGCTCGACCCTGGCAGAGAGGTGGTGACCTCGAGAAGGGCTGGCACACTAGGGGGCCCCCTGGGAACTGTGGGGAGCTGTGAGCACACAGGCCGGTGAGTGGCCAGCAGGAAGATGTATGCCAAGCGGCTTAAGAGCGACCTGGTGGAGCTGTGCAAGCAGAGGGGGCTGTGCATTGGGAGGCTCACCAAAGAACAGCTCATTGCCCGGCTGGAGGCGGAAGATCGCGCGAATGAACTGATCCCTGTGTGTCAGGGAAGCGGCCTGGCAAATGCAGCGCAGGCACCAGTGTCTGTCCCAGCTGGGAGTGGTCAGCCGGCTGCTGAGGGCTTCCCGAGACCCCTCCTTCCTATGCCTAGGGGAAGGGTGGGGAGGAGCCCAGCAAATACCGAGGGCGCCGTGACCCCCCGGGCCAGCAGGGGACCCTCCCGGCGAAGCTCGCCGGCCAGCAGAGGATCCTCCCGGCGACGTTCGGCATCCGTGGAGCGGAATTGGCTGGAATGGGAGAAAGAGCTAAAACTGAGAGAGCTGGAGGATCGTGAACAACAGAGACAGCATGAACGGGAGGAGAAAGAGAGACAGAGACAGCATGAAGAGAGACAGCATCAGCATGAACGGGAGGAGAATGAGAGACAGCGTCAGCATGACCTGGAACTAGCGAGATTGAAGGGCAGCGAACCCCCGGCTGCGGTGAGTGAGGGGGGACCCAGGACTGCACAGAGCTTTGATAAGTGCATCCTGGCCCCACGCAAGGAGAGGGAGGACATGGATGACTTCCTGGAGGCCTTTGAGACGGCCTGCGAGCTGCACCGGGTTGATCCCGCGGACAGAGTCCGGGTCCTTACCCCCTTACTGGATCCCAAAGCCGTGGCATTGTACCGCCAACTGGGAGAGGCAGAGAAAGGGGACTACGAACTATTCAAAAGGGCCCTGCTACGTGAGTTTGGGCTGACTCCTGAGATGTACCGGGAAAGGTTCCGGAGTCAGGATAAAACCCCTGAGATCTCATATCTGCAACTAGCCGTCTGCATGGAAAGATACGCCAGCAAGTGGGCTGGTGGGGCCCAGACGAAGGAGGACCTGATTAAACTGCTGGTACTGGAGCAACTGTATGAGCGGTGCCCATCCGACCTGAGGCTGTGGTTGGTGGACAGAAAGCCAGAGAACCCGCGACACGCAGGGCAGCTGGCCGATGAGTTTGTAAAGAGCCGGTCAGGAGATAAAAGGGAGGAGTCCCAAAGGAACAATCCCACCACAACGCAGAGAGAGAGTCACCATGGGACCCCCCCGTGGGAAAATACAGAAAAAACCCATCAGAGAGGAGCATCCGGCATCAGGACCATCCGACCCACTCAAGGGGACCCATGGGACATGGGCTGCTACCACTGTGGCCAAAAGGGCCACATACGGGCCCAGTGCCCCAGGCTCAGGGACAGACTGAGCAGGCCGAACCCACAGAGGGTTGACTGGGTAGAGACCCAGCCCGGCGAGAGGCAGCATTCCCAGGGAAGGGGGGCTGGCAGAGTACCACCTGCTAAGGAGGGAGGAGAGCTCCAGGCCAGCCCCTCTAGGGGGCTGGATGCTCCAGACTCAGGGTTCTTGGTTTATACGGTGGGCGCGGGGCTGTCCCTCCGGAGAGAGTACCTTGTTCCCCTGGAGGTGGATGGGAGGAAGGTCAATGGATACTGGGATACGGGTGCAGAGGTGACGCTGGCCCGGCCCGAGGTGGTGGCCCCAGATCAGGTGGTGCCCAACACCTACCTGACCCTGACGGGGGTGGGCGGAACACCAGTCAAAGTACCCGTGGCAAGGGTACACCTGAAGTGGGGGGCCAAGGAGGGCCCCAAGGATGTGGGGGTACACCCGTATTTGCCCACTGAGGTATTGATGGGGGGGGACCTGGAGAACTGGCCAAGCAACCCCCAAAAGGCACTGGTTGTGACCCGCAGTCAGAGCCGGCGAGGGGCACTGCGCCCTGGCCTTGGGGGGGGTGCCTTGCCTGAGGCGCAGGACCCTAACCTGGTGGGGAGGGAACGCCCAGGGACACAGCTCAGGGAGGCTGCAGCTTCAGACCCAGCGGGCGAGAAAGAGCAGGTGGCCATCCCTGTCCCAGCTGCTGAGTTCCAGGCCGAGTTACAGAGAGACCCCTCCTTGCGGAAGATAAGGGACCTGGCCGACCTCAATGCGGTACAGACCATGGGACGAGGTGGCCGGAAAAGGTTCCTGTGGGAGAAGGGGTTCCTGTACCGAGAATGGGCTCCCCCAGGGAAAATGGAGTCAGGGGGGATCAGGAAGCAGCTGGTGGTACCCCAGAAGTATCGCCGCCAGCTGCTGTGCCGGGCCCATGACATTCCCCTCTCAGGGCACCAGGGAACCTGGCGTACCCAGCAGAGGCTGCTACGGAGCTTTTACTGGCCTGGGGTCTTTGTTACTGTCCGACAGTACTGCGGATCCTGTGACCCCTGTCAGAGGGGGAGGAAGGCCTGGGACAAGGGGAAAACAGCTTTAGGACTCTTGCCCAGCATAAAGGATCCTTTCCGGAGGGTGGCCAAGGTTAAAAGGGCGGCTCTAAACCAAGAGAGCCCAAAGCACAGACCTCCAGACTGGAGCGCTGGGAGAAGACCACAGCCCAGTTGGAACCCCAGAGGTATGGGGGTGGAAAAAGGGCACAGGCCGCATAAACCTTCCCACATGCGAACTGCGAGTGCCATCAAGCACCCCCGACCTAAGGGGGGGCGTGAAACTGGAGGGGCCTGGTGTAATTCTCACCAAGGAATGGGAGGGATGCGGGGGCATCCATGGGAACGGGGGTAGGTTCGAACTTCCCCAGGTCACTGGCTAAAGTGACCCCGCTCAGTTCGGTCTCGAAGGGGGGAGAGATGTGACGAACTGGGACTGTTCTTGCTGGGGTGTGTGAATGCTGACAGGGGAGTGTGGCTAGGATGGTCTGCATCGGGGGATGGGAGTCTGCCCGAGGGAACATACCTGAGCTTGTAACATGAGAACCCAGGAAGGGGTTGGAGGCCAGGTGACTCCGGGGCCCGGGAAACTGAACAAAGGCTGTGGGAGGGGTCGCTGAAGGCAGAGTGCTGGAAGCAGGCTGGAGAGATGGCTGGGAGGCAGAGATGGCTCTGACCCCCCAAAGGGGGGTGGGCTTGGATGCCCTGGGACCCCAAGCTGGACCTAACTGAGGGGGGCCCTGTTGTCTGTGCCTGCAAGACCTGTCTTGGACTGTATTCCTGTCATCCAAATAAACCTTCTGCTTTACTGGCTGGCTGAGAGTCATGGTGAATCGCAGGAAGCCGGGGGTGCAGGGCCCTGAGTCCCCCAACACTCCGTGACACCCGGCCCATGGAGAGAACAGGTGTGCGAGCCATTCCGTGTGACCCAAAGCTTTCTGTCTCCATTCTGCACACTGCAGCCGGCAGCGCAGCTCCCGGCCTGGGGCCACAGACTTGTGCCAGCAGGGCTTGGCCCAGCCCCATAGCTATGCGGACAGCTCGGGCCAGGGCTCAGTCTCTGACTCCCCGCCCCTCCCCAGGCTTCAGCACCTGGGACACAGCGGTCAGCACTGGGCCGCGAAGCTGGGCTGGGAGGCCTGCTGGGGCCATGTGCCGGCTGGCACGACCTGTGTGGGGAGGCCCAGGGGGCACGAGCCCCACTTTCCCGGTGAGCCCGGTTGGGGAGCCCTTGGTCTCGCTGAGGGCGTCTGGGTGGAAGGGGCGTTCGGCAAGTGCTGTCATTGAGTGCCCCAGGACAGAGGTGAGAAGGGGCACTGCTGGGCCACTGCTCCCTGGGGCTGGGTTTGGCCCCCGGGACCTAGAGGGAAAAGTGGCTGCTCCAGCCTTTCTCTCCTGAGCCAGCCAGCCTGCTCCGAACTGCTGGAGCATTCGCTACCTCGACACCCTTCCAGCGTCTGGTGGGGGCTCAGGCCCAGGGCTGTCCGGTTCTCTTGGGGCATCTCTGCCCAGAGCCTCCCGTGGCATCAGGCTTCTGTGTGGTGTGCCAGGCACACGTCCCAGCCCAAGGATTCAGGAATTGCCGGTAGCCGCAGCAAGCAGGGAACCGGGTAGGAAACACAGCCTGCCCGAGCCCCACAGAGCTGTGATTATCCCCAGAGGGCACCAGCTGGGGAGTGACTAGAAAACAGCTCCTCAGAACAGGCCCCGGAGCCCTGTGCCCCAGGTCCGCTGGATGCCAGCTGGCAGAGGGCATAAGAATATTGAAATCCCCTGGGTCCGGTGCTTACAGTTGAGTTCACCCGCAGGTGGCATGGAAGGTCTCCGCAAAGACATAAACACTGGTGTAAATTACTGGGCTGGGGTCCTTTGGTTAGATCGTTGGTGCACGTGGAGAAGCTGTTCTGTGCACTGACCGAGCCCTGCACGAGCCAGGCCGTGTAAACCTCAGGGTGTGACTCTCCCTGCGCCTGTGTGCACACCCATGTGTGTCGGAGGATGAGGGGGGACGCTGGGCAGACCGACAGCACAGGGAGATGCCCCCACCCCAGAAGCCTTGCAGGCCAATGGGGGGACCGATGCTGGGGAAAAGGGTCCTACCACCCAGAGCCTGAGGGCGCATTGGCACTGCCAGAGCCAGCGTCCAACTCGCGGCGTCACTGCAGCGCAGCCAGTGCCTGGGACGTGGGAGGAGCAGGCTGTGAGACAGCTGGTTGTGGTGTCCCCAAGGGGCGGGTCCTTGTCCCCGAGAACAGACGTTCTCAAACTGTGGTCCATGAGCTCCATTCAGGTGGTCCACGGATAGTTCCCTCTAAGGTGCATGCCTGGGCGGCCGCACACAAAAGAATGAAGGTCCACCCATCTAATTAGTGGAGCCGTGCAGGTATGTCTCCACTAATTAGGTGCCTGGACCCTGGAGAAGATGCAGATGTAAGGTGAGGTGGTGGCCTTGGGGGGAATAGGAGGTAAGTGGGGGGGGGGCAGTGGGGTAAGAAGAGGGGGTAGGGGGAATTGGGGATGTGCAGGGCTGTAGCAGCCGGAGAAAGAGGCAACTTTCCCCAGCTCCAGGGCTGCGGCTACCGAGGGGAGACGGCCCTCCTTCCCAGCCCCAGCTCTGTGGCTGCTGTGCTGGGGTAGAGACCCCCCCACCCTCCTTCCCAGCCCCAGCTTGGTAGCTGCTGCGGAGGGAGAGAGACAGCTCTCCCCAAAACAGGGCTAAAACTTAATGGAAATTGCTTGTCCAGGCAAGTGATTTCCATTACGTTTGGGGAGAGGTCTGGAAACCATTAAGGCCAGATCTTTGTTATCCGGTGTAGTTCTGGCTCTGCAGAGTTCTCCCATTGACTCTTAAGCAGCACTAGGTTTGGTGGGGATGCTGCTAGGTGTTCTGTAGGATAAAGACCTTATCTGCAAGCTCTTTGAAGCAGGGATCTGTCTGCCAACTCCAAGCCCTCTGTTCATGTGCTCCAGGGCTTTGAGTCCACTGTGAATTTTTGAGTTGGTGACACACACAATCATAGGCGCCAACTTTCCCTGGCGCTGGTGGGTGCTCGTGCCCCCCCAGCCCTGCCCCGACTCCACCCTTTCCCCGCCCCTGCCCCGCCCCCATTCCAATCCCTTCCCCAAAGTCCCCGCCCAACTCCACCCCCTCCCTGCCCCTATTGGACCCCTTCTCCAAATCCCGGCCCCGGCCCCACCTCTTCCCCAAGTGCGCCATGTTTCCCCTCCTTCCCCCTCCCTCCCAGCTACGCAAAACAGCTGTTTTGTGGTGCAAGCACTGGGAGCTAGGGGGGGAAAGCGGGCACGGGACGCGCTCAGGGGAGGAGGCGAACGTGAGCGGGAAGGGGGGGTGGGAAGCTGCCGGTGGGTGCTGAGCACCCACCAATTTTTCCCCGTGGGTGCTCCAGCCCCAGAGCACCCACAGAGTCGGCGCTTATGCACACAATGTGAAACCAGAATAACTTTGCCTGTTTCTAGAGGGTTCTGCTGCATTTGCACAACATGGGTCCTAAACACCCCTTTAAAATACCCATAACCAACCACTTGATGCTTTATTTCCCTTCATATTTTCAGTGTTGTCACTTGTTTGTTTGTGGTTTTGTTTTGCTGTTTGTGTTAGAATCATAGAATATCAGGGTTGGAAGGGACCTCAGGAGGTCTCTAGTCCAACCCCCAGCTCAAAGCAGGACCAATCCCCAACTAAATCATCCCAGCCAGGACTTTGTCAAGCCTGACCGTAAAAACCTCTAAGGAAGGAGATTCCACCATCTCCCTAGGTAACCCATTCCAGTGCTTCACCACCCTCCTAGTGAAAAAGTTTTTCCTAATATCCAACCTAAACCTCCCCCACTGCAACTTGAGACCATTGCTCCTTCTTCTGTCATCTGCTACCACTGAGATCTAGATCCATCCAGTCTAGATCCATCCTCTTTGGAACCCCCTTTCAGGTACTTGAAAGCAGCTATCAAATCTCCCCTCATTCTTCTCTTCTGCAGACTAAACAATCCCAGTTCCCTCAGCCTCTCCTCATAAGTCACAAGCTCCAGACCCCTAATCATTTTTGTTGCCCTCCACTGGACTCTTTCCAATTTTTCCACATCCTTCTTGTAGTGTGAGGCCCAAAACTGGACACCGTACTCCACATGAGGCCTCACCAATGTCGAATAGAGGGGAATGATCACATCCCTCGATCTGCTGGCAATGCCCCTACTTATACAGCCCAAAATGCCATTAGCCTTCTTGGCAACAAGAGCACACTGTTGACTGATATCCAGCTTCTCGTCCACTGTAACCCCTAGGTCCTTTTCTGCAGAACTGCTGCCTAGCTGCCGGTCCCTAGTCTGTAGCAGTGCATGAGATTCTTCCGTCCTAAGTGCAGGACTCAGCATTTGTCCTTGTTGAACCTCATCAGATTTCTTTTGGCCCAATCCTCTAATTTGTCTAGATCCCTCTGTATCCTATCCCTACCCTCCAGCGTATCTACCACTTCTCCCAGTTTAGTGTCATCTGCAAACTTGCTGAGAGTGCAATCCACACCATCCTCCAGATCATTAATGAAGATATTGAACAAAACTGGCCCCAGGACCAACCCTTGGGGCACTCCGCTTGATACTGGCTGCCAACTAGACATCAAGCCATTGATCACTACTCACTGAGCCCGACAATCAAGCCAGCTTTCTATCCACCTTATAGTCCATTCATCCAGTCCATACTTCTTAAACTTGCTAGCAAGAATACTGTGGGAGACCGTATCAAAAGCTTTGCTAAAGTCAAGGAATAACACATCCACTGCTTTCCCCTCATCCACAGAGCCAGTTATCTCCTCATAGAAGGCAATTAGGTTAGTTAGGCATGACTTGCCCTTGGTGAATCCATGCTGACTGTTCCTGATCACTTTCCTCTCCTCTAAGTGCTTCAGAATTGATTCCTTGAGGACCTGCTCCATGATTTTTCTAGGGACTGAGGTGAGGCTGACTGGCCTGTAGTTCCCCAGATCCTCCTCCTTCCCTTTTTTTAAAGATGGGCACTACATTAGCCTTTTTCCAGTCATCGGGGACCTCCACCGATTGCCATGCAGATGATTGCAGACGCTCCCTGGCTGGCCTGGGTGGGGCTAGCCTGGCAAAGTGACTTTCGGTTTTGCTTTTCCAGCCTCTGCTCTAGGCCCGGGCTAGTGAAGGTAACGGGGCCCCTGGGATCCCCACAGTCCCCTCCCCTGGGGTTCAGGGCCCCCAGTTGGGGAGAGAACCCAGGAGTCCTGGCTCCCAGCCCCCCCCCCCCCCAACGGGATAGGATCCAGGAGTCCTGCCCCCCCGCCCAAGCTGGGGATATAAGTCTGTGTGCGCTGCCCCCTGTAACAGGGGGGTGGGCATGTGTCTCCCACCCCCAGCACTGCGCAGGGTGGATGTACAGCGCAGGGGGGATTGGAGTCACGGCCCAGCCCTGCCCAGCCCCGCCCATGGAGAGCCCCCCCCCCCCCCCCCACTGGCCCCGGGAGTCGCGGGGACTCGTCCTCAGCAGAGCGGGGTCTATGACCCGGGACGGGCAGGTCCGGCACTGCCCAGCTGGGGGTGGCACAGCTCTGGGAGCGGGACCCAGGACGGGGGAGTTCGGATCGGAGCCAGAGCAGGAAATTCAGCACCTTCCTGGGTCAGAGCCGCCCCTGACTTCTGTCCATCCTCACCCCCCACACACCTGTCCAACCCCCCCTTGCGTCCGTTTGTCCATCCTCACCCCCCCACACCTGTCCAACCCCCCCTTCCATCCGTCTGTCCATCCTCACCCCCCCCATGCCTGTCCAGCTCCCTCTTCTGTCTGTGCATCCCCAACCACACATCTCCCCTCCTTCCGTCTGTCCATCCATCCCCCCTACATTTCCATCTCTCAGCCATACCCCAGTCCCTGCTGGGGGCTGGGGCCATGTGGGGGGGTCGGTAGTCCCTGATTGTGTTTGTCTGGCCCGGCTGAGAGCCCTGATGACGGGGTGTATCCATCCCACTTTGGGCAAGCGGGGGCGTTCCCCCCCCCCAGCAGACGCCCAGGGACCCGTGATGCTCCCCTACATTTCTCCACCCCTCCCCCAGCCATTCCCTCCATCCAAACGTCCATCCCCACCCCTCTCCTGTCCGTCTGTCCATCCATCCCCATTACCCCCACACTCCCACATTTCTCCATCCAGCTCCCAGCTGTGCCCCGGTCCCTGCCTGCCCCTACTTGCTGGGGGCTGGCCCCGTGTGCAGGGAGGGGGAACCCGGTGGGGCCGAGAGGAGACGTCACTCTGATCTCTGAGCTAGGCCCATGAGCCTGCGGGACTCCCTGCCACAGGACTTGGCTGAGCAGGGGGGTGGGACTGGGGTCTCAGAGCTGTTGCTGGGGGACACACCCTGTGCCCATCAGTTTCCATGGGAACCCTGTATCTCACCGCACACCCTTGCCACGCACAGATCTCCGATCCCGGACCAAGATGACAATCTGCGGCCTCCTGAACAGTTCCAACAAGCCGGGTGAGTCAGGGCAGGGAGGGTCCCATGACCGATGCCCCCCCCCGGAGCCCATGGGGGGGGGTGTTGTGGGGGGCCTATGGCTGACATCCCCCTTTCCTGGCTCCCGTGGGGGTCAGATGGACCCGTGGCTGATCTCCCTCTCCCCCCAGTGCCCCTGCGCAGCGGCTCGGTGACGGTGCTGATCCGAGGCTTCGTGGCAGACGTGGGCTGTGAGCTGCTCTACAGGAACGAGGAGCCGGGGCCAGTGGAGGCCGTGTTCGTGTTCCCCGTGGGCGCTGAGGCGGCCGTCTATGCCTTCCAGGCCTGCCTCGGGGGCACCTGCATCCAGGCCCAGCTGCTCCGTGAGAAGAAACAGGTACCGGGGGGGAGAGACGGTACCAGGGGAGCAGGGTATGGGTACACACTGGCTTGGGAGCAGGGCAGGGGGATCTTGGGGTGACCCCATCTCTCCCGGCAGGTGCAAGAGCTGTACAGGGACACACTAGCCGGGGAGCAGGGCAGGGGGATGTTGGGGGAAGGGGAATCTCGGGGTGACCTGGTCTCTCCCGGCACACACAGGAGCTGTATGGGAATACGCTGGCAGGGTGATCTTGTGGGATAAGGAGATCTCGGGCTGACCCTGTCTCTCCGTAGGGTGCAGGAGCTGTTACTTCTGGGGGAATTAGGCACCAATAAAATTAAAAGTCTGTGTTTTTTTGGTCAAAATAACAGTGTAATCACGCCAGTTTCCATTATTTTGGTAATTTATTTCAAAATAATGTCAGCAAGTACGTCTGTAACAACACAGACCAAAAAAAAGATTCTGGTAATTTTTTTCCACGAATAGATTCCTTTCTAGGCCTATTCATACAGAACTTTGTGTAAGAATTCATTTAAACTACAATATAGAACCGGATTTCCTGCCCCCCCTCAGAAGCAGCACAAAGGCTTGGGGGAGTCAGGGGTAATGGAGGAGCTGAGGGAAAGGGAAGGAGTCTGGAGTGAACCTCGAGGATTGTTGTGTGTGGGTGGGAGAAGTATGGAACAGGTTTTTTGTGGGGGAGGGATTGTTAGGGAGTTGGGGAGCCTCCTCCATGCAGACCCTGGCTCACCCCAAGCCTCTCCCATTCAGTCAAGCACATCTGCCCCTGTCTCCACACCCCCCATCGGTCTCTGCAGCCTCCTCCCCAATCCCTGTGTGTCCCTGCATCCCCCTTCCCCTGCTCCTGTGTGGCCGTGCAGCCCCCGTCCCATTCAGTCTTGGCTCAATGGTGTCACCCCACTAGCTCCTGAGCCCACAGCCCAGTCTCTCCCCCCCACAAGCCCTTCTGAACCCCACTCTGTGACACACACACACACCCCGCAGCCCCATGTGCCCCACTCTGTCCTAACCTGGCTCCGCAGGCAGGATGCTGTGAAGAACTCCTGGCCTCTGGAGGGTGAAAGGAACTGCAGCACTTCTTGGGCAGAATGTATTTTCTGCGGGGTGGGGGGGGCGGATTCTGCACCAGACGTGAATTCTGTGCATATGCAGTAGTGCAGAATTCCCCCAGAAGTAACCTGTATGAGGATGTGCTGGCCGGGGGCCAGGGCAGTGGGATCTCGGGCCAGGGGGATCTCGGGATGACCCTGTCTCTCCGGCAGGCACAAGAGCTGAACGGGGATGCGCTGGCCGGGGGGGCAGAGCTCGTTCTTGCTGCAGCAGGAGGGGGCCGGGGGCGACGTTTTCAGCTGCTCCCTGGGTAACCTGCCCCCTGGGGAGGAGGTGGCGCTGACCCTGCGCTACATCTGCGAGCTGCCGCTGGAGCCCGATGGAGCCGCCCGCTACATGCTGCCAGCCGTGCTGCGTCCCCGCTACACGCCCCATGGTGAGATCCACAGATCCCCCTGTTCCCGCCCACGTGCCACATGGTGAGACCCACAGATCCCCCTGTTCCCGCCCACGCGCCACATGGTGAGACCCACAGATCCCCCTGCCACTTTAGCCTGCCTGGTCGTCCCCCAAACCCCCACTGCGCACCCTACAGTGAGTGACCCACAGCCTGTAACCCCACAAGGTCCCATAGCCCTGCTACATACCCCACAGGGAAAGACCCACATGGACCCTCATAGAGTCATAGGCCACTACTATGTGCCCCATTGTAAGCACCTCCCCGAGCCCGCCCCCCCGGGCCCTCTCCTGATATCCCAGCATCCCCCCATGCCCCTCAATAGCCCATTCCCCCCATAGAATCATAGGACTGGAAGGGACCTTGAGAGGTCATCTAGTCCAGTCCCCTGCACTCGTGGCAGGATTAATTATCTAGACCATTCCTGACAGGTGTTTGTCTAACCTGCTCTTAGAAATCGCCAATGATGGAGATTCCACAAGCTCCCCAGGCGATTTATTCCAGTGCTTAACCACCCGGATAGGAAGTTTTTCCTAATGTTCAACCTAAATCGCCCTTGCTGCAATTTAAGCCCATTGCTTCTTGTCCTACCCTCAGAGGTTAAGAAAAACAATTTTTCTTCCTCCTCCTCCTTGTAACAACCTTTTCCATACTTGAAAACTGTTATCATGTCCCCTCTCACTCTTCTCTTCTCCAGACTAAACAAACCCAATGTTTTCAGTCTTCCCTCATGGGTCATGTGTTCTAGAACTTTAATCATTTTTGTTGCTCTTCTCAGGACTCTCTCCAATTTGTCCACATCCTTCCTGAAATGTGGCACCCAGAACTGGACACAATACTTCAGTTGAGGCCTAATCAGAGTAGAGAGGAAGAATTACTTCTCGTGTCTTGCTTACAACACTCCTGCTAATATAGCCCAGAATGATGTTCACTTTTTTTTGCAACAGTGTTACATTGTTGACTCATATTTACCTTGTGATCCACTATGACTCCCAGATCCCTTTCCACAGTACTTCTTCCTGGGCAGTCATTTGCCATTTCGTATGTGTGCAACTGATTGTTCCTTCCTAAGTGGAGTACTTTGCATTTGTCCTTCACACCATTTCTCCAGTTTGTCCAGATCATTTTGAATTTTAATCCTATCCTCCAAAGTACTTGCAACCCCTCCCGGCTTGGTGTCTTCCACAAACTTTATATGCCATTATCTAAATCATTAATGAAGATATTGAACAGAACCGGACCCAGAACTGATCCCTGCAGGACCCCACTCGTTATGCCCTTCCAGCATGACTGTGAACCACTGATAACTACTCTCTGGGAACGGTTTTCCAACCAGTTTTGCACTCACCTTATATTAGCTCCATCTAGATTGCGTGTCCCTAGTTTCTTTAAGAGAAGGTCATGGGAGACAGTATCAAAAGAAGAACAGGAGTACTTGTGGCACCTTAGAGCTTTACTAAAGTCAAGACATACCACTATTGCTTCCCCCGATCCACAAGGCTTGTTACCCAGTCAAAGAAAGCTATCCGGTTGGTTTGACAGGATTGGTTTTTGACAAATCCATGGTGACTGTTACTTATCACCTTATTATCTTCTAGGTGTTTGTAAATTGATTGCTTAATTATTTACTCCATTATCTTTCCAGATAACAGACGTTAAACTGACTGGTCTGTAATTTCCTGGGTTGTTTTTGTTTCCCTTTTTATAGATAGGCACTAGATTTGCCCTTTTCATCTCTCCCATCTTCCATGACTTTGCAAAGATAATTGCTAATGGCTCAGGTATCTCCTCAGTCAGCTCCTGGAGTATTCTAGGATGCATTTCATCAGGCCCTGGTGACTTGAAGACATTTAATTTGTCTAAGTAATTTTTAATTTGTTCTTTCCCTATTTTAGCCTCTTCTGATCCTACCTCATTTTCTCTGGTATTCACTATGTTAGACGTCCAATCACCACCAACCTTCTTGGTGAAAACCGAAACAAATAAGTCATTAAGAACCTCTGCCATTTCCACATTTTCTGTTATTCTTTTGCCCCCCTCACTGAGTAATGGGCCTACCTTGTCCTTCATCTTCCTCTTGTTTCTAATGTATTTGTAGAATGTTTTCTTGTTACCCTTTATGTCTCTGGCTGGTTTGATCTCATTTTGTGCCTTGGCCTTTCTAATTTTGTCCCTACAGTCTTCTGTTATTTGTTTATATTCATCCTTTGTAATTATACCTAGTTTCCACTTTTTGTAGGACTCTTTTGATTTTTAGATCACTGAAAATCTCCTGGTTACGCCAGGGTGGTCTCTTGCCATACTTCCCATCTTTCCTACGCAGTGAGATAGTTTCCTCTTGTGCCCTTAATACTGTCTCCTTGAAAAACTGCCAACAGTCTCCATTTGTTTTTCCCTTTAGACTCACTTCCCATGGGACCTTACACCTGCCAACTCCCTGAGTTTGCTAAAGTCTGCCTTCTTGAAATCCATTATCTTTATTTTGCTGTTCTCCCTCCTACCATGCCTTAGAATCATGAACTCTACCATTTCATGATCACTTTCACCCAAGCTGCCTTCCACTTTCAGATTCTCAACCAGTTCCTCCCTCTTTTTCAAAATCAAATCTAGAACAGCCTCTCCCCTGGTAGCTTTCTCCACCTTCTGAAATAAAAAATTGTCTCCAATACATTCCAAGAACTTGTTGGATAATCTGTGCCCTGCTGTGTTATTTTCTCACAGATGTCTGAGTAGTTGAAGTCCCCCATCACCACCCAGTCCTGTGTTTTGGATGATTTTGTTAGCTGTTTAAAAAAAGCCTCATCCACCACTTCTTCCTGGTTCGGTGATCTGTAGTAGACCCCTACCCTGACATCACCCTTGTTTTTTACCCCTTTTATCCTTACCCAGAGACTTTCGACAAGTCTGTCTCCTATTTCCATCTAAATCTCAGTCCAAGCATACACATTTTTAATATATAAGGCAACACCTCCTCCCATTTTTCTCTGCCTGTCCTTCCTGAGCAAGCTGTATCCTCCTATACCAATATTCCAGTCATGTGTATTATCCCACCAAGTCTCTGTGATGCAAACTATGTCATAGTCGTGTTTATTTACTAGCATTACAAGTTCTTCCTGCTTATTCCTGTTGTGGAAAAATTGACCACATGATTGATTTTGGATCAGATTAGCCTGAGGCTCCTTTATTGATCAATCAAACATGCGTGAATGGGGGAGTCAGCCAAGGCAGACGAACCGCCCCTCCCCCCCCCGATAGATAAAATACGAGAGCTTATATAGGATAAAACCACAAAAATTACATATACTTCCTTAAAATTTTACATCCATATAAGGAATAAAGCAAAGCAAGCTTTTCCTGTTTTCCTTCGTTTTGCCCTTTGCGGTTTCTTGCTCTGTCACCTGGCAGCTATTAATCACAAGCTGTTACAAATGGTTAATTTTGCTTCTATAGTTTCTACAGTTAGTTCTGCTTTTATAATTTCTTTCTACCCTTCTTTTTTTCTACCTTCCCCCCCTTTTTCTACCTTCAGGCCATACATACAGTTTGCTTAACCAACGTTTATGCCTCAAACCATTTTTCCTCCACATTCCCCATACTTCTCGCCTTAGTATACAGACATCTAAGATACTGATTTACCCCCCCCCCCAGTTCTGTCTTGTCTCTCCTTTGTCCCTCCTATAACATGCTCCCTGCAAATTCCAAACCTTCTCCCAGGTCTCCATGTTGTTGACTTACCTGTGGGCTTTGGTCACCTGCCCCCTTCAAACCTAGTTTAAAGCCCTCCTCACTAGGTTAGCCAGTCTGTAGCCAAATATGCTCTTCCCCTTCCTCGCTAGATGGGCCCCATCTCTGCTTAGCAGTCCTTCTTCCTGGAACAGCATCTCGTGATCAAGGAAGCTAAAGCCCTCCTGGCGACACCATCTTCACAGCCAGGCATTAGCCTCCAGGATGCATCTATCTCTGCCTGGGCCCCATGCTCACTCCGTCTCTCTCTCTGCAGGGTGGGATGGGGAGGACGTCACCCAGGGGGTCCCGCGAGTCCCCCAGGGGGAGCTGCCCTATACCCTGAGCCTGAGCGCCACGCTGCAGTCGCCCCACAGCAACGACCGCGTGCTCTCCAACTGCTCCCTCACCCCCCTGAGCTACATGGCTGGGAACCGGACCACCGCCCAGGTAAGGGCTCACCCGGACACCTGGGTCTCGGCTATCCCCACTGGAAGGGGCAGTGGGGGGGCAGCTCTGAGCAGGGGTGTGATGGGGGCTCTGGGCTGAGGGTTGGGTGCCAGGGGACTGGGCGTGGGTCCTGAGTGGGCATATACAGGGGTGGGAGCTCCGGCATGGGGCGGGTGGCAGGGAAGAGGTTTGAGCAACACCAACAGATCCAGGGAATTGCCCGTGTTCTCTGGGGAAAGTCTCAAGGGGCTGAGACCAGCCCGTGGGGGTGAAATCCTGGACATTCGAGGGGTCCTGGTTCCCTTTGCTTTCTGGGAGTTTCCATCTCCTTGATTTTGAATGGAAGAAAATGGGGGGGCTGGGAAAATATCACCCCTAAATTGGAAAGATTTAGCTAAACAAAGTCAGAATTTTCCCACTGTTTTCTGCAAAAAGAGCCAAGTCCCCGTGTTGCCTTTGGAGTGTTTTTCCCTGTCTCCCTCCCTCCTAACCCGGAGTTGCTCCCTCCCCCGGCTGCATGATGGGCACTGAGCTGGGCGCGAGAGCCAGCGGGACCCTGCTCTCCAGGAGCCATGGGGAAGTGACTGTGTCTGTCACCCCACCAGGTGTCTCTGGCTGAGGCCCCCCCATGGGACCGAGACGTGGAGCTGCTGGTGTATTACGCGGAGCCGCACAAACCCAGCGCGGTGCTGGAGGTTGGGTTGCCCGGAGCAGAACCAGGTGGGGGGGGTCCTGCACCCTGCTGCCCCTGGCCGGGGGGTCCGTGGGCTGGGGATGTGGGGGAGGGGTGTTCTGGGCGGTGACTTGAGTTCGGGGGGCCCGGGGCAATGAGAGGGATGGTAGGGGAATGGGGGGATATAGTGCAGGGGTGGGCAAACTATGGCCCACGGGCCGGATCCGGCCCCTCAGGGCTTTGGCTACAGCACCACCGGCACCATGTCCCTGTGGTCCCCGGGCGGGGGGTCACAGGACTCCATGCGTTGCTCCCTGCCTGCATCACGCACCCCAACCCCCTGCCCTGAGCCCCCTGCCACACCCTGAACCCCTCCTGCACCCCAACCCCTGCCCTGAGCCCTCTGCGCACCCCAACTCCCTGCCCTAAGCCCCCTGCCTGCACCCTGCACCCCTCCTGCACCCCAAACCCCTTCCCTGAACCCCCTTGTACATCCCGCACCCCTCCTGCACCCCAACCCCCTGCCCTGAGCCCCCTGCCACACCCTGAACCCCTTCTGCACCCCAACTCCTGCCCTGAGCCCTCTGCACACCCCAACTCCCTGCCCTAAGTCCCCTGCCTGCACCCGTCCTGCACCCCAACCCCTTCCCTGAACTCCCTCGTATGCCCCGCACCCCTCCTGCACCCCAACCCCCTTCCCTGAGCCCCCTCATAAACCCCGCACCCCTCCTCTGCCCCAATCCCTTGCCCTGAACCCCTTACTGTACACCGCACCCCGTCATGCACCCCAACCCCCTGCTCCGGCCCTGCATACAATTTCCCCACCCAGATGTGGCCCTCGGCCCAAAAGGTTTGCCCACCCCTGATATAGTGTATTAAGATTTTCAGAAAGCCTTTGACAAGACCCCTCACCAAAGGCTCTTAAGCAAGGTAAGTTGTCATGGTATAAGAGGGAAGGTCCTCTCAAGGATTGGTAACTGGTTAAAAGATAGGAAATAAAGGGTAGGAATAAATGGTCAGTTTTCAGAATGGAGAGGGGTAAATAGTGCTGTCCCCCAGGGGTCTGTACTGGGACCAGGGCTGTTCAACATATTCATAAATGATCTGGAAAAAGGGGTAAACAGTGAGGTGGCAAAATTTGCAGAAAATACAAAACTACTCAAGATAGCTAAGCCCAAAGCAGTCTGTGAAGAGTTACAAAGGGACCTCACAAAACTGAGTGACTGGGCAACAAAGTGGCAGATGAAATTCAATGTTGATAAGTGCATAGTGATGCACGCTGGTAAACGTAATCCCAACTATACGTACAAAATGACGAGGTCTAAATTAGTTTTTACCACTCAAGAAAGATCTTGGTCATTGTGGATAGTTCTCTGAAAACGTGACTCCTGCGGCATTCTGCACCGAAACATTAAAAATTCCACGCACCGTGTTTTAAATTTCTGCAAATGTTATTTGTCAAATCAATATGGCGGCTCCAGCATGGCATTGGGGAGCACGGGCCACTGGCTGCACAGAGGTGGGAGATCACTGTGCACCTCCCCCCGGGACACGGACTCAGCGGTGAGGCTGCACCCAACCCTGACACAGCACAAGGACTGGGCCTGCCCCAGAAACACCCCAGGGCCCTGCCCCTCTGTGCCAGGTGCACCAGGGGTGGGGCGGGCAGGCTCAGGAAGGCAGGATCCAAGTGTGGAGGGGCTTAGTGTGGGGGGATTCAGGTGTGGGTTGAGAGGGTTCTGTGTGGGGCAGTCTGGGTGCGAGCGGCTCAGTGGGGGATCTACAGGCAGTGGGGGGTCTGGATGCACAGGAGCATGTTGGGAGGTTCTGGGTGTAAAGGTAATGGGACTCTGCAGGGGGTTAGGGTGAAGGTGGTTGAGGCTCAGCAGGGTGGGCTCTGGGTGTGGGGGGCTCAGTGGGGTGGGGATCCAGGTGCAGCTGGTTGGGGCTCAGTGGGGTGGGGATCCGAGTGCAGGTGGCTCGTTGGGATGGTCCAGGTGCAGCGGGAGTGGGGCTCATCAGGGTAGGTTCTGAGTGCGGGGGGGTGAGGCTCTGCAGGAGGGTCTGAGTATGAGGGTGTCTGGATGCATGGGGGTTGGACGGATGGGGGAGCAGCTGCCTGTACAGGGATCCCTCCCCCTTCAGCTGAGGATTGATGGGTGCAGGAAGTGGGTGGGGGGAGTTTGCAGAGCTTCCTGCAGCTGGGGGAGAAATCTGGGGATGGATCTGACCCAGCCCCAATTTCCATGCAGGGGAAGAGGAAGTCCCATCCTCCCCAGCCCAGCTGGGACTAGCAGCTGACCCCAGCACAGGGTAGGAGCCAATAGCTGGGTCTTTCCCAGTCCCGCCCCCTGCCCCACAGTGATATACATCTCTGCCGGCTGCCCGGGGCACCTGAAACATACGGCTGGGGAGGGTCACATGACTGCTCTTGTGGCTTCCCTTTGCTTCCCCATCAGAAAGTCATTCTTTTGCAGGGAAGCAAAGAAATTGGCACTGGACATAAATTCTGCGCATGTTCAGTGGTGCCGAATTCCCCCAGGAGTAAAACATCCACTGAAAGTGCAGCAGCAATCCAAAAAGCAAACAGAATATTAAGAATCATTAGGAAAGGGATAGATAATAAGACAGGAAATATTGTATCATCTCTAGATCAGCAGTTCTCAAACTTTAGCAACCCAAGGACCCCCATTTTGATTTAAAAATTTTCAGGGACCCGCCCCTGCCCTGCCCCTTCCTGGCCAATGGGAGCTGCGGAGCCAGCACTCAGGCGGGGACAGTGAGTGGAACCTCACTGGCCACCCAGGCGCCTAGGGGCCACAGGGAGCTGGCAGCTGCTTCCAGGCGGAGGAGTTGAGGGAGGGGGAAGAGTTGGTCAGTGGGACCCGCAGACACCATGGAGATCCCTCGCAGACCCCCAGGGGTCTGCGGATTCCAATTTGAGAAACGCTGCTCTAGATGAATCCATGGTACGCCTTCATAGGCAATGGATTGAAAACAAACAAAAGGAAGTATTTCTTCATACAACTAAGGGGGGATATGATAGAGGTCTATAAAATCATGACTGGTGTGGAGAAAGTAAATAAGGAAGTGTTATTTACTCCTCATAACACAAGAACCAGAGGTCACCAAATGAAACTCATAGGCAGCAGATTTAAAAAAAGCAAAAGGAAGTATTTCTTCACACAATGCACAGTCAAACTGTTGAACTTCTTGCCAGAGGATGTTGAGAAGGCCAAGATTGTAATAGGGTTCAAAAAAGAGCTAGATAAGTTCATGGATGATAGGTCCATCAACAGGTATTAGCCAGGATGGGCAGGGATGGTGTTTGCCAGAAGTGTTTGCTCTGTTTGCCAGAAGCTGGGAACGGGCAATGGGATGGATCACTTGATAATTACCTGTTCTGTTCATTCCCTCTGAAACACCCGGCATTGGCCACTGTTGGCAGACAGGATACTTGGCTAGATGGACCTTTGGTTTGACCCAGTCTAGCCATTCTCATGATTATGGGCGGGTGTTGAAGGAGCTGGGGATGAGGTGTGTGTGGAGCTGGGGCGGGGGGGACCAGAAGAAGCTGGGAACCAGAGTGGGGGGGGGCTCGGCGGAGCAGGGAGTGGGAGGGTGGGGTGCCTGGGAGCAGGTAGACACTTGGGTGTATTTCAGGTTTGGGGATACGGGACAGAACAGGGGATGGAAGGGCAGGCGCTGACGGGCTGGTAATTGGGAGCAGTGTGGGATCTAGGGGAAAGAGGTGTGAGGGGAGGGACAGAGGGGTGGGGCTCTGGGGCAGTCGGGGGATGGTGGGGGATCTAGGGAGAGGGTGATATGGGGGAGGGACAGAGGGGTCAGGCTTTGGGGCAGTCGGGCACTGGGGGCGGTGGGGGATCTATGGGGAGGGACATGGGTCGGGCTCTGAGGCCTGGGGGCTCTTGCAGACTCACAGGGCTCGACCCCATGCCGGCCCCATTTGGGGCTGGCCCCATCTCCCCACAGGCTCCCTGATGGGTGACCCAGCCGTGATGGTGACCCTGCTGCCCAACCTGCCTGAGGCGGTGCCAGGCCAGAGCTCGGCCGGAGAGTTCATCTTCCTGCTGGACCGCTCCGGCAGCATGGGGCGCCCCATGGACGGCCGAGACGGCTCCCGCCAGCGCATCGACAGCGCCAAGGTACGGCCAGGTGCTATGCAGACAAAACTACACAGCATTGTTTCAGGGGGCAAGACAAAGATGCCACATTTATTATGATAACACAATTTGATTTATGACCAATAATTAATACCTAATACCTATACACACACACAGATCCACACACATCCATTAGATGTTCTGCAGCTGCTGTATAGTTACCAGTCCTGAACATAGCTCGAGTCTGTGGCTTGAGTTTGCAGCTTGGGTTCGTAGCTTGTGGCAGCTAACTGGCCAGGAAAGCCGGGCACAAGGAAGGGCTGGGTCTCTGTTGGGCATGCACCGATGCCCTTCCATGTTGGCAGCAGAATGTTACCCTCCAAAGTCTTCCATCTCACCCATCCTTTTTGTAGGCTTTAGTTTGAGTCCAGAGTCTATAGGTCTTGCTGTGTCCCGCTGCCTCTGGGTTTGGTGATTGATCACCCGTCAATTGCAGACTTGACTTTCAGCCTCGGATCTGGCTTTGATCTTTCTTCTGTTGTACCTTTGTTCTTTTCTTTTGGGGGTGGACTTTTCTTACTTTGTTAGGGCTGTTGTCTGCATCTTCAGTCGTTGGTGTTTGAACTCTATTTCATCAGGACAGGCTGGTGCTGGAGGTTGATTCCATCATCCATACATACCTTATTCCCACATCTAACCTAAACTAATAAGATTACAGCAAGGTTTGCAAAAATGAAGGTTGGAGCCAGCTTTTACAAAATGGAGTAAGTGTTTTAAAATGGGGTTTGAATTACAATATGGCAAACAGTGAACAGAAGTTACAATATAGACAAGGCCTTGGCTACACTTCGGACTTCCCAGCGCTGCCACGGCAGCGCTGTGAAGCGCGAGTGTAGTCGCACCACCAGCGCTGCAAGAGCTCTCTCGCAGCGCTGTATGTACTCCACCTCTCCGAGGGGAATAGCTGTATGTACTTCACCTCTCCGAGGGGAATAGCTGTATGTACTCCACCTCTCCGAGGGGAATAGCTGTATGTACTCCACCTCTCCGAGGGGAATAGCTGTATGTACTCCACCTCTCCGAGGGGAATAGCTGTATGTACTGCACCTCTCCGAGGGGAATAGCTGTAAGTACTCCACCTCTCCGAGGGGAATAGCTGTATGTACTCCACCTCTCCGAGGGGAATAGCTGTATGTACTCCACCTCTCCGAGGGGAATAGCTGTATGTACTGCACCTCTCCGAGGGGAATAGCTGTATGTACTGCACCTCTCCGAGGGGAATAGCTGTATGTACTTCACCTCTCCGAGGGGAATAGCTGTATGTACTCCACCTCTCCGAGGGGAATAGCTGTATGTACTCCACCTCTCCGAGGGGAATAGCTGTATGTACTGCACCTCTCCGAGGGGAATAGCTGTATGTACTCCACCTCTCCGAGGGGAATAGCTGTATGTACTCCACCTCTCCGAGGGGAATAGCTGTATGTACTCCACCTCTCCGAGGGGAATAGCTGTATGTACTCCACCTCTCCGAGGGGAATAGCTGTATGTACTTCACCTCTCCGAGGGGAATAGCTGTATGTACTCCACCTCTCCGAGGGGAATAGCTGTATGTACTCCACCTCTCCGAGGGGAATAGCTGTATGTACTCCACCTCTCCGAGGGGAGTAGCTGTATGTACTCCACCTCTCCGAGGGGAATAGCTGTATGTACTCCACCTCTCCGAGGGGAATAGCTGTATGTACTGCACCTCTCCGAGGGGAATAGCTGTATGTACTCCACCTCTCCGAGGGGAATAGCTGTATGTACTCCACCTCTCCGAGGGGAATAGCTGTATGTACTCCACCTCTCCGAGGGGAATAGCTGTAGGTACTTCACCTCTCCGAGGGGAATAGCTGTATGTACTCCACCTCTCCGAGGGGAATAGCTGTATGTACTCCACCTCTCCGAGGGGAATAGCTGTATGTACTCCACCTCTCCGAGGGGAATAGCTGTATGTACTTCACCTCTCCGAGGGGAATAGCTGTATGTACTCCACCTCTCCGAGGGGAATAGCTGTATGTACTCCACCTCTCCGAGGGGAATAGCTGTATGTACTTCACCTCTCCGAGGGGAATAGCTGTATGTACTCCACCTCTCCGAGGGGAATAGCTGTATGTACTTCACCTCTCCGAGGGGAATAGCTGTATGTACTCCACCTCTCCGAGGGGAATAGCTGTAGGTACTCCACCTCTCCGAGGGGAATAGCTGTATGTACTCCACCTCTCCGAGGGGAATAGCTGTATGTACTCCACCTCTCCGAGGGGAATAGCTGTATGTACTCCACCTCTCCGAGGGGAATAGCTGTATGTACTTCACCTCTCCGAGGGGAATAGCTGTATGTACTCCACCTCTCCGAGGGGAATAGCTGTATGTACTCCACCTCTCCGAGGGGAATAGCTGTATGTACTTCACCTCTCCGAGGGGAATAGCTGTATGTACTCCACCTCTCCGAGGGGAATAGCTGTATGTACTTCACCTCTCCGAGGGGAATAGCTGTATGTACTCCACCTCTCCGAGGGGAATAGCTGTAGGTACTCCACCTCTCCGAGGGGAATAGCTGTATGTACTCCACCTCTCCGAGGGGAATAGCTGTATGTACTCCACCTCTCCGAGGGGAATAGCTGTATGTACTCCACCTCTCCGAGGGGAATAGCTGTATGTACTCCACCTCTCCGAGGGGAATAGCTGTATGTACTCCACCTCTCCGAGGGGAATAGCTGTATGTACTCCACCTCTCCGAGGGGAATAGCTGTATGTACTCCACCTCTCCGAGGGGAGTAGCGTGCAGCGCTGCAGGCTCTGATTCCACTGGCACTTTACAGCGCTGTACTTGCTGCGCTCGGGGGGGGCGCATAGTGGATGGCAAACTGTGAACAGAAGTTACACTGTAGGCAAGTGTAATGAATGGTGAACAGAAGTTACACTGTAGGCAAGTGTAATGAATGGTGAACAGAAGTTACACTGTAGGCAAGTGTAATGAATGGTGAACAGAAGTTACAATACTGAAACAGTGCAAGTCTCAGGCTACGTCTTCACTGGGGGGGGATCGATTTAAGACATGCAAATTCAGCTACGCGAATAGCATAGCTGAATTCGACGTATCCGAGCCGACTTACCCCACTGTGAGGACAGTGGCAAATCGACCGCCGCAGCTCCCCCGTCGACGGCACTTACTCCTACCTGGGCTGGTGGAGTACAAGCGTTGATTCAGGGATCGATTGTCGCGTCCCGACGAGACGCAATAATTCGATCCCCGAGAGATCGATTTCTACCCGCCGATTCAGGCGGGTAGTGAAGACGTAGCTGTAGCCTCAGTGATTTAAGCAGGAATTGGATTGACAGTGAAACTTACAAGAGCAAGTATCAGAGGGGTAGCTGTGTTAGTCTGAATCTGTAAAAAGCAACAGAGGGTCCTGTGGCACCTTTGAGACTAGCAGAAGTATTGGGAGCATAAGCTTTCGTGGGTAAGAACCTCACTTCTTC
Source organism: Malaclemys terrapin pileata (assembly GCF_027887155.1). NCBI lineage: Eukaryota > Metazoa > Chordata > Testudines > Emydidae > Malaclemys > Malaclemys terrapin. Next base: position 33,834,141 of record NC_071516.1, on the reverse strand, counting down.
AGATGCAAGTCACAAGTTACAAGAGCAACTGGCTGAACAGCTATGGCTCTTAACAAGCATTGTATTTGTCAATTAGCCAGTTATTGGGGTAACCGGCTTTATGAATGAATGTTGTTTCATTCATAAAACTTTACTTCTGAAGTTACATTAATAAAGTGAACAATTAAAAACAATTTAATTTATCAGTTCCACACAGGCGGGAGGCCACACTAGATGGGCCTGTGGAGGGGAGCAGCTCAGGCTGGCTGGGCCTAGGGGGGGCAGAGCCGGGTGGGGGAGCAGCCCAGGCTGGTTGGGCCCGTGGGGGTGACACCATCTGTCTGTCCATCCCCAGGAGACCCTGGTCCTGCTGTTGAAGAGTTTGCCCCTGGGCTGTTATTTCAACATCTACGGCTTTGGGTCTCGGTTCAAGTCCTTCTACCCGTGAGTCCGGGGCTGGGGGGTTGGCAGCAGGGCAGGCTGGGGTCAGCGTGGCCCTGGGTTGGGGTCAGGATGTCTGTGGGTTGGGGGCAGGGCTGGCTGGGGTTGGGATGTCCCTGGCTCCAGCTGTCCCGGCCCATGACCCCTCGGCACCCCCCGCAGGCAGAGCGTGGGATACATCCAACAGACCATGGCCGAGTCCCTGCAGCGCGTCCAGCAGCTCCAGGCCGACCTGGGGGGCACAGAGATCTTGGCACCGCTACGAGCCATTTACTGCAGCCCCTGTCAGGATGGGCACCCACGCCAGGTACCAGGGGCAGCCGCAGGGCATCCCAGGGGCTTGGAGAGGGGCTGCGGGAGCTGATGGGGGCGTGCTTGGAGAGGAGCTGGGAGGTAGCTGACAGAGGCTTTGCGGGGTGGGGCTCAGAGTGGGACTGGGACCAACGGGGGGCCAGTGCTCCTGGGTGGGAGCAGGCCATGGTGAGCAGGAACTGAGGGGGGGTGGTACCTCTGTATAGAGCTGGGTGGCAGTGCTGGGAGGGAGGGAGGAGTGCCGGGGGGGTCTCTGGGGTGGGAGGTCAGTGGAGCAGACTCTCTGGGTGATACCCCCATTCCCAGGGGGAGGGGGTGTCTGGGGGGGAATTTGGGGTCCCCAACTCTGACAGCGTCTCTCCCGCGCCAGCTGTTTGTGTTCACGGACGGGGAGGTGGGGAACACCAAGGACGTCATCGCTGAGGTGCAGCATCACCAGGGGGCCCACAGGTAACGGGGGCACCTGCCCCCCCAGCATCCCTCCCACTCTGTCCCCCAGCCCTGCCCCCCAGCGACTCCCCACCCTGCCCCCTACCACCCTCCCAACCCTGCTGTCACGGTGTGCGGAGTGGCTCTCAGCTGAGAGTGCCAACTTCAGCTCAGACTGTCCGAAGTCAGGGCAGACGCCCCAACCACCAACCTGGGGGTGTTCCCTAGAATTCGGTTTCCCCAGCCAGGACCAGGCGTGCGCGCCCGGATCACTGGGCCAGTCTCACCACGGATGGTCCCCGTGGGCGCTCCAGCCAAACTGACTGTCACGGAATATTGGGGGACTCAGGGCCCTGCACCCCCGGCTTCCTGCGATTCACCATGACTCTCAGCCAGCCAGTAAAGCAGAAGGTTTATTTGGATGACAGGAATACAGTCCAAGACAGGTCTTGCAGGCACAGACAACGGGGCCCCCCTCAGTTAGGTCCAGCTTGGGGTCCCAGGGCATGCCAGCCCACCCCCCTTGGGGGGTCAGAGCCATCTCTGCCTCCCAGCCATCTCTCCAGCCTGCTTCCAGCACTCTGCTTTCAGCCACCCCTCCCACAGCCTTTGTTCAGTTTCCCGGGCCCCGGAGTCACCTGACCTCCAACCCCCTCCTGGGTTCTCATGTTACAAGCTCAGGTATGTTCCCTCGGGCCGACTCCCATCCTCCGATGCAGACCATCCTAGTCACACTCCCCTGTCAGCATTCACACACCCCAGCAAGAACAGTCCCAGTTCGTCACATCTCTCCCCCCTTCGAGACCGAACTGAGCGGGGTCACTTTAGCCAGTGACCTGGGGAAGTTCGAACCTACCCCCGTTCCCATGGATGCCCCCGCATCCCTCCAGTTCCTTGGTGGGAATTACACCAGGCCCCTTCAGTTTCACGCCCCCCCTTAGGTCGGGGTGCTTGATGGCACTCGCAGTTCGCATGTGGTAAGGTTTATGCGGCCTGTGCCCTTTTCCCACCCCCATACCTCTGGGGTTCCAACTGGGCTGTGGTCTTCTCCCAGCGCTCCAGTCTGGAGGTCTGTGCTTTGGGCTCTCTTGGTTTAGAGCCACCCTTTTAACCTTGGCCACCCTCTGGAAAGGATCCTTATTGCTGGGCAAGGGTCCTAAAGCTGTTTTCCCCTTGTCCCAGGCCTTCCTCCCCCTCTGACAGGGGTCACAGGATCCGCAGTACTGTCGGACAGTAACAAAGACCCCAGGCCAGTAAAAGCTCTGTAGCAGCCTCTGCTGGGTACGCCAGGTTCCCTGGTGTCCTGAGAGGGGAATGTCATGGGCCCGGCACAGCAGCTGGCGGCGATACTTCTGGGGTACCACCAGCTGCCTCCTGATCCCCCCTGACTCCATTTTCCCTGGGGGAGCCCATTCTCGGTACAGGAACCCCTTCTCCCACAGGAACCTTTTCCGGCCACCTCGTCCCATGGTCTGTACCGCATTGAGGTCGGCCAGGTCCCTTATCTTCCGCAAGGAGGGATCTCTCTGCAACTCGGCCTGGAACTCAGCAGCTGGGACAGGGATGGCCACCTGCTCTTTCTCGCCCGCTGGGTCTGAAGCTGCAGCCTCCCTGAGCCGTGTCCCTGGGCGTTCCCTCCCCACCAGGTTAGGGTCCTGCGCCTCAGGCAAGGCACCCCCCCCAAGGCCAGGGCGCAGGGCCCCTCGCCGGCTCTGACTGCGGGTCACAACCAGTGCCTTTTGGGGGTTGCTTGGCCAGTCCTCTAGGTCCCCCCCCATCAACACCTCAGTGGGCAAATGGTGGTGCACTCCCACGTCCTTGGGGCCCTCCTTGGCCCCCCATTTCAGGTGTACCCTCGCTACGGGAACCTTGAATGGGGTCCCGCCCACCCCGGTCAGGGTCAGGAAGGAGTTGGGCACCACCCGATCTGGGGCCACCACCTCGGGCCGGGCCAGTGTCACCTCTGCGCCCGTGTCCCAATATCCATAAACTTTCTTCCCATCCACCTCCAGGGGAACAAGGCACTCGCTCCGCAGGGACAGCCCCGCGCCAACCCTGTAAACGGAGAACTTTGAATCCGGAGCATCTGGCCCCCCAGAGAAGCTGGCCGGGGGCCCTTCTCTCTCTTGAGCAGTTGATAAGCTGCCAGCCCCTCTTGCGTGGGAAGCCTGCCCCTCGTCCGTCTGGGCCTCTACCAAGTTAACCCGGTGCGGGTTCGGTCTGCTCAGTCTGTCCTTGAGCTTGGGGCACTGGGCCCGAACGTGGCCTCTTCGGCCGCAGTAATAGCAGCTCAGGTCCCGTGGGTCCCCTCGAGCCGGTCGGTTGTCCCTGATGCTGGGCATTCCCCGTGGGAGGGGATTCCCCATATTCCCCCTTTGGGAGGTCCCAGGGTGACTCTCTCTGCATCGCGGCGGGCCTGTTCCTTTGGGGCTCCTCCCTGCCACCCCCTGACCGGCTCTTTACAAACTCATCAGCCAGCTGCCCGGCGTGTCGCGGGTTCTCTGGCTTTCTGTCCACCAACCACAGCCTCAGGTCGGATGGGCACCGCTCATACAGTTACTCCAGTACCAGCAGTTTAATCAGGTCCTCCTTCGTCGGGGCCCCACCAGCCCACTTGCTGGCGTATCTTTCCATGCGGACGGCTAGTTGCAGATATGAGATCTCAGGGGTTTTATCTTGACTCCGGAACCTTTCCCAGTACATCTCAGGAGTCAGCCCAAACTCACGTAGCAGGGCCTTTTTGAATAGTTCGTAGTCCCCTTTCTCTGCCTCTCCCAGTTGGCGGTACAATGCCACGGCTTTGGGGTCCAGTAAGGGGGTGAGGACCCGGAGTCTGTCCGCGGGATCAACCCGGTGCAGCTCGCAGGCCGTCTCAAAGGCCTCCAGGAAGTCATCCATGTCCTCCCCCTCCTTGTATGGGGCCATGATGCACTTATCAAAGCTCCGTGCAGTCCTGGGTCCCCCCTCACTCACCGCAGCCGGGGGTTCGCTGCCCTTCAATCTCACCAGTTCCAGGTCATGCTGACGCTGTCTCTCATTCTCCTGTCTCTGTCTCTCTTCATGCTGTCTCTGTCTCTCATTCTCCTCCCGTTCATGCTGTCTCTGTCTCTCTTCACGCTGATGCTGTCTCTCTTTCTCCTCCCGTTCATGCTGTCTCTGTCGTTCATGATCCTCCAGCTCTCTCAGTTTTAGCTCTTTCTCCCATTCCAGCCAATTCCGCTCCACGGATGCTGAGCGTCGCCGGGAGGATCCTCTGCTGGCCGGCGAGCTTCGCCGGGAGGGTCCCCTGCTGGCCGGGGGGGCCACGGCGCCTTCGGTATTTGCTGGGCTCCTCCCCACCCTTCCCCTAGGCATAGGAAGGAGGGGTCTCGGGAAGCCCTCAGCAGCCGGCTGACCACTCCCAGCTGGGACAGACACTGGTGCCTGCGCTGCATTTGCCAGGCTGCTTCCCTGAGACACAGGGATCAGTTCATTCGCGCGATCTTCCGCCTCCAGCTGGGCAATGAGCTGTTCTTTGGTGAGCCTCCCAATGCGCAGCCGCCTCTGCTTGCACAGCTCCACCAGGTCGCTCTTAAGCCGCTTGGCATACATCTTTCTGCTGGCCACTCACCGGCCTGTGTGCTCACAGCTCCCCACAGTTCCCAGGGGGACCCCTAGTGTGCCAGCCCTTCTCGAGGTCACCGCCTCTCTGCCAGGGTCGAGCTGCAGACTCCTCCGCCCCTGGGACCACTCGCTGCGATCCCCCCGGGGGACCCTGTTACTGCAAAAGTCCTTCTCGCTGGTCACACACTCCCAGGGGTAATAACCGTCTCTCTCCCACTCTTCAGCAGGCCTGGTCCCCGTCAATCCCCCTTCATTTTACTGCTCCCCAGTCACTTACTGCAGGAAGCGCCGTCCACGGGGTGCAGTAGATCCCACCGCTGCCACCAGTTGTCACGGAGTATTGGGGGACTCAGGGCCCTGCACCCCCGGCTTCCTGCGATTCACCATGACTCTCAGCCAGCCAGTAAAGCAGAAGGTTTATTTGGATGACAGGAATACAGTCCAAGACAGGTCTTGCAGGCACAGACAACGGGGCCCCCCCTCAGTTAGGTCCAGCTTGGGGTCCCAGGGCATGCCAGCCCACCCCCCTTGGGGGGTCAGAGCCATCTCTGCCTCCCAGCCATCTCTCCAGCCTGCTTCCAGCACTCTGCTTTCAGCCACCCCTCCCACAGCCTTTGTTCAGTTTCCCGGGCCCCGGAGTCACCTGACCTCCAACCCCCTCCTGGGTTCTCATGTTACAAGCTCAGGTATGTTCCCTCGGGCCGACTCCCATCCTCCGATGCAGACCATCCTAGTCACACTCCCCTGTCAGCATTCCCACACCCCAGCAAGAACAGTCCCAGTTCGTCACACTGACCACCCGGACAGACTGAATGGGAACTGTCTGCCCAACAGCACCCCTCAACCATGCCCCCAGCCCTGCTGGCCTGGGGACTCCCAGCAACCCCAAAGACTGTACCCCTAGCCCTGCCAACCTGGGGACTGTCTGTCCCACAGCACCCCTCAACCCTACCCCCAGCCCCGCCGGCCTGGGGACTGTCTGCCCCACAGCACCCTTCCACCCTGCCCCCAGCCCTGCCGGCCTGAGGACTGTCTGCCCCACAGCACCCCTCAACCCTGCACCCAGCCTTGCTGGCCTGGAGACCCCCAGCAACCTCAGACTCTGTCCCCCTAGCCCTGCCTGCCTGGAGACCCCCCCCCAGTAACCCCAAACACTGTCCTCCCTGCCCTACTGGCATGGGCACCCTCAGCAACGCCAAACTCTCTCCCCCCAGCCTGGGGACCCCCAGCACCCACCAACCCTGCCTCCCATTATCTCCCCAAAGCTGTCCCCTGCCCTTCCAACCTAGAGACCCCCCAGCAACCTCAAACTCTCTCCCTCCAGCCCTGCTGGCATGGAGAACCTCTGCCCCTATCATCTCCCCCCAGCCCTGCCAACAGAGAGACCCCAATCCCAGCATCTGCCCATCCCTTCACCTCACCATGCCCCCCAGCCCTACTGGCCCCTCTCCAACTGCCCCCCCATCACTGAATTGACTCCCCAGCTCTGCCCCTCCCACTCCTGTCTCTGACCCCCTCCCCGGACTCTTCCCCCCTGCAGGTGCTTCTCCTTCGGCATTGGGGAAGGGGCCTCCATGGCTCTGGTCAAAGGCATCTCCCGGGCAGCAGGGGGCAGCGCTGAGTTCATCACAGGCCAGGACCGCATGCAGCCTAAGGTGAGAACCCAGGAGTCCGGGCTCCCCGGCTCTAACCCACCAGATCCCATTCCCCTCCCAGAGCTGGGAGAGAACCCAGGGAGTCCTGCTCCCAGCCCCCCCTGCTCTAACCCACCATTCCCTATGCCCCCCCAGGCTGGGGATAGGACCCTGGTGTCTTGGCCCCATCCTGGGTGTGCCGGTCTCTCCCCCAGGCGCTGCAGTCTCTGAAGCGGGCTCTGCAGCCGGCCGTGACCGGGATCTCGCTGACCTGGGATCTGCCCCATGGGATGGAGGCAGTGCTACTGGGCCGGGGCCCTGAGGTGATCTTCCCTGGGCAGCGGTGCCTCATCTACGCCCAGCTCCGTGGGCAGCCCCAGGTGAGAGAGCAAACCCCGCCCTCCCCTCGGGACACCCCCCAGGCTTGGGGTCAGTGACTGAGCCAGGAACCTCCTACCCCCTCCTGGGCGATAACTCAGAAAGAAGCAGTGAGAGGTAAAAAGGCATCCTTTAAAAAGTGGAAGTTAAATCCTAGTGAGGAAAATAGAAAGGGGGGATGGAGGCAGTGCTACTGGGCCGGGGCCCTGAGGTGATCTTCCCTGGGCAGCGGTGCCTCATCTACGCCCAGCTCCGTGGGCAGCACCAGGTGAGAGAGCAAGACCTCCCTCCCTCCCCCAGGGTTTGGGATCAGTGACTGCGCCAGGAACCCCCCCACCCCTTCCTGGGAGATAACTCTGAAAGAAGCAATGAGAGGTAAAAAGGCATCCTTTAAAAAGTGGAAGTTAAATCCTAGTGAGGAAAATAGAAAGAAGCATAAACTCTGGCAAGTGAAGTGTAAAAATATAATTAGGAATGTCAGAAAAGAATGTGAAGAGCAGCTAGCCAAAGACTGAAAAAATAACAGCAAAAAATTTTAAGAACATCAGAAGCAGGAAGCCTATTAAACAACCAGTGGGACAATCGAGATATTAAAGGAGCACTCAAGGACGATAAGGCCATTGCGCAGAAACTAAATGAATTCTCTGCATCGGTCTTCACAGCTGAGGATGTGAGGGAGATTCCCAAACCTGAGCCATTCTTTTTAGATGACAAATCTGAGGAACTGTTCCAGATTGAGGTGTCATTAGAGGAGGTTTTGGAACAAATTGATAAACTAAACATGACTGGAGAATACCTAATGTGACACCAGTTTTTAAAAATGGCTCCGGAGGTGATCCCGGCAGTTACAGGCCAATAAGCCTGACTTCGGTACTGGGCAAACTGGTTGAAATTATAGTAAAGAACAAAATTGTCAGGCACATAGATTAACAGAATTTGCTGGGGAAGAGTCAACATGGTTTTTGTAAAGGGAAATCATGCCTCACCAATCTACTAGAATTATTTGAGGGGGTCAAAAAGCATGTGGACAAGGGGTATCCAGTGGATATAGTGTACTTGGACTTTCAGAAAACCTTTGACAAGGTCCCTCACCAAAGGCTCTTAAGCAAGGTAAGCTGTCACGGGATAAGAGGGAAGGTTCTCTCATGGATCGGTAACTGGTTGAAAGTTAGGAAACAAAGGGTAGGAATAAATCGTCAGTTTTCAGAATGGAGAGAGGTAAATAGTGGTGTCCCCCCAGGGGTCTGTACTGAGACCAGGGCTGTTCAACATATTCATAAATGATCTGGAAAATGGGATAAACAGTGAGGTGGCAAAATTTGCAGATACAAAACGACTCAAGATAGTTAAGTCCGAGGCAGACTGCGAAGAGCTTTGAAAGGATCTCACAGCATAGGCGGGGAGTTATATGGACCTGTGGTGCCCGTGCTCCACCAATATTCAGGAACGTGGGCCCGGCTCCACCAATGTTTGGGCTTATATTTAATCAGAACCGTCCTGTCCATAGGACGGACCAGGGCAACCGCTTCAGGGGGACGCGGGGTCCAGGGCAGCCTGGGCGGGTAGCAGGGGCCAGGCACTGGCAGCAGCAAGTGACCCAGCCCCAGCCTGCCCTGCTCCGCCCACCCGCACTCCACCTCTTTCCCCAAGTCCCCGCCCCCACCCTGCCTCTTTCCGGCTTCCTCCCCCTCGCGACGCCGGGAGGGCAGAGCACAGCGGAGCGGGCTGGGGCCGGGTTGCTTGCTGCTGCCGGCACCAGGCCCCCTGCTAATCCCCCAGGCCGCCCTGGACCCCGCATCCCCCTGAAGAGCGGGGCCCGGGGCAGTTGCCCTGGTCAGTCCTATGGACTGGACGGCTCTGCTTGGACCCTTTCTGGGCACCACCAAATTATACAAACCTGGGTGACTGGGCAAAAAATGAAGATGAAATTTTTTCAGTGTTGATAAATGCAAAGTAATGCACGTTGGAAAACATAATCCCAACTCTACATACAAAATGATGGGGTCTAAATTAGCTTTAACCACTCAAGAAAGAGACCTTGGAGTCAGTGTGGATAGTTCTCTGAAAACATTCACTCAGTGTGCAGCGACAGCAAAAAAGCGAACAGAATGTTGGGAATTATTAAGAAAGGGATAGATAATAAGACAGACAATATCATGTTGCCTCTATATAAATCCATGGTACACCCACATCTCGAATACGGTGTTCAGAGCTAGTCACACGAACTCAAAAAACTTATATTGGAATTGGAAAAGTTTCAGAAAAGGGCAACAAAAATGATTAGGGGTGTGGAACGGCTGCCATATGGGGAGAGATTAATGAGACTGGGACTTTTCAGCTTGGAAAAGAGATGACGAAGGGGGGATATGATTGAGGTCTATAAAATTGTGACTGGTGTGGAGAAAGTAAAGGAAGTGTTATTTACTCCTTCTCATAACACACGAACTAGGGGTCACCAAATGAAATTAATAGGCAGCAGGTTTAAACTGTTGGAAGGCAGGATACTGATCTAGGTGGACATTTGGTCTGACCCCGTATGGCCCCTCATGTTCTTAATGATGGCTGTTGGGCTGGGGGTCTCTGTGCCACCCCAGCCCCATTGATTTCAGTGAGTAATGTTAACTCTGACCCCTAATGATGGCAGTTGAGCTGGGGGTGGGGTCTCTGCACTAGCCTGGCTGCATTGATCTCAGGGCAGGTCTACGCTATAAATTTACTTCAGCGCAGCTGCGCCACTGTAGCACGTCTGGTGAAGACGCTCTAAGCCAACAGGAGAACCTCTCCCACCGACACGGCGCTGTCTACACAGGAGGGCTAAGGTTAGTGTAACTACGTCGCTAGGGAGCTGGAGCTCAGGGGTGTGGATTTTTCATACCTCTGAACGACGTAGTTATACTGCAGCATGTAGTGTAGATGAGACCTCCGTGGGGATCAGTAACTCTGTCCCCTACCAGTGACCACTGGGCTGGAGGTCTCTGTGCTACCCCAGCCCCATTGATCTCAAAGGGAGTTGTTATCTCCTGACCCTACTGATGGCCGTTGGGCTGACTAGGCAGCCCCCCAACTGCTGTGAATTGGGCGTATTTACCCCCTTTGTTCTGTAACCTGGGTCTGGGGGGGTCCCTGGGCATCTTCTCCCCCCTCGCACTCCACCTCTGACCCCCTTTCTCTGCCCGCAGCCCCCAGACACTGCCATGGGGGGCGTCACCCTGCAGTACCGCATCCAGGACCAGACCTACAAGGAGAAGCTGCAGTTCCCCCTGCAGCCACAGAATGGAGACAGGTGACAGCAACGCTCCTCTGGTCCCCATCCTCCCCAAGCCGCTGGATCCTGCCCTCCACATCCCCACCCCCAACATAATAGAGATTGGAGGGGACCTGCCCCAGGTCACAGAAGGAAGCAGGAGTCCTGGCTCCCAGCGTCCCTGCTGTGACCACTAGACCCCACTCTCCTCCTATAGCCAGAGATAGAACCCAGGAGTCCTGGCTCCCACCCCCCCCACCCAATACACTATCCCACTAGCCCCTACTCCCCTCCCCATGGTGGCAGGAACCCAGGCGTCCGGGGCTCACCCTGTGACTCTCTGTCCCCGGCACAGGCTGCCCGTTCACCGGCTGGCAGCCAAGTCGCTGCTGCTGGAGCTGGAGGGGGCCGTGGACACTGGGTCAGAGGGGGACCGGCGCCGGGTGCTGGAGACTAGCCTGAGCTCGGGGGTCGTCTGCTCCCTCACGGCCTACGTGGGGGTGGACACGGAGCGGGGGCAACCGGTGCAGGGGCCGCTGGTGAGACGGGACATCCCGCTGACAGGTAACCCTGGAGGGGTCGGTGATCCCGGCACTGGGGGGGGGATCAGCATCCAAGGGGGAGGCTCGGGTGGGAGGGGGAACCAACCTGGCACTGTGGGGGGAACCTGGCACTGGAGCGAGGGAAGGGGGAGGGAATTATGTGAAGGATCCCAGAACAGGGGGATCCCAGTGTGAGAGGAGGGATCCAGAAGCATTGGAGGGGGGGGCATCATGGTTATGGGCTAACGTCCCTTTGCTCTTCTCCCTGCCCCAGCTCCTGTGGGGCTGTGCTGCCCCCTCCTTGCCCCCCAGGGCAACCCCAGTGCCCCTGTCCCCAGGGCAGGGGGAGAGCTGCGCGTGCTGGCCGGGTGGGACGGGGAGCAGCCAGCCTGTGGGGCCTGGCCCATCCCAGCCGGGAGAGTGGGGCCTGTGGGACGGACGGACAGACAGATGGACCCAGAATCGGAGACCCAAACAGACGGGGGCAGAGACCGAGAATCAGACAGTCGAACCCAGACAGAGAAGCCGACCCCCACAGGCAGGGACCGGAGGGGCAGGCGCATCGCTGTCGTGAGCAGGCCTGGCTAGCGGGGGCCTCTCGCCCCCCCCCCAGCATCCTGCCCTCATCCATGGGGTGCAGCACCCGCCCCCACGTCCCCTGGGGCTGGATGAGGGGTCCAAGCTGGAGGAAAGCTGCAGGGGAGGGGCTGGATCCAGGGGTCCCAGCTTGGGGGGAAGGGGCTGGGGGGAAATCCTGACTCTGGGGAGCTGGGGGGAGAGGAGGATGGGGCTGGGTGTCATGGTGGCCAGCTGGGGGAGGCATGGGGGAGGGGTCCTATCGGTGCATTGGCTCTGGGTTCCATGGGGGGGGGATTTCCTTTCCCTCTCTTAGCCTGTCTCTGTCTGCGTGTCTGTCCGTCCCTCTCTGTCCGTCCCTCTTCCCCACTAGGCTTCGGGGCCGCACTGCGCAGGCGGAATTTGCGGTGTTCCCTCGCGAGCTGTTCCGCCTCTGTGCCCATGGCTCGGGCCCGAGGGTTCTCCGGAGTGTCCATGGCCTGCAACTTTGACAACAGCTCGGAGGTGCAAGTTGAGAGCTGCCGCCCCCGCGTCCTTCTCCAGGGCACTCACCCCCAGAGCTCCCCATGGCCAGTACCAGCTAGGGGGAGGATGCCCAGTAAGGTGAGTGTAGGGGATGGAGAAGGGGGGAGAGACGAGGGAGTGGGGGGAAGGTGCCATGAGTTGGGCCTGTTCTCTGCTCCTAGATGAGACTGGGTGTGACCCAGACTCGGGGAAGGGGGGATCTAAGAGCGACTGGATCAAATGACCCCTGAACCTGGAGCCCAGTGGGGGAGACAGGCCCACAGCGGGGAGCTAGGAACCCCATTGCAGGGGATCAGAGCATTGGATCAAGGGGGCCCAGGGCTGGGGGAGGACATGGGGAGGCCCAGGCTGGATCCTCTCTGAGGCTGTTTTCCGTACCCCCGGGCATCCCACCGGGCATCTGGGTAGGGGGTCCACGGTGCTAGAGTGGGGGTGCTGGGAACCCTCTCAGTCTGGGGAAGGGGTGGGAGCACTGTGGATGGTAGAGGGGTCCCTAGGGCGGGGGGATGGGGGCAGCGCTGGGAGGGGTGCCAGGCGGTCCCCGGGGCGATAGGGGCAGCGCTGGGAGGAGTGCAGGAGGGTCCCCTGGGCAGGGGGATGGGCAGCGCTCGGGGGGACGGGCTGGGCGCTGTCTCATGCTGTGTCTCTCTCCCCTGCACAGGACGTGGCCCCCAGCGTCTGGGCCACGGTGCTGGCTGTGGTCTGGCTGCACGGCCGGGCCACGGGGCAGCGCGACGAGTGGGAGCTGCTGGAGGCCAAGGCTGTGGGCTGGGTGTGGGGCCAAGCAGGTGAGACAGGACTGGGGGGTTGGGACAGGGCCCAGGTCCTTGTCCGGAGAGTCCATGCCCCATAGCCCAGCCCCCCCACACCGCCCGAGACTCCCTTGTCCCCCAGCCCACCCCGAGATCCCACAAGCCCACAGTACCAACCCTACCCCATAGGACCCCACAGTCCAGCCAACCAGAGACCTGAGATCCTGTACCCCGTGGGTCCCAGGGCCCCCTGTTCCCCGGCTTCCTAACAGCCTCTGGCCCCCCAGCCAGACCCAGGACAGACAGGCTCCAAGCCCCCTGCTCCCCGTCCCATTCCCCCCAGCTCCCCGACATCAGTCCCTCGGGCTGTGAGCTCTCTGCCCTTTGTCCCCCAGGCTGATGTCTCCCCCGACCCTCTTCTCGTTGCAGGGCCCCAGCTGAGCGAATGCCTGGAAGCCGCCAACACCCTGCTGGGCTGCAGCGTTGGCCCTGCTGTCTTCGGGCTCTGAGCCCCCTCCCCATCCCCGTACCCCTCTCCCCCCACAAGCTACCCTGGGCCTCTAACCCAGCTGAGCTCCCCCATCCCCATACCTCCCCACAAGCTATCCTGGGCCTCCAGTCCCGCTGAGCCCTCCCTCCCGCCCCCGGATCCTAAATTAAGAGCAGCCAATTGGTTTGCATAAGTTTAACGAAAACAGTTTAAATTGACCCTGTAACTTACAGCGGAGGAAGGTCGTTGTGCAGACAGGCCCTTGGTGCTGCGGGCGGAAACTGTCTCTGCCAGCCCCTCGCTGGAATAAAGCAGTTCCCCAGGTTTGTCTGCCTGGCTTTGGCTGGGGTCCCGGGGCTCGGGGCTCCCCACAACTGTCCAGGGCACTGGGTTCCCAGCAGGGTTAGGGACCGCCTGCCCTGAGCGGGTGGATTAGCTCCCAGCTCCGGCTTTCTGGTGGGGCAGAGCAGCAGGACCCAGACGCTGGGGTGTCTGGCTGAGGCCGGGAGGAGCCCCGGAGAGATGGGAGCACGTGGGGTGCAGGTGGCAGACACGGGGCATGGGCCCAGGGCAGTGTTTAGCAGGACGTTTTAGCTCTGGGTCTGTGCGGATCCCTGACACCCCCTCACTGCTCCACCAGGAGAAGGAGAAGGAGCTGCCAGGCCTGGAAAATCTGTCCCTGCTCGGCTGCTGTTGGGACACGTGATTCCCATTCAGATACCTGGGAATTGGGCGTCCAGCCCCCCGGCAGCTCGGGAACCCCCGGCCCTGCCTGGAGTGAGGACCCAGAGGCATTGTAATGGGACAGGGAAGCAGCAAACGCTCTCTCCCCAGCTCACACAGGCCCTGACGCTGCCATCCCAGGGCATTGAAATTGGAAAGAACAATTCTAGAAGGAAAAGACTGGGGGAGATTTTCCAGGCCCAGGTGGCAGCTGGGTGCCCAGCTCCCCCAGACAGTCTGAGACGCGGGTTGTTATTCCGATGTGTAACAGCGATGAACCCAGGGGAGCTGGCGCCCAGCCCAGGCCTAGGGGTGGGCCAAACCCCCACCTTGGAGCCCAGGAGCTGGGTGGGGGCAGGCACAATTGAAGTTCTTTATAGGTCGCCAGGCAGAAAGCTCCATGAAGGTGAAGTTCAAGGTGAGGGGCGGTGCCTGTCCCTGCGGGGTAAGAAATATCCCATGGCTGGTGCCAGGATCTCCACAGCACGTGTTGCAAATCCCAGAGACTCCCCGTCCCTGTGACACTGAAAAGAAATACAAACCCATTCAGCTCCAAGCAGCTGTCACAAGGCCAGATCCACTGCCTGTGCTCTGAGCTCCAGCTGGCTCCTTGTGGCTTCTACCCCAGGGCTTTGAGCAGTCGCCCCAGTTCAGTTCCCCACCCTGCCAGATGGGGGGAGAGGCCAGGAGCCTGGGTCTCTCACCGGGCTGCAGCACACGAACCCAGAGCTCCGGGGGAGGCTCCAGCTGCAGCTGTTCTTCTCTGGATCAATAACTCACTAGCCGGGGATCCTGCTCTTTGCCCTCCGGGGAGCTCTGCAGGCTCCAGAGTCACTCGCTCGCTCTCTGGCCCAGCAGCTCCCCTTACCCGCTCCTCAGGGCAGCTCCAGGGGCGACACTCGCAGTGCGGTCAGCACGCTGTCCTGCAGGGGGAGCCCAGGTTCAAATCCCGTCTCCCTGGCAGGCGGAGGGGGATCAACCTGCCCCTCCCACAGCCAGGTGGGCGAGGAATCATATGGATCTACCCCCTCCTCCCCTGGCTTTCCTGGCATGGCGTCGAACTCCAGGACGGTGTTCCGGCTTCGGTGCCTGAGCAGCGAGGTGTCTAAATCCCAGAGGCGACTGGGCTTAGCACAGTTCCCATCGGCCAGCTTTGACAGGGGATGTGGGACCCGGCTTTGTCTGGAAGCCGTCTCTGCTCTCCCCCACAGTGGGGCATCGTCCCAGGCAGGGCCTCTCCCCAGCTCCCTGGCACACGCCCTCCCCAGTCCCTCTAATGAGGTGTATTGGCCAAACGCCAGCAAATGGAACCTTCAGAACCAGCCTTTAGCTCACTCCTGGGCTGCAGGTTTCAGGGCCACCTCCCGGGGGTCCCTGGTGACCCTGCTTCTGGCAGCCTCCCAGCCCCAGCCAGCTCTGCTCCCTTCCGACGCACCGGCCCCAGGGCGACCCCCAGGACCCACCCTCCTCCTCCGTGGCATCCTTGCCCAGCCACAGGTGTAGCCCTGCCCCTGTTGATTAGCTCATTTGGGCTCACATGGGGCACTGGGCCGCCTCTGCTCATGGGCCCTGCTCCCCCAGGGCAGATCCAAGGAGCTCTCTGCTCTGTGCCCAGCATTGGGGCATTTCCTCTCCCCAGTCTGGCAACCCCACTGGGGCTCCTGGAGAGACAGGGCGGGAAGGAGGGTGTGACCTCCTCTGGGGGCCAGGACAGAGCCTGTCCCATGTCCCAAATTCACGGCTCCGTAGGCTCTAGGGCCAGGATGGTCCGTCCTGTCCAGCCTCCCGCAGGACACGGGATTGTGCATCGAGTTCACTGCAGACTGGCACCCTGCATTGCTTTTGGGGGCCACGCTGTACAGCCACATCACCACCTGCTGCTAGGGCACCGCCTCCTGGCCCCTCTGGGCATCGCTCATTCCAGGTGCTGCACCCTCCTCAGGGGTCTTACTTCCCACCGTCCCCTCTCACTCCGCAGCCCCTCCCCCTAGGAACTGCAGCTGCCTCTGGGTGACTCAGCCCTCCAGCCAGGTCCTAGTGTCCTCCTCTTCCAGGGCATCAAAGGCTTTCGGGGCAAACTGTCCCAGGCAATCCGCTCCCCGCTGCCTGGTCTGTGCCCCTATGGGACAAAGTGAGAATGTTCTTTATGTTTTCTCTGAGTGCTGTGTGGGTGCCTCAGTTTCCCCTATGCATTTCTCGAGTGTCTAGGGGTGTGTGATTGTTGCAGAGCCCTAGGGGGCCAGTGTGATCCTTTCTGCACAGAGAATGGCCGACACCCTGTCTCCTGGCAACTGATGGCCTGAGCCCCTCCTCTGCAAAGGTGCCAACTGAAGGTATTGGAGAACAAAGAGATCAGGTGACCTCCTGGCCTGGGAAAGAGACAAAGGGAGAGGAGGGGCTAGAGAGTTTTCAGTTTGGAACTGGCTGGGAAAATGGAGGGGAGCCCAGATGGGGCTCTGGCCTTCCTGGCCCCACCCCAAGATGGACCTAACTGAGGGGGTCCTGTTGTCTGTACCTGCAAGACCTGTCTTGGACAGTGTCCCTGTCATCTAAATAAACCTTCTGTTTTACTGGCTGGCTGAGAGTCGTGGAAGCCAGGGGTGCAGGGCCTTGTCTCCCCCAACTCCATAACACCCTGCCCAGGGAATGGCAGGGGAACCGGGCCGCCATCTGCTCTGGGTCCCAGCTCAGGGCCCTCCACTCAGCAGCCCAGCTCCCCCCGGTTTGCCAGCCCGGACTCCCTCCTCCCAGTGAGTAACCGCAGACTCCACTCCATAGCCCCAAACACGCCTCCCTTGGCCCCAGGGGGGACTGCAGACCACGTCGCTGCAGCCCCTGTCTGCTCCCAGCTCCTAGGCTTTCCACAGGCCCCTGCTGCTCCCAGCCAGCTGAGCTGTGAGGGCAGGGAGTTGCCCAGAGTGTGACTAACGCGGCCAGAGTCTGCAGAGAGCCTGAGCCCATTGCCCTGAGAGGTAGGAGTTGCTTCCTGAGTCCCAGTGGGGTGGGGAGTCTCACCGGGGGGTGAGGGGGAGGGCAGGAAGGGGGGAGGAAAGGGAGTGGGTGCCAACAATGCTGAAATGAAAAGTGGCAGAAATAGCAAATAAAAGAAAAACCTCTTTTATCCCCAGGGGTTTGGTTCAATGTCTGTCTGACAAATGACAGCCCCGAGGCCATGAGGCCAGGGCAGCCTGGGGACTGACACTGATTTTTAGCATAGTCAAACAGAGTTTTGGGGGGACGCTCCAGCTGCATTTGCTGCCCACCCAGGGCTGGGTTTAGGGATCCCCCAGGGTGCACGAGGGGATGTGCGTGTCTGGCAGGTCAGACCCTCCTTGGGGAAGGCAGCGTGGCTCGAGCAGACAGCGGCCAGCCAGTGAAATGGCCCCGGAGGGCAGCAAAGGGGCAGGCAGGAGACAGCCCCAGTTCACAGGGGGGGCAGTTTGCAGATGCACCCTAGCACATGGCTGGCTGTGTGGAGGGAAGGGGTTGCAGACGGTCCCTGGCTCCCAGTGGGGGGGACGGGGACTTTGCAGACAGTCCCTGACTTAGAGTAGCTGGGAGCGGGGAGTTTGCAGACACTCCTTCGCTGTGTGGGGTGGGGCGGGGCTAGCGGGGGAAAGTACTTTCGATTTTCCAGCCTCTGCATCTCTCCCCTGAGGTGAGGTCCATCAGCCCCCCCTAGTTCTGCCCCCCTGGGTCCAGGGTCCCTCTGTCCTCTCTGGGTCCTGCCCTCACCCCCAGGTCTGGGCTTATCCCCCTGACTCAGGGCTTCGCCCCTGCAGAGTCTCCCCTCCCTGGATGTGGGGGCCCTGCGTGCCAGGGCAGGGTTGGGGGGTTGGAGGGAGGTGACCCCTAAACCTTTGTGGCTCTGCCCTATCCAACCCCCAGTTCCCCCGCCCCTTTCTGTTCCTTTCCGTACTTCTCCCTGCATGGATCTCCCGGTGCCCATCCCCGTGGCGCCCAGCCGGGTCTGTCCTGCTTCCCACGGGCTCTGGGGGCTGCTGGGGGCCTGTTCCCTGCTCTGACCTCACCCCCCGGCACAGTGACTCAGCCTCGGGCGTTCTGCCAGAAGCAGCTGCAGCAGCGAGAGTCGCAGTCAGTGAATTGCTGTAGCTTTCACGCTGACTCACTTTCTCCGGCCTGGGAACTAGGTGTCAGAGTTAAATCCCAGGGACAAACAACCAGCCTCCCTTCCCTGCCAGAGCCTTTCCCGGGGTCTCCGCCATTTCCCGGCCTATGGCGCTTACCCCAGAGCAGCCAAAGAGGTGCCTGGCCCCCAGCCATGAATACCTGCTCTGTGCGGGCACAGCAGCATCGCAGGCCCTGCTCTGGCACCAGCTCAGGACTGGGGGTGGCAGGCAGATGAGGTCGCACTGAAAGGAAGGCGCATGTTTCTGGGGGTGGGTAACTAGCTGTTGGCACAGCTCACCCCAGGGTGGGGTTGATCTTCCATGGCAGCCAGTGTTTGAAGCAGGATGGGGGGTTGTGCCTCAGTTTCCCTAGGAGTTCATTCCAGGCCTTGCCAGGCATGTGGGTTACCTGGGTGATCCCAGCATTCCCGTCCAACCTCGGAGCTGGGAATTCTTCACCTGGCCGAGCGGCAGCGAGATGAAACCCGTCCCCGAGAGCAGGGTCTGAAGCCGCTCTTGGTCATGCAGCTCTGGCGTTCCTCACCCCCGGCACCCTCAGATCCTTGCTCCTCCACAGAGACTCCCTGCGCATTCAGAGCCGGGTTCCTGCTGCTGGAGAACCCAGCCTGCTGCCGGTCTTTCACTCCTGCCAGGCCCAGGCCAGCCGGCTCCGGGACAGGCAGGAGCCCCCAGCTGTGGCCAGGACTGGACTTTACAGCCTCTGGCAGGGGGGTTCATGGCGGCCATTCCCCCCCCCCCCCCAGTGAAAGTAAATAGCAGCGCCCGCCCCGCCTCCGCCCGGAACGGCCACTCTGCAAACCTCCTCTGTTCTCTGCAGGGTGACAGCCCAGCTGGGTGAACCCCCCCAGTGACCCACCCAGGTTCCCCACAGCCTGGCACTGCTTCAGGGGGCCCCCAGGGGCTGGGGATAGAATCCAGAGTCCTGGCTCCCTTCCCCTGACTAACCCCCCAGCGTGGCACTGGGAGCGAGGCCCAGAATGGGGGAGGGGTGGGAGTTTGGATTGGAACCAGAGCAGGAAATTCAGCACATTGTTGGTTCAGAACTGCCTCCGGATCCCACCAGCCTCAGCCCCCGCTCATGCCTGTCCAACCGCACCCCGCCCGTCCATCTGGCTAGCTGTCCATCCTCACCCCCTGCTCTGACTCCCTCTCCTTCCATCCATCTGTCCTCACCCCCATGCCTGTCCGACACCCCCTTCTGTCCATCCTCAGCCCACCCCGCATATGCTCTGTCCAACCCCACACACCTTCCTTCCTTCTCTCCGTCCATGCTCACTCCCCACACACACACTTCTTCCCACACACCTTCCTTCCGTCTGTCCGTCCATCCAGTCCCATACACTCCCTTGGGGGGGGGGGGGGTGTCCACCTAGGGTGACCAGATAGCAAGTGTGAAAAATCGGGACAGAGAGTGGGGGGTAATAGGCACCCATGTAAGAAAAAGCCCCAAATATCGGGACTGTCCCTATAAAATCGGGACATCTGGTCACTCTATGTCCACCCCACACTGGCCAAGCTGGGGTTAACCACAGAGGTCCCACCCCTGCCTCGGCATGCTCCAAGTGGCAGGTGTGGATAAAAGGAAGTGGGGCGAGGGGGGGAGGACACGTGTGCACTGTCGGGTCCTGTAGAGGTGCTGTCAGCCCTCCAGACATGAGTCTCCCTGGCATGCATGGGAGCTGTACAGGACATACTGCCCAGGGGGTAGGAAGTTGTTGGGGGCAGGGGGATCTCAGGATGACCCTGTCTCTCCGGCAGGCACAAGAGCTGTACAGGGACGCGCTGGCCGGGGGGCAGACCTCGTTCTTGCTGCAGCAGGAAGGGGCCGGGGGTGATGTTTTCAGCTGCTCCCTGGGTAACCTGCCCCCCTGGGGAGGAGGCGGCACTGACCCTGCGCTATGCCTGCGAGCTGCCGCTGGAGCCCGACGGGGCCGCCCGCTACGTGCTGCCGGCTGGCCATGCTGCGCCCCCGCTACACACCCCATGGTGAGCCTGTCACGGAGTATTGGGGGACTCAGGGCCCTGCACCCCCGGCTTCCTGCGATTCACCATGACTCTCAGCCAGCCAGTAAAGCAGAAGGTTTATTTGGATGACAGGAACACAGTCCAAGACAGGTCTTGCAGGCACAGACAACAGGGACCCCCTCAGTTAGGTCCATCTTGGGGTCCCCGGGCATCCCAGCCCAGCCCCCCTTGGGAGGTCAGAGCCATCTCTGCCCCACAGCCCTCTCTCCCTGCCTGCTTCCAGCACTCTGCCTTCAGCGACCCCTCCCACAGCCTTTGTTCAGTTTCCCGGGCTAAGGAGTCGCCTCCCCTTCAACCCCTTCCTGGGTTCTCATGTTACACACTCAGGTATGCGCCCTCGGGCAGATCCCATCCTGCAATGCAGACTATCCCAGAACACTCCCCTGTCAGCATTCACAGACCACCGTGAGAACAGGCCCAGTTCGTCACATCTCTCCCCCCTTCGAGACCGAACTGAGCAGGGTCACTTTAGCCAGTGACCCGGGGAAGTTCGAACCTACCCCCGTTCCCATGGATGCCCCCGCATCCCTCCCATTCCTTGGTGAGAATTACACCAGGCCCCTCCAGTTTCACGCCCCCCCTTAGGTCGGGGGTGCTTGATGGCACTCGCAGTTCGCATGTGGGAAGGTTTATGCGGCCTGTGCCCTTTTCCCACCCCCATACCTCTGGGGCTCCAACTGGGCTGTGGTCTTCTCCCAGCGCTCCAGTCTGGAGGTCTGTGCTTTGGGCTCTCTTGGTTCAGAGCCGCCCTTTTAACCTTGGCCACCCTCTGGAAAGGATCCTTTATGCTGGGCAAGGGTCCTAAAGCTGTTTTCCCCTTGTCCCAGGCCTTCCTCCCCCTCTGACAGGGGTCACAGGATCCGCAGTACTGTCGGACAGTAACAAAGACCCCAGGCCAGTAAAAGCTCCGTAGCAGCCTCTGCTGGGTACGCCAGGTTCCCTGGTGCCCTGCGAGGGGAATGTCATGGGCCCGGCACAGCAGCTGGCGGCGATACTTCTGGGGTACCACCAGCTGCCTCCTGATCCCCCCTGACTCCATTTTCCCTGGGGGAGCCCATTCTCGGTACAGGAACCCCTTCTCCCACAGGAACCTTTTCCGGCCACCTCGTCCCATGGTCTGTACCGCATTGAGGTCGGCTAGGTCCCTTATCTTCCGCAAGGAGGGATCTCTCTGTAACTCGGCCTGGAACTCAGCAGCTGGGACAGGGATGGCCACCTGCTCTTTCTCGCCCGCTGGGTCCGAAGCTGCAGCCTCCCTGAGCCGCGTCCCTGGGCGTTCCCTCCCCACCAGCTTAGGGTCCCGCGCCTCAGGCAAAGCACCCCCCCCAAGGCCAGGGGGCAGTGCCCCTTGCCGGCTCTGACCGCGGGTCACAACTAAGGCGGTCTGGGGGCTGCTTGGCCAGTCCTCTAGGTCCCCCCCCATCAACACCTCGGTGGGCAAATGGTGGTGCACTCCCACGTCCTTGGGGCCCTCCTTGGCCCCCCATTTCAGGTGTACCCTCGCTACGGGAACCTTGAATGGGGTCCCGCCCACCCCGGTCAGGGTCAGGAAGGTGTTGGGCACCACCCGATCTGGGGCCACCACCTCGGGCCGGGCCAGTGTCACCTCTGCGCCCGTGTCCCAGTAACCATAAACTTTCTTCCCCTCCACCTCCAGGGGAACAAGGCACTCGCTCCGCAGGGACAGCCCCGC
Source organism: Malaclemys terrapin pileata (assembly GCF_027887155.1). NCBI lineage: Eukaryota > Metazoa > Chordata > Testudines > Emydidae > Malaclemys > Malaclemys terrapin. The sequence continues at coordinate 33,812,644 of NC_071516.1, read as the reverse complement.
GCCAACCCTGTAAACGGAGAACTTTGAATCCGGAGCATCTGGCCCCCCAGAGAAGCTAGCCTGGGGCTCTCCTCCCTCCTTAGCAGGTGGTACTCTGCCAGCCCCCCTTCCCTGGGAATGCTGCCTCTCGCCGGGCTGGGTCTCTACCCAGTCAACCCTCTGTGGGTTCGGCCTGCTCAGTCTGTCCCTGAGCCTGGGGCACTGGGCCCGTATGTGGCCCTTTTGGCCACAGTGGTAGCAGCCCATGTCCCATGGGTCCCCTTGAGTGGGTCGGATGGTCCTGATGCCGGATGTTCCCCTCTGATGGGGTTTTTCTGTATTTTCCCACGGGGAGGTCCCATGGTGACTCTCTCTCTGCGTTGTGGTGGGATTGCTCCTTTGGGACTCCTCCCTTTTATCTCCTGACCGGCTCTTTACGAACTCATCGGCCAGCCGGCCTGCCTGTCGCGGGTTCTCTGGCTTTCTGTCCACCAACCACAGCCTCAGGTCAGATGGGCACCGCTCATACAGTTGCTCCAGTACCAGCAGTTTGACCAGGTCCTCCTTCGTCTGGGCCCCATCAGCCCACTTGCTGGCGTATCCTTCCATGCGGGCGGCTAGTTGCAGATATGAGATCTCAGGGGTTTTATCCTGATTCCGGAACCTTTCCCGGTACATCTCAGGAGTCAGCCCAAACTCCCGTAGCAGGGCCTTTTTGAATAGCTCGTAGTCCCCTTTCTCTGCCTCTTCCAGTTGGCGGTACAATGCCACAGCTTTGGGGTCCAGTAAGGGGGTAAGGACCCGGAGTCTGTCCGCGGGATCAACCTGGTGCAGCTCGCAGGCCGTCTCAAAGGCCTCCAGGAAGTCATCCATGTCCTCCCCCTCCTTGTATGGGGCCATGATGCACTTATCAAAGCTCCGTGCAGTCCTGGGTCTCCCCTCACTCACCGCAGCCGGGGGTTCGCTGCCCCTCAGTCTCGCCAGTTCCAGTTCACACTGATGCTGTCTCTCATTCTCCTGTCTCTGTCTCTCTTTCTCCTCCCGTTCATGCTGTCTCTGTCTCTCTTCACGCTGATGCTGTCTCTCTTTCTCCTCCCGTTCACGCTGATGCTGTCTCTCTTTCTCCTCCCGTTCATGCTGACGCTGTCTCTCTTTCTCCTCCCGTTCATGCTGTCTCTGTTGTTCACGATCCTCCAGCTCCCTCAGTTTTAGCTCTTTCTCCCATTCCAGCCAATTCCGCTCCCCGGATGCCGAACGCCGCCGGGAGGATCCTCTGCTGGCCGGCGAGCTTCGCCGGGGGGACCCCCTGCTGGCCGGGGGGGTCACGGCGCCCTCGGTATTTGCTGGGCTCCTCCCCACCCTTCCCCTAGGCATAGGAAGGAGGGGTCTCGGGAAGCCCTCAGCAGCCGGCTGACCACTCCCAGCTGGGACAGACACTGGTGCCTGCGCTGCCTTTGCCAGGCTGCTTCCCTGAGACACAGGGATCAGTTCATTCGCGCGATCTTCCGCCTCCAGCTGGGCAATGAGCTGTGCTTTGGTGAGCCTCCCAATGCGCAGCCGCCTCTGCTTGCACAGCTCCACCAGGTCGCTCTTAAGCCGCTTGGCATACATCTTCCTGCTGGCCACTCACCGGCCTGTGTGCTCACAGCTCCCCACAGTTCCCAGGGGGCCCCCTAGTGTGCCAGCCCTTCTCGAGGTCACCGCCTCTCTGCCAGGGTCGAGCTGCAGACTCCTCCGCCCCTGGGACCACTCGCTGCGATCCCCCCGGGGGACCCTGTTACTGCAAAAGTCCTTCTCGCTGGTCACACACTCCCAGGGGTAATAACCGTCTCTCTCTCACTCTTCAGCACGCCTGGTCCCCGTCAATCCCCCTTCGTTTTACTGCTCCCCAGTCACTTACTGCAGGAAGCGCCGTCCACGGGGTGCAGTAGATCCCACCGCTGCCACCAGTTGTCACGGAGTATTGGGGGACTCAGGGCCCTGCACCCCCGGCTTCCTGCGATTCACCATGACTCTCAGCCAGCCAGTAAAGCAGAAGGTTTATTTGGATGACAGGAATACAGTCCAAGACAGGTCTTGCAGGCACAGACAACAGGGACCCCCTCAGTTAGGTCCATCTTGGGGTCCCCGGGCATCCCAGCCCAGCCCCCCTTGGGAGGTCAGAGCCATCTCTGCCCCACAGCCCTCTCTCCCTGCCTGCTTCCAGCACTCTGCCTTCAGCGACCCCTCCCACAGCCTTTGTTCAGTTTCCCGGGCTAAGGAGTCGCCTCCCCTTCAACCCCTTCCTGGGTTCTCATGTTACACACTCAGGTATGCGCCCTCGGGCAGATCCCATCCTGCAATGCAGACTATCCCAGAACACTCCCCTGTCAGCATTCACAGACCACCGTGAGAACAGGCCCAGTTCGTCACATCTCTCCCCCCTTCGAGACCGAACTGAGCAGGGTCACTTTAGCCAGTGACCCGGGGAAGTTCGAACCTACCCCCGTTCCCATGGATGCCCCCGCATCCCTCCCATTCCTTGGTGAGAATTACACCAGGCCCCTCCAGTTTCACGCCCCCCCTTAGGTCGGGGGTGCTTGATGGCACTCGCAGTTCGCATGTGGGAAGGTTTATGCGGCCTGTGCCCTTTTCCCACCCCCATACCTCTGGGGCTCCAACTGGGCTGTGGTCTTCTCCCAGCGCTCCAGTCTGGAGGTCTGTGCTTTGGGCTCTCTTGGTTCAGAGCCGCCCTTTTAACCTTGGCCACCCTCTGGAAAGGATCCTTTATGCTGGGCAAGGGTCCTAAAGCTGTTTTCCCCTTGTCCCAGGCCTTCCTCCCCCTCTGACAGGGGTCACAGGATCCGCAGTACTGTCGGACAGTAACAAAGACCCCAGGCCAGTAAAAGCTCCGTAGCAGCCTCTGCTGGGTACGCCAGGTTCCCTGGTGCCCTGCGAGGGGAATGTCATGGGCCCGGCACAGCAGCTGGCGGCGATACTTCTGGGGTACCACCAGCTGCCTCCTGATCCCCCCTGACTCCATTTTCCCTGGGGGAGCCCATTCTCGGTACAGGAACCCCTTCTCCCACAGGAACCTTTTCCGGCCACCTCGTCCCATGGTCTGTACCGCATTGAGGTCGGCTAGGTCCCTTATCTTCCGCAAGGAGGGATCTCTCTGTAACTCGGCCTGGAACTCAGCAGCTGGGACAGGGATGGCCACCTGCTCTTTCTCGCCCGCTGGGTCCGAAGCTGCAGCCTCCCTGAGCCGCGTCCCTGGGCGTTCCCTCCCCACCAGCTTAGGGTCCCGCGCCTCAGGCAAAGCACCCCCCCCAAGGCCAGGGGGCAGTGCCCCTTGCCGGCTCTGACCGCGGGTCACAACTAAGGCGGTCTGGGGGCTGCTTGGCCAGTCCTCTAGGTCCCCCCCCATCAACACCTCGGTGGGCAAATGGTGGTGCACTCCCACGTCCTTGGGGCCCTCCTTGGCCCCCCATTTCAGGTGTACCCTCGCTACGGGAACCTTGAATGGGGTCCCGCCCACCCCGGTCAGGGTCAGGAAGGTGTTGGGCACCACCCGATCTGGGGCCACCACCTCGGGCCGGGCCAGTGTCACCTCTGCGCCCGTGTCCCAGTAACCATAAACTTTCTTCCCCTCCACCTCCAGGGGAACAAGGCACTCGCTCCGCAGGGACAGCCCCGCGCCAACCCTGTAAACGGAGAACTTTGAATCCGGAGCATCTGGCCCCCCAGAGAAGCTAGCCTGGGGCTCTCCTCCCTCCTTAGCAGGTGGTACTCTGCCAGCCCCCCTTCCCTGGGAATGCTGCCTCTCGCCGGGCTGGGTCTCTACCCAGTCAACCCTCTGTGGGTTCGGCCTGCTCAGTCTGTCCCTGAGCCTGGGGCACTGGGCCCGTATGTGGCCCTTTTGGCCACAGTGGTAGCAGCCCATGTCCCATGGGTCCCCTTGAGTGGGTCGGATGGTCCTGATGCCGGATGTTCCCCTCTGATGGGGTTTTTCTGTATTTTCCCACGGGGAGGTCCCATGGTGACTCTCTCTCTGCGTTGTGGTGGGATTGCTCCTTTGGGACTCCTCCCTTTTATCTCCTGACCGGCTCTTTACGAACTCATCGGCCAGCCGGCCTGCCTGTCGCGGGTTCTCTGGCTTTCTGTCCACCAACCACAGCCTCAGGTCAGATGGGCACCGCTCATACAGTTGCTCCAGTACCAGCAGTTTGACCAGGTCCTCCTTCGTCTGGGCCCCATCAGCCCACTTGCTGGCGTATCCTTCCATGCGGGCGGCTAGTTGCAGATATGAGATCTCAGGGGTTTTATCCTGATTCCGGAACCTTTCCCGGTACATCTCAGGAGTCAGCCCAAACTCCCGTAGCAGGGCCTTTTTGAATAGCTCGTAGTCCCCTTTCTCTGCCTCTTCCAGTTGGCGGTACAATGCCACAGCTTTGGGGTCCAGTAAGGGGGTAAGGACCCGGAGTCTGTCCGCGGGATCAACCTGGTGCAGCTCGCAGGCCGTCTCAAAGGCCTCCAGGAAGTCATCCATGTCCTCCCCCTCCTTGTATGGGGCCATGATGCACTTATCAAAGCTCCGTGCAGTCCTGGGTCTCCCCTCACTCACCGCAGCCGGGGGTTCGCTGCCCCTCAGTCTCGCCAGTTCCAGTTCACACTGATGCTGTCTCTCATTCTCCTGTCTCTGTCTCTCTTTCTCCTCCCGTTCATGCTGTCTCTGTCTCTCTTCACGCTGATGCTGTCTCTCTTTCTCCTCCCGTTCACGCTGATGCTGTCTCTCTTTCTCCTCCCGTTCATGCTGACGCTGTCTCTCTTTCTCCTCCCGTTCATGCTGTCTCTGTTGTTCACGATCCTCCAGCTCCCTCAGTTTTAGCTCTTTCTCCCATTCCAGCCAATTCCGCTCCCCGGATGCCGAACGCCGCCGGGAGGATCCTCTGCTGGCCGGCGAGCTTCGCCGGGGGGACCCCCTGCTGGCCGGGGGGGTCACGGCGCCCTCGGTATTTGCTGGGCTCCTCCCCACCCTTCCCCTAGGCATAGGAAGGAGGGGTCTCGGGAAGCCCTCAGCAGCCGGCTGACCACTCCCAGCTGGGACAGACACTGGTGCCTGCGCTGCCTTTGCCAGGCTGCTTCCCTGAGACACAGGGATCAGTTCATTCGCGCGATCTTCCGCCTCCAGCTGGGCAATGAGCTGTGCTTTGGTGAGCCTCCCAATGCGCAGCCGCCTCTGCTTGCACAGCTCCACCAGGTCGCTCTTAAGCCGCTTGGCATACATCTTCCTGCTGGCCACTCACCGGCCTGTGTGCTCACAGCTCCCCACAGTTCCCAGGGGGCCCCCTAGTGTGCCAGCCCTTCTCGAGGTCACCGCCTCTCTGCCAGGGTCGAGCTGCAGACTCCTCCGCCCCTGGGACCACTCGCTGCGATCCCCCCGGGGGACCCTGTTACTGCAAAAGTCCTTCTCGCTGGTCACACACTCCCAGGGGTAATAACCGTCTCTCTCTCACTCTTCAGCACGCCTGGTCCCCGTCAATCCCCCTTCGTTTTACTGCTCCCCAGTCACTTACTGCAGGAAGCGCCGTCCACGGGGTGCAGTAGATCCCACCGCTGCCACCAGTTGTCACGGAGTATTGGGGGACTCAGGGCCCTGCACCCCCGGCTTCCTGCGATTCACCATGACTCTCAGCCAGCCAGTAAAGCAGAAGGTTTATTTGGATGACAGGAATACAGTCCAAGACAGGTCTTGCAGGCACAGACAACAGGGACCCCCTCAGTTAGGTCCATCTTGGGGTCCCCGGGCATCCCAGCCCAGCCCCCCTTGGGAGGTCAGAGCCATCTCTGCCCCACAGCCCTCTCTCCCTGCCTGCTTCCAGCACTCTGCCTTCAGCGACCCCTCCCACAGCCTTTGTTCAGTTTCCCGGGCTAAGGAGTCGCCTCCCCTTCAACCCCTTCCTGGGTTCTCATGTTACACACTCAGGTATGCGCCCTCGGGCAGATCCCATCCTGCAATGCAGACTATCCCAGAACACTCCCCTGTCAGCATTCACAGACCACCGTGAGAACAGGCCCAGTTCGTCACAGAGCCCCACAGATACCTCTATGCCCCCCACAGTTAGACCCATGGCCACTTCACAGATCCTGCTGCACCCCATGGGTACAATCTGCATTGCTGAATTGCTGTTCCCCTCCTTAATCCTCCAGCCCAGGGAGTCTTTTACACGGCTTTGCTGTGTGAACGCCAGGCCCCTCCAGGCCCTGCTCACACACAGCCACCAGTGTGCAAACACCACCCAGCTGAGATGCATGAAGCTCTCCCAGCCACACCGGAACCACACACATGGCAACATCTGCAAATTCTCCAGCCCCAGCCTCACACCCCAGAGACGTGCATGTTGTGCTGTCCAGTCCGGTCACTGTGCAGCACGAGCTCATTGATTAGTTCGTCAGGCCATCCCAGGGTAACGATCCTGCACCAGCCCTGCTGGGCTCAGACATTCCCCAAACACTCCAGTCCAACCCGCTGGTTTAGATCAAACACTAGAGCGAGTTTAGTAGCTAGAGAAGGAAGGTTGTAAGTGACCCCAAGTTATGAGGCACGAAGGTCGGAACTGGTTACATCAGAAATAAAAGGTGAACTCGCACTCTGCGTCCTGAACCGTTACCAGGCTAAGGGAAGGTTTGAAGCAGGCAGCTTTTCTCACCCTACAGGATGCTGCAGGCAGTTGCCAGTTCTGAGTGCACAGGCTGCAATTCCTTCCCAGCCTGGGTCCGAGCTCCCCAGTTCAGTCTGTCAAGCTTTCAGGAAAGAAGGAAGGGGGGGGGAAGAGGTGCCCAGGTGCCGGTTTTCCCCCTTTTTATATCCTGATGTTTCTTACTGGGAAAGTCCTGGCTGGGTGATGTGGCAGGGCAGCTCCAGGGCATACGTGAAGGAGCAATTGTCCTTCGGGTGAATTGTAAATCTCTCGTTTACAGCTCCCCACTGGCAAATGGCCGGGGATGGTTGCATAGCACCTGGCTGGGTGTTGGTCACCCAGCCTCTGAGGTGCTTGTCTGTGGACATTTCTCAGATTTACAGCATGGTGCAGTTACAAACATAGAACAGAATCTCATAACGCCGTATACGCACCTTTTAACAGGACAGTAATATTCAGCAGACCGTGATTTTTCAAGTGATACCTCACAAGGCAGACTTTGTTCCAGATTTATTGTCATCGTGTAAAAATGGGGATTGTTCTAGTGTAGACTGTCATGGCTTCCCTCTTCAAAACACTGTTGGCGTGTCAGTCACCCCAAGGCAGGGTGCGTTAAGGCCCGTTTGAGTTTTGACAGCATAATTCCCAAGTGTTTTTCTGATCTTACACAACTTTGCACAAGCATACGTGGTTATCTCGTTTAACACTTTGGGGACCAGTCTAGCAATTTCATGAGTTAGCGCGTGTCTTTCCTGGCTTGTTGGAAAACACCATTTTCTGTTCTTGCAACACTGATATCACTTCTGTCGCTTCAACTGGTATTATCTGCAGGTGGCTATTACTTACATTCTGGAAAGTTTTACCTTGGCATTTAGCCATCCAATCAATGAGGTGGCGTGCCTCAGTTTCCCTTTCTACACAGCAGATCATATTTGCCATGGCTTCTCCACCGTGATGGGTTTTAAGTCTGCTTGCATGCATTACCTGTGAAACAGCATTACCCTGAGGCTTCTTGAAATAATCTGTGTTCTTGTTTGCCACGTCCATCATTTTCAAGCATTGTGCCTATTGTAGCTTTTAACGGGGTTAAACATTAACACCAAGTTTCTCCTTGTAAAAGGGCGTTTGCACATATTGCTGTCACGTCGCGCCTTTTGTTGATGTAGTCTGTCCCCAAGGTGGGTTTGGGTCAGACCCATTGTGTCATTTAACTCTTTAACCAAAGCTTTGCCTTCAATTAGTTACTGGCTCTTTCTTCACCTTAGGGTTCCCTTCGGTATCTGCTCTTAATCCAGCCCTGTCTCTGGGGCTGGTGAAGCAGTGCTGCAGGGGGCTCCCCCACATGGGCAGGCCCCCTCCGGAGCTGTGTCCCAATGTCATGGTGATGCACCCTCTGTCTTGGGGTTACCGTGTTCCCCTCGCCTTCCCCAGCCCCCTTTTCTGTAACTAGCAGTATTCTCTCAGCTGCTTCCTTGGTGCTGCCCATCGGGAGGGAAACCACCCCCGCCCCATCAGCCAGGTTGTTGCATCTTCACTGACCCCTTTTCCCCAAGCCAAGTTTACATCCTGTCTTAGAGAGACCATCACTTTCCAGAAGTATGTCCAGATTGGAGAATACAACCGGACATCTACTCTAGGGGCAGGAGTGGGAGCCTGTCTGTCACCACCACCACCCCATGTCCCCAAGGAGCTGGCTGTGAGACCGCTTTCCTCAGCTGCATGGTCCACCCTCTGACTCCCAGGGCCGGCTCTAGCATTTCTGCCGTACCAAGCAAAAAGAAAAAAAAAGCCGCGATCGGCAGCGGCAGTTCAGCGGCAGGTCCTTCGCTCCTAGAGGGAGTGAGGGACCTGCCGCCCCCGAATTGCCGCAGGTGCCGCCCCTCTCCCTTGGCCGCCCCAAGCACCTGCTTGTTAAGCTGGTGCCTGGAGCCGGCCCTGCTGACTCCGCTGCTGGAGTGGACAGGAGCTGAGGCTGCATTTCCCCCCCAAGCAACCAGGGTGAGGACAGTCATGTGCTAACAACGCTACTTCCCCACGAGGCTGGCCAGGCACAGCCAGCTGCTTACAGGGCCTGCCCGTTTTCTACAAAAATCCTGTCTCCGTTTTCCTTTCCTGGGACCCCCTCTAAGATCCCTTCCCTGGTGCCCTCTAGAGCGAGATTTATGGTTTGTTCAGCTGCAAAACTCTGCCAGTCACCACCTGGAACAGTGTCCTCTGTTATAGGCACTTGCTCCCACTCCCTGGGATCAGAGGGAATGTTGCCTTCTGCTGTGGTACAGAAGCTGGTCTCAACCCCTCCCATGTCTGGAAGCGTGCTGCTCCCCCCTCCCCTGCAGAGCAGAGAGCCTTTCTCTGTTTCCGTCAGCAGTCTCTGGGGCTTTCCCATTTCCCCCTGGAGTTCCGGCGCAGGATTCCTTCCTGTGACGGCAGCTTGCCACACTAACAACCTCAGCTGTGCAGAAAACATCATTTCCCACAAGCATGTCGACAGTTCCCACCTTCAGTTCACTTGCTGAGCCATCAGATTCTGTGTGCACCTTGGCTAAAGGCCCAGGCGTCTTGGCTCCTCCTGCTGGTAAAAGCTCTGCCATTTGACCTGGCAACATGTCACCTTCTTGCATGACTCTCTGTTTATCCACAGTAATCTGTTCACCTGTATCTTCCCATCCCAGGTGTTCCCTGTTACTAATTCTAAGTCTTAATACGTCACCTGTCTGGTTCTGCAGAGCCAAATCCCACAAAACCAATGTGGTTCGCTTCAGGTGCCTCAGAGGTTTCTGTGCTGAGCACAGCGGTACGAACATGGGCTGCCCATGGCTTGCTGTCCCTCTGCGCAGAGCAGTGGTTTCTCAGGTGGCCAGTGGAATTACAGTGGCAGGTGCTCCTCTGTTTTTACAGGAGGTTTGGGGTGGAGATTAGAAGAATGGTTTCGGGGGAGGTGCGTGCCCAGCCCCCCAGTCACCCTCTTTTTTCCCCCAAGAGAGAACGGGATCCCCCCTTCGCCCCAGGTTTAAACCCCAGTTTCTATGACTTGTTAGACATCTGAACTTGCTCAAAGATGTCATCCAAAGTGGCCATTTCTGTCAGAGACTCCTCCCACAGACACTGCTTCGCATCATTCTCCCAGAGATCCCAGAAACATTCTTGGCCAATCAGATCTAGCAATTGTCCGAAATCTGCACCACTTTCACCCATTTCCTTCTCAGGTCATTCACCCTGTAAACATACTCCCAATGACTCACACCAGCATTCCTTTGAAGACCTCTACATTTTGTCCTACATACCTCAGGAGTAAATTGAAACTCTTTCAAAACAGTGTCCATAAACGTAGACTATGGCCAAGCATCCAGAAATGGCATTGCATTGGGTACATCCCGAGCTTTACCAGGCAGTTCTGCACTCCGTGTGAGCATTCACTTGCCCTCTGGAATCCCATGGGCATCACCCAGCTTTTCAGCATTGGTGCAATATTCCTCCCCACAGTCTGTTTCTATGTATACAGGCCCACAGCTGGTCCCAGTCCGAAACGTTTGGCATTAAAGGGAGGTGCTGGTGACGCTGGGATTTCCTTCTGTATGTCTAACGTTTCCAGCTGGCGTTTTCGCTCTTTCTCCTTGGCCTCTTTGCCTCTCAGCTCCAAAACGCGCTGATGTGCTGCTATTTCCGTGGCCGCAGTTATCTCTTTCTCCTTCAACACGGGCTGGTGAGCCTCGACCTTCAGTTCCAAGGTTCGCTGGTACATCTCTACCCAGATATAACGCAACCCGATATAAGACGAATTCGGATATAACGCGGTAAAGCAGCGCTCCGGGGGGAGGGAGGGAAATGCGTGCTCCGGCGGTATAACGCAGTTTCACCTATAACGCGGTAAGATTTTTTGGCTCCCGAGGACAGCGTTATATCGGGGTAAAGGTGTATTCTTTCTCCTTTCCTGCTACCCGCAGTTTGCACAGCACTAACCTTGCAACTGCATCATGCTTGCTCATTTTTCTACCTTTCTGTGTCTATTTCCCTTTCCTGAAATAAGCGAAGAGAAAATAACAAAACTGGAACCTGATCCTCGCACTTGAGCCCACTTAAAATCATCACACGCGTGCTCAAAGTGCAAACTTCACTCAGAGCAACAAGCTGTGCATATAACCCTGCTCTCACTGTGCCATTCCTGGATTGCTGAATCGCTGTTCCCCCTTAATCCTCCAGCCCAGGGAGTCTTTTACACGGCTTTGCTGTGTGAACGCCAGGCCCCTCCAGGCTCTGCTCACACACAGCCACCAGTGTGCAAACACACACACAGCTGAGTTGCATGAAGCTCTCCCAGCCACGCCGGAACCACACACATGGCAACATCTGCAAATTCTCCAGCCCCAGCCTTGCACCCCAGAGACGTCCGGTCACCGTGCAGCTCTTGTTCATTCATTAGTTCATCAGGCCATCCCAGGGTAACGATCCTGCACCAGCCCTAATGGGCTCAGTGACATTCCCCAAACGCTCCAATCCAACACGCTGGTTTAGATTGAACACTAAAGCGAGTTTAGTAGCTAGAGAAGGAAGAGTTGTAAGTGATCCCAAGTTATGGGGCACGAAGGTCGGAACTGGTTACATTAGAAATAAAAGGTAAACGCGCACTCTGCGTCCTGAACCGTTACCATGCTAAGGAAGGTTTGAAGCAGGCAGCTTTTCTCGTCCTACAGTAGTGGTTCTCAAACGTTTGTACTGATGACCCCTTTCACATAGCAAGCCTTTGAGTGCGACCCCCCCCCATAAATTAAAAACACTTTTTTATATATCTAACACCATTATAAATGCTGGAGGCAAAGCGGGGTTTGGGGGGGGACGCTGACAGCTCACGCCCCCCCATGTAATAACCTCGCGACCCCCTGAGGGGTCCCGACCCCCAGTTTGAGAACCCCTGCCCTACAGGATGCTGCAGGCAGTTCCCAGTGCTGAGTGCACAGGCTGGACTTCCTTCCCAGCCTGGACCCAAGCTCCCCAGTTCAAAGTCTGCTAAGTGTTCACGTTGCCAGCAGGAAGGAGGGGGGGGAGAGGTGCCCAGGGGCCAGTTTTCCCCCTTTTTATATCCTGACCCTTCTTATTGGAAAAGTCCTGGCTGGGTGATGTAGCTCCAGGGCATATGTGAGCTGCCAACTGTCCTTTGGGTGAATTGTAAATCTCTTCTTTACAGCTCCACCGCTGGCAAATGTAGCTCCCTGTACACCTAGCCCCCCCAACCCTGCTATGCACCCCCCCAGTGAAACGCAGAGCCCTGGATAACTCCCCACACCCACAACTACATGCCCACGATGAGCCCCGTAGCCCCCCCCCAACCTTGCTTTACCCTACATGGTGAGACCCAGGACCCCCTGAACCCCCACTATGCACCCCATGGTGAGTGACCCCACAGTCTGAAACCCCATGAGATACCATAGCCCCTGCTACATACCCCCCAGGGAAAGACCCACATGGACCTTCATAGCCCCTTAACACCCCATAGGTCACTGCTATGTGCCCCACAGTTAATGCCCCCCCAGCCCTGCAATCCCTACCCCAGGGTATGTAACCCCCCTGGGCCCTCCCCCAATATCCCACGTCCCCCCATGCCCACCAATATCCCATGCTCCCCATCCTCCCCCCACTCTCCCGGCCCTCACCCCGTGTCTCTCTGCAGGGTGGGACAGGGAGGACATCACCCAGGGGGTCCCGCGGGTACCCCCAGGGAGCTGCCCTACACCCTGAGCCTGAACGTCACGCTGCAGTCGCCCCACGGCATCGACCGTGTGCTCTCCAACTGCTCCCTCACCCCACTGAGCTACAGGGCTGGGAACCAGACCACCGCCCAGGTAAGGGCTTGCCCAGACGCCTGGGTCCTGGCCATTGCCGCTGGGAGGGGCAGTGGGGGGGCAGCTCTGAGTGAAGGAGTGATGGGGGGACCCTGGGCTGAGGGGTGGGGGACAGGGCTGTGGGGGATTTGGGGCGAGACTGAGGGGGCAGGTCCCAAGGGACTATGTGGGCATGGGTCCTATAGGGGCATATACAGGGGTGGGAGCTCTGGAATGAGGCAGGGGGTGGGTCCCAGAAGGCCCAGGGCGGAGGGAGGGACGAGCGACACAAACGGATCCGGGGAATTCCCCAAGTTCTCTGGGGAAAATGTCGAGGGGCTGAGACCAGCCCATGGGGGTGAAATCCCAGGCATTCAATGCACCCTGGTTCCCTTCACTATCTGGAAATTTCCCTCTCCTTCATTTTCAGTGGAATAAAATGGGGGGGGGGGAATTTCACCCTCAAATTGGAAAGATTTAGCCCCCCCAAAATTCAGAAATTTGCAGTGTTTTCCCCGGGTGTTTTTCCTTCTCTCCCTCCCACCTAACCCAGGGGGCCCAGCCCAAGTTCCCAGGGGGGTGGTGCAGCCCACATTCCCAGGTCGCCCCCTCCCCTCTGGCTCCATGGAGGAGCACTGAGCTGGGCACGAGAGCCAGCGGAACCCTGCCCCCCAGGAGCTGAAGGGAGGGGACTGTGTGTCTGTCACCCCCAGGTGTCGCTGGCCCAGGCCCCCCCGTGGGACCGAGACATGGAGCTGCTGGTGCATTACGCGGAGCCGCAAAAACCCAGCGCGGTGCTGGAGGCTGGGCTGCCCGAAGTGGAGCCAGGTGAGGGGGGGGTGTCCCGCACCCTGCTTCCCCTGGGTGGGGATTAGGTGTGGGCGTTGAAGGAGCAGGGGATAGGGTGTGTGAAGGGGATTGGGGACAGGATCAGGGGGTGGGCACTGGGGCGTGGGGGTCCAGAGCAGGGGCTCTTGATAGGGCTGGGGGTAGGAGGGTGGGGTGCCTGGGAGGAGCCAGGCAGTGGGGTGCCCTGCAGATTTGGAGGGCATGGGGAAGAACATGGGATGGAAGGGCAGGCACTGGGGGCTGGAGATTGGGGGCGGTGGGGGATCTAGGGAAAGAGCTGTAGAAGGAGAGACAGAGAAGTGTGGGTGGGGCTCTGGGGCAGTCAGGGAACGCTGAGGGCTCTCACAGGGCTCAACCCCATGTCCGCCCCATTTGGGGCTGACCCCATCTCCCCACAGGCTCCCTGATGGGTGACCCGGCTGTGATGGTGACCCTGCTGCCCAGCCTGCCTGAGGCATTGCCAGCCAGAGCTCGGCCGGGGAGTTCATCTTCCTACTGGACTGCTCCGGCAGCATGGGGTGCCCCATGGACGGCCTAGACTACTCGGCCCAGCGCATTGACAGCGCCAAGGTACGGCCAGTAGTCCTGGGGGAATTCTGCACCAAAAAATTAAAAATTGTGCACACGTTTTAAAATTCTTCAACAATCTGCATTTTTTTGTCAAAATAACACAATATAATTTTGACAGTTTCAATTATTTTGGTAATTTATTTCAAAATATCTGTCAGCAAGTACATGTGTAACAACACGGACAACAAAAAGATTCTATTCCTTACTAGGCATATTAACACAGAACTTCGAGTAATTAATTTAACTACAATACAGAACCGTATTTCCTGCCCCCCTCAGAAGCAGTGCAAAGGCTTGGGGGAGTCAGGGGTAATGGAGGAGCTGAGGGAGAGGGAAGGAGCCTGGAGTGAACTGGGAGGGTTGTTGGGTGTGGATGGGAGAAGTATGTAACAGGTTTTTTTGGGGGGGTGGCAGATTGTTGGGGAGTTGGGGAGCCTCCCCCATGCAGATCCTGGCTGACCCCAAGCCTCTTCCATTCAGTCAGCCACATCTGCCCCGTCCCCCTCCCCACACCCATCCCTATGTGTTCCTGCATCTCCCCTACCCCCTTTCCCATGTGGCCTTGCACCTCCACTCCCATTCAGCTCCTGGCTCAATGGTGTCACCCCACTAGCTCCTCAGCCTGTGCCCCAGTCTGTCCCCCCCCAGCAGCCCCATATGCCCCCCTCTGTCTGTCCTAACCTGGCTCTGCCAGCAGGGTGCTGTGATGAACTTCTACTCCTGGGGGAATTCTGCAGCACTGGGTACGCATAGAATTTTTTTCCCCACAGAAAATACATTCTGCCCCAGAAGTGCTGCAGTTACGCTGTTTACCACAACAACCGGCTGAGTTCATGCTGCTGGCTGCTCTGGCACCACGGCGGCCTCTGGTGGGTGAAAGGCGGAACTGCAGCACTTCAGGCAGAAATGTATTATCTGCAGGGAAAAAATTCTGCAGGACACGAGTTCTGCGCGTGCGCAGTGGTGCAGAATTCCATCAGGAGTAACCCTGGCAGGAGGCCATGCTAGATGGGCCGGTGGGCAGAGCTGGGGGAGCAGCCCAGGCTGGCTGGGCCCGGAAGGCCTGAGCTGGGGGAAGAGCAGCCTAGGCTGGCTGGGCCCGTGGGGCAGAGCTGGGAGAGGGAGGGGGCAGCTCAGGCTGGCTGGACCTGGGCGGTGACTCCGTCCATCTCTGTCCATCCCCAGGAGACCCTGGTCCTGCTGTTGAAGAGTTTGCCCCTGGGCTGTTATTTCAACATCTATGGCTTTGGGTCTTGGTTCGAGTCCTTCTACCTGTGAGTCAAAGGGGCAGGGCAGGGAGGGGACTGGTTGGGTTAGGGGGCAGGGCTGGTTGGGGTTGGGGGCAGGGTGTCTGTGGGCTGGGGGCAGGGCTGGCAGGGACAGGGCTGGCGGGAGGCAGAGCTGGCTGGGATCGGGGTGTCCCTGGGCTGGGGGCAGGGCTGGCAGGCGGTGGGGGTGGCTGGGGTTGGGGTGTCCCTGGCTCCAGCTGTCCTGGCCCCTAACCACTCAGCGCCCTCTGCAGGCAGAGCGTGGGATACACCCAGCAGACCATGGCCGAGTCCCTGCAGCGCGTCCAGCAGCTCCAGGCTGACCTGGGGGGCACCGAGATCTTGGCTCCGCTACAAGCCATTTACCGCAGCCCCTGCCTGGATGGGCACCCACGCCAAGTACCGGGGGCAGCAGCAGGGCGTCCCGGGGGCTCGGAGAGGGGCTGGGGGAGCCAAGGCAGGTTGAGGGTGGGGCTTTCAGAAGGGAATGGGGCAGGGGAGGAGAAACTCAGAGATTTTCAGGCCAGAAAGAACCATCCTGATCATCTCATCTGGCCCCAGCCCCCCACCCCCCTGTGACAGCTCCAGCCCCTGGGGCTGAGTCACCAACGCCCCCAAACCCTGAGTTACAGTTGTCAGGTCCCAGAGCCCCCCCTAGTTACTCCTGTTCAAACCAGCAAATGTCCCAGCTCCCGAGGGGGATGAACCCCCCAGAGTCTCTGCCAATCTGACGCTGGGGAAAATCTCTTCCCCACCCCACGTTTGGGGGTCAGTGAGCCCCGAGCATGGGGGGCAAGACCCCCCCAGCCAGCCCCTGGGAAGGATTCTCTGCCCCTCAGCTCTCTTGAGGAGGCTGTTCCTGAACTTCCCGGGGGGAGACCCTCAGAGAGGGGCAGGGGGCTCTGGGGGCAGCTGACAGGGGGCCAAGGGGGGCGCTTGGAGAGGGGCTGGGAGCTGGGGGGCAGCTGATGGGGGCTTTTGAGGGGGCTCAGAGTAGGAATGGGGCCAACCAGGGGCCGGTGCCCCTGGGGGTGTGAGCAGGGCGTGGCAGGCAGGAGCCACGCAGGGTACCTCTGTGTAGAGCTGGGGGGGCAGCGCTGGGTGCTGCGCTCAGCTCTGGGGGGCGTCCTGCAGCTGGGGGGCAGGGAGGGCAAGTGGGGGCATCAGGAGGGTCCAAGAAAAGTGCCAACAGCTGTCAGGCAGGTTAGTGTCTCCAGAGGCTGGTGAAAAGGTGACAGGTGGGGGTTGTGGATTACAGTTAGAGACCGGGGAGAAGGTTGGGGTCCCCGTCTGTCAGCCCCCCCCCCGGGGAGATGTCTGGGAGAGGAGGAAAGGGGGCTGAGGGGGTTTATGGGGCTGGGGGTCTCCGGGAGGGGGGTCAGTGGGGAAGATTCTCTGGGGGCTTCCCCCATTCCCAGGGGGAGAAGGGTCTCTGGGGAGATTTGGGGTCCCCGGCTCTGACAGCGTCTCTCCCTCGCCAGCTCTTTGTGTTCACGGACGGGGAGGTGAGGAATACCCAGGACGTCATCGCTGAGGTGCAGCGTCACCGGGGGGCCCACAGGTAACGGGGCACCTGCCCCCCCAGTGCCCCCCCAACCCTGACCCCCCCAGCCCTGACCCCCAACCCTGATCTCCAGCCTCTCTGCCATGGGGACCTCTGCCCCTATCATCTCCCCAACTCTGCTTTCCTGCCCTGCCACCCCATTTCCCTCAGCCCTACTGGCCCCTCTCCAACTGCGCTGCCCCCACCCCAGCACTGGCTGTGCCCCCCAGCTCTGCCCCTCTCCCTCCTGTCTCTGCCCCCCTGCAGGTGCTTCTCCTTTGGCATCAGGGAAGGGGCCTCCACGGCTCTGGTCAAAGGCATCGCCCGGGCAGCAGGGGGCAGCGCTGAGTTCATCACGGGCCAGGACCGCATGCAGCCCAAGGTGAGAACCCAGGAGTCCGGGCTCCCCCACTCTAACCCAGCAGACCCCACTCCCCTCCCAGAGCTGGGAGAGAACCCAGGAGTCCGGGCTTCCAGCCCCCCTACTCTAACCCACCAGTTCCCACTCCCCTTCCAGACTGGGGATAGGCCCTGCTGTCCTGGCCCCACCCTGTGTGTGCCGGTCTCTCCCCCAGGCTCTGCAGTCTCTGAAGCAGGCCCTGCACCCGGCCGTGACTGGGATCTCGCTGAGCTGGGATCTGCCCCCTGGGATGGAGGCGGCGCTGCTGGGCCGGGGCCCTGAGGTGATCTTCCCTGGGCAGCGGTGCCTCATCTACGCCCAGCTCCGCGGGCAGCCCCAGGTGAGAGAGCAACCCCCCCCCCCCCGGACACCCCCAGGGCTTGGGGTCAGTGACTGAGCCAGTAACCTCCCATCCCCTCCTGGGTGATAACTCTGACCCCCTAACGATGGCCATTGAGCTGGGGGCTCTGTGCTACCCAGCCCCATTGATTTTCTCCCCCCTCACGCTGCCCTTCTGACCCCCTTTCTCTGCCTGCACCCCCCAGACACTGCCGTGGGGGGCGTCACCCTGCAGTACCGCATCCAGGACCAGACCTACAAGGAGATGCTGCAGTTCCCCCTGCAGCCACAGGATGGAGACAGGTGACAGCAATGCTCCCTGGTCCCCATCCTCCCCAAGCCGCTGGGTCCTGTCCCACACATCCCCACCCCCAACAGAATAGAGATGGGAGGGGACCTGCCCCAGGTCACAGAAGGAAGCAGGAGTCCTGGCTCCCAGCCTCCCTGCTGTGACTACTAGACCCCACTCCCCTCCTATAGCCAGAGATAGAACCCAGGAGTCCTGGCTCCCAACCCCCCCCATACACTATCCCACTAGCCCCTACTCCCCTCCCCACAGTGGCAGGAACCCAGGCATCCGGGGCTCACCCCGTGACTCTCTGTCCCTGGCACAGGCTGCCCGTTCACCGTCTGGCAGCCAAGTCACTGCTGCTGGAGCTGGAGGGGGCCGTGGACACCGGGTCGGAGGGGGACCGGCACTGGGTGCTGGAGACCAGCCTGAGCTCGGGGGTCGTCTGCTCCCTCACGGCCTACGTGGGGGTGGACACAGAGCGGGGGCAGCTGGTGCAGGGGCTGCTGGTGAGACGGGACAGCCCGCTGACAGGTAACCCTGGAGGGGCCGGGGATCCCGGCACCAGGTGCGGTGGGGGGAGAAGGCTCAGGTGGGTGGGGGAACCTGGCACCGGGAGGAGAGGGGGGACAGGGAATTCTAGCACGGGGGATCCCAGTGTGAGAGGAGGGACCCAGAAGCATGGGGGGGGGTTATCATGGTTATGGGCTAATGTCCCTTTGCCCCCCTCCCTGCCCCAGCTCCCATGGGGTTGTGCTGCCCCCTCCCTGCCCTCCCAGGGTCCTGCCCTCATCCATGGGGTGCCCCTGGGGCTGGAGGAAGGGTCCCGGCTGGGGGGAAGCTGTGGGGGAGGGGCTGGATCTGGATCTGGGGAGTCACAGCCCGGCGGGGGAGGGACTGGAGCCGGGGGGATCCTGGCTCAGAGGGAGCTGGGGGGAGAGGAGGATGGGGCTGGGTGCGGGGAGGGGGTCCCAGCTGGGGGCAGGGAGGAGGGGTCCCAGCAGTGCGTTGGCTCTGGGTGCTGGGGGAAGGGGTTCTTCCCTCTCTTAGCTTGTCTCTGTCTGTCTCTGTGTCCGTCCGTCCCTCCGTCTGCCCCCACAGGCTTCAAGGCTGCGGCCAGAATGCAGCACATGGGCGCTATATGGATCCTGCCCGCCCATGGCCAGATGTGCTCCCCGTGCGCTCGGCTGCCCAATGCCAGCGCCCCTCCTCGGGGCCAGGGACCACCTCGCCATGAGCTGCGCCCCCCCCCCCACGTGCTCCCCCAGCCCAGAACCATCCGTTTCCCCCCCCCCCCAGAGCTGAGCCAGGGGAGCCCACAGTGAAAGGGCAACCGCAGGGAGTCCTGGGAACACGCCTCGCCGGATGCTGCGGCCCGCCAGGTGACGGGGGCAGGGGCTGGGAGTCAGAGCGCCGGGCGGGGGGCGAACACCAGGATGACGCTTCCTCGGGTCCGAGACAGACGTGCCCTGATGGTCCCGGAGCTGGGCAAGTGTTTAACGGCCACATCCCAACCGAAGGAACTTCCTGGGCAAAACACCGGTGTGACGCTGGGGGAGGGGGAATCTGCAGCTGGGTTTTTTAAGTGCCGTGACGCAAATGATCTTGCAACAAAATGAAAAAAAAAAAAAAAGGAAACTCCCAGGCAATAAACTCTGTGAAGCTGGAATTTGGGGTGTGAGTTTGTATCAAGCGGCTAAAGTTTGGGGGTGGCAAACTGGGTGAGCGGGGCGGGCAGGGGGAATCAACCTGGACAGGCCATGTCACTGTTCTGTAACCATCTCCCCACGTCTCTCTCTAGAGCGGGCACCGGAGGAGTCTCCCCTGCTGAGGCTGGTGTCTCTGCAGAATGCTGACGGCTCGTGGGACCTGGACCCCCGGCTGGCCGCCGCGCTGGGGGTGAGCGAGACCGACGCTAGGGGGAGGATGCCCAGTCGGGTGAGTGCGGGGGGCGAGAGAAAGGGGAGAGATGGGGAGCAGGTGCTATGAGTTGAGCCTGTTCTCTGCTCCCAGATGAGACTGGGTGACCCAGACTGAGGGGGCAGGTCTGAGGGCAACTGGATCAAATGACCCTTGAACCTGGAGCCCAGTGGGCGAGACAGGCCCAGAGTGGGGGTCTGAGACCCAGGGCCGGCTCTAGGCACCAGCAAAACAAGCTGGTGCTTGGGGCGGCACATTTTTAGGGGCGGCATTCTGGCGCGGGCCATGCCGCCCCTAAAAATGTGCCCCGGCCGCCCTAACTCACCTCCGCTGCTGCCGCTCGCACGCCGCTGCTCGCCCTCCCTCCCAGGCTCTCAAACCCAGGAGGGAGGGGGAGATCCCGAGCGGCTGCGGCGCACGAAACAGCTGATTCGCTCACCGCAGCCGCTTGGTATCTCCCCCTCCCTCCCAGGTTTGAGAGCCTGGGAGGGAGGGGGAGCAGCGGCACGCGAATCAGCTGTTTCGTGCGCCGCGGCCACTCGGGATCTCCCCCTCCCTCCCGGATTTGAGAGCCTGGGAGGGAGGGGGAGACCCCGAGTGGCCGTGGCGCACGTGCTGCTTCTCCCTCTCCCTTCCTCCCTCCTAGGCTTGAGAGCCTGGGGGGAGGAGGCAGGGCTGGGGATTTGGGGAAGGAGCGGAGTTGAGGCGGGGCCGGGGGGGGTAAGAAAAAAACGGGGGGGGGGGGGGGCGGCCAAAACTGTTTTCGCTTGGGGCGGCAAAAATCCTAGAGCCGGCCCTGAGCTAATAACACATAAAGTTAAGTTAAAAAACAAATAACTCTGCTGTAGCTTCCTTTACTAAAGGTGTAAAAGACGCCTAAGGTGTTGCCAACACCAGATTATTATCAAAACAGGGTGTAAGTATTAATCAATTTTTGCAGTTTATAGTCTTATATTCTCTTAAAAAACTGTAATACAAGTGTAACTCTGTAATTCTAACTGTTTTACCATTTACTTACTATCTTCATTAATTTTAATAAAAAGTCTTTATAACTACATCTGTCTCCAAATGCATATATGCATCCGAAGAAGTGGGCTGTAGCCCACGAAAGCTTATGCTCTAATAAATTTGTTAGTCTCTAAGGTCCCACAAGTACTCCGGTTCTTTTATCTGTCTCTGTGTAAACTTCTCGTCACAACCCCAAATTTCCTTTTATAAACTCTGTAAAGCCTAATTCAGGACAAACTCTATCTTCTGATTAAACAAATTAGCGAGCCAAAACCCATACTAATTAATATTCACAATAATAATTATTATTATTAAAATTAACAAAAGTATTAATTAATTAATTGAATTTAGTAGATAAATTAAATCAACACAACTAACACATCCTAAATCAGGCTACACCGGCCTTGGCAGCAGCAGCATGTTGAGGGGGGGAGGCTGGGGCCGCTGCGGTTCGCGCCGCAGGGGAGCAGCACCCGCACCTTGTGGCTGGGCCAGGCAGGCTCTGAGTGGGGGACACTCGACTGGGGGCTGCTCCTCGGGGCACACGGAGCCGCCTGCAGGTACCACAGGGCAGCCGTCCCCCAGCACCGCAGCCGGGGCTGTGCGAAGCGGCCCGAGCTGCCCAGGGACTGCGGCAGGGCGGCCAGAAGCAGCAGGAGCAGTGGGGCCATAGAGGGCGGGGCGCTGCCGTGCGGGGCCTGCGTCCCGCTCTCCGGGGCTCAGGACCGGCTCCAGGTACCAGCCTGGCAAGCAGGTGCTTGGGGCGGCCACTCTGGAGAGGGGCGGCACATCCAGCTATTCGGCGGCAATTCAGCGGCCGGTCCCTCACTCCTGCTCTGAGCGAAGGACCTCCCGCCGAATTGTCGCTGCAGATCGAGATTTTTTTTTTTGGCTGCTTGGGGCGGCCAAAACCCTGGAGCTGGCCCTGCCGGGGCTCCGCTCCCTCTGGGGCTATCCTGCCCTGTCTCCTCAGCCCCCTGCCAGGGCGGTCCCCCAGCTCTGCCCTCCCATGTCCCGGCTGGTCCTAGAAGCAGGATCCCTGGCTGGAGGGACCCTGGGCTGAGGCACGCCCAGGAGCCCTGCTGCTTACCCGACCCTGCCAGCTGCTTACCCAACCCCGCCAGCGCAGACTGGCTGGAGGCGAGGGGGGAGTGGGCGGAGTCAGCACTGGTGGGGGGGAGCCCAGGCCTGGGGCTGCAGGGGGTGGGGTGGGGTGGAGAGCCCAGGGCTGGGGCAGCAGAGGGTGCAGGTGAGGGAAGGCATTAGTGGCGGGGGGAGGGGGCAGCCACAAATGTTTTTGCTTGGGGCGGCAAAACACCTAGAGCCGGCCCTGCTGAGACCCCACGTACAGGGGGTCAGAGCATTGGATCAAGGGCTGGGGGGGGAGACATGGAGGGCCCCAGGCCGGGCCTGCTCTGAGGCTGTCTCCCTACCCCCGAGCATGGCACTGGGCATATGGGTAGGGGGCCCACGGTGCTAGGGCAGGGGGCTGGGAACCCTATGATTCTGGGGAGGGGGCGGGAGCACTGGATTGGGGGGACCCCAGGGTGAGGGCATGGGGGCAGCACTGGGGGGGCAGGGGAGTCCCCAGGGCAGGGGGATGGGGGCAGCACGGGGGGGGGGGCAGGGGAGTCCCCAGGGTAGGGGAATGGGGGCAGCACTGGGGGGACAGGGGTCTCCAGGCTGGGCGCTGTCTCAGACTGTCTCTCTTCCTCCTCCCCCCTCATTCCTGCCCCCAGGATGTGCCTCCCGGCGTCTGGGCCATGGTGCTGGCCATGGTCTGGCTGCATGGCTGGGCCGCAGGGCAGCGCGATGAGTGGGAGCTGCTGGAGGCCAAGGCTGCGGGGTGGGTGCAGAGCCAAGCAGGTGAGATGGGGTCTGGGGCAGGGCCCAGGGTCTCAACTGGAGAGACCCTGCCTCATGGGAACCCCACAGCCCAGCCCCCCCCCCGAGACCCCCTGCCCCAGGGGCTCACAGCCCCAACCCTGCCTCACAGGGCCCCCATCCCTGAGAGCCCTGCCCCCCAGGTTCTACAGCCCAGCCCCAGCCTGGCCCCCCAGAGCCCTTCAGTCCCATGACAGTCTCCCTGCTCACTGTCCCAATCCCGGCTCCCACCCAGGTCCCCCATTCTGTGAGTGCGCTGCGTGACGCTCGGCGGGGGGGGCAGCGCGGGGCTGGGGGGGGTTCTGGCGGCGCTCGGCACAGGGGGCAGGCTCCGGCATGCGGTGCTCGGCGGGGGGGCGGCGCGGGTGCGGTGCTGGAGGGGGGGTTCCGGCGGCGCTCGGCAGGGGGGCGGCACTCTGGGGGGGGGGTCTGGCGGCGCTCGGCTGGGGGGCTCGGGGGGCGGCGAGCTCTCTGCCCTTTGCCCCGACCCTCCCTGTTCCCCCTGACCCCTCTCTTGTTTCAGGGCCTCGGGTGAGCGAGTGCCTGGAAGCCGCCAACGCCCTGCTGGGCTTCAACATTGGCCCTGCCATCTTCGAGCTCTGAGCTCCCCCTGTACCCCCCCCCAAGCTACCTTGGGCCTCTGACCTGGAGCTTGGAGGCCAGAAGGGGGCACTGGGGGCAGCCCCACCTGGCCGGCCTGTGCCTAGCCTGGAGCTAACCCCCAGCTGGGATCCCACCGCTGCCTCCAATTCGGATGCATCTGCTTCCTGCTAGCTGAAGAGGAGAACTGGGCTCCACCCCAGACTGGCTGTAGCCTTTATTTTTATTTAGCATAGAGTTAGCGATGTTATCTTACCCCACCGTGGGTTCGGCTCTGGTGGCCACAGTTTCAAGCTCAACAGAGGGAAAGACCCCTCCGCTACTTGGTTCAGACTTAGGGTACATCTACACTACAGCGGGGAGTCGATTTAAGATACGCAAATTCAGCTACGTGAATAGCGTAGCTGAATTCGACGTATTGCAGCCGACTTACCCCGTTGTGAGGACGGCGGCAAAATCGACTTCTGCCGCTTTTTGTCGGCGGCGCTTACTACCACCTCTGCTGGTGGAGTTAGAGCGCCGATTCGGGGATCGATTGTCGCGTCCCGACAGGACGCGATAAATCGATCCCCGAGAGGTCGATTTCTACCCGCCGATTCAGACGGGTAGTATAGACCAGACCTTAGAGACTCTACGTACATCACGGTCGCTTTTTCACAGCATGACCCGTCGGCACGTCTGTCTCATGATCTTGTGACATAGAGTCGCTCTTTGGTCACTTACTTATGTCAAGCATCTCTTACGCCTAGGGCATCGTATGGCTAAGCTGGCATCACACACCTGTTGTGATAAATAAAGGGGGGAGGAGCTCCCTTTGATGGACACCCAGCCAGCCAGTTAGCTGTAAAATCCCTCTTACTTGCTTTACCTGTAAAAGGTTAAAAAGTCCCCCAGGTAAAGAAAAAAAAAGTGGGCACCTGACCAAAAGAGCCAATGGGAAGGTAGAACTTCTTAAAACTGAGAAAGAAACTTTCTGCACTCAGAGTGACAGAGTTGGAATTCAGCCTTGACAACTGTGGACACCATGTTTCAGCCCTGCTTTACTTAGATACCTAATGTCCACGTATCCTTCTAAATCCCAACTGGTCCCCTGTGTCTCCACCTGTACAGCCTACCTCTGATAATGACCCGGAACGGAGCATCTGAGTTAATCATAACGTCACCCGGCGCAGTACTGACCCCATGGCCCCGTATCCCCTACGCCACTCCCAGCCGCCACCGCCTTTCTGCACTGGGGGGCATCCTCAGGAGCAAAACCACCACTGTTTGTTTTTCCAAATGACCGAGGGGTCCCTATATAGCCCCACTGAGGCAGCCGTGTCTCGGTGCCATGCGCAGAGACCCTGTATAACCAGCCCCACCCCAAGGCAGCCGCATCTCAGAGCTGGGCAAGAGGTTCCTGTGTAACCAGCCCTCATGCCCCCAGGGCCGGCTCCAGGCACCAGGCACCCAAGCACATACTTGGGGCGGCATCTGGTAAGGGGCGGCGGGGGGAGCGCGGCGCAGCATTCCCGGGGAGGGGGGGGCGTTCCGGCGGCTCTCGGCGGGGGGCGGGGGCGGGCTCTGGCGGCGCGGGGGGGGGGGCGTTCCGGCGGCTCTCGGCAGGGGGCAGGCTCTGGCAGCGCGGGGGGGGGGGGCGTTCTGGCAGCTCTCGGGGGGCTCCGGCGGCGCTGGGGGGCGTTCCGGCGGCTCTCGGTGGGGGGCGGGCTCCGGCAGCGCTGCGCGGCGCTCGGCGGGGGGGGGGCAGCGTGGGGCTGGGGAGGGGGTTCTGGCGGCGCTCAGCACAGGGGGCAGGCTCCGGCATGCGGCGCTCGTTGGGGGGGGGCGGCGCGGGCGTGGCGCTGGAGGGGGGGTTCCGGCGGCGCTCGGCGGGGGGGGCGGCGCTCGGCTGGGGGGCTCGGGGGGCGGCGCTTTTTTTTTGCTGCTTGGGGCAGCAAAAAAGCTAGAGCCGGCCCTGCATGCCCCACTCCAGAGATGGCCTCATCTCAGCACTGGGTGAGGGGTCCCTGTATAACCTGCAACCACCCTCTCCCCCACTCCAGGCAGCCGCATCTCCGCGCCCGGCCTCACTGACCCTGCCCTGGGTTTCAGTTTTCTGATGCTAAATGGGGAGGAATTTCTCTGCCAGGCTCTGGCCGCCAGCTGGCCCCATTGAATCAATTTTCAGGTCGGTTCTGTGCCAGAACTAGGCTCTGATCCAGCCCCAGGGCGGGGCCTGGCAGCTGGGGGGAGGATACGGCACAGGGCCTGTCCCCTCTAGGGGGCGCCGGCTCCCATCCAGCCCCAAGGCGGGGCCCAGATGGCTCGGGGCGTCCAGGCCCCCTCCGCCAGCCTTGCTCGGCCTCACCCCTCCTCAATAGGTGAATCCAGCCACTGTGCCCCCAACCCGAGTGCTGGGGGGGGCACTGGGGCAGGGAGGGGCCCATGGGGCAGAGGGCCCTGCCCCTCCCCCCACACACACATTGACAGCCCAGGCACGCAGCAAGCCACATAAAGGAGCATTGATGGCCCCCACCCCCACCCCCCGCCTTGGCACTGCCAGCCCCATTCACATTGTTCCCATCCCTTGAGCGGCCCCGCGCAGGGAGCGAGACGCTGCCTGGGGCTGCGGGCCAAGGGCTGGACCTCGGCGTCCCCCAGGTGAGGCGACAAAGCTCACCCACCCAGCAGGGTGTCAGACGCGCCTAGATGGCCCTGAGCTTCCCTGCTCCCCACTAGTGCCCCTCACTCCCGACACACAGCCCCCTGCTAGCCCAGCCCTGGGCTTCCCCACCCTCCCCCCGAGCTCCGCCAGTGCTCCTCACTCCTAACCCACAGCCCCCTGCTAGCCCAGCCCTGCCCCACCCCTACCCAGCCCTGCCGGTACCCCTCACTCCTGACCCGCAGCCCCCTGCTAATCCAGCCCTGGGCTCCCCCCAACCCACACACTCACGTAGCCTGCATGAGAATATTTAATTTCCCCAGCAGGGGTCAGTGTTCATTCCAGCCCCACTCCCACTAGGGGTGCTGTTCCACTGGCCGGTTTCCCCTGGGCTGGCATCTTCAGGGCCAGCTCATAATTCATTTAATTAAATAGAATAAATCAGCAGCGAAGCAGCCACAGGTGTTGACTCGAATCCCAGGCTGTTCAGGGAGGGGCCGAGACAGTGAACTGGGGATAGAACCCAGGCATCCTGGCTCCCAGCCCCTGCCCCACACTAACCCATTACAGCTCACTGCCCTCCCAGGGCTGGGCAGCAAACCCAGGAGTCCTGGCTCCTGCCCCCACACTGACCCACCGGACCCCACTGCCCTCCCAGGGTGGGGCAGAGAACCCAGGAGTCCTGGCTCCTGGCCCTGCTGTTCTAACCACTGGACTCCACTCTTTTGGGGGGCAGCTAGGATACAGGAGGGGAAGGAAGTTCTGGACCCCAAAGGGTTAATTGTGCCCCCTTGCCCCACCCCCTAGGGGGAGTCTCCCACAGCCCCCTCTCCCCCTAGCTCTGGCCCCTTTAAATCGCTGTGGCCTGGCTCACATGCTCAGCCAAGTGCCCTATTTTTAGAGCCGGTTCTTGTCTTCAATCCGACCCCCCTCGGCTTGTTTTGCAGCTTCCCCTGCCAGCTCCTCGGAGCCCTGGCCAAGGAATCCAGGCGCCTCCTGCCTCCTCCCCACCGCCCCACGCACAGGGCTCCGCCAGTGCCCCTCACTCCCGACCCCCAGCCCTCCTACGCCGGTGCCCCTCAGACCTTGCTAGCCCAGCCCTGGGCTCCCCACACCAGCTCTGCGGGTGCCCCTCACTCCCGACTCGCAGCCCTCTCACACTGGTGCCCCTCACTCCTGCCCCTCAGACCCTGCTAGCCCAGCCCTGGGCTTCCCCCTGCCCCACATCAGGACAGGAATGCAAAGGCCTAGATTGCACAGTGGCCACTAGGGCAGAGTTCGTGTTTTTGTAGGTCCTACTCAAACTGTGGCTGCAGTCTCTCTCTCCACAGGGCAAGGGGTTAATAATCCAGGTGCCCCACCCAGGCTGAGCTGCGATTCGGGATGGGGGGGGGGCTGATGTTTTTAAAGTGGCTCCGGGCCCATGACTCTGTGTTCACAAAGGGAACACGATGTTCAGGCCGAGAGTCTGGGGCGGGGGAAGGAAGCACCGAGGGCGGGAGCTAAGCGGAAGGGGGAGGGGAAGGGACAGGAGGGGGTTGAGGGTGTCAGAGGGAGGTTGGGGGGGGGTGCTGAGAGGCTGGGTCAGAAAGAGGCTCTCAGTGCTGGGATGGGGGGTAACACTTTTCTCTCCTGGTGGGGCAGCCACCCCGTACCTCCCCACTGTCCCCGCATTGGCCTCTGGCCTTGCCCTCCCCAGGCACTTGGGGGGCTAGGATGTGACCAGAGCTGGACCCCCCCAGTTCAATCCCCCCCAGTGCCGTTTCCCTTCCCACCCCCCCAACAACCCCCACTGCACCCCCCTTCCCACACACACCCTGGGACCCCTGCAGCCATTTCTGCGTGGAAGGTTCAATCCAGCCGGGAAATCCCCTCCCCCCTGACCCCCCTGCAACGAGCCTGGAGGTGGCCGGGGACTCGCCCTCAGCAGTGTGGGGCCCAGGACCCTGAGCCGTGCGGGCCAGTGGGGGGAGGTTCCTGTGGCAAGTTGGGGCGAAAGATCCGGCAATTCCCCACGCTAGCTTTGGGTGCCCCAAGGGGTTCTCAAATACTGGGTCAAACTGGGCTGGCCAGAGCTGAGCAGCCAAACAGCTCAGGGCTCCTTCGCTCCAGCTAACAGACGGGCCCGTCTGTCCGGGGGGGCCCAGCCTTCCTGGGGGGGTTGGATGGGGACTGGCCTCCGGAGGCCCCAGACGCCCACTGGGGAGTGTTTCGCATGTAGGAACTGGGATGTCCTGTCGCTCCGTTGCAATAACTGCGCCTGGCGCCGGCTCAAAAACTGCCCTGTGATGACGGACGCTGGCCCATGGGTGACGCTGGGCCCCAGCCTCTAAGCAAAATTCTTGTGCGGCCGCGGCCTGCTCTGCCCGCCTGGCTCGCTGGGAGGGGTAGCGCAGCCAGGAAAAGCCCCACTGGAGGGAGCGAGATGTGGGGCTCCGCCCAGAGCGGGACCCCAGGAGCCGGTGGGGGGGTGCTGAGTGGCCCCTGACAGGGGAATAGACGCAGTCGCCCTGAGCTGAGACAGGAGGATAAATGGAGGGTGGCCTGGTGGGTGCAGGAATGTGGGTGCGGTGTGGGGGTGGAGGGCTGGCCACGTGGGTGGGGGGTGGCCCTGGGGACGGCTGGCTGGGTGGAGGCTGTGGGGGGATGAGGTTGGAGGGTGGGGGACGGGAGAAGGGGGTGAGTGGATGGATGGATGGATGGATGGACTGACGGATGGAAGGACAGACGGATGGATAGATGCGGGGAAGAAGATGGATGGATGGGAGAGACGGGGTGGATGATTGGAGAAGAAGGATGAATGTTTGGGAGTGAAGGGGTAGACAGACAGAGATATGGACGGATGGATGGATGGGGGAGATGGATGGATGGATGGATCATGCGGGGGAAGGGTGGATGGATGGATGAATGAATGGGGGGGAAGGGTGGATGGATGGATGGATACCGGGGAAGGGTGGACGAATGGATGGAGAAGAAAGATGGATGGATGAGGGAGATGAATGAATGGGGGGAGGGGATGGACGGACAGATGGGTGGTGGGGTAGATGGATGGATGGATCCATGTGGGGGAAGGGTGGACGATGGATGGATGGGGGTGGATGGATGGATGGATGTGGGGGAAGGGTGGATGGATGGATGGGGGAGGGGATGGACGAACAGATGGATGGATGGGGGAGATGGACAGATGGATGGATGGATGATGCGGGGAAAGGGTGGATGGATGGATACCGGGGAAGGGTGGACAAATGCATGGAGAAGAAGGATGGATGGATGGGGAAGATGAATGAATGGGGGGAGGGGATGGATGGAGAGCTGGGTGGTGGGGTAGACGGATGGATGTGGGGGAAGGGTGGACGATGGATGGATGGATGGGGGTGGACAGATGGATGTGGGGGAAGGGTGGATAGATGGATGGGGGTGGATGGGGGAGGAGATGGACAGACAGATGGTTGGGGGAGATAGATGGGAGAGATGTACGGATGGATGGATGGGGGAGGAGATGGACGAACAGATGGGTGGGAGTGGACAGACGGATGGATGGGGGAGATGGACAGATGGATTCATAGATTCATAGATTCTAGGACTGGAAGGGACCTCGAGAGGTCATCGAGTCCAGTCCCCTGCCCGCATGGCAGGACCAAATACTGTCTAGACCATCCCTGATAGACATTTATCTAACCTACTCTTAAATATCTCCAGAGATGGAGATTCCACAACCTCCCTAGGCAATTTATTCCAGTGTTTAACCACCCTGACAGTTAGGAACTTTTTCCTAATGTCCAACCTAGACCTCCCTTGCTGCAGTTTAAACCCATTGCCTCTTGTTCTATACTTAGAGGCTAAGGTGAACAAGTTTTCTCCCTCCTCCTTATGACACCCTTTTAAATACCTGAAAACTGCTATCATGTCCCCTCTCAGTCTTCTCTTTTCCAAACTAAACAAACCCAATTCTTTCAGCCTTCCTTCATAGGTCATGTTCTCAAGACCTTTAATCATTCTTGTTGCTCTTTTCTGGACCCTTTCCAATTTCTCCACATCTTTTTTGAAATGCGGTGCCCAGAACTGGACACAATACTCCAGCTGAGGCCTAACCAGAGCAGAGTAGAGCGGAAGAATGACTTCTCGTGTCTTGCTCACAACACACCTGTTAATACATCCCAGAATCATGTTTGCTTTTTTCGCAACAGCATCACACTGTTGACTCATATTTAGCTTGTGGTCCACTATAACCCCTAGATCCCTTTCTGCCGTGCTCCTTCCTAGACAATCTCTTCCCATTCTGTATGTGTGAAACTGATTTTTTCTTCCTAAGTGGAGCACTTTGCATTTGTCTTTGTTAAACTTCATCCTGTTTAACTCAGACCATTTCTCCAATTTGTCCAGATCATTTTGAATTATGACCCTGTCCTCCAAAGCAGTTGCAATCCCTTCCAGTTTGGTATCATCCGCAAACTTAATAAGCATACTTTCTATGCCAATATCTAAGTCGTTGATGAAGATATTGAACAGAGCCGGTCCCAAAACAGACCCCTGCGGTACCCCACTCGTTACGCCTTTCCAGCAGGATTGGGAATCATTAATAACAACTCTCTGAGTACGGTTATCCCGCCAGCTATGCACCCACCTTATAGTAGCCCCATCTAAATTGTATTTGCCTAGTTTATCGATAAGAATATCATGTGAGACTATATCAAATGCCTTACTAAAGTCCAGGTATACCACATCCACAGCTTCACCCTTATCCACAAGGCTCGTTATCCTATCAAAGAAAGCTATCAGATTGGTTTGACATGATTTGTTCTTCACAAATCCATGCTGGCTGTTCCCTATCACCTTACCACCTTCCAAGTGTTTGCAGATGATTTCCTTAATTACTTGCTCCATTATCTTCCCTGGCACATAAGTTAAACTAACCGGATGGATGATGCGGGGGAAGGGTGGACAGATGGATGGATGGAGGGAGGGGAAGGGTGGATGGATAGATGGGTGGGGGAGATGGAGATGGACAAACAGATGGGTGGGGGGTGGACGGACGGATGGATGGGGGAGATGGATGGATGGATGATGCGGGGGAAGGGTGGACAGATGGATGGATGGATGGATGGAGGGGAAGGGTGGACGGATAGATGGGTGGGGGAGATAGATAGGGGAGATGGACAAACAGATGGGTGGGGGGTGGACGGACGGATGGATGGGGAGATGGACGGATGGATGGATGGATGATGCGGGGAAAGGGTGGACAGATGGATGGATGGATGGATGGAGGGGAAGGGTGGACGGTTAGATGGATCGGGGAAATGGATGGATGGGATGGACAGACAGATGGGGGTGGACGGGGGGAGGGGATGGACGGACAGATGGGTGGGGGTGAAGAGCACATCTGTCTGGCTGCCAGGAAGGGCTGCCCATGGTGGGTCCCTCAGGCAGTGCCCCACACACTGGTCCCACAGGGACCCTGGTCCAGGACTGAGTGGGTGATGGGAGCCAGCCGCACCCATGGCAGCCCCGCTGCACACTCCAGGGGCCAGTCCCCTCCCCTCGCATGCCCCCCAGCCTGGTTCCCCTCCCCCCCGATCTGACCCATGGGCCCATCCGTTCCAGCAGAGCAGCTAGTGCAGGGAGCCAGGATGCCTGGATTCTACCCCTGAATTTGGCAGGGGGGGCAGGGAGCCAGGATGCCTGGGTTCTATCCACTGGGTTTTTTTCCAGGGGGTGGGGCTGGGAGCTACAGCCTGTTTTGTGATGGTTGGGGGCACACAGAGCTGGTGAGGGGGCCTATGCCCTGGCCCGTGGCTGAGGATCGGGGAGGAGCTGGCTGTGCTGGCTGGTGCAGGGCGGGGTGGGGCTAGACCCAGACCGGTCCAACCGGATGGACGGGGCCCAGGAATAAGGCATTGGGGGGGGGGACAGCGCCTGCCGTGGGGCCTTCCCCAGCAGAGGGCCCAGCCCCAATCCAGCCAGCGTGGGGTGGGACTCCCTAGGATGGGTCCCCATCCTCTCACTCTGCCCCCTCCTTCTCCCCTCACTCTGCCCGCTGCCCCCGCCCATGCCCTCCCCCATACTGCCCCCTCTGCGTCCTCCCACTCTGCCCCCGTCCTGCCCCCTCCCCATACTCCATCCTATCCCCCCACTCTCCCCCTCCACCCATACTGCCCCCTCTGCCTCCCCCCACTCTGCCCCTCCCCCACTCTCTGCCCTCTCCGTGTCTCCACCCCCACTCTGACCCCTCCCTACTCCCACTCCTCGTCCCCTCCCCCCATGCCAGCGCTGTAGCAGGGAAGTCCCCTTCGCCGCCCCCCCGCCCCAGACCTGGGATTGGCAGCCCGGAGCTGGGGGGAGGGGTGTAGGAGGGGGGAGGGGCCAGTGGCGTGTGCGGGGGGGGGGTTGTTTGTATCCAGAGTCAGTCAAAGGCAAGTGAAGGTGGAGGGACGGACGGAGGGAGGCGCAGGCAGAGCCGGACACACGGACTGAGCAGGTACGGGAGGGGTGAAGGGCTGGAAAGGGTCTGATGGAGGGTTCGGGGGACCCGGGAGGGGTCAGATAGGGCTGGAGGGGGGTCTCGGGAGGGGGGCTGATGTTCGGGCGGGGGCCAGTCTGGAGGTCTCAGGCAGGGGGAGGGGTCCCGGGGGAGCAGTGGGGTGATGTGGGGCCATGGCTGAGATGGGGGGGATCGGGGCGGTGGGAGGGGCTGAGAAGGGGGGCGGGGGTTGGTAGGACTTGGCGGGGGGGTTGGGCGAGGGGGGGAAATGTGGGGGGGGCGAGGGGGGTGATCACTAAGGAGGGGGGCGCAGCTCCGTGTGTCCGTCTCCCCGGCTCTTCCCGTCGCTTCCTCTGAGCAGCGACACGCGAAATGTCAAGCGGAAAAACCCACCATGGCGAAGGGGCCGGACGCCTGGGTTCTCTCCCTCGCTCTGGGAGGAGGGGCTGGTGGGTTAGAGCAGTGGGGGCTGGGAGGAGCCAGGACTCCTGGGTTCTCTCCCCGGCTCTGTGGGGGTCCTATGGGAGGGGGGTCCTGGGGGCCCATCCCAGCGTCCCTAGGGCCCCATCCCAGCGTCCCTAGGGCAGGGCTGTTTCCTCAGGGGTCCTGACAAGGCTGAGGCACTGAGCCTAGCCCTGTGCCCCTCTCCCGTGGGGCTGGGAAGAGAATCATTGGTCACTGCCTGCCAGACACACACACACACCCATAGGGCCGCCTGGCCTCCTCTGAGAACAGGGGCTGGGAGCCAGAACTCCTGGGTTCTATCCCTGGCTCTGGGAGGGGAGTGGGGTGTAGTGGGTAGAGCTCCCCACCTATCTGTCTGTCCAGCCAGCAGACCAGCTCCCAGCCATTCAGAGCCAGCCATCCTTCCCCTCAACTGTCCATCCGTCTGTCCACCTCTGTCCCTCCCCGTGAAGAGATCTGTCGACAAGGGACGCTGGGTCTGGCTCCCGAGCCAGCTGCTGGTCTCCTCCCCTCCCCCTGAAGCTGATCCCAGAGCCAGCCCAACCCAGCTACCCCAAGCCCCTCAGGAGCGTGGAGGGAGACCTGCCCCATGGCCAGGAGAGCTAGGCTCAGGGGATTATGGGATGGGGCCCTCCCAGCCCATGGGGCAGCCCATAGGGTAGCCCATAGACAGACTGTGCTGGTCTGCCTGTTTCCTGCGCTCCCCACTCAGGGCCCCAAATGTCCTGGGTCTGGAAACACCCCACACCCTGTGGGTCCTGGGGAGGGCGTTAACTCTTGTTCTACCAGCACTGAGGGGGCCGGGGTCCAGGGAATGGACCAGGCACTGAGGGGCTAAGGGGACATTGGCTGCTGGCATCTGGGCAGGGACCCAGCCTGGACAGTCACTGACCCACCCCTACTCCAATGCCCCTTCCTGGCCCCCCACCCTCCTGCCTAACCCCCCATTTCCCCCACACCCTGCTCCCTGTGACACCCACCCTGGCTCCCCATGATTCTTCCAACTCCCCCATGTCTATAACCCCCCCACCTGTCCCTGTTGCCCCATAACTCCCCTCCCAACTCCCCCACACCCTGCCTGGCTGCCAGCCCTACCCCCATTAACGCAACCACCCTCATAACATCCCCAACCCCCATAACCTCCTCCTGCCCCCAACCTTGTGTCCCAGATCCCCAGGATCGGTGCTGTGTCCCTAGCTTTAGAGCAGCCCCTTGCAGGACCCCCTGGGGGGTTCCACTCTCCCTTCAGGGGAGGCCATGAGGGCTCCCCGATGTGCTGGGGCTCCAACCCTTCTGCCGCACCCCGTGAGCAGAGCCCGACTCCTGAGAGAGCCGTGACCAACGCGGGATTGGGTTGGTTAGTCACTGGGACACGGCCCAGGAAACCCTTAGGGCAGCAGGGAGATGCGGCGTTGGGTCGGCCCAGAGCCCAGGCACCCCGTTTTACGGATGCGTCTGAGTGTCTGTCTGACCCCCTCGTCCCTTCCCGGGTTGGCAGCCCCCACTCACCCCCAGCTCCCACCTTCCCAGCCCTTCCTGCTTCAGCTGGGGGGTCTTTGCTCAGCTCCCCTGCTGAACTGGGGGAGAGGAATCTAGGCATCACTGGAGCTGGCATCAGGTCGCTGGGCACCTTGTTCACCTGGGTCAGTTCCAGCCAGTTCCTTAATGACTCCTCGTTCCCCGAGGCAGGGAGGTGTCACCCATGCGGGTGCCTTTTAGCCTCTCCTGAAAGCGCACACCGCCCTTCCCCCATGCTGGGCAACAGGGTGACCAGACTCCGATAAAATCGGGACTGTCCCGCTATTTAACTTTCTGTCCTGTGTCCCGACCGATGTACGATCAGGATGCCATTTGTCCCGATGTTGTAGGGCTGCCAGGCCTCCGGTTGGCACAGGGCTGGCAGGCTCCCTACCCGGCTCCGCACAGCTCCTCGGAAGTGGCGACATCTCCCTCTGCGCGCTGCCCCCGCCATGAGCGCTGGCTCCACAGCTTCCATTGGCCAGGAACTGCGGCCAATGGGAGCTGCGGGGGCGGCGCCTGGGGGCGAGGCAGCATGCAGAGCTGCCTTGCTGCGCCTCCATCTAGGACCCAGAGGGAGATATCGCCACTTCTGGGGAGCCACCTGAGGTAAGCACTGCCCAGAACCCCCTCCCACACTCCTGCCCCAGCCCTGAGCCCCTTCCCACACCCAAACTGCCACCCGGAGGCAGCACCCCGAACCCCCTCCCATGCCTCAACCCCCTGCCCCGGCCCTGAGACCCCCCTTTGCAGCGGGAGCTAGGGCCCTGCACCCCCAGCTTGCGGTGGGAGCTGGAGCCAGGGCCATGCGCCCCCCCCTTGCAGCTTCCTGGGGCTGTGCTCCCCCCTCCCCTACTACAGTGGAAGCCGTGAACCTGTGGCTCCCCCCCTCGCCCCATGTGTCCCAATATTTTACTCTTGCAAGCTAGTTACCCTACTGGGCAACCACGCTGCATATGGGGAAACTGAGGCACACAGTGGGGGTCATCAAAATACCAGCAAGAATCCCCCCTTCGTCGCAGCTCTTCCCCCTTGGAGAACGAATGGCACTCGCCAGAACCAGCAGCCTGGGGGGATGGGGGCGTTCACACCCACATGTGCCATCTAGAGAGGCTGCAGCCTGGGCCCCAGCTCCGCCCACGCCATCCCGCTGGGCACCTCCTCGTGGCAGGTTCAAATCCCTCGGCCACCTGGCGCCCCAGCTCAGTGCCCATTCACGTCCTCCCTTAGGTCAGGTCCAGTTGATCGTACCTTGCTTCCCCCTGACTTCCCCCCATCCCCTGGCCTGGTACCCGGCCCTGCTCCCCAGAGCACCCCACCTCTCTCCCCTCACTGGGCTGCAGGGACTAACCCCTTCCTGCCTGGGGGGTGGGGGGGCTGGATCCCCGCTCCCACCGGCACTGCGAGCTGGAGGGGCAGGGAGGCGACAGAGGCAGGGCTACTTTCCCAGCAAGAGGCGCTGTGGGGCATGGGGCAGGATGGGTAGGAGAGGGTCAGGTCCCAACTTGCTCATTCAGCCAGCACCTCCTGATGGCGGGGGGGGGGGGGGGAGGGGGAGGTCGAATTTGCCCCCCAATGGAGCCTGATGCCCAAACTTCCTGGGACACCAATGTGGGGGAGGGTCTTCCTAAGCCTGATCCCCAGCCCCGATCCTGGGAAAAGCCCCCTCTCCCCTGAGCTCTGAGGCCCTGCCCAGAGCAGGGTAAGGGACTGGGCTAGACAGGGGGCTCCTGGGATTGGGGGGGGGAGGTCTCTGAGCACCTCAGGCCACAGGGATCTGCTGGGTATTTTGGGGGGGGATCTGTGTGTCAGGGGAGTGACTCTGGGGGGGTCTGTGTGTCGGGGGGTGGCTCGGGGGGGGGGTCTGTGTGTTTCGGGTGGGGGAAGGGCAGTGCTGGCAGGTGTCTCTATGTCCTGCTCTGACCCCCCACACACACCCCGCTCTTCCCTCTCCCCCAGGCGCAGCCATGACTGAGCTCCACGAGGTGCAGATCACGGAGGAAAAGCCCCTGCTGCTGCCGCCCTCGCAGCCCGTCCCGGGCAAGGTCAGAGGGCAAAGGGCACGCTTGGGGGGATGGGGGCTCACTGCTGTATTCCCGCCCCCTGCCATCTGACCACTAGATCCCACTCCCCTCCCAGAGCTGGGGAGAGAGCCCAGGAGTCCTGGCTCCTGTTGTCTGAGCTGCACTGACCCCTCCCTTGCTTGAACCCTGTCTCGCGGTGTCCTGGGCATGGGGGAGCAGGACATTAGCAGTGAACCCCCAGGTACCCCAGCCTTGCTTCCCCCACCCTCCGCTGGGGAGTCAGGATTGGAACCCGGGGGTGCCCAGCTCTGTGGGGAGCCCACGGCAGGGTATGGGCCATGGAATGGGGGCGGGGGCTGTTTGGGGACCGATATCTCGGGCGTCTCCTGGGCGGTGGCTGCCCAACCTGCATTGTTGGAAAGCGGGGAGCCCCCTCTGCGCAACGGCATCAGCTGTTTCCACCTGGGACCCGTGCCAGCCGTGGGGCAGCCCCCCCCACACCTCACAGCCCCCATCTCTCTCTCTTTGGCAGAAGCATTCGGTGGAGACGCCCTATGGACTCGTGGCCTTCACCGTCCATGGCACCCCGAAGCCCAAGCGCCCGGCCATCCTGACCTACCACGATGTGGGGCTCAACCGTAAGTGGGGCTGGCGGGAGGGACAGGATCCCTGCAGGGAGCTCCCGCCACAGCCAGCACCCTGACCCTGCTGCCCCAACAGCCAGCAAAACCCTGCTGGAAGCTCCCCCCTGCCCTGCCCCTCCAGTGCCTCCTGCTGGGAGCTCCCATCCCACTCCCCCCCCAGCGCCCCCTGCTGGGAGCTCCCATCCCACTCCCCCCAGTGCCACCTGCTGGGAGCTCCCCCCACAGCCAGCGCCCCAATCGCGTCCCTTGCTGCTCTGACACTATTCCGGCCTCCCCAGACCAGTCCTGCTTCGAGCCGCTCTTCCGTTTCGAGGACATGCAGGAGATTGTCAAGAACTTCGTGGTGGTTCACGTGGATGCCCCTGGCATGGAGGAAGGCGCCCCACTGTTCCCCTTGGGGTGAGACCCCCTGCCTCCCACCCCTTCCTCTCCCCACTCCCGCTGTTCCCCTTGGGGTGAAACCCCCTGCTCCCCACCCTGCTCTCCTCACTCCTGCTGTTCGCCTTGGGGTGAGACCCCCTGCCCCCATCCCTTCCTCTCCCCACTCCTGCTGTTCCCCTTGGGATGAGACCCCCTGCTCCCCACCCTGCTCTCCTCACTCCTGCTGTTCCCCTTGGGGTGAGACCCCCTGCTCCCCATCCCTTCCTCTCCCCACTCCCGCTGTTCCCCTTGGGGTGAGATCCCCTGCTCCCCACCCTGCTCTCCCCACTCCCAGTGTTACTTTTGGGAAGAGAAACCCCCCCACCTTACCCCTCTCTGCTCGCCCCCCTCCCCTTGGCTAATGTGCCCTCCTCCCGCAGGTACCAGTACCCATCGCTGGACCAGCTGGCCGACATGATCCCCTGCATCTTGCAGTACCTGAAGTGAGTGGGGGGCAGGAACAGACAAACACAGCATGCACCCCTCCCCCGCCTCCCCTTCCTGCCACTGTGGGGCTGGCTGGGGGGGAATTGGCTCCCAGAGCTCAGGTGCAGGGGGGGGGACCCTGTCTCGGGGTGGGGGGGGTCTGTGCGGTGCCTGGACAGACCCCAATCTCTGGTCTGTTCAGTTAATCGAAATGGAACAAAGAGCCAAAGGTGCGAACAGCCCCTGGGACTGCCCGGCCTCGCACCATGTGAACCAGGCTCCGTCGGTTTGGGTCGGCCGGGGCCCAGCTGGAGGCATCCAGCCCATTCCCAGCTCCCACCTCCCCAGTCCTTCCGTCTCCAGCCAGCGTCTTTGCTGAGAGGCAGGGGACCCATCACCTCCAGGGTGGCCGTGTCCTGGAGACTGGGTTTGCCATTGTCTTTGCGACTTTTCCTGTCCCGTTCAGTCTGCTCAGACAGCAGGCGACGCCCCCACCTGTGTCTCTGAGGCCACATCTACACTACAGCCAGTGTCCGCAGTGTCGCTCTGGGGCGTGACTATTCCAGCGTGAGCGTCCATGTGCACAGCGCTTCTGCCGCCCGCGGGATCACACCAACGGGAGAGAGCGGCCTTTGCCTGACCTGAGAGCAAACGCGACTCCTTTTCACCCCGCTGGGTAGCCAGGTGTCACGGACTCACAGGCCTGGTGCTCCCGGCTCCGTACGGCCCCTGGGAGAAACCCCCCTTCTGCGAGACAGCCCCCGCGGGGGAAGGTCGCTCTCTCTCGCTGGGGATAGGCGTTCTGGCCCCGCTGCCTCCCAAGACTGCACCTCTGTGCCTCCAGCACGCCTGGCTCTGCCATGGGCCCCTCAGGGAGTCCCCTCGCTCTGGCCCCCCGGGGAGCAAAGGCCCCCCCCCCCCCCCCCCCCCCCCGCATCTCTAGTCTGCAGTGACTCAACCAGCGTAAAACAGGAGGTTTATTGAGCGTCTGAACCCAGCCCTGGGGCCTAGTAACCCTCAGCACAGCACATCTAGGTCTTTCCCGCATCCAGCCGCCTCCTCCTTCCAGCCAGTCACCCAATAGCATCTCCCGCACAGCTCCTCCCCTGTCCTTTGTCTTCGGTCCCAGGTAAACAGGTCACTGGGGCCCTCTCTCTTCCGTCCTTTGTTCCCCCTGCTTGGAACTGGCTGGTCAGGTCACCGGGCCCTTCTCTCCTCAGCCCTTTGTCCTCCCACTGGCCAGAACCGGCTGCCTTCCAAGCTAGGCTGGGCCTTTCAGTCGCTAGGATCCCCCATCTCCAGGCCGATGTCAGTGTCCCAGTTGCTAGGCAAGGTCACACCTGATCCTCTGTAACAACAAACCCCTTCCCCCTACCTTGTTACACATGCAGCACACAGGGAAACTGAGGCATGCACACCACTCCTGCAAAACACCAAGAAAATCCCCTGCTTCGTCACACTATGCAACTTGTCGGGGAAACCGAGGCACGCACAGGCCTCATAAAAATACTACAGAAAATTCCCACTTTGTCACAGACTCATTTGCAGCCTCACTGCTGGCAAAACCCAGGCCCAGCCCATGGCCTGATCGGCCGTGCTGAGACCTGGCAAACTCAGAGCAGCATTGGGCTGTTCGGGGCATTGCGTTCAGCGGCCTGGCTGGTCCCAGGCTCTCAGCCGTGCTGCAGGAGAGCCAGCCTGAGGCCAGAGCGAGAGGAAAGAGACGGAATCTGGCCCCACGTTCCCCAGTTCAGCCGCATCTGACCTCCCGGCTTTGGGGCGTTGGTTTCCGGCCCCACGCTGCCCTCGTGCACCAGGCCTGATCTAAACGCTGTCCCTGGGTGACATCACGCAGCCAAGGCCTGCGTCCATCTGTCGCCTGTTCCAGGTCACCATGACATCCACCAACTGATGCTCCCTGTTACCGCGGGGGGGTGAATTCATGGGGCCGGTGACCAGATAAGTCCCGGATTTCATGGTCCATGGGAGCTAGGAACAACTCGTCTCCCTCACCCCCCAAACACATGGTTTATTAACCCCCTCCCCCTCCTCCCACAGATTCACCAGCATCATTGGCATTGGGGTGGGAGCCGGCGCCTACATCCTCGCCCGCTACAGTGTGAGTGACGCAGGCCCAGGGGAGCTGCGGGTTGAGAGTGAGGGGCACCAACAGAGTTTGGGTGGGGGAGGGCTGGGCTATCAGGACAGGGGGGAGCACAGGACTGGGATAGCAGGGTGCTGCGGTTTGGGAGTGAGGGGCACCAGCAGAGCTGTGGGGGGAAGGGCTGGGCTATCAGGGCTGCAGGTCAGAAGTGAGGGGCACCGGCAGGGCTGGGGGGAGCACAGGGCTGGCAAGGGATGGGCTAGCAGGGTGCAATGGGGGCTGGTTTCACCCTTAGTTCTCTTCCCCTCCCCCCAGCTCTCTCACCCTGACACCGTGGAGGGCTTGGTTCTGATCAACATCGACCCCAATGCCAAGGGCTGGATGGACTGGGCAGCTCACAAGGTAGGGGGTTTGGGGGTCCCTTCCCCTGGCTCTCCTGTACGGGGGTGGTTGTGCCGGGGCGGGGTACAGGTCTGGGGGAGCAAACAGAGACCGTGGACAGCTGGAGAGATCAGAGGGAACTTTCTTCTGGCCTAGGGTCAGCTCCTGGCGTTCTCCCCCCTCTCCCCCTCCCCGTCACCTCACCTCTCTCTCACCCCCCTCGGTGCTGCCCCCCCATCCCCAGTGCCCCCTCTCACCTTCTGCTTTCCTCCCCCAGCTGAGCGGCCTGACCTCGTCCATCCCTGAGATGATCCTGGCCCATCTCTTCAGCCAGGTGAGGGGGGGAAATCTGCGTGTCGCCCCTGGGGGCTGCGGATGGGCCCCACTCCTGGCGCTCCCAAGGGCTAGACCCAGGGGTCTTCCCCAGGCAGAGGGAGGTAGCCTGGGGAGGGGGGCAGTGAAGAGGTTAGACGGGCAGGACTGTGGGGGGAAGGATGGGGGGAGCAGCAGGACCGGCGGGGGGGGCCAGTAATATCCTACCCCCCCAGGAAAAGCTGTCCGGCTGCATGGAGCTGTGGGGGCAGGGTTATGGGGGGGAGGGCAGGGGGAGCAGGACCGGCAGGGGGCTGTAACTGAAGAGTAATGCCCTCTTCCCCCTCGCCCCCAGGAGGAGCTGTCCGGCTGCACGGAGCTGGTCCAGCAGTACAGGGAGGCGCTGGTCGGAGCCCCGAACCTCAGCAACATTCAGCTCTACTGGAGCAGCTACAACACGTGTGTTGGGGGCTCATCTCTGGGGCTGGGCTGGAGGCAGGGTGGGTATGGGGGGGCTTGGCCGTGGGGTGGGGCTGGAGGTAGCTGGAGTTGGGGGGGCTCAGCTGTGGGGCTGGATGGCGCTGGGTGGGGGCAGGGGGTGCTGGGTGGGCTGGGGAGGACAGGGAGTGCTGGGTGGGGGCGGGGGGGCTGGAGGGCGCTGGGGGGTGCTGGGAGGGCAGGAGGGGTTGGGGGGGGCTGGAGGGCACTGGGTGGGGGCAGGGGGTGCTGGGTGGGGGCAGGGGGGGGCTCTATCATGGCTGCCATGACTGAGGCTGGAGTTACTGTAAAGGCTCATGGGACAGAGGTGACCTGGGGGCCCGGGGCGGGGAAGTTTGCTGCCAATTCCGCCCCCTGTGCTGAGACCAGGGGGAGTTGGGGGGGTTCAGGGCTGTGTTGGGAGACGTGGGGGGTGCAGGGCAGTTCTCAGCCCACCATTTACTCCCGCCCACCCCCAGCCGCCGGGACCTGAACTTTGAACGCGGAGGAGACGTCACCCTGAAGTAAGTGAGCCCGACACCCCTGGGTATCCCCCAAACACCCCACAGCCCCCCTAGGACAC
This sequence comes from Malaclemys terrapin pileata, assembly GCF_027887155.1. NCBI lineage: Eukaryota > Metazoa > Chordata > Testudines > Emydidae > Malaclemys > Malaclemys terrapin. The sequence goes on along the minus strand of NC_071516.1, from coordinate 33,771,026 downwards.
CCCTGCTCATGGCCCCCCATAAATGCCCTAACACCTCTCAGCCCCCCACAAGCACACAGGGACCCCCTTCTCCCCCCCTGGGTACCCCACAAACACCCCACAGCAGCCCCATACTCCTGCCCTCCCAAGTATCCCTCAGCCCCCCCCTGGTTAGGGGCGGGGCCTGTCCCCAGAACCCCCCAGGAATGGGGGGGACACCCAGCTGACCCCTAACCCCCTCCACCCCTGTGCTCTGCTCTGCCCAGCTTCCCCACCCTGGACCACCAGAGCAGCTGCTGGGGGAGGGGAGGGGCACTCTGACCACCCCTTTTCCATCTGTCTGTCCCCACAGGTGCCCCGTGATGCTGGTGGTGGGAGACCAGGCCCCCCATGAAGATGCTGTGGTGAGTAACTGAACAAACCACACAATGCACAACTACACAACATAGCACACATCCCTACAGTTACACAACATAGCGCACAGCCCCACAGCGCACCCTGCTACACACACACACGCAGCTACACAACGTAGACAGCACATAGACCTGCAGCTACACAACCCCCTGCAGCTACACAACATAGACAGCGTGCAGCCCCACAGCGCACCCTGCTATACAACCCGAGCACAGCACACAATGGGGGACACACCCAGAGCCAGGCTCATTCCCGCCAGCAGTGGGTGTCGGGGAAGGGCCAGACAGACAGTGCAGGATTCATTCCCTCCTGCTGGGGACGGACAGACACACACTCTGAGCTGGGCTCATCACACCCAGCTGGGGGCAGCAGGGACATGGACATGCATTCCCTCCCGCAGGGCTGGATGGACAGACAGACGGACACACACACTTCCTCTCTCTGTTTAGAACAGGCAGACGCTCCGCGTTTCTGGTCCCCGGCTGGTTTGGGGCTGATCCCTGCTGAAGGGGGGACGTCACCTGCCCCCTGGGCTGCCCTGGTGGAAACCGGCCGGATTCCCTGATTTCCTGCTCGGGGCACTGGCCAGCGCCGTGAAACTGACCAGGGTTGTGTCGGTTTCCCTCGGGGGCTCCCAGGCCCTGTGCTGGCTCCCTATGGCCCCTGAGAGGAGCCCCCGTGGGTGCATCAGTCCCCTGCAAGGGTCGCACTCGCACTCCGGGGCCAGGGCCTCCCAGGACCATGCCTCTGAGCCTCCAGCCCGCCTAACTCTGCCATGGGCCCCTCGGGGAGTCCACCCCGGTCTGGTCCCTGGCCTGCGGTGACTCAGCCGGTGTGAACGTCTGAACCCAGCCCGGGATGTTCTCAGGGCCCTCAGGCCAGCTGGGTCTGTCCCTGTCCCCATGGGCTCTGGCTGCTCCTTGTCCCCCGTCCAACCGAGCCCCCTATATCCCCTCCCCCAACAGCCTCTCCTCCGCCCTTTGTCTTAGGTCCGGGCAAACAGCTCACAAAACCGGATGGCTCCAGGTTCGGATGGGCCCTCTGGCAGCTGTTGCTAGGTTACAAAGGATCCCAGCCCTGGGCTGGAATCCAGGCTGCTAGGCAGGGTCATACCTGGACCTCTGCAACAGTAAACACCCTCTCCCACCCCCTGCTTAGACATGCGGCACCCAGGGGAAACTGAGGCCCACACAGAGTCACAGGCCAGGCCGGGGGCTCCAGGCCTTACACATACACACCAGGCAAAGCATGATTGACGTCTGACTCCCAGGGGTACAACGAGCTCTGGGCTTTGGGATGTCGTCGGGCTGTGGGGGTGTTTCAGGGTCCAGGTGTCTCTGTGCTCTGCTCCCCTCACACTGTTTTCTGTCGTCCCCCCCCCCCCCCCCCCAAACCAGGTGGAGTGTAATTCCAAACTGGATCCCACCCAGACCTCCTTCCTCAAGGTGAGTGACGTCCCCTGCCCCCACCCCATCCCGACTCGCAGCCCCTGCTAGCCCAGGCCTGGGCTCCCCTCTACCCAGCTCTCCCAGTGCCCCTGGCTCCTGACCCACAGCCCCCTGCTAGCCCAGGCCTGGGCCCCTCCAGTAGTTGAGTTTTGGGTTTGTTTTCCAGATGGCAGATTCCGGGGGGCAGCCCCAGCTGACACAGGTGAGAGCTGCCTTCCCAATGGGGATGGAGGGCGCAGGGCAGCGTGAGGGGGAGGGTGTCTCTGGGGCAGTAGTTGGGGGGTGCAGGACAGCATGGGGGGAGGGTCCTGAGGTGGGGGAGGCACTGGAAGGACATAATGGGGGCTGGTGTGGCGGGTACAGCCAGGATCTCTAGGGGGACAGTTGTGGGGCACAGTCTGGCTATGTAAGGGATGTAGCGAGGGTTGGGGGTAGCCAGGAGGGAGAGTTGTGAGGTGGGGTGCACAGCCAGGGTATATAGGGGGCAGGTGGCAATAGGGAAGGGTCTGGGGGTAGCCCAGCTGTGGGGCACGGGTTCTAATCTCCATCTTGTCCCTATCTCTCAGCCTGGGAAGCTGACCGAGGCATTCAAGTATTTCGTCCAGGGCATGGGATACAGTGAGTAGCCGCCGTGGGGTGAGGGGTGAGCGGTGTCCCAATCTCCCAGCCCTACCCCTCCCCTAGCCCTCCCCCCTAGTGCATTGGGTCCTTGGCCCATCCCCAGCCCCGAGTCGCTGCCCCACCGCCAGGCCAGTCCCTGAAGCGTCTGTCTCTCTTTCTCAGTCCCCTACATCCTGGACAGGAAACTGAGTATGGGGTCAGGTACCTTCTCTGCTGTTCCCCCCATGCACCCCCAGACCCCCACACATGGCTGCCCCACCCAACACCCTGCACTGGCTCCCTGCCCCCCACAACCCAGTGTCCTGCACTGCCTCCCATGCACCCCACATGCCCCACATTGGCTCCCCCCTTCACCACCCCCCATCCACTCCCTGTACAGGTGTAGGGGGCATTGTACAGTTTGTGTGGGGAGCTCCCTGCCCCCCTGCATTGCCTGGATATGCCCCGCCCCCACCCCTCACGCCACAGCCTGTTGTGGGGCACACCTGTACAAATGGGGGCCTATTGCTGGGATGGGGTGTAGGGGTGGGTGGGGTCTGTTGCTGGTGGGCGGAGGGGTGGGCGGGGCAGAACAGAGGGGCGTAGCCAGTCTGACTCCTCCCCTCTCTGTCTCCCTGCAGTGGCCTCCTCCTGCATGACGCGCCTGTCACGCTCCCGCACCGCCTCGCTGTCCAGCGCAGCCTCAGGGGACGGGAGCCAGTCCCGCTCCCGCACCCTGTCCCAGAACAGCGAGTCGGGGAGCCCCCAGCAGCCGCCGCGGCCGGCCCCGGGGAGTGGAGCCCACACCATGGAGGTCTCCTGCTGAGCAGAGGAGGGGGAGGGGATGGAGACGCCTCCCGCCTCTGACCGGGACTTCCTGCTATCCCACAATGCACTCCGGCCCCAGGGGCCACGCGACGCTCACCCCCTAACGGTACTAAACCGGGGAGGCCCCGATCTCAGAAACAACAGCACAAGCAGCGTTAACCCTTTAAAAACAAAATAATCAACACCCCCTGGGCCCCGCCCCTTTCCCATTGGCTCCTCCCCCTCCTTAGCCCCACGCCTTCCCTCGCCCATCACCTTGGCTCCTCCCCCCTCCTCAGCCTGTCTGGATCTTTGGGGGGGGGGTGTTTTGCAAGTGGAAGGGAAGAGGTTCTGGGGGGGGCTGTGTGTTCCCCACACCCCCTTTGCCTGTCATAGCCCTGACTTCTGTCCGTCTGTCCCAGGGCAGTCCTGTTCCTGCCCCCTTAGTGTCCATCTGTCTGTCATGAACATCCCCCTCCTGTGAGCCCTCCCCCCTCCGTCCATCTGTCTGTCCAGAGACAGCTGTTCGGTCCAGCCATCCCAAGAGTCACCCACCACCTCTCTATATACGTGTCTGTCCTGGACACCCCTCTTCTGGGAGTCTCTCTCCCCGCCCCCCACCCCATGTCTCTGTCCTGAGTGCCCCCTGCCCACATCTGTCCTGATGTGTGTGGGGAGTTGGGGGTCACACACACACGTCTCTATCCTTTCCCAGGATGCATTGCAAAGCCATTCGCCATTCCCCAGCCTGGGTTCTCGTTGGGAGGTTGGGAGGCCCGTGTGTCTGCGTTTGGCTCCCTTCCCGGTTATTCCCCAAGGACGTTGAGTGTTCAGGGTGTCTCCCCCAGGGGGCGCAGGTGCGAGGGGGCGGGGCCCTGTGCACTAACCTGCGTAGATATTTAGCGGCGTGTGGCGTGCGTGCAGTAGCCGTGCTGGCTGGAGCGTGGCTGAGGCAGAGAATTGCTTGGCTGGGGGCGGTGGTACGAGAAGGGGGCCTGCAGGAATGTGATACTCAACTGGCTTCCGACTGTGTCAACTGTTCCAACAGTTGCAGGCCCCAACTGTAGCAGGTTCTGACTGTTGGGTTCTGGCTGTAAAAGGGCCTGGTTGTACCAGCCTCTGGCTGTAACAGCTTTAGCCTGGGGTAGGTTCCAACAATTGCACCAGGCTCTGACTGTTGGTCCTAGTAATGGACTCTGTATGGACTCTGACTGTAGCAGCTGTGTATGTAACCAGCTCTGGCTGTACTGGATTTGTAATGGGTACTGTAAGTAGAGAGCTCTGGGTGTAATGGACTCATGATGGTGTAGAGTTACAGCTATAAAGGCTCTGCCTGTATTGGGCACTATAAGGCTAGGCTCTGACTGTGACAGATTGAGTGTAGCGACCGCCGCCTGTGCTGGCTGTGTAACAGGTCCTGTTTGAACTGGGTTCCAACAGTAACAAGCTGTGAATGTAACTGGGTCTGACTGTAACAGCTCTGTGCGTACCAGGCTCTAACTGTGCTACCCATGTACAGTTTCTGGCTCTGACTGTACCGGCGACGTACCACGCTCCAACTGAAACAACACTGTGTGCTGCGCTCCGGCTCCGCCAGGCTCCAGCTGTACTGCTAATGTACCAGGCTCTTGTGTCCGACTGTACTGCTGATGTATTCGACTCTGTCTGGCTGTAATAGCTGTATATCCACGGGGCTGGGGCTGTACCAGAGCGACAGCCAATCCCAGCCTTAACAATAAAATCTGTAGAGGAATCTGCCCTGCACCTGTCTGTGACTGGCCGTCTGTGATATAAGGGGACAGGGAGGTGGGGCTCCATGGGGCACAGCCGGATGAAGGAGTGGGCCAGGATTAGTGTTGCCCAGAGCAGGCTCAGGTGAGAATAAGAGGGGAAAAAAGCCTAGTAGGGGCCCAGGACCCCATAGGGGCCTGATCCTGGACATTACAAGTGGGGAAAGTCCCATCATGTGCCCTCACAGCGCAGCCCCCCTCCTCGCTGAGCCCCTCACTCTGTCCCCCAACAGCACACTGCCCCATGCTGAGCACCTCACTCTGTCTCCTGCAGCACAGTGCCCCCTAGCGGCATACTGGGGCATTGGCAGGCAGGGGAGAGCGCCCCCTGCTGATTTCCCCCTGCCCTACTTCCTAGCACCGCACAGGGGTATGGGCACCAGCACCGATTGCCGGGGAAAGAGTCCCTGCCCCCATGTAGCTGGAGCCCTGGAAGCCAGGCGAGCACAGTGTTACACATGCCTGGCTCGCCCATTCTCCCCTCCAAGCATTGCTGAACCTGGTGCGAGGGGCCCGGCAGCGCGTGAAACGTGAGGCAGCTGGGGTCAGTCCACCATGCTTTGAGTTACACGCCAAGTGGCACCAACCTTGCTGGATTATTCCCAGGGCCCCATACTGCTCTTCCCAGGTGACCTAAAGCGGAGATTAATTTTAGTGCACTGTCCCTCAGTTTCCCCACATGGCCTGACCAGGAACAGCACCCTTGGGCTGGCAGCCACGGAGGCTAGGATTTTCAGAGGCCGTTGGGCTTTAGGTGATTGACGCCATCAGCTCCTTGGCGCGTGGCTGCAGGTAGCCTTGGGACGCAACATACTAACACTCAGTGTCCTCTTGGCTTGTCCAGCCTTTTTTCCTCAGTGGATTGGAGTACTTTGTGCTCAGTGTCACCCCCATGTGGGCAGAAGGGGAATTACAGCTCTGACAGCCCATTAAAGAGCTTCCATTCTAACCCACCAGCATACACAAGAACTAGGAGTCACCCAATGAAATTAATAGGCAGCAGGTTTAAAAAACCAAGACAGTAATTATTCACACGCCTCATATGCAACCTGTGGAACTCATTGCCAGGGGATGTCGTGAAGGCCTAAATATATCTCCATGAACTTACCTATCAATGACTATTGGTCACGGTGGTCAGGGATGCAACCCCATGCTGTCGGTGTCCCTAACCCTCTGCCTGCCAGTAGCTGGGACTGGGTGACAGGCGATGGATCACTCAATAACTGCCCTGTTCTGTTCATTCCTTCTGAAGCACCTGTCAGTGGCGCTGTCAGAAGACAGGATACTGGGCTAGATGGCCCATTGGTTTGACCCAGTGTGACCCTTCTTATGTCCTTATCCCCAGCTCTGGCCTGGGAAGGGAGTGGGGTCTAGTGGTAAGAGCAAGGGGGTGAGAGGTCTGTGAGCCAGCACTCCTGGGTTATGTTCTTAACAAGTGTCATGGGAGAGCTTCATTGAAAGCCAGTGGCCCGCTGGGTGTCACCACCATTGTTTGCTGTGTGTACAACTCCCATGTGAGCAGACTGCACAGCTCAGCCCGGCTGGCCGACTAGCCCAGTAAAAGTGGGGTCCTTGCTGCCCTTGAGGGGCTTCCACTGGACACTGATTTGCATACTTGGGCCAATACTAATGAGGTGCTGGTGGGCACTGAACAAGAAGTGGAGCCCGGCGAGGGTAGGGGTGGGAGTGGGGGAGATGCTGGTCACAGGGGAAGGACAAAGGCCAAGTCTGGGCCAAGAGCTTACCAGCACGTATGCTCCACTGGGGGCTGGAGCAGATACAGACCTGTGGGCAGGTAACGAGTCACCCTGCAATTAGCGAAATGACTAACTGGTCCCTGGCTCAAAGAGCTGGGGGTATCCAGCAGTCACATGGTAAATCAGTAACAAAACCCAGCACACTCTAACGGGAGAGCTGGCTGCTCTGCATAGCCCTCCCCATGCCATGCAGCGTCCACGTCTCTGCTGGGGCCAGGCCACTGTTGGTCTGAGGGGTTACTTCTGTCCCCCCCAAAGTCCCGCCTACAATCCGTGCACCTCTCAGGTTTGCAGAAGTCCGGAGCTTGCTGCTGCCAGCCAAGCTCTCACTGGCCGGGGACTGAACGGGGGGGGCGGGGGGGGGTATTAGTGCCACACGGATTTCGCTGCTGCTACGGCCTCGGGCTGCCTGCAACGTGCCAAAGGCCCAGTGCATGGGGAGAACTCCCAGCTGGCGTATTCCAGGAAGGGTGAGCATGTTATCGGTGGGCTCTTATCTCAGACGCTTTCTATAGCTGAACTGGCGCCCGGGTCAGTATTCCTTGGCTGGCACGACGACACTGGGCTGGTTTGTGCTCCCAAGTATGCAGCGTGAAGCTGCCACGCTGGCACCAGCAATGCCATCTCAGTTGCACTGGGCAGAGAGCCGGACGGGGCGACGCCAGGGAGGGCTCACGCTCTCTGAGTCCCAGCTCTGCAAGCAACTCTGCCCTGGGCTCAGGGAAGGGCCGTGTCTCCTGGCTAGTTAGTGCCCAGCTGGCAACAGGCACCTGCTAGGCGGTTGGGGGGGGGCACTGGCACCCAGGCAGTCATAGGCAAAGCTCCTTCGAGAGACCATCCCCCTGAGTGCAGACACACAACTCGGGGGGTGCAGGTGCCGCTAATAGCTGGCGGTGTACAGCAGCTTCCCCCAGCCCAGCTAAGCCCAGCTTCACTCTTCCCAGTGCCCGAAACTCTGCACCATTACTCAGATTTGGGGTGCCTCACAGGGGTTATGGGGCTGGGTTAGGGACCCCAATTTAGGGTCTCTTGACCAAGGGATCCCCAAGCTATAAAGGCCCTAGCTTTTCTCCAAGTTGAGGGATTTTACCCGGGGGTTTTGCCCAGACCTGGGGAGCAAACCACGGTGCTGAGCCTGGCCCAGGGGGCTCCATTGCTGGACATGGCACCCACTGCCCCTTTGGGGGAGAGCAGTGAAAGCGAGTGGCAAGAGAGTTACGCTATCCCTAATGCCCTAATGCTCACGTGTCTTCACCAAGCAGAGGCAAGAGCATTATCCCCGTTACAGGTTGGGAAACTGAGGCAGGGAGCAGGGCAGTGATTTGCCCACAGTGAGGATGGGGGAGGGTCTCCCAGGGACATAGTAGCACATCCCCCAGCGCCACTCACCATGCCTTCCGTCTAGTAGGGCGCAGTTTATTTCTATAGCCATGTAACTTAGCCCATGTGCCTCCCATGCAGTCTAGACACGCAGCAACCAGGAGGCCTGACTCCCAGCCCCCCAGCTCTACTCCCCTGCTAGAGCAGAACCCAGGAGTCCTGGCTCCCAAACTGCCCCTGCTCTAACCCACTAGCCTCCAGCCCCCTCCCCGAGCCAGGGAGAGAACCCAGGAATCCTGATGCCCAACGATCACTCAGAGACAAGGTTCGTGACATAGACCTGCTTCATTCAGTGTCTCCAACAGCCTCTGTATCACGTGACATGAGCCTCTGGAAGGTACCGTTCCCCACGGACCCCACTCAGACGGAGCTGGCTGCCCACCCCCTTAGGGCCAAAAAGGCTGGAGCTCAACAGTGCCTGCAGAGAGAGAGGTGTCCCCTCAACCTGGCTCCAAGGTGGTTAGAGCAGGGGGCTGGGAGCCAGGACTCCTGGGTTCTATCCTTGGCACTGGGAGGGGTGTGGGGTTCTAGTGGGTTAGAGCAGGGGGGGGCTGGGAACTAGAACTCCTGGGTTCTATCCCTGGCTCTGGGAGGGGAGTGAGGTCTAGTGGGTTAGAGCAAGGGGGGTTGGGAGCCAGGACACCTCGGTTCTATCCCTGGCTCTGGGAAGAGAGTGGGGTCTAGTGCAGGGGAGGGCAAACTTTTTGGCCCAATGGCCACATCTGGGTATGGAAATTGTATGGCAGGCCATGAATGCTCACCAAATTGGGGGTTAGGGTGCAGGAGCGGGTGCAGGCTCTGTCTGGGGGTGCGGGCTCTGGGGAGGGGCCAGCAATGAGGAGTTCAGGGTGTGGGAGGGTGCTCCAGGTTGGGGCAGGGGGTTGGGGGGGGGTAAGGGCTCTGGCTGGGGGTAAGGGCTCTGGGATGGGGCTGGGTATGAGGGGTTGGGGGTGCAGGAACCAAGGGGCTAGGGCATGGGAGGGGATCAGGGGTGCAGGCTCCAGGCAGTGCTTACCTCACGCAGCTCCTGGAAGCAGCGGCATGTCCCCCCTATGGCTCCTTCATGGAGGCATGGCAGGCGGCTGTGTGTGCTGCGCCGTCCCTGCAGCTCCCATTGGCCTCTGTTCCCAGCCAATGGAAGCTGCGGGGGCAGCGCTTGGGGCAGGGGCAGCGTGTAGAGCCCCCGGCTGCCCCTACGTGTAGGAGACATCAGCTGCTTCAGGGAGCCGCATGGAGCCACAGCACACGCAGAGCAGGGCAAACCCCCAACCCCGCTCCCTGGCTGGAGCTCGAGGGATGGATTAAAACACCTGAAGGGCTGGATGCGGCCCCCGGGATGTAGTTTGCCCACCCCTGGTCTAGTGGGTCAGAGCATGGGGGGGCTGGAAGCCAGGACTCCTGGGTTCTATCCCTGGCTCTAGGAGGGGCATGGGGTCTAATGGGTTGGGGGGGGCGCTGGGAGCCAGGAGTCCGGGGCTCTGTCCTGGCTCCTATCCCGTGTGGAGTCTCTGGTGGGACAAAGCTGGGGACTTGGGCAGGACGCTGTCCCCATGCTTGGCGAGGGGGGACTGGTGGGCATGGGCAGTGTGGCGCTGTCCGTGGCTTGGCTCAGCGTGGAAGGTCTGGTGTGCGATCAGTGCATGGCTCTGGGCAAAGCGCTCCCCGCATCGGGCGCACTCGTAGGGGGTCTCACTGTGCACTCGCAGGTGCTGCGCCAGCTCAGCGCTCTCCCCAAATCTGCGGCCACAGCGGGTGCATTCGTGGGGCCGCTCAGCGTGGATGCGCCGGTGCCGAGCCAGCGTGGAGCTGCGACCGAAGTGCTTGCCACAGCCAGTGCAGGCGAAGGGCTTGCCGGCCCCATGCCGGGTTCCGCGGTGGGCGGCCAGAGCTGCGGCCTCGCTGAAGGCCTTGCCGCAGTCAGTGCAGACGTGGGGGCGCCGGGCATGGAGCCGCCGGTGCTGGAGGAGGTTGGCACGGAGGCTGAAGCCCCGGCCGCAGTCCATGCAGCAGTAGGGGCGCTCGCCGGAGTGCACGGCCCGGTGCCGGAGCAGCACTGCGCTCTCCGCAAAGCACCGGCCACAGTCCCCGCAGGCGAAGGGGCGCTCCCCCGTGTGGGTGCGCCGGTGGCGGGCCAGCACCGAGCTCTGCCTGAAGCGCTTGCCGCACTCCGGGCAGGGAAAGGGGCGCTCCCCGGTGTGCACCCGCCGGTGAACCAGCAGGTGTGAGCGCTGGGCAAAGCCCTTTCCACAGTCCGGGCAGCCGTGGCGCTGCCCCAGGGGAGCCACCAGGGAGCCTGGGCTCCACCCCTTCAGCCCTTGGGACTCCTCCCCCTCTGCAGGGATTCCCTGCTGGGTCACAGCCTCTGAGCTCCGCCCCTTCAACCCTTGGAACTCCTCCCACTCTGCAGGGATTCCCTGTTGGGTCACAGCTTCTGAGCTCCGCCCCTTCAGCCCTTGGGACTCCTCCCCCTCTGCAGGGATTCCCTGCTGGGTCACAGCCTCTGAGCTCTGCCCCTTTAGCCCTTGGGACTCCTCCCCCTCTGCAGGGATTCCCTGTTGCCTGAGGGTCTCTGCACTGGGCTCTCCCCCTGGGGTGGGGTCCCCCCGCAGCATGCTGTGGGTGGTCAGGTGGCGGCCCAGGTTGGACCTGCGGCTAAAGCGGCGGCCGCACTGGGTGCACTGGTAGGGGCGCTCCCCGGTGTGCGTGCGCTGGTGGAGCAGGAGGCCAGGCCCGCGGCTGAACCGGCGCCCACACTGGCTGCACTGGTAGGGGCGCTCCCCAGTGTGGGTGCGCCGGTGCAGCGCCAGGTCGGGGCCACGGATGAAGCGCCGGCCGCAGTCGGGGCAGGGGAAGGGGCGCTCGCCCGTGTGGATGCGCTGGTGCAGCGCCAGGTCTGGGGCCCGCAGGAAGCGCTTGCCGCAGTCGGGGCAGGGGAAGGGGCGCTCGCCCGTGTGGATGCGCTGGTGCTGCACCAGGGAGGAGCCAGCGCTGAAGCGCTTGCCGCAGTCGGGGCAGGCAAATGGGCGCTGCCCGGCGTGGGCCCGCTGGAACCGCAGGAACTCGGGGCTGCGGCTGTAGCTGCGCTCCGCTGGCGGGGTGGGGAGCCCTGCGGTGCCATGGAGGCGCCGGTGCTTGGCCAGGTGGGCACTCTGGCTGAAGCACCGGCCACAGTCAGCACAGGTGAAGGGGCGCTCGCCTGTGTGCACCCGCTGGTGGCGCAGCAGGTTGGAGCTGCGGCTGAACCGCCGCCCACAGCCGGAACAGCCAAACGGCTTCGCCACCGCACCACTGCAGGGCGCCCCCCGGTGGGCCAGCAGGGCCACGTCGTCCCCAAAGCTCTCCCCGCACTCGGCACAGATTGTTGGTCCCACCTCGAAGCGCCCGGTGCCCTGCTGCCCCTCAGTCAGCTGTTCGCTCCAGCAAGCGTCCCCCTGCGGCTCCACTGTCCCAGCCCCCTCCTGGCTCTCCGTCCCGATCCCATCCAGGCAGGGAGCCCCCTCCTCACTCTCACTCATGGCTCCATCTGTCTGGGGTACCCCCTCCTCGCTCTCTGGCCCAATCCCGTCCAGGCGGGGTACCCTCTCCTTGCTCTCATTCATGGCTCCGTCGCCTGCTGGGACACAGAGTAAATCCAGAGATTAATCCGTCCCTGTGCTGGAGAGAACGGGAACCTCAGGGGGTGGAAAGGGGGAGCGTCAGAGCAGCCTAAGGGATTGGGACACTCGCTCTGGGAGTCGCAGTCACCAGTAACTCTCGGAATGCCGGCACTGAGAGAGATGCAAAGGGCTGCAGGTCCTGATTCACTGCGGCTCATGGGATTTAGACACCCAAGTCCAGACTGAAAGCTGTTTGGACACCTAAAAAGCCAACAGGGACCTAGTGGGTGCTTTTATCTGCTTCTCAGGTGCCCAGATCTCTTTAGACTCTGGCCCTCAGTTCTTGTTATTATACCAACCAGGAGACAGGCACATCCCAGCCCCTTCGGCAACTCTGCGAATCCTCCTCACGTCGGCAATACCAACACTTTGGACGCAGCCGAGCAGATCTCAGAGAACAGCAGCCAATGGGGAAACCCTCATACAAGGAGGGATGCTTCCAGTGGAGGCCCGTGGGGATCTGTGCCTGGCACAATGCTGCTCAGGACCTTTACCAGGGATTCTGGAAGGAAATCTCAACTCCCAACTGGTAAAGCAAGCGGCTGGCACCCAAACCACCAGGGAGGAAGAAGGGCTCCTGATGCTAAGGGACAGCATGGGCACAAAAACAAATGGGGATAAATGGCCAGGAGTAAATGCAGGCTGGAAGGAGAAGAAGGTTTCTAACCACCAGAGGAGGGGAAGGGGGGGCTGGAGCAGCAGGACAAACATCTTACCTAGTTTCCCAATGCAGCTTGAGAACTGTCTGACCAGAACGGTTCCCTGGGGCTACAGAGCACTGAGCTGGGTAGCCGAGCACAGCCACGGGGAGGAGATCTCTGGCAGCTCCTTGCTCTAGGAAAGGGCTGAAAGAGGTGCCAAGGCTGGAAGGCGGAGAGATGAATTCAAGGTGAGAACAAGGACAGCTACCTCACAAAGCAGTCTGGCTGGCTTAGAGTTTTACACCGCTGCCAGCACCACAGCAGCTGAGTATCTTCCATACACCTGAATGGCTCCCCCAAGAACCAGTCCCGTCCCGCTCTGGAGGTGACAGAAAGCTCCGCTGGGGTGATCCAGCCAGAACTGCAGCATGCAGCGGTGCCAGGGCCTGTGAATTCGGAGTGAGGCGCAGTTCTGCTCCAGCCCAGCTCCAGGTGGACACAAGCCCTAGGTGCACATCACTGTCTCAGAATCTCCTTCCACCAGGAACGAGGGGCAACGGGACAATCTCTCTCAAGCATCCAGGGGCCCAGCGGGGCCGATCTCCAGCCTCCTCTGGCTCTGACACTGCCCCCTGCCCTCCAGAGCCCACAAAGCTCCTGCTAAAGGTGAGGAATGGGCTTCTCACCCACAGCAGCTGTGAACTTGGGCTCCTGCATGTCTTCCCACACTGGGTCTCCGTACAGGGTCCACTCTGCTTGGCAGATGTCCCTGGCCACCTCCCTGCGTGTCCAGGCTCTGAAACAAGAAGTTTCCCACGCTCAGTCCTGGCTGCTCTCCCCCAGTCTGCTCTGGTTTGGTCACCACTCCCTCCAGCCCCCCACATCTCCTCCACCCCTGCTCTCCCACAGAGAGACGGGCACTTCTGCAGGTTTCCCACACACAGCATATTCACTGCCCCGCCCATGGGGACAGACCCCCACAACCCTGGAAAGCCCATCCCCCAAGCCAGCTACACACAGGGGTTCACCTGGGGGATGCACAAGCTGCTGCTCGGGACCTGCCAGGCCCAGTGAGAGCAGGGGCCCATCTAGCCTGGTATCGGGGCTGCGACGCTGGACAGCGCCTGCTGCTTCAAAGGAAAGAACAAGAGCAGAGGCCAGTGAAGGAGGGGAAAACGGGGCCCACCCGGGGCCACCACTTCCCGCAGCATCCCCACCCCAGAACTGTGCAGGGGAGGACCCCCCACGGGGAAATCAAGACACATCATTGCACCGGCGGGCACACGCACTTCCTCTCTGGCTAGGCCGGGATTTCTCACACCCCCACCGCTCACCCCACGCGCACACACACGCACCATTGCTCCCCAGGCAGCCCCGAGCCCCGGCCACCCCGCAGGCAGATGGGCCCCCACGGCTTCCCGGGACCAGCCCCTCCCCGGGCACAGGGGCCCCGGCCCCGATCCCGGGCGCCGCCCCCCGCAGCTCCCCCAGTTACCGGGACCCTCGGGCTGGGGCCGCGTCCCCGGCGCTCGCCCCGCGGGGCCCCGGGCGCAGCCGGCTCGGTGCGCGCTGGGCGGGGCGGGACGTGGGGCAGCGAGCGCCGCAGCCTGAGCTCCGGAGCCAGCCCCCTCTGGCGGCGCCTGCTCCTGGGCGGGCTGCGAGCGCAGGGGCCCTTGGAGCCGAGCAGCGGCGGACCGCGCCCCCCCACCGCCCTTGGGGGCTCCTCACCAGCACTGGGGGACCCGGTGCCTTATTTCTGCTCTGGCTCGGTCTGGCTTCCGCTGCCAACCACCGGCTCTTCTGCCGTTCTCCGCTCTGGGGGATTCTGCCCTGGGCTGGGGGTTGGATACTGGGATCAAGTCTCCACTCTGTCCGCTTCGAGACTCACTGAGCAGAGTGAGCTGTGCCCGCCTCTCCCTGGCAGGCTTGTCTCCAGGCCTCTCCAGTTATTGCTGTGGCTCTGCTCTGCACCCTCCACATCCCTGTACAATGTGGCCACCAGAGCAGGGCTGGAGGCCCCATGCTCCAGTATCCATCTCAACCCAATGACCTATACAGAGGTTCCTACTCACCACCCCCTGTAGACATCCATGCCTCCCCTTAGCCCTTGTGCCACAGCATCGCTCTGGGAGTTCATGGCGAGTTTCTTGCTTTTTGTGCCCCCTCAGGCTTTTCCAGGGCAGCTGCTGTCCAGGACTCAGTCCCTCAGTCGGTAGGGCTGGCTGGGTTTCCTTGGGCCTAGATGTGTCACATTTCACAGGGCTGAAATAAAATGCATTTTGTTTGAATTAGACCATTTTCTCAAGCAGTCCAGAGGGCTCTGTATACCCTGTCCTCACCGAGCCAATATTTAGGTTCTCCACCCATTTTACACTGATTTCCACACTACTGGAGATCATGGTGAATTGCACCAGGACTGGCATGATCCCCCCAGAACCTCACTAGAGACCACTGCATTTTATGGAGCTTGTCCACCAAGCCCATCATAGAATATCAAGGGTGGAAGGGACATCAGGAGGTCATCTAGTCCAGCCCCCTGCTCAAAACAGGACCAATGCCCAGACAGATTTTTGCCCCAGATCCCTAAGTGGCCCCCTCAAGGATTAAACTCACAACCCTAGGTTTAGCAGGCCAATGTTCAAACCACTGAGCTATCCCTCCCTCTGCATGTGTGCTCAGCTGATACCCTGCAATGCTAGCTTTCCATGCTGAACTGCTCAGAAAGAGCCCAGAGCCAGCTGTGGGGAGTGCATTATTGCTAGTGTACAGGTGTGCGTTATTGCTAGTGTATGGGTGTGCATTATTGTTAATGTACAAGTGTGTATTATTGTTAATATATGGGTGTGCGTTATTTGTAGTGTTTTTCGGTGTCCCCAGCACGCCCAGGCCAGGGTATCACAGACATGCCCAGCCCCAGGGCTTGGGGGGGAAAAGGGGGGAAGGGGAGGCAGGGAAGGCAGGAGCCATGCTGGGCACCTCACTGCCCTGAGCAAGGGTGGGGGGGCTGTTGCACGGGGATCCCACAACAGGGGCACCTGAACAGATATTGCTTTCGCACCTGGTTCAAACTCTGCCTGTGTTAGCTCTGAGCATCTCAGGACTACATCTCCCAGCATGCACCATGCCCAAGAGGAATCTCCCAGCATGCGTCACTCCCGGTAGAGACGCATCTCCCGGCATGCCCTGGCCCAAATGGGCGGTGCATTTCCTGGCACGCCCCGTGTCCCAGCGTAATCTCCCAGCATGCATCATGCTCAGTCAGAGCTGCATCTCCCAGCAGGCCCTGCGCCCAAGGGAAGCTCCCACCATGCCCTGCGACAAGTCCGAGATGCACTTGGCTGTCCTGCCCATGCTGCTCAGAACTACCTCTCCCAGCATGCCCTGCTCCCAGTGTCGGGGCTGCAGCCCCTGCCAGGGGAAGAGGGCAGATGGCCCTCTTGCGGCGAGGCAGGGCACAGGGAGCTGGAAAGGTAACCTGGCCAAGCCACAGCCCCCAAACACTAGGTCGTTGTAAAGTCACATGTGGGGAGGTTTGCTGTCAGGGGTCTGGGCTGGCAGGCTGTGCCTGTCTGTGGCGCATTATCAGGCCTGATCCGTGCCTGTGACGAGAGATGCGATCTCAGGACTCTGGGAGCTGAGGCTGGCAGTGAAACTCCACCAGAGTGGGCAGTGCGGAGGGAAGGACTCCAGCCCCACTGGATTTCACTGGAGACCTGGCCTCTGACTCCCCCAGAGCCTTGTGAGAGCCCCAGGGCTGATATCACACTGAGACCAGCCACCACAGCAAACATTCCCTCTATCTATAAATCCACCCCCCTACACCCTTTGTCCTATCTAACCCTGTACACGCCTCTAGCTATATATTAATATCTGTTACCTGTTAGTAAATATTCACCCTTTTAGCTCTTTTCTTTCTGTATATTTGATTCATTTATATATTAACTATTCTTTAGAAACTCTAGGATATTAACAAAAAGTATATGTGAATTCTAAGGCTCAGACACTGGTCCTTGACGGATAAGTAACCTTGATCAATAAGTATCAGAGGGGTAGCCGTGTTAGTCTGAATCTGTAAAAAGCAACAGAGGGTCCTGTGGCACCTTTAAGACTAACAGAAGTGCTAGTCTTAAAGGTGCCACAGGACTCTCTGTTGCTTTGAGCAATAAGAACGGCCATCCTTGGTCAGACCGAAGGTTCATCTAACCCAGTATCCTGTCTTCCGACAGTGGCCAATGCCAGGTGCTTCAGAGGGAATGTGGAGCACGAGATCTGGTCCAAGGTGTGAACCATCCCTGCCTATTCTGGCTAATAGCCATTGATGGATCTATCCTCTATGAATGTATCTAGTTCTTTTTTGAACCCTGTTATAGTCTTGGCCTTCACAACATCCCCTGACAAAGAGTTCCACAGACTGACTGTGCGTTGTGTGAAGAAATACTTCCTTTGGTTTGTTTTAAACCTGCTGCCTATTAATTTCATTGGCTGATCCCTAGTTCATGTGTTATGAGATGGAGTAAATAACACTTCCTTATTTCCTTTCTTCACACCAGTCATGATTTTGTAGACCTCTATCATATGCCCCCCTTAGTCATCTCTTTTCCAAGCTGAAAAGTCTCAGTCTTATTAATCTCTCCTCATACGGAAGCCATTCCATACCCCTAATCATTTTTGTTGCCCTTTTCTGAACCTT
Organism: Malaclemys terrapin pileata; assembly: GCF_027887155.1. NCBI lineage: Eukaryota > Metazoa > Chordata > Testudines > Emydidae > Malaclemys > Malaclemys terrapin. The sequence continues at coordinate 33,753,864 of NC_071516.1, read as the reverse complement.
TTCCAATTCCAATATATCTTTTTTGAGATGTGGTGACCACATCTGCACGCAGTATTCAAGATGTGAGCGTACCATGGATTTATACAGGGGCAATATGATATTTTCTGTCTTGTTATCGTAATGCTTCCCAACACTCTGTTCGCTTTTTTGCCTGCCGTTGCATATTGAGCGGATTCCTATTCAGGAATTCTGTGTGTTAGACCGTAGCTAACAATCTGTGGCTTTCCTGTGTCTATAAAACTCCAGCTAGTCCGAGGAACTATCCCCTTCACATAGATATCGATACTGCTTACATAAGCATATATAAGTCCATTAATGGCTATTAGCCAGGATGGGTAAGGAATGGTGTCCCTAGCCTCTGTTTGTCAGAGGATGGAGATGGATGGCAGGAGAGAGATCACTTGATCATTGCCTGTTAGGTCCACTCCCTCTGGGGCACCTGGCATTGGCCACTGTTGGTAGACAGGATACTGGGCTAGATGGACCTTCGGTCTGACCCGGTACGGCCGTTCTTATGTTCTTATAAACCTGGGAAACTGATAAGGGAGGATTGTTCCAGCAGATGTTTTCTATTAGGGAATCAACAGGGAAGACTGATTATGGGGAAAGAAAGAGTCAGTGAACATTACTATCTTGAAGAATTATTAGTCCTCTTGGCTGTAAATAATCCTGCCTTCACCCATAAACCAGGTAAGATGAGCATGTACAGCTATGACATCACAATGTATGGTTCTTTTGGCAAAGAGGGTCTTTATGACACTGAGCTGGGGAATGAAACCAGGCATCCCTCCAGGTGCAGTGAAGGAGCCCTAGCAGCTCTGGATCTGCCGTCACAGGGTGGTAAGCTAGCTAGTGGTTCTGTGCAGTGCTGTACAGTCTCTGATGGAACCTGTGAGTAAATAATTCCAACTCCTCACTGTCATTCGACAAGCGGGAGTTGGCATTAACTCAGACACACACAGGGCCAGCTCCAGCGTTTTTGCCACCCCAAGCGGCAAAAGAAAAAAGCCGCGATTGGCGGCAGCTCTACCGCCACCGCTTCATTCTTCGGCGGCAGGTCCTTCCCTCTGAGAGGGACTGAGGGACCCGCTGCCGAATTGCTGCCGAAGAGCCGGACGTGCCTCCCCTTTCCATTGGCCGCCCCAAGCACCACCTGCTTGCTGCGCTGGTGCCTGGAGCTGGCCCTGGACACACAGCACCCCATGTCTGGAAACCTGGCACCAAACCCTGCTCATAACCAGCTGGGGTGTCTGATCATAGGGGTGGGGGGGCCCTCAAAGCCTGACAAAACTCCTGTTTTCATTCAGCACCAGCAATTATTGAGCTGGATCATCTGCCCCACACACACACAGCAGGAGCTGGGGGGTGGTGGAGGGGCTCTGCAGCACCTGGTGTCATGGGGGGCCCGGATCTGGGTCAGTGTCTGCAACAACTAGCACAATGAGGGCAAGATCTCAGTCTCGGGGTTCAGGCAGCAGCCCCCCATGGATAGGGTCCCCAAATAGAGCCAGATTGCGACACAGCTGAGCCAGACCCCTCTCTGGGGGCTGGGCAGAGGGCAGCCGGGCGTGGGGCCAGTAACACCCCAGGCCCTCTCACTCTTCGGGGCTGCCATGGGCCGGGCCTGCCCGGCGGCGGACCCGCCCAGGAGCAGGCGCCGCCAGAGGGGGCTGCCTCCGGAGCTCAGGCTGCGGCGCTCGCTGCCCCACGTCCCGCCCCGCCCAGCGCGCACCGAGCCGGCTGCGCCCGGGGCCCCGCGGGGCGAGCGCCGGGGACGCGGCCCCAGCCCGGGGGCCCTGGTAACTGGGGGAGCTGAGGGGGGCGGCGCCCGGGATCGGGCCCGGGCTCCCTGCACTAGGCTGGGGGCGGCTGCAGCCTCTGCTGGCGATTCTCCCTGCTGGCATAGAGGGGCTGGGGGCTGGGCACTGCCCTCTGTCCCCCCCCCCCCCAGCAATGGGGCCTCCCCGGATCCCCGCCCGGGCACAGCCTCCCTGCCCCCCAGGGCCTGGCACTCCCCAAGGACAGGGATGCTGCCATGGGAGACGCCTGTCTCCTTCCCCCTCCACCCCAGCAGGACCCCACCCGCCCAGGCTGCCCTGGCTTCCTGGATGGAAGAGTCCCGGGTCGCAGCCCCACAGGGCTGAGAGGATGGGCAGATGTGTCTGGGTTAACTGGCTCCAGTGTGGTGCCCAAGTGCCATGAGATTAACCCCCTGAACAGACGGCCAGGGGTAGCGGTGAGCTTGGAGTCTCCAAATGCAGCCTGGCTGTCTTCCTGGAGGCCCCGTTCAGGTGTGTGGGATGTATCCCTCACGCACTGTCCAGGGGCTCCCGCGGGCCGGGTCCGCTTGGTCCCCCCGGCCCCAGTCCAAAAGCTGAAGGGAAAAGTGACATTGTTATGAAATATCCTCAGGTAAAACCAAAGCAACCTCTGGTCAAGCGTGAGGCCGGACGGGGCCATGGGACCAGCTCATCCGGCCTGGCACGTGGAGTGGAAAGTGGGGAGGTTTGGACTGGCCTTAACTCCCTGGGGCTGGGCATTTCCCAGCCTGGGACAGTCCCCAAGAGCTCGGCTGCCAGTGTACCTGCGGCCCTGGATGCTGCTCCCCTGGAGATTCCCCAGGCTCTGACGCTGTTATTTCTCGACAGGCGTCTCCCAGCCTCTGTAGGGTGGCTGCCTTGGTGGCACATCGGGGAGCAGCTCGGTGAGTCCCTTCTCTTCGTGAATGCGTGGCACCGAATGCGTGGCACTGCTGGCTGGGGAGAGGGGCCCTGTCTCAGGTGGCCAAGGGCAACCCGAGGGACTCCCTCACTGGGAGGAGCTGGGGGCTGTGGAGCAATACAGTGACAGCCTTTTGCCAGAGACGCAGAATCTAGAACCGTTGTGTCCAGAGAGATCGGGGCTTGGAAATGGGGCCGGGGCCATGAAGATCCAGTTTAGACCCTAACCTCTCCCATCTACTTCCCCTGTACCAGGCTGCCCTCAACTCCCGGATGGAACGCGGGGAGGAGCTATGGGTTCCGGATTCCCAGGGCCGTGAGGAAGGAGAGATGCCACGTGATGCCAGTCCAGGTGAGGAAGGGGTTAACCCAGCTCTGGCACGGAATGGCCCCAAAGCTGCTGCAAAGCTCCCAGCATGACCCATCTGTATTCACCTGGCCTGAGATACAGCCCCACTAGCCCTGGGGAAACCCCCCCGCACCCTGTGTTGTCTCTGGGGCTCAGCCAGCATATGGGGCAGAACTGGCCCCTCTGCCCTCCCCTGGGGTGGGTTTGGGGGAGTCAGACCCTGGTTCCCAGCCCTACAAACAGAGGTTTATTAATGACACGCCACCCGCAGGGTCCCTTTGCCCCGGTGCAGGGAGCTACTCACATCTGTGTCTCAGCAGATGATCAGGCAAGCGAGGCGGGGGCTGCCCAGGTGGACGGGGCACCCAAAGGAGCCCAGCTGGACATTTGCCAGCGCTCGGAGCGGGTCAGGAGCCTGCGCCGGTCAGGAAGGAGAAGCGGTGCTGGGCAGCAGCCGGAGACCCCCACCAAGCCCGTCCCCCAGCCCCGAGGAGCTCAGCAGCGCTACGTGTGTGCCGAATGCGGCCGCGGCTTCGCTGTGAGCGCCCGCCTAGTGAAGCACGAGCGGACCCACACCGGGGAGCGCCCCTTTGCCTGTGCCGAGTGTGGCAAGCGCTTCACCCAGAACGCCAACCTGGTGCAGCACCGCCGCACCCACACCGGGGAGCGCCCCTTCCGCTGCGGCGACTGTGACCGGCGCTTCGGCACCAAAGCCGACCTGGCCCGGCACCGCCAGTCCCACACCGGGGAGCGCCCCTTCCGCTGCGCCGAGTGCGGCCGGGGCTTCAGCCAGAGCTCCAACCTGCTGCGCCACCAGCGCTCCCACACCGGCGAGCGCCCCTTCGCCTGCCAGGACTGCGGGGCTGCCTTCGCCCGCAACGCCCACCTGGCGGCCCACTGCCGCACCCATACTGGCGAGCGTCCCTTCCGCTGCGGGCAGTGCCGGGAGCGCTTCGCCCAGGCCACCGCACTGATCCAGCACCGCCGGCTGCACACAGGCGAGCGCCCCTTCGAGTGCTCCGACTGCGGCAAGGGCTTCACCCGGGCTGCCACCCTGCAGCATCACCAGCGCCTGCACGCCGGCCAGCGCCCCTTCCCCTGCCGGGACTGCGGGGCCACCTTCGCTGCCCATGCCACCCTCCGCCAGCACCGCCGCAGGCACTCCGGGGAGGCGCCCTTCCGCTGCGCTGAGTGCGGGCGCTGCTTCGCCGTCAGCTCCGCGCTGCTCCGTCACCAGCACGTCCACACTGGGGAACGGCCCTTCACGTGCCACGAGTGCGGCGCCGGCTTCAGCCAGAGCTCGGCGCTCGTCCGCCACCAGAGACTCCATGACTAGTGCGTGGTGCTCTCGGGCCCGGCAGCAGCAAGCCAGCGCGTGACCCCTGGCGGGAGGGGGAGGTTCTGGGCCCTGGTGGGAGAACGGTGCCACAGGGGGCCCCATGCAAGTGGGTGAGGGGAAGGTGGTCTGCAGAGGTGGGTTAATTCAGCTGGAATAAATGAGCCCCCAGGGTCTGCGGTGTGAACGGGACCCCATCGCTGCCCAGTGCTAAGCAGTTCCACTCGGTTCGGGATTTCCGTCCAGAGACCCCGGCTTGCTGAGCCCATGGCTGATGTCCCAGCGAACATCTCCTTAGCCTTCGATTAAAGCTACCGAAAAGAGCATTAACCAGTTGTAGCCTTTGAAACAAAGTATTCAGTCTGGCTTTCAGTTCATAGCGGGTGCTCATGAGAATGGGGTGACAGGAGGTGCCCAGGGGAATGGGCTGAGTGAGCCACTGTTGGGTTGTTGAAGCGCAGCTGAATGATTAAATTTGTCCCAAACCTACCTCGCCCTTGTTAAAGGGATTGGAACCAACAGAAGGCAAAAAGGAATTGAATTGTCATGGAGTCGGGGTCAGGTCCGGGGGGGGTGTCTAGGCCCGATGCTATTCAGTATCTTCATCAATACTCAGCTAAGGGGTGCCCCAGGCCCCCACCCCAGACTTCGGGGGAGGGGGGGTTGTACATGCAATGCCCATCGCCCCGCCCCCCCATCTGGTCTCTGCCCCAACTTCCTCAATGCTTGGGGAGGTCCCCTCCCTGCCTCCCACAGGGAGCCTCTCCTGCCTACCCGGTCCCACAGGTGGCATTCACTCCCCCTCATCCTAACCCTTGGGACTATTTCCCCATTGGCTCTGTGCTCCCAGCTCCAGGGCCCACTCTGCTGACGGGTTCCAGGCCACCGCTGCTCTGGGTAAGTTTTAACCAGTAACACCCCAGCCACGTCTGCTCTAACAACAGCAGGAGGTGACCGGTGCCAGTTGCTTGGTCAGCACCCCCTAGTCCAGGGCCAGAGAGCATTTGGGAATGAGGAATTGTCCCACAGGCAGAGGTACCGCTACCCAGTGCGGGACTGTGCACAGGGTCCGGACACAAGCCAGTGAGGGAGCCCCCACAGTGAGCGGGCCCAGGGGCCCCAGCAGCCAAGGCCATTATAATGCTGTAGCAGGCGCTCTCCAGCAGGCCCCGGAGCCCGGCATGAGCCAGGGCCGGTCTGCGGAGGAGACATGAGTGCTAGAGGGGCTGCCAGGCGCTAGCTCAGCGTATCTGACGCCCTCAGCTCCCAAATTCCACCCTACAGCTGCGCAGCCCTAGGACCCCGGCAATCCCAGGCCCGGGGCAGCAGCAGCACCACCGTGCCATTCCTGTGGCTGTGGGGGAACCCAACCCTGGTTCTGACCCCTTGGCCTCCCACAGGAGCAGAGACACTCACCGCTCCACGCACTGCCCCTCCCATGTGCTGCCCCAGCCCGGGCGTAGCCCCGAGACCAGAGTGGCAGGGCCTGATGGAAGCTGGGGCTCCTAAAGGGGGACTAGACCCCATCGCAGCAGGTGCTGGGAGCCTGACGCCCCAGAGTAGCTGCATTCTAGCAGGGGTTACGGGCTGCACCGCGACAGAATTGTTCCCCCTCAGGAATGGCTGCGTGAGCACGCTGGCCTCCCCCCCAATGGAGAGGCTCACACAGGACATGCAGGTCAGGCTGTTTTGCTCTCACAGCAGGGCCTTGGCCCTTGCCCTGCCCCCGAACAGCTGCAGAGAGGAGACACTCCTTTACAAGGGAGCATTTCCCCCTCTTCGAAACTGTTTATTGACAGAAAACACTACAGAACATGGCACAGAAAGTTCTCCCCTCTGTTCCCACCAGCCACTCCCACAAGGCCCCAGCCTCACCCAGCGCTCCCTTTCCCACCGCGTGCCGGAGAGAGGAGCCTGCCAGCTCCGCCGGTAGCACTTCTGTGTCGTGGGCTCTGCTGGCACGCTCCATGGGCTGTTTGTACCATGGCTCTGTGGGTACGGGGCGGTGGCCCCTTGGCTCCAGTGCTGTGCACAGCCCGTGCAGGGCCCGGGGACCGGCTCTATCTTGTGTGGATGCGGCGGTGTTTGCAGAGGTAGGACCGAAGGCTGAAGCGCTTGCCGCACAGCGCACACTCGTGGGGTTTGCCGGCTGCCACGGCATGGATGCGGCGGTGCTTGCAGAGGTACGAGCGCTGGCTGAAGCACTTGCCACACTGGGGGCACTGGTGGGGCTTCCCCGCCCCGTGGATCCGGCGGTGCTTCACCAGGTACGAGCTGCGGCTGAAGCACTTTTGGCACTCGGGACATTGGAAGAGATTCTCCTGCACCAAGGCCACGGGGGATGGGGGGGTCTCAGCCAGGCCTCCCCCTTGCTCAGTGATGACACATTGAGCCTCTCTGGCCTGGAGACTCTGCAGCGCAGCCAGCGCCAGGCTCTGGGCCATGGGACTCTCTGCTCCGTGGCAGGGCTCCCTGTGGACTGTCTGCACTGCACTCAGTGCCGGGCTCTGCTCGGTGCCATGGCAGGGCTCCCCATGGACTGTCTGCACTGCACTCAGTGCCGGGCTCTGCTCGATGCCGTGGCAGGGCTCCCCATGGACTCTGTGCACTGCATGCAGTGCCGGGCTCTGCTCAGTGCCGTGGCAGGGCTCCCCGTGGACTGTCTGCACTGCACTCAGTGTCGGGCTCTGCTCGGTGCTGTGGCAGGGCTCCCCGTGGACTGTCTGCACTGCATGCAGTGCCGGGCTCTGCTCGGTGCCGTGGCAGGGCTCCCCGTGGACTCCCTGCAGGGTAATCAGGGCTGAGCTCCCCTCTGCTTCATGGCAGGGCTCCCCGTGGACTCTCTGCAGCACAATCAGTTCCAGGCTCTGGGCCGCGGGTCCCTCAGTGCCGTAGCAGGGCTCTGCATGAATTCTCTGCAGCGCAAACACAGTTGGGCATTGTGCCACATTACCCTCTGCGCCGTGCCAGGGCTCTGCGTGCACCCTCTGCAAGGCAATCAGTGCCGGGTTCCCTTCTGGGCTGTGGCTGGGCTCCCCATGGATGCCCTGCAATGCATTCAGGGCTGGGTTCCATTCTTGTCCATGGCAGGGCTCCCCGTGGACTCCCTGCAGCGTAGTGAGCATGGGGCTCCACCCTGCTCCGTGGCCTGGCTCTGCGTGGACACCCTGCAGTGTAGTGAGCATTGGGGTCCACCCCGGTCCGTGGCCTGGCTCTGCATGAACACCCTGCAGCGTAGTGAGCACCGGGCTCCACCCTGCTCCGTGGCAGGGTTCCACATGGACGCCCTGCAGTGTAGTTAGCACTGGGCTCCACCTTGCTCCATGACCTGGCTCTCCATGGATGCCCTGCAGTGTAGTGAGTACTGGGCTCCAGCCCACTCCATGGCCCGGCTCTGCGTGGATGCCCTGCAGTGTAGTGAGCACCGGGCTCCACCCCGCTCCATGGCAGGGTTCTCCGTGGACTCCCTGAAGTGCAAACAAGGTTGGGCTCTGTGCCACATTGCCCTCCCCTCCATGGGCAGGCTCCGCGTGGCTTCTCTGCAGTGTAGTCAGCACTGGACTCCACCCCGCCCCGTGGCAGGGCTCTGCATGGACTCCTTGCAGCGTAGTCAGAGCCCAGGTCCTCTCTGCTCCATTGCTGGGCTCCACATGGACTCTCTGCCCCTCACTCAGCCCTGGGCTGTGCCCCACTCCATGGTCAGGCTCCACGAGGACTCCCTGCCCCTCATTCAGCCCCGGGCTCCGCCCCACTCCGTGGGCTGGCTCTGCATGGACTCCCAGCCCCTCATGCAGCCCCAGGCTCCGCCCCACTCTGTGGCCAGGCTCTGTGTGGATGCCCTGCAGTGTGGTGAGCACCGGGCTCCACCCCGCTCCATGACAGAGCTCTCCATGGACTCCCTGCAGTGCAAACAAAGTTGGGCTCTGTTCCACATTGCCCTCCCCTCCATGGGCAGGCTCTGTATGGCTTCTCTGCAGCGTACTCAGAGCCCAGGTCCTCTCTGTTCCATTGCCAGGCTCCACGTGGACTCCCTGCCCCTCACTCAGCCCCAGGCTCTGCCCCACTCCGTGGCAAGGTTCCGCGTGGACTCCCTGCCCATCACTCAGCCCCAGGCTCCGCCCCACTCCATGGCCAGGCTCCACGTGGACTCCTTGCCCCTCACTCAGCCTCGGGCTCCACCCCACTCCGTGGTCGGGCTCTGAGTGGACTCCCTGGCTCTCATTCATCCCTGGGCTCCGCTCCACTCCATGGTCGGGCTCTGCGTGAACTCCCAGCCCCTCATTCAGCCCCGGGCTCTGCCCCACACCGTGGCCGGGCTCCACGTAGACTCCCTGGCCCTCATTCAGCCCCGGGCTCTGCCCCACCCCATGGCCAGGCTCCAAGTGGACCCTCTGGCCCTCGCTCAGCCCTGGGGTCCGCCCCACTCCATGGCCAGGCTCCCCGTGTACTCCCTGCAGCACACTTGGCACTGGGCTGCCCTCTGTTCCGTGGCTGGTTTCCATGTGGACTCTCTGATGCTGCAGAAGCCGCGAGGCCCGGCTGAAGCCACGGCCACACTGGGAGCAGTGGTGGGGACGCTCCCCCGTGTGCATGAGCTGATGCCGGAGCAGGTCCGAGCGCCACAGGAAGCCCTTCCCACAGTCCCCACAGCTGTGGGGTTTATCTCCAGTGTGGTTCCTCTGGTGGGAGCTCAGCTTGGAGCGGCGGCTGAAACTCTTTCCACAGGTGGCACACGTGTGGGGTGGCCCCCCTGCAGCTGCGCTCTGGGGCACAGTGATGTCCCGCAGGGGGCTGCCCCCTTGCCTCCCCGGCAGAGGGTCATAGCAGCTGTTCTTACCCTGCCTCCTCCGTGGAGTGTTCCTCCTCTCTGCCCGGTGCTGGCTCCCGCCAGCTCTGCCCTGCTCCGGGATCCAGGGAATGTTCTCTCCAGTGCTTCTCAGGAACGGCCCCTCTGGCTCCAGCATCCCTGCTATGCCTGGCTCCGGCATCTCCTGCTTTACAGCCCTCACAGCACTTCTCAGGAACGGCCCCTGCGGCTCCGGCATCCCTGCTATGCCTGGCTTGGGCATCTCCTGCTTTAAAGCCCTCACAGAGCTTCTCAGGAACGGCCCCTCCGGCTCCAATGTCTCCCGCTTTACAGCCCTCGCTGTGCTTCTCAGGAACGGCCCCTCCGGTTCCAGCATCCCTGCTACGCCTGGTTCTTGCATCTCCTGCTTTACAGCCCTCACAGCACTTCTCAGGAACGGCCCCTCCGGCTCTGGCATCCCTGCTATGCCTGGCTCAGGCATCTCCTGCTTTAAAGCCCTCACAGAGCTTCTCAGGAACGGCCCCTCCGGCTCCGGCATCCCTGCTACGCCTGGCTTCGGCGTCTCCTGCTTTACAGCCTTCACAGAGCTTCTCAGGAACGGCCCCTGCGGCTCCAGCTTTACCGCTTCGTCACCTGCTGGGACACAGAATGCAACCAGAGGTGAGTCCCAGCCTCAACCGGGGGACCACCTGGGTGCAGCCAGGAGGGCGCATGCAATCTGACCTCCTGCGTAGTCCAGGCCCGAGACCTGCCCAGAATCAATCCCGGTTTGTACCAGAGCAGCCCTTTAAGAGAACCATCCCATCTTGCCTGAAAAATTGTCAGTGATGGAGAATCCACCACCACTCCTGGTAAATGCTTTTAATGGTTAATTACTCTCACTGTCAAAAGGCACACCTTCTTTCCAGTCTGAACATGTCTAGCTTCAGCGTCCAGCCACTGGCTTGCATTAGACCTTCGACTGCTAGACCACAGAGCCCATTATCAAATATTTGTTCCCCCTGCGTAGCTGTGTATAGACTGTGGTCAAGTCACCCCTGAACTTTCTCTTTGTTAAGCTACAGAGATCGAGCTCCAGGGATCTATCGCTGTAAGGCAGGTTTTCTATCCTTTCCTCAGTCTGGTGGGCTCTTCTCCAACCCCTCTCCAATTCATCAACCTCCTTCCTCAACTGTGGGCCCCAGAACTGGACCCAGCAGCGGTCGCCCCAGTGCCAAGTACCGAGGGCAAAGAACCTTGCTGCTCACTCACCACTGGGATCGCCGTAGGGCTGCAGCTCCAGCACCCACACGTTCTCCCCTTCCACCCAGGACGCCGGGTCCAGCAGGGGGACAGAGCATCCTTCTGGAGGAAGCAAAGAGGTGAGGTCAGGGAGACCTCCTGGGGATGGGAGGGTGGCACCACCCTGTGTCTGGGGGAGGTCACACTCCGTAGGAGCTACAGCCCCAGGGTGACTGTCATTGCCTGGAGGCTCCCGCTGCACCAGGGGAAGCCCTTGGGAGGCCAATTCCAACAGCCCCTCACCGATGGGGCTGCACTGGGTGCCCCCTACTGAGCATCCCAAGGGATTTCCCCTTCCCTTATCCATCCCATGCGGCTCACACCCCAGTAGGCAGGGCTCCGGCACATCACCCCCTCCCTGGGGCAGACTCACCCGCAGCTCGCTGAGAGTCCCTTCCCCAAGCGGGCTCTGCCGCAGCCATGAGTGAGCCGGGTGGGCTCTGCAGCCTGCCAGGGTGAGAAGGGCAGTCAGTGGGGGAGCGCTGGAGGGGGGGGTGCTTCTGCCCATTTGCTGCCCCTGGATCTGGTGTCTGTGTCGCTGGGGAAACATTCGGTCACTCTCTAGCCAACAGCCCTGGCAGCGAAAAGAACTGGAGCGGCCAGTGCCCCCAGCGACAGAGCCCGAGGTGCCCCCAACCGGGCCCCAAGAAACCAACCAGCCAGGCCCCATCCCCAGAAACACAGCCCCCCACCTCTAGCCAGCCCCAGAGAGACACTCCCACCCACCCAGCCAGGCCCCCCCAACATTCTGATATTCCAACACCCACCTGACCCTATCACCACCCCAGACACTCAGCAACCCCCCGCCCCGACTGCCCAGTCCCCTACCCCACACCCAGCCCCTCTGCCCCAGACACCCATCCCCCTCCCACGCTGTGCCAGCCCCGCACCTGCCCCAAACATCCAGCTTTCCACACCCTGCACCCACCCCCCAGTTCCCCCATGCTGCACCCAGCCTGCCGAGCCCCCCACACTACACCACGTCCCCAACCCCCCCCCCACACTGCACCCATGGCCCCTGCCCAACCCCCCATGCTGCACCCAGCCCCCACACTATGCCTAGCCCACAGACACCGAGACCCCCCCGCTGCACCCAGCCTGCCCATCCCCCCATTCTGCACCCAGAACCCCCCCACTGCACCCAGCCTCCCACTGCACCCAGGTCCCCCCCCGCTTTACCCAGCCTGCCCAGCCCCCCGAATGGCTCCCAGGTCCCCGGCCCAGCCCTCCACGCTGCGCCCAGCCCCAGCTGCTCCGCCGCCGGGTGCAATTACCGGGTGAGCAGGAGGCTCCGCGGCAGCCCCAGCGCCGTCCGGGGCGGGGTCCACCTGGAGCTTCACCCCCCGCCCAGGGCTGCAACCCCGGCCCCACGGGACCCTCCTGCCGCCAGCCCCGGGGACTCCGCCCTGTGCCCCATAGCCGGCCCCACGGGACCCTCCCCCGGGGCGGGCCCAGAGCTGGCCCGGCCCCGGGGCCTGCAGGGGAGCCCGGCCCCTGCCCGTAAATGCAGCCCCCGCCCCTCTGCTGGGGCCCCGCTGCCCCTTCCGGCTGCTCCTGGCCCTGACCACCCCCCCGCAATGCCCATTTTCCCCCTGCACCCCTCCCGCCTCCCATTGGCCCCGGCCCTCCTGCACCCCTCTACCTGCACCCCCATTTGCCCCGGCCCTCCTGCACCCCACCTCCCCCATTCCCCACAGCTCCCCACCCCCCTGCACCCCTCCACCTGCCCCCCATTTGCCCCAGCCCTTCTGCACCCCCTTGCACTCCTCACACTGTCAGCCCCCACATCTCCTCTTGTTCCCCTGCACACTTCACCCCCTGTCATTTTCCCCTATTCCCATTGTGCCCCACAGCCCTCCGAATCCAACTTCTTGCCCTCCCCACCTGTCTCCAGTGTCCCCGGCCCTCCTCAGATAGGGACAGCAGGGGGAGGTGCAGCCCTAGCTGCCCACACCCCCACCTGGAAGTCACACTGGGCTGGGGTTGGGTCTGTCCGGGTGGGGGGGTCACACACCGAACCCAAGCTCACACCACTGTGGTCCAGGGCCCAGCGCCAAGGAGCAGCTGTGACCTGTCCAACACTCACCCTGGCAGACCAGCGGCCGCCCATGCCAGGCGCTGCACAGACACAGAGCAGACAGATGGTCCCCGCTGCCCCAGGAGTCAGTCTGGATTCATTCCTAAAGCTCTGGAGTCTCCCCCAACAGCCTATTGTTATTAGATCCCCCCCCGGGGATTCGCAGGGCCCTGTGCTGAAAAGGAAGGAAATCATGCTCCTTGGACACAGAATGGAAGGCACTTAAACAAACAGCTAGGTGAGACACGCATGCCCCGGAGTGAAACAGGAGCAGAGAGCTGGACATGCTGGGTGTGGAGTTCACAGGCCCACCCCGTTGGGAACAGAATCCAGACCCCAGCCTTGCCCGCCTGGGAATGCTGCAGCCCATGTAGGAGACTAAGGGCCCCCTCCCCCACTGCTAGGCACTGTACAAACGCAGGACAAAACTCCCATCCCTGGTGGATCCAGACAGGCTGATGGGGGAGCACAAGATGATGTGATGATGGGCAGCCACCTCAGCGCACCAGCCGCCAAACCCTTGTCAAGTTGATGGTAGGCTTTTTTGGCCAGTTTCCTAGAACTAGTGGACTAAAGATCCCGGCAGGCTGCATGTATGAAAGGCAGGTGATCAATTCACACCCCTCCCTGTCTCTTCCCCACCCTTTTCCCCCTTGACTTGGAGTTCCTCTTTTTTCTATATATGTTTGTTTGGATACAGGGCTGGGAATATTGTCGTGGGAATCCAAGCATTATGTCAATAGCTAGAGGCCAGATTCGTAAAGGTATTTAGGCACCGAAGGCCCCTGGGGATTTTTAAATCCCTTTACAGATCTGGTCTGTGGTCTCTCCTTTTTTCTGGCATAGAGGTTTTTTGCCCTTGGCTTGTTCTATGCGTTGGCACCTGGAATTGATTTGGTTTGGTACAAGAAAAAGATGGGGAAAGTTTAACAGATGATAATGAAAATGTTTATTGAAGGCCTCACAGCAAAGGAGAGCTTGAAGGAGGTGTTTGACGGCAAATCCACAGGACATGAGATTGGCAGGGACCTCTGGGGCGTGGAATCCAGGCCTTGTTATCGCGGGAACCACATCCCCTACTCCTCTTCAGAAGCCCTGGTGTGGATGATCCAATTTCACATGATGAAAGTGCAGGTTAAATCTGTTTCTTCTTGAGGTAGGCCAGGGCTACGCTTCACAGCTACCTCACCAGCAACTGCTGTTTGGGGGTGATTTTGTATGACATTTCTGTACTAGCAAAGCGGTTAAAGTGGCAAAAGCACTCTGCTGGTATCGCTCATTTCACGCCCTGAGGCAATATAAGTTATACCAGCAAAAACATTTTCACACTGGTATAGCTGGGTTTTTTGCTGGTATAGCCACAGTTAAGAGGTGACTTGATCCCGGTCTATAAATACTTACAGAGGAACCAGAAATGTGACAGCAGACGGCTCTTCAGTCTAGCAGACAAACATCTAACAAGATCCAGTGGCTGGAAGTTGAGGCCAGACAAACTCAGAGTGGTGCACATTTTTAATAGTGAGGGGTAATTAACCATTGGAACAACTTCCAGGGCTTGTGGTGGATTCTCCATCCCTGGCAATTTTAAAATCAAGATAGGATGTTTTTCTAAAAGAGCTGCTTGAGTGCAAATAGGAATTGATTCAGGGACGTTCTCTGGCCTGGGTTATACAGGAGGTCAGACAAGATGATCACAGGGCCTTGGAATCTACGAATGAATTAACACTCCCAAGTGTAGACGTGGCTTTAAGCTAAACCAAAATGAGGTGGATTTGAACCCAAGTCGGAGCATCCACACAGCCCTTTGCACCTTGAAACCCCGGCAGTAGTGATGCTGGCAGGACAGTTTGTGATGGTTGCGTGGCCGGATGTGACGTGAGCCAGACGAGATCCTTCTGGAATGGAAACCCAGGAAAAGAGCGTCTGCCACTCCCACAGGTGACATGGAAATCAGGAGTGCTGGAGGGAATTTGAAGAGCAAATAGGCAAGGCTAGCAAACCAAACAAGAGATTCTCTCAGGAGCAGGAAGCCTGCAAGGAACTTGGCAGGGCCTGAGCGGTGACTTGGAATTACAGGAAGATAAAGACATGGCTGAGAAGCTAAGGACATGTCTACACTATGGAGACTAACCAGCGCAGCCACGCAGGGGAGATGCAGCCTTCACCCACCGGAGTTTTTCTGCAGTGTAGGAACATCCCCTCCTGGAACACTACTAGCCGCCTTCCACTGGCATAGCTGTGTCTGCACTGGGGAGGCTGTCGGTAAAGGGAAGTTGGGGTGTTTTTTCACACCCTTGACCGACCAAGCTATGCCAATGTACCATTTCAGTTAGAGCAGACCTGACTTACAAGACCCAGCCCTTACCATCCATCAGTCCCAAAGAGTGTTACAGCATTATCCCCATTTTACAGATGGGGAAAACTGAGGCTCAGACCGGAATGTGACGGGACTTACCCAGAGCTGGGAATAGAGCCTAAGGGCCAGCCTGTGCGCTGGCCACCAGGCCACACCAATTTCTCTGCATCACCCTGCGCCTCGGAGGGTGTCGGAAAGATACTCTCGATCAAAGCTGAGGAGCTGTCAGATTCGCAGGGTGTCAGAAGAGCATCAGGGGTGCAGCCATAAGTCCTGCAGGAACTGGAGCCTTCAGCAGCCTCATTAGCTACCTTCACATCCCTCCGCAGAACTCTCCTCGCCTGTGAGCCCTACAAAAAACCAGACAGGTCCCTGGAGAGTGGAGCCCAGTGCCCATCCTGCTGACCAGTACTGTCTCCTTGTGCTCCCCCTTCGCTCGGTATCCATCTCTTGGCCTCTGCCTTACACTTGGGCTGTGAGCTTCTGGGGGCAGGGACGGTGCTGTGTTCTCTGTGCAGCACCCACCACTGGGGTCCTTCCATGCTACAGTAATACACAGAAGTGGTGTGGCTCCCCGACCACCAGTACATATTGCCCCTGTCCCAGGTACACTAAGGAGAAGAGTCATCCCATTAGCATTATATATTTCCACAATTAAATTGTGTTAGTAGCTTACATGACATCCCGCCCCCTGCACACAGCCTAGCGAAGGGACCCAGAAAGGCAGATGTTGCTGCATTTCACACTGAGACACAAACCCCAACTTCTACCCTTCCCAGCACTGCCATGGGTCATGGTAGGGCAGCAGCAAGTTGTGCCAGCAAATGGTGTCAGCAGAGGAAAAGGAGAACGGCTGCTGAATGTCTGACTTTAGAGAAAAACTGAATCATCCATAACAGAGGAGGAGGGCTTTGAATATTCTGGGCCATTGGGAGCTGAAGAGAGTCCTGCACTTTAATCCCTGGTACTATTCATCAGTAGATCTCAAAGTACTTCAGAGCATGATTCTCATTTAATAGATGGGGAAACTGAGGCACAAAAGGGGGGGATTATTTGCCCAAGCGAACCCAAGCAGGAGGGGCAGAGCCAGGAAGACAACCCAGATCTCAACAGTCCCAGTCCATTGCTCTATCCACTAGGCCACACCGCTCTGAAGAGAACCCCCCCCCCCCCGAGATAATTGCACACCTGGAGTTCACCCATCCATGGAACTGCTCCTCCAGCTGCATCAATCTGAACGTCAGTGGCTGTGAGGATGTGCTTGACAGCAGATTGGACAAAGATTCTTTAAAGTCTACAGTCTTGAACAGCTAATATGCTACAGAAGATAGAGACCAGCGTAAGAGAGTTCTCTGCATCCATTCCAATGCAGCCATCATTACGATGGTCTAACGAAAAAGTGTGAAAAAGGAAGGAAATGATACTTTTGTTTAGCAGCAGAAATAAACACTAGGTAAGAAAAGCAAGGGAGTATTTCCAAAGCTTTTTATTCCTTGAAATATTTACAAAAGGGTGTCATAACTGAACAGCTAAAACCATATATACAAAAAACTTGGGCATTGACCTTCTGCTCTGTGATGGCATTTCAGTATACTGGCATGAATAGAATTGTTCTCCGTAGATTCAGCACACGGCAAAAAAGCATATAAGGTGTGTAAGTGGTTTCTTTTGTCACCTTTGTAATAGTTTCTTTTTTGAACCATTATAACATAATAATTCTATGGCCTGCGCTATACATTTTTATAAAGTACTTTATTAACACAGAGAGGCTAGGGCCTGTCCTAAGACTAATTCACACAGAACAAAACGTCATTTAATGTCAGCTAAAGGTCTCTGTCCCCATTGTATACAATCACTAAGAAACTGGAAAACTACAAAGTAAGTGAAGGACATCTTCAATCTCCCATTTCTTACTCCCAAAAGAGAATGACACTGGATTTTCCACAATAGTCTAACCCTCCATTTTAAAATATCTAAGCTCTTTAAAAACGAGGTATTTTCCATCAAACACCCTGTGACGAACTGGGACTGTTCTTGCTGGGGTGTGTGAATGCTGACAGGCGAGTGTGACTAGGATGGTCTGCATCGGGGGATGGGAGTCTGCCTGAGGGAACATACCTAAGCTTGTAACATGAGAACCCAGGAAGGGGTTGGAGGCCAGGTGACTCCGGGGCCCGGGAAACTGAACAAAGGCTGTGGGAGGGGTCGCTGAAGGGAGAGTGCTGGAAGCAGGCTGGAAGCAGGCTGGAGAGATGGCTGGGAGGCAGAGATGGCTCTGACCCCCCAAAGGGGGGTGGGCTGGGATGCCCTGGGACCCCAAGCTGGACCTAACTGAGGGGGGCCCTGTTGTCTGTGCCTGCAAGACCTGTCTTGGACTGTATTCCTGTCATCCAAATAAACCTTCTGCTTTACTGGCTGGCTGAGAGTCATGGTGAATCGCAGGAAGCCGGGGGTGCAGGGCCCTGAGTCCCCCAATACTCCGTGACACACCCCATTTCCCATGTTGCCTTAGCCGAACAGGTATTAAGGCCAAAGGGCCATTCTGACCCTGCACAGCACAGGCCAGAGAATTTCACCCACGGATTCCTTCACCACGTCCAGACTAGAGCACATCCCTTAGAAAGGCAGCCATCTTGATGCAAATGCTTCAAGTGCTGGCGAATGCACCGCAGCCCTTGGTAAATTGTTGCAATGGTTACTCACCCTCAGTGAAAAATTTCCACTTTCTCTTTCATCTGAATTTTTCCAGCTTCAGCATCCGGCCACTGGATCTTGCTCTGGCTTCCTCTGCTGGGTTGAAAAGCCCTCTACTCAGGCTTTCTACCCCAGGTAGGTACTTAGAGATCACGATCACACACTCACTTCACTTCCTCATGGACAAACAAAAGAGATGAGGCTCTCATGTTTTCAGCCTCTATGTGGTGTTTTCCTCAAAGTCCCAGCCCCTGGAGTCATGTGATTATTGGCTGAGACACTGAGTCTGCTTTTTAGTAAACCAGACGGATCTAGCTCTTTATGTTAGTCACTCGAGGGCAATTTCTCCAGCCCTCAAACTGTGCGTGTGTCTCTTCCCTGTGTCCTCTTCAATATACCACCCACCTGTTAGAATGTGGAAACCAGAACTAGGCACAGGTTTTCAGTGTCAGCCTCCCAGTGCCACCCAGCTCACTATACCCGTTCCACATCCAGGGATTACACGACCCCTGGTGCCATGGCACTGCACTGGTAGCTCGTGTCCAGCTGCTTGTCCGCTGTGCCCTCTAGATCCTTTCCCATCACTGCCGCCCAGTAGACAGCCCCCAGAGCCACCCCGGCACTGGGGCAAAGGGACGCTCTGGGATGGTGTGTTGGGGTCATTAACCAATCACTGTTTATGGGGCTGAGACCCAGGGGCTGACCCCCACAAACTCTCCCCAAAGGGAGAGCAGCTGTGACCACCTCCCACCTGGCCCCAGAGAGGGCAGGGCATGGGGGGCTCCACAGGCCACATACCGCTCATGGCATCACCAGGGCCACTCCACATGGTGGCACCCCTGCACCAACCAACCGCGCCAGGGCAGGTTAACCCTTTCCTCACCTGGACAGTCGCCACATGGCAGCTCCCCTTCCTCACAGCCCTGGGGCTCTGTGACCTCCTCCCTGCGCTCCCTCCAGAAAGTCAGGGCTGCCTGGGACGGGGAATCCTGCTTGGGGGAAGGAGACAGGCCAGGTCACCCCTGAGTCCTTCCCATGCCTGTGCCAGGGCCTCGGGGAAAGCCAGACCTGGAGGGGAGGGGGTGGCTGTGTGCCATGTCTGGGATTTGGGGCATCTCGGTGCTTGGGGGGGCACACGGTGCCAGGGCAGAGGGCAGTGCCCATGTCACTATGCCAGGAGAACAGCCCCATGGGGGCGGGGGCTGCTTGGGGTGCAGGGGACAGGAGCGTTCTGGGAGGGGGGCCCCATGGAAAGCCCTGGGGCCAATGCGGGGGGCTGTTACCAGCCACATTGCTGAGCCCCTCCCAGGGGCAGATGGGGGAGTGGGTGGCTCTAGCAGTGGGCTGCGCCCTACCAGGGGCTGGGCTGTCAGAGAGGTCTGGCCCGGCCAGTCTCCCACCGCTGGGGCTGTCAGTGTCTGTGCAGTGCCCGGGACCCTCCCCAGCCCTGATCCATCTGCCCAATGCCGGGCCCCGCCCCCCGCACCTCCCCCAGTTACTGGAACCCCCGAGCTGGGCACCACAGCCTGCGCTCCAGAGCCAGCCCCCTGACAGCGCCTGCTCCTGGCCGGGCCCTGCCCCCGGCAGCCCCACAGGGGCCCCCGAAGAGTGAAGCTGCTGGGGGCTGTTACTGACTCCCGCCCCAAAGACCTGGCGACATCTGTTGGGGTTGGTCCTGCTTTGAGCAGGGGGCTGGACTACAGACCTCCTGAGGTCCCTTCCAACCCTGATCTTCTATGATTCTGTGACACTGGTGTCAATCTGGAGTAACCCTGTTGGCTCCCATCTGCCCTGACAGAGCTGTGAATTGCTCTGCTGGCTGGGAGAACAGGTTATTATAGCCATTTCACGCATGGGGAAACTGAGGCACAGGGCAACCTGAAGTGACTTGCCCAAGGTCACACAGAATGTCTGTGGCAGGGACAGGATGCTATACCCCAGAGTCCTGATTGTCTCCATAGGCGTGCACAGCCCATTTCATTAGGGTGTGCACCCAGGGAGCCCCACCCTAGCCCCACCCCATCCACTCCCTCCTACTTCCTGTCCCCTGATTGCCACCCTCAGAACCCCCAACTCCCCCGTTCCTTGTCCCCTGACTACCCCCTACTGGGACCCTGCCCCAACTGCCCCCCAGGACCCCACCCCCTAGCTAAGCCTCCCTGCTCCTTGTCCCCTGACTGCCCCCCTAGGACCCTACCCCCTACCTGTCACCTGACTGCCCCGACCCTTATCCACTCCCACGCCTATCCAACCGCTCCCCGCCCCCTGAAAGGACCCCCAGAACTCCTGACCCATCCAACCCCCTCTGCTCCCTGCCTCCCCCAACCCCTCTCCACACCCCTGCCTTCTGACAGCCCCCCCAGAACTCCCAACTCATCCAATCCCCCCCCAGCTCCTTGTCCCCTGACCACCCCCTCCAGAGGCCTCCCCACCCTAACTGCCCCCCCAGGACCCTCCTTGCTCCCTGTCCCCTGACCCCTATCTATCCCCTGCCCCTTGACAGCCTGGACTCCCATGCTCCATCCAACCCCCCCCTCCCCACTCCCTGATTGCCCCCCGCCCCTAACACTCCTGCCCGGGATCCCACCCCCATCCAACCCACCCT
The DNA here is from genome assembly GCF_027887155.1 of Malaclemys terrapin pileata. Lineage (NCBI taxonomy): Eukaryota > Metazoa > Chordata > Testudines > Emydidae > Malaclemys > Malaclemys terrapin. Next base: position 33,733,639 of record NC_071516.1, on the reverse strand, counting down.
GCTCCCTGTCCCCTGACTCCCCCCACCCCTTATCCAACCCCCCGGCCCCAGACTCCTTACCATGGCATAAGATGAGGCTCCTAGCCTCCCCACGGAGGCAAACGCTGCCCCGCAGGAGCGCGCACAGCCCCGGCCCCCAGAGCACTGCACACGGGGCAGCAGGGCTCCAGGGGAGGGGGGAGGGTGTCTGCCTCCCCGCGGAGCCAAACGCTGCCCCGTGGAAGCGCGCACAGCCCCGGCCCCCAGAGCACTGGGCGCGCGGCGGCAGGGCTCATGGGGAGGGAGAAAGGTGGAGGAGGGGCCGGCAGCTTGCTGCGCTCGGCCGGGCGCTCTGGCCGGGGAGCGCAGACCCCGCAGCTTGCCGGGCCTGGAGAGGGGGACCATTTGCCCACCCCTGCATTAGGGTGTGCCCGTGCGCACGCCTATGATGGTCTACCCTCCATCCTAGCTCTGACCAGCAGCAAGCCAGCTCCTGCTCTAGCCGCTAGCCCTCACTCCCCTCCAGAGCCAGGAACAGAAGCTAGGAGTCCTGATGGGTGGCCAAATACCAGCCCAGCAAATCCCATGAGCCCCTGGCTGGGCTGGGCCGGGCTTTCCCCACACTCTCCAAAGCGACCAGGAATGGCCCTTGGGTGACCAGACAACAAATGTGACAAATCAGGATGGGGGTGAGGGGATAATAGGAGCCTATATAAGAAAAAGACCCACAAATCGGGACTGTCCCTATAAAATCAGGACATCTGGTCACCCTAAATGGCCCCTTTGCAGCATCTCAGCTCAGGGCTATGTCACTTCCCTACAGCCTGTCCCATCCCAGAGCCACACATGGAGCCTGTAGTGTGGGGCCATGCCTGGAGGCAGGGGGCTCCCCACTGCCTCGTGTAGCAGCTGTGCAGTCAGTGAGCAGCTGGGGCAGGGACCGCAGAGCCACAGTGCGGGGTAGGAGAGGATGGCCCATGATGCACCTGAAGCATCACAGGGGCTGTGGGGCAGGGGCAGGCTGGGTGCTGGTGGGATGGGCTCGATTTCCCAAGAGACATCTGGGAAGCATCAACTCCTGCTCCAGCTCCGAGGGTTGGGGCTGGAGGCAGTAGCATTTCCCAAGGGGGTGACTGCTCTTGCCCAGAGGCGCTGGGGCAGGAATCCAGCTGCAGCGCTGTCTGCGAATCCATAGGAGGAGGGTGGGTCCTACCAGAGCAGAGCTGCCTCCCTCAAGGCTCGTCCAGCACAGTATCCCTCCCTTGCCCCCCACCCCAGATCAAATCCACAGGCCCATCCAGTCCAGGTCCCCCCTCCTGCCCCACAGATCAGAAGCAGTGCTGTACCAGAGCATCATGTGCTGGGGACTGGAGAAGACTTACCCATCCTCTCTCCAGCCCCAGGGAGATTTGCCCAGTGCGCCCTCTCCATTCTACCCCATGCTCTGCCCTGGCCTAGCTGGGCTTTTTCCCAGAATGCACTGGGGCAGGGCAGAGCTGGGGTTAGGGGGAACCAGATAGCAAGCGTGAAAAATCAGGACAAGGGGTGGGGGGGTAATAGGTGCCTATATAAGACAAAGCCCTGAATATAGGGACTATCCCTATAAAATCGGGACATCTGGTCACCCTAGCTGGGGTCCCTGAGGCAAGGTCAACTGGTGGGGATTGGGGAGCTGCCCAGGTGGCTGGGGCATTGGCTCCCAGGACCAGGCTCCCAGGCAGAGTCAGCAGCTGCTGGGGAGTTCAATGAAGGGCTGAAGGGGTATGCAGGGTGATGTGTCTGGGACTGTGGGATGAAGCACCTGGGGGGCTCAGTGTCTGGTTCTGTGTGGGGGGAGGTGACACCCCTGGGGCTGAGAGGAGCTGATGCAGCTGGGGAGTTTTGGTGGGGGTAATGTGGCTGGGGGGTGTAACGTGGCTAGGGGATCTTGGGAGTTATGTGGCTGGAGGGGTGATGTGGCTGGCGGTGTGTTGGAGAGATTATGTGGCTGGGAGACTGTCGCGGAGTATTGGGGGACTCAGGGCCCTGCACCCCCGGCTTCCTGCGATTCACCATGACTCTCAGCCAGCCAGTAAAGCAGAAGGTTTATTTGGATGACAGGAACACAGTCCAAGACAGGTCTTGCAGGCACAGACAACAGGGCCCCCCTCAGTTAGGTCCAGCTTGGGGTCCCAGGGCATCCCAGCCCACCCCCCTTTGGGGGGTCAGAGCCATCTCTGCCTCCCAGCCATCTCTCCAGCCTGCTTCCAGCACTCTCTCTTCAGCCACCCCTCCCACAGCCTTTGTTCAGTTTCCCGGGCCCCGGAGTCACCTGGCCTCCAACCCCTCTGGGTTCTCATGTTACAAGCTCAGGTATGTTCCCTTGGGCAGACTCCCATCCCCCGATGCAGACCATCCTAGTCACACTCCCCTGTCAGCATTCACACACCCCAGCAAGAACAGTCCCAGTTCGTCACATCTCTCCCCCCTTCGAGACCGAACTGAGCAGGGTCACTTTAGCCAGTGACCTGGGGAAGTTCGAACCTACCCCCGTTCCCATGGATGCCCCCGCATCCCTCCCATTCCTTGGTGGGAATTACACCAGGCCCCTCCAGTTTCACGCCCCCCCTTAGGTCGGGGGTGCTTGATGGCACTCGCAGTTCGCATGTGGGAAGGTTTATGCGGCCTGTGCCCTTTTCCCACCCCCATACCTCTGGGGTTCCAACTGGGCTGTGGTCTTCTCCCAGCGCTCCAGTCTGGAGGTCTGTGCTTTGGGCTCCCTTGGTTTAGAGCCGCCCTTTTAACCTTGGCCACCCTCCGGAAGGGATCCTTTATGCTGGGCAAGGGTCCTAAAGCTGTTTTCCCCTTGTCCCAGGCCTTCCTCCCCCTCTGACAGGGGTCACAGGATCTGCAGTACTGTCGGACAGTAACAAAGACCCCAGGCCAGTAAAAGCTCCGTAGCAGCCTCTGCTGGGTACGCCAGGTTCCCTGGTGCCCTGAGAGGGGAATGTCATGGGCCCGGCACAGCAGCTGGCGGCGATACTTCTGGGGTACCACCAGCTGCCTCCTGATCCCCCCTGACTCCATTTCCCCTGGGGGAGCCCATTCTCGGTACAGGAACCCCTTCTCCCACAGGAACCCTTTCTGGCCACCTCGTCCCATGGTCTGTACCGCATTGAGGTCGGCCAGGTCCCTTATCTTCCGCAAGGAGGGATCTCTCTGCAACTCGGCCTGGAACTCAGCAGCTGGGACAGAGATGGCCACCTGCTCTTTCTCGCCCGCTGGGTCTGAAGCTGCAGCCTCCCTGAGCCGTGTCCCTGGGCGTTCCCTCCCCACCAGGTTAGGGTCCTGCGCCTCAGGCAAGGCACCCCCCCCAAGGCCAGGGCGCAGTGCCCCTCGCCGGCTCTGACTGCAGGTCACAACCAGTGCCCTTTGGGGGCTGCTTGGCCAGTTCTCCAGGTCCCCCCCCATCAATACCTCAGTGGGCAAATACGGGTGTACCCCCACATCCTTGGGGCCCTCCTTGGCCCCCCACTTCAGGTGTACCCTTGCCACGGGCACTTTGACTGGTGTTCCGCCCACCCCCGTCAGGGTCAGGTAGGTGTTGGGCACCACCTGATCTGGGGCCACCACCTCGGGCCGGGCTAGCGTCACCTCTGCGCCCGTATCCCAGTATCCATCGACCTTCCTCCCATCCACCTCCAGGGGAACAAGGTACTCTCTCCGGAGGGACAGCCCCGCGCCCACCGTATAAACCAAAAACCCTGAGTCTGGGGCATCCAGCCCCCTAGAGGAGCTGGCCTGGGGCCCTTCTCTCTCTTGAGCAGTTGATAAGCTGCCAGCCCCTCTTGCGTGAGAAGCCTGCCCCTCGTCCGTCTGGGCCTCTACCAAGTTAACCCTGTGCGGGTTCGGTCTGCTCAGTCTGTCCCTGAGCCTGGGGCACTGGGCCCGTATGTGGCCTTTTTGGCCACAGTGGTAGCAGCCCATGTCCCATGGGTCCCCCCGGGTGGGTCGGATGGTCCTGACGCCGGATGTTCCCTTCTGATGGGGTTTTTCTGTATTTTCCCACGGGGATGTCCCATGGTGACTCTCTCTCTGCGTTGTGGTGGGACTGTTCCTTTGGGACTCCTCCCTTCTATCTCCTGACCGGCTCTTTACAAACTCATCGGCCAGCCGGCCTGCATGTCGCGGGTTCTCTGGCTTTCTGTCCACCAACCACAGCCTCAGGTCGGATGGGCACCGCTCATACAGTTGCTCTAGTACCAGCAGTTTGACCAGGTCCTCCTTTGTCTGGGCCCCATCAGCCCACTTGCTGGCGTATCCTACCATGCGGACGGCTAGTTGCAGATATGAGATCTCAGGGGTTTTATCCTGACTCCGGAACCTTTCCCGGTACATCTCAGGAGTCAGCCCAAACTCACGTAGCAGGCCCTTTTTGAATAGTCCGTAGTCCCCTTTCTCTGCCTCTTCCAGTTGGCGGTACAATGCCACGGCTTTGGGGTCCAGTAAGGGGGTAAGGACCCGGAGTCTGTCCGCGGGATCAACCCGGTGAAGCTCGCAGGCCGTCTCAAAGGCCTCCAGGAAGTCATCCATGTCCTCCCCCTCCTTGTATGGGGCCATGATGCACTTATCAAAGCTCCGTGCAGTCCTGGGTCCCCCCTCACTCACCGCAGCCGGGGGTTCGCTGCCCTTCAATCTCGCCAGTTCCAGGTCATGCTGACGCTGTCTCTCATTCTCCTGTCTCTGTCTCTCTTTCTCCTCCCGTTCATGCTGACGCTGTTGTTCACGATCCTCCAGCTCTCTCAGTTTTAGCTCTTTCTCCCATTCCAGCCAATTCCGCTCCACGGATGCCGAACGTCGCCGGGAGGATCCTCTGCTGGCCGGCGAGCTTCGCCGGGAGGGTCCCCTGCTGGCCGGGGGGGCCACGGCGCCTTCGGTATTTGCTGGGCTCCTCCCCACCCTTCCCCTAGGCATAGGAAGGAGGGGTCTCGGGAAGCCCTCAGCAGCCGGCTGACCACTCCCAGCTGGGACAGACACTGGTGCCTGCGCTGCATTTGCCAGGCTGCTTCCCTGAGACACAGGGATCAGTTCATTCGCGCGATCTTCCGCCTCTAGCTGGGCAATGAGCTGTTCTTTGGTGAGCCTCCCAATGCGCAGCCGCCTCTGCTTGCACAGCTCCACCAGGTCGCTCTTAAGCCGCTTGGCATACATCTTCCTGCTGGCCACTCACCGGCCTGTGTGCTCACAGCTCCCCACAGTTCCCAGGGGGCCCCCTAGTGTGCCAGCCCTTCTCGAGGTCACCGCCTCTCTGCCAGGGTCGAGCTGCAGACTCCTCCGCCCCTGGGACCACTCGCTGCGATCCCCCCGGGGGACCCTGTTACTGCAAAAGTCCTTCTCGCTGGTCACACACTCCCCGGGGTAATAACCGTCTCTCTCTCACTCTTCAGCACGCCTGGTCCCCGTCAATCCCCCTTCGTTTTACTGCTCCCCAGTCACTTACTGCAGGAAGCGCCGTCCACGGGGTGCAGTAGATCCCGCCGCTGCCACCAGTTGTCGCGGAGTATTGGGGGACTCAGGGCCCTGCACCCCCGGCTTCCTGCGATTCACCATGACTCTCAGCCAGCCAGTAAAGCAGAAGGTTTATTTGGATGACAGGAACACAGTCCAAGACAGGTCTTGCAGGCACAGACAACAGGGCCCCCCTCAGTTAGGTCCAGCTTGGGGTCCCAGGGCATCTCAGCCCACCCCCCTTTGGGGGGTCAGAGCCATCTCTGCCTCCCAGCCATCTCTCCAGCCTGCTTCCAGCACTCTCTCTTCAGCCACCCCTCCCACAGCCTTTGTTCAGTTTCCCGGGCCCCGGAGTCACCTGGCCTCCAACCCCTCTGGGTTCTCATGTTACAAGCTCAGGTATGTTCCCTTGGGCAGACTCCCATCCCCCGATGCAGACCATCCTAGTCACACTCCCCTGTCAGCATTCACACACCCCAGCAAGAACAGTCCCAGTTCGTCACATCGACATGGTTGAGGGTGTGTGGTGGGTGACACCCCTGGGAGTGGGGAGGGGGTTGATGTGGCTGGGAGTGTGTGGATGACTGACATGGCTAGGAGGGTGACATGGTTGGAAGGTGAAGGGGCTGGGGGCTGGGACTGGAGTGATGTGGCTGGGGTGGTGGACCACTGACGTGACTGGGAGGGTGATGTGGTTGGCAGGTGACGGAGCAGGGAGTGGGGCGGATTTGACCTGGGAATGTTGCTGGGGAGTTACATTGGGGGGGAAGGAAGCTACCTGAGCTGTAACCTGAGCCAGGAGTGGGGTTGGGAGAAGTGACACCTTCTGCCCGGGAGACTGAACAAAGGAGAGGAGAAGCAGAGGCGAGTGGGGAGAAAGCTGCTGGAGGAGTTTTTAGTTTCAGTTTGGGTTAGATGGGGCAACGCAGGGAACCCCAAGCTGGGGTCTAAGCTCCCTAAATCCCCCAGAAGGACTTGATTGAGGGGTTCTGGTTGTACCTACACGCTCTGCTTGGGACTGTGTTCCTGTCATCTAATAAACCTTCTGTTTTACTGGCTGGCTGAGAGTCATGGTGAATCTCAGGAAGAGGGGTGCAGGGCCCTGACTCCCCCACACTCTGTGACAACTGGTGGCAGAGGTGGGATCTACTGCACCCCATGAATGGCGCCTCCTGCAGTAAGTGACTGGGGAGCAATAAAACGAAGGGTGATTGACAGGGACCAGACGTGCTGAAGAGCCAATGAGGGACAGTTTCAGGGGGCGATTCACCCCTGGAAGTGTGTGACCAGCGAGAAGGACTTTTGCAGTAACAGGGTCCCCCGGGGGATCGCAGCGAGTGGTCCCAGGGGTGGAGGAGTCTGCAGTTCGACCCTGTCAGAGAGGTGGTGACCTTGAGAAGGGCTGGCATACTAGGGGTCTCCCTGGAAACTGTGGGGAGCAGTGAGCACCCAGGCCTGTGAGTGGCCAACAGGAAGATGTATGCCAAGCGGCTTAAGAGTGACCTGGTGGAGCTGTGCAAGCAGAGGGGGCTGCGCAGTGGGAGGCTCACCAAAGAACAGCTCATTGCCCAGCTGGAGGAGGGAGATCGCTGGAATGAACTGATTCCTGTCTCTGAGGGAAGCAGCCTGGCAGATGCAGTGCAGGCACCAGTGTCTGTCCCAGCTGGGAGTGGTCAGCCAGCTGCTGAGGGCTTTCCGAGACCCCTCTTTCCTATGCCTAGGGGAAGGGTGGGGAGAAGCCCAGCAAATACCAGGGCACCATGACTCACCCGGCCAGCAGGGGATCCTCCCGGCGATGCTCGGCATCCATGGAGTGGAAGCGGCTGGAATGGGAGAAAGAGCTAAAACTGAGAGAGCTGGCAGATCGTGAAAAACAGAGACAGCATGAACTGGAGGAGAAAGAGAAACAGAGGCAGCATGAAGAGAACAGAGGCAGCATGAACTGGAGCTGGCGAGGCTGAGGGGCAGCAAGCCCCCGGCTATGGTGAGTGAGGGGGGACCCAGGACTGCATGGAGCTTTGATAAGTGCATCCTGGCCCAGCATAAGGAGTGGGAGGACATGGATGACTTCCTGGATGCCTTTGAGACGGCCTGCGAGCTGCACCAGGTCGATCCTGCAGACAGACTCCGGGTTCTCACCCCCTTACTGGACCCCAAAACCGTGGCATTGTACCGCCAACTGGAAGGGGCAGAGAAAGGGGACTACGAACTATTCAAAAAGGCCCTGCTATGTGAGTTTGGGCTGACTGCTGAGATGTACCGGGAAAGGTTCTGGAGTCAGGATAAACCCCGAGATCTCATATCTGCAACTAGCCGTCCTCATGGAGGGATACGCCAGCAAGTGGGCAGATGGGGCCCAGACGAAGGAGGACCTGGTTAAACTGCTGGTACTGGAGCAACTGTATGAGCGGTGCCCATCCGACCTGAGGCTGTGGTTGAGAGACAAAAAGCCAGAGAACCCGCAACACGCAGGGCGGCTGGCCAATGAGTTTGTGAAGAGCCGGTCATGGGGAGGCAGGGAGAAGTCCCAAAGGAACAGGCCCGCCGCGATGCAGAGTGTCACCCTGGGACCTCCCAAAGGGGGAATATGGGGAATCCCCTCCCAAGGGGAATGCCCAGCATCAGGGACAACTGACTGGTTCAAGAGGACCAACAGGACATGAGCTACTATTACTGTGGCCAAAGAGGCCACATTCGGACCCAGTGCCCCAAGCTCAAGGACAGACTGAGCAGACCGAACCCACACCGGGTTAACTTGGTAGAGGCGCAGACGGACGAGGGGCAGGCTTCCCAGGCAAGGGGGGCTGGCAGCTTATCAACTGCTCAAGAGAGAGAAGGGCCCCAGGCCAGCTTCTCTGGGGGGCTGGGTGCTCTGGACACCAAGTTCTCTGTTTACAGGGTGGGCGCAGGGCTGTCCCTGCTGAGCGAGTGCCTTGTTCCCCTGGAGGTGGATGGGAGGAAAGTCTATGGATACTGGGACACGGGCGCTGAGGTGACACTGGCCCGGCCCGAGGTGGTAGCTCCAGATCAGGTGATACCCAACACCTTCCTGACCCTGATGGGGGTGGGCGGGACCCCATTCAAGGTGCCCGTGGCGAGGGTACACCTGAAATGGGGGCCAAGGAGGGCCCCAAGGAAGTGGGCTGGGGACTGGGAGTGGAATGATGTGGCTGGGGTGGTGGACGACTGACATGGCTGGGAGGGTGACGTGGTTGGCAGGTGATGGGGCTGGGGGCTGGGAGTGGAGTGATGTGGCTGGGGTGGTGGATGACTGACATGTCTGGGAGGGTGATATGGCAGAGGTGTGTGTGGATGACTGACGTGGCTGGGAGGGTCACATGGCTGGAGTGTGTGTGGAATACTTACGTGGCTGGGGGGTGTTTGAATGACTGATGTGGTTGGGGGTGACATGGCTGAGGGGTGATGTGCCTGGGTGTGTGTGTGGGTATGATGTGGCTGGCGGTGTGTTGGGGGGTGACAGGGCTGGGAGTGGGGTGGGGAGTGATGTGACTGGTGTGGTGGACAATTGACGTGGCTGGGAGGGTGGTATGGCTGGGGTGTGTGTGTATGACTGATGTGGCTGGGAGGTGACGTGGCTGGGGGGTGTTTGGATGACTGACATGATTGGGAGGTGACATGGCTGGAGAGTGACATGGCTGGGGGTGTGTGTGGATGTGATGTGGCTGGCAGTGTGTTGGGGTGACGTGGCTGGGGGCTGGGAGAGGAGTGATGTGACTGATGTGGTGGACAATTGACGTGGCTGGAAGGGTGGTATGGCTGGGGTGTCTGTGGATGCCTGACATGGCTGGACGGTGACGTGGCTGGGGGCATGTGTGGGTGTGATGTGGCTGGCAGTATGTTGGGGGGTGACATGGCTGGGAGTGGGGAGGGGAGTGATGTGGCTGGGAGGGTGATATGGCTGGGTTGTGTGGATGACTCACGTGGCTGGGAGGGTGATGTGGCTGGGTGTGTGTGGACGACTGACGGGGCTGGGGAGTGTGTGGATAACTGATGTGGCAGGGAGGTGACATGGCTCTGGGCGTGTGTGGGTGTGATATGGCTGGCAGTGTATTGGGGGGTGACATGGCTGGGGGCTGGGAGTAGAGAGGAAAGTGAGGTGGCTGTGGATGACTGACGTGGCTGGGAGGTGATGTGGCTGGGGGCGAGTGTGGGTGATGTAGATGGGTGTGTGTGGAGGGGGACACCCCTGGGAGGTGGGGACAGTCTCAGGATGGGTGGGTTGGGTGCAGCTTAGAGCTGATGGGCTGTGGATGTGGGGGGAGCCAGCCCTCCAGCCTGGTTGCCAGGGGGTCAGCTGACTGGCCTACATCCCCAGGGTTGGGAGAGCCCATGGGAGAAGCTGACCCCAGGAAGCTCGAGGGGGGACTGGTCCCAGGTTGGGGGGCTGTTCTGCACCAGACTGGGGCCTGTGGGGGAGTTTCCCATCAAATACACATGCCAGCCTCCCGGGGGGGCCAGAGAGCAAGTCCATTCCTTCATTTTTCTTTTTATTTCCAGTTTCGAATTTTCTACAAGAAAAGAATAAAAAAAATAGAGAACTCTACGGATCGTCCAGCTGCCACAGCAACCATCGCCACGGGGCCAAGGCCATGGCACCGATCACCATGGAGATGAGGCCACAGCGCCGAGCACCGGCGGCCACAGGAGGGAGGCCACACAACGATCACCACGGAGACCACGCTACAGCATGAGTCCCCATGGAGACAAGGCCAGGGTGTGGACACTCACCCACCCTGGGACCCTTCCATGGACATGGCCCTCCCCAGGACACGGCTGCCCCTGCTCGGCCCGCTTCGTGGGCAGCACTCCGTGTCCCAGAGCCGCATTGACCCACAGCCTCCGCCAGGGCCTCTGTTAGCACGACAACACTGGAACCAACAACGGAGACGTCTACAGACACTAGGAAACTACCACCACAACCCCAGGGGAGAGCACCCCGCTAGCCAGAGCACCCCACCACAGCCCCCTGCCAGCCACCGGCCCCTGCCAGCCAGGGCACCCTGACTCAGCCCCCGGCCAGCCAGAGCACCCCACTACACCCAGAGTGCCCTACCATGGTACCCTGCCAGTCAGGGTACCCCGACTCAGCCAGAGCGCCCTGCTAGCCACAGCCCCCTGCCAGCCAGTGGGGCTGGAGCGGGTGCAGGGCAGCAGGGGCTGTCCACTCCCCATGGTTCTCTGCCCTCACCAGGCATATCCCCCATCAGTGGCTCTCTGTCCCCCAACTCTCTGCCCCCTCGTGGCTTCCCTCCCCTGCTGGCTCACTGTCCCTATGAGTCTACTTTCTAGCGAGTTCTCCCGCCCAGTGTTAGTGTTTCATGTCTACACTACAGGCCCCTGCGTCCGCCTTGCCCCACTAGTGGGAGGACTTGGGGGGTCATGTCCCTGCCCCTCCCAGACACTGGGGTCTCCAGGCCCCGTGGGGAGAGCAGGGCCCCCAGTTGGCTGCTCTGCTGCCTCAAGCCAGCTCCAGCTCCCCTTGCCTCTCACTCGGCTCCGTGTCCATGGGGGCTCCGGGGGGCTGTTGGGACATGTGGGCCACGGCAGTGGGGGGCTCCTCCCCAACTCCAGGCCCCTCGTCCTGGGGGTGTGGTGGGGGCTGCTCCCCGTCCTGCCCCAGGCAGGCATGGGGCCGTGCGGGGGGGGCCGTGACAGGGCGGCGCCCCCGGGCCTTGCGGCTGTGGTGGACCTGCAGGTGCAGAGCCATGAGCTCAGAAGCGGAGGTGGCAAAGGGGCAGAAGAGACATCGGTGCAGGGTGAGCTCACCAGGCGGCACCCCCTCTAGCGCCGGCCGCAGCGACAGGTCCAGCGGCTCGAAGTCGGCCCGGCCATTGCGCAGGGCTCGGCCAGTGCAGGCCGGCTTGCGGCGGGATGGCCGGGCTGGGGGCTCATGGCTGGCCGTGCCCCAGGCCTGCGGCAGGAAAGCCCCGCGGTACTTCTCGGCTGCCTGCAGCAGCAGCTCCGGCGGGAAGGCGGGCGGCTTGGCGGGGGCACTGGGAGTGGTGCGGCCCCGTGGCTCCAAGGCCCTGGCCGCGCCTGCGCCAGCGCTGTTCTTCTGCTCACGGTGGTGGCGCTGCAGGTGGTACTTGAGAGAGCCAGACTGGGTGCCAGCGTAGTCACAGTGTGGGCACTTGTACGGGCGCTCGCCTGCCGGAGGAGAGGGGAGACATCAGACCCATGCTGGGGACCCCAGACAGAGACAGACGCGGAGAAAGAGGGACACAGACAAACATGGAGACACAGATGGACACATAGACAGGCCAAGTATCAGGCTAGTTTATTCCACACACCCACGCACACTTAACACCCATACCCACATGCACACTACACCCACCCACCCACATGCACACTTACACACATGCATACTACACACACACACACACTACACACAGCACACACTACACACAATATTCACATGCACACACACTTAACACACACACACGCACACTACACACACACACACACACACAAACCAAGCACTATTGGTAAGATGATAGCTTTGCTGGTTTAACTTCATGTACCCTCTGGGCTCATGCCAGCAGAGATCACACCACTTCACTCCCCTGTGCCAGCAGGACAGACGGATGCAGAGACTCAGCCACAGACACTGATGCAGACAGACAGACACACCCAGGCACGTCAGCCTAGCTCCCTTGGGGCGTTTCCAGCAGACCCCATTTCGGACTCCGGCATGGCACTTTTTACCAAACAGCTTCCGCACCCATCTCCCCTTTTTCCAGTTTTGCCCCTAATAATTTGGGGAGTAAGTGAGGAACACTGGAAACCCACCATTTTTTGGTTTTAAACAAACCTGGAAAATTCTAAAACAAAGTCCATGTTAGGGTGAAATGTTTGTTTTCACACAAAACCCACTTTCTTTGATGCAACTAAAATATCAGTCGCGCCCTCGCAGCCAGCTCATGCCAGGCACTCTGGCCAGCCGAGCCCGTCAGGACCATCCAGCCCAGCCTGCGGCGTGGGCCAGGACGCAGACACCCACCCAGGGATACCTATTCTACCGCAGCCTCCAGCACCACCTGCCCCGCCCAGCCCAGCCCACTGCCCCACCCTAAGTCCACTCCATGTGACACTGGATTTGTGATCTGGAGACCTGCTCAGATGCAACCACCTCTAAGGTGGAACCCACTCCTAGGGAGTCTCAGGAAACCCTTTGGCACAGGGAAGGTAATAGCCTACTGCTGCTGCCAGCACAGGCAGTCCCACCGGCAGCACGGTTGGTGGAGGCTGGTGCTGTGGGGCTGCCAGTCCGAGTGCAGCTCCTGAGGTGCCCTGCACTGCAAGGGCTCCCCTCTGCCTCTCCCCTCCAGCCAGAGGGGCCGTAGAGAGCCTGGGGAGGGCTCTGTCCTGCAGGCCCCCCAGCACCCAGCTCACCTGTGTGGACGCGCAGATGCACCTTGAGATGGTGGGAGGAGCGGAAGGTTTTCCCGCAGTAGGGACAGTCTTTGCCTGACGTGCCACGGCTCCCATCCGGACGCAGGGCCCCGCTGCGCAGCCCCTTTTCCTCTGCACAGACAGGAGGGACAGCGTGAGCCCAGGAGATGGGGGCTCGGGGGAGGGGCAGGGAATGCAGGTCTCTGGGGCTGGGGGGACATGAGGAGGTGGGGGGTGCCTCAGGATGCATGCGGCTGGGGGGGACGCAGAATATGGGTGGGAGCTGGGGGGTCCGTAGTGACCCTGTATCCCTGGGCTGGGCAGGGCTATGGTGCCAGGGGTATATAGGTGGGATAAGGGGGGGTGTTGTGGTGGGGGGCGCTGCGGGGGCTGTATTCACCCTGTATCCCTGGGCTGGGCAGGGCCGTGGTGCTGGGGATATGTAGGTGGGGAAGGAGGGTGGTGGGGGTGGGGAGCTATACTCACCCTGTATCCCCGGGCTGGGTAGGGCTGTGCCCCAGCCGGTGCCTGTGTTGGAGCCACCCCCGCCATCTGTGGGCAGCCCGTGTCCCGCTGCCGCATGGAGTGAGGCCAGCGCCCCCAGGGCCCGGCCCCTGGCCCAGTCACCATCCTGGGGCCGGTGGCTGCGGCTGTGCAGGGCCATCTGCTGGTACGTGGCGAAGGCCCGGGCGCAGTCGGGGCAGCGGTGCTGTCCCACGCCGGCGCCACCCTCCTCCCTGGCCGCCTCACTCCCATTGTGCCGCCGGCGCTCGCCCCACAGCTGGGCAACCGCCTCCTGCCCGCTCTCCACTGCGCGGGCCGTGGCCTGGAGCCGCTCGGCGCAGCTGGCATCGCCCGGCGGGCGCAGCTCCAAGTAGCCCAGGAAGGAGCCTTGCTCGGCCTTGTCCGGGGGCGGCAGGAAGGCAGGGTACAGCGCCTCGTAGCCCAGCAGCAGCCCCCGAGGCGCCTTGGGCTTCCCGCCGGCCGCCGGCACGGCCGCACCCCGCTCCCCCTTCAGCCCCAGCTTGGTGAGATGCACCTTCATGTGGTTCTTGAGGAACCAGGGCTCCTTGAAGCAGCGCCCGCAGACCTGGCACTTGTGGTCAAAGGAGTCCTTGTGTTTGCGCATGTGCCCCTTGAGGAACCAGGACTGGGTGAAGGCCTGGCCGCACACCTGGCAGCGGAACTCGGCGGGGGGCGGCGCGGCAGGGGCTGGGGGTGCCGGGGGGGCGTGGGCCTCCCGGCTGTGCCGCTGCAGCTCCACCTCCTGGGCAGCGGCAAAGGGGCACTGCCCACACTTGTAGGGCTGGTGCAGGATCCGCAGGTGTCGCTCCCGCTCACCCACCGTCCGGAACTTGCCTTTGCAGAAGGGGCAGCGGAAGCTGGGGGGAGGCAGCGGCGGTGGGGGTGACGGGGGGGCAGGGGGCGGGGCTGGTGGGGGGATAGGCAGCGGGGGGGGCTCCTCCTCCTCCTCTTCCTCCTCTTCTTCCTCTCCCTCACTGGCGGCTGGCGGGCCCCGCCGCAGCAGTGCCCGCTCCTCCAGCTCCAGCAGCAGGCGGCTCTGGTGGCTGAGGCGGGCGCAGGCCTCGGGGCGGTGGGAGCGGAGATGGAGCCGCAGGAGGCCGCGCTGGGCAGCGCGGTGCCCACAGTAGGGGCAGGTAAAGGGGGTCTCGCTGGCATGAATCCGCGTGTGCAGTGCTAGGATGCTGTTGAAGCGGAAGCGCTTGCCACAGACGGCGCAGGGGTAGGGCCGGGCTTTGCGCCCCCCGCCTGCCCCCAGCGCGGGCCCTGGCCCATTGAAGTAGCGCTGCAGGTCCAGCTCTCCGTTGAAGGCCGAGTTGTCGCCCTCGCCAGGGGACAGCTCCTCGGGCAGGGGGGACGGCGGAGGCTCCTGCTGGAGTGGGGGAGATGGCAGGGCTGCGCAGCTGGCGGGGCTGGAGTCCACTGCCTTGTGTGGGGACGGCGACCGGGAGTCCACCTCCTGCAGGGGACAAGAGGGAAGCACTGGAGGTGGAAGACAAGCGAGGAATAAAGGGCACCCAGGAAAGGCCCTCTCCTAACTCCCAATAGTTGGAGATTGGGTGAGAGATGGGCTGGAAATGGATTTCCCAGGTCAGGGAAAAAGTTGCGATTTTGGACCTAAAGTGACCAGTGCCTGAGTCTGCAGAGAGCCTGAGCCTATCGCTGTGAGAGGGGGAAGCTGCCCCAAGTGAGACCATCACAGCTGCACTGTCTGGAGGGGCCCCCAGAATGACACTGCTCTGGTGGCCTCTCCATTGCCACCCTGGTAGCATCTCCACGCAGTGACGACTGATGCAAAGCAATGCCCTAATCTCCCTGAATGGGTCCTTTAACCCAGGGGTCCAATATGGTGAAGTGGGAATTTTCTGTAATATTTTCATGAAGCCTATGTGTGCCTCAGTTTCCCTCTGTAGTTTGCATTGCTATTCAGTGGAGGGAAAAGGGGGCAGGGCAGGACACATGGTGTGGGTGACACCTTGCTCTCTGGACTGCAGCAAATAGGGTCATTAAGGAACTACTTGAAACCAACCCAGCTCAACAGAGGGTCCAAAGAAACAAAGGAAGTCCCAAGCACTGCGGGCAGGTGGGGCTGTGAACTCAGCGTGGCCCTGCCTGGAGACAAAGGACGAGAGGTGACCAGCAGGGGACAAAGTGTGGGCCTCTGGAAGTGGTTGGCTGCTCTCACCTGATGGACTGTGTCTTAACCTCTGTCTCTGTGCTATCCCGAGCCCTCCAATGCTGTGTGCCTGGTGACAATAAACCGTTGCCTGGTTTAAAAACGCTGCCTGGTGCCACTGTAAATATTTGCTGAGCACGTTTGACCTGGAGGATGCCTCTGACCTGGAGTCCCTCAGCTGGACTCGCTGGGCACAGCTCAGGGACTGATGCAGGACGGCTGGAGCCCCGAGGCTCAGGCACTGAGGCCACGTGGCCTCCCCTGAAGGAAGCATTGGACCCCTTAGGGCTCTGGCCCACTGACGGGTTCCTCCAGGACTGGACAGTGTTGAAAGCTGGGGCCTAGCGCAGATCCTATGGCTCCATGAAACTCAGCAACTCCGATCCCCTGCCTGGCCGGGGTGAGGGAATCCCACTGTCTGTGTTTACACCCTCATCAGTTCTCCTTTCCAGGGGGCCTCCCTCTCCCCCAGCCACTGCCTCCAGGCCCAAGGCTAGGAAATGGGATCCTAGCGGGATGGAAGAGCCCTCACCTCCATGGTGCCAGCGATCACATGCTTCAGTCCAGCTCTTTCAGGGCAGCCGAGGGGATGGGGCCGAGCGCATCTTCAAACCCAACAGACAATGGCATGGGCTGCAAGAGAAAAACCAGAAGAGCTCAGAATTCATGGCCCAGGGATTCACACTGGACACCCACAATGTGGGATTCACCCCAAAGCCAGCATTGCACGGGGACTCCGGAGCAGTGGCACTGCAGCCAGAGCTGAAAACAGGGGAGTTTGAATGGAGGTGTGTGGGAGAAGGGAGGCAAGCCCCTGTTCCTTCGGGGCAGTGACAGGAGCTTAGGCGGGAAGGTGCTGACTCCTTCAGAGGCAGCAGTACAAGTGACCCAAGGAACAGCAGAGACGATGAAGGTGGCTGGATGTGGAAGCTGCAGGATGTATGTTATTCTGGAGAGGGAACCGGAAAGGTGCTGCCTTTGGATGAAGTGCTGCCTGATACAGCTGATCGAAGAGACGACCCAAGGTCTGGACATGCAGCTAGAAAGTCTGGTTGCATTTCAAAGGGGATTTGAGTGGCTGATGGAGGGAAGTGGCTGAAGGGAAACCTCCAGACTTGCAGATGCAGGCTGGACTGGAGAGCTGTGAGGTTAGCCTGCCACGTTGCGTAAGTGCACAGTGGAAACATGAGATCCAGGCAGAAGAAAAGACCTGGCTAGTGAAGAGTAGAGGTAGAGCTGAGGTAGAGGTTTGCTGAACTGGAAAAGGAAGGGACACAGCAGGCAGTGACAGAAGGTGGGAGGGTGAGGAAGAAGAGAAGAGCGGCTAGTTCTACCAGAAGAGGGGAAGAGGCAATGGAGATCCAGAGTTCGGAGCCCCAGGAGGACAGGAGAGGACGACGTGCTGAGGACCGCAAGTGAGAGCAGAAGACAAGAAGACACAGCCAGAAAGAAGAGACGGCGGGAGGGTGGAGAATTGCACCATCCCTAGGAAAAGGCAGTCTCCGTGACTGGGGATTCCCTACTAAGAAGAACAGACGGGCCTGTCACCAGAGCTGATCTGGAGAACAGCAGGGGGTCCTGTCTGCCAGGAGCTAAGATACGGGATGGGGACCTGAGGCTGAAGAGGATCCTGGATGGGAGCAGGAAAGAACCCACTGACTGTCCTTCACGTGGGAACAAATGATACAGCTAGATTCAAGAGAGAGTATACCAGGCTGGGGAAGACACTTAAAGAATGGAGGCTCAGGGGATCTTCCATGGGATTCTGCCTGTCCCTAGAGGAGTAGAGCAAAGGCAAGACAAGATTATGATCATCAGCAGATGGCTCAGGCTATGATGCTATAAGGAGGGCTTTGGGATGTTTGACCACTGGGAGGCAATTCACGGAGGGAGGCCTGTTCTCATGGGATGGACTCCACCTGAGTAGGGAGGGAAATAGACTTTTGGGCTGGAGGTTGGCACAACTCATTAAAAGAGCTTTAAACTAGGAACTTGGGGGAGATGGTTGGGCAATGCTCATGTAATCTCCATGCCTGATTCTAACACTGAGCAGATGGAAAATCAAGTAAAAGAGGATAGAGCAATGGAGACAGGAACAGCAGAGGGTAGGAGAATGAACAACAAGAGGAAAGATGGAGCCAGTACCAATGACACTAACAGTCTTAGGTGACGCTGGTAGTATAATGACTGTACCTAATGGGCGAGGAATCTGTGCCAAGCCAAGAAGAAACAGCTAAGATGTCTGTACACCAATGCAAGGAGCCTGGGTCACAAAACGGAGGAGCTAGAATGGCTGGTGCAGGAAGTGAAACCAGCTATTACAGGGATAACAGAAACATGGTGGTAGAGCGGTTATGGCAGGAGCGTGGGTATTGAAGGCTCTGTGCTCTTCAAAGACAGAAATAAAGGTAAAGGTGGTGGAGCAGCATTGTATGTTAATGATGAGGTAGATTGTAAAGAAATTAGAGGTGATGGAATGGATAAAAGGGAATCTGTTTGGGTCAAAATCACTTTGGGGAAGAAAGGTAACAGAGACTCCCCTGGGGCAATGCTCGGGGTGTGCTACAGACCCCCAGGATCTGCTCTGGATAGGGATAGAGACCTCTTTAAGGTTTTTAATGAAAGAAATACTACTGGGAATTATGTGATTATGGGAGACTTTAACTTCCCAGATGTAGGAGGGAGGACAAGTGCTACTAATAATAGTAGGGCCCAGATGTCCCTGGTGTGATAGCTGACAGATTTCTTCACCAAATAGTCGCTGAACCAACAAGAAGTGATGCCATTTTAGATCTAGTGCTGGTAAGAAGCAAGAACCGCATGGAAGAACTGGTTGTAGAGGACAACCTTTGTTCGAGGGAGCATTAGTTAATTCAGTTTAAACTAAACAGAAGGATAAGCAAAAATAGGTCTGCAACTGGGGTCCTTGATTTCCAAAGGGCAAACTTTACAAAATTAAGGGACTTATTATGGAAGTGGACTGGCCTGAGGAACTCAAGGATCTGAATGTGGAGGAGGTTTGGAATTAATTTAAGTCAAAGCTATGTAAAGTCGGCATCCCAAGCAAGGGAGGGTTGCAGGCCAAGCTGGATGAACAAGCATCTCAAACAGGCTAGTGAGAGAAAGCAGAAAGCCTACAAGGGATAGATCAGCAAAGAAAGCCAACTCTTTGCAGGGGTGCTGGAGAAACTTTTTCAGTGGGGGTGCTGAAGGCAGAAACCATGTATTTCGGTTGTTATTACTCCTTCAAGCCAGGGGGTGCAACAGCACCCCCAGCTCTCCTGACCACCAACAAAGTTAGCCTTGAAATTAGGCAAAGGTTTCTAACCATCAGAGCAGTGAAGCTCTGGAACAGCCTCCCAAGGGGAGCAGTGTCTGAGCGTGGTAAGTGTCTGGAGGGGATGTTATGATGGGACTGCCTGCAATGGCATATGGCCCAATATCCCCAGCGGCCAGTGACTGGGCACTAGGTGGGGAGGGCTCTGAGTTACGACAGAGAATTCTTTCCCAGGGGTCTGGCTGGTGGGTCTCACCCACATGCTCAGGGTCTAACCGATCGCCATATCTGACACCAGGAAGGAATTTTCCCCTTGGTCAGATTTACAGAGACTCTGGGGCATTTTCCCCTTCCTCTGCAGCTTGGGGCACGGGTCACTTGCTGTTTTGAACTAGAGCAAAGGGTGGATTCTCTGCAACTTGAAGTCTTTAAACCAACATTTGAAGATGTCAGTAACTCAGCCAGAGGTCGGGGGTCTGTTACTGGAGTGGGTGGGTGAGGTTCTGTGGCCTTTGATGTGCAGGAGGTCAGAACTAGATGAACATGATGGTTCACTGAGCCCTTAGAGTCTATGAGACGTCAGTTTCACACCTACACCCACACCAGCATCACACCGGAATTCACCCCTCCCAAAACCAGCATCACATTGGATTCTCCCCCTCCCTCCAAGTAGGGTTGCCAACTTTCCAATCGCACAAAACCGAACACCCCTTCCTCACCCCCTTCCTCGAGACCCCACCCCTGCCCCACCCCTTCTCCGAGGCCCCGCCCCTGCTTGCTCCATCCCTCCTCCCTCCATCACTCACTGTCCCCCACCCTTACTCACTTTCACTGGGCTGGGGCAGGGGGATGGGGTGTGGGAGATGGTTCAGGGTCCTGGTGGTGCTTACCATGGCTCCCAGGAAGTGGCCGCCAAGTCCCTGCAGCCCCTAGGTGACTAGAGAGGCTCCGTGCGCTGCCCTTGTGTTTGCAGGCACCGCCCCCACAGCGTCCATCGGTTCCCAGCCAATGGGAGCTGCGGAGCTGGCACTCGGGGCGGGGGCAGTGCGCGGAGCCTCCCTGGCCACCCATGTGCCTGGGGCTGCAAGGATCTAGCGGCTGCTTCTGGGAGCCATGCAGAGCCAGGACAGGCAGGGAGCCCACCTTAGCCCCAGGCCCCACTGTGCTGCCACCTGGACTTTTAACAGCCTGGTCAGCAGTGCCGACTGGAGCCACCAGGTTCCCTTTTTGACCGGGCATTCCAGGCAAAAACCAGACGCCTGGCAACCCTACCTCTAAAACCATGCTCACCTCCACAGCCAGCTTGCCTGGCCCAGAGTGCTCTGCACAGCTACCCCCGCCCAGGGCATAGCCCTCTGCCCAGCCGGCCCAGCCCAGATCCCTTGCACAGCCAGCCTGGTGCAACCCAGCCCAGGGCCCCCTGCACAGCCCAAAGCCAGACCCCTCTGCCCAGCCAGATCTGCCCAGTCTTCATGTGGTACCAGGGGCTGGTGCAGCTGTGGGCTGGGTGAACCCCCCACCGCAGGTCTTCGGGGCACTTCGGTAGCGGGTTCCGGAGCGAAAGGACCCCCTGCCGCCGAAGACCCAGAGCGGAAGAAGCTCCAGGAGCCCGGGCCCCGCGAGAGTTTTCTGGGGCCCACAGAGCAAGTGAAGGACCCCGCTCCAGGGGCCCTGAAAAACTCTTGTGGGGGCCTGGGGCAAATTGCCCCACTTGCCCTCCCCCTCTGGGCAGCCCTGATGCTCTCCCTGGCCCAGTGACTATCCATTGAAACTAGGAACGATGCTGGATGGCCATTGGGCCTTGCCCAGCATAGCTGGACCTCACGTGGGGAGCAGGCAGGGGGTATGAGCGTATCCTGAAGGGATCAAAACCTGAAAGGAAGTTTCTCAGCCTTGTCTCTGACTCCTTGGGCCTGCTGGGACCCCGGCTGAAAAGGGCCACAGACCAGGGGACCAGGGAGTCAGTGCCACACTGCTCAGAACACTTGCAGCTCTGCACTGGGACTATGACTCTAATGACAATGACTATAATCCAATGTCATGCTTCAGGGCTGATGCTCCTGCAGGGTCAGGAAGAATGTTTTCCCCCCCATACACAGCTGGCCAGATGGATTGAGGCAGCAAAGGTGGGGGCACCTTCCTCTGAAGCATCAGGGATCATTCACAGCTGGAAGGAAATACTGGATGTGGCTGCTGTGAGATGATCCAGAGAATTCTGCCTTAGATACTTGGCTGGTGGGTCTTGCTCAGGGTCAAAACAATTGTCAGATTTGGGATGGGGGAGGAATTTTCCCCTCAGATTGGCAGGGACCTGGGGAGCAGGGTGTGTCTCACCTTCCTCTGCAGCATGGGGCATGGGTCACCTGCTGGGAGCATCTGGGCATGTCCCACCACCTCAATTCCCTGCCATTGCAGGGGCCGAGCATTGGTGTGATGCCGTCTCCCGTTCTCTGCCTCTGGCACACAACCGTTTAGTCTCTAAGGACTGACATGCTTTGGTCTAAGTCAGGTAATTGAGTGAGTCCTGCATTATGTCTGGCTGATTGAGAGTGGAGTTGCTAGAAGGAGATGCCCAATCTTTGATTAGTGATGGAAAATCCACTGTGTGAGTTCCTCTAACATCAATTCCCTCTTTATTAAGCATTTGCATGTTGTTCCCACTTGGAATTTAAAGCCATTGGGCTGGTCTAGCCCTTGCCCACAAAGCAAACAGAGCTCTCCGACATGAAGTGTGCCCCCAGATGCTGTGGTGGCTGCCTGTTTTTGCAGAGAGCCTGAAGCCACATTTCCCAGGGGAGAACTCCTCTGACCCCCGTGGGCTCATTGCAGACTCAGTGCCATGCCCACTGGTGGCTGCATTGTCCACATTAATCATTTCAGTGCTGATCTGGACTGGGGACAATGGTGGGCAGGCAGTGGGAGGCACAGCCAGGGCACAAGGAGAGGAGGATCAAAAAGATGGCCTGAAAGGCTGGTGGGGATTCCCACTGAATGCAATAGTAAGGCACTGAGCAAACAGCACCCACACGTTTCACTTCAAGCTGGTCAGAAAAGAGGGAGATGTTTCCCCAGGAAATTCTGACTCTGTTGAAAAAATACAAATGTATTTTGCCAATAAAAGAAAAAATATCAGTTTTCTGTGGGGGCGAAGGGTGTCCTAGTGAAGGGGAGCGGCCCGTAGCCCTTCCCACCCACTCAGCCTGTGCCGGGGGTGGGGGGACTCCCATTGCAGATGGGGCAGCGGTACGAAGCCCCCCAGCCTGTGTGTGTGTGTTGGGGGGGAATTCCCAGTGGAGATGGGCAGGGATTTAGTGACTGTCTGTACTCAGTGCTCTCCCTGACCAGGGGCTCCCATGCACACAGCCTGGAGGGCAAACCCCACTTTGCATGGAGAGCGCCCCAGCTAGTGCTCTGGTCCATGCTGGCCCTTACATGCCCAGACCCCACTGGGATCCCAGTGACCTATCGACCTTGGCCGTGAGCCCCCGGGAACACAGGCATCGCCGGCTGGGGCAGCGCTGCGTCCCCTCTAGCCCAGGTGTTCTCTCCCACAGTGACCAGCACCAGATGCTGCAGAGGCAGGGGTAGGACCCATGCGGTAACAGTGTGGGGTAACCTGCCACCCCCCCCAGGAGATCTCATCCTGCTCGCTAATGCCTTAAGCCCCAAAGCAGGAATAATCTCCCTGTTGGCATGAACTGTTATAACCCTGGACATGCCTGTATCCAGAGAAGCTGCCTGTGCATCTTTACAAGCGGGTGCAGCTCTCAATCTCAGCGACACCCTGTGGCAGAGAGTTCCACCGGCTCGTCACTCCTTGTGTGTGAAAAAGCATTTCTTTCGATCAGTTTTCAATTCCCCCTTTTAATCTCATTAATCAGCCCTTGTCCTTATGCTGTCAGAATGGATGCCCGCTCCCCCCTTCTCTAGACCCGGGTCCTGCCGCCTTTTAGCAATCCTTGTTCCCATCTCTCTCCAGATAAAAGTTTTTCCAGCCCCTCATCATTCTCGCTGTGCTGCTAATATGCACTAGCCTCTGGGACGGGGTGCCCAGCACTGCACAGTGTCCAGAGGGGGCCGCCCCATGAATTTATAAATCAGCTTTGTGACATTTGCTGTGATTCCCCATCCCAGATATTAACTGTGCTGTCATTCCCTGCACAGAGCCCTGCCAGAAGGAAGTTAGTCAAGGGGCAAAGTCACGAGAATGGAGGCTCCGCACACCATGCTCTCTGTGCCTGGCCTGGGGCTACCCTCACACTCATGCTCTCCCCCTAGGGCCCTGCCCCAGGGAATGTGCAGGGTGTAGGCCCCAGGCTTAGGTCACTATCCCGTCACCGCATCCTGAGCCCTGCATGGAGATGGCCGAGTTCTTGTCCCCTGGACTGACTCATCTCTATGGCTCACGGGAGCCCCTGGGAGGCGGCTGGGTTAACTCTAACCCTGACCTCTTGGGTGTTTGCCTTTGCCCTCGCTGACCCCCTGCCTCCACCCTTCCCCTCCGCAGACCACCCTGCAGCAGCGCCTTTCCCCCCTTCCCTCTGGGGGAGCTGCCGTCCCGGGGAAGGGGCCCTGCCGCGGCTGCCTGTGACGGGGCTGGCACAGTCGGGGGAGGGGGAGCTCCCCAGAGTGAGGCCCAGGGAAGAGGGGAGCGCCAGGCCTCAGGGAACCCCCGGGTCCCAGCCAGCCAGCCCAGCGTGGGCAGAGGAGGGGAGCAGCTCCCAGCTCGGTCTGCTCGCCAGTGTGCACCTGTCCCGGCGAGGGGCGGGGGAGGGAGCCGGCCCTGCGAAAGGGCTTTATCCCAAGACATCCCCTCCCCCGCCTGCCCGCCCATCCGTCTGCACAAACTTCTGGGGCCTCCATGAAAGGAGCCCAAAGAAAAAGGATTAAGGTCCATCTCCCCCCTGCCGCTGGGAGAGCGGCTGCCCTGCCCCCCAGCTCCCCCAGGCCGCACCGGGGACCGCTTCCCTGCCTTGCCCTGCAGCCAGCAGCTCCCAAAGTTGGGCAAGTGCCCCCCCTCCGCCCAAGCCAGGGAGCCCAGACAAGTACGGGATTGTCCCTGCTGGCCCCTTCCCCCAGCCGGGGAGAACAAAAGGAGCCGGAGCCAGAGCAGCAGCAGCGCCCGCCTGACTCCTTTGTGCCACTTGTGCTCATGCAAAACAGCACATTCCAGCTCGCCTGGCCCCTGCGCCCCCACCCCGGCCAGGTGCGCCCCGGCCCCTCAGCCTCCAAGCATCTTTTATCCCCCGGCCCCCGAGAAACTGACCCCTCCCCCATAGGCCCCGACTCGCATCTGCAGTACAAAGGGCTGCCCCGGGGAGCAGGCCCACTGTGCCACGCAGGCCAGCAGCACCCCCTCTTCCCCGCCATCTCCCCGGCCAGCGGGAGAGCCACGGCAAAAGTTGACTTAGTTTCCCCTGACCGGGCACCCCCTCCCCCACCTGCACGGCACCTGCTCCCAAGTTGGAGCCAGGGCCGGCGCCCAGCCATGGGGCGGCGGGGGCGCTGGCGTGGGCCGCGCGGCACAGCTACTCACGGGCCGGGCGAGGCGACAGCTGGGGAGCCCCCCGCGCCAGCGCTGGGCTGGGGCTGACTGAGCAGAGCAGAGCGGCAAGCGGCCGGCCTCCCCCCTCATTGTATGGAGCAGGCATGCATGCAGCAATTTGCATTTTTTAAGCTTTTCATCACTGCACAGGCAGCGCCGGGAGTTTTCTCCCCCTCTCGCCGCCCAGCTCAAAATGGTGGCAGGGCCGGGGGGGGGGGGGGGGGAGCGGGTGTCCCACACAGGCCGGGCTGCCAGGCATGGGGGGAGACGAGGGCCTTTCCCAGTCCCCCCTCTTTTCCCTTTGTTTAGACGGTGACATTTGGTAGAGTCCTGGTTATTGATCACAACATTAAAGAGACAGCGACCGGGAGAGAGACAGAGGAGCCGAAAGACAGGGCGCAAGTGGGGGTAGGAGCCAGGATGCAGGGCAGGGGGTAGGAGCTCAGGGATGGGGCACAGGGGTGGAGGGGTAGGAACTTAGGGATGGGGCAGGAGCCCAAAGATGGGGCATGTGGTGGGGCTATTAGCCCAGGGACGGGGTGCAGGGTGGGTGAAGGAATTCAGGGAAGGGTTGCAGGGCAGGGGTAGGACCCATCTGTCCCGTGGGATCACAGCACAGCATAGGTGGTCAGAGGGGACTCTAGGCCTGTCTCTCCTGTGGGGTCATGGCCCCAGTGCAGGTGAGTTTGGAGGGGCTCTGGGCCTGTTTCACTTATGGAGAGCACAATCCCAGCATGGAGAATGGGGGTCTCTATGTCTGTCTCTCCTGTGGGGGTCACAGCCCCAGGGCCAGGGGGTTTCTGGGCCTCTCTCTCCCATGGGGTGTAGGGTTTTTGGGCCTGTCTCTCCTGTGGAGGCTGGGGGTCTCTGGGCCTCTCTCTCCTATGGGGGGGTCACAGCCCCAGCACTGGGGGTCTCTGGGCCTGTCTCTCCTGTGGGGTCACAGCCCCAGCACAGGGGAAGGAACAATCAGTTGCATACATACAAAATGGGAAATGACTAGGGTTACCATACGTCCGGATTTTCCCGGACATGTCCGGCTTTTGGGGGTTCAAATCCCCGTCCGGGGGGAAATCCCCAAAAGCCGGGCATGTCCGGGAAAATCGGGAGGGAGGGATGGAGGGCTCGGGCGGGGCCTCTTTGGCCGGGCCGGTGCGGGGCCGGGCCGGGGTCGCGGGGCCGGGGGCATGGTGCCGGGCCAGGCGCGGGGCCGGGCGGGGAGCCGGGGGCGCGGTGCCGGGCCGGGAGCCGGGCGGTGCGCCGGGCCGCGGGCCGGGGTAGCGGGGGGGTGCGCGGGGCCACGAGCCGGGGTAGCGGGGGGGGGTGCGCCGGGCCGCGAGCCGGTCCGGGGTAGCGGGGGGTGCGCCTGGCCGCGGGGCCGGGCGGGGAGCCGGTCCAGGGTAGCGGGGGGGTGCGCCGGGCTGCGGGGCCGGGCGGGGAGCCAGTCCAGGGTAGCGGGGGGGTGCGCCGGGCCGCGGGGCCGGGCGGGGAGCCGGTCCGGGGTAGCGGGGGGGTGCGCCGGGCCGCGGGGCTGGGCGGGGAGCCGGGGGTGCGCGGGGCCGCGGGCCGGTCCGGGGTCGCGCGGGGCCGGGAGCCGGTCCGGGATAGCGGGGGGGGTGCGCTGGGCCGCCAGGGGCCGGCAGTGCTGGGCGGGCTGGGGGTGGTCGGCCGGGGCTGGCACCCCAGGGCCCGAGCCGACCCAGGCTGGCGCCGCCGGGGGGCCAGCCTGGGCCGCGCCTGCTCCCCCCACACCCCCCCTTACCAGCTTCAGGCTTCCCGCGAATTTAATATTCGCGGGAAGCAGGGGAGGGGGCGGAGACTTTGGGGAGGGGGCGGAGTTGGGGAGGGGGCATGGGCGGGGCTGGGGGCGGGGCCGAGGCCCCGTGGAGTGTCCTCCATTTGGAGGCACAAAATATGGTAACCCTAGAAATGACTGCCTAGGAAGGAGTACTGTGGAAAGGGATCTGGGGGTCATAGTGGCTCCCAAGCTAAATATGAGGCAACAGTGTAACACTGTGACAGAAAAAGCAAACCTCATTCTGGGATGTTTTAGCAGGAGTGTTGTAAGCAAGACATGAGAAGTCATTCTTCCGCTCTACTTCGCGCTGATTAGGCCTTACCTGGAGTACTGAGTCCTTTTCTGGGCACCACATTTCAGGAAAGATGTGGACAAATTGGAGAAAATCCAGAGAAAAGCAACAAAAATGATAAAAGATTTAGAAAACATGACCTATGAGGGAAGATTGAAAACATTGGGTTTGTGTAGTCTGGAGAACAGAAGACCGAGGGGACATAACAGTTTTCAAATACATAAATGGCTGTTACAGGGAGGAGGGAGAAAAATGGTTCTTCTTAACCTCTGAGGACAGGACAAGCAGCAATGGGCTTAAATTGCAGCAAGGGTGGTTTAGGTTGGACATTAGGAAAAACTTCCTGTCAGGATGGTTAAGCACTGGAATAAATTGCCCAGGGAGGTTGTAGAATCTCTATCATTGGAGATATTTAAGAGCAGGCTAGATAAACATCTGTCAGGGCTGGTCTAGATAATACTTAGTCCTGCCAGGAGCACAGGAGACTGGACTAGACAACCTCTCACGGTCCCTTCCAGTCTTTTATGGAGGATGGGGCGGCTCTGGCTCTGGCGTTCCTGGGGTGTCACAGGCCCTGCACTGCTCCATCCTGTGCTCGGGGGCTGGGATATCTCCAGGCCCCGTTCTCAGTGGAGGCTGGGCGCTTGGACAAACCAAGCGTGGAAGATGCTGGCACATAGCTGGGTCCTGCAGTGGGACTGGCCGCAGCACGGGAATAGAGACAAAGACAGCTGCCGGCACGGCTTTATTAATATGCAGGATATAAATGGCTGGGAGTCTATATGGTGACCGGCTTCCTGGCTCCAAATGCAGGCACCCCA
The DNA here is from genome assembly GCF_027887155.1 of Malaclemys terrapin pileata. Classification (NCBI taxonomy): domain Eukaryota; kingdom Metazoa; phylum Chordata; order Testudines; family Emydidae; genus Malaclemys; species Malaclemys terrapin. The sequence continues at coordinate 33,706,329 of NC_071516.1, read as the reverse complement.
GCAGTCCCCACAGTCATGGGGAGGCCTCAGTGCCAGGTCCTGAGGCAGCAGCCTTCCAGTCCACCTCTCGCTCCTAGGCCTGGCCCCACAGGCTCCTGCTTCCCTGGCAGCCGCAGCCCCCACTCCTGCCGACCCAGCTCCCTCAGTAAATATATTGTATATTATATACTCCTTAGTACTTGTATAAAGCTCCAACCCAAAGAGCTGAATCCTCATGATGCTCCAGTCTGTCAGGCAGAGAATTTCCCACAATGCTCTAGTCCCCCAGCACAGAATGTCCAATGATGCTCCAGTATCCCCAGGAGGGAATGTCTCAGGATGCTCGAGTCCACCAAGCACAGAATTTCCCATGATCCTCCAGTCGCTCCCAGCAGTGTCTCACAATGCTCCAGTCCACCAGCCACTGAATTTCCCACAGTTCTCCAATCTCCCCAGCAGGGAATGTCCTATGATGCTCCAGTCTGCCACGTAAAGACTTCCCATGATGCTCCTGCCCCTGGCTGATGGGGCTGGGCCATCCCAGTGCCCTTGTGGCTGCCTTGCAGTAACCCTGGTGGCTGCGGCTGCTCCAGGAGGGGAGTGGAACAGGCACACACACAGGTGTGTGCGGGTGCAGGTCGACCCAGGAGCACGAATGGACATGTGCAGGCTGGCCTGTGGGTGCAAAAGGGGCCCATGTGTGTGCATGTGCACATGTGGCGGGATCATTTCATGGGCAGACATGGCTGAGTGACACCGGGATCTCAGCACACTACTCCATGCAGTGGGTGTGCATGTGCGTGTGGATGAGTCGTTACACAGGTACAGCTGGGTGAGACAGGGATCAGTGTGTGCGTGGGTGTGTGCATGTGAAGGGGTCGTAGCACGTGGAGGCATGGCTGGGTGACAGGGATCAGTGTGTGCATGGGCATGTGAAGGGGTCATTGCACATGGAATCAAGTCTGGGTGAGACAGGGATCAGTGTGTGCGTGGGTGTGTGCATGTGAAGGGGTCGTTGCACGTGGAGTCATGGCTGGGTGACAGGGATCAGTGTGTGCATGGGTGTGTGCATGTGAAGGGGTCGTTGCACATGGAGTCAAGTCTGGGTGAGACAGGGATCAGTGTGGGGGTGGGCACGTGAAGGGACCACTGCACATAGAGTTAAGTGTGGGTGAGATAGGGATCAGTGTGTGCGTAGGCGTGGGCATGTGAATGGGTTGTTGCACGTGGAGGCATGGCTAGGTGAGACAAGGATCAGTGTGTGTGTGTGTGTGCGTGTGCATGTGAAGGGGTTGTTGCACATGGAGGCACAGCAGGGTGAGACAGGGATCAGTGTGGTTGTATGGAGAGGTCATTACATGGGCAGACAGCTGGGTGAGACAGGGATCAGTGTGTGCGTGGGTGTGTGCATGTGAAGGGGTCGTAGCACGTGGAGGCATGGCTGGGTGAGACAGGGATCAGTGTGGGGGTGGGCACGTGAAGGGACCACTGCACATAGAGTTAAGTGTGGGTGAGATAGGGATCAGTGTGTGCGTAGGCGTGGGCATGTGAATGGGTTGTTGCACGTGGAGGCATGGCTAGGTGAGACAAGGATCAGTGTGTGTGTGTGTGTGCGTGTGCATGTGAAGGGGTTGTTGCACATGGAGGCACAGCAGGGTGAGACAGGGATCAGTGTGGTTGTATGGAGAGGTCATTACATGGGCAGACAGCTGGGTGAGACAGGGATCAGTGTGTGCGTGGGTGTGTGCATGTGAAGGGGTTGTTGCACATGGAGGCACAGCAGGGTGAGACAGGGATCAGTGTGGTTGTATGGAGAGGTCATTACATGGGCAGACAGCTGGGTGAGACAGGGATCAGTGTGTGCGTGGGTGTGTGCATGTGAAGGGGTCGTAGCACGTGGAGGCATGGCTGGGTGACAGGGATCAGTGTGTGCATGGGCATGTGAAGGGGTCATTGCACATGGAATCAAGTCTGGGTGAGACAGGGATCAGTGTGTGCGTGGGTGTGTGCATGTGAAGGGGTCGTTGCACGTGGAGTCATGGCTGGGTGACAGGGATCAGTGTGTGCATGGGTGTGTGCATGTGAAGGGGTCGTTGCACATGGAGTCAAGTCTGGGTGAGACAGGGATCAGTGTGGGGGTGGGCACGTGAAGGGACCACTGCACATAGAGTTAAGTGTGGGTGAGATAGGGATCAGTGTGTGCGTAGGCGTGGGCATGTGAATGGGTTGTTGCACGTGGAGGCATGGCTAGGTGAGACAAGGATCAGTGTGTGTGTGTGTGTGCGTGTGCATGTGAAGGGGTTGTTGCACATGGAGGCACAGCAGGGTGAGACAGGGATCAGTGTGGTTGTATGGAGAGGTCATTACATGGGCAGACAGCTGGGTGAGACAGGGATCAGTGGGTGCGTGGGCATGTGCACATGAAGGGGTCGTTGCACGTGGAGTCACGGCTGGGTGACAGGGATCAGTGTGTGCATGGGTGTGTGCATGTGAAGGGGTCATTGCACGTGGAGGCACGGCTGGGTGAGAAAGGGATCAGTGGGTGCGTGGGCATGTGCACATGAAGGGGTCGTTGCACGTGGAGTCATGGCTGGGTGACAGGGATCAGTGTGTGCATGGGTGTGTGCATGTGAAGGGGTCGTTGCACGTGGAGGCACGGCTGGGTGAGAAAGGGATCAGTGGGTGCGTGGGCATGTGAAGGGGTTGTGGCACGGCTGGGTGAGAAAGGGATCAGTGGGTGCGTGGGCATGTGAAGGGGTTGTGGCACGGCTGGGTGAGAAAGGGATCAGTGTGTGCGTGGGCATGTGCACATGAAGGGGTCATAGCACGTGGAGGAACGGCTGGGTGAGACAGGGATCAGTGTGTGCATGGGTGTGTACACGTGAAGGGGTCGTTGCACATGGAGGCACAGCTGGGTGAGACAGGGATCAGTGTGAGCATGGGTGTGTGCACATGAAGGGGTCATTGCACGTGGAGTCACCGCTGGGTGAGACAGGGATCAGTGTGGACGTGAGCACGTGAAGGGACCATTGCATATGGCAGCATGGCTGGGTGAGGCAGGGATCAGTGTGTGCGTGGGCGTGTGCACGTGAAGGGCTGTGGCACATGGAGGCACGGCTGATGAGACAGGGATCAGTGTGTGCGTGTGCATGTGAAGGGGTCGTTGCACGTGGAGGCACGGCTGGGTGAGACAGGGATCAGTGTGTGCGTGGGCACGTGAAGGGGTTGTGGCACATGGAGGCATGGCTGGATGAGACAGGGATCAGTGTGAGCGTGGGCGTGTGCACGTGAAGAGTTGTGGCACGTGGAGGCACGGCTGGGTGATACGGGGATCAGTGTGTGCGTGGGTGTGTGCACATGAAGGGGTCGTTGCACGTGGAGTCACCGCTGGGTGTGACAGGGATCAGTGTGGGCGTGAGCACGTGAAGGGACCATTGCATATGGCAGCATGGCTGGGTGAGGCAGGGATCAGTGTGTGCGTGGGCGTGTGCACGTGAAGGGTTGTGGCACGTGGAGTCACCACTGGGTGAGACAGGGATCAGTGTGGGCATGGGCACGTGAAGGGGTTGGGGCACATGGAGGCATGGCTGGATGAGACAGGGATCAGTGTGTGCACAGCTGGGTGAGACAGGGATCAGTATGCACGTGAGTGGCAATCCTCATGGGGGCTTTGCTCTGCATGTGCGCGTAGGGCTGGGTGAATGTGCGGGGCCAGAGGTGGGCATGCTCAGGCTCCGTGGGGGGGGTCCTCATGCTATTCAGTCCCTTGCTGGACTCAGGGTGCAGCTCTCACTGCCCCTCTAGCCCCATGCCAGCCCCACTGCTCTGACGCCCAGGCCAGATGGGTTTCCTGCCCACACCATCACTGTCCTTCCCCTCCCAGGCCATGGGGCGCTGCGCCCTCCACTGATACCCATCCCCCAGCCCGCATGGTAGCTACAGGGTCCTAGTAGTCCCATGAAGGGTGAGGGGAGGACCCATGGGGCAGTGGCTGGGGGTTGTCTGGTGGCTCCATGCAGTGGGTGGGGAGGGGAGGATCCATGGGGAAAAGCCTGTGGGATGTGGTGCCAGGGGTCTGCCAGGGACTCAGACTGTCCTATTCCTGGCGGCCCCAGGGCTCCGATCCTGCCCCACGCGACCACGTGAGGCAAACAGCTTCCTGTGCAGGCTCCAGACCCAGTTCTGGGGGAGAGAGAGAGCGGGGTGAGTGCCAGAGGAGGGGCGGACAGACACACAGGGAGGGGCGGACGGACAGCGACAGTGGGGGGCGGACGGACACAATGGGGACACGGGGGGGGCAGACGGACACAGAGTGGGGGAGGGGGACTAGACAGACGGACAGAGGCAGTGTGGGAGGGGTGGGCGCCCCGCCCGTGTCCTGAAGCAGGGCAGACGGACACACAGACTGATGGGCACCTGGGGGGTGTCCCAGCCGCTGTACCTCGGTGCCAGGGTCAGAGCGGGGTCGCCAGGTTGGGGGGGGCGTGGCCGTCTCTCTGGCAAACAAATAAGACATCATTTGTGAGGGTGTCAGGGTCACTGCGGGGAGGGGGAGGGAATGGGGCTGAGAAAGTGAAGCGGGGGGCAGGGTTGGAGCTGGGGGGGTCTCAGGGGGAGGAGACCTTGGAGTGGAGCTGGGGAGGAAAGGGGGTATCCGTGGGTCAGTGTGGAGGGTGGAGCTAGGGGCAAGGGCATGGGCGGCCGGGCTGGGGTGGGAAGGCTGGGGAGAGCCCTGGTCCCATGTGGGGGACACAGATGGTGGCAGAAAAGAGCAGCCTGGTCCCAAAATGGCAAGTCCTGGGGCAGCCCCTCCTAGGAGCCAGCAGGTCTGGGGCCCCGCAGGGCAGGGCAGGGCTGAGGGGGTGGCAGGGGAGAACGGTAACCGGCCTGGGGCCCCGCAGTGCCCTGCCTACAGTGCTGTCCATCCCTGGCCACTTACCAGGCAAGACAGTAATGCCCCCCCGTTATGTCGTCCATTCCCCCCTTGCACTCCTGTGAATTCAAACACTCCTAGGAAAGATGCCAGCCCCTCCCAGACAGCACAGACAGACAGACACAGAGAGAGACAGCCCATCAGGCAGACGCACAGCCAGACACACAGCCAGACAGCCTGACACAGATAGAGAGAGAGCCCGCCCACCAGCCACCCATGCAGACAGACACACAGAAAGCCAGAGACAGCCAGCTACGCAGACAGACAGACAGACAGCCTGACAGAGACAGACAGCCCACCATGCACAGCCAGCCCTGCACAGACAGACTGAGCCAGAGACACACACACACATACAGCCAGCAACATCCATGACTGATGGACGGACAGACGGCTGTCCGGACCCCGCTCTGTAGGACAGCCCCGACCCCGGGCAGCTCTGAGTGGGAAAAGCGAGGTGACAGCTGAGCCCCCTGGAGCCCTGAGATCTGAGATGGGGATAGAGACAAAAACATACGCCTGCCCCACAGCCCCTGCTCTTCCCCCCTGTACTCACCAGCCGGCGCTGCACTGGGGCAGAGCCCCCTGGCGACTCTGCCCCCCTGGGGGACAGCTCCCCCAGAGCCGGAGTAGCTCCTGAGCCAGCGGCTGTCTCGGACGCTGCAAGAGAATCGGGGTGAGGGGTGAGGCCCCGGGACCCATGCCTGTGCCCGCCCACACGCATTGCTGGGCATCACCACAGTGACTGGGCTACAGACCACGGAGCCATGTGTCAACAACAGGGACCAGTGTTGCCCCAGCAGCCTCAGTGCAGGGGAGAGGCAGAGACCCCCCAAGCGTCTCCCACAAAGCCAGCCCACCACGCACTGGCCCCACAGAGCCCCAAGCCCAGCTGCCTCTTTGAAGGAGCCACGCCTCCCTGAATGCCAGGTGCCAGCCATGTGTACCCTCCCCATGGAGCCAGCTGTGCCCCCACAGTTCCACCGAGCTCCCCAGAGACACCACCCCTGCAACGCCCCCGTCTTGTGGGCTCACCACGGGGGATGTGCTTGACGTCCAGCTCCCACTCCTCCTCCTCCAGGTGCCCTGGCAGCGAGCAGGCCCCGGGGGAGCGCCCTGCCGCAGGGGGCACAGGGCTGGCATCACAGAACAGGCCCAGGGGGGCAGGGCCGGGGCGGGGGGATGACGTAGCAGCCGGCGGGGAGCATGGGGCCCCGGCCCAGGGGCTGAAGGAAGAGAGAGCCACCGAGGCACGGGTGCGGGCGGCTGCAGAGAGAGGGGATGAGAGAGCACCAGGGAGAGACCCCCCAGGCCCACAAAGGAGACACCTCTCTACCCCCAGAGAGACAGCCTAAGGACCCCTCCCCTCCCCAGGAGACCCCCATCGCCCCTGCTGCTCCCAGAGCCCCCCACCCCCCGAGAGACTCCCTGCCATGCCTCCAAGCCCCCCCCCCCTCCCAGAGTGACTCTGCTATGCTGACAGCCCCGCAACCCACGGCACCTCTGCGACTCAGCCCCCCTCACCTCTGCCTGTGAGCAGGCTGCTCAGCAGGACCTGGCTAGGGCCCTGGATGCTGACAAAGGGCTTGTCCCCGATGCCCATGGAGACCATCTCCTGCGTGCGCAGTTCTGGGCAGGACACAGAGAGAGATGTCACAACGGGGCCACGTGCCCCCATCACAACAGGGCCACGTGCCCCAATCTCATCCTGCTGGGGCCACTCTCCGTCCCATCCTCATAGACTCATAGACTCATAGACATTAAGGTCAGAAGGGACCATTATGATCATCTGGTCTGACCCCCTGCATGCTGCAGGCCGCAAGACCCTTCCCTGGACTCTACCGTTGAAGTCCCCAATCCTGTGTTTTAGTGACTTCAATCGGCTGAGACCCTCCTGCTAGTGATCCCTGCCCCATGCTGCGGAGGAAGGCGAAAAACCTCCAGAGGCTCAGCCAATCTACCCTGGAGGAAAATTCCTTCCCGACCCCAAATATGGCGATCAGTAATACCCCGAGCATATAGGCAAGAGTCTCTAGCCTGACCCTTGTTGGCCATTATGCTGTTCATGTACCATTGCTTGGTTTTCCTTGGCTACTATGTTTTATCATTAAACCATTCCCTCCATAAACTCATCCAACTTAATCTTAAAACCAGACAGGTCCGTCGCCCCCACCGTTTCCCTCGGAAGGCCGTTCCAATATTTCACACCTCTGATGGTCAGAAACCTTCGTCTAATTTCAAGCCTAAACTTCCCCCCGGCCAGTTTGTATCCATTCGTTCTCGTGTCCACATTAGTACTAAACTGGAATAATTCCTCTCCCTCCCTTGTATTAACCCCTCTGATATATTTAAACATAGCAATCATATCCCCCCTCAGCCTTCGCTTTGTCAGACTAAACAACCCAAGCTCCTCTAATCTCTTTTCATACGACAGGTTTTCCATTCCTCTGATCATCTTAGTCGCCCTTCTCTGCACCCGTTCCAGTTTGAGTTCATCTTTTTTAAACATGGGAGACCAGAACTGCACACAGTACTCCAAATGAGGTCTCACCAGCGCCTTATACAACGGAAGCAGGACCTCCCTATCTCTACTAGATATACCTCGCCTAATACATCCCAAGACCGCATTGGCTTTTTTCACCGCCACGTCACATTGCCGACTCATAGTCATCCTGCGGTCCACAAGGACCCCTAGGTCCTTCTCCTCTTCCGTTACTTCTAACCAATGCGTCCCCATCTTGTAACTAAAATTGTTATTATTCGTCCCCAAGTGCATCACCTTACACTTTTTACTATTAAATTTCATCCTATTTCTGATACTCCAATTCACGAGCTCATTCAAGTCTCCCTGCAGAGTATCCCTATCCTCCTCCGAGTTTGCAACTCCTCCCACCTTCGTATCATCCGCAAACTTTATCAGCCCACTCTTGCAATCGGTCCCGAGGTCAGTTATAAATAGATTAAATAAGATGGGTCCCAAAACCGAACCTTGAGGCACTCCACTAGTAACCTCCCTCCAACCCGACAATTCACCCTTTAATACGACCCGCTGCATTCTCCCCATTAACCAATTCCCTATCCACCTCTGGATTTTCATATCGATCCCCATGTTTTTCATTTTAACCAATAGTTCCTCATGGGGTACTGTATCAAACGCTTTACTGAAATCCAGGTATATTAGGTCCACCGCATTTCCCTTATCTAATAAGTCCGTTACTTTCTCAAAGAAGGAGATCAGATTCGTTTGGCACGATCTGCCCTTCGTAAAACCATGCTGTAATTTATCGCATTTGCCATTAACTTCAAGGTCCTCAACTAGTTTCTCTTTCAGAATCTTCTCCAGCACCTTGCACACTACTGATGTTAAACTAACAGGCCTATAGTTACCCGGGTCACTTTTTTTCCCTTTCTTGAAAATAGGAACCACATTGGCTATTCTCCAGTCTAACGGGACTACCCCCGAGTTTACAGATTCATTAAATATAGTCGCTAATGGGCCTGCTATTTCCCGCGCCAATTCCTTCAATATTCTCGGATGAAGATCGTCCGGTCCACCCGACTTAGTCCCATTAAGGCGTTCTAGCTTTGTTTCTACCTCGGATGCGGTAATCCCCCATCCCGTATGCCCCTCTGTAACGGTGCTAGTATCCCTAATACCTTCATTGGCCTCATTAAACACCGATGCAAAATATTCATTGAGATATTGCGCCATGCCTAGATTATCTTTAATCTCCTCTCCGGCTATAGTCTTCAGCGGTCCCACTTCTTCTTTCTTTGCTTTCTTCCTATTTATATGGCTGTAAAACCTCTTACTATTACTTTTAATTCCCCTCGCTAAGTCCAACTCTTCCTGGCCTTTGGCCTTTCTCACTCTATCTCTACATTCTCTGACTTCGCTAAGGTAAGTTTCCTTACTGATCCCTCCCCTCTTCCACTCTTTGTACGCTTTCTGTTTTTTCCTAATCGCCCCTTTCAGCCGGTCGCTCATCCAGCTCGGTCTAAGTCTCTTGCTTAGTAATCTTGCATCCCCCTCCTTCTCCACCCCATCACAACAGGGCTCACCCCCTAATCCCATCCTGCCAGGGCCACTCCCTCCATCCCATCCCCCTCCTCCCATCCCACCAGCAGCCACACCCTCCATCCCATCCCCTTCCTCCTTCCCCACCCCATCTCAATGGGGCCCACCCCACAAATCCCATCCTGCCGGGGCCACTTCTTCCATCCCATCCTCCTCCTTCCTCCCCACCCTGTGACACTGCACCCCATAATGCTTTATGGAAATATGCTTATGAATGTAAATACGACATAACTGGAATATGTTTTATGCTACATATGCATGTAACATATCTTTGCAAAGGTTATGTTCTACTGAATGTATTCATCCTATTGGTATTCACGTATCATTTTTATATCTGAAGTTACGAGTGTTGGCTCTATGCTTGTGTTTGCTGTAGAAAGCACCTAAGGCAGATTTGGTCAACATAGCGTGAAGGGGTTATTTAAATAATTGGGAGTACTTGGCCAACAATGGACCTTGGTAGATGCCAATCCACGTCTGAGCTTTCCTGGGAACATTTGGGCTAACATGGCATCGGCCTATAAAGAATGAAGTCATGCATGGACATGTGACTTGCCCATGTAACTCCAAAACTCCATCTTGTAACTGTAATTCTACACAGAGGGAGAGAGGGTTTCCACCCACAAGAGAGAGGCTACATAAGCCCCTGGGAAACCCCTCCATTCTGTCTTCAGCTGGCTCAAGAGATAGCCTCTCCACCCCAAAGGATGCCTGAAAGAAACTCGAACAAAGGCCAGTATCTACAGGGGTGTGAGTGATTTCTAGATCCAGACTAGGAGGAGGCTAGTCTGTCAAAGAAGCTTATTGGAACATCTCTGAGGGTGAGATTTACCTGCATTCAGTTTCCTATTATATTAGGCTTAGACATGCATGTTTTATTTTATTTTGTTTGGTAATTCACTTTGTTCTGTTATTACTTGAAACCACTTAAATACTTTTTGTATTTAATGAAATCACTTTTTACTTATTAATTAACCCAGAGTAAGAATTAATTCCTGGGGAGGGCAAACAGCTGTGCATATCTCTCTATCAGTGTTATAGAGGGCGAACAATTTATGAGTTTACCCTGTATAAGCTTTATACAGGGTAAAACGGATTTATTTGGGGTTTGGACCCCATTGGGAGCTGGCTATCTGAGTGCTGGAAACAGGAACACTTCTTAAGCTGTTTTCAGTTAAGCCTGCAGCTTGTGGGGTCAGACTTGGATCTATGTTTGCAGCAGGCAAGTGTGTCTGGCTCAAACAAGGCAGGGCACTGAAGTCCCAAGCTGGCAGGGAAAACGGGCTTAGAGGTAGTCTAGGCACATCAGGTGGCAGTCCCAAAGGGGTCATCTCAGCAGGGCCCATGCCCCCCATCCTCTCCCCCACCTTGTCACAAGGCCCACGTGTGTCCCCATGAGTTATACCAAAAGCCATGTCCCCCCACCAATCCCATCCCCTCTGGTGTCCATGTCCTCTTGCTTCCCCCAACCCATCACAATGAGGGCTACCCTTTCGCCCCATCCTGACACGCCAGGGCCCATGTACTCACCCCACAACCTCATCCCTCACGCCCCAGATCTCGTCCTATCTGTTCCCCCCATTCCTGCGCACCATACCACCCCCACCTACCCTTGCTGAGCGTGGCCTGCCTCCACAGCAGCTGGGCCACGGCACTGGTCCATTTGTGCTTCACCTCAGGTGAGGAGGCCTGCAGCGTGTAGGCCTCACGCAGCTTGCGACGCCGGAACCAGAGCTCGAATCGCAGCCCGCTCTCCCCGATGTTCTCCGTCAGCCCCATATCTGCTGTCTGGGGGGCAGACAGCATGGCCAGGAGGTGAGACACACCTTGAAGGCCTGTTTGCAGTGCAGAGGGGGACCCATGGGGGAGGTAGTGCTAGGGGAGGAATCCTATGGGGCAGGGGAGGTGGTCCCCTGGGGCAGGGTGGGATGAGCCAGCACACTTTGAAGGCCTGTTTGCAGCGGGGGTGGATCCCCTGGAGTGGAGCAGGGTGGGATAGGGCAGGGATCCCATGGAGCAGGGCAGAACGGGGGGAACAAGGCAGGGGGAGGAGATCCCATGGGGCAGGGCAAGGCAGGGGCAGGAGATCCCACGGGGGAAGGCAGCGCACCTTGTAGGCCTGCTTGTAGACGTAGACGTCCAAGCCGCCCTCGGTGCCCTTGCGCTTGCTGAAGAGCAGCAGCTGCTCGAAGAGGAAGACGTGTCGATGGCACTTGCGGCGCCCACGCAGCACGGTGAACTCGTCCCGGTGCAGCAGCTGCCCCTGCGCCTTCAGCTCCAGCTGCAGGGAGAGGAGACACCACAGGCAATGGGCAACCTCCCCCGGGCCAGGCTCGCCACCTCCCAGGGACAGAGCAGTGAATACTGGGAGAGCCCCTGGCCGCTTCCCCAGGTAGGGATGGAGCAGTGCATGCTGGGAAAACCCCTGGCTGCCCCTTCCCCATTAGGGATGGAGCAGTGCATGCTGGGAGAGCCCCTGGTCCTCCCTTGGGGAAGGGACAGAGCAGTGCATACTGCGAGAGCCCCTGGGGTCCCATCCCACCCGGGACACAGCAGTGCATGTTGGGATGGCCCCTGGGCAGAGCAGTGCATGCTGGCATGGCCCTTGCCTACACTCACCTCACAGCCCCGGATCTGCTCCATGGCCAGCAGGTTCCTGCCATGCTGCACCTGGGACTCCAGCAGCTGCTGCGCTGCCCGCAAGGCCTCGCGCTCCGGCGCCTGCTCCAGGTCCGTCTCCTGCAGCAGCTCCTCCAGAAAGCGCCCATAGCGCTCCAGCTGCTCCAGGGGCCTCTGCAGGGCACTTGCCAGCGCCGTATCCTCCCAGGGACCTTCTAGGCTGCTGTGTGCTGTCTGGGGGGAGGAGAGGAGCTGAGCATGGAACCCACAAGCCGGGCTACTGCACCATCACTGGGTCTTCCAGATCCCAACAGCTGCCCAGACCAAGGAACGGAACCCACAAATCCTAGCTCTCAGACCCCAGCTCTAACCACTAGACCCCACTTCCTTCCCAGAGCTGAGGATAAGGACATAAGAAGGGTCACACTGGGTCAAACCAATGGTCCCTCTAGACCAGTATCCTGTCTTCTGACAGGCGCTAGTAACACGTGCTTCTGAAGGAATGAACAGAACAGGGCAGTTATCGAGTGATCCATTGCCTGTAACCCAGTCCCAGCTACTGGCAGTCAGAGGTTTAGGGACACTGAGAGCATGGGGTTGCATCCCTGACCACCGTGGCTAATAGTCATTGATAGATAAGTTCATGGAGGATAGGCCCTATTCTTTTTTTAACCCAGCTATATTTAGGCCTTCACAACATCCCCTGGCAACAAGTTCCACAGGTTGACTATGCGCAGTGGGAATAATTACTCTCTTGTTTGTTTGTCTGAAACCTGCTGCCTATTAATTTCATCAGGTGACCCCTAGTTCTTGTGTTATGTGAAGGAGTAAATAACACTTTCTCCACACCATTCGTGATTTTATAGACCTCAATCATATCCCCTCTTAGTCATCTCTCTTCTAAACTGAACATTACCAGTCTTTCTAATCTCTTCTCATATGGAAGTTGTTCATTACCTCCAGTCATTTTTGTTGCCCTTCTCTGTACCTTTTCCAATTCCAATATATCTTTTTTGACATGGGGCAACCAGAACTGCATGCAGTATTCAAGATGTGGGCGTACCATGGATTTATATAGTAGCATTATGATATCATATTTTCTATCCCTTTCCTAATGGTTCCTAACATTCTGTTCGCTTTTTTGACTGCGGCTACACACTGAGTGGATGATTTCAGAGAACTATCCACAATGACTCCCAAGATCTCTTTCTTGAGTGGTAACACCTAATTTAGACCCCATCATTTTGTATGTATAGTTGGGATTATGTTTTCCAATGTGCATTACTTTACATTTATCAACATTGAATTTCATCTGCCATTTTGTTGCGCAGTGACCCAGTTTTGTGAGAGCCCTTTGTAACTCTTCACAGTCAGTGTTAGACTTAGCTATCTTGAGTAGTTCTGTATCGTCTGCAAATTTTGGCACCTCATTATTTACCCTTTTTTCCAGATCATTTATGAATATGTTGAACAGCCCTGATCCCAGTATAGATCCTCGGGGAACCCCGCTATTTACCTCTCTCCACAGTGAAAACTGAACATTTATTCCTATCCTTTGTTTCCTGTCTTTTAACCAGTTATTGATCCATAAGAGGATCTTCCCTCTTGGGTGAATACCAGCTGGTCCTGGTGACTTATTGTTGTTTAATTTATCAATTTGTTCCAAAACTGAACTGCTACAGGCTGGAGACCGACTGGCTAAGCAGCAGTTCCACAGAAAGGGACCTAGGGATTACAGTGGACAAAAAGCTGGATATGAGTCAACAGTGTGCCCTTGTTGCCAAGAAGGCTAACGGCATATTGGGCTGCATTAGTAGGAGTGTTGCCGGTAGATCAAGGGAAGTGATTATTCCCCTGTATTCAGCACTGGTGAAGCTACATCTGGAGAATTGCATCCAGTTTTGGGCCCTCCGCTACAGGAAAGATGTGAACAAACTGGAGAGAATCCAGTGGAGGGCAATGAAAATGATTAGGGGGCTGGAGCACATGACTTATGAGGAGAGGCTGAGGGAAGTGGGCTTACTTAGTCTGCAGAAGAGAAGAATGAGGGGGGATTTGATAGCAGCCTTCAACTACCAGAAGGGGGGTTCCAAAGAGGATGGAGCTCAGCTGTTCTCATTGGTGGCAGATAACAGAACAAGGAGCAATGGGCTTAAGTTGCAGTGGGAATGGTCTAGGTTGGATATTAGGAAAAACTATTTCACTAGGAGGATGGTGAAGCACTGGAATGGGTTACCTAGGGAGGTGGTGGAATCTCCATCCTTAGAGGTTTTAAAGACCTGTCTTGACAAAGCCCTGGCTGGGATGATTTAGTTGGGGTTGGTCCTCTTTGAGCAGGCGATTGGACTAGATGACCTTGTGAGGTCTCTTCCAACCCTAATCTTCTATGATTCTATGAAAACCTCCTTTACTCACACCTCAACCTGGAACAGTTCCTCAGATTGGTCACCTACAAAGAATGGCTCAGGTGTGGGAATCTTCCTCACATGCTTTGCAGTGAAGACCAATGCAAAGGATTTGTTTAGCTTTTCTGAAACCTCATCTGCCTTGAGTGCTCCTTTAGCACCTCAATCGTCCATTGACTGTTTGGCAGGCTTCCTGCTTCTGATGTACTTAAAAAAAAAGATTTGCTGTTCGTTTGTGTCTCTTTTGCTAGTTGCTCTTCAAATTCCTTTTTGGCCTGTCCAATACTTTTACATTTGACGTGATAGAACTCAAGAGTCCTGAACTCCCAGCCCTGCCTTGCCTAACCACTAAACCCCACTCCCCTCCCAGAGCTCTGAGCTTCTCCATGGGTACACGCAAACAGCACAGACAGTACCTTGTTGGCAGCTTGCTGAGAGGCCAGTGCTGCATCGAGCTTCTGCCGGTTCTTCACGTAGAGGGCATAGAGACTGAACTGGTCCGCCTGGCGCAGAGAGTGATGGGGGAATTAGAGCCAACTTCAGCGTCACCACCTCCCCACAGCACAGAGGACACAGGGGAGACGCAGAAGGGCGGGGACACGGGGGAGACGCAGAAGGGCAGGGCCAATGCAATTCGAGCAGCATCCCAGAGCAGATGGGCTATGGGCTCCTGCAGGGGTCTGCTGGCATCTCCTGGGGAGATGACAGGGGTGCCAGTGAGCAGCACTCATGCCTTGGTGTGGGGAGGTGCCTGGGAGAGGGGAGTTCTGGGGGGAGAGTGGGGGTCCCCAGATGGGTCACGGGGCTGGACACTCACATATCGCAGGAAGCAGCCCCCTGCACGGAGGGGGTGGCTGGCGCAGCCCTGCAGCTCCTTCAGGAAGTAAGTGCGGTGGAAGCCCAGCAGCCGGTCGCGGGTGCCCTCCAAGGCACTGCACTCGCGTTTCAGCTCGGGGGGTAGCTCCTGGCACCCCGACTCCAGGGGCAGCAACTCAGCCAGGCAGCCCAGATACTTCTGCTCGGAGGCGATCAGCTCTGCCACCAGCCGCTGCTGGGCGCTGGGCAGGTGAGGGGATGGGCATCAACGAGGGGCCCTGTGCCCTACCCTGTGGGTGCTGACGAGCCTCCCGCCCTGGGGCTCCCCTACGTAGCCACCCATGGGTCACCCAGCTCAGTGCTTCCCCTCAATCCCATGGGCATCGACAGCCCTCCCATGGTACTGATGGGCCTTGCACCCCAGCCCCCCACACACCCTCACAGGTGCCAATGGGCTCTCCACCCCAGGGGCACCAACAGGTGGTGCCAGGGCGCACTTCTCTCAGACGGGGCAATGGGTCCCAATGTATGGGGTATTCGGGTCCCAGTGCGTATGTGGGGTGGCAGTCGTGGGAGGGGGCAGTGCCCAGAACCCCAGGGTCCTGGTCTGGTGCAAATACCCCTCCTCCAGAGCAACTCACCCTAGGCGGCGTTTCCACTCAGTGCTGGGCGTGCCCCCCCATGGCGCCTCGGCTCTCTGGGCGCTGCTGCGAACCAGCATCACGTGCTCCCGGGGCGAGCAGGTCCTGTCCACTACCTCCTGGCTGCTCACTTCCAGCCCGCGAATGAGGACGCTGGGACGGGGAGGGCCGGGCTCGCTCAGTGCCCTCTGCGTGCTGGGGGGACCCTTTGCAGGAGGCTGGCAGGGGGGCAGTGTGCCCAGAGGCAGCGTGGGTGCCTGGAAGAAGGCAGAGGTGGGGGTGCTGGTGGGAGGGGGGCTCCGTTCTTCATCGCTATTCTCCATGGGGCCCCTGGGGGACGCTAGTGAGTGGCAAGAGGGAACCTCACACAGGCCAGGGGAGAGGCTGCCGGGCGGTGGCAGCAGGCAGCTCATGCTGCGGGAGGAGCCCAGGCCAGTGCCCAGGCCCCTCACTGGGCGCTGCGGTGAGCAGGAGGCGCTGGTGCTGTCAGCCCGGCGGCGGGGCGGGGGTCCAGCCTGCAATGCCACCTCCAGCCGCCGCTGCAGGAGGCGCCCCAGCTCCTGACAGCGGACCCGACAGCGCCCCAACTCCCGCAGCGCCCAGGGACTCTGCACCGCCAGCCCACGCATCTCCTGGAAGGCGCTGTCCGAGATCTCGCCATGCTGCTGGCAGTACCGGCCCAGCGTCCCCAGCACCACCTCCGGCCCTGCGCCGTCCTCAATGGCCGACAGGCGCCGGACACCCTCCAGGGCCCAGTCCTGAGCCTACGAGAGAGCGGGAGAGACGGGGTCAAAGTGACGTAGGCCAGGGGGGGCAGGGAGCTGGCGCCGGGATCAGAGTGATGCAGGGCCGGGGGGGATGAGGAGTCAGGGCCGTGGGGCCAGGGGATACGGGGGCAATGGGGAGGCGACAGGGACGGGGATGGGGAGCCCTGCAATGGAAATGGGCAGGAATGACAAACGGACCCAGGAAATCACGCCCCCTCCAATGTTGACGCTGCGCTGGGGGCATCCACACCCGCCTCTGGCATGGATAGCAGGGCTGGACTGCCTCTGATGTGGGGTCAGCTCCCCATGCCAGGAACACCCCCTGGGCTGAACTAAGCTGGATGCTAAAGGGGAAAGGAGGGATGGGGCAGGCACAGACAGACAGAGGGGGCACGCCTGAGCGGCTGGCACCTGCTGCAGGAAGCGGTGCAGCCGCAGGGCATTGTGCATGGTGTGCGCACAGCTCTCCAGCCGGCGCTCGAAGCTCTCCAGCTGCTGCCTCTCAGCTGCCAGGTCCCCGTCACCAACCAGATGCAGAGCCTCATGCCCCCGGGCCAGCCATTCCTGGGAGAGACAGGAGGAGACCGGGCAGTGCTGTCCTGCCTACGCTCCAGACACCCGCCAGCACAGAGTGCCCCACGGAGCTGATACACCACAGACACAACCCCCGCCCACTCCCATATGGAGCACCCCATAGAACACATATCCCCCCAGTATAGAGCACCCCACAGACCCAATGCACACCCCACAGCATAGAGCCAATGCTCTCCCACTCTAAGTATGGTGCATCCTGCAGAGTCAATGCACCCCCTCACCTCCATATGGAGCACCCCGCAGAGCCCATGTCCCCCCCCCACTATAGAGCCTCCTACAGACCCAATGCACACCCCACAGCATTAGCCAACACCCATCCACCCTCAGCAAGACATTGCCTGCAGAGCAGATATCCCCTCGGTACAGAGCGCCTGGCAGAGACACCATTTCCCACCCCAATACAGGGAGCCCCACAGACACAAATACACACCCCACAGCATAGAGCAGGGGTCGGCAACCTTTCAGAAGTGCTGTGCCGAGTCTTAATTTATTCATTCTGATTTAAGGTTTCGCGTGCCAGTCATACATTTTAACGTTTTAGAAGGTCTCTTTCTATACGTCTATAATATATAACTAAAATATTGTTGTATGTAAAATAAATAAGGCTTTTAAAATGTTTAAGAAGCTTAATTTAAAATTAAATTAAAATGCAGAGCCCCCCGGACCGGTGGCCAGGACCCGGGCAGTGTGAGTGCCACTGAAGATCAGCTCACGTGCCGCCTTTGGCACGCGTGCCGTAAGTTGCCTACCCCTGGCATAGAGCAACAAGAGAGCCAATGCCCACCCACCCTCAGTATGTCACACCCTGCAGACCCGATGTCCCCCAAATACGATGTGCCCCACGGAGCCAACGCACCCCCCCCACCAACAGTACAGCGCACCCTGCAGATCCAACGCGCCCCACTACCCTCAGTATGGCGTGCCCCGCAGATCCAATGTGCCCCCCCCACCCTCAGTGTCAAAGCACCCCCCCCACCATCAGTACAGCGTGCCCCGCAGAGCCAACGCGCCCCCCATCCTCAGTATGGCACGCCCTGCAGAGCCAATGTGCCCCACTACCCTCAGTATGGAGCGCCCCGCAGAGCCAACATGCCCCCCCCACCCTCAGTATGGTGCGCCCCTCAGAGCAAACGCATCCCCCCTCCCCCACGCTCAGTATGGTGCGCCCCTCAGAGCTAATGTGCCCCCCACCCTCAGTATGTCACACCCTGCAGAGCCGATGTCCCCCAAATACGATGTGCCCCGCAGAGCTGATGCACCCCCCACCACCATCACTACAGCACGCCTCGCAGAGCCAATGCGCCCCCCACCCTCACTATGGAGCGCCCCGCAGAGCCGACGCACCCCCCCCACCCCCATCAGTACGGCGCACCCCGCAGAGCCAACGTGCCCCCCCACCTCAGTATGGCGCGCCCCTCAGAGCCAATGCACCCCCCACTCTCATTACGACGCACCCTGAAGAGCCGACGCAATCCCCCAACCCTCATTTTGATGCGCCCTGCAGAGCTGATGCAATACCCCCACCCTCATTACTGCGCACCCCTCAGAGCTGATGCAATCCCCCCACCCTCAGTATGGTGCGTCCCACAGAGCCAACGCACACCCCCCCAGTATGGCGTGCCCCACAGCGCCGATGCCGCCCACATTCAATACATTGCACCCTGCAGATGCAACATGCCCTCCCTCATTACAGTGTATCCCATACACTCAGCATACCCCAACTTTGGTATGGCGCACCCCACAGAGCCAATGTGGCCCCCCACTCTCAGTATGACGCGCCCCACAGAACCAATGCACCTCTCTCACAGAGCGTTCCGCAGACCCCACGTGCCCCCCCCTCAATGCAGCGTTCCCTGAAAAGCCAACGCTCCACCCCAATACAATGCACCCTGCAGAGCCAATGTCCCACCACCCTCAGTTTGGGGCACCCTGCAGACCCAACATACCCCCCCCAATATGGCGTGCCCCACAGATCCCATGTGGTCCTCCTCAGGATGGCGTACCCCGCAGAACCCATGTACATCCCATACAGCCAACACGTTGCCTCCCTTGGTAAAGCATGCCCCACAGAGACAATGTAGCCCCCCAACCTCAGCATGGTGCGTCCCGCAGAGCCGATGCAGCCCCCGCCCATCTTCACTATGGCACACCCTGCAGAGCTACTGGACTCCCCCCACCCTCAATACAGCTCACGCCAGAGAACCAACGCACCCCCCACCCTCAATATGGCACGCCGCACAGAGCCGACGCAACCCCCCCACCCTCAGTATGGCGCGTCCCGCAGAGCCAACGTACCCCCCACCCTCAGTATGGCTCGCCCCTCAGAGCCAACATGCCCCCCCTACCCTCAGTATGGCGTGCCCCACAGATCCAACGCGCCTCCCACCCTCCCACCTCAGTATAGTGCACCCCTCAGAGCCACGCAATCCCCCCACTCTCAGTATGGCGCGTCTCCTAGAGCCAACGTAACCCCCATCCTCAGTATGGTGCGCCCCACAGAGCCAACATGCCCCCCATGCTCAGTATGGTGCGCCCCTCGGAGTGAACACGCCCCACACACTCAGTATGGTGCGCCCCTCAGAGCCAACGCACCCCCCCACCGTCAGTATAGCGCGCCCCTCAGTGCCAACGCACCCCCCCCTCAATATGGTGCACCCCACAGAGCTGATGCATCCCCCACACACCCTAAGCGTAGGACACCCTGCAGAGCCTACACTCCCCCACCCTCAGTATTGCGCACCCTGCAGAGCCAATGTGCCCCCCCAAGTATGGCATGCCCGGCAGACTGACCACACCCACCCCTGAGTATGGCACGCCCTACAGAGCCGGTGCAGCCCCCTACCCTGAGTATGGCACGTCTTGCAGAACCAATGCCCCCCGCTCAGTATGGCACGTCCTGCAGAGCAAACGCCCACCCTCTCAGTA
The DNA here is from genome assembly GCF_027887155.1 of Malaclemys terrapin pileata. Classification (NCBI taxonomy): domain Eukaryota; kingdom Metazoa; phylum Chordata; order Testudines; family Emydidae; genus Malaclemys; species Malaclemys terrapin. The sequence continues at coordinate 33,686,575 of NC_071516.1, read as the reverse complement.
CGGAGCACCCCGCAGAGCCAATGCTCCCCCACAGTACAGAGCATGCCGCAGAGTCTATGCCCTCCAGTGCAGACCACCCGCGGAGTCTATGCCAGCCCCCCAGTACAGAGCACCCCACAGAGCCTATGCAAACCCCCTAGTACAGAGCGCCCTGCAGAGCCTATGCCAGCCCCCCGGTACAGAGCACCCCGCAGAACCTATGCCAGCCCCCGGTACAGAGCGCCCCACAGAGCCTATGCCAGCCCCCCAGTACAGAGCGCCCCACAGAGCCTATGCCAGTCCCCCAGTACAGAGCGCCCTGCAGAGCCAATGCCAGCCCCCCAGTACAGATCGCCCCGCAGAGTCTATGCTCCCCAGTACAGATCGCCCCGCAGAGTCTATGCCCCCCAGTACAGAGTGCCCCAGAGCCTATGCCAGCCCCCTAGTACAGAGCATCCTGCAGAGCCAATGCCACCCCCCAGTACAGAGCACTCCGCAGAGCTGGCACCCCCCGATATGTAGTGCCCCACAGAACCAGGCAGTGCCCTCCCAGTATGCAGCGCCTCACCCACACTCTTCTCCTCAGGGTCCCAGCCCTCCATTCCTCCCACATGTGGGTGTGTCCCTGCAGATCCCTCCCTGCAGCCCTCAAGTGGAGGAGGGATGTGTGTCTCACCTTGGCGAGGGTGTGAAAAGCCTCAAACTTCGCCAGAGTCTCCTCCACGGCCAACACCGAATCCCCCACCTCCATGGGGGTGAATCCTGCCAGCGCCTGCTCCCCATGGTCAGCCAGCCAGCCCACCGCCTGCCAGGACAGAAGGTGACAGCAACAAGAATGGGCAGGGGGGCAGGCATGTGGGGGTCAGCACCACAGGCATGGTGGGGGAGAGGACATGGGGGCTGCTAGACTGCTGGACGCGGGAGTTGGGAGGGGATCTGGGAGAGGGGGAACAGAACCCCGGGCACAGGGGTGGCAGAGGGCAGGGAAGGTTTTGGTGCCAGATAGGGAGGGGCACGTGGGGCAGGCATGGGGTAGATGAGGCACGTGGGGGCAGCATGCAGCAGGTACGGGGGCTGTCAGTGCTCTGGGCGTGGGGTGGGGAGGGGAGGAAGGTGAAACACACAGCAGCACAGTTGGGGGGGCAGTGAGTGGAGAAGGTCACCGGGGAGGTAATAGAGGGGTATTACCTGTGTCATCTGCCGGCGGCCCCTCTCCTGCTCCAGCTGCCCCAGGCGCCGATTGCTGAGCTGCACCAGCCTATGAATGGCATCGTCCACCTCCTGATACAAGCTGGCAGCCCTCGCGGCCTGCGCACTGGGGACGGGAAAGGACATCAGCCCCTGCCCCACGCGCCGCCCCTCGTGCCATACTGCCGCCCCTCGCGCCATACCGTTGCCCCATGCACCGTTCCTCCAGCCCCACGTGCCGCCCCTCGTGCCATACTGCTGCCCCACACGCCGCCCCACACGCTGCCCCTCGCTCCATACCGCTGCCCAGACGCCACCCCTAGCGGCATACTGCTGCCCCACACGCCACCCCCCCAACCCCATGCGCTGCCCCTCCACTGCCAACCCCACACTTGCCCAGCCACCCCCATGCTGTCAACTCCATCTAGCCACCGCCCTGCCCCGCCAGCCCCGCACACTGTGGCCTGGGGACAGCAAATAGCATGTCACTCCCTGCCTCTCACATCACCATGTCGCCAACCTCGTCACCCGACTCCGCCCCACCCGCTCCGCCAGGCCACAGGGTATGGGGCAGCTTCCCAGGCCAGCGTGTGCATAAAGGGGGCAGAGATCACCTCTCCCAACTACAACAGGCGAACTCCGGCACAGGGGACACCCCCCAGCATAGGTTGCGGGGACACCCCGCGTGTAGGCCCTGATCTCCCCCCACTGTTAGGCCTGGTGTCCCCTCCCCTCCCCTCCCGTGTGGAATGTGGGACAGGTGTCACCTGCAGCTCCCTGGTGGGGGCAGTTGAGCCAGCAGGGACCCCCCGCTGCTCTGCAACTCCAGCAGCCGTGGGTCTGACAGCAGCTTCTGCATGGCATCCTTGTGCCTGGAGATCCGCACAGAGAGAGCCTGCAGGCACATAACAGTGAGCAATACAACACCCTCCCTGCACAGCCAGCCTGGCCCGGCCCAAACCCTCCAGCCCAGACAGCGCCTGGCCCAGAGCCACCTGAACAGCCGGTCCAGTCCAGAGCCCCCCGCCCAGCCAGCCCAGCCCAGAGCCCCACGAACAGCCAGTCCAGCCCAGAGCCCCTGCCCAGCCATCATGGCCCTGTCCAGAGCCCCCCCAAACAGCCCAGGCCAGAGCCCCCGAACAGCCAGCCTGGCCCAGAGGCCCCTGCTTTGATGACCAAGCCTAGAGCCCCCTACCCAGATGGCCCAGTCCAGAGCCTCCTCAGGAAGCTCAAGGGGGCCCTGCGGGGGCAGGAGTGTCACAGGGGAGAGCCAGGGAGGCCTGGAGGGCTGCATGGGAATACAGGGTGGCAGGAGACCTGTAGTGGGAGGGGAGGACAGTTGTAGTGGGGCTGGAGAATAGGGAAGTCATGGGAAGTGCTAGGCAGAGATGGTCTCCACCTAACGAAGAGAGGGAAGAGCATCTTCGCAAGCAGGTTGGCTAACCTAGTGAGGAGGGCTTTAAACTAGGTTCACTGTGGGAAGGAGACCAAAGCCCTGAGGTAAGTGGGGAAGTGGGATCCTGGGAGGAAGCGCAAGCAGGAGAGTGCAAGAGGGGATGACTCCTGCCTCATACTGAGAAAGCAGGTTGATCAGCGAGTTATCTTAAGTGCCTATACACAAATGCAAGAAGCCTGGGAAACAAGCAGGGAGAACTGGAAGTCCTGGCACAGTGAAGGAATTATGATGTGATTGGAATAACAGAGACTTGGTGGGATAACTCATACGACTGGAGTACTGTCATGGATGGATATAAACTGTTTAGGAAGGACAGGCAGGGCAGAAAAGGTGAGGGCGTTGCATTGTATGTAAGAGAGCAGTATGACTGCTCAGAGCTCCAGTATGAAACTGCAGAAAAACCTGAGAGTCTCTGGATTAAGTTTAGAAGTGTGAGCAACAAGGATGATGTCATGGTGGGAGTCTGCTATAGACCACCAGACCAGGGGGATGAGGTGGACGAGGCTTTCTTCCGGCAACGAACAGAAGTTACTAGATCACAGGCCCTGGTTCTCATGGGAGACTTCAATCACCCTGATATCTGCTGGGAGAGCAAAACAGCAGTGCACAGACAATCCAGGAAGTTTTTGGAAAGTGTAGGGGACAATTTCTTGGTGCAAGTGCTGGAGGAACCAACTAGGGGCAGAGCTCTTCTTGACCTTCTGCTCACAAACAGGGAAGAAATAGTAGGGGAAGCAAAAGTGGATGGGAACCTGGGAGGCAGTGACCATGAGATGGTAGCGTTCAGGATCCTGACATAAGGAAGAAAGGAGAGCAGCAGAATACGGACCCTGGACTTCAGAAAAGCAGACTTTGACTCTCTCAGGGAACCGATGGGCAGGATCCCCTGGGAGAATAATATGAGGGGCAAAGGAGTCCAGGAAAGCTGGCTGTATTTTAAAGAATCCTTATTGCGGTTGCAGAAACAAACTATCCCGATGTGTAGAAAGAATAGTAAATATGGCCGGCGACCAGCTTGGCTAAATAGTGAAATCCTTGCTGATCTTAAACACAAAAAAGAAGCTTACAAGAAGTGGAAGATTGGACAAATGACCAGGGAGGAGTATAAAAATATTGCTCAGGCATGCAGGAGTGAAATCAGGAAGGCCAAATCACACTTGGAGTTGCAGCTAGCAAGAGATGTTAAGAGTAACAAGAAGGATTTCTTCAGGTATGTTAGCAACAAGAAGAAAGTCAAGGAAAGTGTGGGCCCCTTACTGAATGAGGGAGGCAACCTAGTGACCGAGGATGTGCAAAAAGCTAATGTACTCAGTGCTTTTTTTCCTCTGTCTTCACGAACAAAGTCAGCTTCCAGACTACTGCACTGGGCAGCACAGCATGGGGAGGAGGTGACCAGCCCTCTGTGGAAAAAGAAGTGCTTCAGACTATTTAGAAAAGTTGGACGAGCACAAGTCCATGGGGCTGGATGCACTGCATCGGAGGGTGCTAAAGGAGTTGGCGGATGAGATTGCAGAGCCATTGGCCATTATCTTTGAAAACTCATGGCGATCAGGGGAGGTCCCGGATGACTGGAAAGAGGCTAATGTAGTGCCCATCTTTAAAAAAGGGAAGGAGGAGGATCCGGGGAACTACAGGCCAGTCAGCCTCACCTCAGTCCCTGGAAAAATCATGGAGCAGGTCCTCAAGGAATCAATTCTGAAGCACTTAGAGGAGAGGAAAGTGATCAGGAACAGTCAGCATGGATTCACCAAGGGCAAGTCATGTCTGACTAACTTAATTGCCTTCTATGACGAGATGACTGGCTCCGTGGATGAGGGGAAAGCAGTGGACGTATTATTCCTTGACTTTAGCAAAGCTTTTGATACAGTCTCCCACAGTATTCTTGCCTGCAAGTTAAAGAAGTATGGGCTGGATGAATGGACTGTAAGGTGGATAGAAAGCTGTCTAGATTGTCGGGCTCAACGGGTAGTGATCAATGGCTTGATGTCTAGTTGGCAGCCGGTATCAAGCGGAGTGCCCCAAGGGTCGGTCCTGGGGCCAGTTTTGTTCAATATCTTCATTAATGATCTGGAGGATGGCGTGGACTGCACTCTCAGCAAGTTTGCAGATGACGCTAAACTGGGAGAAGCGGTAGATACGCTGGAGGGTAGGGATAGGATACAGAGGGACCTAGACAAATTAGAGGATTGGACCAAAAGAAACCTGAAGAGGTTCAACAAGGACAAGTGCAGATTCCTGCACTTAGGAGGGAAGAATCGCATGCACTGCTACAGACTAGGGACCGAATGGCTAGGTAGCAGTTCTGCAGAAAAGGACCTAGGGGTCACAGTGGACGAGAAGCTGGATATGAGTCAACAGTGTGCCCTTGTTGCCAAGAAGGCTAATGGCATTTTGGACTGTATAAGTAGGGGCATTGCCACCAGATTGAGGGACGTGATCATTCAACTCTATTTGACATTGGTGAGGCCTCATCTGGAATCCTGTGTCCAGTTTTGGGCCCCAGACTACAAGAAGGATGTGGGAAAACTGGAAAGAGTCCAGCAGAGGGCAACAAAAATGATTAGGGGGCTGGAGCACATGACTTATGAGGAGAGCCTGAGGGAACTGGGATTGTTTAGTCTGCAGAAGAGAAGAATGAGTGGGGATTTGATAGCTGCTTTCAACTACCTGAAGGGGGTTCCAAAGAGGATGGAGCTAGGCTGTTCTCAGTGGTACCAGATGACAGAACAAGGAGTAATTGTCTCAAGTTGCAGTGGGGAAGGTTTAGGTTGGATATTAGGAAAAACTTTTTCATTAGGAGGGTGGTGAAGCACTGGAATGGGTTACCTAAGGAGGTAGTGGAATCTCCATCCTTAGAGGTTTTTAAGGTCAGGCTTGACAAAGCCCTGGCTGGAATGATTTAGTTGGGGATTGGTCCTGCTTTCAGCAGGGGGTTGGACTAGATGACCTCCTGAGGTCCCTTCCAACCCTGATATTCTATGATGCTATGAAGGCCAAGGGGCACCGAGCTGCAAGGGGACCGGGGTGTGGGGGAGGTGAGCTGCATGGCGGTGTCATGTACCTCGTCACTCTCGGCCAATTCTGATGCCTCCAACTCGGCACTGGCCACTTGCACCGATTGGATCACGCCCTGGCAGAGCCCGCAGAGCCGCTCCAGCGCCTGCAGAGAGAGACAGTGGGCAGCGAGGGGGACACAGACCCCTGGAGGAGATGGCGGGAAGTGGGGCTGGGGTTCAGCCAGGGGTACTGCGAGGGGGAATGTGCCACCCCTGGTTATGTGGGAGGTTGTGTGACACAGTTTGCTGCAGGGGGCGGAGGTTGTGGAGGTGTTGGGGTGCTGCAGGGGTGCTGGAGGGCTACGGGGGTCCCTCCTAGCTCTCACCTGGCATATCTCCACCCACTGGGTCTGTGAGTGCTGCAGGGTTCCGCCCAGAGTCGGCTGCAGCTGCTCTAGGTCCACGAACTGAGGCAGGTCGCCTGGGGAGAGCACAAGTGCCTCCTGGGGAAAGGAGCAGGGAGTCACCAAGCAGGGAACCCCCACTGCCTCCCCCAGCTAGGGGAAAACCTGCCACCCCATTATCCCCTCCCCTCCCTGACAGGGAACCCATTCCCATTATCCCCCACACACACCCTCCCACCTGCACCTGCCAGGCAGGAAATCCCTCCCATTATCTTCCCCCGTCCCGGCCAGGTATCTCCCCCACACCCCCTCCCAGCACTCTCACTCTAGTTCAGGTGCTGTCAGTCCTTCCTACCCCACCCCTGACGCCCCCTACCTGAGTGAGGGGCAGCTCCTCGCGGCCCTCCAGTGGGGCCAGCACCAGCAGGCGGCTCACAGGAGCTGGTGAAGCCTCCTGCAAGGCAAGAAGAAATCAGGCTGCCACCCCAGTGCCCAGAGCAGGCAGGGGGCAAAGGTGTTCCTTGGAGTCCTTGCAGGGCTGGCAGTAGGGTGGGGAGGGGCCATGCATAGAAGGTGCAGGCAGTGGGGGGAGCTTTGCACCATGCGGGGGGGAGGAGTTATTGTGGGGCAAGGAGCAGCAGGGGGGCAGTGCAGGCTGTAGGCAGGGAGCCATGCGCCGTGGGGCAGGGCAGGAGGAGCAGCATGGTACCATGTGGGAGGCAAGCAAGGGGTGGGGAGGGGTCATTGCAGGGGAAGCTGGGTGGCTGTGTTGGGTGCTTGCAGGATTGGCAGCTGTGCAGGAGGTGGTGAGGCAGGGCTGGGTTCCGCAGGGGGGAGAACCAGAGAACTGTTAGAGGGGGTAGGAAGAGGGCTGTGCAGGTGGGGGTGGCAATGCTGGGGGGTCTGTCTGGGGCGGTACCTGCAGCTCCTGCAGGGCTGGCAGCAGTGCAGGGGGGTGGAGGGACAGAGACCCCCCTTGCCGCAGATCCAGCAGCACAGTCAGCCCCAGCTCCTGCTGCTCCTTCCTACAGGGGAGAGGACAGTGAGGGGTTAATGGGGTGACAGTTCTCACCCCCCGGTAGGAGATGGGGCAAGGTGTGCAGCATGGGGCACTTGTAGGGGTGTATGGGGGACAATGTGGGCTTGGGGTTGGGAGCATGGGGGTTTATGTAGGGAGGACGGTGTGAGAAGTGGGGATGAGGCTGTGGGGGAAGGAAGAGTGTGGGCTGTGCGGAAGGAAGCTAGTGTGGGGGAAGACGTGAAAAGTGGGGGGGACGTATGTGGGAGGACTGAGGTCTCCCCATTGGTGTTACCTGAGCAGTGAATGCAGGAATTGCAGGGCCTGGCTCAGCTCTCCCTGCACCGGGAGGGATTGGCATAGGGATGGGGAGGGTCGGCAGGGATCCATGGGGGAGGCGGTGTAGGGATGTGGGGGGATGGATGTGGGAGGACTGGGGTCTCCCTGGTGCTGGCATTACCTGAGCAGCGAATGCAGGTACCGCAGGGCCTGGCTCAGTTCCCCCTGGGCTGGGGTCGGCTCCCCTGGGGTATGGGGGGTGACGGTCAGTAAGGCCCTTCCCATCCGGTCTACTCCGCCTGCAAGGGCAAGGCAGGGTGAAGGAGGCCGTGAGCCTGGACAGGGCCCATGACACCCCCCACCCCCAGGAGCAGGCAGAGGGAGGACAGCTGTGGGGCAGCCCTAGGGCGGTGGGAGTGAGCAGTTCTATTCTGTGCTCCCAGAAGCTGGGCCAAGCAGGAGGAGCGGCTGCTTGGGGTCTTCCCTGCGCTTGGTGTGAGCTAGCTGGTGGCAGAAGGGGAGTCTCTCTCCCCCTCGCCCCACAAAGGGGAACAGAGGATCCCAGAAGAAAACGCTCCTCCATGATCCCTACAGGACCCCTCCTCGCTGTACTGCACTCTCCCCACCCCTCAGCAGGAGCCCCCATTCCCCCCGCCGCCCTTGCTCTGTTCCCCTGCGGTGCCAGGCACTCTAGCTCTGCTCCTTGGGAGATGCCCAGCTGTAGAAAACCCCTGCCCCAGACAGCCAGGCCACTGCACTGAACCCGGGAGCAGCCTTTCCCTCAGGCAGCCACGGCCTCCTTCCCATGCCACAGCTCTCCACGAGGCTGCCAGCCCCATGCCATGTGGGGCACTGGGCAGAGGGGCACACAGGTCTCGCATGCTCTGTTCAATTGCCCCAGTAGCTGAGGGCCGAGCCCTGGCTCTACCCCATGGGCTGCCCCCACATTACCGTATCTGCCTGTAAAGGAGGGCCTGAGGCCAGGCTGCCTGGGAAGGGAATGGCACGAGGGTGCAACTCAGGAGCCCCAGCCAAGGGGCTCTGGGCCCCTTGGGCACATTCTGCCCAAGAGCAAAGCAGCTCTAGACCCCAGGACCTCCTAGCTCCCAGCCAGCGCCCTCTCTGCTGGGCCACAGTCCATCCGGCCAGCAGCACTGCATCAGCGCTGGGCTTTCCTTGGCCTGGCCGGCTCCAGGATGCCGAGTTCGTCCAGGCAGCTTCCTCAGCGCACTTAGGCCGACAGGGCACCAGGCCCAAGCGGAGGAGTGGCGTGGCCCGCATTAAGGCGACAGGAGGGTGGGGGTGCTGCTACACCAGGCTCCGGGGTGCCAGCCCTCCCTGTCCACGTGCCTAGCTGCTAACCAGCATAAGCCCGGGCACTCACCTGTCAGTTGAAAGATGCCTGAGCGCAAAAGCTCCCAGTCTACATCTTGCCCCACAGGGGCTGAGGTGGGAGACAGGGATTCCACGGGGCAGCAGGTTCCTGCACCCCCCGTGAGGGGCAAAACACTCTCCACAAAGGGGGCTGCACCAGCACCAACAGCCTCCGTCCTCTCCAGCGATCCGGGGGCAGCCTCTTCCTCTGCGCCGGTGGGGACTGCAGCCTCTGCCGGGGCGGCTGTGAGGGCCCCCTGCCCGAGGCAGTCAGCACAAGTCTCTTCCTCTTGGCTTGGGGGGATGGCCTCCTCTCCTGGGGTGGGGGCAACCGAGAGTCTGGTGACAGAGGGGCTGTCCGGCTCCATGCTGCTGGGGGGGATGTCCCTCTCTCCTGGGGTGGGGGCAATGGGGAGTCTGGTGCCAGAGGCTTTGCCCCCCTCTGTGCTGCTGGGGGGGGTGCCCCCCTCTCCTGGGGTGGGGGTAATGGGGAGTCTGGTGCCAGAGGCGTTGCCCCCCTCTGTGCTGATGGGGAGAACACCCCCTTCTCCTGGGGTGGTGGCAACAGGCTGTTTGGCGCCAGAGGGGCTGCCCCCTTCTTTGGTGCTGGGGAGGACACCCCCCTCTCCTGGGGTGGAGGTAATGGGCAGTCTGGTGCCAGAAGGGCTGCCCTCCTTTTTGGTGCTCGGAGGGATGTCCCCCTCTCCTGGGGTGGGGACAACAGGGAGTCCGGTGCCAGCAGGGATACCCCCCTCTTTGGTGCCAGCCGGGGCGTTCCCCACCCCTGCCCCAGGAGACCCAGGCTCCTTCCAATCCACACTGGTGGGGCAGCCTCTCCCTCCCCACTTTCTCCTCCTGCGGTTGCCCTTGGCAGCCCGGTGTGGCAGCCCTGGAGCAGAGTTCCCAACGGCCCCTTGCTGGGGGCTAGTCCTGGCTCCTGGTGGCTCTGCTCTGGCTGGCCTCAAGTCAGGGCTGGGAGCCTCATGCCGGGGGCTGCTCGGCCTTGGAAGGCCCTGGCTCTGTTCCCGCTGCCCGGGGCTAGGCCATGCAGCTGGCCAGGCCGCCTGCCCCCCTCCCTCACTGAGCCCCTGCACCTCAGCCACAGTGCTGGGCTGGGGAGAGATGGCTGGGGGGCCAGGGTCCCCGCTCCGCTGTACCTCCCCAAGGCTGCAATCCCCTCCTTGCTGCCTCTCCCCAGGGACCCCATCCCACTGCTTCTCCTCAGGGTCCCCGCTCCGCTGTACCTCCCTGAGGCTGCAATCCCCTCCTTGCTGCCTCTCCCCAGGGACCCCATCCTGCTGCTTCTCCTCAGGGTCCCTGCCCCGCTGCATCTCCCTGAGGCTGGGATCCCCTCCCCGCTGCCCCTCCGGAGGGTCCCCACCCTGCTGCTCAACCCCCAGGCTGGGATCCCCTGCCCTCTCTCCAGTGTCTCCTCCCCACTGCCTCTCCCCAGGCAGCTGCCCCTCTTTGCCCCGACTCTGTGCTGCCACTTTGTGTGCGGGGCCCCCCCGATCCTGCCCATCCCCGTGGCTGGCCCTCAGCCCTCCAGTCTCTCCGTATGGCCTCTGTAGGTCCCAGCCCCGGAGGAGCCCTGCTTGGCCGGGATCCGCCCCTGGCCGCCCCCCTTCCCAGGTCCTGCGGGGCCGGTTCCTGGGCAGAGTCTCCTCCCGGCTGGGCTTGTGGTGCAGCCAGGCACGATGGCGCCGGTTGCGGCCCTTGCCCTGGCCCTTGCGGGCGGGCAGGGTGTGGCTCTGGGAACTGGGGGACACTGGGGTTGGGGGGGCGTCGTGCCGGGGCGGGCTGATTTCCAGGAGCTGCACATACTCCCCCTCCAGGCCCCCACCCTCCGCCTCCTGGCTCTCCCCGCCTGAGTGGCGCCCGTCCCCAGGGCTGCGAGCCCCCAGCACCTCAGGGCTGGGGCCCGGCAGGCAACGCTGCCCCACCATGAAGCTGTCCTGGTGCACGAACTGCGGGCAGATGAGTTCGGTCCAGGGCAGGCGCAGAACCCGCTCTTCAGCTGCCAGCAGGCAACGCTCCAGCCGCCCGGCCCGCCGGTCTTTGTTGATGCCGTTCAGCCACTCAGCAGTGAAGAGGAATGGGTAGGCGTCAGGCAGCACTGGCAGCTCCTGCACGCTGCGCCCGTCCGGCGACAGGCACTTGAGCACCAGGCGGGGGGCACGGGACAGGTAGGGGGCCACCTGCAGGTAGAAGTCACCAGGACACAGCTGCTGCCAGGGCAGGGAGCTGAGCTGCACCACCACCTTCTCATGCAGACAGAGCGGCCAGCCCTCATGACAGAACACAAACCCGCTGTACTGGGCCTGACGGGAGAGAGAGACAGAGTCAGGGGGCAGCACAACCTGGGGCACCCGGTCCTGTGCCTGGGAGGCTAGATGCGCCTCTCCATGCACTGAGCCTGTAGCTAGGTGCCGGGCCTGTAGCCGCACATCCCTCCACGCGCCAGGCCCGCAGAAAGACGCCCCTCATGCACCAGGCCCACAGACAGATGCACGCCCCCTCCACGCACCGGGCCCACGGACAGACGCACACCTCTCGACGCGCCAGGCCAACAGACAGACACACGCCCCCTCTATGCACCAGGCCCACGGACAGACGCACGTCCCCTCCACACGCCGGGCCCACAGACAGACAGATGCCCCCTCCATGCACTGGGCCTGCAGACAGACACCCCCCTACCACGCATCGGGCCCACAGACAGATACACGTCCCTCCATGCACCAGGCCCAACCCACAGACACATACCCCTCAACACGCCGGGCCCACACACCCCCCCCGCCTTCGTGTACTGTGCCAGACAAACATCCTTGCACACACATACGCATGGATGGACAGATGGAGGCACAGACAGACTCACACAGGCCTCCTGTTGAATGCGTGCCAGGATGTGCTTGGCAGGTATAAGGAACTCAATGGTGTAGCGCAGGGCATCCTCCCGGTACGTCCGCTCCACCACCTCAAACACCTGCCCCAGCAGCGTGGGTGCTGTGGCCGCAAAGGGCGGGTACAGGGCTGACAGCGTGTTCTGCACACAGTCCTCCACTGGCTCGGGCTCCTGTGGGGAAGGACGACATGGCACTGCCCTAAAGTTTAGCCACACTCCCCTCCCAGCTCAGAGATAGAACCCAGGAGTCCTGGTGCACAGCTCCCAGATCCCCTGCTCTACCCCACTAGACCCCACCGTGGATCAGCTCAGAGATAGAACCCAGGAGTCCTGGCTCCTAGACCCCCTGCTCCACCCCACTAGACCGCACCACCTCTCAGCTGAGAGAGAGAACCCAGGAGTCCTGGCTCCTAGACCCCCAGCTCTAACCCACTCCCCTCCCAGACCTTGCCCAGCTGAGGCCCTGAGGCATGGGACGGCATTGTGCAGCCCGTACTAAGCAGCACAGCTCCTGTTATGGGCCAGGGCCCTGCCCACGCAGGGGTGCCAAGCCCAGTCTGAGCTAGCGACCGCGTGAGCGCAGCTGGGCTGGGCCAGGGGGCTGGGAGCCGAGCACAGGCCCCCGCACCAGCTGCAAGCCATTAACGGCACTGAGCTCATTCCTTCCGCAGCGCACAGGGCCAGGAAACTGCTGCGGGGAGGGGAGAGCTCTGTCTAGACTCTGCTCCTCACACCCCACCAGCTGGCACCAGTGCCCCGTGAGGGCAGGGACCAGCCCTCGGCATCTATCCCCAAGTCCATATTTAACTCAGAGGGGGCCTGTCCCACACAGACATCACCTCAGTCCTCTGCCCCCCATAGGGCAGGCACTGGTTAGAGTTGGGGAGCTGGCCCCTGGCCATCTAGCCCCATCGCCATACCCTGCTCAGGACAGCCCCACAATGCCCAAGCCCCCTGCTCCCCACAGCGCTGGCCATGAGCGGGGGAATTGGAGAGGGAAATCTCTACTGTAGACGGAGACACACAACTTCCCAGTGCTGCGAGCTTCCTTGTGACAGTGCCCAGCTGGGAACTCCTGGCCTCAGGGCGATCCCCACCACCCAGCCCCCACCAGAATGACTCTCTATCAGACAGACAGACGTGCCCCTTCCAGTGCCCCCTCATCCATCTCCTATACAAACACAGCTCACAGGAGTGTCTCCTTCCAGGACTTGACATTCCCTGTGTGTGGGACGGGAGCAAGGACAACCAGAGAAGCCAGTGAAATCCTGGGATAGACATGGGGGGGGGGGGGGGGGGAGAGGTAGTGGACCCTTGATAACCGGAGAGTTCTGGCCAGAAGAGGGGTGGATGGGGGGTACCTACGGAGCCCTGGCAGGGCGGAAAAGGTGGAGGGGGGTAGGGGTGCTGGAACAATTTTTATACTGGGGGTGCTGAGAGCCATTGAACCAAACTGTAAACCAGGTATATAATGGAAACCTCTTCAAGCCAGAGGGTGCAGCAGCACCCCCTGCACCCCTAGTTCCAGCACCTATGGAGGGAGGCACCCGGGAAACCCTGGCCAGGCCGAAGGGATGGAGAGGTGGGCACCCAGTGAGCCTTGGCCGGGAGTGGACTGGATGGGGGATACCCGGGGGCCCGTGCCTGGGAATGGGGGCTGAGTGAAGGATACCCAGGGAGCCCTGGCCGGGTCAGGGCTGGGTGCAGGATATCCAAGGGGCCCTGATCAGGTTAAATTGGATGGGGGGTATCCGGGGGCCCTGGCTGGGCAGGGGCTGGGTGGAGAATACCCAGGGGGACCTGGCCGGGCAGGGACTGGGTGGGGGGTCCCTGAGGGGCCCTGACCAGGTTAAGTTACATGGGGGGGTATCCGGGGGGCCCTGGCTGGGCAGGGGCTGGGTGGAGGATACTCAGGGAGCCCTAACCAGGTTAAGTTGGATGGAGGGTATCCAGAGGCACTGGCTGGGCAGGGGCTGGGTGGAGAATACCCAGGGGGACCTGGCTGGGGAGAGGATGGGGGGGTACCCAGGAGGCCCTGGCTGGGCAGGGACTGGGTGGGGGGTCCCTGAGGGGCCCTGACCAGGTTAAGTTGGATGGAGGGTATCCAGAGGCACTGGCTGGGCAGGGGCTGGGTGGAGAATACCCAGGGGGACCTGGCTGGGGAGAGGATGGGGGGGTACCCAGGAGGCCCTGGCTGGGCAGGGACTGGGTGGGGGGTCCCTGAGGGGCCCTGACCAGGTTAAGTTGGATGGGGGGTATCCAGGGGCCCTGGCTGGACAGGGGCTGGTTGGGGAGCACCCACGGGGACCTGGCTGGGGGGCCGAGGAGGGGTACCCGGGGGCCCTGACCGGGCAGGGGCTGGATGGGGGGTACCCGGGGGCCCTGGCCAGGCGGAGGATACCCGGGAGCCCTGGCCGGGCGGGGGCTGGATGGGGGGCACCCGGGGGGCCCTGACCGGGCAGGGGCTGGATGGGGGGTACCCGGGGGGCCCTGGCCGGGCGGAGGATACCCGGGGGCCCTGGCCGGGCGGGGGCTGGATGGGGGGCACCCGGGGGGCCCTGACCGGGCAGGGGCTGGATGGGGGGTACCCGGGGGGCCCTGGCCGGGCGGAGGATACCCGGGGGCCCTGGCCGGGCGGGGACTGGATGGGGGGTACCCGGGGGCCCCGGCCAGGCGGAGGATACCCGGGGGCCCTGGCCGGGCGGGGGCTGAATGGGGGGTACCCGGGGGGCCCTGGCCCGGCCGGCCAGCCGGCGATACTGACCATGGCGCGCCCCGTGAGCTCCCCGCGCTCGGGCTCAGGCTGCTCCCCGTGCCGGGCGCTGGGGCTCGGCCCCCCATGGGCCGCAGCGACTCGGTCCCGCTAGACGCCTCCGGCCACCGGGCTGGACTGGAGCCGCTCACGCAGGACGGGGCCCCGCCAAGGGGGACGGCGAGACGCAGGCGGCGCCGGCCGGTGCCGGGCAGGGGAGCCGAGCCCCGCGCGACCGAGGCATGTCCGGACCGGGACCCCCCCCCCCGAGCCCCAATCTGCCCGGAACACCCCTAACCTGGCCTGGGGCCCTCCGAACTCCGATCGGCGCTCCCATGCACCCCTGCCACGGGAATAACCCTGATTCCGCCTCGGACCCCCAATGCACCCCAAGCCAGGAACCTCCAGCCCAACTCCACCTGGAGACCCCCAAACCCACTGCGGACAGAGCCCACCAAGGGAGCCCGCAACCCTTACCCCCCCTGGTCCCCTACAGCCCTGCATGGAGCCCCATACCACCACCCTGGGGAAACCCTCAACATCAGACCCACAAGAGGATCCCCTACCTGTGGGTAGTCCCTCATCCTCCCTGTCACCACACAGACCCTGCCCAGGGACCCCCCTCCCAACACACACCCTGTCCTATCCAGGGAACCCCCCCACACACACTCTCACCCTGCCCTGACCAGGGATTGCCACACACACTACACCCAGCCTAGGGATCTCCCCCAACCCCAGATTAGGAATTCTCAGCCCCCACCCCTGCTTCTCTTTCTATCTCATCCCCTGCCCCCAGTTTCAGGCATCTGTAAAAAACCCCATGATCTATTCTCTGGCCCTACCAGAAAATGGTGCCAGGGAATGTTTCCCCAGGGTGCTGCCCCACAGCTGGGGCCTGTCTCCCCCAGGGACCTTCACCCCAACCAGGAGACAACATAGCTCAGACCTCAGAGGGGAAATAATCTGGAATAAACTACAAAAGAGGAGAGCAGCAGGAGCGTGTTTGAAGTGGCAGGTGTAAGGAAGTGTCAGCTGAAGTAGTTTCCTGTTCAATGCTGTCTGACACCATGTTGCAGCTTCTTGCTGGTGCAAAATACATCACCTGGGACTTGCTCCCAACCCAGGCACTCTGGGTGAGAAAGGCAGAGGCACTCTGCTGAGAGACAGGGGTCCAACTGAAGCCACTTGGTGCTTCGCCTCTGAGTTTGGCCCGGTCTGTGACTAGAATCAGTAAACAGCTTATGGCGTCTGTGTGGCAGTCGGTGGTGGGTCCCTTTAGAGCAGCCCTATCCATGGACAACCCAGAGAAAGCCTGAGCCCAAGCAGGCCTGTTGACAATGCAGACGTAACTGTCATGGAAATGAGACAATGTGAGAATATTTAGTAAATTTTTTATGAGTCCTGTTTCTGCCTTAGTTGTGCATTGTTACCCAGTGAGCGGAAGCGGGCTGTTTGCTCTCCAAGCAGGCAGAGATACCGGTGTGGGTATCATGTAGCTGTCTGGGCCTTAGTCTCCATATCAAGTAATCAGTCTTCACTGCTGAGGATGTGAGGGAGATTCCCAAACCTGAGACATTCTTTTTGGGTGACAGATCTGAGGAACTGTCCCAAATTGAGGTGTCCTTAGGGGAGGTTTTGGAACAAATTGATAAATTAAACAGTAATAAGCCTCCAGGATCTGATGGTATTCACTCAAGAGTTCTGAAGGAACTCAAATGTGAAATTGCAGGATGTGACGGAGCAGGGAGCGGGGCAGATTTGACCTGGGAATGTTGCAGGGGGATTGCAGTGAGGAGGGGGGACTTCCCTTGAAGGAAGCTACCTGAGCTGTAACTTGAGCCAGGAACGATGGTGGGGAGAATTAACACCTTCTGCCCGGGAGACTGAACAAAGGAGAGGAGCAGCAGGAGGAGTTGGGAATTTAGTTTCGGTTTGGGCTGGGTGGTGCAACGCAGGGAACCCCAAGCTGGGGTCTAAGCTCCCTGAACCTCCCAGAGGGACCTAATTGAGGGGGTCTGGTCGTACCTACACGCTCTGCTTGAGACTGTGTTCCTGTCCTTAAATAAACCTTCTGCTTTAATGGCTGGTTGAGAGTCGCAGTGAATCTCGGGAAGAGGGGTGCAGGGCCCTGACTCCCCCACACTCCGCAACAACTGGTGGTAGCGGTGGGATCTACTGCACCCCGTGGACGGCGCTTCCTGCAGTAAGTGACTGGGGAGCAGTAAAACGAAGGGGGATTGACGGGGACCAGGCGTGCTGAAGAGTGAGAGAGAGACAGTTATTACCCCTGGGAGTGTGTGACCAGCGAGAAGGACTTTTGCAGTAACAGGGTCCCCCGGGGGGATCGCAGCGAGTGGTCCCAGGGGCGGAGGAGTCTGCAGCTCGACCCTGGCAGAGAGGTGGTGACCTCGAGAAGGGCTGGCACACTAGGGGTCCCCCTGGGAACTGTGGGGAGCTGTGAGCACACAGGCCGGTGAGTGGCCAGCAGGAAGATGTATGCCAAGCGGCTTAAGAGCGACCTGGTGGAGCTGTGCAAGCAGAGGGGGCTGTGCATTGGGAGGTTCACCAAAGCACAGCTCATTGCCCGGCTGGAGGCGGAAGATCGCGCGAATGAACTGATCCCTGTGTCTCAGGGAAGCAGCCTGGCAAATGCAGCGCAGGCACCAGTGTCTGTCCCAGCTGGGAGGGGTCAGCCGGCTGCTGAGGGCTTCCCGAGACCCCTCATTCCTGTGCCTAGGGGAAGGGTGGGGAGGAGCCCAGCAAATACCGAAGGCGCCGTGGCCCCCCCGGCCAGCAGGGGACCCTCCCGGCGAAGCTCGCCGGCCAGCAGAGGATCCTCCCGGCGACGTTCGGCATCCGTGGAGCGGAATTGGCTGGAATGGGAGAAAGAGCTAAAACTGAGAGAGCTGGAGGATCGTGAACAACAGAGACAGCATGAAGAGAGACAGCATCAGCGTGAAGAGAGACAGCGTCAGCATGAACGGGAGGAGAAAGAGAGACAGCATCAGCGTGAACGGGAGAAGAAAGAGAGACAGCATCAGCGTGAACGGGAGGAGAATGAGAGACAGAGACAGGAGAATGAGAGACAGCGTCAGCATGAACTGGAACTGGCGAGATTGAAGGGCAGTGAACCCCCGGCTGCGGTGAGTGAGGGAGGACCCAGGACTGCACGGAGCTTTGATAAGTGCATCATGGCCCCATACAAGGAGGGGGAGGACATGGATGACTTCCTGGAGGCCTTTGAGACGGCCTGCGAGCTGCACCGGGTTGATCCCGCGGACAGACTCCGGGTCCTTACCCCCTTACTGGACCCCAAAGCCGTGGCATTGTACCGCCAACTGGGAGAGGCAGAGAAAGGGGACTACGAACTATTCAAAAAGGCCCTGCTACGTGAGTTTGGGCTGACTCCTGAGATGTACCGGGAAAGGTTCCGGAGTCAGGATAAAACCCCTGAGATCTCATATCTGCAACTAGCCGTCCGCATGGAAAGATACGCCAGCAAGTGGGCTGGTGGGGCCCAGACGAAGGAGGACCTGATTAAACTGCTGGTACTGGAGCAACTGTATGAGCGGTGCCCATCCGACCTGAGGCTGTGGTTGGTGGACAGAAAGCCAGAGAACCCGCGACACGCAGGGCAGCTGGCTGATGAGTTTGTAAAGAGCCGGTCAGGGGGTGGCAGGGAGGAGCCCCAAAGGAACAGGCCCGCCGCGATGCAGAGAGAGAGTCACCCTGGGACCTCCCAAAGGGGGAATATGGGGAATCCCCTCCCACGGGGAATGCCCAGCGTCAGGGACAACCGACCGGCTCGAGGGGACCCACGGGACATGAGCTGCTATTACTGCGGCCGAAGAGGCCACGTTCGGGCCCAGTGCCCCAAGCTCAAGGACAGACTGAGCAGACCGAACCCGCACCGGGTTAACTTGGTAGAGGCCCAGACGGACGAGGGGCAGGCTTCTCCCGCAAGAGGGGCTGGCAGCTTATCAACTGCTCAAGAGAGAGAAGGGCCCCAGGCCAGCTTCTCTGGGGGGCCAGATGCTCCGGATTCAAAGTTCTCCGTTTACAGGGTTGGCGCGGGGCTGTCCCTGCGGAGCGAGTGCCTTGTTCCCCTGGAGGTGGATGGGAAGAAAGTTTATGGATACTGGGACACGGGCGCAGAGGTGACACTGGCCCGGCCCGAGGTGGTGGCCCCAGATCGGGTGGTGCCCAACACCTTCCTGACCCTGACCGGGGTGGGCGGGACCCCATTCAAGGTTCCCGTAGCGAGGGTACACCTGAAATGGGGGGCCAAGGAGGGCCCCAAGGATGTGGGAGTGCACCACCATTTGCCCACTGAGGTGTTGATGGGGGGGGACCTAGAGGACTGGCCAAGCAGCCCCCAGACCGCCTTAGTCGTGACCCGTAGCCAGAGCCGGCGAGGGGCACTACGCCCTGACCTTGGGAAGGATGTCCCACCGGAGGCACCGAACCCTTCCCGGGTGGGGAGGGAACACCCAAGGACAGGCCTCGGGGTGGCTGGGGCTTCCGACCCAGCCGACGAGAGGGAGCAGGTCCCCATCCCTTCCCCAGCCGCCGAGTTCCAGGCCGAGTTGCAGAAGGACCCCTCCCTGCGGAAGCTAAGGGGCCTGGCTGACCTCAGTGTGGTACAGACCATGAGGAGAGGATGCAAGGAGAGGTTTCTGTGGGAGAAGGGGTTCCTGTACCGAGAGTGGGCTCCCCCAGGGGAAGTGGAGTCGTGGGGGATAAGGAGGCAGCTGGTGGTTCCCCAGAAGTTTCGCCACAAGCTACTGTACCTGGCCCATGACATCCCTCTCGCCGGGCACCAGGGGATCCGGCGCACCAGGCAGAGGCTGCTACAGAACTTTTACTGGCCCGGGGTCTTCACCAACGTCCGGCAGTACTGCCGATCCTGTGACCCCTGCCAGAGGGTGGGGAAGGCCCGGGACAAGGGGAAAGCAGCATTGAGACCTTTGCCCATCATAGAGGAGCCTTTCCAGAAGGTGGCCATGGACATAGTGGGACCTCTCAGCAAGACGACCCGGTCTGGGAAGAAATACATCCTGGTGGTGGTAGATTTCGCCACCCGCTACCCCGAGGCAGTGCCCTTATCGTCCATCGAAGCAGACACTGTGGCGGATGCGCTGCTGACCATTTTCAGCCGAGTGGGGTTCCCCAAGGAAGTCTTGACGGACCAAGGGTCCAACTTCATGTCGGCCCAACTCCGGTGCTTGTGGGAGAGATGTGGGGTCCGGCACAACTGGGCCTCAGCATATCACCCCCAATCCAACGGGCTGGTGGAGAGGTTCAATGGGACGCTAAAAATGATGCTGAAAACATTTATGAATCAGCACCCGCAGGACTGGGACAAGTACTTACCTCACCTGCTGTTTGCGTACAGGGAGGTACCCCAGGAGTCTACCGGGTTTTCGCCTTTCGAACTGCTATATGGAAGGCGGGTAAGGGGGCCCCTGGACCTGATGAGAGACGAATGGGAGGGGAAGGCCACTCCCGAGGGAGAGTCGGTGGTGGAGTATGTCCTGACCTTCCGGGAACGACTTGCCGAGCTCATGGGCCTGGCCAGGGAGAATCTGGCCAGAGCTCAGAGGAAGCAGAAGGTCTGGTATGACCGCACAGCACGGACCCGCGCCTTCGCCACTGGGGATCAGGTGATGGTCCTCATCCCCGTGAGGAAAAACAAACTCCAGGCCGCCTGGGAAGGGCCCTTCAAGGTTGTCAAGTAACTAAACGAGGTAAACTATGTGGTGGAGCTGTCGAACCGGGCACATCACCACCGGGTGTACCATGTGAATATGATGAAGCCATATTATGACAGGGGGAATATGGTGTTGGCCGTGTGCGGACATTGGGAGGGGCAGGGAGATGACCCTTTAGTAGATCTATTCCCTGGGACAAGAGTTGGCTTCCCCCTGGAAGCAATTCCCCTCTCTGATCAGCTAACCCCTGCCCAGCGAGCTGAGATCGGAGGGGTGCTGCATCTGTACCAACAGCTGTTTTCCAACCAGCCTGGACGCACTAATCTGACTGTCCACCGGGTGCAGACAGGATCGCACCCGCCTATAAAATGCTCCCCCTTCCGAGCCACAGGGAAAACTGCTCAGGACCTGGAAAGAGAGGTCAATGACATGCTGGCTTTGGGGGTGATCCAGCCGTCTTCCAGCCCTTGGGCCTCGCCGGTGGTGCTGGTCCCCAAAAAGGACGGGTCGATCCGGTTCTGTGTGGACTATCGGAAGCTCAATGCCATCACTGTAGCCGATGCCTACCCCATGCCCAGACCGGACGAGCTCCTAGACAAGCTGGGAGGTGCTCGGTACCTTACCACCATGGATCTTACAAAGGGCTATTGGCAAGTGCCGCTGGATGCAGATGCCAGGCTGAAATCGGCCTTTGTCACCCCTCTGGGGCTCTATGAGTTCCTGACCCTGCCCTTCGGCCTCAAGGGAGCGCCAGCCACCTTCCAGCGCCTGGTGGATCAGCTACTGAGGGGGATGGAGAGTTTTGCCGTGGCGTATATCGATGACATCTGTGTCTTTAGCCAGACCTGGGAGGACCACATATCCCAGGTTAGACAAGTGCTGGACCGACTCCAGAAGGCTGGGCTGACCGTAAAACCGGAGAAGTGCAAGGTGGGGATGGCTGAGGTATCCTACCTAGGCCACCGGGTGGGAAGCGGCTGCCTAAAGCCGGAACCAGCCAAAGTGGAGGTGATCAGAGACTGGCCCGCTCCTCAAACCAAAAAGCAGGTCCAAGCCTTTATTGGGATGGCAGGGTACTATCGGAGGTTCGTGCCCCACTTTAGCGCCATAGCCGCCCCCATCACTGAGCTGTGCAAGAAGGGGAAGCCAGACAAAGTGGTCTGGACCGAGGAGTGCCAGGAGGCTCTCCGGGCGCTGAAGGAGGCTCTGGTCAGTGGCCCAGTTCTGGCAAACCCAGACTTTGACAAGCCCTTTATGGTGTTCACCGACGCCTCAGACACAGGACTGGGGGCGGTGTTAATGCAGGAGGATGAAAAGGGGGAGAGACACCCCATCGTGTACCTGAGCAAGAAGTTGCTACCCCGGGAGCAGAACTACGCGGCCATCGAGAAGGAATGCCTGGCCATGGTGTGGGCCCTCAAGAAACTAGAGCCATATCTCTTTGGGCGTCACTTCACCGTGCACACCGACCACTCTCCCCTGACCTGGCTGCACCAGATGAAAGGAGCCAACGCCAAGCTCCTGAGATGGAGCCTGCTCCTGCAGGATTATGACATGGACGTGGTCCATGTGAAGGGACGTGACAACCTGATAGCGGACGCATTGTCCCGGAGAGGGAGCCCTGAACTTCCCCAGGTCACTGGTCAGAGTGACCCCGCTCAGTTCAGTCTTGAAGGGGGGAGAGATGTGACGGAGCAGGGAGCGGGGCAGATTTGACCTGGGAATGTTGCAGGGGGATTGCAGTGAGGAGGGGGGACTTCCCTTGAAGGAAGCTACCTGAGCTGTAACCTGAGCCAGGAACGGGGGTGGGGAGAATTAACACCTTCTGCCCGGGAGACTGAACAAAGGAGAGGAGCAGCAGGAGGAGTTGGGAGTTTAGTTTCGGTTTGGGCTGGGTGGTGCAACGCAGGGAACCCCAAGTTGGGGTCTAAGCTCCCTGAACCTCCCAGAGGGACCTAATTGAGGGGGTCTGGTCGTACCTACACGCTCTGCTTGAGACTGTGTTCCTGTCCTTAAATAAACCTTCTGCTTTACTGGCTGGTTGAGAGTCGCAGTGAATCTCGGGAAGAGGGGTGCAGGGCCCTGACTCCCCCACACTCCGCAACACAGGACTACTAACTGTCATCTGTAACCTATCATTTAAATCGGCTTCTGTACCAAATGACTGGAGGATAGCTAACATGACACCCAAGAGCGGCGCCAGGGTTTTTGGCGCCCTAGGCGGGGGTCCTTCCGCGCTCCCGGGCTTCGGGGCACTTTGGCCGCTGGTCCCGGAGCGAGTGAAGGACCTGCCGCAGAATTGCCGCCGAAGACCCGGAGCACAGAAGGACACCCCCCCGCCGCCGAATTGCCGCCCCCCCAAATCCTGGTGCCCTAGGCAACCGCCTAGGTTGCCTAAATGGAAACGCCGGCCCTGGTGACACAAATTTTTAAAAAGGGCTCCAGAGGTGAGCCGGGCAGTTACAGGTCGGTAAGCCTGATTTCAGTACCGGACAAATTGGTTGAAACTATCGTAAAGAACAAAATTGTCAGACACATAGGTTAACATAATTTGTTGGGAAATAGTCAACGTGGTTTTTGTAAAGGGAAATCATGCCTCACCAATCTACTAGAATTCTTTGAGGGGGTCAACAAGCATGCAGACAAAGGAGATCCAGTGGATATAGTATATTTAGATTTTCAGAAAGCCTTTGACAAGGTCCCTCACCAAAGGCTCTTAAGCAAAATAAGCAGTCATGGGAGAAGAGGGAAGGTTCTCTCATGGATTGGTAACTGTTTAAAAGGTACTTCTGGTGAGTGAGAGCCTTTAGTTTAAAGGACTCATCCCTGCTCAGAGCCTCATCGGAGCCACGCAGTGGGTGCGGGGATGTTGTGTGAAGCGATCATCCCGGAGAGCCCACAGGCCCTCCTTTTATATGGCAAACCCACCAGGCATGGTTTGCTATGGGAAAGGGGGCCCAGCAGTTTGAAAAGGACAGTTACCTGTTCCGTAACTGGCGTTCTTCGAGATGTGTTGCTCAGGTGTATTCCACTATAGGTGTGCGTGCTCGCCACGTGCACCGGTGCTGGAAGTTTTTCCCTTAGCAGTATCCGTAGTGGGGGAGCACCACTGCGACCCCTGGAGTGGCGCCGACATATCGTGCCAGAAAGGGGGCTGCGCGCTCCCCCCACCCTCAGTTCCTTCTTGCCAGACAACTCCGACAGAGGGGAATGAGGGTGGGACGTGGAATACACCTGAGCAACACATCTCGAAGAACGCCAGTGAGAGAACAGGTAACTGTCCTTTCTTCTTCGAGTGATTGCTCATGTGTATTCCACTATAGGTGATTCCAAGCTATACCTGATGGAGGTGCGTAGGAGTTTAAATGTAAAGTTTTAAGGGTTACCCGGTGTCACGGAGTATTGGGGGACTCAGGGCCCTGCACCCCCGGCTTCCTGCGATTCACCATGACTCTCAGCCAGCCAGTAAAGCAGAAGGTTTATTTGGATGACAGGAATACAGTCCAAGACAGGTCTTGCAGGCACAGACAACAGGGCCCCCCTCAGTTAGGTCCAGCTTGGGGTCCCAGGGCATGCCAGCCCACCCCCCTTTGGGGGGTCAGAGCCATCTCTGCCTCCCAGCCATCTCTCCAGCCTCCTTCCAGCCTGCTTCCAGCACTCTGCCTTCAGCGACCCCTCCCACAGCCTTTGTTCCGTTTCCCGGGCTAAGGAGTCGCCTGGCCTTCAACCCCTTCCTGGGTTCTCATGTTACACACTCAGGTATGCGCCCTCGGGCACCCTCGGGCAGATCCCATCCTCCAATGCAGACTATCCCAGCACACTCCCCTGTCAGCATTCACAGACCACAGTGAGAACAGGCCCAGTTCGTCACACCCGGGCGGAGCACCGCCCTACCAAACCCGGCGTCATCCCTCGTTTGGGAGACGATCGCATAGTGTGATGAAAAGATGTGGACAGAGGACCACGTAGCAGCCCTACAGATGTCTTGGATAGGGACATGAGCCACATAGGCCGCAGACGAGGCCTGGGCTCTCGTCGAATGCGCCTTCACAGTAGGAGGCGGGGGAACCCCTGCCAGGTCGTAACAGGTGCAAACGCACGAGGTGATCCAGCGGGAGATCCGCTAGGTGGACACCAGCCGTCCCCTCATACGCTCGGCCGAAGCCATAAAAAGCTGGGGGGACTTCCTAAATGACCTGGTTCTGTCCAGGTATAAGGCCAGCGCTCTGCGCACATCCGACATGTGCAGGCAGTGTTCCTCATTGGAGGAATGGGGTTTAGGACAGAGGACCGTGAGGAAAATATCCTGATCCATGTGAAAAGCCGAGACTACCTTCATCAAAAAAGCGGCGTGAGGGTGAAGCTGAACCTTGTCCTTATGGAAGACCGTATACGGTGGTTCAGAAGTCAGGGCCCTGAGCTCCGAGACCCGGCGGGCTGAGGTGATGGCCACTAGGCATGCCACCTTCCACGACAGTGGGACCACGAGCACGTGGCTAAAGGCTCAAAGGGAGGCCCTGTGAGATGGGACAGCACCAGGTTCAGGTGCCAGAGCGGGACCGGGGGTCTGGCGTAAGGGAATGCCCAATCTAACCCTTTCAGAAACCGGGTCGTCATGTGATGCGAGAACACAGACAGGCCCTGCACCGGGGGGTGGAAAGCCGAAATGGCTGCCAGGTGCACCCTGATCGAGGAGGGCGCCAGCCCGTGGGTCCTAAGGGACAGGAGATAACCGAGGACAAGCTGGATAGATGCGGAGGAGGGAGAGGAACCTCTATCTCTCGCCCACATAGAGAACCTATATCACTTTGCCAGGTAGGTTTGACGCATGGAGGGTTTCCTACTTTCCAGCAGGACCCTTCTCACATCCTCAGAACACCTCCCTTCCTCCTTATTTAACCACAGAGCAGCCACGCTGTCAGGTGGAGCGCGGCTAGGTTGGGATGGAGGAGACGACCTTCCTCCTGGGAGAGGAGGTCCGGGCAGAGCGGCAGCCTGCACAGAGGGGCCGCTAAGAGTTGCAGTAGGGACCCGTACCAATGCTGACGGGCCTAGACCGGAGCTATGAGGATAATCCTCGCCCCGTCTGACTTCACCTTCTGTAGGACCCTGCCTATTAAGGGGAGGGGCGGGAAGGCGTATAACAGGAGCCCTGACCATGGGAGCAGGAACTCATCCGATAGCTCCCCGTCGCCCTCTCCTGCTCTGGAGCAGAATCGAGGACACTGATGATTCTGGGCGGTGACGAACAGGTCTACCTGGGGAACACCCCACTGTAGGAAGATCCACCTGGCTACCTCCCTGTGCAGGGACCACTCGTGCGGTTCGGAGAACACCCTGCTCAGGTGGTCCGCGAGCGTGTTGCTCTTGCCAGGCAGGTAAAAAGCCCGCAGGAGTATATTGTGGGCTATACAGAACTCCCACAGGAGTTGGGCTTCCTGGCATAAGGCCCGGGAACGCATGCCCCCCTGTTTGTTGACATAATACATGGCGGTTGTGTTGTCTGTGAGGACTCTGACCACCTTCCCCTGTATGTGCTGGCAAAATGCCACGCATGCCAGGCGTACGGCCCTGAGCTCCCTGACATTTATGTGCAGGGTTAGTTCCTCTGGTGATCACATACCCTCGGTCCTGAAATCCCCCACGTGGGCTCCCCAGCCCAGGTCCGAGGCGTCCGATACTAGATCTAGTGAGGGAGGGGGCTCTCAGAAGGGGATACCCCGGAGCATGTTGCTCGGGAGGGACCACCATTGGAGGTCTGCCAGCACCCTGGGTGGCACCGTGACAACCTTGTCCAGGCCGTCCCTGGCCTGGGAATACTGGGAGGCCAGCCAGAGCTGAAGGGGCCTCATCCGAAGCCTGGCATGTCGCACCACATAGGTGCATGCTGCCATGTGGCCTAGGATTTGCAGGCACACCCGTGCCGTGGTTACTGGAAAGGCCGTGACCGAGGCAATGAGAGCTCTGAGCATCTCGAATCTGTCCCGTGGGAGGGAGGCCATGGCCAGCCGGGAATCCAACAGCGCCCCTATAAAGCTTATGCGCTGAACCGGGATTAACGTGGTTTTCTCCTTGTTTACCAGTAGGCCTAGAGCTGCACAGGTGTTTAGCAGGAAGCTCATCTGCTGCTGCACCAGAGACCGAGACCGGCCCTTGAGCAGCCAGTCGTCGAGGTAGGGGAAGATCTGCAGCCCTTTCCTCCTGAGGTGGGCAGCCACCACCACCACCATACACTTTGTAAATACCCTGGGGGCAGTAGAGAGGCCAAAGGTGAGGACTGTAAACTGGAAGTGGTCCTGACCCACCAGGAAATGGAGGAAACGCCTGTGACCCTCGAAAATGTGCATGTGAAAGTACGCATCCTGGAGGTCCAGCACCATAAACCAATCCCCCTGGTCTAGAGATGGAATAATAGAGGTCAGGGACACCATGCGGAATTTGCAATGAACCAAGAACTGGTTGAGATTCCGCAGGTCAAGGATGGGCCAATGCCCACCCTTCGCCTTCGGGATGAGGAAATACCTGGAGTAGAAACCCCTGCCCTGGTATTCCCGAGGTACTCTTTCCACCGCTCCCAGGGAGAGGAGCCGCTCTACCTCCTGGCGGAGGAGGAGGGCATGCTCCAGGACCCCGGCTGGCTGCCCGGATGGGAGACAGTTGGGAGGGGTTGAAACAAACTGCAGCCTGTATCCTTGGGAGATGGTGCTGAGGACCCATTGGTCCGACATTATACGGGACCATTGCAGTCGGAAGGCCGATAAACGGTTCATAAAAGGCAACTTAATTAACTGGGTGGGGAGGTGCACTGGCAACAGATCCGGTGACCCCCCTCAATAAGTCCAAAACGCCGTTTTCCCGGCCGTTTGGCCTTCGAGGCCCCAGGCCGTGGGGTCAAACAGGATTGGCATTGGGACCGACGCCTTTGTTCCCTCTGCCGCT
Source organism: Malaclemys terrapin pileata (assembly GCF_027887155.1). NCBI lineage: Eukaryota > Metazoa > Chordata > Testudines > Emydidae > Malaclemys > Malaclemys terrapin. The sequence continues at coordinate 33,659,577 of NC_071516.1, read as the reverse complement.
TAGGCGGGGGTTTGTATCTGCCCTTAGCTGGAGGAGCAGAGGTTTGAGGCCTGGGCTTGTCCTTAGGGGGCGGGACGTAGAGGCCTAGCATCTGCAGGGTGGCGCGGGAGTCCTTCATCCCGTGCAGATGGGTGTCTGTCTGTTCCGCAAATAGGGCCTTGCCATCAAACGGCAGGTCCTGCATTATGGATTGGGACTCGACTGACAGCCCTGAGAGCGAGAGCCACGACGCCCGTCGCATGAAGACTGCGGAAGCCATCGAACGAGCGGCTGTGTCCGCTGCATCCGAAGCCGCCTGGAGAGCTGCTTTGGCCGCGGCCACACCCTCGTCGATCAGAGCCCGAAACTCCTTTCCGTCCTTGTACTGAAGAAGGGGCTCAACCTTGGGGAGGGATCCCCAGAGATTAAACTCGTACCGGCTCAGTAGTGCCTGGTGGTTGGCCACTCTGAGCTGGAAATTCGCAGACGAATAAACCTTTTTTCCAAAGGTATCCAGTCTACGAGCGTCCTTGTCTTTTGATGTGGGTGCAGGCTGGCCATTCCGCTCACGGTGGTGGACCGACTCTACCACCAGGGAGTTCGGAGCTGGGTGGGTGTATAGGTACTCGTGACCCCTTGTGGGGACGAAGTACTTCCTCTCGGCCTTTTTGGAAATAGGCCCAAGAGAGGCCGGGGTCTGCCAGAGGCCAGTGGTGATGTTGGCTACTCCCTGATGGAATGGGAGGGCCCCATGCCCCGGTACCAAGGAGGAGAGGACATTGAATAGGGTATCGGAGGGCTCCTCCATCTCCTCAGCCCAGAACTCGAGGTTTGCTGCCACCCTCCTAAGCAGCTCCTGGTGCGCTTTGAAGTCCTCTTGGGAAGAGGGAGGCGGCACCGCAACTGAATCACCCTGCGCCAAAGAGGTGGATGGTGCGGTGCCTTCAGCAACCGACGGCTTGACATCCGGGTCCGGTGCTGGAGTTGGTGCCAGGGGTTCAGCACCCACGGTCTGATCCCGGTGTTGGGGAGGCGACGCAGGGCGGCCCTGAGAGGCTCCCGCCCAGGGCCGGCTTTACCAAGAGCGGGGCCCAATTCCTGGGGGCGGGGCTTGCTGCAAGCCCCGCCCCCAGGATTCAAGCCGCGCTCCGGCCGGGGTTGCCGGGCTTGGGTCCGACCCGAGCCGCGCCGCGGGGACCAGGCCGGGCCGGAGCCGCGCCGCGGGGACCGGGCCGGAGCCGCGCCGCGCCGCAGGGACCGGGCCGGGGCCGGGGCCGGGGCCGGGCTGGACCCGAGCAGCGCCGCGGGGGCCGGGCCGAGCCGGAGCAGGGCCGCGCCGCGGGGGCTGGGCCGCGCTGCGGGGACCGGGCCGGGGCTGGGCTGGACCCGAGCAGCGCCGCGGGGGCCGGGCCGAGCTGAAGCAGGGCCGCGCCGCGGGGGCCGGGCCGGGCCGGAGCCGTGCCGCAGGGGCCAGGCCGGGGCCGGGCTGGACCCGAGCAGCGCCGCAGGGGCCGGGCCGGAGCCGCGCTGCGGGGACCGGACCGGAGCCGACCCAAGCCGTGCCGCGGGGACCGGGTCGGAGCCAACCCGAGCAGCGCCGCGGGGGCCGGGCCAGGCCAGACCCGAGCCGGGCCAGAGCCGCTGGGGCCTGTGTGCTTGGCGGGAACGGGCGGCGCCTCCCCGGAGCCCTTCTCGCGCCCCCACCACCTCAGCTTACCTTGTGCTGCCTGCCTGCCCCTGCTTCTTTTCAGAGATTCGCGGGAAACAGGGGAGGGGGCAGAGCGTTCAGGGGAGGGGAGGAGGGGGAAGTGAGCTGGGGGTGGGGTGGAGAGCTGCAGCGCGGGGCCCTCTTGGCGCGGGGCCCAATTCAGCCGAATCGGCCTAAAGCCGGCCCTGCTCCCGACACGGAACGAGGTCCCGGCTGCGCAGGTGCCTGAGGCCACGGTGCCCCACTGGCACCATTGTCCTTTCCAGGGAACGGCCTGGAAATGAGACCCATCGGGCGCTGGCAGGGCCGGTTGCTCCTGCGGTGCGGCGCGGCCTGGGGAGAGACGGCTGTGCGCCGACGCCGAAGTCCGGGAGGAGCGCACGGTGCCATAAGAATGACTGGAGCAGTCTCTATCGTGACGGCTCCTGCCCCGAGACTTCGACCTGGAGGAAGTCGAGAGATAAATGTCCAAGGAGCTGTCTCTGGACTCCCTGCGGCGCCTGTGGCCACGGCGCCTCGGTGCCGGGGACTCTCGGGACGCACCCCAAGCATGGGCTCTGTGACGGCAGGCACTTGAGTATGAGCGTTGGTGCCGACGACGTCGCGACCTGTTCCTCTCGGGCTGGCTGGAGGAGGAACGGCGCCACCTCTTGTCACCTCCTTGACGGCATCCGAGACCAGAGGAATGGGATCCGCTCACTGAAGAGCCGGGACGCAGAGTCGACGTGCGTCGTGGGGCTCTGCTCGGCACCTCGACCCGATAAGGTACCTCGACCCTCCGACTACCTCCAGGGAGGGCTGATGGGTGCCCAGGGGCGGCATCTCACGGGACCGGGGGCCTGACTGAGGCGGCGCTCCCAGCACCGGAAGCGCTAGGATATCACACGCAGCCTGAGCTGCCTCTGGCGTCGAAGGCATGCGTACCTCAGGCGAGGCTTGCACAGACAGGACTGGACTGGACTACTCTGCTCAGCGCGAGTCGGAGGTCTCTGTCCCAGTGGGGATCGTGGGCTGCCCAACTCGGGTCTGGCCTCACCCCTCTCCTTCTCTCGGCGCCGCTGAGTCTTCCCTTGTTTCTTAGCAGGGGAGCAGTGCTGGCTCATCGACAGCGCCTCGCTGCGCACTGAGGACGCCGTACCGGGTGCGGAATCAGGACGGCGCACTGGAGGCCCTTCACTACGCGCCGAAGACGAGGTGCCCGGCACGGGGTCGGCTCGACACGCCGGTGCCGGGGACAAAGCCGACTCCATTAGGAGAGCTCTGAGTCAGATCTCACGCTCCTTCTTTGTTCGCGGATTGAAGGAGCGGCAAATTTTACACTTCTCACTAATGTGAGTCTCGCCCAGACAGCAAAGACACTGAGTATGTGGGTCACTTCTGGGCATGGAGTTGCCACAGGAGTTGCATGACTTGAAGCCTGGGCCACGGAGCATGCCCCGAGCCAGGCACTCGCGAAAGAAAGTTCAGCAAGGAAAGTTTTCAGTGAAACTGGATACCACTAAGGCTATAACGCTGCAGCCAAGGCTGGAGCACAAAGTTCTGACTACCTTCACTGGTAGCAAGAAGGAACTGAGGGTGGGGGGAGCGCGCAGCCCCCTTTCTGGCGCAATATGTCGGCACCACTCCAGGGGTCACAGCGGTGCTCCCCCACTATGGATACTGCTAAGGGAAAAACTTCCGGCACCGGTGCATGTGGCAAGCACGCACACCTATAGTGGAATACACCTGAGCAATCACTTAAAGAAGAAGCATTGAAATGAATGTAGAAGAAGCAAAGAACCCCACGTGCCCCTAGGCTGCCTGCAAGCTGAATTCTGTTGCCCGGCCATGTGTGATGGCTTACTCACACCAAAGTAGCAGGCACTTCAGTATAAGAGGTAAAATGCTAACTTGTACAGAAAGAACATGTGCTGTGTACTATGAATTGCCTGTTTCACTGAGAAGGAGTGTTCCCTTTGTTCTCTGAAATGTATCTTTTAAAATACTACCCTCCCTTTTTCTCCTCCCGCAGGTGCAAATGTTTCAATGCGGCCCCTATCTACTCCGTCCCAGAGGCTGATCCAGATTAGAAGGCGGAAAAAACGAACTCGGGACGACATGTTCGCAGAGCTCATGCAGTCCTCCCGCACTGATAGGGCCCAGTTGAATGCATGGAGGCAAACAATTGTGGAGTCCCCTAAAGCATTACAGGAACACGAAGAGAGGAGGGATGCGCGTGATGAGTGCAGGCAGGACGCTATGGTCAAGCTCATGGGGGAGCAAATTGACATGCTCCGCTGTATGGTGGATCTAATGCGGGAAAGGCTGCAAGACCACAGACTGCTGCTGCAGCACCTGTATAACCGCCCTCTCTCCTCCCCAAGTTCCATAGCCTCTTCACCCAGACGCCCAAGAACACGAGGGGGGAGGCTACGGGGACCCACACACTCAACCCCAGAGGATCACCCAAGCAGCAGAAAGCTGGCATATGCGAACTTTTGATTTGGTTTCTGGACTTGTCCTTCCCTCCTCCTCCTCCTCCACCCCCCTAACACAATACCCCCCATCCCCCGGTCTACCTTCTGATTTCTCTCAATGTGTTGTGCAACAAATAATAAAGAACAGTTTTAAAACAATTTTGACTTTATTTCCTTTGATATATATAGGGGGTGGGTAACTTCAAGAGAAACAAACACAACTGTCACACCGTACCCTGGCCAGTCATGAAACTGGCTTTCAAAGCTTCTCTGATGCGCAGCACGCCCTGCTGTGCTTTTCTAATCGCCCTGTTGTCTGGCTGTGCGAAATTGGCCACCAGGCGAGTTGCCTCAACCTCCCACCGCACCATAAACGTCTCCCCTTTACTCTCACAGATATTGTGGAACACACAACAAGCAGCAATTACAACTGGAATATTGGTTGTGCTGAGATCTAACCGAGTCAGTAAACCTCCAAAAGCACATTCTACTACTATTCTGTACGTGCTCAGCCTATAGTTGAACTGCTCCTTACTACTGTCCAGGGTGCCTATGTACGGCTTCATGAGCCCTGGCATTAAGGGGTAGGCTGTATCCCCAAGGATAACTATAGGCATTTCAACATTCCCAACAGTAATTTTCTGGTCTGGGAAGTAAGTCCCTTCCTGCAGCTGTTCAAACAGACCAGAGTTCCTGAAGATGTGAGCGTCATGCACCTTTCCCGGCCATCCCAAGTTGATGTCGGTGAAACGTCCCTTGTGATCCACCCGTGCTTGCAGCACCATGGAAAAGTACCCCTTGCAGTTTATGTACTGGCCGCCCCGGTGTGCCGGGGCCAAGATAGGGATATGCGTTCCGTCTTTCGCCCCGCCGCAGTTAGGGAACCCCAGCGCATTAAAGCCATCCACAATGGTCTGCACATTTCCCAAAGTCACTACTCTTGATAGCAGCTGGTCAATGATTGCATTGGCTACTTGCAGCACAGCAGCCCCCACAGTAGATTTGCCCACTCCAAACTGATTCCTGACTGACCAGTAGCTGTCGGGCGTTGCAAGCTTCCACAGTGCTATCGCCACTCGCTTCTCAACTGTGAGGGCTGCTCTCATTTTGATGTCTTTGCGCTTCAGGGCAGGGACAGCAAGTCACAAAGTTCCATGAAAGTGGCCCTACGCATACAAAAGTTTCGCAGCCACTGGGAATCATCCCAGACCTGCAACACTATGCGGTCCCACCAGCCTGTGCTTGTTTCCCGGCCCAGAATTGGCGTTCCATGGCATGAACCTGGCCCAATGCCACCATGATCTCCCAATCGCCACATGCCGTGCTTCTAGGAACATCTGTGTCCATGTCCTCATCAGTATAGTAATCGCACTGTCGTCGCTTCCTCACCAGGTTTTGCAGGTACTGCACATACTGCTGGATAATGCGTGAGGTATTTACAATGGTCAAAACTGCAGTGGAGATCTGAGCGGGCTCCATGCTTGCTGCACTATGGCGCTTGCACAGGTAATCTTGGAAAAAGAGCGCGAAATGTAGGAGAGCTGTTCGGTTCAAGATGGCCGATAACAGGCGGTAAATGGTTGTCTTCTGTAGCTTTCACGGAGTCAGGAAGCTTGCTAGAGCTGCAAGAGCGGGAGAGCAGAGTTTGCGGCGGAAGCAAGAGCAGACTTTGCAGCGGAAGCTATGCAGCTCAGTTCATGATGGCCGAAAAATGGCAGGGAATTGTTGCCTTCTGTAGCTTCCACGGGAGCCCAGGACTGACAACATGGAAAAATTAGCTAGCAATGCAAGAGCGGGAGAGCAGAGTTTGCGGCGGAAGCTGTGCTGCTTGGTTCACAGTAGCCAAAAAAAGGCGGGAAATGGTTAGATAAAAGAGTAGATAGAAAGACGGGAGGACATGCGAGGTGGATTCATAGTACCAGGAGACCGTACTGCACTGTCTGCTGGCAGTATGGCATCTGCCGTAGCTTTCACAGAGGGAGGAGCGAGTGACGGCACACACCCAGAAACACCCTGTCACCTTATTGATTTGAACTGGGACCATATAGAACATGGTTGCAACCAAAGTCCTGTAGCGGCACCACATCTCGTATAAAAGGGGTCAAATGAGGTGTCTAAGACAAGGTTATGGTTGGCTGGTTATGATTATGCTGTCTATATGTGCGTATCAATTTTGTAATTGAAGTTATGAATATTGCCTCTACACTGTCTGTATTTCAAACTTATGCTATGCTTCTGGGAGACTTCCCAGACAAGTTGGTGTTAGCTCTGCCTAGCCTGCTTGATGGCCCATTAAGGACCATCAGCTATACAATTGACCCATTGAGAGAAGGCAAATACACCTTGCAATTCAGCAAAGTATGCAGGAACTGGCCCATGTGACTCCTGTGACGTTATTGACGTTATTGACATAAACTGGGACCATATATGCATCCGAAGAAGTGAGGTTTTTACTCACGAAAGCTTATGCCCAAATAAATCTGTTAGTCTTTAAGGTGCCACTAGACTTCTTGTTGTTTTTGGGACCGTATAGATCATTGTTGCAACCAAGGTCCTATAGTGGCACCCAAATCTTGTATAAAGGGGGTCAAATGGGGTGTCTAAGACAAGGTTATGGTTTACTGGTTATGATTATGCTGTCTATATGTAAAAAGAAGAACAGGAGTACTTGTGGCATATGTATATGCATATGTATATGCATCCGAAGAAGTGGGCTGTAGTCCACGAAAGCTTATGCTCTAATAAATTTGTTAGTCTCTAAGGTGCCACAAGTACTCCTGTTCTTCTTTTTGCGGATACAGACTAACACGGCTGCTACTCTGAAACCTGTCTATATGTGTGTATCAGTGATGTAGTTGAAGTTATGAATATTGGCTCTACACTGTCTGTATGGCAAACTTATGCTGTGCTTCTGGGTGACATCCCAGACAAGCTGGGATTAGCTCTGCCTAGCCTGCTTGATGGCCCATTAAGGGCCATCAGCTATACAATGGACCCATTAAGAGAAGGCAAATATGCCTTTAGACTCAGCAAAGTATGCAGGGACTGGCCCATGTAACTCCAGACTCCATTTTGCTGTAATTTTCCACAGTAAGAACAAAGAGGTGTTCTTACACCTGGAAAAGACTATATAAGGCTGATGCCTCATCTCCATTTTGTCTTCAATCCTGCTTCTTACCTCTGGAAGGACTTTGCTACAAACTGAAGCTCTGAACAAAGGACTGAGGACCCAGCTGGAGATGTTCCAGAGACTTGATTTGAACCTGCAGTTTATTCTATCGCTGCTGCAAGCCTGAACCAAGAACTTTGCCATTACTGTATGTAATTGATTCCATTTAACCAATTCTAACTCTAATCTCTATCTTTTTCCTTTTATGAATAAACCTTTAGATTTTAGATTCTAAGGGATTGGCAACAGCGTGAGTTGTGGGAAAGATCTGAGTTGTATATTGACCTGGGTCTGGGGCTTGGTCCTTTGGGATCGAGAGAACCTTTTTGTGTATATTGGGATATGGGTTTTCATAACCATTTGTCCCCATAACGAGTGGCACTGGTGGTGATACTGGAAAACTGGAGTGTCTAAGGGAATTGTTTGTGCGACTTGTGGTTAGCCAGTGGGGTGAAACCAAAGTCCTCTTTGTCTGGCTGGTTTGGTTTGACTTAAGAGGTGGAGAAACCCCAGCCTTGGGTTGTAACTGCCCTGTTTTAGCAATTTGTCCTGAATTGGCACTCTCAGTTGGGTCCCGCCAGAACCGCATTGTCACAACTCCAGCCTCCATTTTGCTGTAATTTTCCACAGTAAGAACAAAGAGGTGTTCTTACACCTGGAAAAGACTATAAAAGGCCGATGCCTCGTCTCCATCTTGTCTTCAGTCCTGCTTCTTACCTCTGGAGGGACTTTGCTACAAACTGAAGCTCTGAACAAAGGACTGAATGACCCATCCCAGCTGTGGATGTACTCCAGAGACTTGATTTGAAACTGCAGTTTATTCTATCGCTGCTGCAAGCCTGAACCAAGAACTGTGCTATTACTGTATGTAATTGATTCCATTTAACCAATTCTAGCTCTCATCTATATCTTTTTCCTCTTATGAATAAACCTTTAGATTTTAGATTCTAAAGGATTGGCAACAGCGTGATTTGTGGGTAAGATCTAATTTGTATATTGACCTGGGTCTGGGGCTTGATCCTTTGGGATCAGGAGAACCTTTCTTCTTTTACTGGAGTATTGGTTTTCATAACCATTTGTCCCCATAACGAGTGGGACTAGGGTGACCAGACGTCCCGATTTTATCGGGACCGTCCTGATATTTGCTTGTTTGTCCCGCGTCAAGAAGCAGGACAAACTAGCAATTTTGCCCTCCGCTCCCACGCACAGGCGGAGCCCGGAGGGGCTCGCGCCCTCCCCACCCCGACTCCGCCCCCTCCTTCCCCCATTGGATCCCTCCCCAAATCCCCGCCTCTTTCCCAAGCACGCCATTCCTCCTCCCTCCCAGGCTTGCGCCGATCAGCTGTATGGCGGCGCAAGCGCTGGAGGGAGGCCTGGGGGACACAGGGGAGTGCAGGGTGAGTGAGTCCGGCCTGGCCCCAAGCGCAGGCAGGAGGGCGGGGCGGTACCTGCAGGGGCAGCTCTGGGTCCGGCCTGGGGAACCGGCTCCCTGTACGTGCCCATGGGTGGGAGTGGGGGTGGGGAGGCAGCAGCTGTCCCCTGTCCTCACACAGGGACTCCAACGGGGCTTTACCTCCCACCATGTGGAGGCAGCGGCAGCCCCATTCGTTCCCCTGCGGGACCCGAGCAGCATAGGGGGGCTGGGGCCTGCTGCCCCAACTCCGGGGCCGCCTGCGGTGCTCTGCAAGGCAGCTGGGCGCGGGCCGAGCCCGGGCACACTCGGGGTGACGGGATTGCGCCGGCCCACAGGGCGGGCTGTAGGGAAACCCCGCCCCGGGGTGGAGGCAGTGGCAGCCCCGTTCGTTCCCCTGCGGGACCCGAGTGGGACTGGGGGGCTGGGGCCTGCTGCCCCCACTCCGGGGCCGCCCGTAGGATTGCACCAGCTGGGCACCTTCCCCTATGGGGGGAGGTGGAGACAAGGCAAGCTGGTCCGGGGGAGGGCGCTCTGGCGGCTTTTTTTTTTTTCCCTCTGCCAGCCCCCCCGCATCCCGATATTTCAGTTTTGTCATCTGGTCACCCAAGTGGCACTGGTGGTGATACTGGGAAACTGGAGTGTCTAAGGGAATTGCTTGTGTGACTTGTGGTTAGCCAGTGGGGTGAGACCAAAGTCCTCTTTGTCTGGCTGGTTTGGTTTGCCTTAGAGGTGGAAAAACCCCAGCCTTGGGCTGTAACTGCCCTGTTTTAGCAATTTGTACTGAATTGGCACTCTCAGTTGGGTCCCGCCAGAACTGCATCGTTACACACCCGCGAGAATGTTTTGCCCCATCATGCACTGGGAGCTTAACCCAGAATTCCAATGGGCAGCAGGGACTGCGGGAACTGTAGGATAGCCACAGTGCACAGCTCCAACATTCGATGCTAGCCTCGGTACTGTGGATGCACTCCGCCGAATTCACGCGCTTTAGTGGGGACACACAACACTGAATGTATAAAATTGTTCCGAAAATTCAAATAGAATAAGTTCAAATTAATTTCGTACTGTAGATGTACCCTTAGACTTTTTTGAAGATACCGCAGATGGTAAAGGTGCTGGCCAAGCAGGGCTGGCTCCAGGCACCAGCGGAGGAAGCACGTGCCTGGGGCAGCACATACTAAAGGGCAGCATTCCATCCATTCTTGGGGCGGCACAGTCCAATTTTTTTTTTTTTTTTTTGCTTCGGCAGTCCAAGCGGCGGGGTTTTTTTTTTTTTTTTTTTGCTTGGAGTGGCAAAAATGGTAGAGCCGGCCCTGTGTTCAAGCTACCATTATGGTCTGCTACTAGGAGAGTAATAATAGGGACCAGGCCCAGCCACAAATGCTGTCTGGAGCATCAAAGAACGGTTCCTTGAAGGAGATTCCTGACTCACTTTCCTGCCAAGGTACAAAAATTCTGAAGTCAAGCAGTCCAGTTTTCAGTGAAGCAACAAGTAAATTGACTATAATAGCGCTTTCAACATTCACTAACCTTGACCTCACTCAGCTATTGTGCAAAAGTACGATGCACTCCAGAGGCAAAAAATAATAAGTATGGCTTCAGTTGAAGAGATAGAAGACAAAGCCTCAAATGTTCCAGACACCCAGGATGCATCATACCACACCATCTCAGAAGACAGGTACATTCCAACATGATCAACCTTTAACTTAGAACTACACAAGGTGCAAGAGCATATGCCCTGTGTATGCCCAATTATACCTGCTAGTCCCATTGCTTGCTCAGTAATTTAACTCGCTTTATTCAGCTGGAACTGAATCTCTCCTTGTATGGAAGCTGTTCCATACCCCTAATAATTTTTGTTGCCCTTCTCTGTACCTTTTCCAATTCTAATATATCTTTTTTGAGATGGTGCGACCAGAACTGCACACACTACAGTATTCAAAATGTGGACGTACCATGGATTTATACTGTGGCTCTGTGAAATTTCCTGTCTTATCTATCCATTTCCTACTTCTGTTAGCCTTTTTTGACTGCTGCCGCACATCGAGCAGATGATTTCAGAGAACTATCATTGAGGGCTCCAAGAGCTCTTTCTTGAGTGGTAACAGCTAATTTAAATCCCATCAGTTTGTATTTATGATTGGGATCATGTCTTCCACTATTCATTCCTTTGCACTTATCAACACTGAATTTCATCTGCCATTTTGTTGCCTAGTCACTCAGTTTTGTGAGAGCCCCTTGTACCTCTTTGCACGCAGCTGTGGACTTACCTATCTTGAGTACCATCTGCAAACTTTGCCACTATTTACCCCCTTTTCCAGATCATTTATGAATATGATGAACAGCACAGGTTCCATTACAGATCCTCAGGGGACCCTGCTATTGGCATCTCTCCACTGTGAAAACTGACCATTTAGTCCTACCCTTTTTTCCTATTTTTATCTACCCTTTTATCCTATTTTTTAGTTACTGATCCACTAGAGGATCTTCCCTCTTTTCCCATGACAGCTTACTTTGCTTAAGAGCCTTTGGCCTTTATTACAGTATGCAACTATTGTAAAAATCGTGTGGAAATGTGAGATTTAGGGAGGATCGGAGCTTCATTAGTGACATCAATCGCTGGAAAAAAATTATTTTAATTAACTCCTGAGGAAAAAAATTATAAAAAGTTGCTCATTTTTGCCCATTGCCATCTAGTGGGAAAAGGCCTGAACTGCAGACTTCTTTAAAAATCAAAGTTTGGATTATTTTTACCTGGAAAAACCATCAAAGCTAGAAAGGTGCCAAGGGGTGCAACGGATTCAGTTACAACAAATCTAGTATTTGTATTCTAACGTTTATACAGGAAGCCGAACTGTTGGAAGTGGATGAAGGATCATAAAAAAATATCATAAGAACAGCCATACTGGGTCAGACCAAAGGCCCATCAAGCCCAGTATCCTGTCCTCTGACAGTGGCCAATGGCAGGTGTCCCAAAGGGAATGAACAGACAGGTTATCATCGAGTGATCCATGCCCTGTTACCCAATCCCAGCTTCTGGCAAACAGAGGCTAGGGACACCATTCCTGCTCATCCTGACTAATAGCCACTGATGGACCGATCTTCCATGAATCAATCTAGCTCCCTTTTGAACCCCGTTATAGTATTGGCCTTCACAACACCCTCTGGCAAGGAGTTCCAGAGGCTGACAGTGCGCTGCATGAAAAAATACTTCCTTGTGTCTGTTTTAAACCTGCTACCTATTAATTTCATTTGGTGGCCCCTAGTTCTTGTATTATGAGTAAATAACACTTCGTTATTTATTTTCGCTATACCGCTCATGATTCTATAGACTTCTATCATATCCCCCCTTAGTCGCTTCTTTTCCAAGCTGAAAAGTCCCAGTTTTATTAATCTTTCCTCATACGGAAGCCGTTCTATACCCCTAATCATTTTTGTTGCCCTTTTCTGAACCTTTTCCAATTTTTTTTTTGAGATGTGGCGACCACATCTGCACACAATATTCAAGGTGTGGGCATACCATGGATTTATATAGAGGCAATATGATATGTTCTGTCTTATTATCTATCCCTTTCTTGATGATTCCCAACATTGTTTGCTTTTTTGACTGCCGATGCACATTGAGTGGATGATTTCAGAGAACTATCCACAATGACTCCAAGATCTCTTTCTTGAGTGATAACAGCTAATTTAGACCCCATCATTGTATATGTATAGTTAGGATTATGTTTTCCAATGTGCATTACTTTGCATTTATCAACATTAAATTTCATCTGCCATTTTGTTGCCCAGTCACCCAGTTTTGTGATATCCTTTTGTAGCTCTTCACAGTCTGCCAGGGACTTAACTATCTTGAGTAGTTTTGTATCATCTGCAAATGTTGCCACTTTACTGTTGACCCCTTTTTCCAGATCATTTATGAATATGTTAAATAGGACTGGGCCCAGTACAGATCCCTGGGGGACACCACTATTTACCTCTCTCCATTCTGAAAACTGACCATTTATTCCTACTCTTGGTTTCCTATCTTTTAACCAGTTACCAATCCATGAGAGGACCTTCCCTCTTATCCCATGACTGCTTATTTTTGCTTAAGAGCCTTTGGTGAGGGACCTTGTCAAAGGCTTTTTGAAAAATCTAAATATACTATATTCACTGGATCTCCTTTTTCCGCATGCTTGTTGACCCCCTCAAAGAATTCTAGTAGATTGGTGAGGTATGCTTTCCCTTTACAAATATCATGTTGACTCTTCCCCAACAAATTATGTTAATCTATGTGTCTGACAATTTTGTTCTTTATGATAGTTTCAACCAATTTGCCTGGTACTGAAGTGAGGCGTACCAGCCTGTAACTGCCGGGCTCACCTCTAGAGCCCTTTTTAAAAATTGGTGTCACATTAGCTATCCTCAAGCCATTTGGTACAGAAGCCGATTTAAATGATAGGTTACAGATGACAGTTAGTAGTCCTGCAATTTCATATTTGAGTTCCTTCAGAACTCTTGGGTGAATACCATCAGGTCCTGGAGGCTTATTACTGTTTAGTTTATCAATTTGTTCCAAAACCTCCCCTAAGGACACATCAATTTGGGACAGTTCCTCAGATCTGTCACCCAAAAAGAATGGCTCAGGTTTGGGAATCTCCCTCAGATCCTCAACAGTGAAGACCGATTACTTAGCACAAAAAATGTTGCTAGACTGAATTAGTCTAAACAAAAAGGTCTACCGATTGCACACAAGGACTGTGTGGCGTTCATGTGAGGAAAATGGAACTGAAAATTAACAGACCCAAATTGTTGTGCTGGAAATTAGGCTAAATTGGGTTTGAGGGGGGTACAGTAGGCAGGACCCATGGCAGTGAGGTAGGAGGCAGCCAGGGCTCTATTTCCACTCCTTTATATGTATCAAGCAGCCATGGGCGAGGAGATCAGGGAAGCACTCCCTGATCCCCACCATGGACTCACGGTACTTCATGCTCTGGAACTGGGAGGCACGCGAGGGGAAATTTAGTCTTCCCAATCTCTACCTCCCACCATCCTACCACAGTGCATCATAGGAAACAGTGTCCCTCACATCCATCTCAGGTGCTGATGGAACCACTCCCTTGATGCCTAAGTGGTGATGCATCATGAGAATTGTAGTCTCCCTACCACAGCCCCAGTGCCTTATAAGAGTTTTAATCCCTCCCTCCCCCCACCCCAGCCGCTGTTGCTGTTACTAAGATACATATCGGTTTGGTAAGGGCGATGATCATAGCCCCTGATGATTATGGACAGGTGCTGTGCTTGAGCTGGGGCATGGTTTCTATTAAAAGGTTCCTGATTCGTTCTGTATTTGGGGAAAAAAAATGATATGGTTTAATCACATGGTGATAACCCGCTTCCCCTTGCACTGGTATCACTGGAGGATGTTAGACAGAAGCTACTGAAGAGACAAGGTAGAAGAGGTAATATCTTTGATTGGACCAACTTCTGGTGGTGAGAATTTGTCTATGCTGCACCTTGTAGCACTTCACTGTAGACACCACCTATGCTGACAAGAAGGGTTCTTCTGCTAGAAAGGGGCCCCCTATGCACAGTGCTGGTATGCTCACGTTGTGCCTGTTAAAGGAATAGGGCTTTGCCAGAAGCAGGTCACAGCCAGTTACTTCCCTCCAGCTCCAGAAGGGAGGATTAGGGAGACTTTTACCTCAAGAAAGATGTTTTTAAGCTCTTTATTCCACACCTTAAATACATTTATACTTAAGGAAAAAACCAGAACAGGCTCCTCAGGCAGAGCCCAGAGAAGTGAAAACGACAGTATTTACAGCTCATGCACCAAGAGAGAATACACTGTTTTATTCCACAAAGCCATAGGGCTGTGGATAGAAACCCAAAAGAGTCGGTTTCAGTCCCCGGTGAGCTGCACAGCTCAGCTTTGCACCTTTTGGAGAAAGACTAAATTTCATTTTCACATCAGTAGCAAACTAGGACTTTAGTCAACATGATCTGAAGGTTGTGAACCCAGCTCTGTCACGTTCTTCTCAGAAACGTGCACTAATCACCCACTCCACAGCCAAGCCCCTGTCAGCAACCAGAGCTGGGACATGGAACTCTGAGCACAGGGCCAAGCAAATCCAGGTTGTTTCCTGCTAATGAAACTTCACTTCTTACCTTCACTAAAACTCCACTGTTCAGGAGAAAGACACCCCCAAGATTGTATCCCTGCCAGGGACTGCAGTTCAGGGTCAGGAGAGCCCTTAAAGGGTCCCCATCACAGCACAAGAGCAGGACTGGTGTAGAGAACCAGCATGAAACAGCTGCCTGAATTTCCACTGAGAAACCAAGACTCACCACCAGCCTTTTCAGTCCAAACTGTCCCCCTTTCGAACCAGAAGCTCCAAGGGAACAAGGAACAAGTTCAAAGGGCAAATTCCCAGATCCTTCCAAACTGACTTTTGAGCATCTGCAGCGGGACTGTGGAGGGGTGGAGGCAATTGGCCATGGGAAGCTGAATGCTGGGCTGAAGATGGGCTCACACTGGGCTGGGGAGTTTCCTGTGTTCCCTGCTCACATTCCCCTGACCTGCTGGGCCTTTCCTGGTTGTCACTTGGCTGTGCCAGTTCTGCTGGGGCTGTGCAGCTCACCGACAGGTTAGCAGTGGGAGGCCTCTCACAGGCGACACTGGCAGAAGGCGCATCAGCGGCCAGTTCTCCTGCACGGGCTCCTGGATCTGATTCTTTCCTGCTCCCATCTGGCTGCGGCGCAGTCAGTTCCCTGTAGGATCTGTGCATGTGGCTCTTCAATCCGTTATAGTCCAGGTTGCTTAGCTCTTCAGGGAGGGACATCAGCAGGTCTAGGACGACGGCAGACTCTGGAAGGAAGAACGGACCTTGTCAGGCTGCTCTAATTTAAATACCGTATATACTCGATCATAAGCAGGTTTGTTTATAAGCCGCCCCCCCGAGATGGATAAGTAAAAATGGAAAATTTTAATGACCCATTCATAAGCTGACCCTATAATTCAGGGGTCAGCAAACTCTGTCTCCTGGGCCATCAGGATAAGCTGCTGGCAAGCCGAGATGGTTTGTTTACCTCAAGCGTCCGCAGGCACGGAGGTAAACCTAACTAAACAAAGTGTCCCGGCGCGCCAGCTGCTTACCCTGACAGGCCGGGACAGGAACTGGTGGGGAAATGTTTTGGGTTTTTTTTTTTTGGGGGGTGGGGGGGGAAGAGGGGTGAGAAGCTGGGCATCAGGGGAGTAACCCCTGTGACCACCCCCCACATGACCCCACCCCTAGCCCAAGACCCCCACACTCTCCCCATCCCATTCCTTCCCACCTTATCTGGGGAGAGCCAGGGGAGGATGTGTCTGGCACGGCTGCAGCCTGCTCCGACGGGCCAGACCGGGCAGTGCAGCTGCAGTGTGCTCTGGGGGGTGAGGCCGAGCGGCACGGTTGCAGCCTGCCAGCCCCGGAGCTGCAGCTGCTTCGGAGGCTGGGGGAGAGCAGCCTGGCCAGAAGCGGAGAGACACTGGCCCCACCTCTTCCCTTCTGTCTCTTCTGCTTCTCCTTGCCCCCTCTGTTGGGGGGAGGGGCTGTTTCCCACCGCTCCCTCTCTATACCCATTCATAAGCCGACCCCCTTCTTTGGTGCTTCCCTTTTTTACTAAAAAAATTTGTCTTATGAACGAGTATATACGGTAATCTGTTTTTAATCTTGGTTTGCATTGTACTTTTCAGTTATTTTCCTAAAGAGAGGTTGATTCTCATTGATTGGAAACCATTAAAACATGCAGCTTTGCAACTAATTATACCCTTTTCACTCAACTTTGTGCTTCCTTTTTGCTAACCAGAAAATTATGTTAGGAAATGGTGAATGATGCATTTGCTATTTACTAGATGATTATTTTTTTACCCATGATTTCTGATAAACTCCATTTTGATGGAAACTGGAATTCAGTTACATGCATAAAAACAGCATGTTACAAATGTTTTTTTAAAAACCTCCTTAAATGTGCTGGATGCACAAGAAAAAAGTAAGTTTATCACAACATTTTGTATTTAAAACTGTGGTCTTAGAACTAATACATCTCACTCTCATTTTCATTCATAGATTGCAAGAGGAAAACAAGCTTTCTGACTTTTTCAACTATCAGTGTCTCAATTTTGAATGGGCTAGTCATTGAACTGAATTAGCTGAATCAACTGAAAAGAGGAAAATATTCTCTTTGCACCTGCAGGAGAGAGTACTGCTTTCAAAAGCTTGTTTAAGAACATAAGAATGGCCATATTGGGTAAAACCAATGGTTCATCTAGCCCAGTATCCTGTCTTCTGACAGTGGCCGGTGCCAGATGCTTCAGAGGGAATGAATAGAATAGGGCAGTTGTTGAGTGATCCATCCCGTCGTCCCCTCCCAGCTTCTAGTAGTCAGAAGTTCAGGGACACCCAGAGCATGGGATTGAATCCCTGACCACCTTGGCTAATAGCCATTTATGGACCTATCCTCCATGAACTTATCTAGGTTTTTTTTAAGAACTATAATTTTGGCCTTTACAACATCCCCGGCAACAAGTTCCACAGGATAACCGTGCATTGTGTGATGAAATACTTTCTATGTTTCTTTTACTCCTGCTGCCTATTAATTTCATTAGGTGACCCCGGGTTCTGTTATTACGTGAAGATGTCAGTAACACTTACCTATTTGCTTTCTCCACACGGTTCATAATTTTATAGACCTCTATCATAACCCCCCTTCGTCTTCTCTTTTCTAGACTGATCTCTCCTCATATGGAAGAGGAAATTAAATTTCGACCAACTCTAGTTCCAGGTGCTTGGCTAGTGATTTTTACCAAGTCAGTGGTTTGACTTTATTTGAAATTTGGCAGCAAATATGCACTGTTTGAATATTTGTTGTTATTTAAATTAGTGTAATAGATTATAGTAAGGTTTGATCTCAGCATAGGTTGTCAATTTTAAAGAGGTTTATTTTATAAAAAGAAAAGCGTGCTGAACTTAAATATAAAAAAACCCTATTTGAAAATTGTTTAAAAAAATTGTTGATTTGGGGCCATCCTGAACCTTGTTATTCATGCCTGCAGAACAGAGGCTGCATTCTGGCCCTGGATCCGTGAGCACGAACAGATGCATGCCCCAGGCTCCATGCTCACTTACACACTCTGCACTAATTCCCCATCTCAATCACACTCAGGTCCCTCAGGCTACATCTACACTACGGGGGGGGGGGGGGGGGGGGGGGGTCGATTTAAGGTATGCAAATTCAGCTACGCGAATAGCGTAGCTGAATTCGACGTATCTCAGCCGACTTACCCCGCTGTAGGGACAGCGGCAAAATCGACCTCTGCGGTTTCCCGTCGGAGGTGCTCTTACTCCCACCTCCGCTGGTGGAGTAAGAGCGTCGATTCGGGGATCGATTGTCGCGTCCCGTTGGGACGCGATAAATCGATCCCCAAGAGGTCGATTTCTACCCGCCGATTCAGGCGGGTAGTGTAGACCTAGCCTTAGTCCCCAGGTCAAGTCAGTAGAGGAAGTGGCAGTGAATGGCTCACAACCCTCCCTGGCGCCATTAAAATCCCCCCACGGGCTGGATCATGGGACATTTTGATTAAGCAGCACATGGCTACAATGCTCCAGTCAATCTTGCCACAGAAATGCTTACTAAGGAAAGAGATGTGTTTTCAGCTGGCGGATCTGAAGGAGCCAATGCTTTGCGGTGGGAGGCCAGGAATCATGTGCCGCTTCCTTGCTCACCTCAGTCTGAGCACAATGTCTCTGTTTATAAGGAGACTAGCACTTATCAAGCAATATACAAGTATGAGAATGGAGAAGACAGAGGTGGGCCAGGACTCCCCCACTCACCATCTCAGCACAAGAGGGATCCCTGAGCACGTGCACCCACTCAGCCCTCCAGCACGGTCTGCAGAAGGACGGCCAGGAATGCCACGAAAGGGAAAGTGGAGGCAGATGCTACATAGCAAACACTCCCCTCCCCCGAAACAGGCAAGGGAGCAAATCAATTTCCAGACTCTGGAGGAAGCTACTGATTGGCAATGAGCAAGTGGTGGTTACAAGATCCCAGGGAACATATACGGTGCCTGTGAGCCTCTAGCTGGCCTTGGATTAATTTCCACAGTTCAAGTAACCCAACACGTCACCAAGGCTTGCTGGTGACACACTCTGAGCTAAACTATGAGTGAGTGACAGCTATCACAGCCAGCTGGTCCCCTCCCTGAAGATCACAAACATGTAGCTTTCTGGATCCCAACTCACCATATGGCGAGAGCT
Source organism: Malaclemys terrapin pileata (assembly GCF_027887155.1). NCBI lineage: Eukaryota > Metazoa > Chordata > Testudines > Emydidae > Malaclemys > Malaclemys terrapin. The sequence continues at coordinate 33,640,571 of NC_071516.1, read as the reverse complement.
CAGGCACTTTGATGTCCCTGGAGAGCATCGATAAATATTTATAGATCTTCTCAAAGTCCACGCTGAATTTCTCTGGTTCCCCATGAACATCTGGGTCTGTGCTAGTGCTGGAGGACTGAGCTGCTGCTGGGGGGCCTGGGGCAGCATCTCCATTCCTTGCTGCATCATCAGGGGCTGGCGATGCATCACGCTGGCTCGAGGAGTCTGGAAGGACCTTCTTCTCTGCAGCTCTGGTCAGCTTCTGGGGAATTGAGTGGAGCAAACTGAGCGGCTCGGTGACTGCGATGGTCAGAACCTGAAATTCAGAGATTCTAAGGGACAGAATCATCTAGTCTGACCTCCTACATGACACAGGCCACAGAACTCGCCTGAATTAATTAATATTTGAACTAGAGCAGATCTTTTCAATAAACTTCCATTCTTGATTTTAAAATGACCTGTTCCAATGGTTAATTCCCATCACTGTTACAACGTTGTGCCTTATTTCTACTCTGAATTTGACTAGCTACAAGTGGGAGCTCAGGAAACAGAAGGAACGGGCTCCCCTTTCCAGAAATGCCAGACACTCCCAGCGCAGCCCCCACCCCCCCACCCCAACGTCAGGCACTCCCTGCCCCTACAGCAGACCTTCCTCAAGGTGAGACTGGGCCAGGAGAGCCAGCCACCATGCAGCACAGCGAAGCAGAACTAAATGCAGTGCAATAAGCTACAGGGGCTTTGGACAGCCTGATGCTCTCTGGGGGCATCTCTGATATCCAGGAGTGAGAGGAGATGTGGTTGTTCATGAGGTGCATGGCAAGGGAACGGATATGCTCACTGCTGGGACAGGTGGCGGAGCTACCACTGCCCATGCCCTACTTCGATCTTTTCACATTTACGTAGCTAAGCTGCACAGAAAGCAGCAGTTGGGAGAGCAACACTCAATGTCCGAACAGCTGGGTTCTACTGAGCTCTGCCACGGACCTGCTGCAGGATGTCAGGCAAATGGTTTCACAGTATGTACCTCAGTTTCCCCCACACCAACGGGAAGGGTGAACTGCTGCTTGGCACTGCAGCAATGAGGCCACGTGAGCACAGGGGAATGTGGTAGCATTCCTGTAGTGGACAGGGATGGAATAGCCTGCCTGTAGCAGGGATGTTTCCTACCAGCGACCAGAAAGGACTGGCAGGCTTGAGCCCTGTCACTGGCCAGATTTCATTCTCCCTCTGTCGAAGTCTCTGACCCTGCTGAGTTCTTGGCCCTAGTGGGATCTTGCAGCTGTCACCGGGTGCTGATGCCTGTTACCTGAGAGAAAGCTGCTGTCACAGTTTCTTCCAGCTTATCCGTCAGCTTCTCAGCAAGATCTGTCCAGACCTGAGAAGCAGATTTCAATGAGTGCACTGGAATCAGGCACCCATCCACTACCGTACAGCCACAGGGCGAGAAGCATGAGACCAGCCAGCAGAGGGCAAGGAGAGCACAGAGTGAGACAGGGACAGCTCCAGAAAGGGCAGACTCACGGCAAATGCCACGTGCCTCAAGCCCATCCTGGTACAGTACAATCAAGCTCACCCTCGCCCTGGTGCTGTACAGACAAACCAGCGCTGCCCACCCCCACACAACACCAGCCCTGATTCCCAGGTTCTTTCTCTCTAAGCCGTACCTCGATAGGAGCTAGGATCTCAGCTTCCTTGCGACTCTGCTCCTCCCGGCAGCGGCGATACTCCATCTGTATGGCCTCTCTTGCTACGCGGCCCTTCAGCTGGTGGATGAAGGCCAGAATCTGCAACCACGGGGAGGTTCAGGCATAGCAGCATACAGAGATGCCCCTTCCCCAATAAACAGCTCATGGGTGGGCTGGGAAGGGTGTGACTGAATACCTTCTATCCCAACTGGACTACGTAGCTGCAGCTGAACTGGGTGTCCATTCCACCTTTCCCAAAACCCTCTCTGGTTCCAGACAGCAATGAGTTAGTGGGATGAACTTGCAAAAGGATTGTACAGCTAATAAGAAGGACCAAAAAAGTTTTAGGCCTGAAAAGCCACGGGAGGAGACGGCTGCGCCTAGGTCAGGGGTAGGCAAACTATGGCCGGCAAGCTCCGGCCAGGGAGCGGGATCAGGGGCTGCACCACGCAGCTCCCAGAAGCTGCGGCATGGCCGCACTCCAACTCTTACATGCTCCAATGGCCCCCTCCGTCACTCCAATGGGAGCTGCAGGGACAGTGCCTGCGGACGGGGCAGCGTGCAGAGCTGCCTGACCACGCCTCCGCGTATGAGCCGGAAAAGGGACATGCCACTGCTTTCAGGAGCCAGTTGAGGTAAGTGCCGCTCAGAGCCTGCACCACTGAGCCTCTCACCATGCCCCAACTCCCTGCCCCAGCCCTGATCCCCTTCCTGCTCTCCAACCCCTTGATCCCAGCCTGGAACACCCTCCTGCACCCCAAACCTCTCATGCCCAGCCCCACCCCACCGCCCGCACCCCACATCATAACCAGCACCCTTTCCTGCACCCCTGCCCCAGCCCGGATCCCCCTCCCACCCTCCAAACTCCTCGGTCCCAGCCCAGAGGGGCCTCCTACACCCCAAACAACTCATCCCCAGCCCCACAACAAAACCCGCACCCCAATTTTGTGAGCATTCATGGTCCGCCATACAATTTCTATTCCCCGATATGGCCCTCAAGCCAAAATGTTTGCCCACCCCAGCTTAGGTACGACGGTGATGGGAACCATTAAGATATCTGGATAGAAAATGCTGTGGAGAAAGCTGGCAGGGAGCAGCTGAGGGGGGAACTGTGACTGCCAGGGGCAGATAATGGGCAAGACATCACCCACAGAAGCCCACAGCCTGCAAAACCCCTGAGCTACAGGAGATGCATAAGCCAACACCCCCTCTAGTGCTGCCAAAATCAGGGGCCAACATAAATAGAAATAAGAGGAGCTGCCGCCAGGCAGCACTAGGCTTCCCCACCCCAACCTGAACAGTGGAGAGGAACCTGCAAGGCAGTACGATGGTGGCCCCCATTCCCAAGCGAAGCAGGAGATTGGGCACTCTCTCTCTTTTGTTAGCAGAGAGAGTGCTGTTCCCTAATTACCCTTATTCTGAACCTGGCCTGGTCAGTCACCAGCTTGACTAGGACCAGACCCCGCTCACCTCAGCTTCACTCCTACGGGGCAAATGCTCCCGCAACAGCGCTGTCTGTAGCTCCCCGTGAGGGGCTTGGGCCTTCAGGCCCTTAATCAGTTGCCGCTTCTCCTGTACCGTCCATGGGGCCCGAGTGGGTGCGTGACATGCAGGGGGGCCCGTTTCGTAGCGTGTAGGGGCCGAGCGGGTCCGAACCGGGGGCTTCATGGCTCAGGCTCTGCAGGGGGAGAAAAGGAGGAGTGAGAGGTCAAAGCCCCCAGGTCCTCCCATCTACCTATGGCCCCTGCCCACTCTCTGGGGCATCTCACCCCCAGCCATCCCCTCTACCCACAGGCCCCCTTCATACACTCACTGTCCAGGGCACCTGCTCCCCATCTACCCACAGCCCCGTCTCTACGTGGCACCTCACTCTCACCCCACCCCCCTACGGACCCTGCGGGGGAATCCAGGCTCTGGCCAGGGAAAGAGCGAGGACTCCGTTCCGTCTCTGTCGCACAGATATGACGTCACAGCAAGTGCTTTGCGGATCGGAGCCGCGGCGGAGAATCTGGACGAGCAGGGGGAAGAGAAGGGAAGTAATGCATTGTGGGAAGCATGGTGTTTCCACGGCTTCCATCTCCCATCGGGCCCCGCGACATAGTGTCACCCAGCCTCTATCTCCCATCGGCCATTGCGGGGCTCGGGACTTTCCGTTTCCAGGACGAGGGCCCTGTAAGGCCGGAAGCGGAAGTTGCTGTGAGAGGCGCTGCCCTGAGAGCGAGGGAGAGGTGCGCGCGCACAGAATAACGTGCGGCCCCACGCCGGGCCCGGTGCATCACAGGAGTCGCAGTCTCCGCCCTGCAGCTGATTTCAGGGGGCGGTTCCGGTTATTGGTTTTTTTTGCTAACTGCGCCCGGCGCCCCCAAGCCTCTCCCCGGGGTATCCCCCTGACCGCCCCGCAGCGCCCCCCAGGGACCGGACCGGACCCCTGGTGTGCCGCCGAGAGCTCTGCTCGTTCCCCAGGGGCCGGGGACCCTCGGGCTGGGCGTGCGGCGCTGCTCCGTGGGCCGGGTTTGCTACAGGAGCAGGGCCAGTCCCTGCCTGGGGCCGGCTGAGCGAAGGGCCAGAGCCCTGTGGCGTCCCATGAGCGGATGGTCTGTAGCACACGCAGGTTTTCCTGGGCAGGTTCATTAGGATTTGATGCTTCAACTTGCGTCCAGACAAATAGCCCGGGAAGGGGTGTCTGGGAATTGGTCACGTGTTCATTCACACATTCGAGTATGGGAGCCTGTCCTCATACTGACAGGCTTCAGAGTAGCAGCCCTGTTAGTCTGTATCCGCAAAAAGAACAGGAGTACTTGTGGCACCTTAGAGACTAACAAATTTATTAGAGCATAAGCTTTCGTGGACTACAGCCCACTTCTTCAGATGTATGGAGTGAAAATTACAGTAGCCAGGCATAAATATACAGCACAGGAAAAGCTGGGAGTTGCCTTACTAAGCGGGGGGTCAATGATTCAGTCAGGGTGGATGTGTCCCATTCCCAACAGTTGACAAGAAGGTCTGAATGTCAACAGAGTAAAAATTACTTTTTGTAACAATGCCAATTCCATCAGGGTGGATGGCTCATACTCAACTATTGATGGGAGATTACTTCTTGTAGTGACTCAGCCATTCACAGTCTTTATTCAGGGCTAATTTGATGGTATCAAGTTTGCAAATGAATTCCAGTTCTGCAGTTTCTCGTTGAAGTCTGTTTTTGATGTTTTTTTGTTGAAGAATGGCCACTTTTAAGTCTGAAATTGAGTGTCCAGGGAGGTTAAAATGCTCTCCCACTTTTTTTTTAATGTTATAATTCTTCACATCTGCTTTGTGTCCATTTATTCTTTTGTATACAGACAGTCTGGTTTGGCCAATGTATGTGGCAGAGAGGCATTGCTGGCAAATGATGGATATGTGGACAGAGTTGGCAATGGGGTTTGTTGTAGGGGATGGTTCCTGGGTTAGTGTTTCTGGTGTATGGTTGCTGGTGAGTATTTGCCTGAGGTTGGGGGGCTGTCTGTAGGCGAGGACTGGTCTGCCTCCCAAGGTTTGTGAGAGCAAGGGATCGTCTTCCAGGATAGGTTGTAGATCCTTGGTGAGGTGTTGGAGAGGCTTCTATTTGCTACCGTAGTAGGTGTGTGTGTGTGTGATAGAGGCTTTAGGGAACGTACCGTAATTTCACTGCCTCACCCTGTTTGCATTGCTATTTCAGTAGCCTGATCCCTATGTCCAAGCATACAAATGCTACATAAGTACATAAAATCACGTGTTCTGTACTAAATATATAAAAAGTCACCCACAATCCTCCCGACTTAAGATGATAATGTGTGAAGTAACACTTGAAATTAAAATGAAGACATTGGTTTTTACTGGTGATTATTCCTTCCCTGGGATAATAAAAACTTTCAGGGAAGCTCCAAATTATTAATAAATTGCTTATACTACCTTTCAAACTGAACTCGTTCTCAAGCAATAACCAAAGCTCTTTAGTATTTATAAATTTCAAACAATTATCCTATATTTAACTGGCAGCCAATGTGGGGCTTAAGATATGTCTCTTAATTGAAAAGCTTGGCTAAAAATGGTGTAACTATAAAGTATATTTCTCTAAGACAAGGTTAAACCTTTTTAATCTGGGAAGATAACTGAAGCTGGTCATGTCAGTGCTATTCATAGATTCATAGATTATAGGACTGGAAGGGACCTCGAGAGGTCATCGAGTCCAGTCCCCTGCCCGCATGGCAGGACCAAATACTGTCTAGACCATCCCTAATAGACATTTATCTAACCTACTCTTAAATATCTCCAGAGACGGAGATTCCACAACCTCCCTAGGCAATTTGTTCCAGTGTTTAACCACCCTGACAGTTAGGAACTTTTTCCTAATGTCCAACCTAGACCTCCCTTGCTGCAGTTTAAACCCATTGTTTCTGGTTCTATCCTTAGAGGCTAAGGTGAACAAGTTCTCTCCCTCCTCCTTATGACACCCTATTAGATACCTGAAAACTGCTATCATGTCCCCTCTCAGTCTTCTCTTTTCCAAACTAAACAAACCCAGTTCTTTCAGCCTTCCTTCATAGGTCATATTCTCAAGACCTTTAATCATTCTTGTTGCTCTTCTTTGGACCCTTTCCAATTTCTCCACATCTTTTTTAAAATGCGGCGCCCAGAACTGGACACAATACTCCAGCTGAGGCCTAACCAGAGCAGAGTAGAGCGGAAGAATGACTTCTCGTGTCTTGCTCACTACACACCTGTTAATGCATCCCAGAATCATGTTTGCTTTTTTTGCAACAGCATCACACTGTTGACTCATATTTAGCTTGTGGTCCACTATAACCCCTAGATCCCTTTCTGCCGTACTCCTTCCTAGACAGTCTTTTCCCATTCTGTATGTGTGAAATTGATTTTTCCTTCCTAAGTGGAGCACTTTGCATTTGTCTTTGTTAAACTTCATCCTGTTTACCTCAGCCCATTTCTCCAATTTGTCCAGATCATTTTGAATTATGACCCTGTCCTCCAAAGTAGTTGCAATCCGTCCCAGTTTGGTATCATCCGCAAACTTAATAAGCGTACTTTCTATGCCAATATCTAAGTCGTTGATGAAGATATTGAACAGAGCCGGTCCCAAAACAGACCCCTGCGGAACCCCACTCGTTACGCCTTTCCAGCAGGATTGGGAACCATTAATAACAACTCTCTGAGTACGGTTATCCAGCCAGTTATGCACCCACCTTATAGTAGCCCCATCTAATTTGTATTTGCCTAGTTTATCGATAAGAATATCATGCGAGACCGTATCAAATGCCTTACTAAAGTCTAGGTATACCACATCCACCGCTTCACCCTTATCCACAAGGCTTGTTATCCTATATGTACAGTTCATTTACCCTGCAGAACAGGATTGTTTTCATATTATTATGACTATCAAACTTTTCAGGCCCAACAGTTAAACAGGGCATGCACCTTCCCTGGAGGAAGATTGGTTCCCAGGAGAGTGACCTGCCTGTAATCAGAGATGCTCAGTCCTCTTTTGGCTCCTCTTACACGTTGGTGGGTTGTAGTCACTGGTCACCATTTTCTCCTTCTCTGTACTTGATCTTGGTTTCCTTCTGACAACATGAGCCTCTTAGGCAGGGACAGCCCGCTCAGGGATAAAAAGAAGGGAGGGGGTGATAGTTTCCTTTGAGCAGTGACTGTTTCAGGTGCTGTTTTTCACAGTATGGGTACATCCAGTTGACTGGATGGGGGAGTGCTGTGGATGGGGGTATCGGAGAGATCCCTTCAGAGAAACATGCATGAGCTCCTGCCATTGCAGTCTCTGGCCATAACTTCTCCTTTGTGGTTTGTGTTCTGCCATAGGAAGAGCTGAGACGAGACTTGAGAAATGGAGACTAGGTAAGTCCACCCTGTTTGGGATAGATGGCTCCAGGAAACAGTGGTCCAGCTGGGAGCAAAGCAGTTGCTGGCATCTCTGAGATAAGTGTCCACCTAGAGCTTTGAGTCTAGTCCTCCTGACTGGAGACAGGTCTCTTCTGTGTTAGGTGGGACAGGGTTACCAAGAAAAGGTTTGTGACTACCTATGTGTGCTGGGGGCAGCGGAACATAACTGTTTGCAGGATGGGGAAGTTAGTACCCAGGGCAGGGTGTAATGTGTCCTCCCCAGAAGAAGGTAGGATTTATGTGGGTGATTAGAGGGAGTTAGCGGCTATCTTCTTGTCTCCTGTGTGTTCTAAAGTGTTGCTAACTTTGTCTTCTTGAGTTGTGTTTCTGCAACGCAAAGCTGATGGAGGATGAGCTCAGCTCCACCCTGAGGTGGAGAGTGAGACCAGCTTGGCCTTGAGATGGTCTCCCATAGTATTCTTGCCAGCAAGTTAAAGAAGTATGGATTGGATGAATGGACTATAAGGTGGATAGAAAGCTGGCCAGATCATCAGGCTCAAGGGGTAGTGATCAACGGCTTGATGTCTAGTTGGCAGCCAGTATCAAGCAGAGTGCCCCAGGGGTCGGTTCTGGGGCCAGTTTTGTTCAACATCTTCATGAATGATTTGTATGATGGGATGGATTGCACCCTCAGCAAGTTTGCGGATGACACTAAGCTGGGGGGAGAGGTAGATATGCTGGAGGGTAGGGATAGGGTCCAGAGTGACCTAGACAAATTGGAGGATTGAGCCAAAAGAAATCTGATGAGGTTCAAAAAGGACAAGTGCAGAGTCCTGCACTTAGGATGGAAGAATCCCATGCACTGCTATAGGCTGGGGACTGACTGGCTAAGCGGCAGTTCTGCAGAAAAGGACCTGGGGATTACAGTGGACGAGAAGCTGGATATGAGTCAACTGTGTGCCCTTGTTGCCAAGAAGGCTAACGGCATATTGGGCTGCATTAGTAGGAGCATTGCCAGCAGATCGAGAGAAGTGATTATTCCCCTCTATTCGGCATTGTTGAGGCCACATCTGGAGTATTGCATCCAGTTTTGGGTCCCCCCACTACAGAAAGGATGTGGACAAATTGGAGAGAGTCCAGCGGAGGGCAACGAAAATTATCAGGGGGCTGGGGCACATGACTTATGAGGAGAGCCTGGGGAATTGGGCTTATTTAGTCTGCAGAAAAGAAAGCAGCCTTCAACTACCTGAAGTGGGGTTCCAAAGAGGATGGAGCTAGGCAGTTCTCATTGGTGGCAGATGACAGAACAAGGAGCAATGGTCTCAAGATGCAGTGTGGGAGATCCAGGTTGGATATTAGGAAAAACTATTTCAGTAGGAGGGTGGTGAAGCACTGGAAGGGGTTCCCTAGGGAGGTGGTGGAATCTCCATCCTTAGAGGTTTTTAAGGCTCGGCTTGACAAGCCCTGGCTGGGATGATTTAGCTGGAGTTGGTCCTGCTTTGAGCAGGGGGTTGGACTAGATGACCTCCTGAGGTCTCTTCCAACCCTAATCTATGATTTTTATGATCACACTGGGAGCACATGTTCAGCTGATTATCCACCATGACCCAGAAATCTTTTTCAGAGTCACTGCTTCCCAGGATAGAGTCCCCTATCCTGTAAGTATGATCTACATTTTTTGTTTCTAGATGTATATATTTGCATTTAGCTGTACTAAAAGGCATATTGTTTGCTTGCACCCAGTTAACCAAGCACCCAGATTGCTCTGAATCAGTTCCCTGTCATTTTGATTATTATTTACCACTTCCCTAGTTTTTGTGTCACCTGCAAACTTTATCAGTAACGATTTTATGTGTTCTTCCAGGTCATTGATAAAAATGTTGTAGGGCCCAGAACAGACCCAGGCAGTACCCCACTGGAAACATGCCTGCCCAATGATGATTTCCCATTTACAGTTACCTTTTGAGACTGATCAGTTAGCCAGCTTTTTTATCCACTTAATGTGTGCCATTTTAATTTTATATCATTCTATTTTCAATCAAATGTTGTGCAGTACTGAGACAAATGCCTTACAGAAGTCTATTACATCAACACTGTTACCTTTATCAACCAAACTTGTAATCTCTTCAATAAAAGATATCGTTAGTTTGACAGGATCTATTTTCCATAAACCCATGTTGATTTACATTCATTACATTACCCTCCTTTAATTCTTTATTAATTAAGTCCTGTATCAGCCGCTCCATTATTTTGCCTGGGATTGATATCAAACCGACAGGCCTATAATTACGCAGGTCGTCCATTTTATCCTTTTAAAAAATTGGCACAACATTAGCTTTCTTCCAGTCTTCTGGAACTTCCCAGTGCTCCAAGATTTATTGAAAATCAACGTTAATGGTCCAGCAAGCTCCTCTGCCAGCTCTTTTAAAACTCTTGGATGCAAATTATCTGGACCTGTTTTGTTTTTTTTTAAATCCAACTTTAGTAGCTTCTGTTTAACAGCTTTCAGAGATACTACTGAAATGGAAAGAGTGTTATTATCACCACATGATGAGACTATATCATCTGTTTTTTCCACAAATAGAGAACAGAAATATGTATTGAACTCTTCTGCCTTTTCTACACTATTATTGGTAATTCTACCATTTCCATCTAGTAATAGACCAATATCATTGTCAGGACTATTTTGTTCCTAATACGTTTAAAAATTCCTTCTTATTGTCCTTAACTCTGCTGACTATAGATTTCTTCTTGTGTTTGAGACATATAGAGGCCCATTGGTGGTTCAGTACTCTGTCGTCGGGCCTGACAAACTCACTGTACCTAACACGCTATTGTCATAAACTATATCTAAAAGGTGTCACATAAGGTGTCACATACAAACTTGTAACACGCTAGTCCTGAAAATCAATGTGTAATGTACAATAGAACCTCAGAGTTACTAACACCTCAGGAATGGAGGTTGTTCGTAACACTGAACAAAACATTATGGTTGTTCTTTCAAAAGTTTACAACTGAACATTGACCTAATACCACTCTGAAATTTTACTATGCAGAAGAAAAATGCTGCTTTTAACCATCTTAATTTAAATGAAACAAGCACATAAACCGTTTTCTTACCGTGTCAAATCTTTTATTTAAACTTTCTCTTTATTTTTTTAATAGTTTACATCCAACACAGTACTGTACTGTATTTGATATATATATATATATTTTTGTCTCTGCTGCTGCCCGATTGCATACTTCGGGTTCCAATGAGGTGCATGGTTGGCCGATCAGTTTGTAACTCTGATGTTTATAACTCTGAGGTTCTACGGTATGTATGGTAAGCCCACAGAGGACTATGGAGATATGTGCTACAAATGTGTTCTTAAAATGTGTGTGGCAAGCAGTGCCTAAGCCATATTTGTTCCAGACAAAGGATTGTGGTTTCACCTCCTTGGATGTGTCTCCAATGTAAATTAGGAAGGGTGTGGCCAAAACCAAAGAAAAGCACATTTACATGCAACGTAAACAAAGCCATCAGGAGAGCAAGCAGGGAAAGATGAATACTTACCAATCTCAATGAGGGAATGGACCCCCAGGAAGTCTTCTTGCCTCTTGAAACAGGATCAACGAACTCTGGGATGACATTATCGCATCTACATCCCAGCAGTCAAGAGAAGCTTGGTCTGGGCTTGTTTTCAATGAATACATTTCAAAGGGTTACTGGGCTATCAACAGGGTGTCTGAACCTCAAAGAATACGCAATTGAGTCAACTAATTGTATACAACATTACTGTATTATAAAATCATATTGAGTAAGGACTTTTATGAAAGCCTGTGACATATTGGTGAGTGAGATCATTGTGAAATGTCTGCATTAACATTACATGAGGAATTATGGAGACTCACTGATATTGTGCTTTAAAGTCTGTGACCAAACAGAGGGACAAACAGGTTTTCTCCCAGAATGGAGGGATGGCAGCTATCTGTAGCTGAGGCCTGGTCTGACAGGAGTAATTAACACATGGACAGAGGCATCACTTCTTGGAAGATAGAATTAGGGAGGTAAACAGATCATTAGGCTGAAAACAGAACATTCGTGCAACATAGATAAGTAAATAGGTCAGTAGGCTAAAAAGACAGAATGCCTGAGCCAACTAAGAAAAGAGGCAGAACACCCACAGCATCATTTACTATGAACTAGATACCAATGGGCAAGATAAGTTATGAATGTAGAGACGAGGTAAAGAATAGGTCAAGTATGGACAGTACTGTTCCAATGTATATTAAGCATTATGAATCAAAACAATGGAAGCCCCATGTACATATGAATCAGCAGGGGAATAGGAAGTCAACAGGAAGTGAAGAACAGCAGGAAGCCTTCCTGTCTCTTGTAACAGGGTCAATGAACTTTGGGAGATCTAAACAGAAAGCTACTTTAGTATTCATCACTTGGGGATTAAAGGTTCCAGAGCTCTTGAAGTCACAGAACATTGGATCCTTCAACCAAGAGGGCTGAAGTCCCTTGGAACTGAGTTTAGGTGAGACATCTGCTTAGGCAAAGGTTGTAACTTGCTGCAATTGTTCAGTCTTAGACGTGTATTTTTACTTTTGTTTGCTTGTAACAATTACTATTGTTATTCCTTATATTTGGTATCCGTTAATCCTGTGTCTTTTTGTTAAATAAACTTGTTTTATGTTTACCATAAACCAGTTCAGTGCTGTGATTGACATAACAGTATTTGTCAAATAGCATTTAAATTAATGAGCTGCAATGTATTGTCTCTTTAAAGAAGCAACAAACTTTGGTAAGTGAGAGGGCTGGACACTGCAGGGGCCTGGTGTTATGCACTGTACCTCAAAGTAGAACCCTGTAACCACCATATTCACCATCGGTATGGGGTTGTGATATTGCATACAAAGCATGCCTTGCAAGGTATCAAACTTATTGTTCTGTCATAATATATGTATTATCAGTGTATATGGAATTATGATATTCTGCTATATGGTTGTAATTGAAATATGTTGTTTGTCCAGGAGACGCCCATAGCTAGCTTTCCAGTGGCAACAAAGGAAATGACCCACACTCAAACGGGCCTTAAGCAACCATCACGAGCCATTGACCAGCAGGGGAATTGTAAACAAGAGATTTACAATTCTGTGAGAGACAGTAGTGCAAGCACTACACAACAAGGATTGCTCAACTCTGACTCAGTTGCACAAGCACCGTACAATGGAGACTGCTCAACTCTGTGACTCAGCAAGGCCCATCAGGACACATCTGGGCCAGTATTGTTAGGTAAAAAAGCAAGTCCTCACTCACTTCTCCAGCACCCGAGTTCGTGCGGAGTTGGTATGGGGCTCACAATCTGTCAGAGACCAGACACCAATTCATTGATCAACGGGCTCACACTATCCTTAGGTTGAAAGGCTTCAGAGTAAGTGTGGCAAGTTTATTAGGGGTGAGCATCAATATTTATACACAGAAGTAAACAAAGTGATTAACAGATCATAATGGTCATGCATAATCAAACAAGATTCTACAGGATAAAACAGGTTAAAATGTAAATTCAAAAAGAGATAAGGGGAGATGGCTACTTAAGGGGAGGGGGGGTGTCATGAGTAGTTCGCAGGTCAGAGCTTTGGTTAAAAGTTCAGACAGAGACATCAAGTCTGGGTTAAGTTTAAGCTCATCAAAAGTTCAGACTCAACATTCCTCCATTTGTAGCTTTGGGATAACTATTTACCAAAAGCTACACCCCATTTTAAGGAGCCAAGGGCCGCTTAGCAATTTCAGCCTGGGCCAACTCGAAGAGAGTAAGGCCCTTGGCTGAAGTAGGAAAAGAATAAACTGACCTACATGAGTTTATGAGGGAGGGGACACACTGAATACAGCAACGCAGTATTATAAGGATTACTATGGCCCCAACAATACCCACCAAGAGTTTTTTAACCCACCCAAATCCAGGCAGCCAATTCCATAAGGCTCCCCACCAATCATAAGGTGGCTGGCCAGAGGAGTAGTTCTTAGCTATTTCCCTTAGATGTTTGGTACATTGAAAAGTGTCAGAGTAGGTGTCATTTACAAAAACACAGCATTCTTCATTTATGAGGGCGCAAGTTCCTCCCTGGGCTGCTAACATTATGTCTAAAGCCATTCGGTTTTGCAAAGCTAACTGGCGCAGCTGGGACATTTCCCCGGCCTGATTCTCAAATAGGGTCGCAGTTTCATTGGTTAAAGATTCTAGTAGTCCCTGTAGACAGATGACACCACCCCTCAAGCTAATGAGACCAGCCCACCGCTGCCACGACAAACCATCACGGATATTAATATCTCTGAAGGTTTCACGGATGTTACGAACGTGGGGAAAATGAGGGGGAGTGAGGGAGATGCGAGAAGGCAGTGTTAGCCACGCTAAATAACATGACCCTGCCCAATCAGGGGAGAGAAAGTAATAAGCTTTGGGCCCGCACACCCAGAATGTTCCATACAATGCGTTTCGGGTATTCCATTTCTCAAAGTAGGAGGTAACCCACCACCCGTTGGACCACTGTTCCCCTGGTAATGCAGAGGGGTCGTTGTGCGAACTGCAGAGGCACAATTTGGTAGTGGTGTTTTCAAAGGGCAGTGTAGTACTGCTTGAGCAGTTGTAGAAGGCAATCGTACGTCCCTTAGCAATTAGTTGGACACCCTTGTGATCTGAGCAGGGCTTCTTAAAAGCTGACTCTGAAGGCCTGCCCACCCATGAAAAAGTTGGATCGGGGTGAGGGATCCACATGTGGGATAAGTGGGATGCGCAAGGCTTGAAGCCAAGATTTTTACTAAAGGCGGTGCCATTAAAATACATGTTGCATTTACTTGTTCCCACAAAAGTTGACCCCTTTTCTTTAACAAAACACAGTGATCCTGTCTGATTGGTTACCCTGAGATATCTGTTAATTGGCACTCCTGTTTTGTCCCATGTAAGATTGTGTTGGACTGGATCTTTTACTCTAGCCGGTGGCATCCAAGTCATATTAGCAGTGGTCAGGGGAATGGGTGTGAAGGGGAGTCCCTGTTCTGCATTTACTGGAAATTGAGTACATACCCAGCAATTACTTCTATTTCCTAAAATACGAGTTTTAACCTCGTGGGAATATCTAATAAAAGCATTATCTTCATAAGCAGAAAATAAACGAAAAAGGCATAATAAAAAACATACAGTTGTCAGAATAAAAGGTCCTCTCATTTTTTCCGAGTCAATTTAAGTCTGATGTCTGAAAGAGGTAAGCTGGTCCACTGGTCGGAGGCAGTGTCCTCAGTGGTGGCAAGAGCTGCTGATCTGTCACTGTGGTCCACTACGGCTGGCTTGACGTGGGAGTGGTGGATTCAGGATTTGCGTCCTTCCAGGAACACTGCAGTCTGGGTTGTTAAAAGAACCTGGTGGGGTCCAGTAAACCTTGGCTGGAGGGTGTCGCCACGAATGAACTTTTTGGCCCAGACGAAGTCCCCTGGTTGGAACGGGTGGATCTGTTCTTCCAGCGGCACGGTCTGGGAAAACTGGGTACGGAGGCGAGCCTGTAGGGAGAGAAACTGGCACGCGGTCATATGATCCCCTCCCAATAGTGAAACATCAGCACGTGGTAGCGCCCCGCCTTTGAAAGGGGGGTGTCCATAGAGCAGTTCAAAGGGGGATAATCCCAATACACGGGTTGGGCGAGTACGAAGGTGAAACAGGACCAAGGGAAGTACCTGAGGCCACTTTAATCCTGTTTCCTGACAGTAATTAGCCAATGTAAACTTAAGCTCCCTATTCATAGGCTCAACTTTCCCGCTAGACTGAGGGTGGTAGGGTGTATGAAAGGAGTGTGAAATGCCCAGTCCTTGTTCTAAACGGCCAAGGACATGACCAGTAAAGTGAGGTCCGCGATCTGAGTCAAGCACGAGAGGGATGCCAAAACGGGGTACAATGTCTCTAAGGAGAATCTTCGCCACTGTGGCAGCAGTACAATTAGCAGTAGGAAAAGCTTCGACCCAGGAAGTCAGAGGGCAAACCAAAACAAGGAGGTGCTTTTTCCAAAAAGCCTTTGGCATATCTGCAAAGTCAATTTGAAGATGTTGAAATGGAGCAGCAGGCGGAGGTCTTCCACCCTTAATTTTTTTAAGAGGCGGAGCAGGTCCATTACGCTGACATGTGCTGCATGCTTTCACTATTGACAGGCAGTAGGGTTGAATGCCTGGAGCATACCAAAAGCGAGCGATGGTGTCCACAAGGGCGTGCGTGCTGTAGTGACCCCCCTTATCATGGTGCCAGCGAACTGCCACGGGGTATGTAGAGCGAGGGAGGCAGGCTCGGCCACCTGGCATAAGCCAGGTCCCTTTGACCAGAGTGGCTCCGAGGCTCTCCCACGACTGTAGTTCAGCAGCGGGTACTGGTACGGGGTACGGTGGAGTAAAGGAGGAGGCTGCAATAGCCAACATGGGCATGGCTAAGGGTAAGACGGCAGCCGTCTTGGCGGAGGCGTCAGCCAGGGCATTCCCACGGGTGACGGGGCTATTATCTTTCGTATGGGCCCGGCAGTGAACTACAGCCAGGACCGAGGGTTCTTGGAGGGCGTCCAAAAGCTTGTGGATGAGGGGGAGGTGCTGAATGGGTTTACTGGCAGCTGTCTGGAAACCTCGAAACTTCCAGAGGTGGATGTGACAATGCACAACTCCAAAAGCATACTTGCTATCAGTAAAAATGGTAACGGTCTTACCAGCGGCCAACTGGCAAGCTCGGGCTAGGGCATAGAGTTCGGCGGCTTGGGCTCCCCAGTTGCCTGGCAGTGAGGCGGTGTCACGGAGTATTGGGGAACTCAGGGCCCTGCACCCCCGGCTTCCTGCGATTCACCATGACTCTCAGCCAGCCAGTAAAGCAGAAGGTTTATTTGGATGACAGGAATACAGTCCAAGACAGGTCTTGCAGGCACAGACAACAGGGCCCCCCTCAGTTAGGTCCATCTGGGGGTCCCAGGCATCCCAGCCCCCCTTGGGAGGTCAGAGCCATCTCTGCCTCCCAGCTATCTCACCACCCAGCTTCCAAAACTCTGCCTTCAGCGACCCCTCCCACAGCCTTTGTTCAGTTTCCCGGGCCAAGGTGTCACCTGGCCTCTAACCCCTTCCTGGGTTCTCATGTTACACGCTCAGGTATTCGCCTTCGGGCAGTCTACCATCACCCCATGCAGACTATCCTAGCCACACTCCCCTGTCAGCATTCACAGACCACAGTAAGAACAGTCCCAGTTCATCACATCTCCCCCCTTCGAGACCGAACTGAGCAGGGTCACTTTAGCCAGTGACCCGGGGAAGTTCGAACCTACCCCCGTTCCCATGGATGCCCCCGCATCCCTCCCATTCCTTGGTGAGAATTACACCAGGCCCCTCCAGTTTCACGCCCCCCCTTAGGTCGGGGGTGCTTGATGGCACTCGCAGTTCGCATGTGGGAAGGTTTATGTGGCCTGTGCCCTTTCCCCACCCCCATACCTCTGGGGTTCCAACTGGGCTGTGGTCTTCTCCCAGCGCTCCAGTCTGGAGGTCTGTGCTTTGGGCTCTCTTGGTTTAGAGCCGCCCTTTTAACCTTGGCCACCCTCTGGAAAGGATCCTTTATGCTGGGCAAGGGTCCTAAAGCTGTTTACCCCTTGTCCCAGGCCTTCCTCCCCCTCTGACAGGGGTCACAGGATCCGCAGTACTGTCGGACAGTAACAAAGACCCCAGGCCAGTAAAAGCTCCGTAGCAGCCTCTGCTGGGTACGCCAGGTTCCCTGGTGCCCTGAGAGGGGAATGTCATGGGCCCGGCACAGCAGCTGGCGGCGATACTTCTGGGGTACCACCAGCTGCCTCCTGATCCCCCCTGACTCCATTTTCCCTGGGGGAGCCCATTCTCGGTACAGGAACCCCTTCTCCCACAGGAATCTTTTCCGGCCACCTCGTCCCATAGTCTGTACCGCATTGAGGTCGGCCAGGTCCTTTATCTTCCGCAAGGAGGGATCTCTCTGCAACTCGGCCTGGAACTCAGCAGCTGGGACAGGGATGGCCACCTGCTCTTTCTCGCCCACTGGGTCTGAAGCTGCAGCCTCCCTGAGCCGTGTCCCTGGGCGTTCCCTCCCCACCAGGTTAGGGTCCTGCGCCTCAGGCAAGGCACCCCCCCCCAAGGCCAGGGCGCAGTGCCCCTCGCCGGCTCTGACTGCGGGTCACAACCAGTGCCCTTTGGGGGTTGCTTGGCCAGTTCTCCAGGTCCCCCCCCATCAATACCTCAGTGGGCAAATACGGGTGTACCCCTACATCCTTGGGGCCCTCCTTGGCCCCCCACTTCAGGTGTACCCTTGCCACGGGCACTTTGACTGGTGTTCCGCCCACCCCCGTCAGGGTCAGGTAGGTGTTGGGCACCACCTGATCTGGGGCCACCACCTTGGGCCGGGCCAGCGTCACCTCTGCGCCCGTATCCCAGTATCCATTGACCTTCCTCCCATCCACCTCCAGGGGAACAAGGTACTCTCTCCGGAGGGACAGCCCCGCGCCTACCGTATAAACCAAAAACCCTGAGTCTGGAGCATCCAGCCCCCTAGAGGAGCTGGCCTGGAGCTCTCCTCCCTCCTTAGCAGGTGGTACTCTGCCAGCCCCCCTCCCCTGGGAATGCTGCCTCTCGCCGGGCTGGGTCTCTACCCAGTCCACCCTCTGTGGGTTCGGTCTGCTCAGTCTGTCCCTGAGCCTGGGGCACTGGGCCCGTATGTGGCCTTTCTGGCCACAGTGGTAGCAGCCCATGTCCCATGGGTCCCCTTGAGTGGGTCGGATGGTCCTGACGCCGGATGTTCCCCTCTGATGGGGTTTTTCTGTATTTTCCCACGGGGAGGTCCCATGGTGACTCTCTCTCTGCGTTGTGGTGGGACTGTTCCTTTGGGACTCCTCCCTTTTATCTCCTGACCGGCTCTTTACAAACTCATCGGCCAGCCGGCCTGCATGTCGCGGGTTCTCTGGCTTTCTGTCCACCAACCACAGCCTCAGGTCAGATGGGCACTGCTCATACAGTTGCTCCAGTACCAGCAGTTTGACCAGGTCCTCCTTCGTCTGGGCCCCATCAGCCCACTTGCTGGCGTATCCTTCCATGCGGACGGCTAGTTGCAGATATGAGATCTCAGGGGTTTTATCCTGACTCCGGAACCTTTCCCGGTACATCTCAGGAGTCAGCCCAAACTCTCGTAGCAGGGCCTTTTTGAATAGTTCGTAGTCCCCTTTCTCTGCCTCTTCCAGTTGGCGGTATAATGCCACGGCTTTGGGGTCCAGTAAGGGGGTAAGGACCCGGAGTCTGTCCGCGGGATCAACCCGGTGCAGCTCGCAGGCCGTCTCAAAGGCCTCCAGGAAGTCATCCATGTCCTCCCCCTCCTTGCGTGGGGCCAGGATGCACTTATCAAAGCTCCGTGCAGTCCTGGGTCCCCCCTCACTCACCGCAGCCGGGGGTTCGCTGCCCTTCAATCTCGCCAGTTCCAGTTCATGCTGACGCTGTCTCTCTTCATGCTGACGCTGTCTCTCTTTCTCCTCCCATTCATGCTGTCTCTGTTGTTCACGATCCTCCAGCTCTCTCAGTTTTAGCTCTTTCTCCCATTCCAGCCAATTCCGCTCCATGGATGCCGAACGTCGCCGGGAGGATCCTCTGCTGGCCGGCGAGCTTCGCCGGGAGGATCCCCTGCTGGCCGGGGGGGTCACGGCGCCCTCGGTATTTGCTGGGCTCCTCCCCACCCTTCCCCTAGGCATAGGAAGGAGGGGTCTCGGGAAGCCCTCAGCAGCCGGCTGACCACTCCCAGCTGGGACAGACACTGGTGCCTGCGCTGCATTTGCCAGGCTGCTTCCCTGAGACACAGGGATCAGTTCATTCGCGCGATCCTCCGCCTCCAGCCGGGCAATGAGCTGTTCTTTGGTGAGCCTCCCAATGCGCAGCCCCCTCTTCTTGCACAGCTCCACCAGGTCACTCTTAAGCCGCTTGGCATACATCTTCCTGCTGGCCACTCACCGGCCTGTGTGCTCACAGCTCCCCACAGTTCCCAGGGGGACCCCTAGTGTGCCAGCCCTTCTCGAGGTCACCACCTCTCTGCCAGGGTCGAGCTGCAGACTCCTCCGCCCCTGGGACCACTCGCTGCGATCCCCCCGGGGGACCCTGTTAGTGCAAAAGTCCTTCTCGCTGGTCACACACTCCCAGGGGTAATAACCGTCTCTCTCACTCTTCAGCACGCCTGGTCCCCGTCAATCCCCCTTCGTTTTACTGCTCCCCAGTCACTTACTGCAGGAAGCGCCATCCACGGGGTGCAGTAGATCCCGCCGCTGCCACCAGTTGTCACGGAGTATTGGGGAACTCAGGGCCCTGCACCCCCGGCTTCCTACGATTCACCATGACTCTCAGCCAGCCAGTAAAGCAGAAGGTTTATTTGGATGACAGGAATACAGTCCAAGACAGGTCTTGCAGGCACAGACAACAGGGCCCCCCTCAGTTAGGTCCATCTGGGGGTCCCAGGCATCCCAGCCCCCCTTGGGAGGTCAGAGCCATCTCTGCCTCCCAGCTATCTCACCACCCAGCTTCCAAAACTCTGCCTTCAGCGACCCCTCCCACAGCCTTTGTTCAGTTTCCCGGGCCAAGGTGTCACCTGGCCTCTAACCCCTTCCTGGGTTCTCATGTTACACGCTCAGGTATTCGCCTTCGGGCAGTCTACCGTCACCCCATGCAGACTATCCTAGCCACACTCCTCTGTCAGCATTCACAGACCACAGTAAGAACAGTCCCAGTTCATCACAGGCGGCCTCTTGAATGTCCCATTCAGAGGTGACTGCATAACCGGTGAAACGCTTGCCATCAACATAGAAGGAGCTTCCGTCCGAGAAGAGGATGCAATCAGGGTTGTCCAGTGGCACGTCAAACAGGTTGTCCCTTATCTGTAAGATGCTATAAACGACTTCCACACAGTCGTGCTGATCCTGGAGGACTGGCAGGTCAGGAAGCAAGGTAGCTGGATTAAGGGGCCCACACCTTTCAAAAATTAGGTTAGTGTCTTCTAAGAGTTCGGCCTCTAGCTGTTGCTGACGATGGGCCGAAAAGACTTGGGTTGTGCCCCTATGCAGAAGGGCTGACAAGGCATGAGAGGTCCAAACCGTGGTAAAATGACCCAGGGTCAGGCTCTTTGCCTTTGTGATCAGCAGGGCAGCTGCTGCCAGAGTCCGGGTGCAGGATGGGGTTCCCTGAGCGACAGGGTCGATCTGCTGAGAGTAAAAAGCAAGCGGGAAATGGTGGGGCCCGCTCAGCTGGGTAAGGACGCCACTAGCAATTCCGCCCCTCTCGTGGACAAAAAGGTGAAAGGGTTTGCTGTAATTGTGGGGGCGGAGAGACATGGAGGAGGCCACACTGTCCTTGAGTAACTGAAAGGCTTGGATTGTGTCCGGGGACCACTGCAAAGGGTCAGGAGCAAGGTTAGCAGTGAGTCGGTGGAGCGGTTTGCTTAACTCCCCGCAGGACGGTAACCAGGGGCGACAGAAGCCAATTAATCCTAAGAAACCTCGAAGTTGTTTCTTGGTGTTTGGCAGAGGGCAGTTTTGGATAGTCTTTATGCGGACTGGGTCCATTTGTCTTCCCTCTGGGGTTAACAGGAAGCCCAGATATCGGACCTTCTGTGAGACCCACTGAATCTTGTTAGGGTTTACCTTGTGGCCTCTGGTGTGTAGGTATAATAAAAGAGCCTTACCATCGATGCGGAGGGCAGCTTCTTCGCGATTACCTAATAGGATGTCATCTACGTATAGGACTAATGTGGATCCCTGTGGACTGGTGAAGCCTTGCAAGTCGTGGCGGAGGCATTGGCTGAAAATCGTGGGGCTGTCTCTGTAGCCTTGAGGAAGTCATTGCCAGACATAGCTTTGTCCCTCCCAGGTGAAACCAAAGAGATACTGAGAGTCTGGGTGCACAGGAATGCTGAAAAAGGCTGATTTTAAGTCAATAACAGTGAACCACTCAGCATCCCAGGGGATTTGGCTGATGATAGTAGCTGGATCAGGAACTACTGCATGAAGAGGGACCACATACTGATTAACAACCCGTAGATCCTGTACAAAGCGCCAACGAATAGGGTCTCCGTCCTTTTTAGGAGGCTTTTTGACAGGCAGTATAGGGGTGTTACAGGGGGTGCGCTGAGGGCGGACTAACTTTTGTGCAATGAATCCCTCGATAATGGGGCGGATGCCCTCCCGGGCTTCCAACGACAGGGGGTATTGAGGGACTGACGGGGGGGTTAAGGAGGGCTTCACTTGAATCCTTACTGGCTCTGCTGAAAGGAGCAGGCCAACATCAGTGTCAGAAATTCCCCAGAGGGTTAAAGGCAAGTCAGTGAGGTCAGGGGAGAGAGATGGGGGGGGTTTCCCAATTACCCTGAGTTGGGGCCGAATCTCCTAACACTGTCATCAATAATCCTACCCCTTCAGGAGTGCAGGTTAAAGTAGCCTCAAGCTTACAGAGTAAATCCTGGCCCATCAAAGGGATCGGACAAGCTGGGGAAAAAAGAAAACGGTGAGAAAAACATTTATCAGCATAAATAACATTTAGAGGCAAAGTGAGTCCCAGAGACTGTGGGTTGCCCTCTACCCCAGTTGCAGTTTTAACCTCAGAGGATAGCCAGGGAGAGGGGGCATGATTTAAAAGAGAGAAAGTAGCTCCAGTATCAATGAGGAAGGAGACAGGCAGTCCCTGGACTGAAAGGGTTAGACGAGGCTCTTTGCTGGGAGGGGAGAAAGTGAGGAAGGAGCCGGCTAAAGACATTAAGGAAATAAGACCATCACATTGTTTGCCTTCGCCCCCGGGGTACCGTCATTGAGGAGGCTGAGTTTGCTGCAGCTGCTGCTGTTGCCCGTAGTTGATCCAGGCCTGGGGAACGGGCTGAGCTGGTGGTGCAGGGGTGTATTCGTCCCTGGTGTAAGTATCTGCGGATGCAACCAGACCCTCTGGGCGTCCCCAGGGGCATTCACGTTTAAAGTGACCGGGCTGTCCGCACTGAAAACAATTTCCTGGTGGCTGGAGTTGCCAGGACCCTCTTCCCCAAGCACCCTGAAATCCCCTGCCACGGCCACGGCCTCTGCCTCGAACACCGCCGTGAAAAGCTAAAGCCATCAACTTATAGTCTTCCTTTTTCTCTTTCTTTTTACTACTTTCCCTTTCTTTCTCCCATGCAAAATCAGCTACGTCCAACACTGAAGTGACTGACTCACCTCCCCAACCAGGGCGAAACTTTAAGAAATAATCCCTTACAGGGGGCACTGACTGATTCACAAAAAAACGAAATAAGAGTAGGGTGGTCTGCTTCTCTCTCAGGATCCATCTGAGTGAACATTCGGGCCCCCTCCAATAGCCTCGACCAGAACTTTCTGGGTGGCTCATCAGATTCCTGCCGAATCTGCATGAACTTAGCCTGATTAGGCGAGCAGCGAGCCATTTCTTTGAGTCTCTCTAACAATCGCTCTCGATCTGTTCGCAGCTGAGTCAGCCTTGGCTGACTCCAGTCTAGGGGATTCCAGCCAGCGGCTTGATCCCGCCTATCCATCCAAGTAGTATTAACCGCATCGCTATCCCCCCATGTCCTTTCTGCCATCCACAATCTACTACGTTCCTCTCCGGTCAAAACTCTACTTAACAACTGATCTACATCCGTATAAGTAGGATTATGACTTGAAAACAATCTTTCTAAAAGTTCTGTGATCTTTCGGGGATTTTCCCCAAAGGACCCTGACAACCGTCCCCACTCTTTCAAGTCCCATTCTAGCCATCCTTTATATTCCACAATATTAGTATGTTGTAACTGGCCATCATTGCCCACAAAAGGTTGGTCGTGCACCTGTAAAGGCATTTCTCTACTTTCACCTTTATCACTCACAAAAGGTTTGGCGGAGGCAGCCTCTGGGCTATCCTCAGGGGAGGGGTATGCAACCTGCTGCATCTGCTTGATCTTTTGCCTAGTAATTACTCCTCCCGAGGTGTGCCCTTCCATTTCCCCCTTATCCCTCTGCAGAGATTCCGACCCAGAGTCCTGCAGATTCCCCTCTGCGCCCTGGAGAGAGTCCCCCTGCGGAGGAATAGGGGCAGGTGCAGTGGGGACCAACTGACGAGTCAAAACACGCCGTGGTTTACACCCTTCATCAAAATAACATGGAGGGGGTTCACTCTCGGGAGAATACCTGACTGCCATAATTTTTAAAGATTTCCACAGCTCTGCTGCTGTGTCCCAACAAAACCAGTAACATAACTGTCCTGGATGGTCTTTTTCGATCTGGCTCCTTACTCCTCTTAAGGCAGCCTGTTCGAAAGAGCCATACGAAGGCCACCTCATCTCCGGGTTGGCCAATACCGCGGTATACCCAGTCCAATTCCTTACACACAGTGTGTACAACTTTCTCCTAGACATTCCTGTCTGTACTGGGAGTTTCCCTTTGTTCCATAACTTATTTACAATCCCCAACGGACTCTCAAGAGGCACGCTAGTCCCTTGACCCATGGTGTCTGACAGGAGCCCTCCAACTGGCGTTTACCCTGCTGTCCAGTACACGACCCCTCAATATTGAATTGGCTGGGAGAAATCTCCCGTGGCACCTGCCAATTCGTATATGAGTGGTCTGACCACTGGACAGAGGCACCGCACCAGAAGGAAATCCCGGACGAGCCCCCAAATTGTTAGGTAAAAAGCAAGTCCTCACTCACCTCTCCAGCACCCGAGTTCGTGCGGAGTTGGTATGGGGCTCACAATCTGTCAGAGACCAGACACCAATTCATTGATCAACGGGCTCACACTATCCTTAGCTTGAAAGGCTTCAGAGTAAGTGTGGCAAGTTTATTAGGGGTGAGCATCAATATTTATACACAGAAGTAAACAAAGTGATTAACAGATCATAATGGTCATGCATAATCAAACAAGATTCTACAGGATAAAACAGGTTAAAATGTAAATTCAAAAAGAGATAAGGGGAGATGGCTACTTAAGGGGAGGGGGGGTGTCATGAGTAGTTCGCAGGTCAGAGCTTTGGTTAAAAGTTCAGACAGAGACATCAAGTCTGGGTTAAGTTTAAGCTCATCAAAAGTTCAGACTCAACAGTATCTTCCCTGGGATATGAATTGAGAGTATAAAATAAGGGACAGTGTCATCGTGAGACCACCTCTTTCCTCCCCCACCTACTCTGAAGGCAACAAGAGCTCTGGGACAACAAAGACTTTGAACTGAGGAAACTGGTCCCAGGCTGAGGCCTGGTCTACACTAGGCGTTTATGTCGAAGTTAGCGCCGTTACATCGAATTAACCCTGCACCCGTCCACACCGCGAAGGTATTTAGTTCGATATAGAGGTCTCTTTAATTCGACTTCTGTACTCCTCCCCGACGAGGGGAGTAGCGCTAAATTCGACATGGCCATGTCGAATTAGGCTAGGTGTGGATGGAAATCGACGCTAATAGCTCCGGGAGCTATCCCACAGTGCACCACTCTGTTGACGCTCTGGACAGCAGTACGAGCTCGGATGCTCTGAACAGCCACACAGGAAAAGCCCCGGGAAAATTTGAATTTGAATTCCTTTTCCTGTCTGGCCAGTTTGAATCTCATTTCCTGTCTGGACATTGTGGCGAGCTCAGCAGCACTGGCAATGATGCAGAGCTCTCCAGCAGTGATGGCCGTGCAATCTCAGAATAGAAAGAGGGCCCCAGCATGGACTGATCGGGAAGTCTTGGATCTCATCGCTGTGTGGGGCGATGAGTCCGTGCTTTCCGAGCTGCACTCCAAGAAACGGAATGCAAAGATCTAGGAGAAGATCTCTAAAGACATGTCAGAGAGAGGATACAGCCGGGATGCAACGCAGTGCCGTGTGAAAATCAAGGAGCTGAGACAAGGCTACCAGAAGACCAAAGAGGCAAACGGACGCTCCGGATCCCATCCCCAGACATCCCGTTTCTACGAGGCACTGCATTCCATCCTAGGTGCGGCCGCCACCACTACCCCACCAGTGACCGTGGACTCTGAGGATGGGATATTGTCCACGGCCGGATCCTCGGACATGTTAGCGGATGGGGAAGATGAGGAAGGAGAAGAGGTGGACGAGGCAGTCGACAGCACTCACAACGCTGATTTCCCCGACAGCCAGGATCTATTCATCACCCTTACAGAGATCCCCTACCAACCGTCCCCAGCCGTTACCCCGGACACAGAATCTGGGGAAGGATCAGCCAGTAAGTGTTGTAAACATCTAAACATTTATTTTTAACAGAACAGGAATATTAACAATTAAAAAAATGGGTTTCTCATGATTAGTTTGCCCTAGGCGCTTAACGGTTCAGTCATGGGCGGTGCAACTATTGAAAAAAAAATCTAGCAATGTCCAGTTTTGCATGATTGTCCTGCCCAAGCCGCTCTACTGTTTAGTCACTGCTACAGCAGCTAGAGTAAAATGCGGTCTATATGTCCGGGGATGGAGCAGAAATCCTCCTGTGACATCTCGAGGAAGCTCTCCTGGAGGTAATTGGAAATCCGTTGCATTAGGTTCCTGGGGAGAGCGGCCTTATTGGGTCCTCCGTAGTACGACACGTTGCCGCGCCACGAGACAAGCAAGTACTCGGGAATCATTGCTCTGCACAGCAGGGCGGCATACGGCCCTGGTCTTTGGAGGCTTTCCCGGAGCATTCTCTCTTTCTCGCTGTCAGAGATCCTCATGAGGGTGATGTCGCTCATGGTGACCTGCTTTGAATGAGGTAGGGGAATGTTAGTGTTGGGACTGCTTTACCGTTCCTTTACAGAACTGTAACCGCTGGTTTGCAGCCACGCGGTGGAGGCGGGAGAGGGGCAGCCGAAAGGGATCGTTCCCGGGGACAGCCGCGAGGGTGTGGGACAGGAGCAGAGTTCCTGCTTGCCGGATTGCTGGCAGCAGGGACCGACATTGATTTCAATGTGAAATGAGGCCATTGCTAATATTAAAGTTTTAAGCTGCCACGAGTCTACGGCTTACCATGTCTGCCTGCTACAGAAATTACGTTGTCCTGACATGCTTCTCAAATGTGCTGTGCAAGACCCCAGGCACTGAATGCGAAGGCCGAGAATTCGACCTTGTGCTGAGTGCGCATGTGATAGGTGCTGTGCATGGTCTTGTTCACAGAGAAAGACTATGTTCTTTGTTCACAACTACATTTATCTTTCTGAGGAATTCACTCCCTTTTTCCCATTCCCACAGCCCCATCTGCGACTGTCTCACAACCTAGCCTGGCATCACACTCCCAGAGGCTAGCGAGGATTAGGCATAGGAAGAAGAGGACACGGGAGGACATGTTCTCAGAGCTTATGGCCTGCTCCCGAGCCCAGGCAGCACAGCAGACCCAGTGGCGGGAGAACTTGTCCCAAATGCACCAAGCAAACATGGATCGGGAGGAGAGGTGGCGGCAGGAAGACCAGCAGGCGACTCAAACCCTGCTTGGACTACTGAGGGAGCAAACGGACACGCTCCGGCGCCTTGTGGATGTTCTGCAGGAACGGAGGCAGGAGGACAGAGCCCCACTGCAGTCCATCTCTAACCGCCCTCCCCCGCCACCAAGTCCCATACCCCCCTCACCCAAAGTGCACAGAAGGAGAGGCGGCAGAGTCCACGCAAACTCTCACTCCACCCCTGCAGAGAGCTCTAGTAGCAGAAGGCTCTCATTCCCCAAAATTTGACAAGTTCTTTCCTTCCCGCCTGACACAAGCCCCCGTCCAAGTTTCACCTCCCAGTTCCATGTGTAGTTGATAATAAAAAATATGTTTCTGTTAACTAATGTTTCCATCATGTTCTTTTGGAGGAGGGGGGGAAAGGGAGATGGTAATTGGACAGGACAGTCACCTTTGGCAGGGTACATAGGCGGGGGCAGGTACAGCAGCAGGGCACATACACAGTGCAGTGACTAGTTGCCCTGGTCAGTCTGGGAGGTGGTTTTCATGTTCTGTAGTGGGGGGTGGGTTGCTCTGTGACTTTGTGGCGGGGGAGGGCAGTTACAGATCTTAAGCGGCGGTCCTTATGCAGGATCACAGAGCCACACAGCAGGAGATCTGTAACCGTCCTCCCCCTGCCACAAAGTCACATAGCCCCCCCATACACACAGTCCCGATCAGGAGGGGTGACAGGCTCCGTTGAAAGAACCAGCCCACCACAGCGGAGCCTGTCAATCCTTGAGTTTAGAAGCTTTCTTTGCGTCACTACACTACACCCGCTCCGCACCACAATCCGCGTCCCAGTTTTAAAACATTCCCGCGAAAACAGTAATAAAGACAACGGTGTTCATTAACAAAGTAGAACTGATTTTATTTCGAAACGTGTGTTGGAAGGGGGGAAGAAGGGGGTATGTAACTGGAGAGGATAGTCAACATTAACTGGGTAAAGAAACGGGGGCAGGTTCGGCTTCTCTGTACACAAACTTTACAGTCACAGGTTACCCTGCTCACTCAGGAACCTAGCTTTCAAAGCCTCCCGGATGCACAGCGCGTCCCGCTGGTCTCTTCTAATCGCCCGGCTGTCTGGCTGTGCGTAATCAGAAGCCAGGCTATTTTCCTCAACCTCCCACCCCCCCATAAAGGTCTCCCCCTTGCTCTCACAGAGATTGTGGAGCACACAGCAAGCTGCTATAACAATGGGGATATTGGTTTCGCTGAGATCACAGCGAGTCAGCAAGCTTCTCCATCTCCCCTTGAGACGGCCAAAAGCACACTCCACCACCATTCTGCACTTGCTCAGCCGGTAGTTGAAGAGTTCTTTTTCACTGTCCAGGGCGCCAGTATAGGGCTTCATGAGCCAGGGCATTAGCGGGTAGGCTGGGTCCCCGAGGATGACTATAGGCATCTCCACATCCCCAACAGTTATTTTGTGGTCCGGGAAGTAAATACCTTGCTGCAGCCGTCTAAACAGACCAGAGTTCCTGAAAACACGAGCGTCATGAACCTTGCCCGGCCATCCGACGTAGATGTTGGTAAAACGTCCCCTGTGGTCCACCAGTGCTTGCAGCACCATGGAAAAGTAGCCCTTTCTGTTAATGTACTGGCTGGCCTGGTGGTCCGGTGCCAGGATAGGGATGTGAGTTCCATCTATGGCCCCACCGCAGTTTGGGAATCCCATCGCTGCGAAGCCATCTATGATCGCCTCCACGTTTCCCAGGGTCACTACCTTTGGCAGCAGTACATCAACGATTGCCTTGGCTACTTGCATCACAACAACCCCCACAGTAGATTTGCCCACCCCAAACTGGTTCGCGACTGACCGGTAGCTGTCTGGCGTTGCAAGCTTCCAGAGGGCTATGGCCACTCGCTTCTGGACAGTCAGGGCTACTCGCATCCGGGTGTCATTGCGCTTCAGGGCAGGGGACAGCAACTCACAAAGTTCCAGGAAAGTTCCCTTCCGCATGCGAAAGTTTCGCAGCCACTGGGATTCATCCCAGACCTGCAGCACTATGCGGTCCCACCACTCAGTGCTTGTTTCCCGTGCCCAGAATCGCCGTTCCACGGCATCAACATGACCCATTGCGACCGTGATGTCCTCGGCGCTGGGTCCCCTGCTTTCTGAGAGGTCTGTGCTACTCTCAGACTTCAGGCCATCACCGCGGTGACGTAGCCTCCTCGCCTGACTTATCTGCATCTGCCTCAGGGAAAGGTGTATGATAAGCTGCGAGGCGTTGAGAGCGGCCACAACTGCAGCGATGGTCGCAGTGTGCTCCATGCTCGCAGTGCTGTGGCATCCGCGCTGTCACTGACTAGAAAAGTGCGCGAACTGATTTCCCGCCGGCACTTTCAGGGAGGGAGGGCGGGAGTGATGGACGGATGACGACAGTTACCCAAAAGCACCCTGGACACATTTTTTTTACCCAGAAGGCATTTGCGGCTCCACCCAGAATTCCAATGGGCAGCGGGGACTCCGGGAACTGTGGGATAGCTGCCCACAGTGCACAGCTTCCAATGTCGACGCTTTCCCCGTTAGTGTGGACTCACAAAGTCGAATTACTGTCCTTAGTGTGGACACACACGTTCGACTTTGCAATATCGATTCCAAAAATTCGATTTAAGTAAAATCGAACTACTCTCGTAGTGTAGACAAGGCCTGAGAAGGAAATTCAGCATGTGTATTAAGAACTGTAACCTACCTGCAACATCCAGTGGGGTGAGAAAAGCTGTTTGATTCAAATCTTGCTTAGTCTGAAAGTTTAGGATTTAGAAACTTACTTTTTATTTTCTTAGATAAATATCTCTGACCTTTTATGCTTACCACTTAAAATCTATCTTTCTGTAGTTAATAAACTTATTCTAATGTTTTATTTTAAACCAGTGAGTTTGTCTAAAGTGCTTGGGGAATCTGCTCAGATAGCATGTCTGCTATCCTTTGATGAAGTGGTGAACTAATTAATGAGTCTGCATTGTTCAAGGGAAGGTCTTGAACAGTGTAAGATTTCTGGGGTGCAAGGCTGGGAGCTGGAGTGGATTTGCTGATGTCTCCCTCTGTGTAGTTCATGAGTGGCTTGGAGAGCATTTATGCAACTTAGCTGGGTGTGTCTCTGCATGCTGGTGGCTGAGTGATAACAGTGCTCGTAGGAGTTTGCTGCTTGTCAGTAGCAAAGCATTGTGAGAGACAATCCAGGCTGGAGAGTTATGGGGGCACAGTGATCCCACAGTTCCAAGTTGTACCCCAGGGAAATTCAGGATGGAAAGTCAGCCTGAAAAAGTTAAGAAGCCAATAGAGGCCACTGGGTCTGTATTGCAGCAGATTAGCTTATTTGGCTCAACAAAGCAGGGTTCTGAAGGCCCAAACTGGCAGAGAAAACAGGCTCAGAGGTAGCCTCAGCACATCAGGTGACAGTCCCAAGGGGGTTTCTGTGATTGAACCTGTCACAGCATGTTTGGGCTCAGGCTGGAGCCCAGGCTCTGGGACCGCTCTACTTCGTACGTGTCCATTGTGGCATGTTTGGGCTCAGGCTGAAGCCCAGACTCTGGGACCTCCCTGCTTCATAGGTGTCATACTGTCTGGAGTGGTTCACAACTGAGAGTGCCAACCTCAGGGCATGCTGTCAAAAAGGAGGGTATAAACCCCAAACTTGGTTGGTTGTTCTATAATTAAAGCTACAATTTTTTTCCCAGAGGTCATGGAATTTGTGTTTTCCAGTGACTTCTGTGACTTCAGCCCATGGTGGCTGGGGGACCCTGGAGCTCCCGGCCACCATGGAGGACTCTGGAGCTGAGCTCCCCATTTTGTCACGGGTATTTTTAGTAAAAGTCAAGGACAGGTCATGGGCTTTCGTGAATTTTTCTTTATTACCCATGACCTGTCCATGACTCTTACTAAAAATACCCGTGACAAAATCTTAGCTTTATGTATGATTAGATTTCACCAATCCAGTAATGAATATGAACTACTGAAGCACCAACAATGACAAAAACGTTCAGGTTGCTTCCAGTCCCAAGAGATCCGTCACTTACTCCAGGTTAATTTGTACCTCCGATCTCACACCAAAGACAGTGCTTATAGCCAATCCTATAGTAAACTAACGAAGGATTTATTAACTGGGAAAAAGAAATGAGAATTATTTACAGGTTAAAGCAGGCAACACATATACACAAATGAGTTAACCTATGTGTAGTAGTAGGGTTTTATGTTTGCATTTTATCTTTTCCCTCTATTTGTTCAGATAATCCCCTCTCTTTTATTTTAACTTCTCTTAGGGTATCTTTGAGAATGTCTAACTGGCTTTGGACCCCAGTGGCCAGTATTTTCAATTTATCAGTTTCTGGTTCAAATACATTGAGTTTCTCATGCAGTGCGGTGTTCTCCTCCTGGCAGCTAGCCAAGCGGAGGAATGCCTCATTGCATGCTTCCCACAATAGCCAGATTGCAGCCGAGTTTCTTTTTATTGGGGTCGATGGCCTGTAGACCAATAGATATTTTGCCAATCTATCTTCCAAATTAGCCATAGTATGGACATTGGCTAATGCTTGTTTAGTCCATGGGCTGTGCCCAAACTTTTGCAAAATTGTCTTAAAAGGAGTTATTTCCTGTATGAATGGCAATTTTGTCTGCTCTTCTTGAGCTTTGTCCTTAGGGGACTCCTTTCCCCTAAACATATTTCGTTATAAATCTTTTACCTTTATAACTCTTCTGTGCCCACGCTCGTGTGGGACTTACACAACACAAAAGTCTATACTCACTAAAAACTCTGCCTGACAGAGCAGGAGGGGGAAACGCTAAGCCCCCTACCTTTTGGGTTTGATCCTGCTATGACCGAGGGTATATTCACCTATGCAATTTTTCCCCAACAGATGGGAGGAGTGAGGACTCTAATCCTCCCCCTTATGGCCCGGCACCTCTACGACCGGGGGTGTATATACCTAGACAGTTTGTATATACCTTATCTATATAGTTTCCCCTGACAGATGGGTCGAAGCGAGGACTCTAATCCTCCCCCTTATGGCCCGGCACCTCTACGACCAGGGGTGTGCACACCTGATTGATCAATCACTTTATGGATGGAATACCTTTTAGCAATATTTAGCAGTATTTTCAACAATCAGAGTGCACGTCTTCCCCCTTTCGCAATTCTCCACCAAAAATCTTATGCTTATAAGAAGCACATGGGATCTTTTTCAGGGGAAAAGGCAATACTCTGCATTTATTGAAGATACAACAATTAGCATATGCATTCAATCACACCACACACACACTGTCCCGACAGTCGATGTTATCATTACCAGTCCAGAGTCTGGGTCAATCTAGTGGCCAGCTAGCTTGATCACGGGTAGGGAGGAGCCAGGTTCGGTCGGTCGGTTGTGACACGAGGCTACGGGGAAGTCTTGGCAGGACGAACCCAAAGTTTCATGGCAAGGCACCCTGTTTATATAGTGATTTTCCTTCATTGGGACCAATGAGTTCTGCATCGTCATACTGTAATCAATTGTTGTTTGATGAGTGCTTGTTTTCTTAAATTGTCCTTCTCATCCTTTATCTTGTTCTTTCATCAAGTTCCTCAGGGAGTTATCCCGTGCTGGTTTTGATCACCGTTATCTTGTCCCCATTGATAGGTGCCTGTCTCATATTTAGAGTCGTCAATCTGCCCTCCTCTGACATTTCAATAGGGGCGTGTTGCAGCCTCCAGGCAGCCTTGCATCTGTCTCCAGTTCCTCCCTCGTACATCTGGTTCAGCGATGGCCTTCACACTTATCTCTTAACACACACATTCCTCATTCACACACAACAGAATTAATTTACACAGAACATTTTGTACAGGAACATTAAGTTGCAATGCAAAAGAAAACAATCATGGCATTATTTTACTTCTTTTAAAATGCTAAACCTACAACAAATTGGTGACCCTCAAAGGTCTGTTACTGCCTTGAAATCAGTCCAGTCACAAATTCTGGCTGAGGCATCTCTACCAATGGCCCATTAGGCCGTTCCTTTCTGCTATTCAAAAAGGGTGTCTGGCAGGATATGATCAAATCAT
Source organism: Malaclemys terrapin pileata (assembly GCF_027887155.1). NCBI lineage: Eukaryota > Metazoa > Chordata > Testudines > Emydidae > Malaclemys > Malaclemys terrapin. The sequence continues at coordinate 33,607,546 of NC_071516.1, read as the reverse complement.
ACACCAATACATTTAATACATGCTACATTATTATTCTTTATCCTTCATTGTAAATTATATAAAATACAAACATAAAATCCTACTACATATAGTTCCAAAAGGTGGCAGAGTTGTAGTAATCTGCCAGCACTGAATGTCTTCTATGGCTAACCCAGGTTGACCCTGGGGATCTTTGTTTTTGTTTTCTAGCTCCAGCCCTGTGAGAGTTCAAACAGCAAAGATGAAAATTTTTCATGTCAGCTATCTTTATTTCCTTCTTCCAGAATTCAGGCTTGTGGGACAAATTTTCTTACACATAGTACCTTCATGGGTGTGAGAGGATGTTCTAAAGTGGGGAATTTTCTTGTTTTTTTTTTCAATGGTTTGCATGCACAGGGGGTAGAACTCCGTTTCCCTGGGTGTTACTGGTTTAACGAGGTGATGGAAGAGGGAGTTTGTTGTTACAGATGTCCGGGGACTTTTTAACCCAGACGGCAAGGTTCGTTGTCTGACCGCAGAGTGAGAGACAGGCAACACCAGCAAGGTCCAATACAAGCTCTTTATTGAAGAGTGCACACAACAATAGAGAGCGGCCCGTCTCCAGAGAGAACCAGCCACGATTACAATAACTAGTGAGATTATATAGACAGTTCCGTTGCGTCATAGTTAAAGCAACCCAATTCCCTCCTTTACTAGTTAAAAGCTTCTAATATTCATGCATATCTATGTTCTTTGACAGTACAAACAGTTCATGATGCCTCAGCAGCTTCTTATCAGCTTTTTCGTCATGCACTAGAAACTAGGAGAAAGTAGGGAGTTAAGAACAGAAACAGGGAGTGGAGACTGCAAGTCTCCATATGTCCAAACAAACCGTTCCTAGTACATTTGGTACAAGAATACGGCCCCCCCCTTATCTCATTCTTTGAAGCCCAAGCAAGCATGTCCTCATGTTTCACAGAGACAGGAATGGCCCAGCAACTACAGTTAGCCTAACTTTGGCTAAGCTGGCCAAACAACCTGTTCTATACTCCATTTTCCTTGGACCTAACACAGAGGACTAGCAACGGAACTTGGGATCCTGGCCAATGGCCTGGAAAATGGATACCCCAGGAACTGGTGACCAGGAGGCCCAGCTTGGATGCCACAGCCAGTTCTGGCCAGCGGGAGGACAATGGGCTGCGGAGAGAGGACCCCAGTGACCTTTCCAGCCAGTGGTGAACAAAAGATGGCTGAGAGGAGAGGAGGCCAGGCGACCCTGTTTACCTGGACAGAAGACAAAGGACAGAGGCAGGGCTTTGGGGCAGGTGATATCGGATGTCCAGCTGGAAAGCATGGGGTCTCTGGACTGGAGAGAGAGAGAGAGCAGGCAGAGCCCACCTGGATTCAGGGGAGACTTAGATGTACTGTGCTGAGGGAGGCCAGGTCTGAGGGCCCTGAGAGTTTCTTATGCTGTGTTCAGATGCTCGATGAACCCTCCTGTTTTACGCTGTCTGGGAGTCGCTCCGGTCTAGAGAACAGGGTTGCATTATTTCCTCTTGGCGTGGAGGCCCTGTGGGTCCAGAATGAGTGGACTCCCTGAGGGGGCCCCTGGCCAGAGAAAGGCATGCTAAAGGCTCAGACAGGTGCAGTACCAGAAGGCAGAGGGGCTTAGCCCCCAAGAGAGAGTGGACGCTGGAGAAGGGGTGTCACACTGAAGGGGGTTCCCCCCAGGGACTGTACGGGGCTGTCATAACTATAAAGGGAAGGGTAACAGCCCTCCTGTGTACAGTACTATAAAATCCCTCCTGGCCAGAGACTCCAAAATCCTTTTACCTGTAAAGGGTTAAGAAGCTCAGGTAACCTGGCTGACATCTGACCCAAAGGACCAATAAGGGGACAAGATACTTTCAAATCTTGCGGGGGGGAAGGCTTTTGTTTGTGCTCTTTGTTTTGGGGGTTGTTCGCTCTTGGGACTGAGAGGGACCAGACATCAATCCAGGCTCTCCAAATCTTTCTGAACAAGTCTCTCATATTTCAGACTTGTAAGTAAACAGCCAGGCAAGGCGTGTTAGTTTTTATCTTTGTTTTCTCAACTTGTAAATGTACCGTTTTGCTAGTGTTTATCTCTGTTTGCTGTAACTTTGAACCTAAGGCTAGAGGGGATTCCTCTGGGCTCTTTAAGTTTGATTACCCTGTAAAGTTATTTTCCCTCCTGATTTTACAGAGATGATTTTTACCTTTTTCTTTAATTAAAAGCCTTCTTTTTGAGAACCTGATTGATTTTTCCTTGTTTTTAGATCCAAGGGGGTTGGATCTTGATCCACCAGGAGTTGGTGGGAGGTAGGAGGGGGGATGGTTAATTTCTCCTTGTTTTAAGATCCAAGGGGTTTGGATCTGTATTCACCGGGGAATTGGTGAAGAGTCTCTCAAGGCTACCCAGGGAAGGGAATTAGCACATTTGGGAGTGATGGCAGCGGACCAGATCTAAGCTGGTAGTTAAGCTTAGAAGTTTTCATGTAGGCCCCCACATTTGTACCCTAAAGTTCAGAGTGGGGAAGCAGCCTTGACATGGTGGCAGAGCGGTGGGATAATTTTAAACCAAAAGTCAGTAAGATTTTTTTTTTCTCCTTTCTAGCTGCTTGGAAAGCAGAGCTATAGATAGATGCATATCTTATCTCTCCTTGTCTGAAGGCAGAGATGTTAAGTTTTTTTAACAAGGGTCTTTGTTAAGAGAAGGAGTCAAGCAGTGAGCAAACAGCTGGCAAAAAGAATTTACAAGCTGAATTTTTTTTTTTTCTCTCTATCGGGGATAGCTAGTTAGAAAGTCTCTGTTGCCTGAGCTGAGTGCATCCCAGTTTCAGCCAACTGCAGAGGGGTGTGGCCCAGCACAAGAAAACAGGAAAATGACTACCAAAGAAGTAGCTAACAAACTAGAACTGGCCAGACTAGAAGCAGAAGAAAATGAAAAAAAAAACATCAGAGACTGCTACAATTAAAAAAACTCTATAAAGAAGCTGAAGAGAAAGCCAAAGAGGAGGCCCACAAGAGAGCTATGGAGCTGAAAGAAAAAGAGATGGAGAAGAGGGAAAAAGAGAGGAAGCATGAACTGGAATTAGCAAGGGCTAGGCCGGATATACCAGCCAATCCTAGCAACCCCTGTCCAGGTACCACTTCCCATCCCAGAAAATTCCCCACCTACAAGGCAGGCGATGATACTGAGGCCTTCTTAGAAAATTTTGAAAGGGCCTGTCTAGGGTACAGCATCACTACAGACCAGTACATGGTAGAGCTGAGGCCACAGCTCAGTGGACCCTTAGCAGAGGTGGCGGCTGAAATGCCTAAGGAACACATGAACTGTTATGAACTTTTTAAAAACAAGGCCAGAATCAGAATGGGGCTAACACCCGAGCATGCCCGTCGGCGGTTCAGAGCCCTAAGGTGGAAACCAGACGTGTCATTTACCCGACATGCCTACCACATTGACAAAAATTGTGATGCCTGGGTATCAGGAGCAAGTGTTAAATCTCTGGAAGATCTGGTTTTCCTAGTAAAAGTGGAGCAGTTTTTAGAGAGTGTTCCTGAGGAAATAAAGGTACATCCTAGATGGAAAGCCCAAAACTGTAACCGAGGTGGGGGAGATTGGAGCCAAATGGGTGGAGGTGGCAGAAAAGAAAAAAACTAGTAGCAGTTGGAGTGAATATCAGAAGGGGCAACCCGAAACAAAACCTTACCACTGGGGACAACCTAAGGCCCCACCCACATTCCAAGGGAAACCCCAGATGCCTTCTCACCCCACCACACCAGTCTCCACCAACCAACATCGCCCTGGTGATACCTTAGCAGGGCGATGTTTTAAATGTAATGAACTGGGACATATAAAGGCCCACTGCCCCAAGAACTCCAACTGATTACAGTTCATTACACCACACTCACACCAAAGATCCCCAGGCCCAGATGCCTCTCTCATACCCTTGGAGCGAAAGGAAACCTTGAGAGTGGGCGGAAAGAAGGTTATCGCTTGGAGAGACACTGGGGCACAAGTGTCGACTATCCACCAATCCCTAATGGACCCCAAACTCATCAACCCGGAGGCTCCAGTGACCATTCAACCCTTCATGTCACAGTCTGTAACCTTGCCTACAGTCAAGTTGCATGTTCAGTACAAGGGCAGGTCAGGAATGTGGACTTTTGCAGTCTATGACAATTATCCCATCCCCATGCTGCTGGGGGAAGACTTGGCCAACCATGTGAAGTTAGCCAAGAGGGTGGGAATAGTCACCCGCAGCCAGGCTAAGCAAGCCTCCACCCCCATCCCTGTTCCTGAGCTGTCTCCCAGGGCCCCGTCTGTGTTACCAGAGACCCAGCCAAAGGTGGTGGAACTGGATCCCCTGCCAACGACTGCAACAGCCATAGTGGATCCAATCCAGAGACTCAGCCAAAGCCAGTCCCAGAACAGGAACTGGCAACGTGACCAGCACCAGAACCATGGCCAGCACTGAGTCCAGCGCTTGCAAACCCGTCTACAACTCCAACGCCAGAGGGCACCAGCGAGCCTGACCTGGCGGAAGCAGCAGATAACCCTACCCAAGAGGCTCAGCCAGAGTCTGAGATACCGCATAGTGCACCAGCGGACAGCGGTTCACAGTCAACGGAAACAGCCCCAGCACCTGCATCGCTTCCAGAGGGACCAAGCCCAAGTCCACAGTCCAAGGAAGAACTGATGTCTCCAGCATCGAGGGAACAGTTCCAGGCTGAGCAGGAAGCAGATGACAGCCTTCAGAAAGCTTGGGCGGCGGCACGGAGCATCCCACCGCCTCTCAGCTCTTCTAACCGATCCCAGTTTGTTGTAGAACAAGGACTTTTATACAAGGAGACTCTTTCTGGTGGGCACCAGGAAGACTGGCATCCTCAAAGACAGTTGGTAGTTCCCACTAAGTATCGGGTAAAGCTCTTGAACTTAGCCCATGATCATCCCAGTGGCCATTCTGGGGTGAACAGAACCAAAGACCGGTTGGGGAAGTCCTTCCACTGGGAGGGAATGGGCAAGGACGTTGCTAATTATGTCCGGTCTTGTGAGGTGTGCCAACAAGTTGGAAAGCCCCAAGACCAGGTCAAAGCCCCTCTCCAGCCACTACCCATAATTGAGGTCCCATTTCAGCGAGTAGCTGTGGATGTTCTGGGTCCTTTCCCAAAGAAGACACCCAGAGGAAAGCAGTACATATTGACTTTCATGGATTTTCTACCCGATGGCCAGAAGCAGTACCCTTAAGCAACAACAGGGCTAAAAGTGTGTGCCAGGCATTAGCAGACATTTTTGCCAGGGTAGGTTGGCCCTCCGACATCCTTACAGATTCGGGAACTAATTTCCTGGCTGGGACCATGAAAAACCTGTGGGAAGCTCATGGGGTGAATCACTTGGTTGCCACCCCTTACCACCATCAAACCAATGGTCTGGTGGAGAGGTTTAATGGAACTTTGGGGACTATGATACATAAATTCGTAAATGAACACTCCAATGATTGGGACCCAGTGTTGCAGCAGTTGCTTTTTGCCTACAGGGCTGTACCACATCCCAGTTTAGGGTTTTCACCATTTGAACTTGTGTATGGCCGCGAGGTTAAGGGGCCATTACAGTTGGTGAAGCAGCAATGGGAGGGGTTTACGCCTTCTCCAGGAACTAACATTCTAGACTTTGTAAGCAACCTACAAAGCGCCCTCCGACACTCTTTAGTTCTTGCTAAAGAAAACCTAAAGGATGCTCAGGAAGAGCAAAAGGTCTGGTATGATAAACATTCCAGAGAACGGTCCTTCAAAGTAGGAGACCAAGTCATGGTCTTAAAGGCCCTCCAGGCCCATAAAATGGAAGCGTTGTGGGAAGGACCATTCACGGTCCAGGAGCGCCTAGGAGCTGTTAACTATCTCATAGCATCCCCCACCTCCAACATAAAGCCTAAGGTATACCATGTTAATTCTCTTAAGCCCTTTTATTCCAGAGAATTAAAGGTATCCCAGTTTACAGCCCAGGAAACAGGTAACACGGAGTGGCTTGAAGGTGTCTAGTACGAAGGAAAAAGTAATGGTGGCGTGGAAGAGGTAAACCTCTCCGCGACCCTTGGACGTCTGCTGAGTGACTTACCTGGGGCACCAGGTGGGTCAAGGAACTATAAATCCCCTACAGGCCAAAGTGGATGCTATCCAAAAGTGGCTGGTTCCAAAGTCAAAGAAACAGGTCCAATCCTTCTTAGGCTTGGCTGGATATTATAGGCGATTTGTACCACACTACAGCCAAATCGCCGCCCCACTGACAGACCTAACTAGAAAGAAATAGCCAAATGCAGTTCGGTGGACTGATGAGCGTCAAAAGGCCTTTAACCAGCTTAAGGCAACACTCATGTCTGACCCTGTACTAAGGGCTCCAGACTTTGACAAACCGTTCCTAGTAACCACAGATGCGTCCGAGCGGGGTGTGGGAGCAGTTTTAATGCAGGAAGGACCGGATCAAGAATTCCTTCCTGTTGTGTTTCTCAGCAAGAAACTGTCTGAGAGGGAAAGCCACTGGTCAATCAGCGAAAAGGAATGCTACGCCATTGTGTATGCGCTGGAAAAGCTACGCCCATACGTTTAGGGACGTCGTTTCCAACTACAAACAGACCATGCTGCGCTACAGTGGCTTCATACTGCCAAGGGGAATGACAAAAAACTTCTTCGGTGGAGTTTAGTTCTCCAAGATTTCTATTTTGAAATACAACACATTTCAGGAGCTTCTAACAAAGTGGCTAATGCACTTTCCCGGGAAAGTTTCCCAGAATCAACTGGTTAAACATTGTTCTTGGAAAGTGAAACATATTGTTAGTTTTTATATAATCAGTAGTATGTCTAAAGGTGCATGTGTCTTATTAACTCTGTTTTCTCCTAGCGCTCCAGGAAGAAATCACAGCCAGTGTGGAACTGGCTGTCCAACACTATCTGTGATTTGGGGGGGGGGTGTCATAACTATAAAGGGAAGGGTAACAGCCCTCCTGTGTACAATACTATAAAATCCCTCCTGGCCAGAGACTCCAAAATCCTTTTACCTGTAAAGGGTTAAGAAGCTCAGGTAACCTGGCTGACATCTGACCCAAAGGACCAATAAGGGGACAAGATACTTTCAAATCTTGCGGGGGGGAAGGCTTTTGTTTGTGCTCTTTGTTTTGGGGGTTGTTCGCTCTTGGGACTGAGAGGGACCAGACATCAATCCAGGCTCTCCACATCTTTCTGAACAAGTCTCTCATATTTCAGACTTGTAAGTAAACAGCCAGGCAAGGCGTGTTAGTTTTTCTTTGTTTTCTCAACTTGTAAATGTATCTTTTTGCTAGAATGTTTATCTCTGTTTGCTGTAACTTTGAACCTAAGACTAGAGGGGATTCCTCTGGGCTCTTTAAGTTTGATTACCCTGTAAAGTTATTTTCCCTCCTGATTTTACAGAGATGATTTTTACCTTTTTCTTTAATTAAAAGCCTTCTTTTTGAGAACCTGATTGATTTTTCCTTGTTTTAGATCCAAGGGGGTTGGATCTTGATCCACCAGGAGTTGGTGGGAGGTAGGAGGGGGGATGGTTAATTTCTCCTTGTTTTAAGATCCAAGGGGTTTGGATCTGTATTCACCAGGGAATTGGTGAAGAGTCTCTCAAGGCTACCCAGGGAAGGGAATTAGCACATTTGGGAGTGATGGCAGCGGACCAGATCTAAGCTGGTAGTTAAGCTTAAAAGTTTTCATGCAGGCCCCCACATTTGTACCCTAAAGTTCAGAGTGGGGACGCAGCCTTGACAGGGGCCAACAGTGGGCACAACCTGTGAGTCCGTGACAGAGGGCCCTTAACTAAGTGTTTGTATTGTGATGTTCTGCAAGGGCCCAGTTTTGATTGTCCTTCTTGATGGGTGGGAGAACCACTTCTCCTGGCCACGTTCACAAGTTCAGAGCAGGCATTGTTTATCATCATAAAGCAAAACTTACATATTACCTTTTATCAGGGGGCACAAACATTACAAGTATGGTTTTCATGCACCAACTTGCAAGCATTTTATAGAGCGTAAACAGGTCTTTACAAATGGAGCACCCAGCTTGAACAAGGCTATCATACACGTGAGCTGGTCTGGTTTCCAGCTATGAATTTGTCAGGGCTGAGCTGATGCCTGCACCCTGGGCAAGCGCTGGCACCTCGTCTACCAGCATCGCAGCAGGGCGCAGAGATCGAGCTGTAGCCAGAGCCCAAATCTCTACACCCGTGATGTTACAGCCCCAAGCAGCTGGTCCAGCCCAGCTGTAGGTGTTTGACTGCAGTGTAGACACAGCCATGTGGCCCGACTGGCGCAGCTGCACCTTGGTCACATCACAGCCAGGGCCAGCAATGCGTCTAGGGCCCGGGAAAAGAGCGGCAGCGCCAAGTGCCCAGCAACGTGCCCGGCCTGGGCAACCCCGGGAGTTCCGGGACGGGCCCAGCCAGACCCCGCTGGGGAAGCCGGACACGCGCTTCCAGGCCGCGGCCGCGCGCAGGCCCCTGCTAGGCGCGCTGAGCGGGCTCCCAACGCTGGAGCGCGCATCGCCTGCACGCCGGGGGCGGGGCGCCCGGTGCGGCCTGGCGGGGCCGTTCGCTCGGGCCGAAGGGTGGGTCCGGCCGGCCCGGGGGCGCCGGGCGGGGCCCGCGAGGAGCAGGCCGAGGTGGCGGGAGGGCGAGAACGCGGAGCTCCTGGCCGAGCCCCTTTGAGCCGGAGCGGGCGAGGGCGGCCCTGAGCGCGCGGCCCGACGCTCCTGGGGACTCCCCGAGCCGGCCCCGGGGCGCAGAGCGGCCAGTGGCGGGACTCGGGAGCGGCGCTGTGGGTGAAAGTGGCGGGAGACGCGCCGGGGCGCGAGGTGAGTGACAGTGGCCGGAGACGCGCTGGGGTGTGTGTGTGTGTGTGAGAGAGAGAGACAGGCCGGGGGGGTTTACAGTGGCTGGAGACGTGCTGTGTGTGTGTGTATGTGTGAGACAGTGGTGGGGTGGGGCTGCAATGGTGGGCCAGGTGGGTGACAGAGGCGGGAGATGTGCCGGGGGGTTGGCAGTGGCTGGAGACGTGCTGGGGGAGCCGGGGTGGGTGACAGTGGCCGGAGATGCCCCGGGGTGGGTGGCAGTGTCTGGAGACATACTGGGGATGTATGTGTGACAGTGGCGGGGTGGGGCTGCACCGGTGGGTCTGGAGGGTGACAGTGGCCAGAGACGCGCCGGGGAGTTGACAGTGCCTGGAGACGTGATGGGTGTGTGTATGTGACAGTGGCAGGGTGGGGCTACACTGGTGGGTCGGGAGGGTGACAGTGGCGGGAGATGCATCGGGGGGGGACAGAGGCGGGAGATGTGCCGGGGGCGAGGGTGACAGTGGCCGGAGACGTGCCGGGGGCGAGGGTGACAGTGGCCGGAGACGTGCCGGGGGCGAGGGTGACAGTGGCCGGAGACGTGCCGGGGGCGAGGGTGACAGTGGCCGGAGACGTGCCGGGGGCGAGGGTGACAGTGGCCGGAGACGCGCTGGGGGGTGTGTGACAGTGGCCGGAGACGCGCTGGGGCGTTGACAGTGGCCGGAGACGCGCTGGGGTGTGTGTGACAGTGGCTGGAGACGTGCCCGGGGGGTTGACAGTGGCCGGAGACACGCGGGGGGCGGGGTTGACAGTGTCTGGAGGCATGATGGGTGTGTGTATGTGACAGTGGCAGGGTGGGGCTGCACCGGTGGGTCGGGAGGGTGACAGTGGCAGGAGATGCATCGGGGGGGGGGGGGACAGAGGCGGGAGACGCGCCAGGGGGTCGACAGAGGCAGAAGATGCACCAAGGGGCCAGGTGGGTGACAGAGGCGGGAGATGCGCTGTCCAAGCCTGCCCACGCTCACTTCTGTCTGGCTTTTTTGCTCCCTCACTTGCATGGGCCTAGCAAGGAGGTGGTGATATGTCTGGGAGCTGCTCTCGGGACTGGAGTTTGCTGCCGGACATTTGGCAGTGGCTGTGAGAAGGCTGCACCTTGCGCTGCTGCCTGTAGGGCTGCCTCCTACTCCTAGAGTAATCTTGCTGCTAAATACTGGTGAACCTCTGGTCCAGATCAGGTGCCAGGCTATTCTGGGGCATGCTGCTTCCACAGACTAGTCCAGACACTGTAGCTTGCTCTGTTCAGCTTATTCCAGTGCAGGAGCCTCCTGATTGGATACTTTGGATGTCTTGCTAGAGTCACAGCCAGATCCAATAGGCAGGCAGATCTGATTAGTTTCAGTCTTCTTCATCCTCTTCCCTGCTTCTGACAACAGCCTAGGCGTCTGACTTACTGCAGGGCCATTATCCTCTTCCTGTATTACCATTATACCATTCTTTGATCCTCAGATGGAGGCAGGAGACCAGGAGGTGAACAGCATGAAACTGCAGACATTGCAGTTACTGCCCGAGGAGCAGATAGTAACACTTCGTCAACAGATGGTGGAAAGTCAGGCATCCTATCAACGCAAGCTGCAGAGCTCCCAAGAGGCACAACATAGACAGGCAGTGCTTGTGCAGAAGCTACAAGCAAAGGTAAAGCAAAAGTACATCCATGAGCATCCAAACAGGGAGGCAGTGATCAGGAGTGAAAGACATTGGCCGAGATGTGGGAAGACCAGGTGTGGAAGAGAAAGGGGTGTTGTGGATCAGGAGTGAGGAGCATAACTATAACTGACAGCTAATTTCCTTCTGCAGCCTTTTTACATGTGGAGAGGCCAAAAAAAAAAGAGGCAAAAAGGTAGGGTAGAGAAGGGCAAACATGGCAGAAAAGGGACAAAGGGGGAAGAAATGAAAACAAAATCACTAAGAAGGAAAGGGAAGTATGAAGCAACCTAGAGGGAAAGAGAAGCAGGGAAAATAAGAGCCCCAGAATCTTTTGTGCTGGCAGCCCTGGTGTTTGCTTGAAAGCCTCTGCAGCCTGCTCACGAATTCTGAAGAGTTTGAGGGTGGCTTCCACAAAATCTGTCATTATGGAGGATAGGACAGCACCTATCGTAGGGATTGGGTCCAGCAGGGCAAAGAGGACTGTGAGTGTGGGTAGGTGGTGGTGTTGGAGAGTGGAGGGGAGGTTGGGGTGGAGATGGGGAAAGGAGTAGGTAGAGCTGCGGGGAGCTGTAGAGTGGTGTGGGTAACAAGGAAGGGGAAATGGAGCCAGCAGTGGAACATACAGTGTTGCCATGTGGTTGAAAAAGGCAATAAGTGGGTCCATTGCATTTCTAGCCTTTTTTAGCAACTTAACAATTTTAACTCCCCATTCTGCCAGTCCATTACTTGGTGGATATTTAGGACTGGAGGTAAAATGTTCAATTCCATAATCTGGTGTGAAGGTCTTAAAATCTTTACTAACAAACTGAGGCCACTGTCTGCCCTCTCTATTTTAGGGATATCTGATATGACAAAAATAGCTGTATGTTTTAAGATTGTCTACTTTGATGTGATCTTCTGTAGTTGAGCTTCCTCTGGATAACATGTATTTTTGCAGGATCTGGCAACCCAATTTTCTGAGAGAAATTCCTCCAAATTCAACAGTTCTTTTTTCTGAAATTGGCATTTTGCTTTATTCAGTTTCAGTCCATTGTCTCTAGCAAGCTGCAGAACTTGTACAAGCCTGACATGAGTACTTGTTCTGGGGCACTCCAAATGAGAATATAATCTGTGAACATTTTAATACCCTCATTGCTGCTACCTTGTTTTGTGGGCTGCAGATATGAAAAAGGTATGTTCTTAAGGTGCAGATATGAAAAAAACTGATGCTATTGAAATGAATACCCAAGAGGAAGCTCCTAGGGGGAAGGTTAAAGATGGACATTGTTTACAGGCACCACTCCCACTGATTAATACCCCAGAAATTGAAGAATTTAGATTGTGAACTCTTCAGCGCAGATTTTGAAGAATGATGTCCTGTGTGCTTGGATAGCAGCTAGCACATTATGGGCATTTATTGGAGAACAAATAATGACACTAATAATAAAAAATAGGTGAGAAGTACGTTTCCTCCAGATAGTCCAGGAGGGTTTCTGTCTATTGCCTCATCAAATTTTGACAGCTTCCCTTCCACATAGAAATGTTTGTTGTTCCTTCAGAATCGTGCAGGTTGCTGCTCAGGGGTCTCTGTAGTTTTTAAGACTGCTTTCTTAACCCTTTCAATAATATTTTGAAATATATCAAAATATTATATTTATAACCTTTTCTGTTGCTCTCTTCTCCCCTTTCTCTCTCTCTCTATGGTGTGTACTTTTTCTGGTTGTGTGGCTGGATTGGTTTACTTCTCTATTGTTAGCTCCATGTAGGTGACTGGTATCATTCATGCTGTTAATTATAATTTAGTGTGTTGTATTAAGTTTGCTGTAGCGGGGATCTGTAGGTTTGCTTTGTATACTTTTTGGAGTTTAATTCCTGTATATAATATTGCTTGGATTTCATAGGGGTTTTGTGCTCAGTGGTTTTTCTAGGTTTTGGGATGGTTTGTTAGCTATCAGCTGAGTTGACTGTAGTTTGGTAGGTATGTGGGCATTATTTCCCTGCTATCCGGTTCTCTCTTGCTCTCCTCAATCCCACCATTGCTTTTCGGTGAGCTGAATGTGTCTGAGAATGGAGCCCATCTTCAGTGCCTGGAAAGATAATGGAGCAAATAATTAAGCAATCAATTTGAAAACACCTAGAAGATAATGTGATAAATAACAATCAGCATAGATTTGTCAAGAACAAATCATGTCAAACCAACCTAATAGTTTTCTTTGAGAGGGGAACAAGTCTTGTGGATGGGGGAGCGGTAGATGTGATATATCTTCACTTTAGTAAGGCTTTTGATACTGTCTCGCATGACCTTCTCATAAACAAAGTAGGAAAATACAACCTAAGATGGAGCTACTATAAGGTGGATGCATAACTGTTCCCAGAGAGTAGTTATCAGTAAGGCTACGTTTTAGTCATGGGTATTTTTAGTAATAGTAATGGACAGGTCACAGGCTATAAACAAAAATTCACGGCCCATGACCTGTCCATGACTTGTACTATTTACCCATAACTAAAACATGGGCCAGGTCTTCTGGGGGCGGGGGCAGTCTAGGGGCCACCTCAGGTGCTGGGCGGTGTGGCCTGGAACCCCTGCTGGTGCTGGGAGGGCCGGGTGGCAGTGCGCAGCCCGGGACCCTCGCTGGCGCTGGGGGGAAGAGAAGCAGGCGGTTGTGTGCTGTCCGGGATCCCTGCTGGCACTGGGGCGGGCGGTGGTACATGGCATAGGACCCTGGCTGGTGCTGGGATGGGGGCCCGGGTGGGGAGAAGGGTTGGCGGGGCTAGTAGGCTCCTTACCTGGCTGTGCATGTCCCTACAGCTCCTAGAGGGAGGGAAGGCCGGGGGGCTCCGCACGCTGTCCTCGCTGAGCTCCGGTTCTGCAGCTCCGATTGGCCAGGAATCGCAGCCAATGGGAACTGAGGGGGTGGTGCCGGCAAGCAAGCAAGGGCTCCCTCCGCCTAGGTCAGGAGTTGCAGGGTTATGCCGGGCACTTCCGGAGAGCCTCCCCACCAGGTGAGCGCCGCCCCACACCCCAACCCCCGCCTGAGCCCCCTCCCACACCCAAACTGCTGCTGGCCCTGCTGCTGCCTAAGTGTTCGGGCAGCCTCTCAGCCAGGCACACTGGCTGCTGCAAAAGTCATGGAGGTCATGGAAAGTCATGGAATCCGTGACCTCCATGAGAGACATGGAGCCTTAGTTATCAGTGGTTCACAGTCAAGCTGGAAGGGCATACCGAGTGGGGTCCTGCAGGAATCAATTCTGGGTCCATTTCTGTTCAATATCTTCATCAGTGATTTAGATAATGGCATAGAGAGTACACTTATAAAATTTGCAGATGATAGCAATTTGAGAGGGAGGATAGGATTAAAATTCAAAATGATCTGGACAAACTGAAGAAATGGTGTGAAGAAAATAGGATGAAATTCAATGAGGACAAATGCAAAGTACTCCACTTGGAAGGAAGAACAGTCAATTGCACACATACAAAATGGGAGATGACTGCCTAGGAAGGAGTACAGCAGAAGGGTTCTTGTTAACCTCTGAGGACAGGACAAGAAGCAATGGGCTTAAATTGCAGCAAGGGTGGTTTACATTGGACATTAGGAAAAACTTCCTGTCAGGGTGGTTAAGCACTGGAATAAATTGACCAGGGAAGTTGTGGAATCTCCATCATTGGAGATTTTTAAGGGCAGATTAGACAAACACCTTTCAGGGTTGGTCTAGATAATACTTAGTCCTGCCGTGAGTGCAGGGGACTGGACTAGATTACCTCTCGAGGTCCCTTCCAGTTAGGGTGACCAGGTGTCCGGTTTTTGACTGGAAAACCTGGTAAAAAAGGGACCCTGGGCCGTTAAAAGTCAGGTCAGCAGTGCTGTGGGTCTAAGGCAGACTAGTCCCTACCTGTCCTGGCTCCGTGCTGCGCCCCGGAAGCGGCCAGCAAGTCTGGCTCCTATGCGGGGGAGCCACGTGGCTCTGTGCGCATGCCCCTGCCCTGAGCACCATCTCTACATTCCCATTGGCTGGGAACCATGGCCAATGGGAACTGTGGGGGTAGTGCCTGCGGGCGAGAGCAGTACGCAGAACCGCCTGCCATGCCTCCGCCTAGGAGCCGGACCTGCTGGCTGTTTCCGGGGTGCAGTGGGGAGTCAGGACAGGCAGGGAGACTGCCTTAGAGCCCCCCAGCTGCGCTGCTGACTGGGAGCTGCTGGAGGTAAGCTCGTGCCCCAGCCCCAACACCCTGCCTCAGCCCTGAGCCGCCCCCTCCCCCAAACCCGGAGCCCCCTCCTGCACCCCAAATCCCTCATCCCCAGCACCACCCCACAGCGCCCGACAGAGCCCTCACCCCCCGCTGCACCCCAACCCCCTGCCTCAACCCGCAGCCCCCTCCTGCATCCTGAACTGTTCATCCCCAGCCCCACCCCAGAGCCTGCAACCCCAAACGGAGCCCTCACCCCCAGCCCAGAGCCCCCTTCTGCACCCTGAACCCCTCATTTCTGGCCCCACCTTGGAGCCTGCACCCCAATCCCATTCCCCAGCTCAGTGAAAGTGAGTGAGGGTGGGGGAGAGTGAGCCACGGAGGGAGGGGGAATATAGTGAGCAGGGGGCAGAGCCTTGGGAAGGGGGTGGGATAGGGGGCGGAGCTTTGGAGAAGGGGTGGGCTTAAGGCTTTTGGTTTTGTGTGATTAGAAAGTTGGCAACCCTACTTGCAGTCCTACGATTCTATGGGCTTGTCTACATTACCCACTGGATCGTCGGGCAGCGATCGATCCAGCGGGGTGTGTGTGTGTGTGTGTCAATTTATCGTGTCTAGTCTAGACGCGATAAATCGACCATCGAGCGCTCTCCCATGGACTCCGGTACTCCACCAGGGCGAGAAGCACAGGCGGAGTCAACGGGAGAGCGTCAGCCGTCGACTTACCGCAGTGAAGACACCATGGTAAGTAAATCTGAGTATGTCGACTTCAGCTATGTTGTTCACATAGCTGAAGTTGCGTAACTTAGATTGATCCCTTCCCCAAGCCCCCCAGTGTAGACCAGGCCTAAGATTCATTCTTTCATTATGGTGAGCTAATTGAGACTCTTCCATGTGGTTAACAATTTCTTGCTGATCATGTTAACATTACTGTGAAATCTACTGTGCATAGCCATAGAGTCTTAGGTAGGCAGGGATTTGTTAGGCTAGGTGAGGGCATGAAGTGCCGGTACTCTTGCATGCCTCAGTGGCTCATACTGACTCTCCCTTCTTGTCCAGGTGCTGCAGTACCGGAGTTGGTGTCGGGAGCTGCAACAGAGGCTGGAAACGGAAAGGGTTGTGCAGGTAGCTCACTGAGGACAGTAGATACAGAGCGAGTTAATGTTGTTATAAGAGTCAAAAAGCAAAAACAGAGGGAAATATGTTTCTATTGACACTGAAATTTAAAAGACACTGTCTCTCTCTCCTTCCACTGCCTTGTTCTATCTCTGCCAGAGTAGCTTCTTCAGGTACCATTTCCAAAAACCCTAACAAGCAGAGTGTTAACAGTTAGGTTAGACATGGTTGCATAATGTTGTTTTGGGTCCCTCCCCCCACAACCTGGTGTGGGCTGAGCTGACTGATCTAGCTCTGCTGTCTCTGAATAGGAATTTGAGGGGTATGACATTTAGATGTTCAACATGTGGCTCACTTTGGTTACTTCTCCTGTTTAATGGAGAGCAGAATTAGAAGGCAAAGAGGGAAAGAACCAGAGAATGCACATTCCTGGGCCCAAGCCTAAGTGAGCATTCCTCACTAACAGCCCCATCTGCCGCTGCAGTGCTCTAATTCTGGCACAGGCTAGTTGATTGTGTACTGCACAAAGAAACAGGAACTGTAAGGAACGTGGAGCCACACTCAGACTGTGTCCCATTCTGTTCAGTCATTGCATTATTGTGCCAAGGTAGCAGTCACAAAATCTGTGGTGCTGAGAGAGCATAGGGGAGAGGAATGGATGTTTAACTGGGGAGAAAGTTTGATTAAGTCCTCTCTCTCTCTCTAAGGGGCCCCTTTCACATAGGTGGGAAGCCAAGGAGGAGCACAGCCTGGAGAGGGCACTGGTCCAGTTGGAGGAGGAGCAGCAGAGGTGAGAGGAAAAACCGTAGTATTCTGGGTTTTCTGGCTATCCCAGAATGATGTGTGGAGAGATGGGATAATCCCAGCAGTGCTGCTTGCTCAACCTGGCGGGGCAACTGGGCAAATAACCCTGAAAGGAGAAGCATTATGACTGCATTGTGTGGTGCCATAAGTGTGAACAGCATAGTGTGACATGGTGGCGGACAATGCCAGATGAATAACAGGTCACAACTTCAGACAGAAAATCAAGCCTGTTATCTTGAGTGCTTCGTGGAATGGATGTGGTTTCTGTTCTGTTCAGGTTCCTATGCTGAGTCCAACGCTGCGTTGTCTGGGTGCCTTCTAGTAGTGCATTTGGCACTGTGACTAGCCTCTATTACACTCTGTTATTTTCTTTCCTTTCCCTCCTCCTCCCCCCAGGGAAAATGTTGTGTTTGGATTTTAAAAGACCTCCTATTTATGTGTTGTGCTGTGCATGTTCTCAGTGAGGGAAAGTGAGAGAAGTGTGCCTGATACTCGGAGTGGAAAGGGATGAGACTTGTGTTGGTTTTTGGAGTTCATTCCACAATTTTAAACTGACCTCCAAGAAAGCTCTGTCCCTGTGTTCTTGACCCTTGTGTTGAATAATGTGTCAGAGGGGTTGAGTTGTTGACTGCAGTCCTTGTCCTGGTTTGGAGCCCAAGGATAGTAGTGGTTCTAGGAAGAGGGCAAGAAAGTTGGCAGGGGCAGAGTATTAGAAAGCTTTGCATGGGCAAAGAAACTCGAACTTCATGCAGAAGTGCAGAAGCCACTGCAGAGATACAAGGGTGGAGGGAGAGATGGAGAGAGCAGGAAGACACAATAAACTCAAATGTGGAGAGAGGGGAGTCGTGCAAGCTGGAGAGGAGAAGGCTGCAGTCATTGAGACAAGAAATGGAGAGTGTAGATTTGTATCTTGGCAGAGGGGGTAGAGAGGAAAGGATGAATTTTGCAGATGGGAAAGTGAAGGCATAATGTGGCAAAGGACTGGATGTGTGGGGCGAGGAGTCAGCAATGACAGGGGGCTCAGGAGATCTTGGAGGGAGGTCATCCCACCTCTCAGCCTGGAGAGAAAGTCATGACTCAGGAAATCCAGCTGCATGGTGGTGGTGGAATCCAAGAGTGTAGCCCCAGGGATGTTACTTTCAGATCCCCAGGTGATTTCATAGTCGCAACTCTGGTGCTATTTACTGGGTACGCTCATCACTGTTCTCTCCCCTCCCCAGATGTGAGAATCTAGCTGAAGTGAACACCCTGCTCCGGGAGCACCTGGGCAAGGCAAATGAGGTGAATACAGCCCTTAGAGAGGATGTGCAAAAACTGACAGTTGATTGGACAAGGGCCCGGGACGAACTGGAGCTCAAGGAGAGCGAATGGCGCACTGAACGTGAGGTAGGGTTGTGGTGGGGAGCAGCGAGCAAGATGCAAGACAGAGGAGAGAGAAACAGTGAGATTCTCTCTTCCTCCAACCAGGACCATTTGTGGAAGTTTTTGCAGTTTTGGGTATGGATTGATGTTGGCTAGCGGAGTGGAGGGGATCAGATTGTATTGGTGGAAGGTGTTGATGAGGCAAGGCTGTGCTGCTGGTGGGGGCAAATATTAGCGAGATCATTGTGAATGCTGGGACTTGGGGGGCACTGGGAGCTGAGCCCTATCTGTGCTGAACACTGAGTCCAGTTACACTGGGTTATTGCCTTGTTGGAGTTAGTTTTGCATTTACACTCGGACAAGATGCTGGATCAGCAGTTTATAGACTGGAGGACTGTGTATCTCCAGAACTGGTAGAGCCCTGGCAGCAGCATCACAGGTTTCCCTCCTGCCAGTGTGCCTCACCCCTGTTTCTGTCCTGTTGATAAATTATGTAGTCAGTTGCTTGACCACACTTTGGTTCATTATTTTGTTATAAAATATACTCGAGGCCAATGTCACTCAGGTTTATTAATATGGTACAGAAAAAAGGTTCTTCACAATACCAGTCTCCAAAGAGCAATCCCGTGCAGTGATGTTACATTCACCTTATGCAGAGGGTGTGCTCCCCAAGTTATACATTTCAGCTGGTATTATATGATTTTACAACTACACGTCACTAAAATCCATTCTGTCAATTTGTCTCAGTTCCCTAATTTGTTGTTCTGTTCCCTCCTTATCTTTGTTTTGGATACTAGCATTCCAAGTACTGATCCATGAAAGTATTTCCTTTGTGTTAGGGGATGGGGGGTTGCTGAGAAGCCCACACTCTTTGGTAAATGGGTAGCGGAATGAGGTCCATGCCCATGGGGACAGGATGCCTTTCAAGGAAAGGAGGCACTTAAGTCCACTTGTAAGAGGTTTGAAGTAAAGGAAGCAGTATGGAAGGCTGCCAGTAATCTTTCGAGTTTGGTGCTACTCCAGTAAAGGCAACTGGAGGATTGTAAATTAGAGTTGGGGTGGTTAAAGATAATTTGGCACTACAGGGTATGGAGTCAAAAGGAGAGTTAACAGACCACCTTAAGAGAAAGGAGCTGGGAAAGGGGACACAGGTAAGGCTCTGCGGCATCAGAGCTGGGAACGGAGCACTGGGAAACAGACTCTGCCGGCGTGTAGAGCTATGGATATGCTTGCTTGAAACTAACCCCAATAAACATCGCATTGCCTGCACTTCGGACTTCTGCTTTCTGTCTGCATGACAGGAACCAGTGGAGGGGGTGAAGGAAAGGCCCCCTTAACGCCTAGCTTATACTAAGACATAGAATGAATGTATCTTGATTTTGACAAGTTTCGTGCAAAATGTTTACTTCAGCAAATGCAAGGAGTTATGGAATGCTTAGCACAAGTGACCGGGTTTATGGAATAGTCCAGTTTCGGCTATATCACTGTTACAATATTGGTGCTTCAGGCATACTAAAATATATCTATATGGCGTGGATAATACATATTATTAATATTATATAAATATATATGCTAGCCCCAGCATATATTCATCATCGTCCCTCAAGACTGGCTCTTGGACATCTCTGCAGGGTGAGACCGGATTGTTAAGTGACTATTTGTTAATATCCATGGTGGCTGAGGTTTGGGCCTGTTATTAGTTGCGCACAGGTGGTGACCCTAGGAAGGATGCTCAGAGTACGTCCTTGGCCTTTCTGCTGGGACTGCTATCAAAGAAGTTCTTTGTGTCTGAGGTGGTGACTCTCTCCCTGCTGGGAGAAAAGGGCACCTCATATGGTGTGAGTGGTGTGCAGGGGACCAGCACCATGTGGCTGAGCTGCTATTTGCTTTTGTCTCTGCACATTTAGTTCTTTGACGGGTACTTGAGGTGTGAACATGATCGACTTCTCAGTCTGTGGCGACAGGTGGTGACCTTCCGCCGGCACTTCCTGGAGATGAAGACTGCAACTGACAGGTGAGCAGGAATGGGGACTCAAGCTGTTGAAAAATGGGTGCTTCCCCTAACACCTTGTTCTGATCCCCATGGTGCTGGGTTTACAGTTAAAGGACACAGTGTTCCCTCTGACAGCTGGAAATAAGAGATAACTATGTCTTGTTCTGACACTTTCCTTGGAAGACCTGGGTTACCTTAGGAATCTTATTCTCTGGGCTGGCAGGTATGGGGTCCCAAGCAGAGATGTTGGTGAGGATGGGTTAGGGTTGCCAGAGCACTGTGAAGAGTCCCTGGAGAATGAACTTGACAGTGGTGAGGTCTGGGCATATTTTCAAATTGCCTCATTAAAAAGTCAAGATGTTCACTTTCAAAAATGCCTAAAATACACGCCAGTTGTTCAATGATAATGGAGGGGCCTGAATTTTCAAAAGGGCCTAGGTGAGTTAGGCACCCAAATCCCAGTGAAAGTCAATGGGAGATGGGCATCTAATTCTCTGAGGCATTTCAGCAGATGGGCTTGATTCGTGCAGCTCCTATTTCCTTCTCCACCTCCTCTGTCGCTCCTCATCCTTCCTCTGTTTCTTTAACAGAATCATGAAGGTTAGAGATAGGAAAGATGCATAGGGTTAATCTAGTCCATAGTCAGACTTGTTTGTCTCCATTTGTTTTTCTAGTACTCTCTCTGTTTTATCATTGTAAATATCTCAGTTGGTGGGCTTTCAGAGCATCTCTTGGGACACTATACTAAAGATGAGGACCAGGTCCTCTTAAACATATTTGGAACCAAATGCTGGGTTTGGGCATTTTAGAGCTGGGTGATGTAAGCATATTGAGGACACTGCAGCCACATTAACTCAATAATCCTCCTTATTGTCCGGCCCTGTACGCTGTCAACAGGAAGGCCGAGAAGATAGGATGCTGCAGAACCCCATAGGAGAAAGCCCACAGGGTAGAAGATCAGTCATCCCAATCTCTGGGATCTTTCACAAAGAAAGAAAAGGAACCATTAAAATGACTCCACTGACCCCTGTGCAAATAATACCTAATGTTCAACAGCATGAAAGGCAAATGGGAAAGAATCAGCGCAGGAACTTTGTCCTGTGTGACGTGGACATTGCTCAAAACCCACCAGTGCAGTTTCTGTCCCATGCCCATGCCTGAAAAGTAACTGAGGGGAAAGATATCTGAGGACATCAGGTACTGCCAGAATTGCCCAGCCACAAGGAACTCTTTCCCAGAAGAGGAAGATTGATCATAGGTAGATAAGTGATAGCACTGTCAATATTGATAGATAACGGGGGCTTGATAGTCTTGATCCTGTGGTGATAAGGGTCATATAAGCAGCAAGTTACCTATATAGAGAAAAGAGAGTTAGTATGCTGGCCTTCATCAGCCAGAAAGTGCGTGAGCCTAACTTGCAGGTTGTATCTGGAATTAGTCACAGTACCTCCAGAACTACAGTTGGCTATAGGAGCTGAAACTCAAGCAGAGAACATTTTGCATTTGTTTCCTTAAGACATTGCTCAGTAACTATGAAAACAAAATAACATACATTCTTCATGGTGAGGAAATTTCTACTCTGTCTGATGGGAGACAGTCTAGATATTATGCTTTAGTCAGACACAAGTTATTTGACTCAATACAGGGGTAGCTGGTGAAATTTAAATGTCCTGTGTTGTACAAGAGGTCAGACTAGATGATCTAATGCTCCCATCTGGTCTTAAACTCTGTGAATCAAGAATAGTTTGCCTACTTGACAACTGGAATTGCTTTACTAAGTCGGACTTTGCAGATACTATGGTGGAGACTAGGTAACCTCCATGTCTTGCACACCCATGGCGTAAGACTTTAAAAAAAAAAATTTCAATCAGTCTCAGCAGTGGACTTCTGCCACCAGTGCCGCATCTATCGTCCCCTGTTCCATTTGTCAGTTGGAGCCTGTAAACCAGGAGGCCTACGAGAGTGAGACTTTGGACAAAGGCATTTAGAAGTCACTGAATTAATAGCTGAGGACAAAAGAAAATGATACAATTCCACAAGGCCATTAATAGAGTAATTTGAATTCTTCAGAGCCATCTGGAAATTGACAGGTTCCATTTATCTCCAAGGATAAAATAGATTAATTGGCCCAACTGTAAAGGTGTGTCAGACCCCAAAGTGTAAAAGGAATGGTCAGTCCATGAAAAAGGTGTAATCTTCACTCCCAATCCAAACACCAGATCTAGAGCATGGCCAAGTATATGTGCTGAGCCAAAAACCACTTGGGACAGCTCCAAGAGTTTCATGGCCCTAGGTACAATACAGTCTAGATGAAGCTACTAAAAGGTTGGTGCATAACTGGTTGGAAAACAATTCCCAAAAAGTGGTTCACAGTCAAGCTGCAAGGGCATATCAAGTGGGGTCTTGCAGGGATCAGTTCTGGGTCCAGTTCTGTTCAATATCTTCATCAGAGAGTACACTTTAAAGTAGGAGTCTCAAAGTCCCGGCCCGTGGGCCATCTGCGGCCCGAGAACCTCCCCACTGCGGCCTGCGGAGGAGAGACCCATGCAGCCATGCTGCTGGCTCTGTCTGCTGCAGGCATTGCCTCCCCGCAGTGCCCATTGGTAGGGGGAGAGGTACAGAGATACCATCATTAGTCGCCAAGCAGAGTCAGCCATGGAGGCAGCATCATTAGTCGCTGGGCAGAGTCAGCCATGGGGGCAGCATCATTAGTTGCCGGGTGGAGTCAGCCATGGAGGCACTCTCACTTTTTCCCCACAATGAATATAAACAAGTCAAAATACCGAACACAACTATCTGATGCACACCTTGCTGCAATCCTGAAGGGTTCAACTGCTCAGTCACTGAGGCCAAACATCAACAAACTAACAGAACTGAAGCATTGCCAGGTGTCTCGCAAACACTAAAAACTCTCTGGAAGGCGACGAATTGTATAAAATTGTATGACAATTTTATTATTTTGGAGAAATTTGAAATAAAAAATACAATATAAATGTTTTCTTTTCTGAACACCATCTTCAGTGACATTATTGGCCCACTGGGAGGATTTGAGGACTGGCACTGGCCCGCAGGTAAATTAAGTTTGAGACCCCTGCTTTAAAGTTTGCAGATGATACCGAGCTGGGAGGAGTTGCAAGTGCTTTGGAGGATAGGATTAAAATTCAGAAATGATCTGGACAAACTGGAGAAATGGTCTGAAGAAAATAGAATAAAATTCAATAAGGACAAGTGCAAAGTACTCCACTTAGGAAGGAAAGTCAATTGTACACATACAAAATGGGAAGTGACTGCCTAGGAAGGAGTACTGCAGACAGGGATCTGGGGGTCATAGTAGATTACAAGCTAAATATGAGTCAACAGTGTAACACTGTTGCAAAAAAAAAAAAAGCAAACATAATTCTGCTATGTATTAGCAGGCGTGTTGTAAGCAAGACATGAGAAGTAATTCTTCTGCTCTACTCCATGCTGATACAGCCTCAACTAGAGAGTTGTGTCCAGTTCTGGGCACCACATTTCAGGAAAGATGTGGACAAATTGGAGAAAGTCCAGAGAAGAGCAACAAAAATGATTAAATGTCTAGAAAACATGATCTGTGAGAGAGAAGGCTGAAAAAATTGGGTTTGTTTAGTCTGGAGAAGAGAAGACTGAGAGGGGACATAATAGTTTTCAAGTACATAAAAGGTTGTTACAAGGAGGAGGGTGAAAAATTGTTCTTGTTAATCTCTGAGGATAGGACAAGAAGCAATGGGCTTAAATTGCAGCAAGGGCGGTTTAGGTTGGCTATTAGGAAAAACTTTCTAACTGTCAGCGTAGTTGAGCACTGGAATAAATTGCGTAGGAAGATTATGGAATCTCTGTCATTTGAGGTTTTTAAAAGCAGGTTAGACAATCACTTGTCCGGGTTGGTTTAGCTAATACTTAGTCCTGCCATGAGGGCTGGATTAGATGACCCCTTGCGGTCCCTTCCAGTCCTGTGATTCTATGGCAGCCATGATATGTTGAGTTAACCTAGTAAAAATATGGCCGTTGAAGTCACTGAGAACAGTGTCTCCAGTGCCATTGCAGAAAGAGGAATCCTGTAAACTCAGCCAGGGATTCCGATGCAGCATGCGATCTATATTTTAATATTATATTCAAAAACTATGTTAAAAGAACATGAAGGTTTCAACATCAAGGACTCAGAAGATAATTGCCTGTGCAACCTTAATTCAGCAACCTTAATTCAGCACTCTAGTGCGTATGCATTGTGATACAGTCTTTAATTAAAATTTTGCATACTATTTTTCCCACAGAGTCCCTATGTCATGCAGTCCAAGGATGGACAATGCTTTGGGAATGAATTGGGTGTATAGTAAAGGAGGTTGTTTGTAGGACCCCTGCCTCATTTGTTGTAGAAGTTGAAGGTGTATAGTGAATGAGGCAGGAGTCTGCAGGGAGAGAATGAAGCATTTCAGGGTTAAGACAGTTGCATGTTATTCTGGACAAATGAATTCTATCCTTGCCTCTTCTGCAGAGTTCCTGTGGGATTCTGGGCATGTCACAAACCAGACTTTTCACAGAGGGTCACTAATTCTATGTTTCTTATTTTGTGGGCACTTGACTTCAGACACTTGGGTTTGATTTGCAGAAGTACTGAGCACCCTCGGCTGTAGCTGAAGTCAATGGGAGCTGTGCTTGGAACATACAAAGTGCTGTAAACTTTTGAAAAATCAGGCTTTAGGCATCTCAGATTGACTGACAGTTTGGTGCCTCACTTCCTTATCTATAAAATGGGGATAATACCACCGCCTCACCTCACAGAAGTGGATCAAAAGTCAATTAATTAATGTTTGTAAAGCACCAAAGTAATATGGTAAGAGCACCATAGAAAAATCCATGAGGAAATTAGTAATTTTATATCTACTGCAGGGTTTTGATGCTTTGCAGTAAATGCATAGGCCACTCAGTGAATAGTGAAGATAAAAAGCTTAAATGGCTGCCAGTGGGCCATCCGTACGTGGAGGAGGAATATGTAATCATAGTTAAAGACCATATCTTAATTCACATATGCAAGGGGGTTGAATTAAAGTTTTGCACAGGCAACCATAATTCAGACATTTCCTAACATTTGAGTGCTTGATTTTGCAACCCTAATTCTTTTAATTTATTTTTGTATATGTAATTTCTTGGGTTTCTGAAAAAGCAAACTGAAAAGAGAGAAATTCCGTCACGTGGCATCATATTGACACCCCCATGGATCATTGATGGGGTTGGAATCTTTATATCCACCGCACAGACTTCTACCACTTGAGCTAATGGAGTAACTGGCAACAATAGTAGATTTTCATCCTTTGAACACTAGAGGGGGATGGGGTGCACACTTTGCCAGGGGGAAAACAAGGAGTCCTTGTGGTACCTTTAATCACCCTGATATCTGCTGGAAGAGCAATACAGCGGTGCACAGACAATCCAGGAAGTTTTTGGAAAGTGTAGGGGACAATTTCCTGGTGCAAATGCTGGAGGAACCAACTAAGGGCAGAGCTTTTCTTGACCTGCTGCTCACAAACAGGGAAGAATTAGTAGGGGAAGCAAAAGTGGATGGGAACCTGGGAGGCAGTGACCATGAGATGGTCAAGTTCAGGATCCTGACACAAGGAAGAAAGGAGAGCAGCAGAATATGGACCCTGGACTTCAGAAAAGCAGACTTTGACTCCCTCAGGGAACAGATGGGCAGGATCCCCTGGGAGAATAACATGAAGGGCAAAGGGGTCCAGGAGAGCTGGCTGTATTTTAAAGAATCCTTATTGCAGTTGCAGGAACAAACCATCCCGATGTGTAGAAAGAATAGTAAATATGGCAGGCGACCAGCTTGGCTAAACAGTGAAATCCTTGCTGATCTTAAATGCAAAAAAGAAGCTTACAAGAAGTGGAAGATTGGACAAATGACCCGGGAGGAGTATAAAAATATTGCTCAGGCGTGCAGTAGTGAAATCAGGAAGGCCAAATCACTCTTGGAGTTGCAGCTAGCAAGAGATGTTAAGAGTAACAAGAAGGGTTTCTTCAGGTATGTTAGCAACAAGAAGAAAGTCAAGGAAAGTGTGGGCCCCTTACTGAATGAGGGAGGCAACCTAGTGACCGAGGATGTGGAAAAGGCTAATGTACTCGATGCTTTTTTTGCCTCTGTCTTCACGAACAAGGTCAGCTCCCAGACTGCTGCACTGGGCAGCACAATATGGGGAGAAGGTGACCAGCCCTCTGTGGAGAAAGAAGTGGTTCAGGACTATTTAGAAAAACTGGACATGCACAAGTCCATGGGGCCGGATGCGCTGCAGCCGAGGGTGCTAAAGGAGTTGGCGGATGAGATTGCAGAGCCTTTAGCCATTATTTTTGAAAACTCATGGCAATCGGGGGAGGTCCCAGATGACAGGAAAAAGGCTAATGTAGTGCCCATCTTTAAAAAAGGGAAGGAGGAGGATCCAGGGAACTACTGGCCAGTCAGCCTCACCTCAGTCCCTGGAAAAATCATGGAGCAGGTCCTCAAGGAATCAATTATGAAACACTTAGAGGAGAGGAAAGTGATCAGGAACAGTCAGCATGGATGCACCAAGGGGAAATCGTGCCTAACTAACCTAATTGCCTTCTATGATGAGATAACTGGCTCTGTGGATGAGGGGAAAGCAGTGGATGTGTTATTCCTTGACTTTAGCAAAGCTTTTGATACGGTCTCCCACAGTATTCTTGCCGCCAAGTTAAAGAAGTATGGGCTGGATGAATGGACTGTAAGGTGGATAGAAAGTTGGCTAGATCGTCGGGCTCAACGGGTAGTGATCAATGGCTCCATGTCTAGTTGGCAGCCGGTATCAAGCGGAGTGCCCCAAGGGTCGGTCCTGGGGCTGGTTTTGTTTAATATCTTTATTAGTGATCTGGAGGATGGTGTGGACTGCACTCTCAGCAAGTTTGCAGATGACACTAAACTAGGAGGCGTGGTAGGTACACTAGAGGGTAGGGATCGGATACAGAGGGACCTAGACAAATTAGAGGATTGGGCCAAAAGAAACCTGATGAGGTTCAACAAGGACAAGTGCAGAGTCCTGACGGAAGAATCCTATGCACTGCTACAGACTAGGAACCGAATGGCTAGGTAGCAGTTCTGCAGAAAAGGACCTAGGTGTCACAGTGGATGAGAAGCTGGATATGAGTCAACAGTGTGCTCTTGTTGCCAAGAAGGCTAATGGCATTTTGGGCTGTATAAGTAGGGGCATTGCCAGCAGATCGAGGAATGTGATCATTCCCCTTTATTCGACATTGGTGAGGCCTCATCTGGAATACTGTGTCCAGTTTTGGGCCCCACACTACACGAAGGATGTGGAAAAATTGGAAAGAGTCCAGCGGAGGGCAACAAAAATGATTAGGGGTCTGGAGCACATGACTTATGAGGAGAGGCTGAGGGAACTGGGATTGTTTAGTCTCCAGAAGAGAAGAATGAGAGGGGATTTGATAGCAGCCTTCAACTACCTGAAGGGGGGTTCCAAAGAGGATGGAGCTCGGCTGTTCTCAGTGGTGGCAGATGACAGAACAAGGAGCAATGGTCTCAAGTTGCAGTGGGGGAGGTCCAGGTTGGATATTAGGAAACACTATTTCACTAGGAGGGTGGTGAAGCACTGGAATGCGTTACCTAGGGAGGTGGTGGAGTCTCTTTCCTTGGAGGTTTTTAAGGCCCGGCTTGACAAAGCCCTGGCTGGGATGATTTAGTTGGGAGTTGGTCCTGCTTTGAGCAGGGGGTTGGACTAGATGACCTCCTGAGGTCCCTTCCAACCCTGATATTCTATGATTCTATGATTCTACCTTAAAGATTAACAAATGTATTTGGGCATAAGCTTTCGTGGGCTAAAACCCACTTCATCAGATGCATGGAGTGAAAAATACAGTAAGCAGAATATATATTATAGCATATGAAAAGATGGGAGTTGCTTACCAAGTGGAGGTTCAGTGCTAACGAGCCAATTCAATTAATTGTTTTTGCTGATACAGACTAACACGGCTACCACTCTGAAACCTGTCACTTTGCCATGGGTTTCACAGATATTTGCTGACAGTAGAAGACTGGTGAGACCCTGGAAGAATCTTGGGTTCCATTCCAGGCTCTGGAAGGAAGAATTCTGTAGTGGGTACAGATCCTTCTGCCTGTGTCTCTTCCAGTTCCGTGTCCCTTCTCTCCCAGTCTCCACTCACCCTGATTTCTCATCCTCATCCCAGCCTCCTTGACCAGCCAGTCCTAGTCTCCTCTCCAGGCTTCTCAATGACATTTGAATTTTTCTGCCCCCACCGTGGCTCCCAGTTCCAGTCTCCCCTTTGACTTCATGCCCCCAGTCTTCTTGCCAAGCTAGTTCCAACCTTCCACAACCCTCACCTCCTTGACAGATCCATCTTCCACCCTGCTCCCACTGATTCCAGTCCCTCTCCTTGCTTTGTCATTCTCAGTCTCCTCCTATGCCCCACACCAAGCTCCCGAGTCTATTCTTCCCAACCAGGTTCCTTGTCCAAATCTACTCGCTCCACTCCCCTTCTATTCTAGCAGGCTCAACTCCCCCCACCCCTCTGTATTCCAGTCCTAGGCATGCTGCTTCCACCTGATCCTCCATTCTTCCATGCTATCTGGGCACCTGCTGGGGGAGCACTGAGAACACAAGAGAGACTGTCTCCCTGCTCCCAATTCCTGTGCCTAGCACCACAGTGGTCCCCTGGAGCAGTAATTGTATGGAAAAAAGTCCTGCTCAGTCACTGCATCCCTTGGCTGAAGTATGCTCAGTATAAATAGAATCTTCTGAGAATTTAGCTGCCAAACTCTAACAAGTCTCTGAGAGAACGATAAGTGAGGTTCCCCCCCCCCCCCCCAAAGGCTTATAACTTGTTTACATTTGGGTAGTTTTTCCACAGGGAAAGCAAAAGGCACATCTTTGACCCCAGGGTAACCTCCAAATTCTAAGACCTTGCTGCAAAGCCATGGAGGTTCTAGAGCAGTGGTGGGCAACCTGCGGGCCACACGTGGCCCGTCAGGGTAATCCGCTGGCAGGCCGTGAGACAGTGTTTACATTGACCGTCCATAGGCACGGCCACCTGCAGCTAGCAGTGGTCATGGTTCACCATTCCTGGCCAATGGGAGCTCCAGGAAGCTGCAGTCAGCCCATGCTGCTTCCCGCAGCTCCCATTGGCTGGGAACGGCTAACCGTGGCCACTGGGAGCTGCAGGAGGCCATGCCTGCAGACAGTCAATGTAAACACTCTCACGGCCCGCCAGCGGATTACCTTGATGGGCCGCAGGTTACTCACCACTGTTCTAGAGCTTCTCTACAGAACAGCTTTATGAATTTTTTAACATAGGCAAAACATTTTTTCCTTAATTTTGTACTAAGAAATCTCCGAACCATTTTTTTTTGTAATTTTCTTGAAAAATTCAGCCTGAGACAGACACCTGAGATGGAAAATTTCAACGCAAATGGTTAAAGTTTTGCAAAGTTTATAAGCAAATTCAGTGACAAAAAACTTTGGTAATGCAGAGTTAAGGTTGCACAGTGGTATCTCATAACCTTCTGAAATTCAGCAAACCTCAAACTTGTGAAAATGAGGAAATACAGAGATAAGGTACATGCGCACACAACCTGAACTCTGTCCCTGTGGAGCTGGCAATAGCCACTGGGAGTTACCTGCATCCATTGCAGCTGCATTCACTGTGTTAGGCGTAGCTGTACTGAGCGGTGGAGGGATTAGTTAGAGCAATTTGGAAGAGCACTGCCCCCCTGGAGCAGTGTGAGCGCCGACTTGACAAACTTTGCAATTGGATACCACACAATCATTTTACAAGGATGAGCATGGGGGTGCTGGGTGTTCCTGTCACGGAGTATTGGGGGACTCAGGGCCCTGCACCCCCGGCTTCCTGCGATTCACCATGACTCTCAGCCAGCCAGTAAAGCAGAAGGTTTATTTGGATGACAGGAATACAGTCCAAGACAGGTCTTGCAGGCACAGACAACAGGGCCCCCCTCAGTTAGGTCCAGCTTGGGGTCCCAGGGCATGCCAGCCCACCCCCCTTTGGGGGGGTGAGAGCCATCTCTGCCTCCCAGCCATCTCTCCAGCCTCCTTCCAGCCTGCTTCCAGCACTCTCCCTTCAGCGACCCCTCCCACAGCCTTTGTTCAGTTTCCCGGGCCCCGGAGTCACCTGACCTCCAATCCCCTCCTGGGTTCTCATGTTACAAGCTCAGGTATGTTCCCTTGGGCCGACTCCCATCCCCCGATGCAGACCATCCTAGTCACACTCCCCTGTCAGCATTCCCACACCCCAGCAAGAACAGTCCCAGTTCGTCACAGTTCCCTTGAGGTACAGAGCATCACAGGAGGTTCTTAGGGTTGTGTCTGGGACTGGAGGTATTGGCTAGTGTCATTCGGTTGCACAATCCAAGGAGCAGCTTACATGCCGGAGGCTGTGCGTGAACAGTCCAGGAGTGGGGGTTCTCACAGCAGAGCAGGATAAGGCTGGCTCCCAGAGTCAAGGATTGGAGTGACCTAGCAGATCACTAGTCCAGATAACACCAGAGGGGAACATCACAATCACCCATTGATCAAATTGTGTCTAGAACACTCCCATACCAGCATCAACTTCCTAGACCCATGATCAGCTTCAACAACGGAACCCTACGGACAACTACAGTAACTCCTCGCTTAATGTAGTTATGTTCCTGAAAAATGCTACTTTAAGCGAAACGATGTTAAGCAAATCCAATTTCCCCGTAATGATTAATGTCAATAAGGCGGGTTAGTTTCTAGGGACATTTTTTTCGCCAGACAAAAGACACACACACAGTATAAGTTTTAAACAAACAATTTAATATTGTGCACAGCAATGATGATTGTGAAGCATGGTTGAGGTGGTGGAGTCAGAGGGTGGGATATTTCCCAGGGAATGCTTTACTGCTAAATGATGAACTAGCACTCAGCTGAGCTCTCAAGGGTTAACACGTTGTTAATGTAGCCTCACACTCTCCAAGACAGCACAAATGGAGGGAGGGGAGACAGCATGACAGAGACACACACCGTGTGTGTGAGAGAGAAAGAGAGATGCGCATTGCCCCTTTAAGTACGCTGACCGCACTCGACGTACATTGCCTTTTAAAGTAGATCAGCAAGTTGAGACAGCAGCTGCTGCCCGCAAGCTCCCTCTGTTCTGAGCCCTGTCGTGTCCCCCCCGCTATGTGGAGATGGGGTAACGGGGGGGGGCAGGAGTGCGTCAAGGGGGACACCCTGACATTAGCACCCTTCTTCCCCACCCCCCTCTGCACAGCAAGCAGGAGACTCCCCGGAGCAGCTCCAAGGCAGAGGGCGGGAGCAGCACACGGCAGTGTGGGGAGGGACAGCTGGACTGCCTGGCAATTGATAGCCTGCTGGACAGCTGTCGCACAGGGAACTTAGGGGAGCAGAGAGCTGATAGGGGGGCTGTCAGCCCACCCTAGTTCCAAGCCCCCACCAGCTAGCTCCAACGGGCTGCTCTTTCTGCAAGCAGTGGACAAAGCAGGTAGCTGCCAAACAATGTTATTAAGGAAGCATTGTGCAACTTTACAAACATTGAATCTATCTCCCCTTGTAAGTATTCTCACACTTCTTATCAAACTGTCTGTACTGGGCTATCTTGATTATCACTTCAAAAGTTTTTTTCTCTTACTTAATTGGCCTCTCAGAGTTGGTAAGACAACTCCCACCTGTTCATGCTCTCTGTATGTGTGTATATATATCTCCTCAATATATGTTTCACTCTATATGCATCCGAAGAAGTGGGCTGTAGTCCACGAAAGCTTATGCTCTAATAAATTTGTTAGTCTCTAAGGTGCCACAAGTACTCCTGTTCTTTTTGCGGATACGGACTAACACGGCTGCTACTCTGAAACCAACTTTAAATGAGCATGTTCTCTAATTGATCAGCAGTGTAACAATGAAACAACGTTAAACGGGACAACTTTAAGTGAGGAGTTACTGTATATACAAGAAACCTATGGCTCACTAAACCTACCTTCACAGATCCAGTAACCACCCCAAACACACCAAGTAATCTGTTATCTTCAGCCTGGCACTCAATGCAGAATGTACTCTGAGTAGAAGTCCAGGATATACACCTTAACACACTTAAAACTGCCTTCACCAAACAAGGACACACTCTCAGAAAAGTAGAAAATATTGAATGGGCCAACCAAATACCGCAAGAGAATCTGCTTCAATAGAAGGTGCGGGGTGGGGGTGCTGACAACTCTGACCACACATCTCTAGTTGTCACCTTCCACTCCACACTGGAACCCATATGGGATATTGTTAAACAATTACAACCCCTACTCGATGGGAACCACATCCTGAAAGAAATATGTTCCTTGAACCCTCACTTCTACCCTTCAAACAGCCCCCAACCTCACCAAGTTCATCATCAGAGGCAAGCTCCTCCCAGACCACGACTCTCCAACTCAAAGCAGCACCAGACCCTCCCAGAACAACAGATGCAAAACCTGCAGACATATCTCCATTGCTACAATGATCAATATCTCGCACAACACACCTTTCAACATCCATGGGTCCTACACAGGACTCTCACAACATGGGAGCTCGTCATCAAGTGCAATAAGTGTCCCAACAATAATTATGTGGGTGAAACAAGACAAGCACTACACTCCTGAATGAGCTCATATAGAAAAATGATAAAAGACAAAAACACCATAAAACCCATGGGTGAACACTTTTCACAAAGTAATCACTCCATATCTGACCTCTCAGTCCATCTGTACCATGTCTGTTCCCAAAGTTTGGACAAAGTGTTGTTGAATGTAACATTTTTATGGGTGAGGGTGAAATGGATGAGCTTAGTGATGTGTTTGGTGTGGATCTCTGAGTATTGTCTATAGTCTTGTAGGTATTTGAGGCAGACACTGATGTCATTGTGAGGGATGTTGTGTATAGGAAGGGGAGACTATGCTAGGGAAGACGCTTAAGGAAATCGAGGCTCAGGTGATCTTCAGTGGGATTCTGCCTGTTCCTAGAGAAGGGCAACAAAGGTGTGACAAGATTATGATGATCAACAGATGGCTCAGGCAGTGGTGCTATAAGGAGGGCTTTGGGATGTATGGCCACTGGGAGGCATTCATGGACAGAGGATTGTTCTCTCGGGATGGACTTCACCTGAGTAGGGAGGGAAATAGACTTCTAGGATGGAGGCTGGCACAACTGATTAAGAGAGCTTTAAACTAGGAATTTGAGGGAGATGTTTGGGAGATGTCCAGGTAATCTCCACGCCGGATTTTAACATTGAGAGGGATGAAAACGAAGTAAGAAAGGATACAGCCGTGGGTAGGAGAATGGACATAAGGAGGAAGGGTAGTCTAGATACCAGTCTAATAGGTGATACTGGCGATAGCATGTCTGTGCCTAATTGAGTAAAGAAAGTGAGCGAAGCCAAACAGCAAAAATTAAGATGTTTGTACACCAATGCGAGGAGCCTAGGTAACAAAATGGAGGAACTAGAGTTACTGGTGCAGGAAGTGAAACCAGATATTATAGGGATAACAGAAATATGGTGGAATAATAGTCATGACTGGAGTACAGGTATTGAAGGGTATGTACTGTTTAGGAAAGACAGAAATAAAGGCAAAGGTGGTGGAGTAGCATTGTATATCAATGATGAGGTAGACTGTAAAGAAATAAGAAGTGTTGGACCGGATAAGACAGAGTCTGTTTGGGCAAAAATCACATTGGGGAAGAAAGCTACTAGAGCCTCCCCTGGGATAGTGCTTGGGGTGTGCTATAGACCACCGGGATCTGATTTGGATATGGCTAGAGACCTCTTTAATGTTTTTAATGAAGTAAATACTAATGGGAATTGTGTGATCATGGGAGACTTTAACTTCCCAGATATAGACTGGAGGACAAGTGCTAGTAATAATAATAGGGCTCAGATTTTCCTGGATGTGATAGCTGATGGATTCCTTCACCAAGTAGTTGCTGAACCAACAAGAGGGGATGCCATTTTAGATTTGGTTTTGGTGAGTAATGAAGATCTCATAGAAGAAATGGTTGTAGGGGACAACTTTGGTTCGAGCGATCATGAGCTAACTCAGTTCAAACTAAATGGAAGGATAAACAAAAATAGGTCTGTGACTAGGGTTTTTGATTTCAAAAGGGCTAACTTAAAAAAATTAAGAAAATTAGTTAGGGAAGTGGATTGGACTGAAGAACTTGTGGATCTAAAGGCAGAGGAGGCCTGGAATTACTTCAAGTAAAAGTTGCAGAAGCTATCAGAAGCCTGCCTCCAAAGAAAGGGGAGTTGTAGAGCAAACTGGATGAGCAAGCATCTCAGAGATTATTAAGAAAAAGCAGAAAGCCTACAAGGAGTGAAAGATGGGCGGGATCAGTAGGGAAAGCTACCTTATTGAGGTCAGAACATGTAGGGATAAAGTGAGAAAGACCAAAAGCCATGCAGAGTTGAACCTTGCAAAGGGAATTAAAACCAATAGTAAAAGGGTCTATAGCCATATAAATGAGAAGAAAACAAAGAAAGAAGCTAAACACTGAGGATG
Source organism: Malaclemys terrapin pileata (assembly GCF_027887155.1). Taxonomy (NCBI): domain Eukaryota; kingdom Metazoa; phylum Chordata; order Testudines; family Emydidae; genus Malaclemys; species Malaclemys terrapin. Next base: position 33,573,001 of record NC_071516.1, on the reverse strand, counting down.
GAGTGGAGGTTAAGGATAATTTAGGCATGGCCCAGTATCTAAACAAATACTTTGCCTCAGTCTTTAATGAGGCTAATGAGGAGCTTAGGGATAATGGTAGGATGATAAATAGGAATGAGGATATGGAGGTAGATATTACCGCATCCGAGGTAGAAGCCAAACTCGAACAGCCTAATGGGACTAAATCGGGGGGCCCAGATAATCTTCATCCAAGAATATTAAAGGAACTGGCACATGAAATTGCAAGCCCATTAGCAAGAATTTTTAATTAATCTGTAAACTCAGGGGTTGTACCATATGACTGGAGAATTGCTAACATAGTTCCTATTTTTAAGAAAGGAAAAAAATGTGATCCGGGTAACTGCAGGCCTGTTACTTTGACATCTGTAGTATGCAAGGTCTTGGAAAAATTTTTGAAGGAGAAAGTAGTTAAGGACATTGAGGTCAATGGTAATTGGAACAAAATACAACATGGTTTTACAAAAGGTAGATCATGCCAAACCAACCTGATCTTCTTTGAGAAGGTAACAGATTTTTTAGACAAAGGAAACACAGTGGATCTAATTTACCTCGATTTCAGTAAGGCATTTGATATGGTTCCACATGGGGAATTATTAGCTAAATTGGAAAAGACGGGGATCAATATGAAAATTGAAAGGTGGATAAGGAACTGGTTAAAGGGGAGACTACAACGGGTCGTACTGAAAGGTGAACTGTCAGGCTGGAGGGAGGTTACTAGTGAAGTTCCTCAGGGATCGGTTTTGGGACCAATCTTATTTAATCTTTTTATTACTGACCTTGGCACAAAAAGTTGGAGTGTGCTAATAAAGTTTGCAGATGACACAAAGCTGGGAGGTATTGCCAATACAGAGAAGGACCGTGATGTCATACAGGAAGATCTGGATGACCTTGTAAACTGGAGTAATAGTAATAGGATGAAATTTAATAGTGAAAAGTGCAAGGTCATGCATTTAGGGATTTATAACAAGAATTTTTGTTATAAGCTGGGGACTCATCAGTTGGAAATAACAGAGAAGGACCTTGGAATATTGGTTGATCACAGGATGACTATGAGCTGCCAATGTGGTATGGTCGTGAAAAAAGCTAATGCTAACAAAACAGACACACACAAAATTCCCCCAGGAGTAGAGAGTTAAAGAAACCCCTATGGCAACCGAGTTCGTGTTTCTCTCCCTCCTCCCGCCCCAGAGTCTAGCTGGGGGGCCAGACACCTGCCCCCTCCCCCTGAGCCCAGATGTGGTTCCCCCCCAGCCCAGACACCTGTCCCCCTACTGCCTGCGGATCAATAAGGAGACCCTGTTACTGGGTTCCAGCCAGGCTTGTGTGGAGTTTCCTGTGTGCCACTGTTTCCTTCCCTCCGGGCGTGCAGGGAACTGCAGCTGCTAGGAACTCTTTACTCTCTCCCCCCCGCCTCCCCACGCCCTGCAGGGTCGTCTATGTGCAACCTGGGCTCTGCCAGGTCTAGTGGCCCCTAGTGGTCATCAGCAGCACTGCAGCCCATTTCTGTTGGGGAAAGGAAGTTATGCGCGAAAAACATTAATTTCTGCAAAATTCTGCATTGTGCAGTGGCTCAGAATTCCCCTAGGAGTAATAGTTAAGTCCAGAGCAGACTGCGAAGAGTTACAAAGGGATCTCACAAAACTGGGTGACTGGACAACAAAATGGCAGATGAAATTCAATGTTGATAAATACAAAGTAATGCACATTGGAAAACACAACCCCAACTGTACATACAAAATGATGGGGTCTAAATTAGCTTAGGGTTACCATACGTCCGGATTTCCCCGGACATGTCTGGCTTTTTGGTCCCCAAATCCCCGTCCAGGGGGAATTGCCAAAAAGCCGAACATGTCCGGGGAAATAGGGAGGCTAGGATCTCTGAATCTGTGTGTGTTGGTCACCCGCTGTGACATCATCTCGGTGCGACACTCGGCTCCTGCCCAGGGCATGCTGGGGGCTGTAGTCCGGCCGGGCCTCACGCTCCAGGGAGAGCCGGGAGAGGGGAGCGGCCGAGAACTACAACTCCCAGCGGCCCCTGTGATGCGACCAACCGGCCCCTGTGAGGCAGCAAGCCGTCGGGCGGGGGGGAGGGAGGGCGCGGGCCCCTGTCCTTTGGGTGGGGGGTGTCTCTGGGCGCTGCTCGGCAGCCATCGCAGGGCTTGGGGGCGCCCCAGGGAGGGTTGTGGACGCCAGCGCGTTGCGGGGAGCCGGCACTGTCCGGATTTGCGTCCCCCTGGGGCTGGAGCTGCGCCCCCGGCACCAGTCACGTAGGGTTACCATACGTCCGGTTTTTCGGCAATCAAACCCCCATCCGGGGGAAATTGCCAAAAAGCCGAACATGTCCACGAAAAATACCGGACGGGCACTTCCTCTCCCGCGGCTCCTCTGCTCCTCCCCTGACTCAGACTTCGGCTCTGTTTAAGAGCCAAGCTGCCCGAGCCAGCGCTACCGGCTTCAGGCAGCCCCCGTGTCTCCGGACCCCAAGCCGCCGGCCGGGCACTTCCCTTCCCGGGCTCCAGCTGCTCTGTCCTGGTGGCGCAGGGTCTGGAGGCAAGGGGGCTGCCCGAAGCCAGTAGCACTGGCTCGGGCAGCTTGGCTCTTAAACAGAGCCAAAGAGTCAGGGGAGGAGCAGAGCAGCTGGAACCCGGGAGGGAAAGTGCCCGGCCGGGGGCGCAGGGTCCGGAGGCATAGGGGCTGCCCAAAGCCCGAGCGCTACCGGCTTCACGGGTTTGCCGGGCAGCCTCCAGACCCTGCGCCCCTGGCTGGGTTCTTCCCCTCCCGGGCTCCAGCTGTGCTGGGGAAGCGCCGGTCGGGGGCGCAGGGTCTGGCGGCTGCCCGGCAAACCGTGAAGCCGGTAGCGCTTGGGCAGCCCTTTTCGTGTGGCTGGGAGGGAGGAGGGGGAGTTAGGGTGGGGACTTTGGGGGAATGGGCGGAGTAGGGGCGGAGTTGGGGCGGGGCCGGGGGTGGGAAAGGGGCGGGGCCAGGGCCCGTGGAGTGTCCTCTTTTTTTATTTTTTAAATATGGTAACCCTAAATTAGCTGTTACCACTCAAGGAAGAGTTCTTGGAGTCATTGTGGATAGTTCTCTGAAAACATCCACTCCATATACAGTGGCAGTCAAAAAAGTGAACAGAATGTTGGGAATCGTTAGGAAAGGGATAGATAATAAGACAGAAAATATCATATTGCCTCTATATAAATCCATGGCATGCCCACATGTTGAATACTGTGTGCGGATGTGGTTTCCCCATCTCAAAAAAGATACATTAGAATTGGAAACAGTTAGGAGGAAGATAACAAAAATGATTAGTGGTCTGGAACAGCTTCTATATGAGGAGAGATTAATAAGACTGGGACTTTTCAGCTTGGAAAAGAGACAACTAAGGGGGGTTTTAGTATTGGCAGTATGAGATCTCCAGCATATATCACTCAAATTGAAATCCCCCATGATCAGTTTTTTCCCCTATGTATTATAGGTAGATTCATAGATTCATAGATTCTAGGACTGGAAGGGACCTCGAGAGGTCATCGAGTCCAGTCCCCTGCCCGCATGGCAGGATCAAATACTGCCTAGACCATCCCTAATAGACATTTATCTAACCTACTCTTAAATATCTCCAGAGACGGAGATTCCACAACCTCCCTAGGCAATTTGTTCCAGTGTTTAACCACCCTGACAGTTAGGAACTTTTTCCTAATGTCCAATCTCGACCTCCCTTGCTGCAGTTTAAACCCATTGTTTCTGGTTCTATCCTTAGAGGCTAAGGTGAACAAGTTCTCTCCCTCCTCCTTATGACACCCTTTTATATACCTGAAAACTGCTATCATGTCCCCTCTCAGTCTTCTCTTTTCCAAACTAAACAAACCCAATTCTTTCAGCCTTCCTTCATAGGTCATGTTCTCAAGACCTTTAATCATTCTTGTTGCTCTTCTTTGGACCCTTTCCAGTTTCTCCACATCTTTTTTAAAATGCGGCGCCCAGAACTGGACACAATATTCCAGCTGAGGCCTAACCAGAGCAGAGTAGAGCGGAAGAATGACTTCTCGTGTCTTGCTCACAACACACCTGTTAATGCATCCCAGAATCATGTTTGCTTTTTTTGCAACAGCATCACACTGTTGACTCATATTTAGCTTGTGGTCCACTATAACCCCTAGATCCCTTTCTGCCGTACTCCTTCCTAGACAGTCTTTTCCCATTCTGTATGTGTGAAATTGATTTTTCCTTCCTAAGTGGAGCACTTTGCATTTGTCTTTGTTAAACTTCATCCTGTTTAACTCAGACCATTTCTCCAATTTGTCCAGATCATTTTGAATTATGACCCTGTCCTCCAAAGTAGTTGCAATCCCTCCCAGTTTGGTATCATCCGCAAACTTAATAAGCGTACTTTCTATGCCAATATCTAAGTCGTTGATGAAGATATTGAACAGAGCCGGTCCCAAAACAGACCCCTGCGGTACCCCACTCGTTACGCCTTTCCAGCAGGATTGGGAACCATTAATAACAACTCTCTGAGTACGATTATCCAGCCAGTTATGCACCCATCTTATAGTAGCCCCATCTAATTTGTATTTGCCTAGTTTATCGATAAGAATATCATGTGAGACCGTATCAAATGCCTTACTAAAGTCTAGGTATACCACATCCACCGCTTCACCCTTATCCACAAGGCTCGTTATCCTATCAAAGAAAGCTATCAGATTGGTTTGACATGATTTGTTCTTCACAAATCCATGCTGGCTATTCCCTATCACCTTACCACCTTCCAAGTGTTGGCAGACGATTTCCTTAATTACTTGCTCCATTATCTTCCCTGGCACAGAAGTTAAACTAACTGGTCTGTAGTTACCTGGGTTGTTTTTATTTCCCTTTTTATAGATGGGCACTATATTTGCCCTTTTCCAGTCTTCTGGAATCTCTCCCGTCTCCCATGACTTTCCAAAGATAATAGCTAGAGGCTCAGATACCTCCTCTATTAGCTCCTTGAGTATTCTAGGATGCATTTCATCAGGCCCGGGTGACTTGCAGGCATCTAACTTTTCTAAGTGATGTTTAACTTGTTCTTTTTTTATTTTATCCGCTAAACCTACCCCCTTCCCATTAGCATTCACTATGTTAGGCATTCCTTCAGACTTCTCGGTGAAGACCGAAACAAAAGTCATTAAGCATCTCTGCCATTTCCAAGTTTCCTGTTACTGTTTCTCCCTCTTCACTAAGCAGTGGGCCTACCCTGTCTTTGGTCTTCCTCTTGCTTCTAATGTATTGATAAAAAGTCTTCTTGTTTCCTTTTATTCCCGTAGCTAGTTTGAGCTCATTTTGTGCCTTTGCCTTTCTAATCTTGCCCCTGCATTCCTGTGTTGTTTGCCTATATTCATCCTTTGTAATCTGTCCTAGTTTCCATTTTTTATATGACTCCTTTTTATTTTTTAGATCGTGCAAGATCTCGTGGTTAAGCCAAGGTGGTCTTTTGCCACATTTTCTATCTTTCCTAACCAGCGGAATAGCTTGCTTTTGGGCCCTTAATAGTGTCCCTTTGAAAAACTGCCAACTCTCCTCAGTTGTTTTTCCCCTCAGTCTTGATTCCCATGGGACCTTACCTATCAGCTCTCTGAGCTTCCCAAAATCTGCCTTCCTGAAATCCATTGTCTCTATTTTGCTGTTCTCCCTTCTACCCTTCCTTAGAATTGCAAAGTCTATGATTTCATGATCACTTTCACCCAGGCTGCCTTCTACTTTCACATTCTCAACGAGTTCCTCCCTATTTGTTAAAATCAAGTCTAGAACAGCTTCCCCCCTAGTAGCTTTTTCAACCTTCTGTAATAAAAAGTTGTCTCCAATGCAGTCCAAGAATTTGTTGGATAGTCTGTTCCCCGCTGTGTTATTTTCCCAACATATATCCGGATAGTTGAAGTCCCCCATCACCACCAAATCTTGGGCTTTGGATGATTTTGTTAGTTGCTTGAAAAAAGCCTCATCCACCTCTTCCACCTGGTTAGGTGGCCTGTAGTAGACGCCTAGCATGACATCTCCCTTGTTTTTTGCCCCTTTAAGCCTAACCCAGAGACTCTCAACACTTCCGTCTCCTATGTCCATCTCTACCTCAGTCCAAGTGTGTACATTTTTAATATATAAGGCAACACCTCCTCCCTTTTTCCCCTGTCTATCCTTCCTGAGCAAGCTGTACCCATCCACACCAACATTCCAATCATGTGTATTATCCCACCAAGTTTCAGTGATGCCAACAATGTCATAGTTGTATTTATTTATTAGCACTTCCAGTTCTTCCTGCTTATTCCCCATACTTCTCGCATTTGTATATAGGCATCTAAGATACTGGTTTGATCTTTCCTCCCAGTTTTTTCCTGACTCTCCTTTCTCTCTGCCAATATAGCCCACACTCCCTCTTGTTTCCGACTCATTTCCCCGGTCTCCATGTTCCCCACTTACCTGTGGGCTTTGCTCACCTGTCCCCGTCGAACCTAGTTTAAAGCCCTCCTCACTAGGTTAGCCAGTCTGTGTCCGAATAGGGTCTTCCCTCTCCTCGAAAGGTGAACGCCATCTCTGCCTAGCAGTCCTTCCTCGAATAGCATCCCGTGGTCTAGGAAGCCAAAGCCCTCCTGGCGACACCATCTTCGCAGCCAGGCATTCACCTCCATGATGCATCTGTCTCTGCCCGGGCCCCTACCTTTAACAGGAAGAATTGAAGAGAATACCACCTGTGCTCCAAACTCCTTCACCCGTGCTCCCAGAGCCCTGTAGTCACTCTTGATCCGCTCAGTGTCACACCGCGCAGTATCATTTGTGCCCACATGGATGAGTAGCATGGGGTAGTAGTCAGAGGGCCGGATAATCCTCGACAATGCCTCCGTAACGTCTCGGATACGGGCCCCCGGCAGGCAGCATACCTCCCGAGATGAAATGTCAGGGCGACAGATGGGCGCCTCCGTCCCCCTCAGCAGAGAGTCTCCGACCACCACTACCCTACGTTTCCTATTCGCAGTGGTGGCAGCAGACTCTCCAGCCTTAGGGGTACGAGGCTTCTCCTCCTTTACTGTAGGGAGTGATACCTTCTTTCCTGTATCAAGAAGAGCATAACGGTTACCTATAACCACGGCAGGAGGGTTCGGAGCAAGGGTGGAGCACTGCCTGCTGCCAGAAGTAACCAGCTGCCAGCGTCCACCCTGAGCCATCTCCTCCTCCACCAGTGGTGTATCAGCAGTCCTGTGTACTGGGACAGCTACCTCAGCTGTCTCCACATGGACACTGTCGAGGAATTGCTCGTGGATACGGATGCTCCTCAACCTAGCCACCTCCTCCTGTAGCTCTCCCACCTGCTGCCTGAGAGATTCCACCAGCAGGCACCTTTCACATTGGATGGTCCCCCCAGCCTGGATATCAGTAAGTGGAAATTGCAAGTTACAGTCTTTGCAAAACCACACCAGGATCTGGGTAGAGGCATCCATGCTTAGGCACTCTGTCTGGCTACAGGCACAGGTGGAGGAGACAGCAGCAGTGCTGGCACAGGTGTTGCGGGTCTTCCTAACCATCGTAAGCCTCCCTCTGTCAAACTCCCGTCTGCAGCCCCCTGTCCGCTGAAAGGGTTGTTTAAGCAAACAGTTAGAATGTAGTTGCTTTATAGGTATTAAGGGGAATCAAGAGAAAAACAGATGGAACCGGCAAGGGACCCTCGCCCCCTTCCTGCTCCCTTCCAAACTCCCTTGCGAAACTCCCTGTTAGCAGCCCCTGGTCGCAAAGCTCCCTGGTCGCTTGTGCGCTGCTTTATAAAGCCCTGGCCTGTATGAATGCCCCGCCCACTGATTAAGGCTCAGCCACTTACCAGAGGCTTCTAGCTTTCAAACCTTCCTTTGAAGCTCACAGCTTCCAACTGCCAGCCACAGCACACGGTCCTTCAAACAACCAAAACAAACAAACAGACTGACAAACACAAGCTCAGCACACAGCAAGTAACCCTCAAACACAAACAAACACACACTACAGACAGTCACTTACCCCAAAAGGTTGCTGTATTGCTCCTCCTTCACCTGGAGAACTCCCTTGCGAAACTCCCTGTTAGCAGCCCCTGGTCGCTTGTGCGCTGCTTTATAAAGCCCTGGCCTGTATGAATGCCCCGCCCACTGATTAAGGCTCAGCCACTTACCAGAGGCTTCTAGCTTTCAAACCTTCCTTTGAAGCTCACAGCTTCCAACTGCCAGCCACAGCACACGGTCCTTCAAACAACCAAAACAAACAAACAGACTGACAAACACAAGCTCAGCACACAGCAAGTAACCCTCAAACACAAACAAACACACACTACAGACAGTCACTTACCCCAAAAGGTTGCTGTATTGCTCCTCCTTCACCTGGAGAACTCCCTTGCGAAACTCCCTGTTCGCAGCCCCTGGTCGCTTGTGCGCTGCTTTATAAAGCCCTGGCCTGTATGAATGCCCCGCCCACTGATTAAGGCTCAGCCACTTACCAGAGGCTTCTAGCTTTCAAACCTTCCTTTGAAGCTCACAGCTTCCAACTGCCAGCCACAGCACACGGTCCTTCAAACAACCAAAACAAACAAACAGACTGACAAACACAAGCTCAGCACACAGCAAGTAACCCTCAAACACAAACAAACACACACTACAGACAGTCACTTATCCCAAAAGGTTGCTGTATTGCTCCTCCTTCACCTGGAGAACTCCCTTGCGAAACTCCCTGTTCGCAGCCCCTGGTCGCTTGTGCGCTGCTTTATAAAGCCCTGGCCTGTATGAATGCCCCGCCCACTGATTAAGGCTCAGCCACTTACCAGAGGCTTCTAGCTTTCAAACCTTCCTTTGAAGCTCACAGCTTCCAACTGCCAGCCACAGCACACGGTCCTTCAAACAACCAAAACAAACAAACAGACTGACAAACACAAGCTCAGCACACAGCAAGTAACCCTCAAACACAGGTGTGTAAGGAGGCCTGTTCCTATTCAGGCCCCCTCAAAAGGACAGGGAGAGGCACTCAGAGAGTCCCTAGAGAGGCAGGGCCCCCAATCCCAGCTCATATGATAGGGACACTGAATGGGACTCAGACCTCCTGTAGTAGGAAGAGGGCCTGAAACATAAGACCTTGTATCAATGGCCTGGTATGAGGCCTGAGGCCTGGGCTAAAGTAGTGGTCAATACTTTGCTAATATAAAGCAGAGTCAGGCTGTGACTAGAGGCAAGCCCTGCTCACAGAATCTGGCAAGAACAGGGCTGATATTGCAGAAACACACATTCCTAAGTAGTGCTAGGCACAAGAATACACACGTAAACACATCCCAGGAGGGTGGTACCAGGAAACCTCAATACTAACACATTCCCCAAAGATAACAGGGACACGCTCACCCATCTTAAAGATAAGGTCAGGATGACAGCATGAGGGATAGAAATGTTTTGATCGAACCAACATGTATAAGGTAATGGGTGGCATCTAGATACGTCAGAGGGTGGCACCTGGCCAGGTCAGAGAGGCAATTCGTAACTTGTTTGTATCAGTGTATAAAAAGGTATCTCAGAGGGAGTGTCTTTGGCCAGCCAAGGGGGGGGGATGAAAAGTCCCGCCATTCACTGAGCTGTGTCCATTGTCACGGGCATACATGTCTTAATATCGTCGTAGAGTTTGTTACCATGCTTCGTCGACAATAAACCTGGCCGGATGCCTTCGTATCTTAATGGATCTTGTGGTCATTGGGCGGTTCGCTTGAGGTCTGCTGTGCCAGCTACCTGCGCAGAGCTGGGATTGCATACATAGGGAATACACACAATCATATTTCCCACAAATTAGGGGAAACCCCTCCCAAAGCCCTTACAGAAGTCTCCAGACATTTTTCAGATTTCTTCCATAAGTCAGATTTGAAGTGACACTACCTAGGTGAAGGTTAGGTTCAATGACCACCGCATATAAAAACGGAAATAAGGACAACCTGGGGAATTACAGACCAGTCAGCTTAATTTCTGTACCCAGAAAGATAATGGAGCAAATAATTAAGAAATCAATTTACAAACACCTAGAATATAATAAGGTGATAAGTAACAGTCAGCATGCATTTGTCAAGAACAAATCGTGTCAAACCAACCTGATAGATTTCTTTGGGTACATCTACACTACAGGGGGGAGTCGATTTAAGATACGCAAATTCAGCTACGTGACTAGCATAGCTGAATTCGACGTATCGCAGCCGACTTACCCCGTTGTGAGGACGGCGGCAAAATCGACTTCTGCGGCTTTCTGTTGGCGGCGCTTACTACCACCTCCGCTGGTGGAGTAAGAGCGCTGATTCGGGGATTGATTGTCGCGTCCCAACGGGATGCGATAAATCGATCCCCGAGAGGTCGATTTCTACCCGCCGATTCAGGCGGGTAGTATAGATCTAGCCTTTGACATGGTAACAAGCCTTGTGGATGGGGGAAAGTGGTAGATGTGGTATATCTTGAGTTTAGTAAGGCTTTTGATACTATCTTGCATGACCTTCTCATAAACAAACTAGGGAAATACAACCTAGATGGAGCTACTATAAGGTGGGTGCATAACTGGTTGGAAAATCGTTCCCAGAGAGTAGTTATCAGTGGTTCACAGTCATGCTGGAAAGGGCATAACGAGTGGGGTCCCGCAGGGATCAGTTCTGGGTCCAGTTCTGTTCAATATCTTCATCAACAATTTAGATAATGGCATAGAGAGTACACTTGTAAAGTTTGCGGACGATACCAAGCTGGGAGGGGTTGCAAATGCTTTGGAGGATAGGATTCAAATTCAAAATGATCTGGACAATCTGGAGAAATGGTCTGAAGTAAATAGGATGAAATTCAATAAGGACAAATGCAAAGTACTCCACTTAGGAAGGAACAATCAGTTGCACACATACAAAATGGGAAATGACTGCCTAGGAAGGAGTACTGCGGAAAGGGATCTGGGGGTCATAGTGGATCACAAGCTAAATACGAATCAACAGTGTAATGCTGTTGCAAAAAAAGCAAACATCATTCTGGGATATATTAGCAGGAGTATTGTAAGCAAGACATGAAAAGTAATTCTTCCACACTACTCTACGCTGATTAGGCTTCAACTGGAGTATTGTGTCCAGTTCTGGGCGCCACATTTCCAGAAAGATGTGGACAAATTGGAAAAAGTCCAGAGAAGAGCAACAAAAATGATTAAGGGTCTAGAAAACAGGACCTATGAGGAAAGATTGAAAAAATTGGGTTTGTTTAGTCTGGAGAAGAGAAGACAGAGGGGACATGATAACAGTTTTCAAATACATCGAAGGTTGTTACAAGGAGGAGGGAGAAAAATTGTTCTTAATCTCTGAGGATAGGACAAGAAGCAATGGGTTTAAATTGCAGCAAGAGCAGTTTAGATTGGACAGTAGGAAAAAACTTCCTAACTGTCAGAGTGGTTAAGCATTGGAATAAATTGCCTAGGGAGGTTGTGGAATCTCCATCATGGGGATTTTTAAGAGCAGGTTGGACAAACACCTGTCAGGGATGGTCTAGATAATACTTAATCCTGCCCTGAGTGCAGGAGACTGGACTAGATGACCTCTCCAAGTCCCTTCCAGTTCTATGGCACTCTTACTGAAGGAATATCAGGACCCATGGGAAAGCACCCTCAAACCACTCAGCAAACAGACAGACAGCTTCCCACAGGACACAATTGACTTCCGCCAGAAACTCTGCAACATTAACAACATAAGAATGGCCATTATGGGTCAGACCAATAGTTCGTCTATCTCAATATACTATCTTCTGACAGTGGTTAATACCAGATGCTTCAGAGGGAATGATGATCAGGAATGCAATCCCATGCTCTGGGTGTCCCCAAACCTCTGACTGCCGGAAGCTGGGAGTGGATGACAGGGGATGGGTCAGCCAGTTTCAGTGATAAATGGCAGGCTTGAAATCCTCTTGGCCACTCTCTCTGTGCATGCACAGTGTAACCCTAAGGCTCACATGCCAAACAGAACTATCATGTGGATACTGTGTTCAGTTTTGCTCTCCCCAAGGGGCAATGGATGCCATGCGCTAGCTGGAGTATATGCTGAGAAATTGAGACCATTGTGGGCAGGATTGAAACCATGCTTGATCCACAGTTCTGGGCAAAAAAAAAAAAAAAAAAAAAAAGGCTGGTAGAATCTGTCAGCGTTAGGAAAAGCTGGTGGGGTGGGGGAGGGAGAGGAGGTTCAGGGTGCACAGTATCTCATTAATTAAATGACCGGCTGTGTTAGCTTCTATAGAATAAAGGGACCCAGAGTGTCAAAAGTATTAACCTGTTCCTGTCACTGTATGACATTAACAGACAAAATTTGGAGTTCCAAATGCTGAGACCTTGGTCTGTTTAGTACCATAGCAAATACAACTTTAAAAATGCTTTTAAACTTTATTAAAGATACAAAAAAAGGAAAAACAGTTAAAGCAATTGAGTGTAAAGTATTAAGTAAGGCTTTCATTTTAACTATCCTTTATCCTAGTGGTTCTCAAACTTTTGTATTGGTGACGCCTTTCACACAGCAAACCTCTGAGTGTGACTTTATAAATATATAAAAAATGTGTTTTTAATGTAACACTATTATAAATGCTGGAGGCAAAGTGGGGTTTGGGGGTGGAGGCTGATAGCTCGCAAGCCCCTACATAAACCCTTATGACACCCTGAGGGGTCAAGACCCCGAGTTTGAGAACCCCTGCTTTATTCCATTTCCCCTTTAACTTTAGAGAGTCCTTCCAAGGAGAAAACCCCTGTTTGACAGTCTCTAAGATGGTATTAGAGATGGTGGTAACTCTCCTTTTGGGGAAAAAGTTAATTGAGCTGGGCTGGAGTTGTTGTTAAAGTCGGATCCTGCTTCCTTGACGAGAAAACCAGACAAACACACGCAAAAGGGGAAAGAAAAGAACAGCTTCTGTCTTTTTGATGGTGACTCTCACCTGCAGTCTCATTGGTGGAGAAACATTAGCGAAAGCATAGCTCTGATCAGCCATTCAGAGACCTGGTAAACTTTTACAAGCATCAGACTGTTTCAGTCATTGCTGTTAGCCAACTCCCTGGGCGCAGACTTTAAGTGGTGGTACAAAATGTACAGTCTTGGTCAGCTAAGCCAGTCTCTTATTAAACAGAAGGCAAAAGGGAATAGAAGAAATAAGGTGGGGAATGAACAGGACACACGAGGGAAAGGGTGACAAAGTCTCCCATCCCAGGTGGTATTCATGATTTAGCCAAAGCTGGTGGAGGTGGTGATGTCATCTGTGTCCCTCTCTCTGGCCCAGTCTGGTCAGGATATCTTCACAATCAGGACAGTGAAGGCCCAATGGTGAAAATGTGTATCCTGGAATCCCAGGAAGTAGTGGCAGTGGCAGCCATGATGGTAAAGCTCGCTCCTTCCTGTCCATCCACCTCCCAGTCAGTCAGTGTCCACTAATTTTCCCCTCAAGTCTCTTTTTAAGGGCCCCAAAAAGGAGTGATGGGTAGAATAGCCCATCCTCTCATTATTTTGTTTGCCAATTAGGCCTAATTTTTGAAGCACCAATTTTGGTCCATTGATTTCTGGTCCTATACTCCTCTTGTTTACTAAGCATGATCTTGATACAGTCCTTGCATGTTGTTAGTAAACCCTTGCTATCTGAAGTACTTCAGCCTTCCGGTTTTCTTTTGAAACAATTTTGAGACAACTTGTTGTGACAGTTCACAAATCTTTACCCATTTTCCACCAGATAAACTCATAATTGGAGTAGGACTGCTAGGTTCCAATTATTACAACAGACTCCAAATCTGGTTCACTAGCCCTACTCTCTGCCCCCAGATGTCAAGGCAATCCAAGTAACTATGTGGATTATAGGGCACTTAGAGTAGTCCTTTAAACAGAAAGCTGTTCTTAACCTTAACTATAGTATAGTCTTACAAGAGGGTGTGTTGGGCAACCTTTACTGTATGCCTGTAATTAGCCCCATCTTAACTTCATCCCTGGACTTGCATACAGCCAGTCTAATTTTTGGGCTGGAGACCTGTATTTTCACAACCTCCTCTGCTTCTCTTGTGCCTCATACCACCCCATACACCCTGCTGGAGACAAGTACATCAATATACATTTCCTGCCATGTTTCCCAACTAAGAAGATTATAACACTTTTGTAGTTGGAATTTGAGGAACAAGCCATTGGTCAAGCCTTTGGAAATTGTGAGCTGCAGAAGCCTGAGAGTTCCAACCTTTTCCTTACAAGACAGGGAAGATAGATTGGGGAGAACCCCCTTAGTATCAGTGTAAAAATTAAAGTTGCTAAATCAAGCACTCAACCAGAAAATTCACAAAGTTCAGGTTTCTCCCATGAATCTTTGCATGTTGCACACATGTAATGCTTCAACAAAGGAAACAACACTAGAAAAACATTATGTATCTATAATGAGGCAAAGTCAATACTTCAGGAAGTAGCTCAGCTTTTGGGATTTCCTGATTTTTAGTGTAGATCACCTTTAATGGTATAATAATGCAAGATTTTTGCATTCAGGTTTTTAGGTGTGTGTTTGTTTTGTTTGGGTTTTTTGGAGGAGTGGGGGTTGTGCAAAAAGAAATTCCATGCAAGCCCTTAGATATTTATCTGGCCATGTCTGAATGTTTCACAATTTTAATGTATTTTTCTTTACAACACTCCTGTGAGGTAGAGAAGTGCTTTATCCCCATTTTGCAGATGGGGAATTGAGACACAGGAAGTCTGGTGGCACAGCTGGGAATTAAAACTGGGTCTCCCTAGTCCTAGATTAGCACTGTAACCACTGAAACATCCTTCTTCTTCCTTAGTTGATTACAAACCAGATCACTGATCCTCTAAGTATCTGAGATGGCTGAACATCTTTGGAAAATGTTACGACTGATCCTCAACAATGGGTTGTAATTGTCATGCTGTGACATGTTTAAAAGGTGAATTTGCAGATGAAAGTGTTCTTGAGGATCTATTTTACTATTTTATTCTGCTTCAGGGACTTGTCAGCACTGAAGGCAGACCAGATAAGACTTTCTGGATCAATACTTGTCAGCTGCTTCCATCTAAGTTCTGGTACACGGCCCTGGGAGTCGAACACTTTGGAAAGATCTGCCCCGAGGGATCAGACACAGCAGCTTTGTGCCAGGGCTCAGGAGCTGGAAAAGGAAGTATACCAGAAAACCCAAGAAGTGATGTGCTTGCAGGTCAAAGGGGATATAGAGAAAGAGGAGCTTCAGGGCAGGTAAATTAGTCTTAAAAACCCTACACAACCTTTGGGGAATGTTTCCCACCATTTATCACAGAGGCCTTTGGATTCAGTCTGCATTCTCCTTCAAAGCACAGCCACTTCATACTGGGTTTGTTTTTCAAAATGGTATCTACTGTGGGCTTTAAAAAGAAATAGGCAGAGAGGCGCCTGAATAAAGAAAATGGGCTTTCTGAGTAGGGTGACCAGATGTCCCGATTTTATAGGGACAGTCCCGATATTTGGGGCTTCGTCTTATATAGGTACCTATTACCCCCCACCCCCTGTCCTGATTTTTCACACTTGCTGTCTGGTCACCCTGTCTCTGAGTGAGATGAAGTTGGGAGTAATGGTGTGTGTGGAAAGGGGTTTTCTTGGAGGGTGGGTGGCAGAGTTGGGTTTACAGTTACAATAGAACCTTAAGAGTTACGAACACCAGAGTTACGTACTGACTGGTCAAGCACACAGCTCATTTGGAACCGGAGGTATGCAGTCAAGCAGCAGCAGAGACCATAAAAAGAAAAAAGGAAACAGTACAGAATTGTATTAAATGTAAACTACTAAAAAAATAAAGGGAAAGTTTAAAGAAAAGATTTGACAGAGCAAGGAAACTGTTTCTGTGCTTGTTTCATTTAAAGCAAGATGGTTAAAAGCATCATTTTTATTTTGCATAGTAAAGTTTCAAAGCTGTGTTAAGTCAATGTTCAGTTGTAAACTTTTGAAAGAACAACCATAACGTTTTGTTCAGAGTTACAAACATTTTAGAGTTACGAACAACCTCCATTCCCGAGGTGTTCGTAACTCTGAGGTTCTACTGTAATGTAGTTGGAGAGAAATGCTGAGCAGTATAAAGGGACCAGTTCTGTCCCCCACCCCAGTGCAATGCCATGATAACCAGACTATGCTGCAAGGGGCTGGAGAGAGAATCCCACAGTGCAGATGCTGCATGGGGCTGCCAGTTATACTGCCCCCTTGCAAGCTCAGGTGCAGGGACGTGTTGGGGTCATCTACACAGTGCTCAATGTTACAAGGTTCCTGGACTGTGACACAGCGTGTAGACAGCCCTCCATACCAGAACCACAGAGCACCTCAGAATCCTGAAGGCCCAAAGGTGGCTTAAAGCCATCTCGGTCCCCTTCCTCTGGGCTGAGTCTTCTGTGGTGTATCTCATGGAGGTGCTGCACAGACTTTCAGACATAGTTCCTATGCAGCTGATGGTGTGCTAAGTTTTTGGAATATTACACAGACTTTTTCTTCTCAGGGTGATGGAGCTCTCAGCCTTGCTGGCGCAGTCCCAGAAGCAGAATGAGGAGAAAGAAAAGACCGTGAAGACGCTTAGTCACACGATGGAAATTCTGGTGTGTGAGAAATCTGTGGGAAAGCAACCCAACAGCTATTGGGTTTGAGCTTTTTTTTTTTATTTCCCAGCCTCACCACAAAGAGCTGTGGCTTCCTCCCTATATGGGAACATAAGGCACTTTGTCTAAATGTGTGTTTCGTGGTTGGCAACTGAAGGCTGGGCAGTGGCAGGGGAACTGCGTGCACATCTGATCCAGCATCGGAGAGCTTGTAACAGAACATTTCACCTCAGGCACTTGTAATCCAGTTAGGTCACCAGTGACCAAAGACTGTCAGCGTGTGACAGCTTCTCAGTTTATCCCGAATGATTTGTTGGCCTATCTCATTCAGAGTTATCAGGTGTTCACATTGAAGTTGGTGTCCTCGTTAGTTTCCAGCAGAGAAGGTAAGGATTGAATGGGCCATGAAGAGTGGCTAGAGCTGGCCCTTCAGTTTGGAGCTGAGGCACAGTGGCAAGTCAGTGCTAGGGGAGATGGGAATGCTCCAACTCATCCTTTCTTTATTCTGTTTCTAGGAGGCCAGTCGGTTGGAGGTAGAATATAAAGCTTCACTGACCAAGAATGCCAAAGAAGAGACCCTTTCCCTTCATCAGATGCTAAAAGACATAACTCAGGTAAATAACATGTTCTGCTACAGAAATATTTGGGAAAGGCGTGGGAAGTGCACAATATATATGTAGATGTTCAAAGGCCAGAAATCTCGGTAGAGCTCTTGACTTGGAAAATCTAACTTCTCACATCTCACTTGCCTGTAAATTGCCTCTCACTGTGGGCCAGATCCTGTAGACTTTGCTTAGACTCTACTCAGGCAAACATTGAAATCGCTAGGAGTTTTGTCTGAGAAGAAATGTAGGGGTCAAGTCATGTCTTTTTGGAACATTACCTTGTTTTTTGGAACATTACCAGCATTTTTTTTAACCTTATCCTGGCTTTGCTGAAACACTTGCTCAACCTTCTGCCTTAATAACTTCCTGAATAAAGGACTAAAAGAAAACTAGTAATTTTCATACAGGAGCAGCCTAGCATGCTGCATCCAGTAGTGGCCAAAACCTGATGCTTCTGACTGGGTGCTATGCACCACTCACATAACGTGTTGCAGGAGTAATATGTATCCTTAACCTTTTATTCTTCTTCGAGTGCTTGCTCATATCCATTCCATTAGGTGTGTGCGCGCCGCGTGCACGATCGTCGGAAGATTTTCTACCCTAGCAACACCGGCGGGTCGGCTGTGGAGCCCCCTAGAGTGGCGCCTTCATGGCGCTGAATATATACCCCAGCCGACCCGGCGCCCCCTCAGTTCCTTCTTACCGCCCCTGACGGTCGTTGGAACTGTGGAGCGCTGCTTAGCTGTTCTCCACTCTCCCTAGCTTTGTTGGTTATTAGCAGTTATAGTTATAGTGTTTATAGTTAAATAGTTAAATAGTTTTAAAAAAGTTGTTATAGTTGTTCTAAGTAGCTCAGGGGATTAAGGGGGTCGTCTCCCCCTTTCTTCCCCGGCCGCGGGGCCGGGCTCATGCCCAACGCTCCCGGCTTCAAGCAGTGCGCCTCCTGCGCGAAGCCTATGCCCACGAGCGACCCGCACGACTCCTGTCTGAAGTGCCTGGGAGAGTCCCACCAAACAGATAAGTGCAAGATCTGTAAGGCCTTCAGACCAAGGACCAAGAAGGAGCGGGACTTTCGGCTCAGGCAACTCCTGATGGAGGCGGCACTTAGCCCGGACACTCCCTCTACGGGCCAGACCCCGGCGCCTAGCACCTCGGTGCGCAGTGCACCGGCAGCACCGGCTTTGACGACCACGCGAGTGGCGTCAGACAAGCCTCCCCGGCACCGGACCTCGTCGGCACCGCAAGCAGTGCCTCGGCGCCGATCATTATCCCCGGGGCATAAAAAAGCCCATAAGACGGGGACGTCCGTGCCGAAGACGCCGGCTCCCCCAGTGCCGGGGGTAGAGCCGCGTCCGCCGGTGGAGCAAAGGAAACAGGTGCCTCCAGCACCGTCGACTCCGGCACCGAAGCCGTTGAGTCCGGTGCAGATAGCGTCTCCACCGAGGCCGGCGGTGATACAGTGCCTACCGTCGACTCCAGAGACCTTCGCGGCGGCGAGAGACTTAATAGCTCTCACGGAGCCGGCACCGCCTCAACCACCGGCACCGACTGCACCGCTGACTCGCCCGGTCCAGTCGAGGGGGAAACCTGCCTTGATGCGCCCTCCACAAGGACTGGAACCTCGGCACCGCTCCAGGTCCCGAAGCAGGTCCCCACGCCGCTCGCAGTCCCGGCACCGAATATCATCTCGGCACCGGTCGTACTCGCGGCCAAGATCTTCTTCGCGGCACCGCTCTACGTCTCGGCACCGATATGATCGTCGGCACCGATCAACGTCGAGACGTAGCTCTCGGCACCGCTACGGTCGACGCTCGACGTCGAGAGGCCGCTCCCGGCACCGGGCATACTCCAGGTCCTCGTCGAGGTCCAGATCCGACTCCCGGCACCGACGAGGTCATCGGCACCGGTCGCGATCCCGGCACCGATCGCCGGCACCGCGTGGAGATAGAACATCCCCGGACCGGCACCGTGCGGCACCGCATCCCACGGGATTCGTCTCGACGCACTCGGCACCGCCATGGCCATCGAGATCGGTGTCCCGCTCCTCTGAGGAAGTATCGAGATCGGCATACCCCCCTCAGGGTCAAGCCGAGGAGCAGGACATAGGCCATTGGCAGGAGGTAGCAGAGGACCCTGCTCATGGCCCATCTCACTGGTCGTTCTGGACCCCGTGGGCGTACCATCAGGCGCAAGGGGCTCCAATTGCGTCGACCTCTCGCTCCGGTCACTCCGTCAAAGGGGCCCCGGAGTCCACCATCTCTCGGCCTCCGCCAGGGGGCATGGAGGCCTCTGGGTCCGCACCACCTGACACCCTGGACCCAGGCACAGGTGATGCTCCAGCCCAGGAACAGGGAGACCAGGACCAGCCCTTGGATCCTGTTCCACCGGAGGCATCTTCCTCTTCTTCTCCCGATGAGGCAGTGGCGGGCACATCGTGCACAGGCCCGCCTCCAATAGATCTTCGGGCTCACCAGGATCTTCTGCGCAGGATGGCCCGTAATATGGACCTGCAGGCGGAGGAGATAGTGGAGGTTCATGACCCGATCGTGAATATCCTTGGAGCGGATGCCCCATCGAGGGTAGCGTTACCCCTGATCCGCACGATTCAAATGAATGCGGATACGATATGGCAGACTCCTGCCTCTATCCCACCCACAGCGAGAGGGGTGGAAAGGAAATACTTTGTCCCGTCTAAGGACTATGGGTACTTGTATACCCACCCCCAACCGTGTTCACTGGTGGTGGAATCAGTGAACGCACGAGAGCGCCACGGCCAGCAGGCTGCAGCGCCTAAATCAAAAGAGGCTAAGCGGCTCGATTTGTTTGGCCGTAAGGTTTACTCAGCCGGAGGGCTACAACTTAGAGCAGCGAACCAACAGGCGCTGCTGAGCCGCTACAGTTTCAACTCCTGGAACTCTATGGGGAAGTTTAAGGAGCTGATTCCCCAAGAGTCCAGGGAAGAGTTTGGAGCCATGGTAGAGGAGGGCAAGAAGGTGGCTCGGACCTCCTTGCAGGCCTCCTTGGACATAGCAGACTCAGCTGCGAGGACCCTGGCTTCGGGTATCGCTATGCGTAGGATCTCCTGGCTTCAGGTCTCGGGTTTGCCTCCGGAGCTGCAGCAAACCCTACAGGATCTCCCCTTTGAGGGACACGGATTGTTCTCAGACAAAACGGACTCTCGCCTGCAGAGCCTAAAGGACTCGAGAACAATCATGCGCTCCCTGGGGATGCATGTTGTGGGCCCTCAGCGCAGGCCATTTAGGCCGCAGCCTCAGCGCTTCTACCCCCCCCCACCTCGTCAGAGACAGGACTCGGCCAGGAGGCGAGGGCGAGGTGGTAGAAGAAGGTGGACCGGCCCTCAACCCGGCCAGAACCAGGGGCCACCTAGACCACCTTCAGGCCCCAGGCAGAACTTTTGAAGGTGCGGTCGAGGACGGCGCCCCAGTCATCCCCCAGGATCCAACCCCCTCCTTTCGGGATCGCCTCTCCCACTTCCACCGTGCTTGGTCCCTTATAACTTCGGACCGTTGGGTCCTCCGCACGGTGGAGAGGGGATACGCTATCCAATTTTCTTCTATCCCCCCCTCCCACCCCCCTTCCCCGTCCCTCTTCAGGGACCCTTCTCACGAGCAACTTCTTATTCAGGAGGTTTCTACGCTCCTGGCCATGGGGGCCATAGAGGAGGTTCCGATAGAGTTAAGGGGCAGGGGATTTTATTCCCGTTATTTCCTGATCCCCAAGTCCAAGGGAGGTCTGCGGCCCATCTTGGACTTGCGCGGACTCAACAAATTCGTAGTAAAGTTGAAGTTCCGCATGGTCTCTTTGGGGGCCATTATCCCTTCCCTCGATCCTGGAGACTGGTTCGCCGCCCTCGACATGAAAGACGCATACTTTCACATCTCAATTTACCCACCTCACAGACGCTTCCTGCGATTCGTGGTAAACACAGTGCACTACCAATTTGCAGTCCTTCCCTTCGGCCTATCCTCGGCCCCAAGAGTGTTCACGAAATGTATGGCTGTCGTGGCAGCATACCTTCGTCGGCAAGGGATACAGGTGTTCCCGTACCTAGACGACTGGCTGGTACGCAGTCGCACCAAGGAGCAAGTTCAAGCTCACGTCCACATAATAGTGCACACATTCAACGAGTTGGGCATCCTACTCAACAAGGACAAATCCACTCTAGAACCTACCCAGAGAATAGAATTCATCGGCGCAGTTCTAGACTCCAGACGTGCACAAGCCATCCTGCCAGACAACAGATTCGGCACCATCACGAGCCTCATTCAAGGGCTCCAGGCCTTCCCAACGACCACGGTGAGGTCGTGCCTTACCCTGCTGGGTCACATGGCTTCCTGCACGTACGTAACCAGGCATGCCAGACTTCGGCTTCGCCCACTTCAAACCTGGGTGTCATCAATATACCGTCCACATCGGGACAGTCTGAACATGGTGGTCACGGTCCCGAACTCGGTCCTGGCCTCCCTCACCTGGTGGCTAGATCGCAATGTGGTCTGCGAGGGGATACCATTTCACGCCCCACAACCCTCTCTGCACCTGGTCACAGACGCTTCATCTCTGGGTTGGGGCGCCCATCTCAACGAACACCATACCCAGGGCCTGTGGACTGCATCCCAGCTAGCCCTGCACATCAATGTTCGGGAACTGATGGCGGTACGACTGGCGTGCCAGGCATTTCTCAACCTCCTACGTGGCCGATGTGTGTTAGTTCTCATCGACAACACCACGGCCATGTTTTACATCAACAAGCAAGGAGGAGCACGTTCGTCAATCCTATGCCAAGAGGCCATTCGCCTGTGGGACTTCTGCATCGCCCACTCAATCCACCTCACGGCATCGTTCCTCCCTGGAGTCCAGAACACTCTAGCGGACCGACTCAGCAGGTCCTTCCAGACGCACGAGTGGTCTATCCGTCCGGACATCATACATTCCATCTTCCAGAGGTGGGGGTTTCCCCAGATAGACCTGTTTGCATCCCGAGACAACAGGAAGTGCCACGTGTTCTGCTCCCTACAAGGTCGAGCTCCGGGCTCCCTCTCGGATGCGTTTCTCCTTCCCTGGAAAGACCACCTGTTTTACGCCTTCCCTCCGTTTCCTCTGGTCCACAAGGTACTGCTCAAATTGCGCAGAGACCAGGCACAGGTAATTCTGGTCGCTCCAGCGTGGCCGAGACAACATTGGTACACCACACTGTTGGAACTCTCGGTTCAGACACCGATCCCGCTTCCGTTGTATCCGGATCTCATCACGCAGGACCACGGCCGGCTGCGTCACCCCGACCTGCAATCACTCCACCTCACGGCGTGGCTGCTCCATGGTTCACCCAGGCAGAGCAGCAATGCTCGCACTCTGTCCAACAGATTCTGCTGAGCAGTAGGAAGCCCTCAACACGCACCACGTACCTGGCCAAGTGGAAGCGGTTCTCCTGTTGGTGCGAACAACGAGCCACGTCCCCGTTGCAGGCACCCATTCCTCTCATTTTGGAGTATCTCCTCTCCCTAAAACATCAGGGGTTGGCGATATCTTCAATTAGGGTTCACCTGGCCGCTATATCGGCCTTTCACCCAGGGGAACTCGCGTCCTCGGTATTCTCTAACCCGATGGTCGTTAGATTCCTCAAGGGCTTAGACCGGATGTACCCACAACAACGTCAGCCCGTCCCGACGTGGGACCTCAACCTGGTTCTCTCCAAGCTCACAGGTCCTCCATTCGAGCCACTGGCCACCTGTTCACTTCTGTACCTATCCTGGAAGACAGCCTTCCTCGTAGCCATCACCTCAGCAAGGCGCGTTTCTGAACTCAGGGCGCTGACATCCGAGCCCCCTTATACAGTTTTCCATAAGGATAAAGTGCAGCTTCGTCCACATCCTGCCTTTCTCCCTAAGGTGGTTTCTCCTTTTCACATCAACCAGGACATCTTTCTCCCGGTCTTTCATCCCAAACCACATGCCACTCGCCAGGATCAACGTTTGCATTCCCTGGACGTACGTAGGGCCCTGGCCTTCTATATTGACCGCACAAAGCACTTTAGAAAGACGACGCAGCTCTTCGTTGCAGTGGCCGACCGAATGAAAGGCTCACCGGTCTCCTCACAGCGCCTATCCTCCTGGATTACGTCTTGCATCCGGACTTGCTATGACCTGGCAGGTGTCTCAGCACCGCACCTCACCGCTCACTCCACGAGGGCCCAAGCCTCCTCGACTGCTTTCCTGGCACATGTTCCGATACAGGACATTTGTAGAGCGGCGGTTTAGTCATCAGTCCACACATTTACAGCTCACTATGCACTAGTGCAGCAGTCCAGAGATGATGCTGCTTTCGGATCAGCGGTTTTGCACACAGCAATGTCTCACTCCGACCCCACCACCTAAGTTGGGCTTGGGAGTCACCTAATGGAATGGATATGAGCAAGCACTCGAAGAAGAAAAGACGGTTACTCACCGTTGTAACTGTTGTTCTTCGAGATGTGTTGCTCATATCCATTCCAAACCCGCCCCCCGTCCCCACTGTCGGAGTAGCCGGCAAGAAGGAACTGAGGGGGCGCCGGGTCGGCTGGGGTATATATTCAGCGCCATGAAGGCGCCACTCTAGGGGGCTCCACAGCCGACCCGCCGGTGTTGCTAGGGTAGAAAATCTTCCGACGATCGTGCACGCGGCGCGCACACACCTAATGGAATGGATATGAGCAACACATCTCGAAGAACAACAGTTACAACGGTGAGTAACCGTCTTTTTCCTGGTTTTCAGATGTTTAAGTTTAGCTTCTCTTCATATTTTTGAAGGGCACAAGGGCAACCTTAACTCCGTGTTGATGATGTTTTTGGACAGTTAATTTCCTTAGTTAAAAAAAATAAAATTGGCATCCCCACGTTCCACTGCCTCTGACTCCTTGGCAACAATTGCCCCGGCCACAGAATGCACTGGCTGTATTTTAATGCCTCCACTGCTCCTGCATTATCTCATCTCATCTCTTTGCCTCTCCAGCCCAGCCCAGTCCTCCCTCTCCAAAGTGCTAGTCATTAAACTGGGTTTTGAAAAACAGTATTTGGATGGTCCCTTACACCCTTCACACTGCTCCAATGCCTTCAGCCTTCCCTCCAGCTCATCTATTTCTCTGACCATCCTCCCCACACCCTCACTGCCCTGAGGCTGCCACCGCCTGCTAGCTGCACCCTCTTCCTTGCCACCACATGTCCTGGGTAAGCTTAGAGCGGCCATGGAGAGGAGGGCAGGTAATGGGGTCTTAGAAGTGCATTAATAGCTGGATAGGTCCATCAATGACTATTAGCCAGGATGGGCAGGGATGGTATCCATAGCCTCTGTTTGCTAGAAGTTAGTAATGGGCAACTGGGGATGGATACCTCTTCTATTCAACTGTTCTATTCAGTCCCTCTGAAGCACCTGGCATTGGCCACAGTTGGAAGGCAGGATACTGGGCTAGATGGATCTTTGGTCTGACCCAGTATGGCTGTTCTTATGAGACAAGAAGGGGCAGTAAGATGA
The DNA here is from genome assembly GCF_027887155.1 of Malaclemys terrapin pileata. Taxonomy (NCBI): domain Eukaryota; kingdom Metazoa; phylum Chordata; order Testudines; family Emydidae; genus Malaclemys; species Malaclemys terrapin. The sequence continues at coordinate 33,548,263 of NC_071516.1, read as the reverse complement.
GTTGAGATCCAGATTCCCTACCCCAGATCTGTACGTAGTGTGTGGGCTTGGGTTTCTACACACACGCATGCACTAGAGGAGGCTCAGGGCTAGTCCACTCTAACCCCCCAGTTCGAACTAAGATACGCAACTTCAGCTACGTGAATAACGTAGCTGAAGTCGAAGTACCTTCGTTCAAACTACAAAGTACTTACCGCGGGTCCACACTCGGCAGGCAGGCTCCCCCGTCGACTCCACGTACTCCTCTCACGGAGCAGGAGTACCGGCGTCGACGGCGAGCACTTCTGGGATCGATTGCTTACCGCCGAACCCGGAGGTAAGTATAGATGTACCTTCAGAGAGGAGTGACATGCCCCATTGATGTCAATGAGATGTTCTCAGATGGATGAGAATACCCCATGGAGATGAATACTGCCTGAAATAATAGTTCAGAGAGGTGTGAATTTAGGACTCAAACTCACTGTGCTGCTCAAGTTCAGTGGCCGCATCACGTCACTTTGGGCCACCCAGTTAAACTGACTTGGCAACACAGCCTTAGCCTTTCTACATATGCACATTTCACTCTCTTTAACATGTCAGTTATGGTTAACTCATATTGGAGTTCCCAACTTTACTCAAACTCTTTCAGTATTGCTTCCCCATAGGGAAAGGGGCTGTGTGCTAGCTGAGATCAACCCTGAGCAGGTGATATCAGTTTGGGCATAGTTTGAGACCCAGGTGTGTGGTGGGCAGGAAAAAAAAAAAAAAAAAAAAAAAAAGAGGATTTTGATATCACATGGCTTTTTCTCAGGAATGTGTTGCTCAAGTGACCCCAGATTTGGTCCACTCACGCCACCCATGAAGCACAGCAAATATCAGGACAATCTGATTCAGTATGTGGCGTTTAGACTATATGGAAAAGTAGTCTGCTAAACAGTGAGTCTCAACCGTTACTATAGTGGAGCTACTGCTCTGCTATAATTACTCAGGCATGTTATGGATTCTTCATCACCTGAAATCTTTGATTCAAGATCAGGATGTATTTTGTAAAAGATCAGATCTACCATAACCAGAAGTTATGGGTCTGATGCAGGAATTATTGGATGAAATTCTCTGGCCCATGTATGCAGGAGATCAGGGTAGATCATAATGTTCCCATCTGGCCTTAAATTCATGATTAATCGACTGTAAAACTGGCATTATTTAGATTGGATGAACAAGTGTAGGAAGGGAACTGACAGCATCCAGTGGCTAGGGAACTAGAGATTCTATTTCTGCTTAATCTGTGACTTTGGCCAAGTGATTTTGGCCAGAATTCTCAGAGTTGGGTGCTTAAAGTTAATTTCCTGACTTCATACTAAGACTCCTAAATGAAAGTGGCCTGCCTTTGAGAAGGGCTGAGCAAGTGCTGCTTTCAAATGATTTAAATGAAAAATTAGGTTATTTTTATTGAGACATCCTGGTTTGAAAACTATCGCTTTCATCTCGCATCTGTAAAGTGGAAATAACACTTGCCTTCCTTTGTAAAGCCATGTGAGATGACCAAAAGAAAATCACTAAAGAAATGCTAAGTATTATTATCCAGATTATAGATCTTCACTGTCCCATGGCAGAAGAATAAGGGAGGGTCCTTTGCTGAGGTTAGGGTGCAGTGAATATAGAACAAATGAAAGGAAATGGTGCTTCACACAACAAAGTCTGCCTGGGAAATGTACTGCAGGTTACTAGATCAAATATGGTGGCTCTATTTATTTTTTATGACCAATAACACTTGTTAGAAATCCCAATATAAGAGTAATCAAATCTCCTACTTCAGGGCCTTGCCTGATTGCTGCAGGGGTCAGGAGGGACATTATTTTCTTCTCCCTATACAGCACTACATAACTGGCTCTCATTCTGGGCCACAGCCCTACCAGGATCAGCTGGGAAGCCCCTTCCAGGATTCAGGAAGTGAAAGAGAACTTCCTCCCAGCCTGTCTCAGAAGCCCTAGATGTGGGCCCTGAAACAGGATGCTGGCACTTATTTCATGTCCCAACTAGGGTTACCATATCTCATAAGTAAAAAAAGAGGACCCTCCACTGGCCCTGGCCCCGCCCATTTCCCCACCCCTAGCCCCGCCCCAACTCCACCCCTTCCCTGCCCTAACTCCGCCCCCTCCTCCCTCCCACTCCCAGCCAGGGGGAAAGGGCTGCCCCAGCGCTACCGGCTTCAGGGTTTGCCGGGCAGCCCCCAGACCCTGCGCCCCCAGCCGGCGCTTCCCCAGCGCAGCTGGAGCCGGGAGGGGAAGCTCCCAGCCGGGGGCGCAGGGCCCCCTTGCCTCCGGACCCTGCGCCCCCAGCCGGGCACTTCCCCTCCCGGGCTCCGGCAGCGCAGGGTCCGGAGGCATGGGGGCTGCCCGAAGCCGGTAGCGCTCGGGCAGCTCGGCTCTTAAACAGAGCCGAAGAGTCGGGGAGGAGCAGAGCCGCCATTTTCCCGGACATGTTCGGCTTTTTGGCAGTTCCCCCCGGACGGGGGTTTGACTGCCGAAAAGCCGGACATGTCCGGGAAAAAGAGGACGTATGGTAACCCTACCCAACCCCACTGTGTTCCCTTTTACAATGGCCGCTCCTGTCACTCTGTCAGCAGCTTGACTACTTCTGGCTCTTAAGTTTAACACCATGTGACATGGTAGGGCTTCTCCCCAACTTCCAAGTATATACTGCCATGCCCAGTCTCCTTTAAGATTTATTGTACAAACATAAGGAAATAAAACAAACACAAACAGTCCCTTTGCTTACCCTGTTGTGGTAGGGCTTCATGACCCCACTCCCAGGGATCTCTGACAATCCTGCTATTTGCAGCTTCCCAGTCCCAGCCCACTCTTCTCCCTTTCTGGAACACCTGCTCTAGGGCTTCTTCCTGGGAACCTGGTCCTTGCTCCAGAGATCTACCACAGGAGTTAACTCCACTCCTCTGGGGGAATCTCTCCCCAGGCACAGCCTGCCCCAATCATTCCTCTCTGTCCTGCCCTCTAACAGGTCTTTATAGCCCCAGGTGTAGACCTTCCCCTTTTCATTGGGCCCACCTGCTCTGACACAGGGAAGTTGGGTCTGGTCTGCTCACAGGGACCCTGTAACACACCACTCTTTTTCTGGTACTTCCAGAGCCCTTTGTTACTAGCTCCCTGGCTGTCTGCCCAAGAGCACTTTGACAAAATCTTAGAAGTTCTGTCTGTTTGGGGTTCCTTACCCACATGCCTCCTGGACTTCCTTTCCTGATTGTGACCTTTAACTGGGCAACCTTAGTGTTAGCTGCATGGTCCACATGCATGATGTGAGAGGCGAGTCATCATTGTTCTGTCTGTTTGTTCATTTAATCCATTTAAGTTTAAATGTCTTTTCACTTGTATTTTTCAGTCAATCTGATGTGCTGATGAGTAATTCTTCTTTCCCTGCACATCTGTATAAATCCTCCATGTTTCCTTTGCATGTGCTGGTAACATTAACTCATTCTTTAGTTGACGGACTGTTCCTCTTAGGTTGCCTCCCTTTCTCCATTCCCAGGACAGGAATTTTAACCTCAGATCTTTGCATAGACCCTCATGAAGCTTCTTTGGCCAATTCTTGCTCCTTTCATGCTACTGTTTCAGAGGAATTATGATCAGTTGCTCTTCTATTATCATATTCTTCAGAATTCATCAGCTGCTTTCTCCTCTGGGGAGTTTTAATACTACTTTTCATGGCTATTGGTCACTAGAGGCTTGATTCTGTTACATTAAAGCTTTTTATATCACTTTGACTGCATAAAGAAGCCTTAAAGGAGGCAGAAACGGTGCCTGAGGGCCAAAAAGAAACTGAGCACTGGTTAAAGTAAGCCCCCAGAAGGCCTAGAATAGAGGGAGTACAAACATAACATCCATTCCTGCCCTATGGTTTTTCTCCTGTTCTGCATTATTTTGGAATCACCCATACCTGAAATGCAGGAGGTCATGGCCACCAGAACCAATCTTCCCTATTGCCGTAAGTCAGACAGCCTGTAACCTCTGACTGAAGGGTGGCATGGAGGAGGAGGGAGAAATAAGTAAATAAGAGTGAGTGGTAGGAGGGAAGGAGTAACAGCTTGGTCTGGGGTTTCAGGCAGTGCTAGACGATACTGACAACGCAGTCAGCATCTCATGGGTTGAGAGCTCCCAGCGTCCTGAATCCAGCAACCTCTCCTCCCTGCTGCGTTCCAGTGACATGGAAAGGGCCCTTGTTCTGGTGCACGAAGCATTGTCAAGGAGGTGCCAGGCTGTACAGGTGAGAGGGATCTGGTGCAGGACTCTCTTTACACTGGCAGCAATTTCCCCAACCCCACTGCAAGCCCACTTTCTCAAATGTCTATGTCTCATCCAGCCTTTCCCCCTCCACTTACTTCTGCCCTCCAGCCATCCTTCTCTCCACACTGAGACTGCCTTTTCTCTGCCCCCACTTTCTCTGTAATTCCCCCTTCCACCTGAGCACCCTCCCACACTGGATCACATCTTTTGCCCTCAGATGATCTGCTTCTCTCCTGACTCTCCCAGCTGACTCATGTTTGAACTATCTCCCTAAACTCTTCAGCTGCTGTTGCCCTCAGGCCTAACTGTTGACCTCCTCCTAGCTGGTCCGCCTGGGCCCATCTTCTCAGCCCCATTCTGCTCATGCACTCATTCTGCCTCTTCCCCTGGCAGGCCCTAAGGGAGCAGCTTTCAGACAGCCAAGACTCTGTCCATTCTCTGCAACATCAGCAAAGGCAGCAGGAAGAGGAATGCAAGATGCTGAGGCAGAGGCTCCAGCAGCTGGAAGAGAACTGCAAGACACTCACCAGCCAGACGCAGCACCTCCAGTCCCTGGTGGAAACTCTCAGCAGGTCAGCCCTATGTCCTCCCTCCACATCGTATAGGGACTTCAGTAGCAGAGTGTTGGGGGCTAAGAACGCTCCTGTTCCATAGTAAGTCTGGCTCTGCTTCTCAGGTTACTCTTTCCCTGTCACTAGCAATTAATGTTCCTAGCCACCACCCCATGTCCAGGCTGCCTGAGGAAATTGGAGAGCTGCCCGAGTATAGTGTGTGTCCAGTCCAACCTCTGCCACCCCTAAATTAAGCTCCCTAGGTGCATCCTGCATCCCCAGGTTGTAGAGAGGCCCTCTGCTGAGCACTGCTTCCCACTGAGTGAGAGCAACAGCCTCTCCAGCCCCTTTTCTTCCACCTCAGCTGCCAGAGAGGAAAAGAGGTTCACATGCAGCAAGCATTTCAAACCCCTCCCCTCCCATTCCATCCTCACTGGTGCGGATGGGGTCTGCTCATGCTGGATTCTCCTCATTCTGCTGACTGGGCCCTGCCTCTTTGCAGTGACCGTATGAACCTGGAGAAGGCCAGGGAAGAGCTGCAGCAACAACTGGAGGTGTCTGAGCAGGAGGCCTGGCGATTGCGCCGAAGCAACACTGAGCTACAACTGAAGGAAGATTTGGCTCAAGGGGAGAAGGAGGAGCAACAGCTGGAGTTGGAGAGGATCCTTCGGGAGAGGGAGCGCCTGTGAGCTCTTCTGTCATCCCTCCACAGAGCAAGGGGTTGGGGCACTGTGGGAGCATGCTGGGATTGGTGGCTGAGTGCTGGAGTGGAAGTGATGAGTGACTGCACAGGTATGGAAGAAGTGGTAGCTAGGAGCTGAAGGGAAGCACCAGGCAAGGGAACATGGGATTGAGTTAGGATGGTTAGTGCAATTGGTGGCTTTTATTTCCATGATATTAGATTATTGCTAATCTAATATCTAAGAGGCCTCTTCCCATCATTCCACTCTTGGTCCTTGGAGGGCAGGGTTTTTACTTGGTCATCGCTGCTGGCCTAACTCTTTTCAGTCTTTGCTTACTGACTGAGACATGAAAATGGTTCTTCCTTGCAGAGATTACTCCTGATTTTTGCTCTCTTTTCCCTGAGCTCATCCATCTCAGCCAGCTTGTGCTAGGCAAAACAAGTGGTTGCTGCAGTGCTGGGCTTTTGGGACAACTCGTGGGAACCTGCAGGGCCCAGTTCTTTTCTCTCACTCCAGTGTTAATCAAAAGTAATTCCCCTAAAGTCAGTGGAGTTACACCCATGAAAAACTAGTGTAAGCCACTAGAGAATCAGTTCCTTTGTATCTTGCTGTCCTTGGCTTTGTACAAGTGTTGGCACTACCAAGTGTTAAACAGTCCTGCATGTACCAAGTTACATTCCTTTGCCCAGAACAATGAGAGAAACAGCCCTTTTGTTCTGGATTTTTATGCTACACTTGGATATCACTGGGACAGGCGCTATATGATATCCAAATCAATAGACCTAGGTTACATCTGGCCCAGCTGGTGCAGTCCACACTGCAGAGTGACACATGTAGTGCAACTTCAGTGGTTCGGCCATTCCTTCCTGTTCAATAATGCACTGCCTCACTGGATCTGTTTGAAAAGAGCAGAACCACTCAGATGCCACCAACTGTCCCAGCCAGCGTCCTAATTTGCATGACCTTGTGCTCAACAGTATTGATGACAGCTGGTGGATAATAGATTATAATAGATTAATCCTACTAAAATAATCCAAATCCTCCCCTGATTCCAGTCCGTTGATCTATCATGTAACACATGGGTAAAGTGGGTGGAGGTAGAGCTAAAGTCAGAACAGCAGCCTCCAACCAGTCTGTGGAGGGAGGACAGCAGTGTCAGGCTAATGTTGGGAACATGAGGGGACATGGGCTCTCTAGTCTATTTCCAGAGGACAGACAGGTAGTGGTGGTGGTGGAGTGGCAGAGTTTAAGGTCTGAGCTGAAACCTTAACTGAGGGTTTCCAACTTTGGGTATTTACATTCTGAACTTTAATGCACTTGGTTTTTGGTAAGTTTATGCAATCATACTCACAGGTGCATTAGCAACAGTTCTTGTGAGAATGTCCTTGTTTTCACGTTTACAATTTTACCAAAAAAGCCTTATATTTTACTTTGAAACAATTTAGTGCAGTATTTAGGGCTACAGGACAAGTTCAAGATAAGAAAAATATTGTTATATAAAATTATATAAATATTCCATACTCTCTATGTTGAAATCTTCATAGGACTCTCCGAGAGAGATCAGTCTTCCTTTGATGTTTCTAAAGTTACACTTTTTTATCCTTGAGTATAATCTCCATAATATATTAAAAGCTCCACACTGTACTACAGATTCTTTTGGCAACTGTAATCTCTACAGAACGAGTCAGTACATATCTTGATTTTTGCAGCACCCTTTGATTCATACTCAGTTCTCTTCTGCAATAGCTACCACAACCATTCAATTTTCAACTAAACCTTTTAATAAAGTTGGTTTGTTTTTTAGTGGTATTTTTTCAAAGCTACCCAAGTATTAGTTCTTATGCATGCCTGAGTGCCTGAGAATTGTAGAACTTGTAAGAGTCAGACCTTTGTGTTATGGCTTCCAAAGCAAAGCTAGACACTCTTAAAAATTTGGAAAGATGTTAAGTTTTCAATACAGTACAACTGAAGAAAACAACCAGACCAAACCTTTAAAAAAAATCATGTCTTGTCTGAACAAAGTGAGAATTTTCAGACCAAGAGGAATAAGTTTGTAATCACCTATTCGTTTTCTGCACAGTGTGGCATTGTTCCATACAGTACATTTTCAGGTGTTTTGTCCAGAGTAATTTTAAATGATCCACAAGATGAGGCTCTCATTGCAAAGGCTCTAACATACTCAAGAAGTTTCCCTGATATTCAGTCTGAATCTTCCCTTTCTTTATTTGATTAGTAATAAGCATAGTATTATGGAAGTGACTGGAAGACCAGTCAGAATTGGGGTCTATTTAATTACACAGGCATACCATGCCTACCAATGTGACAGTCCCTGCCCCAGAAAGTGTATAATCTAGGGTAATAATAAACAGGAGGGTGAAACAAATAGGTGAGAGGGAGGAGAAGTAAAAATAATAGAAGCATGTTGTTATGCACAGTAGCTGTGTGCACAGTGTAACTTGCCAGCTATACCAGCTGGCAGAGTTCTGTAGACATCATAGCAGAGACAAGTCTTATGGACTTACACATTTTGAAAGAATTTGTGCCATGTGTTAAGGGACAGCATGCAAGTAAGTGCAGTTCTGTCCCCTGGAGCACAATAAATAACGCCTCTCACTCTTCCACATCAACCCCCTGCAAACATTTATAGAGGTCTCTAGTTCTCCTTCTCCCCTGCACACGTAAGCTCATAGTCTGTGGGCACTGAGACAAGCCCTACTTATGAAAAGAGCTGAATATTTCCTCATTAATCAATCCTTCCCACTTGTCTCCTCCATTGGTCATTGAATGGAAGCCCGTAAATGGGAGCAGTGTTCCTGGTGGAAGAGCAGAGGCATTTGGAGGAGCTGCCTCTGCTTTGGGACATTATGCATGTGTATACAGCCTGCGATCGGGAGGGTGGTGCAGGAGTCCCCTGGTTAATGGTTATAGTCCAAGACGGAGGCGGCCTTGCCTAGTGGCGACCAGTCAGGTGGCGGCAGCCCCGTTTAGTAGTCCCCACTCGAGTGGGAGTAGGGGAACCCAGGACCACCCTACTACATTGGGTTCGGACCCAGGGTTCTGTGGGCCGACTTGGCTGCTCACCTGGCCCATCAGCTTCCCTGGGCCACTTCCTACTCCAGTCTGCATCCCATCTAATCACTGCCTGGCTCTGGGTAACATCACCTTTGGGGGCCCCAGCCCTCATCCCTGGCACCAGCTCTGAGTCTCGACTGCTTGCTGACCCGAGGCAGGCTCCACCCTGATTCTCTCCAGGAGCTCCCAAGTTACATCCTCCTCCCTGGCTGGTCAGGCCTAGCCTGAGCTGCCTGGCTGGCTTTTTAGCTCTGCCTCCAGTCCCAGCATGCTCACAAGGGCTAAGGAGAGGGGCCTCCTTATCCAATAACTATTCCTTAACCCCTTCTTGGCCAGTGAGGGGCCTATACCCGGTCATACCCAATTCTATGTTGGCTTTTTTGCAGCCACATCAGGTTGCAAACTTCTGTCTAACTAGATCTGTTTTTGGTGTTCCTGCTTCCCAGATTTTTGCATCCTGTTAATCATTTCCCTGTTGTATATTAGCCTATATTTCCTAAAAGGAATGTCTTATTTTTCTCTCTAGAGAGACATTGTGGGTGAGGTAATATCTTTTATTGGACCAACTTCTGTTGGTGAGAAAGACAAGCTTTCAAGCATATGCAGAACTCTTATTCTTTTCTTTCCACAATTGATTTTCATTGACCCCCTTTGCATTATTTCATTGTCCATGATGGTATTAAGAACTCTCTCCATTGGAGTCAGCTGTGACTTCATTGAGGGATGGTATGCCCTCTCCCCCAGCCATTAATAATTTAAACAAGGCTGGATTCACCCCCAGTCTCAGATATACCAAATGCTCTTGCTGAGTAAACATCTCTCTTTCTAGGCATGGTATTTCTCATAGACTATCAGGGTTGGAAGGGACCTCAGGAGGTCATCTAGCCCAACCCACTGCTCAAAGCAGGACCAATCCCCAGACAGAGTTTTGCCCCAGATCCGTAAATGGCTTCCTCAAGGATTGAGCTCACAACCCTGGGTTTAGCAGGCCAATGCTCAAACCACTGAGCTATCCTTCCCCCAGCTATCAGCCTGTTAGCAGAACAAACCAAATAAAACCCATAATAGCTGCCTGGCCCTGTCTCAGTTCTTAGACCCACCGTTTCCTTGTGGTCTTTAACAGCAGCAGTTATATCACATGTAGAGAGGACTGCCCATTCCCAGATCTCGAGGCGGTTGTCCTTACTTGTGAACTGTTGTGCTGCTCATAAGTCCCCCCATGCCCTCCAAGCAGTGTCATCAAGCTAATCTGGAGGTTATCAAGGCTCACCCTCTGAACAAATATTTATTTAATCCCTGCTGATCCTCGATTAAGGGCTCTAAGATTTCCTCCCAGGGACCATCTTGAGCGTGCTATCAATCCAGAAGGGTTCCCTCCCTGACTCCCAAAATTGCACTGCCCCCATCATACTGGTACTTAACCTCAATGCTTGAGGCATCCCACTAGATCTCTTCCCAAGGACAGTTTTTAGTGTTTATTACATTGTTTCTGTGCAAGCCAATTAGAACTCATTTTTTCAGTGAAGATTCTGAGACACAGTATCAAATACTTTCATTATTGATCTGTAGATTATAAGAATGGCCATACTGGGCCAGATCAATGGTCCATCTAGCCCAGTATCCTGTCTTCTGACAGTGGCCAGTGCCAGGTGCATCAGAAAGAATGAACTGAACAGGGCAGTTATTGAGTGATCCATCCCGTCATCCAGTCCCAGCTTCTGGCACTCAGAGATTGAGGAACACTCAGGGTATGGGGTTATGTCCCTGACCAGCTTGGCTAATAGTCATTTATGGACCTATCCTTCATGAACTTAGTAAATTTTTTTAAACCCAGTTATAATTTTGACTTCCACAACATCCCCTGGCAATGAGTTCCACAGGTTTACTGTGTGTTGTGTGAAGAAGTACTTCCTTATGTTAATTTTAAACTTTCTGCCTATTTATTTCATTGGGTTACTCTGGTTCTTCTGATAGATGAAAGGTAAATAACAATTTTTCTTCATCCATAATTTTATAGACTTCTATCATATCCCCCACTTAGTCGTCTCTTTTCTAAGGTGAACAGTCCTGGTCTTTTTAATCTCCTTTTTTTATGGAAGCTGTTCCATACCTCTAATCATTTTATTGCCCTTTTTGTTTCTTTTCCAATTCTAATATATCTTTTTTTGAGATGGGACGACCAGAATTGTACACGGTATTCAATGTGTGGGTGTACCATGGATTTATATAGTGGCATTATGATATTTGAGTCTCTCCCTTTCCTGATGGTTCCTAACGTTCTGTTAGCATTTTTTGACTGCTGCTGCACATTGAGCGAATGTTTTCAGAGACCTATCCACAATGACTCTATGATTTCTTTCTTGAGTGGTAACAGATAATTTAGATCCCGCCATTTTGTATGTATAGTTGGGATTATGTTTTCCAGTGTAAATTATTTTGCACTTATCAACACTGAATTTCATCTGCCATTTTGTTGCCCAGTCACCTGGTTTACTGACTTCCCCTTGTAATTCTTCGCAGTCAGCTTTGGACTTAACTATCTTGAATAATTTTGTGTCATCTTCAGATTTTACCACCTCACTGTTTACTCCCTTTTCCAGTTCATTTATGAATATGTTGAACAGCACAGGTCCCAGTACAGATCCTTGATGGAACCTCCTATATGTCTCTCTCCACTGTGAAAACTGACCATTTATTCCTATCCTTTGTTTCCTATCTTTTAATCAGTTACTGATCCATGAGAGGACCTTTCCTCCTATCCTATGACTGCTTACTTTGTTTAAGAGCCTTTGGTGAGGGACCTTGTCAAAAGCTTTCTGAAAGTCCATATTCGCTATATCACTTGGATCACCCTTGTCCACATGCTTGTTGACTCCCTCAAACATTTTCAATAGGTTGGTGAGTCATGATTTCCATCTGCAAAAGCTTTTTGACTCTTCCCCAACATATTGTTTTCATCTGTGTATCTGATAATTCTGTTCTTTGCTAGAGTTTCAATCAGTTTCCCGGATACTGAAGTTAGGATTACTCATCTGTAATTGCCAGGATTTCCTCTGGAGCCTTTTTTAAAAATTGATGTTATATTGGCAACCCTCCAGTCATTTGGTAGAGAAGTTGACATAAGTGATAGGTTACATGCCACAGTTAGCAATTCTGCAGTTTCACATTTGAGTTCCTTCAGAACTCTTGGGTGAATACCATCTGGTCCTGGTGACTTACTACTGTTTGTTCCAAAACCTCCTCTATTTACATGTCAACCTGGGACAGTTTTCAGATATGTCACGTAAAAAGAATGGCTCAGGTGTGGGAATCTCCCTCACGTCTTTGGCAGTGAAGACTGATGCAAAAAATTCATTTAGCTTCTCTGCAACGGCCTTGTTTTCCTTGAGTGCTCCTTTAACACCTTGATTCTCCAGTGGCCCCACAGATTGTTTGGATCACGTCTACATTCCTCTCATTAGTGTTATAATTCTGTTCAAACAAGCAATCAGGTTTGATTATTCTTTATAAACCCAATATGATCAACTATGGAGTCATGACCACAACTTTGTAATAGCTGTTAAACTCAACTTGCCTCCTTCAAGGCTTTCTATCAAGTTAGCTGTTATTTATAGATGGAAGGACCATTGTGATCAACTAGTGCAACCTTCTGCATAGCTTAAGCTATAGAATTTCACTCAGTATTTCCTGCATTTAACGCATTAACTTGTAATTTAATTAGAGTATCTCTTATAGTAAGCCATCTAATCATACTTTAAAGATTTCAAGTGATGGAGAATTTACCACATTCCTTGGCAATGTGTTCCAGAGGCTAATTACCCTCACTGTTAAACGTTTGCTCATTTCCACTTTGAATTTTACTGACTTCAGCTTCCAGTCATTGGACTTTGTTCTGCCTTTGAGTGCTAGACGGAAGAACCCTCTAATATCTGATAGCTTCCGTGGTGTAGTCACTTACAGGCTTATTGAATAGCTTCTTAACATACCCTTTTTGATAAATGAAGTAGATTGAACTTCTAGTCTCTCACTGTAAATTATTTTTTCAGACCACAAATCATTCATGTAGCTCTTCTTTGAACTGTCTCCATGGAAGAGGGAAAGGGAATAATGTGGTTTTATTTCGTAGCAGCTTCACTTGACAACATCAAGTTGCATAAGGCTTTTATACCACTGCCCATCACTGTAGTATCTGAAGGTCAGGTTTTTAAAGGTATTTACATGCCTAAAGATGCCTGGTAGGCATCTTACTACTATTGACTTAAATGGGAGTTAGGCACCTTGGTGCCTAGGGGGACTTTCAAGAACACCTATCTGCATCTTTAGGGACCACTTTTAAAAATATGGCCCAAGTGCCTTCCACATAAAATCAATAGCAATAACAAAATCTCTAGCAGACTTCATGGGGCCTCTGGCACTTTTATTTTTCAGGGTAAAAACTCTGCTTGGGGTAGGATTCTCTTTTTAAATGTTATTAATTTACTTTTTTGGTATTTACTTAGGTTTAAGTTGTTTCAAAGTTGGTATCTTATGGTTTGTTGGGGATATTTTGGTATCTGAATGAGAGGAAATAGTATCTCTTTGGGTAGATAAATTTAATTTATGTCCTGTGTGGTTTGCAAAGCTCGTTGACATCTGTTCACTGAACTGTAGGGGTGGGAATGGAGCTCTATTTTTGAGCTAGCTCCCACCATCCTCTGAAGTGCTCAGAGCTCCTTTAGGCAACATGTATTCAGCTTGTGGAATTTGTAACTGAAGAAGGTCAGACAGTCAATAGCATGGCTGGATAATGTTATGAATTCTAAAATCAGGGTAATCCCACTGAGGTGAGGAACATTTCCATGTCCAGCATTGCACAGCTGGCCAGTTCCAGGGCCTCTCACCACAGCAGAGACAGAGGATGAATGGCTCAAGCCAACAATGTCCTTGGACCCTGAGACCTAGAAGGGCTGATGGAATTGGCTGGGAAACAGTGGGTCTGGGATAGGAGTCATTTGGACATGTCTTCTTGTTGCCTAGGATTTTGAAATGATAATGCCTTTAAATCTAAAAGCTTCTCTCCTCTCTCTCCCACCTTCCACCATTGTGTGTGTGTGTGTTTGTGTGTCTATCTCTCTGTCTGTCTCCCTCCCCTCCTCTCAGTCAGAAGGCTTTAGCTGCACTTGAAGCAAAGCATTCATTGTTAAAGAGCGAGTTGGTTGCCAGGAGGGAGGCGCTGGAGAAATCTCACCTTGATGGGGAGTTGATGAAGCAAGAGAAACATGAGCTTGCCATGGCACTGGAGAGGGTACGGGCTCATCTGTTATTCCCAGGCAGCATCAAGCCCAGCTTGTTATTTCAAGAGCGAGTTCAAATAGCAGGCTCACCATACACTGCTCCCTGCAGTATGAAAAGGCTAGATAGTGTTATCTCCCATAAGGGGACACCAGAATCAAGCCAGAAAAACACTTCAGGGAGTTAAGCCTTCATGTGCATAGAGGGATGGCTGAGAGAGGATTGGGACCCCGACTAGAGGGAAAGAGGAATTCCTAGAGGATTAGGGGTGTGTATGGTGAGAGGGATGCACTTTGGGAATGAGGGAGGAGGACTGTCTTGGAGACACAGCTGATGTCAGGGGTTTGGTATGGAAAAGGCGATCCTTGGGTTAAAGCAAGGAAAGCCTTTGAGGGGTTTTGTTTTCATCTCCTTCCTTTCTTCTTTGCTCTGCTAGGCAGAACAGTCAATTGCTGAGTTGACAGGGGTTCAGAATAAACTGAAGGCAGAAACCGCTGATCTGCATGATGTGGCTGAGAAGATGAGTGGCATTAATGAGGCTCTAGCTTTGGATAAAATGCAGTTGAATCAGCTTGTCCTGCAGGTGAGTAGAGGTCTCCAAGAGTTGGGTTTACCTTGGTGAGGTCTCCTTGAAGCTTCTCCAGGGAATACTGGGGCTGACTGAGTGTGGACATGGCACAGTGTTCTCTGCCCAGGGCAGAGGCCCCAAAAAGAGTATGTCTGTGTTCTCTGCTCCTTGATTTCCTTTTTTGTTTTTTTCCTTGACTGTAGTTGGAGCAGGAGAATCAGGCTTTGTCAAGCAAAGTGAAGGACATGCAGAGAGCAACAGCCTCTGTGCAGGAGGAGCTGAGCCTGTCCGAAAGAGCAAATGAGGAGCTCTGTGCAGAGAAAACCCTTCTGGAGCAGTTGCTGCAGAAAGCTAAGGAGGTGCAGGAGGAACTGCAGGCAGAGTTGGGTGTGCTGAGAGATGAGAGAAAAGAGACCCATGAGGTGATGAGTCAGGTGAGAGAGACCCCCCTGTCCTCCACAGGAATCTGGCAGCACCAGCACTGTGGTGCTGAGGCTGGGCGTGGTGCTATTGGGTTTTAGAACACCTTCAGCACTAAGACATCCAGTGCTGTTGGAAACAATACAGGGTCAGAGTTCACATGACTCTTGTGCATTTCCTACTCGGCATGTCTCAGACTGATGGTGAAGGGTGGGGTTTGCGATGACTCTCCATGTTTTCTTGGGAGTTGAATTGTCCAATGGAGAGTATAATGCATATAGTGAAGACGGTCACTTTCCACCCCAGGAACCCAAAACACTTCATAAATATTAGTGAGTTCAGCCTCACAACCTCCCTGAGAGGGAGGGACACTAGCCCCATGTTATAGGAATCTGAGGCTGAAGATTGCAGGCCTATGACAAAGCATGGAATAGGACCCAGTCCTGCCATTCTTCTAGCACTACCACTGCACCTGTCATTGCCCCAAGGAGAACTCACTGGGAAATGTTGTGTATTGCAATAGGGTCCCATTTCATCCCTGCACCCAACGAATCTGCATTTTCTGATGAAAAATTCCTGACCAGCTCTTGTTAGGGGATTTCCCCATGGGCTGGCTTGAGCAGCTTTGCAGTCTCATGACACTAGGGTAGTGGAATGCAAGGTTGTGTACTAGGTCCAAAATGTCAGGAAGCATAAGGAATGGAATAGAAAATATGGAAAATGTAATGCCCTTGTATAAATCAGCCATCCGGCCTCCACTAGATAATGTATGCAGTACTGGTCACCCCATTTCAAAAGGATATTGCACAATTAGAGGGGGCTCTGAAAGAGGTAATGGTGAGAGCAGTTAGGGGCCTGGAAAAACTCCTATAAAGAGCCGTTGAGAAGATTGGCATTGTTTACATTAGGGAGGAGACATCATAAGAATATATAAAATACCGAATGGTCTAGAGAAGGGAGATTTAGTCACCCTGACTCCTAACTCAAGAACAAGGGCAGATTCAATGAAATGAGACAATGGTAAATTGATAAAAGGAAATGCTTTTTCATACAGCGTGTATTTAGAGTACGGAACTCCATTGCCACAGGATGCCACCACTGAGGCCAAGGACTTAGCAGGATACAGAGAGGACATTTATATGGGTGACCAAAATATTGAGAGTTAGAATAGTAACTACTAAGAAAGGAAATGGAAGGGCTATAAATCTGCTTGCATTGGGGCTGAAGCCAGTCTCTAACAGTTCTGGATTTGGAGGACAGTCCCCTGGGGGGATTATCCTATGGGCAGGGATTCATGCACTTTTCTTTGGTGTGTCTTGCACCTTTCTCTGAAGCAGCTGGTATTGGTCAGTGTCAGAGATAGATAGGATAGTGGCCTGGTTGGACCATTGGTTGATCCACTCTGGCAATTCTTGTGTTCCTACAGATTATTTTGGCCCTCTGAATCCCATGGGCCCTTGCTCCTCACTTACCCTGCCTGCAGCTCCTGGGAATGATTTATAAATGCCCATGCTTTCTAGAAGAGCCTCCATGCCAAGGGTAGCTGGCCTTAAGCAACCTTTGTTATTCATTCCAAGCTGACCAGGATGATACTGCTGCCTCGTGTCTTGACTTATTAGTTAGTTCCTTCGGGGTACCCTGCCTTGATTACTTGCTATAACTGAATGCTTATCTTGTTGTCTGTTATAAATGACTTGTCATTTACACCTTGTCCTCTGTCTCTGCTAACCACTCTCCAGCCACCACCAGGCTTCCTTCACTCATCTTCTCGATCCACTCCTCACTTGTCCTCATCCAGTTCTCCCCTTCCCAACCTCATTCTCACAAATCCTCTTACCTTCTCCCTGTCCTGTCTTCAGCAACATGTCTCCTAGGCCATGCCTTCCTCCTATCCCATCATCACCCTCACCCCACTGGCTGCAAGCTGAGCCACCCCATTTCATAGAATCATAGAAGATTAGGGTTGGAAGAGATCTCAGGAGGTCATCTAGTCCAATCCCCTGCTCAAAGCAGGACCAACCCCAACTAAATCATCCCAGCCAGGGCTTTGTCAAGCCAGGCTTTAAAAACCTCTAAGGATGGAGATTCCACCACCTCCCTAGGGAACCCATTCCAGTGCTTCACCACCCTCCTAGTGAAATAGTGTTTCCTAATATCCAACCGAGACCTCCCCCACTGCAACTTGAGCCCATTGCTCCTTGTTCTGTCATCTGCCACCAATGAGAACAGCCGAGTTCCATCCTCTTTGGAACCCCCCTTCAGGTGGTTGAAGGCTGCTATCAAATCCCCTCACTCTTCTCTTCTGCAGACTAAATAAGCTCAGTTCCCTCAGCCTCTCCTCTTAAGTCATGTGCCCCGGCCCCCTAACCATTTTCGTTGCCCTCCACTGGACTCTCTCCAATTTGTCCACATCCTTTCTGTAGTGGGGGACCCAAAACTGGATGCAATACTCCAGATGTGGCCTCACCAGTACTGAATAGAGGGGAATAATCATTTCCCTCGATCTGCTGGCAATTCTCTACTCTGCACTTGTCTTTGTTGAACCTCATCAGATTTCTTTTGGCCCAATCCCCCAATTTGTCTAGGTCACTCTGGACCCTATCCCTACCCTCCAGCATATCTACCTCTCCCCCCCACTTGATGTCATTTGTGAACTTGCTGAGGGTGCAATCCATCCCATCATCCAGATCATTAATGAAGATGTTGAATAAAACCGGCCCCAGGACCGACCCCTGGGGCACTTCGCTTGATACCGGCTGCCAACTAGACATCGAGCCATTGATTGCTACCCGTTGAGCCTGATGATCTAGCCAGCTTTCTATCTATCTTTGTACTCCATTCATCCAATCCATACTTTTTTAACTTGCTGGCAAGGATACTGTGGGAGACCATATCAAAAGCTTTGCTAAAGTCAAGTCCAACCCCAAACCCTCCCAGTTTCTTTTCCCCAAGGCTACTTGCTTCACTCTACCACCAACCCTCAACTTCCCAAGGCCTGGGTCTCAAGGGAAACTCCTACTCCTCTGTGTACTTTACCCAGCTGTCTGTGGGGCCTCCTCCTAAGCTCCTTGGACAGAATTCTTCTAAAGCCACTTGCAGGTCTTTTGCCTGGAGAGGCCTCGAACTTCTGCTTCTGTCCATGTCCAAAGAGAGATCCACAGCAATTCTTGCTCCCTCCCTCATCATTCCTTTACTGAAGTGAGAGAACCCTTTATAAAAAGTCTAATTTTCCAGCATTCTTTGCTGGAAAGCCTACTGCTCCCAAGATTCCATTTATTCTGGGTTGTAACAGAGCAGAGCTGTAGCCGGCCTTAAAGGGCCATCATGCCCTGTTACAGGTGGAAATGGAGCATCAGATGTACCTGTTTTCAAAATTCACCGGTAAACTTTTAGGAAAGGTGGTAACACAACTTTGATTACGTGGGAGCCCTTCCTCAAGCCCTGAGGAAGAAGAGAAGAGAGAAGTCAACAAACAGACAGTTTAAACTGACACTGAACTAATTTTAGTTTAGTTTATCAAAAAGAAAATTTGTGAGCATCATGTGTCAATGGAGTAGAATGGGGAATTTGTCTTCACTTGTTTGATTGTTTCATAATCTGCTATACTAATTTTGGGTATTATAATATAGGATAGGTTTGTTATCTTATTTCATTTTAAGGCCTTTTCTTTGTTTGATAATCTGAGGTTTTGTGTACTATGCTTTGTTTGACAAATACCCAGCTGGGGTGCTATGATGAAAGAAAAGCTAAATAGCTTGGATTAGTGTCCAAGCTTGGCTGTCTGTTGGAAATGTGTAGGAGGAATCTGATCTGTGCAGCACTTATGGACAGGACTATGTTATAAATCAAAAGCCTTGTTGGTGCAGGCACGTTTGCAGTCTACCATCTCCCCACTTTCATATCTTGGCCACATCAAACTGATTTTCACAGAGTGCTGGAAAACACTTCTCATCCGCAAGAGCTGTTTTCCTGCCAAATCTAAGCTATTTACACCCAGCCACTTAAAAGAAAAGTGGGATTAAATTGTCATTTTTTAAGAATGGGAAAGCATATTTATTTATTACTCTCGTCGGTCTCACAAATGCCTAAACTGTCTTTGCTCAAACTTTTCAAAAAGTCACCTTTGGGCATACTTCGACCAGGACTCTCAAAAGATTTCAGTTTGAAAGGTGAAAGCTTTGGAAAGTTTAATACAGGATCTTTGCATGGAAACACTTAGGCAGCCTTCGCCCTATGTGTTGGTAGTGCCTGAGCTAATGTTAGAATTGTCTAATATACAGGTTAAGGAAAGAGTGTCTGTACTTCTGGGTATAATGCTTAAATTATCCAAAAGTATAAAGTCTGATTTAAAAGTCATAAATACATATAATATATAATCTGCAATAACAAATTAGGGTTAATAAATTCAGTGATACAGTTAAAAGTATTAGCATCCAAATATTTGGGCACATCACTCATAAGAGGTTATACTAAGGGTATGTCTACACTATGAAATTAGGTCGATTTTATAGAAGTTGATTTTTTAGAAATTGATTTTATACAGTTGATTGTGTGTCCCCCCACTAAGCGCATGAAGTTGGTGGAGTGCATCCACAGTACTGAGGCTAGCGTCGACTTTCGGAGCGTTGCACTGTGGGTAGCTATCCCACAGTTCCCGCAGTCTCCACTGCCCATTGGAATTCTGGGTTGAGCTCCCAATGGCTGATGGGGCAAAAACATTGTCGCGGGTGGTTTTGGGTACATGTCATCAGGCCCCCCTCCCTCCGTGAAAGCAACGGCAAACAATCGTTTCTCACCTTTTTTCCTGGGTTACCCATGCAGATGACATACCATGGCAAGCATGGAGCTCGCTCAGCTCACTGTCACCGTACGTCTCCTGGGTGCTGCTGGCAGACGCGGTACTGCATTGCTACACAGCAGCAGCTCCTTGCCTTCGCGGCAGCAGACAGTGCAGTACAACTGCTAGCCGACGTTGTCATCTCCTGGGTGCTCCTGGCCGACCTCGGTGAGGTCGGTCAGGGGCACCTGGGCAGACATGGGTGCTCCTGGCCAGCCTCGGTGAGGTCGGTCGGGGGCGCCTGGACTAGGGTGACCAGACGTCCCGATTTTATCGGGACTGTCCCAATATTTCCTTGTTTGTCCCGCGTCCTGACCGACGTGCGGTCGGGACACTGGACAAACAAGGAAATGCGCCAGAGCCTGGAGCCCGGAAGTGCTCGCACCCCCCCCACGCCCCGACTCCACCCCCTACTCCCCCGATTGGCTGGCTCCCTCCCCGAATCCCCGCCTCTTCCCCAGGCTCACCATTCCTCCCCCCTCCGCAAGCGCTGGAGGGAGGCCCGGGAGACTCAGAGGGAGCGCGGGGCCGGGGTGAGTAAGAGTCCGGCCTGACCCAGTGCAGGCAGGACTCAGTTGGGTGGTAGGGAGAGGAGGGGGGCGGCCCGCGGGGCCAGGCGGCGGCTGTTCTCCCCCCTGGGCAGCGGGACACGGGAGCAGCCGCTGCTGCAGCTCCCACTGCCGCGGGGGAGGAAGCGGCCATGGCGCTTGGCGTCTGCGGCTCTGGCGCCCGGGCCCGAACCCCCCGAGCCGGGGCCTGCTGCAGGGACCCAGCAGCACGCACGCTGGGCCCAGCCCCTGGCCAGTTGCGTCTGGGCTGCTGCCCAGCTGGTGCTATCCCGCGGTGGCCCCGGGGCGGAGGCATCGGCAGCTCAGCCCCGTTCGTTCCCCTACGGGACCCGAGCGGGACGGGGGGGCTGGGGCCTGCTGCCCCTGCTCCGGGGCCGCTGCGGGATAGCACCAGCTGGGCAGCAGCCCAGACGCGACTGGCCAGGGGCTGGGCACAGCGTGCGCGCTGCTGGGTTCCCGCAGCAGGCCCCGGCTCGGGGGGTTCGGGGGCGCCAGAGCCGCAGCCGCCAAGCGCCATGGCCGCTTCCTCCCCCGCGGCAGTGGGAGCTGCAGCAGCGGCTGCTCCCGAGTCCCGCTGCCCGGGGGTGAGAACAGCCGCTGCCTGGCAGCGCGGGCCGCCCCCCTCCTCTCCCTACCACCCAACTGAGTCCTGCGTGCTCGGGGCCAGGCCGGACTCTTACTCACCCTGGCCCCGCGCTTCCCCTGAGTCTCCCGGGCCTCCCTCCAGCGCTTGCGGAGGAAGGGTTTTTTTTTTTTTTTTTTGGCCCTGCCCCCCCGCCACACCACACCCCCTCCCCCCCCCCGCGTCACCCTCCCCCTGCATCCCGATATCTGGTCACCCTAGCCTGGACATAAATGGGAGTGACTCCAGGTCATTCTCTTCAAGTTTCGTCTAATGGAGATTCAGTCCTGCGTGGAATATCATGCGAGCTGGAGGCTTTTGCCTTAGGCTGCTCTCCCAGCCAGCAGCACTGCGCGGTCGCACCTACCCCAGCCTACCCCTTGCTCCCATGGCTCATGAAGCCTGGATAGTAGTAAGGAGCAGTTCAACTATAGGCTGAACAAGTGCAGAATGGTGGTAGAATGTGCCTTTGGACGTTTAAAATCTCGCTGGCACTGTTTGCTGACTAGGCTGTTTGTGATTAGAAGGCACGCTGTGCATCACAGAGGCTTTGAAAACCAGTTTCATGACTGGCCAGGCTTCGGTGTGACAGTTGTGTGTGTTTCTCCTTGATGCAAATCCGCCCCCTTTGTTGATTTTAATTCCCTGTAAGCCAATTTCCAATTCTGGGACTCCATGGTCACCTCTGCTGATGAGATCTGCACGATCACCTCTGAGCTTGCCACGCTGGCCAAACAGGAAATGAAATTCAAAAATTCGCGGGGCTTTTCCTGTCTATCTGGCCAGTGCATCTGAGTTGAGAGTGCTGTCCAGAGCGGTCACAATGGAACACACTGGGATAGCTCCCGGAGGCCAATACCATTGAATTGCGTCCACACTACCCCAAATTCGACCCAGCAAGGTCGATTTCAGCGCTAATCCCCTCGTCGGGGAGGAGTACAGAAATCAATTTTAAGAGCCCTTTAAGTCGACAAAAATGGCTTCGTCGTGTGGACGGGTACAGGGTTAAATCGATCTAATGCTGCTCAATTCGACCTAAACTCATAGTGTAGACCAGGGCTAAGAGTAGATTATGGAAAGCAAATATAGCAATGAGTGTAGATTGTCCCTCAGTAATTGAGAATTTAGGGTAGGTAAATACAATCCATCACAGAAGTATTTCAGTTACTTTCCTGACTTCACTTCTCAATGGCACTCCAGCTCATCTCTCCTGGTATTGCCGATGTCTGGTGATGTGTTCTAAATAGTCGATGTGTCCCTCGACTACCTGATGGAGTCCAATACCATGAGTTGCCACATCAGCTGAGCGTAGCACTGATCAATTCCACATTCCCACAACACTCACGCATTACTGGGGCCCCATGCACCCAGGGACCAGAGCTATAGTACTATCCCAAGCAACCCAATATGGACATAGACATCATTTCCAAATTGTCATTTTCAGGCCTGGTTGTCTCCTGGTACATCAGTGCAGAGTGACACCATGAAGGGAGATTATCTCAGTCCTTCAGCCTTTCTCCTCTGGCTAGCTCAAGAGTGAAGCTGATGAGTTCTGGAGAGTACCTTGGCTAGTAGTAGGAGCCCGTTTCCTCCTTTCCCCCCATTTTCAGATGTGTCGCCAGGAGGAGTCATCCAGCACTGACTTGGAGAAAACACGGCTGGAGTCAAGTCACCGTGGAGATGCACTGGCTAAAGTATCCAGAGAAAAGGAAGCCCTGGTGCGTGAGAAGGCAGCACTGGAGGTGCGACTAGGGGCTGTGGAGCGGGACAGACGTGGCCTTTCAGAGCAGCTGGCAGAGCTCAGGTGAGGTTGGGGAAAGGGCCTTGTGCAGCACACAGATATACTTGTTGGATCTAGTTGTAATGTCACTCGGCACTGAGTAGCTGGAATAGTATAGGTCGACTTACCCCCATAGTGAAGACATGCTCTGAGAGAGTGCTTTCCATCTGAGGATCACTGTATGTTTTGCAAACAGCCTCACCACCTCTGGGAGGTAGGGCCATTTTAATATCCATGTGCCAGGGCCAGAGTTCGCTCAGCCGCTCATCAGGAGTCACAAGAGAAAACCCGAAGTCCCAGTGAGGATTTATTTTTGGTGCAAGTTTAATAAACTGAAGCAGAAGTATCTGCCCATGTCCCTTTCCTGCAGCATGGTACTGTGTAAACTTCAAAACAATCCAGTATAATTCTTCGATATCTGGTTCCTCAGCTCTGACAGAGTGAGCTGCCCCTGGGCCATCTTCTTTGGCACAAGCTGTTTGCTTGGATTATCGGGATTGTGGAATGGAGTCTGAGGTTGAGTTTTCTGCAGGCTGCACACTTCTGTTGATTGAGCAGACATCATTCCCTGATTACAACACCATGGATTTTGGAGCGGACACTTCTGGATCCAAGGCTTTGACCTGAGGACAGTCAGAGTCAGTCCCACATCCGACTAAGATGGAGCTAGAGACTTATTCTGAAAGTGCTGGAAACCCAGAAACCTTCACGGATCCATTTCTATGTTTGTTTATGTTGGGAATGATGGGGGTTGTAGGAATGTGCCACAGACCGAGATTCCATTTTCCCCTTGGCCCTCTCCAGCCTCTTTTGATTTCTAGTCCTTCCCTGTTTTATGGATCCTTTACTCCTGAGCCTTGCTGACCTGTAGGATCAGGTATCAAGGCGAAATTGTTTGGTCCTGATAGAGGCCTCCCTATAGGATGGGGGAGCAGGCTGATGCCAGACACAGTGTTGGTATATAATACTCTAAATACTTTTATTGATTACAATGTAAACCCCACTCACTCCACATTCATACCCCTTTCATATTGTATCAGAGTCTGACGATTAGAACGAAGTCCCGATGGCCAGTCGAGGTCCACTTCCAGTCATAAGGCCTGGGGAGCCAGCGTTGCACACCTCTTCAAAATTAGGGCTCTGGATCGATGTCTGACTCCAAATTGCAGATATCATAGACAACCATTTATAGTCCATTCCGTCGCATCATCTGTCCTTTACCTTTGCCAAGAAAACAGTCCTGGGCAGGCTGCCATAATCCAAGGCATTTCATTTCCCCCAATTTTTGTCCACAGCTTCACAGCTGTAGCAAATACATTGCTGTGACAACACCACTGATGTTATTCCTTTTTCTGCTGATTCTTTATCTTTCCCATGGACACAACAAGTTGTTTTTCACAGAACAGTCCTTGACCATTCGCAACCTTAAATCCTCGCTTCGGTTGCCAGCACGCAACCCACGTACTCATCTCAAGCATACTTCACACACACTAGGCCTACTGGCCTATAACGTATTACAACGTATTCATATTGTCGGAGAATAACAGAGATCTCACTTTTTGTTTGGGTACAGCAAGTCAGATACTTTATTTTCTCAAACAATTGCGTAGCGGGAGAGAGCTAAACAGGTCTCTCAACAGGTAAACAATTACAGCAAGCATTTATACCTTTTGTTACAGACAATAATGAGCAACAGCTGCATTTTGTTTATACATAGGTCATTCTGATATCTTGTTTTCCTCGCTTGTTTAGACTCTAGTCTACATACAATATTATCTACACAAGGTCGCAACAACTTCTCACACAGTTCTTTCCCACTCGCCTCACACAATCCTCGCTTCTACAAATCTCGCGTTATTAGGGTTACAGTTAGCCTGACTCTTGCTAACAAACTGTCATGCATTGCAATCCCCTTCCTGTCAGTTCTTTCTCTGCTTCCACAATATATATGTGTATATATGTGTCACAACATATATGATTATATCCCAACAATATTACACTATATTTGCTGCTGCATCAGGATCAAATATCTGAGTAATCCTCTGGTCCAGAGAGAGTTTACTGTTAGTTGACATGTTGCCATGGAAGAGTATGATTCTTCTTAAGAATCTGGGCTACCAGAATAATTCAGGGAATGAAGAGCCTATTTTATGAGAGGAGACAAAGGGCTTGGTTTGTTTAGCCTAGCAAAATGAAGGCTGAAAGGGGATCTGATTGTTCTCTATAAATAAATTAGGGGGTAAACACCAGGGAGGGAGAAGAACTGTTTAAACTAAAGGACAGTGTTGGCACAAGAGGAAATGGGTATAAACAGGCCATGAATAGATTTAGGCTGGAAATTAAACGAAGGTTTCTAGCTATCAGAGGAATGAGGTTCTAGAGCAGTCTTTCAATAGAAGTTGCGGGGGCAAGAAACCGAGTTAATTTTATGATAGCTCTTGATAAATGTATGACTGAGATTAGGTGATGTGGTAGCCTTCAATAATAGGGGACTGGACTCGATGACTCAGGAGGTCCCTTCCAGTCCTGTGCTCCAATGTGAGGAAAAGGAGTATTGCATCCCGTTTTGGGCCCCCCACTACAGAAAGGATGTGGATACATTGGAGAGAGTCCAGTGGAGGGCAACAAAAATGATTAGAGGGCTGGGGCACATGACTTAGGAGGAGAGGCTGAGGGAACTGGGCTTATTTAGTCTGCAGAAAAGAAGAGTGAGGGGGGATTTGATAGCAGCCTCCAACTACTTGAATGGGGGTTCCAAAGAGGATGGAGCTAGGCTGTTCTCAGTGGTAGCAGATAACAGAACAAGGAGCAAAGGTCTCAAGTTGCAGTGGGGGAGGTCTCGGTTGGATATTAGGGAAAACTATTTCAGTGGGAGGGTGGTGAAGCACTGGAATGGGTTCCCTAGGGAGGTGGTGGAATCTCCATTCTTAGAGGTTTTTAAGGCCCGGCTTGACAAAGCCCTGGCTGGGATGATTTAGTTGGGGTTGGCCCTGCTTTGAGCAGGGGGTTGGACTAGATGACCTCCTGAGGTCTCTTCTAGCTATAATCTTCTATGATTCTATGAAGAGGAACAGGAGAATCATAGATTCCAGGGCCAGATGGGACCATTGTGATCATCTTGTGACAGGATCCCAGGGTGCAACCTGGGATGGTGGGACCGCCGTGCCCCCTTAACTCTCCAGCCTGAGCTGTCTCTCACAATGCTTTGCAAGTGACATGTAGCAAATCCCTCCAGGCGCTGTTATCACTCAGCACAATGGCATGTGGAGCCCCACACCCAGCTAGATTGCATGAATGCTTCCAGAGCCACTCATGAATCACACAGAGCAAGGCACCAGCCAAATCCCCCCAGCTCCCAGCCTTGTACCTCAGGAATATACTGTCTTGCACTGCTCGAGACCCTTTCTTGAGCAATGCAAATTTATTAATTGATTCACCACTTCATCAATGGAAAGTGCATATACACCAGCCTTTGTAAACCTGAGCAGATTTACCAAACACTTCAGGCAAGCTCATTGGTAAAGGTAAACAGTTAAACAAATGTATTGACTACAAAAGATAGATTTTAAGTGATAGGCAAAAAGTCAGAGTTAGCTACCAAAGAAAAGAAAATATAAGCACGCAATCTAAAGTCTCAACCCTATTAGATTGGGCAACATCTAGATTAAGATATCACCCCACTGGATATTGCAGTTCATAGTACATAGGTTTTTCTCTAGAAATCTGGGCCAGTCTCCTCTGTTGGAGTCTTCAGTCTTCTGAGTGTCCTTGTTGCTTGCAGCATAGGTGGGGGAAGGAGAAAGGCCAGGTATTGGGCCACTGTGTTCTGTTTTAGACCTTTAGTCCCATGTGCTTGGAGAACACAAGACCAAGCATATCTGGTGGGCATTGCTGAGTCCCCAGGCAAGGTTGAACAATTCCCCTGGTGTGGCCTCATGCAGGTGAGTCATTGCATTGTAGCTACCTTGCTGGACAATGGCTGTTGATGGTTGTTCGACACCCGCCCGGGCGTTGGTTACTTTCCTTGCTGTTGTCTCAGAGTCTCTAGGGAGCTAACGTTTGGTCAGTTCCCCAACTTATACCATGTTTTAGTGACAACCATACAACACAATCTCATAACTTCATATGTGCCAATGATATACATATTTAGATAGAACAGTGACTTTCAGCAGATCATAATCTTTCTCCTGATACCTCACATGGCCTGATTTATAGCAATATCACAATTATATATAAATAAAGAATATGGGGGATACAGGGTGCTCCCAAGGTATAGAATTTCACACATCTAGTCCAACCTCCTGTGTAACAAAGGTCATAGAACTTCCCCAAAATAATCCCTAGAGTTTATCTTGTAGAAAAACAAGAGATAGTTACTGGACCTAGAGAACAAGCTGTTCCATCTTCTGCCTCTCTTGTGAAGTGGTTAGAAATAGTTCTTCATCCCTCCTAGGTGATTTTTAGAAGCTCCCAGAAATGGCTAGGTTATATTGGTGATGCCTTTGACTTTGAGTTGTCAGTCATGCTAGAGAAATATAATTGACTTTTGTCATTATGAAACTCAAGAATAGGGTTAATTTAGCTATCCCGATAAATAAGGACTTCCTGGAACAAGCCTGAGTTCTGGATTTACTCCATCTTCTGTATGCCCAGGATCTATATTGGGTGATGCCATGCTGAAATGTGTATTGCAATTTATCAGGCTCTATTTCCAAGTTAAAAATTTTTCTTCTGGGATTCACTTCCGCCTTTCCTGGAACAGTTCCAGAGGAGACTACAACCAAATCCAAATCCATTGTGTCCAGATGACAGATTCAGACAGCTTTTTGCTCCCTCATCAGGACTACCACTCACCCTTCATCAATGTACAAGCTAAAGCAGAGGACTTTCTGTTTGATGGACCAAACCTTTTCAGTATGAAAACTGATGAGACAATGGAAAAACTAGCAATCTGTAGATTTATATAGTCGTTATTAGACGAGACCAGCTCCCTTCCTTTGCCAATGTGATCATCAGTCACAACAGGTGATAGGGTGGGTTACAAAGATGCTTTGATAGGCAGAAGTCAAAGCACTTCAGAGAAGACACCAAGAGCTGCTGCTGTTTCTACAACTGCATCTTAATCCTCCACACTACAAATCAAATGGGGCTCCCAGGGGATGTTGGCTCACTTCCCATTCTGGAGTAATTTCCTTCTGGGTTTCTGTTTGGGTACTGACTTTCCTTCTTCCTTGAAGCACAGAGTACAGTTACTAATGGGTCCTTGAGATAGTAGAATCAGGTTATGCCATTCATTTGCACTCAGTTTCCCTTTCTGATCCCTTTATGGGCATCCTTGTCAGGAGAAAGTGCTAAGGGATATAGTCCCATCATTCCTCAGTCTAGGAGCTATAGAAGTGATCTTTCACCAGTGCTTGTTTCCAAAAAGCAGACGTCTTTGTTCCATATTGAATCTTCAAAAACTAAATGAGTACATCAGAAAGTTCAAATTTTGTATGGTGATTTTGACTTCTGTGATTTCTTCCCTGAGTCCAGGAGATTGATTTGTGGCTTTTGACGTCAAAGACATCTAGTTTCACACATCCATCATATCAGTGCACAGAAATTCTTGGATTCTGTGTAACAGCAGTTATCCATCCAGAGCAGTTCTCTGGTATTGACTACGGTCTCCTTACAGCTTTTGATACTCAGAGCTGTTCTTTGTGTATGCGTCAGTGTGGACCCCACACTAGGTGCGCTGTGACCTTGTGCACAGAACCAGATATTTTTGAAGAGCACTGTCAATTAGAGGCTACACATGCATCCTGTACTGCCGCAATGCTGCTTTATGAGGCTATAAAGGCCAGGGTGTCCACAACCCTCACACAGTTCCCTCTTACTGCTTCTGGCAGTGAGACAGAACTTAGCTGGTATCAGACCCATGGACTTTAGCTCCAGCTAAATTTCTCAAAAAAAAAAAAAAAAAGTCCTTCAAATCTTCTGAGATTCCTCAGAACCATCTTCATTATTTATTTTTGTTCCATAGTCTGTTCTAGCACTTGTTGAACCAAAAGCTGCCTGCAGACCCTGGTGTCCAGGCCCCCCCATACAAGGGCCCCCTGCATAGGCTCCTAGAATGGGAAATTCAAAACCCACAGGCTTTAAGCCTTGTCTGCCCTGCAATGAGCTAATTCCTCTGAAAGATGGGCCCTGCAGATGCCTATTCTCTTTGAGAAAGTCTCATGTCCCAAGCCAGTGCTCTGTCTGCCTCTTCTCTGCAAGAACTTGCAAGTCAAGGGATACAAATCTGAAACTCCATCTTCTGGAGCAATCTATGAGAGTGGCATCTGATCCAGAAAAGCCAAGCTTGAAGACCCCTTTGATGGCCAAACCCACATCTTTCAGCACTCCATCTAGCAGGCAGGCAACTCTAAAGACCTCTGCAGAAAAAGAGGCACCGAAGCTGACCTGGCGCCGGCATCAGCATTGGCACTAGTATCAACCCTGGCACTGAAGTCATCAATGGCCCCCTCCATGATGATGACACTGGTCACAGATTTGTCAGGGACAAGGTGGGGGGCCCACTTACACCACCTGCAAATGCTAGGCTTGTGATCCCAGGATGATCTCAAGCGCCACACAAACGTTTTTGAACCGAGAGCCATCAAACTGGTTTGGATAGCATTCCCACCAGTCCTCCAAAATGCCACAGTGTAGGTCCTGATGGACAACACTTCGGCAATTACTATATAAACAAGCAGAGAGGCACTTGATCATTTCCACTGTGCAGGGAGGTGATGGAGTTCTGGGAATGGTGCCATCAGCATGGAAATGGACTGCATGGAAGTGGCCCATTAACTTCACTTTACCTGGAATGGCCCCTTGAAATATGTGTTAACTACTTACGATAAACAATGTGTTCCACCATATATATAGCTGTGACATTCTGTGTACAGAATCCAAGACCTGAAGAATAGCTCGGTGTAAGTTCAGAAGCTTGTCTTTCTCATCAACGGAAGTTGGTCCAATAAAAGATATTATCTCATCCACTATGTCTCTAATATCTAGGGACTGACATGACTGCAGCTACCCTGCAAGTGCAAGAGATTCATTATTGCTCTGTATTTATATCCTGTAGATCAGCAAAGGAGATCTTAGAATCCAGCCTGTTCGAGGCTCAGCAGCAGGTGTCTCAGCTGGAGGTCACTAGGGGTCAGTTGGAAATCAACGTTCAAACAGTCATCCAGGCCAAAGAGGTGATACAAGGTAAGAAGCTGAGAAGCACAGCCCACCGGAGATGCCCCTTCCGTGGATGGGGCAGAGGTGCCTCTGGGGAATGAGAGATGGACATGGCCCTTTCACTGTCTGGGACAGAGAAGGCCCTGGCATGGTGCAGCTGAGCACTTAATAGCTCAAGGAAGTGAGAGGGGTTCAGACTCTTGCTATGTCTCCTCTTCTGCAGGAGAAGTGAAGTGCCTTCGTTGTGAGCTGGAAACAGAGAGGTCCACAATGGAGCGGGAGCGGGAGGATATGGCACAGCAGCTCTCACGGACAGAGCAGCAATATCAAGATACCCTTAGCCTTCGGCAAGCTGCGTATGAGGAGGAAATGAACAAGCTCCTGCAAGAGCTGGTAGGTGGTAGGATGGCCAATGTCAAAGGGCAAACCCAGTGGGTTTGAATGGTTAAGACCAGGCAAGCCCCTGGGCCCATTTTAATGTTTTCATTAATGTTTATTGCTCTCCTCAGACACTGTACTGACCCTCCCTGTACAATGTTTGCTACTGCAACCTTGTATGATTTACTAACAACACCTTGTATGCTGGATTCCATTCCACTGCAAGACAGCTAGGACGTTCCAAAGCTCTAAAGTTTTGTTTTGTCTCTTTGAGAGGTGCATGTGCTTCATATACAGACTCGCTGCCAATACATGGCTATGTTCATACAATTACTTTGTGATCATGATTGTGGTGGTGACAAAAAATAGAAGGCCACTAAGTACAGTAAGAATGAGAGTGTCAATGCCTATTAATTTCTAATAGGAATTGGGCATCCAGATCCCTCAGACAGTTTTGAAAATCCTTTGTTACATAATCCATTCTATAGAGGAAAAATAGAAGTATATCCTGTACAGCAGATATTTGCAGTGGACCATTTTTAAGCAATCCATAGACTATGATGTGTATGCACACAATGTTCATGAAACAATGGACAAATCTGGGAAAACTTTAACCTGTTTGCAGATGCTCTTCAAGCAGAAGAGGGTGATGTTTGTGGAATAAATGTTATGAATAAGTTGCTGTTTAATATGGGTCTGTCAGTCCACCAATAGTGCACTGCATGGCTGCGTGTACAGCTGGGTATGATGATGGTGTTTCTAAAGTTTGGTCTGCAGACTGGTGCTGGTCCATATAGCTTCTCCAAGTGGATCCTGGGGCTGCTTGCATCATAGAGGCAATCAAGTGAAACAAGACAGTCTCTCAGTATGTGTTGCTCTTCAAGTAGAGCTCCCTCTCATGCCTTTGCTTGTTTGGGCTGTTGCTCTGGAGGTGAAGTTTATCATCAAGCCTTATTCTTCGTTGGGTGTTCAAGGGGAATATAATTGTGAACAATTTGCAGACAATACCACAGTGGAGGGGGAAGAAACACAATGGTGTCAAAGCCAAGCTTCAATGGGACCTGAAGAGATTAGATTGGGGGCAACAGGAAACAAAGTCATGAAGTTCTGACAAAGTGCTGAACTGCTGATTTAACCCGGGCTCTTACTCACATGTTGTTCCTAATCCACCTCC
The DNA here is from genome assembly GCF_027887155.1 of Malaclemys terrapin pileata. Classification (NCBI taxonomy): domain Eukaryota; kingdom Metazoa; phylum Chordata; order Testudines; family Emydidae; genus Malaclemys; species Malaclemys terrapin. The sequence goes on along the minus strand of NC_071516.1, from coordinate 33,516,843 downwards.
CAGCTGAAAACTCAGACCTCTCACCCAAGCCTGATAATGCTTTCCACCTGGTCTAGCTGATCCATCCTGGGTTGTAGGCTTAAGCCCGGGTGTCACTTTGACCCAGGTTGGTAACATACCAACTTTGCAGTGAGGACACAGGCTAAACCACTCAAGTGCAGATAGTCCTCCAGCGCCTTCCCACAATTCTCCCAGTGTGCCCGGGATTGTCAGATTCTCCCACAATTCACTGGGAAAGAATTAGAGCAGCTCAGCTTGGTGCAGCACAGAGAACCATAGGATGTTCCACCAGAAGTCTTAGCATCTCACATGGGTGAATCCATCCACTGTAGACACAGCAACTCTCATATGGCTCTGCAGTGTGACTGCTCACACCTGAATTAGGCCAACCCGGGTACTGATCCCCTGAGTTAACTCTGCTGTACAGACCTGCTCAGAGAAAGGAATTAACCAAGGCCCTACCAAATTCACAGTCCATTTTGGCCAATTTCATGGTTATAGGATTTAAAAAATCATAAATTTCATGTTTCGGATATTTAAATCTGAAATTTCACAGTGTTGTAACTGTAGGGGTACTGACCCAAAAGGGGGTAGTGGGGGCATTGCAAGGTTATTGTAGGGGGGTTGTGGTATTGCCACCCTTACTTCTGCGCTGCTGCTGGCCGCAGCACTGCCTTCAGAGTTGGGTGGCCGGAGAGCGGTATCTGCTGGCCCGGAGCCTAGCTCTGAAGACAGCGCCATTGCCAGCAGCAGCATAGAAATAAGGATGGTATGGTATTGTCACCCTTACTTCTGTGCTGCTGCCTTCAGAGCTAGGCCCTTGGCCAGCAGCCACCACTCTCCGACTGCCAGTTGCCACCCTTACTTCTGTGCTGCTGCTGATAGTGCTGCCTTCAGAGCTGGGCACCTGGCCAGCAGCCACTGCTTTCCAGACACCCACCTCTGAAAGCAGCGCAGAAGTAAGGGTGGCAATACCATGATCCCGCTACAATAATCTTGTAACCCCCGCCCTGCAACCTCCTTTTGGGTCGGGACCCCCAGCTTGAGAAATGCTGGTCTCCCCTGTGAAATCTATATAGTACAGGATAGTAGTACACAAAAGACCAGATTTCACAGTGGAGACCAGATTTTCACGACCATGACGCGTTTTTCACAACCGTGAATTGGGTAGAAATAACCAACCCAGTGACACACAGGGGAGATGTAAGTAAAGCTGTATCTCAGTGCCTTGGAGGGAGTTTATCGTCTCACTTTAACCCTGTCCTAATGTGACTTGTCATGTGATCAAATCTGGTTGTTTATTTTTTGTATTGCAATTTATTTATCCAGTGCTCAAGGAGCAACACTGTGTGGGATAAGGACTGGGCAATGGAAGGAGAAATTGCTCAGCATAGACACCCAAGCACAGTAGGGCAGGATGAACTAGACACATAAAACTCTTTACACATCCCCTGCACCCACAAACAGATGGTGACTTTTCCCAGTGGCTCAGTTACCTGAAATTAGTCAGCAATTGGTGTATGTGAAGAGGGATTTCATGCATGCCGTTTGTGGCTATTGTTGCTTTATGGTTTGCTACTGGTAACATGCTGCGTACATGGCTAGTTGGGGATGCCTGATCAAGTCACTCCTCTGGTCAAGGCAGCATAGGGAACACCTAGCTGGTGACAGTGGCTGGTGGTGATAGGCGTGAGTACCTTTCCTCCTCAACTCCTTGCTGGGGCCAGGCAGCAGTGGTTGAAAGTGGCTGCTGCAGGTATGCAAAGGCTCCTTTCTCAGGCTCTTCCCTGCTGCTTTTATGTGACCTGCCATGGGGCACCACATCCAGCCCCAAGTTCAGGAGGGCCCTGGGACTGGCCCTGCAATCAACTATGTTCAGAAGGCCTGACAGCCAGGGGTTGAAATTCTGCCCAGGCTCACAGATTGATATGAAACAGCCACCTGAGGCTCTGGCACCTTGCAGCGGGTTGCCCAGGGGGTGTAATAATGCAGAAGTCAGGAGGAGCCTCAGAAGAGCTGCAGGAAGCTGTGCTCCTTTCCTGATGGACTTTGGCTGAGGGAGCCATGGAATAGCTCCACACTGTCTGGCCCAGCCTGAGTCATGGGGGCGGGTCTCCTCATTCTGTATGCAGTTTGCGCTTATTATGCATTAATCAAAATGTTGAATTAAGCTCTGGGATCACAGGAAATAAGAGTAGAAGCAAATACTGGGGATGGTGATACAGAAAATCCTACAGGAACAGAGGGAGAGAATCCTCACAGGAGGGAAGGGCAGCAGGTGGAGGGAGGCAGGGTGCAGTTTCCCCTCCAAGGTCACTAGGAGTCCCCTTGGAAAATAATTGCTTCCTACAGCACTGCCAATAATGTGTATGCTGTTGATGCTTCATGTTGGTGGAGGGAACTCTGACCTGGGCCTTTGGCTGGTGCCATATCAGCAAGCTGTGATAGAAGGAGGTGGCCTAAGTCTGAAGCACCTAATGGCTCTTTTTCTGATTGTTAGAAGAGTGAGCAGGAATGGCACCGCGCAGAGCTGAAAGAGGTGTCGGAGCTCTCAGCCCAAGAGAAAGCAGAAGCAGAAGGTGCTTATGAGAAGAAGCTGTTGGAGCTGAAGCAGGAGGCTGCTACTATGCAATCTCAGAAAGAAGAGGAGCGAGCTAGGGCTGAAAATGCCAGGCAAGAGGTAAAGAGTTTGGGAGGGAAACTTGTGCATTTAAACAGCAGATATCTTTTGTCTCCTGACTGGTGAAGTTTCCCATAACACAGGTGTCTAGGCAGAAGTAAGAGTCTTCTTGAAGGTGATAAAATATCTTCTCTTTAGCATAGGAAATCGGGATCTACCAACCCAGATCAGGTGATTGCCCATGAAAGTCTGTGTCCTACTTCTGACAGTGATGGATAGTTGATACTGCAAAGGAAGATGAAATGCCCACAGCTGGGCAATTGTGCAATGCAGAGTAGGGAGTGGGGGAAATCTTTCCTGAACTGCCTAAGGCTCCATGTTTGTCAAGGAGGCCACAGAAGTCACAGATTCCATGACTTTCCATGACTTCTGTAGCAGCCGGTGCGCCTGGCTGGGGGGCGGCCTGAGCAGCTCGGGCAGCCCCCGGGCCAGGTGCACTGGCTGCTGCTGGGGCAGTCTTGGCCCCTCCCAACCCCCAGCAATAGTAGTTTACTTGGGGCGGGGGCTCCCTGGATTGGCAACTGCAACTCCCCTCCCTCAGCTCCTAGCTCCACCTGCTTCCTCCGCCCGTAGGCACCGCCTCTGCAGCTCCCATTGGCCACAGTTCCCAGCCAATGGGAGTTGTAGAACCGGGGCTTGGGGCAGAGCAGAGGCAGCACGTGGAGCAAGGAGCTGGGGTCCCCGCTTCCTAGGAGCCAGGTAGGGAGCCTGCCCCAGCCCCACCAACCCCCTCCCCCACTCCCCAGCACCCATGGCGCCCCCCCCAGGCTATTCCCCCCAGCATCCATGGTGCCCCCAGGGCCGCCCTCCCAAGCCTTCTCCCCTCCCCCCAAGTTTTAGTCAGGCGAATATAGTAAAAGTCATGGACATGTCACGGGCTGTGAATTTTTGTTTACTGCCTGTGACCTTCCATGACTTTTACTAAAAATACCCATGACTAAAACATAGCCTTACTTATGCCCAAAGGAGCAAATATGAGAGCCTTTTCATTTATCTTTGCTACTTGCATTAATAGTGCATGAGGGATTTGTACTTCACTCACCTTTATTCTGTTCTAGGATGGGGACTCCTGGCTTCTTGGAATGAGCTGTCTGCAGAAAAAGGTTCAGCTCAGGTGTCTGGGGGGGAGAAGTCAACAGAGCAATTTTCATATCTTCACTGTAGCAGGGAGCCTGATGTTAGATGAGCCATTGTAACATGAGGCAACACCTTCACCAGGCTGAGCCCAATTCTCCTGTCATTGTAACAGGGTTTTTTTCTCAGTTTATCTTCCAATTAAAGTCACTAAACTCTCAGTTAGGCCCTCTAAGCTATGTCCCAGGGCCAGCTAGGGTGACCAGACGACAAGAACAAAATATCGGGACACATGAGGGGGCAGGGCCAAAGCAAAAAAAAATAAATAAAAAAGCCGGAGTGCCGCCAAAGCAAAAAAAAAACAAAAAAAAACGGAGTGCCCCGAGCCAAAATATCGGGACAAATGGTGTCCCGACCATACATCCGTCGGGACGCGGGACAAACAACTGAATATCGGGACAGTCCCGATTTTATCAGGACGTCTGGTCACCCTAGTGCCAGCATTACTGTCCCCGCTCCTTAACCTGCATCCGGAAAACTGCCTTTTGGCCTTAATGTAATGCTCCTGGCAGAGAATATCTCGCATGGAGCATAGGATAAAGGCAACCATCTTCCCAATGCCTGACAGGGGCTGCCGGTCCAAGAGTAGCAGGAGCCAGTTTGGAGGTAGAAGTTATGTTCTTCTTTGAGTGATTGCACATGCCAATTCCACTGTAGGGGTGTGCGTGCTTCGTGCACAGATGTAGGAGATATTCTTCCCTCAGTGGTGCCCGTCGGGATGGCTTGAATACCCTCTGTTGCCACGTGCTGGTATAAGAGGGCAGAGCCACCCCCGATTCCCCTCAGGTCCTTCTTATCGTCAGTGATGGTTGTCGGAGAAATTCCAGACTTGTTGATTCAAGTGCTTCTCTCACTCATTGTATATAGTTATAATTAGTAGTTGTTAGTGCTGGATAGTTAGTTTATAGATAAATTAGTGATGGGTTTCTGGTTTCGCATTCTTTTTGGACAATTTTTTCTCTTTCAGTACTGGTACCAGTAGGATACCTTGCTTGGAGTTTAAATCCTGTGGGACCTGCTCAAAACCCATCCCCGCCAGTGACCCCCATCCGACCTGTCTGAAATGTTTAGGAGAATCCCACAGTGGTGACAAGTGCCACATTTGTTGTGGATTCAAGCCCTGCTCAAAAAAGGACAGAGCGCTGAGACTTAAGTGCTTGCTTATGGAAGCAGCACTTCGACCCTCCCACTGGAGTCATGCATGGGGAGAGTGCCCTGAGTACTTAAGTGTCGGTTCGGCGTACTCCACTGGACGTATCTCCGACTCCTTGACCCCGATCCCTGGTGCCAAAGAAGAGACTCAGACCTTCCTCGGGTTCCACATCTTCTTCTGTTGCATCAGTATCAAGGCGAGACAGAGGCAGGGACTCCATTAAGCATGTGGCAGAGAGAGCCACCTCAGAGGCATCACCTCCTAAGAAGGGTTCATTGCCTCCAGAGCCCGTGCCAAGTCCATCTAGTTTGTCCCCTGAGAGACATTTAAGGAGTCAACAAATGATACCTCTCCCATCCACTCCAGAGGCATATGCAGCCACAAGAGACTTGCTTAGCCTCTCGGTACCAGTTTCACCAGCACTGAAAACTGTCAGCCAGTCCCTGTGCCTGCACCTCATTCCTCACCACACTGAGAACCCCCAGTACTGCTGTCCAAACCTCTCAAGCTGGTCTTATCGAGAGGAAAACCTCCTATGATTTCCCCGGTACTGCCATCCCCAGGTTTGGGCTACCTCTCACTTAAGAACATAAGAACAGTCATACTGGGTCACGCAGTATTGAAGATGTTGGCATACCATGCATTTATATAGAGGCATTATGATATTTTCTGTCTTATTATCTGTTCTTTTCCTAATGGTTCCTAACATTCTGATTAACCTTCCTCCCACACATAGTGGGGAAAATCTATTGATTCTGAAGACAACTTGGCGATCATATTTTACATAAACAGACAAAAGAGGTCAAAACGACTCTGTCAGGAGGCAGTTCGCCTCTGGGACTTCTGTATAACCCACTCAGTTCATCTTGAAGCTGTTTACGTTCCGGAAAAACAAAACACATTGGCAGATCAGCTGAGCAGGTCCTTCACCCATCAACACGAGTTGGTCATTATGCTTAGATGTGGCCAGGTCCATGTCCAAACTCTGGAGGATTCCCCAAGTGGATCTATTTGTGACAAGAACCAACAGAAAATGCAATCAATTCTGTTCCCGAGGGGATCTCAACTCAGGCTCACTGACAGATGCTTTTCTCCTATCCCAGGAGAATACCCTTCTATACATCTTCCTTCAGATTTCTTTGCTTCGCAAAGTCGTGTTCAGAATAAAGCAGGACCATGCTCGTCTCATCCTTATAGCACCTGCATGGCCCTGCCAACACTGGTACACGGTCCTACTAACCCTGTCGGCCGAGCCCCATCTGTCCCTCCCCATTGGATCCAGACATAATTTCCCAAGACCACAGCCGCATACTGCACTCCAGCCTCCAAGCTCTCCATCTTACAGCGTGGATGCTTCATGGCTGACGCCCTTTGAAAAGTCCTGCTTGAAGGCTATCCAGAATGTGTTTGTAAAATAGTAGAAATTTATTTATTTATTTAATTTAAAACCCCCAGCTAGGATCACTTCCCTGGCTAAGTGGGAACACTTCTCCATTTGGTCTCTTGGGGAAGATGTATCTCCACTGTGAGCACCCCTGGACCTTGTGCTGGACTATCTTCTAGATCTAAAACAGAATTTGATGATTAGCTCTAGAAGGGTGTATTTGGTACGGGTGGATAATAGATCCCTTTTGTCCAACCCCGTTGTTACTCGATTTCTGAAGGGCTTGGCCAGATTATATCCTCAAGTACAAGACCCCATCCCTCCTTGGGATCTCAATTTAGTCCTGGAAATTCTGATGGGACCCTTTTGCAACTTGCTCTCTCCTCTACCTCTCCATGAAGTTGGCATTTCTAATAGCGATCACCTCAGCCAGAAGGATTGGTGAGTTGAGAGATCTGGGATTAGAACCCACCCCACATACAGTTTTTTATAAGGATAAAGTTTATCTCCGGCATCACCCAAAGTTTCTTACAAAAATAGTCTCTAGTTTTCACATTAAACAAGCTATCTATTTGCTCACATTTTTCCAAAACCCTATCACCAGAAGCATTGGATGTTAGAAGGGCTGTAGCTTTCTATCTGGAGCACACTAGAGCATTCAGATCCTCTACACAACTTTTTGTGGCAGTTGCTGATGAAGTTCAGGGCAGTCCAGTGTCCTCTCAGAGAATTTCCTCCTGGACCTCTTCCTCCATCTGTTATGTAAAGAACTGACTAACACAACCCCACTATCTAGAGGCGCATACTACTGGACAGCACACAAGCAGCTTCTGCAACTTTCCTGGTTCAAGTACCCATTATTGACATTTGTAAAGCAGTGACTTTTTTATCAGTCTACACCTTCACTTCTCGTTACTCCATTTCCCATCAGTCCAGAGATGATTCCTGTTTCAGATGGGTAGTCTTACAATCACTGTTCAGATAGACTCTGAATCCTCTCTGTAGCTGTTTGTTTGTGTCACCTACAGTGGAACTGACATGTGCAATCACTCAAAGAAGAAACAACTGTTACTTACCTTTCTGTAACTGTTGTTCTTCAAGATGTGTTGCACATATCAGTTCCACAACCCACCTCCTTCCACTCTGTATCGGAGTCAGACCTGTATGAAGGAACTGAGGGGAGTCGGGGGCAGCTCCACACTCTTACACCAGCACACAGTAGTGCAAAGTGAGAGAGGGCACTCAAGGTACCCTGACAGGTACCACTGAGGGGAAAAAATTTCTGACATCTGTGCATGAGGCATCACCTACAGTGGCATAGACATGTGCAGCACACTTTGAAGAACAGTTATGGAAAGGTAGGTATCTATTTCTTCCTTACCCTCCTTGTAGAGGAAGATGTCAGAAAACAGGAACAGCTTTGAGGCAGGGAAATCTGCCTCCTTTTAAGGCATGGAGCCAGAAGGTAAATCAGGAGCTGGAATGTTGTCAGTGGAGGGTAAAGAGCAAGTGCTGAGAGCTTGCTTCGTGGTTAAATAAGGAAACTGCAAAGTGACCAGTGTATACTGCAGTTTTCCTATTTGTATGTGATATGTCACTTGGAGACTGGGCTGTTGCACAGTGGCCAACTTAGGGAGCTATCCTAGAGAACCATTGTGTAGCTTCAGACTGTCATATATTTAACAAGCTCCCAGGAGTCCAGTTGATCAGGAGAACAGGCCAAGCACATTATTAGCCTCATGAGCCTTCAATTCAGTCAGTCTGCATAGTCTTCTGAAAAGCATCTACCACACACTGGGCATGCTCAGAGGTTTAACACCAGTTTTAGCATAGTTGCTCCCATACTAGTAATTTTATACTCCTCCTTTCATCTTCCTCTTTAGCTACTTCAGTTCATCTCAAGCAGCACTCTTTTTCGATTGGAAATAACACATAGTACAGGTCCATGGATTTGGAAATAGCTTTCAGAACAATTTAATTAGTCTTCGCTCTCCAAATTTTCAAACATAGATGCCTAAAGTTGACCACCCTGGGTTGGGATTTTCAAAAGCCCCTAAGTCAAAGTTAATGGGACATATGACTTAGGAGTGTGTAGGTGCTTTTGAAATTCATGTATAGGCACCAAAGGTCATTGAATTCCCATAGTGCCCGTTGACATAAATAGGAGCTACAGGCACTCAGCATCTCTGAAAATCAGGCCACTTATTGAGACTGCAAATTTTAGGCCCCTAAGTTTGAAAATGATGGCCTTTATATATTATTTCAGACCTGTATGTATAGCTGCTAACATGATTCACTCCATACTGATTATGCTTTGGCATCAGCCCAGTGTTACTTGGAGTTTGCAATCTTTGTGATGCTATTGTCTTCTATATAGGGTTTTGTATTGCACTTAACTCTGTGGTATCTGAACACCTTCTAGTAGTGCATTAAGCAATGCGACTATACATCTCTCGTGTGTTGTTTGTTCTTTCATCCTCTCCCCAAGAGAGAATTGTGTGCAGTGGAGTGTCTTGTTTTGGTAGGTGTGGGTTTGTTTGGTTTTTTTATGCTGGGAGGTAGACTTTCTCATTTCTTTTACTGTTCCTTAAGGAATTAAGTTTCACAGTTTTTCTCTGGCAGAAGCTGAAATCTAGATTAGTAGAGTAGAATCTCAAAAGTTATGAACCCTTTGGGAATGGAGGTTGTTCATAACTGAAATGTTTGTAACTCTGAACAAAATGTTATGGTTGTTCTTTGAAAAGTTTCCAGCTGAACACTGACTTAGTACAGCTTTGAAACTTTACTATGCAGAATAAAAATGTGGCTTTTAACCATCTTACTTCAAATGAAACAAGCACAGAAACAATTTCCTTACCTTGTCAAATCTTTTTTTAACCCCCCCCCTTTTTTTTTAGTAGTTTATGTTTAACACAGTACTGTACTGTATTTGGCTTTTTTTCGTCTCTGCTACTGCCTGATTGTGTACTTCCGGTTCCAAATGAGGTGTGTGGTTGACCTGTCAGTTTGTAACTCTGGTGTTTGTAACTCTGAGGTTCTACTATAGATTCTAAGGCCAGAAGGGACCATTGTGATCATCTGCTGTGATCTCCTGCATAACACAGGCAACAGGACTTCCTTGAATTCCTCTTTGAACTAAAGTAGATCTTTTAGGAAAACATTCAATCTTGATTTTAAAATTGCTAGTGATGGAGAATCCATCACAACCCTTGGTAATTTGTCCCAATGGTTAATTACTCTCACTGTTAAAAATTTATACCTTATTTCCAGTCTAAATTTGTCTAGCTTCAACTTCCAAGCAGTTGGATCTTGTTATACCTTTGTCTGCTAGACTGAAAAGCTCATTATCAAATTTCTGTTCCCGATGTAGGTACTTATAAACTGTGATCAAGCCATCCCTTAACTCTCTTTTTGTTTAGCTAAATAGATTAAGTTCCTTAAGTCTTCCACTCTGAGGTGTATTTTCCAGTCCTCTAATCATTCTTGTAGCTTTTTTCTGAACCTGCTTCTTGAATTGTGGGCACCAGAACTGGACATAGTATTCCAGCAGTCATCACACCAGTGACAAATACATAGGTACGACAACCTCTCTGCTCCCAATCAAGATTCCCTTATTTATGCATCCAAGGATTGCATTAGCCCCTTTGGCCTCAGCGTCGCACTGGGACCTCATGTTCAGCTGTTTATTTCACCATGACCTCCAACTTTTTTTCAGTCACGGCCTCCTGGGATAGAAGCCCCTATCCTGTGAGTAAGGCCTATGTTTATTGTGCCTACGTGTACAGTAGAACCTCGGACTTATGAACATCAGAGTTAGGAACTGACTAACTACACACGATATTTGGAATCAGAAGTACGCAATCAGGCAGCAGTGGAGATGGAAAAATAGCAAATATAGTATAGTAGTATGTTAAATGTAAACTACTAAAAATTAAAGGGAAAGTTTAGAAAAAAAGATTAGAAAAGGTCTGGTTGTTCTTTAAAAGTTTATAACATTTTGTTCAGAGTTACGAATATTTCAGAGTTATGAACAACCTCCATTCCCGAGGTGTTCATAACTCTGAGGTTCTACTGTGTAACTTTACATCTGCTGTATTAAAACACATAGTTTGCTTGCACCCAGCTTACCAAGTGATCCAGATCACTCTGTAGCAGTGATCTTCTTTACCACTTCCCCAATCTTTGTGTCATCTGCAAACTTTATCAGTCCTGATTGTTTTCTTCTATATCATTGATAAACATGTTAAATAGCTTAGGACCAAGAACCTATCCGTGCAGGACCCCACTAGAAACACAGCCACTTGATGATGATTTTCCATTAACAATTACAGCTTGAGATTGCCTGTTGTAAATCCATTTAGTATGTACCATGTTGATTTGGTACCATGCACATTTCTTAATCAAAATAACATGCAGTACCGAGTCAAATGCCTTACACAAGTCTTAGTATATTACATCAATGCTATTACCTTTTGTGATGTTCTTGGGGCACTCAGGGCTGTGAGTCATCTTGTTACCCTCTACCTCGAGAGTGAGGGAATCTTGCTTGTGCCTAGTTGAGTGTCAGCTCCCTGACACCACCACCCAACCAGCCACTCCAGCATTCTCCTCTGGGCTATGCCAGCCCTGCATTTGCCTTGTATGTTAACAATAGATGCGTCTTACTCCCCAAGTCCCTTTTAAGTATTCTCCTGTGATATCCAGCCCCTGACACTGCTTCCTCACACAAATCCCAGATTCTCTGTCCCCAAAGGTGCAGTGTATCCCAGTTTTACCTTAAATCACTGCTCCTGTAAACCACCCAGCACTTATAATGAAACAGAAGAAGGTTTATTTCAGAAAGGATAGAGATTCTACTAGAAACAAGAGGGAGTGATGGAAACAAATGATTAAAGTACAAAACAAAATCATAAGACATGAACCTGAGTCTTCACTTTTTAATAGATCTTTCCTGCCTAATAAAGTAGGTTCCCCCCAAAGTTCAGTCTGTTGCAGAGCTGACTGGCTTCATAGGACCAAGGATTCAATTTTTCGTGAGGACACCTCCACTTCTCAAGATGGCTCCTCAGAGGATCCAGGGGGCCTCTCTCCATTCTGTGTTATACTGAAACAGCCTTTGGTCTCTCTTTATAGACAGAACAGTCCCTGTCTCTTATAATGTCCCTTCTTTACCTTCAAAAGTGGTTTCAGTTGTTTGTAGCTCTCTCTAAAAGGTTTTCCATTGGCTGTTCTGGGATGGGGCAGTAGTATACCAGAGAACCTTCTATTACTTCGACAGCTGACCAGATAGGGGTGGCAACTCCCTCCTGCATGAATAGGCCATCACCCAGTAATAGTACTCCCTTGTGACTCCTTTTAACTGTAAGAGCATGTAAAGGGGTGCACTCACCCCTTGTGAGCACCCCCTTGGGGACATGTGTGTGCCTGCTGTCTCTCTCTCTCTGGTTGCCCCTGCTCTGGGATAGAGCAGTGTCCCAGGGCTCCCTCCCTGGAGACAATGTCTTCGCCCTCTTGGGCTTCCTGGCTACAGCTCTCCAGCTGGGCCACTATAGTTCAGTCCTCCCCTCTGGGGTGCTTCACTGTCCAGGCCACTTCCCCCAGTGGCTAATGGGGATTAAGGGGGGGAACTGGGCCCAGCCCAGGGACCCTGTAGATAGCAGCTGTCTGCTGTGTCCCTTTATCTAAGTCGTGCTGCTGCTCTAATTCCCTGGGCCACTTCCCTGCGGCCCTGTGCCGTCTTCACCCTTATCTCAGGGCTTGTCCTGATGGAGTCCCCACAATCGGCTCAGGGTTCCTTCTCGCTTTCCCTGGCTTCTTGCAGCTTGACCTTGTCCGAGGGCCTTCAGCTCCCTCAGCCAGCCACATTCCTACAGCTCCAGGAAGGAACTGAACTCCTTCTGGCCCTGTAGCTCTTCTTACACTAGGCTGCTGGGCCCTGATTGGCTATGTCCCACCCAGCCACTCTAGGCAGCTTGGAGGACCCTCTCCACTGCCCTTTTTGGGGGCAGGGTGTGGCACGGCCACAAGGCCTCCAGTAGGGGGCCTCAGAGGATCTGGTATACCCCGTCACAGATCATATGGTATTCTTTTATTGTTTAACAGCATGATTAATCACAATGAATTTTTTTAATCGATTGATGGCGCTAATGATCTCACCTGGGGGCTGAACTCTGCTGTTTCCAAAAGCTATCCTCTTAACCCTGAGAGTTTATGCAAAATTGGGTCTGCCTGTTTCTGTTTGAACTGCTAACTCTGAAGTAGTCTCACAACATGGACTTGATATTAATCCATTTCCGTGTCTGCTGGGGTTGATGTGCTTACTGTTCTGCTAAGTGTATGTTAGGGTTACCATATTTCAACAATCAAAAAAGAGGACGGTGGGAGCCCCACCATAGCTCTACCCCTCCCACTTCCTGCCCCCTGACTGCCCCCCTCAGAACCCCTAACCCCCCCCCACTCCTTGTCCCCTGACTGCCCCCTCCTGGGACCCCTGCCCCTAACTGCCCCCCAGGACCCCACCCCCTACCTAAGCCTCCCTGCTCCTTGTCCCCTGACTGCCCCCTCCTGAGACCCCCAATCCTAACTGCCCCCCTAGGACCCTACCCCCTACCTGTCCCCTGACTGTCCAAAACCTTATCCACATCCCCGCCCCCTGACAGACCCTCTCCCCAGAACTCCTGACCCATCTAAACCCCCCTGCTCCCTGACCCCTGACTGCTCCGATCCCTCTCCCCACCCCTGCCCCCTGACAGCCCCTCCCCAGAACTCCCAACCCCCCTGCTCCTTGTCCCCTGACTGCCCCCTCCTGAGACCCCCCCCATCCTAACTGCCCCCCTAGGACCCTACCCCCTACCTGTCCCGACTGCCCAAAACCTTATCCACACCCCCGCCCCCTGACACCCCTCCCCAGAACTCCCGTCCCATCCAACCCTCCCCCTGCTCCCTGTTTCTTGATTGCCCCCCTCCAGAACCCCCCTGCCCCTTCTCTGACCCCTTGGGCCCCTTACCGTGCCGCTCAGAACAGCGTGTCGGGCTCCACACTGCTGCGCTCCCCCACGGAGCGCATAGCCCAGTTCCCGCCCTCGCAGAGTGCTGCTGAGCAGCGCGCTGAGCAGCAGGGGAGGGGGAGCAGGGGGAGGCGCTCCAGACTCCTGGAGGCCCGATGCGAATGGCTGGTGATCTGCGAATGCGGGGGGGTTGGGGGGGTGGGGGCGGGATCTGAAGCTGCAGGGGAGAGGAGGAGGGGCTCTGGCTGCCGGAGCCCCGTGCGAGTGGCTCAATCCGGCTGGCTGCCCTGTCAGCCGTGCCGCGCTCTGCAGGAGGGGGAGAAATCCAGACATTTACAAATTCCCCCCGGACGCTATTTTTAAACTCAAAAAGCTGGACATGTCCGGGAGAATCCGGACGAATGGTAACCCTAGTGTATGCACTACATGTATTTGTTATCCAGTTTACATTCTATATGGAAATCCATCTTTGCAGCTTGGTCCAGAAGCCTTCATCCCTCTGACCCATCCTCAAGCTGTGCCCTTTCCCTGCTTAGATATGTACTCCCTCTTCCTGACAACTGAGGCAAGTTGCCAGGATGCGATAGGTCCTTTGCATGGCTCCCTTCGCTGGGAATTAAACTCTTCCTGCCTGAATTAGTGTGTAGTATGTCCACACTCTCACACTTGGATTCTAGGTGGTGCTAATGATTTTTAAACAATATTCAAAGAGTTTGTGATCACTTTCTATATTATGCGTCCAGTATCCAATGTAAAGGCTAGCACTCTGCCATTAATGTCCAGTCCCAAGCAGTGTGCTGTGCAGTCGCTGCATGTCCAAGGAGAACGACAGCTCTGCCTTGCTCTGCACCAAGCACTGGGACGCTTTTGGCTTCACATATGGGTAAGACCTTTGGAAAACGATGATGGTCTATTGCAATTATGACATACTTGTCCACATGTTGGGCAACTGCTTGCCTCAAGTTCTCCACCACTGCTAATGCACTGGAATTTTTGTGTGTCAGCTGACGGGTTTTATTCTTTTTATTGCTGTTTCTTCTTTCCTTTTTTAGCTTTCTCTGCAACCTTCCAGGCAGGGAGAAACATTTCTAACTGTTGCTTTTACTGGTGCTGTTTTTGAAGTGGTCTTGGAGGGATTAGTTGTTCTCTCATTAATTAGCTGTACCTTCAGGCATTGTGTAATATCCACATAAGAGCACTGATGAGCTGGAGGGGCTCTGAGCCCCTTGGGACAGATCTGCCGTTGGGCTTCAGGAGAGACAGTCTCACTTTCTTCTTCATTTTAAATACATGTCTAACTCATTTTCTCGCAAAGCTCTGTGCAATGGAAAGTGACCCTAGAGCCTTGCTAGGGACTGAATATGTAGAGAGGAAAGGATTCACTCTGCAGCAGAAAGCTGGGGGAGACTTACAGATCTTTAATCCACAGGCTTTTAATATAAAGTAAATTGGCTATGTTTGGGCTGGCCAGCCCAGAGCATAATGATGTGAGCTTGGTGGGCAGGATGCTGTTATGTTTGCAATAGGTTGTGCAGCCTCAAAATGCAAAGGCTGGCTCTGCTTGTTAAAATGTTTAGTCTTCTTGGATGCTGCAGTCACTGTCATTGCTGCAAGGGGATCTCCCTTCCACCAGTGTTGCTAGCACATGACGAGGAGGGAGGGCCAAGCCACTGCTATAGCCTCACCTCTCTCCCTAGCATTGCCTGTGCCCCTGCCCATGGTGTGAAGAGCTGGTTTTGGAAGGGAGTCTGGAAAGCCATTCTCCTCAGACACACACCCAGAATCCCAAGGGAAAACAGCATGGTGTATGGGGGTGGCAGGATTGATAGATTAAAGTCGGGGGCAGTACAGATTAGATTTTGGGGGTAGAGCCTGGGCTGCTGGGTATTTTAGCCAGGGAGCATTGCATGTATTGCAAGCTGAGGAGGAATGTTTTTGAAGAAGCCCCTTGTTTATCTCTCAGCAGCACCAAGCTGCTCAGGAGTGCAGCTGGCTGCCAGGAAGGTCCAGCATGTCTGTTAACTTTTGCCTGAGCCTTTGCTCCAAGTTTTAGGCTTGACACTTTGTGTGCTTTACAAGAGCACAGTGTTTTGCAATGGGATTTGAGACAGAGAAGGCGAATGCCTGGCATCCAGAGAGGGGGGGCATTGTGTGCACGAGGGCAGCATGGATTCCATGCTTAGATACCAAGGTGGTGAGCCTAGTAGAAATGCTGTCCAGAGAGATGAAGAAGATGCGGAAGATGTAGGAATCTGGTTTCTTGGATACGTTCCCTGACTTTTGTTGCTGCTTTTCTGACAGCACTGAAGAAGCGCTGGTATGCTTTCTTTCTCAGACTGCATGAAGTAGGAATGCACACAGGCCTGCACCAGTAATGTCGGTGAAGGCTGGCTAATGAGCTCTACAGGAGTCCACTTGCATCTTAGATGTTTGTTCTATTACTGGGATCTGCAACAGCTAAGATATTTGGGGTTTAAAAGTCTTTCTTTAACTTACAGTTTTCCTCAGTTCAACCATTTGTGTTTCAAGAATTCATTATTCTTTAAGGCTCTTTCCCTGAAGTTATTGACCCATGTTTACAACCTTGAGTGCAGCTAGATGAAGTTTTTAGTTGTGGATTTCCATAACTTTTTGTAAACCATTTTCAGAGAATTGCCTGGGATTGGAAGTTGTCCATTCCTGTTCCACTTGCTGTCCATGTGCTGCATTTCTTAAGTATGCAAAATTCACCTGCCAGATCATCCCCACAGTAGGGGCCCTTATTGTGTGCCACCCAAAGCCCCACTCTTCTGTCTGAGTTCCTGGGCACAGCAATATCCCTACAATGCACTTGCAAGCATCAGAATGACTGCACCAGATCTCAGAGATGAAAATGTGCTCATGACACCTCAGAGATTTCCCAAGCCCTACTGGATATTTTCATTTAACCACCTACTCTTTCCAAGAGAGCCAAAGATTCCTGTCCTCTTTGGACCATGACACTCTGCTACTGAAACCCAATGTGCACAAACAAGAGCTGCTGCTGGCTTCGTGGGAAGAACTGAGGAGCATAGCTGCAGGCTGGGGATGCCCTCACTGAAGATGGTCCAGCAGAGTCAGGCAGATGTTTGCATTGACCTAAGGCAACTGGGAGGTGCCATGTGGTTTGGCACCACATAAGAGGAGACACTCATCGAATGTGGAGTTCTCTCACTGTCATTCTCCCCATAGAACCTGGGTCTCTGGTGAAGTGGAGACAAGAAGCTAGCCTCTGGGATTTGCAAACTCATTATATCTGTGAGGGTTAAGCCTTCCCTCTCCCCTTTTCTCTTTGTGCAGGTGCTGCTAGAGAAAGAGAGGGAGAAGGAGTCTTTGCTGGAGGCACTGCTCCACACACAGGAAGAGTTGACAGATGCCTGTCAGCAGCTGGAGCAGCTTCGCCAAGAGGTGAAGAAGCAACTGAAGGAGCAGGTAGGTTTGACCAGCAGGGAGCAGTAGAGAGGAAGGAACGGGCTGTTAGAGTCCAATACATAGGACAGAAAAAGATGGGGATGAAAGGAGAGAGAAAGAGGACCAAGTCAGAGACTGGAGGGCAGTGCAGAGCTGGGAGAGAAGCACTGGGGCAGAAAGGGAGAGGGCTGCGCCTGGGCAGAGGCCTGGTTAGCTGGTAAGCCAGAGAGCTCAGTAAAAGGAAGGATAGGCTAGAGGCAAAGATGGAGCCAGGTGGGTTTTGTGCACACAACCACCCAGGCGGAGCAAAGGCAGAAATATGTGGTTGGTGAGAGGGACTCTGGGACACAGAAAGGAAGGAGCAGGATTTGATATTTCACAGCTTTCAGTGACTCACTCTTTGGCCTGGCTGCAGGACACCGTGGAGGGGCTGCAAGCTGAGCTCCAGGAAGCTCAGAATCAGATGGAGGCAGTGGAGAGCAGGCACCTGGAAGAGGTCAAAACCCTCAAACTGGAAATAGACTTTCTCCTTCCGCAGCGAGACACCCTGCGAAACCAGGTGACTGCCCCAGGCACAGTGCAATGGGGATTCCACCCAGGAGGGTGGCAGTCCCCCTGCCTGTCACTCACCCTCAATATGACTCTCACCATGCTACTCAGCCCTGATCCTGGCTGGGCAGAGGGGGGAGGTCCCTCTGTCTTTTGCCTGGTTGTTCACCCCTGATCTCAGCTGGTGGGGACGGTCCCTCTCCCCGTCACTCTGCTGCTCACTCCAGTCCCACCCCGGTCTTGGCTGGCAGGGACAGTCCCTCTGCCTGCCCCCCTGCCATTTGCTCCTGATCCCAGCTGCACAGTGGCATATCGCCATCTGTCCTGCTGCTGGTGTTTTTATTTCTGGGGGTAAAGGGATTGGGTGAACAAACTACTCCTCTTAGGTCTCCAAACATATCTAGTTTGAACCTGGCACTCTGAAGATCAGATGATACTTCAATTTGCTTGTTTGCTTTCCCCACAGGATTCAGGAAGGCTATTGCATGCTTTAACCTCTGGCTCCTCCACTATTCTGTCATATTTCAGGTGCAAGAGCTAATGGTCACCAAGGATTCCTGGCAACAGATTGGCCTGGAGGCTCAGCGACAATTGAACGAGGCGCAAAAATTATTCAACCAGAAGATAGTGGAGGCTGCTCATATCCAGAAGATGTTAGAGGGGGAGAGGAGTCGACAGGAGGAGGCGGAGTGTCAGAACACAGAGCTCAGGGCCACACTCAGAGCTCTAGAGGGGGAGAGGAGCCAATGGGAGGAGGCGGAGCGTCAGAACACAGAGCTCCGGGCCACGCTAGGAGCTCTGGAGGGGGAGAAGAGCCGACGAGAGGAGGTGGAGCATCAGAACACAGAGCTCCAGGCCACACTAGGAGTCCTGGAGGGGGAGAAGAGCCGACGGGAGGAGGTGGAGCGTCAGAACACAGAGCTCCGGGCCACGCTCAGAGCCCTGGAGGGGGAGAGGAGCCGACGGGAGGAGGCGGAGCGTCAGAACACAGAGCTCCGGGCCACGCTCAGAGCCCTGGAGGGGGAGAGGAGCCGACGGGAGGAGGCGGAGCGTCAGAACACAGAGCTCCGGGCCACGCTCAGAGCCCTGGAGGGGGAGAGGAGCCGACGGGAGGAGGCCGAGCATCAGAACACAGAGCTCCAGGCCAGGCTCAGAGCCCTGGAGGGGGAAAGGAGCCGACAGGAGGAGGCAGAGCGTCAGAACACAGAGCTCCAGACCAGGCTCAGAGTCCTGGAGGGGGAGCAGAGCCAATGGGAGGAGGTGGAGCGTCAGAACACAGAGCTCCGGGCCACGCTCAGAGCCCTGGAGGGGGAGAGGAGCCGACGGGAGGAGGCGGAGCGTCAGAACACAGAGCTCCGGGCCACGCTCAGAGCCCTGGAGGGGGAGAGGAGCCGACGGGAGGAGGCGGAGCGTCAGAACACAGAGCTCCGGGCCACGCTCAGAGCCCTGGAGGGGGAGAGGAGCCGACGGGAGGAGGCCGAGCATCAGAACACAGAGCTCCAGGCCAGGCTCAGAGCCCTGGAGGGGGAAAGGAGCCGACAGGAGGAGGCAGAGCGTCAGAACACAGAGCTCCGGGCCACGCTTAGAGCCCTGGAGGGGGAGAGGAGCCGACGGGAGGAGGCGGAGCGTCAGAACACAGAGCTCCAGGCCACGCTCGGAGCCCTGGAGGGGGAGAGGAGCCGACGGGAGGAGGCGGAGCGTCAGAACACAGAGCTCCGGGCCACGCTCGGAGCCCTGGAGCGGGAGAGGAGCCGACGGGAGGAGGCGGAGCGTCAGAACACAGAGCTCCAGGCCACGCTTAGAGCCCTGGAAGGGGAAAGGAGCCGACGGGAGGAGGCGGAGCGTCAGAACACAGAGCTCCGGGCCACGCTCGGAGCCCTGGAGGGGGAGAGGAGCCGACGGGAGGTGGCGGAGCGTCAGAACACAGAGCTCCAGGCCAGGCTCAGAGCCCTGGAGGGTGAAAGAGCCAGGTGGGCAGAAATCAAGTGTGATGTGGGCTAGATATTTTGTTTTCAATCTTAACTGATTCCTGCTTTCAGGTCTGTGCACATGCAAGCTAATCTGGGAGCATCTCCCAGAGCTCTGAGGTGTTGGCACAATTAGGGGCCTGCTCTTACGTTCTCCCACTGGGGTGCCTGTACTGCACTATGCAGTAGCCTGGCAGTTTCCTTCTGACAGCAGTCAGCAAAGGCACTCCCTAGGGACATAGCTGCAGCTGTAGTGGTTTTGCCCAGGTTTGCCTCCTGGAGACTGCTGGATTTCTCACAGTTCAGCATGATTAGCCAATTCCTTTACCCAGCTGGTTGCCCTTAATGACATTTCAAATGTCTGAGGGCCTTGTATGGAACATCCTCGGGGGTCGCGAGGTTATTACATGAGGGGTCGTGAGCTTCTCAGCCTCCACCCCAAACCCCACTTAGCCTCCAATATTTATAATAGTGATAAATATATTAAAAAGTGTTTTTAATTTGTAATGGGGGGGTCGCACTCAGAGGCTTGCTGTGTGAAAGGGGTCACCAGTACACAAGTTTGAGCACCACTGATCTAGAACATCATGAATGGCATGGAGAAAATGAATAGGGAAGTGTTGTTTACGTTTTCGCATAACACACGAACCAGGAGGCACCTGATGAAATAATAGGCAGCAGGTTTAAAGCAAACGAAAGGAAGTACTTCACATACCACAGTCAACCTGCGGAACTTGTTGCCAGCGGATGTTGTGAAGGCCAGAAGTATAACTGGGTTAAAAAAAGAACGAGATAAGTTCCTGGAGAATAGGTTCATCAATGGCTACTAGCCATGATGATCAGGGACTCAACCCTCTGGTTGTTCATAACCCTCTGGTTGTTCACTCAACACTCTGGGTGTTCATAAACCTGTGAGTGCCAGAAGCTGGGACTGGCTGACAGGGATGGCTCTCCTGATAATTTTTATTGTTCTTTTCATTCCCTCTGAAGCAGCTGGTACTGGCCCCATCAAAAGACAGGATGCTGGACAAGATGGACCATTGGTCTGAGCCAGTGTGGCCATTCTTATGAGATCATCTCTCCCTCTTTAAAAACAGCAGATACATTGGGACTGCTAATACGGGGACAAGACTGTAGTGCTAGCATGGGACTGAATGAGCAGAGTGTCTGTGGGATTAGGAAAGGGCCCGGCCTTCTCTCCTGCCAGATTTGACTCATGAGGGCTTGTTAAATATTAAACCACGTGACAAAGAGCCCCGGGTTTACGGAGATCCCACCTCTGTCCCTCCCATCGCGGCACCACTGGGTTTACGAAACCCCCCTGTTGTGGTGCTGCCAGGCTTAGAGAGAGTCTCCCCACCTTTGTCACACAGCCGCCAGGATTACAGAGCCGCCCCTCCCATCACATTGCCATCAGAGCGTCACCCCTCCCCCATTCCAGGCACTGAGCCTCCAGGATTACAGAGCCGCCACCCCCTCCATCACATTGCCATCAGAGCATCACCCCTCCCCCACTCCAGGCACTGACATCACATTGCCATCAGAGCATCACCCCTCCCCCACTCCAGGCACTGAGCTGCCAGGTAACTTTCACTCCATGCATCTGAAGAAGTGGGTTTTTTACCTACGAAAGCTTATGCCCAAATAAATCTGTTAGTCTTTAAGGTGCCACTGGACTCCTTGTTGTTCTTGCCAGGATCACTGAGTCCCTTCTCTCTTTCAGCCTGGCTCTGGCCCTGGAGGGGAAGGAGCTGAGACTCAGGACCTTCCAGGAGAGAGATGATGCCCAGCTGAGTGAGATCATCAGCCTGCAGGCAGCCATTTGCCAAGCTCAACAGCTCCATTCTGACCACAGAAGAGAGATACAGGAGCTCAACACACAGGTGCCCTGCACACCAGCATTCCCTTCCCCAGCAGCACATCAGCCTTGCCCAGGACCAGCCCCACCCTCCCCAGCCACTGTATTCTGGTCCCTGTCCCCTCCTCCACTGCTTCCACTCCTGTAACACTGCCTCCTCTCCCCTCACCTGCTCGTAGCCTTGGAGCTATGGTGCCGAAGCCTGGCTCTGGCTCTGCCCTCCCTACGTCTTAACCCCCTGATTGCAGACCCTGAGCCCCAGAGAGAACAGCAGACTCCTGTGGAGCATCTCAAAGCCTCTATCGCAGTTGTTGGCTCCAGGTGGCTGTGCCTAGCCCTGCAAAGCACTAACTTCTCTCTCTGCTACGGGGAGGAGGAAGGGAGCTCAGAGCTGGGAAGGTGGGAGGTCCCAGACACTCAACGTGAGGGACTGACCATCTCGCTGTTCCTGCCTCCATGTTTTTGTCGGGTAGTTCACCTCCACTATGACGTAACTGGCTCCCGCTCAGGAGCCTCTTTCACCCCGTGTTTTTCTTCTGGTTTCTTTGTGAGGGTGAGGGCATGGTGGGGCAGGGAGCAATATCTGTGTTTCCCTGCGGGTGGGGAGCTCTTGGTCCCTGAAGGTCCCAGAGCTTATTTCCAATCTGATCTCAGCACTGCCTCAGTTTTGTGCCTTTGGCTGTAGGACGGTGTCTGCCTGAAAGCAGCTTCCTCCGTTGGGCTCTCTACTCCTCCCTGCCCTCGCAGTAGTCATGCGGAGCCCCCGAGGGCCTGTGTTTCTCTTCTCTGCAGGTCCACTCACTCAGGCAGGCAGTGCTAGAGAAAGAGGCTGGTTTAGTGGCCCATGAGAAGCAGCTGTCACAGGATCTGGAGGAGTCGCGGGCGGGAGAGCGGCATTTGAGGGATTTGCTGCGGACACTAGAGGCAGAGGTGTCTCAGCTGCGCCTTAGCCTTTGCAGCACCGAGAGCCGGGCAGAGGCACTGGCTGTGGAGTGCCACCTCGCCAGCAGTGCCCGCAGTGAATCAGAGTCCCAGCTGGCCAGGCTGCACACCGTTCTGCAGCACACACTGTGTGGCAGCACTCTGGCAAGTGGAGACCTCGTCACATGGAGTGCAGGTGAGTGTGGCTGGTGTCTGTGGCAGTGTGCTCGAGGCTTACTCCCAGAAGGCCATGTGGATCTGTCCCTAGGCTGAGAAGGCTTTACAGCCTAGTGGAGGAGAGCTGGGGTTCCCTTCCTAATCCTGATTTCCTGGCCCATGTCGCTTCCCAGTGGCCTTGCTCTGGTTGGGGAAGGCTAGGAACAGTGGGAAACCCTTTACTCTGGCTCTTGGCCCAAGAGAAGTCCTCAGTCTCTGACACAGCAATTCTTGGCCCTCCATTCTGGGCGAACGGACAGCATATTCCATTTGAAAAGTGTAACATGTTCTAGCAAGTTCTGGCCCCCAGAAGGAGTGTTCTTCCACTTCTTCTGGAACTGCTGATTAGGTTAGCCTTAGGGCTGGTCAGAAGCTTCCAGGGACTCCAGATCTGCATGGCTGACCTCAATAGCAGGCACCATGGATGATGGGTTATACATCTTACGGGATGCCGTGCAAGATGCAGGAAGCACTACAAGCCAGAGAGCCCAGGGCCGGTCACCAGCCCACCTGTGCTGCTGATTGCATGGAGTCCCACATGGCCCAGTTGCCAATACTTAGAAATGTCCCCTGGGACATTGCTCCAAGAAGCCTCCAGAAAATATTGCATGGATTTTGTAAGGATATTTCATTGCAACCTCCCTGTCAACGTATCAAAAACAGGTACCAAGCCTAGGTGGTAGAAATCCAGGTGGGCAGGGGGCAGGGCTGTTTGGGGATGTGCCAGTGTTTCTCAGAGCTGATGAAATTGCATTGTGTGCTTTACTCCCCTCCCCCGTTTTTCTCCAGGGGCCATTTCTCCCTCCCTTGCCAGTGCCTCCAAGAGGGGTCTCTGACATCCCCTCTCGCTCTGCATGTTACTGCCTCCTGAGAGGAACTGCTGCTGAGGGCTGGTGGTGTGGGAGGAGACTGTCTCTCCTGGCGTAGTGCTGCAGAGCACTCCTGTGTGAAGGGAAAGCCAGCAGGATGCACGCCTGGCAATAGCATCTAGTGTCTATAAGAGATCGGCGGCTGGATCATATTTCAGCCTCATTTGCTGGAACAAACAGGGATGTGAGACACAGAACAGAAACATGGGGCTGTTGGCAAGCGTGGCAGCCTTTGTTTCTAAAGCCAGGAGGGGCACGGAGGGCAGGCCTATGCCCCAAAAAGCTCACTGCAGAGAGAACTAAGGCAGTGTTTGTGAATGTGGAAGCGACCTCAGCCCCAGGGTGAAATACAGCTCCAGTAGCCATTGGAGAATGCAACATCTGCAGTGGCACTACTGGGCAGTCAAGGTAATGTGCAGTGTGTCACCTATTCACTGTCGCATCTATGGGACCTGCCCCTGGGAGCTTCTCCTGCCAGCTTCTCCTACGTGTAAGCAGGGCTCTGTCACTGGCGACCCTTTGGCCAAATACTAATCCCAGGGCTCATTTTTCCAGAACAGGACCATGTTTGTGGGCTTACTGGGCCTCAACCTAAGGACCTCCCCATAGAGCTCACAGCAGAGAAAGTGGCAACAGCCTTCCGGAACCTGCACCAGGACCTGAGGCAGACTCTGCGAGATCGGGTAACAGCTCTCCTCAGTGCACTCACTTCCCCTGCCCCTCTGCTGAGCTTAGCAGCAAAATAAGGTGGTGTGGCCGAGCTGGCTCTAGTTCCCTGTGCCAGTGCAGCCTAGACCTGCTCCATCATGGGGAGAGGGGAATACCCCCTCTGTAGGGATCCCACTTACTACTACTGCCCCTGTTGGTAATGGCCCTGCTCTGTCTGAGTCTATGCCCTAGGCTTCCCTCTCTCTGCTGTCTTGGCACCGTGTGTGTATAGCTTCATACAGCCTCTCCTGCTTTTTCCAGGATGATGCCAGGAACAAGGCTCAGAAGCTGGAGCAGGAGCTGAGCAAAAAGGAGGCCGAGAGGGACTGTCTCAGAACCCACACCCAAGAGCTGCAGAAGTGGTTGTCCCAAAGCCAGGAAGGTATGGCTGCCCTCCTTCCCACTGTACCAGGCCCACTCTGCTTTATCAGCAAGGGAGTGAAGATGGCAGTTGGGGGAGAGGAAGAGCCACTGTGAGAGCCCACACAGACTGGCGCTCCTGAATAGACTGTGACTCATATGCATCCGAAGAAGTGGGCTGTAGTCCACGAAAGCTTATGCTCTAATAAATTTGTTAGTCTCTAAGGTGCCACAAGTACTCCTGTTCTCATTGCAGAGAGACAGCCCTGGTTCCCTGCTGTGCTCCTTGCAGTACTTGAAGAGTTCTATCTTCTCTCCTCCTGCCCTGTGCTAACCTAGGGCATTCCTGAGTAATGGAGGCTTCTCCTCCGTTTTCCAGTGCATTAGCTCTGTCTCCTCCCCCAGGATCCTTGAGTTATTGCAGTTGTCAATAAATCATGTGCCTCTGCTACCTTCCCCAGTTTTCCACAATCTGCTGCTTCTGCTTCCTTCTCAACCCTCCCCTTCCTAGCCCTGATACAGTCTGAGCACAGGCTGCTGCTGAACCTCCTGCCCTCAGCAAAATGCTTGATGGAGACACTGTCTCTCATCTCCCCAGTCACTTTTCGCATACAACAGCAGCCCCTCGAACAGATCTCACTCTGGGTCTTGCCCTAGGCTATAGCACAGTAACTACTCCCCATGTAGCTAATTGTCCTGTCTCTCTCACTCTTCCTCGCTTCCCACGGCCTCCAGTACTGTGAACCCCTCCATACTACAACTGTGCAGGCATCTTGGCTTCTCGTCTGTCATGGCACCACTCGTACCCACCAAACACTTGGAATTGTCTGCCTTTCAGTGTAATGGATTGTCCCCTGTGTAGTGGAACATAAACTCCCTATCCTCCTGCCCTAGACCAGTCAGTATTTTATAGGCTTCTATCACATCTCCTAGGCCTAGTTGAACTGTCCGAGTCTTTTCAGTCTATCTCTATGGCAGAGCCCCTTATTGCCCGTCTTGGAATTCTATCTAATTCTGCAACATCCTCATAGACTCATAGACTTTAAGGTCAGAAGGGACCATTATGATCATCTGGTCTGACCCCCTGCATGCTGCAGGCCACAAAGCCGTCCCTACCCTTTCCCTTGACTCTGCTGTTGAAGTCCCCAAATCCTGTGGCTTAGTGACTTCAATTGGCAGAGAACCCTCCTGCTAGCGATCCCTGCCCCATTTTGCAACCTTATTGCTCCCTCCTTTGTGGTACCAGCTCCTCTGCACCCAGACTTGTCCTTGGATGGAGCCCTCCGTCAGTTGGTATTCATCCTTTTCCGTCCTATATATTTTCCTTTTGTAATCTTATCCACCTCTGCTCTCACTACTATACTGAAGATGCTCACTGCACCAGTCTGTTAATCTAATCTTATTGACTGCTCCTTCTTCACTCCCTTTGCCTGAACTCTGGTTTCACCTGAACTTCCTTAAGCCAAATACCTCAGACCAAGATACTTCTCTGAGCATAACCCAATCTCCCCTTTGTGGGCTGGAGCCTGGGAAGCAAAGGGCAGTTGAATGGAAAGATTATGGCTCTTGCCCAGCATTGTTTGGTTTTGTTTTGGTTCCTCTTCTCCCCCTTCCCCATTGCAGAGATGCGGATGGTAGAAGGGAAGCAGGGCTCACTCCAGGCCATGCTGCAAGAAGAGGTCATTGCCCTAAAGAAGGAGGTTGTGACGTTGCATGGGGAGGTTGCATCCTTGGAGAGGAGCCTTGAGGGCACCAAGAAGCAAAGAAGAGATGTTGTGGTGAGGCTGGCAGATGGCCCTGAAGCTTTGTTACATAATGGCCATTCAAGGAAAGCCTGGACAGAGCTCTTTTAACACTGCATTCTTGGGAACAACCCTGCCCTGGCCCCAGAGCCACTGAATGGAAAACCCCTGCACAGTGCCATCTCCCAGGTCTATTTTCTAATTTCTGGTGCTCCCCTCAAGGTTAGAAGCATGTGTAACCAGACAGAGTGTGCAGACATTGAGCAAGTTTCCCCTATCCCTCCTGCAGCCCCTCTGTCATGCCCCACTATCCAGTCCTAGGCTTCCCATGCAGTGCTACTGAGCTACTGGGCTGCTGATCCCAAGTATCCTCACTATTCCAGTCTGAGTTCCACCCCTAGAGTTCTGCCAATGCATTTCACTTCTATCCACTCACACCCCTGCTGTTCCAGGCTTGGGATTTTCATGAGCCACTGATAATCTTCACGCACTGAGGAGACTGCTCTAAGGAAAGAGGGGGTTACAGTTGGAGACACAGGCAGGGTTTGTTCACTGTGAATATCAATAGCTGGGCAGGCATCTGGTGAGCGTGAGAACCCTTTGGTGTGTGTGTGCAGGTGGCTGATATTATGCGACATATGGACAGACTTCCAGTGAGTTCTGGGGAGCAGGCTGTGGCCATGGTACATACTAGTACCAGCGACACTGGGAGCTCAGGAAGCTAAATTTGGATTTAGGTACTTCCATACCTGGTAAGTTTTATAAAACATCTAAAAGAGCCTATCATAGTGTTTAAACAGCACAGCTTCTGCCAAGGAAAACTGTGCCTCATTAATCTATTAATGGGGGGAGGGATAGCTCAGTGGTTTGAGCATTGGCCTGCTAAACCCAGGGTTGTGAGTTCAATCCTTGAGGGGGCCACTTAGGGATCTGGGGCAAAAATCAGTACTTGGTCCTGCTAGTGAAGGCAGGGGACTGGACTCAATGACCTTTCAAGGTCCCTTCCAGTTCTAGGAGATGGGATATCTCCATTAATTTATTTATTTAATTTTATTAGAATTCTGTCATTAAAGTAATGGGTAAAGGAGAACTGGTTGATGTAATTTATTGGACTTTCAAAGTCTTTGACAATGTTCCTCAGAAGGGGTTGTAAAGGAAATGGAATAGACATGGTATGAGAGGCAAAGTATTGTTATGGATCAGAAATTGGTTAAGGTACTGACTCTGCAAAGATTTCCACATATGCTTTGCTTTACTGCTGTGAGTAGTCTTCCTGAGATCATTGGAACTACTCACAGCAGTGAAGTTAAGCACATGCATAAGTATTTGCAGAGTTGGGGCCTAGAAGACAGAAAACAAAGCGAAGGAATGCTTGGTTCACTTTCATAGTTGAAAAAAGGTTAACAGCTGGCTGCCCCAGGGCTCTGTGCTTGCACAAGTGTTGTTTAATATATGAGTTATCTGGAAAAGGTGTGTATGTATTGAGGAAGCAAAATTTTCAGGTAATAATTTTGTGTTAGGACTAGTCAAGGCTGGAGAAGACTAACTTCAGAAGGACCTAACTAAGTTACACAGATAAACAGCATGATGGCAAATGAAATTCCATGTTGATAAATGCAAAGAGAATTTTAAAAATAATTGTAATGCCATTCTCTAAATTAATGGAATACCCTCACCTGTAACACGGTGTGCAGTTCTGTTCATCCCATCTCGGAGTGTTGCAGTAATGGAGGTGCTTGATTCAGGACACATGATGAGAATGATTAGAGACCTGGATAAACTTCCATATGACGAGAAGTTGAAAGGCATGGGACTGTTTATCTTAGCAAGGAGATGAACACAGCACAGTAGGCAGGAGGAAGAGGAAAGGGGTGAACGAGGATAGCTGGAGGGGAATGGAATTAACCAGACATTCTTACAGTAGTTTTTCAATACAATTACAATACAATTTTTCAGGTTAACTTTTGTAATAGTTGTGATGGGATCCCTGGGGTGCAGCCTGGGACCATTGGACCACTGTGCCCTCTTAACTCTCCAGCCTGAGCTGTCTCTCACAATGCTTTGCTAGCGACAAGCAGCAAACCCCTCCAGGTGCTGTTATCACTCAGGATAACCGCATGCGGAGCACCACACCCGGCTACATTGCATGAATGCTCCCAGAGCCACTCATGAATCACACAGAGAAAGGCACCAGCTGAATCCCCTCCAGCTCCCAGCCTTGTACACAGGAACATACCACCTTGCGCTGCTCGTCTTGAGCAGTGCAAATGTATTAATTCATTCACCACTTCATCAAAGGCAAGTGGATATACACTAGCCTTTGCATACCTGAGCAGATTCACCAGACACTTCAGGCAAACTCACTGGTAAAGATAAACAGTTAAATACATTTATTGACTACAAAAGATAGATTTTAAGTGATTATAAGTGATAGGCAAAAAGTCAGAGTGGTTACCAAAATAAAATAAAATATAAGCACGCAGTCTAAACTCTCAACCCTATTAGACTGGGCAACATCTAGATGAAGCAGTTTTTCTCACCCTCACTGGATATTGCAATTCATAGTACACAGGTTTCACCCTTGAAACCTAGGCCAATCCCCTCTATTGGAGTCTTCAGAATGTCCTTGTTGCTTGCAGCATAGGTGGGGGAAGGAGAAAGGCCCAAGTATGGGGCCATTGTGTTCTGTTTTATGTTCTTAGTCTCAGGTGCTTGGAGAGCACAAGTCCAGGCATGTCTGGTGAGCATTTCTGAGACCCCAGGCAAGGTTGAGCAAGTCCCCTGGTGTGGCCTTATGCAAGCGAGTCATTGAATTGTAGCTCCCTTGCTAGACAATGGCTGTTGATGGTTTGTTTGACACCCAACCGGGCATTGCTTACTTTCCTTGGCATTGTCTCTGGAGAGCTAGTATCTGGGTGCTTGCCAAACTCACAGCATATTTTAGTGACAACCATGCAGCACATTCTCATAACCTCATATGCATTAATGATACACATATTTAGATGGAACAGTGGGTTTCAGCAGATCATAACCTTTCCCATGAGTCCTCATGTGGCATGCTTTATATGTAAGATCACAATTATATATAAATGAGGAATATGGGGGTTACAGGGCACACTCCCATGGTATAGAATGTCACAATAGTCATATGAATAAAAACATGAAGTTGCTAGATTCATGTATGTTTGAATTATGATTCAGGGATTTTTTCCCCATTCCTAATTATCTCTGCTAAGAGAGTAATTTCACCCACCCTTCAGGAGCTACAACCAGAAGTAACTCAAAGGTATGATCTACACTCCAAAATAGTGCTGTTTCATTAATGATTTTGGCTGAATCAATGGTGATTACAGCTTGCCCATGTCTGCATGTACAGCTACACCACAGGTATCATCAACTCAACTAAATCAGCTGCTGAAACAGTGCTATATCCTTGTGTAGCCAAGTCCTAGGGGAGAAAGGGCAATTCTCGAGTTTCCACTAGTGACCAAAGAATAAGAAAAATTAGATGGGAGAGAAAAGCCACCCCACCTGTAAGAGTTATTCCACTAAGAGCCACACTTGTAGAACTTGGGTGTCACATCATCCAGGCAGTAGAGCTACAGCCCAGTTCTGAGATGGGAAGAGTCATCTAGATTTATTTTCAAGTCATTTTCTTTCCGTTTCAGCATGAACGGGACATGCTGCAAGCAGCTAAGGAGAAACTGGTACGGGAGATGGACCTTCTCCAGGAATCAGTCTCTGCCTCTGAGACTCGGGCAAACATAGCAGCAAAGATGAGCCGCTCCCTAGAACAAGAGCTTCAAACAACCCTTTCTGCCCTGAAAATGAAAAGTGAGGAAGCAGAGACTCAACAGGAGGGAATCCAAACATTGCAGAAGGAGGCTGCCTTGGGGAAGGCTTTGCAGGAAAATCTGGATCACCTGACTCTTGCCTTAAGCCAGAGAGATGGAGAAATGGAAACACTGCAAGAACAGGTTAGCGAGCTGGAGCAGCAGGGAGAAGTGCAAAGAACAGCTTTAGATCACCTTACTAAAGACCTAGAGGAGAAGGACAGAGAGGTGGAATCCCAACAAGAACAGATTCAGGAACTAGAGAATCAGAGGGAAATGCAGAAGTCTGCTCTAGAACGACTGACTTTAAACCTAGAGGAGAAAGTAAAGGAAATTAAATTCCAGGAAGAGAAAATCCAGACTCTGGAAGAACATGGAAGATCACAAATGAAAGCTTTGCTGGAGGAGCTCTATCTGATCAAAGCAGACTTGAGGGAAAAAGATTGTGAGCTTATGTCTCAGAGAAAAGTAGCTGAAGAATTGAAAGAGGAGGAGAAAAAGCAGGTGAAGGTTCTGCGCACAAGCCTAGAACACGTGAAAACAATTCTCGGGGACAAAGAGCGTGAGATCGAATTGCAGCGGGAGCAGATAAGGATTTTCCAGCAGTATGAGGATCAGCGGGAGGAAGAGCTACAGGACCTGCGGGAGAAAGTAAAACAGATGACCCTCACTCTGACTCAGAGAGATCAAGAGCTTGAGTCACAACAAAAGCAAATTCAGAATATTAAGGAAGAGGTGGAAATGAAGCTAAAGCCTCTTTGTGAACATCTGGAGCAAACACAAGCAGCCTTAAAAGACAAAGACAGAGAGCTGGAATTCCAAATGCAGCAAATACAGAAACATGAGGAAGAAGCAGAAGGGCAGATGAAGGTTTTACAGAGAGATTTAGAATATGCCAAGGAAGCACTAAAGGAGAGAGATGGAGTGATTAAGTCTCAGAAAGAGCAGATCTGGACACTCCAAAAACAAGAAAGAGAAGTTGAGCAACAGGTGAAAACTCTTGACCGTCTTGAAGCAATATTAAGGGAGCGAGAGCAAGAAATCGAATCCCTGCAAAAGCAATATGAGGAGCATAAGACAGAGGAGGAGAAGCAGGCAAGAGTCATGCAAGCAAATCTTCAACAAATACAGGTGACTCTGAGGGAGAGAGAGGGGGAAATAGAGGCCCTTGAGGAAGAAATCCATAAGCTTCAGCAGCATGAGGAAGATGCAGTGACACAGACTAAGGCTGTCTTGAAGACATTGGAATATACCAAATCGTCTCTACAAGCCAGAGACCAGGAGATAGAGTCTTTGCAAGGGCATGTCAAGGAGCTGTTAGGGCAGAAAGAGCTGGAAGAAAAGTGTGTCAGAAGCTTACAGCAGGATCTAGACAGAATGAGCCAAATAGTGAAGGAGAAGGATGTAGAACTCCTCAAGCAGGCGGAGCAAATGAGCATATATCAACTTCAAGAAAAAAGAATGCAGGTGGCACTAAAGTCCTGCCAGAACCAAGCAAGTTGTCTAGAGGAAGTTGTAAGAGAGCGAGAGTGGGAGAATGAGACTCTCATTCAACAGCTCCAGCACCGAGAGGAAGAGCAGGAGACCCTGCACCATCTCCAGCTTACACTGGCTGAGAATGAGGAGAGACATCACAGAGAGAGAGAGCAGCTTCTAGAAGAAGCCCTGAACAAGAGGGAACAGGAGATCAAGGCCCAAGATGAGCGAAAACAATTGGAAGAGGAGGAGGCAAAGGGTCTTCAAGAAAATCTCCAGCATCTCCAGCAGACACTGGCCAAAAAGGATGAGGAGATAAAACACCAGAGAGAGCGAGTCAGGGGCCTGGAGGAGACTCTGAGAGGGAGAGAGCAGGAGCTGAGGACACAGGGTGAGCTCCTGAAGCAGCTCACCTCAGCTCTGCAAAGGAGAGCTGGTGAAGGGGAGACTCTAAAGAGCCAAATCCAGAAACTCCTGAGATGGGAGACAGAGGAGGCAGCCAAGAGGAAGGTTCTCCAGGAGAGAGACCAGCAGTTGGAAAGGCAGAAGGTGTGGATCCAACAGCTGGAAGAGGAGAAAAAAGTGAAGGATCAGGAACTGGAGCACATGATGGCTGTTCTGAAGCAGACTGAGAGTGTGGAGATAGAATGGAGGGAGAAAGCACAGGCCTTGGCTTTGTCCCTGGCCCAGAGCCAAGCAGCCAGTAGGACCCTGAGGGAGGAAATGGCTGTCCTACAGTGCATGGTATCAGAGCGGGATAAGGATCGGCTTCATCTTCAGGTAGGCAGTTTGTGGGGTGATTTGCATGAAAAGGATGCCTGTCTATTTCTGTCTTAGGAATCCAATGGCACTTTGTTTAGATTCAGAGATGTTCAGTCCAGAAGGAACCATTATGATCATCTAGTCCAGTGGGCTACAACCTTTTTACGCCCAAGATCAGTTTTTGAATTTAAGGGCAACCAAGGATCTATCCCACCCCTTCCCCCAAAGCCCTGCCCCACTCACTCCATTCCTCCCCCCCACCCCGGTCACTCGCTCTCCCCCACCCTCACTCACTTCCACTGGGCTGGGGTAGAGGGTTGGGGTTCAGGGGGGGTGCGGGCTGTGGGCTGGAACCGAGGGGTTTGCAATGTGGGAGGGGGCTCTGGGCTGAGCCTGGGGCCTGGGTGCACGAGGGGGATCTGGTCTGGGGCAGAGTGTTGGGGTGTAGGAGGGGGTGGGGGTGCTGGCTCTGGGAGGGGGCTCATTGCTGGGGTTTGGGGTGCGACCTCCTGCTGGGCTGCACTTACCGCTAAGGTAGGCTCCCTGCCTACCCTTTGCAAGCACTCCACGCGCTGCCCCTCTTTGCAAGCGCTGCTCCCTCAGCTCCCATTGGCCACAGCTCCCTGTTCCTGGCCAATGGGAGCTGCGGGAGCAGTGCTTGCCCGCAGGAGCAGTACGCGGAAGGAGCAGCTTGGGGGTGGGGCAGGCAGGGAGCCTGTCTTAGCAGCAGCCCTGCTGTGCCACCGGAGATGGAATATCAGGGTTGGAAGGGACCTCAGAGGGTCATCTAGTCCAATCCCCTGCTCAAAGCAGGACCAATCCCCAACTAAATCATCCCAGCCAGGGCTTTGTCAAGCCTGACCTTAAAGACCTCTAAGGAAGGAGATTCCACCACCTCCCTAGATAACTCATTCCGTGCTTCACCACCCTCCTAGTGAAAAAGTTTTTCCTAATATCCAACCTCAGCTTCCTCCACTGCAACTTGAGACCATTACTCCTTGTTCTGTCATCTGCTACCACTAAGAACAGTCTAGATCCATCCTCTTTGGAACCCCCCTTCAGGTAGTTGAAAGCAGCTATCAAATCCCCCCTCATTCTTCTTTTCTGCAGACTAAATAATCCCAGTTTCCTCAGCCTCTCCTCATAAGTCATGTGCCCTGGCCCCCTGATCATTTTTGTTGCCCTCCGCTTGACTCTTTCCAATTTTTCCACATCCTTCTTGTAGTGTGGGGCCCAAAACTGGACACAGGACTCCAGATGAGGCCCCACCAGTGCCAAATAGAGGGGAATGATCACATCCCTTGATCTGCTGGCAATGCTCCTACTTATACAGCCCAGTTTGCTGTTAGCTTTCTTGGCAATAAGGGCACACTGCTGACTCATCTAGTGTGACCTCCTGCATAGCACAGGCCAGAGAACCTCATCCAGTGTTTTCTGCATTGAACCTGTAGATTCTGGCTGAGCTAGAGAGAAAAAGTGACCTCCCATTTCAGTGTAAACACTTCAAGTGATGGAGAATCCACTACGTCCCTTGGTAATCTTTCCAGTGGTAAATGATCACCCTCACTATTAAAACTAAACAGAGCTCCACAGTGACGGGTGTGGGTACCTTCAGCTGGTCAGCTCTGCCATGTCCAGGCAGGTTTAGCTGTCACACATCTGGTTGTCTAGCAACTACTAACCACGGATTGCCAGCCCCCTCCCCTCTGGAGGAAACCAGCCACTTTGAACCAACTGAGAACCAAGAGTTCTTTGCCCAGGAAGAGGGACAAAGGAGGGAGAAGGAGCAGGTTGAATGAGTTAAGTGTGGTCTGCAAGAAGCAGGAATGCTGCTGAACTGGGGGCAGTGAGAGGGAGCCCTGGGCTCTGGTCAGATTCAGATAGATTTGGCTGTAGCTTCCCATTCTCTATGCTCACCTAAAGGCTTTCTACGCTGTATTACAGACATTTAACAAATCTTCTGTTTTACAGTGCTGTCTGAGAGTCACTCCAGTCTAAAGAGGTTGGGGATGCATTGCTTCCTTTGGGTGTGCAAGTCTCCCTTCAGGGGTCCAGTGCGAGTGGACTCGCTGGGGGGACCTCACGGAGTGAGGCAGGCGTGCTGAAGGCTCAGAGGTGTGGTCCCAGGAGGTGATGGAGGCTTAAAGGGCTTAGCCCCACAGAGAGAGTGCAACCCTCGAAGAGGTCTGACACACTAAAGGGGGTTCCTCCCAGGAACTGTACGGAGCCAAGGGAAAGAGCACTGGGCCTGTGGTACCATGACAACTGGTAATGGGGGGTGGATTGGCAGTCCAGGGTCATTAGTTGCTAGGCAGCCAGATGTCCGGGTCATTGTCTTCTGGGTTCTCCATGGGTGTGCGGCCTAGGCAGCTAGGCGACAGTCACACCTGGATTTCTGGGTCTCTGCAAAAAGTAATCACCCTTTCCCCACTGTCTGGGTACACATGCAGCAAATAGTGGAAACTGTGGCACACACGATTCTCATCCAAAGCACTAGGAGAAATTTTCACTTTGTCACAATTAGATAGACCCATACCTTCCCAGTCTCCTGGGCTAGGAAACCTATTGCTCTGTGTTTCCTGGGCCTCCTGGTGCATATGCACCTGCTCTGTATTCTCAGCACTATAAACTTTTAGCAGTTGGTACATTGTTCATCCTCTGCCCCCCAGCTTTGATTCAGTGCAGCAGAACCATTCCATCTGCCTCAGAGCAGATATTGCCTTTAGCACTGAAGATGTGAAGAGGATTTCATAACCCTCCTGGAGGTACTCCAAGAAATCCTTAAGTCTGGCACAAGAGCAGCCCAGAGTTTCCTAAAGAACAAAGCCTCAAAACAGAAGCTTGGATCAGCCAAAACCACTAAATGCCATACTAGATGAGAGCTCTGGCAGTGCAGACCTAGCCCCATTCACTAAGCCCAGTCAGATGGCTTCACCACTGATACATCCTGCACCATCACCATAAAGGCCAGAGACCCCAAATGTCAGCTCTTTGATATAGTTCACGTGACTCTTCTTGGAGTGCCCAGGACTGAGTCACCTTGTTATCCTCCTGCCTCTAATGAGAGAGAGAGACTTGCTGATGCTTAACTGTGCTCCCTGACACCACCAGTTTGCTAACCACCCAATATACTCAGGGCTCTGCTAGCATTCACTCTGCTTTGCAGGTTAACAGTAGGTTCACCCCCAATCTTCGAGCCCCTCGGAAAGCATCCTCCTGTAGTATCCAGTCCCTGTCACTGGACACTCACAGGTATTATGAGGGTTGCTCTCCCCAAAGGAATAGTATACACAACACTTGACTGGTACAACTCAGGTTCAGGTCTTTGATATCATCACAGAACTGAGATATATTTATAGTGAGAACACCCATAAGTTTATTATCACATGCTAAGATTTCAGAGATAGTGAGTAAGGTTACATATAAAACAAAAGTATAAAACCCTTCCTAGAGATTAAATTTAACAGGCTAAGCCCTTGTCTAAAGTAGTTTTATCTCACCTAAAGCAATCTCCCAACATGTCCAGCCAGGAGGTTGGGAATCATTTTTCATGAATGTAAAAAGCATTGTCCTTTTTTCTTCCTCAGTGAAGAATAACAAAATGTCTTTTCTTCTCCTCCTTATATTCTCCAAAACTCATTGTTTTGTCCCCAGAGTCAGGACAATCTCCTTACCCCTTCTCTGATGTGCTGGCTCCATGTTGTCTTCACATCCTGATGCTGATGTCTTATGCAAATAGGTTTCCATTATGTTGGCTTATAATGCTTGTTTTACATGTGAACCAAGGCAGACTGGTGAATATACATCCTGTGTCTGGTGAAAACCTGCATGTCAACCCTGCTTTGATTCAGACTTTAAAACATATTTTCCTGTACATCTTTACAACTCCTTAAATATCATTTGTACATATATCTCACAAAGATTATGAGGATCAGTATGACATAAGCTTTTATTAGGGACTTGACATGACCCTGTTTGGTAATACTATGAAAGCATTGTGAGTTTGTCAGGTCTGACAGGAGTTGCTGTTGTAGAACAGTGAACCCAGCACCGGCTGGCATTCAGATGTTTTCAGGGGCACAGTTGGGGCCTCAATACTTGCAATCAGTGTGATCCAGTGACCTCCAGTCCACTCAATGAGAACATAAGAACAGCCATATTAGGTCAGACCAAAGGTCCATCTAGCCCAGTATCCTGTCTACCGACAGTGGCCTATGCCAGGTGCCCCAGAGGGAATGAATGGAACAGGTAATCCTCAAGTGATCCATCCCCTGTCACCCATTCCCAGCTTCTGGCAAACAGAGGCTAGGGACACCATCCCAACCCATCCTGGCTAATAGCCATTGATGGACCTATCCTCCATGCATTTATTTAGTTCCTTTTTGAACCCTGTTATAGTCTTGGCCTTCACAACATCTTCTGGCAAAGAGTTCCACGGGCTGACTGTGTGTTGGGTAAACAAATACTTCCTTTTGTTTGTTTTAAACCTGCTGCCTATTAATTTCATTTGGTGACCCCTAGTTCTTGTGTTTTGAGAAGGAGTAAATAATACTTCCTTACCTACTTTCTCCACACCAGTCATGATTTTATAGACCTCTATCATATCGCCCCTTAGCCATCTCTTTTCCAAGCTGAAAAGTCCCAGTCTTATTGATCTCTCCTCATACTGAAGCTGTTCCATACCCCTAATCATTTTTGTTGCCCTTTTCTGAACCGTTTTCAATTCCAATATATCTTTTTTTAGAGGGGGGGGGGGCACATCTGCATGCAGTATTCAAGATGTGGGCGTACCGTGGATTTATATAGAGGCAATGAGGCAGAACCTCTGCCTAAAATGATAAGGCAAGAGGTGCCAAAAGAGAAGCAGCTGCATCCCAACATGGCCTTGCCATAGGCAGCTCCATTGCTGGAATCGCCCCTTCTGCATTTGTGGGGTAATTCTGGGTAGCAGTATATGCTTGGCCCAGTCACTCCTGGTGCTCTGAGAGTCCTGCTTTCAGGACTGCCTTCTCGCTCTCTCTCCTCAGGGTAGGTGCTCTTGTGCCTTGCAGCATTCTTTGTGCTGAGCTCTGATATGTGGTGCTCCTGGTACAGAAAACTCTGGCTTCAGTGCTGGCTCCCCCCGACACCTTGCTGGTGGCTGCAGTGCAGCCAGTGTCAGTGCTTTGAGAGGCTCTGTCTTCACTTCATGATCTAGACAGTTAGGGTGGGGGCTGGCTGAGGTCAGTGCGAAGAGGAGCCGGGTGATGCCATATCTACTGTGGAGGACAGCAAGCTGATGGGAGGATCTTACCTTACCCATGTGTTTGTAAAAGCTGGTGCAGACAGCAGAATCAGAGCTGAAACCAGTCCATGAATTAGGAATCACTTGGGCTAGGAAATCCTGTCAATAGGGATGCAGCACCTTTGCTCCTTGCTGTGGGCTGGCTGGTGGAGACTGTGTAGCATACCCCCTCAAGCTGCTGCCCAGTCTCAATGGAAGTACCAGAAAAAGTATGTCCAGTCTCCACAGAGAGTGAGGTGGTGGAGGTGGCTATGAGTGGCTGGCAATACACACAGTGCTGGCCCACTGCACAGCAATGGCACTGAGATCCATTGGGATGAAGGGTGTACCTCACTGGCTATGACCCTTCACGTTCAGGACTAACAGACCTTCGTGGCCCTGCTGTCAAGGATCAGACCACCTAGGACCACCTGCTGGGCTGCTCCCTGACTAACTGCGCTGCAAGGTAGCCAGTAAGTCCACGTATTGTGGTGGCAGTCATCTCTCCCTCTCTGGGTCGGAGGGAGGCCACAATACATCACAGGGGTCACTGCCTAATATCAGGTGCTAGTGCCTAGACCCTCTTGGCAGGGCAGAGCACCAAACAGTCTGGGGCCTAGGCAGGACAGAGCTAACAGGCAAACACAGGCTGTTCAGCCTGAAGTGGAGAGACAGCCACCCCAGGGATGGGTTTGGCAGCAGCGGGTAAGAGGACCTGGGCCCACACTACTCCACCAGGTCCCAGCCTAGGGCCCTAACAGTGACGGCATGTTCTGCCACTGGGTCAGTCTGGATCCAGCTGAAACATGCTGACGCCAGCACTGACAGCAATAACCAGACTAAACTCTGGCTTCCCTGGGCTACTTCCTAATACAGTTCGGACTGGGGCTCTGTTGTCCTGGGGTCCTCTGCCTCATTGGGGTATTCAGCCACTAGCAGTCCCACCAGCTCCTCTGTGGACTCAGTCTCCTCCATGGTCAGGGCACCACCCAGCTCGGCAGCTGGGGCAGAGGCCTGCAGCGAGCAAGATATGTCTGCCTCACTGGGAACAGCGGTGAGTGCCCTCTCCAGCAGGGGGCACTGCAGCCCTGGCTTCCAGAGGATGATCTGTGCTGTTTGTCACTCCTACAGGAGCAGCTTGCTTCAGCTCTCAGAGACCTAGAGGAGAGCGTTCCAAACAAGGCTCTGAATGGAGATGCGGCTCTGTTGCTTAGAGAGGAGAGAGCAGGGAAACAGCAGGTGAGGGAGGGGAGAGTGGGCAGGGCCTCTGTACACATGGGAGAGGAGAAGTAAGAAGTGTGTATCTGGCCTGGATTAATTCTGCCCTGTGGCTGTGCTGGAGAGTGGTCCCTGAGGGGTGCTGGTGCCTATGCTTTGGGAGCAGAGGGAGCGACTGATGAGCGCTCCCCATCAGGCACAGTGTGCTTCTTTGTAGGCCTCTCTAGCCAGCTTTGTACAGATTCCCCACTCTGAGCATCTGGGGCACATATCCATCTGGCACAGGCTCGCCAAGACTCTGCTCTCTACACCCTCCAGGCCATGGGAGAGGAAGAGGAGCAGCTGGCAGCAGGGGCAGAGAGGAGACTCCTGCAGCAGCGGCTGGAACGTCTGCAGCGAGCTGTCGCAAAGCTGGAACATGACAAAACTGAGCTGCAGCAGCTCAATGCCCAACTCAGGAGGACTCTGGAGCAGGTGAGCCAGATTCCTAGCGCCTCCCCAGTTCCCTTTGGCACTCTGGGATGACATCAGCCCCATGTGCTCCGGCACCACCTGCCCACCCCCGCACGCTCCAGCACTGCCCGTCCGCCCTCACCAGCCGTGCCCATGCCCTCTGGCACCGCCCACTCCCCAGCGCTCCATCACCGCCTGCCCACGCCCTCCAGCACTGCATTCTCATGTGCTCCAGCACTGCCCAACCACGCCGAGCACCCGTGCCCACCGCCTCCGGCACCGCCCACTCCCCAGCGCTCCATCACTGCCTGCCCACGCCCTCTAGCACTGCACTCTCATGTACTCCCACACTGCCCGTCCATGCCCATCAGCACCGCCCACCCATGCCCATGCCCTCCAGCACCGCCTGCCCACGCTCTCCAGCACTGCACTCTCATGTGCTCCAGCACTGCCCAGCCACGCTGAGCACCCGTCCCCACCCGTCCCCACCGCCTCCGGCACCGCCCACTCCCCAGCACTCCATTACCACCTGCCCACGCCCTCTAGCACTGCACTCTCATGTACTCCCACACTGCCCGTCCACGCCCATCAGCACCGCTCACCCGTGCCCACGCCCTCCAGCACTGCCCACTCCCCAGCGTTCCAGCACCGCCTGCCCACATCCTCCAGCACTGCCCATGCCCTCCAGCACTGCATTCTCATGTGCTCCAGCACTGCCCAGCCACGCCCACCAGCACCGCCCACCTGTCCCCACCGCCTCCGGCACCGCCCACTCCCCAGCACTCCAGCACCGCCTGCCCATGCCCTCCAGCACTGCATTCTCATGTGCTCCAGCACTGCCCAGCCACGCCCACCAGCACCGCCCACCTGTCCCCACCGCCTCCGGCACCGCCCACTCCCCAGCACTCCAGCACCGCCTGCCCACGCTCTCCAGCACTGCACTCTCATGTGCTCCAGCACTGCCCGGCCACGCCCACCAGCACCACCCACCCGTGCCCACGCCCTCTGGCATCTCCCGCCCCCTAGCGCTGCAGCACCACCTGCCCACGCTCTCCAGTACTGCCCACGCCCTCCCTCCAGCACTGCACTCTCGTGCTCCAGCACTGCCTGACCATGCCCACCAGTACCACCCGCCACCCAGCACTCCAGCACCGCTTGCCCATGTCCTCCAGCACTTCCCGCCCACCCCCACGCACTCCAGCACTGCCTGCCCATTGTACCCACACACACTCCAGCATCAGCTGGTCTTGCTCCAGGGTGAAGCCATTTCTGTCCCACTTCCTTCCCCCACCATCGCCTGGAGGTAAGTGCCTCTGAGTGGAGGCCCACCTGATACCCCAGGTTATTAGCTCCTCGCTCCCTGGCAGACTGCTGTGACCCTTTCTCTGTGTCCTGTGTGCAGGTGGAGCATGAGCGGAGGAGGCTGAAGAGGGACCGTGCTGGCCTCTCACTGCCAGATGCCTGTGGACTTCCTATGTCTGACTCTGGGCAGAATAAGGCATCAACTTCAGGACAGGTAAGAACAGGGAGGGGAGCCTGAGCATGTGACCCTGGCAGAGTCCCGCCTGCTCTGATCTAGTCCTGCCCCAAGTAGACTGAGGACTAAAGGCCTTCTCTTTGCATTTTCTTCCCAGGAGGAGGCCCGGACTCTCCGTAGGCGACTTGCTGAGTTGCAGAAGCAGGTTAGGAGTAGAAAACCTCTCATCTAGATGGTCGTATCTGCACGGGTGGGGCACACCAGTGTGGAAACTCCTAGGAATGGGGGCCTGGAAGGGGCCTGGCTCTGAGGGAGCTTGTAGCACTGGGCCAGCCCAGGCTGTGAGGGGGCTGTAGTGCTAGGGCCCAGGGCAGAGCAGGGCTGTGAGGGAAGAAGCAGCTGTGAGGGGATCTCAGTGCCAGGCTGGGAAGAGCTTTGAGGGCACTCATAGCACTGGAATGCCAGACCGGGTAAGGCGTGGCTGTGATGGGGCTCACAGTGCTGAGGCACCAGGTGGGCTGCAGCTGGGAGGGGGCTGTAGCATTGGGTTGCAGGAACAAACCATCATGATGTGTAGAAAGAATAGTAAATATGGCAGGCAACCAGCTTGGCTAAACAGTGAAATCCTTGCTGATCTTAAACGCAAAAAAGAAGCTTACAAGAAGTGGAAGATTGGACAAATGACCAGGGAGGAGTATAAAAATATTGCTCAGGCATGCAGGAGTGCAATCAGGAAGGCCAAATCACACTTGGAGTTGCAGCTAGCAAGAGATGTTAAGAGTAACAAGAAGGGTTTCTTCAGGTATGTTAACAACAAGAAGAAAGTCAAGGAAAGTGTGGGCCCCTTACTGAATGAGGGAGGCAACCTAGTGACCGAGGATGTGGAAAAAGCTAATGTACTCAATGCTTTTTTTGCCTCTGTCTTCACAAACAAGGTCAGCTCCCAGACTGCTGCACTGGGCAGCACAATATGGGGAGAAGGTGACCAGCCCTCTGTGGAAAAAGAAGTGGTTCGGGACTATTTAGAAAAACTGGACGTGCACAAGTCCATGGGGCCGGATGCGCTGCATCCGAGGGTGCTAAAGGAGTTGGCGGATGAGATTGCAGAGCCATTAGCCATTATTTTTGAAAACTCATGGCGAT
The DNA here is from genome assembly GCF_027887155.1 of Malaclemys terrapin pileata. Classification (NCBI taxonomy): domain Eukaryota; kingdom Metazoa; phylum Chordata; order Testudines; family Emydidae; genus Malaclemys; species Malaclemys terrapin. The sequence continues at coordinate 33,475,241 of NC_071516.1, read as the reverse complement.
CGGGGGAGGTCCCAGATGACTGGAAAAAGGCTAATGTAGTGCCCATCTTTAAAAAAGGGAAGGAGGAGGATCCGGGGAACTACAGGCCCATCAGCTTCACCTCAGTCCCTGGAAAAATCATGGAGCAGGTCCTCAAGGAATCAGTTATGAAACACTTAGAGGAGAGGAAAGTGATCAGGATCAGTCAGCATGGATTCACCAAGGGGAAGTTGTGCCTGACTAACCTAATTGCCTTCTATGATGAGATAACTGGCTCTGTGGATGAGGGGAAAGCAGTGGATGTGTTATTCCTTGACTTTAGCAAAGCTTTTGATACGGTCTCCCACAGTATTCTTGCCGGCAAGTTAAAGAAGTATGGGCTGGATGAATGGACTGTAAGGTGGATAGAAAGTTGGCTAGATCGTCAGGCTCAATGGGAGTGATCAATGGCTCCATGTCTAGTTGGCAGCCGGTATCAAGCGGAGTGCCCCAAGGGTCGGTCCTGGGGCCAGTTTTGTTCAATATCTTCATTAATGATCTGGAGGATGGCGTGGACTGCACTCTCAGCAAGTTTGCAGATGACACTAAACTAGGAGGCGTGGTAGATACACTAGAGGGTAGGGATCAGATACAGAGGGACCTAGACAAAATAGAGGATTGGGCCAAAAAAAACCTGATGAGGTTCAACAAGGACAAGTGCAGAGTCCTGCACTTAGGACGGAAGAATCCCATGCACCGCTACAGACTGGGGACCGAATGGCTAGGTAGCAGTTCTGCAGAAAAGGACCTAGAGGTCACAGTGGACGAGAAGCTGGATATGAGTCAACAGTGTGCTCTTGTTGCCAAGAAGGCTAACAGCATTTTGGGCTGTATAAGTAGGGGCATAGCCAGCAGATCGAGGAACGTGATCGTTCCCCTTTATTCGACATTGATGAGGCCTCATCTGGAATACTGTGTCCAGTTTTGGGCCCCACACTACAAGAAGGATGTGGAAAAATTGGAAAGAGTCCAGCGGAGGGCAACAAAAATGATTAGGGGTCTGGAGCACATGACTTATGAGGAGAGGCTGAGGGATCTGGGATTGTTTAGTCTCCAGAAGAGAAGAAAGAGGGGGGATTTGATAGCAGCCTTCAACTACCTGAAGGGGGTTTCCAAAGAGGATGGAGCTTGGCTGTTCTCAGTGGTGGCAGATGACAGAACAAGGAGCAATGGTCTCAAGTTGCAGTGGGGGAGGTGTAGGTTGGATATTAGGAAACACTATTTCACTAGGAGGGTGGTGAAGCACTGGAATGGATTCCCTAGGGAGGTGGTGGAATCTCCATCCTTAGGCCTGGTCTACACTAGGCGTTTATGTCGAAGTTAGCGCCGTTACATCGAATTAACCCTGCACCCGTCCACACCGCGAAGCTATTTAGTTCGACACAGAGGTCTCTTTAATTCGACTTCTGTACTCCTCCCCGACGAGGGGAGTACCGCTAAATTCGACATGACCATGTCGAATTAGGCTAGGTGTGGATGGAAATCGACGCTAATAGCTCCGGGAACTATCCCACAGTGCACCACTCTGTTGACGCTCTGGACAGCAGTCCGAGCTCGGATGCTCTGACCAGCCACACAGGAAAAGCCCCAGGAAAATTTGAATTCCTTTTCTTGTCTGGGCAGTTTGAATCTCATTTCCTGTCTGGACATCGTGGCGAGCTCAGCAGCACTGGCAACGATGCAGAGCTCTCCAGCAGTGATGGCCGTGCAATCTCAGAATAGAAAGAGGGCCCCAGCATGGACTGATCGGGAAGTCTTGGATCTGATCGCTGTGTGGGGCGATGAGTCCGTGCTTTCCGAGCTGCGCTCCAAGAAACGCAATGCAAAGATCTAGGAGAAGATCTCTAAAGACATGTCAGAGAGAGGATACAGCCGGGATGCAACGCAGTGCCGTGTGAAAATCAAGGAGCTGAGACAAGGCTACCAGAAGACCAAAGAGGCAAACGGACGCTCTGGATCCCATCCCCAGACATCCCGTTTCTACGAGGCACTGCATTCCATCCTAGGTGCGGCCGCCACCACTACCCCACCACTGACCGTGGACTCTGAGGATGGGATATTGTCCACGGCCGGTTCCTCGGACATGTTAGCGGACGGGGAAGATGAGGAAGGAGATGAGGAGGACGAGGCAGTCGACAGCGCTTACAACGCTGATTTCCCCGACAGCCAGGATCTCTTCATCACCCTTACAGAGATCCCCTATCAACCGTCCCCAGCCGTTAACCCGGACACAGAATCTGGGGAAGGATCATCCAGTAAGTGTTTTAAACATCTAAACATTTATTTTTAACAGAACAGGAATATTAAGAATAACAAAAATGGGTTTCTCATGATTAGTTTGCCCTAGGCGCTTAACATTTCAGTCCTGGACAGTGCAACTATTGAAAAAAAATCTAACAATGTCCGGTTTAGCATGATTGTTCTGCCCAAGCTGCTCTACTGTTTAGTCCCTGCCAGTGCAGCTACAGTAAAATGCGGTCTATATGTCCGGGGATAGAGCAGAAATCCTCCTGGGACATCTCGAGGAAGCTCTCCTGGAGGTAATTGGAAAGCCTTTGCATCAGGTTCCTGGGGAGAGCGGCCTTATTGGGTCCTCCGTAGTAGGAAACGTTTCCACGCCACGAGACAAGCAAGTACTCAGGGATCATTGCCCTGCAGAGCAGGGCGGCATACGGCCCTGGTCTTTGGAGGCTTTCCCGAAGCATTCTTTCTTTCTCGCTGTCTGAGATCCTCATCAGGGTGATGTCACTCATGGTGACCTGCTTTGAATTAGGTAGGGGAATGTTAGTGTTGGGACTGCTTGCCCGTTCCTTTACAGAACTGTAACCACTGGTTTGCGGCCACGCGGTGGAGGCGTGAGAGGGGCAGCCTACAGGGATCTTTCCCGGGGACAGCCGCGAGGGGGTGGGACAGGGGCAGAGTTCCTGCTTGCCGGATTCCTGGCAGCAGGGACTGACATTGCTTTCAATGTGAAATGAGGCCAGTGCTAATATTAAAGTTTTAAGCTGCCACAAGTCTACGGCTTACCATGTCTGCCTGCTACAGAAATTCCGGTGTCCTGCCCCGCTTCTCAAATCTGCTGTGCAAGACCTCAGGCACTGAATGCGAAGGCCGAGAATTCGACCTTGTGCTGAGTGCGCATGTGATAGGTGCTGTGCATGGTCTTGTTCACAGAGAAAGACTATGTTCTTTGTTCGCAACTACATTTATCTTTCTGAGGAATTCACTCCCTTTCTCCCATTCCCACAGCCACATCTGCGACTGTCTCACAACCTAGCCTGGCATCACACTCCCAGAGGCTAGCGCAGATTAGGCGTAGGAAGAAGAGGACACGGGAGGACATGTTCTCGGAGGTTATGGCCTGCTCCCGAGCCCAGGCAGCACAGCAGACCCAGTAGCGGGAAAACTTGTCCCAAATGCACCAAGCAAACATGGATCGGGAGGAGAGGTGGCGGCAGGAAGACCAGCAGGCGACTCAAACGCTGCTTGGACTACTGAGGGAGCAAACGGACACGCTCCGGCGCCTTGTGGATGTTCTGCAGGACCGGAGGCAGGAGGACAGAGCCCCGCTGCAGTCTATCTCTAACCGCCCTCCCCCACCACCAAGTCCCATACCCCCCTCACCGAAAGTGCAAAGAAGGAGGGGCGGCAGAGTCCGTGCTAACTCTCACTCCACCCCTGCAGAGAGCTCTAGTAGGAGAAGGCTCTCATTTCCCAAAATTTGACAAGTTCTTTCCTTCCCGCCTCACACAAGCCCCCGTCCAAGTTTCACCTCCCAGTTCCATGTGTAGTTGATAATAAAAAATACGTTTCTGTTAATTACTGTTTCCATCATGTTCTTTTGGAGGATGGGGGGAAGGGGGTTGGTAATTGGACAGGACAGTCACCTTTGGCAGGGTACATAGGCGGGGGCAGGTCCAGCAGCAGGGCACATACACAGTGCAGTGACTAGTTACCCTGGTCAGTCTGGGAGGTGGTTTTCATGTTCTGTGGTGGGGGGTGGGTTGCTCTGTGACTTTGTGGCGGGGAAGGGCAGTTACAGATCTTAAGCGGCGGTCCTTATCCTGGATCACAGAGCCACGCAGCAGGGGATCTGTAACCGTCCTCCCCCCGCCACAAAGTCACATCGCCCCCCCATACGCACAGTCCCGATCAGGAGGGGTGACAAGCTCCGTTGAAACAACCAGTCCACCACAGCGGAGCCTGTCAATCCTGGAGTTTAGAAGCTTCGTTTGCGTCAGTACACTACACCCGCTCCCCACCACAGTCTACGTCCCAGTTTTAAAACATTCCCGCGAAAACAGTAATAAAGACAACGGTGTTCATTAACAAAGTAGAAGTGATTTTATTTCTAAACATGTGTTGGAAGGGGGTGAAGGGGGTATGTAACTGGAGAGGATAGTCAACATTAACTGGGTAAAGAAACGGGGGCAGGTTCAGCTTCTCTGTACACTAACTTAAAAGTCACAGGTTACCCTGCTCAGTCAGGAACCTAGCTTTCAAAGCCTCCCGGATGCACAGCGCGTCCCGCTGGTCTCTTCTAATTGCCCGGCTGTCTGGCTGGGCGTAATCAGAAGCCAGGCTATTTGCCTCAACCTCCCACCCCGCCATAAAGGTCTCCCCCTTGCTCTCACAGAGATTGTGGAGCACACAGCAAGCTGCTATAACAATGGGGATATTGGTTTCGCTGAGATCACAGCGAGTCAGTAAGCTTCTCCATCTCCCCTTGAGACGTCCAAAAGCACACTCCACCACCATTCTGCACTTGCTCAGCCGGTAGTTGAAGAGTTCTTTTTCACTGTCCAGGGCGCCAGTATAGGGCTTCATGAGCCAGGGCATTAGCGGGTAGGCTGGGTCCCCGAGGATGACTATAGGCATCTCCACATCCCCAACAGTTATTTTGTGGTCCGGGAAGTAAATACCTTGCTGCAGCCGTCTAAACAGACCAGAGTTCCTGAAAACACGAGCGTCATGAACCTTGCCCGGCCATCCGACGTAGATGTTCGTAAAACGTCCCCTGTGGTCCACCAGTGCTTGCAGCACCATGGAAAAGTACCCCTTTCTGTTAATGTACTGGCTGGCCTGGTGGTCCGGTGCCAGGATAGGGATGTGAGTTCCATCTATGGCCCCACCGCAGTTTGGGAATCCCATCGCTGCGAAGCCATCTATGATCGCCTCCACGTTTCCCAGGGTCACTACCTTTGACAGCAGTACATCAACGATTGACTTGGCCACTTGCATCACAACAACCCCCGCGGTAGATTTGCCCACGCCAAAGTGGTTCGCGACTGACCGGTAGCTGTCTGGCGTTGCAAGCTTCCAGAGGGCTATGGCCACTCGCTTCTGGACAGTCAGGGCTGCTCGCATCCGGGTGTCCTTGCGCTTCAGGGCAGGGGACAGCAACTCACAAAGTTCCAGGAAAGTTCCCTTCCGCATGCGAAAGTTTCGCAGCCACTGGGATTCATCCCAGACCTGCAGCACTATGCGGTCCCACCACTCAGTGCTTGTTTCCCGGGCCCAGAATCGCCGTTCCACGGCATCAACATGACCCATTGCCACCGTGATGTCCTCGGCGCTGGGTCCCGTGCTTTCTGAGAGGTCTGTGCTACTCTCAGACTTCAGGCCCTCACCGCGGTGCCGTAGCCGCCTCGCCTGACTTATCTGCATCTGCCTCAGGGAAAGGTGGATGATAAGCTGCGAGGCGTTGAGAGCGGCCACAACTGCAGCGATGGTCGCAGCAGGCTCCATGCTCGCAGTGCTGTGGCGTCCGCGCTGTCACTGACTAGAAAAGTGCGCGAACTGATTTCCCGCCGGCGCTTTCAGGGAGGGAGGGCGGGAGTGATGGACGGATGACGACAGTTACCCAAAAGCACCCTCGAGACATTTTTTTTACCCAGAAGGCATTTGCGGCTCCACCCAGAATTCCAATGGGCAGCGGGGACTGCGGGAACTGTGGGATAGCTGCCCACAGTGCACCGCTTCCAATGTCGACGCTTTCCCCGTTACTGTGGACTCACAAAGTCGAATTACTGTCCTTAGTGTGGACATACACGTTCGACTTTGCAATATCGATTCCAAAAATTCGATTTAAGTAAAATCGAACTACTCTCGTAGTGTAGACATACCCTTAGAGGTTTTTAAGGCCCGGCTTGACAAAGCCCTGGCTGGGATGATTTAGTTGGGAATTGGTCCTGCTTTGAGCAGGGGGTTGGACTAGATGACCTCTTGAGGTCCCTTCCAACCCTGATATTCTATGATTCTATGCTGAGCGGGGTGGGGCATGGCTGGGAGGGGTTTGTAGCGTTGGGGTGCTGGGCGGGGTGGGGCATGGATGGGGGGGTTGTAGTGTTGGGGTGCTGAGCAGGGTGGGGGTGCAGCTGGGAGGGGTTTGTAGCGTTGGGGTGCTGAGAAGGGTGGGGGCAGGGCTGGGAGGGGGTTGTAGCTTTGGGATGCTGAGCGGGGTGGGGCGTGGCTGGGGGGGTTGTAGCGTTGGGGTGCTGAGCGGGGTTGGGGCAGGGCTGGGAGGGGGTTGTAGCATTGGGTGCTGAGCAGGGTGGGGGCGCGGCTGGGAGGGGTTTGTAGCTTGGGGTGCTGAGCTGGGTGGGGGCAGGGCTGGGAGGAGATTGTAGCGTTGGGGTGCTGAGGAGGGTGGGGCACGGATGGGAGGGTTTGTAGCATTGGGGTGCTGGGCGGGGCAGGGCATGGCTGTGAGTGGGCTGGTAGCCCTGGGGCGCTGGGCCTGGGTGGGGCATGACTGTTGGGGAACTGGTAACACTGGGGCGGGATCTTGAGAGAAGCAGAAGCCAGGCAAGTCACTTCTTTTCCTTCGGCCCCTTGAGCTCAACCTGTTCCTCTTCCTTCAGGTGTCTCTTTTGCAAACCCAGCTGGTGCTGGAGCGGAAGCACAAGCAGGACTACATCAAGTGCTGTGCAAAGACCAGCCAGGAGCTGTCGGGCCTACACCAGGAGCTCTCTCACTCCTTAGCAGCTGTGGCCAGGGAGCCCAAGGCTGCTGTTCTAGAAGCAGAAACGCAGAAGTTGGATGAATCCCTGAACCGCAGCTTGGCCTTGGTGGCTCTAGGGTGGGACGGCCAATCTCCTGAGATACACCTTCTGAGTTCCACACCTAGAGCAGCCCAGCAGAATGAGTTGAGGTAGCAGGATCAGCATTCAGCAAATGGGTCACAACACGAGCAAGGTCCAACCCTACATGTGGTTTGGCAATGCCGTTGTCAAAGGTGCCATGGACAATAGACTCTTGTCCACCTTGCCGAAGAATCCTATGTGGCAGTGGAAAAGGTGGTGATTGTCTCTTCAAGAGCCATCCCTTCCGTTTTCATGGGCCAGACCTCCTCAGGGTCCAGCCTGCCTGCTGACGTGGCTCCGCCTCTTGTAGCCCCAGCCGAATACCAGTCCTCAGGAACATTGAACCACATGGTTGGTTGTGCCACATGGGAGGATGGAACCAATAAGAACATGGGTTTTCCCCCTTCTTCACAGCCTGTGTATCCTGGGGAATGTCCCCAGAGTGTGCAGAGACCTGCTGCAGGGAGTGAATTCAGGAGCATGGGGTTGTGTCAAAGCTGAGACCTGGGGCAGGGGGACAATAGTGCTCGCTATGGAAACACTATAGGCAGCAGTGTTCACCATGGAAACTTTCCAGCCGGACTATGCTAGGGGATCAGAGGCTGGAGCTGGCCTGAGCAGGGCTCAGAGATTGCAGGCGAGCTGGAAAAAGCCTCTAAGGTTGACTGGCCGCAGCAGATTGGTGGAATTTTCCTTTTCTGAAGCACACGATTGTTGCCTGCCCCAGAAATGTTGCTGTTACAAGGTGCCCCCAGAGATTGCCCTCCTGCTGCCTGGAGACCTGCTCCCAAATGACGTTGTACTGTTTCCTTTTTAGTAAGAGCTCCAGCGGGAGCTGTATTTTCAGCTTTTACAATAAAGTTATTCCCTATGAAAGAGGTTTATTTTCCCTCGTTTCATCTTTTCCCTCTATCAAAAACCTCCTTCCATGTGGCTCCAGTTCTAAAAATGTCCTTGGGGCTTTCTCTTCCTGACCTGCGCTTCAGTACCGTGAGATGGGCGCTGTCCTGCAGTGGAGCTCTTCCTTGTGCAGTTTGCTTTGTGCCTGGCTGAGCTGTGAGGAAGCTGGGCAGAAGGGGATAGCCCCAGGAAATGTCTCTTCTGCACATTCCCTGCCCTGCTCCCCTACGGCAGGCCAGCTGTTTGTTGCCTGTGCTGCAGGAGGGAAGCACAACACAGACACCACAAACTCAATGTGGGAAAAGGCAGCTAAGGCACCTCTGGAAAATAAACCAAAACACAGAGCTTCAAAAGGAGGTAGAGAGCTGGGGTGGAAATGGCAGATAGTGGCTGGAAACTGCCCAGACTCACTAATGCAGTTTGTAAAAGCTCTGACGAGCAGTGGCAGCAAGGCCTGGGCTCCACCTGAAAGTTACACCAGTATAACTCTTGGCTGGGAGATGATTTTTACTAAGATAGGTATACTGATACGAGCCCTAGTGTGGATGTAGTTACAGTGATGCAGTTATTGCCCTTCCTGTATGGGAACAGCTGTATGGGGACAGCGGTTCACAGTCAATGGAAACAGCCCCAGCACCTACATCGCTTCCAGAGGGACCAAGCCCCAATCCACAGTCCAAGGAGGAACTGATGTTTCCAGCATCAAGGGAACAGTTCCAGGCCGAGCAGGAAGCGGATGACAGCCTTCAGAAAGCTTGGGCGGCGGCGCGGAGCACCCCACCGCCTCTCAGCTCTTCGAACTGATCCCGGTTTGTTGTAGAACAAGGACTTTTATGCAAGGAGACTCTTTCTGGTGGGCACCAGGAAGACTGGCATCCTCAAAGACAGTTGGTAGTTCCCACTAAGTATCGGGTAAAGCTCTTGAGCTTAGCCCATGATCATCCCAGTGGCCATTCTGGGGTGAACAGAACCAAAGACCGGTTGGGGAAGTCCTTCCACTGGGAGGGAATGGGCAAGGACGTTGCTAAATATGTCCGGTCTTGTGAGGTGTGCCAACGAGTGGGAAAGCCCCAAGACCAGGTTAAAGCCCCTCTCCAGCCACTACCCATAATTGAGGTCCCATTTCAGCGCGTAGCTGTGGATATTCTGGGTCCTTTCCCAAAGAAGACACCCAGAGGAAAGCGGTACGTACTGACTTTCATGGATTTTGCTACCCGATGGCCAGAAGCAGTACCCTTAAGCAACACCAGGGCTAAAAGTGTGTGCCAGGCATTAACAGACATTTTTGCGAGGGTAGGTTGGCCCTCCGACATCCTTACAGATTCGGGAACTAATTTCCTGGCAGGGACCATGGAAAACCTGTGGGAAGCTCATGGGGTGAATCACTTGGTTGCCACCCCTTACCACCATGAAACCAATGGCCTGGTGGAGAGATTTAATGGAACTTTGGGGGCCATGATACGTAAATTTGTAAATGAACACTCCAATGATTGGGACCTAGTGTTGCAGCAGTTGCTTTTTGCCTACAGGGCTGTACCACATCCCAGTTTAGGGTTTTCACCATTTGAACTTGTGTATGGCCGCGAGGTTAAGGGGCCATTACAGTTGGTGAAGCAGCAATGGGAGGGGTTTACGTCTTCTCCAGGAACTAACATTCTAGACTTTGTAAGCAACCTACAAAACACCCTCCGACATTCTTTAGCCCTTGCTAAAGAAAACCTAAAGGATGCTCAGGAAGAGCAAAAGGCCTGGTATGATAAACATTCCAGAGAACGGTCCTTCAAAGTAGGAGACCAAGTCATGGTCTTAAAGGTGCTCCAGGCCCATAAAATGGAAGCATCGTGGGAAGGACCATTCATGGTCCAGGAGCGCCTAGGAGCTGTTAACTATCTCATAGCCTCCCCCACCTCCAACATAAAGCCTAAGGTATACCATGTTAATTCTCTTAAGCCCTTTTATTCCAGAGAATTAAACGTTTGCCAGTTTACAGCCCAGGAAACAGATGACGCGGAGTGGCCTGAAGGTGTCTACTACGAAGGAAAAAAGGATGGTGGCGTGGAAGAGGTGAACCTCTCCACGACCCTTGGACGTCTGCAGCGACAGCAGATCAAGGAGCTGTGCACAAGCTTTGCACCAATTTTCTCAGCCACTCCAGGATGGACTGAACAGGCATACCACTCCATTGACACAGGTAATGCTCACCCTATTAGAACCCCACCCTACCGGGAGTCACCTCATGCCAAAACTGCTATACAAAGGGAGATCCAGGACATGCTACAGATGGGTATAATCCGCCCCTCTAAGAGTGCATGGGCATCTCCAGTGGTTCTAGTTCCCAAACCAGATGGGGAAATACGCTTTTGCGTGGACTACCATAAGCTAAATGCTGTAACTCGTCCTGACAACTATCCAATGCCACGCACAGATGAGCTATTGGAGAAATTGGGACATGCCCAATTCATCTCTACTTTGGACTTAACCAAGGGGTACTGGCAAGTACCACTAGATGAACCCGCTAAGGAAAGGTCAGCCTTCATCACCCAGGCAGGGGTGTATGAATTCAATGTACTCCCTTTCGGGTTGCGAAATGCACCCGCCACCTTCCAAAGACTTGTAGATGGTTTCCTAGCGGGATTGGGAGAATCTGCAGTTGCCTACCTCGATGATGTGGCCATTTTTTCTGATTCGTGGGCAGAGCACATGAAGCACCTGGAAAAAGTTTTCGAGCGCATCCAGCAGGCAGGACTAACTGTTAAGGCTAAAAAGCGTCAAATAGGCCAAAACAGAGTGACTTACCTGGGGCACCAGGTGGGTCAAGGAACTATAAATCCCCTACAGGCCAAAGTGGATGCTATCCAAAAGTGGCCGGTTCCAAAGTCTAAAAAACAGGTCCAATCCTTCTTAGGCTTGGCTGGATATTATAGGCGATTTGTACCCCACTACAGCCAAATCGCCGCCCCGCTGACAGACCTAACCAGAAAGAAACAGCCAAATGCAGTTCAGTGGACTGATGAGTGCCAAAAGGCCTTTAACCAGCTTAAGGCAACACTCATGTCTGACCCTGTGCTAAGGGCCCCAGACTTTGACAAACCGTTCCTAGTAACCACAGATGCGTCCGAGCGAGGCGTGGGAGCAGTTTTAATGCAGGAAGGACCGGATCAAGAATTCCATCCTGTCGTGTTTCTCAGTAAGAAACTGTCTGAGAGGGAAAGCCATTGGTCAATCAGCGAAAAGGAATGCTATGCCATTGTGTACGCGCTGGAAAAGCTACGCCCATATGTTTGGGGACGGCGTTTCCAACTACAAACAGACCATGCTGCGCTACAGTGGCTTCATACCGCCAAGGGAAATAACAAAAAACTTCTTCGGTGGAGTTTAGCTCTCCAAGATTTTGATTTTGAAATACAACACATTTCGGGAGCTTCTAACAAAGTGGCTGATGCACTCTCCCGGGAAAGTTTCCCAGAGTTAACTGGTTAACAATTGTTCTTGGAATAAAACATATTGTTAGTTTTTATATAATCAGTAGTATGTCTAAAGGTCTAAATAAGTGGTCTTATTAACTCTGTTTTCTCCTAGAACTCCAGGAAGAAATCACAGCCAGTGTGGAACCGAACATCCAACACTATCTGTGATTTGGGGGGCGTGTCATAACTATAAAGGGAAGGATAACAGCTGTCCTGTGTACAGTATTATAAAAATCCCTCCTGGCCAGAGACTCCAAAATCCTTTTCCCTGTAAAGGGTTAAGAAGCTCAGGTAACCTGGCTGGCATCTGACCTAAAGGACCAATAAGGGGACAAGATACTTTCAAATCTTGGGGGGGGAAGGCTGTTGTTTGTGTTCTTTGTTTGGGAGTGTGTTCGTTCTCGGGACTGAGAGGGACCAGACATCAATCCAGGTTCTCCACATCTTTCTAAACAAGTCTCTATTTCAAACTTGTAAGTAAATAGCCAGGCAAGGCATGTTAGTTTTCCTTTGTTTTTCTCAACTTGTAAATGTACCTTTTACTAGAGTGTTTATCTTTGTTTGCTGTACTTTGAACCTGAGTCCTCTGAACTCTTTAAATTTGATTACCCTGTAAGGTTAATTTCCATACTGATTTTACAGAAATGATTTTTACCTTTTTCTTTAATTAAATGTCTTCTTTTTAAGAACCTGATTGATTTTTCCTTGTTTTAAGATCCAAGGGGTTTGGATCTTGATTCACCAGGAGTTGGTGAAAGGAAGGAGGGGAATGGTTAATTTCTCCTTGTTTTAAGATCCAAGGGGTTTGGATCTTGATTCACCAGGAGTTGGTAAAAGGAAGGAGGGGAATGGTTAATTTCTCCTTGTTTTAAGATCCAAGGGGTTTGGATCTTGATTCACCAGGAGTTGGTGAGAGAAAGGAGGGGAATGGTTAATTTCTCCTTGTTTTAGATCCAACGGGTTTGAATCTGTATTCACCAGGGAATTGGTGAAAGCTTTTTCAAGGTTTCCCAGGAATGGAATCCATTAAAATGGTGGCAGCAGAACCAGAGCTAAGCTGGTAGTTAAGCTTAGAAGTTTTCATGCAGGCCCCTACATTTGTACCCTAAAGTTCAAAGTGGGGATCCAGCCTTGACAGCACCCGTGGGCAGTGGCGTACCTTGGTACCTAGTTACAGTGGTACAGCACTCCCATGTAGCCAGGCCCTGGGGAAGACAGCTCAGCCCTGGAATCCTCTTGTGTTTGGAAGGTTTTTCATAACCCCTGGAGCTACAAGCTTACTCTTTAAATGAACGCTTAGATTTGATCAAAGATGATGGCCCTTGCCCTGTGGGAGCGTAGTGAGCAAGTGCATTTTCTAGCACTAGGGTGACATAATTAGATCTTTTCAGAAGAGCTTAAGGAGGTGCTAGTATAGTTTAGTTCCAGCCCCCTGTTCTGAGGCCATTCTTCTGAGGTGAATGACTTCTCAGGCTGTAGCCAAAGAAAAAGTCCAAGTGTTTAGTCAAGTCTGACTGGGATGAGTTTTTTCTCTTGACCTACAAGAAATGGTATGCGCTATCTAATGCAGTATGTGTGGGACTGCCACAGGATTATATCACTTTGCTGACACCTTCCAACGAGCTCTGAAAATTGTTGTAGAAAGTCATGATGATCTATTCAAAAGATTAAGCATGGTTCCTCCCTGTTGCTCTCGTGTGAATCAAGCAGTTCCCCAGCCTCCCTGTGAACTAGTGGGTCTGAAGGATCAAACAATGTGGGTGCAAGGTCTAACTCCTCCTGCTGTGGGGCAAGCACCACCCTCAGACTGACAGAATGAGGGAGAGACTTTCTCTGGGGAAGGACATTCCATTACTGTCCATTAGGGGGTTCTTTGCACCATCCTCTTAAGCAGTGATGCTGGCCACTGTTTGACAGGTCACTGGGCCAGATGGGCCATCGTCTGAACCAGCAGAGCAATTCCTGTGTTCCTAACAGTCCCCAGGGAGCTGCAGTCTAACACAGTGAGAGACTAGATGCCCAGGAACACCTGGTTTGAGCCAAAGAGGTGGGCACCGTAACAAAGGGGCTCTGGTGAGATAATTCCTCCTCCTCCCCACACCTGAAAACAAGCTGGTACCTCTCCAGAGGTTATGCACAGGGGGGACAAGGCATACTGTGACAGGCTCTGCCCACCCAAGACAACAGTGAATCAGATTCAGTTAAGGCTCTGTAAGTTGAGTTAAGGTAAGGCACACTTTTTTTAAAATCAACACGTCTTAAAGTCTGGGCAATAAGTAAATGTCAATTCCTTTCTATATCAAGAAATATTTCAATCTTTTCCAGCAAATTTATATTTTATTTTTATAAAACGTCATTTCCTTTAATGATACTAGCTACTGACTTACAGTATTTCCAACCTTGATGCTCAGTGGTGTTGATCAATACATGATAATACCCCCTATCTGTTACATAGCACTTTTCATCAGTAGATCTCAAAGCACTTTAGCGAGGGGGCAGTATCATTATCCCCATTTTACAGATAGAGAAACTGAGGCAAACGATGATAAAGTGACTTAGCAAAGATCACCCAGCTAACCAGTGGCAGAACTTGGACCTGAACCCAGCTCTCCTAAGTCCTAGTCCAACCCCCTATTCACTAAGCCACTGTAGGCTGCATGGCACATGATATCAGACTGACTTCATCTCCTGGTACATTAAGGAGACTCTCACTTACAACTAAAAAACTCTGGATTCCCAATTTAGTCATGTTATCTCCTGCTGCCAGGGCCCCATGTGGTCAAAGGGTAAAATGAGCAGCATTTGGGAGACAAGGAGCAGTGAATGGCGAGGATTACTGTCCATCAGGATTGCGGAGCTGGAATTGGCTGTCACTTAGAGACAGTAGAAAATAGAGATTGGCTGATCTGACCATTAGTAGGGAAATGTCGAGCAAAAACTGGCTGAGCTAGCTGTCAATCTCAAAGGTCTGAGCAGCAATTGAATGGCTCAGCCTGCCACTGAGAGAAAGAAGCAAGGATCAAGTGGGCTGGTCTATCCTAGTGACCTCCTGTGACCCAAGAACACCTTAACGCCAACTAGCAAGAGGATTACAAGAATATCCTGCTTTTCGAGTAGTGTCCCTACAGGAGCTCCACTCAAGATGTGCTAGCGCCCCTGCACCTTTGAGTGGAGATTTTGCATAGCGGTGTCCACTCGGTCCATGAATGCATTAGTCAGTTTCATGCCCCATCCTATTGTTAGATAGCACTGCATGGGTGAACAACCCCTCAGTTCCTTCTCAACCACCACGGCCTGAGACGAAGCTCTGGCAGTTGTAGTTGTAGTGTTTGTTGTAGCGTTTGTTCTCACATAGCCCATATTTCCTTTTATTCTAGCTTCTTTTCTCTCTTTAAAAATAGTTTTTCTTTCTCCTTTCTCTACACTATTTAGATAGTTTTAGGTAGTTAGACATTTTCTGTTTGTGAGATGATGCCTAGTTAGCCTGGCTTCAAATGCTGTTTGTCGTAGCAGAAGGCCCTCCCGGTCAGTGATGGACATTCTGGTTGTATCCGCTGCCTTCGAGGAATTGCATGTCTCTCCAAAGTGCAACTTTTGCCTGGCATTAAAAATCAAGAGCCAGGAAAAACCGAGAAATTAAACTTTGCCTCCTTATGATGGAGCTCTCTTTACACCTGGCCTCCAATCCAGGCCAAGGGACCCCCTTCCCCCGTGTGCCAGGCCCCAAGTAAGTCTGCTGCCTCAGAGCCCCACACTTTCAGGGCACCCAAGAGGCAGATACGGGATTCCTCTCACAAACCCTCGAAGAAAAGAGCCCCAACTTCACCAGATAGAGACTCTACCTCTAAAAGGCCCAGGTCATCGGTTCCATCAGCTACCCTGGCACCAGCAGCTCTCCAGTCAGGTACTGATGAGGCTTCCAGTTCCTCCCATACCCAGGGCACAGCTAGCGCAAGGCTTTGGCCCCAGAGCAAAACTCAGTACCATCATCAGATCGAAGCACCAAGAAGAGCTCTTCCGCTGCTCCCTCGGCATTGAAGATGCCTGCTCACGCTCTGATTGCACCTCCCTTGGAGGGTGTGAAGCACTCAACTTCATCAAAGATTGCACTACTGTAAACACCCGCGGCCACAACTACTTCAGCACAGTCATCAGCATTGGTACCGATGCCCACAGGAGTTCTGTTTTCCTCAGGACCTGACTGGATCAGAGACTCCCAACTGACCATTCATCGGGCTCCGACGTGCTTTCAGTAACAATGACATCTAGATAACCAGAGATGTGCCCGGTACCAATTCGTTCACCTCAGATGTCTCCAGGCACTCCACTGTTCCTGAGGGAACCAGAGGAAGAGGATTTTGTGCGGATCTCACCTCAGTTCCCCAAGTGTCAGGCCAGGGCTCTCCTCCTCACTTCTGCAGCCATCCCTTCCCCAAGGCTTCGGCTGGAGCTGTTTGTTTAAAAAAAATTCTTTATTCAAAGAAAAAAAGGAGGGGAAACCTCAACATTAAGGTAAAGGTAATATTAACAAAAAGTCAATGTCTTATTTGGGTTTCTATAAACTTGTTTGCACTTTTAAATATAGTTATAAGAATATCATAGCAAAAATGTTTAAAAATAACAATTTATGCATAAAGCTAACCAAACAATTTCATCAGGTTTCCACCTTTGGCTCCCAAACACAACAAAGCATTGTGCAAATTTGATATCCTTAAAGTGTTTGCATAGACTTGCATTTAACATTTATTTTGGTTTAATTTTATACACTTTTCTTTTATGTTATAGGGAAATAGTGGTTATTAAAGCTTGTGCTTCGAAACAGTTTATAAAAATGGAATTGGTATTACAACCAAATTAACTCTAAAAATCTTGGTAAAAAATCTGTTATTAACTCTTTTGCTAAACCAGAGTGCTCAGCAAGGGAAAGCAATTCACCTTCTCATAGAAGATTGTGAGCATCTATTCTAGCTGTTAAGCATTACATTTAGTATAAAATATTAGTAATGCAGCTCATGTAAAAATGAATGTCTATACAACAATTGCAAAAGTATAGCTTGTGATATAAAAAACTTGGTCCCTATTACGTTGTAAACACACTTCATTAATCTGTGTATGAAATTTGAGTTACTAGAAACAAAAACCATGTAAAACAAAGAAACAAAAAACTTTATTATGTTAACTAACTTAAGCTGTTTAAGGTTACATCCCACAGACCAAAGACACCAGAAAATATCACAACACAAAGACACCAGAAGATCTCAGTAGACAGGAACTCCCAAGCATCAAGAAAAGAAAAATGAAGTGCCTTATAAATAAAAAACTGGTCAAATACACCTCAATCTACCATATATGGACAGTTAAGTTGGCAATCAGCTAGAAATCACCGTCAGTTAATTTAAACTTGGCCACTATGTAAAAGCAACTGTAGTATTGCTGTATTATATTATTGCCATACATCATTTACAATGTGCATAACATGGCTAAACTGTTTAACCAACACACAGGTAAAAATCAACAAACGAATGGCAGCAAACAACATGAAGGCAAGGAAAAAACAAATTGGTAAAGAAATTAAGTTACACGGTAACTACAAATTGGGTAAACAAATTCCCTGGTAGTACCAGTCACACTCTGGGGTCAATAACACTGCATCCTAAGTAAGGCACATTTTATTCAAAACAATCTTGTTCAGTGTCTGGGGACCAATACTAAATGGTGACACAACAATATTTAATAAATTGGTTACTGTCCATTCAGTAGGTTCTCTGAAAGACAGCATCCATAAGAAACAACTAAATCCATGTATCAGAGGGGTAGCGTGTTAGTCTGGATCTGTAAAAAGCAACAGAAAGTCCTGTGACACCTTTAAGACTAACAGATGTATTGGAGCATAAGCTTTCGTGGGTGAATGCCCACTTTGTCGGATGCATGGTGTCTTAAAGGTGGCACATGACTTTCTGTAACTAAATCCGTGTCAGCTACTGGTATATCACATAGGAATGCAACCAATAAACCAGAGAACTAGCTGTTCCTGTTTCCTGCCCAGCAAAGCTTACCAGAGGGTGACAACCAGCAGTAAGGGTAACCTGTAACATGAATGGACAGTACTGGGTAATAATTAATTACAAAATATTGATATATAAAGGCCTAATTTGTAATGTCACTACTCCAAATTTCTGTTTTACTTCTCATATACATAGCACTGTGGGACACACTATAACAATGCCTAGCCCAGTATTTCAAAACACTCAGCCTACTACCAATAATAATACAGGTGATAACTGTAATTGCCCTATTAGCAGTGTGTTTCTATCTGTGGTACCAAAGTAAAAGTGCCAGACTACAACACCAGATTGGAAAAGAATTGTTATGCTTGGATATGAGGTGATGTCATATGTATACACAAATATTACATACACATATATATATATATATATATACACACACACACCCATATACAATACAAATACCATATCCATATATATTAATTATCTGGGATTGCCACCAAGGCTCAATCATAAAACTACATTCCTCAATCAAAGTCCCAGGCCCAACATTCCCAGACCCACTATAAGGGACTAGACGTATGATTGGAAAATAAAATCTGTCCATCGGACGTACAAGGGAATGTGCAGACTAAAGGACAGATGAGGTATAAATGTGTAAATGGCAAAGTAAGGTGACCACATAACAATGTTTAGCCCACTGGGTCATCTTCAGTCCATGCATTATGCTTTTCCGGGATGATGGGTAAAGATCCTCCCTATAAAAAGACAAAAAGTGGGGTAATGTAGTAAGAAGAGGGCCTGAAACATAAGCCCATGTATCAGAGGCCTGAGGCCTGGGCTAAAGTAGTCAAAACTTCATTGATATAAAGCAAAGTTAAGTTGTGAGCAAGAGGCAGATCCTGCTCACAGAATCTGGCAAGAACAGGGCTGATATTGCAGAAACACACATTTCTAAGTAGTGCTAGGCACAAGGATATATATGTAAACACATTCCAGAAAGGTGGTACCACCTCAATACCAAACACATCCCCCAAAGATAACAGGAACACGCTGACACATCTTAAGGATAAATTCGGGATCACAGCATGATGGATAGAGATGTTTTGATCAAACCAACACGTACAAGGTAATGGGTGGCACCCTATATGTCAGGGGCAATACATAATTTGTTTGTATTGGTGTACAAAAATGTATCTTAGAGGAAGTGTCTTTGGCCAACCTAGGGAGCAGTGGAAAGTCCCATCACCGACTGAGCTGCATCCGTTGTCACGGGCAAACTTGTCTTAGTATCCTTGTAGAGTCTGCCAGGTGCTGTTCTTCTTCAAGTGATTGCTCCTGTGTATTCCACAGTTGGGGTGTGTGCTCGCCACGTGCACCGGTGCCGGAAATTTTTCCCTTAGTAGTACCCATAGTGGGGGAGCACCGCTGCAACCCCTGGAGTGGCGCCGACATACTGCGCCATAAAGGGGGCCGCGTGCTCCTCCCACCCTCAGTTCCTTCTTGCCGCCAGTGAAGGTAGTTGGAACTTTGTGCTCCAGCTTTGCTGCAGCATTTCTAGCCCAGCTTTCACTGAAGTTACTTGTTGAACTTTTCTCTGTTAGTGCTGGGCATGCCCCGTGGCCCAGGCTTCAAGTCGTGCGACTCTTGTCGCAATTCTATTCCCAGAAGCGATCCACACACTCAGCGTCTTCGCTGTCTGGGCGAGGTTCACATTAGTGAGAAGTGTAAAATTTGCCGCTCCTTCAAGCCGCAAACAAAGAAGGAGCATGAGATCCAACTCTGAGCTCTCCTAATGGAGTCGGCGTTGGCCCCGGCACCGGCGCGTCGAGCCGACCCCGCGCTGGGCACCGCGTCCTCAGCGCGCAGCGAAGCGGCCCCGGCACGCCATCCTGATTCCGCGCCCGGTACCACGCCGTCGGAGCGCAGCGAGGCCCTGTCGACGAGCCGGCACCGCTCCCCTGCTAAGAAACAAGGGAAGACTCAGTGGCACCGGGAGAAAGAACGAGGTGACGGCAGACCCGCGCTGGGCAGCCCACGATCCCCATCGGGACCGAGACCTCCGACTCGGGTGGAGCGGAGTAGTCCAGTGCCGTCCACGCGCACCTCGCCAGAGGTGAGAATGCCTTCGATGCCGGAGGCAGCTCAGGCCGCGTGCGACATCATGACGCTTCCAGTATCGGGAGCGCCGCTTCAGTCGGGTCCCCGATCCCGTGGGAAGCCATCGCTCAGTGCCCATCAACCTTCTCCGGACGTCTCCGAGGCCGAGGCACCGTCCCGAGTTGAAGGGCCAAGCCACGGACCACGGCGCGCCTCCACACTGCAAGCAGGGTCGTCTGCGAGCGAGCTTTCCACCTCCACTCCGGGAGACCGTAGGGGAGGCACTAAGAGGCGGCGCCGCTCCTCTTCAAGCCTTGCTCTCAGGGACAGGTCTCGGTGGCAGCAGCACTGCCAGTCATGCTCCGGCACCCGCCCGGAGCTCGTCACGGGAGTCCCAGGCACCGAGGCGTCATAGTCTTGGGCGCCGGAGGGATTACTGGGACAGCACTCCCGACTCCTACCTGTCCTCCTCCAGGGGCCGGAGACATCATGTTCGGGACCGATCCAGCCGTTCATACGGCACCGTTCGCTCGTTCTGGATCTTCGCCTTGGCATGCAGCCACCCCTCGGTGCCGCAGGACCAGCCGGCCCTTTCGGGCCCCCTTGCGTCCCAGGGCCAGGCCGTTCCCTGGCAGGGACAGTGGTGCCAGTGGGCACCGTGGCCCCAGGCACCGGCACCGCCGGGACCCCGCTCCATGGCAGGAGCGTCCCAGGCCCAGCCGACGTCGCCGCCTCAGCACCATGATGAGGCAGTGGGCACCAACCCTCCAGCACCGACTCGGGCCCTGGGACAGGATGTCGAGCTACTGGTACAGCTGGGTGCAGACGACACCGCGGCACCGACCTCCTCGGCACCAGATGACTCCGTGGCTCCACTTCCTCCGGTCTCTCAGGAGGATTTCAAGGCCCACCAGGAGCTACTCAGGAGGGTGGCATCAAACCTCCAGCTCCAGACCGAGGAGATGGAGGAACCATCGGACACGTTGTTCAATGTCCTTACCTCCTCGACACCAGGACACGTGGCTCTCCCGCTCCATCAGGGGGTGGCTAATATCACTACTGGCCTCTGGCAAACCCCGGCATCCATGGGTCCTATCTCCAAAAAGGCTGAACGGAAGTACTTTGTGCCCGCAAATGGGCACGAGTACCTCTACTCCCACCCAACTCCAAACTCTCTAGTGATGGAGTCTGTGAACCACCGGGAGAGACACGACCAACCCGCTCCCACCCCCAGGGACAAAGACGCTCGCAGGCTGGATTCCTTTGGAAGAAAGGTTTATTCGTCTGTGAGCTTTCAGCTCAGAGTGGCTAACCATCAGGCACTCTTGAGCAGATATGACTTTAACCTTTGGGGATCCCCGCCCAAATTTGAGCCTTCTCTTCACGAGCAGGACGGGAAGGAGTTCCGGGCTCTAGCTGAGGAAGGTGCGGCGGCGGCTAAAGCAGCGCTCTAGGAGGCCTCCGATGCGGTGGACACGGCCGCTCGTTCGATGGCTGCAGCAATCTCCATGAGAAGGGCGTCCTGGCTTTCGCTCTCTGGACTATCGGCTGAGTCCCAGTCGATCACACAGGACCTGCCATTCGATGGTCGGGCCCTGTTTGCAGATCAAACAGACACGCGTCTGCACGGGATGAAAGACTCCCGTACCACCCTGCAGACGCTGGGCCTGTACGTCCCACTGGCCAAGGACAAGCCCAGGCCTCACACCTCCGCTCCACAGGCTTGGGGCGGATATGAGCCTCCGCCTAAGAAGCAGCAGGAGCAGAGGTGCCGGTCACAACGCCAATCCCGTTCGGCCCCTTGTCCGGGGCCCTCTAAGGCCAGGAGGCCAGGGAAGCGGCGTTTTTGACTTGCGGGGGGTTACTGGGCCTGTTGCCAGGTTAACTCCCCCAGTTAATAAAGTTCAGGTTTGCCAATCGTTTACCTGCCTTCAGTCTGCAGTGGTTCCGTATTACCACGGACCGCTAGGTCCTCAACACTATATCCCTGCGGTACAGGTTGCAGTTTGTTTCACCCCCTCCCAGTTGCCCTCTGGCCAGGGGGTCAGCGGAGGACCCGGAACATGCACTCCTTCTAGATCAGGAAGTACAGCACCTCCTCTCCCTGGGAGCCATGGAGAGGGTACCTTGGGAATTCTGGGGTAAGGGGTTTTACTCCAGATATTTCCTCATCCCAAAGGCAAAGGGCGGGCTTCGGCCCATCCTCGATCTGCGGAAGCTCAACCAGTTCTTGGTTCATTGCAAATTCCGCATGGCGTCCCTAGCCTCTATTATTCCCTCCCTAGACCTGGGGGATTGGTTTGCAGCACTGGACCTCCAGGATGCGTACTTCCACAGCCATATTTTCGAGGGTCACAGGCGCTTCCTCCGTTTCCTGGTGGGCCAGGACCACTACCAGTTTACGCTCCTCCCCTTTGGCCTCTCGACGGCCCCCAGGGTCTTCACGAAGTGTATAGCGGTGGTAGCGGCCCACCTCAGGAGGAGAGGGCTGCAGATCTTTCCCTACCTAGATGATTGGCTGCTCAAGGGCAAGTCCCAGTCCCAGGTGCAGCAGCAAATAACCCTCCTGCTACGCACCTGCTGAAATCTAGGCTTAGTGGTAAACAAGGAGAAATCCACATTAGTTCCAGGCCAGCGCATAGAATTCAAGTCCATTACCCCAAAAGTCTCGAGTCCAGCAACCCAAAAGTCCAACAACCCAAAAGTCTCTGTCCCTGGTCAGTGCAGCCCCAGAGTTCAAAAGTTTATCTGCAGTCTTACCCCCCGCCCCCGTGGGAATGGGGGGAGAAAGGGGCACACAGGGTATTAAGTGACACCTTATGTGGTCTGAGGCCGACTGCCCCACCTCTCCATGGGGTTCTGCTGCAGCCTTCACCACAAGCCGCTTCACTCTACCAGCCATCCCGTGAGCCGCTCCAGCCATTCTGCAAACTGCTCCACTCCACTCACCATCCCATGGGCCGCACCAACTGTCCCACAAACTGCTCCACTCCACTGGCCGCTTAGCAATAAATCTTCCCCCACTAGTTAACACAGCACTCAGTGATCTCGGCTCTTAGTGATTTCAGCTTGGAGTAGGGGAGCCCCAGTGCTGGTGCACTATTGGCCCAAAGTGAATTCAGCATAGCAGCCTGTAATTAGACTCTTAATGGAATAAAAATTAGCTCTGCTATTTAACAGTGGAGAGAGGAGGTAGTGCAATTGGTGTTTCAGGCTCTCACAAGGGACCCGTAACCCATGCCCCTTGTCTAGCAAGTGCTACATAGTTAATGGTGAGTCCCTCTGTCATACAACAGTTTCACTGGCCTTGATTCACAGAATCAGGGTAACAAAACTTTATTCTTCCTGCCCCAATAACAGAGAAACTGGGGATCCCACACCAGCCAGAGTAACCACTTGCAGTTGCTATGGGCTCATGCTAGGTCAGTGGGTGTGCCTATGCAAACAAGATCAGCCCCTGGAGTTCTTTTCCACACTTGCCATAATTCACCACCAGATGTCAGGGTAGAGCTCATCCTGACTCTGCTTACATTTGGAAGGTGTCGAAATTCCTGAAAATGAAAAGAAGTCAATTTTAATATATTGCAGCCTTCTTTGAAATTGAAACATTCATTCAGTATATCCAATTATTGATATTGCCTTCCGAATGTTCGTTTGCACACCTGCTACACATTCAGCAGAATGATCATTTTTGGCATTAAAAAGGGTGAAAAACTATTTGAGGGCTAATCTCAGTGAAGAAAAATTAAACTCCCTTTCTCTCCTGACAATTGAAAAGGATCTAACAACTTCTCTGGATTATACAGAATTAATTAATAAGCTTGCCACTCAAAGGTGTAGGCGTAAACAAATGTAACTACTTACTACTCACATACTTTTATTTATTTTATTGTATCTACATAAATTAAAAAATAAATATTTGATATACACCAGATCCCCGCTTGAACGCGGGGTTTTGGATCCATGCGTGGTCCTGTTCTATAAGCGAAATTGCGCTATACAGCCGCGCGTTCAAGCATGGGTCCGTTGTTCTTGTAATTTTATTTATAATAAAACTTGTAAATGTTCAATTATTTTAATGATAGATTCATTTTAGTTCAAACGAATCTGTAAAAAAACTAAAACAAGTTCATATGGGGCCGGGGACGGCAATTATTTCAGGGCCTAGGGGCGGCAAAATCATTAATCCGCCACTGACTCTGCCAATGACACTGTGTAGAAACTGGAGTCCCCAGATGACCTGATCCTGACTGGCCATCAAGAAGAGTTCATCTGTCTTATTGGGAGTGGTGAACATTGCATATGTAGCATGTGCATTCTGTTTTGGTGATTATTAATAAATAGAGGTTATGTAGGATATTACTGTGTAAGGCTCTTTCACTGGTAAAAGAGCCCGCAAACCCACAGAGTGTAAGGTTACGCCTGAGCCCTAGGAACGGGGTAGGGGTGGGTGCCCTAGAGTGTGTGTAACAGAGAATTTTGCGGGGATAACAGAGTGCCTTGTATTAAATGAGGATATTGATATAATAGGCATAACAGAAACTTGGTGGAATGAGGATAATCAGTGGGACACAAGTATCAGGGGGTAGCCGTGTTAGTCTGTATCTACAAAAACAACAAGGAGTCTGGTGGCACCTTAAAGACTAACAGATTTATTTGGACATAAGCTTTCATGGGTGAAAATCTCACTTCTTCGGATGCATAGAGTGAAAGTTACAGATGCAGGCATTATATACTGACACATGGAGAGCAGGGAGTTACTTCGCAAGTGGAGAACCAGTGTTGAGAGGGCCAATTCAATCAGGGTGGATGTAGTCCACTCCAATAATAGATGAGGAGATGTCAATTCCAGGAGAGGAAAAGCTGCTTCTGTAATGAGCCAGCCACTCCCAGTCCCTATTCAAGCCCAGATTAATGGTGTTGAATTTGCAAATGAATTTTAGTTCTGCTGTTTCTCTTTGAAGTCTGTTTCTGAAGTTTTTTTGTTCAATGATAGTGACTTTTAAATCTGTAATTGAATGACCAGGGAGATTGAAGTGTTCACTTACTGGCTTATGTATGTTACCATTCCTGATGTCCGATTTGTGTCCATTTATTCTTTTGCGGAGGGACTGTCTGGTTTGGACAATGTACATGGTAGAGGGGCATTGCTGGCACATGATGGCATATATAACATTAGTGGATGTGCAGGTGAATGAGCCCTTGATGGTGTGGCTGATGTGGTTGGGTCCTTTGATGGTGTCGCCAAAGTAGACAACGAGGTTTGCTACAGGGATTGGTTCCTGGGTTGGTGTTTCTGTGGTGTGGTGTGTAGTTGCTGGTGAGTATTTGCATCAGGTTGGGGGGTTGTCTGTAAGCGAGGACTGGCCTGCCTCCCAAGGTCTGTGAGAGTGAGGGATCATTTTCCAGGATAGGTTGTAGATCGTGGATAATGCGCTGGAGAGGTTTTAACTGGGGGCTGTATGTGATGGCCAGTGGTGTTCTGTTATTGTCCTTGTTGGGCCTGTCCTGTAGTAGGTGATTTCTGGGTACGCGTCTTGCTCTGTCAATCTGTTTCCTCACTTCCCCAGGTGGGTATTGTAGTTTTACGAATGCTTGATAAAGATCTTGTAGGTGTTTGTCTCTGTTTGAGGGGATGGAGCAAATTCGGTTGTATCTTAGGGCTTGGCTGTAGACAATGGTGATGTGTCTTGGATGGAAGCTGGAGGCATGTAGGTACGTATAATGGTCAGTAGGTTTCCGGTATAGGGTGGTGTTTATGTGACCATCACTTATTTGCACTGTAGTGTCCAGGAAGTGGATCTCTTGTGTGGACTGGTCCAGGCTGAGGTTGATGGTGGGGTGGAAATTGTTGAAGTCCAGGTGGAATTCTTCAAGGGCCTCCTTTCCGTGGGTCCATATGATGAAGATGTCATCAATGTAGCGCAAGTAGAGGAGGGGCACTTGGGGACGAGAGCTGAGGAAGCTTTGTTCTAAGTCAGCCATAAAAATGTTGGCATACTGTGGGGCCATGCGGGTACCCATAGCAGTGCCACTAACTTGAAGGTATAAGTTGTCCCCAAATCTGAAGTGGTTGTGGGTGAGGACAAAGTCACAAAGCTCAGCCACCAGGCTTGCTGTGGCCTCATCAGGGATACTGTTCCTGACAGCTTGTAGTCCATCCTCATGTGGAATATTGGTGTAAAGTGCTTCTACATCCATGGTGGCCAGGATGGTGTTTTCAGGAAGAACACCAATGCATCCAGGGTACAAAATATATCAGACGGACAGAACAGGTCGTGCTGGTGGGGGAGTGGCACTATATGTGAAAGAAAGCGTAGAATCAAATGAAAATCTTAAATGAACTAAACTGTACCACAGAATCTCTATGGATAGTAATTCCATGCTTTAATAATAAGAATATAGCAGTAGGGATATATTACTGACCACCTGACCAGGATAGTGATAGTAACTGTGGAATGCTCAGGAAGATTAGAGAGGCTATTAAAATAAAAAACGCAATAATAATAATGGGGGATTTCAGTTATCCCCATATTAATTGGGTACATGTCACCTCAGGATGGGATGCAGAGATAAAGTTTCTTGACACCTTAAATGACTGCTTCCTGGAGCAGCTAGTCCTGGAACCCACAAGAGGAGAGGCAATTCTTGATTTAGTCCTAAGTGGAGCACAAGATCTTGTCCAAGAGATGAATATAGCTGGACCACTTGGTAATAGTGACCATAATATAATTAAATTTAACATCCCTGGGACGGGGAAAACACCACAGTGGCCCAACACTGTAGCATTTAATTTCAGAAAGGGGAACTACACAAAAATGAGGAAGTTAGTGAAACAGAAATTAAAAGATACAGCGCCAAAAGTGAAATCCCTGCAAGCTGCATGGAAACTTTTTAAAGACACCATAATAGAGGCTCAACTTAAATGTATACCCCAAATTAAAAAACATAGTAAGAGAACCAAAAAAGTGCCACCGTAGCTAAACAACAAAGTAAAAGAAGCAGTGGGAGGCAAAAAGGCATCCTTTAAAAAGTGGAAGTTAAATCTTAGTGAGGAAAATAGAAAGGAGCATAAACACTGGCAAATGAAGTGTAAAAATACACTTAGGAAGGCCAAAAAAGAATTTGAAGAACAGCTAGCCAAAGACTCAAAAAGTAATAGCAAAAGTTTTTTTAAGTACATCAGAAGCAGGAAGCCTGCTAAACAACCAGTGGGGCTACTGGATGATCGAGATGTTAAAGGAGCACTCAAGGACGATAAGGCCATGGCAGAGAAACTAAATGAATTCTTTGCATTGGTCTTCACAGTTGAGGATGTGAGGGAGATTCCCAAACCTGAGCCATTCTTTTTAGGTGACAAATCTGAGGAACTGTCCCAGATTAAGGTGTCATTAGAGGAGGTTTTGGAACAATTTGATAAAACTAAACAGTAATAAGTCACCAGGACAAGATGGTATTTGCCCAAGAGTTCTGAAGGAACTTAAATGTGAAATTGCAGAACTACTAACTGTAGTTAGTCTGTAACCAGGGCCGGTTCCAGGGTTTTGGCTGCCCCAAGCAGCCAAACAAAAACAAAAAAACAAAAAAAGCCGCGATCGTGATCTGCGGCGGCGGCAATTCGGTGGGAGGTCCTTCGCTCCCAGCAGGCGTGAGGGACCGTCCGCCGAATTGCTGCCGAACAGCTGGACGTGCCGTCTCTCTCCGAAGTGGCCGCCCCAAGCACCTGCTTGGTAAGCTGGTGCCTGGAGCCAGCCCTGTCTGTAACCAATCATTTAAATCAGCTTCTGTACCAAATGACTGGAGAGTGAGGTGGCAACGAATTGACATCAGTGATAATAAGTTGAGATCATTGATATACTAGCCTACAGGAGAAGTACACTCCAACATTAGTAAGGTGAGGAAATACAAATAAGGAAGAGAGGAGAAACCTCCACTGAATATGCAACAGACATAGTGGCATCAGCGTATCATATAAAAGTTGCATTCCAGCCCATGGTCAATAGAAGAGAGAGAAGTGCCCCAATGAAGGTCACTGGTGATGCGGGGGAAGGTGATGGTGATGAGGAAGATGATGGCTAACATTGTTCTGCAAGGGATAGTGTGAGTATATAGATGTTCAGATGTACATTCTGTATTATCTCGATCTACCTTACTGGGTTGGGGGGTGTTTATCACTTTGCTAAATGTATTAATAAACTATTTGTAAAGATAGAAGAGTTCCTAAGTGTGAGTATTACAACTGTGCACACTGGGATTCCCAACTATATTATAGTTTGAATAATGCTGGGCCTGATCTTGGGACAAGAACCTGTCAACCCTCAAAGTGATAACTGGGAATTCTTAAGTAATCAATGTAATTAATACATAATCTATAGATCAGGCTACAACACATACATATCTTAGGGTGACCTGCTTGCTGGCAAGCTGTTTGTGAGCAGTCCAGGTTGGGAGCTACAACAGTAAGGCATTGCAATGCACCCCAGATTGAAGGCAAGGGTGACACAGTTCCCCATTGGTCTGGATTGCATGCTGGTATGGCACAGAAGTAAATATCATGCCACTATATAAATCTGTGGTATGCCCACATCTTGAATATGGCATACAGTTCTGGTTGCCCTGTCTCAAAAAAGATATATTAGAATTGGAAAATGTACAGAGACGAACAACAAACATTATTAGGGGTATGGAACAGCTTCTGTATGAGGAGAGATTAAAAAGACTGGCACTGTTCAGCTTGGAAAAGAAATGACTAGAGGGATAGGAGAGACGTCTGTAAAATGATGAATGCTGTGGAGAAAGTGAATAACAAAGCGTTATTTACTCTTTTACATAACACAGAAAGCAGCACCTTTAAAACAAACACTAGGAAGTGCTACTTCATACAACACACAGTCAACCTATGGGGAACTCATTGCCAGGGAATGTTATGAAGGGCAATACTATAACAGGGTTCAGAAAAGATTGAGATAAGTTCATGGAAGATATGTCCATCAATGGCTATTAACCAAGATGGTCCTGGATGCAACCCCATGCTCTGGGTATCCTTAAACCTCTCATAGCCAGAAGCTGGGAGTGAATGACAGGACGGATCACTTGATAATTGCCTTGTTCTGTTCATTCTCTCTGAAGAACCTGCCAATGGCCACTGTCAGAAGACGACATACTGGGCTGGATGGACCATTGGTCGGACCCAATGTGACCGTTGTGACGTTATTGACATGAACTGTGAATGTATAGATCATTGTTGCAACCAAGGTCCTATAGTTGCACCAAATCCTGTACAAAGGAGGTCAAGTAAGATGTCTATAAAAAGGTTATGATTTGCTGGTTATGATTATGCTGTCTGTATGCATGTATCATTTTTGTATTTAAAGTTATAAGTATTGGCTCTATACTGTCTGTATTTCAAACCTGTGCTATGCTTCTGGGTGACACCCCAGACAGTCTGGCATCAGCACTGAATGGCCTGCTTGATGGCCCATTAAGGACCATCAGCTATACGACTGATCCATATAACTGACCCATTGAGAGAAGGCAGATACCCCTTATGACTCAGCAAGGCCGCAGGGGCATGCCTATGGAGAGGACTCTAAGGCTTTCAAGCCATGTGCTGGGTAGCTTGTGTTTGGAACAAAGGAAGTACAGGCCACATGGCAAGAGACTATAAAAAGCAGCTGTATCTTCTCCATTTTGTCTTCAATCCTGCTTCTTACCTCTTGCTACAAACTGAAGCTCTGAATAAAGGACTGAATGACCCATCCAAGCTGTGGATGTACTCCAGAGACTTGATTTGAACCTGCAGTTTATTGCATCACTGCTACAAGCCTGAACCAAGAACTTTGCCATTACTGTATGTAATTGATTCCATTTAACCAATTTTAGTTCTCATCTATATTTCTTTCTTTTTATGAATAAACCTTTAGATTTTAGATTCTAAAGGATTGGCAACAGCGTGATTTGTGGGTAAGAGCTAACTGATATATTGACCTGGGTCTGGGGAGTGGCCCTATGGAATTGGGAGAACCTTTTTTGTTTTACCGGGGTATTGGTTTTCATAATCATTCATCCCCATAAGGAGTGGCACTGGTGGTGATACTGGTGTGTCTGAGGGAATTGCTTATATGACTTCCGGTGGTTAGCTAGTGGGGTAAAACCGAAGCCCTCTCTGTTTGGCTGGTTTGGTGCCTTAGTAGTAAAGGAACCCCAGCCTTGGGCTGTGACTACGCTGCTTGTCAGGACTGAGATCCCTACTTTGAACTTTAGGGTACAAATGTAGGGGCCTGCATAAAAACTTCTAAGCTTAATTACCAGCTTAGCTCTGGTTCGGCTGCCACCATTTTCAATGGATTCCCTCCCTGGGAAACCTTGAAAAACCTTCACCAAATCCCTGGTGAAAACAAATCCAACCCCTTGGATTTAAAACAAGGGGAAATTAACCATTCCCCTCCTTCCTCCCACCAACTCCTGGTGAATCAAGATCCAAAACCCCTTTGGATCTAAAACAAGGAAAAAATCAATCAGGTTCTTAAAAAGAAGGTTTTTAATTAAAGAAAAAGGTAAAAATCATCTCTGTAAAATCAGTATGGAAATCAACCTTACAGGGTAATCAAACTTAAAGAGCTCAGAGGACTCCCCTCTAGTCTCAGGTTCAAAGTACAGCAAACAAAGAGAAACACTCTAGTAAAAGGTACATTTACAAGTTGAGAAAACAAAGGAAAACTAACACGCCTTGCCTGGCTATTTACTTACAAGTTTGAAATAGGAGAGGCTTGTTTAGAAAGATGTGGAGAACCTGGATTGATGTCTGGTCCCTCTCATTCCCGGAGAACGAACACACTCCCAAACAAAGAACACAAACAAAAGCCTTCCCCCCCCAAGATTTGAAAGTATCTTGTCCCCTTATTGGTCCTTTAGGTCAGATGCCAGCCAGGTTACCTGAGCTTCTTAACCCTTTACAGGGAAAAGGATTTTGGAGTCTCTGGCCAGGAGGGATTTATAGTACTGTACACAGGACAGCTATTACCCTTCCCTTTATAGTTATGACACGCCCCCCAAATCACAGATAGTGTTGGATGTTCGGTTCCACACTGGCTGTGATTTCTTCCTGGAGTTCTAGGAGAAAACAGAGTTAATAAGACACATGTACCTTTAGACATACTACTGATTATATAAAAACTAACAATATGTTTCATTCCAAGAACAATTGTTAATCAGTTAACTCTGGGAAACTTTCCCGGGAGAGTGCATCAGCCACTTTGTTAGAAGCTCCCGAAATGTGTTGTATTTCAAAATCAAAATCTTGGAGAGCTAAACTCCACCGAAGAAGTTTTTTGTTATTTCCCTTGGCGGTATGAAGCCACTGTAGCGCAGCATGGTCTGTTTGTAGTTGGAAACGCCGTCCCCAAACATATGGGCGTAGCTTTTCCAGCGCGTACACAATGGCGTAGCATTCCTTTTCGCTGATTGACCAATGGCTTTCCCTCTCAGACAGTTTTTTACTGAGAAAGACGACAGGATGGAATTCTTGATCCGGTCCTTCCTGCATTAAAACTGCTCCCACGCCTCGCTCGGACGCATCTGTGGTTACTAGGAACAGTTTGTCAAAGTCTGGGGCCCTTAGCACAGGGTCAGACATGAGTGTTGCCTTAAGCTGGTTAAAGGCCTTTTGACACTCATCAGTCCACTGAACTGCATTTGGCTGGTTCTTTCTGGTTAGGTCTGTCAGCGGGGCGGCGATTTGGCTGTAGTGGGGTACAAATCGCCTATAATATCCAGCCAAGCCTAAGAAGGATTGGACCTGTTTCTTAGACTTTGGAACCGGCCACTTTTGGATAGCATCCACTTTGGCCTGTATGGGATTTATAGTTCCTTGACCCACCTGGTGCCCCAGGTAAGTCACTCTGTTTTGGCCTATTTGACACTTTTTAGCCTTAACAGTTAGTCCTGCCTGCTGGATGCGCTCGAAAACTTTTTCCAGGTGCTCCATGTGCTCTGCCCATGAATCAGAAAAAATGGCCACATCATCGAGGTAGGCAACTGCAGATTCTCCCAATCCCGCTAGGAGACCATCTACAAGTCTTTGGAAGGTGGCGGGTGCATTTCGCAACCCGAAAGGGAGTACATTGAATTCATACACCCCTGCCTGGGTGACGAAGGCTGACCTTTCCTTAGCGGGTTCATCTAGTGGTACTTGCCAGTACCCCTTGGTTAAGTCTAAAGTAGAGATGAATTGGGCATGTCCCAATTTCTCCAATAGCTCATCTGTGCGTGGCATTGGATAGTTGTCAGGACGAGTTACAGCATTTAGCTTACGGTAGTCCACGCAAAAGCGTATTTCCCCATCTGGTTTGGGAACTAGAACCACTGGAGATGCCCATGCACTCTTAGAGGGGCGGATTATACCCATCTGTAGCATGTCCTGGATCTCCCTTTGTATAGCAGTTTTGGCATGAGGTGACTCCCGGTAGGGTGGGGTTCTAATAGGGTGAGCATTACCTGTGTCAATGGAGTGGTATGCCCGTTCGGTCCATCCTGGAGTGGCTGAGAAAATTGGTGCAAAGCTTGTGCACAGCTCCTTGATCTGCTGTCGCTGCAGACGTCCAAGGGTCATGGAGAGGTTCACCTCTTCCACGCCACCATCCTTTTTTCCTTCGTAGTAGACACCTTCAGGCCACTCCGCGTCATCTGTTTCCTGGGCTGTAAACTGGCAAACGTTTAATTCTCTGGAATAAAAGGGCTTAAGAGAATTAACATGGTATACTTTAGGCTTTATGTTGGAGGTGGGGGAGGCTATGAGATAGTTAACAGCTCCTAGGCGCTCCTGGACCGTGAATGGTCCTTCCCACGACGCTTCCATTTTATGGGCCTGGAGCGCCTTTAAGACCATGACTTGGTCTCCTTCTTTGAAGGACCGTTCTCTGGAATGTTTATCATACCAGGCCTTTTGCTCTTCCTGAGCATCCTTTAGGTTTTCTTTAGCAAGGGCCAAAGAATGTCGGAGGGTGTTTTGTAGGTTGCTTACAAAGTCTAGAATGTTTGTTCCTGGAGAAGGCGTAAACCCCTCCCATTGCTGCTTCACCAACTGTAATGGCCCCTTAACCTCACGGCCATACACAAGTTCAAATGGTGAAAACCCTAAACTGGGATGTGGTACAGCCCTGTAGGCAAAAAGCAACTGCTGCAACACGAGGTCCCAATCATTGGAGTGTTCATTTACAAATTTACGTATCATGGCCCCCAAAGTTCCATTAAACCTCTCCACCAGGCCATTGGTTTCATGGTGGTAAGGGGTGGCAACCAAGTGATTCACCCCATGAGCTTCCCACAGGTTTTCCATGGTTCCTGCCAGGAAGTTAGTTCCCGAATCTGTAAGGATGTCGGAGGGCCAACCTACCCTGGCAAAAATGTCTGTTAATGCCTGGCACACACTTTTAGCCCTGGTGTTGCTTAAGGGTACTGCTTCCGGCCATCGGGTAGCAAAATCCATGAAAGTCAGTACGTACTGCTTTCCTCTGGGTGTCTTCTTTGGGAAAGGACCCAGAATATCCACAGCTACGCGCTGAAATGGGACCTCAATTATGGGTAGTGGCTGGAGAGGGGCTTTAACCTGGTCTTGGGGTTTTCCCACTCGTTGGCACACCTCACAAGACCGGACATAATTAGCAACGTCCTTGCCCATTCCCTCCCAGTGGAAGGACTTCCCCAACCGGTCCTTGGTTCTGTTCACCCCAGAATGGCCACTGGGATGATCATGGGCTAAGCTCAAGAGCTTTACCCGATACTTAGTGGGAACTACCAACTGTCTTTGAGGATGCCAGTCTTCCTGGTGCCCACCAGAAAGAGTCTCCTTGTATAAAAGTCCTTGTTCTACAACAAACCGGGATCGGTTAGAAGAGCTGAGAGGCGGTGGGGTGCTCCGCGCCGCCACCCAAGCTTTCTGAAGGCTGTCATCTGCTTCCTGCTCGGCCTGGAACTGTTCCCTTGATGCTGGAGACATCAGTTCCTCCTTGGACTGTGGACTGGGGCTTGGTCCCTCTGGAAGCGATGCAGGTGCTGGGGCTGTTTCCATTGACTGTGAACCGCTGTCCGCTGGTGCACTATGTGGTAACTCAGGCTCTGGCTGAGCCTCTTGGGTAGGGTTATCTGCTGCTTCTGCCAGTTCAGGCTCGCTGGTGCCCTCTGGCGTTGGAGTTGTAGACGGGTTTGCAAGGGCTGGACTCAGGGCTGGCAATGGTTCTGGTGCTGGTTGCGTTGCCAGTTCCGGTTCTGGGACTGGCTTTGGCTGGGTCTCTGGGATTGGATCCACTACGGCTGTTGCAGTCGTTGGCAGAGGATCCAGTTCCACCACCTTTGTCTGGGTCTCCGGTAACACAGACGGGGCCCTGGTGGACGGCTCAGGAACAGGGATGGGGGTGAAAGCTTGCTTAGCCTGGCTGCGGGTGACTATTCCCACCCTCTTGGCTACCTTCACATGGTTGGCCAAATCTTCCCCCAGCAGCATGGGAATGGGATAATTGTCATAGACTGCAAAAGTCCACATTCCTGACCAGCCCTTGTACTGGACATGCAACGTGGCTGTAGGCAAGGTTACAGATTGTGACACGAAGGGTTGAATTGTCACTGTAGCCTCTGGGTTGATGAGTTTGGGGTCCACTAGGGATTGGTGGATAGTTGACACTTGAGCCCCAGTGTCCCTCCAGGCGGTAACCTTCTTTCCGCCCACTCTCAAGGTTTCCCTTCGCTCCGAGGGTATGAGAGAGGCATCTGGGTTTGGGGATCTTTGGTGTGATTGGGGTGTAATGAACTGTAATCGGTTAGGGTTCTTGGGGCAGTGAGCCTTTATATGTCCCAGTTCATTACATTTAAAACATCGCCCTGCTAAGGTATCACCGGGGCGATGTTGGTTGGTGGAGACTGGTGTGGTGGGGTGAGAAGGCGTCTGGGGTTTCCCTTGAGATGTGGGTGGGGCCTTGGGTTGTCCCCGGTGGTAAGGTTTTGTTTCGGCTTGCCCCTTCTGATATTCGCTCCAACTGCTACTAGTTTTTTTCTTTTCTGCCACCTCCACCCATTGGGCTCCAATCTCCCCCGCCTCAGTTACAGTTTTGGGCTTCCTATCTAGGATGTACCTTTCTATTTCCTCAGGAACACCCTCTAAAAACTGCTCCATTTTTACTAGGGAAAGCAGATCTTCCAGAGATTTAACATTTGCTCCTGATACCCAGGCATCACAATTTTTGTCAATGTGGTAGGCATGACGGGTAAATGTCACATCCGGTTTCCACTTTAGGGCTCTGAACCGCCGACGGGCATGCTCGGGTGTTAGCCCCATTCTGAGTCTGGCCTTGTTTTTAAAAAGTTCATAACTGTTCATGTGTTCCTTAGGCATTTCAGCCGCCACCTCTGCTAAGGGTCCACTGAGCTGCGGCCTCAGCTCTACCATGTACTGGTCTATAGCGATGCTGTATCCAAGGCAGGCCCTTTCAAAATTTTCTAAGAAGGCCTCAGTATCATCGCCTGCCTTGTAGGTGGGGAATCTTCTGGGATGGGAAGTGGTACCTGGAGGGGGGTTGTTAGCATTGGCTGGTGCATCCTGCTTAGCCTTTGCTACTTCCAGTTCATGCTTCCTTTCTTTTTCTCTCTCCTCCATCTCTTTTTCTTTCATCTTCATCTCTTTTTCTTTCAGCTCCATCTCTCTCTTGTGGGCCTCCTCTTTGGCTTTTTCTTCTCTTTCTCTCTGCTCTGTCTCGAGTTTTGTTAATTGAAGCAGTCTCTGATGTTTTCTTTCATTTTCTTCTGCTTCTAGTTTGGCCAGTTCTATTTTGTTAGCTACTTCTTTGGTAGTCATTTTCCTGTTTTCTTGTGCTGGGTAACCCCCTTTGCAGTTGACAAACTGGGAAGCTCTCAGCTCTGGCTGCTGCAGAGTTAACAGTAACTTTCTAACTAGCTACTCCCGAGGATGTAAAAAGAAAAAAAAAAACAATTCAGCTTGTAAATACCTTTTACCAGTCATTTGCTAATTGAACCCTTCTCTTAACAAAGGACCTGTAAAAAAAACTTAACACCTCTGCCTTCAGGCAAGGAGAGATAAGATATGCATCTATCTACTTCCAGCTCGGCTTTCCAAGCAGCTAGAAGGAAAAAAAAATCTCACTGGCTTTTGGGTTTAAAATGATCCCACCGCTATTCACCATGTCAGGACTGAGATCCCTACTTTGAACTTTAGGGTACAAATGTAGGGGCCTGCATAAAAACTTCTAAGCTTAATTACCAGCTTAGCTCTGGTTCGGCTGCCACCATTTTCAATGGATTCCCTCCCTGGGAAACCTTGAAAAACCTTCACCAAATCCCTGGTGAAAACAAATCCAACCCCTTGGATTTAAAACAAGGGGAAATTAACCATTCCCCTCCTTCCTCCCACCAACTCCTGGTGAATCAAGATCCAAAACCCCTTTGGATCTAAAACAAGGAAAAAATCAATCAGGTTCTTAAAAAGAAGGTTTTTAATTAAAGAAAAAGGTAAAAATCATCTCTGTAAAATCAGTATGGAAATCAACCTTACAGGGTAATCAAACTTAAAGAGCTCAGAGGACTCCCCTCTAGTCTCAGGTTCAAAGTACAGCAAACAAAGAGAAACACTCTAGTAAAAGGTACATTTACAAGTTGAGAAAACAAAGGAAAACTAACACGCCTTGCCTGGCTATTTACTTACAAGTTTGAAATAGGAGAGGCTTGTTTAGAAAGATGTGGAGAACCTGGATTGATGTCTGGTCCCTCTCATTCCCGGAGAACGAACACACTCCCAAACAAAGAACACAAACAAAAGCCTTCCCCCCCCAAGATTTGAAAGTATCTTGTCCCCTTATTGGTCCTTTAGGTCAGATGCCAGCCAGGTTACCTGAGCTTCTTAACCCTTTACAGGGAAAAGGATTTTGGAGTCTCTGGCCAGGAGGGATTTATAGTACTGTACACAGGACAGCTATTACCCTTCCCTTTATAGTTATGACACTGCTCTAAGCAATTTGTCCTGAATTGATACTCTCAGTAGAGTCCTGCCAAAGGCGGCTTCGTTACAACCGTTCTTACGTAATATTTCCGTTCTGTACCTGGAAAAAAGCAGGACAATGTACTTGTATCATATGAAGCTGACAAACTATTTTCCAGCCCATCAGCAGGTCCTAATAACTTGCACCTAAGAGTCCTAAAAGAAAGAGCTCTGGAGATATGTGGCCCACTAGTGTTAATTTTTAATATATTTTAGAGTACCAGGGAAATTCCAGAAGACTAGCAAAAGACTAATGTTGTGCCAATATTCAAAAAGTAGAAGCGATATGAGCTGGGTAAGTTGAGGCCAGTTAGCTTGACATCAATCCTAGGTAAAATAGTGGGAAATCTTATATGGAAATCAATTACTAATGAGTTAAAGAATAGGAATATAATTAATTCCAGTCAATATGATTATATGAAAAATAGATCCTGTCAGGCAAACCTGTTTTCATTCTTTGATGACAAGTCTGGTCAATACAGGTAAAGAGTTTGCAGCCACAATGCAGCCTCTTTTGGTTAAAGGTACATATTCACAATTAGTCAGTAAGATCTGTAGTCTAGGAGTGCTCTTGGAGTCCTTGCTGATACTAAGCTCTCACATTACATCAACCATGAGTAATGCTCTCTGCCATCTCCAGTTGGTTAGGAGACTCGATCCCACCCTAGTGAAAAATGACCTGGTCTCAGTTACTCACACCTTCATCATGTCTTGACTGGACTACAACAATTCAATATATCTGGGCATGAAGTCTTCAGCAGTTACAAAACTCCCATGAATACACTGCACCTGTCCTCCACTCCCTACAGTAGCTTCCCAGGTGCTCTATGGCCTAGACCCAGGATATCTAAAAGATTTTCTAAGCTCCAGAACAGTCAACAACCTCACCCCTCAGGCACATGGAACTCTCTGCAGTAAGGGTAACACTTGTTTGTGCAGCAGAAATAACTTTCTCGGGGGTCGGTTCCAGACTGTGGAAGTGAACTTCCCCAGGAACTAGGGAACAACACAAACCTCACCACCTTCTGCTCCAAGTGCCAGGCTCATATCTTTGGCCTTGTCTTCACTTACCGGAGGGTCCGGCGGCAGGCAATTGATGTTCTGGGATCAATTTATCGCGTCTGGTTAAGACGCGATAAATTGATCCTGGATCGATCCCGGAAGTGCTCGCAGTCGGCGCCGATACTCCAGCTCGCCGAGAGGAGTACGCGGCATCGACGGGGGAGCCTGCCTGCCGCGTCTGGACCGCGGTAAGTTCGGACTAAGGTACTTCGAATTCAGCTACGTTATTAACGTAGCTGAATTTGCGTACCTTAGTCCTAAGTGGGGACTTAGTGGGGACCAGGCTTTTGACCTGGCCTTTTCTAACATAAACATATAGCAACTTGTACACCTCTACCTCGATATAACGCGACCCGATATAATACGAATTCGGCTATAACGCGGTAAAGCAGTGCTCCGGGGGGGTGGGGCTGTGCACTCCGGTGGATTAAAGCAAGTTCAATATAATACGGTTTCAGTTATAACGCGGTAAGATTTTTTGGCTCCCGAGGACAGTGTTATATCGAGGTAGAGGTGTATATTTAAATAATAAAAAAACAAACCTAAACCCCAACAAAAACAAGACTCTGTATTGCACACACTTCTTTCCCGGGAAGAGGATGAGAAAACGAACACCATATGACAGATGTGTCATTGCTTAATGCACTACAGGAAGGCACTCAGATACTGCAATGAGGAGCACAGTATAAGAACCTCTGTAGAACAAAATAGATATAATATAGGTAGACTTTTGCAAGGTCTTTGACTTAGTACTGCCCAACATTCTGATTTAAAAGTTAGCACTCTACCATATCAATAAAATATACATTAAATGGATTCAGAAATGGCTGACCGGTCTCAAAAAGTAGCTGTTGATAGGGGGTCAACATTGAATGTGAGTGATTCTAGCGGGCTTCTGCAGGGAGCAGCAGTAGCCCAATGCTATTTCAACATTTTAACCAATGAACAGGAAGTAAGGAGGCTTGCCAGGGGATGGAGACTTAAGCCCTGAGGTAAGTGGGGAAGTGGGATACTAGAAGGAAACACAAGGAGGAGGGTAAACAGGGGAGGCCTCCTGATTCATAATGAGAAAGTAGGGCAATTGGCTAGTTATCTTGGTTGCCAGTACCCCCAATGTCACTCTGACAACCCAATATCAGCCTATGACACACCACCACCGTCACGCCACAACTTCCCCAATCTCACCCCAACACCTCCATATCCCATTGTCACCCCACTAAGTGTCACCAAACACCCAATGTCACCCCAACACCTCCACATCCCACTGTCACCCCATGACACCCCACTGTCACCAAACACCTAATCTCACCCCCAATGACCCTCCTACGTCACCCCACCCGACACCAGCATTCTCAGCCCGCAACACCCCCAATGTCCCCACGCCCAGGCGCGAGGCTCCGGCTCGCCACGTCACTAACCCCCGCCCCCAGCCCAGGGCGGGCTCCCAGGGTGCCCTGCGGCGGGGGGGAGGGGCACACAGCCGAGTGCTCCGCCCAGCAGGCGGGGGCTGGCGCCGGAAGTGGGTCGCTGCCGCTATGGACTCGCTGTGGAGGCTGAAGCAGTTCGATGCGTTTCCCAAGACGCTGGAGGATTTTCGAGTCAAGACCTGCGGGGGCGCGCTCGGTGAGGGGCGGGGGCGCGCTCGGTGAGGGGCGGGTGGAGCTGCCAGGTCCCCCTTGCTGAGCCCGTCCCCTGCTGGGGCGCCCATCAGCAGCCTGCCGCTCGCTGCGGGCCCCGGCCGGGCTCAGGCCGCGCCTCCCCAGTGGGCCGGGGGCAGACAGGCCCCTCCGCCGCCTGCCCCGGAGCCTGGGCTGCGGCCGTCACGTCGGCGTGCAGCGTGCGGGGCAAGCGAGTTCCCGGGGCGTGGGGCTCCCGGGCCAGCGCCGAGACCATCGCTCTCTTGCCCCGCAGCCACACGCTGGTGCCTGCCCTCGGCCGCAGGGAGTGAGACTTTCCCGCGCTCCCCCCGCCTCTGCATTGATCTGTCTCCTCTCACGTGCAACCGGGCATCTCAGCACCGAGCCAGGGGGCTTGCTACACAACCCACCTAATTCTCCCCTTCCCGTCACCAGCCCCCAGCCTGAAACGCCCTCAAATACAGAATGTGATGGGAGAGAAAATACCTCCTCGCTTTGAAGGGTGAACAACCCCAGCCTGTTCCTCTCCTGCTAAGGCTAAAGACTAGGTCGTTTCAAGTCCAGCTACATCCTTATCTCTTCCTCCCTGAGAGTCTTTCACCTTCGTAGTCGCTAAGGTGAACCACTCCACGCGCAGGGGAAAGGTTGTCACCTAACCCACTCCAGCCCTTGGCCATCAAAGCTGGAATAAAGGGCATGTGCTTGTGTAAAAAGAAAAGAAGAGCCACCTCCCTGCCTGCATGGTAAGAACCATCAGTACCACTTGAAACAAACTGTCCAAGCACACTCCTCAGTTCTAGAGCAGTACCTAGCCCTCAACCCAGAAACAACAATCCCAGCCTCCCCATCCATGTCATCACTTACAAAGCAGAACATCCAGCCCTCATATAGGGCAGATAATGTCTGATCATCCCAAAGCCAGACTGATGTTTCTAGCTGGAATTTGTGGGCCAGAGGTGGTGACAAATGGGCTAGGAGTGGCATATATTCCCTCACTCTGTTGTTCACACACACCTTCCTTCTGATTGTCTCCCTGCTTCCTTTTCCCATTGTCCTCTATTCCTCTTCTCTCTGTTACTTCTTCCACCCCTGCTTTGAGGAGTAACCTGACCAGTGCCAGCACAGCCAGCAACAGCAGTGAGGGATGGGTAGGGTAGAGGCAGTTCAGTCTCCACTCAGGCCCCAGAACCTGGCCTGGATCCTCGTTTTGCAGTGACAGAGAAGAGGCTGCATCCTCTTTTAACTCTGAAGGTGGTCAGTGGGCATGATGTTTGGGATTGTCTACACTGGCAATTTATTGCGCTGCAACTTTCTCGTTCAGGGGTGTGAAAAAACACCCCCCTGAGCGTAGCAAGTTTTAGCGCAGAAAAGTGCCAGTGTAGACAGGGTACCTGCGCTGAGAGCCACACCTCTCATGGAGGTGTGTTTCTTAGAGCGCTGAGAGAGCTCTGTCCCAGTGCTGCGCCGAGCATTGCCAGTGTAGACTAGCCCTTTGACTCCTCACCTCAGATTTAAAATTTCAAATAAAGGATGTGTCTCCCTTCTGTCTGTGTCATCCTTCCAGGCAAGGCTCCGTAAGCTCTTGTTCTTTTGTTAGTTGTGTTGTTTTGGGAGTTTTAGGTATAGTGAGGTGCTAGGAGTCCCACAGGCACCCTTAAACATGGTATGTATTTGACCTAAGTAAGTCATAAGAGACTGTGTTTTGCTATAAGAAAGACCCTGTCTGTTTGTTGCTGTATATGAGAGCCAAGTATTCATATGTAAGATTTCTGTAGTGCAGAATTGTGGAGCAAAGTAGTGATCCAGCCAATCAAGTAGCCTGTTCCTGACAGTGGCCAATACAAATTAGTTCAGAGAAAAGAACAAAAAACCTCCCAATGGGCCATTATGGAATAAACAGCATATAGGGAAGTTACTCCCTAGTTCTGTCAGTTGTTCGCTGGTGCCCTAAAGCAGGAGGGTTTGCTTATGCAAATATATATGTTTAAATAATAGAGCCAAAACCACCCCATTAAAAGAATATTAAAGTGGCAAAGTCAAGCTCTCCAAAATTAGGAAATGTCAGAATTAAGGTTACCATCGAACCTTAATCCTCTTCCCTCTGCTAATGGTGTGTGTTATGATACAGTCTTTAATTACGTGATCCCATACTATTTTTTCCACAGGACCCTTGCCTCATTCAGGGAATAGATAGTGTCATGGAGCCACAAGCTCAGTGCTACACCCCCAGCTTTGGAACAGTCTCTTGGAGGAACCCTTTGATGTGCCAGACCCCCAGGGGTCTCACTCTTTCCTCAGGGTAGGCCACCCAGTCTCACTGCCTCCTAAGACTGAACCTCGGGGGCTGCAGTACTCCTGCTTCATACTGTGAGCTCTGTTCAGTGAGTCCAACTGAGACAGATTCCTGGGAGAGACTTGTCCACTCTGCAGGGATTAACGCACCTCGCAAAGTATTTACAGGGACACTCAAACAGGGGTTTCAAACCAGTTGGGTTTATTAGTCCCCTGGCACACAGCATGGGAAGTCCTTAGGTTAGCACAGAGAAGTGAAGCTTTCCAGTGGTAAATGACCCTGGCACTAAATGGTGAGACCTGTTGCCACCTAAGGAGGGTGGGCCAGTCTGTACTCTACTCTGGTTCCACAATCCACTGGCGATATTAGGTGGCAGCCCCTCCATGGAGCTACGAGCACGAGTTTGTACCTGACACAGTTCATGAATTCTCCCTACACCTGTCCCTTCTGGGGTGAAAGGGAGAACCTGGCACACATCTGTGTAGTGTATGTCAGGTTGCAGTCCCTCTTCTGGCTCTCCCAGAATCTCTTATTGAGGTTCTAGGTGCACTTTTCCACATTCTTCCTAATTCTTGCACACCCCATCCATGATCCTATAAAGTTGCAGGACCTCCTTGTCAATCTCTTCCTGGCACTGGGCAAGATGGCCATCCATCATTCCAGGAGACGGAAGCTGCATGGGGGTACTCTGTGACTGGGGGGCCTATTGTCCCTTGTCTGATCATGTCTCGAGGTAGAGTTCCTCCAGGCAGTATCCACAGACTCTTTAGATGTCTTTGAGGAGTGGTGGGCACTGACCAGGATTCTCTGCTCAGTGTCCCCTTCTGGTTCCCTGATTATTAACCTTTGACCTTGCTCCTGTTTCTGTTTTCTCCTTTGTTGTCCCATGTACTCACTTGTGGCTTGGGCTTACTGGTTCCTCCCCCTTAGCTGAGGAGGCAGACCTTTAGTTTTGTGTGGGCCTAGATCCACCTGTCCCGATACCCGCAAATAGAACGTACCTTCCAACTATCGCAACAGTTGAAGCAGGAGTCCTATAGACAACAGCCTCCTTTGCTACACAAACCTGATTCATCCCCAGAGCACCATCTCTCAGTTCTAGGATTAACTGCATCTCTGCCCCCTCTGTGGTCTCCTCAAGGGGCACCCCTTGAGGTCTCAGGCCTCCAGTCCTCACCTTTCTCTGGGCAGGGACTTGCATCCCCGTCCCTTCAGATCAAGGATTGCAATCCTCCTTCAATTTGCTGTGATTATCACAGCAGATCTGACCTTTGTCCAGCACCCCTCTGCCAGGGACTATGCCAGAGTTGTCAGTGACCAGACAGTTTCCATAAACCACAATGCAATTATTTAGGACAAAATCATTACAGAAAAAACATAATAAGGCAATAAACAGTCCCCATTGCATGCTAGTTTACTGACCCATCTTCTGACACCGAGACACTGGCAGGTTCCAGTCCTTCACACCCTTCCAACAAGGTTTTGTCATCTTGGTTATAGTTTCATGTCAGTTCTTGGATCAGAGGTACCTCAGCCAGTTCAGGCCGATCCTTTATGCCACAAGCTCTTTCTTTGTCTCCTGGATCACGGCTGAACTGGTCTGTGTACCTTTCGAAGGGTAGTACTTCTCTGGAGTTGTTTACCTGCCCCAGGATTTGCAGTGATTACCCTCATTGATTTCAGATGTTGGGGTAAACTCAGTAACCCTCTGCCGTGGGCTGGAATAGTGTCTGTAACTCACAAAGTTATATCACATGTATAGATAGTTAAATTCACAGCTGACTGCAAGGAATTACACAGGGAACTCACAAAACTGGGTGACTGGGCAACAAAATGGCAAATGAAATTCAATGTTGATAAATGCAAAGTAATGCACATTGGAAAACATAACCCCAACTGTACATACAAAATAATGGGGTCTAAATTAGCTGTTAGCACTCAAGAAAGAGATCTTGGAGTCATTGTGGATAGTTCTCTGAAAACATCTGCTCAGTGTGCACTGACAATCAAAAAAAGCTAACAATGTTAGGAACCATTAGGGAAGGGAAATATCATAATGGCACTATATAAACCCATGGTATGCCCACATCTTGAATACTGTGTGCAGTTCTGGTCACCTCATCTCAAAAAAGATATATTTGAATTTTAAAAAATACAGAGAAGGGCAACAAAATGATTAGGGATATGGAACAGCTTCCATATGAGGAGAGATTGAAAAGAGTGGGACTGTTTATGTTAGAAAAGAGATGATTAAGGGGGGGTATGATAGCTGTCTATAAAATCATGAATGGTGTGGAGAAAGTGAAGAAGAAAGTGTTATTTGCCCCCTTCACAT
This sequence comes from Malaclemys terrapin pileata, assembly GCF_027887155.1. Taxonomy (NCBI): domain Eukaryota; kingdom Metazoa; phylum Chordata; order Testudines; family Emydidae; genus Malaclemys; species Malaclemys terrapin. The sequence goes on along the minus strand of NC_071516.1, from coordinate 33,431,298 downwards.
AACACAAGAATTGGGGGCATCCAATGCAATTAATAGGCAGCAGGTTTAAAACAAACATAAAGGAAGTACTTCTTCACACACCACACAGTCAACCTGTGGAACTCGTTGCCAGGAGATGCTGTGAAGGCCAATAGCATAACTGGGTTCAGAAAGAACTAGATAAATTCATGGAGGATAGGTCCATCAATGGCTATTAGGGGACTAGGGACGCAGTCCCATGCTGTGAGTATCCATAAACCTCTGACTGCCAGAAGCTGGGACTGGTTGACACTGAATAATTGTCCTGTTCTTTCACTCTGAAGTATCTGGCCTTGGTCACTGTTGGAAGACAGGATCCTGGGCTAGATGGACCATTAGTCAGATCCTGTATGGCCATTCGCATAGGATTTCCATGATTCCAAAATCTTGCATCTGTCACACCAACCATTTTGTGCAATGAATGAGGCAGGGTTTCTGTGGAAAAAATAGTATGTGCTCATGTAACTAAAGACCGCATCATAATGCAGACACACTGGTGACAGGGTGAATTAAGGTTGCAAGGAAAACTTTAACCTGTGTATGTCCCTGTGTCCTTGACTTTGAAACTTCAATGTTCTTTTAAAGTCATTTCTTTTTCTTGCAATTTCCTATTTAAAAAACAAAACAAAAACACTGAAATCAGACATTCTATCGTGTGGAACCATACTGACCCCCAACCTGTGTTGTCAGAAGGATTATGATCTTTAGATCCACAACACAGATCTTCACCACTTCAGTTAATGGAGTCAACTGGTAGCGACGATAGGCTTTGTTATCCTCTGTAAGTGGTTCTGGACCAGGGGTCCAAGGTCTCCTGCGGGGCTGCCAAGCAGGGCCAATTTTAGATTTGCTGGGGCCCACGGCAGAAAGCTGAAGCCCTGCTGTGTGGGGCTGAAGCCCTGGGGCTCTGAGCCCTGCCACCTGGCACTGAAGTCAAAGCCTGAGCAACTCAGCTTTTCAGGGACCCCTGTGATGTGGGGCCCCAGGCAATTGCCCTGCTTGCTACCTCCCTACTGCTGACCCTGGGTTTTGTATGTTGTGGCACCGTTGGTCCGTGGAGTTTTTATAGCGTGTTGGGCAGGACCTCAGAAAGAAAAAGATTGAGAACCCCTGCTCTATGGGGACCAGCACTAGACAGTGATGAGATATGCACTTTACCAATCGGTTTCATAGCTATTTGCTGACAGGAGCGGAATATAGGGACTCTCAGAATCATAGAAATGTAGGATGGAAGGGACCTCATTGGGTCATCTAATCCAATGTTACTCAAACTTTTTGATACCAGGGACTGGCTTGCTGCCTTCGTAAACCGTGTCAGGTAAGTCTCAGGGATTCGCAAGGAGGCTGCCATAGTCCAGCACCCATCCGTGGACTGGTTGTTGAGAAATATGGATTTCTAGTCTAGTCCCCTGCGCTGAGGCAGGATTTGGGGTATATCTGCACTTAAAACGCTACAGCGGCAAAGTAGCAGAACTGCAGCTGTGCCACGGTAGCACTTCCATCTAAACACTCACTGTAGCGACATCTGGAGTGAATCCACTTCCCAAAGAGGCAGTGTCAAGGCTGGATTCCCACTTTGAACTTTAGGGTACAAATGTAGGGGCCTGCATGAAAACTTCTAAGCTTAACTACCAGCTTAGCTCTGGTTCTGCTGCCACCATTTCAATGGATTCCATTCCTGGGAAACCTTGAAAAACCTTTACCAAATCCCTGGTGAATACAGATCCAAACCCCTTGGATTTTAAAACAAGGAGAAATTAACCATTCCCCTCCTTCCTCCCACCAACTCCTGGTGAATACAGATCCAACCCCCTTGGATTTTAAAACAAGGAGAAATTAACCATTCCCCTCCTTCCTCCCACCAACTCCTGGTGAATACAGATCCAAACCCCTTGGATCTAAAACAAGGAAAAATCAATCAGGTTCTTAAAAAGAAGGTTTTTAATTAAAGAAAAAGGTAAAAATCATTTCTGTAAAATCAGTATGGAAATTAACCTTACAGGGTAATTAAACTTAAAGAGCTCAGAGGACTCCCCTCTAGTCTTAGGTTCAAAGTACAGCAAACAAAGATAAACACTCTAGTAAAAGGTACATTTACAAGTTGAGAAAACAAAGGAAAACTAAGACGCCTTGCCTGGCTATTTACTTACAAGTTTGAAATAGGAGAGACTTGTTTAGAAAGATGTGGAGAACCTGGATTGATGTCTGGTCCCTCTCAGTCCCGAGAACGAACACACTTCCAAACAAAGAACACAAACAAAAGCCTTCCCCCCCCAAGATTTGAAAGTATCTTGTCCCCTTATTGGTCCTTTAGGTCAAATGCCAGCCAGGTTACCTAAGCTTCTTAACCCTTTACAGGAAAAAGGATTTTGGAGTCTCTGGCCAGGAGGGATTTTATAGTACTGTACACAGAACAGCTATTACCCTTCCTTTTATAGTTATAACAGGCAGTAACTAGGTTGATAGAAGAATTCTTCCAATTGCTATCTATACCAGGGGTTAGGTTGGCATAGCTATGTCTCCCTGAGATGATTTTTCATACCTCAGAGATAGAGGTATTCTGATGTAAGTTTTCAGTCTAGACACCTCTGTGGTATCGACCCTTCCTGACAGTTTGTCTAACCTGTTTTTAAAATCTCCAATGATGGAGGTTCAGCAGCCTCCCTAAGTAATTTGTTCCAGTGCTTAACTATCCCTTACAGTTAGGAAGTTTCTTCTATGTCTAACCTAAATCTCCCTCGCTGCAATTTAATTTCATTACTTTTTGTCCTGTTCTCAGCGGATAAGGAGAATAACAATCTTTTACATACATCTAGACTGTTACCATGTCCCCCCTCAGTCTTCTCTAGACTAAATAAACCCAATTTTTTCAATCTTTCCTCGTAGGTCATGTTTTCTAGATCTTTAATCATTTTTGTTGCTCTTCTCTGGACTTTCTCCAATTCGTCCACATCCTTCCCGAAATTTGGTGCCCACAGTCGAACACAATACTCCAGTGGAGGCCTTATCAGTGCTGAGTAGAGTGGAAGACTTACTCCTTGTGTCTTGTTTACTACACTCCTGCTAATACATCTGTCATGGGGTGCACCACTCACTGCTGGTCTGGCACCTCCTGGTCACTCTGGACTCTGTGGGGAGGGATAGCTCAGTGGTTTGAGCATTGGCCTGCTAAACCCAGGGTTGTGAGTTCAATCCTTGAGGGGGCCACTTAGGGATCTGGGGCAAAAGCAGTACTTGGTCCTGCTACTGAAGGCAGGGGGCTGGACTTGATGACCTTTCAAGGTCCCTTCCAGTTCTAGGAGATGGGATATCTCCATTTATTTATTTATTAGCTCATTGAGTAGACCCCTATTTAATGGTTTGCACGCCATTGCTCCAGTGCTATGCAGCCTGCAGCCCCTTTCTCCATCTCAGGAATTGCAGCTTCCTCTCCCTTCCTCAGTCCTCTGGCTAGGTCACTCAAAGTTCTCCCTTCCGTGATATAGTTCCTCAGCAGTCCTAGGCAGTCTTCCCATTCACTGCCTCTGTGCCACTCCCCCAGTGGCTGGTAGGGGAACCTGGGCCCGCCCTCTGCTCTGGGTTCCAGCCCGGGAACCTCAGCTCAGCAGTCCGGGCTGTCCTCCTCTACCCTCACTGCTCTTTGCTTGGGCTGCTTTCTACCACTGGTTCCCTGTCTCTTTCTTGGTCTATCAGTTCCCACAGCCTCCTCTCTCTTCCAAGCGAGCCACTGCAGCCAGCAGCCAACATCCCTATAGTCTCCAAACATTCCTCCCCTTCTCTTGGGAGTGTCTGCCCTTTCCCAGCAGCCTTGATGCTTCCAATTTTCTGTCTTTATATGTCCTGCTCAGCTCATTCCTCCCCAGCTGGTCCCTCACTCACTCGGGATTACTTGCCTGCCTGATTCCCCTCAGCTGTGGCCTGTTGGGTTAATTAGCCTCCTTCTTGGCCCTCATTAACCCTAGCGGCGAGTCGGGGTGGGGTGGGACACCTCATCACAACATCCCAGAATGATGTTTGCTTTTTTGACAGCAGTGTTACATTGTTCCCTCACAATTAGGTTGTGTCCACTATAACTCCAAATCCCTTTTTGCAGTTACTCCTGGTAACTTTGCTAGTTGTCTGGTCACATGTTATTTTTTGTGTGAAGACTGAATCAAAATAGGCACTGAGCAGCTACACCTTCTTCTCATCTTTCTTTTTTGCAGTCATTTTCCATTTTCATAGAATCATAGGGTTAGAAGGGACCTCAAGGGTCATGTAGTCTAAATCCTTGCCAAGATGCAGGATTTGCTGTGTTTAAAGCATCCAAGACAGATGGCTATCCAGCCTCCTTTTGAAAGCCTCCATGCTATGCCTCTGTTAATGCATCCCAAAATCGCATTTGCTTTTTTTTTTTTTGCAACAGCTGCATTGTTGACTCATGTTGAGGTTGTGATCCACAACTCCCAGATCTTTCTTAGCAGTGCTGTTGCCAAGCCAGTTATCCCCCATTCTGTATTTGTGCATTTGGTTGTTCTTCTCTAACTGTAGCACCTTACATTTGTCTTTGCTGAATTTCATCTTGTTGTGTATAGCCCAGTTCTCCAATTTATCATGATCCCTTTGAATTTTAGCACTGTCCTTCCAAGTGTTTGCAACCCCACCTAGCTTTGTGTCATCAGCAGATTTTATCAGAATGTTCTCTATTCTTACATCCAGGTCATTAATAAAGTTGTTAAATAACACCAGACTCAGAACAAATGCCTGTGGAACCTCACTTGAGACCTCCTTCCAATCTGACATCTTTCCTTTAATAGTCACTTTTTGTTTGCGATTATTTAACCAATTATATATCCACTTAATGGTAGTTCTACCGAGCTCGGAGTTCTCCAGCTTACTTATGAGAATATTATGTGGGACTGTGTCAAAAGTATTGCTGAAGTCCAGGTATATTATGTCCACTGCATTCCCCCATCCATCAAACCAGTTGCCACGTCAAAGAAGGAAATCAAGCTAGTTTAGCATGATTTGTTCTTAGTAAATTCATGCTGCTGCTAGTGCTTACCCCTTCATCCTCCAGGTATTTGGAAATTGAATGTTTTATACGTTTCTCTAATAGCTTCCCAGGTAACAAGGTCAGGCTGACTGGTCTATAGTTCCTTGGCTCCTCCTTTTTCCCCTTTCTAAAGATGAGCACTATGTTAGCCCTTCTCCAGTCTTCCAGGACCTCTCCTGTCATCAGTGAGGTTGAATATATTATTGCCAGGTGGCTCTGAGATTTCTTCAGCTAATTCCTTCAGCATGTTGAGTTGAATAGCATCAGGCCCTGCTGACTTGAATTCATTGTAATTAAAAGATCTCTGATGTGTTCTTTATTTGTCCTGATCTGCATGCCTTCCCCTTTATTGTCTATGGTAACTTTGCTAGTTGTCGGGTCACATGTTATTTTGTATGTGAAGACTGAAGCAAAGTAGGCATTGAGCAGTTCCACCTTCTTCTCATCTTCTGTTACCAGGCACCCATGATTGGGTTCAGGTGCAGGTGGAAGAGCCAGGAGCAGTGTTGGCATTGACGATGCAACCTTTCCAAATCATGGTGATTGTATTCTTTCTCCCTCTCAAGCTTGCCTGTTTGCTGCCTGCTTTTCACTAGCTGGGTTCAGTTCCAGATTCTGGAGGGGAATGTGCTTTGCTGGTTATAGACTCCTCTACCCCTGTGCGCCCAGCCTGTCCTCATCCCCCTCTCCTTCTGACCTCCTCCCATTTGGCACTTATCCATCCCCCCATCTTCCTGCTCCTGCCCCCTTTCTGCTCTGCTCCTATCCAGTTCCCACGGAGGTTTCTGCCCCCCTCCCCCCATACAGCTGCTGTCCAACCACACACACACACACACACACACACACGTCCTGCACTATCTATTCTCCCATATCCCTGCCCTTCTCTCACCCTGCTTTTACTCTGCTCCCTATCCCTCTAATTCCTCAACATTCAAGGAGGCAGCTTCCTCCTTCTTTAGGCTGACTGGGCTCCAGGTGGGAGAGCATCAATGTGAGAGCACAGAATAGAGTGTGTACTTGCTCTCACTTCTAGTGCCCTCTGCTACTGTGACCCCTGGCAGCCAGAAGTAAAAATTGCAGGGAAATCCCACTCTGCCCCTGTAGCATGGGACTGGAGCATGCTCAGTGGGAATGGCGCATTCAGTGTGGTCAGCACATCAGAGCTGTGAGGGGATGGAGCATGCTCAGTGCAGATGGACTCTTTGGATAGTTGAGTTGTCAAACTCTAACAAGTCTCTACTGAGCATGCACAAACAGTTTTTTCAGAGGCTTATAGTGTGGCCAAATTTGGCTGAATTTTCATGGGGATGTCAGAAGGCACCTCTCTGACCCAAGGGAGACCCCAAATTCCAAGTCTCTATTCCAAAGCATAGAGGCTCTACTGTGTCTCAACAAAATGGTTATAAGATTTTTTTAGCTTGGGCAGAATAACATATTTTCCCTAATTTCATTCCAGAAAGGGCTGAACCCTTTTAGCTGAAACTTTCCAAAAACAAATTCAGCCTAAGGCAGACACCAAGCATGGAAATTTTTATCTTGAATGGTTAAAGTTATAAGCAACTGAAAACAGAGTCTTATAATGGGACGTGTCAGTCAGCCTGAAATATAGGCAGTGCTACCATCTCCACCTATAATATATTTATAATATTTTTAATATATTTTGAAGGCCAAGACCATAAGAGGGTTCAAAAAAGAACTATATACGTTCATGGAGGATATGTCCATCAATGGCTATTAGCCAAGATGGGCAGGGGTGGTGTCCCTAGCCTCTGTTTGCCAGAAGCTGGTAATGGGCGACAGGAGATGGATCACTTGATGATTACCTGTTCTGTTCATTCCCTCTGAAGCACCTGGCATTGGCCACTGTCAGAAGACAGGATACTGATGGACCTTTGGTCTGACCCAGTATGACCATTCTTATGTTCTTTTTTAATCATATCTTCTGTGACTCATTATCCAAATAAAGGTCTAATTCATTCATGCTCTCATTATCCAAATAAAGGTCTAATCGTAGTCAGGTTGGGGCTGCAGCCACATCAAAAAGCATCTTTTCCATGTGAAATGTTTCCTTTGGTAGCCAGGAGAGGAGGAATGTGCCCAAATGAATGAAAACAGCTCCTATCTTGGTACTTGGTACTGGTTCACTCTTCTCTTTAATAACTTTGAAATGCATGGATCAAAGATTTGCTTTGTGGTCTAGCCTTCAAGATTTACTGTCTAATTGGCAATTGTGTTGGGCTATCAGCATGTGTTTTTTACAGAGCACCTGGGAGGAGGATAGCGATTTTCATGAGCAGCCTGGTTTCTTCTTACCTGCTGTAATGCCAGCTGCTTTCTTCACTGGAGTCAGGCAGCGGATTAGTGAGTCCCAGGGCTGCTCCACCACAGCCCATGGTAATGCTTGTCATTCTCCATTTGCAGTGACAATAATCAGTGGACTTATCATGCTCCTGCTTTTCTTCTCGGAGCTGCAGTACTACCTCACTAAAGAAGTAAGTAGAGCTTTGTATTGCTGTCTTTTTGGGTTTATGTTTTCCCTGTGCTGTCCTGTTGGAGCCCTGGAAGAAGGTAGGGCCACATATTCAACCAGGGTCCACCGTTTGTCAACATCTGAGCCAGGCTCCCAAGTTTTGCAAGGCACAGGACCATTCTATAACTGCACATTGTCTCGCCTTTTCCATGCTGTGACGGGATGTGCATACCCCGCACTAGGCAGGAAAAGGTTAATCCCACACTCTGAGCAGAGGAAGTCCTGCCCCTCAGACCATGCTCCACATGCTCCAACTGCTCTGCTAGTACAAAGGAGAGCAGCCCAGCTCAGTAAGGAGGAAGGATGCTTGGTGGAGGCTCCGGCCCAGGAGCCGTTACAGCCCTTGCCTGCGGGAGCCAGAGATCCCACGACCCAGACCGGAGGCCTGTGGCCTACAGCTGACTGGCTGGAGTCAAAATCCCAGTCGAAAACCAGCGCCAAGGAACCCAGAGACCCTGATGTTGTATAGACTGCAGCTTCAGGAAGCCCTGTAGGAAGTGACCCAGGGAGGTGGAGTGAGTGGTATCTTCCACCTGTGGAAGGTCAGCATGTTGTGGTTGGATTTCCCCGCTGACCCAGTGATGTACCACTCCTCCACTGTTAGGGGCCTGAGTCAGGACATGGTGGAGTCGGGTGGGCCCGGGTCCCCTTACCCTGGCCGCCACCTCCTTTGGTGATGGCCCCAGGATTTGGCCACTAGGCCACGCTGTCCTGCACTCGATGGCCACTGTACAGACTCTGGCCACTAGGCCACGCTGCCCTGCACTCGAGGGCTGCTGTACTGACTCTGGCCACTAGGCCACACCGCCCTGTGTTCGTGGGCAGCCTTATTGTCTTGGGTCATTAGGCTGCGCAGCCCAGGTGGCTCAGAGGACCTGCCTTGTTGCTGTGATGGTGGCTAGAATTTAATATAAATTTCTGCCACACAGAGCCAGCAGTTTGCAGTGCTTTGTCTAGTTCTGTTGTGAACCAGGGAAGGAAGTAGGATCGGTGACTTGCACTAAGACTTTGCTTTACTGTGTTTTGAAGTGGCACTGACCCTGCTGACAGCCCGACTAGTGAGATGAGAGTGAATTGCTATTGCTGCTCCCTTCCTCTTTCCTCCCTGCATATCTCAAAAAAGATGAGCACTGGCCCTGTAGGGAGCCTCTTTCCCCTCTTGGTCACCCTAGGATTGGCTTCCTATGCCTCCAGTTGGGCTTTCGGTACCTGTCAACTCCACTAAGGCCTGGATCCCCCTCCTGGAGAAGGCAGCAGAAGTCATACTGGGCTGCTGGTTCCTCCAGCTTCTGCTGTGAACGGAGCACTCTCCTATGTCACCAGTAGGAGATAGCCACCAGTTTCCCACTTGCAGACTCTCTAGTGGGGAAGAAATTGCAAAAAGTAAAATATTTTAAATGACTTTTATTTAATTTAAATCCCCAAATTATCACTTTGCTGGCTAGGAGCATCACACATCACAGCCAGGTTTGGAAGTCACTTCAACTGCTCTGTCACAGCATTCTGGAAGGTGCCAGCTTGTGCACCCCATGTGGAGGAGGCTTTGGAAGTATGGTGGCATGGCACCTGGAGAGAGGCTCCTGGGCTGGGGAGAAGGCAAGGGAAAAGGCCTTGCCATGTACTTCCAGGTGGAATGAGACTTCTGTTTTCTTTGTTCCTAGGTTCATCCTGAACTGTATGTTGACAAATCGAGAGGAGACAAATTGAAGATTAATATAGATGTTGTCTTTCCGCATATGCCTTGTGCTTGTAAGTAAGTCTGCTAAAGAGTTGGGAAGAAGGGAGCTTTCACTCTCTGCTGGAGCTTGGGCATACTGGCCAGTCAGTGCATGCAGAATTTTGATTTGCTATTCATCTGCTTGTCTTGTCAGCAGTAAGGAATTACATTTCCCTGTAGTTAGAACAGGGAATTCAGTCAGGACTCCTGGGTTCTATTCCCAGCATTGTCATTTGACACAGTAGGACTCTGGTCCAGTTGCTTCATTTCTCTGAGTGTGTTTCCTAATTCGTGCAATGAGGATAAAGCTCTTTATCCACTTCTGTAAAGTACTTTGAGACCTGCATGTGAGGAAGAAGAACCTGTATGAAAGGAGTACAATACTGACTTGCTCCCACGGGCTTGTCCCAGTTGCCATTAATTTTTGTAATGTGCAGAAGCTATTATGGAAATCATTGTAGAGTAGATCTTGGAACCAGCTACTTTCTTGACTCTTGTGTTTAAATTCTGAACATGTACATTAATGTCATGTGGAACCAAATCAATTATGTTACCGATGTCATGTGACACATTTTTCACTCTGTAATAACTTCCTCCAAAATGTTTCTATTGGTCTGAATACTTCTTAGCTGAATTGTGAGGTTTGTTGCAACTAAATCCATTCAGCTATTTGTGCTGTTTTTGAGGGGAGAATATTTTTACACTTAAAATTTTTTCAGGCCCTTGATCACAGATAGCTCAAGTATAACACTGGAGCCTCACATTTCCTCTGAGGAATAGGGATTTGGTAATTTAACTGCAAAGTGAAAGTGATTAAAAATCCCACCACTCAAGTGTACACTGCAATTTCTATTCTGTTTTTAGTAAGGTGGGCTGTTCTGTGTGCTCTGTCTCAGATCACCCCATTGAAATGTAGTTGCGGAAGATACCATCACCCTAGGGAGGATTCTTCCCCTACTCCAATCTCAGACTTCCTCCCCTACTATGTTTAAGATGGAGTGGAGAGTCCAGCAGGTCTGGCAGCTTCTTTCCCCTTCCCCAGGGAAGATATTGACGTGTCCCCAAGTAACACATTAGGGCCCAGCAAAGACTATCTGAAACCCTTTGGTGAAAGGTAATGGGAAAAGGGCCACAGGGGAGAGCGGCTGGGATTGGAATGGTGGGGGAGTTCTCCAAATGAATTCAAGCTTGACCAGCAAGTTGAGGTATCTGCAAAGGGTTGGACAGGTTATTTAGCCTGAGTTTATCTGCCCAGGTGAAAATATGATTTACATGAGCGCTAGCTGAAGAGGATCCCTCTTGGACAGCAGCCCAAAAGCCTTGTTTGCAGGAGAGATTGAAATGCAGGGATGCAGTTTGGAGTCACCTTGAGGTTCTCAGCCACACAATGCAGCCTCTTATGCCAGTCCCCTTCCACTCCTTGATTTTCTCCTAATCTGCAGATGAAGTCTTCCTCCTAGGTGCCTGCCTTGGTGATCTTCCCCTTGTTAATAGGCTTGTGGTTTCTCACTGGCTTGCTGCTTCCATACACCATCTCAGACCACAAAGAACCTACCTTAATTCCCCTTGCTTGCTGGTTTCAGATTTGAGCATTGATGCCATGGATGTGGCAGGAGAGCAGCAGCTAGATGTGGAGCACAATCTCTTTAAGCAACGTTTGGATAAAGATGGCAATCCTGTGACCCCGGAGGCCGAGAGACACGGTAGTACAACGCCCTGCTGCCTTCCTCTGTTGGATGCTCTAATGGCCTGACTGCCACTGGTCTTCCTCTGTTGCCTTCCATAGGGAATCCCTAGGACTGAAGTGGCAGCCAAAGGGTATTTGAACTCTGAGCAGAGAGTTCACAGCAGTGTAATGCTGTTGTCTCAAGTGCACTGGTGTGGGATGTGCAGAGATGGGTGCTCTTCAGGGATCTGCCCTGCTCGAGCCTATGACTGAGCCTGGTTTAAGGGTGTCTGTCACCCCATGCCATTTATTTTCTCCTTTTTTTGGTCTTTGGGATTTCATAGGACCTGGTCGTTGCATAGCTGGAATACATTAGAGGCTGCCCTCAGCTCTGGAGCTGACAGCTACTCAGACTGCCTACACTAGTCTCTTTCCTCTAAAATGTATTCCCTTTGCTAACATTAGTACAGGGAGCACCAGTGTGGACAAGATACTGGTGGGCTTCGACCATCATGCCCCGACTTTGCTCAGAGCAAGTCTACATGAGATAGAATCATAGAATATCAGGGTTGGAAGGGATCTCAGGTGGTCATCTAGTCCAACCCCCACTCAAAGCAGGACCAATCCTCAGACAGATTTTTGCCCCAGATCCCTAAATGGCCCCCTCAAGGATTGAACTCACAACCCTGGGTTTAGCAGGCCAATGCTCAAACCACTGGGCTATCCCTCCATGGTGGCGTTCTGTCTATACTGGAGTTCACACTTTTGATACTGTCAGTGGAGCTGCACTGAAGTTAGCAGTGGTGGGGAATCTTAGGGATCAAAAGGCTAATGTGGGTGTGGGCCCAGTGCTTTAAGGTAAATGCAGCGGAGGAGGTGTGATGTCTGCATTTCTTGACCAGAAGGGCACAAAGCTCATCCATGTTCATGATCCACACTGACTGTCACACTCATGAGGTAACAAGTTATACCAGCCAACCTACTGGATGATCACCAGTCTGCTGCATTGGATCCAACTTCTGGATCCCACATGCTTCCAAGGCAACTGGATCTGAGCAATGTCCACATAGTGTTTCTAGTTCTGGTCTCCCGGGCATTCCCATAGTACAGACTTCCTGTCTTGTGCCCCTCTTTGGGATGACAGGACTCTGCAGTCCAACTTCCTTTGGCCCCGAGACTTGTGCCAAACCTCACTCCCCAGCAGCTTGTGTATACCAGAACTCCAACTGAGTGTGGACCTCTCTAGTTTAGTTTATTGTTTAATTCTTCAGGGGCAATTAAAGTAAGGGATGTGTAAGAACTTCTTATCCACATCCAGAGTTTACTATTACAAAGCACAAGAGATTTATAGATTTAGGCAAAACAACAAATACCTGAACATAACTCCCACCCATCCCCTGTGAGACTTATCACATGTCTCCAGTTTGGGTCTGTGGTCTGTCCATGTTCAGGGTAGGTGGGAGAATCCTGTCTCTCCCCTGCAGCAAATTCCTTAACCTCCTGCACACAGAGCCTCTTCTGCTTACAAGCCAGTCTTGGTCGTGAGTAAGGCTGCAAGTCTTTCACAGAGGTCATGGATTCCGTGACTTTATGGGACCTCCATGACTACTGCAGCTCTGCAGCCGGTGTGACTGACCCTAGGGCTACCCGAGCAGCTGGGGTGGCCCTGGGGCCAGCTGCACTGGCAACTGCTTGAGTAGCCCCAGACAGCTTGTCCTGGCGCTGCCCGGAGCAGTGGTCCGGGAGTAGCAGCGGCAGGGCCCCCAGGCCCCCCCCCACACCCCAGCAGCAGCAACCGCCAGAGGCCCCCAGCCCCAGAGCAGCAGCGTCTGCTGGAGCACCCCATCTCCCCAAGCACCTAAGATTTAGTTTGGGGTATTTTTAGTAGAAGTTATGGACAGGTCACTGGCTGTGACTTTTTGTTTATTGCCCTTGACCTGTCCATGACATTTACTAAAAATACCTGAGACTAAACCGTAGCCTTAGTTATGAGCCCCAGTATACAGCTCCAAGCCCCAGCCATGCTGAGTTCACAAGCCCAACAGTCTGGTTGCATAGAGGATGGTAACGTGATTAAGAATCATTAGCAAGCCAAGTATCAGAGGGGTAGCTGTGTTAATCTGGATCTGTAAAAAGCAACAGTGTGTCCTGTGACACCTTATGGATTAACAGACGTATTGGAGCATAAGCTTTCATGGGTGAATACCCGCTTCGTCTGATGACGTGCGTCTGACGAAGTGGGTATTCACCCACGAAAACTTATGCTCCAATACGTCTGTTAGTCTATAAGGTACCACAAGTCTCTTTGTCGCCTATTAGCAAGCCAGTCATTCATGGGAATTGGTTGGATGACTCTTCCTGTGTTTGCTGTCCCTGAGGTGGGAAACACCCCCTCCAGCTTGTTATACATCTCAACAAACTACAAAAATGCCAGCACAACTGGCTCTACACTGGACACAAAATGGAGTCAGATTAAAAAAGGGAAGTTCTAATCCATAGTGCAGAGTGGGATCATGAGTGATACAAACCACAGTTAAATTCATAAGATGACACAGAGACATATTCATAAAACTGTCACACTATTTGGAAGTCTTATTTTGTTTCAGAGCTGGGCAAAGAGGAGGAGAAAGTGTTTGATCCAGATTCCTTAGATGCTGATCGCTGTGAGAGCTGTTATGGAGCAGAGTCGGAGGACATCCGGTAAATGAAGGATTTCCTGATCTCCTTACTTAGGGAGGGGGGTTGTACGCTGATCCTGATCTGACAGGAATGGGGTGTATGCATATTCCTAACCTCTAGAATTGGAGGAGAGGGGTGGAATGACACATCCTTGGTGTTCTGACCTGCATGGGGGAAGTGGGGTTTGAGTGTGTGTTTCTCTAATATCCTGATCTGGACAGAGGTCAGTTGGGTGAGCCCACACTTGCATAACCTCCTGGTTTGTGACAGACCCCACGTACTTCTCTATTCTCCTGATGGGAGGGTGGGGGAAAATGTGTGTGTGAGTGCATGTGAGTGCACGATTTTCTGGTCTCCTGATCTCAGAGAGTGAAGTGGGGGACCTGTTCCATAACTTCTCAGCAGCATTTGCCCCAGATGTTGAATGAATCCATATTGTGTGTGAGTTCTCCTTCAAGAATTCCCATATGGATCTACAGTTTTGGGCTAAGCACTTCTGGGCATGTGAGCTTGGATCAGACTGGAAAGAAGTGTCCCTTGGGGCCTCTCCCCTTGGGTGGGATTCTCAGGGTATAGAAGGAAGAGGGTCCCCCACTAGCTGTGAGCACACTCAGGGCTAGTTCATCGTGTTTGCTTGCGCTCTGTGTGTGGGGCAAACTGGTGCTACATTGCTCTCCCCATCTTCTTGCATGCTCCTGCAAGAACAGATCAGAATCTGGCCCACAAGGTCTTGGATTCTTTATCCTCCCCTGTTTTTTCTTTTCTGGGCTTAGAATAATCCATCAGGTTGCAGCCCCTGCCTGGAGATGCTCTCTCCTGGGGCATTGGGGATTCAGCCCTCCAGCCTCCCCTTCTCAGGTAACAAAAATGTCAAAAGAATAAAGAAACCACAGTCCTCTGTCCAGAGTCCACCCTGGTCTCCCCTTTGATGCAGGGGAGTGAAGGGGGTTTCCTCCCCACCCCTTTGGAAGCCTTGGCCTGAGACCTGTAGACTAGTGGGGGTGCACCGCAGGAGTGAATTGTTTATTCATGGAGGGGAGACTCCAAGCCAGTAAGGTGAGAGGTGCATTAACAGACCTCCTTATGGGACTTCTCTGGCTGGTTAAAAAGTGATATCACCATGTTCTAAAGGGAGTCAGGCCATTGGGAAGATCCTCAGAGCTCTATTGTGAATGCAGAGGTCCTCTGATAGCTGTCAGCTTCAGGAAGGTATTGACTCAAGGCTGCTCAGCTAGGTGGATGCACAGCTTCAGTTCTGGGAATTTAATCTTCCCTTGACCCAGAGACCATCTGCTGAGAGAGACTAGTAGCCCCCAGTATGAAGGAGAATTCGCTTCTGTGTCCTCTGCAGAGAGATTGTTCCACATTTTGTGGTCTCTGCTCTTGATTTATGTTTGTCCTCCATTCAGGGTGAGTGAGAAGGTGCCTGTGCTTTTGCAGGTGCTGTAATTCCTGTGATGATGTGAGAGAAGCATACAGGCGGCGTGGCTGGGCCTTCAAGAACCCTGACACTATAGAACAATGTAAGAGAGAAGGGTTCAGCCAGAAAATGCAGGAGCAGAAGAATGAGGGCTGCCAAGTGTATGGATTCTTAGAGGTCAACAAGGTGAGAGAGAGCTTCCCTTGAACACTAAGCTGTGCCAGGCACCTGAAATCCCACCACTGTCAGTGACCAGGAAAGGGCAGAGGTTGGGAATTCCCATCCTTCCCCCACTTTGCACAATGTCTCCACAGTTCTATGGTGCTGGGACTTAGGTATGGTTAGGTGCTAAGTGCAGCATAAGAGCCTAAATAAAACAGCAGTTAGTTTTGCAAATCGGAGAAAGAAAAGCAATAAAAAGGAATGGCCGTGTGTGTTTTGTTGGCTGGACCTTTCAGAACGTGTGGGGACAGAGAGGCTGGTGGATTTTTAACCCATGGCCACCAGCTCTATATGCTGTCTAAACAATTGCTGAAAGGCCCAGTACAGAACACATATGGCAGGGTCTTGCTGGCTCTCATTTTAGCTAGCCTCGGTCTACAAAGGAAAGTTGGGATGTTCAAAGGGCCCTAAGGGAATTAGGTGTCCAATTGCTATCGAAAGTATGTGGAACTGGTGCCTAACTCCCTTAGGCCCCTTTTAAACATCCCAGGCTGAACTTTTAGTTATCTTTATTGTTTGTTCAGTGATTTATTGTCGCATTCAGCATCACTCTGGGAATATATCTTCCCCTTTAGGACCAACAGTGTTACTCCACTTTATTTTCCTTCCTCATCTTCCTTTTCTGTTTTTCTTCCCCCTTCCTAGGGGAGTCTCCTCTCATCTTCCCTGCAGCAACTTTCAGTTCTACTCCTCTGGACTTCACTCTTACGCCCTCCCCATTATTGTATCTGCTAAAAACGATCAACAATGAAATAGTTAATGTTGACATTAACATACGGTCTTTAGTGTTGACACCCCAGTGAAATTCAGGTGGATTGTGAAATTCACATCTCTCAGAGACATTGTTTCAGGCTGGCTGCATGTGCATTGGTTATATTTTGTTCCCATTTACAAGATTATATTCACAAGCAGGAAAGATCGAAATATATATATTTTAAATGAGAACTTAGATTCTGCACAATCTGTGTAGGCCCCTCACACACATCAGATCTGGTCTGTGAGCCAGGTGTCTGACATCTCTGCTCTACAAATTCCTGAAGAGTACTGATTGTTTTATTTGGAAAAAGGTTCTTTGGGGGAGTAGCTGGTTCACTGTGACTGTGTCAGCAGGTAAGTAACATGGGAGGGGGCAATCCACCTTTGAAAAGGGGACAGCAAGTGTTAATGCTTCACTTTATTATGTAGAATGGGGCCTTTTAATGAAAGATGACTGTTTCCTACAGGTAGCTGGAAACTTTCACTTTGCACCTGGAAAAAGCTTTCAGCAGTCTCATGTCCATGGTAAAGTATTTTGGTTTTTTTTCCTGTGGCCTCCTGACTTCCTGGCATGTCTGCTTTTCTCTTTGAACATTTCCCTCTGATTTCCATGTCATGAACCATGATGGATAAAGTTGTCTGAAGTAGCACTGCCAGGATGGGGAGGAATTGGCAGAAGTGCCATGGTAGGAGAAGAGAACCATCAGGAGCAAGTGGAGAAATGTTGGGTTGAGGAAGAACTGGGAGGAAGTGGGGCCAAGGAGGAGCCTGTCCCATCTCATTAAGCAACCCTGTTCTGCTATAAACAGCTCTGTCAGCGTGTTGAGTCCAAAAATGTTTCATGGAGAATTTTAGAGCAATTCAAGTGATTTTTATACAGAAGTTAGGCAAGTTAGTATTTCTGGGGTAACAGAGTGTTTTAATTTATGCCTTAATATATATTCTCAAGAACCTTTTAAAATAGATGAAAGATTGGAAGTATTTATGTAACTGAATAGTATGTTGCAGTTCCAGAAACATAAATGTTTGAAACTCCGGGGGTTCAGAGTTACGTTTTGACAAAGATTTTTAACTCTACCCTTATAATTGGCTGCACCATGTAACAACCCATCATGTAACACATACAGACCCATATTTACAGCTTTATAATAAATAGTTACATTAATGAGAAGTGACTTAAATGCCTATTTCAACTCCTCTGTGCATATGAGCGTAGACTAGCTAGTCCACTTTCAAGAGTGAGGTACTCCGCCAGTCTGTGGCTCTGTACAGTGGATGAGTTCAGCATAACTATCTGACTGTATGTGATTGGTGAGGTGTTGGACCCACATCAGGAGCATGAATATGATAATAGTGGCTCTAGTCTGTGTAGAGAGGGTGGAAGGGATAGAACGGTCTTGTAGAATGGTGGATAGAGCTGTGTAGTTACTATAGCCTGTATGCAGAGGATAAGTTTCATGAAAATATGCTTTTGACTGTAATAGGAAGGTCGGGGAGGAGTTACACTATTCAGTTCCTCATGATGCTGCATGTATGCACGCACACATCTTTCACTTTTGAGGAATTCCTTCAAATGAAAAATTGTTGAAGGAGAAGGGATTTGGTTGCAATAGAATAGAAATACTTTCAATCTGTTTAAAGAGGATTCTTCTTTTTTCTTGGTCCAAAAAAAGAAAGGGGAGCCTATCTGAAATCTGAAAAGTCTCAACTAGCCTATCAGAGCTCAGATTCCACATGGTGGCCATGTACCAGAATCCTCTTCTTGAGTTCTCAGGATTGTTTCAAACACTTGGCTTCTGAGATAAGTACTTCCACACCTCAATAATGCAGCTGCACTAGAGTTACCTCAGGTTCAGACTGAGGGACAGTCTTCAAAACAAGGTGCTAGCTGCAGACCTCAGAGTTTTCACCAGATTTCTGGCATTGGTGGCTGTATTCACTACAGTGTGTTTTTCAACCTACCCAAGTTTTGACAGTCATAGTAGCAATGGTAGATATAAGTGCTGCTTCAGTTTTCCTCCCTCCACTCCACTTCTTAGAGCAGGGATCGGCAACCTTTGGCACGCAGCTCGCCAGGGTAAGCACCCTTGCGGGCTGGGCCAGTTTGTTTATCTGCCGCGTCCGCAGGTTTGGCCGATCGCAGCTCCCACTGGCCGCGGTTCGCCACTCCAGGCCAATGGGGGCTGTGGAAAGTGGCGCAGGCTGAGGGATGTGCTGGCCGCCGCTTCCCGCAGCTCCCATTGGCCTGGAGCGGTGAACCGTGGCCAGTGGGAGCCGCGATTGCCTGAACCTGCCGACGCTTACCCTGGCGAGCCGTGTGCCAAATGTTGCCGATCTCTGTCTTAGAACTTCCTGGTAGCAGTGTTGTAGCTGAAAGATCAGGATCCCGGAGCTGATGGTCTTGTATAGATATTCATTGACAATTGCGTGACTTCAAATGCGACTGCTCCACACATGGTTAAACAGCCATTACTTGGCTGGTCTCAGTGTGGTGGTCAGGCTTCCTCAGCCAATTTAGGCGGCATTAGGTGGTGGTCAGTTTCACAAAATGTCCTGCAGAATGTCATATGCTCTGCTTTCTCAGTCTTAGGGAGTGGTGCTTTTGTTTCAGGATAGGGAGCTGCCATAGGTCATCTCACTACTTAAAGCCTATGAAAGCCAAAAGAAGCCAGGTCGGTGTAATAGTACTTGGGGCAATTCATATACCACTCACAGCTTTCTCCCTGTGATCCTGTACAGGCTATTGGATACTTGGAACCCAAGTTAAACAAATTCTTGATAGGTTCTATCAGAAAAGTGACTTTTCTACATAAAGAGATCAAATTAATTTTTAGATTTTAAGGCCAGAAGGAACCATTGTTTACACTTTTATGTGTAAATTTTTCTTAACACTCAATTTGACTCACGATTGTTTAAAGTTTTGGAAATTTTACCTATTTAAAGCACCAAGTATATATTTATATATTATTGGACAGGGCTATATTCTGTTAGCAGATAACAAATGAAATTAGATAATGATCACTTGCACCCAGACAACCACTAATTTTTATTTTGGTCATCTGTCCATCTTATCCATCAGAATAAGAAGAGAGAATTACCCTGCATTGGTTGAAATACTTTTTGTGTTAGAATGTTATCATCTGTAAATTTTAGGAACTCCAAAGATGTTTTACTGGTGGCAGTCTGAGATCTCAAACATTGGTTCCCCCAGATTGACATCCTCCATGATCATACAAATTTTATTTCTACACATAGATAGATGTCTTGTGATTGATTGGTTAGAACATTAATTTGTAAGGATTCAAGGTCCTGTCCTGAATTGTCAGTAATTCTAAAACAGGTAATGGCATTTTTAATGTAGAGTGCCATCCCCCCTTCTACACACTGCCTTTTCTATAATAGCCCAAGAGAGAGGACTCTACCCTCATAGGAAGGTAGTAAGCTAAATTCTACTTTTATTGTTAACTATTAAAAACAAGAAATAAACAGTGTAGGTCCTATCACAACACAATGCTATTCTGTGGTCATGTGCAAGGCTGGAAGCAGGCTGATGGAGCACTTTAGTCTTCTCCATATTGAGAGTCCTAGGCTTCAGTAAGCTAGTGCAAAAAAATCCAGTGTGGACTTAAGACCATTCTCAGTGTGCGTGAGGATGGCACAGTCATCAGCATACTGAAGATCAGTAGTGGATGCCCTGAGGACTTTGAGCGGAGACGTAGAAAATTAAAAAAATGCCCATCAGCCTGCTTCCAGCCTTGCACATGACCCACCACAAATCACCATTGAGGGACAGACTTAGGAGATCGTCGAGCATTTCTGCTACCTTGGTAGCCAACTTTCTCAAAACGCATAAATCGACAGTGACCTCCAACATGGGATCCAGTGCCAAGTGCTTCCTTTGGGAAATTGCTCTGACATGTTTTCACGGACAGTGACTTACGGCAGGACACCAAGATCCAGATCTATGTGACAATTGTTATTCCTACACTCCTCTATGGATGCGAAACCTGTGTGACTGTCAACAGCATCTCAAGAGTCTGGAGAGGTACCGCCAATGATGCCTCCGGAAGATCCTTCGCATCAAATGGGAAAATCACTACACTAACGCCAGCAGTCTCACTGAAGCCAGTGTCACCAGCATAGAAGCAATGATCCTCATGCACCAACTCCACTGGGATAGACATTGTGTGCGGATGCCAGACTCTCACCTCCTGTCCTCTACTCTCAGCTCACCCATGATCAGAGATCCCATGGTGGTCAGAGGAAAAGCTACAAAGACGCACTGAAAGTGTATTTCAAGAAAACTGATGTGGACATCACAAGCTGGGAGGGGCAAGCCGCCACCACCCGACCCCAATCAGTGCCACAGCCTCCATCAGGCAGTGGCCCACTTCGAGGAGAAGCGCTTTGCCCTCAAAGATGAAAAGAGACAGAAAAGGAAAGAAAAAGAAAGAACTTTCTCCCAGCAGGCAGCTGACCTACCAGGAAATGTCTGTACCTACTACAGGTAGATCTGTGGTTCCAGGATCGGATTCCTGAGTCATCTCAGGACCCATATATAAATCTGTGGCCTTGGGCTTGGTCCCTCTGGAAGGGATGTAGGTGATGGGGTTGTTTCCGTTGACTGTGAACCGCTCTCCGCTGGTGCGCTATGTTGTATTTCAGGCTCCGGCTGAGCCTCTTGCGCAGGTTTAGCTGCTGCTGCCAGTGCAGGCTCTGGCGTTGGAGTTGCAGGCGGGGTTGCAAGCACTGGATTCAGTGCTGGCAATGGTTCTGGGACTGGTTCTGATTGGGTCTCTAGGACTGGATCCACTACTGCTGTCGCAGATGTTTGCACGGGGTCCGGTTCCACCATCTCAGTCTGGGTCTCTGGTAACACAGATGGGGCCCTTGTAGAAGTCTCAGGGTACATCTACACTACAGCGGGGAGTCGATTTAAGATACGCAAATTCAGCTACGTGAATAGCGTAGCTGAATTCGACATATTGCAGCCGACTTACCCTGTTGTGAGGACGGCGGCAAAATCGACTTCTGCCGCTTTTTGTCGGCGGCGCTTACTACCACCTCTGCTGGTGGAGTTAGAGCGCCGATTCGGGGATCGATTGTCGCGTCCCGACGGGACGCGATAAATCGATCCCCGAGAGGTCGATTTCTACCCGCCGATTCAGGCGGGTAGTATAGACCAGACCTCAGGAACAGGGATAGGTGTGAAAGCTTGCTTAGCCTTGCTGTGAGTGACCATTCCCACCCACTTGGCTAGCTTCACATGGTTGGCCAAGTTTTCCCCCAGCAGCATAGGAATGGGATAATCATCATAGACTGCAAAAGTCCACATTCCTGACCAGCCCTTGTACTGGACAGGCAGCGTGGCTGTAGGCAAGTTAAAAGAGTTTGACTTGAAGGGTTGAATTGTCACTTGGGCCTCTGGGTTGATGAAATTGGGGTCCACTAAGGATTGGTGGATAGCTGACACCTATGCTCCAGTGTCCCTCCACGCAATAACCTTCTTCCTGCCCACACTCACAGTTTCCCTTTGCTCTGAGGGTATCTGGAAGGCATCTGGGCCTGAGGACCTTTGATGTGATTCCGATGCAATGAACTGCAATCTGTTAGGGTTCTTGGGGCAGTTGGCCTTCACATGTCCCAGCTTGTTACATTTAAAACATCGCCCAGCTGACTGGTCCCTGGAGCGAGGTGGGTTGCTGGAGGATGGTGTGGTGGGACAATAAGGTATCAGGGATTTTCCTTGAGGTGTAGGGGTTGCCTTGGGCTGCCCCTGTGGTAGGGTATTGGTTTGGGGCATCCCTTCTGGTATCCGCCCAAACTGCGACCAGGGTTGTTCCTCTCTGCTACCTCCACCCATCTTGTTCCGATTTGCCCCACCTCTCTGACGGTCTGGGACTGCTCATATTATTAGCATAAGAAGCAAGACTTTCTGCTGAGTTCATTTTCTTATCCCATAAACACTGTTTTACATCATCATTGGACATAGTCAGGAATTGCTCCTGTACAACCAAATCACACATCCCTTCAAAGCTAGTTACACCTCTTCCTTACATAAGCCACATTACTTAGTCCAGCTCCTCTCTTAAGGGTTCTAAATTTTACTCTGTAAGTTTCAGGTGTAATTTGAAATTGTTTCAAAACCAAATCCTTAAATTTACCATAGTCAGAAGCATCCTCAATAGGCATCTTGTTGAATATGTCCAGAGCTCTTCCAGTCAATTTTGCCATTAACATAGTCATTTTTGATTGTCAGGAATTGCACAGAGGGTGCAAAGTCTCTCAAAGATGATAAAATATTCAGCAATATCACTGGATTCATCATACTGTGGACATAGTCGCTCCTATTTGTGGATTTTTGGGGAAGTGGCGCCAGCTACTGAAGGGTTCTGTTTCTTCCACTCCATCACCTCCAGTTCATGCTTCCTCTCTCTTTCCCTCTCCTCCTTGGCATGCTGCCTCTCTTTCCCTCTCCTCCTTGGCATGCTGCCTCTCTTTTTCCCCTCTCCTCCTGAGCAGCTTTTTCTCTGGCCACTTGTGCATCAGTCTCCATTTGTTTGAATTCCATTTGTCTTTCATGTTCCTTCTTTTTCTCTTTAGCCTCCAGTCTGGCTAATTCCGTTTTTTTCTGGACCTCACTTTGTCATATTTGCTAACCTTCCCGTCCTTACCGTAGCCTAGCCCAAGAGCTAGAAAAAAAAAAAACAGCTTGTGAATTTCCTTGCTGTAGCTTAACTACTCTGCCCTCAGGCACAGAAAAAACTCCAGCTGCTCTCAGCTTAAATAAATAAATAAAAAAAATAAATATGTGCCCTTTAAAAAAAACCTCCCTGGTTTTCAAGCAGCCAAAAGGAAAAAATATGTCCTTTTAAAATCCTTAGGTCTATGCTTCTGGTTCAAAATGATCCCACCACGCTGCCACCATGTCAGGGTTCCACCCCACTCTGAACTCTGGGGTACAGATGTGGGGACCTGCATGAAAGACCCCCTAAGCTTATATTCTACCAGCTTAGGTTAAAAACTTCCCCAAGGCACAAATTCCTTTCCTTGTCCTTGGACAGTATTGCCGCCACTACCAACTGATTTACACACAAATTCAGGGGAGGGTCACTTGGAATCCCTGTCCCACTCAAAATATCCCCCCAAGTCCCTTCACCCCCTTTCCTGGGGAGGCTTGAGAATAATATACCAACTAATTGTCTTATCAGTGTGAGTAGAGACCAGACCTTTTATCTTTAGGACACTAAAATCAATCAGGTTCTTAAAAGAAGAACTTTATTATGAAGAAAAAAGTAAAAGACTCACACCTGCAAAATCAGGATGGAAGGTAACTTTACTGGACTCAGCTTCACAGTTACAGAAACAGAAATAGCTTTGTAGCATAGGAAAATTCACAAGCCAAAACAAAAGATAACCTAATGCATTTCCTTGCCTTACTTACAATTTTTGTAATTTTAGATGGATCATTTCAGGTATGTTTTCAGGAGATGATGTACCTGCCTGGTCTCTCTCTCTCCATCCGGAGAGGGAACAAAAAAAAAGAGAGAGTCATAAATAAATTCTCCCCCTAGATTTGAAAATATCTTCTTTCCTTATTGGTCCTTCTGGTCAGGTGCCAACTAAGTGATTTGAGCTACTTAACCCCTTACAGGTAAAGCGATTCATACAGCTGCCAAGGAGGGATTTTATGCTACCTTTATCTCTGTTTATGACAGCACCTAACTTTCTGCATCTGGACATGCACACTGCCACCTATCTCTAGATAAATATTTATCCACCATGGAATAGTCATTGGGTCAGACAGAAAGAGAGAGAATGAGAATGGTTCTGTAGTCCAGTCATTAGGGCATCCACCTGGAAGGTGGGAGACCTATGTCCAGGTCCCCTACTCCAATCTCTCTTTATTTATCCACCGTGAAACAACTTCAGCAGGAGAGACTGAGGAAGCCCCACATCAGAATATCACTTAGCTCAGTGGTTAGAGCATCCTCCTGCAAGGTGGGGACCCCTATTCAAATGCTTTCTCCTCCTTCAGTCAAGGACCTGGGTCTCCCACGCCCAGGTGAGTGCTCTAACCACTGGGCTAAAATTTATCAGGTGGGTAGTGGCAGCCCCTCCTCCTCCTCCAGCTGTTTTGTGCCTAACTCATTCCCCCAAGAAGCTGCTTAACTCCAGGTGGCAGCTGGTTCCCGTTCATGGATTGCTGAGCAGAGGTAGGCACCATCCTGCAACTCGGACCTAGGCACCACAAGAGGGGGCGGGTTTTAGGACACATCCCTCTGGTTGGCATCTGCCATTGGCTAGTTTAGACAGCTTCCTGCCTCGCATGCTGGCTGTTGTGAATCGCATTTGAAGGTGTCTGTCTCTCCCCATATATTGTAAAGGAAGCCTAGGTGCCTAGCTCAGGCTTTGTGGATCACAGTGTGGTTCCTGTGATTTTTCTAGGCAGCTAAAAATTAGGCACTGTGATTGTCAGTCCCAAATTAATAGCTCCTCCATGAGAACTGAGCAAGGTGGGTTCTCTCAGCTGCCATGAGGACAAAGTATATTTTTATACCCTCATCCAAAATTCTTGGCTGCTTCTGGCTTACTACCAAAGTGCCTGTATCAAATTTATAAAGCTGCCACTTGGAATTGAGTCCACGCTTTTACTCGTCAGAATCCTCTCAATATTCAAGCTAGATCAGATCCTTGTTTCAGGAGAGCAGATCTTCAGTCTCTTTAGTTCAGGGGTAGGCAACCTTTCAGAAGTGGTGTGCCGAGTCTTCATTTATTCACTTTAATTTAAGGTTTTGCGTGCCGGTAATACATGTTAACGTTTTTTAGAAGGTCTCTCTCTATAAGTCTGGAGGGGTGTGTGGAGGTGCAGGGCAGAAGGCTGGGTGTGGGGGGACTCGAGGTCAGGGCAGAGGGCTGGGGGTGTTTGGAGGTGCAGGGCAGAAGGCTGGGGATGTGGGGGGTTCAGGGCAGAGGGCTGGGGGGGTGCAGAGCAGAAGGCTGGGTATTGGGGGGACTGAAGGTCAGGGCAGAGGGCTGGGGTGTGTGTGGAGGTGCAGGGCAGAAGGCTGGGTGTGGTGGGGAGGTCAGGGCAGAGGGCTGGGGGTGTGGGGGGTTCAGGGCAGAAGGCTGGGTGAGGTGGGGAGGTCAGGGCAGAGGGCTGGGGGTGTGGGGGGTTCAGGGCAGAAGGCTGGGTGAGGTGGGGAGGTCAGGGCAGAGGGCTGGGGGTGTGGGGGGGTTCAGGGCAGAAGGCTGGGTGAGGTGGGGAGGTCAGGGCAGAGGGCTGGGGGTGTGTGGAGGTGCAGGGCAGAAGGCTGGGTGTTGGTGGGAGGTCAGGGCAGAGGGCTGGGAGGTGTGGGGGGTGCGGGGCAGAAGGCTGGGTTGTGTGTTGGGGGGAGGTCAGGGCAGAGGGCTGGGGGGGTGCAGGGCAGAAGGCTGGGGTGCTTGGCTCATGGGGGTGCTCCCAGCCCCTTGCCATGAGCCGCTCAGGGCAGGGGTTTGGGAGGGATATGCCCTGTTCCACCCCTTTCCCCCAGACTCTGTCCCTACCTCTCTCTGCCTGCTCTATGGAGCAGGGAGCACGCTGCCGCTCGGCTCTGCTCCGCTCCCCCTCCCCCTCGCAAGGGCCATAGCCAGCAGGGAGGGGCGGGGCGGAATGCACCACGCTGGGGGAAGAAACGGGGGAGGGGGGAAGCTTGGGTGCCGCAGGACCAAGCTTCTGACTCCTGCCCCCACAGGGGAGAGAGGTGGGTGGGGGGGGCTGAGTGGGGTGGGGGGCCGGGATCCCCCACCCCCACCGCTCTCCCCTGCGGACGCAGGAGGCAGAAGTTTCTACTTCCAGGAAGTAGGGTGAGAGATGAGAGGAGGTTTAGGGCTTGTCTAGACATAAAGTGGAATAGTGTGAAGTACAACTGATCTGATTTCAGTATAGACTGACCTTTGGGCAGGCCCCTCATTTCATTCCCACAACTCCCCTCTGTCTGGGTTGATTCATTCCTTGGTTAGAGCCCCATTTTCATACACAGTGTGTTGTGCCCAGGGCCGGCTCCAGCATTTCTGCCGCCCCAAACAAAAAAAAAAAAAGTCGCAATCGCGACCGGCGACAGCAATTGGCAAAAAAAAAAAAAGCCGCTATCGGTGGCAGGTCCTTCGCTCCTAGAGGGAGTGAGGGACCTGCCGCACCCGAATTGCCGCACATGCCACCCCTCTCCCTTGGCCGCCCCACGCACCTGCTTGTTAAGCTGGTGCCTGGAGCCGGTCCTGGTTGTGCCTTCCCACATATACATTTTGTTTTCACATACACAAACCCTGCTCTCAAAACACACTTCCAAACAAATGCTCTTCTAGACCGTAGTACACACACTGTTAGTTGAGGTCTAGCAGCACAAGCCAGAGATAGATGCATTACGTGAAAGGTATAGGTAAAGGGTCTGAGCAGTCTTGTTCACATGAATTAATTCCATGCGTTGCAGCCACAAAATTGATTGCTTTGTATCTGGCTGAAGTGCAACCCCCGATCTTTCCCTAAACCAAGGAACCTCTGAGGTCTTGTCTGGACTAGGAAAAAGGTTTGAGTTTAGGTTGGGTTTAGCAAGCATGGGCTAGCTAATCTTGATCTTAACTCAATCACTTTTCCTAGTCCGGAAAATGCCGAAAGGTAACTACTGCACTTCCCTTCCTCCCCCCTCCTCCCCCGCCGCCTTGTAACAACAGCTTCTCTTCAGGTTTTAGCGTTTTTTCACATTTTAAATCTTTCAACCTCTTTCGTGGGGCTGACTGAGCCTCAGAATTTTGCTTTCCGATCCACATTCGGACATTTTGAATTGCCTATTGAAAAGATTACATGGCTTGTGTTTGTGTTTTAGCCCAGATTTCTCTGTGAGAAAGATCAAGAGAATCCATGCTTTGGGACAGTTGGTTTTTAGGAGGAGGGCTAGCTAATGAAGCTTACTCTTTCAAGGAAAGCTAGCCCAGGGGTTCTCACAACAAATTTTTTGGTGGCCTTGGGGTACGTTTATACTTACTTCCTGGTCCGAATGTAAGCGATCCATCTTCTGGGATCGATCCCGGAAGTGCTTGCCGTCGACGCCGGTACTCCAACTCAGCAAGAGGAGTACGCGGCATCGACGCGGGAGCCTGCCTGCCGCGTCTGGACCCACGGTAAGTTCGGACTAAGGTACTTCGAATTCAGCTACGTTATTAACATAGCTGAATTTGCGTACCTTAGTCCGAAGTCGGGGGTTAGTGTGGACCAGGCCTTAGAGTGTGGCCACCAACTCTTGCTGGTAGCCGCTCTGACAATTTTTCCTAAAATACTTAATTAACTTTAGGAAAAACAAATAAATATGCACATACACATGTCCACATCATTGTAATTTATGTATGTAGGGTTTTTAGGGGTTTTTTTTTGCAGACTTAATAATAAAAATAGTATACAGTCATCTCTATTCTTTACTGGACCCAAACAGAATAGAAACAAATAAGTGAAATAAAAACTGTTTCATTAGAATGGTGATGAAGCACTGGAATGGGTTACCTAGGTAGGTGGAGAAATCTCTATCCTTAGAGGTTTTTAAGGCCTGGCTTGATAAAGCCCTGGCTGGGATGATTTAGTTGGGGTTGGTCCAGCTTTGAGGAGGGGGTTGGACTAGATGACGTCCTGAAGTCTCTTCCAACCCTAATCTTCTATGATTCTAAGGTGCTTTGCATGTTCTTGACTTTTTTGTTATTTCTTTTGCTTTTCTTTTGCCCTTGGTTGCAGGGCTCCAGTTTCAGGCTCACCTCCCACCCCATCATTGCTTCTGGCCCCCAGCTGCCTCCGTACCCACTTCCTCATCCAGGATTTAATTTGTCCCCCAGATTGCCAGGGCTGAGTAAGTCTGTTGTGAAAAATGATATTTCTATGTTTGTTAATATCCCTTTTCACTGCCTCCCAGCTAGCTAGCAAGTCTGCTGCTGTGAAAAGTGATATGAACAAACATACAAATATCACTTTTTACAGAAATAGACTTACTAGTTAGCAAGTCTTTATATATATATATATATATATATATATATATATAAAAAAGGGCAACCAGAAAAGCAAAAGAAATAAAAAAGGCAAGAATGTGCAAAGCACCTTACAAAAAACCCTGACATGGAGATGTGTGTGTATATTTGTTTTTCCTAAAGTTAATTAAGTAATTTAGCAAAAGCTGGTGGCCGCACTCTGAGGCCACCAAAAATTAGTTGTGAGAACCCCTGCTCTAGGGACTGGTTGGCAAAGTGATGATTCCTCCTCTTCTAGAAGGTGCAATTTTTAAATGCAGCCTTATCTGAATCTGTGCTTTTCAATGTAAAAATCTGAATGTTTCTCTTTTCTTTCCTTATTCCTGCCCTTATTTGCAGTGCACGCAGTTGAGCGTAAGTGATGCTTACTTCTTTCCTTTTCTATACTGTTCACTATGGAATTAATATAATTTCTGTTATGTGCTGTCTCCATAAATCCCCTTGGGGAGGGCACATAGAGCATTAGTATTAGGTTCTTAGCCTGGGATTTGTGAGTAGGTTTCAGAGGGCATGACCACTGACCCTTTCTTTGTCACTAGAGTGGAGGGTGGATCTGTTTTAACTGGGGGTCCCAGTATAGAAAAGGTTGAGAAGCTCTGGCCTGGATTACTTTAATAAGTCTGTAAGAGACAGGTTGGTGGATGTATTTAGTCTGGTGGACTAGCTGAGTGAGGCCTGATAACAATTTGGAGAGGTAGAGTTAATAGATTTAAAGACCAGAAGAGATGATCATTGAGCCTGACCTCCTTCATACCACAAGCCAGAGAATGTGCCCCAGTGATTCCTGCATCCAGCCCACTAGCTTATGACTGAGCTAGAGCAGATCAAGAGGGTTACAAATCATGGGTTTCATTTTCAGGTGTTAAGTACAAATTGATTGATGTAGAAGTTGATTTCTTCAGAGCTAAAAATCCAAACGTTGTTGCCTGCTTGAATGACCTGGCATTCTTAGATTAGAAGCTTCATGGGGCAGGGACTGCCTTTTTGTTCTGTGCTTGTACATCGCCTAGCACAGTGCGGGCCATGCCAAGTATTCTGAGGTGCTATAGTAATACAGATAAGTAATAATAATAATAATGACGGTGCTTTACTTAGCTTCTACATTCGTTTTAAAATAATCTTATTTACGGGCAGAGGTCTCCCGCAGGATTTTGGTGGTTGTGGGGGTAGAGCTTATTGCTCTTCATAGGCGAGGTGGGAAGAATGAACCCTGCACCCTGGTTGTGGCAGCGGCCAACCTTTCGTCAGTGGAAGGCTGCTCTCTGTGCTGGATCCCAGACATCCTGGAGGAGCCAGCAGCAAGGATGATCCAACCACCCTCTGTGCCTTCTAGTGAAGAAGCGAAGGGAAGCTGAAGTCGAGAGTAGCAAGGGGCTGAAGCAATGGGGATGGTTACAATTGTGAAGGCCAGTAGGGTGTAGAGGCAAGATGGGAGGGGCAGCCCCAGCTCTCCCACCCCAAATACCCCATAGGTTGCCCATTGCCATCCCTTTGGTACCTTTGGCTAAAGTGTCCGCAGAGTGCGTAGATTCCCTCCATCACGTCACATAAACCGCTAATCCTGCTGTACATTGTATTGATCTGCAATCTCCACTATAAATAATGTTCCTATTCACCTTTAATACAGTGTTACTTGTTAGTCACCTACAACATTTCATGTTAGCCTCAAAGTGCATTTCAGTAGAGTTCTAAATACGTGGTGAATAGGCTGTGTATTGGAAACACTTTAACTATAGCAATTGGGCACACATATGTAATATTATTCAACATGGAGAGGTATACTGTATGTATAAATCATTGAGAAAGTAACATTACGATTTGGTGAGGTCTTGGATATGAGGAGGAGAAGGCAAGGGAGGGATCAAGGATGATACTAAGGTTACAAGCGTGGGTGATGGCAAGGAATATGGTATTGCTGACAGGGTAAGGAGGAAAGAACGTGTTCATTCATAGCCATGTGGAGTTTAAGGTGGTAGGACGACATCCAAGAGGATGGATTCAGGGGTCTGGGCTGGAGGTTAGAGGTCAACGATGGCTATGTCTGTGTTTGAGAAAGGGGAACGTATGTGTATTTTTAAGTACTGAGCAGAGGAATGATAGTGGAACACATGGGTTTTAATGGTATGTAGGAACAAAAGGAGAGGGCCAACTATACTGGGCACAAACCTCATCAATGAGAAATGGATTCTCATCCTCATATTGACAACTATTTACTCTGACAGTGGCTGGATCACAGAACCTCTTTGTACCTTAGTTATTCCATCTGTAAAATGATTCATCTCTGAGTAGATGAAGCTCTGTATTCCACTTAGGTGTGTGCATGCCCAGCGCACCGGAGCTGGAGAAATTTGCCTAGCAGTACCCATGGAGGGCTTAGTGGTCATAGCCCCTCCGCTGGCTACATGAGGCAGCACCGTTCTCAACATTTCTTCTTACCACCCGTGGCTGGAGTCGGAGCTCTGCGTGGTTTTAACCTCACAACCTCTCAACTAGTTTAGTTTTTTCGCTTGTTGTATATAGTTAGTAGTACGCTTAGTGTGTTAGAAAACTTGCATTCCTAGTAGCGATAACATCTGCAAGAGAATCTACAAGTTGCAGGCTCTGATGGCAGAGCCACCTTATACACAATTCTCCAAAGACAGAGTGACTTTATGACCACATCCAAAATTGTTGTGTAAACTAGTTTCTCAGTTTCATTTGAACCAGGTGATATATTTACCTGTGTTCTTTCCGAAGCCACATTCATCCCTAAAGGAGCAACGTCTTCGTCCCTTAGATATCAGGCAATGTCTAGCCTTCTGTGTGGACAGGACTAAACTGTCTCGTGCTTCATCTCGTTTGTGTCATATGCAGATCACATGAAGGGTCAAGCGGTCTCTTCACAGACAATTACAAATGTATAGCATCCTGCATCATAGAATCATAGACTATTAGAGTTGGAAGAGACCTCAGGAGGTCATCTAGTCCAACCCCCCCACTCAAAGCAGGACCAACCCCAACTAAATCATCCCAGATAGGGCTTTGTCAAGCTGGACCTTAAAAACCTCTAAGGATGGAGATTCCACCATCTCGCTAGGTAACCCAATCCAGTGCTTCATCACCCTCCTAGTGAAATAGTTTTTCCTAATATCCAACCTAGGTCTTCCCCACTGCAACTTGAGTCCATTGCTCCTTGTTCTGTCATCTGCCACCACTGAGAACAGCCTAGCTCCATCCTCTTTGGAACCCGCCCCTCCCCTTCAGGTAGTTGGAGGCTGCTATCAAATCTCCCCTCACTCTTCTGCAGACTAAATAAGCTTAGTTCCCTCAGCCTCTCCTCATAAGTCATGTGCTCCTAATAATTTTTGTTGCCCTCAGCTGGACTCTTTCCAATTTGTCCACATCCTTTCTGTAGTGGGGAGCCCAAAACTGGACGCAGTGCTCCAGATGTGGCCTCACGCAGGCCGAATAGAGGGGAATAATCACTTCCCTTGATCTACTGGCAGTGCTCCTACTAATGCAGCCCAATGTGCCATTAGCCTTCTTGGCAACAAGGGCACACTCTTGACTCATATCCAACTTCTCGTCCACTGTAATCCCCAGGTCCTTTTCTGCTTAGCCAGTCAGTCCCCAGCCTGTAGCAGTGCATGGGATTCTTCCATCCTAAGCGCAGGACTCGTCACCTGTCCTTGTTGAACCTCATCAGATTTCTTTTGGCCCAATTGTCCAATTTGTCTAGGTCACTCTGGACCCTATCTCTACCCTCCAGCATATCTACCTCTGCCCCCAGCTTAGTGTCAACCACAAACTTGCTGTGGGTGCAATCCATCCCATTGTCCAGATCATTAATGAAAATGTGGAACAAAACCAGTCCCAAGACCGACCTGCCAACTAGATATCGAGCCGTTGATCACTGCCCATTGAGCTTGATGATCTAGCCAGCTTTCTATCCACCTTATAGTCCATTCATCCAATCCATGCTTTTTTAACTTGCTGTCAAGAATACTGTGGGAGACCGTATCAAAAGCTTTGCTAAATTCAAGATATATCTAGTCCATCACTTTCCCCATATCCACAGAGCTAGTTATCTCCTTATGGAAGGCAATCAGGTTGGTCAGGCATGACTTTCCTTTGAGGAATCCATGTTGACTGTTCCTGATCACCTTCCTCTCCTCCTAGTGCTTCAAAATAGATTCCTTGAGGACTTGCTCCATGATTTTTCTGGGGATTAGGGTGAGGCTGTAGTCTGTAGTTCTCTGGGTTCTCCTCCTGCTTTTTTTACAGGTGGCACTGTATTTGCCTTTTTCCAATCGTCCGGTACCTCCACCGATCATCACAAGTTTTCAAAGATAATGGTCAGTGGCTCTGCAATCACATCAGCCAACTCCCTCAGCACCCTCGGATGCATTGCATCTGCCCCATGGACTTGTGCATTTCCAGCTTTTCTAAATAATCCTCAATCTCTTCTTTCACCACTGAGGGCTGCTCACCTCCTCCCCATACTGTGCTGCCCAGTGCAGCAGTCTGGGAGCTGACCTTGTCTGTGAAGACTGAGGCAAAAAAAAGCATTGAGTACTTCAGCTTTTTCCACATCATCTGTCACTAGGTTGCCTCCCCCATTCAGTAAGGGTCCCACACTTTCCCTGACCACCTTCTTGTTGCTAACATACTTGTAGAAACCCTTCTTGTTACCCTTCACATCCCTTGCTAGTTGCAACTCCAATTGTGCTTTGGCCTTCCTGATTATACCCCTGCATGCTCAAGCGATATTTTTATACCCCTGTCATCTGTCCAAGTTTCTACTTCTTGTCAGCTTCCTTTCTGTGTTTAAGCTCACCGAAGATTTCTCTGTTAAGCCAATCTGGTCACCTGCCATATTTGCTATTTTTTCTGCACATCAGGATGGTTTGTTCCTGTGTCCTAAATAAGGCTTCTTTAAAATACAGCCAGCTCTCCTGGACTCCTTTCCCCCTCAGATTAGCCCCCAGGGGATCCTGCCCATCAGCTCCCTGAGGGAGTCAAAGTCTGCTTTTCTGAAATCCAGGGTCTGTATTCTGCTGCTCTCCTCTTTCCTTTTGTCAGGATCCTGAACTCGACCATCTCATGGTCACTGCTGCCCGGGTTGCCACCTGCTTCTACTTCCCCTACCAATTCTTCCCTGTTTGTGAGCAGCAGGTCAAGAGGGAGCATGGCCCCTAGTTGGTTCCTCCATCACTTGCACCAGGAAGTTGTTCCCAACACTCTCCAAAAACTTCCTGGATTTTCTGTACACTGCTGTATTGCTCTCCCAGCAGATGTTAGGGTGATCAAAGTCCCCAGAAGAACCAGGGGCTATGATCTAGAAACTTCTGTTAGTTGTCCAAAGAAAGCCTCGTCTACCTCATCCTCCTGGTCTGGTGGTCTATAGCAGATGCCCACCACGACATCACCCTTGTTGCTCTTGCCTCTAAACTTAACCCAAAGACTCTCAACAGGCTTTTCTCCAGTTTCATACCGGAGCTCTGAGCAATCCTACCGCTCTCTTACATACTGTGCAACTCCTCCACTTTTTCTCTCCCACCTGTCCTTCCTGAACAGTTTATACCCATCCGTGACAGTGCTCCAGTCATGTGAGTTACCCCACCAAATCTCTGTTATTTCAGTCACATCATAGTTCGTTGACTGTGCCAGGACTTCCAATTCTTGTGTCTCATTCTCTTTGAACATGCTCCAATTTATCAATATATTTTTTGAATTCTGGGCACCAGAGTTGGACACAATATTCCAGTAGCAGTAGCACCAGTGTCAAATGTAAAGATAAAGTAACCTCTATACTCCTTCTGCAGGTTCCCCTGTTTATACATCACGGGATCACATTCGCTCTTTTGCCCACAACATCACACTGTGAGTTCATGTTCAGTTGATTATCTACCATGTTTCCCAAATCTTTTTCAGAGTTACTGCTTCCCAGGAGAGACACCCCCATCCTGCAAGTATGATCTCCGTTCTTTGTTCCTAGATGTATACATTTACATTTAGACATATTAAAACGCATAATGTTTGTTTGTGTCCAGTTTACCAAGCGATCCCGATCACTCTAAATCAGTGACCTGTCCTCTTCATTATTTACCACTCCCCCAATTATTGTCATCTTCAAACTTTGTCAGTGATGATTTTGTTTTCGTACAGGTGGCTAATAAAAGTGTTATATAGCGTAGGGCCAAGAACTGATCCCTGTGGGACCCCACTGAACACACAACCACTTGATGACAATTCCCCATTTACAATTACATTTTGAGATCTATTATCCATCTTTTAATCCATTTAATGTATGCCAGATGTCATTCTAGTTTTTTTTAGTCCAAATGTCATGCAGGATCAAGTCAAATGCCTTACAGAAGTCTTAGCATATTAGATAAATATTATTATCATTATCATCCAAACTTGTAATCTCATAATAAAAAGATACCAAGTTAATTTGACAGGATCTATTTTCCATAGGCCAAATTTGATTTGCATTAATTACATTACCCTCCTTGAATTCATTATTAATCGAGTCTGTATCAACCACTTTTCGTTGTCTTGTCTAGGATTGATTTCAGACTGACACACCATAATTACCCTGGTTATCTCATTTACCCTTTTTAAAATGGGCACATTAGCTTTCTTCCATTCTTTTGGAACTTCCTCAGTTGCTCCAAGGCTTATTGAAAGTAAACGTTAATGGTCCATCTTGCTCCTCAGCCTCTTTTAAAACTCTTGGATGCAAATTATCTGGACCTGCTGATTCAGAAATGTCTAACTTTAGTAGCTGCTGATTTAACATCTTTCACAGATACCAGTGGAATGGAAAGAGTGTTATCCTCACCATATAGTGAGACTATATCATCTGTTTTTTCCCCAAATACAGAACAGAAGTATTTATTGAACCCTTTTTCCTTTTCTGCATTATTACTGATAATTCTATGATTTCCATCTAGTAATGGACCAATACCATTGCCAGGATACTTTTTGTTTTTAATATATTTAAAAAACTCCTTGTTGTCCTTAACTCTGCTGTCCATAGATTTCTCCTTGTGTGCCTTTGCTTCCCTCATCAGTTTTCTGCAATTCCTAACTTCTGAATTATATTCATTGCTATTAATTTCCCCTTTCTTCCATTTGTTATATATTGTTTTTTAATTTTTATAGCTGCGTTGTAAGTCCTGATGGACACATTTCATGAGAGATATGCAGGAATTTAGACATAAGCTGTACCCTCACTCTGCAATCGCAGCTTGTTAGCCTAAGAGGAGAAAGCTGAAGTGGGCAACTGTTTGATTCCCTTTCATGTGGGCAAAGGCATAAATGAAGTGCATCATGCTGTTTCTGGTTGAGCAGTGCTCCCAGTAATGTGGTGTCAAAGTGTGCTGGAAACCAGGAGAGACAGAGAGAGTAGGCTTGTACTCAAGGTCTGGCAATGATAAAATTATTTCAGATCAAGTCAGATGCTGGTAACCACCCAAAGTCAGAACGCAGACAGTCTCCGCAGATATTTTTTCTTTGAGTGCTGGTCCCTATGTGTCTTCCACACATGGGTACACATGTGCGCCCTGTGCCTGAGTCCAGAAATTCTTACAAGCAGAATCTGTTGGCCCACACATGTGCACGAGGTCTCCTTGTGTTCCCAATTGAAGGTTTAAGAGCCAGGGTGGGCTGACACCTCGCCAGTTCCTTCTTACCACTGCACCTGAGTCGGAATCCTGTCTCCTTTCTTCCTTCAGCTCCTTTGTAGAACCTGTAAATATATTTAAAATAGTTTTATTCTTCTTAGCTAGTTAAAATTTATAGTACAGTAGTATAGTTTGTATAGTAAGTTTTTCCTGGCTGGGGATTCCCTCCCTGGGTCTGAGACTATGCCCAGAGTCCTGGGTTTCAAGAATTGTGTCTCTTGCCCTCACTCCTTCTGCATTAGCGACAACCATCAGCGCTGCCTCTACAGTCTGGGTGAGACATGTATTTCTGCAAAGTGCAGTATTTGTTGCTTGTTCCCACCCAGAATTTGAGAAGCTTGTGAGCGTCGCTTGAGAAAACACCTGATGGAGGATGCTGTGAGGCCCCTCTCCTATCTGGGCCAGGGAGACACCCCCCCCACCCCCCATCAGCCTCAACTGACCAGTCCTCCTCTCCCCCTTCCCAAGTCCGTCAAGGTTGGATGAGCCTTTATATGGAAACCCTAAGGAACCAGCTCTGCTGAAAAGCCCCCAGATTGGAGGGTAAAGCATTTAGAAAGAAAAATCCACCAGTTCCATCGGTCACCCCAATACCAAAATGTAAGGACCAACATCCACCAGTTCCATCCACGAGTGCGGGTCCAATTCATCATTGGTACCACTTCATTTGACCAAAGACTGCTCTGTTTCCTGGGATGCACTAGTTCCGTCAGACTTGACTGCCAGAACCCCCCAGACACCAAGATGTATCCCCCTCCCCTCCTCTCCAGCCTATCCCTTGGGAGACATTACTACACTGGAGGAGGATACTACTTTGGTGTCCCAGGAGACATTTTACCTCCAGCCCTCTGACAGGAGAGGCCCCATTGCTACCAGAGGAGCGGTTTTCAGACTTGGATGAGTCAGATGTGTTGGCTGCTCCTGTGTCTCTGCAGTGAGAGTCGCGCCTTGACAGACATTTAAGGAGTTACACTTGCTGTCCCTCCAGATATGAATTCCCCAGGGACCACTCGGGGTCCCTTGCAACCGGCTGACCCCCCTTTCTGGTCCCTACGACAAACACCTGGGTCCTTCTTAGGAATCGTGCTGCTCCTCTTCTCGCCAACCAGATCCATCGGTGTAAGAGGAGGAAGGCATTGACCCGGATCTACAGTTTGTGACGGGTATCTCGTCCTCGTCCCCGAATGAAGTAGTCACCCCTTCTTCCCTGTCTCTGCCAGACGACCATAGGTAGTACCAGGAGCTACTGCAAAGGGTTGCCAATGATCTCCAAATTCCACTGGAGAAAGTCCAGGACCCACAACATCAGCTCCTGGATGTCCTGCAACCTCAAGGACCAAATAAGGTAGCCCTCCTGGTTAATGAAGCCATTCTAGAACTGGCCAGACCCACCTACCACCCACCTCTTCCCCCATCATTTTTGGGGGAGATCTCACACTGTTCACCCACAACTGGCAGCTGATTTTGCCAGACACTTGGGTCTTGGAGATTATCCATCAGGGATACTTCATAGAGTTCCTCTCCTTTCCTCCTCACAAACCCCCTTCGGGGACCGAGAGGTGATTCTTTGGCAGAAAGCAGAATCCCTCCAACACTGACAGGCAATAGAACGCGTCTGGCTTCAGTATCACCAGTATCTTTCCCTCCTCCTTCCCCCCTACCCCCAATCAAGATTTGGCCCTCCCCAGACCTCCTAACTCAGGAGAGGGCAGAATCAAACACCCCAGTCTGGGCTCACTCCACCTCTCAGCCTGATGTTTGGATGGGCATCAGAAATAGAACATTTCTGCTCAGCTCCTGTTCAGGCTGTTCTTACCCAAAGTAGGAATGATTCAACTGGAACCTGCTACCTGGCCAAACAGAGGCTTTTCTCTGCCTGGGCACAGCACAATCAACATTCTCCAATTACAGCAAGTATTCCAGTCATCTTAGATTATCTCTTGTCCTTAAAAGCCTCGGGTCTCTCCATTAGTTTGTTGTGTGTCCACCTTGCAGCAATTGGTGCCTGCCTCCCTCTGGTAGACAGATGTTCTGTTTTCAGACACCCAACTACAGTATGGTTTATGATCAAACCTATACCTATATGGGACCTTAATTTCATTCTGTTGACACTCACCAGACCACCATTTGAACCCTTAGTGACACGCTGTATGTCTCACCTGTCCACAAAGGTTGCATTTCTAGTGGCTATCATTTTTGGCCAGAAGGGTCAGCAATCTGGGTGCCATCATGGCAGACCTTCCTTGTATGTTTTTTCACAAGGAGGTTTCTCTTCACTTACATCCTAAATTTCTCCCCAAAGTTGTTTCTGAATTCCACATCAACCAAAGTATCTCCTTAATTGCCTTTTTTCTGAAGCCCCATGCTGCTTCTCAAGAGACTTAACTCCCTTGACATCTAGCTTGCCCTGGTGTTCTGTGTGTAGAGAATCAAAGCAGTCAGAAAGTCACCAAGACTTTTTATCATCATAGCAGAAAGATCACATGGGCAATCTATATCCTCTCAAAGGATTTCTAAGTGGGTTTTGGGATGCCTCCTAGAATGCTACAGGTTAGCACACATCCCTCCCTTGGAGGTGTCATGGCTCACTCCACAAGAGCGTAAGCCGCCTCTACAGCATCCCTGCAGGAGGTCCTGATACAGGGCATTTGCAGGTGGCCATCTGGAGCTCCATCCATTCACTATACGCTACACGTTCAATCGCTGCAGATGCAGCAGTGTGATTGGCATCTTTGCTGCCGGGTTCCTCGCACCCAACTCCAGTGTGAGCGTTGCTTGTGCGTCACCCATGTATGGAATATACATAGGGACCAGCACTTGAAAAAGTAGTGGAGGTTACTTACTATAACTGGAGGCTCTTTGAGATGGGTGGTCCCTATATGTATTTCACTACCCGCCCATTATCCTCTCTGCTTTGGATCCTGTTGGATTCGAGGTAAGAAGAGGAACTGGATAGGTGTCAGCCCACACTGGCACTTATACCCTCAGTCAAGAAAATGATAAGACCTACTGAGCATGTATAGGCCAATAGACACTGCTTGTAAGATTTTCCAGACTTGGGTTCATGGCGTGCATGCATACCCAAATGCAGAATACAGATAGGGACCACACATCTCAAAGAACTTCCAGTTACAGTAAATAACCTCCATTTTTTCCACTCTGTGGGCTCAGAGCTGCAGCGGGGAAGGACAGATGAGGGCTAGCTGCTACTGGGATGTAGAGGATCTGTTTAGATGCTTCATCTGGTGGTTTTTACAGTTCTGTAGGAAAATGCTCTGTTCAGTCACTCGTGTAAAATGCGTATGAATATTATTCTGCCTTCACATTCTACGACAGTCTGAGGAGCTAAGCAAGGACCAGAGTTGGAGCTCAGCAAGTGGGCATGAACACCAGTGGAGCTCTCCTAGCCAACCTACAAACACTGAATGTTTACTTCCTAAAGACCATGGGCAAATATGATTGACGTGTCATTTAAATAAACCCCCAAGTTCAACTAACTTTCCATCCCTTCTTCTGGAGATAATTAGTTAATGTTGGGAGGGGGAATTTTAGTGTTTATCTGTCCTATGCCCTACTGCAGAGGGGAGAAATCCAGGGTGTTTTCTTAATGCTTTAGATGGCAATAGATGTGATGGGAGCTCCCTTCTGAGACAAATAAATGTCCTTGGTTCCATGGTCTGGATTGTTTTAACATGCTGTTTCTCTATTGCAGTTCATGATTTACAGAGCTTTGGACTTGATAACGTAAGTGTTGCAAGAGCATGCTTATTGACATGATGGAAAATATTATTTAAAAAGACTGGATTTCTCCTTTCTTCTTCCTTCTTAACTTCTAGCTCTTCTCTGACATTCTTTTTTTCCCTTGCCATGTGTCTAACAGCCATATAAGTGCTGTTTGAAAGGGGGCACAGAATCCCACTGTGCCCCCAGTTGCATCTGAGTTGGCTCTTCTTTGCCCTGCACCAGGAGGGAAGAGACACCTGTGCCTCAGAACCTCTCCCCAGAGGGAAGCTTCCCTGGTGGGAAGAGTGGGGGAAGTTGCTTGCACCTTGGAATTTCAGTGGGCAGGAACATTGAAATTTCCCATGGGAGGGAGAGAGGAGATGCCTACCCCTTAGAGTCTCTCACCAAAGAAAGTTGTTCATATTCTGCAAACCCCAGGGCTCTCGTCCTGTCCCTGGGTAGATGCTGTGCCAGCTGTTGGAGTGTGTCAGTGTTTCTGTTTCAGATCAATATGACGCATTATATCAAACGTCTCTCATTTGGGAGGGATTATCCAGGCCTCATCAATCCTCTGGATGGGACAGACATCACTGCACAGCAAGGTACAGCCATGTGCAGGAGAATCTCTTTCTAAACTTTTGTATCAAATAAGTGTTTCAGAACAACCTAAAGAGCTACAGCAGAGCCAGAGCAACTGGGACAGGCTGCAGGGAGAACCCTGATGGTGCTGCCTAATGGACGAGCCTTCCCACCCTAGCAAAAATGACACTTCTGCTCTCCCTGACATTTGCTCACTCATTGCTCATCAGCCACTTGGGGGTGGGGCAAATCGGCCTACAGAAATGAGTGTCTTTTTCTGGTATAGCATATGCCACTTTAAAGCACCCCCGTTTCCCTCTCGCTCCTGTCCTCCAAATTCCTCCTGCCGTGTGCACCTCCTTACAGTCCTCTATGCTCTCAAACACACATACCAGTTTCCTCTTCCTTCCAACAGCCCGTACACACTCCCCTGCCCACACAGGTGCACACACGCACACACAGTTCCCCCTCCCTCTTCCCCTCTCTGGTGAGTAGATCTGGTGCAGTGAGTAATTTTTGCCATTATTTCTGATAAATGAAAGTTCTTCTCCTTCAGAGAAATACCCAAAGAATTGTCTTCTTTCAAAATGACTGCCATCTCCCATTGTTCTCAGTGGGACTGAGGTTATAGGCTGACTTCAGTTAAGATGCCTTCTTTCAAACCGGCCAGCACCTTCCATTGCTCCCAAAGTGAAACTAACAGCAAAAGTAAGCAGCTCTTATTAGGTCTTGTCTGCACAGGAAAGTTATCCAAGTTTATACCATTATAGTTCTTCTAGTATAACTCCTCATCTGGACACTTGTATTCCACCATAAAGTACCTTTTTTTTATTTAGCATAAACCCCTTCCTGTGCAGCATAAACAAACCTGAAAAAGACACTTGTATACCAGAATAAGAGAGTCCACGCAGCAGTTATACCTGTAAACAGTATCAGTTTAAATTCTCATCTTAAGTTATTCAAAAAAATATTTCCGGTGTAAACAAGGCCTCAAATGGCTGCCTGTGTGTCAGAATGTGAAAAGGAATACTCAGCCCCATTGAGCTGGAGGCAGATAAATTCCTTTCTCAAAATGGCTACCTGAGGGCAGTGTGTAGCTTCAGTCTTATTGAGAACAGTGGGATATGGCAGCCATTTTGAAAGAGGGGAGTTTGTCATGGACTTCTCTGTAATAGAACATTATTCGTCAGCCCCTCCTGAAGGAGAAATTCTCAGTTACAGCCCACCATGAGCCACAGGTAGCTTGATGGGGCATGTGACTAAAAGCTGTGGGGAGGACTAGAAGAGCCCCCTCCTCTTTCTATCTTCCTTGCAGAATAGTTGCCTTCAGTCTTCCTGATTCCTGAGAACTTTGCCATTCACTCTCTGAGACAAAACTTGGAAAGTTCCAGCCCCAAAGGTGAATTTTCTAAACTAGCTGTGGCCTCCCTCAGAGGGGAAGGTCCCTTGAGAATCCCTCTGTGGCAAAAGACCACAATCGATGGCCTGGTTGTAGGGATTTATTTGTATTGTATTTCAAGCATCAATCCCTTGCTCTAGGTGCCTTTGACCAAAATTAAAATATGCCCTGTAAACAATTTAAAAGAAACATGTGCAATAGTCCCTTCACCCTTTAGAGATTCATTTTATCTCACCATTGCCTCAGAGAGATCTGTTCCCTTCCCTCAATCTAACCCTCACCCTAAATGCCTGGGGAAAAGAGTGAGCATGGTATCCAGGAGGGTAGCAGATCTGCGCTGTTGCAAACCAAGTTCCATGGCCAGTATCCTCTGTGGAAAATGCCCTCCCAGCAGGCCCATCTGTCTAAACTAAGGGGCCTCTAAATTAAGCAGTGATGGCATGGGGAGAGAGATCTCCTCTCAGGTAGACAAGTTCCTAACTATTTAGAGAAAATCAGCGTACTTTAACTTAGCTGCAGGTTTCTACTACCATTCTTGACTATAGCTATTCTGTGTGCCATGGCTATGTCATGGCCATGCAGCATGGCTCTACAGCATGGTTTGGCAATGCTTTTTTGTGTCTATTTTGTGTGCTGTGGTTATTCCACATTATATATACTATGGCTAGTCAGAGTTCTCCCAGCCTGTAACACATCTAAGTAATTCATCATGATGTGGCTGTCTTCTGCTGTCTGTAGTGGCTGTAGAAAGTATCTGCATTAGCATATAAAAGAGAAATTTATTAATAAGGGTCAATGAAGTTCAGAATGGGCACATCTGTCTTTTCTGGTTATTCACTGTGTCTCTTTGTCTTCTGCTGCTAGCTTCTATGATGTTTCAGTACTTCGTCAAAGTGGTCCCTACAGTCTATATGAAAGTCGATGGTGAGGTAAGCACCGTTTTTTTTTCTCTGTACACACATTGGGGATGCTGGTCTCTTTCTGCAGGCCCAACCCCAGAAACACTCCTGTGTTTATATGCTTCTGTGCTTTATTAATTTTGTTTTAAAGCGTCTCTTATCTTTGAATGTGTAAAGCCTTCTCAAACTGTGATTGGTGGAGCACTTGCTGGAGGGCACTTGTTTGCTCTTCCTTCTGACTATCCATTTATGTCCCACTCATCAATGGGGTATCTGCTTCCAGCTGCTTCTGTGGGTCTCGGGTGTCCATGGCGAAAAAGCTTGGATGGCTGTAAAAGCAGCTGGAAACAAGAAGGAGCTAGCCTCATCATTTCCATTATGTGGTGCTGCTGCTGCTACATAAAGGGAGGAGAGTGTGGGCATGGAAATGGGAGCTGCCCCCATGCTCCAGCTTCACCAGCAAGACTAGAGATGCCAATGGCACGGAGCCATGAGTTGTAGCGGAATGACTGGAAAGGGGGATGGGGGAGTGAGGAACCTGGTACCATGTCCAGTGGAAAAGAAGATCACCTTGCAGAAAAGTAGGTTCAGGTGGAGAGGTCTGAGCAGCAGGACAGCATATGTAAGGGAGAACGGGACCAAGTGGCAGAGAATCATGTGAAGGAGTAGGGGGAGAGAGAGGAGCAGGACACACAGGAGTGGTAGATGGAGTGATAAACAGGAGGAGACAGTAGAAATCACTCTTTTAAAGAAGGAACACAGTTAAAATGACCTGTATAATTTGCTGTCGTCATATTTCCATGTAAGCAATTGTTATTAGCTTTCATATGATACTCAGACAGATATTATTGCAGTAGCATGTAAATGCCACAAGAATATTGTGCAATAATGAATGGAATTGAAGTGGGGACGGAGGGAATCCATGAGACGAGACCTGTTGAGTGAGATGCGGTCCTCCCTGTGAAAAGACTTTTAAGAACCCCTGGCATACCCCTAAAGCACTCTATAGCCAGGTTACAAGGGAACCAAGTAAAATACAGTGTATTCCCACAGAAATGAAAGCTTACAGCGGGGGGGGGGTCATTTGAAGGCTGCAGACCTTGTCAGGCCTCAAGTGGCCTCTCTGGACATAGCCCTCTGCCCTTTAAAACAGTAGACCGTGCCAGATGCCAAACTGTGTATTGTTGTGATTGTGGCAGGGAGTCCCAGATGTGTGTGGCCTGGTTCTTAATTTAGATGTCTCCCTTACTCCTGTGCCTGCTGCACTTTATTCAACAGGCCATTGTTCTCTGGTTGAATAAACCTAATCTTGCTTTCCT
Source organism: Malaclemys terrapin pileata (assembly GCF_027887155.1). Taxonomy (NCBI): domain Eukaryota; kingdom Metazoa; phylum Chordata; order Testudines; family Emydidae; genus Malaclemys; species Malaclemys terrapin. Next base: position 33,387,618 of record NC_071516.1, on the reverse strand, counting down.
GTCACTTTCCTTAAAGCAGGCCCCACCATCAACTTCTTCTTTCAGTGTTACATGCCCTCCTCCCAGCTTCACTTGTGTTCACAGGAGAAATGAAATGGCAGGGCCAAGACTTTGGAATTAGAGGGCAAGGAAGTCATGCAGAGAATCAAGCCCAAGTCACATGACTGATCAGAAATGAAGTTCAGATGGTAACTGCATCATTCGTTTTCACAACGTCATATAAAAAATGGGTGCAGCCTCATCTGGATACCATGTGCAGTACTGGTTACCCCATCTTACACAGAGTATTGCACAATTAGATAAGAATGATTTGGAGCCTGGAAAACTCTTCCTATGAAGAGAGATTGGAAAGAGTGTTTCCCTGAGAAAGATGATGCATAATACAGGACAAGATACATGGTCTAGGAAAGTTGGCTCAGGAGCTTCTGTTCTCTGTGACTGATAACACAAGAACAAAGGGACATTCAATGAATTTTAAAAATGGGAAATTCAGAACTGATAAAAGGGAATACTTTTTCACACAATGAGTAATTAGACCGAGGAACACATTGCACAGGAAGTTGTTGAGGTCAAGAACGTGGCAAGATTCAAAAAGGGATTATGTCTACATTTATGTGGATACCAAGAATATCCAGGGTTAGAATAATTAATGCTAGCAAAAAGTTTGGAAGAGATACTGAACCTTAGTGTGATGTTATGGGGTCACCCAGGCCAGTAAGAGGTTTCTGTCCTGTATCCTTGGCTGTCTTGTGGCTATGAAGCTTTGGTCCAGAGCTCTGACCCAAGCAGCCTGCCAGCAGTCCACAAACCTCATCCTGGCTCTGACCAACCTGGTTACTCCTTGCAGGCTGACCTTAGTACCTTTCCAGCCCTGAATTTTCCCCCAAATAATCCTCCCTCAGAATCCAGTCCAGGGGATCCTCACAGAGATAGTGCTAGGTTTGCTGCCTTTACAGAGACAGTCAAACTCCAAGCTGTCAACTTTCTAGAAGCACACACTTACACAGCACTGATGATTTATAATGAAAGCAAAATAAGTTTATTAACAAAAGAAACTGGATTAAGTGATACCAAATAGAGGATAATGGTAGAGATGGTTACAAGCAAATAAAAGTGAAACCAGACATCTAGAAGTCTAAAATTTAATCTAGCAAGATAGTCTTTGTTAAGGGTAACCAGATGTCCCGATTTTATAGGGACAGTCCCGATTTTTGGGTCTTTTTCTTATATAGGCTCCTATTACCCCCCACCCCCGTTCCGATTTTTCACACTTGCTGTCTGGTCACCCTAGTCTTTGTTCAAGATGTTTTTTCTCTCCCCCGGGTCTCCTTTACAGCTTTTACTGGCCAGCCAGGCCAGGACCCATCACAGAGATCAGATAGCTGGTTTCTTTGTCTCCTAAGGTGAAGGAACAAGGTGGAGTCTCTCTCTGTTCTTTGTATCCCTAATGGGACGGTCTTTGTCTTACTAGTCAGGAAGGTCTCCTGGGGATTCAGTCTCCATGCTAGTTCTGTCTCTCTAAAGTTCAGAATCAGGATAATCCCTGCTGGTTTAGCTTGATGGCTTTGTTTACAGCTAACATGTAAATTGAGGTAAACCCACATTTCTGTGTCTAGGACAGACCTGTCCATCACCTTTACCTAGGCTAAGCTGTCTTGTCTTAAACAAATTTTAATAACATAATACTGAGGGAATTCAGAACTTCATATATAGCATTAACACATATATTTTACAATGATATTAATAACAAGTATGTTAAATTCAAAGAACAACAAACCAATCCTGAAAGCAAAATGATTGAAAGGTTAGTGCTTCAAAGGTAGAACAATAAACACAAAGATGTAAATATGAAGAGCACCTCAGAAAACTTCCGCTCCAAACTAAGAGGAGATATCTTCAGTAGGGCTATCAATTAATCGCAGTTAACTCACGCAATTAACTCAAAATTAACGCGATTCAAAAAAATTAATAGTGACTAATTGCAGTTTTAATTGCACTATTAAACAATAGAATACCAACTGAAATGTATTAAATATTAATATTAAATGTTTTTTTATATTTTCAAATATATTGATTTCAGTTACAATGCAGAATACAAAATGTACAGCGCTCACTTTATATTATTTTTTTATTACAAATATTTGCACTCTAAAAATGATAAATAGTATTTTTCAGTTCACCTCAGACAAGTACTGTAGTGCGATTCTTTATTGTGAAAGTACAACTTACAAATGTAGATTTTTTTTGTTATATATCTGCATTCAAAAACAAAACACTGTAAAATTTTAGAGTCTACAAGTCCACTTAGTCCTACTTCTTCTTCAGCCAGTTGCTAAGAGAAACAAGTTTGTTTACATTTATGGGAGATAATGCTGCCCACTTCTTATTTACAATGTCACCGCGCAATTTAATTTTTTTAGTCATGCAACAGCCCTAATCTTCAGAGAACCAGAATTAGCAGGTGAGTAATTATCTTGTATCTAAAAATACCTTGTGTAGAAATACTCACTGCTGCTCAAAGGCACCATGCCTACAGAGCTCTACACGACCAGGAGCTAACCAATCAGGGAGAGCGCCTCTGCTAGGATAGAGTCAGGTGTCTTGATTCTGATTGATATCTGAGGCCAGATAGTTAGTTTCAGTGGATAAAGAAGACATAGAGAATTCTAGAACCCTAGGCGTAGAAGGGACCGCAAGGGTCATCTAGTCTAATCCCTGCCAAGATGCAGGATTTGTTGTGTCTAAACCATCCAAGACAGATGTTCTCCAGCCTCCCTTTGAAAACCTCCAGTGAAGGAGCTTCCACAACCTCCCAGTCTGTTCCATTGTCCTACTGTTCTTACAATTAGGAAGTTTTTCCTGAGACTTAATCTAAATCTGCTATGCTGTAGTTTGAACCCATTGCCTCTCATCCTGCCATCTGTGGCAAGAAAGAACAATTTTTCTCCTTTTTTATGTCAGTCTTTCAAGTATTTGACAACCGCCATCATGTGCCTCCATAATCTTCTTTTTTCCAAACTAAACATACCCAGTTCCTTCAGCCTTTGCTCGTATTGCTTGCATTCCATCCCTTTGATCATCTTTGTCGCTCACCTCTGGATCCTTCCCCATTTCTCTACATTCTTTCTATACAGCGGTGACCAAAATTGGACACAGTATCCTGCAACACCTAATCAGCGCTGAGTAGAGCAGTACTGTCTCCTCCCATGACTTGCATGCTATACCTCTGTTAATTCAACCCTAAATTGCATTTGCTTCTTTTGCAACAGCATCACATTGCTGACTCATCAGTGTGGTCTCTTCTCAGCACCATGAGCAGGAGTCTGGCAACTTGTTCAGTGAGTGGTAAAGAGTCTAATTCTGATGTTCTCAACTGGAAGTTCCAGAGACCACTCATCATCAGGATCAGTCTCAGATCCGCTCTGGCTGTCTGTAGTCCTGTTCTCTTCTGCCAGGTAACCGGAAATGTCTTGTAGGACATAGTCTACGGATGTGGGAGTGGGCTTTCTGACACAGGAGTTGCCACCTCTTGCTTTCTTGCTTGGTTATGTAAAAACACAGCGGTTTGAATGTCTGTATGAATCAGGCTCACTTCCTGGGATACCAGGTCTCCAAGGACCTTCAAGCATACAGGACTGTTCCTATCTCTTGCGGCTCTTTCTGGAGAGTCCAAGTCCCCGGTGAGGATTCCTCTGCATGAGCTCCTTAGTCAGGTGGGACACATCTATGATCCTTACAGTTTGAGTGGGAGAGACTTGGAAATCTCTTTCAATGTCACATTGTCACTGAACTGCCACCAAATCAGCGAGATTGTTCATTTCCCAGGTGTAATGCAAGAGTCCCTGGGAGGCTTGCTTCTGCTGGGATCTCAGCATCCACTATGATGTTGTGTTGCTAGTGCCATAGGTACTATTAATACAGGTGCAGCCGTGAAACCAAATAATCAAAGCATGGTCCAAGCTGTCTCTTGCTGGCTCTCATATAGCCTTTCTGCCAGACTAGCAATGTCCTGGATCTCATCATGGTGTGGATAAGCTTTGAGTTGAGCTGCGTTGAGCAGGGCTCCTACATGACCCTGGTGTCTGCTGGGGAGAAGATGGGAATTGGGTAGTTTATCATGAACACTGGTGAATCCAGCACCCTGATGCTGAACACGGATTGATCTTTCAACTGCTTCCAGTGACTTGTCATTGATCAGTCAATCATCCAAGTAGGGGAATGTATACACTCCCAGCCTGTACTGGTACCATCAAGCCTTTCATGAAAACCCATTGTGCCAATGCCAGGCCAGAAATTAGTGTGGTAGAGCTGTTTCCGTAGGACACATCCAAGATCCTTCTCATGCTTGGGAAGTACCCCTATGTGCATGGAAGTATCTGCAAGCTCCAGAGCACATAGCATCCTTCCAGAAGAGGCATGATGGCTCTCAGAGTGACAGTCCTGAGTATTTCCTTTTTCAGGTCCCTGATATCTAGGATGGGCTGGCTGGAGCCCTCTTGTCTGACTATCAGGAAGTATCTGGAGTAATCCCTCTCCCTGTTTCACCCAGGGTCTGTGGCTTTCTTTGCCAGGAAGGAGTGGATACCCTGCAGTATCTTTGCCTCATGTAGAGGACCCCAAGTGTGTTCTTAGGGAAAGGTGTGGAGCATTTTCAGAAAACCTGATCTTGTACCCCATGAGCAACGCTAAGGACACAGTTGTCCAAAGTGATGTAGGCCAGTGAGGAAGAAATGCTCCCATTCTGCCTCCACCAGGCAGGTTCTGGCAGGCTACAGAAATTACCAGAGCTTCAGATTTTCGTTGGATTTTGATGCTTATTGGAAGGAAACGTAGGATGCTTTGGCTTCTCTTGTTGATTTTGGAATTGCGCTCCTGAGCCTGCGGAGTACTGAGCCCCTTGGAATGTGGCCTTTGATGTGAAAACCAACTTTACTTGGAATTTCTTCCTTTCCTTCCTTGTGGGAAGGGCCCCTGGGATGAGAGAGAGATCTGAGAGAACACAGAGTAGCCTTTAATGCCTTTGCTCTCAATAGAGAGGTCTTCATCTGTTCCCCACAGAGGTTCTCTCAGGTAAGAGGGACTGCAGCCTTTTTGCATCTCCTGGTTGAACCTGGAGCCTCAGATAGTGACTCTGAGGTAGCCAGTGAAGTAGAGGTCCCCCAAACCTGTTGCCAGACTAGGTCTGTGCCTTCATACACAATCTTTCTGAGCTCCTGATACTTATCCCGGTGAAGAGACTTGTCCCTTTTCCGCAGCTCTACCTGCTCTTTATCCAGAAGGGCCATAATGCAAAGTGTTTCTGCAATGGAGTGGAAACACTTCTTCCAAATAAGCCACAGTGCTGAAGCTCCCAGTGCTGGTGTGCTTTGCTGGTACAGTGGCCACGCTTCCTTTTGGCGGTGTGGGAAGTGAGGGATGCTGTCAAGGGCATCCTGGGGCAATATGTGCTTTTTCTCAAGCAACTTCAAACAGGGATTAGGGTGAGGAGGGTGCCACATCTTCATTAGCTGGTCCAAAAGAGGGTGCAAAGGCACAGCACCTTTATTAGACAGAGGCTCCAGGGGTCTGTCCACTCTGGCCCGTGAGATTGTTGGAGCCGGGGAACTCAAAGCTGGCTGACTTAGCCTGCTCTTTTAGAGATAAAATTGGATCCTCACGTTGAGTTGTTATTCTTCCGTTCCTGTGAATTGGACAGACACATACTTGGCATCAGAAGAGTTCTCCAGCACATCAGTGTCCAACTAGCTGCCAAAGCCACCCTGATCATTTCACTGCTTCTGTTAAGGTTAACCTGCTGAGCTGATGGGGAGCCTGGAGCATCAGTCATTCCTCAGAAGATGTTGACACTTTTTTTTTTTTTTTTTTTGAGGCCAGAGGGGCCATAATGGTCATATAATCTGACCTCATGCGTACCATGGATCATAGAATTTCACCCCATGATTCCTGTGTCAATCCCATAACTTGTAGCTGAGCTAGAATGTATCTTTTAGAAAGATATTCAGTCTTGATTTAAAGACTGCAAGTGATGGAGAATCTACCACATCCCTTGGTAAGTTTTTCCAGTAGTTAATTCCCCCCACTGCGCCTTGTATCCAGTTGAATTTGTCTAGCTTTGGCTTCTAGCCTTTGGATCTTGTTCTGCCTTTGTCTGGTAGATTGAAGAGCCCTATGCGATCAGAACTCTGCCTCTGTAGATACTTATAGACCCATGATCAAGCCCCTCTTAACTTTACCCTTTATAAGCTAAATAGATTGAGCTTCTCGCATCTCTTACTGTAAGGTGAGTTTTCTGGACCTTGAATCTTTCTTATAGTTCTTTTCTGAACACTTTCCAGTTTGTCAAGATCCTTTTTGAAGAGTGGACACTAGATTGATCTGGATGACATTGAGGCTCCTTGGATCAATCTCTCAATCCTAAATCAGTATGGGGAGGGGACACAGGAAGCTTTTATGTAAAACTAATGTGAGCCCAGGAGGTTTCGCAGTGACGAGCCAGAGAGCAGCTGTCTCCTACTCCATCTCCTGTTGAGGCAAGGTGGTGTCTCATCCATTTAGAGGGAGCTTGGTACAACCAACTCAACTACTGAGACCTGGAGGGTGTTGGGGAGTCATTCTGTAGCATTGTTCCCTGCTTTGGATGGGAAGATAGACTGTGCTTTAGTGAAAGCTATGCCCCTAGGCCTACGAGGGAGGGTGGATCAAAACTAACTCAGGCTTACCCTTTTGGGATTTCTCCTTTTGAAGCCCTGCAGTCTGGGCTCATGCTGAACTTACTGGATTCTCTGAGAAACGATTGGAAACATAATGGTTCAGTACACAGGCTGCATTCTGCAAACATCGCCACACAGCATGCCCAACCTCTTTGCAGAGGAAGCAGTGAATATTTCTTACATGATAGACATCTTTCTGCCATGTAGATGTTGCTTGAAAGCGCCTGATGTGTCAAGATAGAGGATGACATTTGCTCAGGGGACAAGGAAAGAAACACTCGAGGCAAATCGCTCCGAAGTTCGGAGATCTCCAGAGTGCGTCAGAAAAGAACTGAGGCCTTGAGAGAGCAACAAGGCTTTGAAATGCAGATGCTCTGAAGCAAGAATACCAGAGCACAAGTACAAAGATCCAGGCCACAGAACCAAGGTTCCTCCACAGCCTCCGAAGGCTGGAGGAACTATCAGCAGTCAGGGAGCCGAAAGGTCACCAGAATAAAAATTCCAAAGACTGGAAGACAGGGTGGAGCATTAGGGGAGGGTTGAGAAGTGCTGGAACAGTGGCTGCAGGCAGCTCTCAAGGAGGAACTGTCTGGAAGGTTCCAAAGATGATGTGGGGGGTGGGGAGGACTTGTGTTCCTACCCACGATCACTACCATTAGGCACCAAAAATCGTTAAGAGCTTGGGGACTTGTGCATGGCTCATTCTCACTCCTGGCTTTCAGTTCTCCAGAATCCTGCAGGATGTCGTCTTTAGTGAAGATAGGGTTAGGTCTGGGAGTGCCCCTCCTAGCATCCTCTAGGGGTAGGGTGGCCTTCAGCAGTGGCTCCAAAGTGCAGTCTGTACTACGTAGTCTTTTAGTTACTTTATTAATGAAACAATATTTCCCATATTTATTTCCTGCTAGGTGGTGAGGACTAACCAGTTTTCAGTTACCCGGCATGAGAAAATTGCCAATGGGCTAATAGGAGATCAGGGCCTCCCTGGTGTATTTGTGCTCTATGAGCTTTCTCCCATGATGGTGAAACTGACAGAGAAACACAGGTAAGGGGGTGTTTCTATTCACTTCATTCACCCTGCTTGGAAGGATGAGGCCAGTTCTTATACAACCTGAACCTCTCCAGATATTCTGACATAATATGGCCTATAGTGACAGTAACACACAATATATGTGAAATCTGTGTTTTGTGATGTTTTCAGTGGTGTGTCTATGTATTTTATTGTAGGCAGCTATATTGGGGATGGCACACACAGTGAAACACCAAGTATTTCTAACCAGTAGTCAACAAATAAAACACAGTCAAAGGGTACGAAAGTGTTTTGTTTAACATAGCCATATTTTAAATCAGTGATCTGATGAAAGGAGAATTCACAGCATTTCTGTTACTATGGAATGGTACTGATGGATGGATTAAAGTTGCCATCAAATAAACTTTCTGGCAACATCGCCCTGCAATTAATTCCTTTGTGTTAAGAATATTAACAAATGTGCTCACAGGATACGGTATATTGCACTGTGTGTTATCAGTTTTGGAAAGTGAGCTTTTGTGGTGCTGTCTCGCAGCAGAGCCCCATTGATCGTTGTGCAATGGTGGAAGTACAGCAGAAAAGAGTAAAGACATTCATATTTGGGGGGGTTAATCTCAAACACAACCACGTTAATGCTACATGAAGATCGTGAAGATAGTTCCTCCAGATCGTGCAGATAGAATTCAGCAAACTGAAAAGCACACACAGGATGTCGTAGTTTCGGTTCCTATTTCTCTTATGTCATACATTAATTACATATATTACTCTTTGTTAAATATATACCCTTAAACAAGCAGACTGTGCAATGTGTCTCAGGTCGTGTTACTTAGCCATGTGATATCCTAACTTTTTCCATGGTTCTCCATATTAATCACGTATTAACATGGGGTTTTTGTTTAGTTTTGAGGTTTTTCATTGTCAGTGCAGATAGGCATTGATGGTAAATTATTTGGCATGAGGACCTCTGCATATTTTATTGTATAAAGTGAGTATATCACTTCATGAATAGTGACATTGATAGCACTGGCCCTGTTTGCAAAGTATGGCACCCCTTCGCCTGAATGAGTTTTGGGATTTCATTTTCTTCACCATTAAACTCTTCCTTTTTGTTTTGTTTAAGCTCTATATTTATAACTTGCAAGCGATTGGTCTAGGTATTGATCTGTCATCATGGCACCTGAGCTCATGGAGATTATTCAACCTGTTTTCCTCTCTCTAGGCCCTTTACACACTTCCTCACAGGAGTCTGTGCCATTGTTGGAGGAGTATTTACAGGTATCAGAGCTTTTAGTTTCATTTTTTCTAAAATGTGCAGGCTTGTCGTCCTGCTCATACTAGGGCTGAAATGTGGATTGAATCTCCTTTGGGCAGAGATTAGGGCTTTCTTTGCCGTCCCTGAGGTGCCACACCCCATTTGGAGCTATACATTATCATTAGCATGAAAGTTCATTTATTTACAAAGATCCAGTTCACAATAGAAGTATAAAGACAATAATGTCTAATTTCAGCATAAGTGGCAGTACGAAAAGAAGCTAACTTTACACCGAATTTCCATTTGAAACAATAACAAAGTTGAAGAAATATAACAGAATCTCTGTTGTTACTATACATTTGAGTCATATTTGTCTAGAAAATGTGTCTGACCAGGGAAAAGCTTTCCAGAAGCAATTTCTTTTGTCAAATGAATCTGTCTTGTTCTAAGCAGGGTGGTTGGGGCTTTCAGGGTATGCAGATAGGTTTGGAAATAAATATGCACAATGAGACACATGGGGTAGGGGCCCATCTGTCAAAGGGAGACGTCTTGTCCTTTTGCTTTGGAATCCTGGCCCCTTAAGTTCTGTGAGAATGGGGTTTAATCTCTTGTCTTTTGGATACCATTCTGTTCTTCAGCGCATGCATCAGCTGCCTTGGTGAGAATGATCTTTGTCCTGAGAAGCATAATCCCATCTGTGTCTCATCTCCATCAGAGGAGATCAGGGTCTCCACAATCTCCCAGGGAGCTGCAAGGATTCTGTTCTCTGTGCATAGAGCTGGAACTTCGCCCTTGGGGGAAGGGTTCTGTGTTTGTCCCATGAGATAAAGCATTTTCTTCTGTTTTGTGGAATGTCTGGGCTGATCCTTCTTTTCTTCTTTCAGTGGCAGGACTCATTGATTCCTTGATCTATCACTCTGCTCGTGCCATTCAGAAGAAAATAGAGCTTGGGAAGACGACGTAGATATGAAATTGCTGCAGCCCATGAAGAATGCAGAGAGGAACTAAACAAATCCTTCAAGACACAAGTGACCCCCTGAGTGCGCAAAGAGAAGATACCTGGGATTACCAGACACCCCCACTCATCCTTCCATCGCCATCTCTTTGTGCTTTGTTTGGCATTGATTTATGGACAGGACAGCTTGATCCTTGTTCCTGTGAGGATTTTTCATTAGCCATCTTGTCAGGCTGTGCAGACCCTCCTGTGGGCAGCCTTTCGTGCCCATCGCTGTTGAATTGCCCCTGAGGCTGTTGTAGGAGGAGCAGCATCCAGTTATGAGATGCTGAATGGATTAAAGTTGCCATCAAATAAACTTTCTGGCAACGCCACCCAGCAGTTATTTCCTTTATGTTCAGAATATTTACAAATGTGCTCACTGGATACAGCATCAGACATCTGTCAAAATGTGCTGACCCCTCCTATCTTGCCCTGCCGAATCTCAGGCAGTAAGGTGTAAGACCTAGCACACGAGACATGGTTACAAGATGATAAATCTCTGCCTAGGGCACCTCAAAACTCCAGCAGTAGGGATGCTCAAAACTGCTCTTTCAATGCAAGAAAAGTGATCTGTGCTAGTAAGAAACCAATCTTGGCTGTTTTTAAAAATGTTTCGTCAACTTTTTAAATTGAATCGTATTTTCACTCCCCATATCCTTACCTTTTGTAATAAAATATATCATCTGTGGATTTTAGTAAAGCATTTGGTAGACTGACTCAATGTAACTAACTAATTAATTTATTAAAATTGGTTAATTAACTTTGATCCCATACTGGTACGTGAATGGAAAACTGTCTGAAGAACCACAAAGGTAATGATGAATGGCAAAGTATGCAGGCAGGATGGCACGGTTAGATCTGTTCTTATCATTTATATTAGTGATTGGCCAAACTGCATGTTAACAAAGCTAGCAGATGATACTAAAACTGACTCTGACTCTGGGACAAACTGGAATTATAACAGTGTACATCAGGATGGAGTAATGTTTGTGAGCGTATAGCAGTAATTTAGTGTAAAATACGTTACAGGAATGGTGCAATTATCCCCAAACCAAACGCTGTCAGTCCAAGAAATTCTGAGTTAAGCTTTAAGTTAAAAGAAGCCCAATTTATTCAAGGTATGGAAATGCACCATTAAGGCACCTTGGCCCCAATGTGAGGGCACCCTTAATTCAGGCATTTCCTAACTTTTGAGGGCTTGACTTGGTCACCTTAATGTTCATGTATTGTAGGGGTTTTTAATGTAATTTCCTACAGTATAAAAAAGCAAACAAATAAAAATGCCATTCTGTGGAACCAAATGACTCCCCCATAGTTCATCAGCAGGGGTAGTATCTTTACATCCCTCGCACAGAGTAACCTTTGTCAGCAGTAGTAGGTTGTCATTCTCTGGGGCCCAGCCATTAGAAGGCAATGAGAGACTGGCAGCAGAGGAATCCTGACATTCAGAAATCCTTGGTACTATTCCAGTGTCTAAGGAGCCTGCATTCTTCTGCCCTGTCCCCTCCAGCCTGTTCTTGTCCCAGTCCCAGTTTCTCTTTCCCCCACCCATCTTTAGGCCCAGTCAGGTTGCTTCCTCTTCCTATTCCAGGCTTCCCGAACACCCAAGGGGGACTGTGGCAGGGCAGGGATAAAACCCCCTTTAAAGCCCTGCCAAAATTCTGGCTGCAGTCTGCTCTCTGGCCAGGAGGCCCGAGTAGAGAGACAGGTATTCAGCATCAGAGGGGTAGCCGTGTTAGTCTGAATCTGTAAAAAGCAACAGAGGGTCCTGTGGCACCTTTGAGACTAACCGAAGTATTGGGAGCATAAACTTTCATGGGTAAGAACCTCACTTCTTGCATCTGAAGAAGCAAGAACATGGCTGCTACTCTGAAACCTGTCATTATGCAAGGCATTGCATTTAGCCGTATGGAGTGGAAGTCCATTCTATATGCATCCGAAGAAGTGGGCTGTAGTCCACGAAAGCTTATGCTCTAATAAATTTGTTAGTCTCTAAGTACTACTGTGCCACAAGTACTCCTGTTCTTTTTGCGGATACAGACTAACACGGCTGCTACTCTGAAACAGGACCCTCTGTTGCTTTTTAAGTATTCAGCAGTGAGCCCAGCTGCAAGCCCTAATCAGGGCTGGCTCAGAAGAACATGCTGAGCTGAGTGCTGACAGCTGGGCTGAGGCAAGTGAGGACTATAAAAACCCTGAACAAACCTCAGACAGAGGCCTAGACCGGGAGGAGACAGGAGGGTGGTATCGCTGTCTCCTTACCAAAGAGGGAAGCCTCCAAGGCAGGAGACCCTGGGGAGGGTCTGTGGGGCACTAGCTGTTGGGAGACGGGAACTGCACGAACGCTGTAAATAAAGACACTTAGGTGACCCAGCAAAGGAAGGTGTGGAAGAGTCTTTATTATACCAGCCTAAACACAGGGTGCAGGCATAAAAGTGGGAGAGCCACCACTGACCCTGTGACAGGGACCAATGAGAGCACCAGAGAGAGAGTCTGCTCTCAGTTCCTGTGACCAGTATGCAGCAGCTAGGTGCAGCAATTGCAGGGAAAGTATGATAATTACCTGTTCTGCTCCTTCCCTCCGAAGCACCTGGTATTGGCCACTGTTGGCAGACAGGATACTGGGTTAGATGGACCTTTGCTCTGACCCAGTATGACCACTCTTATGTTCTTTAAAGACCTACTCAGTCTCTGTAGCCGTGGGCTGGAGCAGGATCAGTACACAGCATTTTCAAAGAATTTAGTTGCCAAACTTAACAGGTCCCCACCGTTAAGAACTAATTCAGGGGCTCGTAACTTGGTCAAATTCAGGTGGATTTTTATAGGGGATCGCAAAAGACACAGCTCTGACACCAGGGCAACCTTCCTGCCAAATTCCAAATCCTTGCTCCAAAGCATGGAGGTGCTAGAGTTTCTTAACTAACAGTGGGAAGAATATTTTTAACATGGGAAGAACTGTATTTTTCCCTAGCCTTGTTCTGAGAAATGCTTGGACTGTTGTGCTTAAACTTTTTTGGAAAAAAAAGCAAAAGCCTGAAGCAGACACATGGCATGGAAAATTTCAGCCCAAATGGCAAAAATTGGCAACATCGAAGCAACTGAAAGCAAGGTCTTATAATGGGAAGTGTCATGCTGCCTGAGCCATGGACAGTGCTACCAGCTCTGCCTGTAATCTCGCTTTGTGACAGACCTGTCAAATGCATGTGCCATGCAATGTGTGACATTTGCCAAGTCTGCATGTGTAAGCATGTTCTAAATCCCCAGTTCCCTCTTCCTGTCAATTCCATCGGGAAGTAACTTATCACAGAAGTCATAATTTTGGGCCTGTTCCATCTTTCTCCTTTGTGCCCCATGCCATTTTTCCCTCTTGCTGAGGTCAACAGTGTATAGCATGAGGCTGTGCGTGGCACCATGTTTCCCACTATTGTCAACCCCAAGAGCTCAAACACCATGAGTCAGACCTTAAAATCATGAATTTTAAAAATAATAGATTATGTTGTTTTTGCCTGCCTGGGATTTTTTCCCCCAGGCAGGGTGGGATCATCTCAGGTTCAAATTCACCTTCAAATATACACACAGCTGCAGATCCCTGTTCACCACTTACCCCATCCTATCCACTGGGGTCTGGGGAACTGCCATTCAGTTGGCCCTAGCCCCCTCCTTACCTCAACAGGACAGACTGCTGTCCCACTCACATTCCCTCTCCATGCTCTTCCAGGGTCTCCTACCCCTCTTCTGTCCCCTCTTCCACCACAGCCCCACGTCCCTCTTGCCCCCCCATATTCCCAGCCTTCTGTCTGCCACTTGGCCTCCACATTGCCTGCACTCCTCTGACCGCTACCTGCACCCCACATCACCTGCACCCCTCTGTCTACCTCCTGCCCCTTTCAGTCTGCCTCCACTGACTACTCGTCATTTCCTAGCCTGTTTCCTAACACAATTTCCTCACCCTGCACACACCCCTCAGTCCCATTCCTGGAACCATCACATTCTCATGCCCTCATCCAGGGTAAAAGTCCTATTGACTTCAATAAGGCCATGGTGATGAATGGGCTTCCATCTTCCCTGAGATCAGACCCACTGGAAACAATGGGAGGTAATTACCATCTAAGGAACATGGCAACCATCTTGCTAAGGGAAGCCCCTGATTTCACACTCACTGACAGTGATGGGAGCAGGAGCCATTTTGGGTCCTTACCCAAAGCTTGAAAGCAGAAATCTGGAACTGTGCTATGGTTGGGGACTAGGTGATGCGAAGCCTCATGGATTGAGAAATTTCTAAGTAGATTAAACAGAGCACTAGCAGCTGTACTGTAGTGAAGAGCCTACCTTGGGTGGTGACTAGATGGTCTGTAGTGGCCTTTTTCAGCTTTAGCTCCTATTGGTGCACAGAAGTGAAGGAGATGATGTTACTGTTACATGCAGAACCTAACAGACAAAGATATAACAGGAGCCAATGGCTAGAAGTTGAAGCTAGACAAATTCAAACAGGGGTAGTGGTGGATTCTTCTTCAAGCGATCGCTCACGTCCATTCCAAGTAGGTGTGTGCGCGCCGAGTGCACAGTCGTCGGAAAGTTTTTCCCTTGCTGGTACCCTTTGGGTTGGCCGTGGAGCCCCCTGGAGTGGTGCCTTCATGGAGGTGTATGTAGATCCCTGCCGACCTGCTGCCTCTTCGGTTCCTTCTTACTGCCAGTGACGGTTGTTGGAGCTTCTCGCTCTTGCCTTGGGCAAGTGATTTCCTAGCATTCCCTTTCTTTGTATTGTAAATCATTGTATTCGCATAGCATAGTTTTTAATGTAGTTAGTTAATAATTAAGTTTTGTTGAGGGCTACCCCCTCCTGCTCTCTCCTTCGGGGACTGGGGCATGCTTCGGTCTTAAGGTTTCATACCTATGGGTCCTGCCAGAAGCCTATGCCCAGGGGAGATCCTCACGACTCCTGCTTAAAGTGCTTGGGGGAAGCCCATCAGACTGATAAGGTAGGATCTGCAGTAGGGTGACCAGATGTCCCAATTTTATAGGACAGTCCCGATTTTTTGGGGCTTTGTCTTATATAGAAGCCTATTACCCCTCACCCCCATCCCAATTTTTCACACTTGCTGTCTGGTCACCCTAATCTGCAGGAGCTTCTGCCCAAGAAGAAAAAAGGAGAGGGACTTAGACTTAAGCTTCTCTCAGTGAGGGAGGCTGCGCGTCGGCAAAGGACCCTGCACCCAGAGACTCACAGCACCACCATTCTCCAGCACCGAAGACGAGTTCGGCAGCCTCTCGGCACTGGTCACACTCACCGGTGCCACATAAAAAGCAAAGAAGAGCTGAGCGGGAGCGTTCGCCAACAGTCAGAGCAGTTGAGCATGATGGTGCCTGCAGAGTGTGTCCCGTGCACTCTGCTCCTGCTCAGGCAAAACCGACACCATTGACTCCGGCTGCTCAGATGGAACCCTTGAGTCCAGTCCCATTGGATTCCCCGGCACAGGAGAGCCAAATGGGAGAGTTGGACCTGCCATCTACTCCAGACACATTTGAGGCTGCAAGCGACCTCATAGAGATGGCAGCCCAGCAATCCCTGGCACTGGAACTGGCACCACATAGGGGGCCAGTTCTCTCCCAGGGCAAACCTGCCATGCTTCGGCTCCACTCTCCTCGGCACCACTCTCCAGCACCATCCCACACAGCATCTCCGTGATTCCCAAGGTCAGACTCAAGCTCGGAGTCAGAGCCGGAATCTTATATCTCCAGGCGGAGCCAGCACCATTCTCATCATCCATGGTGAGAGGAGACACACCAGGTCCCTGGCTACCTCAATGGCAGGCTCCGGCGCAGTGGCCTTTCTGGACTCCCTGGGTGTACCATCAAGCCCAGGGGCTGAGCTCCAAGTCCCTGTCTGTAACCTCAATCAAGCCCCCCCGTCTTCCTCAAGGGTGAGGGAACCTCCAAAGGGATCAGAGCCTGGCGCCCAACCCGGCACCGAAGTCGGCACTGAGGTGACGGCTGGCACCGTACCTGCCACTGTGCAGGCAGCATCACTGAGGGGAGGACCCCAGAGAATTAAAGGATCAGGAGGAACCTGTGTCCATGGGGGCTTCTTCATCTTCCTCCCCAGACGAGGCAGTAGTGGGCTTGTCTGCCTCTTTGCTGGCCCTGGACAATAGGGCCCATTAAGAGCTGCTTAGAAGAGTATCTCAAAACCGAGGTCTTCAGGCAGAGGAGGTGTCAGAAGACATTGATCCCATGGTGGATATTCTGATGCTGGTAGGGCCATCAAGGGTGGCCTTGCCCTTGATCAAGACCATTCACAACACCACAAAGACCCTCTGGCAAAGTCCCGCCTCCATTCCTCCCACAGCGAAGGGTGTAGAAAGGAAGTACTTTGTACCCTCCAAGGGGTACAAATACCTTTTCACCCGATCTCAACAAGGTATGCTGCTCGTGGACGCAGCCAACGTCGAGGAAAGGCAAGGGCACCAAGATCCCTATGCCAAAATCCAAAGAGGCAAAGAAGCTGGACCTCCTCGGCCATAAGGTCTATTCCACTGGGAGGCTCCAACTTCGAATTGCTAATCAGCAAGTGGTGCTCAGCCGCTAGAATTGTAATTCTTGGAACTCTGTCCAAGTTAAAGGCGCTCCTCCCAGCAGACTCCTCATCCGACTTTGGGGCTATCCTCAGGGAGGGTAAGGCAATGGCAACGACTTCTTTGCAGGCTGCGTTGGACGTGGAGGACTTGGCCACCTGTACAATGTCCACCGCCATTGTTATGCGCCGAAGTTGGTGGCTGCAGGTCTCGGGCCTCCCTCCAGAGGTACAGCAGACATTTGACAGCTCAGGTCTGTTCTCAGAACAGACAGACTCTAGGCTCCACAGCCTAAAAGACTCTAGAGCACCCTTAAAGTTGCTGGGCCTCCACATTCCAGCCCTGCAGAGGAAACATTTTAAGCCTCAGCCCCATCTCACTTCTACTCCTCTCAGCAGAGACAGGACTGTAGCAGGAAATGGGATAGGAGTAATAGGAGGAGGCCTCCACAGTCCGCCTCCAACCAGGGCCAGGGCTCGACGAGGCAGTCTCCGGCTTCCAAGAAAACTTTTGAAGATACGCCAGGGGCAACTCACCAGTCCACATCCTGGATCCTTCCCCCATCTTTGTGAACCGTCTATCCCATTTTTACCATGCTTGGACTCAAATAACCTCCAGACCAGTGAGTCTTGCACATGGTAGAATTGGGATATTCTCTCCAATTCTGAATCCTCCCACCTTCCCACCCACCTTCCCCATCCCTCTTCAGGGATTTTTTCAAACTGGGGCCTGCGGACCCCTGGTGGTCCCCCAGGGTACCCTGGGGCCCGCAGCCCCCGCCGCTCAACTCTTCCCCCTCCCTCCCAGTGCCTCCTGCACACTAAAATTCCTGCAGTGCAGCAGGGCTAAGGTACCTGCCCTGGCTCCACGCTGCTCCCGGAAGCTGCCGGCATGTCCCTGTGGCCCCTGGAGTGGGGGGGCCCAGGAGGTGTCCGTGAACTGCCCCAGCCCCAAACATCGACTCCGCAGTTCCCCTGGCCCTCCACCTAGGAGCCGCTGCCAGAGGGATGTGCTGGTCACTTTCAGGAGCTGCCTGAGATAAGCGCCCCCTGGCTGGAGCCCGCCCCTTTCACCATCTCCCGCACCCAACTCCCTCCCAGAGCCCAGACCCTGCACCCAACTCCCTCTCAGAGCCCAGACCCCGCACCCAACTCCCTCCCAGAGCCTGCACCCCTTATCCCCTCCTGCACCCAAACTCCCTCCCAGAGCCCAGACCCCACACTCCCTCCTGCACCCAAACTCCCTCCCAGAGCCCAGACCCTGCACCCCCTCCTGCACCCAAACTCCCTCGCAGTGCCTGAACCCCTCACCCCCTCCCGCACCCAAACTGCCTCTAAGAGCCCAGTGGCTGCACCCAAATTTCCTCCCAGAGCCTGCACTCCTCACCCCCTCACGCACCACCACCCCCTGCCCGAGGCTGGGGGAGAGTGAGCAATGGACGGAGGGAGGATGGAGTGAGCGGGGGCATGGCCTCAGAGAAGAGTGCTGGGCAAGGGCTGAGTGGGGGAGCTTGGGGGTCCCCGAAAAAATTTAAATCAAAATGGTGGTCCTCGGGTTGCTAAAGTTAGAGAACCGCTGCTCTAGAGTTCAGGGACAGGGGGTTCTACTCCCAATATTGCCTAATCCCCAAGGCCAAGGGTGGGCTCAGGCCTATTTTAGACCTGCGAAACCTCAACAGATTCATGAAGAAGTTGAAATTCCATGTGGTCTCTGGCTTCCATCATTCCCTCCCTGGATCCGGGGGACTGGTACGCCGCCCTCGACTTGTGTCCATAACTCTCCCACAGATGGTTCCTCTGTTTCGTGGTCAGCAACATTCACTATCAGTTCACGATCCTCCTCTTCGGCCTCTTGGCAACCCCTTGGGTGTTCACCAAGTGCCTGGTGGTCATGGCAGCCTTCCTATGGAAGCGGCAGGTGCAGGTATTCGCGTATCTAGCTGACTGGCTAATCAAGGGCCGCTCCCGGGCCCAAGTGGAGGACCACGTGAGCCTGGTGCAGACGACGTTCCTCCGGCTCTGCCTCATCCTGAACATGGTGAAGTCGACCATAACTCCCACTCAACGGATAGAGTTCATCGGGCCCTCCTGGACTCCAATCAGGCCAGAGCATTCATCCCGGAATCCCAGTTCCTCGCCATGAGCGTCATCATAGAGGATCTCAGCAGATTCTCCACCACGACGGTGCGGAATTGCCTAAAATTATTTGGACGTCACATATGGCTGCTTGCACATACGTGGTACAGCATGCCAGACTGAGGCTTCATCCCCTTCAGGCGTGGCTGGCCTGAGTTTACAGGCCAACCCGAGACCACTTAGACAGACTGGTCACTCTTACCCCTCAGGTTCTCGAGTCCCTCCGGTGGTGACTCAACCCACAGACAGTATGTGCAGGTGTAGCAATGCGGGACTCACCCCTGCGGCACCTCCTGCTGGTCCAGTATGGGAATTAGCTCTCCAGCCTTGGAGCACCCTCTGCAGGCCAATGTCCCGCTGTCGCTGGCCCCGTGACCCTCCCGGACCCCGGTGCCCCTTTCCCTTAGGTGCTGCTCCCTGGCAGTACCCCCACTCTCTGGGCTCCCCTCCCAGGGGAATCCGCACCCTCTATCCCCACCTTGCCTTAATGTTCACTGCCAGTCCTCATCTAGCCCCCGCACTCTGGGGCAGACTGCAGTCCATATCGCTCATCATCGACAAGGGGGGTTTGAACCTGCTACTTCCACCTACCCCTGGGCTGCAACCCCAGTACCTTTTCAGGCCTTTGGCTAGGCCTGCAGCCTGGAGGTTTTCCAGGCGGGAGCTCCCCGGCTCCCTTCCCTATTCCCCAGCACTGCTCTACTCCGGAACCTTACTGAAGTCACAGGCCCTTCTCTCTCTGCGCCTAGAGAGAGACTGCCTGTGCTCCCGGCCCACAGCCTCTTTATAGGGCCAGCTGTGGCCTGATTGGGGCGTGGACCAGCTGTGGCTACTTTCCCAATCAGCCCAGGTTTTCCCCTACCACAGCCCTCTCCCAGGGCTGTTTTAAGCCCTTCAGGGCAGGAGTGGGTGGCCACCCCGCTACAGCAGGCATACCCTTCTCCAGCCCTCAGCCCTCGCTGGCACTAGTCACAGATGCATCAGTGATGGGATGGGGAGCGCACCTAGGCGGACTCAGGACTTGGGGGGTCTATGGTCCGAGGCAGAACTTTTGCTGCATGTCAACATCAGGGGAGCTGCATGCAGTGCGCCTCGCTTGCCAGACGTTTCAAACCCATCTACAGGGCAGATGTGTATCAGTGTTGACAGACAATGCCACAGCGATGTTCTATACAAACAGACAGGGTGGTGCTCACTCCTCTTCCCTGTGTCAGAAGCCCTCAGGCTGTGGGATTTTTGCATCACCCACTCGATACACTTGGAGGCATCGTGTGGGGTTCCATATGGAGCAGATAAAGCACACGACCAATGTGGTTGCAAGCTGAATCCGAATCCTGTTTATTGCAAGCTTTCTTTTATAGTTTTTCTCTACATTACATAACACAATTAGGCTATAATAACACATCTACGGATTGGACAAGAAGGAGAATCATGTGTTTATCACATGTATAGCCCCACACCGATTGGTTCAACCGTTCCTTACATAAGGCCATGATTTGTTTACCTCATCTTATATAATCCTAGACCACCAGGGGGCCTTACATAAGGCCATGATCATCTTATATAATCCTAGACCACCAGGGGGCCTTACATAAGGCCATGATACCACCAGGGGGCCTTACATAAGGCCATGATTTGTTTACCTGGCAAGTGTCCCATCGTGACCCTTACCTCCTTATGGAACTTTTCATTAGGTTGGTGTAGGGATGATACATCCCCACACCTCCCCCCTTTTTCTTAAATAAGGAAATACCCACGAAAACCATTGGGGGTTCGCCCAGGTGATCCAAACATTTTGTCGTGGGTTAACAACCTATAGGAGGGTCCAACTAACATTAGGACAATTACTAGCCACCTGACTACTTTTTTTGAACCTATAAAACTGACGACAGGTGACATTTAACAACTGGGAAATATATGGAGAACTATTAAAAAACATAATATTACATAAATACCCACGAAAACCATTGGGGTGTAAATAAGGATAGCCAATAAGACATGTTCTAAAGGGATCCGACGGGGTGGCCATGGACAAGCAAAAAGGGCTTCTTGGCCAGTCTGGTTCGCCCAGGTGATACAAACATTTTGTCGTGGGTTAACAAAAGGTACAGAGTTTGGACATACAAAGACCCCTGCTCCTATAATAAGGAGTCCGAACAAATAGAAGTACCACATTATCAGGTGTCTAGGCTGTGACAAACAATAAGTGCAGGTCCGGTGCTGCGGGGTCCTGTGGATCCGGTGTCACTACTGGATAAGCCTCGGGCGCAAATTCCCCTTCTATATGGGCTTCCCTAATAAGTCCGTGCCAACGCCGTACGGAGTCTGGGGGGCCCGAGCCGCCCGGGATATTGTCCGAAGCATGTCGCAGGGTGGAAACATCGGATGAGCAAACGGGTTGGCGACATCCAGTGGCCGGTGCGTGGACACGTTATCCCGTCCAGTGCACCCAATTGCGCAGCCCCACAAACCACAACGAGGACAGGGGGGATCTTATCCGGCGGTTTTTTCGTATATGTCCTTTCAAAGTTAGATAAGCCTGGCTCCGCCATTCTTTTCAACCTATTCCGCAACTTCTCACCCTGCCCCGGGAACTCCGCCCGGAACTTTGGGGTACAAACATCATTGGTGACAGGAAAGCCGGGCTGGTTCAGGGCTCGCAATGTGTGGGACTGCGGGGGATGGCTCTTACCGGCCAAATGGGACAACTGATTTAGCATGTCCTGTAGCTGAAGGCCCTGTTTGTACATTCCCGCGTTTCTGCCCCCATTTCAACAAACGGGACAACGCGTCAGAGGGAAGCTTCTCTCCCCGCTTTTTAGCGATGCGTAATAAAAAATCATGCACCGTCTCCTCCTCTGCAGACAAAGCAGAGCCCATTTTATTAAATGCAGCCGCTCACCTGTGAGCTCACGAACGTCTCTCTCGGACGACCAGGAGCCGGTATCCTCCGGTACTTCCTGCCGCGGCTGCCACCTCCACCTTTTTTCACCGAACGCTTCAGTCGGCTGTGAGCTCACGAACGTCTCTCTTGGACGACCAGGAGCCGGTATCCTCCGGTACCTCCTGCCGCGGCTGCCACCTCCGCCTTTTTTCACCGAACGCTTCAGTCAGCTGTGAGCTCACGAACATCTCTCTCGGACGACCAGGAGCCGGTATTCTCCGGTACCTCCTGTCTTGGCTGCCACCTCTGCCTTTTCTCAAACCATGTTCAGTTTTTGGTCATGCTCCAGTTGACACTGAGCTTGGCAAACCATCTAAATCTTGGTAGCCTGCCCTTTTATTCCCACAGATTCCCTTTCTCTGATGATTTCTATGAAGAAGGTCTGTCTCCACCTTAACAGGGCATGGCTGTTTGTGCCTTTTGGTAGAAGGAGTGCTGGAAGGAGAAGAGCCAGCACTGAGAGCCTCTTCAATATCTAAATTCAATTGTTCCAGTTTCTTCATGAGAGATGACATAGAGTCTGACCACTCAGATCCTTCTTCTGGTTGGATCTGCTTTTTCTTTGCTCAGCTTTTGAGACAACACCTGTTGGGTCTACTGTCTGAGAACATTGATCCCTGCTCCACTGGCGGCTGTGTTTAGTATGATTTCTGTTAGCTTACTCTGGGCAAAGTCCTGGCTGCCTTGATGTTCAAGCCGAATCACGTCGGGGTCACCATTTGTGGGGTTCCATATGGAGCAGATAAAGCACACGACCAATGTGGTTGCAAGTTGAATCCGAATCCTGTTTATTGCAAGCTTTCTTTTATAGTTTTTCTCTACATTACATAACACAATTAGGCTATAATAACACATCTACGGATTGGACAAGAAGGAGAATCATGTGTTTATCACATGTATAACCCCACACCGATTGGTTCAACCGTTCCTTACATAAGGCCATGATTTGTTTACCTCATCTTATGTAATCCTAGACCACCAGGGGGCCTTACATAAGGCCATGATCATCTTATATAATCCTAGACCACCAGGGGGCCTTACATAAGGCCATGATACCACCAGGGGGCCTTACATAAGGCCATGATTTGTTTACCTGGCAAGTGTCCCATCGTGACCCTTACCTCCTTATGGAACTTTTCATTAGGTTGGTGTAGGGATGATACATCCCCACAGCATCGTACCTTCCGGGCTCGCAGAACGAACTGGCCCATCACCTCAGCAGGTCTTTTCATGGCCATGAGTGGTCTCTTTGCCTGGACATCACCATCAGCATTTTCCAAAGGTGGGGCTCTCTCCAGATAGACCTGTTTGTGACACGGCACAACAGGAAGTGTCAGCAGTTCTGCTCCTTTCTGAACCACAGCCTGGGCTCGCTCGCTCACGGACGCCTTTCTCTTCTCATGGAAGGGGTGCCTGCTGTATGCATTCCTGCCGTTCCCGCTCATCCACAAGGTCTTCCTCAAGGTCCAACAGGAGAAAGTGTCATTAGTCTTGATAGCACCAGTGTGGCCACATTAGCACTGGTTCACCATGCTGCTAGACCTGTCCGTGGATGCACCTATAACTCTGCTCCTGGTTTTTAGACTTGATCATGCAGGAGCACGGCTGCCTCCAATACCCCAACCTGTAGTCTCTCCACCTCACAGCATGGAAACTCCATGGCTGAACCTGTTGGAGCTCGCGTGCTCTGACTCGATTCGGGGGTCCTCTTTGGAAGCAGAAAGCCTTCCACTCGCGCCACTTAGCTGGCTAAGTGGAAGAAGTTTTCAATTTGGTTTCTTCAGAAGGGCACGATTCCCTTCATCCTGGACTATTTACTACAGTTAAAACAGCAGGGGTTGGCAGTATCATCAGTGTAACCCTTCTGCCCATCTGAGTTGGCAGCAACAAGGGCTGGGTTCAGTATCTAGGGGTTCCGGTTCAATAAACAATGCAAAGCTGGCTCGAGCCCCCACCCAGTGACCTGGAACAATTACATACCACCCCCTGGCCTCCCCTCTCACAAGCAGAGAGTCTGAGTGTAGCAAACTCCTTTTAATAAAGGAAATAAAATATATGGAGATATACCTATCTCATAGAGCTGGAAGGGGCCCTGAAAGGTCATTGAGTCCAGCCCCCTGCCTTCACTAGCAGGACCAAGTACTTAGATCCCTAAGTGGCCCCCTCAAGGATTGAGCCGACAACTCTGGGTTTAGCAGGCCAATGCTCAAACCACTGAGCTATCTCTCCCCCTCAGTCTCATTTTAAGTCATGCAATTGTCAATGAATATCTATACAAGACCATCAGAAACAATGTGGCATTATGTTGGGGAAACACCACAAACAGAATTCATAACACAAACCATGAGCAAAAGTCCCACCCCCAAGTAAGTTTGGCAGTGTCCTTTTCCCCTCAGGGTGTTAAGTCCAGCAACCCAAAAAAATCACCCAAAGTCCCAAAAGTCCAACACCCCAAAAGTCTCTTGAGTCCAGCAACCCAGTGGACATCTTCAGAGAACTATCCACGATGACTCCAAGATCTTTTTCCTGATTCGTTGTAGCTAAATTAGCCCCCATCATATTGTATGTATAGTTGGGGTTATTTTTTCCAGTGTGCATTACTTTACATTTATCCACATTAAATTTCATTTGACATTTTGTTGCCCAATCACTTAGTTTTGTGAGATCTTTTTGAAGTTCTTCACAGTTTGCTTTGGTCTTAACTATCCTGAGCAGTTTAGTATCATCTGCAAACTTTGCCACCTCACTTTTTATCCCTTTCTCCAGATCATTTATGAATAAGTTGAATAGGATTGGTCCGAGGACTCACCCTTGGGAAACACCACTAGTTACCCTTCTCCATTCTGAGAATTTACCATTAATTCCTACCCTTTGTTCCCTGTCTTTTAACCAGTTCTCAATCCATGAAAGGACCTTCCCTTTTATCCCATGACCACTTAATATATGTAAGAGCCTTTGGTGAGGGACCTTGTCAAAGGCTTTCTGTAAATCTAAGTACACTATGTCCACTGGATCCCCCTTGTCCACATGTTTGTTGACCCCTTCAAAGAACTCTAATAGATTAGTAAGACACGATTTCCCTTTAGAGAAACCATGTTGACTTTTACCCAACAATTTATGTTCTTCTACGTGTCTGACAATTTTATTCTTTACTATTGTTTCGACTAATTTGCCTGGTACCGATGTTAGACTTATCGGTCTGTAATTGCCTGGATCACCTCTAGAGCCCTTTTAAAATATTGGCGTTACATTAGCTATCTTCCAGTCATTGGGTACAGAAGCCGATTTAAAGGACAGGTTACAAACCCTAGTTAATAGTTCCGCACCTTCACAACTAAACTTCTTTCAGAACTCTTGGGTGAATGCCATCTGGTCCCGGTGACTTGTTAATGTTAAGTTTATCAATTAATTCCAAAACCTCCTCTTGTGACACTTCAATCTGTGACAGTTCCTCAGATTTGTCACCTACAAAAGCCGGCTCAGGTTTGGGAATCTCCCTAACATCCTCAGCCGTGAAGACTGAAGCAAAGAATTAGTTTAGTTTCTCTGCAATGACTTTATTGTCTTTAAGCGCTCCTTTTCTATCTCTATCATTGAGGGGCCCCACTGGTTATTTAGCAGGCTTCCTGCTTCTGATGTACTTAAAAAACATTTTGTTATTACCTTTTGAGTTTTTGGCTAGCCGTTCTTCAAACTCCTCTTTGGCTTTTCTTATTTTATTTCTACACTTAATTTGGCAGTGTTTATGCTCCTTTCTATTTACTTCGCTAGGATTTGACTTCCACTTTTTAAAGGAAGTCTTTTTATCTCTCACTGCTTCTTTTACATGGTTGTGGCTCTTTTTTAGTTTTTTTACCGTGGTTCTTAATTTGGGGTATACATTTAAGTTGGGCCTCTATTATGGTGTCTTTAAAAAGCACCCATGCAGCTTGCAGGCTCTACAACACTTTAGTCACTGTACCTTTTAATTTCTGTTTAACTAACCTCCTCATTTTTGCATAGTTCCCCTTTTTGAAATTAAATGCCACAGTGTTGGGCTGTTGAGATGTTCTTCCCACCACAGGGATGTTAAATGTTATTATATTATGGTCACTATTTCAAAGCGGTCCTGTTATTATTACCTCTTGGACCAGCTCCTGCGCTCCACTCAGGACTAAATCTAGAGTTGCCTCTCCATTGTGGGTTCCTGTACCAGCTGCTCAAAAAAGCAGTCGTTTAAAGTATCGAGAAATTTTGTCTCTGCATTTCGTCCTGAGGTGACATGTTCCCAGTCAATATGGGGATAATTGAAATGCCCCACTATTATTGAGTTCTTAATTTTGATAGCCTCTCTAATTTCGCTTAGCATTTCACCATCACTATCACTGTCCTGGTCAGGCAGTTGATAATAGATACCTAATGTTACATTCTTATTAGAGCATGAAATTACTATCCATAGAGATTCTATGGAACATGTGGATTGACTTAAGATTTTTACTTCATTTGATTCTACATTTTCTTTCACATATAGTGCCACACCCCCACCCCACCCCCTGCATGACCTGTTCTGTCCTTCCGATATATTTTGTACCCATTGATTGTGTCCCATTGATTGTCCTCAGTCCACCAGGTTTCTGTGATGCTTATTATATCAATATCCTCCTTTAACACGAGGCACTCTAGTTCACCCTTCTTATTATTTAGACTTAGTATTTGTGTACAAGCACTTTAAAAACTTGTCACTGTTTATTTGTCTGCCCTTTTCTGATGTGTCAGATTCTTTTTTATGTGAATGTTTCTCATCTGATCTGGCCCTTACATTATCCTCCTCCATCCTCTGCTCCTAACTATAACCTGGAGATTCTCTATCATTAGACTCTCCTCTAAGAGAAGTCTCTGTCCCATCCACATGCTCCTCTGCAGCAGTCGGCTTTCCCCCATCTCCTAGTTTAAAAACTGCTCTACAACCTTTTCAATGTTTAGTGCCAGAATTAGCTCGCCACAATTCACCACCAGATGTCAGGGTAGAGCTCATCCTGACTCTGCTTACATCAGTAAAGGTTCACCCGGCTGCGATTTCAGCTTTCCATCCTGACTCAGTGGGTCACTCAGTATTTGCTAACCCCATGGTTGGCCATTTCTCAAGGGTCTAGACAGACTGTACCCTCAGGTTAGGGTGACCAGAGGTCCCAATTTTATAGGGACAGTCCCGATTTTGGGGTCTTTTTCTTATATAGGCTCCTATTACCCCCCACCCTTGTCCCGATTTTTCACATTTGCTCTCTGGTCACCCTATCTCAGGTACTGCAGCTGATTCCCCCATGGGATCTCAATCTGGTGCTCCCCAGGCTGATGGGCCCTCCCTTCGATCCCCTGGCAACGTGCTCTCTACTTTACCTCTCTTGGAAGGTGGTGTTCCTAGTGGCTATAACGTCAGCCAGAAGAGCGTCTGAGCTCAAGACTCTGACGTCCGAGCTCCCTTATACCATGCTTTATAAGGACAAAGTACTGTTACGACCACACCCGGCGTTCCTCCCGAAGGTAGTTTTGCAATTTCATGTGAATCAGGACATCTTTCTGCTGGTGTTCTGCCCCAAGCCTCATGCTAATGACAAGGAACGCACACTCCATTCCCTGGAAGTCAGATGGGCGTTAGCTTTTTACATTGAGTAGACAAAGCCGTTTAGAAAGTCGACAGCTCTTCATTGTGATTGCTCAGCGAATGAAAGGTCTCCCTGTCTCATCCCAAAGGATCTCTTCATGGATCACAGCCTGTATCAGGTTGTGCTATGACCTAGCAAAGATACCAGCCCCAGCGTTAACAGCACACTCCACGAGAGTGCAAGCTTCATCTGCAGCATTCCTGGTGCAGGTCCCTATCCAGGACATCTGCAGGGCGGTGACATGGTCGTCTGTTCACACCTTTACGTCACACTATGCCATAACTCAGCAGGCTAGACACGATGCCGTGTTTGGTAGAGCCGTGCTACAGTCTGTAACTCGGTGAACTCTGACCCCTCCTCCGGGAGACTGCTTGGGAGCAGGGTCGGTGCAAAGATGTTTCACACCCTAGGTGAAACTTCCACCTTACGCCCTCCCTGAGCCCTGCGGCAGCTCCCTGCCCCCCACACTCTGAGGCACCCCCCCGTGACAACTCCCCACCCCCCCTCTGCCCTGAGGTGCCCCTCCTGCAGCAGCTCCCCACCCCCCCTCCGCCCTGAGGAGCCCCCCCACGGCAGTTTCCCCCCCCCCCGGCCCGGGGAGCCGTGCGGCAGCTCCCCACCCCAGCTCACCTCTGCTCCGCCTCCTCCCCGAGCATGCCGTCACTGCTCCACTTCTCCTGCCTCCCAGGCTTGCGGTGCCAATCAGCTGTTTGGCGCCGCAAGCCTGGGAGGGAGAGAAGCAGAGCAGGGTGGCGTACTCAGGGGAGGAGGCGAAGCAGAAGTGAGCTGGGGCAGGGAGTTCCCCTGCGTGCCACCCTCCCCACCACTTGCTGCAGGAGGCCCTTCCCACGCCCCTCTGCCCCAGCTCCCTCCGCCTAAATGCCACCGCCGACCGGGGCGGCCAAAGATCCGGCCACTGCGGTCGCCACCGCGGTTGTCGCCAAAGAAAATGCTGCCCCCCAAATGCCAGTGTCCTAGGCGACCGCCTAGGTCGCCTAATAGGTTGCACCGGCCCTGCTTGGGAGTCACCTACTTGAAATCGACATGAGCAATCACTCAAAGAAGAAAAAACAGTTACCTACCTTTCATAATTTTTGTACTTCGAGATGTGTTGCTCACGTCCATTCCAAGCCCACCCACCTCCCCTCTGTCAGAGTATCTGGTAAGAAGGAACTGAAGAGACGGCTGGTTGGCAGGGACCTATATACACCATCATGAAGATGCCACTCCAGGGGGCTCCACAGCTGACCCAACGGGTGCTGCTAGGGGAAAAATCTTCCGATGAGTGTGCACATGGCGTGCACACACCTACTTGGAATGGACGCGAGCAACACATCTCGAAGAACAACAGTTACGAAAGGTAGGTAACCGTTTTTTCTCCATCACTGACCATTTTAAAATCAAGATCGGATGTTTTTTCTAAACTATCTGCTCCAGTTCAAACAGGAATTGTTTCGGGACTGTTCTCTGGCCTGTGTAATGTGAGAGGTCAGACTAGATGATCAGTGTGACACTGCACCCCATATTCTTCATAGTGATATTATTATGATATGATTATAGCATAATTATGATGCATTTTGTACAAAATGGGTCATATAAGGGGTCATTGGAAAAGTTTAATTGGCTGAATATGATTATCCTATTTGCATGCATGTATCATTTCTGTATCTGAAGTTAGGAATATTGACTATGTGTCTGTATTTCAAATGTAGTCACACCTGGGTGACGCCCACTAGGCAAGAAGCTTTTAGTCTAGATAGCTGGTTGGGAAGGGCCTATTTAGGGTAATGAGCCATTAGGGAAAACAATAGGCTTCAGGAGTAGCATATACCCCACCTGATGAGCCTTCCTGAGAAGGCTGCTATGACTCTACCAGGGCATGTGACCAGATCACATGATCTCCATCTTGTGATGTCAGTGTTTTTCCACAAACGTAGTTTTGAGAACAAAGGGTTCCCGTCATATGCTAAAGCTATATAATGCAGGGAGTGACATCATCTGTTGTTCTTCACTCCCCACACAAGAGGACACCTGGAAACATCTAAGGAACAAAGACTGAACTGGTGGGAAGTGCTGGTACCAGGATAAAGGGATTGCTAGCCTGTGTATGAAAACCTGGGAAACCCAAGCTGCAAAGCAAAGGCAGCTTGTGCCTTAAGAATCTGCCAGCCTGCTTGTACCATCAGGGTGAGAAACTACTAATTCATATCCACTCTATGCAGTATGTTAAGCTTAGTTTGCATTTTTGTTTATTTGCTAGGTAATCTGCTTTGATTTGTTTGTTATCACTTATAATCACTTAACATCCATCTTTTGTAGTTAATAAACTTATTTTATGCTTTAATCTAAACCAATGTGTGTTTGACTGAGGTGTCTGGGGAAAATCTCAGCTTGGTTACCACACGTGTGCATGATCCTCTTCACATTGAGGGAGAGGTGGGCTGGGTATTAAACCCATATACTGGTCAGATTTGACCAGGGCAGGACGGTACTGCTCTGGGGTCCTAGGTTGGGAAGCTGGTTTCTATTTTGGCTGTAGCCTCTCTACTGTTGCTGCATGCAGTGGCTGGTCAGAGCCTGCATGTAACTGCAGCTGGATGTGTCCCTGTCTGTGTGAGTGCTGGTGAAAGTGCAAACTTGGAGGGCTTTGCAGCTTGTCCCAGCAGCATAGTGGGAGAAGGAGCCCAGGCTGGTGAGTCAGAGAGCTCAGTGATACCCCAGTTCCAGATGGCACCCCAGGGGGAACCCCTCACAATCAGAATGGTCCCTTTTGGCTTTAAAATTGATGCCTCTGGGCAGGCCTATGGCCCTCATTAAACACAGCAACTCCAAGTGAAAGCTGCCTGCTGTGTGTGACCCTTCCTGGGGGTACCTAGGGCTGAGAGGCCCCTGGCTACCACCTGTCCTTAGTGTGAGGAAGCCTCTTCTGTGCCTGCCATCGGTCAGCTCCCTGGCTCCACTGGCCGCTCTTCTCTAGGCCTCTGCAGGCCTCCTTTCTCACTGCAGGTTAGCAACAGGCACATTCAAACCCCTGAGCACTCTGAGCATCCCCCTGGAGCCGCCAGCACCTGCCACTGGACACTGCATCTAAGGAAACAGCATCCTCCCCGCCTTGCTTACCAGTTCTCCTCAGGTAACGGCACTTAACACACAGCACTTGGATGTGTTTATAGCATAAACAAGCAAACGTTTATTTAACACACCGTAGAGATTCACCTGATAGCAAATAGACGTGTAGCATACCTGGCTTTCAACTTCTCACAGCATATCTGTTCCCCTCTTTCCCGGAGAACCACAACACACAGACAAAGAGAAGTTTTTTCCCCAATTTTAAAAAGTTCTAGCCTGCCCATTGGTTCTATTAGTCAGGTGCCCACTCCTTTCCTTTTACCTGTGGGCTTGTTAACCCTTTACAGGTAAAGCAAGTAGAGAGCAACCACTGACAGGGGTTTTATAGCTAACTGGCTGGCTGGGTGTCCATAAAAGGGAGCTACCCCCCCCCCCCCTTCATTTATCACAGGCCTATTTGACATTTTTTGGCCTTAACAGTTAATTCTGCCTTCCTTATGCACTGGAAGACAGCTTGGAGGTGTTCCAGGTGTTTTGCCCATGAATTTGAGAATATGGCCATAATTAAGGTAGGCGACTGCAAATTCCCCAAATCCAGCCAGAAGGTTATTTACCAGTCTCTGGAAGGTGGCAGATGCATTTTGCAGTTCAAAAGGGAGCACATTAAATTCATACAGCCCTACATAGGTGATGAAGGCTGACCTTTCCTTGGTTGGGTCATTTAGTGGCACTTGCCAGTACCCCTTAATTAAGTCAAAGGTGGAGATGAATTGGGCATGTCCCAGTTTTTTTAATAGCTTATTTGTGTGTGGCATTGGATAGTTTTTCGGGTGAGTTACAGCATTTAGCTTATGGTAGTCCACGCAAATGCGGATTTCCCCATCTGGTTTGGGAACCAGAACCACTGGAGAAGCCCATGCACTTTTAGAGGGGCGGATTACAACCATTTGTAACATGTTCTTGATTTCCCTTTTTAGCGGTTTTGGCTTGAGGAGCCATCCGGAAGGGTTGAGCTTTAATTGGGCGAGCATCACCTGTGTTAATGGAGTGGTACGCCCGTTCTGTTTGTCCTGAGGTGGCTGAAAACATTAGCACGAAGCTGATGCACAGCTCCTGGATTTGCTGTTGCTGCTTATGCCCAAAGGTTATGGAAAGGCTCACCTTTTCTATGCCACCGTTGCTTTTTTCTTTATAGTAGACTTCTTTAGGCCACTTAGCGTTGTCTTTTTTCTGGGCTGTAAAATGGAGAACCTTTATTTCTCAGGAATAAAAGGGCTTTAGAGAATTAACATGGTATACTTTGGATTTTAGAGTAGGGTTTGGGAACGCTATGAGGTAATTAACAGCTTCCAGGCGCTTTCGGACCATAAATGGCTCCTCCCATGAGGCTTCCATTTTATTGGCCTGAAGCGCTTTCAGGACCATGACTTGGTCACCTACTCTGAAGGAACGCTCTCTGGCATGTTTATCATACCAGGCCTTTTGCTCCTGTTGAGCTTCCGGTAGGTTTTTTTGATCAAGGGCTAGAGAGTCTTTGAGAATGTTTTGCAGGTTGGTTACACAGTCCAAAATGTTAGTTCCTGGAGAAGATGTAACCCCCTCCCATTGCTGCTTCACCAACTGTAATGGCCCCTTAACTTCATGGCCATAAATGAGTTTAAAAGTTGAAAACCCCAAACTGGGATATGGTACAGCCCTGTAGGCAAAGAGCAACTGCTGCAATACTAAGTCCCAATCATTGGTGTGCTTATTTATGAATTTACGTATCATGACCCCCAAAGTTTTATTAAACTTCTCCACTTGGCCATTTGTTTGATGGTGGTAAGGGGTTGCAACCAAGTGGTTTACCCCACAAGCTTCCCAAACACGTTTTATGGTTTCTGCCAGAAAGTTAGTTCCCAAATCCATAAGGATGTTGGCGGGCCAACCTACCGTGGAAAAAATGTCTGCCAATGCCTGGCTCACGCTTTTAGCCCTGATGTTGCTTAGAGCAAAATCCATGAAGGTCAGTATGTACAGCTTTCCTCTGGGTATTTTATTAGGGAAAGGACCCAGAATATTTACAGCTAGATGCTGAAATGACTTTCCCAAATGGCTTTGGTCCTATTCATCCTAGCGTGGCCACTAGGGTGATCGTGGGCTAAGCTCAAGAGCTTTTCTCTATACTTAGTTGGAACTACCAACTGTTTTGAGGATGCCAGTCCTCCTTGTGTCCACCAGAAAGGGTTTCCTTGTATAAGAGTCCTCCTTCTACAACAAACCTGGACCTATTAGAAGAGCTGAGAGGCGGTGGGTTGTTCTGTGACGCCGTCCAAGCTCACTTGAGGCTTTTATCCGCTTTCTGCTTTGCCTGGAACTGCTTCCTTGATGTTGGAGACATTAGTTCCTAGCTGGATTGTGGACTTGTCTTGGTCCCACTGGAAGCGATGCAGGTGATGTGGGTGTCTCCATCGATTGTGAACCGCTCTCCGCTGGTGCACTAGGTGGTATTTCAGGCTCCGGTTGAGCTTCTTGCACCAGTTTAGCTGCTGCTGGAGGTATAGGCTCTGTGGGACCCTTTGGTGCTGGCTCCCCTGACTCTGGTGGGGTTGCAAGCACGGGCTCTGGTGCTGACTGCTCTGCCAGTTCCGATCCTTGGGCTGGTTCTGGCTGGGTCCCAGGAACTGGATCTGTAACTGCTGCCATGGTCCGGGTCTGGGAATTCCTTCTTACAAGTTGATGCATGAAGGGGCATACGAATGTTTGGCATATGTGCCACTTAAATACCTTGCAACGCCAGCTATAACAGTGCCATGCAAACGCCTGCTCTCACTTTCGACTGACGTAAATAAGAATAAATGTAAACAAACTTATTTGTCTGAGTGACTGGCTGAACACGAAGGACTGAGTGGACCTGTAGGCTCTGAAGTTTTACACTGTTTTGCTTTTGAGTGCAGTTATGTAAAAAAAGTCTACATTTGTAACTTGCACTTTCACAATAAAGAGATTTCACTACAGAACTTGTATGAGGTGAATTGAAAAATACTATTTCTTTTGCTTATCTGGTTTTCAGTGCAAATATTTTTAATAAAAATAATAACATAAAGTAAGCACTGTGCACTTGTGTTCTGTTTTGTAAGTGAAATCAGTATATTTGAAAATGTAGAAAAACATCCAAAAATATTTATAATAAATTTCAATTGGTATTTTATTATTGATTAATGGTGCAATTCAAACTGCAATTAATCACAACTAGTTTTTTAATCTAGTTAATTTATTTTGTGTTAATCGCTTGAGTTAACTGCAATTAATTGACAGCCCTATCTGGACCCTACTGTTACTTAATTAGTTACACTCCTGTCTTATGGAGCGATGGTCACCCAACGGCCTTCCAGTGTCATTGAGATGGGCCTGGCTGTGAGCCTTCTTCATGAGACACATATCCGGTGAAGGAGCATAGCCATGTGTCTGCACCCCCAATAGATCCAAAAAATCCATTGGCCTTAAGCAGCTCCCCCCACCCCCACCCCCATCCTGCTGCTGGTTTTACTCTGGATACTCCCTTCTTGTAGATTTCGCAATCTCTTAATTGGCATCTGGCTTAGTAGGCAAATAGGCATCACTTGGTGAGGCACACAGTACACAACAGCCAAATGCTAGACAGGGAGCAGTCTATTCCCCCCGCCTGCAAGGGCCCTGTCTGAAGTGTCACCTCCTGGGGACCTGCTTTCACTGCAAGGCTTTAAGATGCTCATTTCCAGTATGGCTACACAATGCCTTAAATATTACCCAGCAGCCATCCATGGCACAGTGCTGATGCCCAGGGGGGATTACTGGCTCTCGGGAAAGACCTCGCATGCCTCCCTTTGGTTGATTACTGTGCACACAGCTGTCCCGGGGCTCCCTGTAAAACCCTGTGCCCCCCTGTGAATGGCTCTTCAGCGTCTCTTCTCTCATTCATATTCAAAGTAACCAGCGAGCAGGTCACAGGCACCCCGAAAAGCTGCAGCAATGTGCGGCTGGGCAGCACCACACACTGCAACGCCCCTGGGCGGCTTTGGGCAAGTCCCAGAGCCGCGGTTCCCCAGCTGGCCAATGGGACCCTGCCCAACCTCCCGGGGTGTTGAGAGGGTAAAGCCATTGCTGAGTGATGACGGGGGGCTGGCTACTGGGATAGCAAGACACCCCCCTCCAGAGCTTCCCCTCTCAGGGAAGAAAAGCGAGAGGAATGGGGCAGCATGGTCAGTATCTAGCTTTGACGAGTACTTGGTTCTGCTGCAACCCCGAACAGTCCCGCTCCCTGAGCCAGTGGGGCTGGGCGTGGATAGCGGAGCACCCACGGGAGGAAGCGCTGCCTGTCCGGGGGATGGCGTTAGGGTAGCAGAGGCTGAAGACGCCCTGGAGAAGCCCCCTTAGCTAGTTATAAAAGGAGATTTTGCCTTTGGCTGCCAGTTTCTTGATGAGGGTGAGTTCAAAGCCAGCATTGTGCACACCGGTCTTGTGGAAGGCTCCAGGGTAACGGTTCGCTTCCCAGTAGTGGTGCCAGTTTCCATTGTTGTCCGCACCGTAACCAAACACTGCCACCTGCATGCAAACAGGCGATGTCAGCAGAGCCCCACATGAATTGGGGGGTGGGAGGGAGGAGTGTCCCAGGGGTTAATATGAGCCAGGGCCGGCTCTAGGCACCAGCAAAACAAGCTGGTGCTTGGGGCGGCACATTTTTAGGGGCAGCAGGGCCGGTGCCAGAATGCCGCCCCTAAAAATGTGCTCCAGCTGCCCTAGCTCACCTCCGCTGCTGCTGCTGCCGCTTGCGCGCCATGGTGCGCGAAACAGCTAATTCGCGCGCCGCTACTCACCCTCCCTCCCAGGCTCTCAAACCTGGGAGGGAGGTGGAGATCCCAAGTGGCCGCAGCGTGCGAAACAGCTGATTTGCGTGCCGCTGCTCCCCCTCCCTCCCAGGCTTGAGAGCCTGGAGGGAGGAGGCAAGGCTGGGGATTTGGGGAAGGGGCGGAGTAGAGGCAGGACCGGGGGTGGGGTAATTAAAAAATGGGGGGGGGCAGCCAAAATTGTTTTTGCTTGGGGCGGCAAAAATCCTAGAGCCGGCCCTGGCTGGGGCTCACTGAGAGAGGGGTCATTTGAGGTATTTTATTATTTACATGTAATAAAAAGAAATAAAACAACATTTTTAATGGCTAAAACAAAATAAGAAATCCTCCCCCCATTCAAAAAATTATTTAAAAAAAGGCACAAGGCCCTAGCCGGTGAGCTCCCCAGGCCCCATGCTGTGCTCCTCGGGGACCACGCTGACCTGCCCAGGCCCCACGCTGAGCTATCCTGGTACTACGCTGAGCTTCCCGGGGACCACACTGAGTTACCCTGCTACCATGCTGTGGTCCCCTGATATCATGCTGACCTGCCCAAGCCCCACGCTGAGCTGTCCAGGTACCACGCTGAGCTGCCCAGGTACCATGCTGCACTGCCCAGGCCCCACATAGCACTGCCCAGGCCCCACGCTGATCTGCCCAGGTACCACGCTGAGCTGCTCAGGCACCATGCTGCACTGCCCGGGTACCACACTGCACTGCCCAGGTACCACGTTGCACTGCCTGGATACCATGCTGAGCTCCCCTGATAGCATGTTGAGCTGCCCAGGTACCACGCTGGCCTGCTCAGGTACCACGCTGACCTGCTCAGGTACCACACTGACCTGCCCGGGTACCATGCTGACCTGCTGCTAAAGGGAAGCTCCTCTTATGGATCGTAACTGGTTAAAAGACAGGAAACAAAAGATAGGGCAAAATGACCAGTTTTCAGAATGGAGAGAGGTAAATAGTGGTGTTCCTCAGGGGTCTGTACTGGGACCAGGCCTATTCAACATATTCATACATGATCTGGAAAAAGGGGTAAACAGTGAGGTGCCAAAATTTGCAGATGATACAAAACTACTCAAGGTAGTTAAGTCTAACACTGACTGTGAAGAGTTACAAAGGGATCTCACAAAACTGGGTGACTGGAAACAAAATGGCAGATGAAATTCAATGTTGATAAATGCAAAATAATACACATTGGAAAACAGAATCCCAACTACACATATAAAATGATGGGGTCTAAATTAGCTGTTACCACTCAAGAAAGAAATCTTGGAGTCATTGTGGGTAGTTCTCTGAAAACATCTGCTCAATGTGCAGTGGCAGTCAAAAAAGTAAACAGAATGTTGGGAGATCATTAGGAAAGTGATAGAAAATATCATAATGCCTCTATATGGGCAGGGATGGTGTCCCTAGCCTCTGTTTGCCAGAAGCTGTGAACGGGTGACGGGGGATGGATCACTTGATGATTACTTGTTCTGTTCATTCTCTCTGGAGCACCTGGCATTGGCCACTGTCGGAAGACAGGATACTGGGCTAGATGGACCTTTGATCTAACCCAGTGTGGCCGTTCTTATGGACTTATGCATGGGTACCATGCTGAGCTGCCCTAGTACCATGCTGCAATTTGGGGCAGAGGCGAGCAGGGACACCAAGGGGGCCTACGGGCAGCCAGCTGCAGCAAGGGTGGTGTATGAGCTGGCTGCCTATGGTTTCAGCATGGAGGCTGAACCTGGCATCTGCTCCAGACTCCTCTGATCATAGCGTCTGGACAACATCTGTCTCCAACTTTTCCTGCCCTCATCACAGGCCAAGGGCATTGGCCCCACCCACTTGGACACTTACCTGATCACAGGTGTGCAAGGCAAAGAGCAATGCTGTGAGGCCAGTGGATGGATACCTCCCATGGTGCTGTGTCCACTTGTCATGGATGTATTTGAGAAAGGCAGGGTTCAAGATTAGCACCTGAGAGGAGGAGAACAGAACAGGGCCAATGCTATGAGATTCTGTCATCATCCTACCCAGTACCAAGAGGCCATGCCCGGAAGGCGCAGACCTACCCCTGCTCACTGCTGACACTCCTGTGTTCATCACTGTCCTGGAAGGGCTAGAGAATATCACAGTGAGAGCCCGTCTGGGACTGTGTGCACAGGGCTGGACACTTGTTGATGGGGCAGAGATTAGTACCTAAAAAGGGTGAACTTAGCACCCATCAGGGCAGGAGCTCTATTGGATTAGTCTGCTCTGCTCTGAGATGAATGGCGCATCCTGGGTCTTGGCACGCTGCGGGCAGTGCGTACCACCCGGTGCACAGCAGGAGAACACGCGCCACAGGGGCAGCCCACTCCTGAGAGCCTTCTGGGACACTGTAACCAGCTGTTGCCGGAAATGGCCAGGCCTGGGAATGCTACT
This sequence comes from Malaclemys terrapin pileata, assembly GCF_027887155.1. Lineage (NCBI taxonomy): Eukaryota > Metazoa > Chordata > Testudines > Emydidae > Malaclemys > Malaclemys terrapin. The sequence continues at coordinate 33,350,011 of NC_071516.1, read as the reverse complement.
CTTGGCATGCCAGGAGGATCTGGCAGAGCTCTCTTGCCCTTTGCTGTTTCCGAGCAGCGTCAGGAGCTTGGAGCTCTGCACTGGCTAGCTAGGAAAGATGGAGAGCTCCTGCAGCCAGTTCTGAGGAACACGGTCTATGAGGCTGGACTGGTTTGTCGCCTGAACGACTGGATTCCTAGTGTGTCTCAGGGATCCCAGAGCACAACTGGCCATCAGGCCTTTAACATGCTGGAAGCCATTTTACAAGCACCTGCACCAGACTCTAACGTACATACTTTGTGTCGCCAGCTTCCCACGCAAGCGGGGTCCATGGTTAGTCCTTGGCCACTTGATCAAAGTTTACGGAAATTCTTAGACCCCACCCCACCCCCACCCCCACCATTAAGCAGTGTCAGGAAACTGTAAATGTCTGGCAATGTAACCGTAAGGGCCTCTGATAACCGTCCTCCCCACAGACTGGCCATCCTCTACCCAGAGTCGGGAAGCAAATGTCCAGCACATGAGGTGGCTGGTGCTGGCTGTGTCCCCAGCCAGCCCTTACCTTGCTTCTGTCGGCTTCAATGAACTGTTTGACTCTTGTGTACGTGCTACAAAGGAAGAGGAAGCATGGTCAGTGGAAAGTGGTGTCTTCCGTACCATATGCATGGCTTGCTTCTGGCCCCACCCATGACTTCTACAATCCACCAGGGATGAGGCTAATGCCTGCGCAGACCTTTTTGGGAGCTGAATGGCTGCCTCCTCATCGGTGCATCTGCTGGAGCTGCTGTCTCCTTGGCGCCATGCACTAACCTCAGCTCAGGAGCCAGGATGCCTTTCAGCACAATGCCATTAAGCCACTGAGCCAGCCCCTGGGCGCTGTGGAGCGTGTCTGAACACCAGTGCTGGAGCCATCAGCCATGAAACATGGCCCTTCCCCAAGGTCTGTACAAATGTTCTCACCCTCTCTAACCTGCTTCAGATCTGCCCTGTCCTTCGCCACCCTCTGGGGTTCAGTGAACCAAGCAAACATCATGTCTGGTGTGTGCCTCAGCCTGAGGGGGAGGAGCCCCTGAGCCTATCAACCTCCCAAGGGAGCCACTGAGCCCCCTCAAGGGACAAGGCAGAAGCAATCTAGCTTCCCAGAGTAAAGCCCCCATCCTGGGGGAAGGGGCAGCGCCAGTGTCCTGGGGACCCTCCATCCCTCATCCTAGGGTGGGGTCATCCTTCTGGGGGGCCTCCCGAGTTCCCTCTCCTTGGAGAAAGGGGTGAATCAGCTTCCATAAGTCAATGGAGCCTGGGCACCACCTAAGCCCCATCTCGTGTGGGGATTTGTGCTGTGGGCACACTGGAGCCCACTGCCCCCTGGGATGAGCCAGCACCCCCAGAGCCCCCTCAGGCGTTGCATCTTGGAGAGACCCCAGAGACTGCTCAACCTCCACCAGAGGCAAATGAGCCATGCCCCTCTGGAGCCTCCTGCCTGGGACACTTCCCTCAAAGGATCCCCCCGAGCAGATCAGGCCCCATGCTCACTAGCGCAGCTCGCCTGTGGAGAAGGCACTTGTCACCCATTTCAGGTCCAGTGGTTTAAAGGGGACAAGCACCAGGTGGACCCCAGGAGGGAGGTCCACAGCGCTCTCTGGGTACATAAAGCGGTGCGTTGTCCTCGTGCCGACATCCTCCTCGAACCCAGCAGTCTGCGCCCTGTTCATCCTGGGGGCACGAGGAGAGAGCGTGGCTCAGTCTGCTGTAGCATGCCCGGCCATACATGCTGGGACCCTGCACTCCCAGCCTCCCAGGGGCCCTTCCTGGCCAGCTGGGTGGGGATGGGGCTCAGAGCCTGCCCTGGCCAGCTGGGTTAGGATGGGGATCAGGGCTCGCCCTGGCCAGCTGGGCGGAGATGGGGCTCGGGGCCTGCCCTGGCCAGCTGGGCGGGGATGGGGCTCGGGGCCCGCCCTGGCCAACTGGGCGAGGATGGGGCTCGGGGCCCGCCTTGGCCAGCTGGGCGGGGATGGGGCTCAGGGCCCGCGCTGGCCAACTGGGTGGGGGATGGGGATCGGGGCCTAAGTTCCCTCTAAGCTGTGTGGCCATGCGACCGTGCAAAAGCCTATTAAGCACCGCACAGGAGCTCAAGGCTGTGGCCTCTCCCCTAACCCCGGACCCAACCCAGCCCAGCCACAGACCTGCCACGGGCAGGGGAGACATGCCCCTCCCTTGGCCCAACCCGGCTCCGGCCTGGACCTGCCGCAAGCAGGGGAGAGGTGCCCCTCCCCCAGCCTCAACCCAGCCCCAGCCCAAGTGTTGCTGCCGGGAGATAGCGCTGCGGGGAGTTCTCTCTCCCCGTCACAGCCCCAGGACAGCCTGCACCCCCACCTGGAGCCCTCACCATGCCCCCCCCAACCATCTGCCCCAGCCCTGAGCCCCTCATCCCTGGCCCCATCCCAGAGCTCACGCCCCTAGCCGGCTGGGTGGGGGATGGGGCTTAGGGCCCGCTGTGGCTGGCTGGGTGTGGATGGGGCTCAGGGCTCACTCTGGCCAGATGGGGGCTCAGGGCCTGCCCTGGCTGGGAGGGAAGGATGGGGTATGGTTATTGCTATGGCTGGGAGGATGAGCTGGGGCAAGAGAGCCATCCTGGCCAGCAGGGAATAGGGGGGCTCGGAACTGTCTGTCGTGGCCGGTGCTCACTGGGGCTGCTAGCCCAAGCTGGCTGGTTTTTTACTTTCAGATGTAGCCCCAGAGCTGTGCCCCGCTCTCCTCCAGCAGCTCCCAGATGAGCTGAGGGAAGACAGTGGGCGATGGTGATACAGATTCCAGGGAGTGCCTCCTACACGGCCTGGGAACTCCTTCCCGCCCAATGACCAGGTGGCCCTCAGCAGCCTGGCTGCAGCACCAGGTGCCTCCTCACTGCTTGTTGGGAGGGAACAGCGCCGTGAGACACCCCCGGGGCAGGACAGGGTCCCAGGTTCATCTGCGCCTTTGCTGGGGCTCCATCCCAGGCCTGTGGGCAGAGATTTACTCTGCTCGACCAGAGTGGCTGCAGGGGGCCGGGCCCATTGGAGAGGTGGCTGGAGAGCAGGGGGTGAGCCAGCTCTGTCCCACTCACCTCAGAACCCAGTGGTGGGAGTCGATCTCTCGCCCGTAGTGGGAGCCCCTCAGGCGCCCAGAGTTCCCTACCACTGCACACGTCCTGCAGCGGGAGGGGTCCCAAGCATCCACCATTGGGGATGGGAGAATGTCAAACATTTGCTGGATTATTCCCTGGAGCTGGGCACGGCTCTTCGAGCCCTGCAGCTTCTAAAGGAAGACCAAAGATAGGGCATGTCTGTGGTGCCACCAAGCCCAATGCCCAGCAGGGTGGTAGGGCCTGGGGGCTGGGCAAGGGCAGGCAATGCCTTCTCTGCAGGGGCCAGAAGAGCTGTGAGCCCAACCCCGCTATGCTCAGAGGGCACACAGCACACCCCAGCTCCTGCTCTGTGACACCCCCCTTTTTGCAGTCCTCCCCACCCTGCCTGCGCAACTTTGCCTAGGGCTGCCCCAACCTCCCTGCCAGTGGAGCTCTGCTGGCCACACGGGTGCATCTCCACTAGGTGTGTTGGTGTAATGAAGTTGGGAATTTCTGAATAATTTGTATGACCCTGGTGTGTGCCTCAGTTTACCTGATACATTGCATAGTTACCCAATAGGGGACAAGGATTAAGTTTGCTCTCAGGGCAGACTAAGGGTCACAGGTGTCGACTTTCCAAAGTTTCCCCAACCCGTCCCACCTCTTCCCATCCACACTCCACCCCCACCCCACCTCTTCCTGCCCAGTTCTGCCCCCTCCCCTGAGTGTGCCACATCCTCACTCCTCCCCCACCCCAGCCTCCCTGCATCCTGTGAAACAGCTGATCGTGGTGGGGGGAAGGAGAGGGAGGTGCTCCACCCTCTGGTGGGTGGGAGGTGCTGGGAGGTGGGGAGGATCGATGGGGGGCTGCCGGTGCATGCTCAGCACCGACCCACCACTTTTTCCCCGTGGGTGCTCCAGCCCCAGAGCACCCACGGAGTCAGCGCCTATGCTAAGGGACATAGGTCTGGGTGGACTGACGCATCATTAAGGAACTGGTTGAAATTCACCCAGTTCAACAACAGGGCCAGAAAAAACAATGCAAGCTCCAGTGCCTCCTGGATTTCGCTGTCTCTCAGCAGGGCAATCAGGCAGAGAGCCCAGTTGAAGACCGAAGGACTGGAAGGTGGGCAGTGGGGCTTCTGGGGGACGCTGGGAGTTCTCTCACCTGGGAACTGACACAGAAGGTCAAATTGAGAGAGAGACAGAGACTGAAAATAGCGTTCACTACAGCATGGCTGGGGCTCTGGGCTGACCAGACTGGACTGTGCTAAGCTTCACTTCTCTGTGCTAACCTAAGGACTTCCCATGCTGTGTGCCAGGGGACTGGTTTGAAACCCCTGTTTGAGTGTCCCTGTAAATACTTTGCGAGGTGCGTTAATCCCTGCAGAGTGGACAAGTCTCTCCCAGGAATCTGTCTCAGTTGGACTCACTGAACAGAGCTCACAGTATGAAGCAGGAGTACTGCAGCCCCCGAGGTTCAGTCTTAGGAGGCAGTGAGACTGGGTGGCCTACCCTGAGGAAAGAGTGAGACCCCTGGGGGTCTGGCACATCAAAGGGTTCCTCCAAGAGACTGTTCCAAAGCTGGGGGTGTAGCACTGAGCTTGTGGCTCCATGAGGTAGCTAACACACAGTCCCATCCTGATGCAGACCAGGTCAGCTGAGCTAACAGGCCAAGTTAACACCGATGGGGAGCCCAGGCTTCCCTCGATCTGTGATCTTGTGGGAACACTCCAAACAGCCTGGCCTTCCCTTGAGTGTAAGTGTCCTAGTGAACACAAGGCCAGAGAGTGCAAGCTCAGCTCATGGGCCCCTGGTTGCTCCCTGCAGCTCCCACTCTCTGGGCTCCCAGAATTGCTCCTGGCAGAGCTAAGCACAGCTGTACAGGCAGCTGCAGGTGTCAGAGCAGGGAGCTGCAGGCAGTGGACAGAAGCAGCCAGCAGGGACTTGGGAGGGGCCAGCTGAGCAGCTTGCCCTGCAGACCAGAACTGCCGGTAGGCGTGCTGGTCGCTGCCCTTTTCTATCCCAACCTTAGGGTTACCATTCGTCCGGATTTACCCGGACATGTCCTCCTTTTGTGTGCTAAAAATAGCGTCCGGGGGAATTTGTAAAGCACTCACAATGTCCGGAATTTCCCCCTCCCCTGGCAGAGCAGAGTGAGCGGCTGGGAGGGCTGCAGGAAAGTCCCGGGCTGGACTCCGGAGCAGCTTCCTCCTCCCTGCATTCTGAGCCGGCCGGCAGCTCCTCCTCCTGCAGCCCGCTCCGGCAGCCCTGTGCAGGGCCAGGGACCGGGTTTTGTGTTGTGCAGGGGAGCTCAGCCATGTGTCCGGCTGGCACAGAGCCCAACACCCTGTTCTGAGCAGCAGGGTAAGGGGGGGCAGGAGAAGGGACAGGGAGGTTCTGGATGGGGCAGTCAAGAAACGGGAGGGGGCTTTTGGAGGGGAGTGGAGAAAGTTTTGGGCAGTCAGGGTACAGGTAGGGGGTAGGGTCCTGGGGGGCAGTTGGGGGGGGGTCTTAGGAGGGGGCAGTTAGGGGACAAGGAACAGGGAGTCTTAGGTAGGGGGTGGGGTTCTGGAGGGCAGTTAGGAGCAGGGGTCCCAGGAGGGGGCAGTCAGGGGACAAGGAGCGGGGGGTAGGGGGCTGGGAGTTCTGGGGGGGAGCTGTCAGGGGGCAGGAGTGGGGAGAGGGATCGGAGCAGTCAGGGGACAGGGAGCAGAGGGGTTTAGATGGGTTGGGAGTTCTGGGGGGGCTGTCAGGGGGCAGGAGTGTGGAGAGGGATCGGAGCAGTCAGGGGACAGGGAGCAGAGGGGTTTAGATGGGTTGGGCGTTCTGGGGGGGGCTGTCAGGGGGCAGGGGTGGGGAGAGGGATCGGAGCAGTCAGGGGACAGGGAGCAGAGGGGTTTAGATGGGTTGGGAGTTCTGGGGGGGGCTGTCAGGGGGTGGGGAGTGGTTGGATGGGGCGTGGGAGTCCCAGGGGTCTGTCTGGGGGTGGGGGTGTGGATAAGGGTTGGGGCAGTCGGGACAAGAGGCAAGGAGGCTTAGATAGGGAGTGGAGTCCCGGGGGGCAGTTAGGGGCAGGGGTCCCAGGAGGGGGCAGTCAGGGGACAAGGAACGGGGGGAGGGTTGGGGGTTCTGGGGGGGCGGGAAGTGGGAGGGGCAGGGGCGGGGCTAGGGCGGGGCTCCTCCCGTCCTCTTTTTTGCTTGTTGAAATATGGTAACCCTACCCAACCTCCTCTTCCCAGAGGGATCCATGTGGGGGTGAGAGGAGCACAGAACAGGCTCTCTGTGTGGGCAGCTGCTTGGGGAATGTGAAAGCACCCTGGCCCGGCCCTATGCCCCCCCAATCAGGGAGCACGGCAGCAGGGGCAAGCACCCATCCCCACTAGTCTCTGCTGGCCTCTTCAGCTGCTACAGCCTGTCTCCTGGGACCAGTCCTACGAAAAAGCCAGCCCTTTGTTTGCTACCCACCCGTGCCATGGTGCCATGCCCCAGTCTACTGCTTTGCCCTTGCCGCAATGCTCTGAGGGGCCCAAGGGTGGGCTCTGCCGCCAACAGCCACAGTAGGAGGTGCCTGCATTGGTTTAATTGCTGTGATTCTGTAACTCACCAGCCACCACAACAGAACGTCTGGGGCGATCTTGGAGGTGTGCACCGTCAGCAGGGGATTTATCGCTGAGTCGTACCGTTCATTAAACCAGGCTGAGCTGCTGAGCTCCACAATACATCTGGCACAGCCACAGGGCTTGGCCTCTGAGACAGACAGAGGCCGCAGCATGTCTCCAAGCCTCGAGGAAGAGCCAGAATGCCCCAGGTACAAGGACTGATGAACCTGCCACAGGACAAGCACTGTGCACAGGGCTGCAGCAGCCCACAACTTCCTCCAGTGCTGCATCCTTCACTCCACCAGCTCCTCCCTGCAGAACTTCAGTGGGTCCGTTCCATGGGGAGGGGGCCCTTGTGTGCTGTTCAGGGTCACTGCCTGTGGGTACCTGGGCCCCGTCGTAGTTTCCCTGCTCTTACGGGATGAACAGGAGCCTTTCCTGAGTAGCTGCAGATCCCCAAGAACAGAAGGAAGGGACAGGCATGTCCAGCACACACACGAGCCACTGGAGGTTTCCAGCCCTGATTCCCAAGTTAGCATTAGCACCAGTCCCCCATAGCTCTGTGCAGGGGGCAGCTTCTTCCAGGCTTTGGCTCTCTCTGTCCCAGCCTGAAACAGACCAGATAACGAGTATCAGTACAGATTACAGTGCCAGGGGAGAGTCTTGCAGTGACTTGCCATCACTCAGGACAGAGTCTGACAGCACTGACTAGGCCGAGGACAGGAGGAGGTGATACCTGTATGGTCTGCAGTGGAGTTACACTGGAGCTGGACTGGGTGGGAGGATCACACCACAACTGGCACTGATTCTGTGCCAAGATAGTGCAGAACTGAGGCTGCAGTTTTCAAACTTTGGAACCAAAAGTTGCGCACCTCAATCCAGAGGAAAGCTTCCAGCGCTGTGGGCAAGTGAGGTGGAGGCACAGTTCCTGTGAGAGACTTATAAACCCTCCTGTTCATCTATGTCATAGCCACATCTGTGGGTAGGTCATCCCTATGGGACCTAGCTGAGCTACAGGGGCAGAGCTAAGGTGGTTTGAATGTTCCGGCTTTCATGTGTTTCTTTCTGTAATTAAAATGCTCCAATATGTTTTTCTAAGTAATGTAAATGTATTTGTAATTTATTGTTACGGTAATGGCCGGCGGGGAAAGCGGAGCCCTGGCCGAGCTCTCCGCCCTCCTCCCGGGGCTCCGGCCGCCAGCGGAGCTGCAGTGGGCTCGCCGCCCTCCCCCCGGCGCTCCGGCTGGTCGGGGAGAGCGGCCGGCGGCCCGGCTCGGCGCCCTCCCCTGCCGCGCTGGGGGGTGAGGGGGGGGAGGGGGGGCGGAGGCTTTTTTTGCCTTGGGTGGCAAAAAAGCCAGAGCCGGCCCTGGTAAGTAGATCAGGAAATGTCTAGGAAGACACGATTAGGTTTATCTCTTTTTATTTCTTTATGGCTTGTGGATTCCTCTGTGCTAACCCCAAGTGCGTTTGTTTTGCTTGTAACCTTTAAGCTGGACCTCAAGAAAACTATTCTTGATGCTTAATCGTCGTAATTGTTTTTTTTTAACCTAGCAAAAGCCTAAGTTCCCAGATGTATTTTCTCTCTTTTTTTATTAATAAAATTTATCTTTTTTAAGAATAGAATTGATTTGTGTGTCTTAAGAGGTTTGTGCACATGCTGTGTAATTAGCTGGTGGCAACAGCTGATTTCCTTTTTTTTCCCTTTCTCAGCTCTTCCCGGAGGGGGGGTGAAAGGGCTTGAGGGAACCCCACAGGAAGGAATTCCCAAGTGAGCCTTCCTGGGCTCTCAAAGGGGTTCTGCACTTGGGTGGTGGCAGCATCTACCCATCCAAGGTCAGAGAAAAGCTGTAAGCTTGGGAGTTTAATACAAGCCCGGAGTGGCCAGTATTAATTTTTAGAATCCTTGCGGGCCCCACTTCTGCACTCGGAATAACAGAGTGGGAATCAGCCTTGATAGAGGCAATACAATTTCCAGGCACATGGATAGCCAGTGCAGGGTTCTGGGGGGTTCCATGGTATCATAGAGGTTAAGGCCAGAAGGAACCTCCTGCAGGTCACTAAATATCACCCACTACAGAAAGGATGTGGACAAATTGGAGAGAGTCCAGCGGAGGGCAACGAAAATGATTAGGGGGCTGGGGCACGTTACTTATGAGGAGAGGCTGAGGGATCTGGGATTATTTAGTCTGCAGAAGAGAAGAGTGAGGGGGGATTTGATAGCAGCCTTCAGCTACCTGAGAGGGGTTCCAAAGAGGATGGAGCTAGTCTGATCTCAGTGGTGGCAGATGACAGAACAAAGAGTGATGGTCTCAAGTTGCAGTGGGGGAGGTCTAGGTTGGATATTAGGAAAAACTATTTCACTAGGAGGGTGGTGAAGCACTGGAATGGGTTACCTAGGAAGGTGGTAGAATCTCCATCTGTAGAGGTTTTTAAGGCCTGGCTAGACAATGCCCTGGCTGGGAAGATTTAGTTGGTGTTGGTCCTGCTTTGAGCAGGGGGCTGGACTAGATGACCTCCTGAGGGCCCTTCCAACCCTAATCTTCTATGATTCTATGATCCTGGTACCCCTGGTTTGAGCCCCAAGACTTGAACTAGACCAAAGCATTTCAGTCCTCAGGAGACTAAGCTGTTGTGTGTAAAAAGCAGCAAATGGGAGCAGCTGAGGGGGTGAGGACTTGTTCCTAGGGAGCTCTAGACTCTAAAGGCCTTGCCCTCCCTCCATCTGCCTGGCGCAATGGGAGCCGACCCTTCCCCAGCTGCACTTGGCCACGCCACGGGCCTGGGTGAAGACCAAGCAAACGCTGCTCCTCTGAGGAAAGATGCAGTCAGTGGAGAGCCAACATGGGGTGACCGCCTCATGCAGCTCTGGTGGCTGATTTAAAACAACAAAAAGCCGACCCAGGCTGGAGGCGCCGCATCCAGGAACCTGCTCCCCACCTGAGCGAGTGGGACAGTCTCCCTGCCCCTCCCCCCAGTCCGCCAAGATGCTGGGCATGCCGGCAGGGCCCGTGTGCTGGCACATGGCCCTGCGGACTGCGTTACAAAGACGCTGCTGTGCCAGAGCAGAATGTAGGCCCCGTACTTGCGCTGCTGCACACTCACCTGGGGGGGAGGGGGAGCACCTCACCCGGCGGCACTAAGACGTGAAGATGACAAGTGAGCGTCCCAGCCTCAGAGGCTGCGGGGGGGCTTCAGCATGCCCCTTGCAGCCCCCAGCACTCTCCCTGCTCGCTCACTGCGCTGGGCGGGGAGCACACTTCCGTTCTCTGAACAGGAACTATTTGTGCAGAGCACAGGGGATATCTGCAGCCCAGAAGCCTGATAACAGCTCAGCCCTGTGGAAATGGCCTAAGGAACATGCGCATTGAAGTCTGACTGACGGCATCCCAGGGCTACCAGAGCAGGGCAGGAGAGCTTGTGCTGGGCTGAGTGACTCACTGGGGGGTTTGGGGAGCCATTACTACAGGTGCTTTCCTAGCCACCCCTCAGAGTGGGTTCTGGGACTGCCACACAGCTCCCATGGAGCAACCCTGCACAGGCCTGGCCTCCCCTGGCACCCTCAGGGAGGGAGAAGCCAGAAGACCCTGCAAAGCCACATGGCTCTCAGCCCCTTGGCTGCATGGACCCATGCAGCAGGGCTCCCCAGACAGTCCCATAGGGCCCTCTGCGCCAGGGGGCAGACACAAACCTTCTGCCCCTACCGAGGGGACCTTGTGGCTGATGCCCCTTCCCCACTGGTGATCCAGACCCCACAGGATCCCAGAGAGCAGCGTATGCCAGGGAGGTGCTGTCCCCTCCCCACAACCCTCTGCAAGGGTGCCAGAGTGATGGCCCCCCACAGCACAGTGTCCAGGCCAGCATATGCCTCCTAGGGCACTGCAGACCTCAGTCCCACAGGGAGAAAGGTCAGTATGCTCAAAATCTAATGGCTGGGTTTGGGCTCCAGCCTTCTCCTTGGGATGTGCACACGCACCCCTCCTCCAGCCCCTGTCTCTCCTGCCGTCCCTGTCCCGCCCCCCCTTCCAGCAGCTGGTCCAGCATGGAGCTGCTCTGGTTTTCCCCACCCCTGCTGCTGTCACAGGCACATTGTCGCTGCTACCCAGCCTGAGGAAGTCGGGGAACGGGGTCCTGCCGGGCAGGTTCCCAGCCCAGGGAGGAGGCCCATGGGGCTGCTGATGGGGGAGGGGCTGCCTGCAGAGATGAGGCAGGGGAAAGGAATCCCATGCTGAGCAGCCTCCCAGTGAGTGCCTCTCCTCCAGCCCGTGGAGAACCCGTGCAGGCAGCTCCCCCAGCCCTTGGGCATGGGTGGAGAGTGACTCCAACAGTGGCTTAGGCTGCAGCACACCAGGCCTGGCACACAGTTCTGCTCCCAGCCATTCTCATGCCCCCAGGCAGGCAGAGCAGGGCCATTACTGGCTCTGGAGGAAGAGATGGGGTACAACCCTAGGGACGGCTCTTTCAAGCCACAAAGTAGTTCCCAATGGGTGGCACAAGGATGATTGTCCCCAGCGGCTCCCTTGGCCTATTACTGAGCCAGTGGTTCTCAAACTGTGGGTTGGGAGCCCAAAAGTAGGTCACGACCCTGTTTTCATGGGCTCACCAGCGATGGTGTTAGACTTGCTGGGGCCCGGGGCTGAAGCCACCACCCGAGGCCGAAACCTGAGTCCCACCTCCCAGGGCCGAAGCCAAAGCCTGAGCCCCACCGCCTGGGGCTGAAGCCCAAGCTCAAGGTGGTAGTGGTGGGGGTCAGGCTTCGGCTTCAGCCCTGGGTGGCGGGGCTCAGGTTACAGGCCCTGCCACCTGGGGCTGAAACTCTTGGGCTTCAGCTTTGGCTCCCCGACTTGGGGTGGCAGGGCTCAGGTGGACTCAAGCTTTGGTTCCCCCCTCCTGGGGTTGTGGAGTAACTTTTGTTATCAGAAGGGAGTCACGGTGAAATGAAGTTTGAGAACCGCTGATAGGCTGCCTACCTCTCCCACTGGCCAGAGTTCAGTCTTATCACCTGTGCTCACACATGGGCCTGCATTGCTCTCCTGCCATCCAGCCAGAGCCACCACCCCTCTGAGCCATAGCCTGCATCCTGGCACAGTTCTCAGACTCTCCCCCAGTTCCTGGGAGGCTGCCTCTGCTCACACATAGCCGCTGGCTTGCTCCTTGGGCCTGATCCTCATGCCTACCCCAGACTGAGCCTATCCCACAGGGCATCCTGGGAAGGGCAGGGAGCCACATCAGCTTTCATGCTCTCGGGGACACCAGAAGAACGGCACAGCAGCCTTGGAGGTCTCATTCCCCAGAGAAGTGCAGTGCTCCAGATGCATACACAATGGTGAGGGCACATATTTCCTGAAATTCAGCCTCACTGGTCGCATATGAAGGTATAGATAGAGGTGACAGTGTACGGTGTACTGGTATTATGGTGGCACAGTAGCAAACCCATTGTTAGGCATTTCTTTTTAACAGGAGTGAATGTCACAATTTGTTTTTAGAAGTGTTGCAAAAATAGATATGAACAAAATGTAGTCATTAAAATGGTATATTTGATTGTTCTGTGGTGGACTGGTGCAGGTCAGATTGATGCAAACAGAATACTAAGATTTCAAAAGTGGCCACTTGCAAACTATGTGAATGGGGCATCTCACCATTACTCAGATCCTTTTTGCAAAATCAGTAACATTCTGGGGTGTGCTTGTGTCTTACTCAATATTTCCATATGCTAGTTGGGACCGTGCCATCAAGAAAGCTGTCACATCCTGCCCTTTATGGGTTTTCACGGTTTTACTACTTCCTAACAACCACACAAAGCCAGTGTATTTGTTTCTCTTTCTGGCAGGGCAGTAGAGGTGACACAATGCTGCTGGGACAGAACTTGCTCAAGTAGAAGATAAGCTGCCCTGTTTCCTGCGTGGGCATTATTCTATTCAGGACTGGTAATGCAAATAACCCTGAGCATGCTAATTGGATTTTCCAAGGTGTAGTAAATAAAGGCACAAGGGGCATATATATATATATATGAAGGGCCACTGAGACCGGTGGAAAATTTGCTAACAAAACTGTTTTCCATGGAAAATTGGATTTTCAACAAAACAATTTTTTTGAAAGTATCTGCATCCTCTGGAAAATTTAGATATTTTCATTAAAAAACATCACCCCACAAACTGAAAATTGGGAGATGATGTTGCAGCGCCTCTTAGTTGTAGTTTGGTGCCTTGTCCACATTTTCCTCTATGGTCCAGGCTCACCCAGCTAAACTACATCTCCCATGCTGCACCATGGCCAGGGATTACCATGATTCACTGCCTCGCCTTCCCAAGAGGAAGACCACAGTGCATCATGGGAGACACAGTCAAACCCAAGAGTCCAACCTACAAAGGTGAATGGGAGCACAAGCCACCTGAACCCCAGCTCCTATGAGGCATCGCAACAGGATTCCCAAGTCAAATCTTTTGGTTTTCAGCTGAATTCTTTCCATTTTTGACTGGTTTTTTTTTTTGGTATTTCCATTTCCACTGAAAAATTAAAATTTTCCAGAGGAAATTTAGAAAAAGATGATTGTTCCCTCCATTTTCATTACATTTTCCACATCAAGTCCCATTTTTCAACCGAGTGACAGCTCCAGCCTGAATGCCACCTGTGCAGTCCCTGCTGCCTTCCCTTGTGCGGCTGACGTACTGGCTGTTCATGAAGGCTCAGGCAGCACAACTGCACCATTGCCTTTGGTCACTGTGCATCAGAGCCAACAAAACAGGTGGGACGAGCCAGATGCACAGATCCACCCTTCCCAGGCACTGACTGCCGGCAACGCTCACGCCCAGCCTTGTCTCAGCCCTGTGTGCGCTGGGCGCTGAGGCTGTCCACAGCCCTGTACGGGGATGCTGGGAACTTGTCAGGAACAGAGGAGGGCAGAGGAGAAGCAGAACTCAGAGGGAAGGGGGCTGTTATTGGGGATTCATAGTTGGGGGGCACCCATGGAAGCCAGCTGCTTCCCAAAGCCCCATCCTGCAACTGCAGTGCAAGAAAGGGTGGCAGCAGCCAGCGTTGGGTGAAACTGCCAGGTCCTGGCACACATCCCAGCTCAAAGGAGAGGAGCATGGAGGCTGACCCTACCCCCCACAGACCAATGACACAGTGGTGTGCACTTGGCTTTGGGCAAGGCCTACCCCTCTACCTTCACAGCTTCCCCACCCAGCTCACAGCAGCGTGTGCGCACGGCCCCCCTGCAGGGTGGCAGTTGCTAGCGAGTATGTGAATGGCTTTGGGGCTCATTAGGCAGGGGTGGCTACAGGTACTTGGTGAGTCCCTTGGATGGCGCACGGTGCTTTGGAGACAGAGTTTCCCCAGCTGAGTACTGGGATTATGATAGACAGTGGGAAGAGGTGGCATGTGACTCTGGTGTATCCAATGCCAGATACTTAGGGGAGTGGCATAGCCACTTGGCCTCTGTGGCTTCGTTTGCTGTGGGAAAGGATGTAGTGCAGGCTTGTGCCTGCAAACCGGAACAGGATGGGGTGTGTGTGGGAGGGGTCTTTTTTCCTTCTCCCCTTTCTTCTCTCACATATTTTAGCAGTTGGAAGAGTAGTGTGTGAGGTTAAAACAGGTTAAAAGAAAGCAGAAAGTCTACAAGGAATGGATGATGGGATGGATCAGCAAGGAAAGCTACCTCTTGGAGGTCAGAAAGTGTAAGGAAAAAATGAGAACTGCAAAAAGCCAAGGAGAGTTGAACCTTGCAAAGGAAATTAACACCAACTGTAAAAGGTTCTATAGCCATATAAATAAAAGAAATAAAACAAGGAAAGAAGTGGGACCGCTAAGCACTGAGGAAGGAATGGAGATTAAAGATAATCTAGGCATGGCCCAACACTTAAACAAATACTTTGCCTCCGTTTTTAATAAGGGTAATGAAGAGTTTGGGGTAGTGGCACAGTGGCTAATGGGAATGAGGACAGAAGTAGAAATCACCACATCCAAGGTGTAAGTCAAATTCAAACAGTTTAATGGGACCAAATTGTGGGGCCTGGACAATCTCCACCCAAGAATATTAAAGGAACTGGCACATGAATTTGCAAGCCCAATAGTAACAATTTTAAAGGCATCCCTAAACTCAGGAGCTGTACCCTATGACTAGAGAATTGCTAATATAGTACCTATTTTTTTAAAAGGAAAAAAAGTGATCCAAGAAACTACAGGCCTGTTAGTTTTACCTCAATTGTACGGAAGGTCTTGGAACAAGCTTTGAAAGAGAAAGTAGTTAAGAACATAGAGGTGAACGGTAATTGGGATAAAATACAACATGGTTTTACAAAAGGTAGATCGCGCCAGACCAACCTGATCTCCTTCTTTGAGAAGATAACTGATATTTTAGACAAAGGAAATGCATCTAATCTACCTGGATTTCAGTAAGGCATTTGATACAGTTTCACATGGAAAATTATTAGTTAAATTGGAGAAGATGGGATTAATATGAGACTTGAAAGGTAAGCAACTGGTTAAAGGGGAGAGTACAATGGGTCATACTGAAAGGTGAACTGTCAGGCTTGAAGGAGGTTACTAGTGGAGTTCCTCAGGGATCAGTCTTGGGACCAATATTATTTAACATTTTCATTAATGACCTTGGCACAAAAAGTGGGAGTGCACCAATAAAACTAGCAGAGGACACAAAGTTGGGAGGTATTGCCAATATGGAGGAGGACCAGAATATCATATAAGAAGATCTGGGTAACCTTGAAAATGGGAGTAATAAAAATGGGATGAAATATAATAATGCAAACGTATGCATTTAGGGACTAACAACAAGAATTTTTGCTATAAGCTGAGGACATATCTGTTAGAATTGACAGAGAAAGAGCTGGGTGTATTGGTTGATCACAGGATGACTATGAACTGTCAATGTGATGTGGCTGTAAAAAAGGCTAATGAAGTCCAATAATGCATCAGGTGAGGTATTTCCAGTAGAGACAGGGAAGTGTTAGCACCATTATACAAGGCACTCGTGAGAACTCCTCTGGAATAGTGTGTGCAATTCTGGTCTCCCATGTTTAAGAAAGATGAATTCAAATTGGAACAGGTGCAAAGAAGTGCTACTAGGAGAATCAGAGGATTGATGGCTTATGAGAGGAGACTCAAAGAGCTTGGCTTGTTTAGCCTAACCAAAAGAAGGCTGAGGGGAGATATGTTTGCGCTCTATAAATACATCAGAGGGACAAATACCAGGGAGGGAGAGGAGTTACTTAAGTTAAGGGCTAATGGTGGCACCAGAACAAATGACTATAAACTGGCCATCAACAAATTTAGGCTTCAAGTTAGACAAATGTTTCTAAGGCCTGGTCTACGCTACGAGTTTAGGTCGAATTTAGCAGCGTTAATTCGAATTAAGCCTGGACACGTTCACATGACGAAGCTCTTTTTTTTTTTACTTAAAGGGCCCTTTAAACCGGTTTCTTTACTCCACCTCCGATGAGGGGATAAGCGCTAAAATCGGCCTTTGCAGGTCGGAACTGGGGTAGTGTGGACGGAATTCGACGTTATTGGCCTCCGGGAGCTATCCCACAGTGCTTCATTGTGACCGCTCTGGACAGCACTCTCAACTCAGATGCACTGACCAGGTAGACAGGAAAAGCCCCGCGAACTTTTGAATTTCATTTCCTGTTTGCCCAGCGAGGAGAGCACAGGTGACCACGCAGAGCTAATCAGCACAGGTAACCATGATGGAGTCCCAGGATCACAAAAGAGCTCCATCAGTAGGTACGGGATCTGCTCGCCATATGGGGAGATGAATCAGTGCTAGCTGAACTCCGTAGCAGTAAACGAAATGGCAAAATATTAGAAAAGGTCTCAAAGGCCATGAAGGACAGAGGCCATAACAGGGATGCACAGCAGTGCCGCGTGAAAATTAAGGAGCTAAGGCAAGCCTACCACAAAGCCAGAGAGGCAAACGGAAGGTCCGGGGCAGAGCCGCAAACATGCCGCTTCTATGCGGAGCTGCATGCCATGCTAGGGGGTGCAGCCACCACTACCCCAACCGTGTGCTATGACTCCGTCAATGGAGAAACACGCAACAGGGAAGCGGGTTCGGGGTAGGAGGAAGATGAGGATGAAGATAATGGAGATAGCTCACAGCAGCAAGGAAGCGGAGAAACCGGTTTCCCCAACAGCCAGGATATGTTTATCACCCTGGACCTGGAACCAGTAACCCCCGAACTCACCCAAGGCGTGCTCCCAGACCCTGAGGGCACACAGGGGACCTCTGGTGAGTGTACCTTTGTAAATATTACACATGGTTTAAAAGCAAGCGTGTTTAGTGATTAATGATTAATTTGCCCTGGCAATCGCGGCCAGTACAGCTACTGGAAAAGTCTGTTAACATGTATGGGGATGGAACGGAAATCCTCCAGGGACATCTCCAGAAAGCTCTCCTTCATGTACTCCCAAAGCCTTTGCAAAAGGTTTCTGGGGAGGGCTGCCTTATCCCGTCCACCATGGTAGGACACTTTACCACACCAGGCTAGTAGCACGTAGTCTGGAATCATTGCATAACAAAGCATGGCAGCGTATGGTCCCAGTGTTTGCTGGCATGCAGACAACATCCATTCCTTATCTCTCTTTGTTATCCTCAGGAGAGTGATATCATTCATGGTCACCTGGTTGAAATGGGGTGATTTTATTAAGGGGACATTCAGAGGTGCCCGTTCCTGCTCGGCTGAACAGAAATGTTTCCCGCTGTTAGCCACGCAGTAGGGAGGAGGGGTGAAGTGATCATCCCAGAGAATTGGGTGTGTGTGGGGGTAGTTGGGTTTGTGCTGCATGTTAACCTGGAAACCGCAGCCCCTCCTTTTACATTGCAAACCCATTTTAAATGGCCAACCCAAGGGGTGCTTGGTATGGGAAATGAGGGCGCTATTGTTTGAAACCATTCCCACATGTTAAGAAGGTTAAAAAAGCCAAAAGACTGTGGCTTACCATGGCTGCCTGCAAGCCGAAATCTGTTGCCTGGCACTGCATGAGTGATCTCTCACACCAAACCGGCAGGCCCTCAATATAAGAGGAAAAATGCGACCTTGTAATGAAAGCACATGTGCTGTGTAATGTGAACAGCAAAATTTAACGTGAAAGAGTGTACCCATTGTTCTCTAAAATGTGTCTTTTTTAACCACCTCTCCCTTCTCCTCCACCAGCTGCAAATGTTTCTCCTTCACAGAGGCTAGCGAAGATTAGAAGGAGAAAACGGCAGACTCGGGATGATATGTTCTCGGAGTTCCAGATGTCCTCCCACGCTGACAGAGCACAGCAGAATGCGTGGAGGCAGTCAATGTCAGACTACAGAAAAGCACAATATGAACGAGAGGAGAGGTGGCGGGCTGAATCGCGGGATGAACAGAGCAAGTGGCGGGCTGAAGATGATAGGTGGCGTCAGCTTGCAGACAGAAGGCAAGAGTCGATGCTCCGGCTGCTGGAGCATCAAACTGATATGCTCCAGTGTATGGTTGAGCTGCAAGAAAGACAGCAGGAGCAGAGACCGCCGCTACAGCCCCTGTGTAACTAACAGCGCTCCTCCCCAAGTTCCATAGCCTCCTCACCCAGACACCCAAGAACACGGTGTGGGGGCCTCTGACCACCCAGTCACTCCACCCCAAATGATTGCCCGAGCATCAGAATGCTGGCCTTCAATAAGAGTTAAAGTTTTAAACTGCAGTGTGTCCTTTTCCTTCCCCCCTCCCTCACCCATCCCGGGCTACCTTGGCAATTATCCCCCTAGTTGTGTGATGAATTAATAAAGAATGCATGAATGTGAAGTAACAATGACTTTATTGCCTCTGCAAGCGGTGCTCGAAAGGGGGAGGGGAGGGTGGGGTGGTTAGTTTACAGGGAAGTAGAGTGAACTGGGTGTGGGGGGCGGAGGGTTCATCAAGGAGAAACAAACAGAAGTTTCACACCGTAGCCTGGCCAGTCACAAAACTCATTTTCAAAGCTTCTCTGATGCGCACCACACCCTGCTGTGCTCTTCTAACCGCCCTGGTGTCTGGCTGCACGTAATCAGCGGCCAGGCGATTTGCCTCAACCTCCCACCCCGCCATAAATGTCTCCCCCTTACTTTCACAGATATTGTGGAGCGCACAGCAAGCAGCAATAACAATGGGGATATTCTTTTCGCTGAGGTCTGAGCGAGTCAGTAAGCTGCGCCAGCGTGCTTTTAAACGTCCAAATGCACATTCCACCACCGTTCAGCACTTGCTCAGCCTGTAGTAGAACAGGTCCTGACTACTTTCCAGGCTGCCTGTGTACGGCTTCATGAGCCATGGCATTAAGGGGTAGGCTGGGTCCCCAAGGATCACAATAAGCATTTCAACATCCCCAACAGTTATTTTCTGGTCCGGGAAGAAAGTCCTTTCCTCCAGTTTTCGAAACAGACCAGAGTGCCTGAAGACGCGAGCATCATGTACCTTTCCTGGCCATCCCACGTTGATGTTGGTGAAACGTCCCTTGTGATCCACCAGGGCTTGCAGCAGCATTGAAAAGTACCCCTTGCGGTTTATGTACTCGGTGCTTTGTGCTCTGGTGACAAGATAGGGATATGGGTTCCGTCTATCGCCCCACCACAGTTTGGGAATCCCATTGCAGCAAAGCCATCCACTATGGCCTGCACGTTTCCCAGAGTCACTACCCTTGATATCACCAGGTCTTTCATTGCCCTGGCAACTTGGATTACAGCAGCCGCCACAGTAGATTTGCCCACTCCAAATTGATTCCCGACTGACCGGTAGCTGTCTGGCGTTGCAAGCTTCCACAGGGCTATCGCCACTCGCTTCTCAACTGTGAGGGCTGCTCTCATCCTGGTATTCTGGCACTTCAGGGCAGGGGAAGGCAAGTCATAAAGTTCCATGAAAGTACCCTTATGCATGCGAAAGTTTTGCAGCCACTGGGAATTGTCCCACACCTGCAACACAATGCAGTCCCACCAGTCTGTGCTTGTTTCCCAGGCCCAGAATCGGCATTCCACGACATGAACCTCCCCCAGTAAAACCATGATTTGTACATTGCTGGGGCCTGTACCTTCTGTGAGGTCTATGTCCATGTCAATTTCCTCATCACTCTCATCGCCCTGCTGCAATTGCCTCATCGGCTGGTCCTGGTTTTGCTTTGGCATGTCCTGGCTCTGCATATACTCCAGAGCAATGCGCGTGGTGTTCATAGTGCTCATAATTGCCGCGGTGATCTGAGCGGGCTCCATGATTCCAGTGCTATGGTGTCTGGTCTGAAAAAAGGCGTGAAACTATTGTCTGACAGAGGGAGGGAGGGAGGGAGGGGCAAGTTACGACATGGCGTACAGGTACAGGGAATTAAAATCAACAAAGGTGGCTGTGCATCAGGGAGAAACACAACAACTGTCACACAGAATGGCCCCCCCAAAGATTGAACTCAAAACCCTGGGTTTAGCAGGCCATTGATTTCACGGAGGGAGGGGGAAGCAAATTAATACAGAACAAATCTATTTTTTACATCTTAAGCTGGCAGCCGACGGTGCAGCATGACTGATAGCCCTCGGCATCTTCTGGGTGCTTGGCAGAAAATACTGGGCACTTCATAGAAAATAGCGTACTACGACTGATAGCCGCCATCATCATTGGGAAGGCAGCAGAATATGACTGGGGGACATATGGAGTTTCAGCCATCATCTGATCGAACTGCAGTACGACGACGACTGATACCAGTCGTAATACACCATCTACTGCCAAAAGGCAATTAGCTGCTGCTGTGTAGCAATGCAGCCCCACGTCTGCCAGCACCCAGAGGACATATGGTGACGGCAGGGCCGGCTTTAGGCCAATTCAACCAATTCCCCTGAATCGGGCCCTGCCCCTAAGAGGGCCCCGCGCCCAAGCCCCGGTATGGCGTACTGGCAAGAGCCAGTGTGCTGTACCCGGGTGGCCCGGCATCCCCAGGGAGCCCCAGGCCCTTTAAATTGCCACCAGAGCCCCACTGCTGGAGCCCTGGGGTAGGGCTGCGGGCCTCTGGGGGCTATTTAAAAAGTCCGGGGCTCCCGTTGCTTCTATCGCCCCAGCCCTTTAAATAGCCGTTGGAGCCCCGCCGCTTCCCCAAGGCTCCCGCGGCTATTGAAAGGGCTGGGGCAGTGGAAGCAGGGGATCCCTGGGCCCTTTAAATAGCCCCCAAACTCTGGGCTGCTGCTACCCCAGTGGGGGAGGGAGGAAGAGGAGGGGGCACTTACCATACAGGGTGGGCTGTACCCACACCCTCTGCCCGCACCAGCCCCGCATCCCCTGCCCTGCCCGCAGCCAGCTCCTGTCTCCAGCCAGCCCCGCACCCCCTGCCCTGCCCACAGCCAGCCTCTATCTCCAGCCAGCCCTGCACCCCCTGCCTGCAGCCAGCTCCTGCCACACCCCCTGCCCTGAACCCCCGTCTTGCCTGCAGCAGCCCTGCACCCCCTGTCCTGCCCGCACCAGCCCTGCACCCCCGTCTTGCCTGCAGCAGCCCCGCACCCCCTACCCTGCTGCTGCCCGCAGCCAGCCCCTCACCCCCTGCCCACAGCCAGCCCCTGCCACACCCCCGGCCCTGTCTCCAGCCACCCCCTGTTGCACCCCCCTGCGGCCCTGCCCAAAGCCAGCCAGCCCCACAGACACCCCTTCCCGCACCAGCTCTGCACCCCCTGCCCTGCCTGTAGCCAACCCCGCACCCCCTGCCCTGTCTCCAGCCAACCCCTGCCGCACCCCCCTGCCTGAACCCATCCAGTCCCGCACTCCTCTGTCTCCAGCCCTGCCAACCCCTGCGGCCCTGCCTGAAGCCAGCCAGCCCATCCCACACCCCCCTGTCTCCAGCCAGACTCGCACCCCTTACCCTGCCTGCAGCCAGACCCTACCTCCAGCCAGCCCCATGTCCAGTGGTGCCCTGCAGTTCCCAGGGCATAACCCTGCACACCTACTTCAATGAGGGGGGCAGGGAGCAGCTGGGACCCACACATGTGCACACCCTAGGGTGACCAGACAGCAAGTGTGAAAAATCGGGACAGGGGTGGGGGTAATAGGATCCTATATAAGAAAAAGACCCCAAAATCGGGACTGTCCCTATAAAATCGGGACATCTGGTCACCCTAGCACACCCCCAGGGATTGTGAAATGGAGCTCATTTCTAGTTCAGGCCCATCTTTTTAAAAAAGAACTTTAGGTAGGGTTAACATACATCCGTATTTTCCCGGACATATCAGACTTTTTGGTTCTTAAATCACCATCCGGGAGGAAATACGGACGTATGGTAACCCTATTGGTATAAAAAATACATACTGTGGCACATCCCTTAAATCAGAACTTTTTATAGGAAACCGGTTGCTAAGTAATGAAAGGCTTTTTTTACGTTTTTTTTTTTTTAGTCATCCCTGCCGGGGCCCTGCCGAAAATGTTCGAATTGGGCCCCACATTTCCTAAAGTCGGCCCTGGGTGACGGTGAGCTGAGCTGAGCTGAGCGGGCTCCATGCTTGGCGTGGTATGTTGTCTGCACAGGTAACCCAGGTAAAAAGGCGTGAATCGATTGTCTGCCGTTGCTCTGACGGAGGGGGAGGGGCCTGACGACATGTACCCAGAACCCCCTGCGACACTGTTTTGCATCATTCAGGCATTGAGATTTCAACCCAGAATTCCAATGGGTGGCGGAGACTGCGGGAACTGTGGGATAGCTACGCATAGTGCAACGTTCCGGAAGTCGACGCTAGCCTCGGTACTGTGGACGCGGTCCGCCGACTTAATGCATTTAGAGCATTTTATGTGGGGACACACACAATCGGCTGTATACAACCGATTTCTATAAAACCGGCTTCTATAAATTCGACCTAATTTCGTAGTGTAGACATACCCTGACCAACAGAGGAGTGAAATTCTGGAATAGCCTTCCAAGGGGAGCAGTGCGGGCAAAAAAACCTAAGTGGTTTTAAGACTGAGCTTGATAAATTTATGGAGGGAGTGGGATGATGGGACTGCCTATAAGGGCATGTCGCCGATCTGCGACTGCTAGCAGCAAATAGCTCCAATGGCTGGTGATGGGACACTAAATGATGAGAGTTCTGAGTTACTTCAGAGAATTTTTTCCCAAGTGCCTGGCTGGTGGGTCTTGCCCACATGCTCAGGGTCTAACTGATCGCCATATTTAGGGGTTGTGAACGAATTTTCTCCCAGGTCAGATTGGCAGAGACTCTGGGTTTTTTTGCTTTCGTCTGTAATGTGGGGCACAGGTCACTTGCAGATTTAAACTAGTGTAAATGGAGGATTCTCTGTGCCTTTAAGTCTTCAAATCATGATTTGAGGACGTCAGTAACTCAGCCAGAGAGGTCTATTACTGGAGTGGGTGGGTGAGGGTCTATGGCCTGTGGTGTGCAGGAGGTCAGACTAGATGATCACAATGGTCCCTTCTAGTCTTAAAGTCTATGAGTTCTCTCCTGTCACATGCCCCTGTCCACTGGGAACATTGATTGGTGTTTTTCTGTTCCAGCACAGCTCTGCCGGTGATTCCAGTGTGGCAGCTTTGGTGGAAAGAGGGCTCTGAACAGGGCTGGTAAAAATGCCTTAGCCTTAGCTATACTCCAGCTCCCACTAGTAGTAGCACCGGAGCAGAGAAACACTGAGAATTGTTGCCAGCACAGACAGGAACTGGTGCAGTTTCTATGGGTTTGGGTGTCAAAGTGGCTGCCAAGGTGAATGACTGGTTCAAATGGGAGAATGGAAAGAAGCCTGTTTTGGGCAGCTTCCTGGCTGGGATAGTGGAAGGGTTTGACTGGAATGGGGCTTGGGGCCTGTTTGAACCTGAGTTAACTCACGTTGATTGGGAGGAGAGTGGATGTTAATCTGGAAACTAGGGCTGAGTGTGGAACAGACATCTGTGGTGTGTCTAGAGTGGCATTTACTATCCAGTTAATCAGCAGTCAGTTATCCCATGTTAAAACAGGCTCCAAACTCTGGTGTCTCTAAACTGGCATTCTCCCAGCTTTGGCCACTCCCAGCCAGCACCATGCAGGAGTGAGTGCCGCACTGCTGTGTGGGAGGCTGCACACTGAACAGTTGGAGCTGAAAGCAGAACTCAAAGACACCTGATAGGATACTTGATTGCAATTCAGGAGACAGGCAAAGCCCTGACCCCTCCAAGCCCCGCTTTGGGCCCCGTGGGCCGAACCACATACTGCAGGCCTGAAGGTGAGAGTGACAAGGTACAAGAGATGAGACAGCACAAGCTCGCCAAGTGTGTTCTCTGCAGGAAGCCTGCTGAAAACAGGGAGTCTGGGGGATCTGCACTTCGAGCAGCTGAGATGTTCCTTCTTCTGTCAGCCATCCAGGTCCTATTCACTCAGCACGTGAACAAATGATGCTGGGAAGACGCCTTTCCTGTGGGGCTGCCCTTCAATCCAGCCGTTCTGTGAAGAGAAAAGCCAGCAAAGGCTTAGTCAGCTATGGCTCTTCCATGGGGTTGGGTAGCCAGTGGAAAGGAACTGACTACAGTAATGACTGCAAGTCCTAAAGCAGCCCGGGCAGTGCACAGCCACTCCAATCTCCACACTAGCCAACTCCCCTGAGAACAAGGCCAGGTTCTGGGCAGGTTACGAGGGTCTCAGCAAGCTTGCATTAGTTACTCTAGTCTTTCCTGAATCACTGAAGGCAGAATGGTATTGTGAGTGGATCTCGAATCCGGGCCCCTGGATCCCCAGGCAGTGCTCAGTCCACAGCCACTACCCAGCAGCTCACCTGAGCCACTGGAGAAGGGAACCAATGAAGCTCTAGCTCACAAAGGGCTCTGCCTCCGAAGCTCCTGATTGGGGGGAATGTCCAGCACCATGGACTGGCTGGGGAGTTCTGTTTAGACCAGAAAGGGACAGGAAGTTGTCTGAGCAACAAGAGGAATCCCTGGCTGGCTGCTGCTACTACTACTATGGACCCTGCCTGCTTGCATGACTCCTGGTTCCTGCCTTCCTCCCTGTTGCGGTCATCCTCATCCCAGACCCCCATCTGTTCCCAGTTCCTGCTTTCCTGCCTCACTCCGCATCCCTGCTCCTATGCCCGACCCCGATGCTGACTCCAGCTTCGACCCGTGGCATGGCGCCTGACTCTAGCCACGAGGCCTGACCACCCAGGCCCCAATCATTACAGGAACCAGGGCACTGCCATCCAGGGTTCCAGCTAGGGTTTCCAACTGTCTAATAACCCAAACCCAAACACCCTTGCCCTGCCCCTTCCCCGAGGCCCCGCCCCGCTCACTCCATTCCCCCCTCCCTCCGTCACTTGCTCTCCCCCACCCTCACTCACTTTCACTGGGCTGGGAGGGGGTGTGGGCTCTGGGCTTGGGCCAAGGGTTTTGGAATATGGGAGGGGGCTCTGGGCTGAGCCTGGGGCAGAGGGTTGGGGTGCAGGAGGAGGTGCGGGGTGCAAGCTCTGGGAGGGAGTTTGGGTACTGGACGGGGCTTGGGATTGGGGGTTGGGGTGCGGGCTGGGGCAGGGAATTGGGGTGCAGGACAGGGTGTGGGGTGCAGACTCTAGGAGGGAGTTTGGGTGCAGGAGAGGTCTCAGGGCTGGGGCAGGGGATTGGGGTGTGAGAGGGGGTGAGGGGTGTGAGTTCCAGCTGGGGGGTGCTTACCTCAGGCAGCTCCTGGACGGCAGTGCAACCAGGCTAAGGCAGGCTCCCTGCTTGCCCTGGCCCCACACTGCTCCTGGAAGCAGCCAGCATGTCCCTGTGGCCCCTGACTCCGCAGCTCCCATTGGCCGGGAACTGCAGCCAATGTGAGCTGCAGGGATGGAGCCTGCCTTAGCAGGAGCCACCCAAGGTAAATGGGGCCGGGGGCACCTCACGCTTCCCCCTCCGCACACCGCTCCCGGAAGCGGCTGGCACGCCCCCGGGGAGACAGGGGGCTCCGTGCGCTGCCCCTGCCTGCAGGCACTGCCCCCGCAGCTCCCATTGGCCGCAGTTCCTGGTGGGTGCTGGGGAGGGGGACGCAGTGCTCAGGCGGGGGGAGTCGCGTCCCAGGGGGGCATGGGTGCTGGGCGGGGATTCGTGGGGCTGGACCAGGCTCCCTACCCAGATCCTGGGAAGTGGTGATCCCAGCTCCCTAGCTCCACATGCTGCGTCTGCTCCGCTCCAAGCCCCGGTCCTGCAGCTCCCATGTGGAGCTAGGATCTGAGGGAGAGGAACCCCCCCCCCGCCCCCCCAGTAAGCACTGGCCCCAATCCCAAGCCCTGAGCCCACACCCAAACTCCTTCTGCTGGGGGGCAGAGGGGCCCCCTGAGACTGCCCCAGCGGCAGCCAGTGGTATCTGAAGTTAGGAATAGCGTCCATGCATCTATTACAAATGTGTTTACACCTGGGGAATGCAATCAGTCTAGATGGCTGGCTGGGAAGGGCCATTAGGGAGAACAATAGGTCTTAGAAGGTGCTAATCTTCCACCAGGGAGCCTTCCTGGGAAGTCTTCTTGAGGACGCTGCAAACAGCCTCTGAGTCATGGCTGCGGTGGCCCTACAGGGACATGTGACCAAGTCACCTGGTACTGGACTCCATGATAATACTAGTGTTTTTCCACTGAGCAGGCGTGGGAATCAAACTGGGAGACAAAGGATTCCCGCCATATGCAAAAACTATTTAAGGTAGGGGAGCAGGGCCGGCTCTGGCTTTTTTGCCGCCCTAGGCAAAAAAGCCACCCGCCGCCCCCCCTCCTCCCAGCTCGGCAGGGGAGGGCAATCCCCCACCGGCCGGAGCACCGGGGGGAGGGCGGCGAGCCCGCCGTGGCTCTGCTCTCCCCGGCGGCCAGAGTGCCGGGAGGAGGGCGGAGAGCCCCCGGCGGCAGGAGCGCCGCGGGGAGGGCGGCAAGCCCAGTCGCTGCCCCGCTCTCGGGCTGGAGCGCCCCGCCGCGCCGCCCCCCTCCAGGCGCTGCCCCAAGCACATGCTTGGTGGGCTGGTGCCTGGAGCCGGCCCTGTAGGGGAGTGACATCTCCGTGGTTCATTCTTCACTGACTCCCTGCCCAAGAAAGAGGACTGAACTAGGGGAGAAGGGCTTAATCCAGGCTAGAGGGTTGTCTAGCCTGTGAAAGGAATAACTGGAGTTTTAAGCTGCAAGCAAGGGCAGGTTGCCTTCAAGAATCTCTGCAATCTGCCTAAAACAACATTTAGGGTGAGAATTTGCTGCACATATCCAATTTCTTTAGAATATTAACTTTAGATTGTGTTTTTGTTTTATTTGCTAGGTAATCTGCTTTGATCTGTTTGCTATCCCTTATAATCACTTAAAATCTATCTTTTGTAGTTAATAAACTTGTTTTGTCTAAAGCCAGTGTGTGGAAATCATAACTGTGGGGCAGAAAGCTGTGTATATTCCTCTCCACATAGAGGGCGAATTTCATGAGCTTATATTGCACAGATCTCTGTGCAGCGCAAGACGGCATAATTTTGGGTTTACCCTCTAGAGGGGGAGTGCACTTGAGTACTGGGCAGTACCTTAGCTGAGCCTTCCCATGCAGAGCTGATCTCAGCATCTGTGTGAATCTGCAGCTGGGTGTGTCCCTGCCTGTATGTGTGCTGGTAAAGTGCAGGCTGAAGCCCGAGGGAGGGCTTGGCAGGCTGCAGAGCAGTACAGTGTTAAGGGAACCCAGACTGGTGGGTCAGGCGGGCTCAGTGGTACCCCAGTCCCAGGTGGCACCCCAGAGACGGGGGAGAGGGGACCTGTCACAATTATTATTTTTTAATAAAATGGTGACATCTGTATTGTTTGTCTTGGAAGAGCCAGCCATAAGTTAGATTTCTAGATGTCCAGTAGAGATGGGACAGGTACAACTGGTTCCCAATATTCTAACATTTGCATTTCAAGTTTGTAGCTGGTTAGCGCAACAGCAGAACCTGAAGTGCTGAAGGAGAGTAGGTGTGACAGGACAAGCGGATTAACAGGTATCAGTGCAAGAGGCAGAGGGAAGAAAGAGCCAATGAGGGTTTGGGCGAGCACATCAGAGTGGAGAGTGCAGAGGGCTGGGTGCAGAGCTCTGGAGATCAGCAAGGCAGGAGTGGGACTGCTCAGCTCTAACCAGGAGACCATGAAAAAAACAGGACAGCGGTCCAGGGGAGGCAAGGGAGGAAGGCAGCTTGGCTAAGATTCTGGGAGCTGTGGCTAGAGAAGGGCTTGGTGTGCAGGTCAAGGGGACATCAGCATGTGTAACCCACACACCTCCTGGGTGTTCTGTCCCATCTAGTGGCACCGAGACCACTTAGAGAGAGAGTTAAAATGAGTCTGCTCTACAGCCTTAGTTAAGAGTCAGTGGCTTTTAGTTCATGCAGTAGAGACTCATACACTAAGCTCCAGAGACCCCAGGTTTGATCCCACCCACCAACAACCAATGTCTGTCGGTGTTACAAGTAGGGGCTCGTCCGAGATCTCAACTGGGAAACCTCTGAAGCTTGGGATGTGCTTCCTCAGCTAGGGGAAGTATGTAACCCATACACCTGGGTGTGGTGTTCTGTCCTGTCTAATGGCACCAAGACCACTGAGAGAGAGAGAAAATGACCTGCCCTACAGCTTCAGCTAAGAGCCAGTGGCTTTTAGCTCACGCACTAGAGACTCATGCACTATGCTCCAGAGGTCCCCAGTTTGATCCTGCCCGCTGGCAACCGGGGCTCTGTCGGCACTACACATGTGCACTGGAACCTGCAGTGCTGTACTACAGCGTAGGCCGATACTTACCCACCAATTGCAGTCCTCCTCTTCGGCCACAATGATGATCTCCCCCGCACGGAAGGTCAGCTCATCCTCACGGTCAGCCTGACAGTCATACAGGGCTCGGACCTGGAAGAAGCGCGGTTTACTCTGCAAATCAGGAGGGGAGAACACCATCAAGCCTGGATCCCTTGTCTAATGCGTCCTGCACCATGCTCTTTGGTAGACACAAACACTTGCAGCCTGAGCACAGTGGCATTTTGGTCCCCAAGCCCCTGTGCACTCAGGGCAGGAGAGAATCCCCTCCAGGCTCATGGGTGGGGAACACCAACCAGCATGGGAGCAGGTGAGTGAGGGACATGCCATGGGGCCGCAGGGGATCAGGCTGGGAGAGTGCTGGGGGCAGAGGGGAGGCGAGTGCTGGGTGGCTGTGGGTGCTTTGGGAGCTCTGGAGGGGGTGGCGAAGGGCTGCAGGGGTCCAGAAGTGGGAGACTGTGTAGTGTGGCGCTGGCAGCTTCCTAACTGCAGTGTTCTTCCATATAATTGCCAACTTTCTAATTTCTGAAAACCGGACCCCTTGCCCCGCCTCTTTCCCCCCAAGGTCCCAGGCCCTGCCCTGCCTCTTCCCCAAGGCCTTGCCTCTTCTCTCAAGGCCCTGCCTCTGCTCCACCTCTTCCCGTGAAGCCCCACCTCTTGCTGGCTCCTCTCCCCCACCTTCACTCGCTGCTCTACCCTCCCCCTCTTTCCTCGTTGCTTGATCCTCACCACCTCTCTCCCCCTGCCTCCACAGCTGGGCTCTCTCTGCTTCTCCCTGGCTGGGACAGGAGCTGCAGCCTCATGCGGACCCTGATGTCTGCCTGCCCATGAGATGCAGTGGGAGGATGTGGGTTGATGGCCTGGCGCCTCTCTCCCTCCTGCAGTAACCGGACTTTGGTGTCTGGTCAGTAAATCTGACTGGACACTGCTAGGTCCCCTTTTCGACCGGACTTTACAGTTTTCAACTGGCAGTATTTGGTCCTGCCATGCGGGCAGGGGACTGGACTCGATGACCTCTCGAGGTCCCTTCCAGTCCTAGAATCTATGAATCTATGAATCTATGAAACTGTACACCTGGAAACCCTATAATCTTCCTGGAGACAGCAAGTCCTGTGTCCTTGTTTATTTGCTGCCCTGCGGGCCTTTGGGGGAGAGGGGGGCTTGTGTGGAGCTCTCCCGGGGGCAGGGAGCCAGGGGGAAGGGTTGGTGCTAGGAAGGGAGAGGTGGGAGAGTGAGGCACAGGCTCTGGCCTCCACAGGGCACCCCCAGGAGGCTGAGGGCCTGATCTGCAGCATGCAGTCTTCACCTTGCACTGTGTGTACCTTCCCACCACACACACGCCTGCGTCTGCCCGGGCAGAGGAGCTGACACGTCCCCGGGGATGCATGCTCACCCACTCTGCATGTGCTTTCAGGGGAAGGGAGCAGGCAAGATGTACAGGGACCCCAGTCCCTCCCTTCAGAAATCAGGCCCTGTGGAGCTGCTGGCCGCAGGGCAGTCTGCTCCGGCTGTGTGGGGATAAGAGGGATGAGCACCTAGGGACTTGGGCTAGCCTCTGCTCCCCATGGTGTTTTGTGAATGCCCCCGCAGGGGGAGGGCTCCATGCCTGCAATCAGCTCCTGCCATTTCCACGTGGCTCTGCTGCCCTCCGAGTCCTGTCCATGGCTGGGGTGCCAGCAGGGCAGCGCTGGAGTTAGAAGGGGGGCACGTTTGCCAACATTACAACCAAATACGGAGAGAAAAGGGGGATCTGAGCGCGACATCCCAGACCAGAGCACCTACCAGGCCATCCCTCCTTGGGATCGGGGGCGGCACGTCCTGTGCTGGGCCAGAGCCTCCACCTGGGTCTTGTGAGGGCCACGGCAGCCCACGGCTTCTTCCTTTGCTGGGGCTGGCCTCAAAGAGCGGCTCCACTGTCTCCAGGGCAGCTAGGACACCAGCAGAACAGTCACCAACTCCCTCTCTTCACAGGCAATCAGCACCACCCTCTGCCAGCCAAGCTCCCTCACTATCCTGGTCAGCTGGCTGGGCAAAGGAGGGAGACAGGAGAACAGCTGGGCTGGGGCAAGATGGCAGAGGGCAGTGGGGCTGGGGTTAGATGGCAGAGAGCTGGGCAAGGAGAGGGATGGCAGAGGGGCTGGGGAAAGGTATGGTGGCGGAGGGGTGGGGCAGTGGAGGGTGGCAGTGCTGGGCGAGGGGAGGGATGGCGGAGGGGCTGGGGGAGAGGTGCGGTGGCGGAGGGGTGGGGCAGTGGAGGGTGGCAGTGCTGGGCGAGGGGAGGGATGGCGGAGGGGCTGGGGGAGAGGTGCGGTGGCGGAGGGGTGGGGCAGTGGAGGGTGGCAGTGCTGGGCGAGGGGAGGGATGGCGGAGGGGCTGGGGGAGAGGTACGGTGGCGGAGGGGTGGGGCAGTGGAGGGTGGCAGTGCTGGGTGAGGGGAGGGATGGCAGAGGGGCTGGGGGAGAGGTACGGTGGCGGAGGGGTGGGGCAGTGGAGGTGGCAGTGCTGGGCGAGGGGAGGGATGGGGAGGGGCTGGGGGAGAGGTACGGTGGCGGAGGGGTGGGGCAGTGGAGGGTGGCAGTGCTGGGCGAGGGGAGGGATGGCGGAGGGGCTGGGGGAGAGGTACGGTGGCAGAGGGGTGGGACAGTGGAGGGTGGCAGTGCTGGGCGAGGGGAGGGATGGCAGAGGGGCTGGGGGAGAGATACGGTGGCGGAGGGGTGGGGCAGTGGAGGTGGCAGTGCTGGGCGAGGGGAGGGATGGGGGAGGGGCTGGGGGAGAGGTACGGTGGCGGAGGGGTGGGGCAGTGGAGGGTGGCAGTGCTGGGCGAGGGGAGGGATGGCAGAGGGGCTGGGGGAGAGGTACGGTGGCGGAGGGGTGGGGCAGTGGAGGGTGGCCGTGCTGGGCGAGGGGAGGGATGGTAGAGGGGCTGGGGGAGAGGTACGGTGGCAGAGGGGTGGAGCAGTGGAGGTGGCAGTGCTGGGTGAGGGGAGGGATGGCAGAGGGGCTGGGGGAGAGGTACGGTGGCGGAGGAGTAGGGCAGTGGAGGGTGGCAGTGCTGGGTGAGGGGAGGGATGGTGGAGGGGCTGGGGGAGGGGTGAGATGACAAAGAGTGGTGGAGGGGGTTGGAGAGGGATGGGATGGTGGCGGGCAGCTGGGCTAGGCGGGCAGTGCCTCCAAAGTGAGGGGTGCAAGGGCAGGAAGCTGGGCCCGATGTGGCAGGCTGCGGGTAGGTTCTGGTAGCCAAGCAGGGCTCAGGTCGTCCTTACCAAGGTGTGTCGTGTCCTTGGTGGTGGAGTGGCTGGTGCCCTGGCGGGATCCGGTGCTGAGGGAAGCCGCAGAGAAGGGCTGGTCACTCAGACAGGACGAGGATGGGTGGGGTGCAGAATGGGGCCCCAGGTACCCTGCGCTTCTGAGGCGCGGCTCGGTGGGCAGCAGATCTCAGGTGGGCCCCAGGGCTCTGTGGGATTCCCTTGCTGGCTGCTGACTGCCAGCCAGCCCGACTGGCAGGCAGAGCCACATAGGAGTATGACACTAGCTGGGTTATGGGCTTGGCCCGGGGTCTTTCTCCAGTGGTGGAGGCAGGCCATCCAGGAGCCCCGCCGCATTCAGCCGTGCTGCAGCCTCCATGGAGGGCAGCCTGGGCTCCTGCCATGGGGAAGGGGACAGGAGATGAGAGGGCAAAGCCTCACCCACACCTCGCCATAATGCCACGGCCACCACCCCTCCCACGGGAAGGGGCCATTGCACAGGGCAGCTGGCCAGACATGTCCATGCCAGGGCACTGGGACATGATATTTAGCAACAGCAGCACGTGGCACCCAGAGCCATCACCAAGGGTCCCAGTCCTGGGACAGCGGCCCTGGGAGACAATGGCTGCAGATGGCAGCGTCCCCCTGTCCCCCTCTCTCCCACCCCACCTGTTTCAGCCTCCTTTTGGGTGTGAGGCACAATCAGGACACTCACCTCCCCTGAACACTGACAAGCCCCCAGCTGTGCAGGGAGCTCCCAGAGAGCCCCAGGTTACCCTGCCCCACAGAGAGGCCTTCTGCCCAGGAAGCTCTCCCCTGTGATCCCCAGAGGCCCTGCATAGCTCGTCCCAGGTTCATGGGGCTTGTAGCCAAGTGACGTGACTAGGCTCCAGCTCTCTCAGCTTCATGTGAACTCAGGCCGAGGCTAAGGGGTGCCAGGGCCTTGCCCCTCAGTGAGCTCAGCCATGGGGAGTTACCTCAGTCTCCTGGGAGGGTCTCCTGCTGCAGAATGGCCTTTGGGAGGTGAGGAGGATCCAGAATCTGACCGGGAGAAGAGAAATGGCCTGAGCAATGGAGAAACAGGTGGTGTGTTGCCCGGGGGTGGTGCCTTCTCGGCAGCTGCTGACCCACTGCGGATGGGCAATGCGCACATCCACGCCATGCCCCACCCCTACTCAGCACCGGGGACACCCTCCCGGGCACGGGGCAAGCGTTCAGCTACTGCCGTAGCACCCCTAAGAGCTGAGCCTGGCCCAGAGTTGGGAGCGATGTACTATGCCAGCCAGGACGGCCAGGGATTCCCAGGTGCAGATGCTTTGCACTGGGATCACATGCGGCTCCGAGGTTCAGTACATTCCCCCATGCCCCACAGGCCTGGCCAAGGAGCCTCAGATCCCCAGGGAAGGGAACAATCCAGGGTGAAGGGCTGGCACAGGGTTAGTCCCTGGCAGCTGCACGGTTCAGTCCGCTGCCGTCTGCGGATCCTCTCCATCCCTGTGCTCTCTGACCTTTGGGGGGGGGTGCATCTCCCAGGATTCAACTGGAAGGGCCAGACCCTGCAATCCCAGGGAGCTGGACATGCCCACCAGGCCAGGACTGACAGGAATGGTGTCTACCTTGGGCAGGGATGGATCCAAGGGCAACGGAGACAGAGTGAGTGTCCTCAGCTCCCCAAGCTTCTTCCCCACAGAGCCCCATCCTGCTGGCCAGTCCCTTACCTGGAGCCAGGCTGCTTGGGCTGGGCTGCGTGGGGCTGAGCGGCACCCAGGGCACAGGCTCTGATGAGGTTCGTCTGTGCTTGATGCTCAGAGGTAGCGACAGGATCTTCCTGACTCCGGGGTCCACAGCACTGGCCAGCAGGCTGGCAGGAGGAGCGGGCGGGGGCACATTGGGAGCTACACAAAATCAACAGCAAGTCTGGCACTGAGAGGAGAGCAGAGGGAGAGGGAGGGGGACATGTACAGGGTGGGGGCTACTGACAGTTTTGGTGGAAAGGGCCTCAGCTGGTGTACATCAGAGTAGCTACATGGACATTAACAGCAGGGCTGATTTACACCTGCTGAGAATCTAGCCTGAGATGGACAAAAACTTAGAGGGGCTGATACTGAATTGCATGGATAGCTACTAATGCTGCCCCTTGTAGCTGGGGGGCTGCCCCGCCTCAGCCCCTGAGAGGTCACCGCCCTCCCTACATGGAGATTCACTGAAGACATTTCCTCACAGACATTTGCTGCAGGTGGATTGGTCTGGGCCTGACTGCTTTGACAATGCTTGCTCTAGGCCTTGGCCCAGGGGTGGTCAGCCCCGGGGTTGGGGCAGGGAGCTGCAGGGATGGGGCATTGTCAGTGGGGCCAACAGTACAATGAACTGCCAATTTTGCCCAGGATAAGAAGGAAGGGCATCGCTATTGTTTGAAATCTGTCCAGCCAGACTCCCCTGCTCTGGGGCTGGCCCTACCCCGCAAACCCCACTGCTGCGGCAGGGCTACCATGAAGGAAAGTCTCACCTCGGTTTACACTGCGTGGTGGAAGAGGCGGCACACATGGAGCAGAGCCAGGGGCTGCTGGTATGTGGGAGTGAGGGTGTGCATAGATGTCATGCAATTTCCCCTGGGGAGCTGGAATTGCACCCTTTGAAAGCCCTGCTGCATTTCCCCATGGCTGAGAGGCAGTGGCAGGTGAATGGTAGCAGCTCTGAGGGCGGAGAATGCGCTCCTTCGGGGAACCCAACTGAAAAGAAGAGACAGGCCTGTTGTTTATGTGGAGCTGTGAACTGATGAAGACTTTTGGTCACTGCAACCTGGGCTGGATTCAATCCAGCAAGCTTCAGCCGAAAAGCTCTTTCATCCTCAACTGCCGAGTTCCCTGAGCACATGATACATGCATGTGTCGTGCCAATTTCTAAGCAGGCAGACGGACAGACGAAAGAGTTCCACACCCGGTAAATTACTGTAACGATAATAAGGCAGGTGATAAACAGCAAATAGCATGGCTGCAGCAAATCCCATTCCAGCCCAGTTTCAGCTCCTGCGTTGATGGCACAATGTGGAAGAGAAAATGGGTGCCGTATTTTTGCTCATCTTCAGTGAAGCATCCAATACAGTTTCACATGATAACCTCGAAGGGAAATGAGGCAGGATCAGAGGCAGCTGCAATAAGGTGGACAGGCAAGATCTGCACATGTAGCCCTGGTTAATGGCTCAGTGATGGGAAGAAGTGCTGAGCCAGGTCTGTGCTGCGTCCATACCAGTCAATATATATGTGGGCAAGAACCTCGGCTTGTAGCTGGGGACAGCTGTAGTGTGCTGGGATCTCACCTTCTCATCCAGATCATCGTCGCTCTCATACATGTCATCCTGGCCCAGCCGCCACTCATATTCCACGTGAACACGCATGTTGAACTGATTGTTTTGAGCCTGCAGCAGCTGGAACACAGAGGAATCAGGCTCAGGTCAAACTCTCTCCTATACCCACCTACAGTGCCCTGCATCAAGGCTGAAAGTGGAGTGGGCAGCCCAGGGTCACAGAGACAGGTCCTGGGGGAAGACACACCTCAGTCTGAAGCAATGGTTTCCAGCTGATAAGCATGGTACCCAGGCTGCCCCACCTCTACCTGGGGACTTTCCTACAACCTTCCTTCTCTTCCCAGGACACTGCTGTTTGCATTGGAGCCCTAACACATGGCCCTGGGCAGCACAAAAGCAAGATTTTTGGGTGGTTTCTGCGCTCTGGGTGTGGGATCCTGCTATATGCCAGCGGGAGATCATACCATGGCAGACCGGCTCTGAGCCCAGCAGCTATAGCCACAGAGACCTCTCAACCTGGCAAATCCAGACCATGTCCCATCAGTACTGACTCTGATTTTGTTAGCTGGGAGAAGAAACACCTCTCTAACCTCAAAGTCTGCACTACCACTAGAAATGTCTCCAAATTAGCTGTCCCATCCCCCAAGTGGGATCTGAACGAATCCCATTCTCTGTCAGCAACAGCAGACCAGGCATCTGCCTGAGGTCACTTTATGTCCTGCTCTGCATCCCTCATGGGTACCAGCAGAGCCCTAGCAACTCAGACAAGGCCTTGCATCAGGGCACCAGCTGTCAGCCAGGACCAGCAGAAGCAGCATGCATTGCCTGCAGCACTCCTAGGCGATCCTGGATGAGCCGGGGGGGCAACCCCCATCTCTCCCCCTACCCCTAAGCTCAGAACCCCCTACCAATCAGGCAAAGTTCAGGTCAGATTCCAGACCAAGAAGAGACCAACCTCACAGAATTCAGCCAAGTCAACACATGGAGCCCGGTGCAGCCTGGGCCACAAGCTTAGGTGTCTTGTTGGCACTGTGCAACTATGGGCAATAAAGCCAAGTGCCATGGACCTCCACTGAACAAGAGGCAAGACCTTAGAAGGGAGCTATTTGCCCAGCACACTGCTAGAGCTATGCTGGAGGGAGTGCAATGTGAACTCAGGGAAGCACCATGCAGAAGCAGTGTGGTGGGGCTGCCACCTTCCCCTTCTAACAAGATCCAATCCCTGGCTTGCTACTGAGTGCCCCACCTGCTGCGTGGAGCTCACACTCCAAGGGTGGAGACTGTAAGGTGCCATTTCTTACCAGTTCTTCACATAGGGAGTGTCTCATGCGCCTGGCCACATCCAGGGCCGTCTCTTCAGCTTCATTGGCTGTGGGGGAAAAGCAGTTGTCATGAGCCCTGTGAGCGCGAAGGCAGTTCCTGCTAGGGAGTCTGTCCTGGGAGTTCCATGCTAACCTCCGTCTCCTCTAGCTCTTGCTCTGAGTGAGTGAGTTGTTTGGGTGCTTCTATGTGGGATGCAGGATTTCAGAGCTCCTGGCGCGGTGCTGGCACAGGGGAGTTTAACATTTGGCTGCCAAGCCTTGGGAGTTTTGGCTTCCCTCAGATCAGGACACACCTTT
Source organism: Malaclemys terrapin pileata (assembly GCF_027887155.1). Lineage (NCBI taxonomy): Eukaryota > Metazoa > Chordata > Testudines > Emydidae > Malaclemys > Malaclemys terrapin. The sequence goes on along the minus strand of NC_071516.1, from coordinate 33,313,458 downwards.
AGCCCCCTGATTGGCCCCCCGCAGAATTTGCTCTGCACACGAGCACAGATATGTGTATAGCCAGAGACTGTAAAGAGGAGAGAACAACCAAATAGCCCTTGCTACTAAATGGTTCCTGTCACAAGAGGCAGCCTTTAAAGGTAAATGTGTGACACCGCTGACAAACGCGTGATAAAGATACAGACACTAATTAGTTCTCATAATTTTACTGCCAGCCTGAACTTTAAAGTGGAATTCTTTATAAATCTCAAAGGTCAAAAACAGGTACATTTTTCATACCCTCATGCACAGCAGATTATTAGCTCTTTGGTCAGGGCTCAAAAACAGCTGGCATATGTCCATACACCATACCAGTACTGCTCCACGCCCGCTCTTTTGTTCTCCAGAATCTCAGCCCTCGTTTTTTAAGAAAGGAAGTCTCTAGCTGTTCTGTGAGCAAAGTATCACTTGTGCAGATGTGTCTGCTTGAGTCTGGAATGGCAGCTCTGAAAAGGGTGCCCTGCCTCATTCATCTTAGGGAGGTGATTGCTCAGAGGCCTAGGGATGAACATTCAGGTGTCACCCTGGGGAGCTATTTCCTCCCCCTGGATGAGAGGAAAGTGAGGGCCACACACCTGCCATTTACTGAGTAACAGCTCATGTTGGTGCTGCAGGTGGGTGGCACTGGACAGATGCCACAATTCATTTCTTCCCCAGTCTAAAAGGTGCTGAACCCAGCAGAGCCCAAATGTTGTTCAGGCCCTGCCAAGGCAGAACCAAGCTCAAGGAGCCCAGTCGGCACACCATCATATTCTGAACATCGACATAATCTACTGTGTCTCATGTCTCGTGCTGGCGATGCACCAGGGTGGAGCTTATTTTGTGGGCAGAGCCCAGAAGAGTAACACCCACCTCTATCCCCAGTCTGACCCATCTTTAGCTTTGAAACAAAAGTTAGCAACCCTAGTCAGAATAGAGTTGAGCTCCCTCAGCCACTTAGGCCTGAATGCACAAAAGGACATAGGATGGTTACACTGAGCATTGCAACGCCGAACTCTTGGGCACCTAGGAAATCCTGGGAACACCTTGTAACTCTCAAAGCCTGAGGTAGGCGCCTAGGAGCGGGGAGAGAGATGCACCTTAGAATGCAAATCACAAAAGCCAGCAGGCTAGGCGCCGAGGAGATGCCAACCAGAGGGGTGTGCACTAAACCCCAGCTCTCTCTCAGGCTACGTCTACACTACTGAGGGGGGATCGATTTCAGATACGCAAATTCAGCTATGGAATAGCGTAGCTGAATTCGACATATCTGATCCGACTTACCCCACTGTGAGGACGGTGGCAAATCGACCGCCGCGGCTCCCCCGTCAATGGCGCTTACTCCTACCTGGGCTGGTGGAGTATGTGTGTCGATTCGGGGATCGATTATCGTCTTCACTACCGGGCGGGTAGTGAAGACAAGCCCTCAGAATCAGGCGCCTTTCTCTGCTAGTGATTCTCAGCCAGAAACCCTCTTTGGAATTAGGCGCCTACGCCAGTTTGCAAGAAGCGGGTGGGGAAGGGAAAGCGAGCAAGCACAAGCATGAGAATGACTCTGTAGTCTGGTGGAGAGAGCACTCATCCAGGAGGTGGGAGACCCAGCGTCCAGGCCCCCTACTTCAATGATTATTTACTTCTTTATCTGCAGTGGAAGAATTAAACAACCATAGCTGCTCTGAGGAAACCTCTGCACATCTGGCCAAGAAAGCATTAACTAGTATTACACTGATATGCACAGAACTCTCCAGGGAGAAGTCTGGCCTTGGATTCCAGCTGAGACTTACCAAAACAGGGATTCCAACCCAAAGACTTTGTCAATTTGCAGTTAAAGTCCAGAGAAGAGACCACATTGGACACATAAAAGCAACCCCACTCAACATTAACAGGTATGGATAGAAATTGATACCTAAACAATTCAGACATCAGCAACAACTTTCTCAATGCCCAGCACCCAAACAACTTTAACTGTGCCACCAGGAGAAAGCGCACTCCATGAACGAATTGATCCATCCATCACTGAGCTTTCTCTCAGAACTGCACCTAAAAGCATGGGCACATTACTTTTATTATAGAAAGCTTGTGTCACCATTTCAGGGTAACTGCACCTTTGACCCCCTCCGTTGTCTGCTCAAGGGCACCCTTTAGATCTCAGGCCTCCAGCCATCTCCGCTCTCCCTTCAGACTGGGGGTTTAAAGGCTGCAGTCCCCATGCAACTCACGGTGATTATTCCAGTAGATCTGACCTCGCTCAGCACCTGCATTTTACTTTGATCCTCCAAGGTCCGTGAGTTACCTGGTACCAGACAGGGGTTACCGGGTACCAGACAGGTTACACAGAGCATAGAACATTGATTTTAGGAGAAAAGTATTACAGAGGAAATATATCATACAACAAAGAAAGGTCTAAACACATGCTAGCTTATCAGAGGTCGCCTATCATCCATGTGGGGGCTCTGGTAGGTCATAGTCCTTCAATCCTTTGGGTAGGGTTTGCCCCATTGGTCAAAGGATCATGTCAGTTTGTGGGATCAAAAGCAGGACCTCCTCAGCCAGTTCAGGCTGGGCCTTTACAAGCTCTTCTTTGTCTCCTGGGGCTCTTGAATGGTCTGAATTAGTCTGTGCAATTTCCCCTGGGGGTGGTACTTCTCCGGAGTTGTCTACCTGTCCCAGGTCTGCAGGAATTACCCTCACTGCTTGTAGCTCCTGGAGTGATTGGAGCTCTCCGCCAGCCAGCACACACTGCCTGGCTTACAGCGATTGAGATAACATTTATAAAATCCCAAGACTGTCTAAGATAGGCCTGTGTTTATCACATCTGGTACCCCTTGTCATCAATCAGGCTTTTTGTAAAGCTAAAATCCAATCCAACACACTAAAGGCACTTTATCAATTCAGGAATCCCTGAATTCATATGTGTAACAGAGTCCTTGGTGGTTCCTCCCTTGGGGGTGGGGGAATGGCAGACACCTGACAATGCCCAGTTATCTGCACTGGGGGGTCCCAGCCCAGGTCCCACTTCCTTACTATTTGAGGGTGGGGGGCTCTGCCCTTTGTGGGCCCTTTTAAGTCTCTCCAGAGTGGGGTATTAAAAATGAAAGTCACAAACCCCAACGCATTCAGGGATACTCCCTCCCAGTGACCCCAGCAAAAGGGGAGGGGGCAGCAAGTCTACAATGCACCAAGGTATTGGTTTTGGGGAAATTGCTCTGGCCGGGCCTCTGAGTCAGGCTCAGCCTGTCCATCTTACGCTGGGAGTCTGTTGTTCAGGGTGAAGGTCTCCTGGCTAGGAGTCACTCCTGCAGTCTGCAGCTTAGGGCAATCCTGCTCCTCTCCCACCCTGCTGACTGCAGTGTCCTCTCTTTAAAAGGCCTCCTCCCTATCAGACATGATTCACAGGGCCAAAGGGGTGGGGCTAGCCCTTCCTTGTCTGCATGGGGTCTATACACCCCATCACAATATGCATCTAAAGTTTGTTACAGGGCCCATCGGCACAGCATGTAAACCCATCCAAAGAGTGATTTTTTCCTACTACTAATACCATGCACCCCTAATTAAAGACATATCGTTAGAGACAAAGCTATTGTATGAACTAACCAGATCTTCTACACCAGCTGAGAAAGATCCACATTCATTATATTAACATAGGAACTGTGCACATCATCACAAATCAGACACAGAATTACACACTAGAGGAAGGACACATATAAGGTTAGGTAACAGGAGCACAAGGGACCAAGGGAGCTCCCAATAAAGTGAAAGCAAAGACTGCTGTTGTCTCTAGCAGAGGTCAGGTCAGGGCCTAACATAATAACACAAATGGAGGGGCAGAGTTAAGGTTGTTTGGGAGGTGGTCATTGAGCATTTTTCTCCTTAATGGTAAGTGTGTGTGTGTGCACATGCTCGAGTATAGGTTGTTGTCCAAACTGTTAATGTCTGAGGGGTTTAAGATGGGTTTATTGTAAGACGGCTCTTGACTTGCACTTAATCTTAACTGTAACAAGGTTTTTGTTTTAGAATTCTCTACATCTGCTTAATAGGCATTAGTGACGCCTCAAACATGCTCAGAGCTGCTTCAAAACCACTGGTCACTAAAATACAAGTAACTCCAAGCCAGTGGGTCCGCAATCTCTGCCTTCCTGTGGCCTGGAATCGTCACTCCTGTATAAAACTCAGGGTTGTCACATTCACAGTCACAGCCTCTCCTGTCCAGGTATCTCCTGAAGGAATCAGGATTCTTACAGCCCACTGAGTCATCAAGGATCAGCACCTGACTTCTCTAACCCGAGCTAAGCCATAATCCCTGTTACACACCATGTACTGCTGACCCTGTCGGGGCACCTCAGCGCTGCTCCTGAGACACACTGCCCTGTGGATTGTCAATGCTACACATTCTGTGTATAAAAGCCACTTGGTTCTTCATGCTTCTTCTATTGCATTTGGCCTAGTACCTGGTGCAAAGGGCTCCTATTCTGTTCCCAGTAAGACATGCAAGGTGCAGAGAGCAGACACAGGCCTACGAGTGAGACAGTAAAAAAATCAGGAACCCAATCCCAACACCTTCTTCCCTGTTTGGAGAACAGAGCCCGTGCGGTCACTTACTGATGGCAATGCTGGCTTTGGCTCTCACAAAGAGCTTGAGGCACTCGGGTTTATTGTGGAGGCAGCAGTAATGAAGCGGTGTGTTTCCCTTCACTGTCTGCTTCACAAGGCTCCCACTGAAGCAAAGGACAGTCAGTATCAGTATGCTTGAGAAAGAGCAGTTCTCGTCTATAACAATAACTGCGTGACATTCAACCCCAAACCCTTCTCCCTAGCTCACAGGAATGAAGATCAGAATGGACACTGTCCAGCATTCGGGCTTTTAGCCAAGGCATGTGAACTTAGGGCTGCCAAACGTCTGGCATATTGTGCGGCTCTTGTGCACTGGGCAGCCCTGCCATGCCTGCTGACAGCTCACCTGGAACCTCAGAAATTTGACTCAGCTGCGGGTAGCAACTGCAGTTCATCCTGTGACCACAAGAGGCTGTTGTGGCACGTGGCTTCGGGCAGGAGGGGACAGCTCGTTGTGGGGGTGGGAGTGTGACACACGCTGAATGGAAGGGACTGACTGGGGCCCAGATTAAGACAGGGTCTGAAAAGGGTCGGGGGAGGCTGTCTCATCCCAAGCTGCCAGATGCTGCCTCCAGTAATAAATCACACAGCGTTTATTAAAATAATTAGGATTGTATGCAAATTATGTGAGCATATGCAAATCTTCTCATTGACATGGAATTTCCCCAATCTTGGCAGCTGTGTGCATGTTCCCCAGCAATGGGCAGTGCTGTGTGGCTGGTACAATACCCGCTCTACTGCAGCAGCAGCCGAACTCAGAACACGATCCTGCACTTGCGTACCAGATCACACAGGGCAGCACATCCGTGAAGACACAGCGATGACAGCATGGGATTTTGCATGGAGTGAGCACACAGTTTTATCAGCTTTCAAGTTTTACAACCATATACGGTTGCAGGGGAAATGGGGGTTAGAGATTAAGAGAAGAGTTCACAGTACAGGAGGTGATGCAGAAGATAAGGGTTTAGAAGGATCATCTAAGAGGAAGGATGGTTTTGTATAGGCTGGAACTCAGGAGAGCTGAATTCCATTCCCGGCGCCAACACACTTCTTGTGTGATCTTGCACAAGTCACTTTCTCCCTCTGAGTCTCCATTCCCCCTTCTGTACACCGGAGATGATGATAACGGAGCCTGAGCTCACAAGGGTGCTGGGAAGATAAATCCATAAACACTTGGGAGGTACCCAGACACTGTGGGGCGGCCCTTAGGGAGACAGACTTTAGCACTGGTTCCACCCCAATCAATGGCACACTGGGCTTGAATGCAGAAGGAACAAAAATGTACCTCCTCTTGTTCAGGAAGAGCCAGACTCACTCTGAAAACCAAGAGCTGGCCCTTGGGAAGCCCATCTTCGAGCCTGGCTGGCCCGGAGTAGTGGCTAATGGGATATGGAGCCTGTCACCAGTGGACTGCAATCAGGGTGGGCGTGCCCATTGGAGAGCTGTTCAGTGGCGGGGTGGGAGGAAGGGTTTGGGCTGAACCATCCAGGGGGACAGGTGTCCTAGTCGGAAAATCTCCATCCCCATTGGCACTCATTGCTCCCCTCAGCAGAGAGTCCAGGGAAGGGCCATGGCCAGGAATTCCCCTCTAACCCTAAAGATGGTTTCTCCATGTCAAAACTAAGGCACTTCCACAGGGAAATGCCCTGGTGCTGTCCCCTGGTGGTACTTCAGGGGATATCCAGAGGCACTTAGTCTCCAAGGCTATCCAGCACTAACTCCGCTGATGACCTTATGTGTCTTATCCTGAGCAGACAGTCCTATCCCTGCAAGCGCTGCAGTCAGCTTACCTGTTCTGCACCAGAAAGTCTACAATGTGTAGAGAGGTTCGGTCAGCTAACAACACTGCCAGGTGGAGAACAGTTTCCCCGGGTTCCTGTAAACGGGACACAAACAGCAAGTGACTGGATGCACCTGAGTTTCTCAGTATCTCCGTACAAAACAAGCATGTTCTACCCCTCCGTAACTTCCAAGACTTGAAGAATTGCCACCATGGATCAGCGATGGGGCCTGTCTAGCCCCAGACCCTGTCTCTGACTGTGGCCAGTACCAGCTGCTTCCAAGAAAGGCACAAGAAACCCCAGAGTGGACAAGTTTGGAATAATCCATCCATAGGGGAAGTGTCTTCCTCACACCCATCAGTTAGAGGCTTGCTCACGCCCTGAAGCGGGGCAGGGTAGGGTTCATATCCCCACTCTTTATGTAATATAACTGCAGATGAAGTCATCAGTAATTAAGAGCAGCAGTACTGCAGTAGTGCTTAGATCACCAAATGGTAAGAGACAATGGTGACATAGTTTCCTTACTAGGACACAGATCTGGAAGGGACCTCCTGGGACAATGGGTCCATCCCTGCTATCACCGGCAGCCCTGTCAAATTATCATTATTACAATAATAGTAGTGCAGTAACCCACCCCCTGGCACTGGCCCCTGCTCCAGCTGCAATGCAGCAGCACACAATTCTGTCCTGGGGAGAGGACGGCCAATGGGAGAGCAGCTCAAACTGGGGTGGTGGCCTTGAATCCACCCAAAGGGGCAGTTGGGAAAAGCTGTTAGAGGAGAAGAATCAAGATGCTGAGCTAGCGGGTGAACCGGAGCCCAGGCGAGGTGAAAAATGAAAGAAGAACAGGAGAATAAAAGTAGGGGACTGGGATGTGAGGAGGAAAGAAGGAAAATAACAAGGGTTTCAGGGCAGGAGAAGCAGAAAAATAAACAGACTTGGCAGGCGTGAGCAGGCACTAATAGAGAAGGGAAGTAGAGGGAAATAGTATCTACAGACTTACCAGAGACAGGGCACCAAGGGAAAAAACTGAAAGGAAACAGAACTGGTGAAAAAGGGACTTGATCAAAAAGCTGTGTTAGATTAAAGCAGATCCGAAAATGGTAAACGAGAAGCGCTACCGGCTTCGGGCAGCCCCCGTGCCTCCAGACCCCAGCCGCCGGCCGGGCACTTCCCCTCCCAGGCTCCAGCTGCTCTGCTCTGGCGACGCAGGGTCCGGAGGCAAGGGGGCTGCCCGAAGCCGGTAGCGCTGGCTCGGGCAGCTTGGCTCTTAAACAGAGCCGAAGTCTGAGTCAGGGGAGGAGCAGAGCAGCCGCGGGAGAGGAAGTGCCTGGCCGGTATTTTTCCCGGACATGTTCGGCTTTTTGGCAATTCCCCCTGGATGGGGGTTTGATTGCCGAAAAGCCGGACATGTCCAGGAAAAAACAGACGTATGGTAACCCTAAGTGACTGTGACCATCTAGTGACGGGATACAGTTCAAAGGGGCCTAATGCACAAATGAGGGCCCACTAGGTGAAGAAACCCCACTTGTAGATAAATTCTGTGAAAAGAGATACAGTCACAGGAACAGCAAATCTAAGGAGCCCTTCAAGTCAAAGAGAAGCAAAGAACAGGCCAGCAAGAGTGGAGCTGGACTTGCAGCCAAGGAGAAGAAAAGTTGACTCTTCTGTGAAGTGACACAGTCTATTGTTAAGGAATCTCTTTGTTCTTCTTAATAACAATCCATTTGGTACTAACTGCCCAGCATGTACAAGCCCCAGAGGTTAACAAGTTGGTAACCTATAGTTTAGTACTACGAACAGTAACTCTTTGGCAATGTTCTACATGATTTAAGCTCCTGGTACAATTTGGGGGTTTTCCCTTATAAAGTTCTAAAAATTTCAAAGGACCCATTTGTCTTGGTTTGCCTTTGCCTCTCCTCCCAGTTTGCCTTGCCTGCCTGGCCGGGTCACCACACTATAATCACACAGTATTAGCGGGGCACCCAGAGGCCACAAGTAGAGTTAGGGTCTCGTTGTTTCACAGACACCTGAGCTAAACCAACTGTTCCCTCTTCACCCATTTGTACTGACATGTACAAACCATTGCAATGTATCAGCAAGGTGTGATTTTCCTTTGCAGAAGCCATGCTGGTTTCTCCCTTACATCCAGTTCATCGTGGTGGTGTATAATTCTAATGATTACTTTAGTGAATTTTCCTAGTGCTGAAGACTCAGTGATCTGTAATTCCCCACATCACCCCGGGCATTGTTTTTACACTTGCTACCCACCAGCTGACCAGTACTGTAGCTGATTTTAACAAGTGATTACATATTTTATAAGCAGCTCAGCCATTTAATTTCTCAATAATAAACAATACCCATTCCGCATAGTGCACTTTTCAACTGTATATCGCACGGAGCTTTATAGTAAACACCCCATTTTTCAGATGAAAAACTGAGGCACAGACTTGTCTAAGGTTACACTTCAGGTCAACAGCAGAACTGCCCTACTCTCCTGAGTTCATATCCAGTGCCCTATCCAAAGGGACCACAATGCCTCCCATTGGATTCCTTTTAGATGTGTGCCATCTGATCCTGGAGACTCAATCTTTCAATGATCAGTTTGCTCTAACACTTCCTATATTGACACCACAGTTTCTGGCAGTGCCTCATCTTTATTCCAAAAATCACTTCCTTATCCTCCTTAATTGTTCCCTTTACCCTGCAGCAGCCCAACAGACTCCCTAGTTCTCTCACAGGACAAGTGTCCTGCTTTTGATACACTTCAAACATGTCTTGCGATTTTTTTATGCCGTTAGCTATTTGCTCTTTGGATTCCCTCTTATGCCTCGTGATTTCCTTCAGCCATATTGCCTGACATAGTCTACATGTTCTTTTACAGGCTTCACTAGTGTTGGCTTTCCAGTTTTGGAAGGATACCTGTTTAGTTTATATAGCCCTTGAACCTGCCATTTAGCCAGGCAGGTTTACTTCCTGTCTTTCTGCTTCCCTTTCCCATTGAGGGTACATATGTTCTGGGCACTGTTAGGGTTACTTAAACAGTCTCCATGCTGAATTCAAGGGTTTTAATTGCCTCATTTCTTACTTTAGGGTTTTTTACTTGTTTCCTCCTTTTCTTGAAGTTTAGTGTCACCGTGCTCATTACTGGAATCTTTCCTCCTCCTGGCAGCCTGCCACTAAGGGTGTGTCCACACTGCAATTAGATACCTGCAGCTGGCCTGTGCCAGCTGACTTGGGCTGGCAGGGCTGGTTAATTGCAGTGTAGACTTCTGGGTTTGGGCAGCAGCCTGAAGTCTGGGCCCTTCCCACCTCGCAGGGTCCTAGTGCCTGGACTCCAGGGTGAGCGCGAACATCTACACTGCAACTGACCAGCCCCTTAGCCCGAGCGAAATGAGCCCGAGTCAACTGACACAGGCCAGCGGCGGGTTTTTAATTGCACAGTAGACACACCCATCGTGGCTCAGCTACTCTTACTTCTTGATTTAACTCCTGTGTAAGGGCCTGTCTACACTAAAAGCTTAAGTTGACCTATATTAGGTCGACTTACAGCCACCGCAGTAATTAGTCCACGCTACCTCCTTGGGTCAGTGGTGCACATTCTCCTCAGGAGCACTTCCACTGAGGGGCAGCGTGTGGAACGGAGAGCCTGGTCTCATTTCTGCTGGTGGCTCCCTGCCGGAAGCCCAGCTGCCCCACAGGCTCCCGGCCTCCCCGCGGGCGGGCACGGGACAAGCCACCTGGGGCTTCTCGCCTCCCCGTTCCCTGCCGGGAGTGGGGTCCAGCTGCCCAGGCTTTTTGCCCTAACTCCCAGCTGGGAGCGGGGTCCAGCCACCCAGCTCTCCAGGGGAGCAGGGAGCAAATGGGTTCCAGCTGCCTGGCTTTCTTGTCAATTTCTCAGCTAAGAGCGCTACCAGCCGTTGTAAGTAAGGCCGTGTCTACACAAACACTGTCGCCCTAACTACACCGACATAAGCCCTGCACCTCTCGTGGAAGTAGTTATTATTTCAGTTATTCATTTTATGTCGGTGGGACAAGGCTGTCGTGCAGACACTGACATAATTAGGTCGACGTAAGACAGCTAGCTGTGCAGTGTAGACCAGGCCTTACTTAGGAAGTTGAGAACTGCCTCTCAGCTTGTGTGCTCTACAGCTAGCTGTTCCAAGAAGCAACTGATGTGCCGTTTGCCCTGTCGAAGTCACTCATTTCATTGTTTTGTTAGGCTGAGTTCCTTCTCTCATTTCTCTCTACAGGTATCCCTTTCCTGAGGTAACCATACTATTTATAGAGCAGTGGCAGTGACTTCTGAGTTACGGTTGTGTTCTATTATCTCACTTGAAGCACGTATTATCTTTCAGACTTTGGTTTGAAAACCTAATGTATCTGTCCCAACTGTTCAGCCCATAATCTGAGTAATGTGTGAACTTTCTGAGGATTTCAATAAATCTGTTAATTTCTGAGTTTTAATCAGTTAAAAATTGGCCTTTAAAAGTTCTAACTCAAAAAGAATGAGTTTTATGATTGTTCAAGCCTCTCTAGCTTAAAAACTATGGCACACAGAAATGCATGTAGGGAAAGTGTGGCGTCACTCTTCAGATGTGACTAGTTTGCTAATTAACAAAAAATAGAGAATGTATTAGTGTTATTTACCATAATTAAATCTGTATGCACTGTGCTTAGCTTATGGAAAGCATGTTTTAAATTGGCCACCTCCGTTCTCTGATGCAGTGTGGGGAAGTCTTTCTGAAAAGTGTGAGAAAGGATTACAATACTGCCTTTTGTCAGATGCCCCCAGGAACCTTCCCTGTGTCTGAAATTGGGGCGACCACGGTGTATGGGGAGTGGGCAGTGCTTGTTGGTACATTGGTGTTGGGCTAGAGAAGATCACGGACAAAGGAATGGATGCTTTGCTGAGATCAGGATCTCGCTGAAACTGAGATACCGAGACAGCTGGACAGTTTTACAAAGAGCAAGATCTTCGACACAGTAGCAGCTGCTTTGACCATGACCTGGATGCAGGGTGGGTTGATATAAATCAAGGTGATTTAAATCATCAAGTGGGAAAACCTCAATTTAAATCATCAATTTTAATCAACTTTTCCATTTGTATTTATTATTTTCTAAAGAAAGGTGCATTCTCATTGGTTAATATAACTATGGGCAGTTGGGGCTGGCAGCCTGAGCCCCACCCCCATCAGCGGGGGAGCCAGCAGCCCAAACCCCAGCTCGAGCCCCAGGAAGAGCAGGGCCCGGCGGTTGGGGCATCCATCACACTGAGGAAATTTAATCTTAAATTCCTGAAACTATTCATTTTTAGGAGGGGGTTCACAAGATTTCACAATTTAGTGAAAGGGGTTCGCAGGCTGTTAAAGTTTGGGAACCACTGCACTAATTGAATTTTTTTCCCCCCATGTTAACTTCTCCTCACACCTTCTATGGGTCATCTCAATTATCACTTCAAAGTTTTTTCTTCTGCTGCCACTGATAGCTCATCTCAATTGATTGGCCTCTTACAATTGGTATGTGTACTTCCACCTTTTCATGTTCTCTGTATGTATAAATATCTTCTGTCTGTGTGTTCCACTCTATGCATCCGAAGAAGTGGGCTGTAGCCCCCCACGAAAGCTTATGCTCTAATAAATTTGTTAGTCTCTAAGGTGCCACAAGTACTCCTGTTCTTTTTATTAAAACACGTTGATTTACAACTAAATAGAGCTTTTACACTAGATTTGGTACATCTTTTTGCTGCCTTGGAGGGTATATTATGCCTACATACACTTATTTAATCAATTATATAGCTTAATATTTTCACATTCTTATTAACTGTACATTTTAGTATGTTAGAAAATGGTGAATGATATATTGCTTATTTACTAGATAATTAACTTTTTGCTCACGACTTATATCACACTACATTAGGATGGTAACAGGAACTTAATTAAACACACCATATATAATTTATTTTTATTAAACAAAACAATCTTAAATACACCTCTACCCCGATATAACGCTGTCCTCGGGAGCCAAAAAAATCTTACTGTGTTATAGGTGAAACCGCGTTATACTGAACTTGCTTTGATCCGCTGGAGCGCGCAGCCCCACCCCCCCGGAGTGCTGCTTTACCGCATTATATCCAAATTTGTGTTATATCGGGTCGCGTTATATTGGGGTAGAGGTGTATTTTGGATACATAACTTCTCTTACCAAAATGGGTTTCATATTTACCACAAATAATTTATTACAAGGACAGAGGGATTCACTGTAGTCAGTGAATGAAACTGATTATTTCAGGTCAGTCTGGAAAAAATTTCAAATATACCTGAAAGTGACTGGAGCTTACGTCCCTACTCACCGAAGTCTCCTGAAAATGAGACAACAGTCTCCTAAGTGACTTAGGTTGTCCTTCCCTTCTCGTTCTTATTCATAGATTGGAAGAGAAACAAGTTTTTCTGCTTTTTCAACTCTCAATTGATTTCCTAACTTGGAATGAATTAGTCCAAATGAAGAAAATATTCTTTCTGTCCCTGCAGAAGACGCTACTGCTGTCAAAAGCTGGTTTAGCATTTCAACAAACTCTGGTTCCAGGTGCTTAGTTACTGACTGCCACCAGTTCAGTGGTATGACTTTCTTTAAAACATCATCAGCAAACATGTCCTGTGTGAATGGTTCACCTCCAGGCCTGAAATTCATTATGGTTGATATGATTAAGGGATGATTATTAAATGCCCATATCATAGCAGCATCTTCTTCAGCAGTTAGACATCTACCCTGGTACTTTGGGTTGAGGATATTAGCAAGAAAGTGAGGTGGAGTAAGTGCTTGATCCATCTATTTCTTTACTGTCTACATTTCTTTCTTTAATGTCTCTTGAAGTTCTTTCCAAATGTTAAGAGCATCAGCAATGCAACAGCAATCTTTCTGTGGTTTGTCCAAGGCCATGGAAACTGGTTTCAGTATATCCAGCATATCTTTTATGTTTCTCTTTAGTCCAATGGTGGCTACTTTGGCTGTGATAGTTTCATCTGTTTTGTCATGATTTTCTTCACAAATTGTCATCAGACTAGGCCAGCTCTTAATAAATAGCTCTGTGATGGGATGTATAAAACCCACACTGGGACTGAGATGATTAAAGAGCAGCTCTGGGCCCAGGTGACCCCATCCAGCCGCACCTACAGAGCATGCGCCAGCTGGAGGTGGAGCTTGAAAGGGAGCCAGACAGCTCAGAAGGGGCCTGATAGGGCAGGGAGAGAGCACCTGGAGAAGGGTGCTGCAGAACCCTGTCCCTGGAAGACAGAGCCTGTCTGCTGCGCTCAGAGGGGCTTCCGGTCAGTTACTCTCCTTTTCTTTACTGCTTTGTGTCACACCGGGAGACTTGGGTGGGAGCAAGGGTGGTAGGAAGTGGCCCAGGGACGCAGTCTTAAGGCACTCCCGGGTGCTGGACATTGTTGCCTCTTACAGGGTCCTGGGCCAGAGCCCAGTGGAGTGGGAAGGTCTGGGCTCTCCTACCAACCACCTTTGTTACAGAGAGCACAAGGCCCCTCACTTCCAAACTCTGCCTTGAGGAAGCCAGGGGAGGGTAAAGACTTTGAAAACTCAGTGGTTGGGACTGGACATCTAGCGGAGTCCACAGATGGATGAATTCCTACCCCAGTCATGAGGGCCTGGGACCAGGGCCGGTGCTACCATTTAGGCCAACCAGGAGGTTGCCTAGGGCGCCAAGATTTGGGGGTGCCAAAAAGCAGCACCCCAATTTTTTTTTTTTTTTTTACAGCGGCCGCTGCGCTGGGAGGGAGAGGGAGTCTGAGCCGCCGCCGGCAGCCCAGGGGTTCCCCGGGTCAGCGCACCACCAGCAGCCCTAAATTCCATTGTATATCTTGGGGGAGAATTAGTTTGGTTGTCCCCCTGGGGACCAGTGCCGTTCAACATGTTCATACATGATCTGGAAAAAGTGGTAAACAATGAGGTGGCAAAATTTGCAGATGATACAAAACTGCTCAATATAGTTAAGTCCAAAGCAGACTGCAAAGAGCTACAAACGGATCCCACAAAACTGGGTGACTGGGCAACAAAAGGGCAGATGAAATTCAATGTTGATAAATGCAAAGTAATGCACATTGGAAAACATAATCCTAACTATACATACAAAATGATGGGGTCTAACTTAGCTGTTACCACTCAAGAAAGAGATCTTGGAGTCATTGTGGATAGTTCTCTGAAAACATCTCCTCAATGTGCAGTGGCAGTCAAAAAAGTGAACAGAATCATTAAGAAAGGGATAGATAATAAGACAGAAAATATCATATTGCCTCTATATAAATCCATGGTATGTCCACATCTTGAATACCGCATGCAGATGTGGTCACCCCATCTGAAAAAAGCCATATTGGAATTGGAAAAGGTTCAGAAAAAGGCAACAAAAATGATTAGGAGTATGGAACAGCTTCCATGTGAGGAGAAATTAATAAGATTGGGACTTTCCATTTTGTTAAAGAGACGACTAAGGGAGGATATGATAGAGGTCTATAAAATCATGACTGGTGTGGAGAAAGTAAATAAGGAAGTATTATTTACTCCTTCCCATAACATAAGAACTAGAGGTCACCAAATGAAATTAATAGGCAGCAAGTTTAAAACGAACAAAACAAAACGAACAAAAGAAAGTATTTCTTCACACAACACACAGACAACCTGTGGAACTCCTTGCCAGAAGATGTTGTGAAAGCTAAGACTATAACAGGGTTCAAAAAAGAACTAGATAAATTCATGGAGGATAGGTACATCAATGGCTATTAGCCAGGATGGGCAGGGATTGTGTTCCTAGCCACTGTTTGCCAGAAGCTGGGAATGGGTGACAGGGGATGGATCACTTGACGATTACCTGTTCTGGGAATGGGTGACAGGGGATGGATCACTTGACGATTACCTGTTCTGTTCATTCCCTCTGAACCACCTGGCACTGGTTATTGTGAGAAGAAAAGATAATGGGCTAGATGGACCTTTGGCCTGACCCAGTATTGCTGTTCTTATGTTCTCCTGCTTTCTTTAGTAAAGCTGAAGCAAAGTGGTTGCTAAAGAAGTATTTCAAAATTCCAACAACATTTTCCTTTTTCCTGCAGTTATTCTTAAGCCGGTGCTACAAGATGCATCAAATGAGCACTGCATCCATATGTTGTAAGTTTCAAATTCCCTTCTGAAGCACTTGGAGGAGATGAAGGTGATCAGGAACAGTCAACATGGATTCACCAAGGGCAAGTCATGCCTGACCAACCTGATTGCCTTCTATGATGAGATAACTGGCTCTGTGGATATAGGGAAAGCGGTGGACGCGATATATCTTGAATTTAGCAAAGCTTTTGATATGGTGTCCCATAGTATTCTTGTCAGCAAGTTAAAGAAGTATGGATTGGATGAATGGACTATAAGGTGGATAGAAAGCTGACTGGATCATCAGGCTCAAGGGGTAGTGATCAACCGCTCGATGTCTAGTTGGCAGCCGGTATCAAGTGGAGTGCCCCAGGGGTTGGTCCTGGGGCTGGTTTTGTTCAACATCTTTATTAATGATCTGGATGATGGAATGGATTGCACCCTCAGCAAGTTCGCGGATGACACTAAGCTGGGGGGAGAGGTAGATATGCTGGAGAGTAGTGATAGAGTCCAGAGTGACCTAGACAAATTGGAGGATTGGGCCAAAAAAAATCTGATGAGGTTCAACAAGGACAAGTGCAGAGTCTTGCACTTAGGACGGAAGAATCCCATGCACTGCTACAGGCTAGGGACCGACTAGCTAAGTGGCAGTTCTGTAGAAAAGGACCTGGGGATTACAGTGGATGAGAAGCTGGATGTGAGTCAGCAGTGTGTCCTCGTTGCCAAGAAGGCTAATGGCATATTGAGCTGCATTAGTAGGAGCATTGCCAGCAGGTCGAGGGAAGTGATTATTCCCCTCTATTCGGCACTGGTGAGGCCACATCTGGAGTATTGCATCCAGTTTTGGGCTCCCCACTACAGAAAGGATGTGGAGAAATTGGAGAGAGTCCAGCAGAGGAGAACAAAAATGATCAGGGGGTTGGGGCACATGACTTATGAGGAGAGGCTGAGGGAACTGGGCTTGTTTAGTCTGCAGAAGAGAAGAGTGAGGGGGGATTTGATAGCAGCCTTCAACTGCCTGAAGGGGGTTCCAAAGAGGATGGAGCTCGGCTGTTCTCAGTGGTGGCACATGACAGAACAAGGAGAAATGGTCTTAAGTTGCAATGGGGGAGGTCTAGGTTGGATATTAGGAAAAACTATTTCCCTAGGAGGGTGGTGAAGCACTGGAATGGGTTACCTAGGGAGGTGGTGGAATCTCCATCCTTAGAGATTTTTAAGGCCCGGCTTGACAAAGCCCTGCCTGGGATAATTTAGTTGGAGTTGGTCCTGTTTTGAGCAGGGGGTTGGACTAGATGACCTCCTGAGATCTCTTCCAACACTAATTTTCTATGATTCTATGATTCATTATTTTCTTTTAGATTTCTTCTCATTTTAGCTATTGTGACACTGAGCCAGTGAGGGTTAAGCAACCAGCCGGCTGGTTGAAGTAAAAGCAACCTTTAAGGACTATTAGAAGAATATTGAAATGGTAAATAGGGCCATTCCTTATAGACAGTTAGCAAAGCCATGTTAAATAGAATCATAGAACTGGAAGGGACCTTAAGAGGTCATCTAGTTCAGTCCCCTGCACTCATGGCAGGACTAAGTATTATCTAGACCATTCCTGACAGGTGTTCGTCTAACCTGCTCTTAAAAATCTCCAGTGATGGAGATTCTACAACCTCCCTAGGCAATTTATTCCAGTGCTTAACCACCCTGACAGGAAGTTTTTCCTAATGTCCAAGCTAAACCTCCCTTGCTATAATTTAAGCCCTTGGCTTCTTGTCCTATCCTCAGAAGTTAAGAAGAACAATTTTTCTTCCTTCTTGTAACAACCTTTTACATACTTGAAAACTGTTATCATGTCCCCTCTCAGTCTTCTCTTTTCCAGACTAAACAAACCCAATGTTTTCAATCTTCCTTCATAGGTCATGTTTTCTAGACCTTTAATAATTTTTGTTGCTCTTCTCTGGACTCTCTCCAATTTGTCCATATCCTTTCTGAAATGTGGCACCCAGAACTGGACACAATACTCCAGTTGAGGCCTAATCAACGCGGAGTAGAGCAGCAGAATTACTTCTTGTGTCTTGCTTACAACACTCCTGCTAATACATCCCAGAAGGATGTTTGCTTTTTATGCAACAGCATTACACTGTTGACTCATATTTAGCTTGTGGGCCACTATGACCCCCAGATCCCTTTCCACAGTATAGAGGACTAGAGGTCCTTTATATTAACTATAGACAAGAAGTCTTGAAATGTAGGCCTGTATTGTTAGAGAATCAGAAGTAGATACTAATTGTTTATGTTTACCTATATCTTATTAGAAGTTGAACACTGTGATCTAATTAGCTTGTAGATGCTAAACATTGGTTCCTGTCTGTAATGTTTCATTACTATATTCTATTGATTCAGCAATCAAAGGGGGATATTAATATTTAGATGAAACTTGTGGTTTAATAATATAATTGTCTTTATTTCTCTTTGAAGTTTGTAGTAAACTACCTATGAACTGTCTGAATGGTTAATTGCCTTATGCTAATCAATGCAACTAGTTATTGCTGTATGCCTAGGAAATAGAGAATTATTTCAAAGCAACAATGTATATTACCTATTCTTCACCTAAGGAATGCCTCCTATGACCACTTGCTGCCAAGAGGCTTATCAGCTGCACTTCGGCTATAAAGGAATTTTCGAGCCTGATCCTTACCATCTCAGTTCTGCTTAAACTTGGTCAGGGGAAGTTGAAGTTGCAAGACTGAGGTCTCCATGTCTATTCTGGATTAGCCCTGCAATTCTTATGGAAGATTTGAACAAACTCTGAATATGTACTGCCTATTGTACAATATCTTTTAAAATTAATTTCAGAAGGATTTCTACTAGGGCTATCGATTAATCACAGTTAACGCATGCGATTAACTGAAAAAAATTGATCACGATTTAAAAAGTTAATCGCAATTAATCGCAGTTTTAAACCAATTGAATATGTATTAACTATTTTTGGATGTTTTTCTACATTTCAAATATATTGATTTGAATTACAACACAGAATACAAAGTGTACAATATTTTACAAATACTGTAAAAATGATAAACAAAATAAATAGTATTTTTCAATTCACCTCATACAAGTACCATAATGCATTCTCTTTATTGTGAAAGTGCAACTTAATTTACATAACTGCACTCAAAAACAAAACAATGTAAAACTTGAGAGCCTACAAATCCACTCAGTCCTACTTCTTATTCAGCCAATCGCTAAGACAAACAAGTGTGTTTACATTTACAGGAGATAATGCTGCCAGCTTCTTATTTACAATGTCACCTGAAAAAGAGAACAGGCGTTTGCATGGCACTTTTGTAGTCGACATTGAAAGGTATTTACGTGTCAGATATGCTAAAGATTCGTATGCCCCTTCATGCTTCAGCCACCGTTCCAGAGGACATGCTTCCATGCTGATGACACTTGTTAAAAAAAATAATGCATTAATGAAATTTTGACTGAACTCCTTGGGGGAGAATAGTATGTCTCCTGCTCTGTTTTACCCGCATTCTGCCACCTATTTCATATTATAGCAGGCTACAACAGTACCATGCGAACGTCTGTTCTCACTTTCAGGTGACATTGTAAACAAGAAGTGAGCAGCATTATCGCCTGCAAATGTAAACAAACTTGTTTGTCTGAGTGACTGGCTGAACACGAAGTAGGACTGAGTGGACTTGCAGGCTCTAAAGTTTTATATTTTATTTTTGAATGCAGTTATTTTTTGTACATAATTCTACATTTGTAAGTTCAATTTCATGATAAAGATATATATATCTATATAGATATAGATATTTGAAAATATAGAAAACATCCAAAATATTTAAATAAATGGTATTCTATTATTGTTTCACAGTGCAATTAATCACACAATTAATCTTTTTAATTGTGCAATTAATCACAATGTTTTTGCACACTGTTCGATTTCCTTCTCATATACTGTATCCAGCACCCTTCCTGCAATGTCTGCTCTGCCAGGTGGAGCACAGCCTGCTTGTAATGACTGAATCATGTCAATGCAATGTTTCTTCTGAACAAGACAAAAGGAAAAATTTATTGCATAAATGAACTGAGCAACCATTTCATCTATGGAGCTTTGCTGGAATGTGCTGGTCCTGATTACAAATGATTACAAGTTGTAGATATTGCAAATGATGGACATTTATAACCCCGCCTGTCTAAGCTGGACCCTGAAACAAAAGGGTCAAAAAGTCACTATTACTCAGTGCACTGTTTTTTAAAAAAAATGGGATTGTAAATGAAAGATTCCTCCTACTGAAGCTGTTTGTGCCTCAGTTGAAATGATATAATTTATTCTAAACCCATTTTCGTAGGGAAAATAATTAATAAATCGTAAGAATTATCTAATTTTTTGAACCTTTACCTCTAGTAACATACCAAACTGCTTAGAAAATTTTTTAACGCCAAAATTCATAAATGCCTAATAAAACTTTACTTTTAAACAGGTAAACTTCACCTAGGATGCTTGATTATACTGAGCAATAAAAGATCACTTCAGAAGTCCAGCAGTAACAGTAAAAATGTAATTGATAAATACTCCCACAACAAACTAACATACCAATTATATTCTGAACACAAATATATTGAAATTCATAAGCAATAAATCCACTCAAAACACAAATGTATGACAATAATCTAAGTAATCATTTACTAGCATAGTAAAGCATGGCAGGCAGTCTGTAAGAATGGTGCAAAAATAAGTTTACTAACCAGCTGATTCAGATTGGTCAGACAAGTCCACATCAGCTTCAAAGTTATTGCCTTCTGAGTGGCCCTTTATTAATGTTGTTTCCTTTTGACAACCAGGCCTTGCGTTTCCTTGTTGCACTGTTTACATTTGACTCCTGTTCCCTTTTTACCCAGAGGTAAAGGAATTTCTTGAAAATTTTCCCAGATAGGTTTTTTTTTAAATGAGCTGAAGCCATGGCAGTTTTCCCCCCTCCATTTCTCAGGTGTTGAAATCAACCCAAGAGGCTGCACTCAGATGAATACTGTCCCTTAGTAAGTTTCCATGGTGGGTGGAGTCGTAAATATTCATAATCTGAGAACTGAGCCGAACAGAACTCAGGGAGGGAGAAGCTATAAAACAGGAGTATGAGACCCCCCCCCCAGATGGGTTCAGAGGATGATCCTGGTGAGATATATGATGGTGTCTCCTGGAGTCACAGGCTGGGTCCCAGCACCTGTGATGACTTTCTCTGTCTCTTAAACCCAGTAGCACAGCCCCGGGTCCACCACAAGATCAAGCCCTTACCACAGCACATGACCTATTGTGCCATATTCATAAAGCTTGACCTCCAAAGTTCGATGTTTGTCCCCCGATTTTTTCTTGATATAGAAAAACAGTGGCTCATTGAATTAACATATTTATTTTTTATTTCAATGTTTAAGAAGAGATTATAATAAGTTCAGGCCTTAAATTTTGTATTAAATTCAGATTTCATTGGGAAAGAAAAAATATTATAATTTAAACAACAAAATAAAAAAAATCAATTTTAAATTTAAAAAGTCTAATTTTTTTGGTAAACCACTGCTTTTTATCCACCTTGGCAGGACGCCTGTCACACTCCTGAGCCGATTCAGGAGCAGAGTATGAGCCAGTAGAACAGCTTTTCAAAGAGCTCTTTGGTGAATACCAAGATCTTATTGAAAGTGCTGAGAGTGAGCTCTGAGCCCGTTGGGTCTCTGACAAAGGTCCTGCCCATCTTAAGGCATCGTCACTGGGTTGGAGACCCTATCCAAGTCTCCAGAGACCAGGAAAATCATATGTCAAAACACTACACTGGGGATCAGTTAAAATTGCTCTACAGAAAATCTAAAGATGACGGAAATACAAAGTGAAGCCATCCAATGGAACTTTCCATCTGCTCAACCCAGAGCCATCGCCTCCCCACTAGCACAACCGCACACCCCAGAGAATCAACCCCAACCCTAGCTCTGCCTCTGCATTCCAAAGCTCTCACCACCTCAAAGCCAGCAGCCCTCTGCTCTTACCACCCCTTCTGCACAGTTTTGGAGCCAGACTCTCAGGAGGAGAAGGGTGTTCCAAGGGATGCTAGCTTCAGTGCAACCTTACCTGAAACAAAGCACAGTGCTTTCATGCACTAATAGTACAGCCAGTGTGGCCAACTCTCCCAAATTTATCACAGTCACGGCATTCTAGACCCTGCTGGAGCCAGTCTCATGATGATAGGAGAAGCTGTAGCCTTAACACATTTTAGCTGGCCTGGAGGAAATCCCCCTCTGAATGGCTGCTTCCCACTTCCCCACCTCCTGGGGAAGAACAGCCAATCATAGCTGCTGCAGGAGGCAGGAAAGGAAGAAAAACAAACGGCAAAGAAATTGCACATCTACCAAGAGCTTGTGCTTCCTGACAGGGCCAGATGGGGGCACTGCCTCTGGAAAGCCAACACAGGTGCCAAAAGCAGCAGGAGCAAGAAGAAAGAGTTGAAACCTCTGACCTAAGGTAAGAAAAACTGGGGCTGTGTAGCAGCAGCCACTGGAGACAGAGAACCCAGACCCCTTTTTGACCCTGGACCCTACCAGAGGTGTTGAGTGCCTTACCACATGCCTGTGGGTCAGTCCCTTATCGCAGGCCTGGGCACTGCCTCAGCACTGTGCCCCATGCCTGTCCCCCCCGGTCAGTGACGTGGTCCCACTGCCCCAGTCTGCACTGTCCCTGCCTGGGCTGCTCCCTTCCATCTACACTGCCTCTTGGGGCACCCAGCACAGCAGCACTCACCTGCACAGGCTCCAGAACAAGCTCACTTAAATCCACCTTTTCGGCATAGGCTTGGAGCAATGCAAATAAGTCCTTCCACCTGATGGCTTCCTGTAGCTCCTGGCGCTGGGCAGCTGGGCTCCTAGAGCTCCTCTTGGCGTATTTCCTCTCGACATACTTGGAGATGATGAAATCTTTCCGAAGGGCCCTGGGGTGGTGCCGGCATGGGAAGAGAGTTAGAATTCACATGGGAATGCACAGGCCCTGTGCTCCTGATCCCGATCGCTCGTGCTCCACTCCTGGGCAAGGCAGGCATAGGCTCAAGGCTGCCAAGGCAGGCAGCCATCAGAGAGGTGGTGCTTCCCCTCCTCTCCTGCTGCTGGTTCCTTCTTACCTCTGCCCCTCCTTTCCTCTTGCCTGGCCCCCACCCTCCTGTACCACTCCCCAGATCATGCTCCAGAAGCACTGCCAACTCTCGAGATATTTGGTGCTGTCTTAAACTGCAGCTGCTGCAGTCAGGTGATTATGTGCGAATCACGGTTTCTATTCTTCAAAAGTCAGTTTCTGGCCACTGGAAGCAATGTCCCACATGTAAGCGAAAGGCCCACAAATCAGAAGGCAAAGGACATCATCATGATTGGTATGGAGAAAGTAAATAAGGAAGTGTTATTTACTCCTTCTCATAACACAAGAACCCAATGAAATTAATAGGCAGTAGGTTTAAAACAAACCAAAGGAAGTATTTCTTCACACAACACACAGTCAGTCTGTGGAACTCTTTGCCAGAGGATGTTGTGAAGGCCAAGACAATAACAGCATTCAAAGAAAGAACTAGATAAATTCATGGAGGGTAGGTCCATCAATGGCTATCAGCCAGGATGGGCAGGGATGGTGGCCCTAGCCTCTGTTTGCCAGAAGCTGGGAATGGGCGAGAGGGATGGGTCACTTCATGATTACCTGTTCTGTTCCTACCCTCTGGGGCACCTGGCATTGGCCACTGTCGGAAGCCAGGATACTCGGCTTGATGGACCTTTAGTCTGACCCAGTGTGGCCACTCTTATGTTCTTATCAAATGTTATCATCTCATGATATCTGGGCTTGCCACATGATTTTGATGTGTCGGGTTAGCAATGCCGCCCTGCCTCGGGGGCACTCTGTAGATGTCTCCATATGGATTGCAATGCGCTACACTAAGGCATGGTGCTGTGAGGTGAGGGATGGGCAGGGCAGGAGTTGAGGGGGGAGCAGAGCACCAGCATGGTGCACAAGAGCACATCAACCCCTGCTGCTGCCCTCTGAACAGGTGGGATTCAGGCGCTTTCACCAGCAGCAAGCACGGTGGGTCACAGAATGCTGGAAGCTAGCGATGGAGACGCCTGCTGGCCCTTCCAGCCTATCCTGGCCAGGGCAGGATTGTTCCCCAGGGTTTGTTTTGGAGCATTTTGTCCCATCTCGTTTTAAATATCCAAGTCATGGGATTCCTGCCCTGCCCCCTGGGAGGTGATTGCATCACCTCATATAGCTCAGGGGGCACTTCCTGAGATGCAGCCTCTCTCTTCTCTCTCAGTTTCCTCCCATTTCCCAAGGTTCTAGCCCCACAGATCACACTTAGACCACCCCACGCCTAGTTGTGTGTGCCCCCCAGACAGTCTTGCTTTAGCCACGTTCTGCAGATTGAGCTCTCTATTCTTTCCTTACAAAGCAGAGCCTCTCACTTCATGGCTGGTTCCATTGCTCTCAGGCCTTCGTCTATATCTTTCTGACAGGGCAATGCCCAGAGCTGGATGCAGTGTTTAGAGATTCATAGATGTTAAGGCCAGAGGGCCCATTAGCATCATCTAGTCTGACCTCCTGCAAACACAGGCCAGAGAACCCACCCAGGGATTTCCAGATCCAGCCCAGAACTTGTGGTTGAGCTAGAGCAGAGCTTAGAAGGAGACCGCCATTGTGGACTTCAATGTCCAGGGGATCTCGAGAGGTGCCAGTGCAGTCGCCTCCCTGGTCTGTGATTGACACTATAACACTCTACAGCCCAGGGGAGCACCCTGTAACCCCCATATTCATTATTTGTATATAGTTGTGATATTGCATATAAAGCAGGCCATGTAAGGTATCACGGGAAAGGTTATGATCTGCTGAAACCCACTGTTCCATCTAAATATGTGTATCATTAATGCATATGAAGTTATGAGAATTGTGTTGCACGGTTGTCACTAAAACATGCTGTGGGTTTGGGAAGCGCCCAGATACTAGCTCCCCAAAGACAATGACCAGGGGGATAACCAATGCCCAGGCAGGTGTCAAACAGCCATTGTCCAGCAAGGGAGCTACAATACAATGACTCACTTGCACAAAGCCACACCAGGGGAATTGCTCAACCTTGCCTGGTGACTCAGCAAGGCCCACCAGACATGCCTGGACATGTGTTCTCCAAGCACATGGGACTAAGGGTATAAAACAGAACACAGTGGGCCCATGCTCGGTCTTTTCTCCTCCCCTCACCTATGCTGCAAGCAACAAGGATGCTCAGAAGACAGAAGATTTCAACAGCGGAGACTGGCCCAGGTTTAAGGGACAAACCTGTATATTGAGAACTGTAAGATTCAGAGGGGGTGAGAACATTGCTTGATCTAAATACTGTCTAGTGTGATAAGAGTTAAGGTTGAGACTGAGTGTTTAAATTTTATTTTCCTTTGGTAACCACTCTGCCTTTTTGCCTATCACTTATAATCACTTACAATCTATCTTATGTAGTCAATAAATTTGTTTAATTGTTTATCTTTACCAGTGAGTTTGCCTGAAGTGTTTGGTAAATGTGCTGAGGTTTACAAAGGCTGGTGTATATCCACTTTCCATTCATGAAGTGGTGAACCAATTAATAATTTGCATTGCTCAAGAAAGGGTCTCAAGCAGTGCAAGATGGTATATTCCTGAGGACTAGGCTGGGAGCTGAGGGAATCTGGCTAGTGCTTTTCTCTCTGTGATTTGTGAGTGGCTCTGGGGGCATTCATGCAATCTAGCTGGGTGTGGGGCTCCACATGCAGTTGTACTGAGTGATGATAGCACTGGAGGGGTTTGCTGCAAGTGACCAGTAAGGCATTGTGAGAGACAACCCAGATTAGTCAGTTAAGGGGGCACAGTGGTCCCACGGTCCCAGCTTGCACCCCAGGGATCCTGTCACAGACACCTTTATCCAGGCAGCCCAGATTCCCTTGGGGCACCTCAGTGCGCTGGAAGCACAGTGGAATTTGCTGATTGCTCTCCGGCAGCTGTTCCTGTTCCCACCTGCTGTGGGCTTATTTGGTGTTATTTCTCCCTAGAAGTACAGTCTTGTATTTTTCCAAAATGAATCTCACCTTGTTATTTCTACTGTGTGTTTACACTCCCTTTGTTGGATTTCTGCCCTCACTCACGCTGGACCTGATCCCCTTTTGGGCTGCGCCCAGCACTGGCATTTACACCTGTAAAATGCTGCCATTCCAACTCAGTAGCATCCACTGCTCACCATGCCCTGGGGCACACGACCTACTGTGCCCTGGGGCAATGGGGGGCTGGGCCATAGTCTGATCTGAAATGTAATTGATGTGAAGGTCGTTACTGAAGAGTTGGCACCCAAGGGTATTCCCCTGCCCATGACACCTTCCCATGCGGAGGAGTGTTTTCCAATGCACTCAGCATTGCTCTAACTGCTCTCATTGACACCCAGGGAAATCTACCAGTAACATTAAAGGAAACCGGACAACCATGCTCCAGGCAGCTTTGGAAATCTCAGCCCTGAAGTCACATCCCTCCTGCTTGAACTGCCTCTCTGCTGTGCCTGTCCTTGTTAAATGCCCAGAGCAGTCTGTGGAATCCTCCAGAAAGAAATGCTGGCCAGCTCCCTCATTCCATGACTGAGCGTTCCCGGAGGAACCCAGGCATCTGTTCCAAGAAAATTGGGAGGGCGATTGGGAATATACAGTGCATTCCAAACAGGTGCAGGAGATAGGCTAAGCATCCCAATGCTCCATAGCTAATACCCCAAAGCCCTATCCAGAGAGGTTTGTCTTGGCTCCGGGCTCCTGAGAAACTACTTACATATCACTGCCAGTTGTGGGCTTCAGCAAAGGGCTGGGGAGGTTGGCTTCCAGAATGTCGTTAAAGCCAGAATTGCCAATGTTCTTAGCCAGCTGCAAAACAAACAGGCACAAAACAAGTTGACGCAACATACAGCACCATGCTGAGAGCTGGGAGCGCATGCCAGCCAGTGTCCCGGGGGTGGGGGTGGGTGCTGGACAGTAGAGCCCAAGGGCAGGGGCCAGGTAATCATGGGCACAGCGAGCCCGCCTCTCCCTGTAAGCTTGCTTTGTGGCTCCGGCCCATGTGCAGCAGCGGAGCGGGGGGAGCGCCCTGAGGGAGCGTGCGTGGGCGGCAGCGAAGCAGGGGGGCGCCCTGAGGGAGCACAGGCAACGGCAGAGCGGGGGGGGGGGGGGGGCTGCCCTGAGGGAGCACAGGCAGCAGCAGAGCGGGGGGTGTGACGGAGCAGGGAGCAGGGCAGATTTGACCTGGGAATGTTGCAGGGGGGTTGCAGTGGGGATGTGGGACTTCCCTTGAAGGAAGCTACCTGAGCTGTAACCTGAGCCAGGAACGGGGGTGGGGAGAATTAACACCTTCTGCCCGGGAGACTGAACAAAGGAGAGGAGCAGCGGGAGGAATTGGGAGTTAGTTTCGGTTTGGGCTGGGTGGTGCAACGCAGGGAACCCCAAGCTGGGGTCTAAGCTCCCTGAACCTCCCAGAGGGACCTAATTGAGGGGGTCTGGTCGTACCTACACGCTCTGCTTGAGACTGTGTTCCTGTCCCTAAATAAACCTTCTGCTTTACTGGCTGGTTGAGAGTCGCAGTGAATCTCGGGAAGAGGGGTGCAGGGCCCTAACTCCCCCACACTCCGCAACAGGGGGGACGCCCTGAGGGAGTGCACATGGGTGGCAGCGGAGAGGGGTGCCCCAAGGGAGCGCAGGTGGCGGCAGAGCGGGACGGGGGTGCCCCGAGGGAGCGCAGGTGGTCACAGAGCGGGAGGGGTCTCCCTGAGGGAGCGCAGGTGGTGGCAGAGCGGGAGGGGGGTGCCCCGAGGGAGCGCAGGTGGTCACAGAGCGGGAGGGGTCTCCCTGAGGGAGCGCAGGTGGCGGCAGAGCGGGAGGGGGGTGCCCCGAGGGAGCGCAGGTGGCGGCAGAGCGGGAGGGGGGTGCCCCGAGGGAGCGCAGGTGGCGGCAGAGTGGGAGGGGGTGCTCTGGGGGACCGCGCGCGGGCAGTTCCCTACCAAGAGCTCAGAGGTTGCAAGTTTGTCCAGAGACAGCGACTGGATGCGGGAGTGGTGCACGCCCATCTCCCGGTGAATCCCGGAGCACTCGATGCAGATCAGGATGCCCAGGTTAATGGAGAGCCAGGCTGGGTCTGTTGGGGAGACAGCGCATTGCTCTGGTTAGCCCCATTATCCTGCCAAAAGTGCTGGGTAGTCACGGGCACAGGGTGGGGTGGGCAAGGCACCTTGTCAACCATTCAGTCTCACTCTACAGTGGGGCATCTGAGTAGGGGGTGGAAATGGAAAAGGGAGAGGATGAGGAGGGGGGATGGACTGGGACAGAGACAGGAAAGGAAGGAGAGTGGAAGAGAGGCTAAACTGGGAATGAAGGTACATGGACAGTAAGAGCCAGATTCCCCTTCCCAGACCAGGTGCACTTTACTGAGGGAGAGGGAGTCCTTGCTGGGCCTAGAGCTGTCATAACTCCTCTGCTTTCCTCCATGCAGCCTCAGGTGCCCCAGAGGGAATGGCTGGAGCACAATGCTCTCTGGCAATCTCAAGCTGGTGGATGGTCCCTCAGGGACCACAGCCAGCTGGTGCAGGTCAGAGTAACCCCCAGGATGCTTTAGTCTGTGCTGGGGGACAGACAAGGAATCAGGGAGACATAACTGGACAGAATAGAGAATCTGGGTTGTAGAAAAAAATGTGAGAATCATAGAATATCAGGGTTGGAAGGGACCTCAGAAGGTCATCTAGTTCAACCCCCTGCTCAAAGCAGGACCAATCCCATACAGATTTTTTCTGCAGATCCCTAAATGGCCCCCTCAAGGATGGAGCTCACAACCCTGGGTTTAGCAGGCCAATGCTCAAACCACTGAGCTATCCCTCCCCCCAGGAACAGGAAGGGGAAGTGCCATGGGATCCAAGGAGCCGCTTGCCACTTGACTTTACACAATTGACTGAGTGGAGGATGGCAATGGGGGCTGTTCAGGCAAACATGTAAAAATAATTTGAAAATGTCCCAGCTTTGGATGGGGCTGGGAGGAGAGTAGGGAGTCCCTTCCCCCCAGCTGGCCCCTGTTGGGTCTGGGCAGGGAGCCCTTTCCCCACCTTGGATACTATCATCCCCCTGGAGTTTGTGGATGGAAGCGGACAGGTCTGCTGGCTGCTTTGCCATGCTGTTGCTGTGGGTTGTGCATGCTGTGTGCAGCGGCGCTAAGAGCAGGTCTACACTTAAAATGGCACATCTGCACTGGTGCAGCTGCGCTGCTGTAGCAATTTGGTGAAGATGCTCTTTCCCCGATGGCCCACGGAAATGAGCTTTCCATCGCTGCCGGTAGTGATGGGGCTGCCAGACTCCGACACTAACTGGGTGGATGACCTTGACCAAGTCATTCCCCTCCCTGTGCCTCCATTCCCCCTGGGAAAGGGGCAAGTGCTGATGGGGTTTGTAGGCTGCTGCCAGAGCAGAGGTGATCGTGCTGCCAGGGCTCCAGTACAAGGCCGTTCCTGGGGTTTCTTGCCCGACATCCCACCTTTA
This sequence comes from Malaclemys terrapin pileata, assembly GCF_027887155.1. Classification (NCBI taxonomy): domain Eukaryota; kingdom Metazoa; phylum Chordata; order Testudines; family Emydidae; genus Malaclemys; species Malaclemys terrapin. Next base: position 33,284,323 of record NC_071516.1, on the reverse strand, counting down.
AAACTCACAGATTCCAAGGCCTCATCTAATCTGTCCTCCTGCATACACAGGCCAGCGAACTCCAAATAATCCCTGTCTTCATTCAAAACTTACCAGGGATGGAGAAGTCACCACTCCCCTTAGTAACTCCTTCCGCCAAATGTACACCTCCTTACAGTCTGAATGTGTCTAGCTTCAACTTCCAGCCACTGGGCTGTTAGACCTTCTCTGCTAGACTGAGGAGCCCACCGGCAAATATTTGTTCCCCACGTAGGTACTTCTAGACTAATCACATCCCGCCTTAACCTTCTCTTTGTTAAGCTAACTAGAGTGAGCTCCTTGAGTCTATCACTGTGAGGCAGGTTTCTAATCCTTTCATCATTTGCGTGGCTCTTCTCTGAACCCTCACCAATTTATCCGCATCCTTCTTGGACTGTGGGCACCAGAACCGGACCTAGGATTCCAGCAGCAGAGGGCAGGAGTGACTGAGTGGGAGGAGCCAAAGGGCAGGAGGGAGGGGGGCTAGAGGGACTGATTTGGGAGGTGCAAAGGGCTCAGCTAAGTGATGGCTGAGGGGACGCAGTCTCCTCTCACCGAGCAGTGGCACAGCAGGATCCTTCCATTGATTCTGGGGGGTCCAAGGAACTTGAGGGCAGATCCTTGGTCCCCCTCCCTCAAGGCTGTAATTCAGGGAAAGCTCTATGTGGGGCTCCTGCCAAACCGGGTATTTCTGCAGGAGGGAGGAGTGCAGGGCATTTTCCCAGAGAGTTGTGGAAAGCCCCTGAATGGTGCTGGTGAGGGGGGTGGGAGCAGTGGTGTGCTGGCTGGGGTGGGGGTAAGGTGCCCAGATGCTCCCTACCACCCATGGCTCCGGCAGCCCCATGCTGTGAGTGGAGTCCAGGGCTGCGGAGGGGCTAGCGACTGCCTTCGGGACGGCTGCTGGCTTGGCTGAAGTACGGTCACTGCATCACTGTGATGGGTGCTGACTGTGCAGCGGCTCTAGGGTGTCTGTCCCTGTCCCATCCCCCCATGACTACGCTCACCTGGTGCTGAGCAGTCACAGCACACACTGTTCCCTGGCATGCACTTGATTTCCTCGATGATGGCCCTGGTCAGCCCCTCCATGCTGCTCTCTCGACTGCCATGCACCCGGCTGAATGCCACATTCAGAGCCTCCTCCTTACTGTTGCTGAGAACAGAAATCCAGCTGCGAGGAGGAGGAAGCTGCTGTCAGAGGGGCCCCTGTTCCATGTCAGCAAGGGGGTATGGGCTCTGTACTCTGGTGCACGGGGGAGCAGCGGCGAGGGCTAGGCATGAGCCATGGCTGCCCTGCTGTGCCGTCGCCCCTGCATGCTCAAGGCTAACATGGGGAGGGTGATGGGGCAGTGGAGACCTCGAGTTCTGCACATGCACGTTGCTCTGAAGAGGGACTCTGCCCCGTGGCCTCAGCCTGGCCCTTGGCAGGAGCCCCGGAGTGGCTGCAGAGCAGCATCTCAGGGCTGCAGAGGTGGGAACTGTGCTTCCAGACCTGCCCAGCACCTTTTGCCTTGCACCAACACTTGCCTGGGGTGGGCCAAAGCATTGGCTACAGGCCTGTGCAGGCTCAGAGGAGGAAGGCTCCTCCCCACACCTCATTACTGGCAGGAACTTGGTAGTGAGGGCCAGTGAACTCAGACAGGCCATTGACAGAGGCAGCCCAACAGAGAATGCCACTTTTCAGCCCCCACGTCCACAGCTGGGGATGGGCAAGAGAAGGAGGCTGGAGGCAGCAGAGCTTTGCAGGCAAGTCCCACTGTGCTGGCTGGTGCTAGGGCCAGGCAACATGGAGCTGCTGGCTCTACTGCTCCACATGCAGGCCCAGGAGCCGTTGAATTCCAGCCATGGCCTTGGGCAAATCAGGCATCAGCAGCCTCTGCCTCAGCCTGGCTACGCTGCTGCCCTCCCTCCTGGAGGGGCGAGGAGGACACAGGGCTCCAGCCTGTGGCAGAAGAGTGAGATGGCTCCCATTCAGCAGCTCTCAGGGCTGGTACTTGTCCCCCCCAAGGAGCCGTTCTGCTCCCACCCCGGTACTTACGCGGTGCATTCCTGCTCGTCCTCTGCCAGGAAGTGGTACGTGCGGTTATCTGAGATACACAGAACCATTTGTGTTTAGACCTGAAACAAACCAGCACCCAGAGGGCACCAACGCCGCCCAGAGCCAGCTGTCTGCACTCCCCAGATGAAGGGTGTATGGCACAGTCCAGCACACAGAGAGGGGCCGCTCCTACGCCATTCATTCACTTAGCCTCTGCAGCCAATGTGCATAGGTTAGCACCCTGCCTGCCCCACCCGAAGGTGGTGCCAGGGGGGCCAGGTGCAAGAGCTCTGGACCACATGCCCGTAAGCCGCAAGCATCTGAGGCTGTGAAGGTGCTGCATCACTGAGCTCTACCGCTCTTGCTGTCAATCTTTCCTCAGCCCCAAGTCCTTTCAGGAAGCCATCCAGGGTGTTGTGTTTCACTGAATTGCACGAACAGCACCCAGCAGAATGGGCCCTGACTCGGAGCTGCAATACCAATACCTAGGAACACTTGTGGTTGGCTAAGCTGCCTGCATTACAATGTGTTTGTAACTGAACCTCTGCTTTCCTCCTGCTAGTGCCACCCACCCAGGCAGACATCGAGCATGGACATACTCCAGCGAATCCCGCTGTGGAGATTCCCTTTCATCACAACACCCCAGTTCGGTGTTTGTCGAGCAGCTTGAAAGCTCAGAACTGCAAACGGCCTCGCAAACATGATCTGTATCCCCATGCCCTGGGCCTGGCTTATAGCTCCCCATTGGAACCACACAATCAGTGCCCCTGCCATGCACCTTGCTGCCTGCTTGCATTGGTTCTCTGACATGCCGCCTTCTCGGGGCCCTGAGTCAGAAATCCAGCACGCAGCTGCCAATTGGACCTTCCCCAGGCATTACGAAACAAAGAATGGGACTCACGTGAAATGAGGTCGAAGCACTTCCTATCATCAGGGTTCGGCTTCACTTGGCAAGTCAGCAAATTCAGCTTGGCTGGTGGGCGGTTTAGCTAGTGGATGGAAGATGGAGCCTTAGTACTCGCAGCATTGCTAGGACAGCAACCCCTGGGGGCAGGTCCCTGCCATGCTCCCAAGCGATTAGGGTCATTGAGGCAGGGAACAGGGTGGAAGAACTTTCCAGCGGTTAGGGACAAACCTAAACTTGGGAGACTCAGGTTCAAGACCCTGCTCTGTAAGAGCCTGGGGAAGTCACTTAGTCTCTCTGGCCTCAGTTCCCCTCTGTCCACGGGGATAACAGCCCTGCCCTGCCTCCCTTGGGAGCTGTGAGGGGAAATCCATTGAAGCCTGTGAGCACTCAGCTAGGCCAGTGACAGGAGTCAGACAGAACGCAGTGGGCCTTCCCAGTAACCCAGGCACATTCTCCTTGCTGGTGCTGTCATCAATAACAATAAAAGAAATCACAGCAATGACCTTTCCCCTGCTCCCGGATGCTTGGTGCACTCGCCATGCAGGCTCTCAGTCTGGGCAAGACCCTAGTGCCTTTGCCTGTGGTCCACTGAGGGCACAGGGACTCCAGCCTCAATGGAAAGACTCCAGTGGGCATTGGGCCAGGCCAGCAGCATGGGGCCGGAGAAGATCATACTCCAGGGATTCCAGTCAGGCTCAGGGAAAGCCACTAGACTCACTGTGGGTATCATCTGCACAACCCCCTGGAAGGGACTGAATCCCACAGGCCTTTTCAGCCCACCACTTCTGAGCATGGGCCATGAAGGTGATGAACCCTACCGTGCTGTGAAAGATGGTCAGGTAGCCATTCTGGATCGTGCACTTCCTCTTCTGCCAGACCTTCCTCAACCTGAAAATGAACCGGGAATTCTCTCATTTCAAAGGAGATGCTCAAAGTCCTTCTGCCCAGGGGGCTGGAGACCCCTTCAGACAGGGACCAGCCTGTCAAAGGAGCGTGCAGAGCAGCACCACTGCAGAGAGGAGAGGAGGGCACAGCTAAGGCCACAGCTTCTGCTCCTGGTAAACTGCCTGGCTCGTGCAGGCGGGGGGTTGTAGCAAGAGCAGGGCGGGGCAGCCCTTGGCCTGCTGTGAGCTGAGTGAGGTGGCCTGTGGCACACCGCAAGAGGCGTGATGGACGGGCAGCACAGCCTCTTACTGGAGACGATGTATACAGCATTTTCCCTAAGCAATGGGCTGCCATTGCTGCCAGTCCCAACCTGGCAGAGCTCACTGCTAGGATGCGCTCCAGGCCGCTCAGTTCATGTGCTCCCTTCCACTTCTAGCTGTAGCCCTTGTCATGTCCTAGATTCTTCTCCTGCCTTAATATTTACACCCCACAGGGGTTTGTAAACTGCCTTGTCCCCTCCCCACCCGCAGGCACTGCTCAGCCAAGCTGGACATGTTACACCCTTCCAGTCTCCTTTGCACATCAATCCCTTTGGCCCCTGATCATTTCCAGGGTTTACCTGGCCTCTTTGCTGCCATATTGCACTGCAAACTCATGATGGATTTGGAAGTGTCTGTAATAATCTATGCACGAGCCAAGGTGGGCAAGGTAATGTCTTTTACTGGCCCAGCTTCTGTTGGTGGAAGAGATAACCTTTCAACTTATACAGAGCTCTTCCTCAGGTCTGGAGAAGGTAACCAGAGTGTCCAAGCTGGAGGTTTTTAAGAACAGGTTAGATAAACACCTGTCAGGGATGGTGTAGAGCAGGGTTTCTCAACCCGTGGGTCAGGACCCAGCATTGGGTCACCAGAATGTTTCAAAAGGTCGCATGGCAGCTCCTGTGATTCCTGTCCCACGGGACAGGCTGGATTCGCCTCCCTGCTCCAGGCACTGCAACCTCTGAGGTCCCCACGCCATTCAGATTTGGCCCAGCTGTCATCATGATAGGAGTCCCAGTGCGCCAAATGGGAGTGAGTGGCACTGCCACCTCAGGAGCCAGGTCACAACTCCACTCTCACAAAGTCAGGGGAGTAGGGCCAAACCTGAGCAGCGCTGCAACCCCTGAGATTGCAACGCCTAGAGCGGAGAGCCAAGTCCAGCCAGTCCCACAGCGCTGGAGCTGCAGGAGCCACCACTCTGGGGTGAGTGCTGGGCAGGATCCAATTGAAACCACCCGAGGGCCTCTACCCCCAAACTATTTACTGGGTTGTGACAGGCCATAAACATTTACAAATGGGCCCTGAGTCCACAAAGGTTGAGAACCACTGGTCTAGATAATACTTAGTCCTGCCTCAGTTCAGGGGTTTGACCTAGATGACCTCTTGAGGTCCCTTCCAGTCCTAAATTTCTACAATTCTAAGGTGGAACAGATTGTTAAGCAAAAGGGTTTCACATGTTGTAGGAGACCACTTAAAATGAAGTGGGCAATTAGCACCTTTGCAGTGGATGACAATGGAGGGTTAGTAGGCAGCAGGGTGTGTTACAAATTGTTTTAATAGACCATAAATCCAGGGTCTCTGTTAAGTCCATGGTTTTTAATGTCAAGCAGAGAGTTATGAATTTAAGGCCATGTCTACACACATATCGCTGCAGCGGCGCAGAGTACTGATACAGCTGCGCCGCTGCAGTGTGTGTGGTGAAGACGCTCTATGCCAATGGGAGAGAGCTGCCCCGTCAGCATATTAAAACCATCTCTGAAAATGGCAGATGCTATGTCAGTGAGAGAAGCTCTCCTGCTGACATAGCGCTTTGCACACCAGTGCTTATGTCGGTGTAACTTATGTTGCTCAGGGGGGTGGTTTATTCACACCCCTGAGCGATGTATGTTTTGCCAGCATAGGCGGTAATGTAGATATAGCCTAAGTTCCCAGGCTCATCTTTTGAAGGTGTTGTCCAGGTTTCCTTTGAGAGCAAGGACTGAGAGGTCAGATGTGGCGTGAGCATTTTGTGAAAAGTGTTTGTCTACATGTGATCTGGTGTTTTTGTCTTTTTCATTTTTCTGTCAGAGTTAATTCGAGAGCATAGTGATTGTCTGGCTTCAGCCACATACTTGGGGGATTTGATGCAGTGGACGAGGTACACCTCATGTTGGGATAGGCATGTGTAGGACCCATGGAACTTGAAAAGTGTGTTGTGGGGAGTATTGATCATCATAGCACTGGAGATATGTCTGCAAGTTTTGCATCTGTTATTCTGGCAGGGTCTGGTGCTGCTTTGAGTTGCTGTGTCATGGTCCATGGGGAGCCTGCTTCTGATGATGAGCTTAGTGAGGTTTGAAGGCCAGAAAAGGGGTTCAAGAAAGATTTCTTTCAGGATGTAGTCCCCATCAAATATGGGTTGTATCTGTTTGATGATACCCCATATGGATTCCAATGTGGGATGATAGGTGACAACTGGGGGTGTGCAGTCAAAGGCTCTCGCTTTTTCTGTATTGAAGCAGGTTCTTCCCAGGTATTTGGGTGGCCAGTTCCATGATGCAATCTACTTCTCTGGTGGATTGTCCTTGCTTCGTGAAGGCAGTTTTAAGTGTGTTAAGGTGTGTATCCCTGATTTTCTCCTCGGAGCATAGTCTGTGATATCTGAGTGCCTGGCTGTAGATAACAGATTTCTTGGTGTGTTTGGAGTGGTTACAGGATCTGTGAAGGTAGGTGTGGTGATCCATGGATTTCTTGTATATGGTTGTCTGTGGTGTTCCTCTTCATGGACTATTCTGGAAAAATGCCCCATAAAATCAATGATATACTTGAGATACATCGATGATATTTCCATCCTCTGAACAGATGCCTTAGACTCCCTCATAGATTTCCACCACAACTTTAACAACCACCATTCATCCATTGAACTCTCTCTAGAACACTCCCACACCAGCATCAACTTCCTGGACACTACGATCACCTTCAGCAATGGAACCCTACAGACAGTTATGCACAAGAAACACATGGATCACCAAGTCTACCTTCAGAGATCCAGTAACAGTCCCAGACATGCCAAGAAATCTGTTATCTACAGCCAAGCATCAGATACCACAGAATATGTTCCCAAGAGAAAGTCCAGGATACACACCTAAACACACTTAAAACTGCCTTCACTAAACAAGGACACTCCATCAGAGAAGCATATTGCATCATTGAATGGGCCACCCAAATATCCCAGAAGAATCTATTTCAGTAGAGGGAAAAAAATCCTTCTGACTGCACACCCCTAGTTGTCATCTACCATCCCACACTAGATACAGCGTATCATCAAACAGTAACAACCCACACCTGATGTGGACTACATCCTGAAAGAAATTGGTTCTAGGCAGCTGGGTGTGCGGGGGACTGCGCATGGCAGACTGGAGGATGCTGGCAGTGCAAGCGGCGGGTGCAGTGACAACGCTGCTGGAGCGGTGACTGCACTGCAGTTGGTGGCGGCACCGGTGAATGCAGCAGTGTTTCTCTTTGTTCTCTGTCCTGGACTACTTGGGAGCTGCAGCAGCCAGGTTGATATGTGACTTCTCACCCAACTGGGCCTGGCTCGCGGAGGCAATGCTGCATTTAGGGGCAGTCCCAGACTGGGATCTGTCCGTATGCCCATGGCTGTGCTTCTTATGGTCAGAGCAGGGCTTGTCAGGCGGCGGCAGTATCGACAGATACATGGGCGCATAGCCTCTTCCACGAGGAACTTACAGAGACAAAGTTCCCCGGCTTCCCGTGTTCGGGTTGGGAACAAACGTCAAATGGTGCAGTGGGCCACAACATGGGCTTCGCCGAGGCAGTAGAGGCACTGTTGGTGCTCGTCGCTCACAGAGAAGGAGTGCGGGCACAAAGCGCAGTTTCTGAAGCTGACTTGCCAGGGCATAGTCCCCAGGTGAGGAAGTTTCCCCAATGGGAGAAGTCGGAAAGGAAACCTAACTAATTACAATACATTATAAAAACAAGAAAAACACTATTTGTAACTACGTACGCAAAGGCAGAACAGACTATCAACTCTCTTAGCTAGGGGTTCCAACTCTGCCCATGTGGCGGTAAGAGGGAATTGGAGCAGAGTCGATGCACACAACCTCTTATAACCTTGGCTGTGAATACAAGGACAATGCATGATGCACATCCGGGTCAACAGACACTGCTACAGAATTGTTCCCGCTCTGGCACATGATGCACATGTGCACCCACGTTTGGAATCCATAGAGGGCCATCACTTGAAGAAGAAAGAGGTCTCTATCATAGCAGGAGTCGTGTGTAGACCTGCTGTTGTTTTAAAATCCTTTTCTCTCATTAAGCTGTTACTGCTGTTCACAATAGACGACAGGAGCAGTTTGGGTCACTGTATTCATCACAGCTTCCCAAAGGAAGAAACACAGGTTCCTAGTCCAGTCGGACCTGTTGGTCAAACGTGGTTGGAAAACAAGGACCCGATCTGAGTGCGGGAAATCACAGGACTCCACTCACAGAAGTGAAAGCTAGAGGCCTCAGATCTGGAGGAGATGCATTCAGAGACACCCAAGGTGGGGACAGGTGCAGCCAGCCCTGATCTGGGACACCATCGTTGTATGTGCCTCTTAGCATCCCAGCTGCCCTGTGTTCCCTCCCATTGCGTATAAGACAGTGGAGCAGGAGACTTGGCTTCTATTCCTGGTTCTGCCATCCACCAGCTGTGGCCCCTTCACTGCCCTGTGTCTTCCCTGCCCCCTCTGTCACAGGGGGATCATGGTACTGAGCTCCTGTGAATGGCTTTGGTCTGTGCAGGAAGATCACTGTTCCATCATTTAATATCTTCCTTAATGTTGTGGGGGAGCGACATTAGTGAAGTGTGCAGGGGAGGCTAACCCGGGCAGAGTGTCATGCCACTGAGCGTGGGGAGGATAGGAAAGGGACCTGGAAAGACTTGGAACTGGTAGAAAAAAAACAAAGGAGGTTCAGCTTGGGAGTCTGCAGTGAATGCTCCTGGGACCACGGTGCTGCCATCCCTAAGCCCAGCCCCCACGCAGATTGTCACTAGAAACTGCCCCCCCATGTTATTTCTCATTCCCCTTTGTTTATGCTGCTGCCCCTAGTTTTCATTGCACACAGCACTGTTCCCATCTGATCCAAAATGAACGCATTGTGAGGGAGACACAGTATCAAGGTCAGCTCAGTAACTCAGCTGAGGGGGCTGCACTGGAGATCCTTAATGTCTACGCTACAGACTAGTGAGATCTGCACTTACCCATCACTTTTCTTAAAGAGGTTCCCCGATTTCTCGGTCCCATACTGCTTGTTCCCCTGCAGCTGGTGCATGTTGTACCGTAGCTGCTTGTTAGCAGAGTCCTAGTAGACAGAAAGAGGTAGCCGTTAGCCCATGCCCATCTCTCCCTAGGGGGACTCCTTCCGATGGGATATTCCAGACTGGCATCTTAGAAAGGTCCCATCCAGGGAGGAGATGTGATGTTAATACAGAGTGCAGCGAATGTGGCAAGAAGCAAACTCGGAGAGCAGTGCCCAGGGAACAAACACAGACTGAACCAAGTGGTACAGAAAGCCACAGATCCCTCAGTCCGCTCCACAACACTGCCCCGTACCCAACCTGGGCATGGGAAGGGAGAGGGAGCCCGGCCCTGTTTCCAAACCGCTGCAGGGCAGTAGTGACTGAAGCCATTTCTGCCTAGCCGCTCTCTGTGGCCTGGCTGAAAGGAGGGGTGTGTGGGAGGGGACATAGCCACATCACACAGCCACCACCAGAACAGGCCCATTGCGGTAGCGGCAGCAGAGAGGCCGGTGACAGAGTAAGCCCTGGGGAAGCTGCCAGCATGCTGGGTACGTGAGTGGTCAGGTTTGGAGCTCCTGTCATTGGGGGGGGGGGGTGCTTAATGCTGAGGGGAGTAGGTGGGAGTCTTACCAGAGGGTTGTTGGAGGCCTCCTCCCCCCATTCCAATCTCCCTGGGCCCCCTCATCTCCTTGTCTTCCCATAGCCTCTGGCAGGTACCAGAGGGGATCCTGCTACTCCCTCTGGGCTCATCCCCTCTCTCTGGAGTCCCTACTCCCCACAGCTAGGGCAGTCTGGTACGGCCCAGCCTGGGGATGCTGCATGCCCCACACTGCACTGCCTGTTGGCATGTGCACAATCCCCAGGGAGCCTGCAAAGGGGGCACCACCAGGGTTGCAGGTGAGGCAGTCAGGACGGGCTGCCCTGGGTGAGGCCGTCAGGATGGGCTGCCTTGGAGAGGGAGGCAGTCAACAATCTCAATAGGCAGAAACCACGACAACACCTCAGCCTACTCCCCTCGGACAGCCAGGCATCTCCAGCAGCTGGGTCTCTGTGGAACAGGAGGAACGTGTTGCCGGGACAGAGGGGTGAGGGAGACATGCCCTCCACTTCCCATTCCCCAACTGCTCTGGGAAGAGTGGGCTCCAGTCCCCAGGGCTGCAACTCCAGCACCTTCCAGGCACATGAAATTCACTCACAACATCCAATCCACAGCCTCCAAAGGAGAACTCTGCAGGGCCATGGATAGAGCAGAGCCCTCACCATCCCCCTGGCTCCTCCGGATTTGAGCAAGGAGAGCTGCTTCCCTTTGGCCCCTTAGCTCCCTGGGTGGGGGGCAGAGCCCACCTCACAGGGCTCAGCCCATAGCCAGGAATGAGATGGACTTGCCATTGCCACCCTGCACATGCCTTGTTCCCTGCATGAGCTCCAGGGATGCTGTACAACGCACAGTATTGGACCGGAGTGACTGCTCTGATTGGTTGCTCCCCATGAATACTCCACCAGGCAGCCGTAATGGCAGTGCCTAGGAAGGGGGACGCACTTTACCTCTTTCTGCTCCAGTTGTAATGCTGCTTTCAGGTGATCCCGGAGGGAGCACAGCTGCTGCTTCTCCTCGTCCTGCCTGACCTTCATCTGAAAGGCATCACACCACAGTGATTCGCTTTGCCTCTGTCTGTACATCCCACTCATTCTCTCAGGCAAGACAGGCATTTCTCCCCCACACTACATAACACATGAGTTTCCATTCCTGTGGGAAGCACCATATTGAAAACACGGCCCCCCCGTGCAGCACCATGGCACAGGGCACGTACTACTGTAATACAAGCTTCTCCAAAATCCCATCTCCTCCAGAGCAGCTTGGACAGAGCTATCTGCAGGTGGAGGGAACAGCAGTGTTTCCTCAGCACTCCTCAAATGGAGCCTGATGGGTGCATAGTGGCTATGGTTTGGCTAAATAATATAAACAACGTTTGCTCAGGACATGTCATCATTACAACAGCTGTTTATGTTTCTGAACCAGGCACTGACTATCCAAAAGTCTGAAGCTCAATATGGTCACCTCTTGAGATGAGTCAGTAATGAAAACAGTTAACAGGATCAAAAGTTCAGTTTGCCAGAAAATGACAGTTAATTTTCAACGTGCTGTAGGGCAGACATAGCTGAAGGGTTTGTGTGTTTATAGCATTAACAGACACTGCAAATGCTGTGTATTATGCCTTGTTCTTCATTCCTCAAGTTACTGATTGTAAATAGATTGTATTGAGACAATATATTGGAGGGTTTTTTTAAATGTTGTTTGTATTAATGTGCTACAAATGTAAAGAGACCAAGAGTGTTAAAAGAACTGGCACTGAGCCTTTTCTGGAGAACCCACCTTGGGCTGGTGAAATCAGTCTCCATGCAAAATATCAAAACCAGCCAGCTGTACATCTATTAAACTCGAAATTACTGTGAGGGAAGCATATAAGGAAGGCTCCAAAATTACCTGCAGTGTGTCTGAGGGCTCAGCACTAAAGATCAGTACTCCACCCAAATGAGGATTGCAACCTCATCCTCATCAGAGAGAGATACCAAAAGCAGCGCTTTAAAAAGATGATAGGACCATGGAGTGTACAGTAGCATCCTCAAATCTTTTCATGAGCTGTATGCACTTATCCTAGCTATCAAGCCCTGGGAAATTTCCACTTAGCCTTTAAATCTTCTCTACTTCCTTAGGGGTAGGACTAACATATTTCAGGTTCCCAAAAAGAGGATATTGCTGTAGAGAGGAGGAGGGGGTGCTGGGGGGAGAGGGGTTGGGGTATTTGGCGGGGAGGCTGCAACCCCAGCGGTCAGCCCCCCACGTGGGGTGGCGGGGGAGAAATCCTGGACAATTACTAATATTTTAAAAATCTACCTGGACAGAGATTGGCAGACCAAAACCAAGGTCATGACCCAGAAAAGCTGGACATATGGGAAGCCTCCTTAGGGGTAAAAAGAGATTTTAGGGGGTAGACATTCTTCCTGCAGGGCCCATGCCCCCCTCTTGCCTTGGTCCCTGGTGAGCTGGCGTTATGATGCATACTCACGCTCTGTAGCTCAGGGGTGAGCTTCTCTATCAACTGCTTAAGCGTCTCTGTTGCCCTTAAACATTCCTGGAAAAAACTAACAGGAGAAGCAAATGTGAGAGAATGGTTTGAACTGAAGCTCCTAGCATTGACAGTGCTGCATGTGAACAACATACCGCTGTGCATTGCGGTCCTTAGAGCCTTTGCTTTGCTGTGTCATCATTAACCCTTTTGGGCCAACAGTCCTGGCCTCACACACCTTATCATTATCAGGAACCCCAGATTCTCATAATAACCAGTGACAACAAACCGAGGAGTGGGAAGCCAGCACTCTAATTGCTTTTGTATTGTACTGTCAAAATGCAAGTACCAAGTACTGTAACTTGCAGGACAAACACAACCGTAGAGTCCTACGGCTACACCATCTCCAGAGGGAGAGGAAGCGGAGCATGTTACCACATAGGTGGAGGGTGACTGCAGGATATTTGTTCACTGCAAAATAAATCAATGCTCAGGTCTCCTCAGTTAAACTGGGGACCTTGCAAAGAAAGGGAGGATAGGGAATAAAGATGACCGATCACTCTTACTTGAACTGAGCATTGCAATGCTTGATGTGGTTCTGCAGCAAGTCCACTCCTTTCTTGGTTTGAATCTCATTCACTTTGATCAGATACTGAGGGGAAAACACACCCAGGAGTTGGTTCTTGTTACCTGCTGGGTTCTGCATTGTTTACTTATCACCCTCCGTGTTGCCATGACTTATGATTTTGGCTCCCACTGCTGCAGTCTTGCCATTCTGTGCTAGCTATAGACTTCCTGGGAAGCGAGCCAGAGACCATCAGAGACTGCCTAACACAGTGTTGTGTAGCCTTAGTAGATGGTGCACTGATCTGTAATCTGGAGATTAGCCCCAGCTATTCCACTAGCTCCTATTCACACTTCTGTGCTCTTCACAGCTCTTATTGTGAGTCAAGCTTTCATACAGATTCACTGAACGGGAGTGAGGTCATTTAATGCTAACTCAGGGCTCATACTAGAAGGCCAAGTCTCATTTACTTTGCCACACACCTCAGAATATATCTGTCAAACTAGGCTCTTGTGTATCCCACGCTAACCCACTCTGGCTCGGTTACTCTCTAGAAGCTAGACCACATATAGAATGTTATGACTCCACTTCACTTCCATACTGGACAGGTCTGGTTCTTAAGGTCAGGTGTCAGCGACTCAGGTGTTTACATCCAGAGGTCTTGGGTTCAAACCCCAGAGATGCCCCAAACAGGTACATTTAGCTACCCAGTCTGTAACCACAACACCACAATCTATTTTCAGAGCCAGAAATAGAAACCAAGAATCCTGATGCACAGTGTTCCACTGTCTCACAAATATTTGTGTAACCCACTGCCTGTGTGTGTGTTGTGGCTCCCTATCGGATGGTCCAGCATAGAGAGCAACAACATACAGACCCCAGTTACTCCTGTAGTTAATGTGGAAGTGGTCTGTGTTGAAGGCTTAAATATGTATGGATAACAATTAGTGGAAGGACTCTGAAGTAACTACTGGAATGACTTTACATTGCAGAACCTTGTAATTAGAAGTGAATGTGGATGCTGTGCTAGTTTCTTTTACTATTGCATTTTCAGGGCATGAATTTGGCTAATGGGAGCTGGCCCTTTAAGAAGAGAGTGTGGCTGACAGTGTATTTGAGATTAGGAGTGCGTGGGAGATTTTGCCTGTGTGAGCTCCAAAGTGGCCGGAACGTGAGTTAATAAACTCATCTTTCCAGAAAGCCACCTCCCCCTCCCTTTCCCGGTCACTCTTATGAGGGAACGGATGATTGAGGGTGTTGCTACAGACCTGTTTGCCCCTGTGTGGCTGTCCAGTCCAGCAGGGATACAAGCTTGTTCCTTTCTAATGGTAGCAACTACTGTATGGAAGTTACCTAACACGTCCTGGGTTTTGTTGCTTATAATGATGCCAAACTTTAACAAGCTGGGCTGAACTTATTCATGCCGAATATATGCCTCAGGCTCAATAATTTTGGAAAGTTTCAGCAGAAACGGAGTTGCCAGGGATGAGGTCAATGACAACTAAGTAATTTTTAACAATACTGACCAACTTTCCAGCCTTTTTAACGCACTGTATTTCTTATTATGTGCACTGTGGCAGCAGGAGACATCCAGCCCCCACAAAAAAGAGAGTCACTAAGTTTAAGGCCAGAAGGAACCACCCAGATCATTAAGTCTGACCTCCAGTATTGCACAGGTCACCACCTCCACCCAGCTCCCACACATGAATCCAACACTTGAGATGAGACCAGGAAGAAAGACAGACCCACCCCCAGAGGGGCAGGGCTAGAAGACAGGAGCAGAGTGCTGGGTAGCAAACAGCATGGCAGGGCTGGGGTTTCTCTTCCCTTCTGGGTGACGGGTTTTTTTCAGTTCTGTTCTTTTCTTTTTCAGTTTTTTTGTGGGGGGAGGGGAGAAAGGGTTGGCTTAGTTTATTTCTGTTTCTCTTACAAGTATTATAGGGCAGGGGAGGGGAGAAAAGAGCAGGGGGAGGGAGAGAAGGAGAGGAGCCTGGGGGGCACTTGGGAGTCAGACTGTGATGAGTCAGACTGTGTGAGGAGGGGGTAGGAGGGAGCTGGAGCTGGCAGCCAAATCAGCACAGGAGAAGAGTGCTCCTAGCAATGCTGCAGATAGCCAGCTGGGCTCCTGGGACATCATCAGTGTCTGAGGGCCCCAGTAGGGTTGCCAGATGTCTGTTTTTTACCAGAACACCAGGTTGAAAAGGGACCCTGGTGGTTCTGGTCAGCACCGCTGACCAGGCCATTAAAAGTCCGATTGGTGGCACAGCATGGCTGGCAGGCTCCTTCCCCAGCTCCTCAGCGCAGCTCCTGGGAAGCAGCCGGCATGTCCCGCCAGCTTGGGGGCGGCCACAGCAGCTCGACACGCTGCTGCCCCGAGCACCAGCTCCGCAGCTCCCATTGGCCAGGAACCACAGGTAGCTGTGGGGGTGGTGACTTCCGGCACACAGAGCCACCTGGCCGCTCCCAAACTGGAGGAACATGCCAGTCACTTCCTGGGAGCCACCTGAGGTAAGTGCTGCCCGGAGCCCGCACCCCCTCCTGCACCCCAACTCTCTGCTCCAAGCCTGAGCCCCCTCCCACACCCAAACTCCCTCCGGCACCCCACACCTCCTGCCCCAGCCCTAAGCTCCCTCCCCCACCCAAACTCCTTCCCAGAGTCTGCATCCCATGCCCCAACCCCCTGCTCCAGCCCTGAGCTCCTTCCTGCACCCAAACTTCCAGAGCCCACACCCCCTCCCACACCCCAAACTTCTGCCCCAGCCCAAAGCCCCCTCCCACACCCTGAACCCCTCCTTTCTAGCCCCAGCCCAGAGTCCATACCCACTCCCACACTCCAACCCCCTGAGCAGCCTGGAGCCCCCTCCTACACCCCAAATCCCTCATTCCTGGCTCCACCCCAGAGCCCACACACCCAGCCAGAACTCTCACCCCTCCCACTCCCAGAACCCCTCAGTCCCAGCCCAGAGTCCTCTCCTGCACCCTAAACCTCTCATCCCCAGCCCCATCCCGGAGCCCTCACCCCCTTCTGCACTCCAACCCCCTGCCCGGTGAAAATGAGCAAGCAACGGAGGGAGTGGGGATAGAGTGAGCTGGGGGGGCTCAGAGAAGCGGTGGGGTCTCAGAGAAGGGATGGGGCAAGGGTATTTGGTTTTCTGCAATGAGAAAGTTGGCAACCCTGGGTCCCAGACAGGCCATGCCCTGTGCCTGTTCCTGTTAATAGAGTTTCTCTGACCCCGGGCTGGGATTTCCTACCTGGGATTTCTTTCTGTCTCAAGGAAATGATCCTTGGTACCCTGGCCAGGGGTCCCTGCATAGTTCTGGATCCAGGAGTGCTGGGTGAGCAGTACTCCCAGCTGTGCACCAGCCAGTGGTGCCGGAATGGGGGGGGGGGGCAGGGAGCCAGGGCACTCCCACCTTTTGAAATTGGACAGGCCTGGCCCGTCCACTTTTTGGCAGGGGCCCCTCCTATTCCCCCCCAGGCCCCATCCCCCCAGCCAGGACGGCAACTGGAGCCTGGCTGGGGAGCCTGGGCAACTGTGGGGAGCCGTGCCGCGGACCCTCCACTTGCCAGGGGTGAGGGTGGGGTCAAGAGTGGCCTGTTTCCTCGCCCTGTGGGCCCCCCACCCAGGGCAAGAGGGTCCACAGCTCCCCACATGCGGCTCTTACCTGGACATGGCTTGGCTGGGGGGCTGTAAGTAAGAACCACGTGGACAGCTGCCCTGGCCCCCGCCCCTACCCCTGCTTTTGGGCAGGCCATGCCGCCGTTGGCACCATCTTTTCCCCTCCCCTGCACTGCTGCAGTGCCAAATGAGGCTCCTTGCATTTGCTCATGCCAACTTGGGTTTAAGAGCTCACTGGCTCCAGAATTTGGAGCAGGGACTCAGCATTTTCAGGGTCTGTCCTGGGGTCAGAGAGGTACCTTTGCTCTCCCTGGGACACGTGGGTCAGATTTAGTTGGCAGAGTTATAAGGGGCAGAAAATTGCCATTTGCACATGCTCAGCATAGATTCTTAAGAACATAAGAACGGCCATACTGGGTCAGACCAAAGTCCAATATCCTGTCTTCCGACAGTGGCCAACGCCAGGTGCCCCAGAGGGAACGAACAGAACAGGTAATCATCAAGTGATCCATCCCCTGTCGTCCATTCCCAGCTTCTGGCAAAGGGAGGTTAGGGACACCATGCCTGCCCATCCTGGCTAATAGCCATCGATGGACCTATCCTCCATGAATTTATCTAGTTCTTTTTTGAACCCTGTTACAGTCTTGGCCTTCACAACATCCTCTGGCAGAGTTCCACAGGTTGACTGTGCATTGTGTGAAGAAATACTTCCTTTTGTTTGTTTTAAACCTGCTGCCTATTAATTTCATTTGGTGACCCCTAGTTTGTGTGTTATGAGAAGGAGTTAACAACACTTCCTCCTTTACTTTCTCCGCACCTGTCATGATTTTATAGACCTCAATCATATCTCCCTAGTCGTCTCTTTTCCAAGCTGAAAAGTCCCAGTCTTATTAATCTCTCCTCATATGGAAACTGTTCCATACCCCTAATAATTTTTGTTGCTCTTTTCTGAACCTTCTCCAATTCCAATATAACTCACACAGTATTCGAGATGTGGGCATACCATGGATTTATATAGAGGCAATATGATATTTTCTGTCTTTTTATCTATCCCTTTCTTAATGATTTCCAACATTCTGTTTGCTTTTTTGACTGCTGCTGCACATTGAGTGGATGATTTCAGAGAACTATCCACAATGACTTCAAGATCTCTTTCTTGAGTGATAACAGCTAATTTAGACCTCGTCATTTTGTGTGAATGGTTGGCATTATGTTTTCCAATGTGCATTACTTTACATTTATCAATACTGAATTTCATGTGCAATTTTGTTGCCCATTCACACAGTTTTGTGAGATCCCTTTGTAGCTTTTCGCAGTCTGCTTTGCACTTAACAATCCTGAATAGTTTTGTATCATCTACAAATTTTGTCATCTCGCTGTTTACCCCTTTTTCCAGATCATTTATGAATATGTTGAACAGCACAGGTCTCAGTACAGACCTCTGGGGAACACCACTATTTACCTCTCACCATTCTGAAAACTGACCCTTTATTCCTACCCTTTGTTTCCTATTTTTAAACCAGTTACCAATCCATGAGAGGAGCTTCTCTGCTTGCTTGTAAATTCACTGAATGTTCCATTGCACCGAGCATGCTCCCTGACCCCTCCAAGGAGGAGGGAGCTTGTGCAAGCTACATTTAGATGGCTAGGACAAAGGCTATACCCAGGGCCCCATGGGAGCTTTCTCTGGATGTTTCCAGTTCCCCATGCAGGACCAGCTAGACTGGGGACTCCGGGGACTCAGTGGGGGAGGAGGAGAGCATTTAATAAGGAGGGGGTTACATTTATGAGGCAGCAGGGAGCATTAAGGGGAAGGGACAGGCTGTAGCTACAGTGGAACCTGGCTGCTGCTCAGAAAGGACTAGAGGCTTGGGGGTGTTTAATGAGTTGCTGGGCGAAGCTGACAAGACATGAGGAGCATCGAGTCAGACAAAGCAGCTGTCTGGATGTCAGGAATAGCAAGAGCTCTGTACCCAGTGAAGGGCGGGACACAAATACAGCTGGCCTGGGCATGGGCAGCACATGACTCCCACATTTGGGAGGCTGGACGTGAGCGCTGGAAGCTCCCGAGAAGTGTGAGGGCCACTGGTGTCCAGACCGTGGCCCTGCCCCCTGCTCTGCCTCGAGGCTTGGCCCCCTCCCCCGAGGCCACCCTACCCATCTTTGCCCCCTCCCACCACTCGCGCTTCTTCGCCGCCCCCACCAACTGCTCGCACCTCTCCACCCCCTACCTGCCCACCACTCGGCGGGTGGAGAGGCATGAGCGGCAGGCGGGACCACAGGGGAAGAGGACAAGCACAACGGGGCCTTAGGGCAGAACATGGGCCAGACTATGGCACCTTTTTGGTGGCAGGGCTCCAAAGACACGGGCTGGCAGCACCCGCCTGTTTGGGGAGGCTTAGCATCCCCTGGCCTCTTCTACCCGCTGCCCATGGGGAAGGGAGAGGGGATGAGCACAATTGTAATTTCTGTAAATTGAACAAGGTGTCAGTCTACAGGAAACAAGGCATCTGGTCAAAAATGAACACTAGAAACATCTCTGTGCCACACAAGAAGCTGAAAAGCAGCCACTGGGAGCTAGGCTGGCTGGCAATGGAAGAGGCCTTGATACAATCCTCACAAAGACATTCAATTGGAGTTAAAAAAAAAAAAACCCACAACCATGTGAGAATTAGGGGTCTTCCTCTTCAAGAGTTTTCTTTCCCCATCCCCGAGCCACTCTGCACCTTCCCTCCCATGGCCCGCGGCTGAGACTTCCAAGTTCACAGCAGGTGGGAGTTGCGGAGAAGAGGCCAGTGCTGCTCAGTGGAAAGGGTCATTGCTCTAGGTGCTTGGGATGCTGCTGCTCCCTCCCACCCCCCTTACCTCACACATGTTTAACTGGAACATCCTGCGCTCCTTCTCCATCTCCTCCGCGATCTCCCCTCCCACCACCTCGCTCCGCACCAGCCCGTGCTGCTTCGCCAGCTCCCGCTTCTCCTTCTCAATCTTTGTGCTTGAAGAAAGGGAAAAAACACCCTGAAAGGCTCTCTTGGGCCAGGCTTTATTAGAATTGGCTCCCAGTGAGCCTGAGTAGAGGACGGGGGCAGATCAACTTACAGTTTATTCTCATAGTCTTTCCAGGCTTTGTCAAAAGGCTTTTTGAAGTCCTGGTAAGAGATGGGTAAGTGCTTAGTGACAATGGCCCTGTACAATACGCCCCCTGTTCCTTACCCCTGGCATGGCAGAGCTTTCTATGCACACCACAGCGCACTGCTAACCTGCCTAGTCAAGGCCCAAATGTGCACTCTAGCCTGTTTGTTATGGCCACATCAGCTGCCCAGCTAGTAAGTCAGCTTAGTCTGTGTGTCCCATGTAGTGGTATCCTATGGACATGTAATTCCGAACCTGCAGGGGCTGGAAGCTGTGCAGGGGACACCAGAGTGCTCTCTACAGCTACCCCCTCACCCCCATGCTGCTGGAGTGAAACTGTCGCACTCACCAGCTGGAGAATCTGCGTCATCTCACTCTGCACATCGCTGAGAGTGAGTTCCCTTATTGCTCATGCAGTGTGCATGAAAGTTAAAACAGGAACACCCCCCAAACACATGCACACACACAGACCCACATGTGTGTATACACAGACCCAGAGCCACACAGACATATGTTCACAGATGTGTGCACACAAGGATACACAGGCACGTAGATTTTAAAGCCAGACGGAACCATTGGAACATCTAAGCTGACCTCCTGGCTAGCACGGAATATTCAGTTTCACCCCATTACCTCTGCACTGAGCCCAGTAATTCGTGTTTGGTTAAAGCATCTTCCAGAAAGACAGCCAGTCTGGATCTGAAGACACCAAGAGATGGAGAATCCACCTCTTCCCTTCGGAGTTTGTTCCAATGGTTAATCACTCTCATGGTTACAAATTTGTTTGGCTTCAGCGTGTAGTTGTTGATTCTTGTTCTGCCTTTCTTCCCTAGGTTAAAGAGCCCTTTAATAACCTAGTATTTTCTCCCCAGGAAAGTGTCACAGATCCTAGCTAGCACCCCTTCCTGGCTGCCGACTAGAATCCAAGCTGTGCTGTGGGTTTCCAGGGGGTTCCAAGCTCCTGGAGCCTGAATGGAGCCCAGCCACTACCCGAAGCTCAGGGTCCCTAAGCACACTCTAAGGCCACAGACCTTTTAGCTGGCAACCCCCAACTGTTGGAACCTGCTATCCAGCCACTTAGCCCCTCTGGGCACAGCGCTGACCCTTCAGACTCCCCTGTACTCAGACGCCCCTCTGCCAGAACTCCACCCAAAAGCAGGAAGCTTCTGCTTTACACTTCAAGTCTTTCAGGGGCAGACAGCAGTTGTGAAGCAGTCAACACACACGCATGCACACACACATTTTATTCAATATATCAACTCTACACTCTTTACACTTAGGCCTGGTCTACACTACAGGGTTAGGTCAACGTAAGACAGCATCCACACTGCAATGGTGCTCCCACCGATGTACGTCACCCACTGCATCGACTTAACTCCACCTCCACGAAAGGCGCAGCGCTTAGGTCGATGTAGTTAGGGCGACACAGTGTCCACACAGACACTGCGTTACTTACATCGCCTGTTGGCGCTCAGCTGGGTGCGGGGCTGACATCTGGAACCTCCCTCGTACCCCAGCAGAGCTGTCAGCGCCAGGACAGCGCCCCCAAATCATCACTTTTCTTCCCCTTTCAGAAGAGAACAGAGCAGGGGTACATGACAAATATTCCAAGGATGTTCTACCCACCCTCCCCCATTTCGACAGCGCATCTGCTTTACTACTTATTAATTTAAACTTCATACAGTCAGTCAATCAACAGATAAACAGTTCCAATCACCACACCAAAACAGTTTCATTACAACATTATAGATCAGTTCCCAATCCCCCCCTGCTTGGGGCAAGGTGAAGTGTGTTTGCTCCCCCCATCCCCCTTAGGTTTAATTACACCTCCACTGACCAATGTGAAACCATAGATTAAGGGGCAACTTTCTCCCTCCTTAACCTTAAGACTCCACCCAGTGGTTGCTTCACACCTCTCTAGGGCTTTTCCCACATTCTGCCAAGCATCGTTATTTGGCAGCACTCTTTACTATCCAGAGTCACCCTCATTCCAGGGGAGCTCTGACACATCACCTTTCAGCTGTGCCTCAGTTTCCCTTTCCCTGCAGAGTTTTGAAACCTACCACCTATTAGCAGTGCCTAGTTTCCTTGCTCTCAGTGGAGTCGTGGGCCACAATGTTGCTTAGCTGTCCCACTATCCCACAGCTATTAACATTCTGTCCCAGATCCTAGCAAGTGCCTCTTCCTGGCCTCCCCCTGGGATTGCTGTGAGGGCAATCTCAGCCTCTGTGCTCGGGATTCCCAGAGGTGTATCAAGATCCTGGAGCCTGAACAAAATTCAGCCATGGCTCCTGTCAGAGGAGGTATTTATATACACAAGACATATTAAAAATTAACATCAGTGAGCCAGAGAACTCCTCAGCCAACACTTTTAGGCCTTCTGGGTGCAATATTTATCCCTAGCTGCTGCTGCTGCTAACATCCTCCTCAGTTACTAATGGACTCGGAAGTATTTCTTCAGCCTCATGTGACACAAGCACATCATCCTGCTTCTTTCCAAATCCAGAACAGAAATATTTATTGAACACTTCTACCTCTTCTGCATCCTTAACAATTTTACCATCTTCATCTAATAATGGGCACATGCAAACACAGCTATCAATACAGAGAAGCACACCTGAAAGCAACACACACTTACACACATGTACCCTGGGTCAAGATGGATTCTCCACCACTGGCAATTTTTAAACCAAAATTGGATGTTTTTCTAAAAGTTCAGCTCTACTTCAAAGAGGAATTGATTCAGGGAGATTCTCTGGCCTGTGCTATACAGGAGGTCAGACTAGATGATCCCAATAGGCCCTTCTGGCCTTGGAATCTATGCAGCTAGGAGAGCCATGCACACCCAGACACACCCATAGCCACATGTGTACACACAAACACATAGTGGGGTGAGTTCCCTGGGAGAGTACATGTTAGAGACCACGGGGGGGTGGGCAGGCAACACCAGAGGACGGGGGACGAGAAGGCCATAGGGGCCGTACGCTCACACCAAAGGGGCCCCACTGAGAGGTCACAGCAGGTGTACATTTGCCTGTGGAAGGCCACAGAGGGCATGATTTGACCGGGGAGGGAGCAGGGGTTTGCTGGGAGGCCATGGGAAGTGCACACTCACCCCAGGGGAAACCCTGCTGGGAGGTCACAAGAGGTGCATACTCGCCCAGGAATGCCCGGCTGAGAGACCATGGGTGCC